>NC_140580.1:931911285-934330031 GCF_964204655.1 Triturus cristatus | reverse complement strand
TTTTCAGTGAATTTGCAAGGTTTTTTAAATGCTAATTCCTAACTATAACGTGTGTGAAACCTATGGTTTTTTCAGTGAATTTGTACGGTTTTTTAAATGCTAAGTTACTTTACGCCATTCGTGGCGTGCGCGCCCACTTAACGCAGTTCGTTCTGTGCGCGCACGGTGCGCTTCGCGCACCGTGCGCGCACAGTGAGCATGCGGTGCGCTTCGCGCACCGCGCGCCCACTTTACGCAGTTAGTGCCATGCACGCACGGTGCCCAGCGTAACGGTGCCCACGTTACGCTAGATGGGCCATGTACGCACGATGCGCTTCGCGCACCGTGCGCACATGGAGGACATATGATGCACTTCGTTTTGAAAGGTAATATTTTAATTTTTCATATATTTTATAAGCCATGCACAAATGGTGCCCTTCGGGCACCATTTGCACACGGGGTGGAGAGAGTGTGGATAATTTCTTTTTTTTTTTTTTTTTTTTTTTTTAAATTTTAGTTTTTTTCAGCAGTGATAAGCCATGCACTATTGGTGGCCTTCGGCCACCAATTGCACACGGGGTGCAGAGAGTGTGGATGATGTTTTTTTTTTAAAATTATTTTTTACCGTACGCGTACGGTAAGCGTAATCGGCGAAAATACCGAAAAAATAAAAATTCCGTTTTTGGCCTTGGAGGATCTTTGGGGACTCCCTCAACATGCCTATGTGTGTGGGAGCTGTCTAAACAGCCCCTTTACATGTTTTTGGGCTTTAAATTTTAAAAATCGCTCTCAGTGCGAGAGAGAAAATGGCGGCCGCAGCTTCCTGGTTTCGGCCGATTCGAATGTTTACTAAGATCTAAGAGCCAATCAGAATCGCGCTCGCGCACGCCACCGTACGCGTACGGTAAGCGTACCGTAAGCGCACCGTAAGCTGGCTCAGTTATATATATTGATTTAAAGGCTATTTTCTCAGAATCTACTGAACAGATTTACACCAAACCTACAAAAGGCACTTCCTTGACCTGAGGACTACCTCTCTGCCAAATTTCTAGTAATTCTGTTCAGCCGTTCGGGCTGTAGCCCTGTCTAAAGGTCCTATGGAAAAATGCATGGGAAAAACGCGTTTTGGGACCCCCCTTTTATCTCAGCCCCCGCTTGACGAATCCCCCCGAGACTTTCAGGGTAGGAGCGGAGCGTAGCGCCCCACCTATTTTGAAAAATTCGCGAGGATTCGTCGACCGGCGCAAAAGTTATTCAAAATAGAATGTTGCGGATTTCCTATGGAAACGTGGTCCTAACTATAACTACCTACTGGCGACCGCCAGTAGGTAATATATATATATATATGTATATCCCAAGTTCACTCGCGTTTCTCTGCCTCTTGATGGTGGCGGGCTCCGGTGAGGTAGCGAACCTCTATAAATCAACTCCAATTCGTGTGATTTTATTTTCTCACAGAAACCGAGCCCAGATCCATAAGCGTAGTTCAAAAAAGAGTTTTATTAGTTACATGGCAAAACGCCCGACGCGTTTCGGAGCAGCCGCTCCTTTGTCACGGGTCAATAAACGTTTGTTTTTGCAAAGTATAAATAAAGTGTTTCACATCACATAAAAGAAAACATAAAGGTAGGACTACTACACCACATCGGGATCCTTGCAACATGGCAACATAGCAGACATTTTGGAGTGGTGCTAATAACACATAATATGTATACTTGCGCTGTTTTACTATTGAACGTTGCAAAAATACTACATTTTTAAATTCTGCACTTCAAACAATTAAACATGATTTCATTTGAGTCAGTAAATTTCACAGAATCAAACATTATTTTAACATTCTTAGTGAATCTCAGACGGTAAACGCCCCAGTGGGCCATTACTCAGTGTCCCAGCACAAATGTCTTTCATCGTGAAACATAATCAATACTTGACGCCCCAGTGGGCCAACGTTCAATGTTACAGCGTTTATATTTTTAACATACTCGTTATGTGACCATTACTCCTTATTAGCGCTAAACCAACGAACAATTCTGCCCCAGTGGGCATATATATCTTAGATATCTTTTGCTTTTATGCTTTCATCCTCATCTTATGATGATGGTGTCTCCGTCTCCTACGGTGGTTAGCCAAAATATCGAGTTTTAAATTTCGACCTACAATAATATCGTGTTTTTAATATCGTAGGTACAGAATATCGAAGTCAAGAATATCGATGGACAGAATATCGATCCCAAGGTAAGTAATATCGAAGTAAATAATATCGAAGTAATTAATATCGATGTAAGTAATATCGTAAGTAAAAATTTCGATGTCAATAATATCGATATTTATTTAGTGTAATGTCATTTAATATGTATTTTATTTGTATGTTAAAGATTATTGTAATGTATTTTAATACATTTAAAAATAAATGTTTAGAGATTTATAATTATTTTACATTTAATTTAGCGTTTTAGTATCAGAGCGGGTTGTGGGTTTATAGGGGAATAGGGTGGGAAGTAATTTAATTATAATTAATGAATTAATATGTATTGTTTAATTGGTATTTATGATTAATTAATTGGTAATTAATTAATAATTGGTAATTAATTGATTAATTAATTGTTAATTAATTATTAATTGTACAATTATTTTATTAATTGGTTAATTATATACATTATAATTAGTTTATTATTAATATTTATTTATTGTTAATTAATTAATTGTTAATTAGTAATTAATTGGTGATTTAATTTTATTAAGTGATTAATTGATAATTAAATTAATTATGTGAATTTTAATGTGTAGTGGGTTGTGGGTTTATAGGGGAATAGGGTGGGAAGTAATGTAATTATAATTAATGAATTAATATGTATTGTTTCATTGGTATTTATGATTAATTAATTTGTAATCAATTAATAATTGGTAATTAATGTGATTAATAGATTAATTAATTTTTAATTAATTATTAATTGTAAAATTACTTTATTATTTTGTTAATTATATAAATTATAATTAGTTTATTAATAATATTTCTTTATTGTTATAGTTAATTAATTAATTGTTAATTAGTAATTAATTGGTGATTTAATTTTATTAAGTGATTAATTCATAATTAAATTAATTATGTGAATTTTTATGTGTAGTGTGTTGTGTGTTAAAGGGGGAATAGTGTGGGATGTAATTAAAATTTATTTATTTAAATATTTATTTTACATAATTGGTATTTAATAATATTTTTTTTTTTAAAACATTGTTAACATGCAATTTTTTTATAAGAAATTATTAAATTGGTTATAATGTTAATAGAATCACTATGCTATCTAGTGCTTTCCCAACTGTTTTACTATCTGGAGTGGGAATAGTAATTTTTACCCCTACGCTATCCAGCGCTTTCCCTACTGTTGCACTCTCTGGAGTTGGAATAGTAATTTTTACCCCTACGCTATCCAGCGCTTTCCCTACTGTTGCACTCTTTGGAGTTGGAATAGTAATTCTTACCCCTACGCTATCCAACCTTTTCTCTACTGTTGCACTGTCTGGAGTGGGAATAGTAATTTTTACCCTTACGCTATCCAACACTTTCCCTACTATTGCACTCTCTGGAGTGGGAATAGTAATTTTTACCCCTACGCTATCCAACGTTTTCCCTACTGTTGCACTCTCTGGAGTTGGAATAGTAATTTTTACCCTTACGCTATCCAACACTTTCCCTACTATTGCATTCTCTGGAGTGGGAATAGTAAATTTGACCCTTACGCTATCCAACACTTTCCCTACTATTGCACTCTCTGGAGTTGGAATAGTAATTTTTACCCCTACGCTATCCAATGTTTTCCCTACTGTTGCACTCTTTGGAGTTGGAATAGTTATTTTTACCCCTACGCTATCCAACGTTTTCTATACTGTTGCACTCTCTGGAGTGGGAATAGTAAATGTTACCCTTACGCTATCCAACACTTTCCCTACTATTGCACTCTCTGGAGTGGGAATAGTAAATTTTACGCTTACGCTATCCAACACTTTCCCTACTATTGCACTCTCTGGAGTTGGAATAGTAATTTTTACCCCTATGCTATCCAACGTTTTCCCTACTGTTGCACTCTTTGGAGTTGGAATAGTTATTTGTACCCCTACGCTATCCAATGTTTTCCCTACTGTTGCACTGTCTGGAGTGGGAATAGTAATTTTTACCCTTACGCTATCCAACACTTTCCCTACTATTGCACTCTCTGGAGTGGGAATAGTAATTTTTACCATTACGCTATCCAACATTTTCCCTACTATTGCACTCTCTGGAGTTGGAATAGTAATTTTTACTCCTACGCTATCCAATGTTTTCCCTACTGTTGCACTCTCGGGAGTTGGAATAGATATTTTTACCCCTACGCTATCCAACATTTTCCTTACTGTTGTTTTTGTTGAAGTTGGACTAGTAGTTTTATTGTGTCTGATATTAAATATGTTTTGTAATATTTTAGCTATTGTAATATATAATTAATAATAAAAATTATTCAAATTAAAATTATTGATTATTATTTGCTATATGTAATTATTTAATATTTATTAATGTTATTGTTTTATGTGTATAGATGTATTGGTAATTTAAATAAATATTTAATAATTTATATGTTATAGAAATTATTATTAAAAGTAATTATTAAGTAAGTGTATATATTATATATTATATATATGTTTAATTAAAGTTTCATTTAATTATATATATTTATTATAAATTTTACATATTATACAATATATTTAATTATGTTTCTTTGATTTATAAGTATTATTTGGTTTATTTTACATATATTTTTAAACTAAAAAAAAACCGATATTTTTGAATTACGATATTTTTGACATCGATATTAAATTATCGATATTTTTGTACTTACCATGTTGTAGATAGGATGTCGATATTCTTGACCACGATATTTTTGTTGCGATATTTTTGTAGGTCGAATTTTTGTCTTTCGAAATTATGTCATACAATCGTCTCCTACAATATAAAACACAAATATGATCACTTACACATATTAAAAATACAAACTTATTCAGGGTTACACGGTTCATTTAGCAGATTTACATATTGTGTGTACACGTTCAATTTTTATATTTAGTTCTTATCCTAAATGGACGGACAATTCCTCATCTTTGTTCAATCCTATTGGATGCATGGTCTCGTATCTAATAATCATTTTTGATTCTAACCTTCTTAGTTCTTTAATTCTGTTTCCTCCTCTCTCTGAGATAGGAATTCTTTCTAAAGCACAATATTTCAACAGATTCACATTTTTATTGTGTCTCTCTTTGAAGTGGCGTGCTATCGGATACTGTTTATCCTCATTAATGATCGCTCTTCTGTGTTCCAAAATCCGTTTTTTAACTTGGTGAATAGTACTCCCAATATAAATTAGTGGACATGGACACATGAGCGCATAAACACAGTAATCAGATTTACAGGTTAGATGTTGATTAATAATAAATAGTTTCTGATTTTTAGATAACTCAATTTGTTTGATATTAGAACTATATTTACATGCTTTGCACGATCTACAGGTGAAAAATCCCTTTATCTCTTGGCCCTTGGTCATTGTTTGTATTGAGCTACTGCATAACCTGTCGCCTAATGATGTACATTTCCTAAAAGTAATTTTAGGATTATCTCCTATATGTTTTTTCAGAGTTTTATCAGTGCCCAACACATTCCAAAATTTCTTTAGGCAACGTTTGATTTCCCAATGTTGGTTATTGTATGTAGTAATAAATCGTATGGGTGATTCTTGATCATCATCTTTATTTTTATTTTGCAATTAATCTGTCCTGTTAATCAAGTGGATTTTATTGCATGCTTGATTTATTGTTTTATTTGAGTATCCTCTTTCTCTGAACCGAGATATCATATTTTCCTTTTCTTCCATGAACTCAGTGTCAACACTACAATTTCTCCTGGCTCTCAATAGTTCACCGTACGGGATACTATATATATATATATATATATATATATATATATATATATATATATTATCTACTGGCGGTCACCAGTAGATTGTTATAGTTAGGACCGAGTTCCCATAGGAAATCTGAAAATTCTATTTTGAATAACTTTGGTGCCGGTTGACTTATCTTCGTGAAATTTTCAAAACTAATGGGCCGCTCTGCTCAGCTCCTACCCTGAAAGTGTTGGGGTGATACGTCAAGCGGGGGCTGAGAAAAAAGGGGGGTCCCAAAACGCGTTTTCCCCATGCATTTTCCCGTAGGACCTTTAGTCGAAGGTACAGCCCGAACGGCTGAACAGAATTACTTGAAATTTGGCAAAGAGGTAGTCCTCAGGTCAGGCATGTGCCTTTTGCATATATGGTGTAAATCCGTTCAGTAGTTCCTGAGAAAATCAAAAGTAAAATCACATATATATCTGGGCGGAGCCTAACCACACATCTCATTGTGAGATCTGATTGGCTGTCAGCACTTCATCCAAGAAGTGTTGGCAGCCATCTTGGGACCAATATACATGAATGCACCTCATTAAAAAGCATTGCAGTTAATAGAAAGTTTTAAGACTTTAGTTACATTATAAATCATTTGTTGATGGTACCATACTCATTTTAGGAATCGTGGTATGTTCTAAGGTGATTTTACCATGTGAAAAAGCCTTCTGCTGGGATATCATGAATCATGTTTGAGAGAAAACTATTTTCACATGCTTTTCCCACAGAGGTTTGGAAGGTGATCTATAAGCTAAACTGAGAGCATATTTTCTGTAAATTCACATTATCTTTCTCAGTCATGTGAGAATGAAGTCTGACATTCTCAGTAAAACATGTACATCCAACAAGGGCAGAGACTGTCAGTTGATTCCTTTGTGTTCTACTGCAGCTTCCCAGAGTGTTCCAAAGAACAACTAGAGCGCTACCACTCCTACTTATGATAAACGTATGGCACACCTGAAGCCATCTTGATTGGAATAAAGTGGTAACTCTTAAAACATTTAATTTAAAAAGGAACAAAATGAGAGGGTTCATTTTGCCATAGAATGTATGATTAGTGCTGCAGAAAGAAAAATTAGGGCACATTTTGAGTGACTTCTCAAATCCTCTTCTATTTCATTAAAGAATTCTGACATGCAGACTGAAACATGCACTTTCAATACCAGCAGCAGACTTCCCTGGTGCTTCCCTGGTTTCCGGGTAGCTTTACTACAGTGATCTAATGAGCAACTAGAGTGCTAACATTCTGAATTTATGGCAAATGTGTGACACATCTGAATGCCTTCTTCATTGAATCAAAGTAAAAAACTGACAGTATGCCTACTGAGGAGACTGTAGTAAATGAGGAAATTAGGAAACTTCATAACAAGTCTCCCAAGATGGCCACCAGAGACAAAAGTGCCCAAATGTAGCACAAATATCACCGAGATGTAGCCCAAGTATAGCCCAATGACAGAAATCCCAGAGTGTTTTAAAGAACAACTAGAGCGCTAATAGTCTTACTTATGACAAAAGTATGGTACACCTGAAGCTATCTTGATTGGAATAAAGTGGTAACACTTAAAACATTTAATTTGCAAAGGAACAAAATAAGGTGGTTCCTTTTGCCATAGAAATTATGATTAGTCCTGCAGAAAGAAAAATTAGGGCACATTTTGACTTCTCAAATCCTCTTCTATTTCATTAAAAAGTTCTGACATGCAGACTGAAACATGCACTTTGAATACCAGCAGCAGACTCCCCTGGTGAGCAGTAGCTTTACTACAGTGATCTAATGAGGAACTAGAGTGCTACCATTCAGGATTTATGGCAAATGGGTCACATCTGAATGCCTTCTTGATGGAACCAAAGTAAACAAGCATTGAAAATGCAATAGGTCTCGCCCTCATTTAAGTTAAAGCAATTCTGTTTGTAATTAGGTGGCTTTTTAGCTTTGCTTTTATTAGTGTTTTTCAAAATTTCATGTACATAACATGCATATATGTATATGTATGCATGCATTTATATTTGTATTTATATAGATATGCAGATTATATATATGTTTATATATGTATGTATATATATATACACATACATATAAATGCATATGCATATATGTGTGCATGTAGAGAGAGGTAGAGAGTAGTAGAGAGAGAGGTAGAGAAAGGTAGAGAGTAGTAGAGAGTAGTAGAGAGAGTAGCAAAGAGTGAGTAGGAGAGAGTAGTAGAGTGAGTAGTAGAGAGTGAGTAGTAGAAAGTAGTAGAGAGTGAGAAGTAGAGAGTAGTAGAGAGTGAGTAGTAGAGGGAGTAGTAGAGAGTAGTAGAGAGTGAGTAGTAGAGAGTGAGTAGTAGAGAGTAGTAGAGAGTGAGTAGTGGAGACTGAGTAGCAGAGAGAGAGTAATAGAGAATGAGTAGTAGAGAATGAGTAGTAGAGAGAGTAGTAGAGAGTGAGTAGTAGAGAGTGAGTGGTATAGAGTAGTAGAGAGTAGTAGAGAGAGAGTAGTAGAGAGAGAGTAGTAGAGAGTGAGTAGTAGAGAGTAGTAGAGAGTGAGTAGTAGAGAGTAGTACAGAGTGAGTAGTAGAGAGTGATTAGTAGAGAGTAGTGGAGTAGTAGAGAGTGAGTAGTAGAGAGTAGTAGAGAGTGAGTAGCAGGGAGTTATAGAGTGAGTAGTAGAGTGAGTAGTAGAAAGCAAGTAGTAGAGAGAGTGTAGTAGAGAGAGTAGTAGAGAGTGAGTAGTAGAGAGAGTAGTAGGGAGTAGTAGAGAGTAGTAGAGTAGTAGAGAGTGAGTAGTAGAGAGTGAGTAGCAGAGAGAGTAGTAGAGTGAGTAGTAGAGAGTGAGTAGTAGAGAGAGAGAGTAGTAGAGAGTGAGTGGTAGAGAGTAGTAGAGAGTGAGTAGTAGAGAGAGTAGTAGAGTGAGTGGTTGAGAGTGAGTAGTAGAGAGTGAGTAGTAGAGTGAGTAGTAGAGAGGGTGTAGTAGAGAGGGAGTAGTAGAGAGAGAGTAGCAGAGAGAGAGTAGTAGAGAGTAGTAGAGAGTGAGTAGTAGAGTAGTAGAGAGTGAGTAGTAGAGCGTGAGTAGTAGAGAGTAGTAGTAGAGAGTAGAGGAGTAGTAGAGAGTAGTAGAGAGTGAGTAGTAGAGAGTGAGTAGTAGAAAGTAGTAGCGAGTGAGTAGTAGAGAGTGAGTAGTTTAATTTAAAAGGAACACAATGAGGAGGTTCATTTTGCCATAGAAATTATGATTAGTGAGGAAAAAAGAAAAATTAGGGCACATTTTGTGTGACTTCTCAAATCCTCTTCTATTCCATTAAAAAATTCTGACATGCAGACTGAAACATGCACTTTCAATACCAGCAGCAGACTTCCCTGGTGAGCAGTAGCTTTACAACAGTGATCTAATGAGCAACTAGAGTGCTACCATTCAGAATGTATGGAAAATGTGTGACACATCTGAATGCCTTCTTGATGGAATCAAAGTAAACAAGCACTGAAAATGCAATAGGTCTCGCCCTCGTTTAAGTTAAAGCAATTCTGTTTGTAATTAGGTGGCATTTTAGCTTTGCTTGTATTAGAGTTTTTCAAACTTTCATGTACATACCATGCATATGTATGCATATATGTATATGTTTGCATGAATTTATATTTATATAGATATGCAGATTATATTTATATGTTTATATATGTATGTATATATATGCACACATACATATATATAAATGCATATATATGCATATATATATGTGCATATGTGTGCATGTACAGAGAGGTAGAGGGGTAGAGGTAGAGAGGTAGAGAGTAGTAGAGAGAGAGTTAGAGAGGTAGAGAAAGTATCAGAGAGTGAGTAGTAGAGAGTATTAGAGTGCGTAGTAGAGAGTGAGTAGTAGAGAGTAGTAGAGAGTGAGTAGTAGAGTGAGTAGTAGAAAGTAGTAGAGAGTAGTAGAGAGTAAATAGAGAGTAGTAGAGAGTGAGTAGTAGAGAGTGAGTAGCAGAGTGAGTAGTAGAGAGTGAGTAGTAGAGAGTAGTAGAGAGTGAGTAGTAGAGAGTGGTAGAGAGAGTAGTAGAGAGTGAGTAGTAGAGAGAGAGTAGTAGAGAGTAGTAGAGTAGTAGAGCGTGAGTAGTAGAGAGTAGTGGAGTAGTAGAGAGTGAGTAGTAGAGAGTGAGTATTAGAGTGAGTACTAGAGAGCAGTAGAGAGCGAGTAGCAGAGAGCAAGTAGTAGAGAGTGAGTAGTAGAGAGTGAGTAGTAGAGAGAGTAGTAGAGAGAGTAGTAGAGAGTGAGAAGTAGAGAGAGTAGTAGAGTAGTAGAGAGTGAGAAGTAGTAGAGTAGTAGAGAGTGAGTAGTAGAGTGAGTTGTAGAGAGTAGTTGAGAGCGAGTAGTAGAGAATCAGTAGTGGAGAGTGAGCAGTAGAGAGTGAGTAGTAGAGAGTGAGTAGTAGAGAGTGAGTAGTACAGAGTGAGTAGTAGAGAGTATTACAGAGTGAGTAGTAGAGTGAGTAGTAGAGAGTGAGTAGTAGAGAGAGATTAGTAGAGAGTGAGTAGTTGAGTAGTAGAGAGTGAGTGGTAGAGAGTAGTAGAGAGTAGTAGAGTGAGTAGTAGAGAATAGTAGAGAGTGAGTAGTAGAGCGAGTAGTAGAGAGTAGTTGAGTAGTAGAGAGTGAGTAGTAGAGAGTGAGTAGCAGAGAGAGTAGTAGAGAGTGAGTAGTAGAGAGTGAGTAGTAGAGAGCGAGTAGTAGAGAGTGAGTAGTGGAGAGTGAGTAGTAGAGAGCGAGTAGTAGAGAGAGAGTAGTAGAGAGTGAGTAGTAGAGAGTAGTAGAGAGAGAGTAGTTGAGAGTGAGTAGTAGAGAGAGAGTAGTAGAGTAGTAGAGAGTGAGTGCTAGAGAGCAGCAGAGAGTAGTAGAGAGTAGTAGAGAGTGAGTAGTAGAGAGTGAATAGTAGAGAGTAGTAGTAGAGAGAGAGAGTAGTAGAGAGTGTAGTAGAGAGTGAGTAGTAGCGAGTGAGTAGTAGAGAGTAGTAGAGAGTGAGTAGTAGAGAGTGAGTGGTAGAGAGTAGTAGAAAGTAGTAGAGTGAGTAGTAGAGAGTGAGTAGTAGAGAGTAGTAGAGAATGAGTAGTAGACAGTAGTAGAGCATGAGTAGTAGAGAGTAGTAGCAAGTGAGTAGTAGAGAGTGAGTAGTAGAGAGTGAGTAGTTGAGAGTGAGTAGTAGAGAGTGAGTAGTAGAGAGTAGTAGAGTAGTAGAGAGTGAGTAGTAGAGAGTAGTAGAAAGTGAGTAGTAGAGAGAGAGTAGTAGAGAGTCAGTAGTAGAGTAGTAGAGAGTTGTCAGTCAGTGTCAGTCAGTCTGCCAGTGTCAGTCAATCAGTGTCAGTCAATCAGTGTCAGTCAGTCAGTGTCAGTCAATCAGTGTCAGTCAGTGTCAATCAGTGTCAGTCAGTGTCAATCAGTGTCAGTCAGTGTCAATCAGTCAGTGTCAGTCAGTCAGTGTCAGCTAGAGCAGCTCTGCTGACCTGGTTCTCTGGCTCTAAAGCAGCTCTGCTGACCTGGTTCTCTCTCTCTAAAGCAGCTCTGCTGACCTGGTTTCTCTGGCTCTACAGCAGGTCTGCTGACCTGATTCTCTGGCTCTAGAGCAGCTCTGCTGACCTAGTTCTTATGCTACAGAGCAGCTCTGCTGATCTAGTTCTCTGGCTCTACAACAGTTCTGCTGACATGGTTCTCTGGCTCTATAGAAGCTCTGCTGACCTGGTTCTCTCCCTCTAAAGCAGCTCTACTGACCTGGTTTCTCTGGCTCTGCAGCAGCTCTGCTGACCTGGTTCTCTGGCTCTAGAGCAGCTCTGTTGACCTGGTTCTTAGGCTCTAGAGCAGCTCCACTGACCTGGTTCTCTGGCTCTAAAGCAGCTCTGCTGACCTGGTTCTATGGCTCTAAAGCAGCTCTGCTGATTTGGTTCTCTGGCTCTAGAGTAGCTCTGCTGACCTGGTTCTCTGGCTCTAAAGCAGCTCTGCTAACCTGGTTCTCTGGCTCTAAAGCAGCTCTGCTGGCCTGGTTCTCTGGCTCTAAAGCAGCTCTGCTGACCTCGTTCTCTCCCTCTAAAGCAGCTCTGCTGACCTGGTTTCTCTGGCTCTACAGCAGCTCTGCTGACCTGGTTCTCTGACTCTAGAGCAGCTCTGCTGACCTAGTTCTTAGGCTCTAGAGCAGCTCTGCTGACCTGGTTCTCTGGCTCTACAGCAGCTCTGCGGACCTATATCCATGACATCATCCACTTGACAATCCGATACACCACATCATACACTAGTATAACCTTTCATCACTCACTGTAAAATACAGAGTACCATATTTGAAACCATTGACACACCAATACCAGTTACTACATACCCACTCACTGATTCCTAAGTCTACACACACAACTACCCATTCAACAACAGAAACATCTATACATGCAGTCATTAATTAATAGAACACTATCAAATGCACTTATACACATATATAGACATTGACACATCAGCAGTCATCTTAGTCGGTTATGCAGTCATCCTACTCACTCATGAAAAAAATGTATCGCACTTAAATTTACTCACTTACACAATTATCCAACGACACCTCATTTATTCAAACACATAGTATCTCATCGTTAATATGTTAAAAAAGCACCATTACAATTATACACTCATTCATATATTTACTCTCACAATCACTGACTCTTACACAAACTTATTTATATACACCAACTCTCACATACAATGCCTTTTATTTTTTTACTTTGTTGAAGATGTACAACTAAAACATATATTCGCTCACCAACACACAAATAAATACACTCAGTCACCCAAACAACTGTTTCCACATGCACTCTTAAACCCATACACCTAGTCAATCAACCATTCACACATCTATGCATAGAGTTACACACACCCCATCCAACCACACACAAACTCAGTGTCCCATACAAATACTCACCCAACTAATCAATAACTAATATACACACTCATGTAGTTAGTGACCAACTGAGGCAGCATGTTATACAACAACAGAGACAGTGCTGCACACATTCACATAGTTTAGTTACTAATCCATGTATTAAGTGAGACACTTTTAATTACTCACTTAAAAAGACAGTCAGACAGCTACTAAATCCTCCATCCAGACAGTTATATATCCACTCAATCTTCAATACAGATTGGTATATATATAATACATATTTAAATTTCAAACTAAACCACATTCAGTGGATGATGTCATCAGTGATGTCATCAGTGATGTCATTTGAGATGGCCTCAGTGATGTCACTGACCATGTCATGAATGATGCAATATGTGACATCATCAGCAGTGCATTGCGGGCGCGTGAGTTATAGTTAGCAAAACTAACTATAATGGAGGAATTTCTATGGTTTTGTACGAGTGAAATGGGCAGCTAACTATAACACCCCTGAAACCTATGGTTTTTTCTGTGAATTTCTAAGGTTTTTTAAATGGTAATTTCTAACTATAACGTCTCTGAAACCTATGTTTTTTTTCAGTGAATATATATATATATATATGAAGTAAGATCGTCTTCAGGTAGCCAGTTATTGGTAAAAAGACGAAGCGAACCCAAAAGTATATTCGTGCCAATGTTTATTCAGTGCCTGACACCATCGCCGCCATAACGCGTTTCAGCCCACGTGGGGCCTTGATCACATGACACGCTTGAGGGCGTGAGGAAAACAAGTGCAAGTGCATGACGTATTTGAATTGCATCAGGTGGATTGCTTGACAATAGGCAAAGAAAACATACTATGCTAAAACCACAACATAAAATTATGTGAGGTAGGTCAAAGAGTAAAATCAATGTAAAATACACATAGGAATGACCGTAAAATACGGAGATGGAGTACATATTAACGTGAGTATGATAAAATATCGCTGTACTGTACACACGCTAAATAAATATAAACATATGAATACATAAATATATAAAGCGACGATACATATAAATATATAAATAAATATGCCCATTAAGTATTCGATATGTTACATTCACTCTTCTAAAAGTTGATAATAACCTTAATGGTAGCGCCTACATCACTTTGAATAGCAAAGCCATTGAATAAAAGTTTAAAACAATGTAAAACCTTTTCTCTCTTTGGAATAGCAATGATATTCAAATTCCATGTGAGGCATTGTAATTAATATCATGAGGTGTTTAGATGTTACTTAGAGGTGGAAAGATGCCAACCATTCCCACCATTCCTATCCTATTTAAATATGTGCAAAGACGCAAAGTTAAATACTGTCATTATATAATGTGCAAACCATGTGTGAAAAATAGTGCAATACAGATATCTAATGATCAAACATTAAAAGACCATATTGGTCAGGGGAGTAGGCAGCAGCATGAGTTTATCTTGATAATCTTAGAGATAGGTAATATAATCTTCACTAGCGTTCAATCCCTTTGGTGTCTTGCAGTCCATAAGAATGATATGTCTGGTCTCCAATTTACGTAATATTGATTCACGGTCCCTTCCTCTTCTCAGAGGCGGGACTGTGTCTATTACAAAGTACTTGAGGCCTGCAGGGTTTTTGGCATGAAAGTCATTGAAGTGCCTAGCGACCGGGTACGCGCCGTCGCCGTTGGTAATGGCACGAATGTGCTGGAGTATCATCTTGTGCACCTGCAGCTTAGTACTGCCCACATAGCGCAGGCCGCACGGACACTCCAGCACATGCACCGCGTACTCAGTCTTGCAAGTCAATTTATACTGAATACGGACAAGTCTTACGTTAAGGGGAGACAAATATTCTGTTTTATTTACTCCATTCTTACAAGCTTTGCATACTGAGCATTTACCTCTTCACGGTGCTGAGTCAGGGGGAGAGGCCTCTCCCCCTGACTCAGCACCGTGAAGAGGTAACGACGGACAGAGCGGGCCTCATAAAACCTGAGACAGGTTCCAGGGAGGTGAGGTTTGATCCTTGATCACGAAGGGTGATGATTGCACCCTGTGATTGGAGGTTTAGCACCAAAGTGAGGTTGTATTGTTTAATTAACCCTTTTACTCTCATCTAAATTGTTCACATGAATAGAGAGTTCTTGTACATGCAGTAGCTAGAAAATTATAGGTCCTGAAGAAAGCCGTGGGGAATTCCCCGGTAGGCTGAAACATGTCGACCCATTGTTAGCAGTTACTAGGGATCACTGCTATGATTCTTTAATAGCAGCTACGTGGGATTACTGCATTATTTGTTCTGCATCATTTTTACTAGGTGTGAGGAGGGTTATATTATCTAGAGCAACTAGTCTCTCCACACAATCTTTTAAATTTTTTCTTTTTTTTCTTTTTTCGCTGCACTGCATCACATTAGATTTCTTTATATATGCACACAAACACAGTCTCTGCTTTTGATGTCTGTACGGCTCTGGCAAGGCATTGTTCATGAGCATAAGAGCTAGCCATAGAGGCAATCCCTATGATCAAGGGACTGACCTTCTACTCTTGGCGGATGACCAAATGATAACATTGATCATCAGAGCTTAATACCTTAGCTCTACCACGAGTAGCAATTTGATGGTAATCCTTGCTCTGCTCTGAATGCCTGAGTGGGATTCTAACAATCCTTCAATCTCTGTGTATCTCTCCATGTGCTCTTATTACTGACCCCCAGTTCTCTTTTTGTATGTTGAATTAGTTTGCAAAGGGGATTAGGACTTGGGCAGGTCATTAAATATACTTTCCCTTAGACCCTGTTTTCCCATCGGTTAGTTGCTGCTAGAAACTAGGCAATTACTCATACATCTTGCCCTTCTATATGAGATACTCGGAGATCGCGGTAATTGGCTCCCCAATACCGGGTCATTTACGATCAGTGCCCAATTTTTCTTCACAATTTTACGAATAGTCTGATGTTGACTATTGTAAGTTAGAATCAATCTTGACTCAGTTTGAACCAATTTCTTTTTGCCTGTAAGTGCCTGTGCCCTACCAGTTTCATTGGCTTTGCATAAAGCCTTGTCAATGAGTTCTGTGGGATATCCTCTCCTCAGAAATCTTGCCCTGCAATCTTTTTGTGCCTTGAGACAGTCATTGTCATTACTACAAATTCTTCTTAAGCGGAGCATTTCTCCATAGGGAATGCTCCTAATTACATGTGCCGGATGATGACTAGTAGCATGTAATATAGCTTTACCAGCCGTAGGTTTTCTGAAATCACGTGATATTAAATGTATATGATCTAACTGAAAAACACGCAGCCGTCGCACACCATACGCGGATCCTTCATTACTTTTCGAAAATGGCGGCTAGAATGCGCGCACCCACCGTGATGTGTACACTTTGAGTGCGCGACTGCGAAAAAAATTGGATTTTTTTTTTAAAGAAAATGATATGAATATATTAAAATAAAAAATGAAAACAAGAAAATTAATCAATATTTCAGTTTTAATTAAAAAATGTTTTTTTGCAATTTTCAGAAAAATATATAATGTTATTTAATGAATAAAATATTTATAAATAAACAGTTAAAAAACTGTAGAAAATCAGTACAAAAAATTGATATAACTACTATCACACTTAAAAGTTAGCATTTAAAAAACCTTTGAAATTCACTGAAAAAAAACGTAGGTTTCAGAGATGTTATAGTTAGAAATTAGCATTTAAAAAACATTAGAAATTCACAGAAAAAACCATAGGTTTCAGGGGTGTTATAGTTTGCTGCCCATTTCACTCGTTCAAAACCATAGAAATTCCTCCGTTATAGTTAGTTCTGCTAACTATAACTCACGTGCCCGAAATGCACTGCAGATGATGTCACATATTGCATCATTCATGACATGGTCAGTGACATCACTGATGACATCACTGATGACATCTCAAATGACATCACTGATGACATCATCCACTTGACAATCCGATACACCACATCATACACTAGTATAACCTTTCATCACTCACTGTAAAATACAGAGTACCATATTTGAAACCATTGACACACCAATACCAGTTACTACATACCCACTCACTGATTCCTAAGTCTACACACACAACTACCCATTCAACAACAGAAACATCTATACATGCAGTCATTAATTAATAGAACACTATCAAATGCACTTATACACATATATAGACATTGACACATCAGCAGTCATCTTAGTCGGTTATGCAGTCATCCTACTCACTCATGAAAAAAATGTATCGCACTTAAATTTACTCACTTACACAATTATCCAACGACACCTCATTTATTCAAACACATAGTATCTCATCGTTAATATGTTAAAAAAGCACCATTACAATTATACACTCATTCATATATTTACTCTCACAATCACTGACTCTTACACAAACTTATTTATATACACCAACTCTCACATACAATGCCTTTTATTTTTTTACTTTGTTGAAGATGTACAACTAAAACATATATTCGCTCACCAACACACAAATAAATACACTCAGTCACCCAAACAACTGTTTCCACATGCACTCTTAAACCCATACACCTAGTCAATCAACCATTCACACATCTATGCATAGAGTTACACACACCCCATCCAACCACACACAAACTCAGTGTCCCATACAAATACTCACCCAACTAATCAATAACTAATATACACACTCATGTAGTTAGTGACCAACTGAGGCAGCATGTTATACAACAACAGAGACAGTGCTGCACACATTCACATAGTTTAGTTACTAATCCATGTATTAAGTGAGACACTTTTAATTACTCACTTAAAAAGACAGTCAGACAGCTACTAAATCCTCCATCCAGACAGTTATATATCCACTCAATCTTCAATACAGATTGGTATATATATAATACATATTTAAATTTCAAACTAAACCACATTCAGTGGATGATGTCATCAGTGATGTCATCAGTGATGTAATTTGAGATGTCATCAGTGATGTCATCAGTGATGTCACTGACCATGTCATGAATGATGCAAAATGTGACATCATCAGCAGTGCATTGCGGGCGCGTGAGTTATAGTTAGCAGAACTAACTATAATGGAGGAATTTCTATGGTTTTGTACGAGTGAAATGGGCAACTAACTATAACACCCCTGAAACCTATGGTTTTTTCTGTGAATTTCTAAGGTTTTTTAAATGCTAATTTCTAACTATAATGTCTCTGAAACCTATGTTTTTTTTCAGTGAATATATATATATATATATATATGAAGTAAGATCGTCTTCAGGTAGCCAGTTATTGGTAAAAAGACGAAGCGAACCCAAAAGTATATTCGTGCCAATGTTTATTCAGTGCCCCACACCATCGCCGCCATAACGTGTTTCAGCCCATGTGGGGCCTTGATCACATGACATGCTCGAGGGCGTGAGGAAAACAAGTGCAAGTGCATGACGTATTTGAATTGCATCAGGTGTATTGCTTGACAATAGGCATAGAAAGCATAATATGCTAAAACCACAACATAAAATTATGTGAGGTAGGTCAAAGAGTAAAATCAATGTAAAATACACATAGGAATGACCGTAAAATACGGAGATGGAGTACATATTAACGTGAGTATGATAAAATATCGCTGTACTGTACACACGCTAAATAAATATAAATATAAACATATGAATACATAAATATATAAAGCGACGATACATATAAATATATAAATAAATATGCCCATTAAGTATTCGATATGTTACATTCACCCTTCTAAAAGTTGATAATAACCTTAATGGTAGCGCCTACATCACTTTGAATAGCAAAGCCATTGAATAAAAGTTTAAAACAATGTAAAACCTTTTCTCTCTTTGGAATAGCAATGATATTCAAATTCCATGTGAGGCATCGTAATTAATATCATGAGGTGTTTAGATGTTACTTAGAGGTGGAAAGATGCCAACCATTCCCACCATTCCTATCCTATTTAAATATGTGCAAAGACGCAAAGTTAAATACTGTCATTATATAATGTGCAAACCATGTGTGAAAAATAGTGCAATACAGATATCTAATGATCAAACATTAAAAGACCATATTGGTCAGGGGAGTAGGCAGCAGCATGAGTTTATCTTGATAATCTTAGAGATAGGTAATACAATCTTCACTAGCGTTCAATCCCTTTGGTGTCTTGCAGTCCATAAGAATGATATGTCTGGTCTCCAATTTACATAATATTGATTCACGGTCCCTTCCTCTTCTCAGAGGCGGGACTGTGTCTATTACAAAGTACTTGAGGCCTGCAGGGTTTTTGGCATGAAAGTCATTGAAGTGCCTAGCGACCGGGTACGCGCCGTCGCCGTTGGTAATGGCACGAATGTGCTGGAGTATCATCTTGTGCACCTGCAGCTTAGTACTGCCCACATAGCGCAGGCCGCACGGACACTCCAGCACATGCACCGCGTACTCAGTCTTGCAAGTCAATTTATACTGAATACGGACAAGTCTTACGTTAAGGGGAGTCAAATATTCTGTTTTATTTACTCCATTCTTACAAGCTTTGCATACTGAGCATTTACCTCTTCACGGTGCTGAGTCAGGGGGAGAGGCCTCTCCCCCTGACTCAGCACCGTGAAGAGGTAACGACGGACAGAGCGGGGCCTCATAAAACCTGAGACAGGTTCCAGGGAGGTGAGGTTTGATCCTTGATCACGAAGGGTGATGATTGCACCCTGTGATTGGAGGTTTAGCACCAAAGTGAGGTTGTATTGTTTAATTAACCCTTTTACTCTCATCTAAATTGTTCACATGAATAGAGAGTTCTTGCACATGCAGTAGCTAGAAAATTATAGGTACTGAAGAAAGCCGTGGGGAATTCCCTGGTAGGCTGAAACATGTCGACCCATTGTTAGCAGTTACTAGGGATCACTGCTATGATTCTTTAATAGCAGCTACGTGGGATTACTGCATTATTTGTTCTGCATCATTTTTACTAGGTGTGAGGAGGGTTATATTATCTAGAGCAACTAGTCTCTCCACACAATCTTTTTAATTTTTTCTTTTTTTTCTTTTTTTGCTGCACTGCATCACATAGATTTCTTTATATATGCACACAAACACAGTCTCTGCTTTTGATGTCTGCACGGCTCTGGCAAGGCATTGTTCATGAGCATAAGAGCTAGCCATAGAGGCAATCCCTATGATCAAGGGACTGACCTTCTACTCTTGGCGGATGACCAAATGATAACATTGATCATCAGAGCTTAATACCTTAGCTCTACCACGAGTAGCAATTTGATGGTAATCCTTGCTCTGCTCTGAATGCCTGAGTGGGATTCTAACAATCCTTCAATCTCTGTGTATCTCTCCATGTGCTCTTATTACTGACCCCCAGTTCTCTTTTTGTATGTTGAATTAGTTTGTAAAGGGGATTAGGACTTGGGCAGGTCATTAAATATACTTTCCCTTAGACCCTGTTTTCCCATCGGTTAGTTGCTGCTAGAAACTAGGCAATTACTCATACATCTTGCCCTTCTATATGAGATACTCGGAGATCGCGGTAATTGGCTCCCCAATACCGGGTCATTTACGATCAGTGCCCAATTTTTCTTCACAATTTTACGAATAGTCTGATGTTGACTATTGTAAGTTAGAATCAATCTTGACTCAGTTTGAACCAATTTCTTTTTGCCTGCAAGTGCCTGTGCCCTACCAGTTTCATTGGCTTTGCATAAAGCCTTGTCAATGAGTTCTGTGGGATATCCTCTCCTCAGAAATCTTGCCCTGCAATCTTTTTGTGCCTTGAGACAGTCATTGTCATTACTACAAATTCTTCTTAAGCGGAGCATTTCTCCATAGGGAATGCTCCTAATTACATGTGCCGGATGATGACTAGTAGCATGTAATATAGCATTACCAGCCGTAGGTTTTCTGAACAATCTAGTCTGTAATTTATTAGAGCTAATCAGGATTTCGACATCTAAAAAGCATATCGATGAGTCACTGTTTTGACCAGAGAAGCCAAGGTTCAGTTTGTTTTCGTTAAGATTTCCTATGAACTGTTGGGCTTCACATTCTGGTCCATTCCAAATTATTAAAAGGTCATCGATGTACCTAAACCATTTCACAACATTTTCTGACATAATTTTGGTATACGAGGGTATGAGGACATGTTCCTCCCAATACCCCAAATGGAGACAGGCGTAACTATGGGAGAAACATGCCCCCATAGCCACGCCTCTCACCTGCTGGAATACTTGATTTGAAAACAGGAAAAAATTATTTTCCAGACACATGTTTATCATTGATAATAACATTCTGTGATGTTCATGAAAACAGATAGGTCTCAAATTAAGATAATGTTCAATAGCTTTCATTCCATCCCTGTGATGAATACTCGTATACAGGGAGGATACATCCAATGAGATAAGTAGATACCCAGATTGCCATGATATTCCCTCTAATTTCTTTAACAAATCACCAGTGTCAAGAATATAGGATGGAAGATTTCTGACAAAGTCCTGTAAGAAAAAGTCAACGTATTTGCTGGTGTTTTCCATGATATTATTGCACACAGAAATAATTGGTCATTCTTCAAGAACTTAAACTCTTCCATGGTTATTAGGCCCATACTTCTCCATGCCATTATGTTCGTGTGAAATAAACTACAAGCTTGTTTAACATCAGCCATTGATGATCTTTTATAGCACTCTCTGTCGTTAAGTTGGCCAAGGGCCTCCTCCATGTACATATCCCTTGGCCATAATACCACATTTCCGCCTTTGTCAGACTGGCGGATGACAATATTCAATCAATCAATCAATCAATCAAAGCTTTATTTCGACACGTGATGTCATAAAAGCACAAAATACATAAAAACAATTACAAATTCATTTTTTAAGACATGTCGTAAGAAGAATCCGGTTAGGTAATATACAATAAATATCTAACAAATGTATTAAATTTTGCAGCTTTGGGAGTTAAGAAAAAAAGTTAAAAGGATTTAGCTGGAGCTGATAAATCTCTGCCTCATTAACCATGCCCAACCTAAAAATTTGGCCACCCCGCAAACTAAAGTAGTGTTAGTAGAGGTTTTAAGGATTCTCATAGCAACAATGTGATCCCTTGTTCCTAGGAGTAAACAAACAGGCCTAAGCCATTTCATCCTAGGTAATAAATAGGCTGGGCATGCAAAGAAAAAATGAGAGATATTTTCAATAGCGCCAGAACAGAATGGACAATCTGGAAGAGTCTTATGGGGGGGTTTCCACTTGCTAGTATGATCACGTAGTGGGAGTGTCCCGAATCTAAACTGAATAAAAAGAGATATATCCTTGGGCTTGGTGATAAAATCAAGGTAAGGTTCTAAAAGAAGAGTGGGTTTATGTTGGTAAAAAACCTCTGTCAACCTTCCAATATTGGGATCTCTTTGTTCCGAGGCGTCCACCCATGCCCAGAAGGCTCGTTTGACTTCCTCCTTTGATATTGGTGCCCCCACGGGCCGATCAGATGTAAGGCCAGTTGCGACCAAAAGTTTTTTGGTGTTTGTGAGCCACTCGATTTTGTGGGCTCCTTGCATATTCATAACCTCCCTAAGCCCATCAGCATAGTTAGAAAGCTCAGGGGTGCGCCACAGCCGCGCCCAATATAACAGAGGGCGAAGGGTGGCTAGATCTCTAATTGAGCGCCTACCAAAGTCACTGAGGAGTGGTTTGGTTGGGGTACCCCTGGGGAGAGATACAAGTTCTCTAAAGAACTTGTTTTCATTGGTCACAAGTGAATCAACACAGCTGAAGCCCCATAATTCCGCGCCATAAAGTGCACTACCCACCGCCTTTGCGGCATAGATGTTTAATACTGGGGCAATGGGTTTAGAGGTAGAGGCCCGGAATTCCTTTCCCAAGGCACCAATTACCCGTTTGAGAT
This sequence comes from Triturus cristatus, assembly GCF_964204655.1. Classification (NCBI taxonomy): domain Eukaryota; kingdom Metazoa; phylum Chordata; class Amphibia; order Caudata; family Salamandridae; genus Triturus; species Triturus cristatus. The sequence goes on along the minus strand of NC_140580.1, from coordinate 934,307,313 downwards.
TAAGTGCCATTTTATCTATGTGGGGCTGCCATCTGAGCCTGTCGGAGATTCTGATTCCCAGGTAATCAAACTCCCCGACACGCTCCAGTGGTTTCCCATCTAGGGTCAGAATAGAGCCGGAGGATCTTGAAGGATTAAAATAGAGCAGTTTAGTTTTGGCAGTGTTGATGACGAGACCTCTCTGCTCGCAGAACAAAGAGAAGCGCTGTAAAAGCTTCTGTAGTCCGGACGGTGTTTTTGAAATCAAAAGAGTGTCGTCCGCAAAAAGAAGGGCGGGGACTTTGTCACCCGCCAAAGCGGGGACATCCGCTTCGACTTCAAGCAGAAAGGAGACCACGCCATTCACAAACAATGTGAAAAGTGTTGGTGCCAAGACACACCCTTGGCGAACCCCTCTGTTCACTGGTATTTTTTTGGTTTTCTGGCCCTGGGTCCCCCATCTAATACAGGCGAAGTTCTCTTCGTGCATTCGGATAAGGAGTTTCAGAATGTAGGAGGGGATTCCCAGCTCTTCCAAAATCAACCACAAGCGGTCGCGGGGGACCAAGTCAAAGGCGGTCTTAAGGTCGATGAACGCAAGATATAGGGCGACCTTGCCGATAGTTACCGTCTTCCAGTAAAGAAGCATTAGCCTAAATGCTTGGTCAATTGTACTGGTGCAGGCCCTGAAGCCCGCCTGGAACTTTGTTAAGATCCCTTTCTCATCCACCCAGGAATGTATCCTCTCCAGGAGGACCCTACCGACCAGTTTCTGGCCAGAATCAATAAGGCTAATTGGGCGATAATTCGCCGGGTCTCCCCTGGAGCCCTTCTTAAAGATGGGGATTACTTCTGCACCTTTCCAAGACTCCGGCACCGGAGATCCATTCAATAGGCTGTTGATAAAAATTGTAAAAAACATAGCCCAGCCCTTGGTGTTAGCTTTGAAAAGTAGATACCCAGATTGCCATGATATTCCCTCTAATTTCTTTAACAAATCACCAGTGTCAAGAATATAGGATGGAAGATTTCTGACAAAGTCCTGTAAGAAAAAGTCAACGTATTTGCTGGTGTTTTCCATGATATTATTGCACACAGAAATAATTGGTCATTCTTCAAGAACTTAAACTCTTCCATGGTTATTAGGCCCATACTTCTCCATGCCATTATGTTCGTGTGAAATAAACTACAAGCTTGTTTAACATCAGTCATTGATGATCTTTTATAGCACTCTCTGTCGTTAAGTTGGCCAAGGGCCTACTCCATGTACATATCCCTTGGCCATAATACCACATTTCCGCCTTTGTCAGACTGGCGGATGACAATATTCACATTATTCTGCAATTTTTTGACAAGCTGGTGATAGGCAAAATCTCGATGATGATTTATTTTATTTACATTTACTAGTTTTTGATGTAAATTTTTCAATTCCTTGAAACTTTATCTTGAAACATGTAAATGTTATCTTTCACCATCAAGGGACAAAATGTCGATTTGGGTTTAAATGAGGTAGGTACTGTGATAATTCTGTGTCCTAAACCTGGATTGGAGGATGTTGTTGTGGTTTCATCCTGCATTTGCAAAAGATCTTGTAATAATTCTGCATCTCCTGCTGTTAATAGAGTAGGACTCAAATTAGGTGATGTGGGTATCACTGTCTTAGTAGGTTTGTGTGTAAGATGAAACTTGCGTAATTTCAACTTGCGAACAAATTTAAAAACATCAATTTTAGTGTTGGCAAAGTCAAAATTGCTTCTGGCACTGAATGTAAATCCCAATGCCAGACTATTAATCTCTTGTTCACTTAATACAATGTCAGTGAGATTAATGACAGTCTTTAAATCATTCAAAATGGAGACATCGCTTACTTGCGCTGCCACTGCTTGCGAGTTTTTCTGTACGGTTTCTTTGTACTCACGTTTGCGCCGGTTATAACATCTCCTCCTTGCGCTGTGTTTCCTGTTGGCGTTTTGTCGGTGTCGGCATTCCGAACACCCGAGCGTAAGGTCTGTCTGCGATCTTGGCGCATACACTCTAGTTCTTGTGCCAGGGTAAATTTATATATATATATACACACACACAAGACTGCTGTTCGATGGCGCCGAAAGCTTTTCGGGAGCGGTCCTGAAAGTTGCTTGAGCACCGGCAGCCGGCTCCACGCCGTTCGAGGTCCCAGTCGCGGAGCCACCACCATTCAGGTTCGAAGTCTTCGGGGTCGGGTAAGTCGAAGCATAAGAAGAAGTCAAAGAAGCATCGTCGCTCTTTCGACTTCTCCTCATCGGTAGGTCGACTCCGCGTTTCTCTCCCTTTCCGGGACCCGGAGCGACTTCTACCCAGCTTCGTACGTTCTACGAGGTGATGCACGCCATCTTTGGGTGTCCCGAACCCGCCGACGCGCCTTTGGGTCCACGGACTCTGTTGGGGTCCTAGGCCTTTTCCTCCGGCGGCTCTGGCGTCGCAGGGCCCCACAGGATCCAGGCCTGGATCCGATTGACGCCGGTTGACCTTATTATGCCTTCACCGGCGCTGCTTACCCCGGCACCACTTCCGCATTTGATGGCGGCTGGCCCCCCAGCCGGCGTCGACCCCGGCCTCCATCCCGACGTGGAGCCGGACCGACTTCGTCCGATGCCGGTTCTGGTGCAGAGAGGTTTTTTTTTGCCCCTGTTTACTCCTGGGGCCCCTTTTCAACCAGAAAGGCACCCAGATACTGAGGAGGAGGACTGGGAGGGATTAGGTGACCCTCTAGCTGACCAGGAGAGTGAGCAGGACTGTAGAGAGGAACTGGGGGACGCCAGTGGTTTGGACACCTCGCCTGACCATGTCATGTTGTCACCTCCTACCGTGGCTACAGAGGAGGGAGCGTCATACATAGTGGTGTTGCATAGGGTGGCCGAGGCTCATAATCTCGAGCTTCCTACAGTGGCGGTCAGGACTAACCTCCTGGCAGAGGTGCGTCAACCTGCTGCGAGCTCTTCGGAGCCCTTGCTACCATTTAATGAGGCCCTCACTGACATCCTTTTGGGCACCTGGTCCAGGCCCAACACGGGGTCTCCCATGGACAGGATGATTGCCCGACGCCACCGCCCAGCTCCGGGCGGCCCCACTTTCCTTTCCCAACACCCCACTCCAGAGAGCTTGGTGGTCCAAGCCCCCACTTCCAAAAGCGCCTTCCCTACCACTCCACCGGAAAGGGAATCCAAGAAGCTGGACCATCTTGGAAAGAAAGTTTTCTCTTCCGCCAGCTTAGGACTGCGGTCCGTAAACACTGCATGTCTCTTGGGCCGTTATTCCCACTCAGTGTGGGATATGGTGGTGTAAGTGCTGCCTCATTGTCCGGAGGAGGCCTGGCCAGTGCTCTCCCAGGCTGTCGCCGCAGGGAGGGATGCAGCAAAGTTTGCTATACATTGTGGGCTGGATACCGCCGAGACTCTGGACAGGACCATTTCAACGTCGGTAGCGCTTCGTCGCTACGCCTGGATGAGGTCGACTGGTTTTTCAGGGGATGTCCAGAACACCATGATGGACATGCCCTTTGATGGCCGTCGCCTTTTTGGTGACAAAGCAGACAACGCCCTAGAGCGCTTGAAGGACTCACGGGCTATGGCTAAGTCCTTGGGCCTCTCTCTACCCACCTGGTGCAGTCTGCTTTTTGCCTCTTTTGTGGCTACGGAAGGGGTGCCCCGCTAAGTCCCACCCAGAGCCACAGGCAGCAGCAAGTTACCCAACCTTCATGCGGCCGGGGACATGGGAACCAACGCTGTGGTTCAGGGGGCCAGTGGGTGGGCCAGTCCACCAACCCCCCTCTGCAGCAGCCTCCAAACCCTCCTAGTTCAACCTTTCAGGTCCATCTAACGCCAGTGGGCGGCAGGATTCGCCATCACCTCCCCCACTGGCACGCCATCATGTCGGACAGGTGGGTTTTGCAAATAGTCCGAAGGGGCTACTCCCTCCCTTTCGAGACTACCCCTCTAGCCATGCCACCGCGATACCACTGCATGTCGGAGGATCACCTGGCCCATCTCTAGCAGGAAGTTTCAACTCTCTTGGTCAAGGGAGCCATCGAGCGCGTTCCTGTCCCAGAAGTAGTTTGTGGTTGTTACTCCCACTACTTTCTAGTTCCCAAGAAGGACAAGGGCCTGCGTCCTATCTAGGATCTCAGGGGCGTCAACCGCTTCCTCCGGAAGGAAAAGTTCAAGATGTTGATGCTGCCTCAGGTCTTGTCTGCCCTCGACCCAGAAGACTGGATGGTAGCATTGCACTTGTAGGACGCTTATTTTCCCATCCCAGTCCTGCCGGCCCACCGGCGTTACCTACAGCTCACGGTAGGCCACAGCATTTCAATTTACCGTGCTCCCCTTTGGCCTTACCAGTGCCCCTCGGGTGTTCACGAAAGTGATGGCGGTGGTCGCAGCTCATCTGCGCAGATCAGGGTTGTCAGTCTTCCCCTATCTCCACGACTGGCTGTTAAAGCGGGCTCGCCCCAGGCAGTCGTCTCCCACCTCCACACTACGGCAGACCACCTGCATTCACTGAGGTTCTCCATCAACGTGCCGAATTCACACCTGACCCCCTTTCAGAAGCTCCTTTACATTGGAGCGGTTCTGGACACGGCGCAGTTTCGGGTCTATCCTCCCGAACAGCGAGTCTGGGATATTCGGGCTATGATTCCGATCTTTCAGCCTCTATCCCGGGTTTCGGTCAGAATGACTCTGTGGCTGCTGGGCCTCATGGCCTCCTGCTGGTAGATCATGTCAGATGCCATATGCAGGCTCTGCAGTGGGACCTGAAGTTCCAGTGGGCGCAGCGTCAGGGGAACCTGTCCGATTGCGTCCAGATCTCGGAAGACACAGCTCAACAACTGCAGTGGTGGCTCACGAATCAGGATTGGGTCAATGGCAGATCCCTCTCCCTTCCCCAACCAGAGTTCACAGTGGTGACGGACGCATCCCTTCTGGGATGGGGCAGCCACATCAGAGAGGCAGAGATCAGAGGCCTCTGGTCTCCGGCAGAGTCCGGGCTTCACATCAACCTTCTGGAGCTCCGGGTGATTCATCTTGCACTGAAAGTATTCCTTCCCTCTGTCCAGGGAAGAGTAGTGCAGGTGTTCACGGACAACACCACTGCCATGTGGTACTGCAACAAACAGGGCGTGGTGGGGTCGTGGACCCTATGTCAGGAGGCCCCTCGCCTCTGGACATGGCTGGGATATCAGGGCACATCTCTGGTGGTTCAACACCTGGCAGGTTCCCTGAACGCCAAGGCGGACGAACTCAGCCGCAGGTGCATGATGTGTCACGAATGGTGTCTTCACTCGAAGGTGGTGCAAGGTCTCTTTCGACAGTGGGGAGAGCCTTGGTTAGATCTGTTTGCCACCGAAGAGGACACGCGATGTCAGCAATTCTGTGCGTTGGAATTTCAAAGGAGGCACTCGATAGGCAACGCTTTTTGTCGCGAGTGGAGTTCTGTCTGTTGTACGCCTTTCCGCCTATACCCCTTCTGCCTAGAGTGCTGAAGAAGATCAGGCGTGACCAGGCCCAAGTCATTCTTGTGACTCCGGATTGGGCATGAAGAATCTGGTATCCCGAGCTGCTCAACATGGCCATTGATCCTCCGATCAGACTGCCTCTTTGGGAGGATCTTCTGTCGCAGCAGCAGAGGACAGTCCTCCACCTAAACCTGTCCAGTCTCCACCTCCTTGCGTGGAGATTGAGCGGCGGCAGTTGACATCATTTGACCTGCCTTCCGAAGTCTGTGACGTAATCTTGGCAGCCAGGCGTCCCTCCACTAAGATGGTATACGCCTGCCGGTGGAAAAAGTTTGTGGCATGGTGCACAGCAAAGGCTGTGGATCCCCTTTCTGCCCATCTTTCTGAAGTTCTCTTGTTCCTTCTTTCTTTAGCCCAGCAGGGCTGTGCTCTGGGCACTATCAAGGACTATCTTTCAGCCATCTCTGCCTTCCTTCAGCTGCCAGATCAACTTTCCCTTTTCAAGTCCCAGGTAGTTAACCGTTTCTTAAAAGGCTTAACGCATCTCTTTCCTCCAATCCCCTTTGTTATGCCTCAGTGGGACTTGAATCTTGTTCTTACCTATTTAATGTGTGCTCCCTTTGAGCCGCTTCATAACTGTCCTTTAAGACTCTTGACTCTTAAGACTGCTTTCCTGGTAGCCATCACTTCTGCTAGAAGGGTGAGTGAGCTACAGGCCCTTTCTTCCAAACCTCCTTTCCTGTCTGTCCATCCGGACAAGGTGGTTCTCAGGACCCGTCCATCCTTCCTTCCTAGGGTGGTCACTGCCTTCCACATCGGGTGTACCATTACTTTGCCCACCTTCTTTCTGCCTCCGCATCCTTCAAAGGAGGAAGCGAGGCTCCACCGTCTGGACCCAAAACGTGCACTCTCTTTCTATCTGGATCGCACAAAACAGTTCCGGGTGGATGACCAACTCTTTGTCGCCTACGTGGGTGCAAAGAAAGGTCGAGCTGTACAAAAATGCACCATTTCTCAATGGGTCGTTTCGTGTATTAAAGCATGTTACTCTCTGGCTAAAAAGGAGCCTCCGGTCGGGCTACGCGCCCATTCCACCAGGGTGATGGCAGCCACTACTGCCTTGGGAAGATGAGTTACTCTACATGACATCTGTCAGGCAGCCACGTGAGCATCGCTGCACACGTTTACAAAACACTACTGCCTGGACAGCCAAGTCCGGAGAGACAGCTTCTTTGGCCGTTCTGTTCTCCAGGACTTTCTGGTGTGATCTTGGTTCGCAGACCCACCACCGGGGTTGGTATTGCTGGGATATCTATTCTAAGGTAAGGAATCTATGACTAACGTGTTTCTTTCAGATGAACAAGTTACTTAACTTCGGTAACGATATATCTGTAAGAAACAATAGTTAGTTATAGATTCCTTATCGCCCCACCCATCCTCCCTGTTCTGTGAACTGATTTCTAGGGTTAAGGACATCCTTTCAGGGCCCTAATTTTGTGCACCAGTGGTGAGTGTCTTGCATGGCTACGCATTTCTGGCACAGAAAGTCATGTACAGAACTGAGGTCCGCACGCGAGGGTGGTGTCTAAGTAGCTACCGCGACGTCATCCCAGCGACCATGATGCCGACGATGGATGCTGAGCTGACCAACGCCACCTTCCGACGCGCAGAGGTACTGCTGCTGATAAAATCTTTCTGGATCCAGTCTGACGCCTGGGGATAATTCTAAGGTACTGAATCTATAACTAAGTAATGTTTCTTACATATATATCGTTACCGAAGGTAAGTAACTTGTTCACCAGATAGGCACAGCTGGGCACCCACGGTAGGCAAACATGACTGTACACATGGGGGTAATCTGTGGTTAAATAATTTAACTCCATTTGGGCCTAAAAGGTCCCACAATGTACCAATCTATGGGTAACGGACGTGGAATTTAATAAAATAGCTTCTTGTCCTTGGGACAGGTTGCTTCTTAAATCTACTTGTCCTGTAACAAAATCCACTCGGTACCATGTAGTGCGGCGAACGATTATAGTAGCAATCTTATTATACAAGAGCACTGATAATAGCCACTCTGGTTATGCCAGGGCTTATACTAAGGTTTGAATAGTAGCAGTTTCTTTATTTTGACACCTGTCTGCAGATCTGCATACTGAGATTGTAGGTAGCGTTAAGCAATAGTTCCAGGATTGGAATGCCCGTTTGAGTCAGTGCAAACCTAGTAACTTGCATGTTTATGGGGTTTTCACCAGTTCTTCTCTAATCTTTGCCTATGCTAAAAAGCAGTTCACAAACATTTTCGAGCATTATGATTTCCAGGCCTACTGCCGTAAATTTGTGTGAATTCATGAAAGCTGTAAATCTGGACTAATGCAAGGGCATGTACCTTGGATGGCCCTTTGTGATTTTCCTTATGAATTGGTCATATAACTAGGTCTGGTGCTAACAAAGATATTTTTTTCTTCATTGAAAGTGTATCTCTTTCTCTATTGGCTGGTTTAACTATGCCAGCATTCTGTTCTTTCACAAGAACCCTATCAGCACGCAAAGTTTTGTTCACTGCCAGGAACTGGTGTCGTAATGTGTGCTTTTTGAAACCAACAAAAAAATATTGGTGTATTTTGCCAATGTTTGTTATAATAACAAGGGCACAAAAGCTCCTATAACAATAAAGTGTTACCAAAAAAAAATGTCAAAACAAGACACCCATTAACAAAACCAAAAGGCTGACCACCAATGCAAGGCCTATTGGCTTTGCCAATGCTTGTTTATTTTCATGTTTCCCATAATCTTATTAAAACTGTTTACACTGATTTTCCGTTATGAATTTTTGGGGGAAGTACTAGCATGTATCAACACATTTTACTAACTGATGCTTCAAAGAAATAATACCTAAACGTTTCGGTAATTAAGCAAAAAAGATTTTCTCCTAGTTGCATTTATTTGTGAATATTATATTTTAAAAAGCAAAGAATAATCAATCTTGCTTTCAAGCTTCTGCAGATATTTGCATCTTATCAGAGAGCATTCTGGGATCATTGTACGTAGCTTCATATTGTTAAACTTTGTACACGTTTCTATACTGGAACCACCATCAGTAGTGCAGTCTGAGCTTACAACATTTCCTCACCCTAAAAATAAAGGCTTTGAATTATTGAACCATAAATACAAGTTCGAATAGCATTAACCTGGGGACATAAGTATTACCTTAGCAGCAGACCATTCCCTTCCCTAATCCATAATGTGTTACTGTAAACTGGCAGACAAAGGGTTTGTGCTGGAAGGAGGTTGGGGCTACTTGTCCCAAGGACAAAATAAACATAAAAACCTGTAGTCCTTGACCCCAAACAATATGTCCGTGGAGCTATAGGAATTCCACACCCCTGGGTAAACCTGTACCCCAAGTGTAGAATTACAGACCATAAAATCATACAAAAATATAGAATTCTCATATTTCCCTGCCTCTGCATATAATCAGATTCCAAGCCTTTATGTGACCCCACTCCACTGGGCCAAGTTAATTTCTCTGCTGTTCAGCAAGAGGATCAACGTCCCCCTCATACATCCAGGCCATTACCAGTGCTTGACCCAGTTCCTTGTAAAGAAAAGGTGGGGAGGAAATCGTCATCTGTTAGGTTGTCACATTGCACCTGGCAGCTCAGGTCTGCAGAAATAAAGGCTGATGGCCAGACCTCTGCAGCCAACACAGGAGGGGCTCGCCTTTGAAGTTTTGGTGGGAAGGGATCAGGCAGCTGTGTCAGCAAGGGGCGGAGCTGAGGCTCTATGGAAGCTCCTTCCACAAACAAGTTATGGTACCTGCCAACTTGCAAATGAATTTCACTGTGAGAGGAGGGATGGGGCCTTGGAGGGGATGGAGACTCATGCTAAGAGCTACCTAAGAGGCACTCTGCCTCACAAGCACCCCCTACCCCCCGAAAAACAAAGCGTCATTGAGGCTGTTGCGCAATTGCCTGGGGTGTTTTCTCACCTCTTAATAGACATCAGCTGCTTACAGCCTCCGAGAGCAAGCTGGAAATCCACTGTTTACAGTGGTTTTCAGCTTGTTTTACCTGCCACCATGTGATTTCGGCTTCTCTGTGTGACCGTGTGAAAGGAGCAAAAATTGTGACACACACGGTTAGCAGGTCTGGATTCTGAGGACCCCATTCTTCAGACTCGTAATGGGTGGATTTGGCCAACCACATTGCTTCCCCACCCCCATGTGTGTGCTGGAGGGGTGGTAAGAGTTGGCCCACAACCTTCCTGCCCACATGCAGGAGAAAGACAACCTTTTCCATCTGATAGGTGGGAGCAGAAGAAAGACCGTTTTGTTAGCTCCCGGCCATGTGGGAGCACAGAACCATGCGTCAGGCTTCCTTGAACAGCACAAGGGGAGCTGACAAAGGCTGCACAGGCTTTGAATCCGCCCCCATCGTCCATAGTGGCCAGTAAGTGCCCTGGGACACTTCTGGCATCCACAAAGCTGTAAATGCTCATAGCTAAAGAGCCGCTCACTGGATATACATGCAGTCGGACAATGAATCACCCCTATAAGCCCACATGCACACTGTCAGATGTGCATATTGCCTTCATGTAGTGTCACATGTAGGGCAGAGGACACCACCATTGCTTTTCAATGAAAAATTATGGGCTGCATGGAGTGCAGCAGCCCTCAGAGATGCCTCCTAACAAATTGGACCCAAACCTCCCAGGGTAGGATATCCCTGACCCCAGGAGAGGTTTGCCTTGTTTGTCAAAGAACTCCTGGAGCTGAAGCTTTTGCTTATGGGCTCTGGAGTGTGGGAATTCCTTGTGTCTGGTCCTATAACTGCAGTAGCAATCTAATAAAAGTAAACAAAAGACTCAGTAACACCTTTAATTCAATTCAGTACTTTATTAAAAATGTTGGTGCTTAAGGATGCAAGGTGAACAGTGTATTGAATGTTGGTGTTACCCCCATTGACTTCAATGGTGAGTTATAACATGTAATGCATATTGGTACTGTCCCCATTGATCAGTGATATTATATTTGTGAATTATAAAATAAGTCCTTTAACTGATGTGGTGACACCTTGACAAAGCCAGTAGGCTTCCTTCATTGATTGTGACACCCCCTTATAGTGTGATGTTGCACACTATCAGGGGGTGTCTCGTATAGGTTGGGGGTTTCATGGTTATAGGGTTTAAGGCTCAGAAGGGGTTGAAATGATATGAGCTCACCAAAGGAATTTTCATCTACCTGCTTGAACATATTTGTAATTTCATGTGTAGTATTTATCAGTTTTTGTATGCAATAAAATTACCTTTCCTTTTTAAAGGAATAAGCACTGGCTGGACAATGATGTGTTGTTTGTGCATACCAGTTGGGGGCACCAGCTGGTTCACATAACCTCCCATGAGTAGGCCTTGGACTGCCCTGTCTCGCCACCCTGTAAGATTCAAGTGCTACAGTGGGGTACATTGTTCCAAGTAAAAAGACAATTGCAGATTCATTACTTTTGAGGGAATCTCATCCATCGCCAATAAGAACCCCATTTCTTATACCAAACTTCTGTGATATTGCTCTGGCTAACTTAGAAAAAAGGAGGCTCAGCAGAATGGAAGAGGTGTTTGGGAGCCCTACGTGCAACAGGAGCAAGGAGATGGAACTCCCAGCCCAGCCACACCAAAGATGGCAGACAGACGAATTGAACGAACTATGTTGATGGTACCTTCCTCGCTAGCAGGCTGACTGAAAGACAAGGAAGTCAGCAAGTGGGAAGCAAGTGGCATGGGCCCCTGGGGTGGTGACAGCGATTCAGAAGAGCTGGTGATTGGAGCCGGAAGCATGAGAGCAACGGCACTTCTCCCAGCTCTATCTAGCGGTGTGAACTGAAACCAGCGTGTCCCAAAACCAAAGCAGGAATTAAGTTTTTTGTGCTGTGTAAGGTAGGTGCACAACCAAGAATGGAGGAGTTGTACATCTGGCAGAGTGGAGGGGGCCCTACACCCTTGGTGGGCTATCAGCACTCACCTTGGGCCAGTCCTAAACCACCAAAATACCAGGGGTAGTGGAAGTGTCATCACTTGTGCATCATATGACAGTAAGTGGCATCACATGAGCTTTGACCCTGATGACCTTATATTAAACTATGTCACGGGAAGTGACATTATTGAAGCAAAACTTACAGGTACGGGATGAATAAAAACACAAAACCACAACAAAAGCTAAACACTGTCTAAATGTGTTCTGAACTACATATTAACTAGTGTACTGCCATGGAATTCTAAAAGAAAAGTCTTGATATGCCAGAGCTAATCTATCATCTACACAGATACAACCACCATAGGCTTAAAATAGTCATAGGCAATTGGAGACTAAAATGCATAAGCATTCCCCCAAATGCCCATGCAACCCTTAAATAGCCATGCATAAATATCATATGGCCAGCCACAATGAACCTACCCTGAATTTTAGCTTCATAATATCAAGTGCAGCTGCATGTACAGGTTCTAGGATGACCATGTCACTCAAGATTATTACGAACATTGACTCCAGTCCTGAATTTTTGACTTTTGGGTATGCTGGTGCAATTGGCTCAACTGAAGCGAGACGAGATTACAACTCCCAGAGTACACTTATTAGTTATAAGAAGGCCCAGGACTGGAAACGTGCTGTCCTGCCACCTTTAAAAAATGGCTAGGGCTTGCCATAACAATTCATGTAGAGAGGTACAATGTAATATAGGTTAGACGAAGGAGAATTACCCGAGTGTCCCAGGTGAAAAAGGGCAAATGAATGAAAACTACTCGATGATGGCAATGACAATGAGGACACGTCTTCAAACTCCTTTTGGTTAGAGGGATCATTTTGACAACCCGTACAATACAACTTTACATGTAGCATAAATAACTACATAGAGGTTGAACTGAAACCATTGTTATTCCTTGCCCACTGCACCGCTTTTCCACCCAAGTGAGTTGCTGAGGAAATCGTGAATGAGGTTCTGCATTGTTCACACAAAGCCATGTTCCACTGGGGGTGGATTTTTACAAAGGCTAGGATCTTCCTCTATGTTAACTCTTCACAACAGACCTACCATTTAAATTCCTTTTTGTGCTCTGCATACTGTCGCTATACTAGGCTGCAAACCCTATGCAGCCCATCACTCTGCTATGCAAAATCATCCCTATATTCGCTGTGAAAATTTAGCAGACCCCTTTTTTTCCTGTGCGAAATCTGCACAGAAAAAAGCTCCATGCAATTTGCAGGCCTTCAATGGTTGTCTCACACGATTATAACACGTCTTTTGCCCCAAAACTACTTCCCCAACCCTACCTCCAACAGATGAGCAGCTACAGAAGTGGTTGACTGCAGCCACTCGGATTCGCTTCACTTCTGTGCCCCTGGCTCCTCTGAGTTACAGGCAGCAGCAGCTGGTGTCACTCTTCCCCCATAGGACACCTCAGCCCACCCTGGGGTTATTTTAAACTCCATGTACAGAAACGGAAGTAAGCCCACCCCTCACCCACAACATTGTATCGTTTGGTTACACTCCACCCCCACCAAGTGCTGTGGATTGGGTAGCCTATATCTGTTTCAGAGTTCCAGTATTTGAAGTGCAACTTGACTCCAATTGTTTCTTGAGTTTCACAGAGAAAGGAACTGTGAAGTGAATTACTGTAACGAATTATCATAATTTATCCCCACGCAGAGTCCCTTGCTGTGTTAGAGGTAAAATGAAAATAACAACAGGATGCACTATTATTCATTGCCTTTGTGACTACAGGGGCCAGGGCCCCCCTGCCTACCCCTAAATGACGTCCATGGCTACAGGCTCTGGTGGAAGGACCCCAAGGGGAGACCCGATTTATGCAAGGCCTGGCCCTGAAACAAGGGGAAAATGTTAAGCAGACAGCAGGGGCCCTGAGCGCAGGAGGCGAGGCAGCCAGGTACAATGAGGATATTGTTCTGGTCCCCCCCTCTTCTACAAGGGGTGCATCTTTGGACCTCCCAAACAGTGCCCCACCAGCAGCAGACAGAGCTGCCACGTGTGCCATAGGAAGAGGGAAGGTTCCATAGCTCTTTGACATACCCCTCAGACACTGAGGCACTGAAGATGGGATGGGGAGTTGATCTCGAGGACGGTCTCTGGGTGCAGCAGCTGAAATGGATCCATGATTGCAGAGGTGCAAATTAACTACAAGACCCACCCAGGAAACTACTCGACTGTTGCACTGCAGCCCCGGCCAGTTATGGTGAAGGATAAAGGTGGCCACCATCCCAGGTGAAGATGTTGAGATACACAAAGCATTCTTGCAGCCAGCTGAGGCGGATTTGCAGTGGAAGTACTGCAGGTAATACCTGACAACAAGATTGCCTCTTTGGCCGACAGAATATTGCACGCAATATTATCAGTGACACCAGAACGAAGAACTAGAATAAGGAGGGGGAAAATGAAGGAACTCTGGATGGATATTTCCCTACTGAAACAAGATCTTCAAAGCACAGTCGAGCGTGTTGGAGAGGTGGGAAACCACATATCAGAATCCCGGGCCCAGACAACACAGAAGAAGCTCTCTCACCTTCTGGAAAATTCCTATGAGTCAGGGCTGAAAATGGCGAACACAGGGGATGAAGGAACCATGTTAGGATAGTGGGCTTTCCAGAGGGAGTAGAGGAGCAACGTGTTGAATTTCTTCACCACATGGCTGAAGACTTGCGTCTCACAGGACGAACTTTCATAGTACTCTGTTGTTAAAAGGGCACACCAGGCAATGATGGCAGAGCCTTCTCCATGGCCTCTACCACTTCAAGCCTAAAAAAGGCCTGCACCACTGGCTCTACACTATTCGAAAACTGGAAGATAATATTTCCAGACACCATGTTGTGAAATAACAACCAAGTTCCTTCATAGCAATTAAGAAAACGGTTAGAGCAATGCATTAAGAGTGTGTTGATGTGCATTGCCAAGCTCTGAGTCAGCTTCAAGGGTAAGTCCAAGGCCAGACGGCCATAGCGGGCATCAGGCGTTTCCCTGGGAGGCTGGGGGCCCGTTCTGCAGATGTGTGGGCTAGTTTTGTTACTGTTGGCTGGGTTTGCAGCAGTGCTGCAATATCGGCCCCCCAGTAGCAAAAGCAGCAAGCAAGCGTTTTCAGCCTCCCGGCACCAGGCAGTGCTTCTTTACGGGCTGGTCTGAGGAAATTGCCTGGGCTGCTTGGGGTTCCCAGTCTGACCCTGGGTGATCCCTTCTTCTTTTAAGACTGTGTTGCAGGGGCGACTGGTAACCTTTGAAAGTAGTGGGGTGAGCAAAGTGCTCCACTACTTACCCAAAATTAAAATAACCCTACCTCGAATAACCCTACCTCGAAAAGCCCAGAATAAAACACCCCCTCCTTGTAAAAGCCCATAATAAAAACAAAGCCTTCCTCCAAAATCCCAAAATAAAACAACTACATTAACATTTGAAATAAAAATTGTACTTACCAGTTCAATAAAAAGAATTATTTTTTTTAAAAAATGGTACTTACCCACTGCTGTGTGTTTTACTTGGTGTTTTGAATCTGCAGTCTGCTGTGGCACGAGTGGAACAGCTCCCCCTAACCATTCGAGTCGCTGCTCTCATTCTATTATCCAGCATGAGAGAAGCGCTAGGATAGGATGGATCAGGTTGGCCGGACACTCCTTCAGACCCTGGAGGCCTGTGCTGGCTCTCCACCCAGCTGTCTAAGATAGCTCTTGATAGAGAGCGTCAAAGACAGCTGGCTAAACTGACTTGCGTACTTTGGAGCCTCTGGCCAACCACTGCTCCAGTCCTCCATGCTGCCATTCGGCATCAAAGGACACGCCCTGCATGTCTCTTGGCTCGGGGGTACCCAGGGCAGACTAGCAGCTGCAGCGCACACATCGGTACAAAATAAAATGACAATGAAATAATTTCATTGGCATTTTATTTTTTACGCGTATTGAGTGAGGAAATCGCCGCGGCTGTATCTTGCCAAGTTCCGAGTCAGCTTCAAGTGCAAGTCCATCTTTGACATGTCGTAGGGGGCGTGGGACTGGGTGAAAGAGAGGAAGGTGCTGCAACAGACGGCAGAATAGCCAAGGCCCATGACCACTGTGGTGAGATGGGAAAGACATCCATGGCCACAAAGGAAGTGATCCAAGCAGTGCCATTGGAAGTAGGACGAAAGTACCTGCCGATACAGATCTCAAGCGACTTCACAAAATTAAATCAGAGGAACAAGATGGATTAAGAGAATTAAGCGCTGGATGGTAAATGACTGTGCTCTTGCCACCCGCCCCGCACCCCAAGGTTATGAAGTACACGGATAATCCTCGAGCTGATGGGCCCAAGGATTCAGACTCATATGGCTCGATACACTGAGGCAAATACTCCACTTGGCTCCAATCTTGGCATTCTGTCTTAGGGAATGGTCTGGTGCAAGCATAGACGCCGACTTGCTAGATGGACAGGGTCTACAGGACCTCCCTGTCTCTCTGCGCATCCCTGGCCAGTAGAACAGAAGGCCCAACCTATCCTGTGTTTTTCTAATCCATAAATGTCCTGCTAAGGGCACTTCATTGGCTAGTGACAACAGGAAGTTTATGTACACTAATGGAGCCACTAGCCTCTGGCTGGTACCTGGCACAATATTTAACAGTTCTCTATATAGTAGACTATCCTCCCAGCTAACATAGTGTTTCCCGACCACTCCTTTGCTGATCTGATTTTGGGCTTCTTTCCGAAGTCCCACAAGCGTAGGGAACTCCTCCTGTCCCTTTGGAAATCTTCCAGGGTAGGTCCTCCACCAGCAACAAATCCTTTAGCTCTGGAAGTGACTAAGACTCCAGCAAATTATCAGTTTCTGAGCCCAGTCCACCTCTCTTTATGGTGCAGAAGCGAGGACCTTCTCGGCCACTGCCTTCCTAGAGTCTGCCCCTTCCTGGCCCCTGCAAATCAGAGAGGATACTAGTCTCACTCTGAGAGTGGTGTGCAGCCTTTGCTCTGGTCAACACAGCCGACATTGCCCAAACCACAAAGACTTCTGGTCCAGGCTCCAAGCCAGGGGGCACTCAAATAATTGCCCAAGAGACATTCAGTTCCTTGCTTTTCCTTTACCCCGACATCAGTCGTGGCTGCCTTGCAATTGAGCTCAATCTCGACTCTGGCAAGCATATACTCAATGCCCTCTCCTTTGGCTCATAATCCTGTATTCTTGGCTCCAGGGAGTAGCTCTTCAGGCTTAATGTACTTCCTCGCAATCATAGCGTGGAAGGGGAACAACCTTTACAACGCAACTTTTACAACGCAGTACCATTACAACGAAACTGTTACAACGCAAATGCATTGACAACGCATGCCATTACAACGCAAGTCTTCACATCGACTTGCACTAGATGGCGTGCTAACATTAAAAATAGTGTAGTTTACTATCCAAACACCTTCCCTACTGTTACGTGGACTGGAGTTAGAATAGTAAATTACACTTTTTTAATGTTAGCACGCCATCTAGTGCAAGTCGATGTAAAGACTTGCGTTGTAAAGACTTGTGTTGTCACTGCATTTGTGTTGTAAAAATGTCGTTGTAACAGCATGCGTTGTAAAAGCATGCGTTGTAACATCATACATCCAGCGTGGAAGGTTCCAGTATCCCTCAGGGAAGGACCTTTTCTCCCATTGATACTAACTTCCTAAAGAAATCCCATTGTATTAGGATGGATGTGCTTCAGAACATATGGGTTCCTCTACCAAATGTCCATAGCTACTAGGTTGAGCACAGCCGGTCTTTTTCGGATACCTTCACCCACCCACAACATGCTAACAGGGTTCATATAGGGCTGGAACAGCCTGGCTCTAAGCCAGATGGGGAGAACTCACACAGACTGGTTCGAAACTGAGGGGTAAAGGCCAGGGAAATTCTCTTGGAACTCAAGCAGGGCCAGGAAACATGGGAATTGGAAATGGTATGTCTGGGAAGATGAATCTTGAGAAGGGAAGGCAAGGAAGCCCTTTTAAGTCCAAGTCACGTTGCTCACTATCGGGCGTAGACTCTTCTGTGCGATCGCTCTAAACACAGGAGACAAAAGCCTCACGTTCCGGCCCAATTAAGTTTACTGGTGGCCCCTTCTGGCACACAAAGGTGGTGCAGGCCTGGCGCTCTCCGCAAGGAGGCCTTCTCCCGGCATAAGGGGATTGGTGGATGTTAGAAACGGTAGATGGACCGGGAGGGTCGGCCGGGGTCAGGAGGAGAGGCCTCCGGGGAGAGCCGTCTCCAGCGATCGTACAGACAAGTAACTTCCCCCCCACAGACAGATATCACACACGGATAAGGTTCAGTGTTCTTTATAAGCACTTAATTAAGGTACGGTTAAATGGTACAAGGAGGTCTGGACTCAGGGGTCCCCTCGATTAGAGTCTCGCAAGGTAGGGAAGGGGGTAGCGGGACAGTCTATTTACCAATCAGGTAGTTCGGATGAGATGATGATGAGCTCACAATCCTCGAGCTTGGTGGTTAGGTGGTATGGGCCGCGGCAGCGCCAGCAGGTCCCGGTGTGGATGGTCGATACAACGGGCCGCGGCGGCGCCAGCAGGTCCCCGGAAGATATACGGTCCGCGGCAGCGCCAGCAGGTCCCGGTGAGGATGGTCGTTACAACGGGCCGCGGCAGCGCCAGCAGGTCCCAGGAAGATGAAGGTTGCAGAAGGCCGCGGCAGCGCCAGCAGGCAGGACGATGGTTCACAAGAGCGGGCTACGGCAGCGCCAGTAGACCGTCAGGGTTGAGTTCACTCGGTGTCTCTCGACTCCAGGATACAACTGCCTTCCTGCTCCGGAGCTGCCTCAGTTATAGGGCTGGTGCCCTTTGATGTCCGGACCCTCGCACTTGGAGGTCAGAGGGTCCGGGATGAAGGTGTCCAGACACCCAGCAGGGGGTGGAGCCAGGGCCTGGGGGAGCTGGGGGCGATCGGCACCTGGCGGGGGAGAGCCCTTGACACTTCGTTCTCCCATTGGCCTGCCAAGTGGTCCGCTCACCTCCTGGGTGGATGGTGGTGCCGGGATGTCGGGGCCGGCCAGGCCCGGGGTTAGGGTCGAGGGGAGGCCATGCGGCCGCGTGGTGCAGGGCCCAAGATGGCGGCTTGACCCGGCCGGGAAAGCCGGTGGGGCTGGACCCCGTGATGAGTAGGGGTCCGAGGGCAGAGGGTCCGTCGGGAGACGGAGTACAGGTGCTTGTTGCGGGGATATGCCAGGTGGGCCGGAGTTCGGGCCCTGTCGAGCGGGGAGGGAGCAAGCCGTCTGTGAGGCCTGTCCAACATGCGTCCCCCCAGCTGAAGGCGGGGAGAGTCACCCATCTCCTTGGGGACTCTCTTCGTCGAGGCGGAAAAAGCGGGACAGGCCATCTGCGTTGGCGTGGTCTTGGCCTGGTCGGTGCTCCACGGTGAAGTCCATTCCCTGCAGGGAAATGGACCAGCGCAAGAGTTTTGGGTTCTCCCCCCGCATCTGCATCAGCCATTGCAGGGGTCGATGGTCGGTTTGTACCCGGAAGTGGGTACCGAAGAGATAGGGTCGGAGCTTTTTGAGGGCCCACACTACTGCAAATGCCTCCCTCTCGATGGTGCTCCAACGCTGTTCTCGGGCCAGGAGACGTCGGCTGATGAAGGCCACCGGCTGGTCATGACCTTCGGGGTTCAACTGAGAGAGGACGGCCCCGATACCGTGGTCGGAGGCGTCGGTCTGCACCACAAATTCCCGACTGTAATCGGGGGCCTGGAGCACCGGGGCGGTGCACAGGGCGGCCTTCAGCTCCTCGAAGGCCGCTTGACAATCAGGAGTCCAGTTGACCCGCTTCGGCTGGTTCTTGGATGTGAGACCCGTGAGGGGCCCCACGATGCTGCCGTAGTCCTTCACGAACCGCCGGTAGTAGCCGGTGAGCCCCAAGAAGGCTCGGACCTCGGTCTGGGTGACGGGGGGCTGCCAGGACTGGATGGCAGCAATCTTAAGTTGTAGTGGGGCCACCAGCCCGCTCCCCACTTGGTGCCCAAGGTAGGTCACAGACCCTTGGCCAATCTGGCACTTGCCGGCCTTAATGGTGAGGCCGGCCCGCTGGAGGGCTTGTAGGACCTCTTGGAGGTGACGGAGGTGGTCGGACCAGTGGCGGCTGTATACAGCGATATCGTCCAGGTAGGCGGCGCTGAATTCTTCAAGCCCTGCCAAGACCTGGTTCACAAGGCGTTGGAACGTGGCGGGGGCATTCTTCATGCCAAAGGGCATGACCTTAAATTGATAGTGGCCATCGGGGGTAGAGAAGGCTGACCGTTCCTGAGCCCTGGGTGTGAGGCCGATCTGCCAGTAGCCCGCCGTTAGGTCGAAGATACTAAGGTAGCGGGCGGCCCCCAGCCGGTCGATCAGCTCGTCTGCTCGGGGGATGGGATGAGCGTCGGTCCGGGTGACAGCGTTCAAGCCCCGGTAGTCGACGCAGAATCTCAGTTCAGGGGCGGAGCCGGGGGCAGCGGCCTTGGGAACTAATACGACCGGACTGGCCCAGGGACTGTCCGAGGGCTCGATGACCCCGATCGTGAGCATCTTGGCCACTTCCTCCTGTATGCAGGCCCGTACCCGATCTGGTACGCGGTAGGCCCGGTGCCGGACAGGGGGACTGTCCCCGGTGTCTACGTCGTGCAAACACCAGGGGGTGACCCCGGGGGTGAGGGAGAACAGGGCAGCGAACTGCAGCAGGAGGTTCCGGCAGTCCTGGCGTTGCTCCGAAGTGAGGGCGTCAGAGAGCCGGACCCCGTCCACGGAGCCGTCCTTCTCCTGAGTCTTCAGGAGATCCGGGAGGGGCTCGGAGTCTTCTTCGGTGCCACTGTCTGTAGCCATCAAGAGGCTTAGTTCGGAGCGCACAAAGTGCGGTTTGAGCCGGTTGGTGTGGAGGACCCGAAGGGGGTTCCGGGAGGACCCCATGTCGATGAGGTAAGTGACGGGGCTTTTGCGCTCGACCACTTTGAAGGGCCCCGTCCACTTATCTTGCAGGGCACATGGTTCGGTGGGGGACATCACCCATACTTGCTGCCCAGGCTCGAATTCAACGGAGGAGGCATTGTGATCATACCACCTCTTCATGTCCTCCTGGCTGGCCTCGAGGTTCGCCTTGGCCATCTCCCTGAAGCGCCGGGTCTGGTTTCGTAAGGCCAGGATGTATTTGAAGACGTCTGGAGGGGTCGTTAGGGGGGCCATCTCCCAACCTTCCTTGACTAGGCTGAGGGGCCCTCGCACAGGGTGTCCGTATAGGAGTTCAAAGGGGCTAAAACCGAGGGACTTCTGGGGAACTTCCCGGTAGGCGAAGAGGAGGCACGGGAGCAGTACATCCCACTGGCGACGGAGAGGTTCTTCCAATCCCCCAATCATCCCTTTGAGAGTGCGGTTAAAACGCTCCACTAGTCCGTTCCCTTGGGGGTGATAGGGGGTCGTGAATCTGTAGGTGACCCCGCATTGTTGCCAGAGGGACTTCATGTATTTTGATATGAAATTCGTGCCTCGGTCGCTGACGACTTCTCGGGGGAAGCCTACCCGGGAGAAGATCCCCATCAGGGCCCGGCCAACCACTGGAGCGGTCACTGTCCGTAGGGGCACCGCCTCGGGGTAGCGGGTGGCATGGTCCACTAGTACCAAGATGAACCTGTGTCCTTGTGCCGTGCGGGGGTCCAGAGGTCCCACAATGTCTATCCCCACCCTCTCGAACGGGGTGGTGACCACCGGGAAGGGTTGTAGAGGGGCCTTCAGCTTCCGGCCACTCTTCCCGCTGGCTTGGCATGTGGGGCACGATCGGCAGTGGTTCAGGACGTCATTCCTCATTTTCGGCCAAAAAAAGTGGGTCACCAGGCGACTGTACGTTTTGTCCTGGCCCAGGTGTCCAGCCAGGGGGACATCGTGGGCTAGGTTGAGCAGAAAGTCTCGGAAGCGGAGCGGTACCACCAGAACTCGACCGGCCCCCGGCTCGGCGATTCTTTGCTCGCTGTAGAGCAGGTCGTTATCCCAGTAGACCCAGTGGGTTCCGGTGGTGTCCCCGGCGGTTTGGGTGCTGGCTTGTTGGCGGAGTCCCTCGAGGGAGGGACAGGTCTTTTGTTCCTGGCGGAACTGTTCTTGGGTGGGCCCCCCTTCTTGCCGCCACTGAGCCAGATCCGGAAGGTCCTGGTGTTGCGCGTCTTCTTCGGTAGTCGGGTCCGGGAGGTCGGACTCGCCGTTGTCCTCTACGGGGGCAACCGGGGGTGGAGGTGCTGGCCATTCGGTTTCTTCTGATCGGGGGGCGGCACGGGCGGCCATGGATCGGGTGGTTATGCAGGCCCAGTCCGGGAGGCCCAGCATCCCCAAGTGCTCTCTTCTCTCGACGGTGGCCCACGGGGAACTCTCGAGGTCATTCCCCAGGAGGCAGTCCACGGGGGCATCGTCCCGGACCGTCACCTTCAGTAGGCCGGAGACCCCTCCCCATTCAAACGGGACGCAGGCCATCTTACACATGCTCTCAGAGTTATCTGCCGAGCGGACGGGGCAGAGAATGTTCGGCAGGATCTGCTCGGGCTTCACCAGGTGACAGCGGACGGCCGTCACGCTGGCGCCGGTGTCACGCAAGGCCTCGGCTCTCTGTCCATTAATGGTCACCCACTGACCGTATTTTCTGGTGTTGGCGGGTAGGGGAGCCCGCGGAACCATGTCCCTTCCCCCTAAGCATGCCAGGACCATGGCGGCCGGTTCCCACCCTTGCTGGTCCGGCTCATACTCCTCGGGTCCCTCCGATGATTGCTCTTCCCCCAGGGCAGCGGCAGCTACCTGGCGGGGCTTGGGTGGTTGGTTTAGCGGGCAGTTCGGATCGTTGGCGTAGTGGCCTAGTCGCTGGCACCGGTGGCACGTGACGTTGGCTCGGTACCCAGGCCGCAACGGGGGGTTGCCCCGGCCGGCCGGAGGTGGGGTGCTGGCCACGGGTGTTGCTGGTAAGGCGTCTCTCCCTCGCCCCTGGCCCCCTCCTCCTCCCCGAGGACGGTGCTGGCCTTGGTTGCTTCTGTTCTGGTCGTGTGGCCCTTTCCGGCCCACTCGGGTGCTTTCCCACCGGTCAGCTTCGGCGGCGAGCTGCCGGGGGTCAGTCAGCTTACTGTCGAGTAGGTGCTGCCTGAGCTCGACGAAACAGTTGTTTGACAGGTGCTCCCATACCATAAGGTTGAAGAGTTGTTCGTAGGTGGTGACCTGATTTCCCTTGATCCAACCCTCGAAGGCCCGGCTGAAATAGTTCACGTATTCCACCCAAGTTGTACCTGGGATCCGGGTGCAATCTCTGAACCTCTGGCGGTACATCTCGGGCGTGAGGCCGTAGCGGGTGAGGAGGGCAGCCTTCATGTGGTCGTAGGACGACATTTGGTGATCGGGGAGCTGCAGCAGGGCATCGCGACCCTCGTTGATGAATCTCCCCCAAAGTCCGGCTCCCCAATCACTCCGGTCGATCCGGTGGGAGGTCATTGCGATCTCATAGGCTTTAAACCACTGTTGTATGTCGTCTTCTCGGACATACTCGCGGACCACATCCTTGGGGATGTGAACTTTTTTCTCAATAGGCCCCGGGGTGTGTGGTCGCTCAGGCACCCCCAGTTCCTTATTCTGTTTGCGCAGTTCTATTTCCGCCAGTCGGCGCTCGTGCTCGAGCGTTATTTTTTTCTCTTCCAGCTCTCTTTGTCTCTGCTTTTCTTCTCGTTCCTCTCGAAGCCGCATATGCTCGAGGTTGATTTTCTGTTCAGCTAACTTAAGTTCCCCATCCATCTTGAGTCGTGCCATCTCTAATTCGTGTAATCTGACTCTGTCTCTTTCTCGTATCTCCTCCTGTGAGAGGCCCGTTCCCCGCTCCTCGGGAGCCGTGGCGTTCCCCTCTGGTGTGATGCTGTTTTGGTCTGGTGTGACGCTGCTTTGGTCGGAGGGTCCTGTGACCCCAGTTTCTGTCCATGACTCAAGAGCGCGCTTTAGATCATCCTTGGTACTCAGGCCGGTGGTAGCAATGCCAAGTTCTATGCAAAATTGTCTCAGTTCGCGGTGGTTGTATTCTTCTAATTTCTCCATTTGGAACTTCTCGGTGGAGCTGCTATCTTTGGTCGACATCGTGCTTTGTCGTGGGGTGAGCTACTCTCTGTACGATTACGCGTTGATTCGGATCGCGCCGCTGGCCACCAATGTTAGAAACGGTAGATGGACCGGGAGGGTCGGCCGGGGTCAGGAGGAGAGGCCTCCGGGGAGAGCCGTCTCCAGCGATCGTACAGACAAGTAACTTCCCCCCCACAGACAGATATCACACACGGATAAGGTTCAGTGTTCTTTATAAGCACTTAATTAAGGTACGGTTAAATGGTACAAGGAGGTCTGGACTCAGGGGTCCCCTCGATTAGAGTCTCGCAAGGTAGGGAAGGGGGTAGCGGGACAGTCTATTTACCAATCAGGTAGTTCGGATGAGATGATGATGAGCTCACAATCCTCGAGCTTGGTGGTTAGGTGGTATGGGCCGCGGCAGCGCCAGCAGGTCCCGGTGTGGATGGTCGATACAACGGGCCGCGGCGGCGCCAGCAGGTCCCCGGAAGATATACGGTCCGCGGCAGCGCCAGCAGGTCCCGGTGAGGATGGTCGTTACAACGGGCCGCGGCAGCGCCAGCAGGTCCCAGGAAGATGAAGGTTGCAGAAGGCCGCGGCAGCGCCAGCAGGCAGGACGATGGTTCACAAGAGCGGGCTACGGCAGCGCCAGTAGACCGTCAGGGTTGAGTTCACTCGGTGTCTCTCGACTCCAGGATACAACTGCCTTCCTGCTCCGGAGCTGCCTCAGTTATAGGGCTGGTGCCCTTTGATGTCCGGACCCTCGCACTTGGAGGTCGGAGGGTCCGGGATGAAGGTGTCCAGACACCCAGCAGGGGGTGGAGCCAGGGCCTGGGGGAGCTGGGGGCGATCGGCACCTGGCGGGGGAGAGCCCTTGACACTTCGTTCTCCCATTGGCCTGCCAAGTGGTCCGCTCACCTCCTGGGTGGATGGTGGTGCCGGGATGTCGGGGCCGGCCAGGCCCGGGGTTAGGGTCGAGGGGAGGCCATGCGGCCGCGTGGTGCAGGGCCCAAGATGGCGGCTTGACCTGGCCGGGAAAGCCGGTGGGGCTGGACCCCGTGATGAGTAGGGGTCCGAGGGCAGAGGGTCCGTCGGGAGACGGAGTACAGGTGCTTGTTGCGGGGATATGCCAGGTGGGCCGGAGTTCGGGCCCTGTCGAGCGGGGAGGGAGCAAGCCGTCTGTGAGGCCTGTCCAACAGTGGACTGCTCCTGCACTCGGGCAGTGACCCGATCTGTGCACAGCCGCTCTCCTCACACCTCGCTCAGGGATTCCTCTCAGCAGGGCTTTGCACTGGGCCTGGCTCCCTCCAGTGCTCTCCTCTTTCTCAAAGGGCACACTGTTCTTGGCAGGCAGGCAGGCGATAGTACTCAGGGATCCAGGACAGGTGGTCTTGGTTTCCCTGGGTGATATCCTCTTACCAGCAGGGAGACTAGCAGGCCTTTGTCTCCAGTTCTAGTCACAGGTAGCAGTCTTGCAGAGCTTCCACTTCTTGCACAGCCTGTCTGGCTGCCTCGCGAGTGACAGATATTTGGGGGCTCAACCTTCCCTTCCCTCTTGGGCCGCCCAAACCAGTCATGCACACTCTGACCTTGCCCACCCCATAAGCCCCTGGCTGGGCGCCGTCTCAACCAATCACAACGCTGCTTGCAGCGTTATGATTGGCTTAGGGGAGGGAGCCTGCCTGCCTGCCTGCTTCCTGCTCCTTGTGCTTCTTTTGAAGTGAACACTTCTCCTTTTCATCTTCCTTCATGAAAGAGGTCTGCCACAACTGGCACTACTCTAAAGAGGATTGTCCACAACAACATTATCTCCCTCCCTGACTTTTTTTCTCCACTCTAATGCTACCCTCCATCCATTTAACACTTACCTCTAGCTCCTCCCCAATTCTCCCTCAAACTCGTTGCTCCCTTCTCCTCTCGTTTGCTCCTTTCCACCCTATTTCACTCGATTTTTCTTCTCTTCCTCACTTAACGGACCCGATCTCTTCCTCTCCCCCTTTCCTAATCTGAGCGGTGCTGCATGTTTCGGTCAATGTACATCTGATCAGCCCTATCCCATTTAACTGCATAAACGAAAGCCTTGTCCCGGGTAAACTACCCTCCTTTAGCTCCCTTGCCTTTTTTTATTGTTTCTGTGTTAATTGTCTGCAGTGACATTTTCGTTCTACTCCTGGCCATATCTGTTAGTTTAAGAACAGTCCCGTGCACTCATACAATTATCAATTCCACACAGTATGTGTGTCTTCGGTATGACATGAAAATGCTGAAGCTTCGCGATTTTTATGTATCCTTTAATGGGTCATCAGGCGACAGGATTGTAGCCCATAGCTATATATGAAGTCCTTTATCTAACAAGGCTGATTGAACGACTATCCGTGTCTTGATTGGACGTATGAGTACTATAATTTTTGCTACTTTGGATGACTTCCTGTTTTTTAGGTAAGATGTCGGGGGTATGTTGATTCTTTTTGTATGTGGAATTGTGCTTGTTTGGTCTTTTTATTTGTATTATTAACTCAGTGTTGACATCAATTGGTGACAACTTTTGTGCTCACCAGGTGTGGTGGCACGTCAACACATGTGCATGTGAGTGGCAGTGGTTTCTTCTATTTTTCTACACATGATCAACTGACAGGATGGAGAGGCACTATTCACTAGTTGAGAATCTTTTCATATTTGACACTTGTCACCCATGTGGGATTTAGGGTGGTCTATCCCTTTTGTCTTTTTCTTTGCTTCCCTTTCATTCTCAGTTTTGGTTGTTTTCAGTAAATGTAGAAAGAGAATTTACACCGCATTGTTCCAATTATGTGTTTGTATTGTTTCCAGCCCTGAAGAGTCAGAGTTTGACTATCTCTCTGACGAAACACGTGTAGGCTGGCTGTTTGTGTTCTCGCCTGATGACCCATTAAAGGATACATAAAAATCGCGAAGCTTCAGCATTTTCATGTCATACCGAAGACACACATACTGTGTGGAATTGATAATTGTATGAGTGCACGGTACTGTTCTTTCATGTTCAAGTGTGGGTTTGCCCATACTGATTGAGGGGTTTAGGGCTTTCCCCTCCCTGTTAGCACCATACCCATTTTGCATTTGTATTAATATTGCGTATATTGAATGTGTGCGCCATTATCTTCCTGTACATAAAACCCTTGCTTTGTAGTATATCTGTTAGTTTATTTTGCTTATTTAAAAAGTATTTTTGTTAAATGTGCAATGTCTGTATACTTTCTTCGATCCAGCTGAATCTACTGTACCGACTGGAATCTTAATGCTCATGTAAAGCGCTCTGCTACCCCCGGGTCTTGAAGCGCTATATAAAACTTTTCAAATAAATAAGTAAAATAAACAAGGGAACCAAAGAGGATGTTCCATGTGAACAGGCCTTACCTCTGGAGAGACTACACAGTGAATATCATGGCTATTGCAGAGGAAGTTGAGGAAGACACTGATCCTCTTCCTGACTTACTGCATAGTGACATAAAGGATGGCACTGTGGAAGGGCTTCAGTTAGCCCCTGAGTAGCAGAGAGAGTGTAGAGGTGTTTGGGGGGTTTGCCAACCTCTTCTCGCTAACTTCAGGATGGACATCTGTCTGTGAGCATGGCATAGATAAGGGTGACAGTCTGCCAGTGAAGGGCAGAATGTACAGAATGTCTGACCGGATACAGGGGTGCATTAAGGAGGAAGTTGATAAAATGTTGGGCCTGAGAGTCACTGAGAGATCTTGTAGTCCTTCGTCTAGTCCTGTGGTTCTAGTACCAAAGCAAGAATCCACTGACTTGTAGTTCTGTGTAGATTACCAAGCCCTCAAGGAAGTAACACAATGCCCATCTAATCCCCAGAAGGGATGAAATTGTAGATCAGTTAGGTGCTGCAAATGACTTGAGTACCATGTGGTTATTGGCAGACCGCTTTGGCACCAAATGCTAAAGGAAAGACTGCCTCAGTTTAAAGTGATGCCCTTTGGATTGAGGAAAACTATGTTCTTGCAGGGTTGGAGGAGTTCTGTGTAGCCTACTTGGATCATATTGTGATATCCAGCAATTCACGGAATGACCACCTGAGGCACCTTGGACAGGTGTTGGTGAAGATACAGGAGGCGAAACTGACCAGAGTCATACTTGCTGTGGCAGACCTCTTTCATGAAGGAAGAGGAAAAATGAAAAGTGCCACTTCAAAAGACGCATAACCCCAAAATCAAACTTCAAAGACCCAGACCCTAAATCATATTTGGTTTCTGGAAAAAGACTATAAAAAGGGGAGATTGAGTCCTCAAAAATGTATACGTTATACTTATAAAAACAGACACTAAGAAATGCAAGGGTCAAGTAGGAGGATGCCAGCTGGACCGATCTGCTAATTGCTGCCAGGTCTGGTGACAATCGGTCATTTTGGAAAATAATTGCCCAATGGAGCAGGTGTTCCAACTTACAAATAGACTGTCACCTGAATCCTGTGGCTTGGGTAGACCACTTCACTAAGTTATAAGATCATGCCGCAATCTACCTTATCGCACCATCTTGCTCCCCCCAAACTCCATTCACTCAGACCTTCACTTCACACTTGACGAAACCATGACAGCCATCACTGCAATTAAATTGGGTAAGGCTCTAGGACCAGTCAAAATCCCTGGCGAGTTATTGTGTCATGACATGTTAGTCTGGGCCCCATGTGTTAACTGCCTGAGCAACGCAATAGTTCTAGGGGCTCCAATCCGCAATATATGGAAGAGGGCAGATATTATCCCCATTTATAAAAAGGGTAATTAGGGTAGTCTTGGTTATACCAGGCCGATACAAATTTTGAACATTCTCAAAAAGGTTTACGCGAGGCAGCTGCTAAACAAATTAAATGACTGAATTGAGGGTGCAGACATTCTAACCCCCTATCAAGCCAGATTCAGACCTATGGTCAGCACTACGGACCAAGTAATGCGGCTGCTTCTTATAATTTGGAAGTACACAAGGCTCAAGAAAGGCCACTTGTACATAGCCTCTGTAGGCCCCAAAGCAGCCGTTGATTTGATCCTCTGGGAGCTTCTATGGGTGTCACTAAAAACCCTAGAGGTACCTGATGCTCTGCTTGGCCAACTAGTGAAACTCCATCAAGATAATTATGCCCATGTATGATGAGGCCCTCGGGGACAATTAACAGACCGGATACCAATACGCAGAGGGGTGAGACAAGGATGTGTGCTGGCCCCACCCTCTTTTCCTTATTGGTCAATGACATTATATAGGCCCTCCAAAAAATAAATAGAGAAGCCACAAATCAGAAGGGGAAAGTGTCCCTGTTCTACTTTTCACAGACTATACTCTCTTAATCTCACAGACCCCTATGGGATTACAGCAACATTTGGATGATTTGAATTCTTTCTGCAGGGTTAGGGGTTTTGAGATTAACGTTTCAAAAACCACATTTATGGCAGTCAGACCCCATAGATCATTTAAAAACACCTTAGCCTTAGGCAATGAGAAATTGGAGCGGGTTTTTAGATTTTATTATTTGGCCATTTTGCTAGACAGTGGGGCTTCGTGGTCCCCTCAAACCCAGAAGAGAAGGGCAGTGCTACAACATCAGGCATTGATTATCTATAAAAAAAACATCAAGGGACAATTTCAAGAGCCCTATTCCCAGCCATGAAGTTATACAAACTAAAAGTCCAACCAGCTACCTTACATGACAACGAACTTTGAGGCCACATGAATATAGACTCACTCACCCTTAGTGAAAATAAATGTGTGCGTTCACTTCATCTCCCCAAGAGCACCCTCTTAATACCTATGTTTCTTGATGTGGCACTCAAACGGGTGGGAGATAGGGCCCAGCTAAGGCCCCTTATGTAAGGGTAAGGATCTGGACCACAGAGGAGCTTTAGCCATATCGTAACACGGTAAAGGAACTGTTGTCCATCAACATAGGTCTCACTTTCCTGTGGTATAGGCATATCCAATCCTGGTTTGAAAAACTGGGCCTTGGATCTTTTTGGTCGGACCCTACATCGATGACTCAAGCCTCAAAGAAACAGCTAAAAGCCTACTATTGGGCCTATATCCAAGCTAATCTCTTCTATTCATCAACCCAAGGGAGATTGACAAACCAATTTCTCCTATTTAAAGGCACTCCCTCATATGAGGCCTTCTTGGATATTTCCCAAAAGCAACTGGCAAAAACTTTATATTTGAAATTCCGTTATTGCACACTTGAGATAAGGTCCCTTACATCAACGTGGAATGCTGGCAGAAGCACTGACCCTAATGACCTCTGTTCAATGTGCATCGTGACTGCAAAAGAAAGTATAAGCCAGGTCTTGTTTTTCTGACCAGCATATTAAAAAAAAAGAGAAACAAATGGATTTGCCCACTCTGTAACCATCTAGCCATTAGGAGACCTTATGGGTGGTACATCTATTTACACAATGGCTACCCTAAGTTATTACTTATTTCTAGTAGGCCTAATAAGGAAAGAAAAAGGCCAAAAACTTTACGCCTGGTTGAGCAGGCTGACTGGTACAGCATGCTGGACTATATCAAGCACATCTATTCCCCTCTCCAATCGATCATTTAAGAAAAGAACTAACTGTATATTTATTGAGAAAAGTGCTAGGGACTGATGCACTTTCTTTAATTCGCAATATATGAGATTCTCTGTCCATTCTATTGTAATCATCTATAACCACTCTGTGGGAAAACACCCATTAAATAGAAGGCTTGTTTTATAGCATTGCATAGCATTTTGGCACTAGATAGTTTTTATCAGCTTTTATTCTCTGTTTTATCTGATTTTAAGGTATATGCAATATAACTTATTATTTCCATCCAATGGATTTAGAGCTTAAGTGTACCACCCAAATGTTGGTTTATTTTATGAAATTAAATGTTTTATAGTGTGTGTGTTTTATGGCATGAAGCCTTACGAAATCAACATTTACTAGACCTAGATTGCTAAGAAGGGGAGGTTGAGTCAACTAAAATTTGCCCCCTGCCAAGAAGACAGATGGGCTGTGTGAGAAAGGGAAGCTTTGCAAGACTTCTGCCTGTGCCCAGGACTAGGAATCAAAGAATGCTAGTATCCCTGCTGGGTGAGGGGACATCACCTGGAGAAATCAAGACCACCTGCCCTGGAGCCTAGAGCACCATCACCTGCCTGCTTGCCAAGACCATGGGGCCCTGTGAGGAAGAAGGGAGCACTGAAGGGAGAGAGGACTAGTGGGGAGCCCTGCGAGAGGGATCCCTCACCATGTTGTGAGAAGAGCAGCTGTGCACCGATCAGGTCGTTGGCAGAGTGCATGAACCTCCTGGCTGCCCCTGTATGCCAGGAGAGGGCCGCTGTGATCTTAGCCGTGTGAAGTGGACTGTGCAGGAAGCACCAGGTCCCCGCCGCAAAAACCCTGTATGCCAGAAGGGGCCACTGGTGAACGTAATTAGGCCGGAGCCTTTTATCTGCCGTGTTTAGCGCGATCGCACAGAAGAGTCTGCGTCCGATAGTGAGCAACGCAGTAAGCCTGTAGGCCAGAGGGGGTTGCCAGTATCGCTGTGGCCAAATGTCCAGGTTGTGCCCCGGACTAGAGGATGATCACATCACAAGCAGCCCGACTTCGCCATCCAGGATCCGGACTTGGGAGTCTGAACACTGCCACACCACCAGAATGGATAAGACTGAAACTGGGCATTTGGCGCCCTGTCGAAGGTGCTGCAGCACCATAGATACATTTGACTGGTAATCTGAAGAGTCGAAAGGTAACTCTTGAGTGCGGCCTAACAGTTTGCATTACCTGATGCAGCCACCAGTGAATGGGGAAAACCCTGAACATGTTACACCAAGGAGAGTAGGACAGGGATTTGCCTGAAAACTACTAAAGTCCCGACCTCAAGGGGGATTGTGTTGTTGCTTCTGAATGCTATATTCCTTTGAATGTGTAGAATTACAAATAAAATACTACTTTTTCTTATAAAAGTAAGTATTTGGCTGGACTCTGACTTATTGTTCGTACTGTCTGCACTATTAGTTATGAGTCCTATCCACTGTCCTTTATCTATATCTCCATGGGGAGCCTTGACTGCTCAACCACAGCTACTACTGAAAGTCAACTGCAGGCTCTTGGCCAAGTTGATCAGGATCCATAGTAGGTTGGACCCGGGGACATCATGAGTATAAGGCCTCAACCACCACGGTTGGGCCCAGTGGCCCCTCCAAGTCACGTGGCCCTCTGAAAGAGGATCTGACACCATATTTCTATGGAAAATGTTCATCTTCATTTCAGCGACACAGGTAGTCCCCTTTGGGCAAATTTGTGATGGTCAGAGGATTTCTGGAATGGCACATGCGGATGGTAATATGTGTATATGCACCCCATGGACTACAAGACCATAGTTGTAAACTTATAACTAACTGAATGCCGGACTAACCTCCAAGAATGATAGTCATCTGACAAGGCTTCAACTCATTAATGAGCCCCGCCTTGGATGTCCATAGCCCGGCTCACTCAAATATAGCACCTATCCTACATAAATGAGCAGGGTGGACTATGTCATACTGTAAGGGATAAAACGGTACAGCAAAAGTGATATTAAGGTTTTAGAATACCGAGCGAGAATTCTGGAAACACAGCTAGTTTCCACACAAAGAGGAACCACGCTCAGACAACAACAATTTTCCACTGATGTAAAATAAAGGCTACATTCTGCCCGACAGGTCTGGTTAGTCTCCCAGCACAAATTTACGAATGGAGAGATAAAGTAGGCAAGCTGCTCTATTGGCTTACCAACAGGTATGCAATCATGTCCCAGAAGTGTTAGATTGTGACAGTAGACTTGTCGTATGCCACTGGAATAGAGGAACCTTTTTTGGCTACTACCATAAGTGCTACACTGGGCAACACCCTCCACAATCGATTGGATCACCCCATAATTAACTTCTCATCAGTACCATAGCTGATACTGACAGGGCAGATGTTAGATTCCCCTATTTTCGATATTGAGATTCAACAAGCGATCACCATTCCCAAATGGACTCCCACCGGAGTTTGTTCAAATGTATGCTCTCTTCCACTACCACACTTGCAGGCAATATTTTCGGAGTCGTCTTTGCCCATTAAGGTCAGCCTATTGGGAAATCAAATGCAAATTTGGCCTCCAGGAACGTCAGGCAGGGAAACGTTACTTTTCATTAATATCTTATTAAAAATATAACTTTTCATTGAATTTGATTTTTAATAACTATTAAAAACAATTGTTTTATTTTTTTTCTAGCTGGCCATGTAGAAATGTAACGTTAACATGTCCTTACACTTAAGAGGCAGACCTTGACCAGTAAGATGAATCCTAAATCATTGTCACTCTAGCATTGCAATCAGTCAATGTTGTTTGTTTGCCAGGTTGTTACACACACATATCCTAAAAGAAATTGCTACTGACGTCTTACCGGCAGTCTGGAAAGACCTAAGGGCCTCTCTGGCTCAGATGATTCAGCATGGATGAGACATGGCAAAATATGTCCACGTAGGCATGGATAAAACAGACTGCATGGAAAAGGCAGTAAGTACTAGTGCTGTACTTCACCGACGTGTTGTCCATTCAGCAGGTTTCTCCAGTGATGTACAGGTCTCACGGATATGCCCTTTAAAGGGCCCTGCTTCAATGGCGAAAAGACAGACTCTGGCGAAGAGAGCTTTAAGGACAGTGGATCTATGGCACGCTCCTCCAGACTTTTGAATCCTGCAAAATAATTTCTGAATCAGTTCAAAAGTTCTAAAGGCTGGCTATTCAGGAGGGCTAGTTTATCGATAGAGACAGCCTTCCAATCCTGTGCAGCAGGCACTCCATTGCTTTTGAGGAATTCTTCCAATTCCTCTTACCCTGCTACAACGGCTACCAAAGCATTTTAGTTTGCCCTTAGTACAAGCCCAACAAGTATGGAGCTGGATTCGACATTTCCTTCCAGGACGGCAATCCATTCTGTCTATCAGAACAGTCTCTGGCAGAGGTTCTGACAGAGGAGGAGGATGTTGTTACTCCCCCTATTTCCTTGTTCCAAAGAAGGACTGTCTATCTTTTCTATTGTGGACCTTCAGCTTCTGAATACCTTCATGGAGAAGGACACATTCAAAATGCTAAAGCCGGCCTAGATCCTGTCTGGTGTAGACCAAGGTGACTGGATAATGTCCTTGGACCTGTAGGATGTGCACTTAATTTGTCTGTCCTGCAGTCCTACAGACGTCATCCATGACCAGGAGCATTTTTCGTAGCGTCTCAAGGACAAATGGTTCAGCGGCAATCAATCAATCAATCACAGAATTTGTAGAGCGCACTACTTACCCACGAGGGTCTCAGGGCGCTGGGGGGAGAAAAAAAGGGGGGGGGGCACTACTGGTCGAACAGCCAGGTCTTGAGTAGTCTCCTGAACGTCAGCAGGTCTTGGGTCTGTCGTAGGCTGAGTGGAAGGGTGTTCCAGGGCTTGGCGGCGAGGTGGGAGAAGGATCTGTGAGGCTTTCATTATAAAGGGAAGCCATGCCCTGACACTCCCGCTTGTTATTCAGAGTGTGATGCCAGAACGAGGAGCGTGGTCTCTTTCCAGTGTGCTAAGTCTTTTCTCAAACCTTCTGAAGGGGCCTTCCTTGGCATCTGACCACAGTGGGCTGCAGGCCTCATTCGCACCCGCTTCCTCAAGGCTTCGGTGGGAGCTTCATATTCAGAGTTATAACTAGTGAGAAAACATGTTAGAGGTAAAGACGTGGTTGTGCTCATTACACTAAGGAAAAGGCTTAGGCATTTGAGCTCAAGGATTTTATTGAGACACTATGATTTCAATACCAATTTGATTAACATATCTATATGTTAATTGAGTTTAACTACCTAATGTATGTGTTTACAATTTTTACTTGTGCTTTGTGTTCTATTTGGTGCTGAATATCAGACACAACCTTTGATAAAAGAGGTTGGCACCAACAAGAGGAGAGAAGTCAGAACTCCCCAACCAAATCTATATTTCATAAATCAGACGAGAACAGAGGGGGGTGATAAATGTATAGCTAGAATGAGCGTTTCTCAAGAGTAATCAAGTCCTGTTTTCCATTTTCAGATCTTCCTCTTAGTTGTTCCCTTCCCCAAAACCCTACCCCTCACCCAGCACCTCCAAGCCCTGTTTTGAATAGAAAGTTTGGGGACTTGGTGTTGCCTGAAGGTGGACCCCTTTGAACATTTTACCACCCCTGAGGAGTTGACACAAGCCTTGTGACAAACGCCACATCAATCTGCTAATGTTGAGTGCCACACATCTTCCCCTAAAGGCGTTCCTGCCATCCATCAATGGGAGGTGGGTGCAGATTCTAAAGGACAACACCAGTACCATGTGGTACAACAACAGGCAGAGTGGGAATCTGTCAGAAGGCACTGTGTTTCAGGAGGTGGTTAGAGCATCAGGGCATTTCCCCGATCACAAACCACATGCAGGGTCCCTGAATGCGAACTGAGCAGGCTGCGTCTTGCAAATCACAAGTGGTGTCTACACCCGGAGGTGGCAAAGTAACCCTTTGGCCAAGTCGAGAATGCACAGTGTCAAAAGTTTTGCACGTTGGAATTACTGCAACAACACTCACTAGAAATGCGTTCTGGCTGGAATGGATCATTGGACTCCTATACAACTTCTTACCCTTGGCGCACCTGCCCCAAGATTTGAAAAAGATCAAGAACAACTGACCCCAAGTCATCCTAATGGCTACGGATTTGGTCAAGAGAGGGTGGTTCCTGGATCTTCTGGGCATGAGCATCTATCCTCCGATCAGGCTACCACTTCACAAGGACTTCCTGTCTCAGCAAATGGACAGGGTCCTCCACCCGAATCTACACCTACATGCACAGAGATTAATCAACAGCAGCTGACTGCCTTTTCTCTGCCACCTGAAGTGATGGATATAATTCTTGCCACCAAGCCCCTTTCCAAAAAATCCATTTATGCCTGGTGTGGTTTTTACATGACTGACCCGTTACAAGCAAAGATGTCGGATTTCCTCTTGTTTGCTTTATCTTTAGATCAGCAAGTTCATGCACTGGGCACTAATAAAGGTAATTTTGTTGGTCTTTTTGGTCTTTCTACATCAGCTTGTCGTTTGAGTGAACATTAAGCACTTTCAGTGCAACTGCCTTACACCACCTTTTTCCCAGACAAGTGGGTGCTGAGGACTCGAGCTGCATTCTTGCCAAAAGTTGTGGCTTCCTTCCAAGTTGGGCAATCCATCATGCCTGCTTTCTTTTCTCCTCCCTCATCCCTTAAAAGAGGAGGAGAGGCTTCATTACTTCAACTTTAAATGGGCTTTGAGCTTTTTAAATGCTCGCACCAAGGACCATCAAGTGGAATGTCAAATTTTATGAGGTTCATCAGTGCGAAGAAAGAGAAGGCTGTGCAGGAGTGGGTACCATCGAAGTGGATAGTCTTCTGCATTAAGATCTGCTATGTACTGGCCAAGAAGTAGTCCCCTGAAGATCTGAGAGCTCATTCCACCAGGGCAAAGGCTGCAACCACTGTATTGGCAGGCAGCATGCTAGTCCTTGACATCTGTCATGGCTGTGACTTAGGCATCGGTGCATATGCACACAAAGTCCTACTGCCTAGACTCCCAGGCCTGGCACAAAAGGCATTTCACCTGTTCTGTCCTGCAAGACTTTTTGGTCTGAGCCCAAATCGTAGACCCTTCCCCTAAAATTATATACTTGTGGATAGCAGCATCTAACAGTAGAAGAACCTTCAGTAATGCTCTTTCTGGTGGATACTGTAACAACTGATTCCTCCCCTCCTTCCCACCTCCCTGTTTTGTGAAATGCTTTTCAACAAGCACATCAATAGTAATTTGCAAGCCATTAAAAGTGACACCCAGACTGCAAAATCTCTAGACACCCTTCAAAGGCTACACTCCTACTATCAGAGATGGTTCTACAATGAAGGTCTACAATGAACGAGGCAGACATTGTCACCAAGGGGTACATTTTCACTTCCTTTAGCAATAAGGCTCATGCAGCATCTATTGGGCCTATGCACAGTTTCAAAGATAAAACAGAAGTCAAGATGGCAAATCACTCCCAGGAGCAGACCAAACGCATCTTGACACTCATGCTACATTTGCCCCTCAGGGCCCTGCCAGTGGGCAGGCCATCAATTGGATTGGCCGGAAACAACCAGACAATGGGTGCTTGGCAGTGTCCATTTCAGGCATACCCTGGAATATATGCAACATCTCCACCCAATACATCAACGAAAGAACTGCACACACACTTGCCAGCCTTTTAAGTTAAATATCTAAAGTACTACTAAACAAAGAGATAGAAAAGGTATCCAGTTCCAAAAGGCAAAGACCTTGTATTCTAGGTTCTTCCTGGTTCTGAAAAAATCAGGCTAAAGGCATCCCTTTTGGGACCTCTGAAAAAGGAGGTTTATGAAGAAACAAGGTTGCAGGGTGTTCATCTTCTAGGGAATTCTGTCCATTGTCAACCTTGGTGATATCCTAATATCTCTCATTCTTACGGAAACATACTTTCAGGTCCTATCCACCTGCAACACAGGCAAGTCCTGCATTTCACGATGAACGGCCAGCAATATCAGTTCGGGGCTTAGCATTTTGGGCTCGAGCCTGCCCCTCCGGACATTCACAAACTGCATGGGCCATGTGGCAGCCTATTTCTGCTGCCCAGAGTAGCCATGTATTACCTCAACGATTGGTTCCCTGAAGAACCCTCCTCGAAACAAGAGGAAACAATAATGAAGTCCTCACCTCACAGAAAGAACATTCTATCACCATCCAGTGAATCACTCTTCCTGGGACCTGTATATTGACAAGAAAAGCTGCTGTCCTACGTAGCACAATTCTACCCCCAAGACAAGATAACTGGTGAGAAATGTAAGATGCTGCTAGGTGAAGAGTCCTCTTGCATCTTCCTTGTCCCCTTTGTGTAATCAGGCTGAGATCAGGTCAGGAAGAGTTGGAATGCGCAATGGCAGCAGATCACTGAACACGGGGATCATTTGGTCCAAGCCTTCTTAACTGTTGGCACAGTGCTCCAGTGGTGGCTAGACAAGGCAAACTGCTTCAAGGGACAACAGCGTCATTTATTGTAACCTCGGTGTTTCCTAACAAACACCACCATGACAGAGTTGGGGGAGGAGCGGCACATCTTCAAGGGAAATGCATAGGCGGTGCAGAGATGTCTCTATAGGCAAATTTTTTCTTCTTCAAGTCAAGTACTCTCGGGTCCGTGTCTGTATGGACAGAATGTCTATGTTGTTTTACAATGGCAACAAGGGGCCACAACACAACTGTCACAGGAGGCTCATCACATGCGGCGCTGAAATATAAAATAACATTTCTGTTGGACTGCTATTGAGTGGGGCCTCGAAGGCAGACTATTGTTGTTTTGTCTTCCACTGATGCCACGAGATGAGATCTCTTTATGATGCCAACATCACCCTGTGAAGAATAGGCATTTACCACTGTGGGCTGTCTTGGGATGCTGGGGAAAACATTTTTCACAAGCTTGTGCAAGATACCTGCATACATTTTCTTCCCAACCCTTTAATTCCTGTAAATATTAGGGCAGACCATGTAATATTATATTGGTGGGGCCAGTGTGGACAGGGCAGTGCTAGTACACTGACCTACTGAAGATGTTGATCCAGCAACTGATCAGATTGAAGCCACACGTTAGAATGCTGTCACGGGGAAGGTTTGTCATCACAACCTGGCTCTGTTTGACTTACCTGCCTGGATTTACATTCAATTGACTGCAGGTTAATTTCTTTGAGCAGTGATAGCAAGCTGGACCACAAGCATACCCGCCAGGAAGTGGAAGAGGTTATCTATGCAGGAGTGTGCTGAGGACCAGCGCCCGCTTTCAATGGCCCCACAAGAGATTCCACTACTTCGTCTCATTTCCACTGTGAGGCATGCCATCATTATAAGTATGTTAGTTAAGGGTGCATATTATTAACAAAGTTGGGCAAGGCAATATTTATTGAATATTCCAATAACAGATATCACTGGGTGGCCCCCACTACCCCCAAAGATGTAATGTTGCATGATGTGGCAAAGGCAATGTCATTTTCAGGAGAGAAAGTGACATACAAGTTTCTGCCATTTCTGTTGCACTTCGCGGGTCAGGTCTCATGTATTTATCCACCTTGGTCCACCTAGATGCAGTTTCGAGATACATCAGGATATCCAATCAACCAACTCTTTATTTTATGCAGAGTGGCAGAAGAATTCACATCTGTCGCAAGTCTGACACCGACTTGGGAACCGAGCACCCTTCTGCCAGCCCTCGAGAAAAGTCCACTGGAGAGGATTCACAGGACTTCAGTCCAGTATTTATCCTGGGACCCTGTTTTCTTGTTCATGATCACCCCCTGCCAGGTGTGTGGAGAAACTTCAGGTTTTCTCTTTTGAAGAACCTTATCTATGTTTATTCAAAGGCAGGGTTCGCTCTGAATGAACCAGAGATGTAATCCAACGTCCTTTTATTTGGTAAGTTATTTTATCCTTTCAGGTACATTGGCAAAAACAGCTCAGATGGTCTTGTGGTGTCTATTTTATCTGGGAGCCTCCTACATCAGATACAATGCACATAAGACTAACATGAGGGATGGGTAAACACGCAATCATAAAGTTATACAAAATGATGTTGTCTTCTTACTACTCAGACAAAAATTCAATGCGAGCAAAATGGGAAGAGAATATTAATAGGGGGCTGACAGATGAGGAATGGGTGAAGTTATTAATTTAGGTCAAACAATGTATCTTTGAACTCCTGTTTTAAATTCACACAATTAAACTATTTCCATTAATCCTATCTATTGACTGACAAAATAAGTAAAATGTACCCAGGGATACAGAGTGATTGTCCGCGATGCACCATGCCTTGTGGTCTGGTCGCGTGGCGACATACAACAGCATTGGACCAAGATTGTAGCGAGTATCACTGAAATAAGTAACAGGCAATTAGAGTTATCTCCAGTACTATGTTTACTGGGATTAATTTCCTGTCCCAAGAGTGGGAAATCCACAAGCAAATTCATAGATCATAGCACTTGTTCTGGCCAGACGTAGGAGCAATGGCATGGAAAGCAAGGGCCGTACCATCAGCAGAAGCCTAGCTAAAAGATTTACCTTAAAGATATTTCACCTGTTAGAAATGGGATTTTTGGTAGGCTAGGCCGTGGGCCAAAGCCAGGCAAAAACCACCACTCTAGTCAGGATAAGGGAGTTACACTTCTAAAATAACCACTGCTCATCCCCTTGGTAGCTTGGCATGAGCAGCCAGGCTCATCTTAGAGGCTGTGTGTAAAGCATTTCCACATAACCAGCAGTAATACAGTGTACGCACTACAAAAGGACACCACACTAGTTTAGAAAAATATCCAATATTTTTATATAATTAAGACAAGACCAAAAACGATAAAAATCCACACTACTATACTTAAAAGTTCACAGTTCCAAAAATACGCTGATTAAAAAGGGTTCCTTGTGGGGATAGCCCCGTTCGGGCTAGCATGGCGTCGTGAACAACAAAATCCAACAGTTCTGGCTGGTCGCGGGCCAGCTACGGTGTCGGGAAGACCCGCAAAACAGTACCTGTTAGAAATGCAGTCGAGGCCCTTGAAGTCGCTCATGTTGCGGGTCGAGCTCCTCTCTGGTGGAATCAGGAGCGCTGGCTCCGGTAGGCGTCGGGTGCTGCGGTGCGAGGTGCAGCGGTGCGGTGCCCCCAGGTCACGTTGCGAGCAGCGGCTCGGGGGCAGCGTCAGATGATGTCGTCGGTGAGACCAGGGTCGCAGTGCGACATGAAGGCGGTGCTCTTCACGGTTCTAGCAGGTCACGGTGCAAGCAGCGGCGTCGTCGTTGCCGGAGCGCTGTCGTCGGCTGACAAACTGGAGTCGATGGCGCAAGCGTTGGTAGGCTGAGGCTGCGGTGCGGGATGAGGGCGGTGTGTCGTGTGACTCACGAGCAGGGCCCTCGAACCATGGTGCAAGTAGCGGCGTTTATTTAGGCGGGAAGAGGCGGCATCAGGCCGGCCAGGGCGTCATCGTCAAGCAAGGCGGTGAGGAGTGCGGTCCCCACAGGTCGCGGTGCGAGCAGCAGCTCGATGGCGGGGTCAACAGGCGTTGTCGGTGAGACCAGGGTCGCGGTGCGGAGTTGCAGCGGTGCCCTCTGTGGTGCCAAAGCTTCGTCGTGAAGTGAGGTGGTGCAGAGTGCGGTGCTCACAGGTCCCGGTGCAAGCAGTGGCTCGTGGCGGCGTCAAGAGGCGTCCTCGGTGAGACCAGGGTTGCGGTGCGGCGGTGCCCTCTGCGGTGCCTTCAGGACACAGAGGTGCCGATTAGGATCCTGGAAAAAATTTCCCCAACCCAATTGAATCTGGACTTTTTTCCGTACAAATGGTAAAAGCGCCGTACAAACTGCCAAGTACGATTCGTATGGGAAAAAGTCCATACGAATCGAATTGGGAAAATTCCCCCACACGTCCTCGGGTCGGGAAAAGTCTCCGACACGTCCCCGGACATTTTTACGTACAAATGGGAAAACTGAAGTCCCAATGCGCAATTACGATCCGTCCCATCCGTCCGATTGTACAACTGCATGGAAAAAAGACCGTCCGGAGCGAACTCCCATAGCATCCATGGAGATGTCCAAACAAGTGCCCGGTACGCGCCGTACCCCGCCCCCAGCCCCCCGTATGTACGGAGCGTACCCCCCAGCCCCCCGTATGTACGGGGCATACCCCTGTACCCCCCAGCCCCCCGTATGTACGGAGCGTACCCCTGTACCCCCCAGCCCCCCGTATGTACGGAGCGTACCCCCTGGGGGTCCGCACTGTACATACGGGGGCTGGGGGGTACAGGGGTATGCTCCGTACATACGGGGGGCTGGGGGGTACAGGGGTACGCCCCATACATACGGGGGGCTGGGGGGTACGCTCCGTACATACGGGGGGCTGGGGGGTACAGGGGTACGCCCCATACATACGGGGGGCTGGGGGGTACGCTCCGTACATACGGGGGGCTAGGGGGTACAGGGGTATGCCCCGTACATATGGGGGGCTGGGGGGTACAGTGGTATGCCCCGTACATACGGGGGGCTGGGGGGTACGCTCCGTACATACGGGGGACGGGGGGGGTATGGCACGTACCGGGCCCCCTAATCAGCTCGCATCGCCGCGTACTTAGCTTTTCCGGCACTTTTTGGGTGCCGTAAAAATATTCCCATCCGGACTGCAGTCGGTGCGAATCGTAATTGCTGGTATGTAAAAACATGCCTAACTCCGTCCGGACGTCACGTCCGCGGTGTCCCGGATCACATTTGTATGTATTTTTCTGTCGGTTGGTCTTTTTTCCGATTCGTACGGAAATGGTGTTTCCGTACGAATCGTAATTGCATGTTTGTAAAGTTTTACAACCCGGTACGAGTCGGACGGAGAAAACGCTCCAACCCACGGTTTGTACCGGGTTTTTCCAGGATCGTAATCGGCCCCAGAGTAGGCAGTGGCGTTGTAGACGTCGTCAAGTTGGTGTTCTTCGGGTTTCAGCACAAAACACACAGTCCCCAGTGCTGCGGGTCGAAGAATTTGAAGTCTTTGCTGTTCCTGAGACTTCGTGAACAGAGGGCAAGCTCTACCTCAAGCCCTTGGAGAGACTCACAAATTAGGTTGCAGAAAGTCCAGTCCAGGCCTGTCACTGCCCATGACAGAAGCAGCCACTGCAGGTCAACCCAGCAAAGCATCCAGCAAAGCAGTCCTTCCTTTTTGCAGCTTCTCTGGCTCTTCTTCTTGGCAGTCGTCTTGATCCAGATGAGTTCTAAAGTTCAGGGGTCTAGAACCCAGTATTTATGTCCAAAAATCCTTTGATCTTTCAGGCAGAGGCTGTCTGGGCCCGGCCAGAACCAGTTGGGCCTTCTCTGGTGTGAATCC
Organism: Triturus cristatus; assembly: GCF_964204655.1. Classification (NCBI taxonomy): domain Eukaryota; kingdom Metazoa; phylum Chordata; class Amphibia; order Caudata; family Salamandridae; genus Triturus; species Triturus cristatus. The sequence continues at coordinate 934,264,803 of NC_140580.1, read as the reverse complement.
TGACAGGAGGTGGGGACGGCATTTGTCAGAGGCAGACCAGGCCCTTTGAGGTGCAAGGAAATCTCCTCCCCATTCCCCCTCGTAGCCCAGGTCTATTCAGCCCTTTCCTGACCTACCTAGACTATCTGGAGCCTCTCCGGCCCCCCAGCCTTCTTTCATCCAAAACCCAGACAGGCAATCCACATTCCAGCAGAGGCACACGGGATGACTGAGCAAGAAAATACCCGCTTTCTAAAAGTTGTGTCTTCAAACGCAGAATGTAACAATTCCCTTCACTAAAAGATGCATCTTTAGATTCTGAGTTCAGGCATACTAAATTGTATTTTCTTACCGAATTCCCTGAGCCAGTTATGTTTATAAGATGTTATAAACAAACCTCCCATTCTGTCCTATGGGGAACTGGTAGCCTTGCAATAGTGGAAAACGAAATTGGCTGTAATTCACTATTAGGACATGCCATACACGGTAAATAGACAAAATATCGAAAAAAATATATAGAATGGACATAATATCGAGTACAAAATATAGAATGGACATAATATCGAATGGACATAATATAGTTGTTAAAAATATCGAAATGCAGGTAAGTAATATTGAAGTACATAATATAGGCATTAAAAAATATTGAATTTTTATTAATCTCGAATTTTTTAAAGTGTTTTGTATGTTAGTATATGTGTTAAAAGTGTATATTAGTTTTTGTAATGTATGTTTAAAATAATGAATTTTATGTTATTAAATTTTTGCGTAATTTAATTCCGTAGCGGGTTGTTGGTTGTTAGGGGAATAGGGTGGGAAGTAATTTAATTATAGTAAATTAAATCATAATTTTTAGGAATTAGTAATTATTTTTAATTTAATTTTGCGTTTTAGTTCTGTAGCAGATTGTGAATGTATAGGGGAATAGGGTGGGAAGTAATTTAATTGTAATTAAGTAAATATTTATTTTTATTTATTGGTATTGGTAATTAATTAATTATTAATTGGTAATTAATTTGTATTAATTGGTAATTCGTTTTTATTAATTGATAATTATGTTAATTGTATTAATTTATAATTTGTAGCGGGTTGTGGGGTTATAGGGGAATATGGTGGGAAGTAATTTAATTGTAATTAATTAATTATTGAAAATATTTTTGTGTATTGACAATTAATTTACTTTTAATAAATTATTAATTGGTATTTTTTAATTAATTTTTGGTATTGAAAATTAATTGGTTGTTAATGAATTATTAATAGGTAATCTAAAAATATATATTTATTGGTATTTATAATTGATTAATTATTAAATATTTTGTGATTGGCAATTAATTTGCATACATTTTTTATTGGTATTAATAATTAATTTATTTTTAATAAAATATTGAATTATTATTTTCCCTACTATTGCACTCACTGGAGTGGGAATAGTAATTTTTACCCCTACGCTATCCAACGCTTTCCCTACTGTTGCACTCTTTGGAGTGGGAATAGTAATTTTTACCCCTACGCTATCCAACGCTTTCCCTACTGTTGCACTCTTTGGAGTGGGAATAGTAATTTTTACCCCTACGCTATCCAGCGCGTTCCCTACTGTTGCACTCTTTGGAGTGGGAATAGTAATTTTTACCCCTACGCTATCCAACGCTTTCCCTACTGCTGCACTCTTTGGAGTGGGAATAGTAATTGTTACCCTCCCGCTATCCAACGCTTTCCCTACTGAGGCACTCTCTGGAGTGGGAATAGTAATTTTTACCCTCTCGCTATCCAACGCTTTCCCTACTGTTGCACTCTTTGGAGTGGGAATAGTAATTTTTACCCCTACTCTATCCAACACTTTCCCTACTGTTGCACTCTTTGGAGTGGGAATAGTAATTTTTACCCCTACGCTATCCAACGCTTTCCCCTACTGTTGCACTCACTGGAGTGGGAATAGTAAATGTTACCCTCCCGCTATCCAACGCTTTGCCTACTATTGCAATTTCTTGAGTGGGAATAGTAATTTTTACCCCTACGCTATTCAATGCTTTCCCTACTGTTGCACTCTTTGGAGTGGGAATAGTAATTTTTACCCCTATGCTATCTGACGTTTTCCCTACTGTTGCACTCACTAGAGTGGGAATAGTAAAATTTACCCCTATGCTATCTGACGCTTTCCCTACAGTTGCACTCTTTGGAGTGGGAATAGTAATTTTTACCCCTACGCTATCCAACACTTTCCCTACTGTTGCACTCTTTGGAGTGGGAATAGTAATTTTTACCCCTACGCTATCCAACGCTTTCCCCTACTGTTGCACTCACTGGAGTGGGAATAGTAAATGTTACCCTCCCGCTATCCAACGCTTTGCCTACTATTGCAATTTCTTGAGTGGGAACAGTAATTTTTACCCCTACGCTATTCAATGCTTTCCCTACTGTTGCACTCTTTGGAGTGGGAATAGTAATTTTTACCCCTATGCTATCTGACGTTTTCCCTACTGTTGCACTCACTAGAGTGGGAATAGTAAAGTTAGCCCCTATGCTATCCGACGCTTTCCCTACAGTTGCACTCTTTGGAGTGGGAATAGTAATTTTTACCCCTACGCTATCCAACGCTTTCCCCTACCGTTGCACTCACTGGAGTGGGAATAGTAAATGTTACCCTCCCGCTATCCAACGCTTTGCCTACTATTGCAATTTCTTGAGTGGGAATAGTAATTTTTACCCCTACGCTATTCAATGCTTTCCCTACTGTTGCACTCTTTGGAGTGGGAATAGTAATTTTTACCCCTATGCTATCTGACGTTTTCCCTACTGTTGCACTCACTAGAGTGGGAATAGTAAAATGTACCCCTATGCTATCTGACGCTTTCCCTACAGTTGCACTCTTTGGAGTGGGAATAGTAATTTTTACCCCTACGCTATCCAACGCTTTCCCCACTGTTGCACTCACTAGAGTGGGAATAGTAAATTTTACCCTCCCGCTATCCAACACTTTCCCTACTGTTGCACTCTCTGGAGTGGGAATAGTAATTTTTACCCCTACGCTATCCAACGCTTTCCCTACTGTTGCACTCTTTGGAGTGGGAATAGTAATTTTTACCACTACGCTATCTGACGTTTTCCCTACTGTTGCACTCACTGGAGTGGGAATAGTAAATGTTACCCTCCCGCTATCCAACGCTTTCCCTACTGTTGCACTCTCTGGAGTGGCAATAGTAATTTTGACACCTACGCTATCCAACGCTTTCCCTACTGTTGCACTCTCTGGAGTGGGAATAGTAATTTTTACCCCTAAGCTATCTGACGCTTTCCCTACTGTTGCACTCACTGGAGTGGTAATAGTAAATTTTACCCTCCCGCTATCCTATGCTAAAAATATTGATTAGTTTTTATTAATATTACGTTAATATATATATGTATTAAAAAATAAAAATGTATGTTCACTTTTTTTTAACTTACATTAATTATTTATTATTTTTAAGGTTATTTAAGTATTTTTAAGTATGTTGGAATTATATTGATTATTTGATTATTTTTACATTACTTTTAAGACATTAAAAAAATTCGATATTTTGACTAACTATATTTTTTACAACGATATTTTTGATTCGATATTTTTATACTTACCTGTTTGTAGATAGGAATTCGATATTTTTGCAGCTAATGGACCTTCCAGGTCAAACCAACAAGATTCTTCACCCCAGGCTACTACACGGACTGGGGCAGGAACATGAGCACATCCAGCAAGTCCCGAGTAGTTACCGCACTCCACCGAAGCCAGTGATCGAAGCCCATAGTCACACCCTCAAAGTAACTGTCGGGCAGATTTCTCCACAGGCGTTATCACCCGAGACAGGGTGCGAGAAGGGGGGCGAACAAGATCTTGTAGAGCAACTCACAAGCCCCTCCATTTCTGCAACAAGACCAATCAGGGGTAAACATTCCAAGACCCTACTCGTTGTACAGACCAAGGTATACGTCACAGAGCAAGCACCAAAGGTAGAGCATGTGGTCCGCCGGCTAGATTGCCGATTTTGGTGCTGGAAACCAAGGTTCGAGCCTCGGGGTCGTGTCCACTGTGGCCCGGTTCTAGCGGGTGGGCCGGGTGGGCCAGGCCCACCCAAACAATAGCCTTGGCCCTCGCATTGAGGACATGAAGGCCAATAGAAAATGGACACTTTAATTTAAAACGTTCCTCTGAACGTTGTTTTTTAGGTCTCGCCTGAGGAAAGCAGCGCATGCGTTGCTCTCGCCAGAGAGGACCTTTTGGAATCGATTCTCCCCGTGGGCTCATGCACGCGCCTTCATGGACAAAGATGGCTGCTCTCGCCATCTGTCCAATGCAGACAGCATGCGCGTGTCCATGGGACAGTGGACAGTCCCACACCATTTTGTTGTCGTCACACGCGCGCGCATGGCGCCGTGCTTTTCAATAGCGTCATTATCGCGTTAGCGCGTTCACTTTCACAGCGCTTGAGTCTGTTTCTGCCGCTTTTACTTTCACGGTTTTCATTATCGCGTCAGCGCGTTCACTTTCACGGCGCTCGAGTCTGTTTCTGCCGCTTTCACTTTCACGGCCGCTCGAGTCTGTTTCTGCAGTCCCCATTGCACCGTGATTTCCATGTTTACAGTACACTGTATGTAGCACGCTGCCAGCTCTGAGGCCAAACCAATGACAGGTGTGAGCTACACAAATGCCCATTGCCTGACGTGTTTACAGCTGTCATATGCTCTGTGAAAATCACAACCTGTGGAGAAATATTACTGTGGAAATAAGGCTTATCGAGTCCTCGCACCTGTTGACTGGCGATAATTCCTACTGCAGCATATACGATAAACAGCAACACAAACCCGCACCTGAAGCACACTGTGCGGTTGGCAACAGCACCAGTGCAGCAAGAGAGCCTTGGTGTGGTATGTGAGTCTGTTTCTGCCGCTTTCACGGTTTTCATTATCGCGTCAGCACGTTCACTTTCACGGCGCTCGTGGACAGTCCAACGCCATCTTGCGATGCTTTTGTTGTCATAGCAACGAATAAGTGATCGCTTTCACTGCCGCTTGTTACATGTAAGCTGTGCAGACTCACTTTTACTGTGTGATTCATCTGGTTTCTCACCCCAGAGTTTCTAGTGCACTTTGAACCCGCCTCACATGCGAACTGACGAGAGCTGGGAGGGCCTGGCAGGGCTACCGTGACACAACGGAGACTGTGCCAGCCTGTGCCAGCATTGTAGATGGCACCGGCTCACCATCTGTGAACTCCTCGGCAGTCCTCACTCCGTAGGTGACTCAGGCTGGCACCTGGGCTCACAACAGGCTCTACCAGCTCTGCGGGTGGCACTGGACTGCACCTCAGGTGCACCACAGGCAGAGGGCACGGTTCTGCATACTGGGTACACGCAGCACAGGCAGAGGGCACAGCCATGCACACTGGGCGTGCCGAAGGCCGTGGCATGCGCTCTGAGCCTGCCAGACACTTTACCAGCTCTGCAGGTGCAACTGACGGGCTCTCTGAGAACACCAAGGGCTATGCCAGCTCCCAGAGTGGCAAGGTGTCGCAATATCTGGACACCACAGGCAGTACCAGCTCCAATGGTGGCAAGGGCCCGCAATCTGGGCACACCACAGGCTCTACCAGCTCTGAGGGTGGCAAGGGCCCGCAGTCTGTGGACACCACGGGTTGTGCCTGCTCTGAGGTTGGCGAGGGCCTGCAATCTGTGGTCACCACGTGCGGTGCCAGCTCTGAGTGTACCAAGGGCCTGCAGTCTGTGGGCACCACGTGCGGTGCCAGATCTGAGGGGCTCGCAATCTGTGGTCTCCACGGGCTGTGCCAGCTCTGAGGTTGGCAAGGGCCCGCATCTGGACACACCTCTGGCTGTAAACCGCACAGACGTCCTAGGTTTTCGCGTCAGATAGCTAGCCCGCTCCCACTGACTCCACGCAGGGCTCACGGCGTGAAAGCGGCATTGAGATGAAAGCACTGTGCGCTTCCAGAGATCAGACTCTGCTCGGCTCGGGCAGGGCGCGTCCTGCCCCCGGGAGCGCGCGCTGCGCCCACAGCCCTGGCAGGCAGACCAGCTCCACAGCAAACACGCCAGAAATGTGCGGATTGTTTGTCAAGTTTAGGTCGTTTTGTTTCGTTTTCAAGACAGGAAATATATAATTAAAGACTGGATTTAAAAAGAACCAACAAGCTCCTTGAAGTCCCTCTCCAAAGGACTGACTCCCGGCTTCTGTAAAGCGGCACACATAAACGGGCTACTGTGAACTGCTGCATTTGAGCCATTTCATACTGCTTAGTGCCTCGAAACCAACAGGTGCCAACGGCACAAAAGAATAAATGTATTAGGCGATGGCAGGACGGAGCGTCTTATTGCATCGGTGTTTAGAAAGCACTACCCTCGGCGCTGTACCACGTACCCAGGGGCGCAGCCACTGTGCCATGGACCCTAGTGCAAGGAATGAAATGGGCCCACTGTCTTCTGTTTGAACAGTGAAATACACCTATAATCAGGGTTCAGTGGGCCCTCGGGCCTCTGGGCCCCGGTGCCACTGCACCTGCTGCACCAACAGAAGCTATGTCGCTGAACATACCAGGAAAGAGAAACGCACCTGTGGTGGTGCTATGTGAGCACTGCTGAGGATGGAGGCCCTCTGGGACGCCCTGCTCGTAGGGGGGTCTGTCATCGCGGCAGTATTCTGGCGCTTGAAGCACTCCACCTGTGCTCGGCGCTGTACGGGGCAGTACGACAGGCATCTGGGCAGTACGGAGCCGGGTACAGCTGTGTGCGCTGGAATGTTTAAGGGCCCAGGGCGCTGGCCTGTAAGTGGGGCTTTTCTGTACTATGACAACACCCCACTCTGCCTGTTTGTGGCGCTGTGTGTGGGTGTGAGGGCAGAGCACGTCACGGCTGTCACACAGCTGCCTCTAACGTAATGCTGCCCACTTTACTGTAGCGGTGCTCAGGACCCGTGCTGCATGCACCTGGGTCCGGGGGCGTGGCCTTCAGAAATAATACACCTGCCTGAAGCCCGCATCTCCTTCACTCGCGCTATACACAGCGCCAAGTCGCAAAATCAGAAAAAAATGTAAACGTGACCGGAGGCCTGAAATCCGAGCAGCGCAGCTGCCCCTGTGTGTGATGTTAGCTGACAGGGCCGAGCCGGGGCTCGGGGGTGCAGCTGAGACAGCTATCAGCTGAGAGGCCTCCTGGAGCCTGGGCTCGGGGGTGCAGCAAAGTTTGCTCTCGGCTGAGAGGCCTCCTGGTGCCTGGGCTCAGGAGTGCAGCAGAGACTGCTCTCAGCTGAGAGGCCCCCTGGTGCCTGGGCTCGGGAGTGCAGCAGAGACTGCTCTCGGCTACTCACTCTACTACTCTCTACTACTCACTCTCTACTACTCGCTCTCTACTACTCTCTACTACTCACTCTCTGCTACTCACTCTCTACTACTCTCTACTCACTCTCTACTACTCTCTACTACTCACTCTCTACTACTCTCTATTACTCACTCTCTACTACTCACTCACTCCTACTCACTCTCTACTACACACTCTCTACTACTCAATCTCTACTCACTCTCTGCTACTCTCTAGTAGTCTACTACTCTCTACTACTCTCGACTACTCGCTCTCTACTACTCACTCTCTACTATTCACTCTCTACTACTCTACTACTCACTCTCTACTACTCACTCTACTACTCACACTCTACTACTCACTACTACTCACTCTCTACTACTCACTCTCTACTACTCACTCTCTACCTCTCTACCTCTCTCTACTACTCTCTACTCTCTACCTCTCATAAATACAAATATATGCATGCATGCATATACATATACATATATGCATACATATGCATTTAATGTACATGAAAGCTTGTTAAACACTAATAAAAGCGAAGCTAAAAAGCCGCCTAATTACAAACAGAATTGCTTTAACTTAAACGAGGGCCAGACCTTTTGCATTTTCAATGCTTGTCTTCCTTTCTGGGAGTTGCGTGATTGGCCCTGGGCTCTCTCTCACAGGCACCCCCAATCACTCATCTCCTTTTAGAAGGTGGGCCGTGTTGTGCAGGTACAGTGGGGCATGGTGAAGGGGAAAAATTATTTATTTGGCACCGAGTAACTTCCATCCTGCTGTGTATTCAGCCAGAGGAGAAAAGAAGTTTGTTTATCCTTATTCACCTTTCCTGACCCCTGCAGCAGCATATCATATCAGACTGTGACACCAAGTTTAACTAATGGAGTAGGAAATAGCACGTGTTACTATTTGTTCCTATTTTTAAAATCTGCACAGGCCCAGCAAGGCACATACTTTGTGTTTGCTTCATTTACATAGTTTTTTTCATTATCATGGCCATGGAGGCAAGACAACAATATAAATGTCCAGGTAACTGGTGATTAATGATCCTGCTGGAGAGCAATCCTTTGTCTGTTGGTAGTTTTAAAATGCAGATAAGATGTATTTTATGTGGATAGCTCAGTGGGTTACTACCCTTGTCCCAGAGATTATTTTGTTACTTGCAGTTCAGAAGTTACAATCCTAACATAGGACAGTGACCTATGAACTGTCATCAAAGAGCTGCATACAAACATGAATGCTATACTTAGAACTTCACTTTTTTGTGTTGCTACATAGTTAGAACTTCCCCAGTCTTTCATTATTTTAAAGTTGCTAAAAAGAGTTTGGGCTGATATACATTTTTATTAGTAAAGTCAACCCCCAACCACAGGTCAATGCTTTAAATCCTGAGTTTGTGCTTCCCCAGCCCAAACCCTCCTAAAATATACTGCCCACCAGTATGGATGACAACTGTTTCCTACACCTTGTAGCCCTCATTGGCTTATGTGACATTCCCTATAGGCTGATTTACATACTTATATGATTCATTGTCTCTGTATAATGTGTGTGTGTACACTGATATAAGTAGCGCTATACAACAAATGAAATGCATATGAGAGAAGGGCTACGGAGAGATGAAGGACACTGTTGGAGGGTGGTAGTAATGGTATCTGCAAAGAAAAGTCACTGGTGGGGTGCCAAAAAAGACTTTCGCGCTAGCGCTAAAGCCGGCCCTGTAATGGCCTTTCTGTTTTTGTTTATTTAATTAGCAGTCAGGTCATTAGGGCAACTGTGGAACATATTTTAAGGTGCGTGCTAATTATATTTACTAATATATTCAATGTTTTAAGCTTGAAGGTGATTTTTTGGTAATGATTTTTACTGGAATAATGAAAGTGGAGCTGGATGGTGGCTGATATGGGGCTAGGGTCCAAGGTCAACTGTGAGATAAGGTGCACAGGAGAGGGATAGTAGAAAAATGGATAATCGGGCCTGGCCTGCTGGAATTTGAGGGTTTGCACTTTGGTCCAGACATTGCTCTTATTTTCAAATAACCCTCCACATGCTCTGTATCCACACAGAATCGATCTGTTGTATCATGGTGACTGTTTGCAAGTAGATATGATGTAATCTAGGTTGTGTAGGCTACCACAAGAAGCGACAAATTAGGCCCGCTGTGGCCCACCCAAATGCACCCTTGGCCCACCCAAATAAAAATTCCTGGAGCCGGGCCTGCGTCCACATCCTGTGATTCTGCGCAAATCACTTAATCTCCCCGTGCCTGAATGTGTCCTTGTGTAACGTAACCAGTGCTCTTGTAAAGCGCTCCAATACCTTCGGGTCGAGTTCGCGCTATATAAATCTGCATTAAAAAAAAATCATAGATTACCAGGCGGAAGTTCAAGCAACCCGCACATTCTTGGCGACCATCTGGACAAACCCTGCCAATTAGATGGGTTTCAGTGGCCGTTCAGGACAAGCCCCACATGTCAGTCTTACAACAGATTAAACCACGCACTGCTGGATGAGGCTCCTGAAGGTTGCGCAGTGTGTGTGGGGGGGGGTGGGGGGGATGCTCTTAAGTCAGTATGACCAGTTCAACGAACGTCCCAGCGATCAACATAGCAGATCCCACATCTCAGGACCGAAACACGATTATAATACCTTACTTTCAACTCCAATTGCCTCAACGGTAATAAGCCTATGTAGCAGGTCCACCAATGAGGGAGCATCAAAGAGAAACAGTAACCCGCCCTCAACATTACCACGACCTAGGAAGGCACAAGCCATCACATCCAACATGCCACACATTAAGACTAAGATGGAGAGGCTCTCACTCAACACCACAAACCCCTTTTCACTTACGATCAACTGGTCCTCTTTGCTTAACACCATGGAGGTGATATTGTTAGCACCAACCTTCCATGCAGACAAACTGGAAATACAAGTGGGCCTCTTAAACGTTCTTGCAATTCATGATAAGGGTATTGAATGCAATGATTAAGAGAGTACAAGACTCTCTTAATCAAAGAGGAGTTGGCCTAAAGGCTAGGGCGGTCGACCTGGAATCAGGAGAACTGGGTTCGAGTCTCAGCAATGACGCTGAACATCCTGTGATTCTGGGCAAATAACGTAATCTCCCCGTGCCTAATCAAAATGAATGTGTGTCCTCATGTAATGTAACTGGTGCTATGTAAAGCTCTCTGATATCCGATTCGGGTCAAGTTCGCGCTATATAAAACAGTGCAAAAAAAAAAAAAGGCCCAACCACTTCTGCCAAAGTGCATCCACGCTGAACCTACTCTTAACTGTTCCAATAATCCCATCAGAATTACTGGACAAAGAAATCCCGGCCGTTCGCTCATATCCCCCAGTCACCGGTTATGACAACTTGAGTACCCAATTACAGGCTTGCCGATCTTTCTTCTTAAAGAACATGAGGCCAAGGCAAGCAATTAGCCATATTCTGAAAATAGTCCATTTTCAGGCTCATTGGCCTCCCTTCCTAAAGAACAGGAGCTAAAGAAAAGCAATGAATCCAGAGAATGAGCAAAAACTGGCAAAGGGGTGACAACGCAATCAGTGCCCCCACACGTCAGCTGATAAACAGTCATCTCCTCAATAAGAGCAAGATCCAGATCTTTCCCAAACCGGCCCACGAAGATCCTCCTCAAAGATGGAGCTGTCATGTGTCCCAGTTAGGCCTAGTAGGACCAGTTGCTATTTTTACATGTACATGGCTTTTTCCTAAAGTTGCCTTCACTATGGCACATTGACTTTTGACACACTTTTGCATTCGTGACACCTTGGTTAGTTTCTTGGAAACACCGACCTTGCTAACACGAGTAAACTTCGGGAGAACACTATCACATTGCCTTGGCATTGTGTACAAGGCCCTCACGTGTGTTTTGCAAATGTGTTTGTTATTTATGTCCATATGGTGAGACTGCTATCTGGAATACAAACAATGGCAGCCTCATCACAATCTCAGCCCAAGGCAATGATGGCATTTTCGATACAGAATCTTTTGTTTCCAAGTATAATCAGAGGAGACACTTCGGCTGATTTCGAAGGGGTTCCTACATGCTGAAGCTTTCGTCCAGCAGCTGACTGACATCTCTGAGAGGGGTGTCCAGTTCATGACCCAAGACGCGTTCCCACATTCTTACCCACTAGATAACGGGGTTAGATCTTCAAGTAGGGAGTTTCTTGGCAGAACATACATTTACACTCTACACAAGTAGGTTAGGGTTTAAATAGTAGGAGTACGCTAGATTGTTATACTGTTACATATATACATACTGCTTGCATATATACATTTTCAGCAAGATGGTGGAACTATTCGTCCTGTTCACTGTCCTGACACTTATTATAACTTTTGTCTGTTTTGGTTTAGTGATCATTGCAGCACATATTTTCTATACAAGAATTACTTTGGTTCAATAAACGTTGAAAATGTCCCTTTGTGTATTCTTTGTATATTTCTCTGAGCAAAAGAGAAGTGTGAGTGAAAGGTTTTTGGTCTGTCACCACAGTTCCTGAGGGAAAAGGGTTGTCATGTTCAGTGGTTGCCAGAACTGTTCACTCCCTGTCTAGGCTAGGGGGGCTTATTGTGGCACTGTGGGCTAGTTGGTCTAAGGGACAACCTATCCTGCGGGGGTGCACAGTATCAGTCTGGCACAATCCTAAGTGCCATCACCAACATTAGTTAGTTTCTTATTTTGTATGCATCAACTGAGTAGTTCAATCATGCCTTCTCAGAGATCCCTACACACCGGAGATGTTCGTGGTGGTAGGGAATATCCTCTTCAGCTGAGTAGGTATACTTTATGTATTGGCTGTTGGTGATTTCCAGCTTGAAAGGATCAGGGGCCAAATGTACGATCGCTTTTTGTGGTCGTAAAGAGGTTTAGGCCCATTTGGGACCACAAAAAAGTGTGGCCCATGTACCAACCCTATTTTGTGAGTCGCTAATCAATTGTCTGGATTAGAATTGGTAACATCGTCGTATGTTATCGTTAGGGACATTTCTGTGTGTAAGTGTGTGGGTGAAATAGCAACAGGTTCTCTCGTGAAACTCTGGCCTCAATTCTCAGGAGCAGTGTAGTCTCCACATGAGTTTTATCCCCAGAGAAACGGTTAGCCTTTTTGCTTGATAGAAGGGTAAGGTAGAGGGAAGTGCTACTTTATCGGCGAAACTGAATAATTACGTGGAAGGGCAGAGGTAAGCGCTGCTCTCGAGAAATACGGAATTCTTGTGTAATTGGGCAAAACAATTTCTTTGGTTTGGCGAAACAGGCAATGGTGGTATTTTTATGTCATTACTAACAGCTGTTTCAGTGAAGAGAACGTAAGAGAAAGTTTGCCGATAAAATTTGTAAAGGATGGCTTAGCAGAAATCGGAGTAGTAGGAGGAAAGCTGACGTCAGTAAGGCCGCACTGGGATTAGCCAGCTGTGGAGTGATGTAGACGCACAGGATTGGTGCGCTGGTGTGTGCCGCGCTATGAGTGGAGAATTTCCAGTGTGACGTGAACGCTCCTGATTGGTGCTTTAGTGTAAGACATGCTGCAATTGGAGAATTTCGGAGCACAGAGAACGCTCCTGACTGGTGCGTTAGTGTAAGTCGCGCTGCGATTGGACAGCGAACAGAATAGTTGTGATGGACCGATTCAAGAAGTCTAGTAAACCGAGACTACAGATTTAAGAGAAAATGATGTATTACGATCCACCCGAGAGGGATAAAAGTCATGGTTTGGGAAGATCAAGAATTTATTCAAAAAGGATAAGCCGATTGTGACTAGAGAGGAACAGTTGCTTCCTCCACCAAAATCACCTGCATCCTTCATGGTTGCAAAATACGGGTACCACACATGTATCTGGGAAAAGTACACAAAAGATGATGGAGTTTTAGCCTTTACAGAAAATGGTTCATTTAATTTAGCTGTATTGAGGAACTTAAGAGAAAAAATAATGAGATTAGAACCGAGACCTAGACCTACTCAGTTTGAAGCTTTAACGGAATGGGAAGATGAGATGTACGAAAGAGAACGACAGCGGAGTGGCGGAAGGTATAGTTATATGTTTGGTAGACCGTATGGACAGGAAAATCATGATGATAGGATGAGTAGATGGCGGAGTGCGAATATGGCTGATGGGATGTTTCCGTTAAGAAATGCAGAAGAGACCAGTGGTAGAAAATGTACAGAGAAGAGAAACAATATAGGGTCAGAAGGCTACAAGTATGGTATGAATGAATCGGAGGATGAATTGATTGAAGACATGTTTTATAAAAATCCTCCCCCGTACCAACCAAATTCAACGTTGTTGACGCCGAGTGCACCAGTAAAAGAAGTTCCACGAAGTAAACCTTTTGAACAAACACCTCCTGATGTAGGGAAAAATAATCCCTTTAGAGAGTCTGAAATATCCCAACCCGTTAAGATGGTAAATGAAAATTCAGCAGAACTGGCTAGGACTACTTTGGAACTAACTGAGAAAATTAGGGAATTGACTAAAAACATGGAAGCTCTAACTGTGCCTGTAACTATAGGACCAGTGATGCCTGTCTTTGATAAACAGAAAGAGAGCGAGCATTGTTTGACCGTTCCATACCATAGTAATAAACCAATTGAGACAGAAGCAAGAAGTTCGGGAGAAAATCCATGGGGAAAATTAGTAGCAACCTCAGGATTAAGAACTCCTAAAAATCAGACACTGAATCAAAGCCCAGCAATTAAAACGTTAATGACTACAGAATCAGCCCCACAGACCCCAGAGAGAAGTGTAGAGCGAGTAAGGAATGAAACGATTCCTGTAGGTCCCACTTCTGACGAATTGAGTGATTGGTTAAGAAGTTTACAGCGAAAAGATACTGAACCTCAACCTTTAGATGTGGCAAAACTAAAAATAACACTGGAAGAATTGATAGTAGGGACAATTCCAACTGAAAAATTAAACGCATATCAGGACGAAGAGTTAATGTTTCTATGTAAGAGTATAACTTGGAGAGCTAGAAGCTTGCATGAGAAATTAGAAGAGACTGCAAGCGAAATGGGTATTGATTTTGAAAAAATAAGAACCTTACAGAAACCATATAGAGTAGATTTCTCCGAAAAGGATATCGAAAATTTAAATAATGCAGGAAGACTTATTCAAATAAAAGAACTGATTGCCTTACTAAGGAAATGGGGTGATGTTGATAGGCGGAAAAGCAGGTGGTTTCGGAAAAGAGATGAGACTACAGATAAGACCTTTTCAGCATTTCCAGTAAGAGAAAAGGAAACGATGGTAACAGAATGCCCTATGAGGGAGATCCCAGGAGGAGGGTATGTGCATGTTCCTTGGACTAGACAGGACATTTTGTCATTTACGAATGATTTCCCCCGCCTTCGCGAGAATTATCAAAGGTACTGTGGGTAGATTTGAAAGGATTATTCGATATAACTGTACCAGCAGATTTATGGACAGAATGTAAAATTACAATTGGTTGGCCCACTCAGGAGTATCCTAGGGACCCTAAAACAGGTGCCCCTGACCCAGAAGTAATGAGAAAGTATGAACAGGTAATCACCTTTTTGAAGAATAAAGTGCCTCCGAGAGAAACTGATTGGGTAAAAAACTCATCAGGAAGTAAAAGAATCTGTACATGCCTATTATGAGAGATTAATGTTGGCATTTAAGCAATACAGTTGTGATGAAAAACTAAGTGGGAAGGATTTAAGTCATTTTGTATATCGGTTTGTGTATGGGTTAAGACCTGAGGTAAGTGAGATGATTAAGCAACATACAGTGGATTGGCAAAATAAAAAGATAGATGAAGTACTGAGACATGCAAAATATTTTAGTGACGAAATTGAAGCAAAGCAACGCAAGTTAAAAGAAAGGGCCATGTGGGCTAAGGTTAAGGTAGCGGAAAGACAAGAAGCCCAACTGATTGAACAAGCAAATGGCATGGGCCATGTAAAATGAAAACCTAATATTGAAAAAGGAAAGGGACAGATTAGTTTAGAAGAAGCCAAGAAGAAGTGGCCATGTCATAATTGCGGAAAGGTAGGGAATTGGAAATCCGAGTGTAAATTACCCCCAAGTGCTAATGGCGATAATGCCTCATTGAATCCACAGGTGCAGAATGAGGTGAGTTGTCAACCACAGCGACAGCAGCAGGTTGTTGCCCAACAGTGTCAGGTGCCAAAGCCTCCTTTTCCACAGAGCGTAAATCCTCAGAGATACAGTAATGAGACAGGATTCTACACCGAAGAACAGGTAACCAAGCTGCCGCGCGCTAGTGCTGTTTCGCAGTACTGGCTGCAACGCGATGAGAGTGAGTCAGAAGAGAGTTATTGACGGTGCCGAGGAGATGAAGAAGAGTGCGTACTTGGCACAACTCTAGAAGTAGACCCGACAGGCCCTTTTGTAGATGGAAAGATAAATTATGAAAATATTACTTTCCAGGTAGATACTGGTGCTACTCGTTCAACAGTTAGATCAGCTGATGTTAAAAATCTTCCTCTCTCAGATGACACAATCCAAGTAGTCGGAGTCTCAAACAGACAGATAAAAACATATCTTACTGAACCAGTTAAAGTTAAAATAGGGAAATTTTCAGATATGCACCGCTTTGTTGTGTGTGATACCAGTCCTGTAAATTTGTTAGGGAGGGATTTGTTGTGTAAAATGAATTGCACGATTTTCTGTACTCCTGATGGCATAGCTTTTGAGACTCCTGATGAGGATGTACTGTACAAAATGACCATGGCCAATTTGGAACCCGAGGTTACTGAAGCCTTTGCGGTATTTGATCCAGAAGAATTGCCTCAGGAATTGAAGAAAACAGTGAAACCCGAGGTATGGTATTTCACAGGAGAAGATATGGAGCTAATGAGAAATGTAGACCCTGTAAAGATAACTGTAAAGGAAGGAATAAGTTACCCAAATATTCCCCAGTATAAACTGACACCCAAAATAATTGCAGGAGTCACTCCTATAATAGACAAAATGATTGAACAGGGTATTTTGAGAGAGATAATGAGCAGTCCATGTAATTCACTAATCATGGGTCTGAAGAACGGAACCTTCAGAATAGTGCAAGACCTGAGAAAAGTGAATAAAATTGTTGCACCATGTTGTCCCATAGTACCAAATCCTTCAGTGATTCTGTACCAGATTCCTCATGATGCAGAATGGTACACGGTCATCGACCTGTGTCATGCTTTCTTTTCCATCCCATTGCACCCTGACAGCCAACAGATTTGTTGTGTTCCAGTTCGGCGAACGTACCTTGGCATGGTGCCGAATCCCACAGGGGTATACAGAAAGTCCATCAATATTTAATCAGATTCTAAAGAAATCGCTAGAAGATCTAAAAATGCCTGAAAGCTCAGTGCTAGTTCAGTACATCGATGACCTACTGGTGGCATCGAAATCCCGAGAAGCCTGTGTAGTAGATACAGTTGCATTGTTAAATCATTTGGCAGATGGAGGACTTAAAGTATCCCCATCAAAATTACAGTTTTGTAAAAAGGAAGTACAATACTTAGGCCATAAAATTGAGAAGGGTTTGAGGAAAGTGACTACAGGCAGGATCAGAATAATAAAAGAAATGAGAGCACCAATGACTCAAAGAGAAGTGAGAATGTTCCTTAGAATGGTTGGATATTGTCGTCAGTGGATCAGCAACTTTTCACTGATTGCAAAACCCTTGGTGCGATTGACGAAAAGTGATGTGAAAGACCCTCTTGAACTGAACAAAGAAGAGTTGAAGGCTTTTAAACGATTAAGAGACAGTTTGTGTGAAGCCCCAGCTCTTGGAATGCCTGACTATGAAAAGGAGTTTGAGCTCTATTGTAGTGAGAGAGATGGATGTGCACTTTCTGTGTTAGTACAGAAACATGGAAAATTAAGACGACCTATTGCATATTTTTCGACTGTGGAGGGAAAGTTGGTCAGAAATTGTAGGGGATATTTTTGGAGCACTGATACCAGCCGTTGGAATATCTCTGAATGCACATAAAATCAGAAAGTTATCTACAGTAGTGGATCGTTTATCGACAAGCACTGCTGGAGGGTTTTTATTGGTAAATACCGAAATGGTTGCCATGAGAGCCATGGTGATGCAAAATCGACTTGCCCTTGATATTATTTTGGCCAAAGAGGGAGGAGTTTGTGGAATGCTGAAGGTGCAACATTGTTGTACTTACATTCCTGACGAAAGTCAAGATTTAAAAACATATATTAAGAATATAACCGACTTGCATGAGGAGATTGTTCCATTAGAGGTTGAAAGTGTTTGGGAGAAAATTGGTAAAGGGTTTTCTACTATTAAGAAATTCTTAGTTAAATTAGGTAGGCAAGATTCTAATTCCAGTAACTTGTGTGGTAATATTAGTATTAATATTGAGATTAGGTTGTGTATATATAAAAATAAGAAAATTACAAAATAAAATAAAAGGAGAAGTAACCAGAAAGAGAGAAAAAGACAGAAAGGAAAGAGAAAGGGGAGATATAGAACTGGATGAATGGAAAGCAAGTATGTATAAGAAGGCAAAAGAGGATGAGATGGGAGAAACAGTGATGTAACATAACATGTTGTAAGAGAACTGAGGCTTCATTTCCATAAAAATTAAATTGAAATTTAGGGGGATTTGTGGTGATATTAACAATCACCAAAGGGGGGATTGGTGGAGCAGGTAAAACAAAATCTTGTATACCTTCTCTATTTTGCATGAAAATACTAATTACTAAAGTATATTAATTGTGTGCCGTGGTTTAACTAACCAACCTTACACCTTAATAAACACAAATAACACGCGTGACTAAGATGCAAATTGCATGGCAAATAACCTTAATGAATAACTGTGGTACGCATATTAACAGTAGATTGTGTTGATATAGAAAAATGCATGGTTATACTGCTTTTTGTGATGTTTTGCGTTCCTGCTAGGACGAAATGGTGAGTAATATTGCTTTAAATGTTGCTATAAGCTAGGAAAATACTAATATATAAAGGGATTAGTGTGGGTTTAAACATTAGAATCTTAATTTCCGTATATTAATTATTCTTTATGTTTGTTTCGCTTAAGTTGGCATTCGGGCCTACTAGGCCGCAATATCCAAAATGGAGTTCGGAAGTGGCCACCGTCGTGTGAGCGTGATGTCTACTGCGCAGACTCGGATGGCACCAAAGATCTCCAGGCGTCCTTTTGACCAAGTCACAGTGTTCCTCTTCAAGGATAGGAACGTGGAGGACTGCCAAAGTTCAGCTAGTATGACTGAAAGGAAAACAAAGGACACCTATTCCAAGTAGATACTTTGGACCCTTTCGCATGAGAACTGTCCCAGTAGATGGAATGACTTTTTCAGTAGAGCATGGGAAACAAGGAACTTTCCGAAAGCCATCCGAAATTGCAAATTTGATGGCTTGACCAATCAGAACAGTCTCCAAAGTAGCAAATGTAGCAGGATTACCCAAAATTATTATAAAAGGGGGGCTAGTAGATGGGTGTTGGGGTTGTTGTTGCATTCCAGGAGTGTGATCCGAATCCCGTTGAACGATTTGCTTGCATGAGGGTCAGGTCCCCGGAGATCTTTGGGACTGTGTCGTGCGGGGCAAAATGACTTTTCTCTGGACTGATTGGGTATTAGCCTGCATTCGATTGGAGGGTTATATCGGAAGAGCTTTGGTTTATGCAGGGCTAATAAATTGCGGGAGAATGGTCGCGAAAATCCAAGATTAGGTAAATATAAATGTCATACGGAATTATGCTAATGTGATCAAAATTCTGATTGATAATAATGATGATTATGCCAATGAAGGTGAATTTATTTAAACAAAAAATTATTAACAAATAGCGAGTTTGTGGTTCTTTAAAAGATTCTGAGACTTTAAATGTGTTTTAGCTGGTTCTAAATCACCATCAACCAGTCCGACTAATTGGTCCATCGACCAAGTGGTGGAGTGCCTTGAAGTTAAAGTTAGGATTCTACAAACGCAGATGTATAATGTAAATATTTCATCCTATAGGTAATAAGGTACCCCCCCACATGTCCAGCGCTTCTTCTTTCCTCCTGTGTGCAGATTCAAAGTGAAGTTGTATGAGTGTTGGTGTTATGGGCCCCACCAATGAAGGCGTGCGTGAATGAGTTAGTGTGATGATGGATCTGTGACGCAGGGAGGATATGTAAATTTGCCCTTTTCCGCTGGAGCACACATTTTAATGATTTAAAATAAGTAAGCGATAAAGAATACATTTACACATACTTATCAGTCATTTAGGAAGCAACTGTTGTTTTTGTATCACCAAGATGAATGGTGGCAAATAGGTCTCAATGATTACACTCTCAATTGTATTAAATGTAGATAGGTTTAGTTACATCAAAACTGCACAAAGCTGATGTACAAACAATACAATTGTAACAGATTCTTTAGAGCATCCAGATAAACGGTAAACAGATTATGGGTGCTTCCCCTGTTTCAGCCTGTTGGGGCCTGGAAAAGACTGAAGACCAGAACTCCTGCATTACAAGCACCTGCTCCACACCTGGGAAAGTAACAGGTAAATCACAGCAATGCTGGGAAATCCACTCCTTGGTTCTATCCATAGGAAATGCTCATTTAGGTTGAGACAGCTTCTCCTGGTCTCAATCACTACCTCAGTCACTCTAAGCACACAAGAAAAAGCCCACAGGTCACGTATAATGAAAATCAGAAACATATCAAATCAGGATTAACATCCAGTAGGCTTAATGAATGTGATGCTACTGTGACAGAAAAATTACGGAGGCCTACAATGTGAGCCAAAGGACCAAGTCGCCCATCTAAGGACACTTATGAAAATGTATCTTGCCAGAAAAAGACTAGAAAGCTAGTCAAAGCGGGCGGGCACAATTAACCGAAAGAGCCTTTTCCCCCTCTATGGACATCCTTGGCCCCAAACTACTTCCACTTCCCAACCCCTCTGCCAACCCTCATAATACAATAACTTTGATGATGATAGGTATTTATAAAGCATGACAGTAACAGTGCAGGGTATTCTGGGGCTAGATGATAAACTAACCAGAAGCATGGCTAATTTACATAGACCTGGCAAAAGGAAAGTTTTCAATTACATTCTAAAAATAAAATGGTCATCTATCAAGTGAATGAAAAGCAGCAGGGGGTTCCAGTACTTGTCTGTGAGGTAAGAGAAGGAACAAGAAAGGAAGTGTTTTGTTGATCCTGGCATAGAGGGTGTTCCCATAGTCCAGCTTGCTTTTGACCAGGACACGCGTGATGGTTTTACAGGTGCAGATTAGAAACTATTTGAAAATCTTTCTCAACATCTTCTGGGTATGAAAGCATAAGGCGGTGATGACATTAACATGGGAGGTCATATTGGGTTTAGTGTCGATGCTGATCCAGGGGATCTTTGGCATGGGAGGTGGTGGTGGGTGTCAATTCTAGCTCTGTGGGACACCAAGTAGAGTGCCATAGTGAAGTGCTCTTCCTGAAGATCATGATCTTGGTCTTTTAAGTTTTCTGCTTTAGACAGTTGAAATTTATCCAGTAGGCAATTTCAGTCATGCAGGCATTAAACTTGGTTCAAACTTGAGGGAGAGAAAGAGTTGTGTGTCATCAGCGTAGGAGAGGACCCCGATGTGAGAGCAGATGATGCCGGCTAGAGGGATCATGTATGCGATGAAGGGTCCTTCCAGAACTCTGCAGATGAGGTAGTGGGCATCCAAGGTGTACGGTGCCAGGCTGATTGACTAGGTCCTTCCAGTCAGGAAGGAGTAGATCCATCAGAGTGTGTCTTGAATTCGAATATCGTGTAGGCATTGGATGAGGATGGGGTGGAAGACTGTCAAATGCTGTGGAGAGGTCCAGGAGGATGAGGGCTGCTGTGTCTCCTTAGTCTAGAGTCGGTGGATGTCATCCATGGTGACGATGAGGGCAGTGTCCTGCTGTAGTTGGGTCTGGAACCAGACTGAGTGGTGGGGATGAGTTAGTGGTAATTGAGGAATTCAGTGAGGCAAATGTTGATAATTTTCGCTAAGACTTTGGCCGTAGGGAAGTTGGTGAGAGTTGAAGGGACAATGGAAGGGTCAGGTTGGTCTGTAGTTGGTGAGAGTTGAAGGGTCAGTGAAGGGTTATTACAGCAATGTGAGGACAGTTGTGTGTTTCTCAGCATCAGGGATGGTTGCAGAATAGCTGGAGGCATTCAGAATGGATGTGAGCATGGCACTGATAGGTTACAGTGCTCTGGAGTAGGCGTTGTGGGGGCTGGGGCCCAGTGGGGCCCTTGAGTGGATGACTTCATGGTGGTGGCAGTTTCTTCTGGAGGGGATCATGGGCAATATGGTTAGCATTGGTTCTTTGGAAAAGATCGGGAGACATTTGGCGAGGTGTGTCAGGCCCGGTTGAGGCTTGAAGTGGCCTAAAGATCACTGGTTTTGTATTTGCTTTTAATCTTAATAATTGCACCTCTTTTCAGTGATGTGTCACGATTAAATATAATTGTGGACAACTAGCAAGCAGCAGCACACCTTGGTCCTGACGAAAGCCACAACACCTCTATTGAGGGTCAACAGGCTGAAACATGTAGACCCCCTTTTTTCATCACCAACTCGCAGGTATATATTACCCCTGCTAGTGGTCTTTGTTTTTAATCCGGACACCAGGACGTGCTAATAAAGTTACATCACGTACTTGGTAGCCAGTTTTAATTCACACTATTACTTCATGTTTTTTGAGCTGCATACCTTATCCAACCTAGTTTCTTTCTCATCATTGTTGGATTTAATATATCTTACACTAGGAACAAAATATCCCTGAGCTCCTCCACCTCAGAGAGGGGGCCGCAGCCCGTTGCGGGACTAGGTTTTCCCGTCACAATGATGAAGCATGCCATCTTTTGTTGGGTGAGGGATTTCGTCCTAATAAAAGGATATCCCAAAGGACCCTAAAGGTTTACTTTGGATGCTCTCTCTCTTCTTTGTTCTCATTATAGACCCAAGGGTTCTCTATAGTGTTATGATCACAGGTGTGAGGAGACAAGAGAGAAACAAGTGGCTGAGGCTCTGAAGCAACCAGTAACCAGCCGGGAAGCACCGTAACCCCACACCCAAATTTTTCTTCTTTCCCTGTGGATATGACGATTGGGAAGAAGAGCATCCATGTGGCACCAGTAATATCGAAGGCAGTAAGTGCTTAGACATCCGGGGGGAGGGGGTCACCCACAGCGCACAGTGTCGTCTGACATTAGGTTGGTGCGACTTGTGCATAGGGGGCCCCTGGCTTACCATTCCTGCTGCATGTTGGAGCCTTTTTCGAATCTCAAGCTCTATGTTTATATCCGTGTTTGCTACTGTTTTATTACTCCCACTATCCCATATTACTCTATATGCTGCTTTACACCACCAGAGACAGCTCCGACCCTGCAGTTCTACACTATTCTAAATTGAATTAAGCTCACAATTCGCTGTCCGTGGTAGCTACAAGCCTTGCCATCCCACTTGGCCTACTAACAGCTATCAGCTAATATCTACCACAGAGTCATCATAGAGCTCCTTACCCCTTTAAATTTGAAATTTGGAACTCCTGAAGCCCTGGATGGGGGCCTCTAGCGTGCTTGTGCCCCTTCTCTGAAACTGTTTGGCTTCACATAGTTCCAGGGAAGGTGATGCGGCGTTTACCAAAGATTACCGAAGTGATTCTACTTACCCTGGAGCAGAGTACTGCTGAGTATAATAGTAGACTACACTATGTGTGAAACTAGGGCCAAGTCAAGGGCAGCCAAATTAAGGATGTACGTGGGGGGTGAACACGACAAAGAAACTTTATTGGAAACATTGATTGGTGAGCAACTTCCGGTTGGGCCCCGCCAACAGATTTGAACTCTCCAACAGATTTTAACCCTCCAACTCATTTAACGTAGTGACATTAGGAAATGTTGATAGAACCACAACAGAAGAATTACCTGCCAGTTTACCTGCCCGTATTATGGCATGCAGTACGCCAGGTGGGGTCGCGAGCAACAAAAGAGGATAGAAACCGTGCCCTGAGAGACCAGCATCATCCAAAAAAGTTAAGCATAAGCAGCCAACGAGTAATACCATCACAAATTATTTTGAGGACTTTGTGGAAAAAGATGTGGTCTATATTTCCCCTATGGCGCCCCCACTGGTGCAATGGAAGCCCGCAAAGTCGTCTGGCCTGCCTGGTTTGACCCCTATATCTAGGCAGCTCAACTACTGGTTTTCAAAGGTGCAGTCCAGAATTTAACAACTGATAAGGACTTAATACCGGTAGCTTCTACGCTCCCTTAAATAGCCAACATGGAGCTGATCGCAATGAGACGTAAGCCTGCTGACGTGCAGAGCGCAACTGCAACTGATTCACACATTTTGAACAGCTAAGTGGTGCAGGCATAGGTACACCAGACCCCAAGGATCACTTCCTCACCCCACAAAGTTTTAACCAACAATTAAAGTAGCCCAATGAACTGGTCAACTAATGATGATAATGATGAACTAGTCCAGGCTTCAGTAGTCTGGCTCTTTAGGGGTGTAAATACAATCCCAGGCTCACACTGGATTCCAAGTCCTTACCAGATTCCGGATCGTTATTGGACTTATTTCTATTAGATGATGAGAATCTAAATAATATGAAATGTAACGACAGCGCAGTTATACAACCAAAAGGGAGTCAACAGGCAAATAGCTATATGGGAGATTACCTCCTTGCGGTTCCTAACATCACCAGGGAAGGGCTCCACCTGCCCAGTCTATCTTAGGTCTCATGAAAGCCATGCGTAGGATGCTCGACTCAATAGCTACTGCACTGACCTCTCAGTCACCGAAAATGGATGAGCAAACCCAGGTACTCAGGGAAACCCTAAGCACCGTGAATGTAATAACCAGGATCGACCATAGAATGGGTGGTATTGAGGAAGCTGTGAAGAGTAAGCTTGCCCAGCCGCGCCACACCAGGGGAGGTGTGCCCCTGTTCTCCCATTCTAAATAAGTTGCATGAGATTTCATATGCTTTAGTCTTAATCATAGAGGTCGGCAAGATCCAGCTCTTAAGTAAGTAGAAGGAGCTGCCAACAAATGTGTAAGTGGACCAGTCCTCTCCCCTCCCCCACAGAGAACAACGTCAACTGTGGTAGATGCAAACAGAAACATGAAAGGAGCCTGTTTGGACTTGTATGAAGGACTGCTCCTAGGGTACACAAAGCCAAAAATGGGTGGATCCGAAAATACCTGCTCCTAATAAAGACCAAGTCGAAAATCCAACAGATGAAAAAAAAATTGGGAAAAGGACAATGCATGAGGCTTGCGTGGAGGCCACTAAGGCCCCTGGATCCCCGCTGCCTTCCGAACTGCATGGCATCCCTCAAACTCCCTCGAACCATCATCACGTGTACCGAACCCCACACTGATCTTGTCTTCTGAGGTCCTGGAGGGGAAAGTGGCCAATGTACTTGGATCGTCATAAAAAGCCCGCAGATATCGCAGTTTAGTAATCAATGACTTTGGCTTCTGCCCTTCACCTACTCCAGCCTCCTATGCAACAAACAATGCAAGACATATAGGCACATTAATAGATTTCCTACTGGCCATAGACCAATCCAGGTGGCTAGCCTGAAGGCTAATGAAGGTGAAGGAGCTTTGCTCACTGGTCATACCGACGATAAAGCTACATGCACAAAGGATCCTCAAGGACTGCCTTAACCAAAAGAAACCCTAGACCCCACCTCCCAGGCATCCAACTGCCAGCTCAATAAAGCAGCAATACAAGTGTTCCCGGAGAGAGTTCTTTGAGAAATACTGCTGCAATGGGCTCCGGGGGAAGGGCCAAATCAGCCTCTACCATCAATGGCAACAGAAGCTGCAAGAAGCGGTTTCATGGACAGTGGTGTGGCAAAGAATGACACGCAATTAACCAACCATCATTGGACAATAGGTGGTAAGGGAATTACGCTAGCGCTGGGAAATTACATTCCCATCTCTGTTGGCTAACCAAATCACAATTTTAATATAGAGCATACCGATGCAGCTCATATACAACATCTAAATCCAGAAAAATCAAGAAAAGTGGTAGAAGACGATGATGCTGATCACCGCCTCTGTATTGTCACTACTACCTCCAGGAACCCAGATAATCGTTTGAGACCACGCCAGGAAGCCCGTAATAAAATCAAAGTAAGTTGTAGTAAGGATGCTACATTGGCAGATGCTACAGTGCCCCTTGTTGAGAGCCAGTCCATTTGGGCCTTAAATATTGTCCACCCACAGAGAGTCAAGTTGCTCTACCCGGACGAATGAAGGCCCCAGAGGTAGTGCGTCTTTAGTTTTCACTCGAATGTACCATTCAAGGGGCAATCCTGATATGTTAATTAGGGGCAATATTCTCAAAATGCTTAATTCACTAGCAGGCACACTCCAAATAAACTCCAATGATCTGCTTAGCATAAGCTTTCTGCAGCGGGGGGGATTCACAGGGGAGAGAGCAGACACTAACGCTCTGGAGCAAATATGCAATGACAGACCATATAATTAAGTATACCAAAAGCCTGGCAACCTGAGGATTAATAGGCGAGAAGCCTCCTGTTGAGCGATACCCTCCCATGTTTGAGGTAGGCCCTGAAAGGCATCAAAACCCAAGCCCCAAAAAGAAGCCAGATTTTCAGCCAGTCATAAGCTGAGCATGTGGCCCCTCGTATCCTCTTCCACTTATATATATGTATAGGACATCATAAAAAGGCAGTACAAGTAACAACGATTATCCCCTAAATGTGGGCTTGAGACGCCTGAATGGCCGGACCACTTACGATAATCCCTCAAGACCAACTTTCCGTGTGGGGAAGCATGCCAGTGTGATTGATTACATCATGATTAACCTGAAGGCCTGGAACCGGGTCATCGATATGTGGGTTGAAGAGAGAATAGGGAGTGACAATGATCCACTTCATCTTGTGCTTGATCTTGCAGTCTCTCATTTCGAGAACTGTCACCAGAGAATGTGCATATGCGTTTAAACTCAGCCTAAGTGGAAACAGGAATCAACTTTACAGAGCATCCATTAAGCGGGAAACAGTAGACTTCTCAACTTACCTGCAGTGAAATGCACTTCACACATTGCTGAGCATGGAGGTCAAGGATTTCGACCTTGTGACGATCAAATCTTTCAAGCTACTTCTCAAATTCCCCAATCAGTTATTACTAGATCACAATGAGAGCAGGGATATGATAGTTCGAGACTCCTATTATGATTGGTAAGACAATTAATGCCTGGAAAAGAACGAGCTCAGCGTACCCCTCACAAAAAGAAGCACCACCCGGGGGTGAGGCACAGCTGCTGGAAGCTTCTTATTCGGTACAAAAAGAAAAATCAGTGCACTAAGGCTTGGAAAGCCCTGCAAAAAGCAATCGAACTAAAAGAGGCAAAAAAGTTCTAGGAAATTATAGGATGGGGCTACACAGGCCTAGGCAAGAACTTGGAGGCCAACATGAGCCCCTCAAGATGGGTAGAGAGCACTTTTCTTCATTACACAGAGCAGTTATGGAGGATGACCCAGAAAGAGCAACAAGGGATTCACAGAGTGCCACAGAAAATCAAGCTGCAGCTATGGCCTTCCCGCATAATTACTACTATAATGAAAACAACACACTTTGTAAAATGTAACTAGTCCAGGCCATACAACATAACAAATTGGTAAAAGCCCCAGACCAGGTGCCAACAGATGTCTTCAAAAATAGTCTGGACGTGAGGCTGGGTCCTTTGACAGCAGCCCTTAATGAAATCTTATTAGAAGATACAGCCCCAGATTTCTGGCGCTCATCTATAATAGTCCCCATCGATTAAAAAAGGGAGGAGGGACGATCCTACGAATTATTGTTCAATCTCGCTACTGGGCATGTAGGTAAAATCTATGGTAAACTGCTGCATGCCCACCTAGAGACCTGGATTGAGGAAAATTGTAAAATATCTCACCTTCAAGCCAGCTTCCGCAGGGGCCAGAGTATAATTGATCAAGACCTGTGTTTATACATGATCTGTCTAAAGTACATGACTCTACAGAAATCATTATTTTTTCTGGTTTTCATAGACCTAAAGACTGCTTCTGATAGCATGGACCGGAGTATACTATTGCGTATCTTGGAGAAGCACACTGTTCCCAAATACCTATTGAACCTGCTAATTAACCTCCATGCCGGAAACACAGCAGCTGTAAAATATGGCCATAAAAGGAAGTGCCAAACCACGTTTGGCATACATACAGGGGTTAGGCAGGGATGCGTGCTGGCACCAGCTGTATTTAACATCTATATTACTGACATAGGGAAGTCTCTTATTGATCATTCACAGGATGTACCCAAGCTGCGGAATGACCAAATCCCGATACTTATGTTTGCTGACGATGCGGCCATTCTAGCACTCATAGAACTCTCAATGCACCTGCTATTGGAAGAATTTGAACTTTTCTGTAATTCTAAGAAAATAACAATCAACATACAGAAAACCAAGTTCATGAGAATTAAATCAAAGGCCAAGTTAAAAATCGACCTTCAGGATCTAAAGAAACCCAACAGATCAGGTTAAAACCTTCTATTATCTAGGCTTCAGGACTGGTGACCAGCTTCAATAGGGAGGCCAAGAAACCAAATCCAAAGCAGTTCTCTCCCAACAGGCCGGAGCAGTTCAGAGGTTTGGGAGCAACTGTAATAACCGTCTGATAAATCCTGCACTGACTGCATATAAAACTAAAGCAGTAGTTGCAAGCTTTTATGGTGCTGAAATTTGGGGGCGTGTAAATGTGCATGATCCAGTGCGAGTCTGGGGAAAAAGAGAGAAAAGAAGGCAAATTTACAACTATCCCTTCCTGAGTCGCAGACACGACGTCACCCTAGCTCATTCACACACGCAGTCATTGGTGGGGCCCATAACACCAACACTCACATGTCTCCACTCACGAGTCTGCACACAGGAGGGATGATATGGTCAAGCACTGGACATGTGGGGAGTACCTTATTACCTATAAGGAAGAAAAGTTATTTTACAGAAATATACATTAGCAATACCACCTATAGAATCCTAACCTTAAACATCAAGGCACTCCACCACTTGGTCGACGGACCAATCAGTTGGACTGGTTGATGGTGATTTAGAACCAGCTAAAACACATTTAAGACTCAGAATCCTCTACTCTCTTCATTGAAAAACCACAAACTCGTAATTTCTGTTAATCAATATTTGTTTATCTTAAATATTGTTCGCAATTAATATTAGCATTTTGGTTAATCAAAGCACAAATCGCATGACATTTATATTTACCTATTCTTGCTATTTGAATTTTTCCTAATTCATTTCTCTCTGTATAGCCGAATTTAGCCGTTAAATTGTCCAAATAAAGCAGGTCAAAGCCAAAGCTCAAAGTCCGAAAGTTCTTTGCTCAGCACGTTACAGTCCCAAATATCTCCAAAGGACCAGAAATCATGCAAGCATCTGTCATCGCCTGTGGGGTCGATAGGGGTTTGCGGTCATCGAGTAAGAAGGCAGAATTCGATGTCGGGAAAAAAATGGGGAATAGAATGAACGAACGCCCCTCCCTATTCTACTACCCTTTTTATAATAAAATTCGGGATAACATGAAACATTCTTAGGCAAGGAAAGAAAAAGATTGGCTGATTTGAAACGTCCGATTTTATATCAGTGGATGTTCTCATGGATTTTGCTGGTTCATTTCCTCTGTCCATGTTGCCCTTATGCAACAATGTAGAAGGTTTGCTTGTATGTCCCAATTGTTCATTTAGACCAGAGTTTACTGACGAATGTTTGGCAGTCCTCCATGTTCCTATCCTTGACCAGGAACACTGTGACTTGGGGTCGCCTGGAAGTTCACGGAGCCATCCGAGTCTGCTCAGTTGGCATCGCTCTCATAAGACGGTGGCCACTTCCGAACTCCATTTTGGATGCCATATTTTGGTAGACCCAAATGCCAACTTAAGCGAAACAAACACAAAAGAGTAATTAATACAAAGAAATGAAGATTTTAATGTTAAACCCTCACTAATCCCTTTATGTATTAGTATTTTCCTAGCTTATAGCGACATTTAAAGCAATAATACTCACCCTTACGGTCCAGAACGGGAATGCAAACATCACAAAAGCAACATAAATCATGCGATATCCTATTACCACATGTACTACTATTAATATGCGTATATAGTTTAGTTATTAGAGTTATTTTGCCATGCAAATAGCAATAAGTCCCACATGTAATTGGTGTATGCAAATGGTTGAGTTAGTATAACACAGCAAACCGTTAGTCAATTATAATATAAGTAGGTGATATAATTAGTATTTTCATGCAAGATAGAGGAGGTATACAAAATTTTGCTTTACCTGCTCCATCAATCCCCCTTTGGTGATTTTTAATATCACCACAAAATCCCAATTTTTTAAATAAAATTTGTAAATAGAAATGAATTCAGTTCTCTTAAATTTTGTTAGATCACATGGTTGTTTCCCGTTTCTTCTTCTCTTGTCTTTTTATACATATTCTCTTTCCATTCTTCTAATTCTACATCTTCAAATTCTCTTTCTTTCCTTTCTTTTTCTCTTTTCTTTATAGTTTCTCTTTTTATGTTATTTCGTATTTTCCTTCTTTTGCTACATAAACATCCTAATCTCAAAATTAATACTATAATAATCACACATGTTACTGGAAATAAAATGTTACCAATAAAGGTACTACCTAATTTTAGTAAAACGTCTTTAATAGAAAACCTTTTTCCAATCTTTTCCCAAAATTCCTTCAACCTCCAGTGGAACAATCTCCTCATGCAAATCAGTTATATTCTTTATGTACGTTTTTAAATCTTGACTTTCGTCAGGAATATAAGTACAACAATGTTGGACTTTCAGCATTCCACAGACTCCACCCTCTTTTGCCAAAATGATATCAAGGGAAAGTCGATTTGCATCACCATGGCTCTCATGGCAACTATTTCGGTATTTACCAATAAAAATCCTCCAGCAGTGCTTGTTGAAAAGCGATCCACTACTGTTAATAATTTTCTAATTTTATGTGCATTCAGAGATATTCCAACTGCTGGTATCAACGCTCCAAAAATGTCTCCTACAATTTCTGACCAAGATTCTCTTCTTCTACGTGTCAGTTGTCTACCTATCTCGTGTGCACCATCCTTTCCTCTTCCCACATGAAATATTTTTGGGAAAACCAGGCCTAGATAACATGTGCCATACCAGTGGTCGGGTAATCGATAATAAGCTTTGTTCCCGCAGATAAAATATAATCCAGGAAAAACCGGATCATTTCCTCCTTTAAATCCCCATCCACCCATGATTCTGTAAGTATCATGGCAATCACTTGCACCTATGAAGTAATTATCATACGCAGTTTTATTTCTTCTAATACACAATTTCCCTTTCTGAGGCCAATCGAAAGCCATTGCTGGACTAGCTTCTCCTTTCAAATGTTTTTCTCTTTCAACATCCCAAACAGTCTTTTCTTCCTTTCCCTCAGGTACCTTCTTTTGCATTTTTAATCTTCTTTCTTCTACCATATCTAAGAAAGCCTTCTCCTCTCTTTTCAGACTACAAGTTAGATTATTTTTGAATACTGACTCTAATGTTAATTCTTTTGTTTCTAAGAAAAATTCACCTAACACTTTACCAGGTATTACTTTATTCAGTTTATGGACTACAGGTACTTGTGAAAATATGTTATCTATATCTGAAAAATAATATTCTAGTTTCCCTAATTTGTAAAACAAACTTGCTAATATGCTACATGTTATTCCATATGTCACTGGGAGGTGATGGTACGTCACTCCCTCAGACACTGATGCAGGCAACTGCAAACATACGTAGCAGTCTCTCACATCCATTGTTTTCACGTATTCATATAGTAATTTTGAGAAAACATTGTTAGAAAAATCAGTTATGGACCTATCTATGTAAATAATTTCTATCTATTTTAGTCGGATAAATCTTCTGAATCTTTTCTACATCAGTTTTATTCTCACTATGACCTTCTACTGTTTCTAATGTAAACTTAAATGAGACCATTAAAGCTAACGCACTCCACAAAAGCATTAATAATCCTGTACAACTTCAACACATTTTGCACCATCTTCGAAGGAATTTTCTGTTGGCAGTACCTCGTGCAAAAAAAACCAGACATGGAGGGAAAGCTTTATCTGTTGCAGGGCCCACACTGTGGAACAAACTGCCTCTGGCCCTCAGGCTCTGCACAGACCATTTAAAATTCAGGAAGCAACTGAAAGGACTCTGCTGTTTACTGATAAAATCTAGACCCTGCCCCTCATCTGCATATTTATTTAGACTCTATTTGGTATCACAGCGCAGAGATACTCCGGTTGGAGTCGATTCCAGCGCTATAGAAACCCATAAATAAAATAAATAAATAAATAAACACACATGTAGATTTTCTACTTTCTGTGTTTGCCATTTCGGAAAATGATCAGTGTCTTTTGACTTAGCCTCTTCTACATCACAACTAGTTTTGTCGAAACCCAAGGCTCTAAGCACCTACTTGGTTATTTCTGTCTTTATTTAGTAATTTTCAAAAATTCTCCTTTGAGAGCCCTTTTGTCTCTTCAGTTTGGCATTTGATCGTCTTTCACTTTTCTTTCGCAACCTTGATTCAGAATTTCCTGAACATCCGTCTCTTCCCCGATGTTGGACAAGATGACTCTCAGGATTTCCGATTCTTCGTCGTACTCAACCACTTCTGGTATAGTCACCTCTAGATCTCCTTGGCTGTCTGCCTCCTCTTGAACTTCAGGAAGTGCCACATACGATCATTCTGGTGACTTATACTTCTGGTTAGGTTTTCTCGTTCGCTTGCTTTCTTCTGATGGTGTCTGTTCAACTTCTTTTGATTTCTCTTGACTAGACACCTCATTCACTTGTTCATCTCTGGAAGATTTTACTCGTGTCAATCTGTATCTCAATCTCTTTATCTTGTTTGGCCAAATTTCATCCTTTGCTGGCTTTTTTAACTTACTATCCTTTTCATTTCTCGCAGCTCTCCACGCTCTTTTTCTCAGGACTCGACCTTCTGGTACTTCTTCGTCACTGTCCTCAGATTCAGTTCCAACTTGACTCCTACTTTAAGTAGTCCTTCTTTCCACCACTTCCTTTTTCTTATCTACTTCTGTCCCTCCTCGTGATTCTTCCACACAATCTTCCTGCTGACTAACTGTCCCTTCTTCTACCTGGATGTATGGTTTCCCTACATCTCCTCTGGGTCTTCCGCAAAAATCTTTCCCGCCCTCTCTGTATCTTGTACCTTAACATCTACTTCCGTTATTTCAGGTGGAAATTCTCTTGGCTTTTCATACGGAACTTCTTTATCAAGAATTTCTTTGACAGTCTCTTCACTGTTTTTGTTTACACTCTTGTGTGCTTGTTGTGGTTCAGTGTCCCATTCTGAGCTGGTGTCAGAAATTTGCAATTTTCTTCTTAATGGTAGATTCTCTGGTGCTATAGCTGAACTTGGGTCTGACTCCCCCCCTTTCAGGAGTTGGTCTTGCTCTTATTTCTTCTGTATCTGATTCGGAACTTGTATCAGATTCTTCAAAGTATTCTCCTTCTCTGTTATCCACTGGAAGGTATGACTAGCATGAATCCAGTTCTTCACCCCTGCACATTTTACAGCTGTCGTCGTGGTCAGGATTACCTGACGCGGTTTACCCCACCTTGGGACCAAACAATTTCTTCTTCAATGCACTTTTATTCTCACCCAGTCGCCTGGGCTCAGATCATGAGCTGGCTTCTTTTCAAGAGTGGTGGCATCCGATCCAACCTGATGAAACACAGAATGAACGGAATCATCCAACCCCTTGCAATAATCCAACACCAAGTCATCATATATAGGCAATAGCTTGTTGACGGGTATGAAAACATGTCTCATTGCCCTCCCCATCACTATCTCATGAGGACTCAAGCCAGTATTCCTATCTGGAATAGATCTTATAGTCATGAGTACCAGAGGCAAGACATCAGGCCATTTCAAACCTGTGGCTAAACACATTTTTCCTAATCTGTTTTTAATGGTGCCATTTACTTGTTCCACCACACCAGAAGCCTCTGGGCGACAGGCACAATGTAGTTTCTGTTGTACATTCAATGCTTCACAAATTAATTTCATGATTTCATTATGGAAGTGTTTTCCTCTATCTGACTCGATCGTGACTGGAAAACCAAATCTAGGAATGAACTCTCTCAATAGTAGCTTTGCTACTGTAATTCCATCACTCCTTCTAGTTGGGTATGCTTCCACCCATCGAGAGAACAGACAAACCATCACTAGAACATACCTCAACCTGTTGCAGGGGGGCATTTCAATGAAGTCAATCTGCATTCTTGTGAAAGGCCCTCCTTCTCGTCCTATTGTTCCCAGACTTACCACTGTTTTTCTTCCCGGATTGAATTGCTGACATATAAGGCATCTTTGACAAAGGCTTTCAGCTACAAGTCTGAATTTTGCGTGATACCATGTCTGTTTGAAAAGTCTGATCATAGCATCTCTTCCTACATGTGCTTGTCCATGATACATCTGTGCCATGGTAGAAACCATGCTATCAGGCATGACTGGTCTTCCATCCCGATAATCCCACACATGATCTGTTTCCCGTGGTGCACATCCTGCTTTTACCCAATGTCTCATTTCTTCATCTCCTGCTTCATCCTGCAACTGCCTTACTTCTTCCCATGTATTCACAGTGTTAGTAAACAGCAAGGGACATGAATTCATTTCTTTTTCTCTTCCCGATTCACAGAGTTCTGATTACGTGCACAAAACTGAGCCATGTTGTTTGCAAACTGGTTGCCAGCTGAAATGTAATCAGCAGACTTCGAATGCGCAGCACACTTCACCACTGCTAACTGCTTAGGCAGCTGTATCGCCTCAAGCAATTTTCCAACCACTTCAGCATTCCTTATAGGAGTTCCACTCGATGTCAAAAACCCTCTCTGAGACCTGATCTGGCCAAAATCATGCACCATACCAAAGCCGTACTGACTATCTGTCATCACAGTCACTCTCACATTCTTCCCCAACTTGCATACTCTTGTTAAGGCAAAAAGTTCAGCGACCTGGGCTGATTTTACTCCTTTCTGGCAAGATGCTCCCAATACAGCTGCTACCGTACATAATGCATACGCTGCACACAAAATTCCCTCATCCGTTCTCAAGCATGATCCATCCACGAACATCACGTAGTCACTTTCTGTCAAAGGTACATCTTTTATATCAGGACGTGGTTTGGTACAAAAATCAAGCACTTCCAACCAGTCATGGTCCACATCATCTCTGACTTCCACATTCTCAGCATCAGGTAACAATGTTGAAGGGTTCACATTCAGACATCTCACAAGGCTCACATTCGTCGCACCTAAGATGACTTTTTCATATTTAGTCAGACGACTATGCATCATGAACTGAGTGCGGCTCCTTGTTAAAAGGATAGCCACATCATGAGGTACAAACACTCACAGGATATCCCATCACAA
The DNA here is from genome assembly GCF_964204655.1 of Triturus cristatus. Lineage (NCBI taxonomy): Eukaryota > Metazoa > Chordata > Amphibia > Caudata > Salamandridae > Triturus > Triturus cristatus. Next base: position 934,229,954 of record NC_140580.1, on the reverse strand, counting down.
TTCCTTCAATCTGTTCCAGACTCTTACAAGTAGCTGCTACAGCTTTCAAACAACCAGGCAAAGCTACAGCCACAGGGTCTAACATAGCTGAAAAATAAGCAATTGCTCTCCTCAATTTTCCGTGTTTCTGTATTAACACAGAAAGTGCACATCCATTTCTTTCGCTGCAATAGAGTTCAAATTCTTTCTCATAGTCGGGCATGCCAAGAGCTGGTGCTTCACACAATCCATCTCTCGATTGTTTAAAAGCCTTCAACTCTTCTTTATTTAATTCAATGGGATCTCTTACATCACTCCTAATCAAACGTACCAGGGGTTTTGCAATCAAGGAAAAATTACTAATCCACTGACACAATATCCAACCATTCCAAGAAACATTCTCACTTCTCTCTGAGTCATTGGGGCTCTCATTCCTTTTATTATTCTGATTCTATCTGCAGTCACTTTTCTTAGCCCTTTTTCAATTTTATGGCCCAAATATTGTACTTCTTTCTGACAGAATTGCAATTTCGATGGGGATACTTTAAGTCCTCCATTTGCCAAATGATTCAACAATGCAACGGTATCCACTACACAAGCTTCTCGAGTTCTCGATGCCACAAGTAGGTCATCGATATATTGGACCAATACCGAACTTTCAGGCATTTTTAAATCTTCTAGAGACTTTTTCAGACTCTGATTGAATATTGAGGGACTCTCTGTATACCCCTGTGGGATTCGGCACCATGCCAAAGTGCGTTCGCCAAACCGGAGCGCAAAAATCTGTTGGCTGTCAGGGTGCAATGGAATGGAATAGAAAGCATGACACAAATCAATCACTGTATACCATTCTGCATCATGATGAATCTGATATAAAATCACAGATGGATTTGGTACAATGGGACAACATAATACAACGATTTTATTTATTTTTCTCAGGTCTTGCACTATTCTGAAAGTTCCGTTGGGCTTTTTCAGACCCATAATTGGTGAATTACATGGACTGCTCATTATTTCTCTCAAAATACCTTGCTCAATCATTCTGTCTATTATAGGAGTAAGTCCTGCAATTATTTCGGGTGTCAATTTGTACTGTGGAATATTTGAGTAACTTACTCCTTCCTTTACAGAAATTTTTACGGGATCTACATTTTTCATTAATTCCACATCTTCTCCAGTGAAATCCCATACCTCTGTTTTTACTGTTTTCTTCAATTCCTGAGGCAATTCCTCGGGGTCAAATACAGCAAATGCCTCAGTGATCTCAGGTTCCATGTTAGCTATTGACATTTTATACAGTACATCCTCATCAGGAGTCTCAAAAGCTATACCCTCAGGAGTACAGAATATTGTGCAGTTCATCTTGCACAGCAAGTCTCTCCCTAACAAATTTACAGGGCTTGAATCGCACACGACAAAACGGTGCATTTCAGAAAATTTCCCTATTTTGACTTTAACTGGTTCAGTGAGATACGTTTTTATCTGTTTGTTGGATACTCCAACTACTTGGATCGTTATATCCGAGAGAGGAAGATTTTTTACATCAGCTGACCTAACAGTTGAACGAGTAGCACCAGTATGTACTAGGAAAGTAATGTTTTCATCATTTATTCTACAGTTGCGCCAAGTACGCACTCTTCTTCCTCCCCTCGGCACCGTCAATAACTTTCTTCTGACTCACTCTCATCGCGTTGTAGCCAATACTGCGAAACAGCACTAGCGCGCGGCAGCTTAGTTACCTGTTCTTTGTTGTAGAATCCTGTCTCATTACTGTATTTCTGAGGATTTACGCTCTGTGGAAAAGGCGGTTTTGGCACCTGACTCTGTTGGGCAACAACCTGCTGCTGTCGCTGCGGTTGACAACTCACCTCATTCTGCACCTGTGGATTCAATGATGCATTATCGCCATTAGCACTTGGGGGAAATTTACACTCGGTTCTCCAATGCCCTATTATTTCGCAATTATGACATGGCCACTTCTTTTTGGCTTCTTCTATACTAATCTGTCCTTTCCCTTACCCAATGTTGGGTTTTTGTCTCATATTCGTACCATTTGCTTGTTCAATCAATTGGGCTTCCTGACTCTCTGCCACTTTTACTTGAGCCCACATGGCCTTTTCTTTTAATTTATGCTGTTTTGCTTCAATCTCATCACTAAAATATTTTGCCTGTCTCGGTACTTCATCTATCTTTTTATTTTGCCAATCCACTGTGTGCTGTTTAATCATTTCGCTTACTTCAGGAGGCAACCCATACACAAATCGATATACAAAATGACTCAAATCCTTCTCACTCAAATTTTCATCAGCACTGTATTGTTTAAAAGCTAATAACAATCTCTCATAGTAGGCGTGTACAGATTCCTTTACTTCTTGATGAGTTCTATCAATTTTTACCAATCAGTTTCTTTAGGAGGTACTTTGTTTTTCAGGAAGGTAACTACCTGTTCATATTTTCTCATTACTTCTGGATCAGGAGCACCTGTTTTTGGATCTCTAGGGTATTCTTGAGTAGGCCAACCTATTGTAATTTTACATTCTGCCCATAGGTCTGCCGGCACAATTATGTCAAACAAACTATTCAAATCAATCCATAGTACTTTTGATAATTTTACAAACCTGTCTACCTGCCTGTACCATTCAACCGGCTTCTCGCGCAAACGAGGAAAGTCATTGGTGAATGATAAGATGTCTTGTCTAGTCCAGGGGACATGCACATATCTTCCGCCTGGAATCTCCCTCATGGGACATTCAGTTACTACCTTTTCTTTTTCTCTTACTGGGAAAGCTGCAAACGTTTTGTCTGTTGTATCGTCTCGTTTTCGAAACCACCTACTTTTCCATTTATCTACATCGCCCCATTTTCTCAGTAAAATAATTAAATCTTTAATCTGAGTTATTCTTCCTGCAGTATTTAAATTTTCAATGTCTTTTTCAGAAAAGTCTACTCTGTATGGTTTTTGTAATGACTTTACCTTTTCAAAGTCGATACCCATTTCACTTCCTACTTCTTCCAATCTTTCATGTAAATTTCTCGCTCTACACGTTATACTTTTGCATAGAAACATTAGTTCTTCATCCTGATAGGCTTTTAACTTTTCTGTGGGAATAGTTCCTACTATTAATTCTGCTAAAACTATTTTTAATTTAGACACATCCAAAGGTCGAGTTTCAGCATCTTTTTGCTGTAAACTCCTTAACCAGTCACTTAATTCATCAGAAGTAGGACCTACAGGAGTCGTTTCATTTCGTGTTTGTTCTAAACCTTTTAATGACCCTGGTACTGATTCTGTCGTCATTATTGCTCTATTCGCTAAACTCTGATTTACAGTCAAATTTTTAGGAGTGCTTTGTCCAGAAGTTTCTACCACTTGTCCCCATGGGTTCTTTCTTGAACCTCTTCTTTCCATTTTAGTTTGTTTATTACTGTTGTAAGGAATCGTCAGACAATGCTCACTATCCTTTTGCTTATCAAAAATAGGCATTACGGGTCCTATGTTACAGGAACAGTTACAGCTTCTATGTTTTTAGTCAATTCCCTAATCTTTTCAGTTAACTCTAAAGTAGTTCTGGCTAATTCTGCTGAATTTTCATTTGTCATTTTACCAGGTTGTGTATTTTCAGTTTCTCTAAAGGGATTATTTCTTCCTACCTCAGGTGGTATTGATTCTTTTACTGGGGCACTTGGTGTCAACAATGTGGAATTTGGTTGGTACGGGTGTGGATTTTTATAAAACATGTCCTCAAGAACATCATCCTCCGACTCATGCACACCATACTTATAACCTTCTGACCCTGTATTATTTCTCTTCTCTGTACATGTTCTACTACTAGTCTCTTCAGCACTTCTCATAGGGAACATACCATCAGCCATATTTGCACTGCGCCATCTCCTCATTCTATCATCATGATTCTCTTGTCCTCACGGTCTACCAAACATATATTTGTACCTTCCGCCACTCCGCTGTCGTTCTCTGTCATACATCTCATCTTCCCATTCTGTCAATGCTTCAAACTGAGTAGGTCTAAGTCTCGGTTCTAATCTCATCATTTTTTCTCTTAAATTTCTCAATACCGCTAAATTGAATGAACCATGTTCTGGAAATGCTAAAACTCCATCATCTTTTGTATACTTTGCCCAATTGTCTAATCAAATACATGTATGATATCCATATTTCGCAACCATAAAGGATGCGGTTGATTTCGGTGGAGGAAGCAACTGTCCCTCTCTAGTCACAATCGGTTTGTCCTTTTTAAATAAACTCTTGATCTTTCCGAACCAGGACTTTTTCTCTTTCTCTGGTGGATCGCAATACATCATTTTGTTTTCTTAGTATCGCTAGATTTCTCCTACTATTCTGTTGTTTTATCCAATCGTAGCGCGATTTACACTAACGCACCAATCCGGAGCGTCTATGTCACTTTTGCAATTCTCCAATCCCAGCGCGACTCACACCAACGCACCAATCCGGAGCGTCTACGTCACCCTGTAATTCTCCACTCCTAGCACGGCGTACACTAACACACCAATCAGGAGCGTCTACGTCTCTTACTGACTGGCCAATCCCAGTGCGGTCTTTTCTAATGTCAGCATTTCTCGCTACTCCTGCTTCTGGACCCCTCCTTTACAAAATTTATCGGCAAACTTTTCTTACGTTCTCTTTTACTCAAAATCTGTTAGTAATGACATAAAAATGCCACCATTATCTGTTTCGCTAACAAAAGAGATAGTCTTGACCTTTTTCACAAGAATTCCGTCTTTCCCGAGAGCAGCGCTTACCTCTGCCCTACTATGGTATTATTACACTCGCCAATAAAGTAGCACTTCCCTCTACCTTACCCTTCTAGCAAGCATTAACTAACCGTTTCTCTGGAAATAAGACACCTGTTGGAGACGCACTGCTCCTGAGAAATAAGACCAGAGTTTCACAATTAAGTCGAATGCTATTTCATTTACACACATTCATATGGAAAATGTAGTTCATTCACACAGAATCCTGTCTTTCCCGAGAGCAGCGCTTACCTCTGCCCTACTACAGAATTATTACACTCGTTAATAAAGTAGCATCTACTTTACCCTTCTATCAAGCTTAGGGAACACCTATTACCTTTCCAGTGATAAGCGTAATCAGAGTTCACGTGGACTCCTGTTACTTAAGACCAGCATTTCACAGGTGGCCTTCGCTACCCATACACCTCTTTCATAGAGAAATGTCCCTAACGATAACACACCACGATGTTACCAAATCGAACCCAGACAATGCGTCGTGCAACTTCAATCGTCACACGTTTTCCCCGTGTACCTACAGGGCAAAAAACAATTCACTTGCCACAGGCCATCTGACTTCCTACATCCCAGAAGTCTTCAAAAACAACATAGAACGCAACGCGACTCAACATAGAATGTTAGTACATAAATCAATACTCATCCAAACATCCGCAAACAATAATCAATATTCGAAATTCGAAAATCAATAATCAATCTATAAGCAATAATCACCAAACCAATGCAATAAAACCATCCTCTGCTACCAGTAAAAAACTGATCCAGCGCGAGACCGGGGAAAAAGAGAGAAAAGAAGGCACATTTACAACTATCCCTTCCTGCGTCGCAGACCCGACGTCACACTAGCTCATTCACACACGCAGTCATTGGTGGGGCCCATAACACCAACACTCACACGTCTCCACTCACGAGTCTGCACACAGCAGGGATGATATGGTCAAGCGCTGGACATGTGGGGAGTACCTTATTACCTATAAGGAAGAAAAGTTATTTTACAGAAATATACATTAGCATTACCACCTATAGAATCATAACCTTAAACATCAAGGCACTCCACCACTTGGTCGATGAACTAATTAGTTGGACTGGTTGATGGTGATTTAGAACCAGCTAAAACACATTTAAGACTCAGAATCCTCTACTCTCTTCATTGAAAAACCACAAACTCTTAATTTCTGTTAATCAATATTTGTTTATCTTAAATATTGTTTGCAATTAATATTAGCATTTTGGTTAATCAAAGCACAAATCGCATGACATTTATATTTACCTATTCTTGCTATTTGAATTTTTCTTAATTCATTTGGCTCTGCATAGCCAAATTTAGCCGTTCAATTGTCCAAATAAAGCAGGCCAAAGCTCAAAGTCCGAAAGTTCTTGGCTCAGCACGTTACAGTCCCAAAGATCTCCAAAGGACCAGAAATCGTGCAAGCATCTGTCATCGCCTGTGGGTTCGATTGGGGTTTGCGGTCATCGAGTAAGAAGACAGCATTCGATGTCGGGGAAAAAAATGGGGAATAGAATGAACGAACGCCCCTCCCTATTCTACTACCCTTTTTATAATAAAATTCGGGATAACATGAAACATTCTTAGGCAAGGAAACAAAATGATTGGCTGATTTGAAACGTCCTATTTTACATCAGTGGATGTTCTCATGGATTTTGCTGGTTCATTTCCTCTGTCCATGTTGCCCTTATGCAAAAATGTAGAAGGTTTGCTTGTATGTCCCAATTGTTCATTTAGACCAGAGTTTACTGACGAAAGTTTGGCAGTCCTCCATGTTCCTATCCTTGACCAGGAACACTGTGACTTGGGGTCGCCTGGAAGTTCACGGAGTCATCCGAGTCTGCTCAGTAGACATCGCTCTCATAAGACGGTGGCCACTTCCGAACTCCATTTTGGACGCCATATTTTGGTAGGCCCAAATGCCAACTTAAGCGAAACAAAAACAAAAGAGTAATTAATACAAGAAATGAAGATTCTAATGTTAAACCCTCACTAATCCCTTTATGTATTAGTATTTTCCTAGCTTATAGCGACATTTAAAGCAATAATACTCACCCTTACGGTCCAGAACGGGAACGCAAACATCACAAAAGCAACATAAATCATGCGATATCCTATTACCACATGTACTACTATTAATATGCGTACATAATTTAGTTATTAGAGTTATTTTGCCATGCAAATAGCAATAAGTCCCACGTGTAATTGGTGTATTCAAATGGTTGAGTTAGTATAACACAGCAAACTGTTAGTCAATTATAATATAAGTAGGTTATATAATTAGTATTTTCATGCAAGATAGAAAAGTGGAAAACTCCTTCCTGAGGTGACTGGTATACCTAGGTCCAGGGACACTAATGGTACTTCTCAGAGTCGAATTGGGAATGACTTTTGCGTCAGACTTCATTGCTTTTGCCCAGTAAGTTACCGAATACGACTCTGGACTACCCCAGTTCTGAGTACCAAAAGAGCTTGAGGGACATCCTGAGGTGCCTGAATCACAAGAACTTGCCTTGGTTCAGTCACATAGGGCCTGATTCACAAAGGTAAAGTTAGACGAAATTGTAACTTTATGATTTTCGGTATTTACAAAAGGCATTTAATACCTGTAAATGCCTATTGTGAATACTGAAAGTCGTAAAGTTAGACTTTCATCTAACTTTACCTTTGTGAATCTGGCCCATGGAGCATATGCTAAAATCAATAGACTGTCCAGATTTATGGCTTTATCAAAAAAATATCACTAAAGACACTTTACCATTGGGGAAAAGAAGATTCTGAACTTTTATGTGGTTAAAACACAAGGCTGCAAAAAGTGCCTTATTATTTAAATCTGGATATGAAAGCAGAACCTCGTTGGGAGTCTTTCCTTGACTTGATTTCGCCACCTGAGAAAAGTGCTCTATACCTCAGGTTCAGGCTAGGCACTCTACAGGTTCAATCCTATACCGAATCTTGGTCCAAGGGTTATGGCCAGAGAGCTGATATGTGTGACTGTTCTCTGGGTGGCCAAGAAACTTTGAAGCATTTTATGCTACTCTGTGTTAAGTCATTAGCCACCCCTGAAGGCGTTACCTCCACCCCCGCTTTTAAAATACTATACAAGGAGCTGTAAGGATGCCCTTTCACTTTGCTATAGGACTGATCAGCCGTAGATTTATTATGCTGTAGCATCATATATATTCATTGTTTGGAAGGGAAGATGACTGATTACAACATAGGGCAAGGACAGTAGCAACCTTAGCGAGGAAGATAACCAAGGGAGCACATTGTATGCTATTCATGTGTTAAGTATCAGGTTGATGTTTGGAACAATCAGTTATTATATGTCTAAACTGCACTTGCACTCTCTTTCCATGGGAGGATTAGGGGGGGCGATTTGTGCCTATATAGGTATCACCTCATACGTAAGAGGTAGAGCAGCAAATATTGCGGACTCACAAGGTAGTCCAAGGTTGTTTAGGACTATGTCTGGTACGGATATATTTTTAAAAAGCTTTACCTTGCACTGATGCATTTTTACTGATCTGCACAAGCGAGTGGTCGAGCAGCACTCATAGCGGTCTCACAAGGCAGACTAAGGCGGAATAGATCTATTTTCAAAGCTCAAATATAAACAGAAAAAAATGCATTTTAGCTGTCTTGCACAGGTTAAGCTTCTAAGGCAATCTAATGTTGTTATACTCACTAGCCATCTTAGACGACAACCATACTTAGCACTTTACCTGTTTGTTGCGCAGGTATATAATATTTGTATCTAATTTTGCATGGGCTTTTCTCTGGCAACGACAGACATATATTATACTTTACAACAAACACACACACACACAAAAAAGGGCCTTGTGTTGCATGGATACACGTTGGCATTGCCTAGGCAAAGCTTTCGAGGCGGACAAATGTCTCTAAACTCATCAGTCATTTTAGATGGTAACTATATATATTTATAGCACTTTACCTGCTTGTTGCACATATATATATAATCTTTCCCAACTAATTAGGCAGATAAAGCTCCAGAGGGCTAATATTTCTAAGCCATCAGATGGCACAGGTAAGAATCACTTATCTCATACAAACAGGTGTAGTACCAATAATGACAACAAATTCATAAATTCTGAAATTGTTGTAAAACAGAAGTCACTTAAATGAGAAAAGAACAAAAATTACACAAAGTTTTCATTTTGCATTCTGTATTTTGTTGAATCACAATTATTTTTCACAAATTTTGTAGAGCCACGTTTATGATGTCCAGAAGCAACTTCAATATATCTGGTGTCCTTCCTTATGCTAAAAACCCCAATGCATTTCAGATCTGATAGAGCCTTTTTTCAGGGGTTACTACAATCAAAAAGAATATAGAATGCCTAAATAAACTTTTTCATAAACTTTTCTGTATTTAAAGTCATCACTCATCAAAAGGAGAGAACGAAATTGCTAATGAAGCGAAGAAATCCAATGAGTTATTGCCCCGATAAACAAGAAGTGAAGAATAAAATTGAACGATAACAAGAAATAAAAATGCGTCAGTGAAAGCTGCTGTGCAAAACCACCGGAAAACTCAATGATCTAAAAATACACATTCAAAAGACTAAATTCCCCAGCATGCAACTAAGGGTTGCGCTTGTGATTGTGTCGGCATGCACTATTACCAATGAACAGAAAAATCTTATGCTTGCACTATTGCATGCTGCAAATTATGCACCACCAAAGTCAATTCTGACCTTTGGATCAAAATGCATCTATTTTTAGGTCTCGCCTGAGCCAGCGCATGCGCTGTGAGACATTTAGTAAGTGGCTTTTAAAAGTGCTGCCACGCGCTTTTGCTGGCCTAGCGCTTGCGGTTACGCGCACAGCCGCCAGCTTTCAGCGCCCGATCAGGCGCCATCCGGCTTTCCTTTATGGCTTTCCTTTGCCGCGCGCACCACTCGCAGGCTCACCTCCTGCTCCCCCTCTCAGTTAACAGCCCCTCCCCGCCACAGAGCGCGTCTCGCGGCTGCGCGTCTTGTTTTCGTTTTCGTCTTGTGTTTTCTACTGCCACTGGTCTCCTCTACCCCCATCCGTTGCTGGTATCCTCAACCCCCTTTTTTTTTTAAAAGCGTGAGCCTCACATTGTATATCCGTGTCCACAAAAATAAGGGATGTGTTTCCTACTCAAAACCTGCGCAGCCCAGTCTGAAGCAGCCTGGGTTTTTCCAGAGCTGTTTGCACCAGTGTTTAGCGTGCGTCCATACCCTGTCCCAACCACTGCGAACAAGAAACATGGATTTACTATAGAGCTAGATCTGTACTTCTGGGGGTGGCTAAGCAATGCTACAGTTTTCTTACACTTAAAAATGCTCCCACCATCAGAAGGCAACATGCTGGTATTTCATGTTCTCACTTCTCTCCGTTGGTCCCCTCAGCTGCGGATTGAGCGCATCCCTGGAGCTTCGCTTTTCGCAGACTTTCCTTCTGTTCTAACACTTTGCCTCTCTGTCCTGGGTCAGGGACGGAGCTTAGGCGCTCCCTATTGGCTGCCTGTGACTCTAGTCTGCATGAGCTTGTTCAGCGCAAGCTTCGCTGCTCCGTCTGCTGGGAGTCTGTCAGCTCTTAGTGGTGCCTCACTGCCTGCTGTGGAGCATTCCTGTGGCGCGAGCTGATTTCACTTGTCATTGCGTGCCTGCTATGCAAGACTTTAGAGCCTGTTCCTGCAGCTCTAACCCTGCCCCAGCAGCCGTTCACTGGAAGTTAGTACCCGGAGACCCAAAGGAGAGGCATGCAAGCATTGCTTCATCCACCGCCTTGTGTCTTGTGAGAAGACCCCCGCTGTTGGTCACAGGGATGGCGGCCCCCCGTCTACTTCTGCTATTTCTCCTTATGCCGCTTAGCAGTGGCCAATGCACACCCTCTCGCGCAGTCTACTCTAACCATTGGGCAGTGCGTGTGCTCGGGGGACTGGATGAGGCGGATAGGGTGGCGTCCAGGTACGGATACCGCAACCTAGGGCGGGTAAGATCAGACCTCGTAGCTCGTACAAACTAAGAGGGCATATATCCCACAGGGACAGAGACTACTCTTCCACCGCAACTCGTACCCAGCCCACGATACAGAACTTGTGCACCTCATGCAACAATGGCAGTACACCCACGTGGAAAACCTCCTGGTAATATACCCAACGTTGAATACTTTTTGCTAGTTCAACCTGTTCTAAAATTTTGACCCTTTATGCAAGTCTCACTAGTGGTGCAAAAATTGATGCAAGGGATTTTAGTGCTCCTATGTGCAACCCTTTATGTTGTTGTGTCCAACGCAGCCCTTTATACTCACTCCTGCCTGCAAAACACAAATCCAGTGATAAAACACAAATCTTGTTTCTCTCTTGACTCATGCCAATTAATCAATAAATGCATATGAAGGATGTCCATGTGTTAGGAGGTCATTGGTATTTCTCACAAACAGAGTGCGTTTTTGATGGAGAAGGTTGCCGTATTTTCCACCAGCGACTCAAAAGTTTTTTTTTTATTCCCACCGCCATCAGCAGGTGTGATCCCTGTAACCTCATGAGAGTAAAGAGTCCATTCCTCCCTTCCACATTCAGCCCCAAGACTTGAGTTAGCAGCAGGGCTTGTGGCAAGCAAGCCACTTTCTATTACATTTTCAATCCTAGAAAGAACTTTGTAGATGAATTTCCACAATTTTAGGCCAAACGCATATCATGTGTCTGTCCTGTTGTTAATTATTTCGGTATTCGCTGCTTTGTAACGCCGCTACAAGTTCTGCAGGCACTGAATTCCATACTGTGTAACTCTAATTTGATTGAGTACGTACTGGACCAACTGCAGCTCTAGTCTATAGGTTTCTGCTAACTATAACACAAGCCAGCATTGGCATAGCCAATATGTTTCACACTTGGGACCTTATAAGTGTTTAGCCATGCAACAGTTGATGTTGTTGCACCAATGATATTGTGCTGGATAACTAAACACTTATAAGGTCCCAACGGCGAGACCTATTGACTATGCCAATGCTTGTTGATAATGGCAGGCGCCTCAGAAAGACCAGTTCTGGAGTTACAAAGAGAGGACTCTGAAGTTACAAAGAGAAATACTTGTTAATAGTCTGTGATTGGAATCAGAGGAATTATGTGATTACAGTTATATTCCCCATGCCACAATGCTTACTGAAGGACTCTTGAGAAGAAAATCAACAACGCCTCAGGTGTTTCAATGCAAGATGGTCCGAATCAATTTCTAAAAAATGCAATCGTAAAGAACGATCTGTACTAAAATACCACTTACCGGTCTGAAAGACATGCAAGTCGGATCTTTTGGTCATGACCAGTTTATGCTAGTAATGTTTAACGAGCATCTGTGATTATTAGTTAAAGGCAGCCCTATTTGTGCGCAGATACATGTGGGCATGCAATGAACTGTGAAAACAGACTATTGCGACCCACGGTGTACGAAAGGTGGTCTCGTTTAAATTCTTTCCTCAGTAAAAGCATATCGGTGCAGTACAAAATGCAGTCTATGTGATATAAATAAAAGCCTGTTTGTTGGTTACATTTCACTGAAGAAATATAGAATTACACATGAAAAATTTATAATGTAAAATTAGCAAGCTCTTACAAATGATTTTTTACATTAAATTCAATTATCTTAATGGATTCACAAGCTCTACTATTATCAAAAGAAGTAAGTGCTGGAAGATCATCCTGAAGAGAAGAAAACTTTTGCAAACTGAACCAGATTTCAAGGGTTTATTTACTTCACCACCCCTTTTTGCATATACTAGAACGAGCAACCTGAGAGAAACCACTCAAAGGACAATCTTTAATATCACACAAAGGGAAGACAAAATGTAGCAATTGCACACATTGTAACAACATGATTGAGGGAGCTAACATCTCACACCCAAGAACACAAAAACCTCTTTTGTTGAAACATACTGCAACACAAACTGTGTAATTGATGTCATCAAAGGCCCCTGTGGATTACATTATGTAGGCAAAACAGAATGTAAAGTCAAGATTCGGTTGACAGAACACACAAGTACGGTACGCATCAAGAATCTCAACTCTCCACTGGTTACCCATTGGCTCAACAGAGGACAAAACATTGCTCATTTGCAGTTTGCAATTCTAGAAAAAGTCTTAGAGAAACCAGGAAGAGACATCTCCAAATTCCTATCTCAGAGGGAGACGTATTGGATTACACATATGGAAACCCTATCACCAAAGTGTCTGAATGACAAACTGGAACTTTCTTGTTTTCTATAGAGAGTGGCTGTCTTTCATACAGAGTATTCAGGCTGAAGGTAAGATATACAGGAGTCTAGATACACATGAGCATAATTCTCTTAGAAGCACAAACATAGCATGATGTAGGAAATGAATTACATAAACACATTCAACAGGAGATATCACATACTAAGTATGTATTCCAGAACATGGAATCACCAGTCAGTAAACAGGCAGCTCCACAATTATTTAGTATGTAACATCTGTTTGGCTTACGGTGTTCTGAATCTATCCGGTGGTGCATTATGTTCTCTTCACTGAATCATATAGTTGTGAACTTCAGTTGTAACAGAACGGTATAACAAGCTCCATTGTATCATGTTCTTTTCCCTAAATCATATGGTTGTGAACTTCAGTTGTAAAAGAGTAGTTGATGATGATGATAACTTTATTTCGGTCAAAAGACCATAAAAGTACAATAACATATGTACAGGTACAAGAATAAAACCATAAATAGAGACAACATTTTTTTTTAAATTATTAAACAATAAGTTATCATGAGTATTTAGTAAGAAAAGAGGATAAAAAGCTCAAAAGGCCATTACTTTATGTTAATAAAACTCATCCTTCTCCGCCACATACCATATAAAAAGCGGGAAACTGCAAAAACAATGAGAGGATCAGTGTCATAAGTTAAGACTCTGCAGGCTTGTACACATTGTCTGAGACCCAAATTTTTGCACAGAGGAATAAGCCAACATTTTCGAATCACACTATATGCTGGACAAAAAAACAAAATATGCACAATATCTTCATTGCAAATTTTGCAAGCAGGACAATTACCCTCCATCGATTTTTCCCATCTAGATGTGAACGCCCCGATTGGAAGAGAGCCATGTCTCAGCTGAGTATATAGTTTTCTTGCCAGTGGAGGCTGTACTAAGTCCAAGAATACCTCCATCTTAGATTCAATTTTCACCAATAGGAACTCAGAGGTCAGCCTGCCCAGGGAAGTTGAACAGCATAGAATTTTAAGGTTATAAGATCTAACAGCTGCCAGTATCTCAGACCTTTGAGTCCTCACACAACTAATCTCCTGAGTGCCCCAAAGTTGGGGCAAACCGACTTGGTAGAGAGAAGTCTTTATATGGAGTAGCCAGGGTATTCTCTTGTACTTTAACTGCCCCCAAATTGCATTAAATTCTGCTCTAAAAAATGCAAGCTCAGGGACAGACCAAAGCCTTCTCCAATAGAGTAATGGTCGTGCAGCTGCCAATTCATTAACGGGTTCCAGATCCATATCCAGCCGCAGTGGTATAAGAGGCGTGCTCAGGGGGAGGCCAACCAGACCACGCATAAAAGAGTAGTATAATAAGCGTCATTGAGATATTACCGGTCACTATTGTTACTAGAGCAACATTAGGGTTTATGTTTTATCATTGTCACACTTGTTATCCATTTCAGTTTGGACACACGAAAGGAATGTTTCCAGCATTTACTTCTTTTGATAATAGTAGACCTTGTGCATCGATTAAGATAATTGATTTTAATGTCAAAAATCATTTGTAAGAGCTTATTAATTTAAAATTGTACATTTTTCATGAGTAATTCTATAATTCTTCAGTGAAACTTCACCAACAAACAGGCTTTTACTTATATCACATAGACTGCATTTTGTATGGCACCGATATGCTTTTACTAAGGAAAGAATTTAAACAAGATCACCTTTCTTACACCGCAGGTCGCAATAGTCTATTTTCATAGTTCATTTCATGCGCAGCTGCGCACAAGTAGGGCCGCCTTCAACTAATAATCACAGACGTCCGTTAAACATTACTAGCATAAACCGGTCATGACCGAAGTATTTTACTCACATGTTTTTCAGACAGGTAAGTGGTATTTTAGTACCTCTATGTGCGTATCGTTGTGAGAAGCAGTGTATGGATCGTTCTTTAATTCACTCACTCAGTACAAACGCATTTCTTTAGAAATCGATTCGGACAATCTCTCTTTGAAACGCCCAATGCGTTGGTAATTTTCTTCATTAAGAGTCCTTCGGTAAGCATTGTGGCACATGGAATATAACATTAATCACAAAATTCCTCTGATTCCAATCACAGACTATTACCGAGTATTTTTCTTTGTAACTTCAGAGTACTCTCTTTGTAACTCCAGACCTGGTCTTTCTGAGGCATATACCATTATCGAAAATAGATGCCTTTTGATCCAAAACTCAGAATTCACTTTGGTGCTGCATAATTTGCAGCATGCAATAGTGCAAGCATAAGATTCTTCTGTTCACGAGTAATAGTGCATGTAGACACAGTCACACGTGCAACTCCTAGTTAAGTGCTAGGGAATGTAGTCTTTTGAATGTGTATGTTTAGATCATTCACTTTCCCAGCGGTTTGCACAGCAGCTTTCACTGAAGCATTTTTCTTTCTTCTTATCATTCAATTTCATTCTTCACTTCTTGTTTATCGAGGCATTAACTCATTGGATTTCTTTGCTTCATTAGCAATTTCGTTCTTTCGTTTTGATGAGTTATTAAATGAGACTGACTTTAAATACAGAAAAGTTTATGAAAACGTTTATTGAGACATTACATATTCTTTTTAATTGTAGTGACCACTGAAGAACGGTCTACCAAACTCAAAATGCACTGGGTTTTGTTAGCATAGGGAAGGACACAAGATATATTGAAGTTTTTTCTGGAATCCAGAATAAATGTGGCTCTACTAGATTTGTGAAAAATCATTGGGATTCAACAAAATACAGAATCAAAATAAAAACCTTGTGTCATTTTTGTTTTTTTCTAATTTGAGCGACTTCTGTTTTACAAGAATTTCGGAATTTATTAATTTGTTGTCATTATTGGTACTAAACCTGTTTGTATGCGATAATATTGCAGCCTTTGGGCACAAGCGAACACACAGCATCTAGAATAGTCGTTCTAGTTTCTTTGGTATTTACATGTCAGGACTAGGGTGGAGCCCTGCTTGCTGAGTGAGCATGAAGTTTGTTTAAAGAATCCCAGATAGTTAGTAAAATGTTTGCTAAAACCTTTGAGTATTACATTTAGATTATTTTGAGTGCATTACTGCTAATCTTTTCTCATAGCATAGTTACAATACTATAAATTTTTCATACCCAGGAAGTATTGTCCATTAGTTTCATTGTTTTATTATAGCGCGATATTCCACTTTCTGTCCCAGCGCCTCTTGCATTAAAGACGCACCCTTGATTTAACATATCTATGATTTTATTAGGTGCGTTTCCCTATAGTACTAAACTACACTTTGTGACGCAGCGGAGCATGATAGACACATTTGTGTTAATAAAGGAAGCAGTGTGAACTTATTGTAAGTTAATTGAGGTGTTCAACCTATCCAGGCAGTATCCTGGCTTCCATAAAATTTTAGAAGGTAGTCATGCTATCATAAGAGAACATGTTGATGGGAATGTTTTTTTGTTTTTTTTTTAAAAGATTTTATTGTGCATAAAAAGGGTTACAAACACGGGCCTACAACCACCAGGGCCGGCCGCTAGTAGTCGAAGTGTTCCAGCATATCAGAAAACAATGACTGGCCCACAGGGGCTCCGCACTATCACAGTAGATCAGACTGCACATAAGGGAAATCAGAATACTCATTCTCAGAAAAATATTGATCAATCGACTTAATCAGGCTATCACGGATCTTGGGGTCTCGCAGGTACCAAGGGTTAATAGGAGCGATCCGCCCAGCGGACCGCGACCCGGTGTCAAAAAGCAACCACAGTGGGGAATGATCAGAAATACCCCTGGCCAGGTGTTTGACCTCTCGAATCCGAGTAGCCTGGGCCGCGGGCATAAGGAAATAATCCAGTCTGGAGAGACTCCCATGGGCCCCAGAGTGAAAGGTGTACTGACAATGTGTCGGATGCATTAACCTCCAACAGTCCACCAGACCGAAGGTCTCCAGGAGCCCGCCCAGCCACGCCTGGGCAGCAGGGAGGGCCCTGGGCGGATGACGGTCCAGGTCACCCGAGACAACCGAATTAAAGTCCCCACCCATAAGCAAAAGACTGTCAGGAAGCCCAAGCAACATACGACCCAAGTCTGAGAAGGTGGAGTTCAGGAGGCCCGGGGGAACATAGACCGAGATCAAGGAAAGGGACTGCCCCTCCCACCTCCCAGTCAGAGCCACATAGCGCCCTCTATCGTCTGGGACCACCCTGGTGATCTCCAACGGAAGTGAAGCTCGCAGGAGAATGCCCACCCCTCTCGAACCAGTGGTGAAACCAGAGTGGGCCACAAGTCGATATCCCCCCCTGTTCATAGCCCGACAAACATTGCCAACCAGATGCGTCTCCTGTAAGAACACCACATCAGGAGTCAGACGACGCAGATATTGCAGCACAACACCCCGTTTGATACGGTCCCCCAATCCATTGACGTTCCAAGACATCAATCTCAACCCGTCCCCCCCCATCCCCTCCAGTAGATCAAGGGCCCCCTAGCAAAGAGCTCAACACCCAAGGATGAACCATAGCCAATACTTCGCCTTGAAAACAAAAAACACAAATCCAAACAACCCCACCCACCCACCAACCCCCCCCCCAACTCCAACACCCCCCACCCTGCACCCCTGCGGTCCAAAAAACCACCCCAACTTGCAGTGTGCCTGTCGCCCTACAAACCCCATTCTACGAAAAGACCCCGGAGGAGGGAAGGGACCCGTCCCCGCCCGCTCCCCACACACAACATAGTGAAACAAAATGCGCAAAAGAAGTAGAACCCAGCCGAACAGTACAACATGGCAGAGTCCGGGACCATAAGTCACTCCAAAGGAGACCCGCCACCCTCGGTACCGGCAGAGGGCCCAGTCCGGTCACCCCGGTCCGGCAGCGAATCCAGCCAGTCACTCACAGTCGCAGGAGAGTCAAAAAAGGTAGTCCGATCTTCATGTTCCACTCGGAGCCTTGCAGGATAAAGCATAGAGTACTTGAGACCGAGGTCCCGGAGACGCCGCTTCACCCCCTGGAAGCCCATCCGCTGTTTCTGGACAAGTTGGGTGAAGTCCGGGAAAAAGTTAATGGACGAGTTCTCATGTCGGACCGGGCCATGGACCCGTGAGGCCTGCAGAATCGCGTCTCGGTCTCTGTAATGGAAAAGTCTCGCAACGATAGGCCTCGGGGGGGCACCCGGTCGCGGCCGGCCACCTGGGACTCGATGGGCCCGCTCCACCGCGAAAAACTTACTCAGGCCAGCGGGAGCAAGATGTTCGAGGATGAGCTCCTCGACCAGGAGATCAACCGGGCGGTTATCGGAGGTCTCCGGAACGCCTATGACGCGGATGTTATTGCGGCGGGCCCGTCCCTCGAAGTCTTCCAGCCGCCGGGCCATCAGATCATTGGCCGACTTGAGATCGCCGAGAGTGGCCTGCAGGTCCGACACGTCCGTACCAAGGGAGGACGTCCGCACATCCAGCGATTGAACCCTCTCGTTGGTCTTAGAGAGATCCGCCCGGATTAGCGTAATGTCAATGGCCACCGTGTCGATTTTACGAGGCCGAGGCCTCGTACTGCGTAGCGATGGTCTCTCTGATGCCCTTAATGGCGCCCATGATGTCCTGCAGGGACAGATCCGGAGAAACGGACGGGCCACCACTGGTGTCCTCCGGGGGGACATTGGCCGTCCCGGGGGATCCTTTACCCTGAGTGTAGCGGTCCATGTTGTTCGTCTGGACCGGTCCCCCACGTAGGGATGTTTTGGTCTTACGCCTCTCGGGGTCTCCCTTGCCTCCCATGAGAACCTCGATCGCCGAAGGGGACCACCGAGGAAGCGTCGAGGTGGCACAGGCCAGGCAGACGCGTGTCGCACCACAGGCCGCAATATGGCGGAGCGAAGGGACCACCGTCAATGAGCACACTGGCAGCAGACAAAGCCACCGGCATCAAGCGAAGGCAAAATGAAATCCCAGTCGCACCAAGCAAGTCCACAGTCCAGCCCCTCAAAGACCAAAAGTGAAACCGAAAGTGATGTGACGGCCACTGGCACAGCCCCGCTGTCGTTGTTGTTCAACTACGCCCCGGCTCCACAGATCACCCTCGCATCGGGCACAGTCGTCGGGTGGGCCTCAAAAGTTCAAACCACCATAACTCCGGATTGCCAGGTCCGATTTGATTTCCGAAAGGAGTTTAGTGTTCAGCCAGCATTCGTCTCCCAGATTCCATCAACCAAGTCAGGATAGAGTCAGGATAAATTCCGAGGAGCAGCGAGGGTCCGGGGAGCCCTGTGCTCACGCGACCATCTTGGATGCGCGCTAGGCTCCTCCTCCGATGGGAATGTTTTTAATGTTGTATTATCTGGACCATGCATTGCTGTAATGGAGTGTATATATTTGGGTATTCTGCAATGTGTAAACCTTATTTTGTATTATTGTATGACTTTATTGCAAAGCTAAATTAATAAATTAGACTTGACTAAGAGATTAACAGGACTACAGAGTCCACAATGGAGAGAAATAAAAGTGCACTACTCTTCTCTCCTATGATATGTGACAGAAAGCTGGGTAGTCTCACAACATTCTCTCCAGATCCACACAATCTCCTCAATATCTTCCAATCAGGATTCAGACAGGGCTAAAGCCACTGATTTCAGCATTGCTGTAAATCGTTGACTCACTCCACATTCCCAACTTTAGTAACCTCTGCCAACATGTGCTCCTAGATCTCTTGGCTGTCCCTGAGACAGTCTACCCCAGGTTCTGATTAACAAAGTCAAAGAATGGATGGAAATTTATGGAGTAGTCACAAACTGTTTCTCCTCCTATCTTTTGAATTGCTCTCAAGTATTTAAAATTTGGAGCTGTTTTTCTAGTAAAGTCAGCCTACACCAACAGGTCAATCTTATCTCCAAATCTAGTAAACTTATACTTTGAACCATTACGAGAGATTTTTTAGTAAACTTATGGGATTCTTTTTGTTAGTCTGCTGATGATACCTAGATCTACCTGAAGATTTCCTCCCTGAACAACATTCAACTGCTCGCCAATACTTTGACCATAATATAAAGGTGGACGGCAAGCCACCATCTTAAACATAATTCAACTAAAACAGAATTCTCAATAATCACACCAAAGAATAAAACAATTAGCTAGCATTTGCGCCAAGAATTTTCAATTCTATTAAGGACGCGGAGGTGAGGATTATGCTTCTCTTTCTATTTAATGCCACTCACAGCAGCCAATGAAAACTTTGCATTATGTAAATAAACTACATTTCCCAAGATGCACATGTAACACATCACATCCTGTAAGACCGCATAAGAGCCACCATAACCGGAACTCATCCTCTTTCTTTGCTTGAACAGTAAAAGTCCTTAAATACATAGAATTGCCTCCAATATGGAAGAAACAACAACAACTGGAACATAACGTCTTCTTAACCAGAAGTACTCTCAATCCATCTTCTTCTCAGAACCTGGAAGAATGAAAGACAGGAAAACCCCGTAAACTCTGTTTTTGACAGAATATAGATACAAACGGGTGGGTAAGCATTACAATACTGTAATTCAACCGGGTGGGATAATCCTCGCCTTCTTGTCCTTAATAGAATTGAAAATTCTTGGCGCGAATGCTAGCTAATTTTTTTATTCTATTACAGGACCGGAGGCTTCGTATTATGCTAGTTTAACGCTGATGAAACATCACAGAGGAACTATCACCCACCGGTTTATAATAAAACTGTTTAAAGGTAGATTCAGAAGACCAATCAGCAGAATGCATGATATCCTGAATAGTAGAACCCAACATGAATGTCTTAGAGGCCATGGCGTCTCGAACAGAATGTGCCCCAAATACCTGGGTATCAATACCCGCTTCCTGCATTACAGATTTTTTTTTTTTAACAACAGATTTTATTTGTCATTTGCACATAAGAGGCAAGGCTCTGTGACCCCAGACGCCACTACCGCACAGAATTACAGAGAGAGACATTGCAAAGGACAATTTTCGTTTTGTGTTTTTGAAAAAAGAAGAAACAGAACACCAGAAACAAAACAAGCCATTACATTCTTTGATCCAAAATATAACCTCGGATCTCCGCCCAACCCACCCACCACCCCCCCCCCAAGTTGCACTTCGCTCACTGAAAACCGCTCTCCCACCCGCGCCCGGTAACCACAGCAAAGCAGTAAGGACCCCGACCCATCCACCCTGGTAGAGACCCGGCACACCCAGGCCGCCCCCGCACCCCCATGGCGCCCGACACCCCAAAGAACAGCCCCCATCACTCTAGTCCTACCCCACTCCCACTGGGATATCGTCAGGCACAGCAGGGGGCTCCAGCCACAGACCCCGATAATCCGCCCACCGCTTCCAAATCTTGAAAGGCTTGCGGGGGCAGCCCCGAGCCACAAAGATAGGTTGTTCCAGGCCCATACAAAAGTCCAGACCATTTTTCCATGCGGCCGCCGAAGGGGCCCGCTCATCCTTCCACTGCCTGGCTATGTCTCGCTTCGCCAAGGTAAGACCAAGCAACAGGAGGTGCCGTTTATAGACATTACCCCCAATATCATCCATGACATGAAGCAAGGCCAGCTGCGGCGTACGCTGGAGCTGCCACCCCAGGACCTCAGACATACACAAAAAAAAACCCCTCCAGAATCGATCCAACGACGAGCAGTGCCAAACCGTATGCAGGAAGGAACCCTCCGCCCCACCACACCTGAGGCACACCGGCGAGGCAATCAAGCCCGCTCTATACAGGCGCACCCGAGTGAAATATACCCGGTGTAGATATTTGAACTGGACCAGACGGAGGCGCATCGCGATGGCCGCGCACCGCGGGGCGGCCAGGGCCTCCCTCCAATCCACTTCCTCCAACGAGCCTACATCGTCTTCCCACGCCGTCCGTAACCTATCCAGGGAGGGCGCACTATGGGTGACCAGAGACTGGTATATCCGGGAGATCTTTTTGGTTACAAGATCGCCCATGAAGACTTTCGCCTCCACCGGGCTAAATTCGGGAATGTCTGTCAGGCCCTCCAGGCTAGGAGCAAGTGCATGGCGAAGCTGGAGGAATCGAAAGAACTGCGTCCGGGGCATATCAAATTCCTCCTGCAGGTCCTGAAACGATTTAAGGGATCCATTCCTTGTCACGTCGCCCAAGGTAGAGATACCGATGTCGTCCCAGCCGCCGAACCCCTGTAGCGCCGCTAACTCCGGTAGCCGCCCATTATGCCATAGTGGCGTTTTCCCCGTTAATGTGTTCCACCACCCTATTCTCTTTAAGGACTGCCGCTGGAAGACTACTCTGGAAATCGGCGGCAGCGAGCCCCGCAGCGCCGGCGAATAAAGGATCGTATGGAGAGAATGCCGCCCCATCAAGTGTCGCTTGAGAGTGTAAGCTGGGTCCCCTCGGTCGCCATACCACCACTCGTTGAGGGCCAATAGGTGTGATGCCTGATAATACGAGAGCATGTCGGAGGTCGCCAGCCCACCACAATAGGTGGATAGAAAGCACTCACGCAACGCCACACGTACCGCCCCCTGTCCCCACAGAAACTGGCCGAGCACCGAATTCACCGTACGGAACCAGCTGGGCGCGATCGTATATTGGTGGTTCTGAAGTTGGTACAATAGCCGAGGAAGTGCCACCATCTTAAAAATCGCCGATCTACCGTAGATTGTCAGCGGCATGCGGGACCAAGTCGTAATATCCTCTCGAACGCGCGCCTAGACCGGCGCCACATTCCGTGCCCACGACATCTCCGGGGCCTCTGATAGAAAG
This sequence comes from Triturus cristatus, assembly GCF_964204655.1. Taxonomy (NCBI): domain Eukaryota; kingdom Metazoa; phylum Chordata; class Amphibia; order Caudata; family Salamandridae; genus Triturus; species Triturus cristatus. Next base: position 934,207,194 of record NC_140580.1, on the reverse strand, counting down.
ACACCCAAATACTTAAATCCACTGTCCGCTATTTGCAGCCCAGAGGCCCACTCTCCCACCCCCCCCTGGTCACCCAGAACCCACAAGGTGGACTTACGGGGGTTCATATACGGCCCGGACGTTTCCCCAAAGATCCGCATTATCTCCAGTAGACGGGGCCCCGACCTGTCCAACGCCGTCAGGAAGAATAAGACGTCATCGGCATATAGGGCTATTCTGTCCGATAGTCCAGGGGCCCATTCAAATCCCTGCAGCTGCGAATCTATACGTACCCACGCCGCCAAAGGCTCCATGGCAACGGCAAATAAATATGGCGACAGGGGGCCCCCTTGTCTAGTGCCACGACCAATAGGGAAGCTGGGGGAGAGCGCCCCCGCCACACGGACCGACGCCGTCAGGTCAGTGTATAGGAGCTGCATTACAGATTTTAACCATCTGGCTATAGTAACCGCAGTAACAGGTCTGTAAGGTTTCTGAAAAGCAATTAATAATTGCACCACACCATCAGGCTGAATAGACCTGGTACATTCCTCGTAAGCCTTGAGACATTGAACTACACAAAGTTTTGTGTTACCACTAAAAGCATGATATTCCTCACTATGTGACATAGGTTTAGTCCTGGAAGTGATGTTAAAAGAAACTCCTTCAGTAAATACCTGTAATGTCTAAAGCTTTAACATATGAAGAACGTCTACCTGCAGACAGACATAACAGCATGGCTAATTTGGACGAAAGTTGTTTCCTTGTTAACATATCGTTGTGTGGCCATTGATTGAATAAGGAAAGAACTATCGAGACATCCCACAATAAAGAATACTTTGGCTTGGGTGGATTTGCTACTCTAATGCCTTTCAAGAGTTTACATACTAATGGATGCATCCCTTTCGGTTTGCCCTCAATTTGGGAGTGACCAGCCGAAATGGCCGAACGGAAATTGTTGATGGAACGGTATGCCAACCCTTCAGAGGCCTTTGTGGACATAAAATTTACAACATAGGGTAAGTCTGCCCCCACGGGATCCACGTGCTGTTCCACGCACCAACGAACCCATCATTTCCAGGCTGAAGAATACCTTTTTTTGGTTGAGGGGACCCAAGCTTGACTGATAAAATCAGAAGCTTGTTCCGAAAAACTTGGCATTTGCCAACGTTGCTGGAAAGTCTCCAGGCCATCAGGGACAATTGCCCCGATAGTACCATCGGGTGCATCTCTCCATGAGGGCCCTGGAGCATCGTTGAGGACCACGGAATCATCCTGGGGAAGTCGCAGCTCGCCTCCAATAGTATTGGGAACCAAGGCTGCGACTTCCACAGAGGAGTCACTAGGAACACCTCCGCCTTCTGGCGCATTATCTGTGTGTACACCCGGGGAATCAGAATGTAGGGGGAAAAAGCATAATTCAGTTTCAGGGACCAGTCCTGGGAAAAAGCATCTGTCGCCAGAGCCAACGGATCCGGTCTCCAGCTGAAAAACTTGGGTCATTTGACGATTCAATCTGGAGGCAAACAGATCGATCTCGCAATGTCCCCAGTTCGCTTGCAGACACTGCACTATCTAGGGCCGGAGTTGCCAATTGCTGTAATCCTTGAGATGTCGGGAATTCCAGTCCGCCACTACATTCGACTGGCCCGGGATGTACTCGGCTATGACCGAGATCTGGTGACTCAGGCAATAATGCCAAAAGTCCTTCGCTATTTCCACGAGAATGGAGGACCTCGTGCCTCCCAGCTTGTTGATGTTTCGAACCGCTGAGATGTTGTCCATCCGCAAGAGGGTGCAACACGACACTTGCTTGGGTGACAGGGTCCTGATCGCGAAAGACCCTGCAAGAAGTTCTAGGCAATTGATATGGAGGTCTAGTTCACGTAGGGACCAACGCCCTCCTGTGGAAATATTTCCACAGCGAGATCCCCAACCCCAACGGGAAAGAGGTACTAGGTCTGTGTAAGAGAGACCCTTCTGCAGATGCTGAATCTTTAGCCTCTGTAGGGCTCGATAATGGAGGGGCCCAGGAAAAATCGCCTGAATCGAGGATGCTAGAAGGCCCACTATCCTGGCAATCACTCTGAGTGAGACCAGCTGTTTGGACAACAGGGAGCACAGCTCCTTTTTGATATCCCAAAGTTTGGAGTGCGGAAGACTCAATTGAGCCGTTCGAGAGTTTATGACGAAGCCTAGGAAATCTATCGTCTGGGAAGGACACAGGACCAACTTGGATTCGTTGATAACAAACCCCAGGTTTTGTAGTGTAGCAATGGTCATGTTTAAATGCTGAACCGCTAGGGATGGAGACTACGCCATGATAAGAATATCGTCCAGGTAAACTATCATGCAAACTCCCTGTTCTCTGAGATACGCTATCACTGGCTTCATCACCTTGGTGAAGCTCCACGGTGCTGAGGAAAGCCCAAAAGGAAGGTCCAAATACTCGTACCATCGGTTCCGCCATTGGAATTGCAGAAAGCGGCGGTGGGGAGGTAAGATGGCAATAGACAGATAGGCATCTTTCAGATCCAGACGGACCAGCCAGTCCCCTTGTTTCAAAAGATCCGCCAATAGATGGATGCCCTCCATCTTGAAATGTTTGTAGGTCATGTAATGATTGAAATCCTTTACATTGAGTACCAACCTGTAACCTCCGCCTTTCTTCTGCACCAAAAAAATATTGCTGTAGAAACCGTGAGAGCCCTCGTCGCAAAATGCTATTGCGCGTTTCTGCAGCAATTCTTCGAGTTAGGAATCTATAAAGTCGCACTCTAGTTGGGAAAAAGAAAGTTGGCTGCGTAGCCTGTCCTGATAAGGGGTCTGAAAGAAATCTAGACGAAAGCCCTGAATTGTCTGCAATATCCAAGCATCTTGAGACAGTTGAACACAATTATGACAGAAAAATTGAGTACGACCCCCCCAATGGCAGTAGGAATTTGTCTGGAGCACTTACCGGAAGATTCGGGGGTTCTGGAATCCTCCACGATATGACCCTCTGTTGAAACGCCTCTTGTTGAAGCGTTGTCTGGTAGGATAAAAGGTTCCCCCATGGGTGGAATCTCATTCTACCCGTCCTTGACCGAAGTCTCCTCTCTGAGGACCTTGGGAGAACTGGCGGCCAAACGAGCGTCCTCGGCCTCGTCCGGCCCTGTTGAAAACACCCCCCTGAAAGACTCTTTTAATGCCCGACTGTGCTTTATCCAGAGTCATGAAGGTGCCCACATACTTGGCCACATTTTTGACGAAACGGTCCCCGAACAGGTTCCCATCCGCCAAAGGACCCGGTTCCGCTGCCGCCAATTCTGTAAGATTGGAGTCCATGCGCATAAGGATTGATTTGCGTCGCTCAGTAGAGATGGCACAGTTAGCGTTGCCCAAGAGGCTCTCTGTGTCCATCCTGCCAGGACATGAGGATCCACTGCAGGGCCGGATTCCTGCGCTTCTAAAGCCATTTCCAAGATCTTAGATAGAGGGCCGACCACATCCAAGAGCTTGTCTTGGCATCCACACCAGGTGCGATCAATACCCTTCTTGGGGTCTTTTGCGAACTTTTTCAAAAAGGTTAGGAGACTGGAGTTTATATCCGGGGTTTCTGCCACCGTATCCGAAATATCTGGCCTAGGACACACCGATCGAAGTCTGTTGCGCACCTCTTTGTCAAAGCTTTTATGAAGGTTTACGTGCAAATATGCCGCAACCTCAGGGGCAGGTAACCAATCTGACGACCTTGGGTGAGCTATATCAGCCGGGTTAAACGTGAAGGGAGTGGGAATAGCCTGAGGTGTTTCCACATTCTTTGACTTCTTTGTTTTCTTCTTAGGAGGGGACTCGTCTGGGGTGTCAGTTCCCGAAGTATCCGGGTCTGTGTCAGTGTCTGGGGCCTTACATTTGTCGGTGTCGGGGGGAGGGAGTGAAGAGTATGAGGCCAGGGTTTAGGTTGAGGAACGTCTTTGGGAGGGTCAGCCGGAGCCGTGAAACCGTGACGTTTTGCGAATTTTTCAAGTTGTTTTGTAATTGGTTTCAATGCAGTAGCTAGCGCCTTCTGCACAGTCCCGGGGCTGCCTTCACAAGGGCCTTGCTGACTGACTCCTGAACCGAGGCATCTAGGGCTTCAACAATCAGCCTCATGCATCAAGCCAAAATACAGTCGGTAAAATACCGATTCGCTAATAGCTCCCGGTATTGAGTTAAAAATACCCAATCCCAATGCATCAACCCAAAAGCAAAAATCGCTATTTAAGGAATCCTTAAATAGCGATTCCTTAAATAGCGATAGCATTTAAGGAATCCCAAATAGAGATTCCTTAATTTAAGGAATCTCAATTTGGGATTCCTTAAATGCAATGCATGAAAGTTAAAAAATTAGCGAATTCGCTAATAGGGGGAGCAAATTACCATGAAGATGAACTGCATGGTAATTTGCTAAAAGTTTGAAAAATGCACTTTTGTGCATTTTTCAAAGTTTCATGTAGCGCACACACATGCCCTTAGAGCATGTGTGTGTGCAACATATGTGCACATATCAATTTCAGGGGTGCAATAGGGTGTCATTTTGACACCCTTGCACCCTTGAAATTGCATGAGCAATTTGCGAGAACCTACTGGTACTCGCTATTTGCTCATGCAATCTCCAATTCATTCCTATGGGCCTGGAGGCCCATAGGAATGATTGGGATGGCATTCCTTAATTGCTACTCGCAATTTGCTAGTAGCAATTAAGGAAAGTTAAGGGATCGCTATTTGAATAGCGATTCCTACATGCATAGCCTTTTGCTATTCCTTATTAGCGATTCCTTATTTTTCGCTAATAAGGAATCGCAAATGGCATTGTTGATGCATGTGCCCCAATGTTCTCTTCTAGGAATGGGGTTGCCACTTCCTCCTCATAGAAATTGTCATCCTCCTCATAAGTGACCCAATCATCCATTGTGGGGCAAAATTTGTAAGTATATTTAACCATGAAGGTGAGGTCCAGAGGAGTAATGGGGGAGCCAACCCACAGCACAATGAAAATATAGAAAGGTACCTAGCTCCTCAGCAGCAGCTGTATAGATGTTCTTGCAGCCCACAGGGCGTAATTAGAGCCAAGAGCAGGAATAAATGGAGCTGTGCACACTCCAGGGCCCAAACAACAACCTTTGCAGCCAGCCAGGCATCAATGACGTTGCTTGGTGAAGATCGAGGGAAAAGTGAAAGTGTCTAGTGTTAATTAGGGTGGTTGCGACGTGCATAGCCCAAATACTACTAGGAAGTAGCCCAATTGGGCTACGCACGTAGAAACTATGTGAAATATGAACAAAAAGAACAAACAATGGACAAATACGGGGTCAGAAGGCTCAGCGCGCATGGGCAGATGAGGGAGGGCCTCTGTGCGTTCACAAAAACTCGCTTTTACACTGCCGAAGGCAGTGCGGTACCGGGACTCCCAGCAGGAGTCCAAACACAATCTGGCCGAATCGGCCGCAATGCGCGCGATCTGCTCCCCGTCGTAGCGGGGTATTTGGACACAGCAGGCGCGCGCGATGCCGTTAAGGCAGCGCAACCCTCGGACTCCAAGCGGGAGTCCGATACCAAGACCAGAATGGTCACCGCCCCAAAACAAAGCTCCAAAGCACAACGGGAGTCGCAAGTCAGCAACAGTGCACATAGCAAGGAAAAAACAGGCAAAGCAAGCATATACAATCGAGCGCGAGAAGTGCTAACATATATTGAAATTAGCGACACATGCCTGATTAATAGTGCAGATAAAACACATATAGGTACGATATTATGAAGAACAATGCACTTAACTTTCTGCTGGAGCAGCAAAGAAAGAGGATGAGTTTCGGTTATGGTGGCTCTTTTGGGGTCTTACAGGATGTGATGTGCATCATGGGAAATGTAGTTTATTTACATAATGCAAAGTTTTCATTGGCTGCTGTGAGTGGCATTAAATAGAAAGAGAAGCATAATACGAAGCCTCGGGTCCTGTAATAGAATTCAAACTTTCCTATGCAGGAAAGGATGAAAGCCTTTCCTGCCCTGGATTGCAAATCAGCTATTATAAAGAATACTAAATCCATAGGTTGTTTCCTCAACAGTTGCTTACCCTTCAGAGGCAAATGGCCGCTAAGGCCAAGAGTGACTGCCTCCATCTCAGGCTATTCCCTGGCATCAATCCGTTCATTCCAGATCAGGTCTTATGTCTGTTGTCCAGGAGCTAGTTCTTATCAGACTTTGCTATGGGGAACTTGCTGCTCTCCGGGCTCCCACAATTTTATCTGGCACCCATCAGAGTAGTGCAGCAAGCAACAACTCTCTTTGTTACCAGCCAAAATAAATTTGATCACATCACTCCTGTCCTGCGAACTCTTCAATGGCTACCCACTGAAACTAAAGTTCCATTTAATGGTGCTTGCACCACTCACAAAGCCCGTCATGCAGGCGCGCAACACCCATTGGACTCAAAGGGCTTCAGCCCCACCCCCCCGTCGTGTGTGGCAGCCCGGGATGAGACAGCTTCCCGGGAACACACACAGCCGCACCCGAGCACTTCACAGGTCTTTAATTGACCATTTGCATGTTAATGAGGCCTTGCTGTTGTTTCACCCCTTCTAAGAGCCCCTGCAGCTCCACTCTGCCTATTGCTTAAAGATTCACCCCCCCCGAAATCAGCTCCACTCTGCCTATTGCTTAAAGATTCAGCCCCCCCCCCCAAAATGTTTTCTTAGCCCACCCTGAAATTTGGCTCTAGTTGCGCCTCTGCCATCATGCCTCTTCTCTCTGCTACCTGGCTGATAAACTGAAGAATTCTATGTCAGGACAGGAGGCTCCGATTATGCTTTCTCATTTCTTTATTAGAAATGCTCAGCAGCCAATTAGAAAACGTTAGATAAAAAGAAACTACAGTACCCATGAACACCAGGGTAACACGTGACCAACCATAGAGTCCACAATATAAAAGGTCATGTAGATAGTAGTACATCCTCTTTCTTTGCTGCTCCGCAGCCAGTTAAGTGCTTCTTTACCTTTATTTACTTGTGCTTTGCAAAAACATTTACGTGCTGCTTTGTCCTCATTCTGTGCATGCCTCACTAGCGCTGCAACGCATTGTGTCCCTCGCGCTCCCTTGCTGGTTTCGTTTCGTTGTCTCCGCGAGGTTAGCAGCGGTCGGGTGTTGACGGGAGCGTGTGCTCGCCTCCCTGTGTCCGGGCGCTTTGCGCCCGTGTCTATTGAGTATTTGAAGTGGAGCGGGAGAACGGGGGCTGGAGGACTCGAGCGCTATGCTCGCGACCTCCTATTTTCATGTTTAATGAGGCGGCCGTTACCGGGCATGCGCGGCCATTTTGTGTTATTCTTCCGTGTTTTCTCACGGAGATTACAGTTTTGAAGGTTGTTTCCACAACGCTTGCCCACAGCCTCGTTTTTTCTCAGCCCCAATTACGCCTTTTGCTCTTTTAAAAGCTTTGAGCTGTATAACATAGCATAGGCTCTGCCTAGAGTGTATATATATTGTTACAGCAAGCCCTCCCTCCACATTTAATTATTTACAGTGTGCAGGTTTAACCTGTCCTGCTGGCTTGCTGTGGGGTTGTTCACTCCCCCTGCATTGTGCCTTTGGCATTATCATTATTTAAAGTGTCGTCTTGTGGGCGTTACTGTCACATTATTGTGTCACTATGGAAGAATATCTTGATGAAGATGACTACTATTATGAGGATGACGACTCTAGTTTTTTAGAGCATGATTTGGTCGAAGCATTGGACCAGGGTGTACAACACTCAGTTAATAAAGCACTTGCCTGTGCCATCAACCCCTTAAAACGTCATTTGACTCAATACGCCAAACAACAGGGCTGGTTGCCATCCTCCCATTCATCTAAGTCACCTGTTAATCCGCATAGGTCGGATTTTAAGAAATTGGCTAAAAATCTAGCCTCGGATAAGTTTTCCTCCTTGACCTCAGTGGGCGCTTCAGCATCCTCCGGCATTTTAACGGACAAAGAAGGTACTCATTCCTCAACTTCTGATCAGGATGTTCCACCGCCACGTAAGAAGTCACGTAAGGAGCATTATGTCGATGCTCCTACACATCCTCCAGTACTTACTATCGAACCTTCAGACATCTATCATCCGCATACCTCTTCCTGGCTTCCTTCCCCTGCTGTGGCAGAATATGTACAGGCTCACATTCGACAACCCTTTGAGAAAGATGTCAGGGCTCGCCTTCGGTCCGAGTGTCCACGTCTGGATCTCGCCGACCATTTAGCGGACACGCCGGAGATTGATCCCACTATGGTCTCCTTCCTCAAAAAATACGCCAAGGATCCCAAGAAGGGTCTTGACAGATCCTGGCGCTCCTGTCAGGACAAACTGCTGGACTTGCTAGGCCCACTCACAAAGATTTTAGATCTTGGGTTTCTGGCCAAGGAATCTTCGACTCTTGTGGACCCTGATGAGCTTATCGAGTGGTCTCAGAGGGCTATTTGCCAGTTGGGTAACGCCAACTGTGCAATTTCCAGCGAGCGTCGCCGCTCGATTCTCCTTAAATTAGATCCAAAATTGCCGGAGCTCTCCACATCCGAGTCCGGTCCTGTAGCTCAGGGTCTGTTGTTCGGCCAGCCTTTTTTGAAGGAACTTACGAAGTTTGTGGCTGCTTTCAGTGGCCTTGATAAAGCTCAGGCTTCGCTGCGGCAAGTGCTTCGTCCGGTTTTTGCCAGGGCCGGACGACATAGGGGGCGCTCGTTCGGCCGTGGCTCTCAACAAATCTCCCAGAGGGGATTCCAGTCCCAAAGAGGCGGTGGTCAAGATACAGGCTACAACTCCCGTTCCCACTTCTATCCCTCTCGCAAAGGGAGAGGACAATTTCGTAAAGGACGTTCCGGCGGAAATCAAAGTGGCTACCAGGATTCCAACACTTCAGGTGAGCTTGATTCCGGTTTCCGATGTGGTTCTGGGGGGCAGAATCCGATTTTTTCTGCACAATTGGCGTCTAATCTCCAAAGATGCTTGGGTACTGCAAACTGTTCAGGGTTACAAAATAGAGGTTTATCAGCCCCAACATCAAACCCACCCTCCCAGTCCTCTATTTTTCTCTCTTCAAGACCAAGAGTTCATTTCGGCAGAGATCGAGTGTCTTCTACAAAAAGGCGCAATCATTCCAACTGTTCGCCATCCCCATGGGTTCATCAGCACGATATTTCTGGTACAGAAGAAAGGGGGCGGTTCCCGCCTGGTTCTCAATCTGAAAGACTTCAACGGAGGTGTCGTTTACAGACACTTCAAGATGGAGGGGATTCATCTATTGCGCGATCTTCTTCGCGAGGGGGATTGGATGGTTCGCCTCGACCTCAAAGATGCGTACTTGTCGATTCCCATCTTCGAGCCTCATCGTCGGTTCCTGCAATTCCATTGGCAGGGGACTTGGTACAAATACAAAGTTCTCCCGTTCGGCCTCTCGTCAGCACCTTGGTGCTTCACGAAACTTCTGAGGCCCGTCGTGGAATGTTTGCGCGCTCGGGGTGTTCGTTTAATAATATATCTGGACGACATTCTAATCATGGCAGACTGTCCCCTCAAAGTCTTGACGCTGCTGGAGTGGTCTTTCGACCTTTTACAATCTCTGGGATTTCTGGTGAATCCTCAGAAATCAGTCTTGATTCCATCACAAGTGATAGATTTTCTGGGCTTCCAACTGAATTCTCTTTCGTGTCAACTTCTCTTACCCAATCAAAAGATTCAGTACATCAAGAGGGAATTGACTTTGGTTATTTCCAGACTGACTGTGTCGTTCAGATCGTTAGCACGAGTTGTCGGTCTATTGGCGTCCTCCATTCAGGCGATTTTCCCGGGTCCTCTGCATTACAGGGCACTTCAACGTTTGAAGATTCGTCATCTCCAGAAAGGTCTTTGCTATTCCGATCTAATTCCTCTTTCAGAGGAAGCGAAGAGGGAGATGCAATGGTGGTTAGACCACATGGATGCCTGGAATGGGCGAGCCCTGTTCGGCTCATCTCCGGATCTGGTGATAGAGTCCGATGCCAGTCTGTGGGACTGGGGAGCCCGGTGCGGTCCCGTCTCGACCGGGGGTCGGTGGTCCTCCCAAGAGTTGTCTCTCCATATAAATTGCCTGGAACTCCTGGCGGGATCATTTGCGATCCGGTGTTTCTCTCTTCTTCGATCCAATTGTTGCATTCTTCTCCGCATGGACAATGTTTCAGCGGTCCGGTGTGTCAACATGTTAGGCGGAACGAATTCCAAGATATTGGCGGAGATCGCCAAAGATTTAAGATTTTTGGCACTTCTGTCTGCAACAGAAGATCACTGTTATTGCCGAATATCTTCCCGGTTGCCACAATCAGATTGCGGACTGGAACTCTCGCCACCTTCGCGACTTCAGCGACTGGCGGCTTCATCCTCGCATTTTCCGTTCTCTCCTTCGGATCTGGGGTCAGTGTCACTTAGACCTGTTCGCATCTCGCCTGAACACTCAGCTCCCTCTGTTTTTCAGCTGGAGGCCGGATCCGAAAGCCCTGGCCACGGAAGCGTTTCTTCAGACTTGGCCGTCGGTTCTGTGTTACGCATTTCCCCGTTCATGATGATTCCCAGGGTCTTGGCTTGCACAAAAACGTTATCAAACAGACTTAATTCTGATTGCTCCTCTGTGGAGGGCTCAGGCGTGGTTCCCGGTTCTCCTGGAGATGTGTTGTGCAGTGCCGCTCCTTCTTCCCCAGAAGTGGACTCTCTTGTTGGATCCCCTCGGCAATCCGCATCCCCTGATTCTATCAGGCAATCTCCTTCTGCTAGCGTGGCGAATTTCAGGGATCGCTGGCCGCTCCCAGGCCTTTCACGTGACGCCTCCAAGTTGATCAGTGAAGCCTGGTCTCCCAGTACTCATAAACGATACAGAGGCTCATGGAAACGATGGTGTGACTGGTGTGTTCAACGGGAGGTTGATCCCACTTCAGCGGATGTCTCTCTGATCATTAATTTTCTAGCCTCTCTCGCTTCCTCCGGTTTGGCTTATCGCACGGTCAACAACTTTTGTTCTGCCATTTCAGCGGCTCATATTCATATTGGTGGTAAACCTGCGGGTGAGCATCCTTTGATTACCAAATTGCTTAAAGGTATTCATCTGTCGAATCCTCCATGTCCTAAGTATGTCTCTCTTTGGGATGTATCCATTGTTTTGAAATTTTTGGAGGCCTGGCCTTCCAATTCCTTGCTTTTCCGTAAGCAACTGTCAGCCAAACTGACTATGTTGTTATGCCTTGTTTCTTGCAAGCGGGTGTCTGATGTTCGTGCGTTGGACTTGGCAGGTCGCAGTTTTACACCTGAGGGTGTCACATTTCTTCTTTCCAAACGCCCCAAAATGAATACTACCTCGATTACCTATCCTTCCTTTCCTAATCATCCCAACCTTTGCGTTGTTCAATATGTCAAGGATTTTGAGGTATGTACTGCTCCTTTACGTTCAGATATGCATGGTCAATTATTGATTGCTTTGCAGAAGCGTTTTCGCCCTGTTACCCCAGCTACATTGGCTCGCTGGGTTAGATGGCTCATGTCTGAAGCTGGCATTGATGTTTCCATTTTTGGTGCTCATTCGGCACGTGGGGCTATGGCTTCTAAGGCATTCTCGATGGGTGTTACGTTATTTGACATCATGAAGGCCGCAGATTGGTCTTCTGACTCTGTGTTCAAAACCTTTCATTACAAACCAATTGATCATATTGCTTCTGTGGTGGTGGATCAGCTTTGAACAAGCATAATCGGAGCCTCCTGTCCTGACATAGAATTCAAAATTTGCGAACATACGTGACAAGAATTTTCAATTCTATTAAGGACAAGGAGGCGAGGATTATCCCACCCGTTGTTATTGTTTACGCACATGTTCTGCATTTCTACTGTTATTTTGCATATGAATCATGTTTGATGCAATTCCTTGTTTTCATCTAACCCCCTAAGTTTGACTTCATTCTCTTTACTGGATGTGTATTACGGCTGTATGTCTCTTTTCAGGTTCTGACCCGAAGTAGAGGTGTTCTGTTCCATCTGGTTTATCCTGTTTCGATGGTCTTCTGTTTCCAGTGATCTACTGATGCCGAGTCCATGTTTCTTCGAAGTGGACTATTGCTGTTGCTGATGGTTTCCTATCCCTGACGTTCATCGTTTTAATTGGACTTCCTGTTTAATTTGAACTGTTCCTCACCAAAGAAAGAGGATGTACTACTATCTACATGACCTTTTATATTGTGGACCCTATGGTTGGTCACGTGTTACCCTGGTGTTCATGGGTACTGTAGTTTCTTTTTATCTAACGTGTTCTAATTGGCTGCTGAGCATTTCTAATAAAGAAATGAGAAAGCATAATCCTCGCCTCCTTGTCCTTAATAGAATTGAAAATTCTTGTCACGTATGTTCGCAAATTTTGAATTCTGGTTGCCAATGACAATTGAGTAAGGCAGAATCCTGTCTACTGGAGCCTCCGACAATCAAGCAAAAAAGCTGTGCGCATATCTGCCAATTCTATGTCAGGACAGGAGGATCCGAATATGCTTTGTCATTTCTTTACTAGAAATGCCCAGCAGCCAATAAAACACAGTATAAGAAAAAACTACAATACCCATCAACACCAGGGTATGACGTATAACCATAGAGTCCACAGTATATATAAGGTAATATGGCAAGCACAACATCCTCTTTCTTTGCTGCTCCGCAGCCAGTTAAGTGCTTTTGTCATTTTTACTGCATTTATTGTGACTTTGTTGCAGCTTTGTTATTATTGCTCTTACGCTGCCACGCTTTCATGTTTTAGCGCGCATTGTTGTGGTATCGCCATGGTTACGCTGTTTATTCTACCCGCGCTGTTGTTTTAACCTTCGCTCGCCGCGCGTGTCAGTTCAGGTGCGGGGAGCGTGTGGTTCAGCTCCCGTTGCCGGGCGCCTTGCGCCCGCGTCTAAAAAGTTGTGGAGAGGGAGACAGGGGCTCGGAGACTCGCGCTGGTGCTGCGAGTGCTCCGCTTTTGAAAATACTGGGCGGCCGTTACCGCGCATGCGCGGCGGCCATATTTGTTGATGACAACAGGTGTTTCTCGCCTGTCAGAACGGTCGCTACGCGCCGAGAGCCCACAGCTACAGTATTTCCCCCTCTTTACGCCCATTTTGCTATTTTAAAGGTTTGGGCTGTATAATTATGCATAGGCTTTGCCTAGAGTGCTAGTTTTTTGTTTACAGCAAGCCCTCCCTCCACATTTGAATTTGATTTACTTGAAGTGTTCAGTTTTATCTACACTTCGGCTTGCTGTGGGGTTTTTCACTCCCCCCTTGCATTGTGCATTTGGCCACTATTGATTTATTTGTTTATTGTGGGCATTGAATACTGTTACACTTTGTGTCAGCATGGCAGAATATTATGACGAGGATGAGTATTATTATGAGGAGGATCCTTCTGGCTCTTTGGAGCAGGACTTGGTGGAAGCTCTTGATCAAGGGGTGCAGCACTCCGTGAATAAGGCACTTGTGCGCGCAATAAATCCTCTGAAGCGACATTTGTCTCTGTATGCACAGCAACAGGGTTGGTTACCGTCCCGTGCGTCAAAGTCCCCTGTCAATCCTCACAAGTCTGATTTTCAGAGGTTGGCTAAGACGCTGTCTTCGGACACGTCCTCTATTAAAGGGTCGGCTGGGACCTCTTTTTCATCCTCCCATGATCCTGACGCTGATGATGCACATTCCTCCTCGTCTGAATTTGAACCACCTCCTCGGAAAAGGGCTCGCAAAGAGCATTTTGTTGACGCTCCTTCCACTCCTCCCATTCTTACATTTGAACCTTCGGAGATTATGCATCCCCATTCCACTTCCTGGCTACCTTCACCAGCGGTGGCGGATTATGTCCAATCCCACATTCGCCAACCTTTTCCTCAAGATGCCCGAGCACGTATGAGATCTGAATGTCCCCGTCCTGATCTGGCAGATCATTTGGCCGACACTCCGGAGGTTGATCCTACCATGGTCACCTACCTGAAGAAGTATGCAAGAGACCCTAAAAAAGGTTTGGATAGATCTTGGCGCTCCTGCCAGGATAAATTATTAGATTTATTGGGCCCACTCACAAAAATGTTAGATTTGGGTGTTCTGGCTAAAGAATCATCGGCTCTTGTTAACCCGGATGAACTCATTCAATGGGCTCAGAGAGCCATATGTCAATTGGGTAATGCCAATTGTGCGCTTTCATGCGAAAGACGCCGCTCCATCCTTCTTCGCCTGGACCCCAGGCTAGCGGAGCTCTCCTCTTCTGAGGCCGGTCCCTTGGCTCAGGGGCTTTTATTTGGACAACCATTCCTCAAAGAACTTTCTAGTTTTGTGGCCACTTTCAGTGGCCTTGACAAAGCCCAGGCCTCGCTGAGGCGGGCGTTTCGGCCGGTTTTTGCAAAGGCCGGACGTCTTAGGGGACGTTCGTTCGGCCGCGGATCCCAGCAAAATTCTCAACGAGGATTTCAGTCCCACAGTGGCGGTGGACAGGATCCCGGCTTCTCCACCCGTTCAAACTTCTATCCCTCCCGCAGGGGAAGGGGACAATTCCGGAAGGGTCGCTTCGGAGGACAGCAAGGAGGTCATCACGACTCCAATACTTCAGGTGAGAGTGATTCCTTTTTCCGATGTGGTTTTGGGGGGAAGGCTCCAGTTTTTTCTACACAATTGGCAACTAATCTCCAGCGATGCTTGGATTCTCGAAACTGTTCAGGGCTACAAAATAGAATTTTATCAGCCCATGCCTCAACCTCTCCTTCCTACCCCGTTGATCTTTTCTCTTCAGGATCAGGAGATCATCTCATCGGAGATCGTCTCTCTTCTCGCGAAAGGGGCTATTCTTCAAACTACCCGCCATCCCAGAGGGTTTGTAAGTTCGGTGTTTCTAGTTCCGAAACGAGGGGGCGGTTCCCGCCTCGTCCTCAATCTAAAGGAGTTCAACAGCGGAGTGGTTTACCGACATTTCAAGATGGAAGGGATCCATCTTTTGCGAGATCTTCTCCGAGCGGGAGATTGGATGGTTCGTCTCGATCTCAAAGACGCCTATCTGTCAGTCCCAATCTTCAAGCCTCATCGGCGTTTTCTTCAGTTCCAGTGGCAAGGGAACTGGTTCGAATACCAGGTCCTTCCGTTCGGCCTCTCGTCGGCCCCGTGGTGCTTCACGAAACTTCTGAAGCCAGTGGTGGAACACTTACGCGCGCGGGGTCTCCGCATGATTGTATATCTGGACGACATTCTGATCATGGCGGATTGTCCTCACAAATTGATCCTGCATCTCGATTGGACGATCGATCTTCTCCAATCCTTAGGGTTTCTTGTGAATCCTCAGAAATCTGTCCTCCTTCCTTCTCAGGTGATGGAGTTTCTAGGTTTCCAGGTCAATTCTCTAACCTGTCAACTTCTGTTGCCCTCTCAGAAGATTCGTTATATCAAACGAGAGTTGGTGTCGATTATCTCCAAACAGATTGTGTCATTGAGATCTATAGCTCGTGTAGTCGGTCTATTAGCGTCCTCAATTCAGGCGATTTTTCCAGGTCCTCTGCATTACAGGGCATTACAACGGTTGAAGATCCGTCATCTTCAGCAGGGTCTTCGCTATTCCGATCAGATTCCTCTGTCAGACGAGGCGAGATGCGAGATGCAGTGGTGGCTGGACCACATGGAGGCCTGGAATGGTCGAGCCCTGTTCGGTTCCTCTCCGGAGATAGTGATAGAGTCAGATGCCAGCCGGTGGGGCTGGGGAGCCCGGTGCGGTCCGATTTCAACGGGGGGTCGTTGGTCCCCGCAGGAGTTGTCTCTTCACATCAATTGTCTGGAACTCCTGGCGGGTTCTTTTGCGATTCGTTGTTTCACGCCTCTTCAGGCCAATTGTTGCATTCTTCTCCACATGGACAATGTGTCCGCGGTTCGTTATGTCAACAAGTTGGGCGGCACGAGGTCCAAACTGTTAGCGGAGATCGCCAAAGATTTTTGGCATTATTGTCTGCAAAGGAAGATCACTGTTATTGCAGAATATCTTCCGGGCCGCAACAATCTGATTGCGGATTGGCATTCACGTCACCTTTGGGATTTCAGCGATTGGAGACTTCATCCCCGCATCTTTCGTTCCCTCAGTCAGTTTTGGGGGCAGAGTCACATAGATCTCTTTGCCCCTCGCCTCAACGCGCAACTTCCCCGATTCTTCAGTTGGAGACCGGATCCGGAGGCTCTGGCCACGGACGCATTTCTCCAGACCTGGCCTGCCCTGCTGTGCTATGCCTTTCCTCCGTTCATGATGATTCCGAGAGTCCTAGCTCGAACAAAGCGATTTCAATCGGAGCTGATTCTGATTGCTCCTCTGTGGAGGGCTCAGGCTTGGTTCCCAGTTCTTCTGGAAATGTGTTGTGCGGTGCCGATCCTTCTTCCCCAGAAGTGGAATCTGTTGCTGGACCCTCTAGGGAATCCGCATCCCCTAATCCAGTCAGGCTCTCTCCGTCTTCTGGCTTGGCGACTTTCGGGGACCGTTGGTCGGTCCCAGGCCTTTCAAGCGACGCTTGCAAATTTATCAGTGAATCTTGGGCACCCAACACTCACAAACGCTACGCAGGTTCTTGGAAACGATGGTGTGATTGGTGTGTTCAACGGGAAGCTGATCCCGCTACAGCGGATGTCTCTCTAATTATTAATTTTTTAGCGTCTCTTGCCTCTTCAGGCTTAGCTTATCGGACCGTTAACAACTTCCGTTCTGACATTTCGGCAGGCCATTCTCCTCTTGAAGGTAAACCTGCTGGGGAGCACCCTTTGATTACTAAATTGCTCAAGGGTATTCGCCTAACGACTCCCCCTTGTCCTAAATACTCTTCTTTATGGGATGTCTCCATTATCTTGAATTTTTGGGACGCCTGGCCTTCCAACTCCTTGCTTTCCCGCAAACAGCTGTCAGCCAAACTGACCATGTTACTCTGCCTTGTCTCTTGCAGACGAGTCTCTGATGTTCGGGCCTTAGATTTGGCTGGTCGTTGTTTTACTCCTGAGGGTGTCACTTTTCGAATTTCTCGTCGTACCAAGACGAATACTTCATTGATATCCTATCCTTCTTTTCCTCTCCGTCCCAATCTTTGTGTGGTCCAATGTGTCAAAGATTATGAGGTAAGTACTGCTTCTTTACGTTCTGATTTACAGGGTCAACTGTTGATTGCTTTGCAGAAACCCTTTCGTCCTGTTACCCCGGCTACTTTAGCTCGTTGGGTGCGCTGGCTTATGTCAGAAGCAGGCATTGATGTGTCTATTTTTGGGGCTCATTCTGCACGAGGAGCTATGGCTTCTAAAGCTTTTTCCTTGGGTGTGACTTTGTCTGACATTATGAAGGCCGCAGATTGGTCTTCTGATTCTATGTTTAAGGCTTTTTATTATAAACCTATTGATCATGTTGCCTCAGTAGTGGTGGATAAGCTTTGAACAAGCATAATCGGAGCCTCCTGTCCTGACATAGAATTAAAAATTTGCTAACATTCGTGACAAGAATTTTCAATTCTATTAAGGACAAGGAGGCGAGGATTATCCCACCCATTATGTTTCTTCTCATGTATTAATTTGCAGTTATACGGATGTCTGCATATGTATTATATATCTTCTGCTGTTATATTGTTCTCTGATATTTTTCCCCCCCTTGTTACATTTTCTTATATTGGATGTATTTTACGGCAGTCTGTCTCTTTTCAGGTTCTGACCCGAAGTGACAATTTTACTGCATCTTTTGGTTTCATCTGCATCCGATGGCTTGTGGCTACCAGAGTCCTGTCGCCTTCCAGTGCTGTGCGTTCTGCCTTACAGACTCCTGCGGCTTCTGATGGTGGTCCCTCCTGTTGGTCGTCGTGACTCTTCATCTGTTTTTTCTTCTATTGGAACTGTTCTCCTCACCAAAGAAAGAGGATGTTGTGCTTGCCATATTACCTTATATATACTGTGGACTCTATGGTTATACGTCATACCCTGGTGTTGATGGGTATTGTAGTTTTTTCTTATACTGTGTTTTATTGGCTGCTGAGCATTTCTAGTAAAGAAATGAGAAAGCATAATCCTCGCCTCCTTGTCCTTAATAGAATTGAAAATTCTTGTCCCGAATGTTAGCAAATTTTTAATTCTCTTCCACCAGCTATTCGCACAATATTGTCTGGCCACATTTAAAATTACATAAAAATCGTCCTGTTTCAAAAGCACTTTAGCTAAAACCACGAATGCTTCATCTAATGCCCATGATTCTCAGACAAATTATTATTATTTTATGCTATTTATTCGTTACTTAATCTCGTTTCTGCTGTAGAGCGCTTTAAAGCTTTTGGACGATGTTTGTGCTGTACAAAACAGACACATAAAAATAGACCAGATGAGTTACTAACGCACAGAACTGGGAAACTTAAAAGCTCTGCGTCTATATGGTACTTTCCAAATTGACATTTACTCATTCATGAAACCTATAGTTTCTTTAGAACTGCTCATACCCTAAAGCATTAATACTCGCCTCTATGTTCTTCAGAGAACCTATAATTATTTATCCTTTCTCTTGTTGCCTCTAGCCGTGTCAATCATTCTGCTATTTTAAAAAGCTCCTGCATTCCACTTTCTCTTCCGAGTCAGTCCTTCTTCTAAATCTTGACTGAATTGTGCACCGAATTTCGGAAGCCCACGTGGGCAAGCTTCGTCTTGCAACTAGGACTCCCGAACATGCTGGTCCAGCGGCCCCGCCCTCCAAAACAGCTAGAGTTTTGATTGCCCGAGCAAAGCTTGAGATCGCTTCCCATTGGCAGGTCGAACCCTCAGCTCCCGCAGCAGCTTGGCTGAGGCGGGTATTGCTTTTCCATCCTTCCCTGCTCCGGCCCTTGCACGCCCCGCTCCTACCATGGAGACCCTTATCCGGGACGGCTGGTTTCGGGAGGCCAGCATCCTGTGGCCGGGGCAGGCGTTGGCCCTGGAGGTGGAGGAGGTCCTCTACCAGCGGAGGTCCGCCTATCAAGATATCCTTCTCTTCAGGAGGTGAGGTGCGCATGCGCCACCCTAGGTTCACACTGCAGATTGGCAACCACAATATTGCCAGCGTATTAGAAGCTTCAAACATACTAATTACTATGGAACCACTGCAGATATTGTATTTGATTGCAGTTGCATTTACATAGCGCTTCATGTCCTTGACGGCGAACTGAAGCGCTTTCGGTAGACGTGTAGGCAGGTTGCGCTCTACTTCATACCATACTATTGTATCATAGTATAGTCTTTAGTCTTCGTATAAACTGCAACCGTGTCACCGACTTGCTGCAGTACAGATTATGAAGCATAGAATTTACTGAAACCAACCTATATGCTCCCGTATTGTAAACTCTACCTAGTAGTTGCCAACACTGCGACCAGGACGTGCACGGGTAGCAGAGAGGGTGCTGTGCAATTAGAGGTTCCTAGAGAACGTCATCCGCTAGTCGGGATGCGAGACCGGGATGCGAGACCGGCATGCGTGATCTTAAGTGTAGTTTAGACTATGTCACCATCGCACCTGGCCAGGTAGCACGCATGGCGATATCCTAGTGTTGCTCCCCTGTTAGGATGGTGGCTGCACATGGGGCCCGGCCACCCTAGTTGGAAAGGGCTTTTCACCCCTGTTTTATTGCTCTGGGCGCCAGGAAGGGGGGAGTAAGGCCAGGGAATTTCTAAGCGATCATCTGACAGGGCCAGACCACAAAGAGTGTCGCTGTTGTTTATTAGATCGTATGCATTGTATTATGATTGTAATTGACAAGGAGCCTCAAAGGGTCAAGGGTAAGTAACTATGCTGTCAGCACTGACAATGGTCATAGAGTAGAGCATCAGTCAGTTTCGCCTTGGTATGTGCAACTGATTGAGATCTTGAAACAGGCTCCAACCATGATGCAAACCATGGCCTTGGCATGTGCTGCCTCGCTGCGGAGTTGAGATTGTACACAAGTAGAGGCTATTAAGAACAGGGGCAGGCCCCAGGCCTCGAAAAATCATAAAAATGTTACTAGACCTGAAGGTTAAGTGAATTAAATAATCTACTCGACCTAATTGTAATGCTCTTGACCCATAAACTGGTTTCAAATGCTGTGATCGTGGGCAAATATTTTAATTAATTGAGCGGCCATTTCCTTAATTATCACATGTGAGAGTACCTTCAAATATGTCAGTTCAGCATGTCTGCTGTACAAAAAACTCTTTTGTTTGATTTAATAGACCAAGCTTTTGCTCCATATGTAAAATAAATGTAGCCACATATAGGATACACATGACCCCTGACTTGCCTGTTAGTTCAAAAACAGCAGTGTAATAAGGGCAGGGGCAGGAATGTTTCTCATATCTTGTTAAAAAACTATCACTTTTAATAAATGCGTAACTAAAGCATGAAGTGGTAGTACACTGTCATTTTTAATAAGCAGATTTTACATTGAAATTGCCACAAAATTTCCCACTGACATGCGCTTTTACTGATAAAACTATGTATAGTGTACAAACAATAATGTTTGGAAATAGAATTTCTGCAAATATGTGTCATTTGCACATCACCAAGTAAAGTTTTCTGATTTGATTTGCTCCTGATTAACTCTTTGCATCACACTTTTTAATTACAATACAAATATGCTCTTGTAATTCCTGGTATATTTTTAAATATTTGTAATATTCATTTACATGCTATTTATTTAAATGCTATGTGTTAAAGAAAACTAACTTGACGTCTTTAAACAGCTCAATTGACAAAATCTTCTAACTGTAGTAAGAGAAAGAAAAATGAACTCGGTTTTCAAGCAGCAGTTAGTAAAAAGACAAACTGACGTTTTGACCCCTTTCCTTGCACAAACAGCAAATGTCAAGATAAAATCAAGATTTAATGGCATCTTTTTTGCCCATTCACTTCCCGAATGAACAGAGCACCTGTTCCTTTCCAGCTTAAGTTTACTCAGATGGAACTAGCAGGTGCTAAAAATAGCTAGACCTGTTAACGTTTCACTCGCCATTGCTAATGAGCAAGTCAATATTTCGAGGCCTGAGCCTCCATACTGCCTGGAACTAGAGGCATACAGACACATAAACAACAGAGATTCCAAGTGGAACAATAAACAACAATTACCTATTTTTTTTATTAATCAATGATAGAATTGATCATATGCGTTAATGACAGGAAAAAGAAAGAAAAGGCTGGAACCACGCATTCAGTATACAATCTAGCATGTATTAGCGGTATGTTTCAAAATAGGTACTCTCTGCTCAGTTGATCACGCAGTGAATAAAACTAAAATAGTATAGAAGTGTGTTTAAACCAGATGACCTTTGAACAATATAGTGAGTAATGGTGGTCTGGGCAGTTTGGGGTAGAAAGGTTTGAACAGTTCATAAACGTTATATTCACATTGCCATGGTCGTTGACGGCGACTTGCTTGCATCTTCAATCCCCAGATACGGTGCATAGGATGCCACTGATGAGGTTGTCCCCTCTTGGCGTGCAGAACTCTTACTTTTCAGAGATCCTTTAACCTTGTGAGGGCCCTGGAATATAAGCCTTCTCTAACTTATGAATCTCTCTGTATGCATAGCCAATTGAATTCCTTGATAACTTTTTACAAATGTTGCTCTTGTATCATGGATATGTTAGTCCTGATGATGACCCCTAAATTATTGTGTTGATACGCCATCACTGACCATGCTAATGTGAGCATAACATTTATGGACTGTGCTAGATTTTTGATTGCATGATCAAAGGTGGAGTCTGCTTACCATTGGTAGATCTGACACTCTGGTCCTGCGACCGCTGCTGTTAGGCAGGCCCTCCTTATCTAGCTGTTCAGGGGGCTAGGTTTCATGCTAATTTAAAATATATTGCTACCTACTGAAGCACTGGGTTAACCTTTAGGTCTTTGTGAATGCATGCTACAACAAAAAGGAGGTGAGTAAAGTTACAACTTGCAAAACAACAGAGGTTACTACTACTGCACTTTGTCCACAAACCAGGCTCCAAGAGATTTCAAGGTGCTGTACAGGCTGCAGGAGAGACTCTGTCAGGAAATGTTTTGCTAAAGACATAACAATAAATATAAGCAGGTGGTCTAGACTGTTGAGGTGATTCTTAACATGACTTTAGTTGTAGTTATAGTTGTTTGCCCTATCAACACTATTTACCATGGATGCAATGTCTGTACTATGGTTGCAGCCCCACAGTGTGTATTTTGTATTTCAATAGTTGGCAGAAAACGACTACAAGATAGTGTGGAATGTATACTGTTAAGCAGTCAACAGGCTTTATGTACTGCTTCCATGACAATTGTCAATCACAGGATTATTGTGGTATCCTGGTGCGAGGAAGGTGTTGCCTCAGCTGCAGTTCTTGTATAATATGCTTCCTGATACTCCCAAGTACATCTTGAGCAGTGAGTCTTCCAGCTGTGAGACTGTGGAAGTTCGCTGAGTCCCTGATATACAGTGTGAGAACAAGTAATTTTCTTGTGAAAGGATCTTCTAGTGGAGACACAACATGAACTCGATTTCCTGGTACTCAGGAATCTCATTATAGGTTGTTGCTATACTGAGATTTCATTTGCAGTATTGGGCAGCAACCTAATCATTATCAGATGTTATACGATACAGGGGCCAAACTGATTGAACTTTTGTAACCCCAAACTATATAACCCTGACTTTACTACTTGACATATGCACAGACAAGATTCCTGTTGATTAATTTTGGGAGCTTTATTAGTAGTCTTGAAAAAGCGCTTCTTCCACAAAACGCACATCCGCACATCTCCTGTATACAGCTTTGATAAAGGGAGCTGTTTCACAACTTGTGTAATGAACCTAACAGAAGCTATGTATCTCCTGTCCCAGAGGATGAAACTGTTTATTGAAAGGTAGGTAATATAAATACTAAAATAGAGGTGACTGTCCTTCTCTGTGGACATGCATATGGGACCCCATTTATTTTCTATTGATTCCTATACACATTCTGCTTATGTGGAGTCAGGGCGAGTATTTTGGTATTTTCATAGATGATTATGGCCATTCTTTTCACCATTTGCAGGATGGCAACTCGATCAGTGTAGTTGATATCTCGTCGTAGGGTGTTTGAGGGTGAATGTTGGGAAAACAGACCTTTCAAGCATTCGATGTTGAGTAGCTCTCAAACAGCTGTACAGAAACGTGGGTTAGAGTTAATTTTTAGAGCCTTTGAGTTCAAGAGGTTTGGGGAGGAAGTGTATAAATCAAGTTGGAATGTATAATCTTTCTGATAATGACAGCGAAGTGTAAAAAATAATCTTAGCGATATTGTCAGTAGATTCAAATGGGGAATTTGATTTTCTGCAGTGGTATTTCATCAGTCATGTGTTAGAAGCAACGCTTTTTGGTTTTGGATAAGATTGTTCTACAAAAATACTTTGCCAAAGTGATGGCGTATGGTGTACTATCACAAACCTTTAAGGTGTGGAGGCGAGAGAGGCTGGAAAGTCCTCAATTTCCTGTTATTCACTTTATCCCTTGAGTCCCTGGCAGGCCAGGGGTGATTTTTTGTATTGAAAGATTTTATTGGTGCACTGAGTTGAAAATAGGATGTCACGCTTTGTGAATGACATCCTTCACTTTGCAGTAGATTAATTGAATAACATATCAAGATACAGAGAAACTGTATTTTTAGAGAATATGGTAGGCACTTCGGTTCTCAGAGAAATAGCCTCTTTGATTATGTTAGGCTCATATTATATATATCAAGGTTTGGATTCCGATTTTGCCACCTTTCTGGGAATCTTCACACAGGGTTGGAAAATAGGGAGGAAGCTGTAGTTCCAGGGTTGGAATGCTCGGTGTACACCAACAAACTAACATTTTAGGGATTTTCACCAGCCCACATTCATTCTCTTCGCACACTATAAAATACTGGAAATTTACGCCCAATAAAAACAGCAGTGAAACGTTTTCCAGGGTGTGGAAAAATGAGTTGTGCATTTACAATTACTCAGCAGATTTTCACTGAACAAATAATAGAAGTTTATGACTGCTGAGGCAAAATGTTATTTCCAACAGTTTGTTAGACATACTGTTTCCAGGCCTCCTCCTATAAACTCTTTACAATTCCTGAATGTTGCAAATCGCACCAATGCAAGGGCATAAACCTGCAAGTCCATTTCTGTGACTTTTGAAATCTTTGCATGCATCATGCCCGTTTTAAGAAATGATTCAGCCGCAGATACATGTTATTTTCAAGTTGCATAATAGTTGAGTTCTATTTTTTTCCAACTTGCAAGTTTATTTTTATGGACATTTTATTTTGAAAGCAAACCATCGCAACATTTACTTCCTGCTTATGCATGTTGTCGCATTCTGGGTGAATTATTATTGGCCTCAAATTATTAAATTTTGCAAACATATACATTTTTACAGTGGAATCACTGTCCATAATGCAAGCAGAGTTCATCGCTCACTGCATTTTCAGAGCATGCTCCCACTAATAGTAAAAGCCTTGCAATAATTAATCATATGCCCAATTTTGAATGACGTGTATAAAAATGGATACAAATGTTGCCTTAATGGCAGACAGTTCTTTTTCACTGATCAATGCTGAGGTACTGTAAACTGACAGCCAAAGGTTTCTTGCAGCATGAGATTGAGTTTACATTAAAACATGTTGTCCTTGACCCCAAACAGATTGTCCACACCCTTGGTGTTTTATGGAACACAATATTCAGGATCTCAAAGGGATTTTTCGATGTGATGAAATTACATTAAGGACACTCCTGTGGGGATAGATGTGCATTTTGAATCTTCTTAGTCGTTATGTAGGTGCATTATATAGTCCCATCTATCTGCATTTGTTAGCGGGCATTACGTTGGAAACTGTCAATGGCTGGGTATTTGCCCCATTGAGGATAACATTCCCCTAGAACGGACAAAATGGTGATGTGGGATAAAAAATACATACAATACTATATCGAGATAAGATTGCTATATTGCAAGAAGTTACCGATTCAGTCGTTCACCCTTGGTAGGTGGTTACCTCTTTGATAGACTTGAAAGAGACTTTACTGGGCAAACCCATGCGGAATGGTAAGATATTGACAGGCCTTGGTATGCTAGAAGGTTTGTAAAATTGGACCTGATATCGTTGTTCAAGTTGTGCATCCTCTAGGATATCTTGGGGATGAATACATTTAGTGACCACAAGAAGATTTGTGAATTATGCAAATCAACTTTTTTCACATACTTGTAACTCTGATGTGCTTTTCGGGAAAGGAATGCCCTTTGGGTGGGACTGCCAAACTACTCATTTATGGAGGCGAAGGTGTTCTAAGAACGATGACTGAAGAAGCTGGGTGGCGTGCCAGAAGCTGGAGAACAGTACTTCTGGGAAGAGGACTTGAGTAACATTGAGGATTCTGAGTGAGAGAAGGCCCTTTTGAATCCTAGGGAAGTGGTGATAAAGGCCACTTTTAAGTAGGTTCAAATTAAGCTACTTCAAACTGTCTACTTCACCCAGTTGAGTTCGCATATAATTGACGGGGTTGACTCTGCTGAATGTCTAGGGGGCAGTGGTGATGATAGGACACATTTTGGGATTCCAGTCTTCTGGAAAAGTGGTCACAAATTAGCTCTTTGGGATATTTGGAACGGTTCTAGTTTTACCAGTGGAAACAGCACAATTAGGACTATGGCAGTGAATAGACGTGCCAATGCATCAAAAACACTTGCCAACTAGTGTTGGTAATTGCTTACATTGCACAGCAATCGTGGACTCTTGTGACCCCTGATGAGGGATCCTGGTGTGCAGTTGACCCTGCAGTTTTGCTTATACTTTAGCTTTCTGCAACTAAAACGCCTTTGTGAATGACTTTTAGTCCTTCCATTCCACCTTTCAAACTTCTGTGAAAAGTCACTTGTCAAGTTCAACCACTGCAATAGCAAAGAACACACTTCCAACCAGCATCCTTAAATGCACCCCGTCTCAGTGCTTTTAGCTGGGCACTATGAACCTTAGACCAGCTACAAACAACGTTTATAAAATATATTATGGTTGGTTTTTTTTCCGTGTTGGATTGTCATTCACCAACCCCTGTCTGTGGCTCTGTTGTGTTGTTTGATCATGGTCTTGCATACCACTTTGGTTAACCCGCAAAGCATTTGAAAACTGTTTTGCTTTTTCATGTAAAAAAGAAGAAATAATTACATGAGTATAAACAAATGTCCTGCCTTAGGAAGATTGTTTCTAGCTACTTGTGCCATTCCAAAGATATGCGGGAAGGCAGAACAATTATGTTTGAATATTTTTTTATTGTATCTTACTTCAGCTGTTGTTGCATTGTCGTTGTGATCGGCTACAGGGACAAGGTTTGAAGAGAATGGTACCCTTAGGATGTGAAGTGTACGCATATATTGGAATTCACAAAGGGTGGTCTGCAGACAGCCTCCATCTAGAAATCACGCCCTTGTGCACCGTAATAATGTTGAATTTGATGGACCCATTTCTAGGAGCCTTCACCCATTTCTCTGGGTCAGTCTGCCTGGGATTCAGTGTTTAAATTGGATGCTGACTCTTAAATCGCTAGTAACTATGTAAAGACCTACGGGAATGGATACACTCCACAGTGTTTACATATTGCACTCAGCACTGCGCTTTCTGCAGTTGTGGGTGATATTGCTGTACCAAAAGCGCAGCTGTATCTGTAGATCTGTGCGACCAGTACTTTCAGTGCTAGATTGTGAGAACAAAAACTACCAGCAGGAGAAGACTTAGGAGAAAGTAAGGAACAAGGGAAATAATAAAGGGGAATAATCCCAAACGTCCAGTTGTTTTCATATAATCCCTTTGCCATATTAGGTCACCTTTTTCAACAGAGAAAAGCCACAGTATTTTAAATTAAGTCAGTTGGTTAAATAGCGTTAAAGTTTAAATATTTTTAGGTCTGGTATGACAGCGCAATTCCCGCCTGACCATATGTGATCAACCTAAAAAAAAAGAGCTTTCATGAGTTGTACCGAGAGTGGCTTTGGTTAGTCGCCCACGTTGGTGAACAGGAGGACATATTTTGATTGGGCAGCAGTTTTGTGCTTCCACAAAAAAAGTGCTTCCCCTCATCACAGTTGTGATTATTTAGTTTGTGGATCCAGCTGCCTGAGCCAGCTGCGTTATGGCTGCTAGGAGAAGTCTCGCTAACTCACATAGTATCCAGCTTACAATGTGATGGAGCTTGAATGTTTAAGAAAATCCACATGGCACTTTAATACTGTATCTTAGATAAGCAGATAATTTATTGTGTTAGGTTTTCTCTGGCTGCGTCACTGTGGACAGGACACACACGCACTCACTCTTGAAGGAGCTAAGTGCACAGAGGGGGATATAGATTTACCATTCTTAACTTCACTACTTACCTTGGAGATATGTATATTCATCAAGGTACATATATATGGAGTTAGCTGCAACAAGTCAATACTTACTTTTGAGTTTCAATATACTGGTCATAACATTGTGACCACTTGATATTCCTGTTTCTCTGTTCAGAACCCACACCAAAGCTGTTTTATAAAGGTACCTATAACTATCTTTTGTTGATAGGGGGGTATGTCCCCTTTTTTAGGTCACAGTCAACCAGACAGCCCAGCTGTCTAGTTTGCTAAAGACATCTTGGGGACTTTCAGAAAGCTGACATTGGAATGCATTCCGCTCGTTGATTACCATTGGCTTTGTGGTTTGTAAATCACACTTTCTGGTTGGTGGTTTTATTTGCTTTAGGCTTCACAGGTTTAGTTTGTCCCTCCCGTTGCCTAAACCATGTTTACTGTATTCTTCCACGAACTCGCTTTCTGTAAAGAGGCCTTTACATTTTGTTCTTATCTGGTCACATTTGCTGTGCATTCAAAGACAGAGGTTAAATATCAGGCTCTCTCTTTCAGGGAGCCTAGGGGCACATGCATCAAGCTAATTACTGGTCGCAAATGGGCCGATTCGCAGAATCAGCCCCTTTGCGTCTGGTATTTAGCCATTTGGGATGCATCAAGCCCAAAGCCATTCGCAAAATAGGTAATCGCAAAATTTGCTATTACCTATTTTGCGAATATAGTTAGGGAATCGCAATTTGCGATTCCCTAAATGCAATGCAAAAGCAATCTCAGATTGCGACTTAGCATTAAGGAATCGCAAATTACCATCAACTTCAAGTTGATGGTAATTTGCAATTCCTTAGAAAAATGCAAATAATTGCATTTTTCTAAGTGCTATATGGCTCACACACATGCCCTTGGGGCGTGTGTGCCCCACATGTGCACACATGCCAATTTTGGGGGTGCATCAGGGTGGCCTTTTGGCCCCCTAGCACCCTTGAAATTGCATTTGCAATTTGCGATTACCTATTTGATAAGCGCAAATTGCAAATGGTTTCCCATTCAATCCTATGGGCCTCTAGACCCGTAGGAATGAATGGGAAAGCATTCCCTATTAGTGAATCGCAATTTGCGATTCGCTAATAGGAAATGTGTAGAAATCACAATTTTTTAAGTGAAACCTACATGCTTAGGCATTTGGGATTCCTTAATAATCGCTATTAAGGAATTGCAAATGCTTAACTCGATGCATGTGCCCCTTAGTGTTTATTTTTCTTTCTCTGACTTCAAAGTGAGAAAATGTATGTGACATTCCTGCTGAGTACCTATGTAAGATGAGCAGGGATGTTCTTATGTTTTTTCTCCCCCCCAGCACACAACCAAAAAAATGAACTGTGCTGATGTTACAGAATATATCAGAATTAGAACAATTGAAGCACCTTTTCTTAGTAATTCTGAATTGTAGTGGACAGTACTATTTGAATACGATCAAAACACATCAGTACATTAGGTGATGATATTTGCACACATTATGGTTTCTGTAATGGCAGTGTGCATCCACACCATACATACTCCACACTAAGCCACCACGCTCTCTCTCTCTATCCCAGTCAACCCCACACTACTCCAATCTATCCACTTCATCCCAATCTACTGCACTTTATTCAGATTACCCCACTCTGGTCCTGTCTACCCCACTCCAATGTTCCTTAATACGACCCACTCCAATTTACCCGACTCCATTCCAATTTACCCCACTCCACTGCAATCTATCCAACTCTTCGACTCTATTCTACCCTACTCCCACACAATCTACCCCACTCAACTCTACCCCACTTCTCTCAAGTCTACCCACTCCACTTCAGTCTACCCCACTCCAATCTGCCACACTCCTCTCGAATCTACTACACTCCACCCCCACCCCATTCTACCCCACTTCTTCAAACTATCCCACTCCAGTCTACCCCATCATAATTCACCCAATCATTCCCACGCCAATTTACCCTAATCTAACCCACTCCACCCTAATCTACACACCCCACTCCAACCTACTTTCTCCACTCTACACTACTCCACTCCTGTCTACCCCAATCCACTGCACTCCACTCTTCCCCAATCTACCCCCACTCCGATCTACCTCTCTATTAATCTACCCCATTAGTCTACCCCACTTCACTCTAGCCTACCCCACTTCACTTATTATTATTAGAAATTTTTATAAAGCGCGTAGTCACCCTGAGGTATCCCAGCGCTAAGGATCCCTACACC
Source organism: Triturus cristatus (assembly GCF_964204655.1). Lineage (NCBI taxonomy): Eukaryota > Metazoa > Chordata > Amphibia > Caudata > Salamandridae > Triturus > Triturus cristatus. The sequence continues at coordinate 934,177,595 of NC_140580.1, read as the reverse complement.
TGTGGGGTCGGGGGTGAGAAAAAAAGGGGGGGGGGACAGCAATTTTAAACAGATGTGGTTAGAAAAAAAATTAAGGGAACAAGTGTGTTTTGAGTCGTTTCCTGAATCGCAGGTAGTTAGGTTCTTTCCTCAGGTCTCGGGGGAGAGCGTTCCATAGGCGAGCTGTGTGGATCGAGAAGCGCCTTCCACCCGTGCGGGCTTTCTTGAATCTCGGCAAGATGATGAGGGACTCCTTGTCCGATCGGAGGGATCTAGGGGCTTTATACGGTTGTATAAATTTCCTCAGAATGGGGGGGCCCTGATTCTGCAGTAGTCTATGGGCCAGGCTTAAGGCTTTGAATATTACTCGTTCCCTTACTGGAAGCCAGTGAAGGAGCTTCAGAGCAGGTTTGGCTGAAGCTCTGGCAGGGGTGTGCGTGAGGATCCGGGCGGCAGCATTTTGGATTTTCTGTAGTTTGTTTAGGGTTGCTTCGGGTGCGCCCAGGTATATAGCGTTGCTATAGTCAAGCCTGGACAGTATGAGGCCTTGGATGAGAAGTCTTTGCGATGTGGGTGGAAGAAGGGGCAGGATCTTTCTCATCGATTTGAGTAGCCCGAAGCAGGTGCCTGCTACTTTTTTGGCCTGCGTGGAGAATGAAAGGTCTGTTTCAATCCATACTCCCAGGCTTTTTACTTCCTGTTTGGGGGCAGGGGGGGGTCCCAAACAGGGTGGCCAGATGTTCAAAGGGAAGGTGAGTCCTTTCTGACCCAAAAGGAGAATGTCAGTTTTAGAACCATTCAGCTTTAAGGCTGAGTTATTCATCCACCCTTGGATCTGCGTCAAGCAGTTAAATAGGTCCGCAGGCTGTTGACTAGGGTGGGAAAGGGAGACAACTAGTTGTGTGTCATCCGCATAACTGACAATGCTCACTCCGAACGGGGTGACAACCTCCTCCAATGGGGACATATAGATGTTAAACAATGTGGGGCTCAGGGAGGAGCCCTGAGGCACGCCACATTGGAGGGGTGTGTCGGAGGAGCGGGTGTTATTCTCCCATATCTGGAAGGAACGTTGGGCCAGAAAGGAGGAAAGCCAGGATAGAGCGGTGCCTTCTACTCCTACCTTCTTGAGCCGTTTGACCAGGAGTTGGTGGTTGACGGTGTCGAAGGCCGCGCTCAGGTCGAGGAAGATCACTGCCACTGATCCTCCCTCGTCCAAGAGCGCTCTGGCCTCCTCCACTGCTGCCAGGAGGGCGATGTCGGTGCCCTGTCCTGGGCGGAAGCCTGTCTGCGAATTTTTTAGCAGATTATTGGATTCAAGAAACTGGGAGAGTTTCTTATTCACCAGTTTCTCGGCGACTTTGCTGGTCCCTGGGAGGAGGGATATTGGTCGGTAGTTGGCCAGTTCAGCTGGGTCCAAGGAGGGTTTTTTTAGCAACGCCTTAACGACTGCCGCTTTCCAACTAGGGGGGACGACTCCCTGTTGAAAAGAAGCGTTAATCAGATGGGTGAGGGGGGGAATGATGATGGGAGCGACTTCTTTGAGGGTTCGTAGCGGTGCGGGGTCCCTAGGGGATCCGCTTTTGATGGATTTGAGCGTGTTCTCCACTTCTTCGTTGGTTATTTGTCCCCAGGAGGTTAGGCGCGGACCGATCCCAGTGTCGGGGGGATCATCAGTGTCGCTCGGATTAGTCGGAGGGATGGAGTCAAGAATTTTTTGGATTTTTTCTTGAAAGAAGCTGGCTAGCTGGTGACATTTTTCCTGGTCTGCCTTTGGATCTGGGGGATTTCTAGGTGCGGGGTCGGGGACCTTAAGAAGTTCTTTCAGGATGGTATAGGTTTCTTTGCTTGAACAGGCTGCTTTTTCGATTCGTTCCTGAAAGAATCGACTTTTTGTCTTGTCGATCAAAGATTTGTAGGCTGATAAGGAGGTGGAGTAAGCGTCCTTATTAGCGTTGGATTTTTCCTTCCTCCATGATCGTTCAGCTCTTTTACAGTCCTGCCGTAGCGACTTGAGCTCTGGAGTATACCATGGGGCTGAGGGTATGCGTTTGTTGTGTCTGAGGGTGGCGGTTTTGGGGATAAGGGTGTCCAGAGAGGAAGTGATCCAGGAGCGAAACTGTTCATCGGCCTTTATGGCGTCGGAGGAAAGCGCCGGGATAGTGTTGGAGAGGATGTCCGACCATTCTGATGGTATGAGTTTATGCCATCGTCTGTCAGTGACATTGATTTTCGTAGGCTGAGTGGTAACAGTGGGGGCCTCCCATGAAATGGGGACTAAAAGGTGATCCGTCCATGGCAGTGGCAAAGGTGGACTGGTGGTGATATTGGCATTAGTGAAGACGGGATCTAGCAGGTGTCCTTTAACGTGGGTGGGCTCGTTATTGACCAGCCTGATATTAAGTGACAAAAGGTCCGCTAGCAGGTCAGAGGCAGACCGGTCAGTGGGATCTGTAAAGTGGAGGTTCAGGTCGCCAACGATGAGAAAGTTGGAAACGGAGGCGGCTAGTTGAGAAGCCGTTTCGGTGACTGCATTGAGAAATTTCCCAAGAGTACCTGGGGGCCGGTAGATTAGGAGTCCCGAAAGGGAGTGCGTCGGGGAGGATTGAAGGGAAAATTGACAGCTTTCGGAGTCATCAATTTGGGCGTCACTGGTTCTGCAGGTGAGATGTTCCCGGTAGATTATGGCCAACCCACCTCCTCTTCCTCTTGGTCTATGGAGGGTTTGGATGAGATAGCCTGGGGGGAGGGCGGAGACAGCATCCGCATCGGTGCTGTCAGAAAGCCAGGTTTCTGTTAGAAATAATGCATCCAAGCCTTGGTCTTGGATCATCTCATTGATTTCAAGAGCATGCTTGGGGAGGGAACGGCAGTTGAGGAGACCAAGCTGTAGCCTGGGGTTGGCTGTGGTCTGAGTGGATGGATAGCAACGCGTGCAGCTTATAAAGGGTTTACCTGCATCGTGAATATATCGACAGCCGAGGTTTTTTTCGGGTCGGAGCTCCAGTAGCGTGTCTGCTAGGTACATCAGACGACTGGGAGGTGGATCTGGCAGAGTCCCTGAGCCTGGGTCCGTCCGGGCCCGGACGGGCCCAGACGGGCTTGCCTTTGGCGCGCCTTCGGCGCGCTGACGGCGCGCCCGCTGCGCCCGTCCGCTGCGCGTACGTGAGATGCACATGTTTAAGTAGGCAAAGAGGGCGTGGCCTCGAGCGAGTGGGCGTGGCCACAAGACCGGCTCACTGGCTGTTGGCGGCGAATCTGGGCGTTCCCGCTGCAGCGATTAGCTCTGCTGCTTGGGGCAAAGAGAGGCGATCAGCCCAACAAAGGCACGATCAAGTGAAGGAAGGGGGGGGGCAGTGACACAGTATACACCACACAAGTTTTTAAAATCAACAAGTTACAAGTTCTAAAAAGCGCTCCCGGCTGTGCCTCAGGAGTAGTGATCTCACCAGAGCTCGTGATCAGCTCTGTTTAAGTAGGCAAAGAGGGCGTGGCCTCGAGCGAGTGGGCGTGGCCACAAGACCGGCTCACTGGCTGTTGGCGGCGAATCTGGGCGTTCCCGCTGCAGCGATTAGCTCTGCTGCTTGGGGCAAAGAGAGGCGATCAGCCCAACAAAGGCACGATCAAGTGAAGGAAGGGGGGGGGGCAGTGACACAGTATACACCACACAAGTTTTTAAAATCAACAAGTTACAAGTTCTAAAAAGCGCTCCCGGCTGTGCCTCAGGAGTACTTCAGTCTAGGTGTGGCGCCGCGGCCAGGCCTACTGATGCCGGAATCTGGGGCTCACGATTCGACCCCCGGCACCGGCGGCAGGTCAACCCAGCACCATGTGACTCTGGGCAATAGCTCACTTAATCTTCCTAACGGCCCCCAGCGTCTGGATGCCTTCAGGTAGCTGTTCGCGCTTTGCAAATACTGGATTTACATTTACATTTTACCCCACTCCAATCTACCACACGCCTCTAACTTTTAGCCATGCTGAACAGCTGCCACATTGGTTTACAATATGGCTAAATCACAGTCGTGTAGGCGAGACCTATGGCTTTGCCAATGTTTAAATATCTGTCGGTATGTTTGAATATGTGTGTGTGTGGGTATACATATATATTTATATCCCCTTGTATCCATCCCTGAAAACTCCTTCCTACCACTATACACTACCTACCCCTGAAACTGAAAACCCCATTACTACCCACCCCTGAACCTTAAACACCGCTTACTGCAACCTGTACATCACTTACTAACCTTTTTTCTTAGAGGGATAACCCAAAAATATAACAGAATACTTATTTGTAATGGAAAATATTAAAATGCGTGTGTTTTAAGTATGTATATATTTCGCTTTAAGGTTATGTCACTTAAAACCATTAAAAAAAATTACTTAACCTGTGCGGTAATAAACCTACCAAAAAAAACCTTACCTGCGTTGTAATGGCTTGTGTGGTACTTACATGCGTGGTAATGCTGTTTACAAATCTTTTGATTCCTTGTCCAGTTGGTGGTGTTCAGTGAGTCTGCCTTATGAGTGGTACTGCTGCGGATCTCAGCCTTTAATTGCATATATTGTGGTCAAATGAGAATTACCATGACGCTGTGTTTTTTGTTTCTTTTCTTTCTTCTAAAGCTACTGTGAATTTTATTTATTTTTAAATTGCTACATCTGAGAGCTTATAGTTGTAATAAGGCCGTCTTTCATAATACCCTGGCGTATAGTCTACAATTTTTTTTTTAAAGGCCCCCAAGCAGAAGTGCTTCTGCTATCTCCTGCAGCGTTTAGTGTTCTCAGTTTCTGAGCAATGCCACACTGTGCTAGTTAAAGCTCCTTTAAAGAGATTTATGTCTGTTCTGTCAGTGGGGAGAATGTGTGAAAGAATTCTGAAGCATGAGACGTGTGAAGCTCGAATATGTAGGTATTGTGTAGGGGGGGGGGGTCCTGGAATGTGTCCACTTCTGCTAACTCTAGTTTCTCTTTTGTATTTTTCAGTAAGACCTATGGAAATGTGTTGGTGCTAGATGGTGTCATTCAGTGTACGGAGCGGGATGAGTTCTCTTACCAAGAAATGATTGCCAATTTACCTCTGTGCAGTCACCCAAACCCACGTAAGGTGAGATGGATCAATGGAGCTGTGCGGGTTAAACTGTGATGATCTTAACAAGGGTTTATGATTCCAGTGAGCTTGGTTTATTCTTGGGCTGGAGCCTAGGATTTCTTTCTTTACCATAAAATGATTAATCTGGGCTGATTATTAGGATCATCCACTGACCAGTAGGCATGGTGGAGATTATAGTTTGTTTCTCGAATAGTATACTACAGATACTTGAGGGACTGTAGTGCCTGGTTGGATAGTCTACAGCAGATGAGTCCCTCATCTGCCCAATATCTCCGCACAGCGCAAAGCTTATCAGTGTCCTCTCTACACAACCTACCAGAAGTGTGTTTAATTGGAGGTAAAAAAATGAAAAGGAACCAGATAAATGTTAGTGTATAGGAAGCAAAGGCAATCGGAAATGGTGGCTTTATTGGTTATAAATAAGAGAACAGTGTCAAGAAACCTGAAAGAGTCATAATTTCTTCAAACCACTGAGGGAAAGTGGAGGATTATTTGAGATTAAATGGAACCACTTCTTGCTCTGCTTCCTAAATGAGGAAATTTCAAAACATGCCATTGGAGACGTATAGAGTTAAGAAAATCTGAATCTGACAGAAAATGTGCAGGTAGGCCAGAAGCTGGCAAACATTGTGATTGAAGACCAGAAAAGCAAGATTCCAGTGGAAAGATACCCTGAATAGGGGAAAAGGCTTCCATTTCAGCCAGGACCTCTAGCCAAGGGGTTCTCTACACTGGATAAGTGCATTTAGGAGCTACTTCTGTGGAATGTCACATGCTGCAACAAAGAGGGATTTTTCTTATACCAAGCTCAAAAACATATATCCTTCTAAAGAAAGACATTGAGGTGGTGCGTAGTGTAAGATATTCGCCATACAGAAATATATTTGTGCAATCCTGAGGCACCCTGGGTTTAATTATCGTCGTCTTCAGTCTAAAGCCCTAAACCCTTCCTACCTATTGGACAGGAGTTACTAGAGAATCAAAATGCATCAATATATCTTCAGATGGAAGAATAGTAGGCATGATGAGAGTAAATGCGTGCAAAGGAACTAAAAGTACCCGGATAACCAACTTTGTGACCCTGGAACTGCAAGGCACAAGATATGGTTCTAGCCTCCTTCTGATCTAAAGACATATGACTTTGTAGGTGCACATTCCTTTAACCAAGCTAGTGGGTATCGGGTTTCCCTCAAAAAGTGAAGGTGCTTTAGTTTGTGACAACATTTGGTCTCATTGTAAAATTCCATGCCTACAACTAATGCCCTGAAACAATTAGCTTTGTGTCCCCTCAGGTTTACAGGGAACACCTTCTGTTTTCAGGTTAACCTGCATAATCTTTTATTCTTTATAACAAGAGGTCATGTTCTGGGTGATGTAAGTTTACATGGCTATGAGAATAGGTAAAATAACAAGGTCTAATCTTTATTAACGCCTTGTCTCAATGACAGGAGGGCATCAGTCAGTTTTAGTCATGGCCATACATCTTTGTATATCTGCCAATCCCCTTTAATTCATTCAGTAATACAATGATAAATTCTACTTTTTGGGTCCTAATGAATGCCAAACTCAATTAATGTTCAGCATGTAAAATACTCTGCAGGAGAGTGTGCATATTTATTATGTCTGCTTTAGGGAAGGGCAGCAGAATTCATTTCCCAAAAGAAACAAAGTAATTCTATTAATTTGGATAGTTTTCTTGTACAGTAAAGGGATATTTCTTTAAAACGCTCAATGTTTTTTGTGTGGTATGGTGCATCACTAGTTAGAAAGCAGACATGTATGTATTGTGTTTGAGAGGATTGTATGTTATGCCTACAACCATGGCATATAGAATGTGCCTTTTCTGTTCCTCCAAAAGTATTAAGTTCATATTGAACACCCTGGTGTGACCCCTCTTTAGATTCAAGGACCTTAACTGAACTTTGTTTCATAAGTATTGTGCCTCCTGCTAGGAGTTCTGGCTGGACATCAGGAACCCATTTGCTTTGCCCCATGCAGCACTTTAGCATCCCAGTGGAAACCAGTTTCTTAATAGCTGTCAATTTGTCAAGCAAAATAGGAAACAGTTGTGTTGGTGGTCACCAGGTGTTTGCATAAATTAATAAGATGTAACATACATATTCGGTTTCAAATGAAAGGTACCACCACACCAGGAAGGTAATTTTCAGGAATGTTGTATTTCCATTTATTGTATACCGGATATACATCTGCTTTGCTAATGATATGATGAACAGTGCAATCCACAAGGAACATTTTTCTTTTGGGGGGAAAACGGAGATCGGGATAAGGAAAGCTCATTAGCACTCCATTTGTTTGCTAAAGATCGGTCTCCTGTCCTGACTCAAACCACACAGAGCAAGCCAAGATGTGATTTTTCACTTTGGCCTCAATTGGGAATAACAAAAGAACCAGTTATTCACTGAGGTAACTACTGTTGGCTAAGTTTATTTAGTCATTAGAATGTAGAGTCCACATGGAGTTGAGTTGAATGCTGGTAGTTAGGGATTTAGGAGCAGGTTGGTGGTCCAGCCCCGACACCAATATCGCAAAGCAGGACTTACTGCCGAGGAACACCAGGATCCACCAGGCCAGCACTGAGAGTGGTCCTGCTGCCCTGTTTCCCCTCTTCACCAGGTCACCAAGACCTACAGTGAGCCTCGGACCGATCGCAACCTGACGCCTCAAAGCACCCCTACACCTGTGCTCCACAGCTCGAATCCGAGGGAGGCGACGATGCCAACGTGGTCCTGAGACCCTCCAAAGCTGAGCCCACCCTTGGGTTTGGCCAGACTGGTTCCCCAGTTGCAGCCTGCATCCTCTTTCTGCAGGGGCTTAGAACCGCTAGAGTCTCCAGCAGCGCGACCACGGTGGACAAAGGCCCACTCGCACAAACCCCCAGTCCGATTTAGAGTGGACTGATGGTGTCCCTGCTTGCTCAAGACCTAAGCCCCCTTGTGGGTTCAACTGTACTGGCCCCTCCAGTCCCTGCTTGCAACCTCTTTTGACGGGTACCATTTCCCATTGATTTTAACAGGGCACCCGATGCTGAAAAGCACCTCTACACCCGGACGCCCCAGAGCCGACCGAGGTGACCTGTTGGTGCTGTCTTGGATCTTGCCACATACTTAGCTTTAAGTCAAGAAAAACAGTCCTGTAAGTTGTTGACAAGTGACCGTATGCAGTGTATGTTTTTCTCCATAGGATAGCATTACTGCTGTAAAGATACAAATACAGTGCATTTTCTAATTCTTGAAAAATCACTATTTCGGAAAGTACTTACAAGACTGCTTGGTATTGCCAATGCTTTTTGTTCCCTGACTGTGCGATAACATATGAGAACGTTCAACAAACATCCTTTACCCTGGAGGAACAGCCTCTCCTGAGACATGAAGGAGACTATATGAATGGTATAAAGGATCTTTCCTTAGGGTGCCTTTTTAACATCTGATCCAAGGCAAGGGGCAGGCCGCTTTCTTCATGCAGAATATGTTTATAAAATGCTCTTATTTGTTTTATTGAGCAATATCTGTTGCATTATTCAGAATACTTTCCACGTCCATTGCTCTAAAACAGGAAAAGCAAAACTTTAATCACCAGAATTAAAAGCATAAGTAAAACAAGAACTAATAATGTACCATAGATAAGCACTGGCAAAGCCAGTAAGTCTGCTTTTAATGTGCTTGCGCATGCAAACACAGACACTCATAAATGCTAGGTGCGTGAGTATTATTGCCAGAAAGTTTGGCTCTGGTAATTTCTAGGTGCCCCAAGAATGAGCAGCACAAAACTACAGTACAACAAACTTTTACTAGGGCCCTTGTTCCAGGGAAGAGGTGCACATGCTACTAAAGGCTCGAGTCTGGCTCAGCCCAAGATCATTTTGAAACCTCAAACCAAAACCTAGCTCAGTTGTCTTATAGCTTCTGTCTTCCTTCTGTGCTTTCTTGTAGTAGCATTCTCCAAAAGCACCTGCATGAAGCACAGGACAGGTAGGCCAACTCTGTGAGATTTTTACATATTGATAACCGTTGTTACATTTGGTTGCAGGGAAAGGTGCTGTTTTTACTGCACTGATGGGCAACATTAGCTGATGCGGTCTCTCATTCATTAGTTCTCGGCCGAGAAGGGCTTATCACACATGTTATGATGCCTTAGCTTTTGTCAATGTTTTTAGCCATACTGAATAGCAATCAGATTGCAAAGACCTATTTGCTTTGCCAATGCTTGTTTTGAATAGCTCAAATAGGACAATATTACTACTAAGCTTAGATGCTAATCTATTCACGGGCAGCCCGTCAATATATTGGACTCTTTGATGTCAGGGTTGACGGACCCAGACCAATCTTGTTTTTATAGAGAAAGCAGTGTGGTGACAACAAGTCTTACACTTGCTCTGTTATTCTCCTTAGCTGATTTTAAAAAAAGCATTGAATAGGGTTAAATAGCAATATTTAGAATGCACAATTGCATCACCGGGTCTGGGGGCACAGCTTTTCTAGATATGTGGATCCAAGAACTGGCCTTAGGGTAAAATATATAACATTCCAGGCTCTTTATATCAGGAGAGGTACAAAACCAGGCTCCCCTCCAACGCCCCCTTCTATAGTCCTAATAATGGAATTGTTTATAATCTGGAGCAGACATGATGGTAATATAAAAATTGGGCGGAAGAGTTCAAGCAGACCATGTTTGCAGACGATAAATTGGTGTTAAGTGACAAACCTGTCCAGTCTCTCCTTCCATTAATGTCTGAGTTGGAACGATTTTGGAAGATAGAGGTTTTAAATCAATATACAGGAATTCGAGAACTACCACCAGAACTCACAGCCACACTTTGAGCCCCATACGCTCAGAAGAGGTCACCTAAGGCATTCCTTGCATATTTAGATTGCACACTAAATGCACAGATTGGGTATTTGGATTATTTTACACCTCTGACCTACCGTAGTCATGAACTACAAGCCTAGACCGTGGGTTCCATCCCTTGGACTGTCAGAACAGCAGTGACCAAGATGGTGATACTGCTTACATTGCTGTTCTACAGCCAGATGATATCACTACCACCTATTCTAACTAAGCAATTCTAATCTACCATTGACAATTATATTTAAAAAAGTAAAAAGCCGAAAAACGCACATAAATGTAAGCATCAGCCACCAGCGAGATGTCCTTTTCAGCGTAATTTGCTACTATCAAGCTGCGCATTTGAAGTTTCTTTTTGAAAGGGGGAAACAGGGCTGCTTCCTCACGTATGTTATAGCAGGTATCCCGTTATGGCTAGTGCCCTGATTGGAAAAAAGACAGAAGAATTGGAGTTCACTCTCATCCTGGGATACTAGGTCCCCACGCTTGGCATGCGGTAAAGTGAGCCAAAGGAAAACAACTACAATGTTTCCTTCACTTTTTGGCCCTTTTGTAATACTCCAGAAGCGCCGCCTGGGCTCAGACTGGGGTAGATTTAAGCTATGGAGGGAAAGGGGCTCACCTACACAGAGATCCTTAAAAAAAAATATGGGATCGTATAACTGGAGGCACTTAAAGATGTACATGCGCTCTTACTGAGCCTAAGAGGTTTCACTTCTTGCAGGTGCGTGAGGAGGTGCTGCACCCAACAGCGAAGGAAAGTGATTCGAGAGAGCTCAGTGACTATGAGAAGTGGATTAATGGGGGTGCCATTTACCACAACAGGAGTGCAATAGCCATCGTCCGCAGAATGCTACTTGTTAGTGAGCACCCAGGGAGTCTGCTAACTCACAAGAAATAGGAAAGAGACTTGAGAAGGGAGCTTCAAGGTGAGGAGTGGAAGAAGGTTTATATATTTTCTTAGAAGCCAACCATATTGTGTGAAGGGAAGTGGAACTGTCGGCGAGGTGGCCGTGTACTGTTACCTCACACCAAGAAACTGCATGAGTGGGATAAAGACAAAAGTTGGAACGGCTGTGAAGATGCAGGATAATTTTTGCAGATAAATACTTTTCTGTGTCTCACTCTGTGTCGTTGATGATAGGCTCAGACTCAGTTTAATTTCCAGCAGTCTTTATGCTCATGCTTCGATCTTAACCTGTGATGAACGGTATTATATACTCCGGGAAATCCTTGGGCAGCAACTGTGTGCAATCAGCTTCATGTTACATGCTTGGCGAGATCGCTAAGCTTCGCTCTGAGTGGGCTTTGCTCTGCAGTTGTGGAGGCTCCTGTGTGTTCTTTTTAGGATACCTGGCTCTTTGGTCACTTTTTGTGAATGTGCGGCTTTAGATTGTCCTTTCTTACTGTCTCGCCCTGCAGTTGGGTACAATGAAGACAAAATGCCTGTCTATTACTAGCTATCTACTGAATGTCATATTGCATCCACGTCTAGTCTTTGGCACTTATGGGGCAACTATGAGAGTACATTCGCTACAAGAATTTCCTTATAGTCATTCAAATGTTTATGCCTGATGCTAGAATATGCAGCACACTCTAGATTAGAGGTAGACAGAGTGTCTCCATCAAGGCACGTGGGGAACGGGGGGCTTAGGGGTCAACCTCGTTTTGGCAGGAGACTGGGGGTGAGTTATTTGAAAGCAAGAATAATGGACAGGGGAAACAGTACTGGGAGTACATTGATTTATTTAGAGTTTTATATAGCGCAAACATGACCCAAGTGGGTATCCGAGCACTTTATAGAAGCTCAGGTACAGCAGACAATTGAAAGTAATAAGAGTCACACAAAACAATATAGGAAGTACTAGTACCATGACTGGGTGAGAAACTCCCTCTAGTCCTACAGGGGAAACAGGACAAGCCATAGTGACAGGCAACAGATCGCAGGTGCCGCCTGTGTGCATTATCTGTGTCAGAGATCCTGGGAGCTAGAGCAGGTTTTTTTTTTAACAATAGTACTTTCACTTGTTTTTTTAAACCACAGGTGAAAGGTTAACTCTGATTTCAGAAGGTAGGGCATTCCAGATTCTCTGGGCAGTGCCCGATTTGTAGGTTTTCTTCTTCTTAAATTTGTGCAGTTTCAATAGCGTGGACGTCATGCTACTTGAGGTTCTTGCACCGCCAGATAGCTCCAGTTTTTGTGCAATGTGCCTCGGGTTGTTGAAATGTAAGGCTTTGTGTCTCATTCATGCAATTTTTAACTGAATTCTTGCCTCGAAATGAAGCCAGTTTTGTGAATTTATATCCGGTGGGACGTGGTTATTACGTTTAGATCCAGTAATAAGCCTTACAGCCCCTTAGGGGGCCAACTTTGATCTAGGAAGGCCACAATGGGTTACATTTCCATAGTCCAACCTGGAGGTTACCAGGGCTTGCACAACTGGTTTGAAATTATCGAAAGGCAATAAGGGTTTACTTTTCCCTCAAATGCTCATTTGTAAGTTAGCTCTTCTGGTGGCTGAACTGATGTGTTCCTACATGTTCAAATTCTTGTTGAGCGCTATTCCCATTGATTTCTTGGAATCTATAACATGTGGAATGCAATTGAGGGCTGTCGACAGTTTCATCCATTCAGCAATGTCAATTGATTGTTTAGGGGGTGCAATAAAAGAAATTCTGTTTTAAGAGTATTCAGTTTGAGGTGGTTGCAGGTCAACCAATTTTGAGTTTTTTGTAGAGTTGAGTTAAGAGACCTAATATTTTCAAGGGTGGAGATTTTCATTGAAAGTTGGGTGTCATCAGCAGACCTGTTGAGCACAACAAAGCACTCTGCACCAGTATCCAAATCTACAGCCACAATGCTTCTATCTCCAATCTAACACAACAGCCACAGACTATAAGAAATAGTTCAAGGATAGGCGGAGCTTGGGAACATGGCAGCCCGCTAAGAAGCCGGCCGTGAGCTGCTCTCCACCAACGATTCAACCATGGAGCTTCACTGATTCTAGGCAGACCGATGGGCTAGTGCAGACACCCTCTTTCATGTTGTAGAAGTGTGCCCTTCTGCTTCTCAGCCCCCCCACCGCATGTATCGCGCCCGTATGAGCCTGTGCTGAGTCCGTCTGCCTCCAGAGGGGTTAACTTTACATCTCCTTTTCTCTAGTTTTTCTTTGTTTTCCTTGTACGGCCCCTACGCGGCTGTGTGCCCTGCTATCGCTTTCGTTAGGCTGCGAGGTGCGCACGTTATCTGTTCTATTCGCCCAGCTAGTCCTAATAAGCACTCTGCTTCAGTACTCCATATACTGGTTTAACATCCTCCTACCACGCTGAGGCGTTTATCCGGACAACTGCCTGCAGTCGTGTCTTTGCCTGTATCTTGTCTGGATGTGTGTTGGCTTGGGCTTGCTGTTTTTAGGTCTCGGCTAGCGAAGGCTGCGCTTGCGCAGTCTCGCTCGCGAGATTTAATGACTTGGAGAAGAGGGGCTTGAGAGAAAAAGAAAAACACGCCACCGAATCCGAAAACACGCCCCCGAATCCGAAAATGCCGCTGCCTTTCTCCGAGGCATTTCTGCTTCACCTCGGAGAAAGGCAGTGGTGTGCTTGTTACAACTTCCGTTTCTGTGTGCACTGCAAATCCAGTGGATGCACCAGATTCTACTGCTTGGTGTGAAATCCCTTTTTTGAAATGCCCAAAGATTGCAGGCTGTGCAGCAGATGCGCACACGTGCATCGGCCCCATTGTACACAAAGCACTCGTGATACTCGTGACAGCTACTGAACCATTTTATTAATAAAATAACTGTCCTTCATTGCGATCGGACGGGCATAGCAAACGAAGCTAGCACCGAGGTGACAAGACGCAGCAGTGTAAACACTGACCTAAAGAATCAACAAAGCAGCGAGCGCGCTTCCATTTTTGCGCGGTGGATGGCGGTCCAGGCTACACGTGCGCCTACACTGAGGGCGGCAGCGGAGTGTGTTTACATGTGGCGTCGCGTCCCGGTGCCTTCCCCTCATCCACCCCGGCCGGGGCGGGCTGTCTGCCTCACCCCCCCCCTACCCGCCACCACTCCCTCTCCCTGACAGCCCCTTCCAAGACCCGACGCGAAATTAGCAGCGAGGAAGCGTGTAATTGGGCGAGTCACGTGTGCACAGGGGCCGGGAGCCGGGGGAGGGAGGCAGCCGCAGGCAGCCGAGCCCAGAGCAGGGGCAGCGCCTCAGAGCATGCGAGCTCTGCCCGGGGGCGCTCAGAGCAGGCGGGATGCGAGGCAGATCGGAGCTTCCGAATCCCCTCTACTTCCACGGACGGAGTGATTCCGCAGTCACACGCGCACACACACATCACACGCTGGTGGGGCCCATTACACCAACATTCATCCTACCACTCTATCCTTGCCATGTATAAGGGGAAACACTTTTCAATATCTAACCAATCTGAATGTACCCTGAGGTCAATGGCATCAACTAGTTGCTATAGATTTGGTGAAACATCTATACACTCTTCATAATCAATAAACATGACAATAAAATAACCACCCGACACAGTAATTCAAACAGAATATTGTTTATCTAAAATTGTAAGAAAAGCCAATTAAATGCAAGATCATTTCTTTCATATTTACCTATTCTGGCTAAAAGTCGTTTTCTAAGTCAGAACCGGTCCTCAGCAAAATAGTTAAAGTTTCTAGCCGTCATGTAGAGTCACCGTCCTCTCCGTCAGCATCGGGACCTCTGATCATTGGTTCGGGAAGAAGTGGCGCTAGACCTCTCTAGTCTACTAATATTTATACCAAATTTACATTCCAAATGTTGCAATCATATCTTTCAGGAACAGTCGAATGGCGGAAATTATGTTGTCTTGGTACATTGGGATACAACGATAGATTTTCTCACGTATTGATAGTCTCAAATAATGAATAGAAATTAGGAGTCCATACCTAATTCGTTACTTCTACGGATGTCTCTTTAGGATAAAATGTATCTCATTCGTGGGACCATTATAAGTTCATCAGGTCGGTATTTGGATTGGCAACAATCTTCACGTTCAGGGGCATCTGGCATCTCTCCCAGATTTGTCGTCATGATCATGGCTTTTCAGTTCAATGGGAGGACAAGGTCGCAGTCAGCGCAAAGCCTTCTCTCAAATTTTCCATCTACTCGAATGCAGGCTGCGGGTGGTAGCCATTTTGTAACAGGCCATAATGGTCAACTTAAGTAAAAGAAACACAAAACATAATTACTGCATGGAAATGATTATACAGTGTTATTCCCCTGCTAATACCCTTATGTGTATGTATTTATCTAGCCATTTGCGACATCAAAAGCCATTAATGCATATTAATTATAAGCGCAAAACACAATAACATCACATAAGCAACATTTATTCTGTCAACTTGCTCACCAACTTAATTCACTTATTACTGTAGCCATGCAATAGCATTCCCACGTGTACTTCTTCTGTTAATAAGGTTGGTTAGACAAGACTCGACAAATCTTTAGTAATTATTAATTAATCAGTAGTATTTTTAATAATAACATACGAAAATGAAACAGGTATTTGGTTTTAAAGTAAAAACCCTGCTCCATCAATCCCCCCTTTGGTGATATCTTATCACCACAAAAATCAAAACCCAAAAATCAATTTAATTTCCCCTTTTGAAAAAATTTAAAAATATCTCTTGTTCATTTTTTAAACTCTTGTTTCCATATCATCTTCTCTTTTAGTTTCTATATACATGCTTTCCCTCAATTCTTCTAGTTCTATTTCTTGTGGATCTCTTTCTGGTTTCTTTTGTCTCTTTTTAACATTTTCTCGTGTAATTTTCTTTTTATTTCTTCTGTATCTACAACACATACACCCTAATCTAAGAATTAATAATGCAACAATTACACATGTTAATGGAAATAATATCTTACCAAAAATGGTACTACCTATTTTAGCTACAAAATTGTTAATAGCAATCATCTTATTAGCCATTTTAGTCCAGATACTTTCAGCTTCCAGTGGTACTAATTCTTCATGCAAATCAGTAATGTTTTTGATATAGACCTTTAGATCTTTGCTTTCGTCAGGAATGTAAGTGCAACAATGTTGAACTTTCAGCATTCCACAGACTCCACCCTCTTTTGCCAATAGAATGTCAAGGGCAAGTCGATTTTGCATCGCCATAGCGCGTAAAGCAACCATTTCAGTATTTACCAAAAGAAAGCCTCCAGCGGTGCTTGTTGACAAGCGATCCACCACTGTTGACAGCTTCCGAATGCCAAATGCATTCAAAGAAATTCCCACTGCTGGTATTAAAGCTCCAAAAATATCTCCTACAATTTCTGTCCATGTTTCTCTTCTGTAACGTGTTAATGGATTAGTTTGTTCAGCATTTTCTACTCTATCCATGTGAAAAATCTTTGGAAAGACCAGGCCAACAGAACATGTGCCAAACCAATGGTCAGGCAAACGGTAATAAGCCTTGTTCCCACAAATATAATACACTCCCGGAAAAACTGGATCTTCTCCTCCTCTAAATCCCCATCCGGTTGCAATAAAGTATGTATCATGGCACTCACTAGTCCCTATGAAATAATAATCATACTGGGATCTCTTCCTGGTAATGCATAGTTTGCCTTTCTGTGGTGCATCTATAGCCATAGTTGGACTGGCTCCGTTTTTCAACTCTCTTTCTTTCTCAATGTCCCACACTGTTTCACTCATTTTATGCCCTTCTGCTTTCTTGTGCATGTTCAATCTTCTTCTCTCAACCATGTCTAGGAAAGTTTTCTCTTCTTCTTTCAAACTGCAGGTTAAATTGTTTTTAAAAACATATTCTAATGTTAATTCTCTAGTTTCTATAAAAATCTAACCTAAAGTGTTAGCTTCTTTAGCAGGATTCGGTTCTTTATTCATAGGCAGTTGCCCAAGAATATTATCTACATTAGACATATTATAATCTAATTTCCCTAATTGATAAAATATACTAATCAACACACTACATGAAATTCCATACGAAGCCGGAAGATGATGATAAGTCACTCCTTCCGAAACAGAGGCAGGTAATTGCATACAGACGTAGCAATCCCTTACATCCATTGTCTTTACGTATTCATACAATAATTTTGAAAACACATTGCTAGAAAAATCATTAATTGACCTATCCTTATGTATATATACATTGCTAGTTCTAGTTGCAACTATCTTCTGTGAACTTTTCCCTATGTTAGTCCTGTTCTCAGTATGTCCTTCTAAAGTGTCTATAGTTACTCTAAAAGAGATCAATAGAGCAAACACGCTCCAAAGCAGCATTAATAATCCTGTACAGCAGCAGCACATCTTGCACCATCTTTTCATGAAGGTACATCTACTTTGATTATTCTCAGTGTTAGCCATCTTGTTAATTTGACCGTGTCTTTTGACTTAGCCTCTTCTACTCCACTACCGAACTTTAGGGCAGCAAGTACCCAACAGATTATTACAATCTATTAGTTTTAATTTTACTTCTTTTTCTTTCTTCTCCAAATAATTTCTTTGGATTTATTCAATTTGGATTTTCATCACTTTTCACTGTTTCTTCATCATCATCAAACTGTATTAGGTCCTGAACATCCGTTTCTTCTCCAATGTCGGACAAGATAACTCCCAGGATTCCCACTGCTTCTTCTTCATCAACCACTTTCAGTAAAGCCTCCTCTGGACTTCCTTGACTGTCTGCCTCTTCTCCTTGTTCAGGCAGTGCCACATACGTCCATTCTGGTGACTTATACTTCTGGTTTGGTTTTCTGATTCTTTTAGTTCCTTCAGATATCTTTGTTTCCTCTTCTTTCGTTGGGTTTTGACTTGACACTTCGTTCACCTGTTCAGCTTTTGAAGAGTTAACTCGTGTCAGTCGATATCTTAGTATCATTATCTTGTTGGGCCAAAGATCTCCTTTAGCATTTCTCTTTTGTCTTCCTTCTTTATTGTTTCTTTCTCCAATCCAAGTTCTCTTTCTCAGAACTCTTCCTCCATGTATCTCGTTTTCACTTTCATCAGATTCTGTCTCAGTTGTCTCTTGTTCATCAACAATTTTCTCTTCTCCAACAACTTCCTTTTCTCCAACAGTCTCTTTTTCCACCAATTGAGATTTCCCTACTTCTGTCCCTCCTCGGGTCTCCGACACGCAATCTTCTTGCTGTCTACTTGTCCCTTCACCTAGCTTGTTGTCGATGTTCCCTACACCTCCTCGGGGTTTTTCCGCAATCTGTCCCTCTCTTTCTTTTCCTGTCTCTTCTTTTTCAAAAATTATCTCAGGTGGAACTTGTCCAATTTCCTCATTTGATTCAGGTGTCACTTCTGTTGGAATGTTCTTCTCTTTCCTTTCTTTCTTTTTGTGTTTGTCACTGTTAGTTGGAACTTCAGGCACTTCTTCAGAATCTGGGCTCGTCTCTGCAGTTTGCAATGTTCTTTTCAGAATTTCTTCTGGTGGGACGAAAGTTTCTCTTAACTCACTTTCCCCCTTTTCAGGATTCTTTTTCCTTTTTACTGCCTCACTGTCTGCATCATCACTGGAATCTGATTCTTCAAAGTATTCTTTTCCAGTACCGTCACTTGGGTTTGGAACTCTCAGCGTGTGACTTGCATGTATCCAATTTTTCACTCCAGCACATTTCACAGCAGTCGTTGTAGTCAGAATGACTTGTCTTGGCCTTCCCCACCTTGGAACCAGGCAATTCCTTCTTCTGTGGACTTTTATTCTTACCCAGTCCCCTGGGCTCAGATCATGGGCTGGTTTCTTTTCAAGTGTGGTGGCGTCTTCTCCAACCTGGTGAAACACAGAATGAACTGCGTCAGCCAGGCCTTTACAGTAATCCAAAATCATGTCATCAGTTATAGTCATCAGCTTGTTGACTGGTACAAATGCATGTCTCATAGCACGTCCCATGATAATTTCATGTGGACTCAAACCTGTTGTTCTGGCTGGAGTAGACCTAATTGTCATCAGGACTAGAGGCAAGACATCAGGCCATTTCATTCCTGTGGCCAGGCACATTTTGGCAATTCTGTTTTTGATGGTACCATTCATTTGTTCAACCCCACCAGAAGCCTCTGGTCGGTAAGCACAATGTAGCTTCTGCTGTACACTCAATGCTTCACAGATCAAACCCATGATTTCATTATAGAAATGTCCTCCTCTGTCTGATTCAATGGTCACTGGGAACCCATACCTTGGGATGAATTCTCTTAACAGTAGCTTGGCCACTGTTATCCCATCATTTCTTCTTGTTGGATATGCCTCCACCCACCAGGAGAACAAACAGACCACCACCAGGACATACCTTAATCTATTGACTTGGGGCATTTCAATTAAGTCTATCTGCATTCTTGTGAAGGGTCCTCCTTCCCTGCCTATTGTTCCTAGGCTCACCACTGTTCTCTTTCCAGGATTGAATTGCTGACATATCAGGCATCTCTGACAGAGACTTTCTGCCAACAGCCTGAATTTTGCATTGTACCAGGTCTGCTTAAAGGCCCTTATCATCGCATCCCTCCCCAGGTGTCCCTGGCCATGATACATCCTTGCCATTGTTGACAACATGCTATTGGGCATGACTGGTCTTCCATCCCTATAGACCCACACGTGGTCTTTTTCCCTTGGTGCACAACCTGCTTTCACCCAATCTTTCATTTCCTCATCTCCTGCCTCATCCTGCAACTGCTTCACTTCCTCCCATGTTCCCACCGCATTAGTAAACATTAAGGAACAAGAAGACATTTCTCTTTCTTTACTCCGATTAATGGAATGATTATTCCTTGCACAGTACTGTGCTATATCATTGGCAAATTTATTCCCAACGGTGACGAAATCATCACCTTGACCATGAGCAGCACATTTTACAACTGCTAGTTCTTTAGGCAGCTGTATCGCCTCTAGCAATTTTCCAACCACTTCAGCATTCTTTATGGGAGTTCCACTTGAGGTCAGGAAACCTCTTTGTAGCCATAACTGGCCAAAATCATGGACAACTCCGAAGCCATACTGGCTGTCAGTCATTACAGTCACTCTCACATTTCTTCCAATCTTACAAGCTTTCGTTAGTGCCACCAATTCTGCCACCTGAGCGGATTTAACTCCTTTCAAAGGTGATGCTTCCACAACTCCTGAAACTGTACACACAGCATATGCAGCACTCCGTGTTCCTTCATCCGTTCTCAAACAAGATCCATCCACAAACAACACATGATCACTCTCAGGCAGTGGCAGATCTCTTATATCTGGTCTTGGTTTTGTACAATAATCAAGCACATCCAGGCAATCATGATCAACTTCATCTCTCACTCCCACACTTTCAGCATCAGGCAACAGCGTTGCTGGATTCACATTCACACATCTCTCAAGGCTCACATTTGTTGCACCAAGAATGACTTTCTCATATTTAGTCAGCCGACTATGAGACATGAACTGTGTCCGGCTCCTTGTTAAAAGGATTGCCACATCATGAGGTACGAATACCCGTACAGGGTATCCCATTATAATTCCTTCACTTTGTTCCAGACTTGTGCATGTAGCAGCTACTGCTTTCAGGCAACCTGGTAAACCCACAGCTACTGGGTCAAGTGTTGATGAGAAGTATGCAATTGGCCTCCTCAGACGTCCATGTTTCTGGATTAACACTGAAAGTGCACATCCATTTCTCTCACTACAGTACAGCTCAAATTCTTTTTCGTAATCTGGCATTCCTAGGGCAGGAGCTTCACATAGCCTGTTCTATAACTCTTTAAATGCTGCCATTTCTTCTGGGTTTAACTCCAAAGGGTCTTTCACCTCACTTTTTGTCAATTTAATCAGTGGCTTGGCAATCAAGGAAAAGTTACTTATCCACTGACGACAATAACCAACCATTCCCAGGAACATTCTCACTTCTCTTTGTGTCATTGGGGCTCTCATTCCTCTGATAATTTTGATCCTGTCAATGGTCACTTTCCTCAGGCCTTTCTCAATATTATGTCCCAGATACTGGACTTCTTTCTTGCAGAATTGCAATTTGGCTCGGGATACTTTTAATCCTCCATCTGCCAAGTGATTCAGTAAAGCAATGGTGTCTACTTCACAAGCTTCACGTGTTTTTGATGCCACAAGCAGGTCATCAATGTATTGGACCAAAACTGAATTTTCAGGCATTGTTAAACTCTCCAGAGTAGCAGAGTGGCGTAGCGGAAGCGTGCTGGGCCCATAACCCAGCGGTCGATGAATCGAAACCATCCTCTGCTACCAAGAAACTGGTTCAGATCGGAGCTTCCGAATCCCCTCTACTTCCACGGACGGAGTGATTCCACAGTCACACGCGCACACACACATCACACGCTGGTGGGGCCCATTACACCAACATTCAACCTACCACTCTATCCTTGCCATGTATAAGGGGAAACACTTTTCAATATCTAACCAATCTGCATGTACCCTGAGGTCAATGGCATCAACTAGTTGCTATAGATTTGGTGAAACATCTATACACTCTTCATTATCAATAAACATGACAATAAAATAACCACCCGACACAGTAATTCAAACAGAATATTGTTTATCTAAAATTGTAAGAAAAGCCAATTAAATGCAAGATCATTTCTTTCATATTTACCTATTCTGGCTAAAAGTCGTTTTCTAAGTCAGAACCGGTCCTCAGCAAAATAGTTAAAGTTTCTAGCCGTCATGTAGAGTCACCGTCCTCTCCGTCAGCATCGGGACCTCTGATCATTGGTTCGGGAAGAAGCGGCGCTAGACCTCTCTAGTCTACTAATATTTATACCAAATTTACATTCCAAATGTTGCAATCATATCTTTCAGAAACAGTCGAATGGCGGAAATTATGTCGTCTTGGTACATTGGGATACAACGATAGATTTTCTCACGTATTGATAGTCTCAAATAATGAATAGAAATTAGGAGTCCATAACTAATTTGTTACTTCTACGGATGTCTCTTTAGGATAAAATGTATCTCATTCGTGGGACCATTATAAGTTCATCAGGTCGGTTTTTGGATTGGCAACAATCTTCACGTTCAGGGGCATCTGGTATCTCTCCCAGATTTGTCGTCATGATCATGGCTTTTCAGTTCAATGGGAGGACAAGGTCGCAGTCAGCGCAAAGCCTCCTCTCAAATTTTCCATCTACTCGAATGCAGGCTGCGGGTGGTAGCCATTTTGTAACAGGCCACAATGGTCAACTTAAGTAAAAGAAACACAAAACATAATTACTGCATGGAAATGATTATACAGTGTTATTCCCCTGCTAATACCCTTATGTGTATGTATTTATCTAGCCATTTGTGACATCAAAAGCCATTAATGCATATTAATTATAAGCGCAAAACACAATAACATCACATAAGCAACATTCTATTCTGTCAATTTTCTCACCAACTTAGTTCACTTATTACTGTAGCCATGCAATAGCATTCCCACGTGTACTTCTTCTGTTAATAAGGTTGGTTAGACAAGACTCAACAAATCTTTAGTAATTATTAATTAATCAGTAGTATTTTTAATAATAACATACGAAAATGAAACGGGTATTTGGTTTTCAAGTAAAAACCCTGCTCCATCACGGCGAGGGAGAACCGCGCACACCACCGCTTCCGAGCAGCAAGCCCGGCTGCCAACATGGCCGAAGGTGCATTTTGATTCTTCCCCTTCTACGATTCCCTGGGATATTTTGTTTACATCTGCGTCTTAACTACGCATGTGATGCCTAAGACTACATACCTGCTCAGTCCACCCTCGGAGGTGCAAGCAGCATTAAAAAAAAGGTTCTATGTGCGCGTGTTGCCTCAAACGCGACCCCATTGAAAGATGAGAGATGTGGGAGTAATGTGTGCGTACACCTGCCTGAGTTTTCGCTGCAGACTGGACTTGGCTGCACACTGGGGCGGACAACCAAACACCGCATTACAGCCCCTTGATCCCTTCATCGTGATGTAGCAACACTTGTACAATCACGTCATCGCTATCCTCGCTTGAGGTGGAGATTCAATTCAATTGACTTTGCATGTTTGCTATCTCCCGCACCCACACAGCGCTTTAAACTACGGGGGCTCAGTAGTGAAATGTTGGTTATAATGGTTAAGAGAATACTGAGAAATTGAGACTTAGTCTATGCCGCTGTGTTCGACGGTAGTACTTTATTTTGTGGTGATTTTAAAGGAACCGTCGTAGTGGGATTTAATTTTCTTCTCCTTAGACGTTTGGCAGGTGGGCATTTACGTGTTTCGTTATGAGATATTCAATGCCGTTTTAAACCTTTTTTGACGATGGCGGCAATGTTCCGCCTCTCGGAGTTTCTATCTGGTCTGTCCGGTTTGAGGAGCGTGTTTGTAGTCTCCATTTTGGTTACTAGACATTTACAGTTGTAGAAAAATATTATTGTCGGTAGACCAGCAGGCTCACCCCTCCCCCCCCCCCCCCCGTAAATGGAAATATGTATTTTTGACAGCCCGTGACCTCCACATGGTCACTATTTTGTCAACGCTGCGCCGACGTCGCCTGAGAAACGCGGCCTACCCGAGGCCTGTACGAAGCTCCGGATCTTCGGACTCGCGTGAGCAGGTCTGCCGGAGGAGGGTTTAGTTTAAAAGCGAGGCGAAGAAGCAGGGATTGCCCTCAGCGTTACTACGAGTGTACCGTCTTTCTTAACCGAAATGCCTCTCTGCTTTCGAACCCTGGCGCAATTTGTGACCGGAATTATTATGGAAAATATATTACGTTTTAAATTACTCTTTTTCTGTACAATGTGCATTTTAAATGGGACCCCATCTATCTATACCCGTGTCCTTCATAGGAAGCTATGTTGGTGTCGTTTCTTTATGTAAAGCAATCTTTTTCGATTTATCCGCATTGCTGGTGTCACAATGTCTACCAGGGCTCCTGTAGCAATACGAAAACATATTGCGTTGGTGCTTGAACTTCACTCTGCAACTGCAGTAATAAAACCGGAGCAGTCCGCAATTAGCATTTCTAATTTTAAATTCAAATATGGTTAACTCTATTTACCAAACCATGTTAAGAGCAGCGTCTGGCCAGTTATTCTACTAAAAAACAGGATATATTTTGCTCTCAGATTTAGGATCTGGCTCCCTTCAAATTATACTTCACTTCCTTTTGTAAAAAAAATAATTACTCATGAAATCTTAATCTTCATAGAGCCTGTTGAGGGGTTTGTCAGTTGATCCAGCAAAAAGTAAATATGTGTTAAATTTTGAGGTTACTGTGTGGCTCTATGTGTGTGTGTGTGGGGGTGGCTCTGTGTGGGGGTGGCTCTGTGGGGGTGGCTCTGTGTGTGTGGGGGTGGCTCTGTGTGTGTGGGGGTGGCTCTGTGTGGGGGTGGCTCTGTGTGTGTGGGGGTGGCTCTGCGTGTGGGGGGGGGTGGCTGTGTGTGTGTGTGTGTGTGGGTGGCTCTGTGTGGGTGGCTCTGTGTGTGGGGGGGAGGGTCTGTGTGTGTGTGGGTGGCTCTGTGTATGTGGCTCTGTGTGTGTGGGTGGCTTTTTTTTTAGGTGGCTCTATGCGTGGTGGGTCTGTCTGTGTGTGGGTAACTGTGTGTGAGTAGGTGGCTCTGTGGGTGGCTCTATTTGTGTGTGGGTTGCTCTATGTGAGTGGCTCTGTGTGGGTGGCTCTGGGTGTGTGGCTCTGTGTGTGGGTGCAAATGCAATAGGTCTCGCATTTGAGAGTGATTAAGCTATTGACATTGTAAACAACAATGCCGTTTCTTTAAATGTTTTAAAATCAAAAACATAAACAAAAAGAATGTCATGAGCAATGCCAATAGCTCTAACTTTAACAATGCCGAGACCATTGCATTGTAAATGCTTGTTCAGGGCTGCTAGCGTGCTCGGTGAATCCCGAGCAGCGCACCGCACCCTGTCTCGAACTGCCGAGTCAGCCTCTTGTCCCAGGGTCAGTCCTGGCAGAATAAGCACACGCTGTTTCCTGGAGGAGCCCCAGGGAGGCAGCTGGAAGTTTGCCTATTGCGGTCTGCCTGTCCTTGAGGCTCAGGAAGGAGTTCCATCTAAAGACTGCCAGTTCAAGGACTTAAACCAGGTAAACGAGGGTAGATTGAAGCATGGTACGGACTCTATGTATATGGAGTTAGTATTTCAACCACCTGTGGGTAAAAAGCTGATCTCTACGAGGTGTGAACTATTAGCACAGGATAAGGCGCTCTCTTCTCTATACACCGGCTCCATCCCTGATGGTGAGGCATTACTTGGTAATAGGTGTAAATTGAGATCTAGCACTTTCCTTGGAAGGGAATCTACCTCCCAACTAGAACTGCAACCTAGACAACCTCCAGGGACTGCACTGAGTACACTTAAAAATAGAAACCTTCCAGTGAAGCCAGGGAAGGTCATCCCTTTAAAAGAGAGAAACAAGGGCTTAGCCCCAGTACACCCGAGAGTGACTCCCTCCCTTAGTCTTACTTCAAACTGAACCCACAGTGCAATATGGAATCTACGGAGCAGGCAGTTGCCCCGTCAGGAAATTCCCTGTCATTACATCCAGCCATACCCACTCTAAATAGATTTTCGGTCCTAAGTGACCTGGCTTCAGTATCTGTAACTTGTGGGTTGGAGGGGGGAGACTTGACACCAAGTACACTTTTAGAGGGGCCCCCTAGGTTACTTCAGGCCTGGACTTGGTACAAGGGATGTTAAGCCAGCTGTTAGAGATCAAGGAGCGTTTCTCAACCTCTGAAACCAATCAGAAGAGAATCCAGGACACGTGCAGCAGCCTGGAGGAAAATCTCAGCATTGGCACAGCGCATGGATGAGCTGGAGAATCAGGTGGGAGAGCTGAGGTCAGATGTGAAAGATAATACCTAGGAAGTGGTCAGGCTTAAGCTGAGGGAGAGGGATCTATCTGACAGGTTAGAAAGGCTGGAAAACAACTCTAGAAGAAATAACATCAAGATTCTTGACATAAAGGAGGGGTTGGAAGGGAATAACGTTAAAGCTTTCGTCATAGATATCCTGACTAAGGCCTTCCCGCAAGTTTCTTCCTCTTCAGTTTGGGAAGCAGAAATCCAACGGATGCATCGGGACCCTTTCAAACTCAACCCTGTTCGGAAGAAGTCCAGGAAAATTCTAGTATATATACAATCATTCCCCCTTAAGGAACAACTACTGGGGGCAGCCCTTAAACAAAAGATCACCCAGGTACAGGACGTATCATTTAAAATAAGGTCGGACTTTTCACGCGTGACAGAGGACAGAAGATGGTAGCTGGTTAAGCGGATTGACCCTTTGAAGGAAATGGGTGCCCAAGTGTAGCTAAGGTTTCCTGCTTTTCTCAAAGTGATGTGGGCCAACAAGATGTACAATTTTCGATGTCCAGAGGAGGTAGACAATTTTCTGGTGCATAATAAACCTTCAGCTAGCTAAAACATTTACTGTCCATATGGTGGGAGCTTAGTGCTTCATTGTATGAGACTAGTTTGTGGGTTGGCGGATAGCAGCTTGAATTGGCATTCGCCAATAGGTAGTCAGGGAGGGTTCCCAGGGGAGGGAGTGGGGAAGGGGTGTGTCCGGGGTGCACAAGTGGTGGTGGGGAGCATTGGGGAAAAAAGAAAATGAAAAAGTGCCCTCATTTTATATAACCTTTTTTAATGGATGCAGCTTGACCTGGGAACATGATGATGGGGGATAGAGCGGGTCTTATGGGAGGGGACTGTTTAGAAATTTTGTGTTGGAATGTGAGTGGCCTGAGGGTCAAAAGAAGACCGCTAAGAGAGAAAGCAGGCACTCCCTAAAATATTTTAAGGTCCTAGAGGAGGGAGTAGAAAGAAGCAAATAAAGGTATAAACCTCTAATCTGACCTATTTAATTTTTAACTTGACCCACCAGGGTTCTGAATTACCAAAACACCTTCTGCATATAATACATTTACATAGAAATCATCAAATGTTTTTAAAGGACATTTTATTATCAAACCTATCTTTTTATAAGCATTTTTTTTGTTTTATGCAACTTTGAATACATGTATGTAAAAAAAATAATTCCACAATTATCTATTATCATAGCACATCTACTATTACAATTTTCACATCATTTCTTTTTTATGAGTGTTTTGTAGTATTAAATCCACATGGGACATCCCATAGACATCAGAAACATAAAAATACAAATAATAACTATTATCAATCTTTCAATACTGCTATGATACTCACACATGCTTACATTCATACAACACCATTGCAAAACATATTATCTAAAATGGATAGTAGGACCCTAGGATGGATCTCAGAAATGTTAACAGGCGGACTTTTACATTCAGTTCGCAACACCGTCTGACATAGGAGATACAAATCTCCAAAGCCACTTTTCAGGAAACAGTTTGCGGTCTACGCGCGTTTCAATGGAGAACCACCTTCTTCAGGACCAAAATTTGTTGGCGATACATTTGAAAAACATTCACGGAATGTCTGTGGAAAAAGGGGAAGGAACATTAGCTAGCAGAAGGTTTTGGTATATCATTCATTTTTCATATGTAGATACTTCCTAAAATTTTAATAATACTGCAAGGTTCAATTTCACTCTTTGCTACATTAGGTGCTCAGTTATCTCAGTTATCTGTGAGTGTACTGAATTGTTAGGTGTTTCATGCATAAGGTGTATTCAGAAAGAAAAGTGACCAGAAATGAAACCCACGTTTAATTAGGGAAACTGATCAAGGAGGGAAGGTAGGGATGGCCCAGTAAGTTGGAAGTAGAAAGGCCACCCGTGAGAAGAAATAACTGATTGAGGTCAGCTCCTCAAAGTCAGATAATGGGAACCTAAGTGTCGCTAACCTTCAAATGGTATAGTACACACTTGTCTTGCAAGAGAAATTCTGTATTGCATCCAGAGGATGTCACTTTCTGGAAAAAATATAAAAAATAATAATGTTCAAAGTGAGGCACAACCCAATCCAAAACAAGCAGATTAAAATTTGGTTGGGAAGATCATATATAAACTGTACCTCCAGCATTTAGTCGAGAACGATATATTTAGGCTAATTTTCAGGCTGTAGTTCAGTGGGTCAAAGGCAGGCAGCTGTAAGTGTAGATAAATAATTTTACAATACTTAAATACCGCGATTGTGTTATATCAGTACAATTAAAGGTACTTGTATGTGGCACTTTATTTACCCCTAAAAGATACCAGGCCTCATTTCATAGAGTAGAACCTAGATGGGGGATCTCTCAACGACAATCCTTATTTTCAGATGATGGGTAATCTTCTTTTAAATTCTACTGAGGTCCTAACACATACTGATGAAGAGACAAATAAAAGGAATATTAAAGCTGCAGGTAATATGTGTGTGAAAAGCTAAATAGCGTCTTCTCAGCTATACAATCATGGGTCCTTTATTAACTGTATGGATTTGCGTGGGGCGAGTTATAAAAAAAGGGACTTGCTGTAATGGAAGACCCATCGCTGTTGATGTTAGCGAAATTACCCCCAACAAGGACCTGCATCAAGCAGCAAGCAGTAGCGGACTTACGCGTGTGAGCTTTTCGGCGTTTGGCCTTCATTGTGTACGCGTAGAGTAAGACGACATAATGCAACGCTGAACATCTAAAGGGCCTTGCGTCTGGTACCAAATACCAAAACCGATTAGCCTACCTGTGTCCGGGCATCTCGTTCTGAATAGGGTGACCTGGCTTGCCGGTGCCTACCGAATTTCCGGGGTTTTAAACTCTCCCGCGAGTATCGAAGGCTACAGCCAAATATCGCGGTATGTCTGATAAAGATTGGGAAAGTCATTCGACTATAGGCACCATCTTGGATAGGTTGATGTTCCCAAAATTTATTCGAACTGAGGGAGGGGAAAATGAGTAAGCTAAATTCCCGTGATATTTAGAGCGGGGAATATTCAATATACCCTGTCTCGTGTGCATCGGTGCCATCTTGGATAGATGGAATTATCCACAATATATTTAAACAAAAGGAAAAAAGAATAAGTAATCTGAAATACCGCGATATTTTGAGCGGGGAATGTTCTATATACACATTCACGTATTCACACGAGTTCTAATGGGGCTGTAAGTTATACAACTGTAAGCGCCATATTGGAATAGTTAGAGAACTCATATGGAGTGGTTCAGAAAACCATATTGAGTATATATGGTAGTAATGAGCTTCAGTTCCCTAATAGTTTCCAGCGCTAAATTGTATAGTACCGGAAGTTATTCAATTGTGGACGCCATATTGAAGTAGTTAGAGAACCCATGTGTCGTGGTTCAAGAAATCAAATTGAGTATATATGGAAGTAATAAATTTCAGTTCCCTAATAGCTTTCGGCGTTAATATGTAAAATGAGGGCATAAGTGATGCCAAAGGCCCAATGAAATAGTAAAGGACATTTTTTTTATAAATTGTAAATGCAGCGAGATAATATGATTGGGCAACTTAACTTTAAAGCAAAAACTACAACACAAGAAAAAAAAAAAATATATATATATATATATATACATGTGTTTTGAAAATAGACTTAAAGCTAGCATGGTCCACTTGTCTATTTATGTAATAATCCATGTGATATCCTCATTGAGGCCTCTGCGTACTGTGACACAATTAAAGATCCAAAAAGTCTCCCTATTCTTATGCACTTTTGTAACATCATAGCCCGGTTTATGGATTATTTTCTCTAATATGAGCCATTTAAGATCTTGTTCATTGTGATTGTAATCCATATAGTGTTTTACCATGGGGGCTTGTGTTTTGTGCGATCTGATGGCGGATTTGTGTTCTGATAATCTTTTTTGATAAACAAATTTTTATTGTTTTGAATGAAACAACAGAAAAAAACCTTGAGCCTGATGAGCCACCAAATTGCAATCACACAGCACGAGACCCCGCCATCCCCCCGCCCCCACCCGAAGCCCCCCCTCCGCCCCCCCCCCCCGAACCGCATATTCATAACACATTGCCCAACCATTTCCCCCAGACCCTACGGTATGTTTTTAAGGCAGCCCCTCGCCTGATAGAGAGTCCGGTCCTGTGCCGCGCACCAGTCCACTCCAGCGCTCCATTTGGCCAAGCTAGGCTGCTGCGGATGCTTCCAAGCCGCTGCTATATCTCTTTTCGCCACCATTAATGCTGTCATAAGGAATAGCTTCTCTGGGCGCGTGCCATCCAGGCCGTCCGTGATGCCCAGAAGGGTGTGTCTAGGGTTGTGTGGCACCATCCATCCCAAGACCTCCGTGAGATCGACTTCTATGCCCCTCCAATAACCCCCCAAGTCCGAACAAGACCACACCATGTGGATGAAGTCAGCCGGGGCAAAACCGCATCGGGGGCAAGCTGCCGTAGCGGAGAGGCCCGCACGGTGCAGACGAGCCGGTGTGAGGTAGGCAGTATGAAGATAATAGATTTGAATAAGCCTCAGTTTGGCGGAGGCCGTCACCAGCCTGGGGGCCATAAGGGCATCCCGCCAGTCGACCTCGTCCAAGGGACCCACCCACTCCTCCCACCGTTCCTTCAGACCTTCCCGGGGTGTTCTGATAATCTTAAACGGAATTCTCTGCCAGTTTCCCCTATGTAGCCAAGGCCACCAGGACAAAGGAAGATTACATTATGACTTCTGCAGTTTGTGTGACTTTTAAACCTACCTCTTTTTGTGCCATAAGACCATTCTTCTGTAGTAATGGCTGTTGGACATGCATGACTGGTCCCACATCTATGGTTACCCAAAATCTGTGGTAGTCCGTCAATAGTATTCTGTTCCATGGTTCTTATAGTTTGTTTCATTCTGCTGTGTACAAGTTTGTCTCGTAAATTTTAGTTTCTTCTGAAGGCTACAATGGGTTTTGTAAGTGCCACACTGTTGTCATTAGTATTTAAGATCTTCCAATTTTTATTTAAAATCTGTTGTATCTTGTTGTTATAGCATGTGTGATTAATCACACATACTAATCTTTCCAAAGGTTTTTTCTCCTTTCCAGTAATCAGGTTGTCTCGATTATAGTATTTGGCACGTTTCATGGATTGTTTAATAAGACGTTTAGGGTAGCCCCTGAGTAGTAGTCTTCTTTTCAATTGTTCAGCATGTCTCATAAAGTCATGCATGTTGGTGCAGTTACGCTTGATTCTGAAAAATTCCATAGCTAGCATGCTGTAGTACTGTGTTTTTAGCTGTCGGTTTTCTATACAGACTAACCTCAATGCTCTCTTCTCCGCTTTTGATCCAAAAACTCTACTTTATCGTGTAAGTATTTGGCAGTAAATTTAAGGTTACAGTTGCTGTGATTTAACCATTCAATAAACTGATTTAGAGTCCCTTCATCTCCAGTCCAGACAAAAAATATGTCGTCAAATCTATGCCATGTTGTGATATTCTCATAGAAGGGGGCCATTTCGTTAAAGATATGTTTGAGTTCGAATTCACCCATGTACGTGTTGGCTACACTCGGTGCACATGAAGTACCCATGCTAGTACCTTGTATTTGTTTGTATAGTTTTTCCTTAAACTCGAAGTAGTTATGATGTAAAACTATATCTAGACATTCTAGGATGAAAGCATTAGGTCTCTCCCCAGGAGATCTGGCTAGGAGGGCTGCCACTGCCTCCATTGCCAGATCCTGGGGTATGTTTGTATAAAGAGACTCTATGTCTAGAGTTACAAGAAATTGAGTTTCTCTATTAAAGGGTACATGTTCAACAGTTGCTATCATGTGACCTGTGTCTCTAATGTATGATTCATACAGTTTGGTAAGGGGACATAGAAAGGAGTCCACATATTGAGATAATGGCTCAGTACAGGAGTTGATGGACGATATGATCGGGCGCATAGGAGGGTCTAATGTGTTTTTGTGCGTTTTCGGGACTCCATAGAGAACAGGAGTTACTGTATTGTTTTTGTTCAGAAATTCTAGTTCCTTGTGACAAATAAACCCATCTGTATAGGCTTGCGATGTGCTGGCTTCTATTCTGTTTTTAAGATCTGTCAGGACTGAACTTCGAGCTAATTGGTAATGTTCAGGTACTGATAACATACTTTCCATTTTCTTAGAATATGTGTCACTGTCCATGACCACTATTCCACCCGCTTTGTCACTGGGTTTAATGGTGATGTGTCTGTTATTTTCCAAATTTTTGAGGGCTTTTATTTCCAAGTTAGTGAGGTTAGGGGGCGGCTTGCGAATATACTTGGTGATCTTCTCTAGTTCTTTTATTACTGTTTTCTCGAAGATTGCAACCTCCGGGCCTACCATTTGCTTGAAAAGAAGACAGCGCCTGGTACATCAATATTTGAAGGACAGCCCAGCTAGGATTCTCATGCTTCAGGAGACGCATTTGTTACAGTCTGAATGTATGGCACTGTTTGATAGCCAAAGGTGGGTGGATAAGTTCATAGCCACAGACCAACAATGCTGCTCTAAAGGAGTTGCTATATATTCAAATCAAACTCCGGAGTAGAGTTGAGCAAATCACAAACAGACGAGAAAGGACGTTGGGTGGTAGTGGAAATTAGGAGTTGTGCCACTTTCTACACGTTGGCCAGTTATTTAGGCCCAAACGAAGACGATATCATACCCATAGTCTTTGCCTTTCCCTGGCTGATTTTGAAGCTCCTCTGATATTCGGCAGGGATTTTAATGTCCTTCTAGATAATAGGCTCGACTGATCCTCTACCTGTATCCAAATTGCCACCCACGAGGCAAAGCCCATCTTCTCGCTATGCTCAGCAATTTAAACTTATGTGATGTGTGGCGGACGAAAAAGGGTGATGTCCGGGACTTCTCTTTTTTAGTATAAAAAAAAAAACAGCCATTACTCAAGGATTGATTATATTTTTATGGAGCTCTCAGAAATAGGGAAAGTAAGGAAAATTGAGTATTTACCCATTCACCTTTCCGACCATGGTGCAATAGCTTTAAATATAGAGCTCCCTCAAGGTCTCCACCCAGAAGGTGGACCTTGAATAGGAGGCTTCTTTTGCAAACAAATATTCTGGACAGGATAAAGAGGGAGACGGCTGTCTTTTTCAATCAAAATTTAGACTCTGCGCCTCGGCATGTAGTATGGGACTCTTTCAAGGCCTGGTTGAGGGGGATCTTGAAGGGTGCCACTGCAGGCTGGGCCATATCTGAAAAAAGAGAGATCGCTGCGTTAGAGGAGCAGTTAATAGCGGCCGAAGCAGCCTTAAAGGACGGGCATGTTTGTGGTGTGGAAAAAGAAAGCTTAGTGGGGAACATTGAAGGCCTGCATCGGGAATTTAGACTTAAGACTGAAGAAATTATGTTGCAGAAATGGGAAGTCAGTAAAATGAGGAACTTTGATCAGGGAGAGAATTGTGACAAACTACTCGCAATGAAGAGTAGAATAGATAGATTCCATAATTATATCAGTAAGATTAAACTGGGTAATGGCGACCAGTATGTTGAGGATATTGAACTGGCTTTTACTAAATTCTTCCAGGACTTGTACCGGGAGGACTTGGTGGTAGACGAAGGCGCCCTAGATCAGTGGCTCGCTGGGAAACAGCTCCTAAAGCTGAGTTTAGCCTAGCATTGCTCACCCAAGATATAACCGGGAGCGAAATCCTCACTGCCCTTAATAAAATCAAGAATGGGAAAGCTGCTGGGCCAGATGCGATCCCTAACGAGATCTATGTCTTACTGGCAGATGAAGTTATCCCTATTTGGTTGAAGCTGTTTAATGAAATTCTGAGAGGTACCTCCCCTTTACCAGGCTCGTGGAGTGAGGCTGTTATTACACTAATCTTAAAGCCCGGGAAGGGTCCTACACAATGCCAGTCTTATAGGCCAATATCACTATTGAACTGCGATTATAAGATCTTCTCTGGGGTACAAATGCCCGTCTTTGTAAGATCGTGGGGCTGATAATTCATGAAGACCAGAAGGGTTTCCTCCCGGGGAGGCAGATGAAGGATCTGGTTCTCCCTCTAATAGGCTGAATAGACATGGCAATGGCGCATGGTGCTTTGCTTTCAATTATCACCCTAGACGCAGCAACAGCTTTTGCTCGAGTTAACTGGCATTACCTGAATAGAGTATTGGCGGCTTTTGCTTTCAGAGACCTTCAGAGAGGTCCTTAATAAAACCTATAAATCTCCCCGGGCCCAGATTGTGGTTAATGGCAATCTCATAGTAACTGTGTTATTGGAGCGTGGCACAAGACAAGGGTGCCCTCTGTCACCTATTCTCTTTGATTTATACATCGAGCCTTTGGCTCGATGTTTAAGGCAAAATAAAAAGATCTATCCTTTTGTCGTTAATGGTTTAACAAGGAAGCTAGCCCTGTATGCAGGTGATTTGATTATATTGTCGTCCAATGTCAACCAAACCCTAACATAATTACTTATTGAAGTATAGGCTTTCGGAAAACTGTCTGGGTATGAGGTTAATAATGACAAGACCAAAGTTATGGCTTGGAATGTGGCAGTTCAGGGGGTAAGGCTATCCAAGGAGATAAGATATCGTGGTGTAACCATAATGCAGGAGCTAAGAGTAATCCCTAAAGTAAACCTAGTTCGAGTCTCCAAGGAGGTTGATGCACTTCTGTAAAGATGGCAGAACTTCCTGCTTACACACTTTGGGCGGATTAACTTGATTAATAGGTGCATCCTCCACAAGTTTGCCTTCCTATATAATAATATCCCGTTGGATCAGGCTGTCTTGGAAGAAGCTAAGACGTAAGCTTTCGCATGGCGGCCTGGGCCTACCTGACCTCCAGCTGTACTGTTGGGCATATCAACTGAAGAACTGCAAGATGTTTATCTCAGACCAGACAACACTTTGATTGGCTGCATGTTCAAGGCTATGCTGATAGACAGCCCTGAGGAGGGTTTTATGTACAAATTTGGTGCCCCTAAATACTTTTTTTTAAAAGTCAGTCTGAATGTCTTGTATGCTGCTGCCAAACTGTGGTTTGACTGCCGCTCTAGTTTAGGTTTATCCTACTACAGTGAATGGGCCACGTGTGGGACTCCCCAGGAACACCCGAGTGCCTCTTGGACGCTTTAGTTCAGCTATTAAAAGATGCGGGTGTTGCACGTTGGATGGACATAGTAGATGGAGACAAATGTCTTGCACAAGATACCTGGACAAATTTAACCAACAGCACTTTATCCAGATTCAAATATTACCAAATCTCAATGTGGTGAAAAAACCAGCAGTGGCATCCTCTTGTAAGTAACCTATGTGCATTCAAGAGCAAACGCACATGTGTATACCTGCTTGTGCTAAAATCTACTGAGCATGTCCAAAGGCACTTGTTAACTTTATCTCTTGTGTTTTTCACACCGGGAACATATTTTTCCATGTTGGGAAAGTTCTTCTTCTACACCACACCCATTTCAGGGGTATTCTCCTTTGATCCTGGAAAAGGATTTACATGTGCCTTGTCAAGAGTGCCATTTATGAACACCCATAAAAGTAAACGTTTCTGGGTGTGCACAAAATCAAATCGCATTCTAGCTCCGGGACACCCACTTGCTGCAGTGCATGTGAGCAGAAAATATCCTTTTGCAAAACCACCTTTTGCGCAAACTTCCATGTGAAAAAAATCAACCATATAACATTTTGCCTGTGATGGCACATTTCAGAGTTCATCTGGTGGTAACAAGTATTTATATATCAACTAGAAACCCAATATTGTGACTGACACCATTCCTTTGATTTTCAAACTTAAAGCTACATATGTCGTTTGGTATCTCACCCTTGATGGATATGGATCATTGGGAGAGATTCATGTCTTATCTCTGTTTTGTCCAACCAGATCACCAATGTCTTACCTTCCAAAAAGTGATAAAGATGGCCATACTTTGTATGCACTGTCGAATGAAATGTGGAGTCCAGCATCTCAGTGTGTTAACTCTAGCAAACGTCCACCATACCCATGGATGATATCCAAAATGTGCGCTTTTTTTGACGCCATTTGTGCACCATCACACCTCTGCTGGGTTCTGCACAAACAAGTGTCTCACAAAGATTGTTTAAAGAGAATTCAGAACTGATAAGCAGGCTACAGGGGATTTTTAAACCTTTAACATTAATACTGATTCCCCACAGTACACCCTAATGAGCCTTTGACCACTCGTCCATGCTACTCTGAAAGTCAGATGCTGAATAGATGTACTTGGCCTATTTTACTTACCCATCCTGGGACACCGAAGGCAAACAACCCCTTACATTAAGGTTGTGGCCTGGTAGCCTCTTCTTGGCCTGTGGCCCCTTGAACGGGTCTGAGGTGGACCATGTGTCTACACTTCTCCAGTACAAGATGCCGGACCTGTTCTCTGTAGCTTGTTTGCCTTTTTCGCTGCATTCTAGGCACCCAGGGTGGTTTTTCTTCTCCGAATTACCTTACCATCGCTGAACACTGTTGTGGGAGGTGAGAAAAATGTCATGACTGAGCAGAATCAAGGACTGCAATTACTCCTGTCCTTCGTAAAGCCTGAACTCACTGTTTTAAACTGTGTTTTGAAACAAGACTTCAGCTATTTGAAAATAAAAGATCACCCAAAATATGACATCCCCCCCTTCTCCTCTCTCCCAGCTTTAATGGCTAGAAAACTAAAGTAGCTAATAGGACTAAGAGGTCATCGCAGATGTTCTCTTTAAAATGGTCAAGTAACTGGCACAAATATTTCTCAGTAGATCAGGGGCGTTTTACAGAAATGTCTCTAAGGGGCAACAGGCATTTGTGCCATCTTTTTAGGTCTCTGCTCTAGACAGCATGCTTGCTCCGTCTCAAACCGAGACATTCTGTATCTGCTTTGGCGGCTTACAGCCCGTCCATGGGCTTCCCATTTGCTCCATTTTTTGTTCTCCCCATTTGTCAAGGGCATGCATAAGTCCTGCCTCTTCCTGTGTTTAGCCCTTCCCGAACGCACCACCCAACTTCTTTGACCATTTTCATCCATTGTTTCGGGACTACTTGTATCATTTTTTTTATAAATGGGTGACCATGCATGCATCTGGCAGCACTTTCCTTGGTTTCAGGACTCACTTCGCGGTGTATTTATGAAAATTTGCTGTTGTTTACATTATTGTACAAAGGCGGGGAGGTGCGTGTACTTGTATTTAAACTATGGCAATTTGCTGTTGTGTATGATATTGTATGAATACTGTAAGGCACGTGTACTTGTGTTTGATCTACACGCCGCTGTCTGTTTCGTCTTCATATTTTGCCATGACATGTGATCACACACTCGCACCAGATTCCTGGACACACTGTCTCATCAAACACTACTAAGCTCTTCAGTTTTCTTTGGTCTACCAAAGTGCCACCAAACAGTTGCTGCCGAATACTGTACAATTGCTATTTTGGAGTGTCTGCAGCTCAATCCTCGTTCGTAATAGCAGTATTGTCAAAATCAGTGGAGGAAGCACATGCTTTATTTTAGATGAACAATTTTCCCCAAAAATATAAAAAGGTAATTAGGTGAAACATATATATAAAATAGATCAGTTTACCAAATCCTGCATTCCTGGTAAACCATCAAGAAAAAAAAAAGTCAGATCATCTGCATGTTTCATTGTGTTGTCTCTGCACTCAATTGTCACATCGTTAACTAAATTGAAACCATAGAAGATGATGATGCTGGGCTCAGTCGAAGAAGGTCTAAATCCATGTGGACCTCGTTACGATTGCTGTACCTCGATTTTGCCGTAAAATAACCAATGCAAGAAACGGGATGACCTATAAGACCAAGTAGAATGTTTGGTATTGCGACATACGTGGGTAAATGATTTACATTTGTAAGTGAGATAGTAGAAAACAGGTTAGGTGTTGGTGAGAATTATACTTGCTTTCTTGTGGATAAAATGTTTGGCAAGTTGTTAACGATAACAAAAACTACAGGATGAATGCAGTATTTTCCTGGATGTTCTATTAATCTACTAACGTTAATACATGAATGATTTACAGGAATAGCAGGTTAAAATAATTTGGAGGGGCGGGGTCATCAGTTACTAGATATTCACGCTGTTAGGGTGAGCCTGCTTTGACTCCTGAAACCGCACAGTTTTATGCTCCCACAGATTGCAGTCATGTGCTCTTCTTTTGCATACACCTTAATTTGAGGCCAGTCCCTATAATCTGCAGAAAGAATGACAAAGTCCTAATCCTTCATTCTCATCCTTCTCCTTCTTCTTTCATAAGTCCTTATGGGAAATTTGGGTTTGATGCTGTAACCACTACCTGTTACTCTATGTAGGAAACTGGGCTTTTGTTGCAGTAGTCCTCCCAATTTTTGCTTGGTATTTGATGCAACTTTGACTGAAGTGCACTGGGTTCTTGCTATCCAGATCCCCAATACCAGTGTTCTTTTCCCAAAAGCAAGTTACCTGGTCAATCGATTCCCAATTGACCAAGCCGTTAGCACCTCTGTAAGTCCCTAGTACGTGGTACCCTTGGTACCTAGGGCCTAGGTACTAAAGAGGATCCCTAAGTGCTGTAGCATATGTTGTTCCA
The DNA here is from genome assembly GCF_964204655.1 of Triturus cristatus. Lineage (NCBI taxonomy): Eukaryota > Metazoa > Chordata > Amphibia > Caudata > Salamandridae > Triturus > Triturus cristatus. The sequence continues at coordinate 934,139,198 of NC_140580.1, read as the reverse complement.
CTCTGAGGGACTCCACACCAAACCCATGCAGACTATCACTGCAGGCTGCATGACGAGGTGCTCTAAAAAGTGAAAACGTGACATGGCACACACTTTGTGTGCCATATCCTCTAACACTGCATGTAATATTTGTAAGTCACCCCTTACTGCCCTAAGGCATGGCACATTATATTACACATGAGGGCATATCTGCATGAGCAGATTTGCTCCTGTACTGGCCAATTCAATTACTGACAATACAAGTGAACAGGGAATCCATCTTAAGGTATGGTACTGGGTACTAGTCAAAACTAGTTACCCAGCTGCATAATGGCTTCATTGAAACCTATGGTGTTTGGTATCAACAGCTCATATTAATAAACCCACTCTGATTCCAGTGACAGATTTATTAATACGTACTCCCATAGTGTACCTTAGAGGTACCCCCTAAAGCCGACTGATCTCTACTGTGTTGGCTGATTGGTCCTGTCCAGCCTTCCACCACAGATGTGTTTCTGACCCTCTGGTTGTGAGAGTCCATGCTCTGAGGCCGGAAGCAAAGCCTGCTCTCGCAGGAGGTGTTGTCAGGATGACTAGTAATCTACATATCAAGGCAGGAGGCTTGAAAGGCCTCCTTCACCTGTGATATTATGCAAACCTGGCTTCCCCCAGACAACCCCTGCACAGGGGCCATTTTGCACCAGGACAGGTGGGAAGATTAGCTAGTCAGGAGACATGTTCACCCTTAGGCTAGTACTTAAGTGGCCCAGCATCTCAAGGATCGAGCCCCCCCTGTGGGTTCCCCCGGACTGGCCCCCAGGCCCAGCTCGCAGGCTCTTTCTGACTGGATCGTTCCCATTTGAAGTGAATGGGGCACCCTTCTCTGTAATACACCTCTGCACCCGGATGCCCCAGAGCCTCCCTAGGTGACTTGTTGATGTTGCCTTGGACCTTGCCCCATACTCACCTTAAGTCCAGAATGTGTACTTGTTTTGTAAGATTACCGCTCCCAAAAACTGCACTTTTGAAACTATAAAAATTCCTAATTCCAATGACGTAGGTATCTAAATTCATATAAAAGTATGTTATTTTTATAATTTGGGGTCTGATTTCTTTGAGTGTGTATCTCATTTACTGTGTGTCCAATAAATGCTTAGCACTACCCTATGATATGCCTAACTGCTCGCCCACACTACCACAAAAGAGAGCATTTGGGGTGTCATTTATGTCTCTGTAAACCAGTTGGGGTTGTACCTAATTTTGGTCCACACTATAAAGCGCCAGCTTCCTACACTTGGGTATTTCTTGATTTGTTTTATGCTTCTGCATTATTTTATAGGTTTTGTGCTGAGATTTCTTTTCTCTCGTTTCAGGTCCTGATTATTGGCGGTGGTGACGGTGGAGTGTTAAGAGAGGTGGTGAAACACCCACTAGTAGAAACTGTGGTGCAGTGTGAAATCGATGAGGTGAGTGAGCATTTCTGTAGAGGGGAGGGTCGCAAAGGGCAGAGAGCTGCGCAATATATGCAGAAACAACTTTGTAAATATTTTCCAGTTGTCTTTGTGGATAAACTGATTGACAAACTTTAGAAATTCTTTTTATAAACCTTCTGCTTTGATAGGTATGCTCTGAATCACTACATTTCACAATACATTTTTAAAGGAACCACTGCTAAAAAGTACCCAGGCCAATGGGCTGTATGTGTGCATGGGGGGGGGGGGGGAAGAGTAGGCAGTGCACAGCAGTGCTTTTTGTGCGTGTTTCTTTTCTTCTTGTTGCCGTTTACAAAGCACAACATAAGACCAAGAGAACTGAAAAGGGGCTGCTCAGAAGCCATGATTCATTCTTGAGTGGCATTTTGAGGTTGATATGCAGCACCATTAGGTTACTAGACTACGTTTCGCTTGAAACGCAGGGATTTAATCTGCATGTTTTTGCTGATGAGTGTGCTATTTGAGGTAATTGCAGTGAGTTTAATGTGGTGCCACTGGGCCGGTTGCATGGCCAGACTGTGTAGAGTGCTGATCTAATGTGCTGCTTTTACTATGACATTTTTAGGTTTCGCCTAACAGACTGTGCAAGCTCTCTGGTTGCGTAGAAAAAGTTACTTACCTTCATGGGTGCTGGAAGTAGGGATGTTGGGGGTGCTGCAGCACTCTTGAAATAAGCTGAAGTTCAGAAGGTGAATGAGCAATAAAGATGCCTTTAAATCTTGTCACATTTGCTATTTGTTCAAAGACAGAGGTCAAATGTCAGGCTATGTCTTCTAACAAATTGCTGTTTATTCGTTTACAAGTGGATTGGTGTTTACTTCTCTTTCTCTGACTGCAGAGTTGGAGGGCTTTTTAAAGCAAACTTTCTGACGATCTGAATTTTCACAATTCTTATTACTTCAGTGATGTAATATAGTTGTAAGCGTACCACACCAACAATTGTTCCAGCACCACTGCTTACCTTTTGGTAATGCTCTTTCTGGTGGATTGTCTACTGTAGATGTCTTACCTTGTGAATACCCACAGTCACATGACTGTATCTAGAAATGTTTTTAATCCGTTTTCTAGTGCGTCAGTAGGTGGCGTTGTACAGCTCTGTGTCAGGTCTGTTCTGCCCCGTATGTGACACCGAGGGCATCTTAATGACCGCCACCTTCACACACTCAAGTCCTTTTCTTTCTGATATGTCTTATTTCATCTGACACTGAGCCATTAGACATAAGATTGTACCAGTGTGCTGATTTCTACATTGGAATATTTTTAACAATGGACTAGGTGTCTATTCCACAGAATGGGAAGGGGGTTGGGTTGGTGAGGAATCTGAGGTTAGATAGGGTATACACAAGAAGTAGTGTTTCTTGTACATGTGATCTGTTGCCCACATAGGTGCCTGGCAGATGTCCAAGACTGGCACACTGCACACCAGTGCAGTGGTAGCAGCCATTGCTCTGGTGGAATGAGCCCGAATACCATCTGAAAGCTGTATCTTGGCTAGCCCATGGCTGTTTTTAATGCATAACACAATCCATCTGAAGATGGTTCTCTTTTGCACAGCTTTGCCCTTTTTAGCCCCAGGGAAATGCTCACGGCCCTCTTGATATAAAAACGTTGAGTCTTTCTTATTGTCTAGGTGGATGAGGCCGGTCAAATAAATCTGGCAGGTTGATAAATTGCCCTATGTGGAATTGTGTGATGACCTTTGGTAGGAATACTGCTTTTTAGGTCTTGACTAGCGACGCAGCGCATGCGCTGCTCGCTTGGCGAGATCTATTGTTGTCGATTTTTCTTTGGAAGGGGGACAGGAGATGTGCACGTGTACGGTGCGTGCGCATGGCGCGCTTCCACTTTCTTTCTGTCCACTTACTTTCTGTCATCCTGAGTCTTGCGTGACGTCAAATACACTTCATTCCACACTACGTGGCGGTGTCTGGTGACGCCAGCCGGAGTGACAGCTGCGAGTGTCAATAGAGGAGAGGCGGGACTTAGAGACAGAGGGAAGACCCGCCACACCAAGGGAGAGCCGGGGTTCAAAGCCTTCCGGCGGACTGAAGATGATGAGCTCGTAGGCGGCACCCAAGGAGCCAGGGGCCGACGCCGACAAGCCCCCAACGGTTTCCAGCACGCAGGACAATGGCATGACCTGGTAGTACCACTGGCTCTGCAGGACGGCTGGGGTGTTGGGAGGCCTGTGTGAGTATAATTCCCCCCCCAAGGCTTTGTCCCCCTCATACAGCAGCCTGCCAGCTCACTTCATGTTGTCACGGATACCGGGGCTTTCTCGCGAAGACCTAGTGCATTCTGGGTGTTGTAGTTATGATTCTTCCATTGTTTCACCTTTCTTATGGACACTTGAGCTCTCTTGTGACGTGATGGATTCTGGGCGTTCCAGTACGACTTGCATTGGTTGATTCAATTGGGGGTAGTATACCTGATGGTAGTTTTTCCTCCGAGAAAAGCACAGGACTGAAACATAATGTCAGTAATGATCAGGAGCTAGGTAGTCACTCCAGCGCTACCTCTCTGGTGTGCAAAAGGTGGCATCAGTTTATGCCTCATTGTCCTGCATGTGGTGTCTCTGTCGCGGGTCCCACACTCAGCTGGAATGGGACATCGATGGGCGTGTTTATAACTTGTTACTGGACGTTGCAAACTCATTTGCTTGGAAGGACCCCTGATGCATTTTTGTTACCTTTATACAAACAAAGACGACATTATATACAACTGAAAAACCTGATGGCAGCTTCTTCCTGCCGGTTCTCATGCTTGTTTGTAATGCATTTTTTTGTTATGGGGGAGCAGGGCATAAATAACGGGGGAGTGGAGGTTGGAAAACAGTAATTTAATTGGAACACGAGCAGCGGACGGACACCAGGGGAGAATCAACAGATGCCAGATTCCAGGGGCAGACTGACGTGATGCTTAGGTGGTGCACTGATGCAAAATGGTGATGGTGAATGATGTTTGGTGCTCAGGTGGTGACACTATATGGTGTGGATTGGAGGTACGTTGTGGATTGTGGAGTTGAAATATGTTGTTTGGTGTGTAATTATGCGACTGATTGAAAAGCGGGGGGGATTGCTGCATCGAGACAGCAGGTAAGAGCAGGGAGAGGCCACCGCCCCAAACCTCATGCCGCCCGGGACGGACCGCTACGCCACTGGGGGAAAGAAAAGTTTTCGCCCACCAATTTAGCCACCTACCAAGAACGCATGGGTTTTAAGATCGGAGGGAGATACCGTAAATGTCTGTGGGGCTGTAAACACTTCTACATACTGCCACACTATCCAGAGAGCCACAGGCAGCGTGAGTGCCATCTAACTGGGCACCCGAAGTACAGACAAAGTAAATAGCCAGTATTTATAATTAACATAAATAATTAAATAAATATGAAAAGTATACTTTGAACCAGCTTTGTCACTGAACATAAAGGAACTATTTTTAGGCAGATGTGAACAACGAGCATGTATGCATGCTTTGCTCAGTCACTTAAAGTGATGGAGTCAATGTGTGAAGCAAGCAGGCTTACCCACTGCAACATGCATGGGGGGTGCGAAGAAAAATGTCAATGTCAAATTAACAGTCCAATGGATGAAGCTCTTCTCTGTATTTTTTTGTGTGGAAAATTCTTTTTATTGGCATTTTGATAATATGAACGTACATTCATCATGTTTCACATAGATGACTGTAATATATAAGTAGCAAAGTAGACCATCGTTGATATAGAGAGTACGTTTACATCTTGGCCAGTGTGGATGCGGTCGGTGGTGTAGCAGGTCTTTGCCAGTTAAGAAGAAAAACTGGGGGGAGAACTGAACTGGGATGTGCCATGGGGTTCTTAGTGTTTGGGTCAGGCGTATACTGTGAGTCCGTCCTTGCCTACTCCATCGTGCCACTACTATTCGCCTAGGAGGGAGTGGGTGTGCGGGCTGATGTGGAGGGCTGTTGAGCGTTCCTGCCGGGGAAGGATGGACCCGACGGGTCTAAAGGTAGCGCGGAAAGTTGTGGAGGGGAACCTCCCATCATGGGAGCCTGTACAGTGTCAGGTTGGGTGGTGCCGGGGGTATTTAAGTCGATGACCGGGGTCTCCGGGGTCTGGGACTGTCTGAATTGGTGCAGCAGGAGCGCCCATTCTAGGGAGATTGGGACCTTACGGATACCTTTGGCTTCTTCCTCCCGGATTGCATCTTCCTCGCCGCCGCCCATTTGAGAACCGCCCCCGCCCATGCCGCGAGCGGAGGACCAGATGGGGCCCGCCAGTGGATGGCTATACAGCGTTTGGCCAGTAAGTGGGCTAGGAAAACAAAGCGCATTGGTATTTTGTGTCGTTTCCTCCGTCCCAGTATGCCGAGTGCGCAACCCTCCCAGGTAGTCGGATGGGTCAGCCCGGTGAGATCTCTGAGCGTCGAGTGGATAGATGACCAATAGGCCTGAATGCCCGGGCAGGTCCAGAACATGTGGGAAAAGGCTGCATCCCCTGCCTGACCACGAGGGCAGAGGAAGGTCGTGTCGGGGTAGAAGCGTTGAAGGCGCGCTGGCGTTAGGTAGGACCTATGTAGGATGTGAAATTGTATGTTCTTAAATCGAGCATTCCTGGAGACTTTTTTGGGGAACTCTATCGCTCTGTCCCACTCGCTATCATGAAACGGTCGCCCCACTTCCTCCTCCCAGAGGGCCCGTAGAGATCCCAGTAGTGGCGGTGTCAGTTCTCTGATCGATTTGTATAGCCATGTGGTGAGATGGTGACCCGGCCCCATTCGTAAGATTGAGTGGAGAACTGGGTGAGTGGGAGGTTCCCCTAATGTGAGGTCGGAGTATGGTCGGTAGCAGCCGAGGAGTTGGCGGTGAAGCAGGAACTGTCCTGGGGGTAGGTCATAGTCGTCCATAAGCTGTCGGTACGGCCGGAGCTGTCCCTCTTCAAACAGTGTCTCCGCCTCGGTGATGTCTCTAGACGTCCATTCCCGAAGCATGGCAGATGTAAAGAACCCCCCATGTCTGGGCCAGCCGACTAGTGGTAGTAATGGTGTGTATGGGGGCAATCTGGCGCCATGCGATGTATACGCTGAATGCACCTCCGGGCTATGTCTACTTGTAGGGGGTAGGATCCTGGTATAAGTAGGCGACATAACTCTGGTATGGGTATGTGACCCGTGACTGTACTTGTGCGAGTGTATATCTGTCTGCCGTCCAATATGAAAGCCACTGGAGCTGCGATGCTAGAAAGTAGGCTTCAAATGATGGGGCGCCGAGTATGGTGAGGTCCGCTGTCACATCTCGCAGGTATATGAGGAGGTCGTCTGCGTACATGGATACGCAATGCGTAACGTCCGCTAGTGGAATACCCCAGGCTTGCCCGTCCCGGCGGAGCCGGATAGCCAAAGGCTCCACTGCGAGCGCGAATAATAAAGGTGAGAGGGGGCACCCTTGTCGTGTGCCCCTGTGTATTGCGAATTCCGGGGAGATGTAGCGACCGAGACGAACCCGAGATGTAAGGTCGGTGTAGAGCAGGCGAGTGTAGGCTAAGAGCGTGGGACCCAGTCCCGCCCGTCTGAGGACGGCGAAGAGGAACTGCCATGTTAGGGTGTCAAACGCCTTCTCAAGGTCCAGAATTAGGCACGCCGCCCGAGGGTGGCGATCGCCCAGTTGGTCCTGGATGTGAAAAAGGCGCCGGATATTGTGAGAAGTGTTCCTTCCCGGGACAAAACCACATTGGTCAGGATGGACCAGCGGACGTATGATTTGCGAGTATCTGTCTGCTAAGATTTTCCCCAGGATTTTGCAGTCCGCCGTAAGTAGTGTGATGGGGCGATAGGAGGCTAGGAGTTGGGGATCCCGGTCGAGTTTCGGGAATGTCACGATCACCGACGCTCTCATGGAACGGGGCAGTTCACCGATTTTGAGTGCCGAGTCCAGTACTGCTGATAAGCGGGGAGTCAGCAGAGGGGCAAAGGTGGCGTAATATTCAAGTGGAAACCCGTCCAGGCCTGGGGCCTTACCCCGGGCCAGGGCTCGTATCGCGCTTGTAATCTCAGTGGCTTGTATCTTTGCATCCAACCTCTTCCGGTCGTCAGCAGAAATCTGGGGGAGGGAGAGAGGGTTTAGAAAGTGGTCGACGGCCCGTGGATCAAGAGATGAGGGGGCAGTGTAGACCGCCGAGTAATGGTGGCAAAAAGCCTGGAGGATCTCATCCTGGGATTGCACCAAGGTGCCCTGGGAATTTATGATCGCAGTGATGGGCCGGACTTCAGCATCTTGTTTGGCGAGCCATGCCAAGAGTGTGCCCGTTTTATCACGGTCCTTGTGCATTCGGGTTGCATAAGACCGTAAATTGTGACGGCGAAGATCCACGCATGCCTCCTGATATGCCGATTTGGCTTGGGCGACTTGGGTCACCGTCACCACTGACTGATCTGCGGCTTTTGTGGCCGTGGCCAGTCGTTGTTCGGCCTTCTCTAGGGCCTGCTCCAAGGTATGTCTTATCCCGACCCTCTGCCTGATACATTCCCCGCGAGCTACCACCTTGAAGCTGTCCCACTCGACCAGGGTCGAGGATGCAGTCACTGTGTTATGCATAAAGTAATCTGAAATGCTGCTTTGGTGTTCGTGCGTGAAAACCTGGTCTGTGAGGCATTCCTGTGTTAATCGCCATGTGGGGACAGGGGGTTGCGGGGGTCTCCCCTGTTGACTAAGCAGGTGCGCATCGTGATCCGAAACGACTCTACCCAAATAATCCGAATGGCATATTTGCGGGAGGAGCGTTGCGGTGCAAAGGAATCGGTCAAGTCGGACTCGCAGGTTGTGTGGGATGGAGTGAAAAGAGTAAATACGGGTCTGAGGGTGGCGTAGTCTCCATGCGTCTGTGAGCGACCAGTGTGCGACCCATGCTTTAAATCGCTCGATTTGTCTGTAGGTGGAGGAGTGCGGGAGTGGGGGATGCGATCGATACAATCTCGGATCTAGGATACAGTTTTAGTCCCCGCCTAGTATCCAGGGTACATGCGTGAATTGGGCTAAAGCGTTTGTGAGTCGATCCCAGAATTTATCCTGATCGACATTCGGGGCGTATATACTTCCCAAGTGGACAGCCCTCCCATCTAAAAGTCCTTCCAGAAGGGCGAATCTCCCGTCATCGTCCACCACCCGTCGTAAGTTCACGGAATGGGGTTCCCGGGCGGATCCATATTAGTGCCCCCCGGGCAAACGAGGAGTGTGTCGTGGCGCAGATAAGTCCGCGTCATTTTACTCGCAGCTTGCCCACTTCGGCTGAGTTAAGGTGGGTTTCCTGTAAGCAAAGGATGGACGCTTTCTGTCGCTTCGCATAAGCGTATATCGCATAGCGCTTACGTTGGGTGTGTAGACCGCGTGTATTGAGCACAAGTATGTTAATGTTTGTATTGTTCGTCAGCTGTGCCATGAGTAATATGGTCTGTGTGAGAGTCGGGACAGGTGTCCACTGGGCAGGATTTGGAGTGGTCTCCTAGGGATGCGCCGCGCCCGGGAGGAGTAGGCAGGTGGGTGGTCTGTCCAAGCGGACAGTCTGTGACACGTGGCCCCATGGCAGGGTGGGACATGTTTGAACCGGGATATTAACAACGCATGGGGGTGCGGGAAACTGTCCTAATACATTGGACTCATCGTTTAGGAAACGGTGTGTCCAAACTTCCTCCCGTAACACAAGGGGGGAGAACTGCTCTATGTGATAGGGGGTGACGGCGTGCAAGTGCGAGGCCACACGTTGAGTGGGCATGTAGAAGGGGCAATGCGCGTCGTGTGCAGGGTGTCGGCCCCTGTGTGTGAGGCAATGTGCATGAGGTGAACTTCACATATAAGGATATTGTGCGGCAGTCTGTATGCCTGAACCACGTCAGGGTGAGGTAGGAGAGATCAGTCCGTCCAGCAGCCCATCCGCGGTTTGCGGGGTGGCGTGGGGGAGTGCCGCCAGGTCAGCTCCCGAGATGGTGCCATCGCTGTCATTGTCGCCGTCTGATGAGAACATATGTGGGGGTCGGTCTATAGGCTCCGAGGGTCGTGGGGAACGTAGATCTATAGCTGCTTGCAGAGCCTCACGCCTCTCTCGCATTATTTGTTCAAGGTCGGGCGAGTCGTGAGAGCCACTCGTTGGTCTGGGCTCGGTGTTACGGATCTTCTTGGGGCGTTTCCGAGTGCGAAAAGTTTTGAGAGGCGAGCCCCTTTGGGGGTGAGGGTTGGGCGCTCGCGGGCAGTGCTGGTCTGCCCAGTCTTGCACGGCTTCAACGGATGTGAAGAAGAGGGAGGCCCCGTTGTGGAGGATCTTTAGGCGGGCTGGGAAGAGCAGAGCGTATTGAATCGGATTGTCTCGTAGTCTCCGCTTTACATCCAGGAAGGAGGATCTCTGCTGTTGTACTGCTCGGGCATAGTCCGGGAAGATCATTATTTGGTTGTTTTCCACCCGTAGTGGTGCCGCCATTCGCGCTGCCCGGAGCACCGCGTCCCGATCCCGTAAGTGTAAGAACTTAGCTAGGAGTGGCCGGGGCGCCGCGCCAGGTGGGGGCCTCTGGGCCGGCACTCTGTGAGCTCGCTCTATTGAGAAAAAGTCTGTGCGATCTGAGGACGGGGTGAAAGATTTCAGCCAAGTGTCCATATAGTCTATAGGGTTTCCTTTCTCAATGCCCTCCGGTAGTCCCAGCACTCTGATGTTGCAGAGTCTTGAGCGACCTTCCAAATCGTTTGCGCGCTCCTCCACTGCGGTTAGACGGGTGAGGACCCCCTGAAGCGTCGTCTGGTGTTCTTTCACCATGGCTGTATTTCCTCTAGTGTCCGTTCTTCTGTGCGCACCCGGTCAGCCAATTTACGGTGATCATCACGGAGAAGGTTGACATCTGTCGCCAGGGTACCAAGGCGCTCCTCCATAGATAGACGGGACAACTCGATGGCGGCTAGGACCTTATCCAGTTTATCCAATATTGATAGGTCTGTGAGGGACGCCGTACCGGGGGCCCAGGTCGAGGCCTTTGGCATGTTCTCCGGGGCTGTCTCCGGGACCGTATGGTGTTGCGCAGGCCTTGATTTCCCCATCTTGACTTCACGTGCGGCCGGCGGGCCAGTGCCGTCGGTCAGGTCTCAGGAGCTCGCGGTGGCGCCAGGGGTCCGCGAGGGGCGCAGTGGTAGAGGGCGACGCGAAGGCGGCGCTGGAGGGCAGCGCCCCGGGCCGGTACTCTGGGTCTCCCTCCGCAGGCAGGGCACAGGAGTCACCGATGTCAGACCCCAGAAGCCACCCGCACGGCGCCGCCGGTTGTAGAACACCCACTCAGAGTTCACGTCTGTCTCCGATGTCGCGGGCTGGAACTCTCCTGCAGCATCCGCACACTCCGGGGGCGCACTCCACCGGGTTCGAAGGTAATCTCTGTGGCCGCATAGATCAAGTCCCCGCTGGGGGCCCCCGACAGAGGAGAGACCCCCACAGTCCCTCAGGGTGTAGTTGACGAGGCCTGGTCGCGTGTGGTGGGGGGAGTGCGGGCTCGCGTCACGCCTCCCCAGTGTCTCCGCCTGCTTCGTGTCTCCTGTATGACTTCTGTGTCCGGGGCGCCCCCCCCAGGGTGTGGGGTTCGTTGTCACCTCGCGCCGGTGCGGCCTGTCACGCCGGTACTCTTTGACCACCAAGGCTCCCCGGGGGCACCAGGGGGCCCCCCGGCAGTTCGCTGGGGGTAGACGGCGGGTGGGACAGGCTGGGGCGCACCAACCCCCCCGGACGCCGCAGAGGAGGTCGTCGCTGTGTCAGTCCTGAACGTAGAGGCCTCACTGGTAGCGTAGAAGAGGGTCCGGTGTCTTCGCGGCAGCCATTTTAGGGTCAGGCAGGCTTCGTGGGGGAAGTTCAAGATACCCCCAGAGCGCGTTGTACTCGCCGGGTCCCAGCGCTTCCTCGCAGCCCCCCCCAGGAGCAGGTGTACCTGGGGCTCTTGTTGGTGGCGTCCGGATCTTCTCCCGGTTCAAGGCAGGCACTCCGCGCTCAAGATGGCGGGTCCGCCCGGGGCGGCGATGCTCCCCCACCTCGCGGTGTCCTGCCTCGGTGTCCCCGGGTCCGCTCTTGGCTGTTCCCGGTTAGGCAGCGGTGTAGGGACAGCGCGATGCACCGCTGACCCCAGCGTCTCTCCCCGCACCGTCCCCGTCTCACTCACGGGAGTCTTGGCGCCATCTTGGGTCCCGGGCTGCGCCGCTGTCGAGTCCCTCCGGGTAAAGCTTCGTTCCTAAGGCTCAGGACACAGTCAGGCGTCCCGCTGCATCTCGCCACCATTCAGGCATATTCTGGTGCTCTCTGAGCCGCCGAGCACCCGCTGCGACGCTCCGTAGCTCAGCAGAGAGGCGCCCGAGTTTTTTAACCAATAGCCTGGCAACGCAGCTAAAACTGTCTCGAAGGCCAGACCTAGAAAGTGAGCTAATGAGTAAATTAAGACACACACACATATATATATATATATATATATATATATCACAGAATGTTTCCTTTCATGCACGATGTTATACTGATAACACAACATGTCCGACATCAGGCATCTGTGCACCTTCGTGAATTGGTGAAATATAGAAAAGTCTTACTGCTCGGTACCCTCGACACAAAACACAGTGCACTGAATTGTTCCGTTTTTTTATGGATGAGAGCTAATATGAAACTGATGACATCACGAGATGTGATATTATACACTTGGCATTGATGACTTCAAAGAAAGCCACTACTGTAAAATGTTAAAAGAAATATCTAAAATGAATACTACACCAAAAAAAAAAAAAACGAACTCCAAAACCTCAGTGGAGCAGGTAAGGAAAGAAACTGTACTGAATAGATATGAAGTCACTCACAGGAGGCCATCTGTGGCTGTACTGAGACAGGCTCACACAGGCTGGGCTGATGACGGGGCTGTGGCAGTTCACTTCAGGTCTGAGCAGTGCCCATGGGCTCTCAGCTGTGGCAGCAGGGCAGGCGGCAGCTGCCTAAATGCCCGACTGGTCAAACTGACACATGACCTGGATACCACACAGGAGTCCCAGGCTCCGACCACTGGACTTTGATTGGCTTTCTCATTTCTACCAACGCGATTCTGCACTGCTGCCGTCACACATGTTGACCTGCTCAGGCTGCAGCTAAATAAATGTTTGAATATAATAAGGTGACGTATACTCACCACATGCACAGCACATTGAGTTTGTGCGGCCTCCGGCTACGTCTGGCTGGCAATCTGTGCTCTTCCGCAAGTAGCACGGCTGCGGGTTCAGGTCACAATGCTCAACTCTGTGTGTGAATAGTCTCTTAGTGTGACAGCTGACTTTCAAACGAATTTGCACTGTTCTCATGCGCGCCGGTGCGCGAGACGTTGTCTCTGAAAACACAGACCAAAGGCTCCAGCAAACGCACACGCATAGTGCCAAACAGGACTCAACCCATGAACCAGCGAGAACCATCACAAAGCACTACATTAAACAAATCCTACTGTGTGGAGAGGCACTCCGGGATTTCTGAAGGCGGCATGGGGCCAGACAGAAGGACTTCTGAGGGGGCATGGGGCTAGACAGAAGGCAGCAATGTGCTAAAAAAAACTGCTAAAAACATAAGCAGAGCCATCATGTAGGTTGAGACCGGCACAGAACTGGAGACCACATGTGCACCCCCTTTCTGACAAGGCAGGCCTTTCATGGTTGACAGATTGTAGGTTTAATACATTTTCTTGAAATCCTCACTAGACACGGCACGTGGTCCACTGTTTTTTAAGCTATGCAGAGATCTTGATAAAATAGAGTACAACGCCTGCACTTTTAAATGAGTTTCTGACAAAGCAGCTGAAATGCTGCAAACTTTGCACAAAAGGTGCCTTCTAGAGATCGATCTTGCACTAATGCACTATTAAAAAAAAGTTCCTTCAGTCCTTCACATAAAATGGAATGGTCTCGGGTTGCTACTGACACTTTTTCAGGATATCCACATTCCCCTAGTGTGGCTTGAAATGGAAGTTATTTACATGCAGTGGTTATCCTAAAAATCTGCTGTGGGTCCTGTCCTTGTGGCCGCACCTCTGATATGAAAGAATCACCATGAGAATGAAATGGCAACAGGAGCGGGTGCTTTATAATGACATGAAATGTGTCCTTTGCTCTATGGAAAGGAGCGTGTGGATGCGTCTTGCAAATAGCATGTTATCTTAGTTATCATATGTTATCTTTGCTCCTGTGCCACAGCAATACCACTTGTTTACTCCTGTACCACAGCAATACCACCCCGTGTACTCCTGTCCCCCAGCAACACCAACCTGTTTACTCCTGTGCCACAGCAATACCACCTGTTTACTCTTGTGCCACAGCAATACCATACCGTTTACTTCTGTGCTCCAGCAACACCAGCCAGTTTACTCCTGTGCACCAGCACCCCATTTGCCCCCTCTCTCCGTTCCTTATAATCAGTGGTTCATGAGGGAGCATCAACCCCCTTCATTCCTCTCTTCTCCTACAGCGCAGTCGCCCCCTTCAGTTTCTGCACAGTATCAGCACCCCCCTAAATGCGTGTGTCACGAATACCACCAGCCCCTCGTCCCCCAATGCACCCCAGTCAGAGTCCACCCTGAGTCCCTGGCACTGCCTCACTGACCCCGCAGAAGCTCTCCGGGAGCAGGCTGGTCTCAGGAGCAGCGCGGAGTAAGGCTGAACACGAAAAAACGGCACAGTACCAGAGAGGAAATGTGAGTCACAGGCCCCTCCCTGCGCGGGGTGGGGGGGGGTGTGTGTGTGTGTGTGTGTGTGTGTGTGTGTCTGTGTGTGTGTCTGTGTCTGTGTCTGTGTCTGTGTCTGTGTCTGTCTGTCTTTTACCTCAGCGTCTGTCTGTAGTTTTAGTGAAGTGTTGAAGAGGGGATGGCGGCTGCAGCTTTCATGCCGAGGTGCGGCTATTGTTGCCGTGTAGAAGTATTCCCTGCAATTGAAATTTATTCCATTTCCAGCACACATGCCGGCAAACCAATTAAAAAAAAAAGAGATAGCCTGTTCAACAAGCCCAGGAGTGGTGCGCACACGCTAAAAGGATTTTTTTTTTTAAAAAAAACTCGCAAGTGGTGCGTGCGCGCACTCAAGAGAACTTAAGTTATGCAGCAGGCACAGTGTGGGGCACTAAATAAAAATAGATGGGACACGACCACGCTGCTGCTTGCTCCCGAGCCCCCTAGGCCACAGAAGACAGAAGGCGGGACATGCACCCGCCATGGGCCAATTGCGTGCTGTCTTTCTTAGAAAGACGCACGCAAAGGCCAAAAGCAGGTGGAATAAAAAAAAAAAAAGCACGAGCGTGTGTTTAGAGTTTAAAAGCCCTTACTTAAAGTCTCGCAGGGCAGCGCATGCGCGCTGGCTCAGGCGAGACCTAAAAACTAGGGGTGTCTCAAAGGGGTGTGGCTGAAAACAGTTACTATAAAATCTGTGCTTACCATAGTGTGCCGCTCCACCAGAGGCACACCTACAGCCAATTTCGGGGAGGACTGATAAAGATTTCAGGGAGTGAGGGGGTAATTCTTCCAGCCATAGGCAAACTGGAGATGCAGGGGCTCTAAGAAGGGGTGAAAACACAACAAAGCCTCGTTAACAAGTCAATGGTCTTTTAAAGACCTGTGAAGTACTCTAGTGCGGCTGGCAGCTCAAGAACTGTCTGTGTGTGTGTGCCCGGGAACTCAGCCCTGGCTGACACACACTACGGGGGGAGCTCAAGCCCATTGAGCTCAATGGGCGTTGCACGCCTTCGTCCGACTGGTATTTTGCTGTTTCTGTTATTGTATTCAGATATACAACAACTAACATTACACTTACAACAAGCCACGACTGCTGCCTTTGTGAGTGGTAGTTAGTTGCCTAAAATCAATAATCAACACTGTAACCCAACTTTCCAGGGTGTCTCACATACCACTGACTCGACCTCAGTTCTACAGGCCTTTCAGATACCGTGGCCTGCCAGGAAGCATCCATTCTTGCCTGTTGGCCAGCCACCTGTGGTCACACATGAAGGGAGCAGGTGCCGTGTGAGTAAGTATTGGTTTGGAAGCTTCCTTTGGTAATAACTAGTGCTCCGACGCCAGAAGCCTCAACACATTCCACTGATATGTACAAACGTGCGCTACTTTTCTATAGTACAAATCTAGCTACAAGGCAATGTAGTGTTGCACAGGAGCAGAGCTTAATTTGTATTAAAAAAAATTGCAAGTGCAGGTGGCCAACATTTTTCTTAGGAGGCACGCCCCCAGTTCCATCAGTGGCATCGCATATTGGCTTGGCAGGACATTAACAGCCTATGCGCTCATTATTTGGTGCATTAGCAGACGCTGTGTGTTGTGCACTGTGGCCAGAGACCTGGCTTGGGTGCTGTGGTGGACGGTAGACATAACACCTTTAACATAGTGTAACCCTTCTTTGCATTCCACTGAGGGCACAAGATACTGTATAGTGTGCAATAAAGTCATGTGACTATTGCTGTCCGGAGTGGAGGCTGCAGTAGGGAGAGGGCGGTCGCCAACATGGCGTCTTTGATTTGTGAGTGTGTGAGCACTTATGTGTGGCGCGTTCCATGTGCTCCTGTCCAGACAATGCATGATATGGGGTAGGTTCAGACATTGCCGGTCGAGACGCCAACGTGGTGCCTGTGTTTGTCTCCGGACCCCTTCCCCGTGGCTTCATGGAGCGCCTAGACAGCTCAGTGTGTGACAAGCCCTCATGAGCTGTTCATGTAATAGTGGTGGGATAAGGGGTAGCTGGTGCAGAGCGCGTCGAACTGACCGTATATTTGTTTGACGCGGAGTGACAAACAAGCCCAAGAAGAGTCACCTCACCAGGAGAGGTCTCCTCCGAAGGACCAGGCACCACCATGCTTTAGTCACAAGCACCTCTTTGCTGTCAGACCTCAGTTACTACCTCACATAAAAACAGTTATTAAAAACTGCTATCTTTTTCTTGCCTAAAAGCGCAACGTCAGACTATATTCTGAATACAAACATTGCCTGCCTTTCACATAACACGAAATATATAAGAATTAATATTCAAACGTTACATAATGGGGCGCGAATATGGGCACCCCAGGTCGAACATACATAGATGATGAAGTTAGTGCTCAATTTAAAAAATATAAACTTTCAATAAAAAATTGGTTTCTGTTGATGTTTTACATCTGCTGCAGTGGCGTTTGAAACAAGCTATTGCAAAACAGTAGTTCTCTCCTTTGCAAGAGTTTAAGCTATTGGCATTGTAAATGACAATGCCTTTTATTTATGTTTTAAAAAACAACACATAAATAAAAGGCATTGTCATTTACAATAGCTCAAACTCTCGCAAATGCGAGACCTATTGCATTGCAAATTCTTGTTTCTAATTACCAGCTCATCTGTAAAGAAGGTGATATATACCAATTGGACAAACAGTGCTTATAACTCACTCAAGCAATGAGCTGACATGATTGCTATTAGTGGGACGGTCTTCAGCGTGAGACCGCAGAGAAAACAGCTGTGCATTAGTTCAAACGGGGCACACACGAGATAAGTGTGGTCTCATTGAGACATCAGAATAAAATTTGGTGGGAACCAGTGAATAATCTTTTCAAAAAACGCATCATAGCATGTGATTTGAGTAAAGATGGCTGATCAGGTTGGCGTAAAAAGGCAGAGAGTAATGTAAGTAACCTTTAACTTTCACCATAGCAAGGACTTGCTGGGCCAACAAAATAAAAGTATGTCAGCTAACTGTGCCGGTAACATCTGTATATTGCGGGAGAAACATCAAACAACCTACTTCTCTGATCATCCCTCATAAACGTTTGGTGCAGGGACGTCTGTCTGCCAAGATAACACCAACTACACCAGGAGGAAGATAGAAAAACGTCAACTTTCACGGCCAATCTATACGCATGGGCGTGTAGGTTGTGCAGGTTCGGGTGCAGGACCCTGCCCTCCTGTTGCAAACGTGAGGTCCTCCCGCAGGGGCAGCCGGAGCAGAGGAGAAATTCACATGGTCAATAGCTCAGGTACTGCCCTCTCCTTGCCCAGTCTGAGGCCACTAGGATGACTCTGAGTCTGTCCTTCCTGATCTTCTTGAGAACTCCGGGAAGGAGAGGATGGGGCTGGAAAGGTGTACAGGGGTCCTGTTGTCCAATTGAAACAAAAGACGTCTCTGAGCGAGAACTTCCTTGGGAACTTCAACATGCAAAAGTTTGGACACTGTGAGTTCTCTCCAGTGGGAAAAAGATTGACCACGGGTTCTCCCCATTGTTGGTTTCTCCCCATTAAGGAAAGAAACTCAGTCCCATCTCGGACTGTATTCACTATTCATGATCACCCTAGCTAGCATCGCCTGAGACTGACCATCCTGGCGTTTAAAGAACGAGCTATGTGGTGTGCAACCAAGGAGATGCCCTGGCCATTCAGCCACTTCCAGAGGTGTAGGCCTCCTGGAATAGAAGCCAAGACCCCACTCCACCTTCTTTGTTGCAATACCACATTGCTGTAGTGTTGTTTGTAAGTTCCTGTTCCCCCTTGATAGTCGGGAAGAACGCCTTCAGTGCTAAGTGAATCGCCCGCAACTCCTGCAAGTTGATGTGGATGCAATCTTCTGCCGGTGACCAGCAGCCTCTGGTCTTCACCTCTCCCAGATGACCTCCCCAACTCGGCAATGATGAATTTGCCACAACTGTTAAGTCTGGGTGAGGCAGGTAGAGGGTCTCCCACCAGTACAGTTGCAGCTTAGCAGCCACCAGTGCAGATTTTTGCAGTTTCCTCCCAATACCTGGATTCTGGTTACAAAAGGTTCTCTAGGTGCTGAGACTTCAGGTGCACTTGTAAGGCCAACAGGGAGCACCGAGAACTGAAAGTGCTTGTGGCCTACCTGAAACCCCAGATAACCTCTGCGGGACTGTGAAATATTGATGTGGAAATAAGTGTCCTGCACATTTAATGGCACCATCCTGTTATCTGTGTCCAGGGCAGCCACCAGTCTAGGTGCGATCGAGCAGCCAACCATGCAGATCTTTTGCCGCCTCCTTCAATACCTGGATGGAGTCTGACAGGTTGCCTTGGTGCTGAGCCCACTGTGACTTCAAATCTCACTGCAGAGTCTGTATGTGCCACCTGGCGTGGTTCACTAGCAGGATGCCAAAGGCCAAATGTCAGAAGCCTCAGAGTCAGTCTCACGGAGACCCAGCTCAGGGGTTGAAACATCAGGATCATAGCCCGAACATCCTGGACTTGTTGAGGCAGAGGAATAGCTTGCAAGAGCTCCGTATCCAGGAGGACTCAGATGAAGGGGTGCCACTGTGAAGGAGTCAGATTTGACTTTGGCAGACTGATGGCGAACCTCTGTGATGTTAACCAGTTGGCTGTGGTCTGGAAGTGGTTGATGACCATTTGAGTCGAGTCTGCCTTCAGAAGCCATTGTCGACAAATGGGAAGGCTCCACAGATGGCTGCAACCACCACCTTCCTCTTCGTGAACACCTGAGGGACACTGGTCAGGCCAAAGGGGAGCACAGAAAACTGAAAGAACTCTTGTCCTGCCTGGAACCGCTGTTAACACCTATGGAACTGCAGAACGGGGATGTGAAAATATGTGTTCTACATGTCAATGGCCGCCATCCAGTCTCCTCGATCCAGAGTGAGCATTTTGAACTTGTCCTTCCGGAGGAAGAAACTCTGAGGGAGAAGATCTAGAATCGGGCGTTAGCCTCATCCTTTTTTGGCATCAGAATTAATAACCAGTCCTGATCTCTGATAGCAGTACCCTCTCTATGGCTGTCTTGGCCAAGAGAGCCTGGACAGCCTCTCAAAGTACAGACTAGTGGTCCTCAAGGAGGTAATGTGGTTTGGGAGGTATGTCAGGGGGGTTGTGACAGAAATAGGAGGAATTAGCCGTTCTTCACAATCTGGAGCACCTACTGGTTGTATGTTTTACCTCCACTCGTGGAGGTAAAAAATGACGCGGCCTCCCACCATGTGATTATGTGCTGCAGAGGGTGACTGAAAGCGGTTTTGTGGCAGCTGTTGGTGGAGGAGTAGGGCATTGGGCAGATCATTGCCTCTGGGGCAGGACGGCGGCGTCTGGATCGCCAGCCTCTGCTTTAAAAGGCGTGGGAGTCTTATTGCTGTTGAAGTATGGTTTGGTGTTGCCTCTGCTGGTACCACCTTCCAAAACCTCAAAAGGCCAAGACTGCTGGGGAAATTGCTGCACAGGTGGCTCGGGCAAATCTCAGAGCAAGGCTAGCAGAGGAGAATAGTCTCATGCGAATGTCTCCATGTTTTTTCTCACACTATATGAAGGAGTAGTTGGGAACGCTTTGGGGTTCGGTTGGCTGGTAGAGAGGTCTGTACCACCAGACTTTAAGGTGAAAGATGCTGGAGAAAGAAAGCAGGATCTCCCAGGGCATGCAAGAGCCGCTTTGCAATCTGCCTGGTAAGTGGAGGGCAAGATCCTGTTTTTGCCCAGGTGCCCTACAACGTGTCCATGAGGGTCTCGCTGAAAGGAGAGACGCCTGTGTCTGTCCTGGATGTAGGACCTCAGTTTAGGCATTTCTTTTTAGCTCTATGGTAGGCAGAGTTAGGTCCAAATCTTCTGCTGCTCTCTATATGACAATGGCGGCAGACTATTCTGTAGCTGCCTTAGGTATGGGTGAGAAAAGGTAAGTGTTAGGCAATGCGTCTAAGCCACGGACACCCTGTAGGTCTAAAAACGGGTTTTACACGTCATATGGGGTACTGCCGTTGTACTCATCATAGTCATAAAATTGTTGCTCTAGCGACTACGGCCCAGAGTGTGGGTAAATGTGGGATCATTAGAAGTCACTTCAGGTTTTCTTCGGAGAGGACTAATAGCTCCCCTTCTGGTATCACCGCCGATCTCAGCACTCGGGGCTCTGGCACTATAAATGGTATTGGTGGCGGGTCGAAATCGATCCCTGGGATAGTTGGGTATGGATCCGCCAGTGGTAGACCTTCTCCAGCAGCTGCATCTTTCTGAAGTCCTCCATTGTGTTCGACGGCGGTTTCCAACGCCACTTCACACCTATGCACCTGGCTTCCCTGGGGCAGGTATCCTGGTTTCTAAGGTATCCATGGGTGGGGTGGCTCTCCAACCTTCTGTCTTCCACTGGGTTTCTTCAGGGTCCTTCTTCTTTAACCCCTTGCATGCTTATGACGAGCCCAGCTCGTCATGAGGCACAGTGGAGCTGTGCTCATGACGAGCTGGGCTCGTCATAACCGCTGCGCTTCGTCCACGCGCAATTGATTCCTCGCCTGTGCGGGAGAATCAATCAGTGGGCAGGGTCATTACGAGCTCAGCTCGTCATGAGCACAGCTCCACTGTGCCTCATGACGAGCTGGGCTCGTCGCGAGCACCGCAGCGCTGCGTGCCCCCCCCCGCGCCGTGGGGGAATTACCACAGCGGCGAAGGGGTTAAAAACATAACCGCAACTTACTCATTGACTTGTATTGATCACGCGGTTGTGTTCCAATTAACACACGACATCCATGGGGGTCTTCTAGTTACTTACCTCGGGTGGTTCCTTGGGTCCCCGACACTTCTAGGTCTTCTGGGTACAGTCTTGACTCGAGTCGTGGTTTGCATAACACTTATTTAGTATATGGTTTCATTCCCCGGGGACCGCTGTGTATTAAGTGCTACTTACCTGTTTCTATTGTATAGTATTGTGTGCATCGTGTATATCTCCGGGTAAGAGATAGCTGTACGTGTTAGTGAGTGTCATAATAAATACATATTTTTATAATACACTGTGTGGTTCTTTTTCACTCAATCTATATTTATAAGATTATGTTCTGGTAAAACAAGCTGCTTTACACTCCTTCCTAAGCCTGAAGCCTGCTCTCCACGGCTACGCGTTGGAGAGCTTTCAAAGGTCATCTAAGACCACTAACATCACCATAAGGGTTGTCTGGATTGGTGCAGGGTGCCCACTTACATAAGTGTGCATCATAAACCAGGCTAGCTTCTCACACCAGCGCTTGTTGTTTTTTAGGCATGGGTAGATTAAGTGATGGCCCGGAATCCCAGGATGGTGATCCGGCTGGTTCCCCAGTCATGCCAAGTCACAACCTCTCCCTCCCTTTGTTCACAAAGTAACGGGACTGCATCATCCTTTACAAACTGCGTTGGAAGTAAACCATGTCAAACGGCTTATTCATGTGCCCCGAAGCGCTCGACCTGACACAGCAGAGAAGCAGCTACTGCTCATCAGATCACGTGCAAAAGACTCTACAGTGGTACTTAGGTGTAACTCAACTTTTACCCTTGTTTCCCACAACTACTGGGCCATTCCAATGGAAGCGTTCAACTGGGGGAATGGCCAGAAGGCAGTTCTATGAAACATTGCGTTTGTTCGTATGTAACGCCGATGCTGTGTTATAGCTATACACGTCACCAGGGCACGAGTCGGGGTACCACGCGGGTGGACGGCGTCCCCCCACTTATATTACCGGGTGGATGCCGTCCCCCCTGCCCAAAAGCTGGACTTTAAACGATGGCGCTACTGCCCGCACGGCCGCCCCGTCGATCTCCCAAGTACAGGGCTGGCTGCCAATCTTGTGTAGCGCGAGAATGCGCTACTTATCAAAATTCTGCTTTGCTCTTTGAACCTGCCCCCATCGCCTTGTAACCTTGCCGGGCGCCTACCTGGTTAAGTGCCAGAAACCACCCACTGTACGATTAAAGGAGCCACGGGTGGGAATCTAGCGCTGCGCCCAGAGTGGGTCGATACACAGAGCTTTTTTACTAAAGTGCCACTGACTTCTGGAAACTCAGGTTAAGTTACACCCAAGTTGTAAACACCTACTCAAAGAGAAAAGCAGTGTGAATCTATCGGCAAAGAGCGCCGGCACTTCTTTTCTAAACTGAGTAAAACTTTCCAATACGAAAACCTGCTCCAGTTGAAAAATCTTTTTGCTCCAATTATTGACTTGTAAAAATACAGTTTGGGACTGGCGGCTGTTTGGTGTTAGCATCACATTCATCAAGGGTGTCCTATAATGTCCTACAGGACACGTTCCATTACCAAGCTCAGTGAGCTGAACGTTCACTGTTGACAAATGCGTAGTTGTGAATGTTATGTGCAAACCCTTCAATGCCGGAGGTCGGTAAATGGAGGAACATAAAATAGGCGGCAATGCTTTGAAACGGGGTTTAATGCCCGCTATTGTAAGTGGTATTACCGCTGGTCCTTAAGAAGTGCAGTACAGTGCCAACTCCAGTAGGGGTGAGACAAACACAGAATCGCTCCCAAAACCACACAGAGAATGACGCTACATTCCACAGTGGGTTAACGTGGCCCCCCAAGTGAAGCGGGACTCCCTGTAATAAGAGGGGACTACCTTTCGTGACGTCACTTCCTGTCATGAAGTCACTGCCTGTCGCGACGTCACTTCCTGTCGTGACGTCACTTCCTGTGACACCACCTAACTTGGAGAGTCCCCCCACTTCTTTTTAGGTCTCGGGACCATCCGGTCGGCAGACCGGAAGTCCGGAGATTTAATGACTTGGAGAAGAGGGGCTTGAACCCGCCCCTCTTCTCCCCTGTTCTCCATTGGCTGGCCTCGTAAATGCTGGCCAGCCACTGGAGAAGAGGTCAGTCACTCCGATAAGGCCCCGTCCTTTTCGGATCGGGGGGCGTGTTTTTTAAAGAAAGTCTCATTCTCTCCTCCAGCCAAGACAAACACGCCCCCGAATCCGAAAAGGACATTGCGTTTCTCCGAGGCATTTCTGCTTTGCCTCGGAGAAAGGCGGTGGTGTGCCTTTTGCTCTGCCTTGTTCCTGTATGACTCTTTATTCCCTACACACTGAACATACCTTCCCCTACCCACTTCGCTTACACAGTCCCTCTACACAAGGTCCACCGGGATACCGTCTCCAACCCAATGAGAGACCCTGCACCTAGATGACGCTGGCCTCTTCGTTCAACAGACTCAATGATTCACCTACAGGGCGACGCTCCTCTAAAGTCTGCTGGTCATTCTCTCACCCATCAAATGCACCCATTCCCTAACGGTGCTCCGCCATGACTAGGAAGCATATCTGCCCCACAGGCTCCGAGTCTGCAGCCTATGCCCTGGGCCCCTCACCTCGTAGCAAGCAGTAGAGGTTGCACACCAGCAGGCTCCTCAGCAAGGCGCCCATGGCTCCCCGCGTACTCTAGCGGCCCCGTGACATGGCCACAGTGCTCTGAACGCTCTAGGCGCTGCTCTCCCACCGAAGCGCGGATCCTGTGGTGGTGGTGGTTGTCGGTGGGGCCCGGTACTGCTGTCTGCTTTCCTCCATGGCGCTGGTGGATCGGCCGCTATGGCTCCACCTCCCCCTCCTGCAGGGCCGACCGTGCGCACGGACACCAGGGGACTTCAAAGGCTGTAAAGGATGGAACTGCAGACTAGAGTTAAGATTTATTTTTCTCCCTGATGGTGAGGGCAACAAGCATTTACAATGCAACGGTCTCGGCATTGTTAGAGTTAGAGCTATTGGCATTGCTCGTGACAATGCCGTTTCTTTAAATGTTTCAAAAACAAAAAGATAAACAAAAATAATGTCATGAGCAATGCCAATAGCTCTAACTTTACCAAATGCTTGTATCATAGTAGGTTTGGGCTTAAACAGCCCAGTCAGCAAAGGACAGTGCGATAAAAATCCAGAGCTTGTTTATGATGCCGCACGTTTGGTAGGGGTTACATACCTGTTTACCGACGGAAATAAGACTGGGTTACTCACATTTTCCTTTTAAATAAAATGGATTAAACAATACAGAACATGTGCAGGTCACTGCAGAGAAGCATGAGATTCCACTTACTGAGGCCGGCATCGAGGACCTAGGTTGCGCACAGGTCCGTGGTGGTCACCCGGCAGAGCAGCCCCATGTCACCCCTAGATTCTGCCCGGGCCGCCCTCTGGGATAGAGTGAACCCAGAGACTCGAAGCACCATCCCGGGCGGTCGCTAAGGACTCTTTGCAGGTGTAACCAAGGGACGGCGAGCCTTAGGAGCCAAATTACACAAAACGGGTGACGTATAAGAAGAACTCAAATAAAGCATCCGACCTGACGGAGACCGCGGCCATCTTAGAATGGGAAAGCTCTCCGATGAAAGGAGGGCGAGGAGATACGAGTAAAGGCTTAGAGGCGTTGATACATTTTACGTTCCTTTGTTTAATTGACTTCATGAAATGTAGAATTACGGATAAAATGTTTCAATGATGTGGCGGAGTCAATTAAGAAGGCCATGGCCGGGGGCCCATAGCTGCAAAGTTCAGACAAGCATGTGTGCTTTAGTGTGACATTTCCGTGGTTTCAAAGCTTTTCCTTAATATCTCGTGCCGAGTTAAAATATGACTCATGAGGTCTTGGGCCATCCCACAATATCCGACACTGCGCGTATTAAGTATGCCTGTAACTTGATGGGGGAGAGGGCCAGAGGTGCGGCGTCTGTGACAGGAAAGTGATGCCTCCTTTAACAAAGAAAAACAAGGAGATCAGGTGAGGGAGCAACGCCGGGACACCACCGCCTTTCTCCGAGGCACAGCAGAAAATGCCTCGGAGAAAGGGAGCGTCCTTTTCGGATTTGGGGGCGTGTTTTGCTGTTGTCTCCTCCCTGAGACTTCTCGCAAAAAACACGCCCCCCGATCCGAAAAGGACGGGGCATAATCGGAGTGACTGGACCTCTTCTCCAGTGGCTGGCCAGCATTTAAGAGGCCAGCCAATGGAGAACAGGAGAGAAGAGGGGCGGGTGCCAGCCCCTCTTCTTAAAGTCATTAAATCTCGCGAGCGAGACTGCGCAAGCGCAGCCATCGCTAGCCGAGACCTAAAAACGGAGAGCCCGATAGAGAACCGTTTCAACGCTTGCTTTTTCACCGGCAGGACCCTGCCCACTTAAAGCCCTGGTGGTCATAGAAACGCGACAGCCCTGGAAAGGCGCTGGGATTGTTACCAAACAGAGACCTGGGAAGGGAGGTGAAAAGCTAACCTCCTCGTCCGGTTATTTACAACAAACACAAAGAACACCTGGCTTTAAATTTGGGCACGCTTGGCCGGCCGTTCAAAAATCACAACTCGATACTCCCGAGGAACTAGGCGGATAATGCTCGACCTTGCGCGAAACTGTTTTTTTTTTTCCACTCGTCATTTTTGCCCCCTGGCTGAAATTAAGAGGACAAGTAAACTGTTATTAAAATCCGTGGAGCAATCGGTCGGTGCGTTTATTTCAGTCACGTTCTTTCTGCCTAGACTATGGCGTTAAGTAAATAATGCGAGATAGCACTACATATCCCACCATGCAATGGTGCGTTTTGTAGTCAAGCTGAACAATAGGGGAACAAGCATTTACAATGCAATGGTCTCGGCATTGGTAAAGTTAGAGCTATTGGCATTGCTCATGACATTATTTTTGTTTATGTTTTTTGTTTTTAAAACATTTAAAGAAACGGCATTGTCATGAGCAATGCCAATAGCTCTAACTTTAACAATGCCGAGACCGTTGCATTGTAAATGCTTGTTATAGGATCTCTTGTCAACCGGCCACACAGCCTTACAGTCTTCCCCACCAGGCAACTGTAATGTGGGGCCAGTATCCTGGGCGCGCGGGCTCTGAGGGGTAGCTTGCAGCAGCGTCGCTAGGCCAGTATTGCTCTGGCCGATGCAGACGTAAGTTTGGCACTCCTTGGGGCCCGCGCAGATGGCCAGAGGCAGAGTCCCACTCCTCAGTCTTTTACGTAAACATGTAAAACCAGATGTGGGCGAACCAACAAATTAACTGGGAGAGCAAAGCAAAAGGTCTGACTTGGCTCTAAAAGCCCTTGCACGAGCCAAGCCTGGAAAATATTAGGCATATCAATCATAAAACAAACATGTGAAAATATGATCAAGTCTCATCAAAATTCAAAAACGTGTATTTATTTAACACGCTGAAGTGTTTCACCTTAGAACCTCAGGTTATATAAACGCATTGAACAGTATGTATTCAAAGTGATAATTTTTAAACAACAACTTATAGTCCTGACCCCGTCCTCACAACAATTGCATTAGGGAACTAAGAGGCAAGTCAGATGGCCTAAGCGTAGTTAAGATCTTTATTATAGATGTGACAACAGACTTAAATCAAACACAAGAGGTTTTTGTACATTCACTTCCTGAACTTATCTATTGTATTTCAAAGGTGCGCTCATATAAGATAAAGAAGAATAAGGAGGCCAGGTGAATGTAAAATCTATGCCTATGATCATAAGGTTTGTGAGCAAGTCAGCCAGGATTCATAATAGGTTTTCTTTTTCACATTGAGCAGTTGAGCGATACATATATAGATAGGACCTAGAAAAATAATACCCATCTATTTTACTTCAAAGGCTAACATTTTTTCTACTATTCTTGGAGCGTGAGCCTAACGAGTGGTGGTGTGCAGAAAACACATTCAAGCGCGGTTCGTTTTCGCCTCGCGGATCTAAGAACATTACAAACTGAGCCAGAGACGGGCATCTAGGTCAAGCTTTTAGTAGCTCCCCCATCAATATCTAAAACCATCAAAAACTTGAGTAAGACATTTATATGTAACTAATTAGTTGACAGTGAAAGCTATAGATAAAACGTGGAATTACTATTGTTTTTTTTAACACATTCCCGATCCGATTTTGAGAAGATTATATTTTCTTAAGGGTACCTTTCAGCAGCTTGCACCATGTATGCCTAGCCCTGCCCTGCTCTTGATGGCTTACAGAGCCATATTAATGTGCACAGCCCTCTCACAGCAACAGAACAAACACAGACCCAACTTCGTGCTCCCGCCTCAGTGTTTAAAAATGTGGTTACCTGCTGAGACTCTGCTTTTGTTAAAGCTGTAAATCTTTTCCAAATCTTAATAAATTGCTGTTGCCCGGAATAACCTCCTCTTCCAGCGTCACGCTGAGCAGAGGGATGCGCAGGCAGGAGAACTGCCTGTGACCCATGCTTTGCTTTAACAATGCACAGATGTAAAGAAAACAATTGGTTCTGTCGGGTAAGAATAATTTCTTTAGATATTGAGTCACTTCTTGAGTTATTCAGAACAAACAGCAATTACGAAGAATACACACACTGAGACCCTGAAGAATATTAAAGAATTTTATAAATTCCGTCATTTATAAACACTTGAATTAAATTGCATGGCTGTCAATAACGAAAGTGATTAAAGAAATATTAGTGACAAGGTGACATGTGGTGCTCAGTGAAATAGTGATGGTGCGTAATATATACCAGAAGCCATTGTCGACAAATGGGAAGGCTCCACAGATGGCTGCAACCACCACCTTCCTCTTCGTGAACACCTGAGGGACACTGGTCAGGCCAAAGGGGAGCACAGAAAACTGAAAGAACTCTTGTCCTGCCTGGAACCGCTGTTAACACCTATGGAACTGCAGAACGGGGATGTGAAAATATGTGTTCTACATGTCAATGGCCGCCATCCAGTCTCCTCGATCCAGAGTGAGCATTTTGAACTTGTCCTTCCGGAGGAAGAAACTCTGAGGGAGAAGATCTAGAATCGGGCGTTAGCCTCATCCTTTTTTGGCATCAGAATTAATAACCAGTCCTGATCTCTGATAGCAGTACCCTCTCTATGGCTGTCTTGGCCAAGAGAGCCTGGACAGCCTCTCAAAGTACAGACTAGTGGTCCTCAAGGAGGTAATGTGGTTTGGGAGGTATGTCAGGGGGGTTGTGACAGAAATAGGAGGAATTAGCCGTTCTTCACAATCTGGAGCACCTACTGGTTGTATGTTTTACCTCCACTCGTGGAGGTAAAAAATGACGCGGCCTCCCACCATGTGATTATGTGCTGCAGAGGGTGACTGAAAGCGGTTTTGTGGCAGCTGTTGGTGGAGGAGTAGGGCATTGGGCAGATCATTGCCTCTGGGGCAGGACGGCGGCGTCTGGATCGCCAGCCTCTGCTTTAAAAGGCGTGGGAGTCTTATTGCTGTTGAAGTATGGTTTGGTGTTGCCTCTGCTGGTACCACCTTCCAAAACCTCAAAAGGCCAAGACTGCTGGGGAAATTGCTGCACAGGTGGCTCGGGCAAATCTCAGAGCAAGGCTAGCAGAGGAGAATAGTCTCATGCGAATGTCTCCATGTTTTTTCTCACACTATATGAAGGAGTAGTTGGGAACGCTTTGGGGTTCGGTTGGCTGGTAGAGAGGTCTGTACCACCAGACTTTAAGGTGAAAGATGCTGGAGAAAGAAAGCAGGATCTCCCAGGGCATGCAAGAGCCGCTTTGCAATCTGCCTGGTAAGTGGAGGGCAAGATCCTGTTTTTGCCCAGGTGCCCTACAACGTGTCCATGAGGGTCTCGCTGAAAGGAGAGACGCCTGTGTCTGTCCTGGATGTAGGACCTCAGTTTAGGCATTTCTTTTTAGCTCTATGGTAGGCAGAGTTAGGTCCAAATCTTCTGCTGCTCTCTATATGACAATGGCGGCAGACTATTCTGTAGCTGCCTTAGGTATGGGTGAGAAAAGGTAAGTGTTAGGCAATGCGTCTAAGCCACGGACACCCTGTAGGTCTAAAAACGGGTTTTACACGTCATATGGGGTACTGCCGTTGTACTCATCATAGTCATAAAATTGTTGCTCTAGCGACTACGGCCCAGAGTGTGGGTAAATGTGGGATCATTAGAAGTCACTTCAGGTTTTCTTCGGAGAGGACTAATAGCTCCCCTTCTGGTATCACCGCCGATCTCAGCACTCGGGGCTCTGGCACTATAAATGGTATTGGTGGCGGGTCGAAATCGATCCCTGGGATAGTTGGGTATGGATCCGCCAGTGGTAGACCTTCTCCAGCAGCTGCATCTTTCTGAAGTCCTCCATTGTGTTCGACGGCGGTTTCCAACGCCACTTCACACCTATGCACCTGGCTTCCCTGGGGCAGGTATCCTGGTTTCTAAGGTATCCATGGGTGGGGTGGCTCTCCAACCTTCTGTCTTCCACTGGGTTTCTTCAGGGTCCTTCTTCTTTAACCCCTTGCATGCTTATGACGAGCCCAGCTCGTCATGAGGCACAGTGGAGCTGTGCTCATGACGAGCTGGGCTCGTCATAACCGCTGCGCTTCGTCCACGCGCAATTGATTCCTCGCCTGTGCGGGAGAATCAATCAGTGGGCAGGGTCATTACGAGCTCAGCTCGTCATGAGCACAGCTCCACTGTGCCTCATGACGAGCTGGGCTCGTCGCGAGCACCGCAGCGCTGCGTGCCCCCCCCGCGCCGTGGGGGAATTACCACAGCGGCGAAGGGGTTAAAAACATAACCGCAACTTACTCATTGACTTGTATTGATCACGCGGTTGTGTTCCAATTAACACACGACATCCATGGGGGTCTTCTAGTTACTTACCTCGGGTGGTTCCTTGGGTCCCCGACACTTCTAGGTCTTCTGGGTACAGTCTTGACTCGAGTCGTGGTTTGCATAACACTTATTTAGTATATGGTTTCATTCCCCGGGGACCGCTGTGTATTAAGTGCTACTTACCTGTTTCTATTGTATAGTATTGTGTGCATCGTGTATATCTCCGGGTAAGAGATAGCTGTACGTGTTAGTGAGTGTCATAATAAATACATATTTTTATAATACACTGTGTGGTTCTTTTTCACTCAATCTATATTTATAAGATTATGTTCTGGTAAAACAAGCTGCTTTACACTCCTTCCTAAGCCTGAAGCCTGCTCTCCACGGCTACGCGTTGGAGAGCTTTCAAAGGTCATCTAAGACCACTAACATCACCATAAGGGTTGTCTGGATTGGTGCAGGGTGCCCACTTACATAAGTGTGCATCATAAACCAGGCTAGCTTCTCACACCAGCGCTTGTTGTTTTTTAGGCATGGGTAGATTAAGTGATGGCCCGGAATCCCAGGATGGTGATCCGGCTGGTTCCCCAGTCATGCCAAGTCACAACCTCTCCCTCCCTTTGTTCACAAAGTAACGGGACTGCATCATCCTTTACAAACTGCGTTGGAAGTAAACCATGTCAAACGGCTTATTCATGTGCCCCGAAGCGCTCGACCTGACACAGCAGAGAAGCAGCTACTGCTCATCAGATCACGTGCAAAAGACTCTACAGTGGTACTTAGGTGTAACTCAACTTTTACCCTTGTTTCCCACAACTACTGGGCCATTCCAATGGAAGCGTTCAACTGGGGGAATGGCCAGAAGGCAGTTCTATGAAACATTGCGTTTGTTCGTATGTAACGCCGATGCTGTGTTATAGCTATACACGTCACCAGGGCACGAGTCGGGGTACCACGCGGGTGGACGGCGTCCCCCCACTTATATTACCGGGTGGATGCCGTCCCCCCTGCCCAAAAGCTGGACTTTAAACGATGGCGCTACTGCCCGCACGGCCGCCCCGTCGATCTCCCAAGTACAGGGCTGGCTGCCAATCTTGTGTAGCGCGAGAATGCGCTACTTATCAAAATTCTGCTTTGCTCTTTGAACCTGCCCCCATCGCCTTGTAACCTTGCCGGGCGCCTACCTGGTTAAGTGCCAGAAACCACCCACTGTACGATTAAAGGAGCCACGGGTGGGAATCTAGCGCTGCGCCCAGAGTGGGTCGATACACAGAGCTTTTTTACTAAAGTGCCACTGACTTCTGGAAACTCAGGTTAAGTTACACCCAAGTTGTAAACACCTACTCAAAGAGAAAAGCAGTGTGAATCTATCGGCAAAGAGCGCCGGCACTTCTTTTCTAAACTGAGTAAAACTTTCCAATACGAAAACCTGCTCCAGTTGAAAAATCTTTTTGCTCCAATTATTGACTTGTAAAAATACAGTTTGGGACTGGCGGCTGTTTGGTGTTAGCATCACATTCATCAAGGGTGTCCTATAATGTCCTACAGGACACGTTCCATTACCAAGCTCAGTGAGCTGAACGTTCACTGTTGACAAATGCGTAGTTGTGAATGTTATGTGCAAACCCTTCAATGCCGGAGGTCGGTAAATGGAGGAACATAAAATAGGCGGCAATGCTTTGAAACGGGGTTTAATGCCCGCTATTGTAAGTGGTATTACCGCTGGTCCTTAAGAAGTGCAGTACAGTGCCAACTCCAGTAGGGGTGAGACAAACACAGAATCGCTCCCAAAACCACACAGAGAATGACGCTACATTCCACAGTGGGTTAACGTGGCCCCCCAAGTGAAGCGGGACTCCCTGTAATAAGAGGGGACTACCTTTCGTGACGTCACTTCCTGTCATGAAGTCACTGCCTGTCGCGACGTCACTTCCTGTCGTGACGTCACTTCCTGTGACACCACCTAACTTGGAGAGTCCCCCCACTTCTTTTTAGGTCTCGGGACCATCCGGTCGGCAGACCGGAAGTCCGGAGATTTAATGACTTGGAGAAGAGGGGCTTGAACCCGCCCCTCTTCTCCCCTGTTCTCCATTGGCTGGCCTCGTAAATGCTGGCCAGCCACTGGAGAAGAGGTCAGTCACTCCGATAAGGCCCCGTCCTTTTCGGATCGGGGGGCGTGTTTTTTAAAGAAAGTCTCATTCTCTCCTCCAGCCAAGACAAACACGCCCCCGAATCCGAAAAGGACATTGCGTTTCTCCGAGGCATTTCTGCTTTGCCTCGGAGAAAGGCGGTGGTGTGCCTTTTGCTCTGCCTTGTTCCTGTATGACTCTTTATTCCCTACACACTGAACATACCTTCCCCTACCCACTTCGCTTACACAGTCCCTCTACACAAGGTCCACCGGGATACCGTCTCCAACCCAATGAGAGACCCTGCACCTAGATGACGCTGGCCTCTTCGTTCAACAGACTCAATGATTCACCTACAGGGCGACGCTCCTCTAAAGTCTGCTGGTCATTCTCTCACCCATCAAATGCACCCATTCCCTAACGGTGCTCCGCCATGACTAGGAAGCATATCTGCCCCACAGGCTCCGAGTCTGCAGCCTATGCCCTGGGCCCCTCACCTCGTAGCAAGCAGTAGAGGTTGCACACCAGCAGGCTCCTCAGCAAGGCGCCCATGGCTCCCCGCGTACTCTAGCGGCCCCGTGACATGGCCACAGTGCTCTGAACGCTCTAGGCGCTGCTCTCCCACCGAAGCGCGGATCCTGTGGTGGTGGTGGTTGTCGGTGGGGCCCGGTACTGCTGTCTGCTTTCCTCCATGGCGCTGGTGGATCGGCCGCTATGGCTCCACCTCCCCCTCCTGCAGGGCCGACCGTGCGCACGGACACCAGGGGACTTCAAAGGCTGTAAAGGATGGAACTGCAGACTAGAGTTAAGATTTATTTTTCTCCCTGATGGTGAGGGCAACAAGCATTTACAATGCAACAGTCTCGGCATTGTTAGAGTTAGAGCTATTGGCATTGCTCGTGACAATGCCGTTTCTTTAAATGTTTCAAAAACAAAAAGATAAACAAAAATAATGTCATGAGCAATGCCAATAGCTCTAACTTTACCAAATGCTTGTATCATAGTAGGTTTGGGCTTAAACAGCCCAGTCAGCAAAGGACAGTGCGATAAAAATCCAGAGCTTGTTTATGATGCCGCACGTTTGGTAGGGGTTACATACCTGTTTACCGACGGAAATAAGACTGGGTTACTCACATTTTCCTTTTAAATAAAATGGATTAAACAATACAGAACATGTGCAGGTCACTGCAGAGAAGCATGAGATTCCACTTACTGAGGCCGGCATCGAGGACCTAGGTTGCGCACAGGTCCGTGGTGGTCACCCGGCAGAGCAGCCCCATGTCACCCCTAGATTCTGCCCGGGCCGCCCTCTGGGATAGAGTGAACCCAGAGACTCGAAGCACCATCCCGGGCGGTCGCTAAGGACTCTTTGCAGGTGTAACCAAGGGACGGCGAGCCTTAGGAGCCAAATTACACAAAACGGGTGACGTATAAGAAGAACTCAAATAAAGCATCCGACCTGACGGAGACCGCGGCCATCTTAGAATGGGAAAGCTCTCCGATGAAAGGAGGGCGAGGAGATACGAGTAAAGGCTTAGAGGCGTTGATACATTTTACGTTCCTTTGTTTAATTGACTTCATGAAATGTAGAATTACGGATAAAATGTTTCAATGATGTGGCGGAGTCAATTAAGAAGGCCATGGCCGGGGGCCCATAGCTGCAAAGTTCAGACAAGCATGTGTGCTTTAGTGTGACATTTCCGTGGTTTCAAAGCTTTTCCTTAATATCTCGTGCCGAGTTAAAATATGACTCATGAGGTCTTGGGCCATCCCACAATATCCGACACTGCGCGTATTAAGTATGCCTGTAACTTGATGGGGGAGAGGGCCAGAGGTGCGGCGTCTGTGACAGGAAAGTGATGCCTCCTTTAACAAAGAAAAACAAGGAGATCAGGTGAGGGAGCAACGCCGGGACACCACCGCCTTTCTCCGAGGCACAGCAGAAAATGCCTCGGAGAAAGGGAGCGTCCTTTTCGGATTTGGGGGCGTGTTTTGCTGTTGTCTCCTCCCTGAGACTTCTCGCAAAAAACACGCCCCCCGATCCGAAAAGGACGGGGCATAATCGGAGTGACTGGACCTCTTCTCCAGTGGCTGGCCAGCATTTAAGAGGCCAGCCAATGGAGAACAGGAGAGAAGAGGGGCGGGTGCCAGCCCCTCTTCTTAAAGTCATTAAATCTCGCGAGCGAGACTGCGCAAGCGCAGCCATCGCTAGCCGAGACCTAAAAACGGAGAGCCCGATAGAGAACCGTTTCAACGCTTGCTTTTTCACCGGCAGGACCCTGCCCACTTAAAGCCCTGGTGGTCATAGAAACGCGACAGCCCTGGAAAGGCGCTGGGATTGTTACCAAACAGAGACCTGGGAAGGGAGGTGAAAAGCTAACCTCCTCGTCCGGTTATTTACAACAAACACAAAGAACACCTGGCTTTAAATTTGGGCACGCTTGGCCGGCCGTTCAAAAATCACAACTCGATACTCCCGAGGAACTAGGCGGATAATGCTCGACCTTGCGCGAAACTGTTTTTTTTTTTCCACTCGTCATTTTTGCCCCCTGGCTGAAATTAAGAGGACAAGTAAACTGTTATTAAAATCCGTGGAGCAATCGGTCGGTGCGTTTATTTCAGTCACGTTCTTTCTGCCTAGACTATGGCGTTAAGTAAATAATGCGAGATAGCACTACATATCCCACCATGCAATGGTGCGTTTTGTAGTCAAGCTGAACAATAGGGGAACAAGCATTTACAATGCAATGGTCTCGGCATTGGTAAAGTTAGAGCTATTGGCATTGCTCATGACATTATTTTTGTTTATGTTTTTTGTTTTTAAAACATTTAAAGAAACGGCATTGTCATGAGCAATGCCAATAGCTCTAACTTTAACAATGCCGAGACCGTTGCATTGTAAATGCTTGTTATAGGATCTCTTGTCAACCGGCCACACAGCCTTACAGTCTTCCCCACCAGGCAACTGTAATGTGGGGCCAGTATCCTGGGCGCGCGGGCTCTGAGGGGTAGCTTGCAGCAGCGTCGCTAGGCCAGTATTGCTCTGGCCGATGCAGACGTAAGTTTGGCACTCCTTGGGGCCCGCGCAGATGGCCAGAGGCAGAGTCCCACTCCTCAGTCTTTTACGTAAACATGTAAAACCAGATGTGGGCGAACCAACAAATTAACTGGGAGAGCAAAGCAAAAGGTCTGACTTGGCTCTAAAAGCCCTTGCACGAGCCAAGCCTGGAAAATATTAGGCATATCAATCATAAAACAAACATGTGAAAATATGATCAAGTCTCATCAAAATTCAAAAACGTGTATTTATTTAACACGCTGAAGTGTTTCACCTTAGAACCTCAGGTTATATAAACGCATTGAACAGTATGTATTCAAAGTGATAATTTTTAAACAACAACTTATAGTCCTGACCCCGTCCTCACAACAATTGCATTAGGGAACTAAGAGGCAAGTCAGATGGCCTAAGCGTAGTTAAGATCTTTATTATAGATGTGACAACAGACTTAAATCAAACACAAGAGGTTTTTGTACATTCACTTCCTGAACTTATCTATTGTATTTCAAAGGTGCGCTCATATAAGATAAAGAAGAATAAGGAGGCCAGGTGAATGTAAAATCTATGCCTATGATCATAAGGTTTGTGAGCAAGTCAGCCAGGATTCATAATAGGTTTTCTTTTTCACATTGAGCAGTTGAGCGATACATATATAGATAGGACCTAGAAAAATAATACCCATCTATTTTACTTCAAAGGCTAACATTTTTTCTACTATTCTTGGAGCGTGAGGCTAACGAGTGGTGGTGTGCAGAAAACACATTCAAGCGCGGTTCGTTTTCGCCTCGCGGATCTAAGAACATTACAAACTGAGCCAGAGACGGGCATCTAGGTCAAGCTTTTAGTAGCTCCCCCATCAATATCTAAAACCATCAAAAACTTGAGTAAGACATTTATATGTAACTAATTAGTTGACAGTGAAAGCTATAGATAAAACGTGGAATTACTATTGTTTTTTTTAACACATTCCCGATCCGATTTTGAGAAGATTATATTTTCTTAAGGGTACCTTTCAGCAGCTTGCACCATGTATGCCTAGCCCTGCCCTGCTCTTGATGGCTTACAGAGCCATATTAATGTGCACAGCCCTCTCACAGCAACAGAACAAACACAGACCCAACTTCGTGCTCCCGCCTCAGTGTTTAAAAATGTGGTTACCTGCTGAGACTCTGCTTTTGTTAAAGCTGTAAATCTTTTCCAAATCTTAATAAATTGCTGTTGCCCGGAATAACCTCCTCTTCCAGCGTCACGCTGAGCAGAGGGATGCGCAGGCAGGAGAACTGCCTGTGACCCATGCTTTGCTTTAACAATGCACAGATGTAAAGAAAACAATTGGTTCTGTCGGGTAAGAATAATTTCTTTAGATATTGAGTCACTTCTTGAGTTATTCAGAACAAACAGCAATTACGAAGAATACACACACTGAGACCCTGAAGAATATTAAAGAATTTTATAAATTCCGTCATTTATAAACACTTGAATTAAATTGCATGGCTGTCAATAACGAAAGTGATTAAAGAAATATTAGTGACAAGGTGACATGTGGTGCTCAGTGAAATAGTGATGGTGCGTAATATATACAAGGTGACTATTAAAATTCCGACGATTTGAAGAGGCCAGAAAAACAGATAATTGAATAGGTCTGCAGATTGGTTAAGTAAGTCTTTAAGCAGAGTCTTTCAACTGGTCCCGTATTTGTCGACGTTTCAACCCTGGAAGCGCACTACTGTGTAGTCAATGCGGGTCTTCATCAGGACGTTAAAGAGGGGGGGGTGACAGCCTAATTAAGTCCGAAATTTCCTAAAGGACGTGTTTTGAAATCTTCGTCTGACGAGTATTCAAAAGATCTCCTGTACCACTCCAGTGTCAGTTTTGGGTCTTTCAGTCAGGTTTCACATTAATCAGAAGCCGGGCACAGGCATTCGTCCTGATTCCTCTGAGCGCGTTAGTCACTCGTCTGCAGGTTTCCAGTGTCGGTTTTGGATCTCTCGGTCTGGTTTCACATTAATGAGAAGCCGGGCGCAGGCGTTCGTCCGGATTCATCTGAGCGCGTGAATCACTCGTCTGGAGGGTTCTTGGTGGAATCCACAACTTGAGATTAGTAAAGGAGGGGCTCAGGCATACGTCCTGTCTCCTTGTGACCGAATCAGTGAGCACCACATGTCACCTTGTCACTAATATTTCTTTAATCACTTTCGTTATTGACAGCCATGCAATTTAATTCAAGTGTTTATAAATGACGGAATTTATAAAATTCTTTAATATTCTTCAGGGTCTCAGTGTGTGTATTCTTCGTAATTGCTGTTTGTTCTGAATAACTCAAGAAGTGACTCGATATCTAAAGAAATTATTCTTACCCGACAGAACCAATTGTTTTCTTTACATAACTGCCCAGGTTCTGAGGGATACTGGGTTACCCCATTGCTATTCTGATTAACAATGCACAGAGGCTTCTATGGCTACCGAGGTGAAGCATTACACGGTGGCAGCATCGAGAACGTATGCATAAAGATAACAAAACAGCGAATGAGAGCGGAGTGGGGGCACAGAACAGTCGCTTTCTGAAAACCGTGTCGGACATTTGATCTCAGTGTTTGAATGCTCAGCAAATGTGACGAGATAAGAGCCAGATTTACATGCCTGTTTACGAAAATGGAGTGGAGCGAGTGAAAACAGGACCGATTGTGTGAATTGCTTTTCAACAAAGAAAAAAGTAGTTCC
This sequence comes from Triturus cristatus, assembly GCF_964204655.1. Classification (NCBI taxonomy): domain Eukaryota; kingdom Metazoa; phylum Chordata; class Amphibia; order Caudata; family Salamandridae; genus Triturus; species Triturus cristatus. The sequence goes on along the minus strand of NC_140580.1, from coordinate 934,101,513 downwards.
TAAAACATATGCTAAAATGTAACCAGTGAATTGATAGAGTAATTGGCCCTTGCTCAGGGAGGGCTAAACGCAGGAAGCATGCATGCCATTGGCAAATGGGGAGAAAGAATAGGAGAGCGACGATGAAGCCAGCACATAAAGAAACCTATGGGCTGGCTGAAGCCCACAAAGTATATAAAACATGTCTCAAAGTAATAGAGAGCTACCACACCATGCATACTCCACACTACCACACTCCTCGCTACTCCCTTCCACACTATTCCATGCTACTCCATTCCACTCGCGACATGGCACACTACTATACGCCCTTCCACTCTAAGACACTACACGCCACTGCACTCTACACCTCCACACCTCTCCACTCCAAACGCCCCACTCCAATCTCCCCCACTGCACACCACATTACCCCAGTCTACTTTACCCCACTCCAATCTACCCCACTCCTCTCCAATCTACCCTACTATAAATCACCCAATCTACCCCCCTCCACCCTGCTCCAACCTACACCAGCCCAATCTACTCCACACCACTCCAATCTACCCCACTTCCCAATCTACCCCACTCAATTCAAGTCTACCCTACTATAATCCACCCAATCTACCACACTCTACTCAAATCCCTCCCACTGCACTCTTCCCCAATCTTTTTGAATTTTGGTTGAAAAGTTGTATGAAATTAAAGTTTTTGCTTAAAACCGTTCTGTAGAGATGCTGGAATTCCCAAATTAACTGCTGTAATATGTTGGCTGGGTAAACTGGACCTAGGTGTACTTGATTACTTTAGTGGGACATTCCTAACGCATTTCTTTTATATCTAGAGGCTTTACGGAGACCTGTTGGTCTAGCCTTATGTTCCTGCCTGGATCCTGTGTACTCGGGTGATTGTCTGTTTTAGATGTATTTGTAGATTCCTCAATTTTGCTTGTTGTGTCTGACATCCTAAGAGTAGAGGACTTCAGTGCTTAAAGACTGAGTGGATGGTTAGGAAATTATAAACCAACATTTTATGGCATCCATTTCACATGTATGTTGTGGTTTTTTATTTATTTTTCTTTACAGGCTGTAATAGAAGTGTCAAAAAAGTACCTTCCCAGCCTAGCATCAGGCTACTCTAGTCCGAAACTCACCCTGCATGTCGGAGATGGTTTTGAGTTCATGAAACAGAACCAGGACGCCTTTGATGTGATCATCACAGACTCCTCAGATCCTGTGGGTAAGATTGCAAATACATCCGTCCACTTCAGTGTCTGAGGGGAGGTAGAAAATCTTTTGCAATTCAGAGACTCCTCTCACTCCTGCTGCTTACATTGTTGTGGTCCTGTTACCCAAATATTGGACCCTCTATTGTCTTATTACATTACACCACAGCAATATTTCACCCCTCATTTGTGGCCATACCTTTATTTCCTCCCACCACGAAAAACATAATGTCTTTTATTGCATGTCTTGCCCTTACATTTCCCACCTTTATTCAAGCTCTGCTGGTGCCTTATGAGATATGTATCCAGTGCATTGGTACTCAAGCGTTTCAAGTTATGGCAGTATTTGGTGTGATTATGTTGACCTGAATGCCACAAATCCATAGCGCAATATGTTTTTGGCTCACCTAACGCACATTTCATGTGAAAATTACACAAAAGTGGCACCTGGGTTCACAAAAGATTACATTGTGCTGTTTGGGGCAGGAAAACTAAGCATGTCCGTTTATTGAAGAAAAGTAAAGAAACTGGCTTATTGTTACCTATTTGTGCAACTGTGTTAGTCATTAGAGGATGTAGCCTTAGGGCTAGAGCGGTCGACCTGGAAACTGGGGAACCGGGTTCGAGTCTCAGCAATGACGCTCAACATCCTGTGATTCTGGCCAAATCACGTAATCTCCCCGTGCCTAACAAAAAAATATTGTGTCCATCTGTCACAAAACTGGTGCTCATGTAAAGCGCTCTAATACCTGATATCTTCAGGTCTAGTTCGTGCTATATAAAACTCCAAAAAAAAAAAATAATAATAATCTGTTATGAAGATCTGGGAGAAGGGAATGTAACAGACTCAAAAATGCATTTTAGACTTAAACTTAGTTACATATTACATACTGTCGCTGCCACTCCTCTCACCCATCACAAGGCCTGGGTTGATGCAGAATTACCCTCCATTCTGAACGGGGGTGCATTCTTGGTGTCCCACAGATTAAATTTCAATCAGAGAATAGCAAAATGAATGAAGAAACACCAGCGGGCTAGATGAGTCTTAAGTTCAATGCAGTGTTCAGTGCGCTGCTGAGAAAAACATCACAAGGAAGGGCGGCAGATCATTACCAAGCCAAACAGACATTTGTTTCGACAGCATACACCTATTACATGCACCATCAACCAGAAAGCATGCATGATGAAAAGTACAATATGACTGTCTGAAACTGGCATGGTACTTTTGTTGGTTGCCGATCACCTTCACAGAGTGTCATTGGAGAGAAGTCTTCAATCGAAGCCGAAACAAACGTTTGAGAAAAGGAAGTCGCGCTTTCCAAATCTAAGCCTTGGAGTATGCATATCCGATAAATATACAACAGCCGGAAGGTGTTAAACAGTGGTTATATATTAAAAAAAAGTCTTCAATAATGTGTAAGCACTTGATGTGTCCTCTGTTCCACAGGTCCAGCTGAGAGCCTCTTCAAAGAATCTTACTATCAGCTGATGAAGACTGCCCTCAGGGAGGACGGCATCCTATGCTGCCAGGGTGAGGTGCCTGTTCTGTCCCAGGAGACATAGAATTGTATTTGTATTCTCAGGAGGGCAATGGTGGCTGTGGTTTGTGTCCTCAAAGTAGAGCTAATATTCTCCATGTCCCCTCTAGGTTTCCTAGCCTTTTGGAGAGGGGTTGAAGGGGTAAGAAGAGAGGTACTGTGGCTTGGTTTATTCTTTATTGACTACAGGGTGAATGGTACTGAGGTCTCAGTCAGTGTTTTCAAGTTCTATTTGTTGGCATTTTTTCTTTGGTTGAAACATGTGGTCCTCATTATCTAGAATATGTCTTAAGTATTTTATATGGTACTGGTGGTATTGTTAATCAGTTCCATCTATTCAATGAAATATGTTTTGCGAAGTGCTGTTCTCTACAGCTAGTCCGTGACGTAGGAGGTCCTTTGTGTTCAGAAGGTGTTCACTGGTTAAGTTTGAGGCTGAGAATATTCTTTATTGAGTTGAGAAGATGTGGTGTACACCTTACAAGATATGGTTTGGAATGTCCTTCCTTGGATTAAATGGAAGTGGCACTCTGATTCCACTTAGTAGGAAGTTTTGCCCTGCATGCAGAAGGTATGGTTCTTGGGCTTCTCTCTTCATACTTTGAATCTTTTTTACGGGTTGTAAAAGGTGTGTTTTCGAGGTTCCAGCCTGTGGCTTGCAAGGCCTTTTGCTTTGAAAGTCGTTCTCAGGTCCTGGTCCAATACTGGAAAGCTTTCTCTGGGGTATAGGAGATGTGAATCTCTTGTTCCAGCTTATTACTAGAAAACCTTCTTCAAGGATGTATGGGGCTTAAATCTTCCTTCAAATCCTCCTGTTCCTCTTGCAGGAGAATGCCAGTGGTTGCACCTGGACCTTATTAAGGAGATGCATCACTTCTGCAAGTCTCTCTTTCCAGTAGTGGGATACGCCTACTGCACCATCCCCACCTATCCCAGTGGACAGATTGGCTTCATGCTGTGCAGTAAGAACCCGGTGAGTATTTCACAGGCCCGGACCACCTTCACTGGAGCTGGCAGGGTTCTTGCATCGACATTTTATATCACCCACTGTTCACAGGCTGTTGTGCACTGCAGTGTTGAGAGGAGGGGGAGATGAGGAGGGTTTTGTAGTATCTTGTTTGCTTCAATCGAACACTGCCAAAGCAATTGCTTAGCTCATCCAAGGATGGAATTAGTTTAATAATAATAAGCATTCATGGCTGACGTTTGCTGTCTGACTGACTGATTAGATTATTCTACAACTAACCTGGCTACATTATTTCCACATTTGAGGCTGCAGATGCTGCATCAATCGCAATAGAGAAGTCGGAAGTCTTGTGTTTGTACGGTTATTGACCAAAATTAAGATGGCAATCCTGGACATTTCAAGAAATGTCAATGTATATATCCCATGATGTTAGAGGCTAACAGTATCTTACTCGAAACCTTTTTGTTGGAGGCACCAGTTGGCTGTAACCTTGCGAACGGTGCCGACAAACGTTTACGGTCATCATGTGCTTCAAGATACTCTGTAAAAACTCATAGAAGAGCCCACTCTGAGTTCAGTGAAGGTAAATGCTACATCTGTTCCCATGTGTTTGACTCACTGAAAGATCCCATGGAACATGAAGCCTAAAGGAATGGATAAGCTTAACAGATCCATGTAAAGCAGAAAGTAGCCTCCTACTTGTTGAATGTGGGTGTGCCTAATTTAAGACAAGGAGTGGTTAAGGAAGCGTAAGCAGAGGATACCTAAGAAAGTATCTGTCATCTGCGTATGCCCTTCACGTCCTATGCATTGTGTGATTCGAACTGCAGGAGTTTGCTTAGCCCAGGTTGCTCTGCAGGAGTTTTCACTAGAATTTGCACCACGTACACAAGGTTCTTGAGTTTCCCTTTGATTTGGATGTTTTATTTAACAATATATCTTTATGAGGTGTGCAATCAGAAGATTTGTAATTTTGAAACCATAGGAGACAAAATGTAAGTACCTAAAAAGATAGTGATCAGTTCAAATAGAATATTTAGATGTTTCTTTGTTTTATATCACTGTAATAATTTGAATAAATGTCTGTGCTTTTACCCCGTACAAAAACAACTCATTGGTTTGTTTAGAGAGCCTCCTTTGCACCCCTCCAGTCCTGTCTTCTAATAGCTCAGACTCCAGCACTTTTCAACCTGGACCAATTCACAGAACCAGAACTCTGCTTCAAAAAAAGTGCTGGAGTTTCTGTCTAGTATTTTATGTTTCCAACCTTTATCGTATACTTGACCATTTTTTTGCCATTTTGTGTGGATTTTATTTTGTAAAAATTGTATTTTTATTTTCTGTCTAGAATACGAATTTCCAAGTGCCAGTGCAGGAGCTTTCCCAGGAGCAGGTGGAAGGAAGGAAGCTCCGGTATTACAATTCCGATGTCCATCGGGCCTCGTTTGTTCTCCCAGAGTTTGCACGGAAGGTAGGAGGACTGGCATAATTCCAGGAACATTTGATGACATGTTAATAAAAAAGGTTCTTCTCTGAGCTGGTGAGGAGGGAGGGCACTTGACTTTAGCCTCAGAAGTGGTATATGAAACGTTTGTTTTTAAAAGGGCGAACGTGAGGAAATAAGCTAGCCTGATTTATTTAATTTAATAATTTTATATTTAAAAGGTCCGTATCCTTTTATTTCTCCATCATAGAAAATTTAGAGCTAACCGCAGCAAACCTCGTATTGAAGCAAGATGTTGTTAGCTCTCAGTAAATGTGATGGTTGGTGCAAGTTTTAATAAGCAATAGGCAAAGTCTCCTGCAGAGTCTGGCTGAAGAGTTTCCTTTGCAGAGGAGGAATATGTAGAAGGACTTTTACGCTCTCATTTAGGTAGTATGTAAGGGTAAGTCATCTTACTTGGAAAACATGATTGGCAAAATTAAATAATTCAACAAAATTGAACATTGCAAGGCTGTAATAAAAAGGCCCCGCGTGTCTAATTTGAAAGAGAACCTTTTAATAAACGATCCCATGCAAACAAGAACTTGATTGGAATACTTATACTTTTTCTTGAGAATGAAACAGTACCCTTTCAATTTAGCTTAAAGACATTTTAAAAATGTGGTTCTAGGGATGCTACCTTTTATCCCTGAAGCCGTAAGGGATTCTCATCAGCTGGACAGCAGTTGATAATTGTTTGTAGCCTTTTTTATATCTGCAAAGGCAATTTCAGCAAGCATTCTGAAAGCCAGTAGATCTGGGTTTTTTTGTGCTAACGCATGCTGCATTAGCACATGAGAGTGACACACAAGGGAGGGAGCTGACCGGAACAGACAGAGGGCAGTGACAACTGTAAAATAGCCCTTCATGCTGTTTAATGCAAGCACTGGAGTGGAGATGGGAGGATACACCCAAATAGCCTTAGGTAGGAAATGTTGAATTTTTCACAGGGTTGAGCCAGCAGGTGAATGACCAGGTCTCAAGCCTGTTTGACAGCTACATGTTGAAACCCACACTTAAAATTGATATTAATTGGAACTATTTTAGGTTATTTAATAACCATACCATTACTGAATCATTCTACTTATGAACCTGTTCTTTGAAAACTTTACTAAAACTAATCTAAAGCATGCTGAATTAGTAAAGGATCGGCACATTTGGGACGTGGCCAAGCCGCCGACCGCAATGGCCGCGTAGGCTTGCAGCTCCACCGCTCTCCCTTTAGAAAATGTCCTCCCTGGTGTCCTTGGCGGTGCTGCTGTGTACGGCCGTGCTGTAGGAAGAGGTGGAGGGGTTGCCAGCTCGGCAACTGCGGAATGCGGGTGCAGTGCGGTTCGGCACTGAAGAGATATGAGCGGGCGTGACGCGGCCTACCATCCTGCCTGAAACCGGGGGACAAGAGTGAGCTGGGCCGGTGTGTCAGGTCAAGGTCAACGGAGGCTGTGATGCGTTTTGGCAGCGCGACGCTGACGGGGTGAGTGATTGCGGTGGGGGCCCACAGAGAGACCCATTAATCTAATTAAATGCTCCCGCAGACGTTCCCTGGATGCCCCGTGGCGACAGGGGCCTCGGGTGAGCCTGGGGACCGGCCATTGGGCCGAGCGCTGCGGGACTCACGCAGTGCCCCCCCTGCGTCTGCGGCCTCTGATGTGCCGGCACTATGGCCCCCTCCCTCCCCATATTGATAAATGACGGCAGGTCCTTGGAGAAACCGGGGCCTGGATGCCCCTAAAGAAAAGATTCCCTATGGTGATTGAAGTCGGGCACGCCTGGTGTCCCGGGTGAGCGGCGAGCAGCTCAGTGATCTTGGATTGGGAGGGAGGGGGGCAAGCCAAACCGAGACCCATTTTGTGTGTGAAAAAGGCTGCTTTATTGAAACAGGTGCATATTACAAAATAACCAACTGGCAACTGCCTTACAAAACTAAAGCCTCGCTGTACATCAAATAGCTGATCCCTGATCCCCCCCCCCGCCCCCACGATCCCCTCAAAAGTTCCCCCACCATGGCATTAAAATAACAACAGCATTACACAGTATTGCAGTTGAAACTTTTCCCCCCAATGACACCCCGTTCCCTACCTGCCTTCCTGCAACTAACAAACGTCTATCCTGAAACTTCGACTACATGCCTACCCTTTTCCTGCTCACAAACTTCCAATACATAACGAAAAACCTGTGCCAGCCCTGGCCAACTTTTTAAAACCCCGCCAGCCAGGAAAAAGGGGGGTGACGGCCACTACTGCCTAGCCCCCTTTTTTCTTCCCCCCGTCCTATAGGCCTCTTACTTTCTAGGGTGGCTCGCAACATTTAACGTTCTGGCAAACACCTCCCTAATTTCCAACAAATAAAGGTCCATCCCCAGCCTTGACAAGTGGACCCTGTCTCCTCCCAAAAATTTCACTGCATCAAAACGAATGTCACTGTGCACAATTCTACCAAAACTCAATTCCCTGCAAAAACGAGACATCTCTGTATTAAGCTTCTTCCTGGCTCTGTCCACTGCTCCTGGATTAACTACCCCCGCCAGACCGGGCGGGGCACAACGCAGTCCATAGCACAAAACATCCTGACCACTGTTGCTTAATAAGTGCTAAGTCCCTCTTCATGTGTGCCCTCAGGACTATGCCCTTCTCTTTTCACATATCGTGTCCACCCAAATGTACGACCAAAATGTCCAGACACCAACCCCCAACTAGCAGACCGTTAAGACACAGAATCTGCTCCTTCCAAAACATTCTCCCTTTTCCTTTCCATAACACTTTAAACAGTTTATTATTAAAACCAAGATTCTGTCCAAAATAACTTTCTCGTGCTTGTACCTACGCCCACTTCACAAAGGAGTGTCCCACAACCCAGATTGACATTTCCAACGAAAGGGGGGCCAGCCACCGAACCTGAAACGAGAAACATTGCGTGAACTTGTGCATTGTAACAACTGCGCTAAATTCCTTATCCCTGCTGCGCAAGTATCCCTTATAACAATCTGAGGATCACCGCCCCAAGCGCATGATATCACCCTGTCCCCACCCTCCATTGCTTGCCTCAGATCCTGCCCTAATCCAGAAAGAGTGTGTCCCCAATACCTGCACCGTGTATGCCCAATTCCTTCAGTGCCTTCCTCAGCACCGCTAGCAGTTGGAAGGCTGTAACTCTTTTTTCCCATTCGCATGCACAAAAACCGAGTCCCCGATATCCTTGGATGCTGCTCGCCAGTGAAGCCCCATCTATAAGGGCAAGTAAGCTTAGACAATGGAGCCTGCAACAACACCCGTTTTCCCTTGCCCTTCTGATCCCTTTTGGACTTTTTTAGCCATATATGTATACCAGCATCGCGCAAGACCACATCTTCCCACCCGATCCCCCCCACCCCTTCTGTCCCCTAACAACTCAGACACTCTAAAGGCACCAAAAAAATCCACCATCAATGTGGAAAACAGGCATGACTCAAAGGCGTCGGTGCAAATCCTAGGCAAATTCTGTATTACGCTGCTCAGCAAGTGCCATGACAAGGGTCTCCTGACTGTATTCAGCTGGCCACGCTCACTGGCCCACCCTTCCAGCATCCTTGAGCCCAATTCACCCGCTGAAGGCATGTAATCCCAGAGCAATTTACCCATGAATGCAATTCCTGCTAATTTCCTTGCAATTGACACCCTGGGTAAGCCTTTTCCAATCATATCCAGGATAAACTGAATCACATCGTCCATCCGCTGTAACTCATTCGAGCGCCGCTGGGCACCTGACAGCAAAACTGCTTCCATGCTAGATTATAGGCTATCCTAGTAGACTTAGCCAGTGATCCTACCACCAGTTGTAGCATCTTGTGTTGCCTACGTACCACAACTGCTGCGGCATGGGCATCGGGGTATTGTTGGCGTCCTTGGCCAACCCACAGAATCTCCCCCCCAGCGAACGCGAAAAAGCATTTGCTATGTCATTGTCCACACCTGGGACGTGCAGTGCTCCAAACGCTATATCATGACGCAAACAACCTAGGACAAAACCCTCAGCAACTGTAACACTTGTTCGTCCCTTGCTGACTGACTGTTCACAATCTCTACAACTGCCCTACTATCAACTCTAAAAGTCACCTTCCTATGCGCAAGCTGACTACCTCATAGTGTCACTGCCACAACTAAGGAGAAGAACTCCAGAAATGCAATGGACCTACCCCCTTCCTTCCATTCTGTCGGCCACTGCTCGGCACACCACTTCCCCTGCCAGTAGAGGCCAAAACCTTTGGTGCCTGCAGCATCTGAAAATATCTGCACATCCCAAATGAGATCGCCCTCCCGTGCCAGTGTAATGCCATTGAAAATTTGCAGAAAAACTTGTCACATTCTCAAATCTTCTTTTACGCCTGCAGAGAAAGGCCCATGATGATGAGGCAATCTGTTACCCGCTGATGCCCTCACTAGCCTCCTGCTAAAAGTTCTCCCTACTCTCACTACCCTACGTGCAAAAATGAGATGCCCTAGCAAGGCCTCTTTGACCATTACTTTTTCCTGTGCCAGCATGGCGTTAAGCAATTCCAGCATTTTATCCCTTTTATCACCCGGCAACCGGGCTTGCATTTTTATGGAGTCCATCTCAATTCCAAGAAAAGACAGTGCCGTGCTGGGGCCCATCGTCTTTTCGTGTGCCAAAATGGCACTCCCAAATCCTCCGTCAGCTCTTTGAAGTTTTCCAGGGCCTCCTGGCACTCTGTGGAGCAAGAGGTTCCAACAAAGAAAAAAACATCCAAGTAATGGGTCGCTAATATGTGCCCCGTCTTGTTTTAAAACAACCACTGCAGAAAGGTGCTAAAACACTCAAACAATGCCCATCGGTAATGCCTTGTCCACATACCATTTACCATTGAAATGGATACACAGAACATCCCAATCATCTGGATGGACTGGAGCAACCGGAAAGCCGATTTTATGTTGCATTTGGCCTTTCCGCCGGTGCGCCCGCCGTCACTACCAGTGACATGGTCACATCAACTGACAAGTATAAAACAGTAGCTTCCTTTTCATCAAGAAAATCATTCACCGAACACCCTTCTGGCCATGATAAATGCTAAATAAGCCTGAATTGTCCGAGATCTTTCTTGGGCACCACCCCAATTGGTGACCCAATCAAGTTGTCCAGAGGCCAAAATGGGAAAGGGCCCGCCATTCTCTCTTTCCTCACCTCTTTGTCTAATTTCTCTACCAAAGCCTGTGTCTAGGCGCTGCATACCCCAAATGAAAACCCCACTTTGAACCTTTCCCTTAGATCTTCTGAAGCCTTCTGGCCGTCACAACTCTGTAAGGCTGCCTCCAATTCATCTGCTTTAACGGGCGTATGAGCCTTTTGTCCCCGAAAACCCTTAGCTCCCATTGACCCCGAAAAATGCTGCTACTGCTGTCCCCCTGTGATGCCCCCCCCCCGCTGCTACTGCTGCCCCCCTTGCTGAAAACCCTTCCTACCCCCAAAACAGTTGATCAAGGGATGTTTCCCCTCTGAATTTTGAGCACTCATGGCAAAATCTGCAAAATATGCATGTGCACCGCCCTTTATTGAAATCCCAGCAGGCCCCCCATGCCCCTGGAAGCCCCAATCATGTGCTGCCATAATCCGTGTCAAGTTCCCCCCCCCCCCATTTTTGCCTCCGTATCCCAGGCCATACGGGCCCTGAATTCCTCATCGAATTATGCCCATGCATAACCCCCCTGTAATCTGCGCTTTGCGAATGACCTCCACATACTTGAATACTGCTACGCAGTGTTCCGGGAATTTCTCCCCGTAAACACCAACATAAATCAGGAAAGCTACTGTCCAGTTCTCTATGGTCAGAGGAACCCTTGGCCGCTTAGCCAGCTCGCAATGCTCTTCTTTAGACCCTTCTTATGCGTGCACTTCCCTGTGCAATAATTTCAGCATTTCAACTTATTCACCTTTGCGTATGCGCTCTTTAGTCGCCAGCATCAAATGTGCCCCCAATGGCAGAGTCACTCCCATATAAGGGAGTCTCTTAATCTACAACTCTTTACTTTCAAGCTTATCTTTATTATCTCCGCTGGTTTCTTCCCTTATCGGATTTCGCTGCGCCGTTGCTAATCACTGGCTTGGCCGGATCCTTCTTACCTTCCTCCTCGGTACCCACCCCTATGTCTAAAACATACTTGCCCTTGCGCAACCTACCCTCTTTCCCCCCGAAATCCCCTCTCCTCTCGTCCCCATGGAGTCCATTACCAGCCCCTCCCTCTTTCCATATGTTTTACCTGGCTCTAAGGAGGGTGCCCGTGTTGCTGCAGTCTGCCTTGCCAGTGGCTCCGTGGTCGATCCCAACTTGGTTAGCCTTGCCGTAGGCTCTGACTCTCCTCTGGAAACCTGAAAAACACTCTGAGAGGCATTACTCTTATCCCTCCCCACCCCATCTAAATCATCTCTAAGCACGCCTTCCTCAAGGCTCTCCTCATCGAAATCTAATTCCGCACCCTCTGGTAAACCGCTGAGTCCTTTGACTGCGTTCTCCTGCTGGTTTTCCGTCCTGCAGATAGCTGAGGTCCATCAGGTGTTGGGGCCAGTGAGACCGCTCGGGCCTACATGTGCTGGCCGCGCCGGGATCACCCGATGCTAACTGGTACGCCGCGCGAGGCTCCACCCTCCCTTCTCCTTGGCGCCAGTAAGCCGCACCCAGCTCTGCCAAGTCCGCACCCGGATGCGAGTCCTCGCCCTGCAATATGATTGGTCTGGTGTGCCGGGCTTCTGATACTCATCCCCGGTCTTCCTTCTCCTTTTCCTATTTAAGCCCAAAATCTTCTCTGCCCACTGACGCCCTACCTTAAACAAATCACCTACTTCCCTGTCACTCAACGCCCCCCCTCCTCCCCTCATTCCATTCCAGCCCAGCCATGTCTAACCCTGTCTGGTCCTGGTCAAGGCCTGTCCCCTGAGCCCCCCCACCAAGCTTTCTGCTGCCAACGCCTTCGCCCCCCTTGCCCCCTCTTCTCAAATTAAACCTTTGCCCTCCAAACCAACTGACCCTCCCTGTGCAAGATGTGCATCCACTTGACCCACTCTACTAATGGCCCTCACCTCCTCATTCCATATCTAGCTCTTCCCAGGCATTGCTACTGCCCGGCCGTCTCCCAATCCCCCGGGATCCCCTCCTCTTCCCCCAACATCCATTTGAGCCCTGGCCTTGCCCAAACTCCCTCTACCTTCCGCCTCTCTCCACTCCCCAAACCCAAGTTCCCCTTCTAAATCCCTCTGGCCCTCACCCTGCCTAACCCAACTGGTATACCCCCTTTACTTCCCAAAACCGCCCTTGCACACTCTCGCCGGAGCCTCGAAATGTGCACAAGGCTCCGGCGCGTCTGGGGAGAAAGGGGCCGCTCTTCAGGCCTTAGAGCGGCCCCTAAAATTCACCGCTTTTCTTCTCGCCTGCCTAGGGGACGTGCAGGCCGAGACGGCGTCTGCCACCCCCTCCAAAAGCACGCCCAGGAGGGCGTGAAAGCTCCGCAGCTGAAGGGATCAATACATCAAAGGGGGCTTGCCTCACTCAGCAGGCGCACCACCTCCAAGACCTTATAATCCCGCATAATTATGCCTAACTCGCTAAACACAGCTAATTAAACAGCCACGAAAACAGCTAACTAAACACTTAAGAAAACTATTACTAGCTACCGAGCTGCCAGCCACCAGGTCACCAAAACCTAAAATGGTGGCTGGCAAATCCCCTCATAGGATTATATAAGCATATGGGTACTTGGGCTATAATTGGGCTACAATTGAGCTACACCCCGAAAAACCCCAAACCATAAAATGGCCGATCCGGCCAGCCCAGACCCCTCCCAAACTGCCCGGGAGGCAGACCTCACTACGTTCGGCTGCCCCCCAAGACCCCCTTTGACTGTGAGCATATCAACCCCTTCCCACTGGTAGCCGCAGAGACAGCGGGATGTACACGCTGGGCTTGATGTAAGGTACACAGCAATGTGAAGTTAACCAGTGTGCCAAGTGTACCACAACAATTTTGTAACTGCATATTATCCACTGCGCCACACACGACTTCATGGATAACAATGGTGTGTGGAACTGCCCTGTGACTTAAGTTTGCCCTAGATGGGTGCGTTGTCGTTGCAGAGTGCTCCTGAGAAAAACTGGCACCACGAGACTGATCATTACGAAGCATTGGATGTTGGCATGGGTCGTAAGGACCCCAAGCAAACTACCCTGTCCTTCAAAACACCTGTAACCAACATGACTATGCAGCATGTCAGCATGGCGGAAAGTGGAGTGTCGCACACGGCGGAAAGTGGAGTGTCGCACACAGCGGAAGTGGCGGGCCCAGATACCATGCTGTTAGAACTTCGGGCAGGCTTCAGGGCGCTAGACACTCGCTTTGACGTTCTGGATAAGAGGCTGGAGTCCATGGGTGCTAGACTCAATCAACATGACTGGCGCCTAAACATGACTGATGGCAGAATTTCCGACTTAAAAGATGGCCCCGCAAAGACCACCAAAAAGTTTGACAGAATGGAGAAGCTTCTTAAAGTAGTCGCCATCAAAAATGAAGATTTGGAGGCGAGGGGGTGGCGCAACAACGTTTGAATAGTGGGGGTGCCCGAAACCACCAATACTGGGCGGCTGGACCGTTTTGTGGAAGCACTCTTCACGGATCTTTTTGGTGGGCGGTGGCCCGCCAAGACCAATCATAGCCCGCCTGCTGAACTTCAGGGACACTGCTCTACGGATGGCACGTGAAAAGGGACAACTGGCTTGGCAGGGGTCCTCCATCTCCATGTATCCAGATTTCACTGCGATGGTGCAGGAAGCGCACCGCAAGTACGCAGGGTTAAAGGCGAATCTCCGGAAATTGGGACTTCGGTATGGAATGTTATACCCCGCAAGGTTGAATGTTGATGTTGATGTTGATGGTCGAACGCGAATCTTTGACTCTCCCCATGATGCTCAGGAGTTTTGCCCAAAATACTCCAAATCAGACAGACAGCGTGGATCACCATCCTCACAGCAGTCGCAGGACATACCGGATTCCGGAGCCAGTGCTGATCTTTTTACCGGCAGTTAACTGACGCTAATATCAGCTTTCACCTATTAATGTGCTAGTGACTGTGGGAATGTTTGCGGGGCAAGTTAGGTCTCCTTCTTGTTTTTGCTTAGTTTCGTGGGTTTGCCACCTGGGACGAAGCATACCTATATAGTCAGACACACATGTGCCAAGAACATGGCGAAGCAACGTAGCGTTGTCACCCCCTAGTGCGGATGCACCTGTTTGATTTGATGCAATATCATAATGGTTTTATTTGACCACCTTGCTTGCATTTGTTTTCAACTATTGTTCCATGGAGATGGGTTTTCCCCCTAAAGTTGGGTAAAGGGGATAGGTAGTGGGAGGGGGGACATGGGGTGTGTGGGCAGAAGTACATAACATGGTTTATTTGCAATTTGCAATTACAGTATAGACATAAGCACCTGGGTCTTGTCAGGTTGAATAGGCAGGAAGTAGGTTATGGCTAACAGGGTGCTGGCAGAAGCCAATATTGTAATAATTTCCTGAAATGTTGGAGGCCTAAATAATGCTCGTAAATGTAAACAAGTGACCAACTATTTGCAACGACACCAGGTGGACATTGCTTTCATACAAGAAACACATTTAGAATAATCTGTTAAGACACCCCTGGCATCAAACTGGGGGACACACAGGTATTTTGCCGGATATAGCTTGTACGCTCATGGAGTTGCAATATTGATACATAGGCGGGTACCGTTCCAGGAAATGGAGGTAAGCTAGGATCCTGGTGGGCGTTTCCTGCTGGTTAAGGGATGTATGTTCGAGCACTCTGTATTGTTTGTTAACATATATGCACCGAATGTTGATGGCCCCGACTTCTTTGACACTGTTCACACCAACATAGAACGTATGGGGGCATATTACATATATTTTGGTGGGGATTTTAACCTATTGCTTGACCCGCTGCGAGATAGCACAGCACACACGATAGATACCAAGCCCAGGTCTAGGCGCTCAGTACTAGACGCCATGGGCAGGTTTGGTTTAGTGGATGCCTGGAGATTTCACTGTATGGACGGGCAGGTTTGGTTTAGTGGATGCCTGGAGATTTCACTGTATGGACCGAGATGGTTACACTCCCTATTCTGCGCCCCACGACACTTGGACACGCCTGGATTATTAGTGTCTTTCTGAAGGGGTGGCGCTGTGGATAGATACTGTTAGTCACTTCTCGTGGACACTGTCTGACCATGCTCTAGTTATGGTCAAGTTGAAAGTCCCCAGGTCTAGGGGGGGGTAGAGCTTCCATGAAGGTTCCCTGATATGGCACTAAGAGACACCGTTTTTAAGATTCAACTTGGGGAGGCGGTGACAGAACACTTCTCTTTGAACGAGGGATCAGTGGATTCCAAGGCTGTACTATGGGAAGCCTTTAAGGCGTACATAAGAGGGTTCTGTATATCCAAAAGTGCTGGGGTACTTGGAGATCTACGATGAACATTGGAAAAAATAGAAGGGCAGCTAATGGACTCAGATCGTATTAAGGCAACTACTGTAGCCCCCCCCGTTCCCCCCCCCTCGATTTGCAGCGCCGTGCAATGCTATTGACTGGATTTCGGGAAGCGGCAGAGCGTGTAGCCCACTACCTCGGAAAGTATGCAGTTGCCAGACAGTACGGGGAGAGAGAGAGCGGTCAGGTAGAACCTTCGCTAGATTAATGCAACAGTCTAGTAGACCAACTTACATAGCGGAACTAGTAGACCATGGGGGGGGCGCGTATAACTGGCAATTTGGAAATCCTTTAGGAGGTGCTTAGGTACTACACCACATTATACTCTTCTCTGGAGCCCTGGGTGGCCTGCGGACTATAATGAGTATCTGGATGAGATAGCGCTGTTGTGGATGAAAAAGGCGCATCAGGAGTTCCTGGCTGAGCCCTTCTCGGAAGATGAAATTAGTGAGGCTATTGATGCGCTGGATGGCTCTAAGGCACCCGAGGTTGAGGGATTTACAGGGTGTTACTATAAGAAATATAAGGCTATAATTGTACCTCATTGATATGTATCAATAGGCAGTGGAGGCAGAGGTGCTTCGGCTCACTCTAAGGGAGGCAGTCATAACTTTGCAGCCAAAGCCTGGGAAGGATACGCGGTATTGCAGTTCGTACCGGCCATTGTCGCTTCTAAACTTTGACAATAAGATTTTAGCCAGGATATTGGCAACTCGGCTTGCACTTATTGAGAAATTGATTTCGCCGGCACAATCTGGCTTCATTCCCCATAAGTCTACAGCACTTAACCTCTGTACCTTGTTTGCCACACTACATAGAATAGCACCCACGGTTCCAGCAGCCGCTGTACTGCTCGATGCGGAAAATGCTTTTGATTCACTTGAATGGCTCTTTTTCTATGCTACATTTGTTGCAGGGATTCTGCACATATACAGAACTATGCGCAGGAAACCAGGACCTTAGTGTGTATTGGTGTACCAAAATACCCACCTCTGTGGCCAGAACCCCAAGATGATCTGGGGTGCCAGAGCGATACCTGGCGGTGGTTAAATTATTGTATACATTACCCACGGCGCGCATCCGTCTCAATGGAACACTGACTGATGAGTTTAGAATCACTGGGGGTACACAACAGGGGTGCCCACTCTCTCCACTGTTGCTCATGATTGCACTTCACCAGTTGGTGTGGCATTTGCAGGATAAACACAGCCATCGGCGGCTTCAATTTAATACAGGACCCCTGCTCATTACACTCTATACCGACGACATCATCTTGTATGTGAGACACCCAGATGATAATTTGACGCCACTCCTTTGAGAAGTGACAAGGTATGACCCCCTGTCAGGTTTGCATATCAACTGGGAAAAATCAGAAGTCTTCCCTCTGATGGCAGCGCCCTGTGACAGAATAGTGGAGTATCCACTGACAAGGTGCGATGAGTCTGTGAAATACTTTGGAGTTTTTCTTCATAGGGAGAAAGATCGTATTCTGCTGTTGAACTGTGGTGTGGTAATGGAAAAATTAGGGCGTAACGTAGAGCGTTGGCGGTCTTTGCCCTTATCAATGGCTGGTAGAATAGCTATAATAAAGATGGTGGTCCTTCCAAAATGCCTGTACCTTTTCCAAAATATTCCTATCCCATTGTATAATAATTTTTATTTTTTCAGAACTTCGTACGCTGTTGTTACGACTAGTGTGGGGGGGGAGGGAACTCCGCATGAGCTGGGACACGCTAATGCGCCCATATGAGAAGCGTGGGTTTGGGGTTCCGAATTTTTGGGTTTATTACCTGGTAGCACAGGCCAGCTTCGCCCGACAATGGTATCACGTCGATGTTAGGATCCCATACCACAGACCGGAAGCAGATCTTGCGCTGCCAGCGCCATTAAATACCTTACTTCCGGTTGGGTTTCCACGAGACCCACACGATATTCAAACATTATCCACGACTAGCTGGGCATGGCACAAACTGAAAACGTTGACGGATCCTATGTACTATACTCACCCGCATTGCCGTTAGCAGGGAATGGCTGGATCCCTATATTGCAGGAAGGTTTAGTGAAGCGTACACTGGCCAAATTTAATTTAGTGACATTTGGTGACCTTTTCCCCAAGGGTCACGTTTTCTTGCGCACGGAGGATCCCGGTTTTCAGTGATGCCATAGTAATGGACAATTTTGTGTTGCCCAGAATAAAGAGGGCACTGCGTGCAAATATGTTCAGTTACCCATTAGAACCACCAGACTTTCCAATATTGACTGGGGTTATTAAGGATGAGGATGGTAGTCATCTCATGGCAAGAATGTACAAGGCAGTGGTTGCTATGCTTCCTGGCCGGGATGCCGGGGTGAGGGCGGCATGGGAACGTGACCATGGACATCCAATCACGGACACACAGTGGGGCCGGTGCTGCACTCAAATACGCCGTGCCTCCCCCAATCATCGGCATAAGCAGTTACATTTTAAATTTCTGTGGAGAGCGTATATGACTCCTAGTAAAATGCATCACATAGATCCCACTCGTCCGCACGCATGTCTGAGATGTGGCTCCCCAGAAGCCGATTTCGCACACATTATATGGACTTGTGCCAAGATAGAGGGCTATTGGCGGGCAGTCTTTGTAGAAATATCCCGTATGGTCGAGATGGAGGTTGCACCCACACCCTTTATGGCATTACTCGGGTATATATAACCTCCCCAAGTCCAAACGACGATTCGTCGCAATTGCACTCCTCATGGCTAAGCGTGAAATTGCCATTAACTGGGGTGGTAAGCTTGCCCCTACGTTACAGACATGGCTACAGAGCATGACATATTGCAACACTAATAGTGATACATACGCTTAACTGCAACCACCGGCAGCTAGGCCACTAGACATTTGGCAACCATTTCAAGACTACCTATTGATGACACGTGAGGTGACGGATACCGCAACACAGCCCCAACACAATTATACAGTGTCCTCCGTATAGCTGCCTGAGAACTGTGGTCTGGATGCAAAATACTCTTGTTCGTGTGATTTGTGTATGCACACAAAGTATGTGTAATTTCGTAAAACAACTTTCATTTATCCCCAACTTTGTTCTCAAATCAATCTCTCGTTCCTAAATTAAGCGTTTTTAAGACCCATCAGAGCATGATCTTAAGAAGGCATGGTGAAGTAACTTGCAGTGCTTGGACATACCTCGCTCAGTGCTCTAGAGAGGCGCTGTGCTCTTGTCTCAGATAGGTAATGGAGCTGGGCGTGGTGAAAGATGGAGTCTTATTATACCCCCCTATCAGTGGAGACTCCCTCGCTTGCCTTTATGTGGATCTCTGACGCCAGAAGCATCACATCAGCCAATTACGCAATCGCCAATTCCCACCAGCCAGTGGTTTTAGCTCCATCTCTGCTATGGCCACTTGCTGCTGGAGAAGCACTTTGAAGTGAAAAGATAAATGCAGCCTTTTTAAGTACAGTTCTTCCGGGTCAAATGATAGCCTCTCAGATTACTTTTTTCCCTTCAAACTTTGTTTTTTGGTAATCGAACTCTGGGACTTGTCGATTTTTTTTTATTTTTTTTTGTCAGAACAAAGGGTAGTCATTTAGGCTGGATAAATATGCATCATCTCTTTTCTCTCCACCAGTCAGAGCAGTGCTGGTGCGGCTCTTTTGACACTCCTGCAAACTAGAGTCTGATGTGGAAGTGCAGCCTGCTATTTGAGGTCTCGCCGGACCCAACACTGCATGGGTTTGTCACTGCCTTTCCTATTTGTTTGGTGGGTAATTATGCTGGCGGAGGGCCTAATCCTTTCTAAGCAGGGATCTACCTGGCCCTGTATCCCCAGTTCCCTTGATTCCATGTACCCGCGTTCCACCTTCGGTTCCCAAAGGGCCGGTTCTCATTCTCCCTGTTGGAGTGTTTGGTCTGGTTTTGTTTATTTTTTAGGGTTCTTGCTCTCGTACCATTCAGTATTCCTCTTGATCTCACTCGCCTCACTCTTACTCCTCTATGATAAAAAAACAGGAAGTTAGGGGGCCAGTTAATCTGTGCTGTTCACAGGATGGGGTTTGGTGAGCTATGTGGTGGTAGTTTGGGTTAATTTGGTGTGCTGGAGGGCTTACTGCCCCTGTTTTTGCTCTTTCCTTTAATTGCTGCAGTTGCAGGGGGTATCGTATTGTAAGTCCCTTCCCTGGGTATTTACCTCATGAGGCTGTACAACGCTCCGTTGAGCAGCTAGGCTGTAAATATCCCATATCGCTGTAAGTCTTACGCTATGGTTGATATTTTTGCGGTCACTACTATCCTGACGTGGTCTCGCTTGAAGGGGGTCCATATTAGAAACATGCATGCCTGGGAACTGACAGTTGTGCTTTTATGCAGAATTTAGAAACTATTCCTGTGGTATACCTGCTAACTGAATGTACACATTTGTATGGCTGATGTAAGGATTACTCTAGTATTAAAGCCTAAATTGCATTTGTAATATTGTGCATCTGCTGAATTATACTTCAAGGCATTTCCTTTTCTCACATGTTTTCTCCCTGTTCTCTTGGGTTTTCTCTCTTCAGGCGCTCAGCGATGTGTGAGGAGAAGACTGGACAAGCGCCTTCCCAGGGAACAGACTTTCAGTGCTTTTATGAATAATCATGGTTTTTAAAAGAAAACATACAACTTGCTGATGCTCATGGACTTCTCTGAGAGAAGAACTGATGCTCTCCGAACCGGCCACCATCCTTGTGTGATACCGGTCCACCTAATGACTAAGGCGTCCAGGATGTGAACTGCAATATTGCAGGTCTGTTAGGGGTATATGGTGGTGCATCATCAGGGAAATCAGCTAGGGACTCTGAAACTCTGTCCTGTTTCTTCGTCTTTCTTTGTTCGTATCTAGCCTGTCCTTTCTGTAAAACAAAAAAAACTGCCAAATGTAGTTAGCCTGTTGGTACCACTCCGACTTTAAAGGAGCTTTAAGTCTGGCCTCTGAGTCCCTAAAATCATGAATTGGAACCAAAGGATGGAGGCTAATTCTTCTCCCAATGCCTCTCTCTGTTTATCTATTTTCAATGCACAGGTGTCCACACCAGGTCTTGGTCTGCCAAATTTCACCCCCTGTCACCCCTTCCTATTAGACATTCATAACAAGTTGCTTGTTTTCCCACTACATTTCAGTCTCATTCACTTCCTTTCAGTGTACTCTGATATTTATAATATGTCCCACATGCTTTCAATTTAGTCCTTCTGTCTGTCCTGATCTCCTATTTACAGACCTCACACACAGAGCACTGAGTCACCCCAGTGCTTTGTCTCTCTCACCCCTGCCCTCTTCATCCAGCCCCCTCACCCAAAACCTGCGCACCTGGAAGTCACTTGGATAAGGTGTACACAATATAAATGTCCTATGTTTCCCCCACCCCCTCTCACCTCCTGTTAACCACCAGTACATGCACACCTGGAGGAAACCTATCCACGTAAAAATGTTTCACCAACTCTTTACCATGAAGAAAATGCAGATACAACACTTCTGATCATTCAACTGTATTTGATGTCTGTTATTTCAGTGGGGAGTCATCCCAGCTTAGCCAAAAGCAAAAGGCTTTTGCGTAAATCCCAATGCAAAACCTCCTACTTATCTGGAGCGTGATTCCAGTTTAATGGAATGATGGTCCCTTGGGTGAGATTTGCATGATCATAGCCCTTGAGGAAGATGCATTTTTCTGTTAAGTAACTATGTTCCATTCATGTGAGATAACTCTCTTCTCTCCACCACCTCATCCTTCACCTTTCAAGATGAGTGTGCCAAGCATCTGAGGCAAGACTTTAACTCTGGGCTCTCCTCTGATATCCCTCTTTACTAGACAATGCCTTCACTCCAAAATATACCTCTCGGTCCCCCTTGGGGTGACCTCTTTAGATCAAGACACGGCCCCTGTCTCCTCTCTCTTTGGTTGTGGGGTGGCTTACTGCGAGAAGGGAATGCAGATGTTTCTTCAGCACCGGGTCGGTCTTCATCTGAGCAGTGACACATACCTCTTGGTGAATGTACATGTATAATACTGCTGTGTCTTATTAAAATACTATGCTGTGTGTGGGAGCAACTCTTTCTGAAAGCCTGTTGTTTTTCTGATATTTGTTGTTTTGTTTATCACCTCACTTAGTTCATGCCTGTTTACAAATCATAGGTTGGGAACCAGAGTGTGAGGCAATTTAGAAGATTGAGGGTGTTCTAGAGCAGCCTTTATTGTGGGCAGGAATGGGTGCACTAGAGCAGAGTATGAGTAGGAATTCATGCTGTTCATTAGTCACTTTGTGGGCAGTATTAGAATGTGCTAGATGGAGCCGGTTGGTGCAGGTGTAAGGTGTTTTAGAGCTGGGTTTGGGGATTGTTGGAGTGTGCTATATCGGCTTTCAACGTGGGAAAGGGATGAATGTTACATTTCTTTCATCAGAGAGGAGTGAGGATAACTAGAGCAGCTTTGATCACACAGGAATTGAGGTTTCATAGGGTGGGCTTCAGGTGTGAAATGAGTGAGTTGTGTCAGAGGCAGGTGTGGGTGATATGTGCTTGAGACTTTAGAGTCCCTCACGGACGGTGGTGAGGCATGCTAATCATGGTCCTTGATGTTGTCCGAGTGTGGTGTACTAATGCAACACATAGGGAGGAGGGAGGTATGCTAGAGCGCTGCCATGTTTGAGCAGGGGTGAGTGTTGCTCGAGCTAGGAGAATGCATGGAGAAGTGTTGTTGTAGAACTGACCTCAGCGTAGATGGTATAGAAAAGAGCTAGAGTGGCGCTTTTGTACAGGCCAGATAGCATCTCTGTTCTTGGCAGTGTAGTTTATGCTATGGCAGCCTTCAAGTATGAGCGGGAGTGAGATGTGCTACAGCTGGGTATGGGCAGGTGTGAGGTGTGATACAGTGTGTATGTGCAGGAGTGTGATGTGCTTTAACAGGTGTGGGCATGAGCGTTCCTCAATGTGGGAACAGGTGAGATGTGCAAGAGCAGTCCTCTGAGTGATGTTTCGTTACTTTTAACTGTTTGCTATAATCTTACCTGCATCACTGTGTTTTGTCAATGTAATTATGGATATAACATAGAATCACGAAATTAAAGGACCTTAATTGAAAGTTATTGTGTCTTTTGTTCTAATCAGCACTTGCCAAGCATGAGATTATATCCTGTGAGATAATGCTATTGCCACAATCTGCTATAACTGTGACGCCATATTGTTCGTATTTGGAGTTTTATTCAGACACATGCACCCAGCCACTCCAAATCTCCTCTTTGCTGGTGCCAGGCATTCCATCCTTCATGTTTGATGCAAGCTGCGGCCATATGATACACATTAGGACGTCTGAAGTAATTTATTGCAGCCCAGGTCTACTCCAACAACTACCAGGAGAACTGTTCTGAAGTTAAAAGCGACCATTCTACTGTAATAACGTATTCTAAACACAGGTATGTAATACTTGCATATTACGGTTCTGGAATACTCCAACACAAACATCTTCCCTCCCTTAAACCAAAACAAAAAATAAAAATTAATTCATAATCGAAGAGACAACAATATACTTTAAAACGCAGATTGCAAAAATAATTTCACTGGCCAGATAATCTCTTAGGGACGTGTAGTCATCCACAGGAAGTGCTGCTGCTAGACATATGAGACTTACCAGTAGTAAAAGTACCTGACACTTCACCTACTGCACAACTAAACCAGAAGACGTACAGGACAAAGGTACTTCACCTACAGTATAAGTGGAATCCAGAACAGACTCAATCTTTTTGTCTATATTCCCCTCTGACTGAAGCATTCAACAGTCACTGACTTCTCCCATATATATTAGCACTTCATACTCTAACCAGTCAAACCTTCTCACTTTTTTACATTCTTACAATTACATTTGGCCAGTGTGCTTATGTGCCAAACCCTGCCTTCATTATATTTCGCGGAGTTGGTCAAAACCTCAATGACCCTGAAGGATTCAGAAAACATGCATTCTCCTTCCTTCACTCTACCTGGATTCCTCACCCTGACAAATTCATCTACCTCAAGTTACAGCAAAGTCCATAGATGCATTTTAGTTCGGAGACCAGTTCAGGGGAAGAGTTGCTCCACAGTAGAGAATTACCTCTAGGTGCAGCTTACAGCCAGCAATACCCCATACATTGTTTGGTGCACAACAGCTAAGCCACAGGACACGACACAATGGCAGTATACCAGACTGCAAAGGTAGCCCTTTCTCGGGAGTGCATGCGCCAAGAGGTGCTGGATACACTGGGAATTGACTTTGCAGAGCGACAACCTCTACATGTAAAACTAGTAGGGCGGAGAATTGGAGTAATTCTTAGGGAATGGCAAAACATCTCCTCCAAGTGGATTCTCAATATAATCCACCACAAATATTTCATAGAACTCTTAAAACCATGGCCCAACATCAAAACAAGGGCGCGACCCCAAAGCAGCAGAGGCACCATTTACTTTTGAAAGGCAGTAACCAGCCTCCTACGGAAAAAAAGTAATAAAAAGGTTATCAATAACATAAAGGGGGCAAGGAGTGTATTCAGTCTAATTAGACATATCCTTACAACCTATAAGAGACATCAAACAACCCAAGTTCCAGCTGACCACATTGGAAGAAGTCATTCCAGTCCTCGGGAAAGTGGATTACATGACAATAGACCTCAAGGATGCATATCTACTCATGCCAATGAACAAAATATACAAAGGTCCTAAGATTCAAGGTAGACAATGTACACTACCAGCACATGTGCTGCCATTCGGGATAAACTCGGCACCCACTGTGGTCTCAAAGTGCTTGGGCGCAATAGCAGCACATCTAAGAAAGAAGGGATACCATGTCTACCCTTAGCTAGCTGACTGGTTGATAAACGCAAAGTCATACCATCCATTGATCACACTCCTGAGGCGGAAGCCGGGAGAGCGCGCAGCGCATTGCTTTTGCTTTTAAAATTTAAAAACTGTCACTGAATAACGTGTGCTAGCTTTTAGAAAACTCACCACAGCACCCTGCAACTGCTAAACAATCGAGCACTTTACCCAGCTCACGTAGCGGACTCTAACGCTGCCAGCTGACTCCTAAATTGCTCCACTCCTCGGACGCTCGCAGCGCGAGGACTCAGGCCACGCCCACTTGTTTGGCCACGCCCCCCCGAGACGACTACTTAAACGCTGAATAAAAGCGCCAGGTAGCCATTGATCACACTCCTGAGGCGGAAGCCGGGAGAGCGCGCAGCGCATTGCTTTTGCTTTTAAAATTTAAAAACTGTCACTGAATAACGTGTGCTAGCTTTTAGAAAACTCACCACAGCACCCAGCAACTGCTAAACAATCGAGCACTTTACCCAGCTCACGTAGCGGACTCTAACGCTGCCAGCTGACTCCTAAATTGCTCCACTCCTCGGACGCTCGCAGCGCGAGGACTCAGGCCACGCCCACTTGTTTGGCCACACCCCCCTCTCCCCTCCCTCAATCAACCTCCATAAAATGTGCCTATGGCGGAAGCGCAGCGGACGAGCGCAGCGGGAGCGCCGTTTGCGCGCCGAAGGCGCGCCTAAGGCAAGCCCGTCTGCGCCCGTCCGCGCCAGACCGAGCCTAGAGCCCACACCCCTGGCCGGTTCTGATGCGCCCCGAATCAAATACTCACAAGAAATTTTGTACCAACTCAGAGATCCGTTAAACACTAGATGTAACAGACTTATTACCCCGGAACAGGAGCTTCTTAGATGCCCTATCTGCGCCTACAGGGCTACGCCCTTATCCCACTCCGAACCTGCCTGCCTGGAGATGGCCCTGCTGAATTGCAGGTCACTCCCTAAACACCACATTGAAATTAACCTACTATTAACAGAGTCAAACTTGGACGTTCTGTTTTTAACAGAAACTTGGCTGTCCGAGAGCTCCGACCCGGACATCATCCAAGCACTACCTCCTGAGTACCTCATTAAAACCCTCAATAGACCGACAGGAACGGGAGGGGGCATCGCGATTATCTATCGTGACAACCTCGCATGTCAATTCAAAGACAGCCCCATTCTCGACAGTGAAAATGTCCTCTTTTCTTTACACCTGCCACCTTCTACTACACTAACTGGGGTGTTAATCTACCGTCCGCCAGGACAGGTAGGGAGTTTCAGAAACTCACTCATTGATGCCATCTCCTCCCTGGCGTGCGGGACGCCAAACTTTACAATCCTCGGGGACTTAAATCTCCACTTCGATGATCAAGGCAATAAACTTGCCACAGACTTAAAAACTGATCTTAATTCCCTGAATCTACAACTACTCAGTAATGATCCCACCCACATGAAAGGACACCTATTGGATCCCATCTTCTCTAACCTCTCCAAACTCTCTGTTCAAACTCCTCTCCCTCTCCCCTGGTCTGACCACTTCTTGGTTCCTCTCACATTCCAACTTCCAGGGAAGATCTCGGATACTCCTTGCCCCCGGGCCCCGTCACGCCCATGGAAAAAACTAGACACTAACCTATGGGAACGCTCTCTGTCCTCCACTCTACCCACAATCGATCCCGACCCCTCCAAAGCCGAAATTCAATTACATAATTGGATTAGCGACTCTCTCAATACAGTCCTGCCACTCAAAGCCCTCCCTCCCAACAGGAAATCCTCCAAACTACCGTGGTTACTACGAATTGAATGCCAATGGAGAAAGCACTGGAACACAGAAGACAGAAGTGGATACAAAGCCCACATTAGGCTCTACAAAAATGCATTAAAAGCGGCACAGGCCGCCTACTTTGAGGATCAAATAGCAGCCGCGACCAACTCCGCAAAAGAGACCTATCGGATAGTCAAACTCCTCTCCAAAATACAGGAAGCCCCTCCACCGCCAGACCTGGATGGCACAAAATGCAACCAGATGGCCGAATTCTTTTCGAAAAAAATCGAAAAAATCCTCAACTCCCTCCCGGCGGCGCCAACTGCACTAAGAGGCACTTACCACCTGACCTCCCAAGACACCCCGAGGTTGCTCTCCTTTCCCCAAATCACCACCGAAACGTTTCTCAACGTCCTGCACAAAGTCAAAAGCGGCGCCCCGTCGGATCCAGCTCCGATCAGTAAATTGAAGCAAGTTGCTTCCACTATAGCCCCTCCTCTCACCAACCTGATCGCCTCTTTCGAACATGGCACAGTCCCAGCAAACTGGAAAAAAGCCACTGTGAAGGCTCTCATAAAAAAAACGCATCTTGACCCCACAGACCCATCAAACTTTAGACCGATCTCACTGCTACCGGTGATGAGCAAAATCGCCGAGAGAGTAGCGAATCAACACCTTTCTGAGTTCCTAGAGACCAACCATCTCCTCCGCCAAACCCAGACAGGTTTCAGACCAGGGCAAGGGACGGACACCGCATTGTTAGCCGTGGTCGAAGAAGCTAGGGGCATACTAGACATAGGAGGATCAGTGGCAGTGATCCTCCTCGACCTGAGTGCCGCCTTCGACACGGTGGACCACGCAACCCTTGTTCACCGTCTTGAACTGATAGGAGTGGCGGATTCCGCTTTAGCCTGGATCTCATCCTTCCTTGAAGACAGGTCTTTTCAAGTGACAGATGGGCACTCCATCTCCAAGGCTCAGGCACTCAAGTGTGGGGTGCCCCAGGGGTCCTCCCTGAGCCCCACACTTTTTAACGTGTACATGGCTCCCCTCGAGGATGTTGTCAAACCTTTTGGGATTAAATCAATAATGTACGCCGATGACACTCAGCTCGTCGTTTCCCTCAACCAATCAGACAACGCCCTCACCAATTTATTTAGCTGTCTGGAAAAAGTGCACCAATGGATGTGCGAGTCCCGGTTGAAACTGAACGGGGAAAAATCAGAAATACTCCTCCTAGGAAACCCAAATAAAATCCCCACACCTCTTCCCTGGCCACCATGCATGGGATCTCCACCATCCCCAAAATCCGAAGTAAAAAGCCTAGGGATATGGCTGGACCAGGATCTCCGTTTTAAAACACAAGCGAGGAAAACTGCGGGAACGTGCTTCGGCCTTATGAAGATGGCACGAAAGATCCTCCATCTACTCCCCCCTCAATCCAGGAAGCTCTTGATGCAGGGGCTGGTGAACTCCAGATTGGACTATGGGAATGTCCTATATCTGGGGGCCCCAGTCTCTGTAGCCCACAGACTTCAATGCGCACAAAATGCGGCGGCAAGAATACTCACAGGAACCGCAGCAAGGAACTCGGCCAAGCCAGCCCTCAGAAGTCTGCACTGGCTGCCAGTCAAGGAACGGGTCAACTTCAAGACCCTGTGCATTACCCATAGAATACTGCACAATGAAGGCCCTCCCATCCTCAGGCCTCTTGTGTCCCATCAACAATCAAGCAGACAACTTAGATCCAACTCCCTCTCCCTGGCAAAAGTCCCCAGAATTAGGAAGGCCAGAACAGGTGGTCGCCTGTTTTCGTACAATGCCCCCAGACTATGGAATGCCCTCCCACTCTCCCTGAGGCAGGAACAAAACCACCTCAGATTTAGGAAAAGACTGAAGACCCTACTCTTCCCCTGAGCACTCCCCCACATGACTTCCCACCCTACAGGACTGTGTTCACTAGCGCTGGGATGCCTAAGGGTAGCTGTGCGCTCTACAAAACCCAAAATCAAATCAAATCAAATCAATCAATCAATGCAAAGACAACACAGACATGGTCATAGAAACACTTTACAGCCGTGGGTTCTCCATCAACAAGGAAAAATCATCCATGATACTAGAAATGAAAAAGATTTTCCTAGGGGCCAGGCTAGACTCAAAACAGAAAAGAGCTTTCCACTTCGAGAAGAAAATCCAGGCAATAAATGGACAGGTTTGCTTATTCCAGAAAAGGCGAGCTCTGACATTGACGATGATAGAGAAACTCATGTGCATGACAGCACCATGTATACCTCTCATATCAAACGCCTGGCTCCACATGAGATCGATCGATCCATGTGTCTGCACAGATACTATTCACAGGCAACATGCAGCTGGGTGGATCTAGTGGTTGTAACAAAGAGTAAACAAGGAGATACAATGATGAAACATACTATTCAGTCAACCAGCTCCTATGTTACCATAACTACGTTAACAAGCACACATGAATAAGCTGAACGTCCGGGCCCTGGAGGAAACCGTGAAACGCATAAATATCCTGGAACTCTAGGCAGCATTTCTAGCCCTCCAGACCTTCCAATCAGAAGTCAAAAAGAAAGTGTTACAAATAAAAATGGACAACAACCCTACACCATGTTTTACCTCAAGCAAGGGGGTGAGATCACAAGCTCTATCCAGTCTAGCACAGGAAATATGGACATAAGCAATACAAAAGGAACATAAAGCAATTGTCAAGTCACGTACCAGAACAGGAGAACACAGAGTCAAATAGACTGAGCAGGCGACATTCCGCATCCCACGAGTGAGAGCTAAACCCGCAGATACTACCCTGAATTTTTACAAACACAAAATGCATGGACTTTGCATTCAGGTAACCAAACCACAGTCGCTGGGGAATGCTCTATCAAATGTTCTGGGAATTTTGCACATGCTTTTCCATTGATCCCTCCGATTCCTCTGCTAATAGAGGTGCAAACATGATTCTCATCCTCATTGCACTGCAATGAGCCAGGCATGCATGTTTCTCTGGCCTAGTTGAACTGTCCGAGGGAGGTGTCGCCACTGCCAACACGACTGGACATTCTGACAATGCAGGGGCCAAGGTGGGTTTCACCCGCAACTGTAAACTCAGCTTTGCACTATGGCTCCTGAGGATGTATAATGTGGACATGTCCAACTGCCGAACAGAACAATGGAAGTTCTTAAAGAAGCAAGAAGGCCAACAGTACAATAGTGATAATAATTTTTTTTAACTGATTTCGAAAATGGTGCACCAGGGAACACACAACCAGCAGAGGACACCACAGTCCTAAAATATCTAAACTCGCCGTTGGGGTGGTTTTATGTCAAGTGTAGGAACTGCCGCCTCTTGAGTGTGCGTAAATCGCTACTTGCAGTTAGTGCGGTGCAAAAAGGTGAGGGAAATACACACCCTGAACCCTCTGTCGGAATCGTTCACACGACCCACTCTTAAATAGTATCACTTATCCTATGCCAACGCTAGTGTGTTTTTTTTTTTAAATAGAAATAATACTTCTGTTTCCCTCATACTCCTATCCAAATCACAAAAACATGATATGAACAATTGTAGTTCCTCGGACGTGTCCAATAATTAGTCGTTGGGTGTTCCGTTGTTCTTTTATTTTATATGGTAATGCCCAGCCAATATGTGTTTCGTCGTGGGCAATATCCCACTGACTTCTTCAGAGCTACAACAATTTTTTTTTTTTTTGCGTAATGGATCAGCCGATCCCTTACTTCTATTTGTACAACACTTGCATGTAGTAGTGCACACCCAGTGACTTATTTTAGTGACTGTGTCATCAGACAATAAAAACTTTCAGCAGCATAAAGATTCTGTTACAGTGTGCAATGGTGTGGTCCCATCGTCTTTCAAAACACTCTTTGGTGGGTGATCGTGACAAATTCCAAATAATCCCATTGTATCCCCAGTATGCATCTATTATGATACTAGCTGTGACATAAAAACAAGTAACACTCTGTCGGATAAAGGGGAACACTAAAATAAATTCTACTCTGAATCCCTGTGAACATTGAAGACCAACTAAAAGTCCCCATCTTCATATTGTTTTAATTCTTCAGGTGATATTCATGCTTATAAAGGCTAAGTATCGTTGGGCAAACTCAAAATCTGGTTGGTATCTTGTATCCTACCTGTACTCAAAAGGGCGATATCTATCCCGTTCTAGAAAGAAAGATAAGACAAGGGGGATTGCTACGTTAATTCTCTATTCTTCGTAAAACACCATTTATCCTAAGTCACAATTGTCATGGAGCCAGTGAGAGGTCACTCACCTCTCTACCGGTTCTACTTCCGTCCCGGCTACTTCCTAGTTCTTCCTCTGTTATTAAAATCCTGTGTTGTCCCCATCTACATTAAACAGAAAAGACTTGTAACGTCTTTAAACCTAGTAAAATCAACCTTCCCTTGTTGACCAAACTCTGGTCCCCTAATCTTCACACATCTGATATTTCTTACCTATTCTTAGTCGGGTGTAGCGTCCCGTAACTGCTTCGTACGGTGTCTTCTCCCCCGTTTCTTACAAAATCTCTGTCCCCTATAGGATTCTATGAATGAAAAACCGCTGTATCAATTCATGTTTTTCTATATTATTCATTTTTCTTACCCCCTTTGTCTCAACTATTCTTTCTAAATTCTTACCTTGGCGAGTGCGCTGAAAAACTCATCTCACTCCATGCGTGTTGCAAAAGATTCCGGAAGTAATTCTCTCCTTACCCCCAATCCTGGTCGAGTATATCTCGTACCCAGCCCAAAACACTAGAGCGAAAACCCAAACATTCGGTTGGATCCGCCCCTACCCAGAAGTATAGTGTTACGGCATCCTACTCGGCAACCCGTATCCCAAAGCTTTATTGTTCCTCCACTTGTGTTTGTTACTGCTGTTATATGCATGAGTATCTATGAAAATACGAGGGAATCTAAATTGTCTTGAAGTTATAAAATGTAGCAAAAGGCATAGCAGGTTCTCAGCAAAGAGTGCAGTTAAAAATACCACACTATGTACTTCCAAACCCTCTTGTTTGTCAAACCCTTATAACAGTTAAAAACTCCTGTTTCATTCAAAATAGGGTCAATCATTGAATTACAACATATTCATAGAGACAAATTGAAATTAAAAGAACATTGGGGTTTACATCTCATCAGTATAAGTTCCGCAATAGCCCTAGACGGTAGACTGCCTTCTCGATCTCTTTCATCTGTCTACATCACATACATATTTTGTAAAGAAACAATGATATCATTAGTAATGGCCCACGCTGTCGTACAGCTTGTCAATACTCTTGTGTCTAGAATTGCTATTTCTTTCTCCCATTGGATGATCATAATAAGATGTGGGTGCCCCGACTCAAAGTGTGGTAAGTTTCTGGGGTTGCTCAGATGTCCAATTAAATATATTCAGTCCGCCAAAAAATATTGCATTTCGTGATCTGTATTTAACCCCCTCTCAACTGTTTTAAGGTGCGTTATCCAAGTCGCCTCCATGCGGCGTAATCTTAACTCTTTGTTGCCACCCCTCTGGTTCGGTTGGACTTGATCTATTCCAAAGAAAGAAAACTGCTTATGCGGACCCTGAGAGCTGCATGTACTTGTGTGGATGGCCATGGGGTACCTCTCATCCCCTTGTGTGATGGCTCTAACATGTTCACCTATCCTTTCTTTTAGTGTCCGGATGGTACTCCCCACATATATCCTATCACATTTGCATCTAATTACATACACTATGAATTTCGATGTACTGTTCAAATGTTGTCTTATTGTGTATGTCTGACCATCCATACCCTTAAAAGTCTTCTTTTTATCTTCGGCCCATCTACATAACCCACAGCACCCACATTTGTGGTATCTCCATAGCTGATTGTGCATCTTGGCTTTGGGGAAACTAGGACTGAGCATGTTTTTCAAAGTTCTGTTCTCCTGTATGTTACTAAAGGTCTTCTAGTGGTGAATTCTTCCAACGTTTTATCAGTCTTAAGTATACCCCAATGTTTGTCCATACTTTTAACCATTGATTTAGTAAGGGTGTTGAAATTAGTAATTAGTCCGACTGGTTGTTTCGTGTCTGTCTTTTTACTTTTGTCTTTTAGTGTGTCAGTCCTAGGTGTGGTCATAATCCTGCGTTCTGCTCTTATCAGTGTCTGTTGATTTATAGCCTCTTCTCCTGAATCTTTCCTTCATTTCTCCTAGGCAATTAAGGAACTCTCCTTTACTACAGGCTCGGAATTGGAACTCAGGGGCCTCTGTAAACATTTGAATGCCCATAACATGGGAATCAAATTCACTTCAAAACACAGCAAAACTCGGATAGAATTTCTAGACATAGAGCTATATGTCAGTAATAACACACTGCACAGTAAACTGTTTTGCAAACCTACGGCCTGTAACTCTTTGTTGCACACAAATAGTTCTCACCCCCGCATCAGAAACAAGCTATTCCCTTTGGAGAATTTACAAGGGCACGAAGAAATTGTAGTGAAGAAGGAGAGTTCCTTAATTGCCTAGGAGAAATTGTTCACATGGAATCCAAGCAGAATTTGTTTTAGTGTTCCCCTTTATCCGACATCGATTGCTACTTGTTTTTATGGCACAGCTAGTATCATAATAGATGGATACTGGGGATACAATGGGATTATTTGGAATTTGTCACGATCACCCACCAGAGAGCGTTTTGAGAGACGATGGGACCACACCATTGCACACAGTAACAGAATCTTTATGCTGCTGAAAGTTTTTATTGTCTGACACAGTCACTAAAATAAGTCACTGGGTGTGCACTACTACATGCAAGTGTTGTACAAATAGAAGTAAGGGATCGGCTGATCCATTACGCAAAAAATGTTTTTTTCTTGTAGCTCTGAAGAAGTCGTGTGGGATATTACCCACGACGAAACACGTGTTGGCTGGGTATTACCATATGAAATAAAAGAACGACGGAACACCCAACGACTAATTATTGGACACGTCCGAGGAACTACAATTGTTCATATCATGTTTTTGTGATTTGGATATCAGTATGAGGGAAACAGAAGTATTATTTCTATTTTTAAAAAACACTAGCGTGTGCATAGGATAAGTGATACTGTCCTAAAATATCTGATGGGCCTCCTGGACAAATGTCCTTCTCTTGCCACACTAAAAGTACACCTAGCATCCTTTGTGGCGTACACAAGTGGCATGAAAGGGCTGAGTTTTTGCCAAACACTGGTGGTCAAAAAGTTACTGGGGGGGCAATAACACTAGCACTGCTCAGAGCAGCTCCCACAACCATGTGGAACCTCAATCTGGCATTTACGCAAATAATGAAGCTACCCTTTGAACCCATGCACCATAGAAGGCTGCAATTCCTCACCCTGAAAACTGTTTTCGTAGTAGCCATAATGTTTCAGTGCAGAGAGAGTAAACTAAAGGCACTAACAATGAAAGACCCATACATTCAGATTCATTTGGACAGGATAGTAATGAGAACTAACCCTAATTTCCTGACCAAGATGGTATCACATTTCCAATTCAGCTAAGCAATACAACTGCCAGGGTTCTTCCAACTACCAAAATCCCAATCTCAGAATGCACTTTACATGTGCTGGACATTAGAACGGCTGTGATGTACTACATGCAGTAAACCAAGGCAATAAGGATGCCCAACCAGTTTTTCATTTTGTTCGCTTCAGCTACCAAGGGATCACCAATGACAAAGGGAACTGTAGCAAAATGGCTAGTTCAGACAATACAAAGAAGTCATATAGCAGCAGGAGTGACGCAAGAGGAGAGACCAAGAGCATATTCCATGAGGAAGAACGGGCAACACTCTCCTTCATGGCTAATGTCTTGATCAGTAACTTCTGCAGGGATGCTGCGTGCTCCTCCATACACACATTCACCAAATATTACCGTATCTGCATACAAGGAAGCCCAGCTAGAACAAAAAGTACTTAAACACCTCTTTGCAAACACGTACTCGTTCTCTAAACAACCTCTCACAGGACAAGAGGACACAACTACATAATTTATGAATAGCATGTGAATCCAGAAAGAAATAGGATGCAGAACGAAATGGTTACTTAACCTGTGGGAGCAGTTTGTCAGCTTAAAGACTTTCTGAATTCACATGCAGTCCTCCCCCCTTCACCGGAAAACTAGTGTGGAAATTTGCAACAGGAAAGAGAAAGTGATTAAACAAACACCAGGTAAACTACAGCCATTAAATTGCCGGATTAGAATAATCTTAAAATGGCGGTAACACAGTGGAGCTTCCTGAATGTATGTATGATATCATTAAGAAGAGGCATAGCCCTAAATGGTTAACGCCGCCTAGTCAAGTTAAAAAAATAAAAATTAAAAAATAAAAAACAAACCGAAGGAAAAACAGACAAATGCTGGACCCAAGTACTAGATGATGGAATAATGCACATCATGTAAATCCAGAAAGCCTTCAAGCTGCAAAACTACTTCTAAAGGTAAGTAATCATTTCATTCTTGCCCACCAGTGAACAGGCAGATGCCCAGGCGTTCCAGCCCAGCGCCAGACCACCCAGATTTTCTTACTCTGCATCCTACTCCTGAGAGCTTGTTGGTCCAAGCTTTCATCCGACAGCTCTCTGACAGGGAGTCGAAAAAGATTGAGGCATATGGGAAATGTTTGTTCTCTTCAGTCAGCCCAACCTTGAGATCGATCAGTGCCATATGCCTACTGGGCTGTCATATGCATGCCCTGTGGGACATGGTCAGTGTGACTTTGCCAGCGATCCCGGTAGAGTTTAGGACCTCCTTAGGACCTGCTGCTCTGGGCACTACCGATTGCTTGGGCCGAGCTGTCCGCACTACTGTGGTTCGCCATAGGCTTTACTGGATATATGCATGCAACCCTTATGGACATGCCTTTTTGCCTGTTTGGCAAAAAAAGCTGATTCCGATGTGGAGCGCTTTAAAGGAAATCTGGGCCATAGCGTGCTCTTTAGACTTTTTTTAACCACTGTCGGGCAATCCTCTCATCAGTTTCGGTCCTTCCGAGGCTACTCCAGAGGTTTAGTTTACAAACCACACCAGGTCAGACCTCCACACCATAGTCACCTCTGCACTTTTCTGGCTGGGTACAGCATTCAGGCAGACAACATATAGGTCACCAGGGGGTACCAAGCTACCCAATTATTCTCCCATGCGGCATCCGCCTCCAAGCCGCTTTCATTTGGTCTTAGCAGCACACAACCACCCTGTGGGAGGCAGGATCTAGCATTTTCTCCCAGAGAGGTAGTCCATCACAACCGACAGATAGGTCTTCTAGATCGTCCAGCAAGGTTATGCGCTTCCATTTCTGTCTGATCCTCCACAGATTCCGTCCACATGGGAGCAACAATAAGAGGAGCACCAATTCAACTTACTGCAAGAGGTGCCAGCTCTAATCTCCATAGATAGCATTGAGAGGGTGACGGCCTTGGAAATAGGGATGGGTTGTTAATCCCACTATTTTGCTGTGCAGGAGAAAAATGGAGGACTTTGTCCTAATTTGGAGCTTTGTCCTCTGAATGCCTTTCTAAGGAAGGACAAATTCAGTTTGCTCACCTGCGGGTCAAGGTTTGCTAAGAGGTTTTTTAGTTTGCTGTATTCTCCTTTGGGCTTACGAGTGCCCCTTGAGTTGGCAGTGGTCACTGCCCATCTTTGGAAGTTGAGGATACCAGTTTTCCCCTACCTCGGCGACTGGCTGTTGAAGGCGGACTCGCCACATTCAGTTATAGACTACTGTAATGATGCTAAACCTTCTGACCATATTAGAGCTCTCGATAAATGAGCCAAGGTCCCACCTGACTCTTTCACAAAGAGTACCTTTAGAGGAGTTCTCTTGAAAACAATGTAGTTCATGGCCATTTCTCTGCCACAACAAGTCCAGGAGATTTGGGTTTTGATCTCGATGTTTCAGCCTCTCTCCTGGATCTCGATGAAATCAATTCTGAGACTTCTTGGCTGTTGACCTCGTGCATCCTGCTTGTACTCTTTGCCAAGTGGCATATCCAGACTCTGCAGTTGGATCTGAAGTCTCAGTCGGCCAAGCACAAAATAAACCTGGTGGAGGTCATTAATGTTTTGGAGGCGACTGCACAGCATTTCTTCCCACCCAGTGTTGCCGGTAGTGATGGATGCATCACTGCTGGGTTGGGGAGGCCATCTAGGAGAGGTGATCAGACGTCTCTGGTCTCCAGCAGAAACCTGGCTCTACATAAATCTGTTGGCACTGCAGGCCATCAGCGTGGCATTGAAGGCCTTCCTACCATCCATCAAGGGAAGGCTGGTGCAGGTTCGCCCAGATAACACCACACCAGCACATTATGCTACTGCACCAAACAGGGTGAAGTGAGGTCTAGGGCCCTGTGCCAAGAGGCTTAGCATCTTTGGAATTAGCTGAAGCTGCAGGGCGTCTCCTTGGTCATGAACCAAGTGGCTGGAGCTTTAAACACCTGGGAGGATGAGCTCAGCCTGCAACACTTGGCAGATTATGAATGGTGGTTGAACCGTGAGGTGGTAAAGGTCCTCTTCAGACAGTTTGGAAAACCCTGGATGGATCTTTTTCCCACTGTCGACAACTGTAAATGTTTCTGTGCATTGGGAGTTCCAAAGAATGCTGTCTAGGAGACCCATTGAGGCAAGGGTGGACCACAGGACTCCTGCATGCCTTGATGGCTCCACCTGTCCTGCACCGATCTCTGAAGAAGATCAGGAACGACTGGGCCCAGAAATCCTAGTGTCTCCTGAAGGGGGCAGGAGAATGTGGTAGCTGGTAATTCTGGGCATGAGCATCTGTCCTCTGATCAGGCTACATTGATCGCACCAAAGACCATTGCGTGGACAATCCGTTTTTTATGGGGATTCTCGAGAGCAGAGAAAGTAAGGCGATGCAGAAACTGATTTTGTCAAGGTGGATAGTTCTCTGCATTTAGATTTGATCCGCATTTGTGAAGCAGCAGCATCTTGGAGGGTTCAGGGGCTATTCCACCAGAGTCAGGGCTGCTACCACTGCCTTGGCAAGCATAGTGCCGGTTATTGACATTTGACAAGTCACGAAATGGGTGTCAGTGCATGCGTTCACGAAGCACTACTGCCTGGACAGCCAGGTGTGATAAAAAGGGCATTTAGCCCATTCAGTCCTGCAGGAGTCTTTGGTCTGATACCACTCCACAGACTCTCCTCCTTGGACATGATATAGCTTTGGTATCTATTGTATAGGTGAAGAGTCTGCAGTTGGAAGTATCCATCAGAAGAACAAGTTACTTACTTTCAATAACTCTCTGTTCGAGACATGTGTGGTTGTAGATATACATGCTGTGCATACTTCTGCCATCTAGTTTTGGGCCCAGATGTGTGCAAATTGTTTTTCTTCGAAGAAATCTTCTCAAGTCACGAGGTAGAGTTACTTCACCTGTTGCAGGTAATACGCATGATCATCCGCTCCATTGTTAGATTGTTTTCTTTCCGATGTCTGGTTTGGATGTGTTAGGGAGCTCCCGATCGATGTCGTCATGATATTCTCTTAATTTCACCTGGTTTCCTCCTCCTTACCGTCCATATTGTTTGCTATCATGGCTTCCCTTTCTCGGATCATCTCGATGCATGCAGCTTAGTCCAAGCAGGCATGGGGTTGACTTTGACCACCTCGGAGGGGTCTTGTCCTTCGGGGCCTCCCCAGTCTATTCACTCAGTGATTGCCATGTTTAGCTTGTGATGGAACGGACCCCCTTCCACTACTGTCCTTGTTGTTGCTTAAAATACCCCACACCTTGGCCTATCTCTATCAAGTCCGCAACCTCTGACTCTCACCCAAGCACGATGAGGCCTCCTGCAATGGGTGCTGCTCCTTCCGGTTGAAGAAGACTGTAAGGAAATGCCTTTTTTTATTGTATAATCGACCCCCAAAATGTTTGACTGATGCTGATGGTTTTTCTACTCGGAGAGTGCGCTGAGTCCTGCTAAGCAGACCTCATTGGCAGTAGTCTAACCCATTACAAAATGTGTGTTGAATTGGCTACCCCCAATTGGTATACGTTGACTTACTTTTATGTCCCTAGTATAGGGTACCAAGGGTACCCAGGCCATGTAAGACATTGTACCCCCAGAGCAGCACCACTGGTTGTGCCACTCTGTCTGTGACAAAGTACGAAATGTCTCACAGCCTACCACTGCAGCCTGGATGAACTTTAAAACTGTTAGATCGACTTTGCCATTAAACCAATGGCAAGTCTCCCCTAAGGAAGGCTTACTGAGGCTTAAGGCAGTGAGCTGTATATTATTAAGTAGGGCATATACTTTTAATATATCACCTAACAGCAAAACTTCCACATTGTCGTTTTTGCTATGGAAAAGTTAGTAGCCCCATTGGCTAACACAGAATCTTAATGCTGACACACTTGGCACCGACCACCTCAACCTCGGCACCAAAACACCCTTCGGAGCCTAAGCCTTCGCCATCGAAAACCCGCAAGGGCCTGACATACCATGCACCAAAGCCCTCAGTGCTGAAACTTGCACCTTCCACCAGTTCTGTGGAACCTGTTCTCCAGAAGCTGCAGGACAAACGTGATGACAGCCAGCAGCACATCATCCCCCAGCCACCGGTGCACTAAATGCAGACATCCAAGAGACAGCTTAGCTTTAAGGAGACCTTAGAGCCTCCACCCCCACCCAAACAGAGGAAGCGGCACATCAAGGCTACCAGCTCTCTTCCACAGCCACTTGTCCCCTACCTGCCCCCTCGCTGACTTCAAACATCACACTCCCGCCCTTCTCTCCCTGCTGACACCCTTCTTTACACACCATACTTGACTTTGGGTTCCAACACACAGGGGATCCTTATGACATGTCCCCACAGGATGATGCTTCGAATTCTTATGACATAGACCTGTCAGTTGATAGAGACCCTGATCTCTACCCTGCCGGTCCCTCACTACCAGATATTACCTCTTACCATGAGCTTCTTGGTACGGCAGTCTCATCCCATAAGATTGACACGCATAGGGGTGCCACTGAAGATGATTTTCTGCTGGAAACTCCTCCTCGCAACACTCCATGCAGTAACTTCCACTGCTGAAAGGCTAGTTTAAACCGACCATGGACATCTTTAAGGTGCCAGTTAAAGCCCGTGTAGTCACCCTTAGGGTAGACAAAAAATACAAGGCAACCCCTTCAAACCCACTTTACATCCGGGGTCAACTCCCTCCCGGCTCTTTGTTGGTGCATACAGCTCGTATTTGAGCCAACGTGAGAGTATTGCCGACAGTCCACCTCCAGCAAAGTGAAGCAGGCACATTGACGCAGCTGATAAGCATGTCACTGCACAATTGGCCAACCACTGGCGCATCGCCAACTCCATTAGCCTGCTTTCACGATATGACCAGGCCCACGGGGACAAGATGGAGGAGCTCCTCCAGCATCTTCCAGAGGAGTACCACAGAAGAGGGCATGAGATAGACGAGCTCCTCCAGCATCTCCCAAAGGAGTACCGCAAGAGAGGGAATGAGCTAGTCTCAGAAGGCAAGCTCATTTCGAACACTACCATCAGATGTGCCCTAGATGCTGCTGACACCGCCGCATGCGGCATCAATTCCAGCTTGCTCCTATACAGATATGCTTAGCTCAGTGTCTCCGGATTCAAGTCGGAGGTCCTACAGCATCCTCAACCTACCCTTCAATGGGGAACACCTATTCAGGCCACAGGTTGATCAGATGCTTGAAAAAATAAAAAAAGACACATAGACCGCGAAAGCCATGGGTGCCTTCCAGATGCTTATCCCTCGTAGGTACTTTCGCAGGCCAGCATACTGATGTGGCTCCAAGGTCACCTCTCCCAGATGCCTCCACTTCTTTCCAGCGTCAACAGGCTCAGCAACCCTCCACAAGGGGCTACTTCTGAGGGGCATACTGAGGTAACGGCTCCAAAGGAAGAGGCAAGGCTGGCTGCCCTAAAGGAGCTACACCTTCCAAGCAGTGACTTGCCCCACCTTCTCCTGACCACTCAACACCCGTTGGGGGATGACTTCAGAGGTTCTTGCCAACCTGGCAACACATCACTCAGACCAGTGGGTGTTAGACATCATTCAACACGGTTACCGCTTGGAGCTCACTTCTACACTTCCCAACATACCACTTTGCAGACACCTTTGCTCACCAGAACACCAACGCCTGCTTCGGTAGGAGGTTCAAGCACTCCTCAAAGGGGCCATAGGGCCTGTGCCACAATACCTACAGGGCACAGGGGTGTATTCCCACTAGGTCCTTATTCCCGGCGTATTCTGGACATCAGGCCTCTCAAAGAATACTACCTGTCAGAACATTTCCACATGGTCACTTTAAAGGATGTAATTTCACTACTATAGCAAGGCAACCTAATGGCTGCACTCAACCTCAAAGATGCCTACTTCCACATCCCAATTCATTCAGCACATAGGCGCTACCTCCGGTTTGTCGCAAGTGGCAAACACTATCAGTGCAAGGTGCCACCATTCGTAGTCACTACTGCACCGCGAGTATTTACAAAAGGCCTTGCAGTAGTAGCCGCACACCTGCAAAGACAGGACATCCATATATTCCAAACCTGGACAATTGCCAGATAGATTGCAACACAGCAGAGCAGTAATGTCGCGTGCACACACACAAACCGCCATAAACCACTTACACGATCTGGGGTTTACCATCAGCACTGTAAAGTCCCATCTCGAATCCTTCTGATCCAACCCTATTTTGGGCTAAATCCACAATCAAGAAGTGGACGAGGCCTATCCCAGCTCGCAAGGGTCCAGTCCTTCCATGCTTTGCTCTCTCTTTTTCAGCCGGATCAACAGGTCACAGTCCGGATGGTCATGTGCCTCCTTGGCATGTGGGCCTCCTGCATTGCCATAGTTCCCCACTCCAGGTTACACAGGCATCCGCTGCAAGAATGCTTAATGCATCAATGTTCTCAGGTGGTGGGTTCATTGGAACGATCTAGTGTTGATCCACCACCTCACCCATCACTCTTTGCAATGTTGGACAACCAACAATTTGTTGCAAGGGCGGCCTTTTCTTGACCCAGGTCCGCAGATTGCCATTACAAGAGACACATCTCTCATAGGGTGGGGTGCGCATCTACAGAACTTGACCATTCAAGATCAGTGCGAGCGCAGTCACCGGGGTCTTCACATCAACCATCTGAAGCTGTTAGACGTGGGCAAGGCAGTCCTCATCTGGACGGACAACATGACAGCCATGTATTACCTACTTAAACTGGGAGGCATCTGCTAGCGGAGTTCCTGCTGGGGGTGGACAATGACTTTGCCAACCTGTTCAGCAGGATGCAGCAACAAATCTACAAACTCCACCTGGGAGCCCTCCTCCCGTACTACCAGTGATGGGGGATGCCCGACATGGACTTCTTCAGCACAGAAAAAAACGCAAAATGCCCAAACTTCACCTCCAGATTTCCACCCCCACAGTCCATGGGCAATGAACTATGGATGACCTGGCCATGGGTATTTGCCTATGCTTTTCTGCCTCTCTTCCCTCCTTCCATTCGTGGTTCGGAGGCTTTGGTAAACCTCTCTCACCCTCATCCTAGTGACTCACACCTGGGCCAGCCTGCCCTGGTTCACCACTCCCATTGAGATCTCGGTGTCTCCGCACAAGAGGCTCCCCCAACAGTCCTGACCTTCTCAAGAAGAACCAAGGAGAGATCAAGCATGCCGACCCCAGGAGCCTCAACCTTGTAATCTGGCTCCTAAAGTCTTAGAGTTTGGTTATCTTAATCTAACTTCAGAATGCATGAATAGTCTCAAGCAGGCCCAGTAATTGTGCCTGCTTCTCTGCCAAATGGGAAAAGGGTTGTACGTTACTGTCTTTCAAAGCACTGGACCCCATTGCAGCTAGCATCCAGGACTTTGTCTGCTACCTACTACATTTGCAAAACATGTGAACTAACCTTCACCTCCCTTGGCTCCACTTAGCTGATGTGGCTGTTATTCTCCAAAATAGGCAACATGTTTCACTCCTTAGGATTCCAGTCATCAAAGCTTTTATGCAGACCTTCAAGAGGGTCATTCCTTCACGGGTCCCCACGGTGCCGCTGTGGAATCCAAATATCATCCTTACAAGACACATAGGTCCTCCATTTGAGCCCCTTTATTCATGCCCCCTTTAATTCCTCTCTTGGAAGGTGGCATATCTGGTGGCTATCACCTCACACAGAAATGTCATTGAGCTCCAAGCTTTAACATTTGAAGAACCCTTCTCTCAGGTACATAGAGATAGGAGTGTCCTTTATGCTCACCATATGTTTCTTCTTATGGTGGTCTCTCACATCCACCTTAATCAGTCTGTAGAGCTCCCAGTTTTCATTCCTCAACCTTATTGAGTTGCAGAATAGGCCCTTCATACCGTAGATTTTAAGCGAGCCCTTATGTATTATGTGGCTAGGACAAAACCCTTTCGAAAGACTCGGCAGCTCTGTTGTGTTTTTTCTGAACTGCATAAAGGAAATGTCGTATAGTCAGGTATAGCTAGATGGATAGTTAAATGTATTCAAACATGTTATGTAAAAACGAAGAGTTTTGCCTATTCCTGCAAGAGTCCACTCTACTAGGAATAAAGTGGCTTTCCTGGGAAACATCCCCTTAGCTGGCATTTACAAATCAGCTACTTTGTCTACACAACACAGTTTCACTAAACACTATTGTGTAGGTGTTCTTGCATGCCAGCAAGCCAACACCGGTCAAGCTATACTCCGTACCCTTTTTCAGTCTTCTGCAACACCCACAGGCTAGCCACCACTTATGGGAGAACTGCTTTACAGTCTATGT
The DNA here is from genome assembly GCF_964204655.1 of Triturus cristatus. NCBI lineage: Eukaryota > Metazoa > Chordata > Amphibia > Caudata > Salamandridae > Triturus > Triturus cristatus. The sequence continues at coordinate 934,058,341 of NC_140580.1, read as the reverse complement.
ACACCATGTGTATCTACAGCCACACATGCGACAAACTGAAAATGTTCCTTACCCTCTAAGCATCTGTTTATGGCATGTAATGAGGTAGATTCACATGCACCCACCCTCCTCCCCGGAGGCCTCTGGCTGTTTCAGTTATCATTCCTTCTTAATGCTCTTTCATGATCATCTCTCTTCTGTATTGCTTTGCTCCAGTTCCATCCTCTCCCGCCATGCCGAAAACAATCTTAACAGTGGAGCCGATGACCATGTGCATTACCAACAAGAGGAGGTGGAGTCACACTACCTCATGACTTGAAAAGACTTCTTAAAAAATACAATTTGCACACATCTGAGCCCCACACTAGATGGCAGACGTATGCACAGAATGTGAATCTACAGCACTCCATGACACAAGCAGATGCTTACAAGTCAAGTAACATTTTCTTTCTGGTGGATAATCTTATCTAAACACAGGTTCCTTACCTCCCTCTCATCTCCCCGATCTTTGAAGTGGCCACTTGTTACCATCTTGAAAGGACCAAAATTATAGGTCTTCACGCTGTTACCTACAATTGTCTTGTGCTCCATGCCTGAGGTTATGGAAAATTGCAGCCAAAAATTACACAGGGGTGGAGCTTATATGCACCTTCACTCTGCCACTTCCTTGACAGAACAAAACCAACGCAGATGGCACAGTGCCACCTAGTGTCGTGCAGGAGAAATGCTGTAAAAATGGGCAGATCCAGACTGACGCCCGGGGGAGGGGTATTCTGCAGATGGGAAACCTATGGCTAGATAGAGTATCCACCAGAAAGAATGTTACTGAAAGGAAGTAACTTCTTCATCTTGCATATATTGAACTAACAATACCATTTAACTGTGAAAGTTAGGCAAAAGAACCAAAATCCATTAGTACAAAAGCAAACTTAAGAATACTATCACTACTGGAAATCAGATCCATGATCTCCTCTACACCAGTTTCCCAAAGCATGCTGGGACATTTAAAAGAACTCAAGGGCGGGCTCAAAGTTGCCCCTTCACATTCAACACACTCTACCACTTTTTAATCGACATCCTTGTCTACAATAAAATTTCTTGAACTGCTTTTACTCTTAAATATTGCTAGGTGACCCTCATAATGTAAATTCACATTTTCTCCATCATACTGACAAGTGGAATCACTCTGACATTTTTAAATAGCATTCCATTTTCTACTGAATGTCCATTACAGATTTCCCAGAATCCTTTCAATGCTGTATTCAGCTACTTCTTCATTCCCTAACCATGCATTACATACTTCTAATTCACTTCACCCATTCATCCTCATTATAAGCCTCTTTCCATTCTTTGTTCGTAATGGCATTCATATTTTTATCATCCAACCGTGCAGCATGGTATTGATCAAAATTACTCTTGGGCGGCAAGGGAAGTCCACTCAAAAAATCTGCCACTCCAGGAACAAATTGAATCCTACAGTCACAATCCAGTCCTACAGTCACAATCCATTAATCGCATAGATAACCAAGCAGTCATTGAAGAGTCCTTCCAAGCATAAAACCATAGTCCGTGGTTTGTAATCACATCAATTTAACACTTCTGTTCACCACACAAATTGGAAATTATGTTGTAAAACCCAAACCACTGCTAGTGTCTCTTTCGCAATAACTGAGAAGCAATCCTCGCCTCTGGTTAAAGCTTGTGATGCAAATTATATAATCCCTTTTTACCCTTTTTTATTTCTTTAGGATGACACAGCTCCGATGCCCTTACAACTTTCATCCATAATTGCAATATTGTTTGCCATTGGATCATAAACCTATAATGGTGCTGCAGATCACGTCTTTCTTGATTTTGGAAAAATCATCCTGACATTCAGCTGTTCAGTTAAACTTCATTGTGACCCTGAGGGAAATTCGTTTTTTGCACAGAAATTCCTAAAGTTTGTTGAAAAAAAGTTGACTAATTCAAGGATAAGGAACAACCTCAGATCATCTTTGCTCATTTGAGTTAGTGTCTCTTTTGTTACCCTTAACAAGTCTGCTTTAGGTTTAATTCCCTCACAACTACCTTCATGTTCCAAATAATTGAAACTTTGTACAGCAAACTTGCACTTATATGCTCTTTTATCACACCATGTTTTCCAGGACATTTAAAACCAATACCAAAATGTCGTCCTAAATGGAACATTATGCCCTGGAGGTTATTGAGAAAATTATATTGTATGCTGAAGCACTACAGCTACCAACGATATTCCGAGTGGCATAGTAATGTATTGGTCCCATGAGGCACAGGGTCAAGACTGATTTGCATATGATCAGGTCTAAACTGGGGTGGCATGGTGAGCAAGAGAATGATGGATTTAACCCAGATCTCTTGACTGGGGGTGAATGTTTTGATTTGTTCTGCATTCCGTCCATCAATTGTGTGTCTTTTGCTTTCTCGCCCTAAGTGCGCCAGGTATGCCCAGACGTGGGTCCTGGGCTCACTGTGCCACTGGAATGAAGCTGTCATGGCTGAAACCCCGAAACCGGTCCTAGGATGCTTGTTTCCGGTCCAGGGAGGACCTAGCTTGGCAGTTCGGTCTGGACTGTTTCCCATGAAGCACAGGGTCAAGACTGATTTGTATATGGCCAGGTCTAAACGGGGGTGGCATGGTGAGCAAGAGAATGATGGATTTAACCCAGATCTCTTGACTGGGGGTGAATGTTTTGATTTGTTCTGCATTCCGTCCATCAATTGTGTGTCTTTGGCTGTGTGTATGCCTCTGAGTCGGTGTGTTTGTTTTTGCATGTGTGTATGCCTCTGAGTCGGTGTGTGTGTGTGTGTGTGTTTGTGTGTGTGTCTGAGTCGGGATGTCTGTGTGTGTGTGTGTTTTTGTATGTGTGTACATTTTTGTATGCCTCGTGTGTGTCTGTGTCCATATATGCGTGTGGCTGGGTCTGTGTGTGTGCCTGTTTGTGTCTTCGTGTCAGCATGTTTGTGTGTGTGCTCATAGGACTGCAGACCTGCATATTCTACCTGTATACGTACCACAGGCCTCCATGTTTAAACAACAGTAGATGTTTCAGCACCCAAGCTAATGTGCTGCATAGCTAAATACATATAAGGTCCCAAAGACGAGGCTGATTGCATTGCAAATGCTTGTTGAATCTTGCTGTCATGATATAACTGTACTTGGTAGTACACTGAGGAAAGGTCAGCAGAAGAAAACCACTTCATCCCATTAGCCAAGGCCAGCATTGCATTTTTTTAGCAAGGGAAAGTTCTCCATGGTAATATTGTTGTTAAGATTTTTAAGGTCAGTGCAAATGCGAATTTTACAATTGGCCCTTCTAGCTATGATTGTATGGTCTTTATAATACTAGCTTCAAGCAGCTTGGTAATTTCCCTTATCAACCTCCTCTCTCGCAGTCAAAAGTAAGTTCCTCAACTTATGTACCATTGGAGTGGCACCTTCCTTTAAAATTAGCTAATGAGAAAACTGGCTTAATGCACCCATTTTTCTGGAAAATTCTCTTGGACATTCTTTCAGCAATTTATGTCCAGTGCTTACACTCTTCACTCACCTACAGTACCTGTTCTGAACTATTGGGATTCAGTATGATATCTAAGGCATGTTGAGCAATTCACCCAAGGACCGATGATCTTCCCTCTCCTATGGATGAATTTCAGGTTGCCTTCCTATCTTTAAAGTCAAAGATGACTGTCCTGGACCCAAGCATCGACATAGACTCACCCTTAAATCTGTCCATGTTAATATCTGAAAATTTGCCCTAAAACCGTAACAGATTTTTCCACCTGCATATTTTTGTCAGTAATCGTATGGGGTGAGCCTGAATCTGCTTCGATCAACGGTCACTCTTCCCAGTATAACCGAGGAAACAGGTTTACTTCTCAACTTTCTGTTCAGAATGTACATGCATTCAACTGTTTATGCTCACTAAGGGCTTAATCTTTCGTTCCTTTTCTATCTTTATCATCTGAACTATCATTATCTGACTTTTCCCTCACTTTGCTTCCACTTACTCACTTAACCCTCCTTCTGTTTGTCTTCCTACACACCAATACAAAATTACCGTCATATTTTTGGTCAATGCACAGGGCGTGGTTTACTGAGTGCTAGAAGTTCCAGGCTCCCACCACACCTTTAACACCTGCTTTGCAAATCCTTCCTCTTTTGTACATCTCTCACTTGACTATCCTTTTATCTGTCTTGCCCACTGCTTCTTGAGACATTCTGTTTGCTGCTCCCCTTAATCTTCTTTGGCTCTATTCTAAGCATTATCTGTGATATTCACAAATGTAACATGTGAGGCATTTAGACATCCAATTCACTCTTACACTTTTGAGTGACTTTACTACTTTGGCTATTCACAAACTCTGAGTGCAAAGTTACTCAAAAGTGTAGACTAACATGCTTCCACCCTCTTAAAATGAGGGTGGAACTGAATTTATGAGGGTAGTTACTACTGCCAAAAAAGAAAAAGTAGTTAGTCGAGCACCATATGTGGCCAACCACTGATATTGCAACTCCCTCCCATAGACAATAACGGCAGTAGGGACATAAAATAAAAGCCTATTAGAAATAACATTACATTAAATTAGTAAAACTACTTAAAAAAAATTATAAATGTAATTTAATATTAAAAAAACGAAACATAATTTCTTTATGTAATTTTAAAATATTTTTACAGCTTTTTAAAATGTATAAATGAATAGAACACACATTTGTATTAAAATATAATTTTTCTAAACATCACTTAATATTTGTTATTCATAATAAAATATTGTTTTACTTTACGTGGGAATATGTTTTCTAATTTAAACCTCAAAAAATAATTTTTGGTTAATTTAATATATTGAAATAAATTAAATTATCAGTGGTGTAGCATTTCTATTGATTTTTTCCTCCATTTAAAATAAATATACAAAATTGAATTACATTAATATTAAAAAAAAAAATTTTTTTTTTGTTTTAAACTTTTACTTTTCCCTATACTTTACCATAGAAAAATTCCACAGTCAGGTGGAGAACTTTTTATTGTAAGGTATAGGGAAAATTTGAAAAGATTTTAAAACTTTATTATAATTTAGTAAAAATATTTTATGTTAAATATTTATATAAATTAGTTCTAATTACTTATTTAATGTAGAGCAAAATGAAAAAGATTCTACAGCCTTATTTGTTTGAATTAAATATTTTATCAGTTTAAACATAATAAAGTAGCTAAATTATTTCTGAAGTTTAAATTAAATATATTCCCACCTAAAGTAAAAAACACATTTATTGTTAATAAATATTAAGTGATGTACAGAAATAAAAGTATTTAATTATATTTTATTCAAAATGAATGTTACATTAGTTTATAAGTTCCAAAAAGTTTTAAATATTTTGTAGTTGAATATTTGTTTTAGATATTTTTAACATGAAATTATATTTATTTATATTTTCAACAATTTTACATTTTTGTATTTATCTTTATTTTCTATGGACTTTTATTTTAAGGCTGAATCATCATTTTTAGGTCTCGGCTGAGACAGCGCTTTAGCGCTGCTCTGGCGAGACTTATAGTAAGGGAGTTTTGGAAGTGCAAACAGTGGCTTTTCAGGCCTCCAAATACAGTGCATGTGCGCCGGGCGCGCGCACCATTTGGCAGCCTGAAAAGCTCTGCCTGATCACTTGCTTTGATGTCCTCAGTGAGCCCCGCGGCCACTGAGGACATCAAAGTGCACACCATTTGCCACCCCCTTCTTGCTTGTTTCCTTTGATCCCTATTTTTCCCTTTCTCAATCTCACCCTCTCCCTGCCTTTTACAACTGCGGCCCGCACCAATGTGCCCGCCCCCACTCCCCCCTCCCACTCCCTCCTCGTTTAGTTTAGTGGGCACGGCTGTCTTTTACACGTTAAGCTGGGGAGCCGTTTTATCGTTAAACAAAGGAGAAGTATCCTGAGGGGATTACTTTTCCGCAATGTAAGCAACACTTCCAAGTTCCCCATCCGGAATTCTGTGTTGTTTACCCAGAAAAAAACAAAGATTTTTCCTGTCAGTATTTGATGTACATGTCATTTTCAAACTGTACGTGCTTTGTAATTAAATAGTGATTTTTTTTTTTCTTAGCCACAATTTAAACGTACATCGTGTTTGAGTTAGAAATGCAAATGTAACATAATCATTTGTAAAAGTGATTCAAATACAAAGCGCTACACCAACGATGTATTTATTTATTTTTAGAAAGTGTTATATAGCGCTAGTTCTTCTGGGAATGCATCCATTATAAAGCAGAGGGCTCTGGATTGGGCATGAAGAGGGCGTGCGGGGATGCCGCCAGCAGCAGCGCTGTTCCAGGGCAGCGCTGTGAAGTGGCGCTGTCTCTTTGTCACCCGCCTGTCTTGCGCCGCAGTAAACGGCAGCTCTTTGTACTCCAGGCATTCCTGTGGATAGTTTATGTTGTGAATCACCCCGTTCACAGGCAGCTCTCGTAGGTGGGAGTGGCAGCTCGTTCCCGGGGTTTGCTTGCTGTGTGCTCTCGGTGTGTTTGTGTGCCTTTGGTTTCTGCAACATTTTGCTCTCCCCTTCCCAGCAGAGGCGCAGGAGGCCCGGACGCGTGGACTCGCGTGACCGGACGAGTAGGCGCCTCACCTGCGCACAGTCTGGTAAGGGCTCTGTCTTTATTTCACACTACACTTGTGGCGTGGGTGTCTGTAATCTCTGCTTGCCCGGGCTCTCTGATCATGCCATACAAACGGGAGAGGCTGCGCGGGTCGCATGGCACCAGTGTCACGTCTCCGTTGCATGAAAAAAGAGACTGCCTGTGTATGATTGTCTTAACCAGGTTACACTGGTCTAGGAAAAAGTATGCTAACACTTGGCAACATTGTGAAAGTTCTCATTTGTGGCAAAGCTCTACACACACTGCTTAGTTTACCAGATGTCATTGAGTACATTATGCTCCATTCCTGTGCTTCAATGACCTAGGCATTATGGGTGTTGTAGTCTTGGCTGATTGCCGCTACACCTGTTGAAGCCCAGGGCTGGAATGTGGTGTCCCCCATTACATGGCTGCGTCTGGTGGTTCCGTTCGCTAATGCGTGATTCTGTGTGACTCCTCCCCCATCACATGTTGGCAGTCCATACAGCCTGTCCCACCCTTAAGATAGATAAAAGGAGTACCATATAGTTGGGTAATAATAGACATCTGTTACATAGTGCCAAGAACCTGAATATGTGCTAGCAAGGACACATGCCATGTTATTTCATGCTATGGTGCTATGTTTTGGGGTCCTCTGTAGTAACGCGGGCGCAGAGGCATGCCATGGTGAATAAGCTCCGAGGCTGGAATGGAAGCTTTTAAAAGCGAGGAGGGCAAGAATAGCGGAGTCCCCTTCCTGCTCCGAGTGACAGGCAGTAAAATGAACCCCCTTCTACCACAATATCCTCGCCTGATTTTGAAACTGCCATTAACTTCACAAACACCAAGGGAGGGGTTTAATTTGGGGGGATGGGTTTTAACGGTTTTGTTTCTAATTATTATTGTATATTTAATATGTATATGTTTATGACGCATCTAAAATGGTTTAACCTCACTGCTTACGGATGCTCATTTAAACTAACCGCAGCATTCAACACTATGTAAACAGTTGTTTTGATTCCGTCACAAACATACTTCCGAGCAGCTGTGTGTGACCCAGTGTCACGTGACACATGCAGTGCGCTCTTCCATTCACCACAGCAGCGCGGCGAACTCTGGGTAGTTGCACATCAGCATGAGTTATATCCCTGTGTGTGACGAGCTACGGGTACAGACCTTGGGTTGGACCTCATGCCATCAACGTCAGAGCATTCCATCCTCTGCCTCCTCACTATGCATTGTTGTTCTCTTTCTATGTAGCCTACTTGCATGTAGATAGCGCTTACTTCCACTGAAGGGGGTCGAAGCGCTTCATGGTGAGTAACATGTTACTCCAGAAGAACTCAAGGTCAGTGTTGGTTATTTTGGTGTATTTGTGTTAGTATTGAGCTTTCAAGGAAACCATTCCAAGCGTTTACTCCAGTTTATTAGCAGAGGTATCAGAGCTAGAACTAGAAGTGATTCCTAGCGCACTCACAGAAGTGTAGCCTGTTATCCCTCCCGCTCAGACAGGCTCACATCCATGCAACAGGGCACAGCGGTGTGTTCACTACCAGAGGAGTGTCTTCGCCCCCAGGCTGCAAGAATACAGGAGGCACATGTGACCTCCGAGTTTGAGAATTCTAAACGATGGGCGTGGCCATAGGAAAGGGAATTCCGTGTTGTCAAAGAAACCAGAAAGCCTGGAACAAAACACCTGAAGCAAAACTGAAGTAAGTAGATAGAAACATGCTAGGGACTCAACAGACACATTTACAGCTAAGAGCTCAATTTTATCTTTACATCCGATAGCAACAACAAGGACCCCTTGTTAGGTGTGGCACCTTCAGGCAGTCTTGAATGTTTACCCAAAACTTCTTTCCAGAGTGCTGGTATTTTGAAATGATACATACAATGTTAAACAAGCACTGGTAAAGCAAATTGATCTGGCCTTGACAAGCTTAACATGCTTTTTTAATGTTTGTTTGCAAACACTTGTAATATACATTAAAAGTGATACATTAAATAACAAGCATTTGCAATGCAATAGGTCTCACGTTACTGAATGTTTGAGCTATTGGTGTTGCATTATTATTACCAATGCCAGTAGCTCAAACTTTAATAATGCGAGACCCATTGCATTGCAAATGCTTGTTTTCTATGGGAGGGTTTTGCAGTACCGGTGGTTGGCAATGTGTGGTGCTGGACTCACTCCAGTTCTAAGCTGGAGTAATGTACTACTGTTTTGGGTCCCTTTTTGGCTTTAGTAACTTTTTAGAAGTGCAGTTTCTAAATGTCAGTGGGCTCATACATGCTAGCCACCTGATTCAGTCGTGAGACTACCGATTTCAAGGCTAGTCTCCCGCATCCCGATTTCTGCATGCAAAAACCTGATTCCTCGACTGGCTTCTGCTGACAAGGACTGGTCTTGTGTGACTCAGAGTATGCACTGCCAGTAACCTTCTCCTTCATGTCGGTGCATTTTTGTCATGCTCTCTCTGCCTACTATAACGCCTTCTCCGTTCTCCTCACAGGTTAGGAAAAAAACAACGTATATTTGCATTTCTGATATCCCATCCTACAGCAGCACAATTGCAAATCCCATACATGACAATGGACCCAAGTCAGGCCTCAATAGAAGTTAATGAGAGTAATACATTCTCCCACTTCATTCTTCTATAATGTTGGCATGTATGTGGGGTTACGTTTGTGGGTGGGTGCATGTCCTTCCCTAGACTCCTCCCTAACTGTCTCTAAACACCTCCTTACTCCTCCCTAAACCCCTTCAATTTAGTAGTAAGTGTGCCCCTTTTTCCAGCCACTCCCCAGTTCCCTCCCACATTTGCTACTATGGGGCCGATTACTATACGGCCTGTAAAAGCTCTGACCCTCGGTCGGACCCTTTAGGGCCGCATCGTAATGGGCCAGTCAGTTTCCTTTCCGACCACTTCATTTTGAAGGAGGCGGTGGGAAAGCAATCCGATCGGACATTCTGGCTGGCTTCCGATCGGCTCTGAGAGCCCATCCACCAGTCGGAATGCGGCCTGAAATCTCAATGGCGACTTTTTCCGCCCTTCCGATTACAATGCACGGTTTACGACATGGTTTCCATGCCGGTCTGTCTGACATGGAAACCATGTCGGAAGGCATGTTTGGGGGGCCCCCAGCAGGGCCCCCTTTGGTGCATGGCCTCCGGTTGAAGGCCGATGGGGCACCTACGGTGCCCCCCTGGTGATCCCTGCACCTTGTGGCAGGCACTTTGAGGTTCCTGCCATGGCCGTAATGCATGCTCCCATAGTGAAATATAGGGAGGCGACCGAACAGTGTTTGGTCGCATCCTAATGGGGCAGTCGGGACTGATGACCGGGTGTCGGTCGGTCCCATGACCGAGTCGGTGTCGGGTAGAAGTGATTCCACCCGACATCGTAATGAGCCCCCAAGTAGTAATCGTACATATGTGAGGATCTCCCAATAGAACAGATAGGAGAGGTGGAAGCTGGGATTTGCATTCTTAGGTTTGTGAGTAGCATTTTGTAATACTTTAGCAGTACTATTGTAGCACTGCTAAATGTACTACAAAATGCAGTTTGTGAATATACCCCATGTCTTTAGTTTCACACTCTCTCTCTGGTAGTACTGCTTTGGCACGCTGTATATACATTTCTGCCATAGAGAAATCACCAATAACCTCTTTTAATGTAGAATCACCATGCTCCTGGAGTCTTTCATGAATATTTTCATTATTCGTATGCATAATAATTTGATCACAAATTGATTGGTTTGTGGGTCCCAGTCTCAGTCACAAATCTACAATTCCTACTGACTTACTTTAAGGCAGACACATGCTCAGAAATGGTCTCGTTTTCCCTCGTATGTTAGTGGAAAAAATGGTATCTGTCTATTGCTACACACTCCCTGGGTTCATAATAATCATCCAAATCTGATGAACCATTGATGGGCTTAGTCTCTGCTCCTACTTTATTCGTTTTAAATTTGATTGTACTTATGTAAGCACCTTGGGCCCTGGAGTAATTTTCATGTCTTCTATTGTCTTTATGTAGTTTATGAACTATTCCTGCCGCTCTTGCCATTTCGAGGGTGGTTATCCAGGAATATCTAAAAAAGGTTGTGGAGGAGTCAAACTGTAGGTTTGTGCAGCAAACATTTCCAAAAGGAAAGAGAGCCTCAGTACCTTTTTTTCCCACAAATAACTCCGACCAGTGTAATTGTAATATAGTAAATAGGGGTTGAGCAAAGAGGCTATTTGCACTTTACTAGTACAGGTGTACTATTGTATTAAGCCTACATTCTCCTGGTCACGTATGTCTACAGAAAACTGCCAAAAACCTTCTCTGTTTATTGTTTTTCCCCCAAGTAGTTTCTGACGCAGCGTCTTATGCCGATAAGGGCGTAGAGTCACTTTAAGCTCGAACCAGATGCAGGCCTTTGGCTCAAACTTAGGTACTCTAGGAACCTTAAGCCCAAAATGAGCCGAGCTTTCATGTGGCTTCTGCGTGCCATCCTATCCCTATCCTTGTGCACAAAGTTAAAAACAAAGCATTAACATCTGTAGTAACAAGCATTGAAAATGCAATAGGTCTTGCCTTTTATTAAGTTAAAGCCATTTGCTTTGCTATACAATACCATTAGCAAAGCAAATGGCTTTAACTTCATCAAAGGTGAGACCTATTGCATTTTTAATGCTTGTTTGTAAGGTAATTCATAGATCAGCTGCTTACCGCACCATAAGCATGGGACGCCAGATTGCTTCTACAATTAGCTGGGCACACGTCCTAATGAAATAAGTGGGTGGACCAACCAGGATAGGCAGAATGCAACTGACACCACAGTGCGTGAAATTACGAAGCATGACGTCGCACGTGGCATTACAGGAAGCGGCATTACGACCCACATATGAAAAGAGAAAATGTAGGGAAAAAAGATATTACGATTTTTTTTGCCTGCCTCAGGTAGGTAAACCATTTTGGCACAAACCTATGTTTGCAAGTCTTTGTAAATATGGCTTGAGTCAGAATACATGGGTGGATGCACGGGAAAGCCCATGCACCACCCATGTAACGCCTACCTGACCCATGGTAACACAAGGCAATGTTATGTGCTGCCTCGCGTAACTTTTTTTTTCACAAAGCTTTGAAAATCCCAATATAGATTATGTGTTGGGGCTGTACCAACAAAGGCAACCCCGATGCAAAATCTTGGTAAAGCTGAGCCTCACTGTATATGTATATATATTATTTTTTGTGCCCTGACAATAAGCAAATATGACCTTAGTGACAAGGAGGGGGAGGTTGGCAAAATTCCATTTTACATACAATGTAAAAGGTCTTTGCACCAGTCCTTTCTGGTGCTTCCAAGTGGTACCAGGAGTGGCAATGTGAGAACCAGCGCTGTCTACATAAAGGCCAGTTTAGTGATAACAGCCCTTCTATAAGAGGACATGGGACTGTGAAAATGGCCTCATGAAGGGCCTCGTTGGTAGGCCAGAAAGAGTACCAAAGTTGTAAATTACCATTTTGCCTGCGGCTCCAAAAATCCTTGTACCGGTCCAGAACTGATTATATCTAGTGACTTGGCTAGCTGTGACCCAAATAACAAGCACATTCACTCCTAATTCAGAACTCTGTATGCAAGACGCAGCCCACTTCACAATCAAATAGAGACGGACCACTCCCATGGTATGCTGCAATAGTTCTCTTTCGCTTCCACCTGCAGCCATTGCGGGCAGGGGCGTAGGAGACACTGAAATTCTGGGGGGGACAGGGACAACCTTGTGCACTTTCCAGTGACCCTATACAAATCACCGCCCGTTAAACAAATACAATCGCATACTTTCGAAGTGAAATATTGAGAAAAGCAGGCATGTAGTCACAGTTTGCATGTATGCTTTATTGTTATTTACATTCATATAGTAATGAGACCAAATGTTTAAAAAAAACATATATATGAATCTTGCATCTTAATGCACAAAGCAGACAAAGGCCGCTGACTTAGGGTGGGGGCGTCGTGTTTGCAAGTGCATTAGGGTTTGAAAAGTACCTGCTGCTGCATTCCTGGTCTCCAGCAATTTTCAGGCAACAATAAAAATGTGAAGATAACTTTGGTGATTAATGTTCTTTTTTTGAGAGAGATCGAAGGCTTGTCTAGTGAAAGTTTTAATTCAATAGGTCAGTGAGTTACTGCTTTTGTCTGAGATATTCTTTTGGTATTTGAAGTTTATAAGTTAAAATCCTAACATTGAACAGTGAGCTATTAACCGTCATCAAAGAGCTGCATAAAAACTTCAATGTATAGATTTTTCCCCAGTCTTTCCCTATCCTAATGTTGGAAAATGGGTTCATTAGGATAGAAATCAATTCTGATTATTGAAGAGAACCCCCCAACCATGGTGTTATGTTTTACATTCTGAGTTTGTGTTTCTCTAGTGTTGCAAAGCCACCCTGGGCACTCCCCAACTTTTTGCTGACTGGTACTGGTGGTACCTGACTGACCCTGGCCTCTGCCTAAACAGCCAGTGCTATTCTGAAAGAGGCACTTAAAAATACAGTGAAAACACCTACATACACTAGGGTGCACTATAGGTTAGGGTACCCCTATGATTGGCATGACCTCTCCTATAAGGCCCTAGTACATAATAGGGCAGGGGGATTAGAACTACTTTTAAGTCCCTAGAATATAATAAGGCATGGCAGTTTAGAGGCCAGCAGCCCTTTCTGCGCTTGCATGTGTGCACTGCTGAAGCCTGAGGTCAGTTTAAAAGTAGCCCTGTGTTATAGGGCTGCTTTTAAAATGCAAATTGTGCCCAAACTCGACTTTTGGGTTTGGGGAACTTAAAAATCGATCAACTACAATGTTGGGGCAAAATTAAGTGGAAAAATGTTTCCCACTTAACTATGGCTGTATCATTTTTGCCACATAATACATCATCTGCTGCATAATCTAACGATTTCCTCCAAAACAATTTTGTAGCTCAAACGGATCCCAAATTACTAAAAGAAATGTGACTTGTGTTGCTGTGAAGTTTAGGGCCCTTTGCAAGGGTTAGTAAAGAAAACAATTCCTAAGAAAACAATTGGTCCCGGACACTCCTAATGACTCTCAAATTAATACCTGTAGGAGAGTGTAGTATGCAATCAATTCATACAACCAAAAATGTATAATGTAAAGGCACATTCAACAGGGAAATCTCATAGATAAGAGGCCAACCAAAGTCAATTAAATTGCAAACATCAATGTATTTCCCGCTGAATCATATTCATAAAATGCAAACTTAGGGGCTGACTATGATGGCAGGCAGACTTCAGTACCACCGCCATCGAATCGGGGAATGGGACCGCTGGCCTTCAAGGTGGAGGTCCCACGATAGGCATTACAATGCGACTGCCACTACGGTGTTCGCAGTGCCTATCTTTTACATTGCAGCAGGTGCTGCTGGCTGCATCATCCGCCGCAAAATAAAAAAAAAAAGGAACATGTTAAATTTATCGGTGCCTGCCACATGGTGCAGTGATATGTTGTGGGGCATCATAGATGCCCCCCAGGACCCATGTCTGAGGGCCAGGGGTAAAGGGGCCTGCTACGGGCCCCCAATGTCCCTTTCGCCATCATTTCCATGGCAGGTGAACTGCCATTGATAAGCTGGCGGGTAAGGGACATCGTAATCCCTGCTGCGGTGCATGGTAGGCACCACCAGCATTGTAGGAACCACGAGCCCCTCCACCACACCGGCGGGCTCAAGAAGCCCGTCGGGTGCGTGGTGGTTGGTCTTTCCGACTGCCAGGTAACCAACTGCCATTGTAATATGGCGGGCTGTGATGCAGTCACCAATGGCGGTGGGACCGCCACTGACGGGGTGACGTGGCGGTCCCACTGTCATTATAATCACCCCCTAAGTTTGGTGTGCATGCAAATCCTACATTGCCAACCCCTGGCAAGTTGCACTGCTAGTGCTGGAAAAAGGCCAATGGAGGTACCAATGGGTGAGGTGGACTGGCCTCAAGGGTCTTGTGACCTCAGTGACAGATTCACTGTCGATCTAGGATGTGCTTCTTCATATGCCTGCCCGTAAGACTGGAAGTGAACTGCAGAATGGATTGTGGTGGACAGGTCCACCTGCAGGTGCTAAGACACCTGGGCTTCTAAGGTCTATCGGGCCTTCTAAGGTGTAGCATCGGAATAAGCTCTGTCAGGAGTGTGGTATGGTGAACTGGTCATGAAGGTCTGAACATGGTTCTCCAGTTCCAAATTCAGCAGCTCTGGCCAGAGTGCCACATTCTCTCCCACACTGAACACCATACTGCCCCACTGAGAGAAACTCGCACTGCCTTCAGCACAACTCAATTGTGCTGCGACTAAATTCAAATTATGCACTAGACAACAGTAAAATGCTGCCTGAAAAAAATGAATTACACCCTGGAAAAAGCAAACACTCATAGGGAATGCAAGAATAAGCAAAGCATGTGAACTGTAATCAGAAAAAAACATGGTTACCTTAACGGTTTTAAACTCATTATTCAGAAATCAGTAAGTGATTTTGCCTGAAAAGTTCAAGACATGGCTACAGGACCAGGAAGGGACCCCTTTCAATGTCCATTGCTTATATCCTTTCAAAATGTATGCAGTTTGGATTAAAAAAGACCACATCCCCAAACACAGAGCCGCATTTTATAAGCTAAAATAATTAAAAAGTTGAAAACGATCATATTAAACTTTTCCACTCTACACATCAACCAGGTATTGCAGTCCCTTTAGGAATGGCGCACTTACCCACCCTGGGAAAACAATGTGTTCAAAGAAAGAAGATAAAACGAAAGTAGCGCTTTCACTGGCAAACTCTGTAAAGTGGCGCTAATGTGTGTGGGTGTAAATAAGTCTGGCCTGTCTGCTGTCCACTCGGTATTGCTTTATTTAGGTATTTAACTATTTTTTCTCTCCATTCCGAGGTTTTTCTTTTGAATAGAAAACAGTCAGAAAATGAGGACATTTCCAGCCAAAGTGTTCCGCCTTTTTTGGATCCATTTCACAGGGGAACAAATATAGAAAAGGAGAGGCAAGAGAGAGTACCTTAAGAGCTGCCTCTTGAAATCAGCACGTAAGCAGGAGCGAGACAGAGACAGCAAGAGATGGAGGAATAAAGAGCTGGAGGAATAAAGAGAGGAGGGCAGCCGCCAGAGGCAGATCAGGAGTAGTGGACACGGTCCTTGCCATGAAGGAAAAGAGACAGCGTTTATTTTTTCTCCGTTCTCGGCCCTTCCCAGAACGGCTGAGCCTTACTGCAGCATAACAAAAGGCAGAGGGCGGGTGGCCTCTGACTCCAGGCAGGTCAAGTGCAGGGCCATTAGGTAGCGCTTTCGCGTGCTAATGGCCCTGCGATAACAGAAGGGAGAGGGGAAATTCCTTTGTCCCCTCGTCCCCCCCACCCTTGTCCCCCGTGTCCCCCCCACTCCAAAATCTGGGGGGGATATATCCCCGCGTCCCCCACACTTCCTACGCCCATGATTGCGGGACACCTGCAGATAGACGAGGATGGGTAACATCTACCCCACATGGATTAAACAGCAAGCTGGCTCTGCCTTGACAGGATCTGAACCGGTAGCAGATCTTCGCAGCATGCGCGCAATCCACCGAGCTATCTCGCTGGGTTTACTTTAAGTGTGTCTGGTTGGACCCTCCTTACGCCCCATAAGAGTCCCTCTTGTGCACAACTGGGTGCATTTCTACGGGCAGGGCAGCTGCACCTACGCCCAGCCTCCTCTGATCGGGGGCCGAACTAGCAGCACCGCCGAGAGGGGCTGAGTTCGGGGGCCAAACTAGTAGCACCGCCGTGAGGGCCCGAGCACTGTACCGCACTGCAGAACAGGGCCCAGAATGCATGCCTGGAGTGCGTGCTGCACACAGCACAAGAGCTGTCTGGGTTGCATCTTTTTTTTGTTTTGTTTTTACAAACTTAAACGGTTTGAAGTTGAGCAGATAAGCTACTTCGGGGCAGCAGCGGTGGGAATGTTCTGTTCGTAAAATAAAACAATACCAAGGGGCGCGGCTCCAAGTGATTATTGATCTGTACGTGGTGACAGATGGCAAGAGTGGGCGGAGTCAAGTACCAGAAAGACCACGTTTATCTTACAGATCAGTGCATCGTGCGTGCAACATCTTCAAGCAGGGAGTCCACAATGCACTGGCCCTTAACCCAGGTAATGAAACAGCCTCTACTCTCGCCCCATGTACCCAACCCCCACTGCTCTGCACTACCTACCTGCCTTCTGGTGTAAAAAGCTGCCAGTGCAGGCTTCATGACAATGACTAATCCGTGCACACTGGCAGTAGGTGGGTATTGAAATCACCTTTTACCTACACCGCTCTTTATACCTTACTGTGTGGGTACGCAGGATAACTATTACCCAATGAAAATGATACTTATTTTATTGCCCTGGAAGGGTGAAGGGACGAGTGAATATCGGCTGAAGAATCGAATCGATTTTAGCAATCAGGCCTGTGCACAAGGTGGTCCCCCTCCCCCTCCAGGCTCCACAATGCAGGTATCCCCAACCCATTCCCCGGCTCCACTGGCCCAGGGTTTCCAAAGAGCACACACGGGCTTGCAAACACCACAAAGGGCTCACAGATAAAACAAGACTCCTATCTAATCACAGCTCGGTGCACAAACCAGAAGGCTCACTATCCTAAATCGGAGAAACCACAACAGGGCTCACAGATACCCTGACAGAGCTCACAGAAAACGCACTAGGACTCACAGGGCTCATAGATTGCTCACTGGGACTCACAGATACGTAGACAGTTCACAGTGTTTAAACTGAAAAAGAAGAATGACAGATACCTTGCTAGAACTCAGTTACAGTGGCCACTTATAAATCCACGATTGTGGCTACCAAAAAAATATACTTCTCCGAGCAAATCGAAACATCTAAAAATTCTAGCAGACAACTGTTCACCATTACAAGAACTTTGACTGGTAATGCGCCAGATCTACATCCTCCCCCGTCCCAACCACTTTGTGACGCATTGTCAGAATTTTTCTACTCTAAGGTTAATAACATCTACCAAGCCTTTTCCTCTCAAAATCACATCAGCAAGGTTCCCCCTGCTTATACCAGATCCAGTAGTTCCATGACTACCTTTAGGACCCTTTCCACGGATCAAATAATCGCCATCATGAAATCTATTAAATCAGGTTCGGCCTTGGATCCCTGCCCTCCTGCAGTATTTTCCATGGCGATGGACATTACCGCCCCTGCCATTACCCAGGTCTGCAACACCATATTGACCTCTGGGATCTACCCTAACTGCCTTAAAAGCACGCTGATCAAACCGCTATTAAAAAACCCAGTCTGGACACTGAAGAACTCAAGAATTATAGGCCCATAGCTAGTCTTCCCTTCCTAGCTAAAGTGGCAGAAAAGGCGGTGAATCAGCAGCTCTCAGAATACCTAGAGACAAATCTGCTCTTGGATGATACACAGTACGGTTTTCGTAAATACCACGGCACTGAAACGACCCTTCTCAAGGCAGCCGATGATATTAGAACCACCCGTGATCAGGGCATGACAGCGCTGCTTGTACTGTTGGATCTCTCGGCGGCTTTTGATACGGTCGACCACAAGATCCTGGTTGACCGTGTCGGGAAGAAGGGTATTGACCATCTAGCCAGAGAGTTGATCGCGTCTTTCCTTGCCGACAGAACTCAGGTGGTCACCCTGGGACCATATCAGTCAGCTAAGCTGTCGCTCCCGTGTGGGGTTCCCCAAGGCTCATCCCTGAGTCAGACGCTATTCAATATCTATGTGTCGGACCTTGCAAGTATAATAAAGGCATCGGGGATGAGCCTAACTTCTTATGCTGACGATACACAACTCGTATTGGCTATTAAGGATAAAGGAACGGAAGAGGCAGAACGCTTTCAAAATACCATGAGCCTGATAGGAGAGTGGATGGCCGGGAACTGCCTAAAGCTCAACTCCGATAAAACGGAGGTGGTCATTTTTGGACCCCTCTCCCCGAGTTGGCCTGCTCCTTGGTGGCCCCCCGAGTTCGGTACTCCACCTAATCCGACCTCCAAGGTTAGGAACTTGGGAATTACTTTTGATGATCATCTAAACTTTGTGGCACATGCCAATAAAGTTGCAGCCACTGCTCATTACAAGTTAAAGATGATAAGAAAAATCATGCCAGTTCTTCCAGATGTAGCTGCCAAAACTCTGGTAACCTCCCTGGTCCTTCCCTCTTTGGACTACTGCAACTCGCTTTTTCTTAATGGTCAAACCAGAGTTATAAAAAAACTACAAACCATTCAGAACGCGGCAGCACGCCTCCTGACAAGAACACCCAAGTTTTCACCCGTCTCGGACACCATCAAGACACTCCACTGGTTGACGATCAAGAATAGGATCATTTTCAAATCTCTTTGTATACTTTATAAAACCCTACACGACCAAGGTCCACGTCCTCTCAAGGACCAACTAAAATTTTATAGACCAACTAGACAACTCAGATCCTCGACTCTTAATAATCTAGTGGTCCCACGCTCTAAAACTGTCTCATGGGGTGACCGCCGCTTTACGGTAGCAGCTCCCAAGATCTGGAATATGCTTCCTCAGCATATCAGATCCAGCAAATCATTATTGCAGTTTCGCAAGAGCCTGAAAACTTGGTTGTTTACCCAGTAATTCCCCGGGTCTTTTTCAATGCTGTGGAGAGTCAGTCGTTCAGTCTAACGCCGAGACGCCTACGGGTATTCGTTCGCGCTTTATAAATGGCAAAATTAAATTAAATTAAATTAAATTACACTGACAGGGCTCACAGACATGGCAACAGGGCTCACACATACACTGAGGGGGCTCACGGATACCTCACTAGGACTCAGACACATGCTGTGTCGGGGCAGCACTCTCTGTGGCAGATAAAGCACTGCGGGTTGAGGTCGGGCTGTGGGTGCGTTGCAGGAAGTTTTTCGGCGGCCGGAAAGTTCCTGTTTCTGGTGGAGCCACAGGAGGCGAACTAATGCGCAAAGAGGGAGGCCCAACACGGATGGACGGCGAGAGAGAGAGCCGTTCTAGATCGATGCGTTAGCTGAAATGCAAACAAAAATGTGCGTCGGGAGTAATAAAGGGGAGAACGTCACGCCGCTGGTAAAAGATCAAATTCCGGTGGGCGTGGCTATAAGGAGACAGGGTGGCAACAAGCAGCGATTGACATGCCTTGCATGCAATCATTGCACTGCCTTAGGCATAATTTGTGACGCCAAACGACGCGCACGAATCAACACGATGTTATGCTTGTCTGTTACGTTCCACAGGAGCGTCAGGAACCTGAAGAAGAGTCCTCAGCCTCCCCCTACGGTCTTCCGACTCTATCAGACTCTAGAGTAGCAGATGACACGTTAGGGAAAAACAGGGAAACAAAACAAGGATAGGCGGGGAGAAAGCAGGTTATGTTGAGGGACCACATCAGGGAGAATGGCTGTAGTACCCAGCTGTAAAATAAAAGAATATATTATACTCAGTCCTATCATACAACCTCAATGTAGACACAACCCACCTCTATAGCACCTACCACGGCTATTGATCACCACTAGTAGTATAGGAGGGTAAAGGATAGAAAAATATGGGTTAAATAAGTAACGTAATAATGTAACACAACATATACTAAGTATACACAAGGCTCACCCCTTTTGTATCCAGGCGGACTATGAGGAATGCAGGATTGTAATCCTATGTTGTTTCAAACAGAGGGGAGCGTGTCTTGTCATCTAGTGGGTAGGGAATTCATCTGCCTAGGAATTCAATCAGGCCAATTATCTCCACCTTCACGATAAACACCAATAAGTAAAATAAGGCAGCGCAACGCGCTGTTACCGTGATTCCGGAGTAATGCACTGTCACATGGATGTAGCACAGTGGTCCTCGTTAGTACCCCCAAAGGAAAAATCAGAAGACAGGAACTGTACTGCGAAGACGAGAGAACCTCTCTCGATAGAGAGTGGGGATCAGTAACACTACACGGCCAGGACACGTGATTTAGAATGGCGATAGGTAGAGCACCAGTTCTGACAATACCGCAAGGGTGCTCACTTCAGAACCCACTGAGCACCACTCCCGGCCACACCATGGGAATTAGACGGGTCACTAGGAAAAGTACCGGTACTGGAAATACCTCAGGGGAACTAAAAGTACGTAAACCAAGGAATCAAGTTTGCAGGATGGAAAAGGCTGCCGCTTCAAAACACCAGATGGAAACGCGGCGACGACACACCTAACAGGGAAACCCGCAGCCAAACACTCGTCAATTACGAAATTGACGACACCGGAAACAGGAACTAAACAAGACGGAAGTCAGGCAACCTCAACAAGGACGGAAACGGGGCTCGGAGCAAGAACGCTAAGCGGCGCTTGCTTGCACCTGCGCTCCTTAAATACTATTAATGTCTTGGGGGCAGGACCGCGGGGCATGACAGCACACTCCCCCCACACTGTCCCCCCAACAGCTTGGGTTTGTCCGGGTGTTTCAGATGGAAAAGTCGCACCAACCGAGGAGCATGCACATCACAAGCTGGTTCCCAAGTGCGTTCTTCCACCCCATACCCTTTCCAATGAATAAGATACTGGAAAGATCTCCCAACCTTGCAAGAGTCCACTATGGCCTCGACTTCATACTCCTCGTTGTCTTGAACGGTGACCAGAGCGGGTTTTTTAGGGACCTTAGTGCCGGGCTCAACTGGTTTAACCAACGAGACGTGGAATACCGGGTGGATCTTGAAGGAAGCAGGCAATTCAAGCTTCAACGCCACCAGATTGACCACCTTTAGCACCTTGTAAGGACCTATGAACTTGGGGTTGAACTTGCGAGGACCACTGAGTGACATGTGTTTGGTGGAAAGCCACACCTTATCCCCGGGGGTATAGATAGGTTCTAACCTCCTGTGTAAGTCCGCCCCCTCCTTGTATCTCACTTTGGCCAAATCCAAGTTCTCTAAGGTATCCCTGTGTACTTCCTGTAGTTTCTGAACCAGGTCATTTGCTGCCGGGGTCGGCCTGTCGGGGGTGGCCCCTACTGGTAACAGTTTGGGGTGAAAAGCATAAGAACAAAAGAAAGGTGTGTAGTTGATGGAGGAATGCGGACTGTTATTGTACGACATCTCTGCCACCCATACCAACTCATCCCAGTCCGCGAGGGATTGCAGGGCCTGATTCCTCACATACTGCTCGAAATACTGGTTAACCCTCTCAGTTTGTCCATCCGACTGAGGATGATGGCTAGAGGACAGCCTAACATCTATCTGGAGCAAGGAACATAAACACCTCCAAAAACGAGATACAAATTGGGCCCCCCTATCCGAAACCAAAACAGAAGGGAAGCCATGGAGGCGGACCACCTGATGTAAGAATATAGAGGCCAATTCAACAGCAGTGGGCAAACCACCCAAAGGGATAAAATGAGCAGTCTTTGTGAAAAGATCCACAACAACAAGTAATGTATTGTTCTTTCGCTTGGTAACAGGTAACTCCACTATAAAATCAAGTGAGACCGTATGCCAGGGACCCGGTGGAGAGGCCAGTGGGAGTAGCAGGCCTACAGGGTTTCAGTGGGATACCTTAGTTTGAGCACATACATAACAGGTCCTCACAAATGCTTCTATGTCTTTCAGCATAGTAGGCCACCAAAAGCGTTCCCGTACTGCCTTGGTAGTCTTCTTGATTTCTGGATGGCCTGCCATGGGATGTGAATGATACCAATCTAAAACCTGTTCTTGTAATTCTCGGGTAGGCAATACCACTCCTCCATGGACACAAACACAGCCCTCTTTAATAGTGGTTTCATTAGAACCCTCTAATTCTCGCATATTCACTGAAGATTGGTCCCGTCTGATCTGGTCTCTGAAACCTTCCTCAGTGAATACCCCTCCTGTGATGGAGTCTCTGGGTATAATGTTGGGTGCATCTAACGTCTCTTCTGGTTGTTCGAAACCCAATCGGGACAAGGCATCCGCCTTGCCATTTCTTTTTCCAGGCCGATACTGTATGGTGAAGTCATATTCACAGAAGAATTGGGACCAACGTAGTTGTCTCATAGACAGGGCTTTAGCTGATTTAAGGTATTGGAGGTTGCGATGGTCAGTGTATACTACAGCTGAATAACAAGCACCTAGGAGATACTGCCTCCACTCCTCAAAGGCCTTCTTTACAGCCAGAAGTTCCTTGTCCCCCACTGCATAATTATATTCGGCGGGTGTGAATTTGTGGGTAAAATAGGCTACTGGGTGACATTCCCCTAAGTCAGGATCCACTTGACTTAGAACACCTCCCACTGCCACTTGAGAGGCGTCCACCTCCACCACAAAGGGCAAGGCAGGATCCGGATGGCGCAAGACAGGAGCACAAGTGAAGGCCACTTTTAACTGCTGAAAGGAATTCTCTGCTTCCCTTGACCATACAAATGGAACTCCCTTTCTCAATAGAGCGGTGATGGGATGTGCCAATTCTGAATACTTCCGAATAAACCGCCTATAAAAATTGGCAAAGCCCAAAAAGCTCTGAAGTTCCTTGACAGTACGAGGCGCCGGCCACGAGAGAACAGCCTCAACCTTGACAGCATCCATATCAAGTCCCCGAGGAGAAACGATAAAGCCCAAAAAAGGCACTTCCTGTGTATGGAAGGTACACTTTTCCAATTTGCAATAAAGGTGGTTATCGCGTAAGCGCTCCAACACCTTTCGCATATGGATTACATGTTCCGACATGGAAGGAGAGAAGATCAACAGATCATCAATATAGGCAATAACGTAAAAATCAAGCATGTCCCAGAGCACCTCGTTTATAAAAAACTGAAACGCAGCAGGGGCATTACAAAGCCCAAAAGGCATCACTAAATATTCAAACAACCCGTATTTAGTGCAAAAGGCTGTTTTCCACTCGTCTCCCTCCTTGACTCGCACCAGATGGTAGGCGTCACGCAGGTCCAGCTTAGTGAAAAACTGAGCCCGGCGCACTCTGTCAAGGAGAGAGGCGATAAGAGGCAAAGGATACCGGTTCTTGATAGTGACGTTGTTTAATCTCCTATAATCGATACAACATCGAAGACCCCCTTCTCGCTTAGGTATAAAAAATAAAGACGAAGAGGCAGGAGATCGTGAGGGCCTGAGGAACCCTCTTTCTAACATGGTGTCTAAGTATTCTCTGAGGTATAGATTCTCCTTTTCTGTGAGCGCATAAACCCTGCTACATGGGATTCTGGCTCCTGTCTCAAGGTCGATCCGACAGTCGTACACCCTGTGTGGGGGAAGGACCTCAGCTTCTCTGGGATCAAATACTGTTTGTAAATCTTGGTAACAGGAAGGCAATTCAGGAATAGATTCCTTCTTGTCTGGGTCGGGTATCATCTGTGCAACTGCTATCCTGGACTCCTGTCCAGTAGCAGGACGAAATATTAGAGTAGACTTTTCCCAATCTATAATAGGGTTATGGGTCTGCAACCATGGGATGCCTAAAAGCACTGGGATTTGTGGGGAACGAATCAAATCGAACTCTGTCTTCGTGATGGGAAGGGTCTATTTTCATGTGAAGCCGAACGGTTTTGTGAGTTACTGGCCCCGAGATAAGAGAACTGCCGTCTATAGTGGTGACTTTGTTTGCTACCTCTTTCTTTGTGCATGGTATCAAGTTTTCTCTTGCCTAATCAGAATCCATAAAGTTCCCAGAGGCACCGGAATCTATCATGACAGCCACATGAAGACCGAGTTGTTCAAGCGAGATATAGGCTGATACATAAAGGTGCTTAGTGGGGTTTTTGTCGTACTCCGAGGAGGAGACTGTCAGTCCAGAACTACCCGGGATTCTTGTCTCACAGGACCCCGGGCTCTCTAGTTTCCCGAGCTCTTTGTCTGAGTTGGTTTAATTGGACAGGACCGTAGGAAATGACCGGCCTTTCCACAGTAAAGGCATAGCCTATTGATTCTTCTTCTTTGTCTTTCTTCAGGTGTCAACGGACCCCTTACTATGCCTATCTGCATGGGCTCACTCTCTTCAGAACTCTTAGCTGACACTCCCCTCTTTTCTCTGGTAGTTACATAGCGAGGTTCAACTTTCCCCTTCTCTTGCTTCCTCTCTTGTCCCCGGTGTTCTATCTTAACTACCAAGTCTATGAGGTCCGTACATGACTCGGGTAATTCTACTATCTGTGATAGTGCGTCCTTTAAGTCATCACGCAGTCCCCTATAAAACAGTGTACTACGCTTTTCTTCGGGCCTGTTGGACTCTACCACTAATATACGGAAGGATGTAATGTACGTAACAAGGTCTTGGTTGCCCTGTTTCAGAGCCAACAACTCTGTATCAGCAGAATGGGTGTACATATGTCTATCAAACAGCTTACGGAACTCCCTCTTGA
The DNA here is from genome assembly GCF_964204655.1 of Triturus cristatus. Taxonomy (NCBI): domain Eukaryota; kingdom Metazoa; phylum Chordata; class Amphibia; order Caudata; family Salamandridae; genus Triturus; species Triturus cristatus. The sequence continues at coordinate 934,033,336 of NC_140580.1, read as the reverse complement.
AGGCTGAGTAATTGTACAACAGAGGGGCGTCTCTATCTACCAAAGGAATGGCCCAATCAGCTGCTGAACCACTAAGGTACGAAATCATAAAGGCAACCCGGGACTGATCAGACGGAAAGCAGGTAGCTTTACAGGAAAAATGCAGTTGACAGTGACTAAGGAATGCTGCACACCTAGCAGCATCCCCAGCAAACCTCTCAGGAGGAGCTAGAGGGATGGAAGGAGGCGTAGTGACCTGTATTACTGGTGGTACGACATCAGACCTCCCTCCCGCTGCTGCTATACTTTGTTGGCGCTGGAGTGTGTCCACTCTAGCCGCTAAGGCCTGAGTCTCGACCTGCAAGTTGCCTATCATACCGGCAACATCTGCAAGCGAAACTGCTCCCAGTTCCATGACGCTCGGGCGGAACACACTACTGGGGCTTAGCGTTCTGTTATGCTTGTCTGTTACGTTCCACAGGAGTGTCAGGAACCTGAAGAAGAGTCCTCAGCCTTCCCCTACGGTCTTCCGACTCTATCAGACTCTAGAGTAGCAGATGACACGTTAGGGGAAAACAGGGAAACAAAACAAGGATAGGCGGGGAAAAAGCAGGTTATGTTGAGGGACCACGTCAGGGAGAATGGCTGTAGTACCCAGCTGTAAAATAAAAGAATATATTATACTCAGTCCTATCATACAACCTCAATGTAGACACAACCCACCTCTATAGCACCTACCACGGCTATTGGTCACCACTAGTAGTATAGGAGGGTAAAGGATGTGTATCAATTCCTATGCTCCCCTACGATAGAAAAATATGGGTTAAATAAGTAACGTAATAATATAACACAACATATACTAAGTATACACAAGGCTCACCCCTTTTGTATCCAGGCGGACTATGAGGAATGCAGGATTGTAATCCTATGTTGTTTCAAACAGAGAGGAGCGTGTCTTGTCATCTAGTGGGTAGGGAATTCATCTGCCTAGGAATTCAATCAGGCCAATTATCTCCACCTTCACGATAAACACCAATAAGTAAAATAAGGCAGCGCAACGCGCTGTTACCGTGATTCTGGAGTAATGCGCTGTCACATGGATGTAGCACAGTGGTCCTCGTTGGTACCCCCAAAGGAAAAATCAGAAGACAGGAACTGTACTGCGAAGATGAGAGAACCTCTCTCGATAGAGAGTGGGGATCAGTAACACTACACAGCCAGGACACGTGATTTAGAATGGCGATAGGTAGAGCACCAGTTCTGACAATTCCGCAAGGGTGCTCACTTCAGAACCTACTGAGCACCACTCCCGGCCACACCATGGGAATTAGATGGGTCACTAGGAAAAGTACCGGTACTGGAAATACCTCAGGGGAACTAAAAGTAGGTAAACCAAGGAATCAAGTTTGCAGGATGGAAAAGGCTGCCGCTTCAAAACACCAGATGGAAACGCGGCGACGACACACCTAACAGGGAAACCCGCAGCCAAACACTCGTCAATTACGAAATTGACGACACCGGAAACAGGAACTAAACAAGACGGAAGTCAGGCAACCTCAACAAGGACGGAAACGGGGCTTGGAGCAAGAACGCTAAGCGGCGCTTGCTTGCACCTACGCTCCTTAAATACTATCAATGTCTTGGGGGCAGGACCGTGGGGCATGACACACGAAGGCGGAGCTGGGACGGGGCTTCTGGAATCGTATTGATTCCAAGAAGTCTCGTAAGACTATAGCAGCGCATGCGCTGCTTATGTCACGAGACCTAAAAAGGAGCAACAAATAAATACCCATTTAATGGCTGATATGTACAAAGTGAAACCAGAAAACCTGGGATTAATCCCGGCTTTACCTCTTGATCAAAATGTGTGATCTTAGGTAAATATTTTCTTTCACCAGCCCCCCTTTTTTCTTCATTACCTGTTAGTGAACCTATAATGTGAATGATTAATGTCAAAGCTGCATGTTAAAGATGTGCGTTTTTTTAATGTAGAAGAGACTTAACGTAGAAGCACAGGCACTACATAAAAATGGAATTCAGTTCCGGAACTAGTGTTTTTTCCTTATATTTGCAAAGAATAAAGGCTCACAAGGTGCAACAGTAAAGATGAAAAGCTCAGTCTCATAAGCTGTCACAGCATCAAATGATCATACTGTGGCGCTACATTAGAGCAGTAAAAACATTCTAATTCCATATAAGAAAACTAAGCATGCAACGCCCTCAGCTAAACGAAAGCAACTACCTAATTCACATATCAATGATGCACTAACAATCAGGTACTACATGTCAGGGATTTTCTTTTTCCTTTCTAAAAACATGAAAAAGAAACGAGTATTACAAAACAATCATCAATTAATATAAAATAAAATCATTAACCTTTTCCAGCACTTTCACAATCCTTTTTGAACTATTTTCAAACCTTGATTCACACTGTGTGTCCAACGATTTAACACGGTGGTCCATGATATTACTTTGCACAATCTCAACGATACTTGTATCACCAAGTGGAAACTGAATAGAATAAGAATTTCTTTCACTTAAAAATGAATTATTCGCATAAATTCAAACCAGTAAAATCTTCCCCATCGGAGATATCCGCAAGTTTTTTATGTTTACCAAAATCTTATTGTCCTAGTTTGAGGACAACCACATAACTCTTGTTCCATCACTCCACAACTTAGCGCTATCTGTGACTTTAAGAACTTGATTGGATCAGTAAACTTGGATTACCAATAGACACAATATTAGATTTATAGTTACACACGCAGTCTCCCGTAACTAGATTTTTGGCTCGTGTTCTATTTAAAATGTCATTATATGTTTTATTGGTAGCTTCCTTAGAATGCAATCTCCTCTCAGTTTCACCAATCTTTTCAATTCACAGTCTCTACTACTGAAACTTAGATAAACCTGAGGTCAGTAAAGTATAAGCTTCTCTTCCTTTCATCAATGGGAAAAAAGCTTGTTGCCGAATGTAGAGTGTTATGATAACTCCAGAGGCTTTCTTTTAAGAATTCCTAAACATCTTTGCTATTAGCCAGGGCTATATTGGATTCTTTCTTTCAAGAAATTGTTGGTGCGTTGAACTTGATCATTAGCTTTGGGACAATACAAAGGAATTCCATCTGTTTTAATACCACAACATTTGAGAAAATGCAACATGTTGTTGGAGAAAAATTGCACTCCCTTGTCCGATAAAAGCACTTTAGGAAACCCTTCCACCTGGAAAATCTTAACAAGAAAAGAAATTCCTCCTTCAGTTGTTGGATTACTGACAAAAGTATAGTAAATCCACTTAGATAAATTATCAGTAAGTACAATCAAAACCTTTTGTTCATCCTAACACATAATAGGGACTTCAATAGAAACTCTCTGCCATGGCCTGTTAGGTGTTTCAGGCAGAGTTAGATTCTTCACAAGAAGTTTTCCAATGTTTTTCAGAATTTAAAGAAACCGCACACAAATCAATATATATTTTTTTGATAGACACATTTTTATTGTTTTGGGAGAAATTACACACAACAAAACGGAAAAGGAAAGGAAGATCAGCAAAACCACGCAGCACAATAAATCATAGACATTTACAGGATCATGACATCCCACGATACCCTGCCCCATCAGGCGTACACAAGCACAGAAGTTAACCAAAGTATAGTGGTCATTCCACAGTACCCAGCCATTTTCCCCACACCCTACGGTACTTCTTGGGACATCCTCTTGCCATGTACAGGGTTTTTTTCTTGGGTCGCGCACCAGTCCACCCCCCCACGCCATCTCCTAGGGTCTGGTGGGTCAGGGTATTTCCATGCCACCGCTATGTTGCGCTTGGCTACAATCATGGCTGTGTTGAAGAATATCTTTTAATTTCTGATCTCATCCAACCCGTCTGTGATCCCCAGTAAGGAGTGACGTGGGTCATGGGGAACCGTCCATCCCAAAACCTCCGTAAGCTCTTCTTCAATAGATCCCCAGAATCGCGCCAGGTGGGGGCATGACCATACCACGTGGAAAAAATCAGCTGGGGCGTGGCTACATCTAACACAGGACGCATTTGGGCAGATGCCCGCACGATGAAGGCGCAAGGGCGTGAGGTAGGCGGCGTGCAGGTAGTATAGCTGGATCAACCTCAGCTTGGCGGAAGCTGTAATCGTCTTTGGTGCCATAAGGGCGTCCCGCCAGTCTGCCTCATCAAGAGGGCCCACCCACTCCACCCATTGGTCCCGCAACTTGTCCAGCGAAGTGGGAGTGTTATTGACAAGAGTGCGGTAAATGCGGGAGATACCCCCTTTGCCCAAGTCTCCCAACATAGTTTGCGCCTCGGAAGGGCTGTACTCCGGGAGCCTGGTTTCTTTGAGATGTATGTGGAGGGCGTGCCGCAGCTGCAGTTATCTATAGAATTGGGATGGGTGAAGGAGTAACGGGCCTGGAGTTCTTGAAATGAATGCAGGTGGTTGTTGGCCCAGACGTCCCCGAGTTGCGAGATTCCGATAAGGTCCCACGATTTAAACCCCTGCAGCCCACTAACCTCGTGAAGCCAAGTTCCCTGCCAGAGGGGTGTGCATTGGGTCAGCCTATGTGTCCAGCGAGTGTGGCGTAGAGAAGCCCGCCAGGCTAGCAGCACGGAACGTGTCACATCAGGCAACTGAGACGGAATTGTTCCCCCGTACATCATTGAGTGAATTTTGGGTAGGCCCAGTTCGCTCAGCTCGAGCCGATAGGCTGGGTCGAACCAGCCCCTGTTGAACCAATCGTGGATTACTAGGAGACGCGCAGCCAAAAAGTAAAGGTACAGATGCGTCATCCCCATACCCCCATCAAAGGAGGGGATCTGGCAGGTGGTCAAGGCCAAGCGCGCGCTCCTCCCATTCCAAAGAAATTTAGTAACAAGACTATCTAGTTCCCTGAACCAGGTTCTGGGGAAGCAGAAAGGGGCATTCTGAAGGACATAGAGGAATCTGAGGAGGATCATCATATTGAACAGGGCGACCCTCCCCAGGGGATTCAGAGGGAGTGTCTTCCATTTTTGAAGGTCCTCCTTGGCCTTCTTTACCAATGGGGTTATATTAAGAGACCATCCCAGTTCGGGAAGAAGGGTGACCCAAATCCCCAAATATTTGACCAATTGACGCCGAAGCGGTATGGTGGATTGCCAATCGTAACAGTCCCTGGATAGGTGTAGTGGGACCAGTGCTGATTTCCCGGGGTTCAACCAGAGACCAGATGCTTGCCCAAAGGACTGCAAGATCTGAAGGCACCGCGGGCCGGATACGGCGGGTTCGGCCAGAAAGACCAGGACATCGTCAGCATATAGGGCAATCTTGTCCGCCTCTGTATTGGGCCACTCCCAGCCGTAGACTCAATCGTAAGCCCGCACCCGAGAGGCCGGGGACTCCATCGCCAGGGCGAAGAGCAGGGGTGAAAGAGGGCAGCCCTGCCTTGTCCCCCTGGTAATAGGGAAGGCCTCAAATAGCACTCCATTAACCAACACGTGCGCTCGTGGGTGAGTGTAAAGGACACAGACCAGAGCCCTAAAGTGGGGCCCAAACCCCATCTCGGCCAGCACGTCCATTAGGTACGCCCAGTCCACCGAGTCGAAGGCTTTTTCGAAGTCTATAAAAAGAAGTGCTAGGTATGGAGTGAGAAGGTGTCGGTGGGCCTGAGCCAGCTGTAACCTCCGAAGACAGTGTCTGCTCCCCCGCCTGGGCATAATGCCACATTGAACGGGGTGAAACCGCAGGGACAGATATGGCTTCAGTCGCTGAGCGAGTATGGCAGCATACAACTTGATCTCCGTGTTGATAAGGGAGATGGGGCGATAGTCCGCGCAGTGACGGGAAGGTGGCTGGGATTTCGGTAGGACCACGATGGTGGCGATGTCCGTCTCGGATGGGAAGGAACCTTTCTCCATAGCTTCCTCAAATAGATCGGCCAAGCGGGGTACAAGAGTCTCCCGATATAACGCATAGTATTCTTGAGGAAGGCCATCTGGGCCCGGGGTCTTGCCCGAAGAGACAAGGGAGATTGCTGCGTCAATTTCTTCCCGAGAAATGGGGCGGTCTAGGTCCTTCTGAGCGATGGGATTCAGCCGAGGGAGACGCACGTGTCCTTGCTCGAGGAAGGCTGAGAGGGACATACCAAGGGTCTGTGCCACATAGAGTCGTTGGTAATAGCGGGCAAAGATGCGGGCCATCACCAGTGGAGCGCTGTGCACTGCGCCCTCGTCGTCCACTACCTCCAGGATAATGTGGTTGGCTCTAGGATATGTGGCCAGGCGATGCAGGATCGTACCGTTTTTATCTCCCCAGCCATATACTCTTCCCACTGACGATCTCCAAAGGAACTTAGCGGCATCTAGGGATAACTGCCTGATCTCGGCCCGAAGATGGGTGAGTTGTCGGACCTGGACCACGTCGTCGGACAGGGAAAGGGATTGTTCCCGCGAGGTAATTTCCTGCAGCTGCACCCGTCTCTGACTCCTAAGCTGACCCTTTGCAACACCCCGAATGGTAGCCTTCCCCGCCTCCCATAAGGTACCCGGGGAAGCCACCGAGCCATCGTTGGTAAGGAAGTATTGCTTGAGTTCCATCCCCACCACCTTTTTGAATTCTCTATCCAGGAAGAACCATGCATTCATTCTCCATGTTTGGCGGGCAGAGAGGGGGGAGCCCCTGTACGAAGAATCACTGGGGAGTTGTCAGAAATCCCCCTAGGAAGGATCCGGACATCTACAATCCCGGGACAAAAATCGCATCTATGCGTGCCTGTGTGTGGTGCGCTGCAGAGGTATTGGTAAATTGGGCGGTACTGGGGTGCCAGGTGCGCCACGCATCACATAAGCCCAGAGACTCGGACCAGCTCTGTAGCTGTTTTGCCTGTGCCAATCTAGTGGTGGAGGGAGGGCCCGTCGTATCAACGGCCAGAAAGGAGACTGCATTAAAGTCACCCCCAATGATAGTAGGTCCCAGAGGCAAAGCGTTCAGGCGGGCCGCAGTGTGTTTAAGGGTAACTGCCAGCATCGAGGGGGGGAGTAGATGGACATTTGGTTGAGGGGGGAGCCGGCCAGCAAGCCGCAAAGGGTCACCGATAAGCCATGAGGGTCGAGAAAGACCTGTGTGAGTACAAATGGCAGGGTGCGTTTTAGGAGGAAAGCCACCCCTCTGGAACCCCTAGAGAAGCCTGAATGCCACACTCTGTCTTACCCGTAGCGTGCCAGGAAGGGGTAACAGTTACCCATCAGGTGCGTCTCTTGCAATAAGAGGACGTCTACGCCAAGGCGCTGTGCATAGATCAGGACTGCCGTACGTTTAACCCGGTCCAAGAGACTGTTAACATTCCACGATAAAACGTGAAGGGATGCCCTAGGAGTAATTGTGTCAGTCATGGCGGGTGGAACAGGGATCTGGGTCGTGCATCCCTACAGGGACGTGAGAGCCTGCCTCTGCACGGGTGAGCACATGCAGCGAGCTCGTGCCTGGCCCCTGGTGGGTCGGCGTGAGATGATCCGTGGTAGCTGAAATGAAAAAACAATAAAAGCAACAACAACCTAAGGAAAAACCAGTACCAAACTTTCCCCCGTCCCTACACTTCAGGAACGGAAGTATCTGTCGACCCCCCCCATTGTAACAGTAACCAAACTAAAACGCTCGGGTTGGTTGCGTGGAGGACCCCTCCATGTGGACGGATGAACCGTGATTCGGCCAATGCAACTAGGAGGTGAGCGTGAAACTCTACCAATGTTCAAGATCTTCGTCAGGAGAGAATCCCACCTAGTGACGGAGAAGCAGCAGACCTAGCTCAGTGAGACCTCAGAGAGTGGGAGTACGGGAGAGGTCCGAGTCAAGCCTGGGGGAACCCCCCCCCCGGGTCGGCAATGAGGATGTCCCCAGTAGCTTGTCAACAGATCGGTGCCTGGTACGGTGTGGAGAGCCTGACTGGCTGGACGAGTCATGGAGTCCATGGTTGCCATGCTTGGCGACCTGGATGCCGCTGCCCGAGACCAGCGCCTCCAGCGGGAGTGCATGCACCGCCGGCGCCCCGGCAACTGCGGCCTCACGGGTTGGGAGCCGGTGGGGCCCGGGGAACGGTCCCGCCCCTGGCGGAGGGGACGTTCTTCCGTCAACCATGTCCATGCCGCTTGGGGTGTGTCGAAAAATTGAGCTTTGTTCTGAAAGATGACCCGGAGGCGTGCTGGGAACTGAAGCTGGTATTGTAGGCCCAGGGCGCGCAGTTTCTTTTTAACGTCTGTGTAAGAACGACAGAGATCTTGCACCTCCCTGGTGTAGTCCAGGAATACCATAACAGTATGGTTCTGGAACCTAAGGGGACCATGGGCCCGGGCCGCCTGCAGAATGGCATCCCGGTCTTTAAAATTAAGGATTTTCAGTATGATGGGGCGAGATGGAGCTCCGGGGGGCGGCCTGGGTGCGAGAGAACGGTGGGCTCTCTCAACCACGAACCAGGGAGAGAGAGCATCCTTGGGCATCCACGATGTAAACCAGGCCTCGACGAAAGCGGCTACTGGATTCAACTCGACCTCTTCGGGAAACCCCACCAGGTGGAGATTATTGCGACGTGCGCGATTTTCAGCATCCTCAGCACACCGGTGGAGTTCCTTGGTGTGGGTGCTGAGGTGAGCTACCTGTTCCTTCAAGTGTGAGATGTCGTCCTCCGCTGTGGATATGCGGGATTCGGCCTCCGCGAGTCGCGCGGTGGCGTTGCAGAGGTCTTGTCGGAGGAGGGAGACGTCCACCTTGATTTCTCCGATCTTCCCCTCAACGGACGCCTGTGAGGCACTGATTGCCTGAAGAATGATATTCAGATCCCTGTCCTGGGGTGGGTGGGGAGCCCCGTCCACCTGCCCAGGGGGTCCGGGTCAGAGGTGGTGAAGCGGTCCATCTTCGTCTGAGTGGGGGTCTGTGTGGGCTTGAGGCCCTTGTCCCTCCCCATGGTTGCCGGGCAATCCTACCGCCGCCGAGAGTTCGGGGACCAGGCCGAGGGACCCGGAACCGTAAACACCCCACACCAGGACTAAGAACCCTCACCAGTCCGAAAGGCCATCCGGTGGAGACAGAGGGTTACCCGGGAAGGCGTGCAGCAAGGGGGGACCAGAACCAGTGGCCGGGCCAAGCGCCCCACGGCCCAGTCCGCAGGGCCAGAGATGGTGGCGGGCATGCCGGTAAGGGCGCTGGTGGATGCGGGGCAGAGCCTCCCAGTGGCAGAGACGGATGACCAGCAGATCAGCAACCCAGGGAGGGCTCCATGCGTGGTCTAGCCCGACCCCACCTCCATGGAACGCCAGGCAGTCAGTCATGGGGCGTGACGTCCCTGCACCTCCCGTATGTCGCCAAGGCAGTGGAGAAGGTTGTGGCCGGCGGGAAGCACCGCCAGCGGGCAGGGTGGGAACTCCAGGGCAGGCGCCCGCCAGATGCTGCACCCAGTTGTCGCCGACGGCACTGCAGGGACGGATCCCTGAGGAGCAGGGGGCCCCCGTATCCAAAATGCGGTGCCAGCCAGACACCCCAGGGCCCCACCGGGGAGCGCAGAAGGAGTCACACAGGACCTGGGGTACCCCGGAGGGCAGGAGGAGGGGGGTGCCGATACCAACCCCCCCCAACCCTCTGCTCGATGATACAGCCGAACCCCCAGGCACACACCCCGCTCAACGGCAAGGACTGATGGTCGGCCTCTTAGGAGTCCATGAGCCGCTGGGCCACAGGGAGTTCGCCCCTCCAGGGAATCAGCGTGAGCCCGGACCAGTGCAGATGCTGGCGGACAACTCTTTAGGGGGAAAGGCGAGGGAAGAGGCGCCCGCTGCCCGTGGGGGCCCCCAGCAGCCGTCCCGGGCCCCCGCCAGGACTCACCCGCTCCACAGGCACCGGAACAGTGGCCTCCGAGTCCTCCGCCGATCCCCCTGTCACAGTGGGAGCGCGGCCTCTGTCTCTCACCCGTGCTGCCCGATGTGGCAGCCGAGGCCCCCGCAGCACCGTTGGGAGGGCCTCGGCCACGAGTCTGATACGGGCCGCCGAAGCTCCTCCCTCACAGGTCCTCCCCCGCCGGCACCGACTAGGGAACGCCAGGCGGCGAGGGGAAGAGTCCGTCAGGCCGGCAGCCACTTCTCCCCAGGACGCGCGGCCAAGGTGCACCCCTCACCACAGCAGCACACTCTGATCCAGGAAGGGCACCTCAAGGGCATCCAGCGCCGCAATCACCGGAGAGGTACCGCCAATTTGCGGGCGAGGCTCGATGCCCTGGTTTTCAGCAGCAGGACGGCTCAGCGAAGCTCCAAAAGTCCCGGAGGTGCAGCCAGAGCTGATCCGCAGCATGCACAGCAAAGTACACCGCTGGATGGCTCGATTCAGGTAAGGATATCGGGCGGATGGCGGAGGGGTACCGGAGCACTCTTAAAGTGCATCCACCATCTTGGCTTAGCAAGCCACGCCCCCAAATCAATATATTTTTATACAACAGAATCCATACTTGGTACCAATAATGTTGTATAAGCCGTTTCTAAGTAGCTGACACACCAAGATGTCCTTGATGAGCTATTCTATTTGTTTGAGACAGAGTTGAGGAACAAATACAACAGGTCTTAACACAATTCCTGGTTCATGACTTAATTCAGCTGAAACTTGTGCAAAACATTGTAGACGCAGATCAAGGTTTCTGCTAGGTAGCTGTTCATTCACAAAATATGTTTATAAGGACAAATTCACTATTCCACTCACACATGTATTACCATTCCTTTTCCGAAATGACACCATGCAAACAACCGCATCTAAAACTGCAACAACACATTCCAGTTGATGCAACAGTCTCCTATCCTCTAGAACCATGTGGAAGTCTAGACACACAATCACTGCTACATTTTTTCCTAACAGCAATATGTCTTATTTTATAATGAAATCCTTGAAGTCTAGAAACTAGTCTCGCCAATCTAGAAGAAACTCTGCCAGACCTTTTACATCCATCATGTAAACCAACAGTTTACATGAACAAAGTCTTCCCCCCACAGAAACGTTTTTAGTTTTTCTACAGTCGTACACAGGCAAATGCCTCTCTTTCAATTGAGCTGTGGCGCAACTTTGCACCATGAAATGCACTAAAAATAAGAGACCATGATCTCCTTCCCCTCAACTACTTGGCTAAAAATAGCACCTAATTCTAAAGAACTCTTATCAACAGTTACAAATCTTTTGCCACATGGATCAAAATGTTTAAGTGCTGGTGCTCGAACAATCAAAGACTTAATCCTTTCAAATGTTTCATCTTGCGCTTTGCCCCGCTTTAAAAGTTCATGCTTTCTTAACTGGTTACACAGTGGTTCTGTAAAAATCGTTTAACCCAGCACAAAACAATGCTTAATAATCTCCCAATCCTATGAAATATCTGAAAGAATCTTTATCGTAAGGTTTAGCAGCCTTGACAACAGCATTCACAAAATCTGTTTTAGGTTCAGTGCCATTAGGTGTGATTTTGTGTCCTAAATAGTCAGCTTCATTCTCAAGAAGTTTGCATTTTGTTAATGCTTACAGTCATCCATTTGTCTTTCAAGATCTGTAACACCTTAACCCCTTCCACGCGGGGGTAATTCCCCCGCGGTGCGGGGGGGCAGCGGCATCAGTGGCGCTGTGCTCGTGACAAGCCCAGCTCGTCATGAGGCACAGTGGAGCTGTACTCATGACGAGCTGAGCTCGTCATGACCCCGCCCACTGATTGATTCTCCCGCACAGGTGGGGAATCAGCCGTGCGTGGGCGGGCCGCGACGGTTATGACGAGCCCAGCTCGTCATGAACACAGCTCCACTGTGCCTCATGACGAGCTGGGCTCGTCATGATCACCGAAGCGGTTAACTAACAATTTATTAGGTTCTCTTAGATTCCTTGCAAGATTAAAATATCAACTTGGAATGTTTGCACTCCATTCAGACCTTGGAAAAGTGCGTCCATTCACTTTTGAAAGGCATTAGCTGCAGAAGCAAGTTCAAATGGTAATCTTAAATACCTGTAAGCTTCAAATGGAGTGACAAACGCACTAAGATCACATGACTCCTCGGCTAAAGCAATTTGGTGACATGCTGATTTCTCATCAATTATAGAAAAATATTTATAACCGTTGATAGCTTGTAACAAATCCTGTATCCTTGGTAGGAGGTGACAGTCAACCACAATATTTTTGTTCCATGATATCAAGTCAGCACAAAGAAGTATATCACCATTTTGTAAAGCAATTACAACTGCAGAAATCAATTCAGAGCTATCGGTCAATCAACTTTATGTTGAATTGGTATAGCTCCTTTCTTAAGCTTCACTTTATGCACAAATCCTTTCACCTGACTAACCTTTGAAGTAAAAAACACTTTGTATTTGTCATTGACATCTTGAACGGTATAATATTGCATATTAATATGGTTTACAGATATATCTCTTAAAGAAATTGGACAGTCAGTATCTGGATCATTACAATACCAAACTACCTATATCATACCTCGCCACAATATTTCTGCTATTAATGACCACATATATATTAGTTTGTATAATACTACGTATTATATAAATAGTATGGATAATATACATCTATCATCCTGTTTTCATCAGAACATAATACATTACATTTTTCAGAGATAATTCATTCACATCCTAATCCAGTGAACGAACCGATTATAGATAAACATTGCATCATATTATTCCATCAACATATAGAAACGCCAACAAATGGTTCCACATTAGGAACAATTCACAGGTAAAATTAATCAAACTGTTACAATCAACCAGTTCATTAGCAGTTCCATTCCGAATTAGAAAAATATCATCGATATATATTTTCCAATTTTATTATTTGTACAGTACAAGTCATCGTTTCAAGCGTAATTTTTTTTTTTTTTTAAAGAAATCCATGAAGAGATTACGATGGGGCAAAAGGCAACCCCATTGCCATACCACTCTTCAGGTCCTGAAAACATTGTTAAGCACAAACTGTCTGCATTTGAGTATCTTTCCAAAAACTCGCCGATCTAGTAAATAAACAGCTCATGAAAGAGTCATACAGCACGAGAATGGGGCACTGATGCAGGTGCAATAAAACAGCCCAATTATATAAAAATAAATACTTTGTAGTTCCGCAAATCGTGTCACAACACTACCTCAAATTCAACTAAAATAATTCATTCGACCAGTGTTGAAATGTCTTCAGCTTACTATAAAGTTGTGTCTGCTGAAGGCTTGTTTCTACTTTGTGGGCCTGTGAAAATTAAAAAAATTGTACGAACTAGTTGCCAAATTTAGAAACACAGGAACTACATAAAAATGAAACTCTGTAACGGAACAAGTGTATTTTCCTTTCTTTTATTCACAAAGAATTAAGGCCCACAAGGAGCAACAGTAAAGACGAAAAGCTTAGTCTCATCAGCTGTCACCGCATCAAATAATAGTACGATGACACAACATTAGATCTGTAAAAACATTACAATTCCACACAAAAATCCTAAGCATGCAACACCCCCAATTAAATGAAAGCAACAAAGATATTCACCTGTCAATAATGTATTAACAATCCGGTACTACACTTGATCATGCTTCACTTGATGTTGAATGATTTATAAGGCAAAAAAGCCCAGGGCTTGACTCGTGCCAGGGCTCTTAGAGCCAAGACAGACCTGGACTTGGCTTTCCATGTTCATTTATTGGCTCGCCCACCTCCACAACCATAGGACGCAGAAATCAAAGTTTGCCGCCTCTGGTACGTACAGTGTGCATCCAGTTTCAGCAGTAGGTTAAAGCAAAATGCTAGAGACAACCAGCAGCACATCGCTCATTTTCAAGCAGCCATTAGAGATGCATGTAATTGTACATAATGGCATGGCAAGCAGAAACAGAGCCTCGGTAATTTAACTGAACAGTTCTCAAGCAGGTACAGGCTCCTTTCATGTACTGTTTAAGTCACGGTTCAGGAGGTGCAAATTCAGTCTGTGAAGACTGAACAATAGTTAAATTCTGGGTTCAGTAAGTAGTACCCAGGGCTTCTTGAACTTGTGTCTCCAAGTTGTAAGGGGCACACGTATACGACAAGTACTTCTGAAATAATTTACTACAGTCCTGGTCCACACCTTCACGCAATCCAGCCGCTACTAGGAAAATGCATTCTACTACAATAGCATTCTACTCCGAATACAGGTATTGAATACTTACATAATACGGTTCTAGATATACCCCCACACAACCAGCAGGGCTTTAAGTGGGCCGGGTCTCACCAGCGCTGAGCACTGGCAGTTTTTTAAAAGGGGCTCAAAACGGGTCTCTGGGGCTGTGTTTTGTGCCCTGCCACAGGCAGTCCGTCGTTTTCTGGACTGAAGTGACAGCAGGCATATCCATGTGTGCGTGCTCACACTGCTCACTAGTGGAGAAGTTACGCATGACGTCATGCCAGGTGAGCGTTCTAGGGGAAGGGAAAACCTTTATAAGAGCGTCATTTTCTCTCTGGATTTCCCTTCTCTTTTTTAAAATCAGGAGCAGCAACATTGTGGTGGTGTCACCAGGGCTTTAAGTGGAAGCTTTTTCAATATTATATGCAGCCACAGTTGCTGCTTATTTATATTATGCAACTAACAACCATTGACAAAGCCAATAGTACTGACTTGTTTGTAGGTATGATGTTACTTGTTGTATCATATATCTGGATGCAATGATAGAAACAGCAAAATACAAGTCGGGTGGCACACTATGCTAAACACAGATTTTTAGGTTTTGCGTTTTAAGCCACGCTCTTAATTACATTGGCCACGCCCCTTTGTGAGACCCCCACCCCCCCAGTTTTTTCATCTCACTTAAAGCCCTGCACACAACAGTAAGTAGGGCCCTGCTACCAATGTTTTAAGTCAGATAAAAAATGTGTTAGGATCTTTGAGAGGGGCGTGGACAAATAAGGAATTCTATAGTAAAGGTGAGGCTTATGTAAGAAAACCTGTAAAATAAAATGTTGTGCTTCACACAGCGTTCTCACTCACCTGTGATTGGGTGCCTCCCAGTGAGATTTTGGTTACTACATCCAGACATATAACCAAATACACTTGGAACATGCCAGATCTGAATGCTTTACCAGCACTTGTTAGAAGTATCAAATAAATTAGTAAGAATAATTTAGTTGTGACTAATTAAAATTGAAAACGTTTACATTTTGAAAATATGAAGCTGTGAATTGATTGTTATTAAGGTCTGTGGAAGATGTAGAGGTCTTTGGAGTGCCTCAGTCACCCCCGTTCTCTCTTTCACACCCCTTTCTTTGCACTCTCACTCTATTAGATCTGTCTGCACTTTTCCTCACATCTCCATGAAATCCCTTATACATATATCCTGTGTGTCATCTTTTCCTCCTCAGCGCCACTCCAACTCTTGTCTTGCGTGTACTTCCTTTCATCTACTCTACTTCACATTCGCCTGGGCATTAAATGGTAAAAAATAAGTGCAGGTACATATTAAAATGAGCTAGAGGTGTGGCAAATGGGCGGGGCTTAGGGCAAGACATGATGATACTTAATGACTCCTATACCTGTTGCAACATATACCAAAACACATGAGAAATACATTTCAGTAAACAAAACAGGTTAGTTTGTTAAATAAAATGGAAGCCAAACACAATATATTAACATTTCCTTATTTTTTTATTTTTGCAGCTTCTTAATGCCATACTGTAATTTGTTGTTGTTTGGCCCAATATTATATATTTTCAAGCATGCAGACACAAAAAAACATAAGCAGACCTATACACACAGCATTCCACACATTTCCTTTAAAATACCTCCTGAGAGTGTCCTGATTCTCCCCCTCCTTCTCTCACACAAAAACAGGCTCACACAAGACACGAACATAAGCATTCACTCACATAAGTTTCAGGTTGGACAAAAGCCATTTTATTTTGTTTTAAAGTCTTTTTTATTGATTTTGATAAATAAATTGTAGTTGCATCAAGCACGATTTGCAGACCAAGGGTTTCAGAAATCACAAAGAACACACAGCTTGTTTACAACGTCTCAGCCTGACTTAATTCTTTTAATTTGTATCCCTACTATGGTAATCCTGACATTGCAAGGCTATACATACGAAACTTGCATTGATGCGAGACGAGATGCTGTTGGGCGCTCGTGCACCCTACCCAAACATCAAACTTCAGAATAGTAACATTTTTAAACAAACCGTCATATTATGGCGATTGTATTAATGATCTGGCCAAGGGCTGGGGTGGTCACAAGGGGCGGGACAGTGACCGAGAGGATCTCATTATACGGATAGTTTGAGAGAACCCCCCATATATTTAGTGTGAAAGAGGTGGGGGGCTCTTAATCTGGGGCCACATGCAAATAGGGACAAGCCCTCTGACATATATCCCACCAATGGGGACCAGATACACTCGATCCCCATTCTTGAGACCTCCACTATATCTGTCATTCGTTCAAAGGCTAGCGCCCACCATAATCTAGCATGCCATTTCATTAGGTAAGGGGCCTCCGACTTTTTCCATGCTGTGGCTATTGCCATTTTGGCAGCACCCAGGCACAGCCACATAATGGAGCGATTTCCCTGGGTTTGATATTTCAGACTGGGATCCCGTATCCCCAGGCAGGTGTGGTCTATGGTGGCTGGGATTGGGTAGCCCAGAATCAGTTTAATTTGGGAAAATATTTCCTTCCAGAACGGTTGAATAGAGGGACAGTCCCACTAGATGTAGCGAAAATCTCCCAATAGCCCGCAACCCCATCAACATCTATCTGAAGTGTTAGGGAATATTTTATGCAGTTTCTGGGGGTGTAGATACCATTTGTACATAATTTTATAATGAGCTTCTCTTAAAAACATGGAGAGATTATATTTGGCAATATCCTTATAGAGGGAACCCATTGTTTCTCCCCTAAGGGGGTGGTGAGGATAGTGTCCCAGAATTTGCG
Organism: Triturus cristatus; assembly: GCF_964204655.1. NCBI lineage: Eukaryota > Metazoa > Chordata > Amphibia > Caudata > Salamandridae > Triturus > Triturus cristatus. The sequence continues at coordinate 934,016,424 of NC_140580.1, read as the reverse complement.
GTGTCGCGGGGCCGATTGTAGGCTTACTGCCCGGATGAGGGAGTATAGGAAGGATATGACCCCCTTAGCTGTTGCACCTGAGTGTGCGAATTTCTCGATTGGGATCAAGTCTCTGGTTGCGGCCAGCTGCACCTGAGGTTGTTGCACCCAGTGTTTAAGCTGCAGGTAGTCGTATTCTTCTGTAGGTAAGAGCTTAAACAGCCTTACCATTCCTCAAAAGTCAGTGGTTCTCCCTTTTTGGAGAGATCGGATATCATGAGGCATCCATCTGCCTGCCAACCCTCGAATGGTTCCTCCTGGAGAGCCGGGGGGACTTTCCGATTAAAGGGAATAGGGGTGTAGGGAGATGGAAAAGTTGTCAGAGGCAATGTTCTAGTGAGTTTGTTCCATGCCTGAAGTGTGGTGGCCGTGGGGGTGCTAAGGTAGGCATTTGGCGGCCTGTCTCGTTTCTGTTTCCACAGAAGGTCCCATATGGTCCTGCCTGTTATCTGCTGAACCATATGGAGCCAATATTTCTCAGAGACTTTGAGGGACCATTCAGTCATCACCTGGAGTTGGGCGGCCCTGTAGTTCCCCAGAAAATACGGTAGGGCCAGCCCCCCCTCCATGCGCGGTTTAGTTAATAGTCGATGGGATAAGCAGGCCCTTTGTCCCTGCCAAATGAACTTAGTTGTCATCTTGTTCAGCTCCACAATTGGCTCCCTTTCGACTGGGATCGACAGGCCCTGAAAGAGATCGAGTAAACCAGGTAGGACATTCATCTTAATGGCATTGATTCTGCCTATCCATGAGGTCTAGGCCGAACCCCATTTGCCAAGGTCAGATTTAAGCTGTTGCAACAAGGGAGGCAAATTAGCTTTGTAAAGGTCAGTTATTTTGGGGGTGAGCTTGACACCCAGGTATGTAATTTGTTTACGTGTGCAGCAAAAGGGGGAGGTCTCCTCTATCCCTCCCATCATCTCCTGAGTCGATGTCAAGTTGAGCAAAAAGGACTTAGATAGGCTTACTTTAAAACCTGCGACTCTTTCAAAAACGTGGAGCTCATCCTGAATTGCCGGTAAAGAGTTCAGCTGATCAGTGATTGGGAGCAGGACATCGTCCGCAAAAAGGGAGATCTTATGTTTGTCTGTACCGAACGTCACTCCTCGTATGTCTGAGTTCACCCTAATCCGGTCCGCTCACGGCTCTGTGCATAGGGCAAAGAGCAAGGGGGATAGTGGACAACCCTGCCTTGTTCCCCGTGAAAGACAGAAGGAGTCCGAGGCTACTCCGTTTACCAAGACTCGGGATCTGGGAGAGTGGTAGTTGGCCTGCACCATACCTATAAAGGTTTCATTAAACCCGAACCGCCTCACCGTCCAAATTAAGGCGGACCAGTCAACGTGGTCGAAGGCCTTCTCCTCATCTAATGAGAGGAGGGCTGCCAGGATGCCCTTTTTCTCTACTTTCTCTATGATATGTGTGATTCTCCGTAGATTATCGTGGATCTATTGACCCTTAATAAATCCTGATTGGTCTGGATCAATTAGTGCCAGCAATACGTTTTCTAGGCGGCTGGCCAGTATTTTAGAGTATCATTTGGTGTCTAAGTTTAAGAGTGCTATAGGCCGATATGAGGCGCATGCTTTAGGGTATTTCCCCATTTTAGGAATAATGGTGACAAGAGCCTCCCCCATGGTAGCTGTTACCCGCTGCGTGGTCACTATGTCATTAAAAAGGCTCACCAGGCGAGGAATTAACTTGGGTGCAAATGTATGATAGAATTGAGCATTTAGCCAGTCTGGGCCTGGGGCCTTCTGCAATTTGAGCGCATCGATCGCCCTCTGAACCTCTTCACTTGCAATGGGTCTACTGAGTTCCTCATTAGTAGTGAGCGATGTGAGAAGTTGGCCTGATGTATGATGTCACTAGTTATAGTGTACACCTTATATCAGTCCAAATAACCTTATGGTGATTGGTTGTAAAGTCAACCTTATAGACCAGCTATCCTAGTGGTAGCATGGACAAGAGCAGTCTTAGGCTAAACTCTGAATGGCATGTGAAGCCAGCTGTGATACCATATATAATCCCTTGAATACCAAATGAAAGGACACCACAACAGATATATATATAAAATAAAGTGTATTTATTCTAAGCAAACCCTCAGCACTCTTTATGAGTTTAGAGGTAAGTACAACACAGTCTTATTAATGCATACAGTAAGTCACACAGGTAAGTAATACAGTTAGGCCCTAGGGGCCACGCAAACCATATACTAAATAAGTGGTATAAGAACCACTGTCACGGAAATAGAATAGGCCTAGGCCTAGGGAATCGCTGGGGCTACCCTACACTAGCGTTAGTTAGGAAGTGGGAGGCCCACGGGATTCGTGTGCAGAGTGGAAACACTCACGCGTAATGCGTAAAAGTCAATAGCAATGTTACAGTTTAGAAATAGATAGATTTAGGACACTTCCGGAGTAGCTAGGAAGTTGAGACTTGAAAACTAGACACTAGGATAGTCACTATCCCGATGAGCACCGGAGTACCCAAGTTACCTAGCCCACAGGCTGCGGGTGCATAGGGGTGAAGATGCGTCGTTTTCGTCGTCGACTCCTATGGATGCCTGAAGAAAGATGCTGACAGGCAGTCAGGGGAGAGTGTCCGGTGGATCCCAAGCCTGGGATCAAGAAGAGAAGAAACCTGCAAGCAGAAGGGACAGAGTCAAGGTCACTAGCCAGTGACCACGTGGAACCAGGAAGGAACCAGGCGATGTCGTGAAGAGTTGCAGGTGAAGGTGAAGCTTGTCGCTGCAGCCAGGAGGACCAGGAAGCGTCGAGGACGTCCAGGACCAGGAGGCGAGCTGTCCCACGAAGGCTCTTGCTGTCGGCGGCGTCGAAGTTGGACTAGGACTCACCAAGCCTTGGCAAGCGGAACCCACGAAGAACAAGGGACTTGCTTCTGGTGCAGACCAGGAGGGTCTGGGGTGCTTCTTCTTTGCAGAGAAGCGGGAGCCAGTCTGGAGGAGCCAAACCAGCGCAGAAGATTTCAGGGAGCGTCGTCACAGAGGCCACTAGCCAGCGGGCAAGCAACCGGACAGACGCGGCAAGCAGGAAAATGCTGAAGGGCCCCACGCAGAACTCGTGGAGTGTGGGGGGCTGGTCTTCGGTGCAGATGGTGCTTGGGGTTGGGGCTTCTCAATCCCCGGTGCACAACTTCGAGGGTACCTCAGAAGCTGCGCTGTAAGTTACTAGCCACTTTTCCCAGGTAGCCGGTCCCACGTCGCTCGTCGCCTCCACGGATCTCAGCTCTGCTGCAGATGTGGATGAGGGTCGGAGAAGTCTGGAAATCAAGGCTCTGGTCGGGCTCTGCAGTCGGTTCCTCGTCGAACGTTTCACAAAGCAAAGGGTAGTCACTTGATGGTGCCTGTTTGCACAGGGTAGCCACTCCTTGGCTACAAGGGAGATTCTTCAGTCTTCTTCTTTCGTCGAATGTCGAAGGTCCAGAGTTTCTGTTCAGTTTTGCAGGTTCAGGATAATCTAAAGTCTTGAGGCCCAACTCCCACTCTTATACTAATCTGGGGGGCTGGGATACCTGCTAGGTCACGCCTTATGGGTGGGACCTGGGAGGGGGTGGTTACACCCACTTCCCTTTGTCCAGTTTCGCGCCAGAGCTGGGGCTGGAGTGCCCCAGCGCCGGTTTGAACTGGACTATGCAAGGAACACCTTGTGTGCCCCAGGCATGTCTCATTCCTTTCAGCCCACCCTGCCCCAATACACTAAAGGCTGTCTGGGGAGGTGCTAGCACCTCCCCAAGCAGGAAACCTATTGTCCAGGCCTCCCTGGCTGGGATCACTCCCAGCAGCAGGAGGTCAGACTTGTGTCGTGGCAGCAGCATCCATTTTGTGATGCTGAGGCTTTGGTTAGAGATAAACAGCAAAGTAGGATTTTAACATGTCTCTCCCTCTAGAAGGGAGGAATAATATCCTCATCACCAGAAATGGTATGGGGGTATTATTCCAAAGTGTTAGACACCTTACACGACATGTTTTGATAAAGCCAAACCATAGTTACCATAACCGTTTAAGATTATAAGGCACTTTAAGAGTATATGGTAGGCTATATCATAGAACAGCTATAAGGACATGGTTCCGAAAGCTGCAGACAGGCTCAGCTCATGCTAGAGCACCATCTCACATGTTACCAAGCACTCTGCCTCCAGGATTGTTAAGGCCTGCCATAGGAGTGACTGATAGGTACACATGTGTCTATATATAAGGTAGGTATAGGAATACTACACCTAAGCAAGGGGTGATTACACGACCTTGCCCCAGCTGAGTAATCAGCCAGTTGTGTCTGATTGGAAGGCCAGACCAGGGGTGGCATAATACATGCTGCAGCCCCTGGGAGGCCTAGGGTACACCTATGCCCTGGGTACCTAGGGTACACTGTACAGGGTCCAATAAGGTGATCCTTACCAATTGGTTATGTACCTAGGGTACATGGAGTCCATTTTACAGAGAGAGCAGACAGCCTGAGACCCTGAATGGCAGGATCTCAGGCCAACTAAGTCGAAAAACCAGCTAGACACTAGGCAAAAAGTTGGGGGTAACCATAGTCAGATATCCACCTTCCTACAAGCGAGACCTGCGGGAGGTCAAGGGCCTCATGGTATCCCACCTGGTCCTGGGACTCTAGCGGCTCGGCAGTGTAAAGGGTGCAATAAAGTTCCACAAAGGCGTTTGCTTTCCCATCCTCACTAAAATGGGAGATTGCAGCATCATCCACTATTTGTTTGACATATTCTTTTTCGTGTTTTGTCCTGAGCTGACGCACCAGCAGAGTGCCTATTTTGTTTCCCCCTTCGAAACCCTGGTGTTGTAGGCATAGGATACTGTTTCCGCTCTGTTTGAGTATATGGCCTGGAGCTTCCCCTTTAAAATGTGACTTTCCGTTGGGTTTGGATCGATGGACTCTCTTTGTGTATTTTTTCAGCGTTCTGTAATTCCCCCTCTAGCAGGAGTCTCTCCCCCCTCTGTTGGTTTTTAAGCATGGTGGCCAGCTCAATGCATTTGCCCCTTGTGACCGCCTTGAAGGCGTGCCAAATATTTACATGGGATGCGAGTGTGGGGTTGTTCATATCGAAATAATCTTTGATCGCCTTTCTCAGTTCATCCCTGAGGAGTCTATCCCTGCCAAGGAAATTAGGGAAGTACCATCTAGCATGCCTCGAGCGGGGGCCGGCAATGGTAGACCATCTCCAGAGGGGCATGGTCTGAAAGGCATATGGGGTGAAATTGGATCCCCGGCATTGTGTGAAAAAGTGATTGACTAACAAAAGCATGATCAATTCTAGAATAAGTTCTTTGGGAGTGAGAGAAAAGGTAATAGTCACATGTCGTGGTGTGGAAGCCCCTCCAAGCATCCAGCAAACCCAAGCGCTGAAGGGAAACTTTAAGCGACTTGCTGAAGACCCTTTCTGCTGATCCGTGGGAGTGTGTCGTGTCCAATGCCGGGTTCCGTATTAAGTTGAAATCTCCCAGTAGAATTATATCACCCGTGGCAAAACCCTCCAGCGACGATAGAAATGCGCACAGGAAGTCTAGTTGCCCTGTATTGGGCGCGTAGACCGTGGCAATTGTACATGGTCTCCCCCTTAGTTACTAACTATCAGAAATCTCCCTGCTTTGTCAGCTTTAGTGGTGTGGGGAAGGAAGGGCACCGAGGTGTGGAAAAGAAGGGCCACCCCGTTCTGCTTTGTGGAGGCTGAGGAGCAAAAGATTTGTGGGTAGGCTTTTTGCTTCAGGTGCAGCTCTTCACTTTTTTTTAGATGGGTTTCCTGCAGGGCTGCTATCCTAATATGATGGTCTACAAAAAATTTCCATAGACGTTGCCTCTTTTTGGGGGAGCTGAGTCCCCTAACATTCCAAGACATACAGTTAACCGCCATTCAGCATTGTGGAGACACCAACTCCGCACAAAGAAGCCTGACAGTGGTGCACCTCAAGGGCCACTCCCCCACCATCCCCCACCCCCCAGCGACCATGTTATAGCAGGCATAGTTGTGAACACCATGGTACAAAACATACATAACAAATACAAACAATAACTTTGAGGTATGCGGTTCCCTATCCCAGAAGAGAACCTCACTTTAAGCAGCTCCAGGGGCGAACCCACTTCCGCTCCCAGAGCCCCCTTTGCATACCTTTTAAGACGCTTGAATACTACCAAATGTTCGCTTTCTAACTTGAGCCAAGAACTAACCATTACAAGGCACATTACGCTGAGTGTCTTTCGTTGTAAAAGTCTTGGCACCCGACTCTTCAGGTGAGGGAAGTTCCCACAGTATCTTTTGTTTCCTGACCACCTTAACATGTCGCCAGTGAGGACCAAGTTGCGAGACTTTTTAAAAATGGAAATGCTGCAATCGTCCAAAAACTCCCTACGAGTCACCCCTTTGTTTTCTTGCCACCTTGTCCAGGCGTCTGCCTGGGGCCCACACCTCGTTGCTCCCCCGGTTGCTCCACTCTTTCATCCCTTGAGGTTGATGCGTGTCTCAGGGGGGAGAACTTGAGACCCAGCAGATCCGTGGCTTCAGCTAACTCAGTGCAGTGAAGGTGCTTGTTCAATAGGATAGCTATACCAACGGGGTAGGTCCATCGATATTTTATTTGGCGTTCTCTAAGGGCCTTCGTGATCAGCCGAAACTGCTGCCTTCGGGCTAGCGTGGCTTGGGCTACGTCCTGGAAGAGTGAGCATGTCATGTTCTGGAACGTTATCTTGTCATTGCTTCTTGCTTTCCGGAGAACCATTTTTTTCACTCTGAAGGAACTAAAGTTCGCTAAAACATCTCTGGGCCTCCTATTATCTCCTTGTAACCTTGGACCTACTCTGTGGACCTGTTCCAACTGCACCTCGGGGCTTCCTTCTCCCAGAACCGTGGTGAAGAGACCCACCATGAACGCCTCCAGGTCTGGACCATCCCAGCCCTCTTCTAGGCCCCTAACTCGAATATTGTCTGTCCGAGAGCGGCTTCCAAGATCTTCACATTTGAGCATTGTGACCCGCAGCTGGCTATGCAACTCAGTGGAGTTCTCCTCTAGGGGCTTCACACGGTCTGCCAGCTCCTGGTATTTTGCTTCAAGGTCTAAAATACGGGCCACATCCGCCTGTAGGGCCACCAACTTCACCCCTATTTCTGCTCTGAATACATTAAATGAGGTCCTTATGTCGGCTTTGATGTCTTCTCTGAGCTCCTTTTTGAAATCCCGGACTGACGCCATCAGGTCCTCACATGTGAACGCCATGTTGCTTCTAGGCTGCGCTTTTCCCCCCTTGTCAACCCCTGCGCCCGCTGGGGTGAAGTAGCTAGAGACTGCTACTTTGAGCCTTCTTTAGTGGCATAGGGGCCAGGGTGTTGGGTCAGCACAGGGCAGCTCTGCCGACTGCCGGCCTCGGTTCTGTTGTGGAGCTCTCCAGTAGGGGGCCTTGTTCTCTGCGTTTCTGCGCTGTGCCGCTGATTTCTGGGACTTCCCAACAGGCCACCGAGAGGGCTTGCTGCGCTGTCCGCTGACGGCGCTCACCTCCTCATGATAGCTCCCTCTCCTGGGGTGAACAAGGGGTGTATGTGGGTTGCCTCCGGTGGTCAGCTTCACCTGGGGTGAGGACTTCTCCCCATGCTTGCCAGCCCTGCGCTGCCTTGCTGCGTTACTGCCCCATGGTCGGCGCCATCTTGTGGTCAGGCAATGTCCTGAAGAGGTCAGGTGACCGGTCCGGTGCCAGTCTTGCCCTCATTATGAACACGCCGCCACCAGCCGGGTGGGTCTCGGCGCCCCCCCCCCCCCTCTTGTCCATCTGCTGCTGGCTTCCCCACTAGGCGGCCGGCTCCTCAACGGAGGCCTTTGGTTGGGGGGGTTCCCCAGGGGTCATGATATCTTGGCCGGGACACCACACGATTCGCCGCCCTCCTTCACCTACCGGGCCGCCAATGGCTTCCTTCTTGCGGGACCTGGCTGTCTGCTGTACACCACCTTCCTTACGGCCTGAGCCGCTCCCGCACTTCTTGATTGTGCGGATCGGAGGGACCCGCCATTTTAGGCTTCTCACCTCTGCACGGGCCCCTCCGCCTCACGCCACCCGCAGCGTCTTTTCGGCGGCAGGTAGGGACTTCAGATGCCCTCCAGGGGTCTCGTCATTCAATGTGTCAGCTTCGCTTGTTTGGATGTGATTACAAGCGCCGCTTCAGCATCATAAGCAGAGCCGAACAGAGTCACGTCTGAGATGCCATGATGGTTGCCCACGCCCCCCCCCCCCCCCAAAGCCATTTTAAACTCCTTTCCTCCCATGGCTTTCTTAATTGCTGCTGTCAGCCGGCTGCCTTGATTCCTGTGTTTGCACAGTTGCACACAATAGTGTGAATGTAATTGACAGCACAGGGCCTAAATGGGCCCTCCACTGCCAAATACAGTGTGATGGTGAACACCCGGACATTATGCAATGAGCCCACGCTGAGTAGTTGAGCTTGGACTCAGCTCAAAGATACAGACTAGACTGTCAGAGACAGGTTCCAACCCTAACATCCTAGTGCTAGCAAACTATAAGCCTACCGTTCATTAGTGCCGGTACTCTCCTTGGCAGTAGAGAAGTGCTGTTACTCAGAGTGGATCAATCAATCAAAAAGCTTTATTTCGATAAAAATTTGTATCAGAAAAGCAACAACATACATACATAAAAGATACAATTTATCGTGTGGGAAAGAATACTAAAAATTGAATAAATACATTTGACATATGATGTGATATTTACAATCAGATAAAAAGAATTAAATTTCAATATTAGTCCCATTGCTTTTAGTTGATAAAAGACAATCTAAAAGAAATAAAATGTAAGAAGGCTAAAAAATCGTGTCAGAATGAAGAGACTTGAACCTAATTATCCAAGAGCACCCAAGAAATTTGGCCACACCACAAACCAGCACAGCGCTAGTATCTGATTGTAAGATTCTGAGGGCTACACAGTAGTTCAACGTGCCCAGCTGTCTGTAGACCGGACTTAACCACCTGCCTCTTGGGTTTTTGTAAGCTGGGCACTCAAACATAAGGTGTGCCGTACTTTCGACCTTCCCACTGCAGCTCGGGCAAAATGCCGAGGTTTGGTGGGGAGGCTTCCATTTGTTGGTGTACTCTCGAGTTGGTAGTGTGCCCAATCTGAATTGTATATAGAGTGTTCTATCTCTTGGTTTCTGAACAAAATCAAGGTAGGACTCAAGGCTGACAACTTGTTTATGTGAATAGAAATCTTCTGTTAGTCTGCCTTGGTTGGGATTGCTGGTCTCTTGTGTATCGATTCATGCCCAATAAGCTCTTTTGAGGTCAGTCCTATTTATTGGTTTACCGAACTCCCAGGCTTCTCTAAATCCCAACAGGAGAAAAAACTTCTTGATATTGCGCAGCCAACCAACTCTATGTGAACCCAGGGTATTTATCACTTCTCTAAGGCCCTCTGCGTACTTTGATAGCTCAGGGGTGCGCCATAAGCGGGCCCAAAAAAGCAAGGGGTGCAATCTTACCAGATCCTTAATTGTTCGCCTACCCAAATCACTAAATAAGGGTTTAAGAAGAGTACCCCTTGGGACTGAGACCAATTCCCTCAAGAATTTATTTTCTGACCTAGAGATTTCTTCAACGTTGTCGAAGCCCCATAGCTTCGCACCATACAGAGCCGAGCTAACAGCTTTTGCTTGGTAAATCACTAGAGCGGGTGCAATGGGCCTGCTCTGCGAGGAGCGATGTTCTGTGATAATAGCCCCCGCAACCCGCTTGTGATTAAGAAGCATCTTATCCAGATGGGGTCTCCAACCAACATTATCGGAAATTCTGATGCCAAGATAATCGAAAGTTTTTACAAGCTCAAGAGGAGTTCCATCTAGCATAAGGGTGATTTTAGATGGTCTACGTGATGTGAACGAGAGAAGTTTGGTCTTTGCGGTGTTTATAGACAAGCCTCTTAGATTACAAAACAAATAGAATCTGTCCAAGAGCTTCTGCAACCCTGCCGGGGTCTTGGAAATTAGCAGGGTGTCGTCTGCAAAGAGGAGGGCGGGGACCCTGTCACCCGCCAGGGCCGGGGCATCTGCTGGAATATCTTGTAAAAATGTTACCACCCCATTCACAAATAAAGAGAAAAGGGTGGGTGCCAAAACACAGCCCTGGCGAACTCCCCTATTAACAGGGATTTTTGCAGTTTTTTGATTCTGGATTCCCCATCTAACCTGAGCATAATTGCCCTCATGCAGGCAGATCAGAAGGTCAAGGATTGGCGAGGGCACACCCATTTCCCTCATAACTAACCATAAGCGATCTCGAGGGACCAGGTCAAAGGCAGTCTTCAGATCTATGAACGCCAAATGAAGACTGCCCTTGCCGATCAAGACCACCTTCCAATGTAGGAGGAGGAGTCTGAAGACCTGATCGATTGTACCTGTATTTGATCTAAAACCTGCCTGATAATGAGACAGAATGTTGTTCTCGTTGGCCCACAACAGGATTCTCTCCAACAAGACCCTGCCAACCACCTTCTGACCGGCATCAATGAGGCTAATCGGTCGGTAGTTAGCAGGGTCCTCCCTGGAGCCTTTTTTGAATATTGGGACCACCTCGGCTCCTTTCCACGATTCGGGAACAGGGGATCCATTAATGAGAGCGTTGAGCAACATGGTAAAATACTTTGCCCAGTTTTGGGAATCCGCTCGAAACAAATCGCCGGGGAGACCATCTGGGCCTGGAGCCTTAGCTGGGACTATTTTGTTAATGGCAATCAGAACCTCAGATTCCACAAAGGGATCGCATACCTCTGAAATAGAGGTAGTTACTATTGGGCAATATAAATGTAAACTTTGTACATCCTCCCCAGAATAGAGTTTTTTAAAATGAGCAAACCACTCTTGATTTGTAATGTGATTTGGGATCGTATCAGAATCCGAACCTGTGAACTTTCTACACCGGTTCCAAAAGGCTTTACCGTCCTTTGCCAAACTGGCGGCTTTTAGTTCCAACCAGTGGGATTCTTCTCAAGCACGCTTTGCTTGCGTCACAGCCTTTCTATACTCTTTTCTAGCACTTTGCACTTGGTAAGAGTCAGAAGTTTTAACGGCGGTTATTAGTGTGCTCTTTTTCTGTCTACACTCCGAACTATACCATGAGCCAGGTGCTTTATGAGGCTTATTAGAAATTCTCGAAGGGAAGGGTGTCAAAAAGAATGGGCCTATCCTCGTAACTGTATCTATATGGATGCTCCCAACCCTTGTACACCCGTCTGGGTCGCTGCATGCTTTTTGTAGTTCCATGATATTGGCTAGCAAAACCTCCTTTATGGCAATCAATTTCTGCTCATTACAGGTGATTTGGGGCCATTTAAGATATCTCCGACAGTTTGATGGAACTATTTCCTTAGAGAGCATGGTAGGGCCGGCACCAGAACCTGATGGATCAAGAGACCATGGGCTCTTCATAATAAGGCACAGAGGATTATGATCACTTTCTGTAGATGGAACTATGGTCATATCCACTGCGTTTCTCCATAGTCGTCGGTCAATCAAAATATAGTCGATTCGAGGTTGGGCAGAACATTCTATTGAATGTATTGGCACCAAGGATATCAGATGGAAGGCGTCCATTGGCTGCTCTTAGGCCAAATTCTAGTGTTAGGGCGTTTAATTTGATTACTACCGGTGTCCATTTTTTAATTGGAGGTAGTGTCAAAGGTGGTATGCACCACCTGGCATCCTCATTCTCAATCTCGAGGAAATCATCTGTGGCCAGGGGTTCGAACGTACAGTTCATGTCACCTGCCACCAAAATAAGAGAATCAGGTAAGCACGAAGAGAGTTCGTCTCCGAGGGTTGTAATTATCGGTGACTTAGAACCTCCACATGTTCCTCTAATATAAACATTGAAAAGCTCAATGACGGGACCGCCCCTAAGCCCTCTCAATGTCAATCGTATCACGTCTGGGGAAATGCAAAGAAAGTCACGAACCCTACAATTGAGAGCAATGCTCACCCACACTATGCGACCTCCTGTAGGGCGCCCTCACCCCTTCGACACAGCTGGAACACAGAAACAGGCATAACCAGATTTATATAATGGAACAAGGCTCCAGGTCTCTTGGAATATGCATATGTCATGGCTTGTGATCAGATCATTCCAATCTGGGAGAGAAAGCTTAGCTCGCAGGCCAGCGATATTCCAAGAAATTATTTTAAGGTTTGAGAGAGGGGGCAATACGGTGTCAATAGCGTGAGTATGCAATTCATGTATTTGGAATCCATTCACTCCACCTGCGTTAGTTACACTGGTATTGTGAATCATAACAGTATTGTTTTGAGACTGGACCAATTCCACACCAACATTAGAAAAAAAAATACCTGGTTTGCTCGAAGGATTCACGTCAGGAATTAGTCAATCAATATTATCAAGTACAGAGTGGTTCCCCTCTAGTAAGTCCTGTGCCGCACCCCTCCTCCTATTTAGTTTAACAGAAGGAAATCGCCTAAATTGGATCGCAGATGAATCTGGGGAAGAAGATCTGAACTCTAAAGCTAAAAGACCCTCAGCCAGGGGATAACTGGCCAGGGTGAGTTCAACAGTTTCTGTAAGGTTATCATCAGATCTATGTCTTTGGGCTCGAATTATGTCATCCCTTATTAGGGATAGACAGCCCCTGACGTGGCGTATCCAATGAATAACCTTATTTTTTAGCGACCCTTCATCCTCTCTTCCTTTTGCTGGTGGAACCCTGACCATATAGACTGTAGGCTTGTTAGGAGCTAGGGGTATTTGGGCCTGATTAGTAAGTAAAGGTAAGCAAGATTCAGGATTTCTGCATGATGGATTGGCCTGACTGGGACGGTTGGGCAAAGTGGAGATCGGGTGAGGCTTCTTAGAAGAGTTGCCAGAAGTAGGGCCAGCTCTAGATGCTACCCTTGGTTCGTGTCTGCTATATTCAGATGGAATAGCAGGGAAAATCTGATTTTCAACATAGCTTAAAGATGCAGACTGGGTTGGAATGGGTAGTGGAAATAGAGGGGATTTGGCAGAGGGAGTGGGCGGTGGGTGTAAAATTGACTTTTTAATGATAGTCATCAGCTCCAAAATTAGTTGTTTCATTTTGCTGATTTCTTGCCTTAATGATTCAACAGTTTGCCCAACGTCAGGTACCTCACCACCCATTCGATCTTGAGGCTCCCCTCCCTCTTTCCTAATAGTCGTGAGTCGTTGGTCAGGCTCTGAGCCTAGATCAGATGGTACAACTAAATCAGAGCTATCAGTTAATGCCGCATAGCGGTTAGAGCACACGATCACTACAGGGTCACGAAGTACTGGATTCACATCAGTTCTCATAAAGTCTAAACCAGGAGAAGCCGCCAAAGGGCTCCCCTCGTCGCTCCCCCTCTCGTCATTTTGGAGTACTAATTGGCGAGAAGGTACTTTGCAGAACATTTGAGGAATGGACGTAGTGCCAGATCGATTTTTCCTCGAGGTAGATGGCTCCATACTAGATATAGGTAATGAGTCCGGGGCAGCTTGTAGGATTGTTTCACAATCCTCAACCAGTGTCTCTATACGATCCATTGTACCAGGGCCACTCGTTGAAGATTTTTTACAAGTCTTCTTAGCCTTTTTACTTTTTGCTGCCCCACCTATGTTTGTTGGAGTCCCTCCGGTGACATCTAGCAATTTTCTTTTGCCCATTGTGCAGCTGAAAACTTACTTGTTTGCTAGGTCCACCTAAAGCTCGTTTTCCATCACTCATCAGTTCTGTTTTTTATGCCTTAGCGCTTGGACGCCCACTGGGCAGCAATCGCGCTTTACAAATCACAATACAATACAATACAATACAATACATTGTGCAGAACGTTAGTTTATGATGTTTAGATACACCGGACCAGGAGGAAATTACTGACACAGGGCTTACTACAACACAAATGATTATCCCCGGTATAGGTTGAACATTACCGTTGATTGGACTCCAAGGGGGGGGCCACGAAGACCTCAGATGGTGGGCCCAGCCCGGCCTCCTCAGGCCCCTGATGGCCACAGACGCCCGCCCTTTGCCCGGGCTTAGCCCGGCGGCCGCCCGCGCGCATCCCGCGAGGCGGGATTCCTATCTCCAATAAATACGCTCCGCTAGTTGTGGGAGTGGCCGCTGTTCGTGCCTGTGCCCCGCTGGATCCTGGGGGTTGGAGTCCCTCGGTAAGTGCTGGCAGGCTAGCAAGGTAACAGGAAACCCCTTGCGATGCGTCTCCCGCGAAGCGGGAGGCTCGAGTTGTTGAAATAACCCCCGCTGGTTGGGGGAGTGGCCGCTGTTCGTGCCTGTGCCCTGCTGGATCCTGGGGGTTGGAGTCCCTCGGTAAATGCTGGCAGGCTAGCAAGGTAACAGGAAACCCCTTGCGATGCGTCTCCCGCGAAGCGGGAGGCATGAGTTGTTGAAATAACCCCCGCTGGTTGGGGGATTGGCCGCTGTTCGTGCCTGTGCCCCGCTGGATCCTGGGGGTTGGAGTCCCTCGGTAAGTGCTGGCAGGCTAGCAAGGTAACAGGAAACCCCTTGCGATGCGTCTCCTGCGAAGCGGGAGGCGCGAGTTATTGAAATAACCCCCGCTGGTTGGGGGAGTGGCCGCTGTTCGTGCCTGTGCCCCGCTGGATCCTGGGGGTTGGAGTCCCTCGGTAAATGCTGGCAGGCTAGCAAGGTAACAGGAAACCCCTAGCGATGCGTCTCCCGCGAAGCGGGAGGCGCGAGTTGTTGAAATAACCCCCGCTGGTTGGGGGAGTGGCCGCTGTTCGTGCCTGTGCCCCGCTGTATCCTGGGGGTTGGAGTCCCTCGGTAAATGCTGGCAGGCTAGCAAGGTAACAGGAAACCCCTTGCGATGCGTCTCCCGCGAAGCGGGAGGCGCGAGTTGTTGAAATAACCCCCGCTGGTTGGGGGAGTGGCCGCTGTTCGTGCCTGTGCCCCGCTGGATCCTGGGGGTTGTAGTTCCTCGGTAAGTGCTGGCAGGCTAGCAAGGTAACATGAAACCCCTTGCGATGCGTCTCCCGCGATGCGGGAGGTGCGAGTTGTTGAAATAACCCCCGCTGGTTGGGGGAGTGGCCGCTGTTCGTGCCTGTGCCCCGCTGGATCCTGGGGGTTGGAGTCCCTCTGTAAATGCTGGCAGGCTAGCAAGGTAGCAGGAAACCCCTTGCGATGCGTCTTCCGCGAAGCGGGAGGCGCGAGTTGTTGAAATAACTCCCGCTGGTTGGGGGAGGGGCTGCTGTTCGTGCCTGTGCCCCGCTGGATCCTGGGGGTTGGAGTCCCTCGGAAAATGCTGGCAGGCTAGCAAGGTAACAGGAAACCCCTTGTGATGCATCTCCCGCGAAGCGGGAGACGCGAGTTGTTGAAATAACCCCTGCTGGTTGGGGGAATGGCCGCTGTTTGTGTCTGTGCCCCGCTGGATCCTGGGGGTTGGAGTCCCTCGGTAAATGCTGGCAGGCTAGCAAGGTAACAGGAAACCCCTTGCGATGCGTCTTCCGCGAAGCGGGAGGCGCGAGTTGTTGAAATAACCCCCGCTGGTTGGGGGAGTGGCCGCTGTTCGTGCCTGTGCCCCGCTGGATCCTGGGGGTTGGAGTCCCTCGGTAAGTGCTGGCAGGCTAGCAAGGTAACAGGAAACCCCTCACGATGCGTCTCCCGCGAAGCGGGAGGCGCGAGTTGTTGAAATAACCCCCGCTGGTTGGGGGAGTGGCCGCTGTTCTTGCCTGTGCCCCGCTGGATCCTGGGGGTTGGGAGTCCCTCGGTAAGTGCTGGCAGGCTAGCAAGGTAACAGGAAACCCCTTGCGATGCGATGCGAGCTCAGGTCCTCCCTGGTCCGCCGCGTCATCAGCCGATTGTTGCGGAGGGAGTGCCACAGTTTTGACACACTTCTGGTGCCTCATTTCCGCCCGGTTACTCAGAGTGATAAAAATAAGAAGTGCCGGTACTCGGTACCTGTGGGTACTGGCCCATTTAAAGCACTGCCATTTACCCAAACGCTGCATTTTCTTTTCCTTTGGTGCTCATCATGTTTCAACAGCTGTACATCTCCTCCACATTGTTGCCCACAGAATCACAGGTAAATTGGCATATATATGCCCATCGTTCTATCCACTCTGCAGAGAGGCCGAAGATTGGATCTGCATGTAGTCTGAACACCTTTATAACCCACTGATGGCACTGTGTGAAAAAAAGCAGTCTTCATCCTCCACCCTAGAGCTGTCAATAGTGCACCATTGTAAACACTACCCACAACCTGAACTGTACAAGCGTCATCATATGTGTCATAAAAAAATTACAGAAACACAACATCCGGAAAAATCAAATACTCTCACTGCAACCAAGATTAAGTAAAACACATGAAATGGAAACTGCATTGCTTACACGGATTACCTTAAGAGA
Organism: Triturus cristatus; assembly: GCF_964204655.1. NCBI lineage: Eukaryota > Metazoa > Chordata > Amphibia > Caudata > Salamandridae > Triturus > Triturus cristatus. The sequence goes on along the minus strand of NC_140580.1, from coordinate 933,999,985 downwards.
TTTTATAGTAATTGTGCAGTGTTTTGTCCGTAAAGTTAAGGACATGAACATGGGACTTATAGCTCAAAGCTAGTTTTTAACTATTGTAGGGTGATATCGCGAATACAGACGTACTGCTGTGGCAGAGTGATTCACGTGCCTGGCATGGCTCTGAATGCCCACTGCAGAGTTTAGCACGGAGGTTAGGTCAGTGCCCCTTAACGCATAAGGATGAGCGACTCCGTGCCAGCCCTTTTAGCTTTTTAGAGGCAACAACCCCTAGGGCCCGAAAAGCTACCAGAGCAAAATCGAATTTCAGTTTCACATCTATAAATTGTCTGTGGAGAATAGAGTGAGTTTGGAAACCTCATGCAAACCTTTTCTTAAATATGCAAAAATATAAATTATGTAAAAGCCAGAAACTGAATTACAGAATTTCAATTATGGGCAAGTGACGTGTGCGCAGCTCTGAAGAGAAGATCCGCATCGGCGCTTTGTGGACTGAGGTGTCCCCCGCCAGTCCTGCCTGGGAAGGATAATAGAATATTAATCGGCTGATTAAAAAGAGGGCACCTTCAGTTTCCTCTCGGGACCTCTGTGCAACAGCCCTGTGGTGTTTGCTGTTGGTGTCTTTTGAACCGAAAGGGATTTACTTTTTGGGATGGGGTGGGCACGGTTTAAGACCATCATCTGAACTGTGCCCCAAAGGTGTGTTTTGGGGACATGCAGGGCCGAACTGGCCGTAGCGGGCACCGGGCCGCCAGGGTGGGGTCCGCTTTTGGGACCCTGGGGCCGGCAATACTGGCCCTGGCAAACAGCTCAGCAGCACCCCACCCTCCCCACAGGGGGTCGGACGAGCAGTTTGACAGGGCTGGTTTCAGTTCCTAGTCCGGCCCTGGGGCCATGTTTGGATTTGTCCCAGGGAGCCCTTCAGAATGTCATTCTGGTTTCACCTCTGCCTCCCTGGCAGGTCCTTGACTGTGCCTCTCCCTTGGCGTGTTCAGAGTCCCAAGAAGTGCTTCAGCTGAGGACCCTGAGTGGTCTTCCCCCAAGCTTCATCATGATCACCCCTTGAGGTTACCTGCAAGGCCCACTGTTCAGATAAAGCTATGTGCTGGCTTTGCACCAGGTGCACTGCCCATACCTCAGTACACCTGGTGCCCAAGTCACCTTAAAACTTGGCTTTGTGATTTAGATAAAGCACGGTTTGGGCCATGGCCTGGGCACAGCTTGAGGCTCTATAAGGGTCACAGAGGGCCCTGTCAAGACCTGCCTTAGGTCCACATCTAAATGAGAAAAAACAAGGACCCCCTGAACAATGGATAGTTCAATTCCTAGGACAGTTAATAAAGATATTGCCACTTTTTAACCTTTTATTTATACATATTGATTTAATGTAATGTGTTAAATATTGTGTTTCATTTTTTAAATGTTTTGTATAAATATCATTTGTTTAAATAAACTGAGAAGAAATTATTAAAATAGTAACAACTTTGAACATATTTTTTCAGTCTTCCTTGGTCTTCTTATTGTCATAGATATTGTGTAAATTGTTTACTTTATTGACATTGCCTAGGAGTTTTTGTTATTACTATTCAAGTGCCTGTCCTAGGAATTGAACTATCCATTGTTCAGGGGGTCCTTGTTTTTTCTCATTTGGATGTGGACCTAAGGCTAAAAGGTTAAAAAGTGGCAATATCTTTATTAACTCAGTTAATAAAGATATTGCCACTTTTTAACCTTTTATTTATACATATTGATTAAATGTAATGTGTTAAATATTGTGTTTCATTTTTTAAATGTTTTGTATAAATATCATTTGTTTAAATAATATGAGAAGAAATTATTAAAATAGTAACAACTTTAAACATATTTTTTCTGTCTTCCTTGGTCTTCTTATTGTCATAGACATTGTGTAATTTGTTTACTTTATTGACATTGCCTAGGAGTTTTTGTCATTACTATTAGGTCCACATCCAACCTTACTCGGTTGTGGATGTGTCGGAGTTGTGATGGTTGTGAAGACACGAAATACCTTTTGAAGGTGTGGAAGTCAAGAAGGAAACTGTTGATTGAAGTGTTATTTCTGGATTTGGTGCTGCCTAAATGCAGGGTCAGGTAAGCAAAACCCTATTTCTGCTGTGAGTTCTAGAAATCCAACTTGATTGGAGACTGAACCTCTAATACCGGTGAGAGGGAGGAAGCAGTACAAAACCGGTGTGGGAGCTTTCTTTAATTGTATTGACTTTCTTTGATTACCACATTTATATTGTTGCATTTTCTGGTTACAGGAGACATTTTAATTTATTTCATGCTTGTATACTGTATTTAATTTATTAAATACATTTTAATATAGATTGAAAGACAATGTTGTATAGATTTGTTGGTACAGGACATTAATTCATTCTTGCCCATTTAATCCCATAGGTGTGCAAAAGGATCAGGCTTTCCTTTTGAAATGGATATTATCACTGCGGACTGGACCAGATGGGCACTTTTGATCGTGTCACTGAAACCACGTTGGACATTTTTAACATATTATTATGTTTTAGAAATAAAACTGGATCAGGCCAGCCACCCTGAACCCAAGTCACTGAATTTAGCAGTAAGGCGCCTCAGTTTTTAGAATGTTGATGTTTTAATCTTTGACAAAGAGGTATGGCTATTCAGGGAGATACCAATTACGAGGAGGCGACACTATGCAAACTTGTACTATGCATACTGCTAAGGCGTTGTGTCATGGTGCGCCCAGCCCCAGGTAAATAAAACCATTCGCTTTGGCTGCAGAACATTTTACTACATTTTTTAGATTTTGTTCATGGCAGATTAGGCTGCACATTCATTCAATCAAAGCTAGTCACGAGGACAGGATACATAAATGAGAGATGGGCTTAAATTAACTATTCTCCATCAGGACATCACTGGATTGCCCATTATCCATCTGCTCAGGAAGTGGCCAATAGATTCCCCATCATTCATCTGCACAGGACGCAACATCACTGGTTTCTCACCAAAACTGTCTTCACTTAATGGAGGCTGCAGTGTAGACATATAGTTGGTGCGACAATGTCAAGTCCTACTGTACCTGTCTGTGCCCCCACAGCTCCAGGACTCTGGGCCTCTTCCTGCCCCCCTCTCCCATAGCTACTCCACCATGACTCTTCACACCCTCAACCCCGGTTGCATCTGCCAGCACTGCTGCCGCACCTCCCCAGTCAACCCTGAAGGTGCTTTCTTCTGCACCACCTGCCATTTCACATAAACTCTCTGTCACAGTCCAAGTACCACCAGGAGACTAACGTGAGTATGAATGATGTTTTATTAACACTTTTCTTTTAGCACGGTTGAGGAGTTCCCAGTATTCTGTCCCGGATAGAGCTCTTCCCTGATTATTGCTGTCTCTGTTGCCTTTCTTTTCTGCGTTGACCTTACACTGATCCCGCCATAGACATCCGTCTTCCTCTCGGGCAAAGTAAAAGAAAAGGAGAGGCAATCAGTTCCCTTACCAGTCTTTGCCCTGGCCAACCCTCCAACGTTCTCCCCACGATAATACAGGCAGCAGCTAGGGATATGGACACAGTGTTTCTTCACACTATGTGAGAAGTGGTTAGGGTGTGACTAACAGCTTGAAGTTGGGAAAAACACCCCTGGGCGTTTTCATACATAGGGGCCCTTCTCTTCAGGTGACCCCGTCCTTTCCAGCCACCCGGGACCTCCCTTTCTTTAACTAGTGTCCTATTTTTGGTAATCGTGTTGTTACCTATGGACTCCCAGTGGGATACCTCTCCCTCCCCTTATCACCACAATGACCTGCTTCTTTAGAGACCCATGAAGCTGGCGTGTATTCTAACCCACACTCCCAGCCCGCGCCCGGTCATGTGGATCACTTGACTGTAGCCGTGACTCTTCGACAGAGTCACGGCTTCCTCGTCCTTAGCGCCTTCCTCCGAGGTGATCTTTGCCTCCGGATGGTTGTTCGCGCTCTCGCCCTCCGATCCTGCGGTGTCCTCCGTCTCTTCTGCCTCGTCCTTGGTCCCGTCGTCTCTGTCCAAAGCCATCTCTCCTGTTCCTCCTAGTCGCACGCCTTTTCCTCCCGCTCCGTTGCCTCCTTCGCTCCACCTCCCCTCCAGATTCACTTCCGGTTTTAAACGCAGACTCGAACTCCACCCTTCCTCCGTAATCTAGTTCGTCTCAGTGGAGCACCCGGATATCATCCGTTGTCTGTCGAGCGTGTCCTGTCACACTCTCCCTCACCGACTTCACTCCCCCTACGTACCTCACATGCCCAACACACTCCACACATACACCTGCAGCTTGGCCCTATAACAAGGGACAGGGTCTTTAACAACCGGTATAGCCTGAGGCATAAGGGCTATAAGCATTTTCCACCCATTAAGGGTAGAATGTTCTGAATTAAGAAAGGCAGAAACACAAAAATTGGAATATTGGAGCAAGAGGCTTATACCAGCCATTATAATCCATGAGCCACTTCATTGTCTTCAATAGAGCTCGCAACATAACAATGTTTCTAATTTCCTTTGGTTATCTCTCTATTACTTTCTCTCAATCCCATGGTCTACTTTCTTCCCTTTTTCTTTTCTGTTCTCTTCGCCCCCCTCTCTCCTGCACTTTCTTTTGTTCATCCAGCCCTGCCTTTTGCTACAGGTTCACTACTTTCCTTGTCCTTTTATCTCTCCATGTCTCTTCACTCTCCTATTCCTTCTCCACCTCCTCCTCTCTCCTAATTACTTTATCATATCTGTTGATGCCTCTGTCTCTTTTCCTGCCTCGGTCTTCCCTTCCCTTTCTTTCTCCTGTCTCTCTTCTGCTCTCCTCTTCAATCCTCACTCTCGCTCCAGATGTCGATTCCACAATTTGTTCTGGCACAACCCAAGTTTCCAGGGCCGTCTTTGACATCAAGGCAGATCAAAGAGTTCAGCGAGGCTATGCTCTGAACCCTCGGATCATTGTTGACTCCCTCTGGTGTGCCTTCAGGCCCCACGGAGCTGAGAGGCCTTTCATCAGGGACTCAGACAGGTAGGCGAGATCCAACAATTCTTGCCGAGATGGTAGACAATCACATCAGACAGAGAAGTCCTGCAGATTTCTATAATATGTACACCTTTCCCTTCATTTCTACTCCGCCGCACATTCCACCATCCCCAGAGTGGCTGATGGAAGACCATCTATCGGTCTCATGGCAGGAAATGTAAGCTTTTTTGGCCTAAGGGTCTATAGAGAGGGAGGGTGTCTGTGCAAGAAGTAGGTTGTAGTTATTCCCGCTACTTTCTGGTACCCAAGAAGGAAGGAGGCCCTTACCCTATTTAGACCGGTGCCTTCTCAATGCCTCCCAATGCTTTCCTCCACAAGGAAAGATTTAAAAAAACTCACAATAGCCCAGGTCTTGGCTGCCCTCAACCCTGGAGACTGGATGGTGGTAGACCTGCAGAATGCCTATTTCCATATACCCATCCAGCAGGCCCGTTGGTGCTACCTGTGGTTCGTGGTGGGACAGGAGCATTTTCAGTTCACCGTGCTCTCCTTTGGTCTTACCGTGCCCCTCTGGTGTTCACAAAAGAGATGGATGTGGTCACAGCAATCTTTTCCTATCTATTACTGGCTGATTAAGGCGAGTTCGACCCAGACAGTTGTCATCCACCTCCAGACTACGATTAACCTCCTGTCATCTTTGGGGTTCACTAGCAACACGCTGAGTCACGTCTGAGTCCTTCTCAGACCTTCCTCTTCATCGGAGCCATTCGGGACATGGTTCTGTTTCGTGTCCAGGGCATTCAAGCTATGATCCAGATCTTTCAGCCTGTGTCCTGCATTGCAGTGAAGTCGGCTCTGAGGCTGCTGGGACTGTTTTCCTCCTGCATCCTGCTGGTCAAACATGCCAGATCGCATATGCAGGCTCTACAGGGGAATCTGAAGTCTCAATGAGTCCAATATCAATGGGACTTCTTCGACCATGTCCAGATCCCAGAGAAGACTGTGAAAGATCTGCAGTGTTGGTTACTAGACCACGATTGGGACAATGGCGGACCCCTTTCCATACCCCACCCAGAGTTGGGAGTGGTGACTGATGCTTACCTTCCAACACGATTTAGCTATCTGGGAGGGATGGAGATCAGAGACGTCTGACTGACCGCAGAGGTCTGGCTCCATATCAACCTCCGGGAGCTTGCGTGTCATTGGCTAAGCCTTCCTGCTGTCCATCAATGGGAGGCTGGTGCAGGCGCTTATGGATAACACTACTGCCATGAGGTATTGCAAAATGGAGGCCGTTGTGGGTTTTCGGATCCTGTGGTAGGAGGCGCTTTACCTCTGAAAATTGCTGGACCATGAAGAGATCTTCCTGGTGGTAAACCACCTGATAGGATCTTTGAATGCCAGTGTGAACGAGCTCAGCTGTCGACTCCTTGCTGATCATGAATGAGAGTTACACCCAGAGGTGGCGCGAGGTCTCTGTTGCGAATTAGGAGAACCTTGGCTAGATCTATTTGGCACTGCCAAGAATAAGCAATGTCAGCAGTTCCGCACTTTGACTTTTCCAAGGCATCTCTCACTAGAAGCCACGTTTCACTTAGAGTGCAACTCAGGACTCCTGTGTGCCTTCACGCTGATACCACTCCTGCCCTGAGTTATGGAACGACCTGGCCTAAGTCATACTATTAGCTCCAGATTGGACAGAGTGTGTATGGTATACAGAACTCCGGGGCCTACGCATCTGTTCTACGATCAGGCTGGCCCTCTGGGGAGCTGCAGTCACAACAACAGGACAGGGGAAACAGTCCTTACAACGTGGGCTGAGCCGCGCGTGTCCCAGCAACGCAAGCGCAACCACTCTTGCCTTAACCACGCATATGCGTGGTTAAGGCAGTGCGCGGTCTAGTTGCTGGAATAGGTGGGTTGAAGAGGAAAGATTTGGTGGAACACGGTGAGGTAAGTGGGGCTGGGTTTTTAAGGGTTGCGGGTAGTTGTCAGGGCTGAGGGGAGGGTGGGTTGTTTTCAGGGCTGGGGGGTTAGGGAAGTTTTTTGGGCTCAGGAGGGGTGGGGTCGTTTTTAGGACTCAGGGGGGGGTTGGGTAGTTTTTAGGGCTTTGGGGGAGGGCTTCGTTTTAGGTCTCAGGGCGGGTGATTGGGGGCCAATTTAAGCTTTGGCAAGGGGCCAAGAATTGGTCGTTTTTGGGGCTCAGGGTGAGGGGTCGGTGCGGTTACACTTACCTGATAAGAGTTAACCACGCATATGTCTGCCATACATGCCTTAACAACGCATATTTTGTTGTAATGGCATGCTTGGTAAAGGCATATGCGTGGTTAATACTTTTGTGGTTAAGACCGCGTGCAACTGACATGTGTGGTAATCGCATGCGTGGTTCCGTCACACAACCACAAGACAGGGTTCTGCAACTAGGCCTTCACAATCTCCACCTTCTTGCATGGAGATTAAGCAACGCATGTAGAACTGTTTCGACCTTCTTCTAGAGGTAGTTGATCTCATATAAGCAGCCGGGTGTCCCTCAACAAAAACTGTGTGCGCCTGTTATTGGGACAAATCTGTGGCTTGGTGCGGCACATGTCCGATGAATCCCCTTCAGTTCAACTTAACTTGACGTTCTGTCTCTTGCCCAGCAAAGCTCTGCTGTGGGCACACTTAAGGGGCACCTTTCGGCTCTTTTGGCCTTTTTACGGTTGATGGAACAGCTTTCATTGTTTGAATCACCAGTTGAGATGCATTTTTAAAGGTCTTCATCATTTGTTTACCCTAATCTCCTCCTATATGCCTTAAGTGGGACCTTAACTTGGTCATCACATATTTGATACACACTCCCTTTGAGCTGTTTCTCCCTTGCGGCTCCTTACAATTAAGACTGCGTTCCTCATTGCCATCGCCTCAGCAAGTGTACAAACTTCCGGCTCTGTGTTAACCTGTCATATACCACCCTCTTCCTATGCAAGCTGTTTCTGCGAATATGAGCATCCTTCTTACTAAAAGTTTTGAGGAGGTTCCACATCGGTGAAACCATCACCCTGCCGGTGTTCTATGCTCTGTCTCACACATTCACCATCTAAGGAGTAAGAGAGACTTCATTCCTTGGACCCCAAAAGAGCGCTGAGCGTTTACATCGATCATACCAAAGAGCACTGGGTGGACAATCAGCTCTTTGTGGAGTTCTGTGGAGCAAAAAAAGGCAAGGCTGTGAAGAAGAGAGTGTCAGATCGGTGCTCTACTCAATGCACAGGAGCAGAATGTCGCAAGTTCCCAATGTCTCACTAGGATTCCTCAGCAACACGCATATACAAGCATGTATGCCAACAAAACCCCAGGGGGGCAAGGGGATGGGACAGAGAAGAGACAGTCACACCGCGTCTGATTCTTTCTTCAGCTTCAGACGTTTTCCTTCTTGTCTTCTTCAGGCTAGGACGAGTTTAATTTTGACTGTATGAAAAATTACAGTTGTTAATACTGAACCCTTCCTCAATTCTTTCTATCTGAATTTATCTATACTATTGTACACCTACCCCATCTTGATGTGACCTATGCTTCTCTTCTATTTGTAGTATTTCTTAGCTTCTGTGAGCGGTAACTAAATGTTAAATAAATGTTATTATTTATTTTTTTGAGTTTTCTATTTCTATTACTATCTCTAGTATCTTTTGCAGATTCCTTACCTATCTAGAAACAGCAGAGGCGTTATTTGGAGTCTGTGATGGTAAGTGTTTATAGTAATTTCACTGCCTAACTTCACCCTTCTGTGTAGTTTTTCTTCTGGCTTCTTAACATGGGTTTAATGAACTAATATACTGCTGAAGTTTTATTCACTCCAAAACATATAGAAAAACTAATATAACTAGATTTCAAACTAATTTCCTTTTACTAAACTACTAGCCCGTTTGTTCTACTCTTGACTAGTTCTGTCACAGAATTCTCGAACGAAGGTTACTGAGGATAAACAGAGCGCTGCCCGTCTGCTAAACGCAGGACTTGTGCTGACGCTGCATTCGCTCTCCGGTTGTATTTCCTATCAAATGCGCATGCCCCCAAACGCGACTTCTCCTCCGGAAATTATCATGCGCATGCACCACAAGATACAAAATATATGGAACAGTCTTACTGCACTCAGCACCAGGTCTCCTCCGCAAACCGTGCTCTGCCCAAGTCAAAGTATTTGAAGCGCAACAAAGTTTCCCTAATCTAAACTTCTGCGGCGCTTCTCCAGTAACGACTTCTCCTCCTCAGTGCTCAGGTGAAGTGCGCCCCAGAATGGGCGCTTCACCTGGATCTCAGTGATTGAGCTCGAGCGCTAGAGCGCTTACTTGCCAATCTAGCAGTTGACTCTTGGCAGCCATCTTGTGCAATCAGTGTTTGCCGGTAATTTGTATTGCTCTTTAATCTTCTTGATTCTTCCACTTGTTGTAACTACTGCTGTGTTTACTGACAATCTTTTCCTGACAAGTGGTCTGACAGTCCTGACAGAGAGCCATCTCCGATTGTATCATGCTCTGTATCAAATTCTGCTATGCATCATCCAAAAAGTAGCCTCCAGGTGGTCTGCGAGGCCATTCCACTTGGGGAGAAGCTGCTACCACTGCATTAGCTTGGGGACTCCCTGTCTTGGATATCTGCCAGGGTTTTCAGACAAAATATTAAATCTTAAATATCTTCATACCAAAATATCGTGTCCAAAATATTGTAATATGGAAATATCGTCAGCAAGAATATCATCGTCAAGAATATTGATTTTAAGGTAAGTAATATCGATTTTTAAAATATCGAAGTCATTAATTTAGTTTACAAAAATATAGTTGTTTATAATATCATTTTTTAATGATTGTTAATGTATTTTAGTATATATTTCAAATGTATATAGTGTTAATTTTTTGTATAATTGTTTGTTTTTGAATATCTTTGTTACATTTTTAGTAGTTAATACATTTAAAGTGATAATCATTTATGAATTTTAGTGACATAGTGGTTTGTGGGTTAATAGGAGTTAAGGGTGGGTAGTAATTTAATTATAAGGCATTAATGACTTTTTTTAATTAATATTTATTTAACTGATAATGATGTTAATTGTGCTATTAATTTGTTTTAGTGACAATGTTATGTGCGGATTGTGGGGCTTATAGGGGTACAGGGTAATTTATTTTCAATTAACCAATAATTAGTTAATTAATATTAATTAATTGATCGTTATGTTAACTGTGTAATTAATTTTTTAGGTGCGGGTTCTGGGGTTTATAGGGGTAACGGGAGGGCAGTAAATTTATTTAAATTAATTAGTTGCTATATAGTATTAATTTAATTGTTTTAATTGTGTAATACATTTGTTAAAGTTTCTTTTTAGGTGCAGGTTGTAAGGTTTATTGTGGTAAAGGACGGGGAGTTAATTAGTGTTAGGTAACTAATAGTTTTCAATTAATAATATTTATTTCATTGATAATTATGTTAACTATGCAATTATTTTTTTTTAATTGTTTTTTTTTGTCCTCATATCACCAAAAGTGTCAGCAATTCTTAAATAGCCGCTTAACCAAACTGTGCGCCCCACGGCCACTGCATTCACTTTGGTCCCAAGCCGGACCAACCTCTTTGTTCATGACTTGGTGTAATCATAGGACCGACCGGTATCACAGAAAGCCCAAACCTCTGCCCCAATCGGTGAAGGCCTGCCAGATATTTAAACTATCCTCCATGATGCTACTATGCTGGTCCAGTCTGGCCACTAAAAAGGCAGCTCTAACCCATTCCCGAGGCTTTGGGGGCAAAGGGTCTCTCCATTTCAAACAAATCTCTCGTCGGGCGAATAGAATCAGGTACAGCAGTATACCTCTGTGGATTTGGCTGAATTTCTTACTCATTGTACCATCATCCCCAAAAAACACTGTAGTAAAATTTAGGCAGATTTCTTCTTTGAAAATCCCACTTAAAGCTTCCTCAATTCCACTCCAAAAAGGTGCAAGTTGGGGACACTCAAAGAAGATGTGGAGGTCATTGGTGTGGGACAGGTCACATCTTGGACATTTTGGATTTGAGAGAGGGGCAAACTTTGCAATCCTAGCAGGAGTATAATACAACCTATTAATAATAAAAAAGTGGTTCTTCTTAAGATTAGCCGGTTTAATGTATTTATACAGCAACTTCAGAAATGGTTCGTAATGATCTTCAATGTTACCGCCAAGTGAGGTTTGATTCCAAATATGGGTTAATGGGGGGAGTTCCTTATCCTCTGCCTCTACCAGCATTTTTTACCATTTTGAGATTTCTTTGTATTTAAGGTTTATATCCTGTAGGGAACTCTCAACCTCCCATAGCCCATGTATATTTCTCATCTCAGGTAAAAACCAGGAAGTCAATTGTATATATTTAAATCTAGAGAGGCCCTCCCCAATTTTTGCTCTTAAAACCTCCCATGGGAGTACCCCCTCTGAAGACACCAGATCAGACCAGATGTGGATACCCGCTCTTTTAATTGGAGTTGCCAGATAATCTTTAAGACACTCCGGTGTCCCAGGAGAGTCCCAAACTGGGGAAAATTCTGAGTAGTATCCTATACCCCATCTGGTTCTAATCTTATACCAAAGATTCAGGGCATCCCTTAAAACCTTCAGTCGAACCTTTTTGAAGTATCTAGGTGCTCTGAATTTATATAAAAAGCCTTTGCCCCCCTCCTGCCTTATCTCTGCTAAAAGTCTATCCCATGTTGAATCATCTGGTTTTGGAAGCATCACCCGAATATTTTTAAATTGAAAAGCAAAACAATAACACTTTACGTCTGGGAGAGCCAAACCCCCTTTGATCAGCCTGCGTCTCAGTTTCTTCCAGGCCAATCTGGCCCCCTTCTGTGCCCAGACAAAACTTGTAATCTTACTTTGGACTTTGTTGATATCTGAATCTAGGAAGGCAAGAGGAATAGCATTTAAAAGAAATGTTAATTTGGGGAGTATGACCATATTAACCAGGTTAACCCTGCCATAGATTGTTAAAGGGAGATTTTTCCACCTGGCTAAGATTCGTCCGACTTCTTTAGTAATTCTACTCAAATTAATCTGCGCAATTCTCTCAATCTCTTTAACTATTATAATGCCCAGATATTTGAACTCTTTGCTAATATTGCCCGCCCAATTATCTATATTCCAAAGCATCACCTCGGTTTGGGCGGTTTTCGCTAAATACCCTGAGTAGGAACCGCATTCTGACAACAGAGCTTCAACCCTAGGTATTGTTGCCCCTGGGTCGTCAGTGTATATTACCAAGTCATCAGCATATAGGGCGATCTTACTCCTGTATTGGTGAGATTTGAATGGAGTGATCTATTCATCTGCCCTGATAGCTTGGGCAAGGGGTTCTATGAATATGTTAAAAAGCAAAGTTGAAAGGGGGCAACCCTGCCGTGTCCCTCTAAGGATACCAAAGCTAGATGTTAAAACGCCGTTTACTAGAATCTTAGCGGAAGCCCCCTGATAACAATTTACCAGGCTATGAATAAAAATAGGCCCAAACCCCATAGCTCTCAGGACCTCCCAAAGATAAACCTAACAGACTCTATCGAACGCCTTGGCTGCATCCAACGCTACTTCAGCCAAGGGTTCACGTTGGGCAGTGGCGAGATCTATATTCCCTATTAACTGTTGCGTTAATTCCTGGATGTATCTTTTAGGGATAAAGCCTTTCTGATCAGCGTTGATCAACTGAGGGGCAATTTTAACACCCTCCCTGCTAAAATACTCATAAAGATCTTATAGTCCGCATTTAGCAGGGAGATAGGTCTATATGAATCTGCCCTTAGCGGGTCTTTTCCAGGCTTTAAGATAAGAACAATGGTTGCCTCCTTCCAAGAACTAGGAGCCTTACCATCTACTCGATATACTGAATTAAACAGAACACACAATATAGGGGCCAGTTCGTCAAGCAGAAGTTTATATATCTCGCTGGGGATGGCATCTGTACCAGCTGCTTTATTATTTTTGCACTTCCCAATGTATTCCCTAATCTCGACCTCCGTTATTGGGGTGTCGAGTGTGTCCCGGCTTTCCTCTGTTACACGCAGGTTTTTTTATCCCTTAACCAAGACCTAAGTGCCTCCAGGTTAGGTGTAATTTCCTCTTTATAGAGTTCTGCGAATAAAGAGATAAGTCGTGCTTGGATATCATCTAACCTGCTTGAGGTGTCACCATTTTCATTAATGATTAGTTCACTAATATGATTTTATGCACGGTCCGTCCTAGCTTTCCATGCCAACAGAGCACCTGCTTTCTCACCATACTCAAAATTCTGCATGGATTTGGAGAGCCACTGAGCCTTGCATTTTAGATCAAGCATCACTCTAAACTCCTGGCGTGCGTTGTCAAGATCTTTGTCTATACTATCGGTGTCCCCATGATTAATCCTAATCCTTTCAGCCTCTAGCCACGAGATTTTTTCCTCCATTAACCTGATGTCCCGTGCTTCCTCCTTATTCTCTACACTGATACGGCCGTGGAGAAATCCCAGAATGAATGCCTTATAAGCATCTAACACAAATTCCATGGATGTAGAGCTCGTATTATCTAGAAAGTAATTTTGGGTTGCACCTTTAAGATATCTTACTATCTCGGGGTCAGATAAAACAGATCTTTTGAATGTCCATCTAGGTCTTATATTACTTTGACACCCTTTTAAATTAAATGCCACAGGGGCATGATCAGATATATGACTGGGCAGAAAATCTATCGAGGTTACACTCTCCACCATAGAACGACTAATCAAGGCATTATCAATCCTTGAAAAGTGGCCATATTTTTTACTATGGAATGTATACCCTTTTTTGTTGCCTCTCTTTGCCCTCCACAAATCTACGAGCTCTAAATCATGTAGCATATTATTCAGGGCCTGACGAACCCGGGGAGCTTCAATATGATGAGACTGATTTGACCTATCATTAAGAGGATCTAAAAGTACATTAAAATCTCCACCAATTACTACTGGCGAAGCTTCTCCCATCAGGACCCATTGTAGCTTACACACATGGGTGGAATCGTCTATGTTAGGGCCATAAAAGGAGACACATAACAACTCTGACCCGCCAAAATCTAAACTAGCCATTAGCCACCTCCCAGACTGATCTGTTTTTACAAATTTAATAGTGCAACCTACTCCATGCTTAATCAAGATGGCCACTCCCTTACAGTGGACCATCTGCTCTGACACACAATAGTTTTTTATCCATGAGTATTTAGAAAAGACAGCACGACTCTCTATTAGACTCAAGTGAGTCTCCTGAATTAGACAGATTTGGGCTGGGCTTTGTTCTAAATACTTTATTACTAACCTCTGTCTACGAGGGGGCAGCGTAACCCGTTTATGTTCCACAATTTTAAGTCCCTACTACCCATTACAGGATCATAACTGCACGAAACACCTGTCCATTACACCTACCCCTAAAAGCAATTCTCCGGAGCATATCACCTAGACAAAGTGGTTGAGATAGAGGACTTTTTTTTTCATTTTTTCCCACTGCTCCCCCACCCGTGCTCCCCCCTCTTCCCACCCCCCCCCCCCCCCGACCCCCAACCCCCACTGGGGATCCCTCCCTACTATTAGGCAATAGCCTAAATGGCATCCGGTCCCTGGGTCAATTGAAGAACTACATTACCCGTTTACATACCCTAACACTCTCTGGTCCTAAGCTTACCCAAAACCAAAAAAAACCCGAAAAACCGAAATCAACCTCCCTTAAACCTCTCCTCTTTCCTTAATTGTATGTATAAGCTCATCCGCCTCATCTACTGAGCGAAAAATGTACATATGATTGTTCCACATGGCTCGAAGAGAAGCCGGGAACCTCAACTGAGCCCTTGCCCCCAATTTATTTAATTGGACCATTCGTTTGCCCATCTCCCATTGCTTCTGTGCAGTTGTGTGGCAAATGTCAGACCTAATGTTAAATGTAAAAGAATTAGGATGGGCATTGGATGTAAGTGTCCCTTCATTCAGAGCTGCGGATAGTATTGCCTCCTTTACTGTGTACGAAAGGAAATTGACCAAGATCTTCCTATTTTTCAGTCTCGCCGGGTTCCTCTTATAGGGATCACGATGTACCCATTGTATATCACGCTCCAAATCGATGTTTTCAGCACTAATATGATTTTTTAAGACTGTCTCCTTCAGTAGTGAGATCACAAAACCCTTAAGGTCTGAACCTTCAAGAGCTTCGGGGACATTGATGAATCTCAGATTGTTCCTCCTGGAGTGGTTTTCCAGCCGTTCGAGATCGTCCTTCATTTCCTTATTCTGGATCTTTAATCTAGTCATTTCTACTGATGAGGCACTCATGGCATCCTTAATCTTAGGGATCTCTTGCTCAAGCGCATCTGTTCTTGGAGAAACCTCTTCCAGCTTCTGGGCTAAAACAGCACTCGAGGCTTGTATTGCCGCTTGATTGTTTTCAGAGACAGTAAATCTACTGCCTATCTCTTCTTTTAGTGTCAATAAAATATCAGCCACCGAGCCACCTCCAAACCCCCAGAGGGGGAAATATATTGAGAGGCCTGGGACAGATTTGCTTGCTGCGGTGCCTCTGGACAGGAGACATGATCACTATCTTGCATCTCCAAGATAGCAAAGCGATTTGAGAGTGGGATTCCAGGAGGGAGGAAAAAAACTGGGAGCCAGTCAAGTTCTCTAGTGGGACTTCTAGTGGGACTTCTGTGGATTTATGAAAGGCAGGAGAAACAGGAAGAGCAGGACGAGTAGGGGAGGTCTGAATTACTGCCGACAGAGACTTGCTTTGAGATTGCTCCAGATCCATCTCTCTGACGGAGTTAGAGCAATAGCCTGCCCGACCGAGTACCCCAGTGGTAGGGGGACAGGGGGCAGTTAGACCCTTATAATATGATTTCAGGGATGGAGTTATCTTAATTTTGGGGGCAAGCAACTTCTCCCCTCTCCCTCTACTCTTGCCACCACTTTTACCCCCCCAAGGGGTTCTCTTCCCACCCGAACCCCCTCACTTGCTTCACCACCTTTCCTTCTTGGAGAAGATGGCAGGGTGACAGTAACTGGTGGGAGGGAGTCTTGATTGTAGAGACTGGAATCGGAGAGTTGAACTACCTGGGCCCTAAGAGTGTATCTGCAAGGTTTTATAGCCAATGCTCCCTTTGCTTGCTGGCCCTCATCCATATGCCGAAAGAACCCCCCACCACCTCCACTCTCAACTTCCACAGCAGCAGATTGATTACAATTTATTATATCAGTGGGTCCCTGTTGTAGCGAACCAAGTAAAGCCTTGACTTCCAACCAAGTCCTGCCGGCTAAGTCCGAGGCCGCTCTATCCCCTCCACTCCCTACCTGAGGAAATTGCAGGGAGAGAGGCTTCCCTTCCCACCTCTCGTCTATAGCGGTGCTGCTTGTACTGGCTCTACCACTGATGACCCGGGTTTGGAAGTACAGGCAAGCGAGCCTGCTTTGGCGCCACTCCCATGCAGCGCCTTCCCCGCGGGATCTTTGTGGTATCCGTGCTCTCCCTCCTAGCTCCGGAGCCATACGCGACCTCCAGGAGCAGCCGCCAATGCCGCTCCGCCAGCAAAAGCTCCCGCTCCAAAACGCTGAAGAGCCAGGAAGTCCTGGGATACACCACCGCAGCCACCCCAACGGCAGCCAGCTCCCGCACCCGCTCCCACCTCAGCAAACACAGCAGAGAAATGAGGTAACGGGGATATATAAGAAATTATGCAAAAATGTACTGAGAGAAAAACAAAACATCCGTCTCAGATTACGAAGGCTCCCAGAGAGGTCGGGAAACAGACCCGAGGACTTTCGCCCGCAGACGCTTAGCTGACGGCCGCCATGTTCCCCCCATCTCCCCCGTTCACTGTGCAATTCCATTTTTTATTTTAGATTTCAGATGTGGGTTGTCAGTAACTAAATTAAAATTATTTAACAAATTATTTTTGTTAAATAATTTCTAAATATTTTTTTTATTTGTACGAATATAATTTTTGTATTTCATTTATATTATTTGTAGTTATTTGTGGTATGTATTTAATATTATATGTTTTTATGTTTTTTTTGTAATATTAAAAATATTTGAATTTCTTTTCTATATTATATATTTATATTTTTCTTTATTTACTTTGGTTTAGAAATTATTTTAATGTTTTGAAGATAATTTATTTATTTTTAATGTTGCACTGACTGCAGTAGGAATAGTAACTTTTACCACTCCGCAATGCAACACCTTCCCTATTGTTGCAGTCATTGGAGTGGGAATAGTAAATTGTATCCCTCCACAATCCAACTCTTTCCCTACTGTTCTGACTAGGGCGGGAACAGTACATTTTACCCCTCCGAAATCCAACACTTTCCCTACTGTTGTTCTGCCTGGGTTGGGAATAGTAAATTTTACCTCTCTGTAATCCAACACTTCCCCTACTGTTTCACTGACTGGAGTGGAAATAGAAAATCTTAGCCCTTGGCAATCCATTACTTTCCCTATTGTTGCACTCACTGGAGTGGGAATAGCAAATGTTACCCTTCCACAATCCAACACTTTCCCTACTGTTGTTCTGACTGGAGTGGGAGTGGGAATAGTAAATTTTACCCCTCCGCAATCCAACACTTTCCCTGCTGTTTCACTGACTGGAGTGGGAATAGTAAGTTTTACTCCTCCGCAATCCAGCACTTTCCCTACAGCTTCATTGGAGTGGGAACAGTAAGTTCTACCCCTCCACAATCCAGCACTTTCTTGACTTTTGCATTTATTGGAGTGGGAATATTAAGTTTTACCCTTCCGCAATCCAACACTGTACTTACTGTTCCATTGACTGGAGTGAGAATAGTAAATTTTACCCCTCCGCAATCCAACACTTTCCCTAATGTTGCATTGAATGGAGGGAGAATTAAATATTTTACATAGTTGTATTACTTTTGCATTGTGTGAAGTGAGAGTAGTATGTTTTTTACATACTTACTATATTAGTTTGCATACTGTTATATAAAATGTAGTCGGAAAAATATATGTATTAAATTTAATATTTTAAGATTTATTTTATATTATAATTTATATTAGTATGTTTTAGTTTATTTAATATAATATTTATAATTAATGTTTTTAACGTGTTATACATATTCATTTAATTATAAAAGTTGTATGTTTACTTTTTTATTTTAATTGAAATGGTTTGTTTTTTAAAAATGTTATGTTATTGGTGTGTGTGTGTGTGTATATATATATGTGTGTGTTTGTTACATTTTTATATTTAAATTTTTAGAATTTATATCATTTAAAATGACTAGTATAGTAATTGTTTTTAAGTAGATATATGTAAATGTATACATTATTAAATGTGTAACTTTAAAAAAAAATAAGTTTGTTATATTTGTTAAAATATATATGAAGTCTACTTAATTTTTTTAATTAATGTTACTATTTAGTATAGTTAATATTTGAATTTTTATTTAAGAAACGATATTGAATACAACGATATTTATGACAACAATATTTTGTTGTTGATATTTTTGTACTTACCATTACATGGGTGTCGCTGCATACGTTCAGGAAGCACTACTGTCTGGACAGCCAGGTTCGATGAGAAGGGCTTTTTGCCCGCTCTGGCTTTTAGGACTTCTTGATTTGAACCAATTCCCAGACCCACCTCCTGATGGGCGCTGCTTTGGTATCTATTCAAAAGATGAGGACTCTGCAGTTAGAAGTCCCTCTCAGAAGAACAAGTTATTTTCCTTTGGCAACTCTCTGTTTGGTAGAGTCGATTTTTAACTGCAAATTCCTCATGATCCTCCACGTTCTGTGAATTGGGCTCTGCTAATTAATAAGATTCTGAGTCAAGGGATGTGCATACTGCTGAAAGCCAATTTGCTGTTGGGGCTCTGCACCTGGGGGTGCCAGTCTTAAAAGCAACTGACCTCAGTGAGCGGGAGTGGTGCCTATTTAGGCCCAACACACCATTACCGGAGTGTCAGTGCTGAGCCACAATGCATAGCCTACTAGCGTACAGAGGTACTGGTCTAAATTTTCCGGATCCAGACTGACGCCAGGGAAATATTCAAAAGGTGAGGAATTTGTGGTTAGATAGTCTCAACCAGAAAGAGCATTACTGCAGGTAAGTAAAGTGTTCAACGGGTGCAACACTTACATTTTTAGAAGAGTCCAATTGGGTACAAGAGCATCATGTTTATAGTTCAGCTTGGTTTCTTGGTAAAGAAAAGCCCATAATGTTCTCAATGTTCTGATTCAGTGTTGATGGCAGAAATCCCCTTATACCACCAGGGCTTGTGAATTCTACTTGGATAGTATTTCCGTTTGGCACTTGTTTCTGGCTTCAGTCCTCCTCTGCCCCAACTGAGCTCTTCTTTGTTCATATGGCAGCAGTGGCATTGTCCTTGCACATAGTCTTTCTCGAGGTGATGCATCCTTGCATGCTTGTTGTGATGAGTAGCTAGTCCATACGGTATGCATTTATACATCCTAATTGCTCAATTTGGTAAAATAGAGTCTGAGATACCCTGATTGTTAAAGCTTTACTCCCTAGCTCTTCAGTCATTGTATTGAGTTATCTCAAGCAGCTCATCCCATCAGCAACCAGGTACACTAGGTACCTGTTTGTTTCAGACTACTCACATTTAGGTGCCGATTCCGATCCGTTAAAAATAATTTGCGTACGACCCGTATCCGTATTTTTCTACGTACGAGTCGTACAAGTACCGTACAAACGGCCAAGTACGATTCGTACGTGAAAAATAACTACGAATAGCGTCGGGAAAAGTCTACGAGAGTGCGTCGGAAAGTTTTTACGTCCGAATATCGTCGGGAAAAGTGTAAGAGAGGGAGCCGGACATTTTTACGTGCAAATCGTAAAACACAAGTCCGAGCGCGCAAGTACGATCCCGACCGTCCGTCCGAATACACAATCGCACGTAAAATGGCCCGTACGGAGCCAACGCCGTAGCACACATGTACACGGGTAAACTTATGCCCGTGTACGAGCCGTACAGCCCCCCCACCCCAAAATATGTCAGCACCGTACACCACCCTGTCTGCGCCGTCCCCCCCATGTACGCGCCATACCCCCCCATGTACGCGCCTTACCCCCTGTCCGCACTGTACCCCAGCCCCGCACCTGTACGCGCCGTACCCCCATGTATGCGCCTTCCCCCCCATGTACGCTCCTCACCCCCGCATGTACGCGCCGTACCTCCGCATGTATGCGCCGTACCCCAGGGCCGTACGTGTACGCACCGTACTCCCACCGCATGTACGCACCCAACCCCCCCATGTACGCGCCTTACCCCCCCATGTACGCGCCGTACCTCTGCATGTACACGCCTTAACCCAGGCCCGCACGTGTACGCACCGTACCCCCACCGCATGTACGCGCCTTACACCCCCATGTACGCGCCATACCTCCACATGTACGCGCCGTACCCCAGGCCCGCACCTGTATGCACCGTACCCCCACCGCATGTACGCGCCGCACTCCAACACGTACCCCAGAACCCTCACCCAGCATCGCGTATGTACGGATCGTACCTACGCGAAAAAGACTCTTACAGAACCAGGACACTGTAAAACAGCACAAGGAGGGTCAATTCGACTCGCACAACACCACAAAACACGTCTACATGACAAAATACATCTCAATGACTGACCTGGCACATCCAAACAGGCAAACAGAGGCCCCAAATCACAACCACCTCTTATAACACACCCACCAAAATTCAAACACAGCCACACCCAAAAACTGACCAATAAAAAGGGCCAACACACACAACCCATGAGCCTTTGCAACAGACCCACTGCTGCCAGACCCCACAGAGAAACAACTCCACATTACTCATACCTTCACTAGACCTTCACTCACACACCTTCACACAACCTCCTCCACAAACATCCCCCTCTTCACATTCACACACACACCGTCACATTCACACCCACACACCCACAACCATCCACACCCACACCCCACACCATGCCCACAGACAAGAATCCAAAGTTCACAACGGCGGAGCTGGACCTCCTTGTCAACGAAGTCATCAGAGTCGAGCCACAGCTGTTTGGAACATTGGTCAGACAGACCAGCATAGCTGAAAAATCTGCCATGTGGCAGAGGATTGTCGATAAGGTGAATGCTGTTGCGCCCATCCAAAGGACCAGGCATGAATGCCAAGCCAGGTGGTACGATCTGCGCAGGGCGGTCAAGAGGAAAATGAACAAAGAATATGCCCAGAGTAACATCACTGGAGGTGGGCCGCCCCGCAGACCCGTGCACTACCATCCCTGGGAGGAGAAGGTGATGGCCCTGCTACCGCCGGTGGGAGTACACGGAGTCGAAGGAGTCGCAGAGCCTGGTGAGTACACAAACAACTTACGTAACATGGGGGCAATGGGGTCCACACCACAAATACACCAAATGCACGCAACTTCCCCCAAGCACTCACCGCACACAACCACACTCAAAAACCACGCTCATGCCACTAACGTCTCCATGCACCCTTCACAAATCAAGGCAAGGCCATGTCCAAGGCTGCAACAACCACAAACACAAGACTGGATGTCCGGGAGGCTGGGAGGGTGGACCCCACACAACACATTGTGAAAATGAGACGCAGACACCAATGCCCTCAGCCCATATGGCATAGGTACATACCCATGCACAATGCACAGGGACTGGCAAAGTACTGACAAGGTAGTTGACACTTGGCCCTGATGTATGCAGCACAAGGCCCTCCTGGGACCACTGTACACTCAAACACCAACTCCACAAGCACAGGTATCTAGCACAGGAACTCACACTCACTGTCATGCCAGCATGCACCATGAGGGGACAGTCACATCCCCTGGGAGACCCAATGACAACTCACACCACACACAACAGCAGGCCCGGTCACACCCCCCCCCCCTAACACAAGCACACACCCCCGGGGCAGGTAATGGATTTACACACTCCCACAATGGACATGTGACACAACAAGAGCAATCCATAGCCAAATAAGCATCTTAGCCAAAAATCTACAGGTCAAACACTCAGGAGAACATCCCAATCTGTCCGCCGCAACATACCCATCCCCAAGTGGACATTGAGAGGAATGCTAGGCACATCCAACTACCTGGAGGAACTGTGTCAACTTGAATATGTATGAAACATAGATGTCGCATGAAACACCATTAACATTGTCTCTCTCTCACACACAGGGCAACGTCGTCGATCTCCCCCCAACACTGGGGGGGAAGAATCACAGTCCCAGTCTCCGCGTGAAGATGATCCCACCGGCAGCGACGACTCTCACCACTCCGTGGATGACCCCGACCAACCTGGACCCTCTGGTGCCCAAACCCCTGCAGCACCTGCGTCAGGTACATCTGTGCCAACCACCACCCCCATTCCTGCCACATCCCAGGACACACCCAGGAGCCCTGCTCACACTGAACAACAGAGCCAGTCTGACCAGGAGGGACAAGGTTCTCCGGGCACCCAGGAGGAGGCAGGCAACCCTGCAAATGCCATCCCTCAGGGGTCCCGTAGACCCAATGTGCCCACAAGGGCAGGCCAGGCTCAAGTGGGCAGGGGTGGTGGGAGTGGAGGCAGGCGGAGGCGCGAACCTGACCAGCCAGCTCAGGACACCGGTATGTCACACATACGCAACATCCTGGACTCATACCGGCGTGACACCAGAGGCATCAACCAGGTCGTGTTGAGACTCTCCGAGATGCAGGGGACCCTCGATGAGATAAAGAACCTGCAGGTCGAGCATCATGCCAGTCATCAACAACACCAAGGACGGATGGAGGCAAGACTGGCTGAGCTCCTGGCAGTGCACAGGGACATGAGCCAATCACTCCGTCATATCGCCCAAAGCATGGGCAACCCTCCCTGTGCCACCAGGCGTAGACCAGCACCAGACACAGGGAGGGAGGAGGAAGGAGGAGGATTCGTCTGACGGAGCGTCCCCAGCATCGTCAAGGCCTGCATCTGAGGGTCCCCGGAGGAAGGTGGGTCGTCCATGGAAAAGACCGTGAGAGTCAGCGGACCATCCACATCTCCCAGGTCACCTGGCCTGGCACCTGGCCCTCTGGCGCAACAGCAGCACCTCATCCAATGACTTTCTCTGCCACATGGACCTGCTGGTCACAGTCTGACCAATGATGACCAACACTGTGCCCTGGACTCTGATGACTTCCAATGCCAAGGATACCATCTCCCCCTGTGAACTTTGGATTCTATTCCCCCGGTAGAGAACCTAATTTCACCTACCAAAACACGTACCCCACCGCAAATAAATATATTACTTTGGACATGAGACGTTCCTGTCATTTTGCATTATTCAACAACATATGTGTGTGGAAATGTCAAAATATGCCTGAGTGTTGAACTAACTCCAGCCATCCATACCCTGGGATCAGAGTCTGGTACAGGACACACATGGGTCACAAGGTATCATTCAATGTAGGCATGGAGCACAACACTCACCTGTGATGACCTCTGGCTGCTGAGGGGGTGCTTGCTAACCTGTGTGGAGAGACCTATTTGGGAGATTATCATCAAGGCGTAGAGGTCATGGCTCATGTGGAGGTTCCCGGGGAGGGAGTCCCAGGTATGTGTGGCCAGGTGGGAGAACAATGTCCTGTATGCTGGATTACGGTGGATGTGAAGAACGGTGGCCAGGGCAAGGTTGAATGCACGGAGATGGCCCAACGGGATCTAGGATGACAGACGTACAAGGTTGGTTGGGGTCGGGCTTGTGGACTGCCTCCTGAGTGTGGGTGGGGAGTGTGGAGGTCATCCTGCAGCAGACAGTGATCCATTGCAGCTATCTATGGTGGACGGTGAGGTGGCTTTGGCGCAGGGTGTTGAAGCTGAGGTGTGCAGATGCACCCTGGAAGTGGACCAGTTTCCTGGGAGTTCGGATGTACTTGCTCCATAGAGGGCAGGGCAGTATTTGACACGGATGTTGTCATGGACCTGGGGGATGGTCTGTCTTTTCTTGGAGTGGATCTATCTGTGGATCATGTGCATAATGCAGAGGGCGTTGCAGCATGAGGTACAGATGCTGTGGACTAGCATGGCATATGTGAGCGAGCCAAACATGATGCACACCATCTTGTGTGTGTGGCCACTGGGTGCTTGTGCAGGGCTCTTGCGGGTGGGACACAGGCACTTGACCCAGCTGGAAGGGGACAATCCTCAGATGATCACCTCAGTCCTGTACAAGTCCAGCCTCAGGTGGCTCAGCCATTCATCAATGGATCTCATGCATACTTGAATGATGGAACTGCCAATGTCTGTGTCTTTGTTGAGGGTGAGGAGCACCTGGCTGTCAATGGCATACGAGCTGATGATGAGGTGCTGTGCGCATGTGATGGTGGAGAGGGGGGTCCTGGACACTCTGTAGATTGACCTGCTGAGAGATGATACCTGTGCCATGTCCCAGACGATGACACCATACTACATGCTGAAGCCTTGAGTCCCACTCCCATGCCCTTGCTGGGCTACAGAGCCGGTGGGGAGTATTAGGAACGTTACCTGGTTGGTGTGACAGGGCCTGGAAGGAGGGGCAGCGCAGTGTAGGCAGTTGGAGTTGCACACTCAGCATGCAAAGGTGTTGTGTGTGTGCCCAGGGTATGTCTGACAGCAGGCGTTAGATGTGCGGATGGACATAGCTCGGAGTGTGGCTGATACATCAGACTGTAGTGTGATGTGGGTTATGCAAGGACAGGATGGTAGTGCAATGTGCACCTTGCATGTGCTGATGGTCCAGCCTTTGGCACCGCGTGGCGGCAACAGTGGCATAGACAAGCTGAGGACAGTCAAATGAATGGGTGGAGGGAGGAATTGAGGAGCATCTTGGAGGCGTGTGTGTTGCCAAATCTGGATACTCTGTGGGCCCTTGCTGCAGGGGCCGCAGCAGCAGGCGGCATCTCCTTGCAAAATGACAGATTTTGCACACAAAGACTAGGATGTCAGAAGGACAACTGCAACAGGCGCGTGTGTAAAGTTAAGAGTGTCCAGTGTCACATGGCACACCCAGGGACAATGCATGCACAATCACCAAAGAAGCATGACACCTGATCAGGAAACTGAAGGCCGACCTGCGCACAGGAGACACACCCTCAGCAGCTGTTGATGGCCCATTGTGTGGACCAACATGCCAAAAAACATACACGACCATGTACTTCATGCCCAATAGGGAGCCTAATCCATGAGCAACTGCATGCATGTTGCTAAACTACACATGGACTCCTATGCATAATCTTCCACAACTATGCCAGATATGCCGCATGCAAAGTGGCAAGAGACCTGCATTGACAGAGATGAGGCACCTTGGAGTGTGACGAACACCTTTATTACTCAGCCTCACACTAAGGGAAATGCATCAATTGGAACAGACTCACAGGTCATTTGGCTGACCATGTGTGACCTACACTGGACACCCCCTTCAACACACAGATATGGTAAATCCTACTGAGCTGGCACACAAGTGAAGGGGTTGAGCCTAACACCCCTTGCTGCACACGGAGAGTCTACAATTCCCCATTGAGCCTCATATGGGGATGTCCCACACTATGTCCACCATTAGCACCCCGTATGTTCCTGAGGGACGTTATACACACATTGATGCCTTCATCAGAATCCACAAACCATTACAGATGACTGTCAGGAAGGTTGACTATCAATTCATGGGAGCCATGCAACACGTCATGTGGCCCATGGTGAGTCGACATGTATGCATGGTAACACAACATGCACAGGAGCAGTCTCCACATTTCACAAACACGTACCACCCACAAAATGCCTTGCTGCACTCCTTACCCCAAATGACTTTTCACCATGTCTGTGCATGTAACTCTGATCCAGCACACGTTGCAATACTCAAGAGGAATAGCAGGAGGGCAATGATGACATGAGCAGACGACAGCCGCAAGAACCTGGGGGGCCAGACACACAACAAGTCAGCGAAGAGCTAGTAATCCGCAGACATGTACATGTACTCTACAGGAATGATGTTGTCACCATGCCCTTAATAAATTTAGTGTCCCAGCTAAAATGTGTGGAATGACATCATGACTTGAATGACACATCAGAACACACCTCCAAGTCACTTAGCACACAGTCAGCTCGACACACACATTGCAACACATGCCACACAAGGCTCAAAGCGTGCACACTCAGACACAGGGACTCACCATCATGAGAAGAAGTTGCGGATAAGCTGACTCCGGATGTCCTCATCCTCACTTGCCCCGTGCCCGAGCCCTTCATCCTCCACGGGTGGATGATCCTGCTCATCCGGATCAAGGATGAGTGGCACGGCCTTCTCCATTGCCATGTTGTGCAGCATGCAGCACACAATGAATATTTTGCAGACCTTCACCGGGGCATATGGGAGGGCGCCGCCGGTCTTGTGGAGGCACCGGAATCTGCTCTTCAGGAGTCCAAACGTCCTCTCAATCACGCGCCTCGTCTGCCCATGGGTGTCGTTGTACCTGTGTTCTGCGGCTGTTCTGGGGTTGCGGAGAGGCGTCATCAGCCATGGCATGTTGGGATAGCCAGAGTCCCCTACATGGAAACATCATGTGAAGAAGTGGGTCAGGAGATGCCGTAAGATACAAAGATAGCGCTAAACACAGGACTAACAGAGTATACCCACCAACAAGACATGCTCCTTCCGCGTGCAGCTGCAGAATCATTTCTGGCACCCTGCTACGCCTCATGATGTATGCATCGTGTGCGGACCCTGGAAAACGGGAACAGACATGGGAAATCAGCATGTTAGCAAGACACACCACAAGGGCATTAAGGGAGGCTACTATACCTCCTGTGCCTGTGGTGGTACCAAAGCCACATGTGTCCCATCAATGGCCCCAATTACATGAGGCATCCCTCCCAGGGCATAGAACTCACCCTTGACACCTGTCAACTGCTCACGAGTGGGAAAATGGATGAATTCATCGAGGTGCACCAACATGGCTTCTATAATGCAGGACACGGCTGAACATTGTCTGGGACATGCCACCGACATCAGCTATGGTCAATTGAAACGTGCCGGTGGCAAAAAAATGTAGGGCTGCCATCACCTTCATCTTGGGGGTCAGAGCTGTAGGATACCTGTGTTGTGGTTGGAGGTGTGTTGCAAGCCGGCGGGTCAAGTCCTCTATCAACTCTTGCGAGAAGCGGTATCTGCGTATGCAGTCATGTTCACGCATGGCATCCAGGTCTGGCATTCGTCTGGGGAGAGGCGGTGCCCTGCAGAGATTTGGAAGGAATAACGAAGAGTGAGTACATTACCACACCAATGTCACTGAGGTGAGCACATGTTCAACAGCTAATACACATCTGCTTAATACAGAGTCTGTGCTGTGCAATACATCCAGGATACGTAGGCCAGCCAGGTGATACTCCTACGAAGAGCCAGCCACAATAGTTGCATGGCAATGTTGACGTGACATGCCATTAAAATAGCTGTGGGCCAGTGTAAGTGACAAGCCAGACACATTACATGAGTGACAGACATCCACATATCAGCATTTGAAGGATGTCATCTCATACAGACAGCTGGCGGGAGTCTAGACGCACAGGTCACATGTCATCTGAAAAAGGACAGATAACACACATTTCCATGAAGGGGTACATGTCAAAAACTGATGACACAGACATTGAGAGAAAGCAGATATTGCCTCATGTCAGGAAGTCATCTTCGAACCATCATGACACATGTAACGTGTGAGTCCCCATGTGGCATGGGGTGCGTATATGTGTGTCATGCACATATGCACACAGACACATGTTGGATGCTGCAACAGCAGATGGAGTTGAAGGAAAGCTCATGGGAACACATGACACACACATGACATAGTCACATCGTGGCACGCTGTGAGTCACATGTCAGGTGTAATTATCCGTATACCTGGCATCAGGGGACAGTTGCGGGTGTTGCTGACTGTGCCATACCAGTGATGCAGTGCTTGACACATGTGTCATACATGCACACATGTGCAAAGTGTGAAGGGGAAGTGTGCCACGTAGTGCCCCATCACACATGACATGTGTAAACAGCTCATCACACATCTATTGTGCCACAACATGATGAGACATGTGCCACATCACTGCCTGACACACCTAGGCCCTGCACATGAAGTACTGCACTGACAATGACTTGATACAGCCTTGTGCGAGTCTGACACCTCCATTCCTTTTGTGTGCGCCTCCTATCACCAGTGTAAGCTGTGAAAGGCAGTACACACGCTCTGAGGGCGTGTGTAGGGCCCGTACTCACGCGTGAGTATGGCCCGTACACGCGTGAGTACGTGCCTATCACTATAGTTGGGGGTACCGTACGGCCTAGTGATACGGGCCGTACTCACTCCGGTACGGGCCGTACACGTGTGAGTATGTGCCGATCACTATAGTTGGGGGTACCGTAGGGCCTAGTGATACGGCACGTACTCACGTGTGTACGGGCCGTACACGCGTGAGTACATGCCTATCACTATAGTTGGGGGTACCGTAGGGCCTAGTGATACGGCACGTACTCACGCGTGTACGGGCCGTACACGCGTGAGTACATGCCGATCACTATAGTTGGGGGTACCGTAGGGCCTAGTGATACGGGCCGTACTCACGCGTGTACGTGTCGTATCACTCGGACCTACGGTACCCCCAACTATAGTGATAGGCATGTACTCACGCGTGTACGGCCCGTACACGCGTGAGTACGTGCCGTATCACTAGGCCCTACGGTAACACAACTATAGTGATAGGCACATACTCATGCGTGTACAGCATGTACACGCGTGAGTACGGCCCGTATCACTGTAGTGATGGTGCCCTAGGGGTACGTGTGAAACGCGCCGTACCTGTGTGGGGATTTAAGAATTACAATGGGGACACATGAGGGACAAGTATTAGGGCCCAAATGCATGCTGGTTGTCATGGATACCGAGTTTCAAGTTCAAAATTTAACATCATGTGGTCTGGAAAAAGCAGTTGGCCACATTATACATTATTGCAAAGTGGTTGTTGACTTGACATGATGCTGCAAAATCGAAAGATGCGAAGGCTGTCACTGGTGTATGTTTAAAGGGATTGGAGGAAACGTAGGATGCAAATGAGTCTGACCAATCACTCTGTACTCCTGTAAATGAAATAGGCCAGCAAGGCAGATATAAGGCAGGCAGAATCCATGAGAGGGCACTTGCCTGTACAACATGTCAGTCGATACCACTGCTGCTGTATTGTCTCCCTCTGGCACCATGTCAAGGACTGTGGAGAGGGCGCAGCCTTTCACCCAGGAGGAGAACGAGGCCCTGCTGGATGTGATCCTCCCACGGTACCCCATGCTGTATGGTCGACCAGGGGAGCAGGTGAGTGCTGACTCCACTACCTTTGCCTGTGCACCTTTATTGTGTCTGTCACTTCTGGCATTGTGGCCAGGTGTGACAGACATGCAATGTTGGTTGGAGTGGGTCCCAGGGGGGGATGGATGGCTTATGTTTCTCATGCAGGGCTTGATGTAGTTCCTGTGTGCACTACTCACTTGCATTGTGCTTACTGTGACATTCACTGCATAGTGCATGGTACATTCAGCCAGCCTAATCCTCTTGGGCATTCTTGTTCTATTGTCCTGCGGTGATTCAGTGGTCACCCCGGTGTGACAGGTGACTGCACCCACAGATGTGTGTGAGAGTTGAGTGGAGCTGTGGTGAGAGTGGTGAGAGTGTCCAAATGATGTGTACGCCCCCTGGACATTGATGTGTGTGAATGTTTCTTGTCATGTCGGTGAGTGTCTATGTGGAGTGTTGCACCACAGCTGCATGGAGGAGGCAACTGCTCAATCCATCTGATGTGTGAAGTAAGCCGTGCTGTGTGTCTGACTTGCTGAGCTAGCCCCACACCTGTGACCACCCCCTGGCAAGTGGCACATGTGCAGAGTGAGGTTTGCATCCGCTGTTGCCAATGGCAGGTGATTGATGTGTGCCTGTGTGAGTCTGTGTACTCTGCTGAGGTTTCGTCAGTGGCCTGGGGCATGTGACTGCTTTGCGGTGCTGTCCATCAGCCTTGTGTTGCTTGGGATGCACAGTGTGTGCCATGATCAGGGATTGTTTCGCACCCCTCATGCCACCTGTGTACTTACTATGCCATGTAGTGCATTGGTGCGTCCACAGTGGAAAAAGTCCCTATGACTAAGGTGCTATTACTTGCCAGCATACTTTGCCCTGTTCAACAAATCTAAGATGTTCAAATGTGTGTCTCTGTGACATGGTGCAGGTGTAGTGATGTTGTCCCACTTTGTCATCCACACAGGTATCCCCCTACCACAAGGGAAAGATCTGGAAGGATGCCGTCAAGGCCGTGCAATCTGTGGAGGGTCGCAGTCGGCGCCTGCCACAAGTGAGGAAGAGATGGCAGGACATCCGGTGCTGGACCCGGAGGATCGCCCGGGTCATGCTGAAGGAGGAGGCTCCTCGCAAGCATGGCAGGCGCCGGCGCCTGACCCACCAGATGAAGCGTGTCCTGGCGGTGGTCTTCCCTGACCTGGATAGGGGGATACAGGAGTTACAGCAGCAGGAAGGGGGTAGGTACATGTGTGTTTGTTGTGTGTCGCAAGCTTTTGTAGCTGCTCAGTCGCGTGGATACACTGCCAGGCTATATATGTGCAGTGCATATCCTGTTCCCCCAAGTCAACCTGTGCTGTTCTTCCTCCCTTCCCCTCCTTGACATGTGTTACCTGGTCTGTGTGTTATCACTATTGCACATGGTCATCTAGGCTGCCAGTTTATCAAGGTGCACACTGCTTTTAGCATCATGTGTGGGGGTGGTCTGCCTGTGCCCTGTCCTGTTCAGTCATTTGGGGGTGCATAATTGTTGGCACTGATGCTGAGTCTCAACATAGGAGTGTGAGGGTTCAAATGAACAGACTTGCAGCATGCATTACCAATGTTGTGGCCTCAGACATGATGTGCATGAGTGGGATATATGCATAGTGCCGGGACGGTTGCTCCTGTAACAGTCAGCTCATTCCAGGACCATGGAGCAGTGTGCATACTTCAGTCCCCTGACACAGCCTGCCCTC
Organism: Triturus cristatus; assembly: GCF_964204655.1. NCBI lineage: Eukaryota > Metazoa > Chordata > Amphibia > Caudata > Salamandridae > Triturus > Triturus cristatus. The sequence goes on along the minus strand of NC_140580.1, from coordinate 933,968,938 downwards.
CTACTCATGTGTGTCATCCAACACTGTGCACATTCACTGTGGGTTCATCATGGCTCTGCCTCTGTGGCATTGTTCCCTGGCCTAGGTAGTAGTTTTCACATCTGTGATACATTTGCCCACTGGACAGGGATACACCAGTTTGCTTGTGCATACTCACACTGGGCAGACCCTGTGTGGCTATTCACAACAATCTGTTGATGTTTGTTTGTGACCAATATGTTTTGGCAGCCCTACAAGGTGATGTCGTGTTAATGAAGCTAGTTTTCAAGCACAGTTATTGTAACCCTGAATAAGAGGTGTCACTTCTTGATCGGTATCAGTCACATTGACTCGGGTATGGGTGTGTGTGTGCGGGAGGGGCGTACATGTTCAACCCTGATGTTTCATTGCCAGTTCTGACTTGTGTGTGATGATTCGCAGTACAGAAAGTCATCGTGCAGTGCCCCCGTGATGTTGTCCAGTGCTTAATGTTCGTGCCTCATTGCCTGTGTCAGTTTTTGACAATCATGTATCCTGCTTGTACATTTTTGGCACCTGTGTGTGGTTCAGATGCTACACAGTTGTGACTTTGTGTGCTGACATCTGTGGGTACATTCTGGCTTGCCATGAGGGGGAACCCACACTACAGCTAGGCTTTTTTGCTAAACAATTGCAGGCCCATTAGCTTATGCATTGTCCTGGGTGTGGACATGTGTGCCACTCCAGATGACAGTCAGTAGGTCATATGTGTAGCCAACTGTGTGATGAGGTGACGGATAGCCATGTGACAAATGACATTATTCAAGTTGTTACTCAGAGAAAATGTCCATTGGCACTCACTACACCTGTCAACATGTCTCAATGTTTCATATGCTTGACCTTGTTGTTTTGTTGTGAAGGACAATGATGTGCCTGCATGACAGATGTCTCCCAAGGAAGTGCACAAGACACCACCTTTGCACTTTCCAGGGACACGATGGCACATTTTAAAGTAAGGCACAGTTTGAACAAAACTTGTTTGGAGTTCATACATATACATGTTCCCACAGTGTGGTAGCATTTGGGTTAGTCCTTGGTTGTTGCTGATACCAACTTACGAGTGTCAAGTCATCCAGACCACCGTGGTGCCATGTATATGTACTTACTGATACACCTTTTCTGCCTAACAGTGGCTGATTTGAATGAGTCTGGCAGCTCAGACAATGACTGTGTACATGTAGTTTGGTGTGCACCTCCTTGTGTGACTTCTGCTATACAGACACATGTGTGTTATGTTCACAGAGTGCCACATTCACACATGCTAGACATGTCCATTGTGTAAAGGGTTGTGATTCTCCAGGAGTCACAATGTATTTCTTTGGGGTGTCAAAAGTACTCACAGGTGTGGGGACACCTTCTGCATTGGCATGTGGTATTTGGCCTTGGGTGCGACAATACTGTTTGGTTCACAGTGAACAAGAGGTGGCATGCCTTCATAGTCTTGCTGTGCTCAACTGATCCCAGACACTAGCTTCTCATGATCTTGTGATTTCAATTTATTTGCTGTTGTGTCCTAATTTTCATTGTTTCCAAGTGGCATGGTGGGTCAACCAACTGGGGAGTGCAGGGCTTACATATGTGGGGAGTATCCTAGATGTTACTCATGATGCCTTTCCTGATATGCACTGTTGCCTATTTTGTTTGGACTCATGTGTCAGATGTATACAGGTGACTGATTTTTTCCTGTCTCTTCACCTTGCCCACAGCATCATCGGAGGACACCGAGGGACACACCGCCACGGACGTGGAGGAGGGATCGAGCAGTGGTGCCACCACTGCTGAGGAGTCGGTGGAATCTAGTGGCACGGAGGGCGAGGGGAGTGAGGCGGAGGACCTGCCCAGTACCAACACTGACTACGAGGCAGACGGGTCCGAGGCTGAGCTCCCAGAGGGGGCGGAGTCTGCTCCCACAGCTGAAAGCAGCAGTGCATCTCTCGCCGCCTTCTCCATTCCCATCACCGCCCTCCCACTTGCTCAGGTCCCTTCTGTCCGTGCTAGGCCAAACCGTGTCTCCTTCGTGCCAGGCACCGCACCCCCTGCCCCTGTCCCCCCTGCTGCCCTCACTGCCGAGTCTGTGGACATTCAGCGGCAGTTGCAAGTTGGGCAGACATCGATCCTGACTGTCCTCCATGGCCACACCAGACTGCTGATCCAGATGGTGTCGTACATGGAGGGCATGTCATCAGCGATGTCTGACCAACGGATGTTGCTGAGGTCCCTGGACTCGTCACTCACGGCAGTAGTGAGTCACCTGCAGCGCTGCCTCCCCCCCTACCCCTGCCCCATCCACAAGTCCCACACCCATGCCTGTCCCAAGCACACCAAGACATCCACACACACGCACCCCACCAGACAGAAGCAGCACACCACCACGTAAGGGCAAGCGCACACCTCCTGACACGCACTCAGGGGGAAGCAGGCACACCCACTGGGTCTGGGGCACACAGGCAGGCACGCAGCAACAGTCCTCATCCACATGACTCACTCCCCAGTCCCTCCGATGTCACTCCCCTTGGCTCCCCTGCCCCAGATTCGGAGAAGGAGGCCTACTTTGCTGGGCTGGGCCTCAGCCCCACTAGTTCACCTGGCCGGAAACGGTCAAGGCACTCCACGGGTAGGGGAGTTAAGTCCCCCAGCCCGTCCACCACCTCCCCCAGTAGTGCTGCAACCCATCCCTCCGACCCCCCCCCCCCTCCTTGGGGCCTGTTGTTTCTCCGGGTGCAGGGGAGACGCTTGAAGAACTGGCAGAAGTGTGCAGCGCCGAGCTCACCTCCACCTTTGGTGCTGCCCCACCCCCTGTGGTGGAGTCGTCCGTCCCTGCACCCACCACACCTACCCTTCCCCCTCCTGTCCCTGCGGTGCCTGGTCCTTCCCCCACATGATGCCCCCCCCCCCCCAGTCGACGACACAGTCTTGTAATGTGCAGGCAAGCTAGGGGAGACGCATGGCCATGTCTCCCCCCCCCAAGGACTGATGATATGGACTGGCCATTGGCCTTTGTGAATAGTCTCGTTTACACATTATTATTTTCATGCTGAATAAAGCATTTTCTTTTTCGTTTGAAAAGTCTTGCATTTCAGGTATTGATGTTGATGCTGATGCTACAGGAGTTGGGGTTGTGGGCATGTGTTATGTTTCAGGGAAATGTTGTAGTCTGCTGCTCATGGGGTGGAACCTGGTATCTGCGTGCCATCACAAGGTCTCTGCAAAGATTCTTTGTCGTGTATGCTCTTTGTGTTTGGAGACATTGTCCCAGGGAGTGTTCCTTCCTCTGTGGCACCTGACATCTCCCCTGCAGAGAGTTGCACAATTGTTGTGTTGCCCTGTGTCTACATTTCCTTTGTTGGTGATGGATCCCTTCAACTCTGGCCATGCCTGCTCAGCAATCTCTCCGGCTGCATCGTCTGTGCCATCCTTGGTACTCACTGTACTTGTGTATAGAGTATTTTGCCATGCCTTCATGGAGAAATTGTCCCTTTTCCGCACAATGCATGTGTGTAATCCTAGCCTAGTACACATATGGTACTTGTTCTGCTGGGTATTTGAACACCTGACTCACAATTGTGGCCATTGTATCTGTGGGAACTCCACCCTATTCCTTCCATGACAGACAACATCTTGGTGGCTGGCCCAGCACCTGAACATTCCTGCGATGTGCGTGACAGTGTGTGTTCTCTTTGGCTCTCTTAGTTTATTAGGCAGTGACTTGACTATACAGTCTTGTGGCAGGATCTCAGTGTGTGTATTGTGCTGCATCTGCCAGGGGTGGGTATGCATGTGTTATTTGTCCTCACACCCACATGTGGTGTGTCATGCAGTGGGGGAAAGACATCCATCCTCCTGGGAGTGGGACACTGCTGTCAGTGATGTGTTGTTATGGCACTATCATCATTGTCCAAAGTTAGGGATACGTACATACACCCATGGAGTTGTGGTCATCTGATAATGATGTACACCCCCCCATGTCTCTGTCCACTGCTGGGAGTGATGGGCACCCACCCCTCACATGTCCCTGTCCACTGGTGGTATTCCTCTGCACCCAACGTCTCTGTCCACTGCTGGGAGTCCTCTGCACCAACCCCCACGTCTCTGTCCACTGCTGGGAGTCCTCTGCACCCACCCCTCATATGTCTGTCCACTGCTGGTAGTGAAATGCACCCACCCCTCATATGTCTGGGCTCTGCTGGGAGTCCTCTGCACCCACCCCCATAAGTCTGTCCACTGCTGGTAGTGATATGCACCCACCCCTCACATGTCCCTGTCCACTGCTGGTATTCCTCTGCACCCACCTACTTGCGCCCTTGCTGTGGTACACTGCTGTCCTGGGCATACACCACCCCCAATTTACAGCTGATGTGCAGCACCAAGCCGTACACCTACATCCGTGGCGTGTGTACGCCTTGTATCCATCATGTAATGGGGCTGTAGGGGTACGCGTGGTACGGCCCGTACCCATGCTCTGGGGGCGTGGGTACGGGCCGTACCACCATAGTGGCGGTGATGTAGGGGTACGCGTGGTACGGCCCGTACCCACGCCCCCCAGAGCGTGGGTACGGGCCGTACCACCATTGTGGCGGTGACGTAGGGGTACGCGTGGTACGGCCCGTACCCACGCTCTGGGGAGCGTGGGTACGGCCCGTACCACCATTGTGGCGGTGACGTAGGGGTACGCGTGGTACGGCCCGTACCCATGCTCTGGGGGGCCTGGGTACGGGCCGTACCTCCATTGTGGCGGTGACGTAGGGGTACACGTGGTACGGCCCGTACCCACGCCCCCCAGAGCATGGGTACGGGCGGTGGACAGGGAATTTAGTAGTCCTAAGTCTAAACTTAGGACTACTAAATTGAGAAAAATCCTAATTTTAAGACTTTCGGTATTCACAGAAGGCATTTAGGAGTCCTAAAGTTAGGACTCCTAACTTCTGTGAATACCGAAATAAGTAAGTGCCTTCTGTGAATACCAAAATGAGTAAGTGCCTTCTGTGAATACCAAAATGGTAGTAAGTTTAGGATTTTGTCTTAAGTTAGTTCTGTGAATCGGGCCCCAAATCTCTTGTGTTACTGGTAATGGGCACTGGCTTCGTGTCTAAGCCAAAAGTGGCATCACATGGTTTCACTGAAGCCAATAGCACCTGTTCGTGAAGGGAGTCTCTAGTTGACAGAGGTATGTACCTTTGTCCAAGTAGGGATCCCCGCTTCTAGTCAGGTTAAGGGGGATACACACTCTAGATAACCCCTGCTCACCACCTTGGTAGCTTGGCACAGGCAGACAGGCTTATCCCAAAGGCAATATGTAAAGTATTTATACTCAAAACACACAGAAATATAGTGAAAACACCACCAATGGACACCACACTAGTTTAGAAAAGTAAAGTATCTTTATATAAACTCAAAAAGACCAAAATGACAAAAATCCAACATACATGTAATAAAATAGCACTTCAAAACAATTATTTTCAAAATGAAGTTTGTAGAAAACAAATAGATCCACCTGAGGCTATTACGATGTTGTGACAGCAATAAATCCAAAGTACGGCACCGACTGCGAGGTGCGTGGCGTCGGGCAGGGAGTCACATGGACCCCCAAACAACAGAACCTTGTAAAACGAAGTCTATGACGATGCACGGCATTGTGGAGGTGAGGCACCATGGGGGAGGCGAGGTGTCGTGTCCGAGAGGAGGTCACGCGTTTAATCCAGAACAGGGGAAGTCGGTTGCCTCGCAGTGAAGTGTCTGTTCTGGTGTGGCGATGCGAAGTAGGCAAGCTTGTGAAGTCACCCTTGGCGGTTATCGGCGCAGCGATAACAAGAGGCAGGCGCTAGCAATGACGGAGTCATCGCGAGCACTGGTGTCAGGAATGCAGATAACTGCAGCCGTCAAAGTGTGTTGGAGTTGCAGTGCAGGCCCCGCTGTGCGTCGTGCACTTCACGAACAGTGCCCCCTGACAGCTTCGGAGATTGCTTTTCTTGCTCCTCTTCAGTTTCTTCCAGCTTCCAACAGCAGGAACAACCTCCAGAGGGCCAAAACTGGAACATGCACCTCCTGGTAGGTCAGAACTCTCAGCAGTATAGTTCAGGGGAGCTGGGGTCAACTCTTTGGGGTCTATTAGGATGGTGGGCGGACTCCAGTCCGCCCGCCACCCTTAGTGGTACTGGGACCAGCCGCCAGTGGTGCGGCGGTCCCGCTGTGCCAATTAGGATGTGACCGCCACCATGGCGGTCGCATCCTCTACATTTAACATTGTGGCGGGCGGTGCTGTATTCAGCACACACCACAATGTTAAAAGGGCATGTTGTGCATTTGCAAATGTCGGGAGGTACCATGGGTACCCCCCAAGTGCAGCCACCCGACCCCCAAACCCTCGCAACGGGCCCCCAAAGGCATCCTCCGCATGCCTGGAGACCGCCATCATTGTAATATGGATATTTCAGGTCTTTTCCACCCGGTAGGCAATCCGGCGGATTTCCTACTGACGTAACACTGGCGGATGGTCTTTCCATCCGCCTGGGTCCCCACTGCCATCGTAATATGGTGGGGAGGAAATGTTAGGCGGGTGGACGGAAATGGCGGGCGGATCGCCACTGCCATACGGGCGGTGGTGATCTGCCCGCCATCCTAATTTGACCCTTTGTGTCCCTGAGACTTCCGAGCAGGAGGCCAGCACACACAAGCCCTTCTTCAAGCGGGTTTTTTCAGCAAAGTTCCAGTCTTTGTCCTTTCTTTGGCAGAAGCAGCAACTGTAGGCCAACCCCACATAGCACATGGCAAAGTCCAAACCAGTTCTGTCCTCACTGGTGCAGTATGACCACAGGGGGTGGAGACAGCATTGTGCAAGGTAGACAGGCCCTATTCAGGTGCAAGGAAAACTCCTCCCACTACTCTACATGCAGCCACCGTCTATTCAGCTCAGCTCTGAGTCATCCAGGAAGGGCCAGACACAACTCACCCCCCTCAGTGGCTATCTACAGTGAATGCACCCCCCAGCCCCTGTCACTCTAAAACCAGACAGTCAATCCACAAATAGGCAGAGGCACACAGAATGGTTAAACAGGAAAATGCCCACTTTATAAAAGTGGCATTTTCAAACACACAATTAAAAAAACCATCTTTACTACAAGATGTGTTATTAAACCCTGAGTTCAGAGAACCTAAACGTGATCTTCTATCTTGTCCCAATGGGAAGTTACACTTGTAAGATGTTACAAAGTACCTCCCATTCTATCCTATGGGACAGTGAGCCTTTCAGTAAAAAAAACTAAATTGCCGGAATTTCACTATCAGGACATGAAACACACAGGAGTACATGTCCTACCTTTCACATACACTGCACCCTGCCCATGGGGGTACCTTGGGCCTACCTGAGTGGTGCCTTATATGTAAGAAAACGGAAGGTTAGGGCCTGGCAAGTGGGTGCACTTGCCAGATCAACATGGCAGTTTGAAACTGCACGCAGACACTGCAGTGGCAGGTGTGGGCACCTATTCAGGGCTACTCATGTGGGTGGCACAATCAGTGCTGCAAGCCCACTAGTAGTATTTGATTTACAGGCCCTGGCACACTCAGTGAATTTTACCAGTAAATCAAATATGCCTATCGTGGATAACCAATTAAGTTCACAATTTACACAGAGAGCATATACACCTTAGCACTGATTAGCAGCAGTAAAATGCCCAGAGTCCTAAAGCCAACAAAAAAGGTCAGAAAAAATAAGAGGAAGAAGCAAAAACTTTGGTGATAACCCTGCAAAATGGCCATTTCCAAAATCACCCATTCAGGCACAAAAATTTCAGTTTCCCTTTTTTCTGCGTCTTCAACACAGTCTCTGTTAAGTTTTTCTCGCACACAGATTTTGATGCTGTACCATGTCCACCCCAAGCAATCGGGGTTTAAACTTTGTGGGGACTGTAAGGAACAAACACCCATAACAGATCCCCATTCCATCTACCTCTGGTGCCTCGGATCGTACCATAACTCCTGTGCCTCCAAACCATGCTAGAACACAGAAGGCCATCAAAACATTTTATGATCAGGGAAAGAGAGGAACAGCATAGTATACTTAAGATCCGGTTCTAGGTCGCCTTTCTCACACTCTTTGAGGTGGGGGGGAGAAAGAAGTGCAAGAAACACACAAAAGGTTTCATTTTTTTAATTTTATATTGATGATCAAGAATATTATCTTAGTCCACAAATGACCATAAAAACAGAAAAATCTCCATTACATACAGTTCATTTGACAACCAATATATAAATACTACAGCATAAAATAGCAACAGTATATACTGAGATTGCATAATTCGTGTTTAGGAATCAATCTAACAACACAGAGTATTACATTACATTATTCTTCTGCTACCTTTTCCCTAGAAAAATCTCAGATTCCACTGTCTTTCCTGAATGCACCTATCCTTTGGGCATACAGTTCTTCTAATTTCTCACCTTGATCCATTTTCGCCCTGCAGTTTTCATATAGCGTGGGAGCTTCCACCTTTGTAAAATTAGTGACTTAGCCACCATTGGCCCAATAAAAAAGAACTGTTGTTGATGTATCCTTAATGAGCAATTAGACAACGGGATCCTGAATAGTGCCCGTCTGCAAGTCAGGCTCAATTTGGATCTGAAGTTTATCGCCTAAAAAGGCCATGATCTTGCTCTAAAAATCAAGTCATTTGAGGTATAAAAAGACTACATGCACCTAGTCCCCTCTAGAATGCCCGCATCTTAAGCACTTAGCAGACGAGGATGGAAACATCTGGCGAAGGCGGTATGGGGTACAGAATAGAGCCCATTTTGAATAAAATCCCATACGGTGATAAAAGTTTTTGTTCCACTCAACTAGTACTCCAGCAAAGAACAGGCGAAGCAGGAAGATCAGAAGAACTTTAACATCACCAGGGCAACAATCCAGGAAGGATACTAGGAGAACATCAGGTGAGCAACAACTCAGCCCTGACAAAAGGATTACTAGATCAACATGGGAACAAGACCGGCTAAACATCTGCTCCTAAAACGTTCATGGGCTTGAGAATCTCCTACTGCATCAAGGGGCAACAGAATTTCTCCAAAGGCACCACATAATTCTGATGCAGGAAACATGGTGCCTAGAGCAAATAGAAATTACTGGATACAAAGGCTATTCCATATCAGCAGAGAAAACATCAACATTTGGACATCCCAAAGGAGGATTAGCACTCTTCTGTTCAACAAGGTTCAAATGCCAAATAGAACATTTAGAAACCAGGACAAATTGTGTGCCGGCAATAAGAATAGTAAGAGAGAACGGGAGCATGAACCTGCCAGTCGTCATAGTAACAAATGTCTACATCCACCCTAGAAAAGATCTAAAAGAGGGGCAGATGAAAATTCTATACGAAATATTCAAAACAATTCTGAGACAACACAAACAGGCAATCTGCATAATGTCAGATGACTTTAACATTAACCTAAATAAAAACACAAAGATAAAGAACCAGCGCCAGAAGGAGAACACTTTTATAAAAGCAAGTTGGAAAAGTTGGGATTAAGGTTTCTGAACAGAAACACAAAAGATGACACACCGGCCGCCATTACATTTCTAAGTCGGAGAGCTCAACCATAGATCATACGCTAGTAAGTGAAGCCGCAATGCAGCAGGTGTGTCACTTTTAAATTTGTCCCCGTATGGAGAATGATCATTTTCCACAGATCACTGGAATAAAATATAAGAGAGCTGTAGCACGCATCTAACGACCTACTCTCGGCCCCCAGTAACATGTAATCTAAAAAGCTTGAAATGGAGGGGTAAAGGGATAGAAAAGATACTGAACGAGGTATATACACATGCTGGTACACCGGGCACAAAAACAATTCACAAAACAGGGAGGGAAAGGAACAAACCAAAGAAGGGGATTTAAAAACAGTATGGAAACGATTAATAAGCATACTACTAGAAAGATTCACAATAAAAAAGCAGACATGTTGAATCAATCTGAACAGAAAGCAAAATCAAGGAACAAAAAAGAAAATATGGTACAGCAAAAAACTGTACAAAAAAAAATGCTAATTTTACGAGAAAGCAGAATTCCAATGAAACAGACAAAGCAAGGGAAAAGAAGTGATAAAAACTGACTCCGGGAACTGAGAACTCAGTACAAGAAAAACTGCTGGGAAGCAAAAATAAGTATCAAGAGGATCTGTGGAAAAAATTGCTCTTGGCAAGCTGACAACGGAACAGTAAACAATTCCGGAAATTGATAAACGGCCTGTCTTTAGGGCACGCATGGCACCAAAAGTCAGGTATAAATGCAGCAATGTGGGAAAACATGTGTGGGAAATATACGCCGAAACAGTGTCAAAAGGAACGCAAGACCACATGGTGAGTGACAGCAAAACGAGTACATGCAATGCATCAACAAGCACAGTAAAATCACCAAACGATAAAAGGGGCAAAAAGAATATAACAAATAGGTTTGAGAACCTCACACTGGCCGTGGAAATTGACAAACTGGAAAAAACTATAAAGAACCTAAAATCAGAGGGAGCAGCAGGGCCGAATGGTATACACAATGCTCTCTTTAAAGGAAATCCGCCTTATTGGAGAGAATACTTTGCCCCAGTATTCAATGAGCAATACCTCACGAACTCTGTTCCGGATTCCTGGAAAGGCAGCATTTTCTATACCATTTATAAAAGTGAAAACCGTTCAATACCAACAATATATAGACTCATAGCATTAACTGATGTGAAGGTAAGCTATATGCAGCTAGTCCTCTACAGCACCTCAAATCGTGCCTAGAAGTAAATAAATCATAAAAATATAAACATCATTTTACCCCAACTACAAACAGGGTTTAGGGCAGGAATAGGGACTTTAACAAATCTAACAGCCCTGACACTGTTAGTAGAAAAGGCCAAAACAAGAAAAATGTAGCTATTTGCCTGCTTTGTAGACCTCAAGTCTGCCTTTGATCGAGTGCCACAGGAGGACTCGTGGAAGAAATGGCTGCATGGGGCGTACTGAATAGCTTATTAAAGGCAATCAAAGAGTTATATACAGGAACTTGGGCCCAGGTCAAAATTGGAGACGGCAAAAGTGTATCGAACAAAGTCTACACAAACAAAGGATTAAAACAGGGGTGTGTATTAGCTCCATGCCTTTTCAATATAGATCTAGCAGATCTAGCACAAAATGTACAGAACATCAACGCTCACCCGCCCACACATGCTCAAGAAGAAACAGAATACCTACAGAATGCAGACGACATTGTCTTATTGAGTCAAACGCCAATAGGACTTCAGCAAAGTATGGACGCCTTAAACACATACATGGACAGAAATGAGTTAGAGCTAAATCTGAAGAAAACCAAAGGGTTTAGGTTGGTAGACTTGAAGAACAAGAAGTACAACTGGTTCTTGGAAGGGAACAAAGTCGAGGAAGTCAAGTCACATAAATACTTAGGATTCATTGTGGAGCATCAAATGAAAGGAACACATAGAAACAATGCAGGCAAAAGCGCAATCTTTACACTACGGCTTCATAATTTTAAGAACGAAATTGAGCTGTTCTTCATTTGACCATCTTTTAACAGTGATGAGTGCTCAGTTAATGCCAACAGTGACTTACGGTATAGAAACACTGAAAGGACACACAGAAGGCATCTTAAACAAAATCCAAACAAGAGTATACAAATGAGAAATTTCCTAGTTATCATGAAGGAAAGTTTCAATTCTATTAAGGACGCAGAGGTGAGGATTATGCATTACTTTCTTCACATTTATTAAACAGCAAGTTCAAAGATAAGGAAAAAAATATGTCATTGAACTACAACTCCCATGATCCGCGGGAGAAACCATGGCCACCAACAGTCCAATCATCACAAGTAGCGCTAGTCCATATACAGCTGCCGTTGCCGTAGTCCTTCCTCTTTCTCTGCTGCAGGAAGTTAAGCCCTTTGGGTCCTATTCCGCCTTGGAACCAGAACCTAGGAGGATATTGAGAAGATATTGAGAACTGCTTATGAAAACTCAACCCAGTCCAAACCAATCCAGCATGTTTATGGTAAGAAGACAATTCCATAAAACAGTAAAAGCATCGTTACCGCAATACATATAATCTCATGTTATAGCAAGAAAAGTACTGAACTCAAGCATAGATATTATCCATGACAATGCATCGTACATCAATGAAAACCTAAAGGCCATAAGAAGCCTAAGATGTTACTCCCTGGTACGACAAAACTCTGGACCCGGTCTACTCTTCAGAGATACCGCGTAAGCTCCCCTAGGGCAGGAGGCATAGGTATAATCTGCCCGGGGGAATAATCCTCGCCTCCGCCTCCTTAATAGAATTGAAACTTTCCTTTCTGATAACTAGGAAATTTCTCCTTCTACAGCAGGACCGGAGGTGAGGATTGTGCATTTTTAAAGCTTACTTACCACCAATGCGGCTGCCTCATGGATTGGTTTAAAGTAGAACTTTTTAAAAGTTGAATCTGAAGACCAATCCGCCGCATTCATAATGTCCTCCAATCTACCCCCTACCTGGATAGCCTTGGAAGCCATAGCCCCCCTGATAGTGTGCGCCAAACTCGCTAGTGTCGATGCCAGCCTCTGTCATAATCCACCTGACCCATCTTGCAATGGTCGGTGAGGACACCGCTTTGAACGGTTTCTTAATGGCAATCAGGAGTTGCCGCTCTCCCTGAGGCCGTACCTCCAATGTCATGTCTTCATAGGCCTTTAGGCATCTGACCACACACAACTTCGGGGAATCAGGAAAAGCAGGATATGTTACTGACCTTGTACTCGTTTTGGTTCTCCTTGATATGTTAAAAGTAACCCCCCTCCGGGGTAAGTAAAGATTCTTGCCGTAAGGTCTAGGGCTCTTACAGCCGACGCCCTCTTACACGAGATGAGACATAGTAGCATTGCCTGCTTCGCTGAGATTTCCTTTCTGGACAGATACTGATTGTCCTGCCAGGATAACAGCAAGTGTAGAACTAGGTTGACGTCCCAAAGGCCCGCATAGCGGGGCTTGGGAGGCCAATAAATCCTAATGATCTTAAGGAGCTTACTCACCCAGGGGTGCTCCCCCACCGGAGCATTGTTGACCGAAACATGACCTGCCGAGATGGCCGATCTAAAGGAATTGATGGTGCAATAAGCCAGGCCTTCATGAAAATGTTCCGCTAAGAAATTGACTACATCTGAAATGCTGGAGCCCACGGGATCCAGGTGTTGCTCCATACACCAACGTACCCATCGCCTCCAGGCTGATCTGTATCTCTTGATGGTCCCTGGGGCCCATGCCTGCTGGATGAGGAATTCAGTGTCCTGCGAAAGCGAGTTGTCCGTCCATCGTCGCCTGAAGTCCTCCAGGCCATAAGATGAAGATGGCCCTGGACAACCAGGGGATGAGGATGGCCCAGGGGGTCTGATAGGACTCCGTTGAACAATGGCAGACAAATCGGTGAGTCCCAAGCCAGCTCTAGGAGAGAAGGGAACCACGCCTGTGATCTCCAGATCGAGGTAATCAGGATTATCGAGGCTCTCTGCTGGCGCACCTGCGCCACGACATGCTGAATGAACAGGAATGGGGGAAAGGCGTAGGCCGGAATCGTCGACCAGTCCTGAAGGAAGGCGTCCACCGTTTCTGCTCCAGGATCCGGTCTCCAGCTGAAGTACCGGGAAAGCTGGGCGTTCCATCTGGAAGCAAAGAGATCCACCTGCCAGGGACTCCAAATGCTCATCAGCGCCTGGAAGACTGCTGAGTCTAGTTTCCAATCGCTGCCATCCCGGAAGTGTCTGGAGTTCCAGTCCGCAACTGAGTTCTTGGATCCAGGGAGGTACTCGGCAGACACCAAAATCTGGCGTTGGAGGCAGTAGTGCCAAAAGTCCTTGGCTAGCTCTGCCAGAGCTCTGGACCACGTGCCACCCAAGCGGTTGATGTATTGCACCGCCGTCGTGTTGTCCATATGGAGGAGCACACAACAAGACACTTTGTCCTTCGTGAAAGACCGAATAGCAAAAGAGCCCACCAGTAGCTCCAGACAGTTGATATGAAGGGAAAGCTCCTCTTCCCTCCACTTGCCCCCTATGGAGGTCGAGCCGCATCTGGCACCCCATCCCAGGCGACTGGCATCTGACTCTATCACGAGATCCGGTTGCGAACCAAAGATCGCCCGGGCCTTTCCAAGCCTCCATGTGGTCAATCCACCACTGGAGCTCTGTCCTGGTTTCCCGAGTCGGAGAGACTAGCTCGGAGTAGGTAAGACCCCTCCGCAGGAGGGACGCTTTCAGCCTCTGAAGTGCTCTGTAGTGCAGAGGACCCGGAAAGATGGCCTGTATCGAGGATGATAACAAACCAACTATCCTGGCCAGCTGTCGCAAGGAGATCCTGTCCCTCCTGAGGACCTTCCTCAATTCCTTCTTGATTCTGAGTATCTTCAGCTCTGGAAGATTCAGGTTTGCCGCCCTGGAATCTATCCTGAAGCCCAAAAAAGTCATGCTCTGCTGTGGGATTAGGTCCGACTTCTGTCGATTTATGATAAACCCCAGGTTCTGAAGGAGGGTGATTGTGACCTCTAAGTGGGTGATCAGCTGCGCCCTGGACTGATCCATCAACAGAATGTCGTCCAGGTAATTGATCAACCGGTTGCCCATAGTCCGGAGGTGTTCCACCACTGGTTTGAGGAGCTTCGTAAAGTAAATGGGCCTGATGACAGGCCAAATGGCAGAGTCCGAAACTCAAAAACTTGCGCTCTCCACTGGAATTGGAGGAACCTGCAGTGCGGGGGTAAAATGGGAACTGAGAAGTAGGCATCTTTGAGATCTAGACACGCCAACCAGTCGTCCTGTAAATGGAGATCCCTGAGGAGATGAATCCCCTCCATCTTGAAGTGGCGATAAACTAGCCACTCGTTGAAGGCTCTAAGATTGATAACAGGCCGAAAGCCCTTTTTCTTCTTTTCTACCAAGAAAATGTTGCTCAAGAAGCCCCTGGGATGAAGCTCTGTAAGACAGATTGCCCCTTTGGACAAAAGCTCCTGCACTTCCTGGTCTATGAGAGACTCGTCTCGAGAGGAAAACACCTTCGGACGGGGTCTAAAACCTTGTATGGGTGCCCCATAGAACTCTATGTGAAACCCTCTGACAGTTTCTAGCACCCAAGGGTCTGAGGTGATCTCTGCCCACTTGTGAAAGAACAGGGAGATGATTCTCCTCCCCAACCGAAGTGGGGATATCAAAGTAGTGCTTACCGTTGTACCCACCGGAGTTGCTGTGGGCTTCTCCACGGCTTCGGCTGTTCTTTCCTCTGCATCCCCGGGAGGGTTAGAAGGGCCCTTGGCGGCCATCCTGCCATCCGTTGTTTCTTTTGGCCTGGGTCCTGTTAGGGCTTTGACACGACTGGCAGTCGGAGGAGCGACCCCTGCCTCTTCCGGCCCCGCCAAAAACCTTCCCCGGAAAGATCTTCTTCATAGAAGCCTGCCCTTTACCTAGGGCCGAGAACGTAGCCACAAATTTCCCCAACTCCCTGACGAAAGGATTGCCAAAGAGGGAGCCTTGAGCTATCAGGCCAGCCTCCGAAGATGAGAGTTCCCCCAGCTTAGGATCAGTTTTCAGCAGCAGGGAACGACGGCGCTCGGCCGAGAGAGCGCAGTTAGCATTGCCAAGAAGGCACATCGCCCACTGCGCCCACCCCGCCACCTCGTCCGCGGGAAGGGGCTGGCCAGAATCTCGGGCCCTCTCCTCCAGCTCGATGACCTTGGTCAGTGGCCCCACCACATCCAAGAGCTTGTCTTGGCAGGCTCTCCATGATCTATCGATCCCCTTCTTGGGGTCCTTCATAAATTTAGAGAAAAATGTACGTAGTTTAGGATCAATTTCGGGGGTAAGAGAGACTCTGTTGGGAAAGGACGGCCTAGGACACTCTGACTGAAGTCGGGCCCTCACCTCCTTGTTGAGGGGCTGCCTGATCTTATGGGCGACATAGTCGGCCACCTTCTTGTCTGGGAACCACTCTGTGGACCTGGGCCTGAAAATGCACTGGGGGTCAAACATATCTGACGAAGGGGCCTCCCTCTTCCCCATGGATGAGGCTGAAGACTGTGGGCGCCATGACCTGTTGGGCTCCTGGAACTCGTCAGAGGAATCCTCATCATCGTCACACTCCCCCTCACCCACATCGGGGAACCCCTCATTGGGGTCGAAATCAGTCGCGACATCGTCGCCAGTAGTTCCGGGTAACTCGTCCTCCCGGCAGGGTGCATCATGAAGCGTGCGTGCACTCTTGTGGAAGGCTTCCGCCAGGCGATTGAAGCATTCGAGGTGCCCCGCGTCACGCTTAGGTGCCTTGCACGGGTGAACAGGGAGCACTCCGCTAGGCCCGGCTCCCCCGTCCCCCAGAATCCCAGTGCCCTTGAAAACATGGGCGGACAGTCTGTCAACGCTTTCCTGCAGAGGGGCGAGCGCCTGGGCAATGGCCGAAGAGAGGAGCCTGTCCACCTCTGCAGGCCTGCGTTGTTGGGGGAGCCGATCCTCCTCAGAGGATAAAGAGGGTGTGTAATCATGCTCACGCTGGGACTGCATGATGAAAATGAGGGGAGGACACCAAGAAAAACGCCCCAAGATAGTTAAGGGGGGGCCACTCCTCGCCGGTGCCCTGGGAAAACGTCACTCACAGACGTTGGCAAACAGGAGCCGGAGAACTGCGAAAATATTGCCAATGAGAATGGGCTAAGCCCGTCAAGCTTACCGCGCAGCGGTGTCAGGCGAGGGGGGAGGGAGTCAAGGCACGAGCGTGAGGCCGCTCTGATCCCTCAGCGCCACCTGTCCACAAGCGGCGCAACCGGCGCTGTGCAACGAGGAGATGTGGAGGAGGCGCAAAACAGCGCCACCTAGCGCACCCGCGCTGAATAAAAAAACAATGCGCTCGGGCAGAAGCCTACCGCGTGGAAAAAAGGAAACCATAGAACCAGCTAACAAGATGCGCTCGAAGAGCGGAGCAAGGCAATAACCACAACTGCACCAAAAAACGTAAGCCCATCAAGCCAAATCCCCAAACTATCAGGAAAGGAGTGAAGGGACTTAACTGACGGGCCAGCAGTGAAGAAAGAGGAAGGACTATGGCAACGGCAGCTGTATATGGACTAGCGCTACTTGTGATGATTGGACTGTTGGTGGCCATGGTTTCTCCTGCGGATCATGGGAGTTGTAGTTCAATGACATGTTTTTTCCTTATCTGTGAACTTGCTGTTTAATAAATGTGAAGAAAGTAATGCTAAATCCTCGCCTCCGGTCCTACTGTAGAATCTGTGTTCAGCATCATGAAAACTGCATATCGAGCACAGGTGCGTTTAGAGTTTGGACTGCTGAACCAAAAATACCAATGTAATGGAACGTTTTTAAAACTATGCTGGAGACTACGCTCATCGGAAAGTGCTAGAAGGAAATAGAGGAGCAAACACAGCAAAATAAAAAAGATTCATGGGGGCTATGTCTAAAACAGGCTAGCTAGGAACTTTGAATATAAGACGCCTGGAGTGCAAGTATTGGGAAACAGGCCTTTTTTATAAAGTAATAAAAGCCACAAACAAGCATTTTTCATACTCAACAGACAAGACAAGCCTTGCACTCAGACGTCACGCCTGAACAGTGATAAATTCCTATAAAAAACTACGGCACCAAGATTACCTTACAGCACACTTTTCACCGAAAATAAAACACCAGTTTATGCAGTACCATTTCGGAAAATGGGAAACAAAAGATCTAATGCCATCCTGGAAGGATCAGACATCGAACAAAGAATGTCGCTTATGCAAATATAAGGAAGAACTTGCACACATACTCTGCTTTTGCCCGAGTCACCTGACACAAAGAAAGATAATGCTGAAAATAATTTTTAGGGAGCTAGAAACACGAACATGCAGGCAAGCGGTAACCTATTGGCTGGGTGGCTCCTCTATACCGCCCATATGCCGGGGAGTAAAATTTGTAAAAGTAAACATGAAAGCACTAGAACATTCAATTTAGGGCACCAGCACCCTGACAAAGAACTACAACTGGAAGGCATATCAGATGATCATCACATAGCATCTGCACTTTAACCCATGGTTTATGTAACGTACAAAGGAAGAACAGTAATTACTCTGAGCAAAAGAACCGAAGGTCAATCAATAGAAATTAGTGTTATAAGAGCGATTAAACAAAAGACCAAAGACAGAGCACTTTAAACCTTGGGACAACGTGAAGGAAGACATTCGAATTAAAATGTACCTCAGCTCAATAGCACTTTAAACATTAGCTCTTGCACTTTAAATAACGGGACCGCAAAAAGACCGGAGGAAAATGGGCATGCTCCGAGTAGCGAGTTTTTAGTTTGAAATCTTTTTATTGAGTTATCAACATACAAGATGCAGTGAGAAATGAGGCCTAGGTCATAGGCCGGCAACTGTCGTATTGCTTTGCAGAGCATCAAAATAACAGCAAAATTAACTTCCCTGCCCCCTCCCAGTCCCCACCCTCTCCTCCCCCCTCCCGTTTCCTCCCCCGTTTAATATGTTTAGACAGAAAAGCGAAAAGCAGACCCAGCACACTATTGCACCGAATAGTAATGTTTAGTTTACACTTTGGCTCAACTCGGGATGGCGTAGCAGCCGCAAATATCTAGGGCAAGACAGCTCCTGGAATTCAGTACACAGCAGAGAGGCAAAGGGCCGCCACACATCAGCGTAAAGCCCCGTCTCCTTGAAGCGAGAAGGAGATGCATTCCATGCCAAGAACATACCACAATCGATGTAACCATCCCTGCACTGTTGGTGTTCTGTCTGTGACCCAGTATGATAATATATTCTGTAGTGCCGCCCCTAAAGCTATACCTAGTTGCTTACCCTTACAAGACTTGAGGGGAAAGGTAAGCCTATCGGACACTCCCAGGACCACATATGCAGGGAAGCTTAATAGCGTAGTGTCGAAGTGACTATCAATCTCGTCCAGCACCTGTGTCCAGTAGGTGGTGAGGGTAGGGCACTCCCACAACAGGTGCAAGAGTGTGCCTTCAGAGTTACACCCCCTCCAGCAGATAGGGGGAACAGTCAGGGTCGCTCTTGTGGAGTCGGGAGGGTGTAAGATACCAATATGTCATGATTTTAGTAGCCGTTTCAATGCTAGATATATTACACGCTGAATGGCGGGCTCTGTAATAAACGTCTGTCCATTCTTTAGGGGTCTAGGTCCGACTGAGCTCTGCCTCCCACCGTCTTTGGCCTGCTGACTTAACCACCTGTTCTGAGGGATGCCGGATGTGGTAGAGTTCTGTGATAAGTCGCTTTGTGGATTGTTTCGAGAGCAACGCTCATACCAAGTGAGGGACCTCACCGCTCTCAGGCGAATTTGGGGTTACATGACCCAGTGTCGTATTTGCAAGTAATGGCAGCATTCCGTTTCGGGTATGCGAAAGTCAGACCTTAAAATCCTCGAAGGATCGAGGGCCTTCGATATCAAAAAAATGCCCTATAGACCTGTGCCCAGCTGTATCTCACTGACTAAATGCTTCCCAATCAAGGCCCGGGGAGAAATCCGGATTTTCCGTAATAGGAGGGGCGAAGGGACAGTTGTCAGACAGTTACGGAGAGCTGTAGCGTCCCAGGCTTTCAATGTGGCGTGAGCCACAGGGGAGCCATACTGTCCAGAGGGCCATGCTAAGAAATGGAACCTTCCAGAGAGCTTTTTTTGCTAGTGCACGCTCCATAAAGAGCCAGCACTTCTCAGATTCCGGTTGAGCCCATTCTAATAGAGTCCGCAGCTGCGTCGCTTCATAATAGCGGTCAAGACCAGGGATCCCCAGCCCCCCCTCCTCATGGGGTCTAAAACCTAGGTCCATATTTATTTGCGGCCTCTTGTCTGCCCAGACAAAGGCGTTAAATTCGGATTGTAACTAACTGCTTTAAAACACCCGGGGGAGGTTATACCGGGAGGGTTTGAAAGAGGTATAGGACTTTGGGGAGTATGCTCATCTTGAAGGCTGCCACCCTACCCAGCCACGAGAGGTTAAACGGCCACCATTGTTTGAGCTCCTGCCTTGTCTGACACAGTAGCCGAGAGTAGTTCAGGGCTGTCGTCTCAGTGGTGGATAAGGACAGCATAATACCCAGGTAGGGCATAATCTGTTCATCCCACCGAATAGGACATGCCTGGGCCAGAACCGTGATGGTGGTCGGCTTCAGTGAGAAGCCCAATCTTGGGACTTGGCCACATTGACCTTGAATCCAGAAGCCGCTGCAAAGGCCTCTAGTTCGGCCAAAAACGCCGGAACTGAGGTACGGGTGAACTCCAGCGTAGCGACAACATCGTCTGCATAAAGGCTAATGATATGGCGCTCTCCCCCAAAAAGGATCCCCCGTTGCTGCTGGTTCTCCCGGACCCGTTGAGCTAGTGGCTCCATGTAGAGAGCAAACAATAGGGGGGAGAGCGGGCAGCCCTGACACGTTCCCCTGGTGATAATAAAGGGTTCAGAGGTAAAGTCATTTACTCTGACAGTGGCTGATGGGCGACTGTAGCCGCTGAAAACCCATTGGCGAAAGTGGCGCCCATACCCGAACCTTTCCAGAACAGTCTCCAAGAAGGGCCAGTTGACCCTGTCAAACGCCTTCTCGGCGTCTATTGATAGGAAGACGCGCTCCTCCGACTGTCGGTGGGACTTGTCCAAGAGATGTAGTGCCCTTCTAGTATTATCGCTACACTGCCTAGTCGCGACAAATCCGGCTTGGTCCGGGTCTATTAATCCCGGCATCATGGGCCCCAGTCTAGCCGCAAGAATCCCTGTGAAGATCTTGAAGTCGAAGTTCAAGAGAGATATCGGCCTATAAGAGGCGCAATATCTATTGTCTTTGCCGGGCTTGGGTAAGACTGCCACTGACGCCAAAAGCATTGTGGGTGGCAAACCCCTGGTGTCGTCGATGGCATTGAAAAGTCGTGTCAATATTGGGGTTAAGAGTGAACAAAAGTCAAGCTATGGCCGAGATAACTTCTTCGACTCTGATGGGACTAGGGCCGCTTCCTGGTCAGCCGTCAGCTTGGAGTGTGTTATGCCTTGACAATATCTGGATGGGTTCTGGTCAGGTAAAGACTGTGCGGTGTACAACTTTGCATAAAAATTTCGGAAAGCGTTTGCTATATCCTCACCCCGCGTGTTCTCAATGCCGTCATCAGTTAGAATGATTGGGACTGTCACTGCCTGTCTTTGCGTTCGCAATTTATGGGCCAATAAGCGGCCGCATTAGTCCCCCCAGTATAAAATGTGTTTCAAATGAGGCGCAGCATATTCCGCCCTGTCGAGATCAATGCTGGCCAGCTGCGCCCTGGCGGCTTTTAGTTTTCTCCAGATTTGAGGAGCCCCCGTCCTCTTATGGATCCCTTCTAATTCAAGTACTTGCTTGGAAAGTTCATCCCTCTTCTCTCTGCGCGCCCTATTATCAGCAGCCGATGTAGCTATGAAGTCGCCCCAAGCTACTAATTTGAGGGTGACAATTGAGGTGTCTTGCGTGTCATTTATAGCTAAGAAGTCTTCCAGTGCCTTTGTGAGGCGGGTGATGACTTTGGGACGGTGGAGGAGTGTATCTCTAAGTCTCCAGGAGTATGACAGTCTAGAGGTAGGGGGGAAAAAGCAGAGTCGTGGTCAGAGCCGCATGATCCGAGAGTGCCTGGGGCTCAATGATTGAGGTCTGTGCTACCTGAAGGAGAGAACGGGTCGTTGGGAAGTAGTCCAGTCTGGCATAAGTTCCCAGGGCATGAGAATAAAAAGTGTAGTCGAGTGTGTGAGGATGAAAATGCTGCCACAAATCCACTAGTCCTAGGTCCTGCAGCCATTCGCGGTGTGTGTCAGAGAGAGCCCCCGTCAGCACCTGCCTCTGTGCAGAACGATCATGCTGACCATCAAACACAATGTTCAAGTCGCCCCTAATGAGGATTTGTCGATCTGGTGTGGAGGTTAAGTCGCCTATCGCCTTGTGTAAAAAGGTCTCCTGTCCCTCGTTAGGGGCGTATATAGTGGCCAGTGTTAGGGTGTGTCCCCCTATGGTCACCAAATGCACCAAGAGCCTCCCTTTAATCTCCGATACCTTGGCCCCTACCCTCCCAGGAAACGTACGCGCAACCAGGATGGCTACCCCGGCCTTTTTAATAGGGAGGGAAGAGTAGTATTGTTTCAGAAAAGCCTTAGAGCGCATTCTATGGGTATCGCTGGGCATCAAGTGGGTCTCCTGTAGTAAACAGATATGGGCTCCAGAATTTTCCTAATAAGACAGGATAGCCCAACGTTTCATTGGGTTGTTAAGTCCTTTTACGTTTAATGTTAGGATCTTAACACTCATCTACACTAAAAGGGGGGACGCCATGCGCTGCAGGTGTCTAAAGGCCAGTCAAGCCATTGTTTTAGAACCGAGGTAGCCCAGGTAAGTCGCTGATAACATGCATGGGTTGCTGCCCTGCGCGCACACACGAGAGATTCAGCAGGGGGGAAGTAGACCCCAACATTGAAGAAAAAAAAAAAAACATAATGAACAGAAACATAAGGTGATGCGAGAAATCAAAGTCAATGTCCAGAGCGTCCTGCTCTTAGAAAAGAGAGAAGGGTATTCGTGGCCCGTAGCTCCCCGCTCCAACCAGTTAGGCCTGCAAGAATTTATCAACACCATCGGCTAGAGGTGAGGATGCGCTTTCAAAGTACCAAGATGCAATTAGTGGAGGTTCCACCTCATTCCAAAGACGCCCCTGCGAGGGATGACAGCACTGCTTGCCGCTCCTTGGCCATTGTGTCCAGATCAGGCTGCGCTGTGAAGCTCGGGGGCTTAATGGTGGTCCAGCTATGGATGCTTCGGCGTCTGCAGGAACGCGAGTTCTGGCCAGATTGGTCCGGTGCGGGTTCATCAATGCCCATGAGTTTATAGGCCGCTGGGAGTGAACGGATTTGCCTTAGCTCCCCCTTGTAGGAGAAAATCAACCTGAATGGGTGCCCCCAGGAGTATTTTATGCAAGAGTCCCGGAGGTTGAGCGTGATCGGCCGGAAAGACTTGCGCTTGAGCAATGTGGAGGCAGCCAAGTCCTGGAATAAAGTGGGTTTCTGTCCCTGATACTTGAAGTCTGGATTCCGTCGAGACTCACTGAAAATTCTCTTCTTTGGTTGGTAGTTGTGAACACAGGTTAAGACGTCCGCTGGGGACGCAAGGGTCACTCTACGTGGGCCCACCTTGTGGGTGTGATCCAGCTTGACCGGGAACTCCGGGGATTTCCCTAAGATGGAGTGAAAAAGGCCTGCCACAAGGGCATCGATGTCGCCGTCGTCGTGTGCCATACCTCGGATACGGATGTTATTCCGTCGGTACCTGTTTTCCAAGTTCTCAGTATGGGCCTACAAGTCCAGGTTCTGCTCCTGCAACTGCAGGACTTCTTGTTGGAGGTTTTCAATTTCCTCGTCCCTTTCAGCTTCATGCTCCTTCAGCGTATGAACTCGCTCTCCCAGAGAGTTCACATCACGACGTACGTCCCGCAAGTTCGCGCTTCATGGTAGCCAGATCGTCTCGGAGAGAGGAAAAGAGGGACTCCAAGAATGAGCGGCTGACCGGGGCATCCGGGCCCTTGCACCCCTCGGTTTCATCCACGTGCCCCAAACTCATCTGGCATTCCGGCTATTGAGTGGACTTGAGCAGTAGCTCTGTTACAACGTGTCTTTCCTGCCTTTGGGGGCAGCCATGGCTCCTGTGCACGTTGGGCCTGCTGCCGGAGTGAGAGAAAAGTTTACAGAGGTCTGCTGGTGAGGAAGGCCGTGAAAAAGCAGTGGAGTTTAATGTCAGGCAGGAGGGCCACAGCCGCACATCTTCTCACTCGAGCCCCCCCCCCGGTCACCCCACAGTAGACAACACACCAAGAGCGTGGTAGATGTCTGTGGCCTACTTCTGGGGCCTTGCCTTCTCAGCACTGTCGTGATGGCGCCGTCTTCACAGCTAGGGCGTCCGGGGTTGCGCTCTTTTGCTCCGGGGACCCCACCACTAATAAGGGGTGCTGGCAGCAACTGAGGTCCCAGGAATCTCCGTGGTAAGGGCGGTATCTGGAGGGGCCCCACTGAGTCCCCCGACCGGGCACGTCCGCGCCTGCAGAAGATGGTCTGCTCGGATCTGGCCGGAGGGCTTTTGCGTCCTCTGGGGCTCTTCAGTCGAGTACCCATGGAACAACGCCAGTCACCACCTAGCCAGGCCACCAGGGAATGTCCCGAGCTGATCCAGGAGCTCCATCGGAGTAGGAGGGGCTGATCTCGGTAGTATGGAGCCCGGGTAGTCTCCCCCGCTGGGCCAATGTGCAGCAGGGCCCAGCCGGAGGCCCCTGCTGTGCTCACCTCCGGGGCCCTAAAGATGTCCAGGCAGGGTCTCAGGGCCTGTTGAGTCTGCTGCGTCCCCGTGCGCACTGCTTCCCACCACTGCCTTCCGGGGCCTGCACCGACCCTAATCGGGGGGCCGTCAAGCCAGCATCCAGAGACTCCCCAGCGGGCCCTTCAGGTAGGAAGCACAGCAGGTGGTGTGAGGATCGCAGGGCGCAGTGTAGGCTGCTGGTTCCCCCACCAAGTCTTCGGGGATGAGGCCTTCTCTCACCGATGGCACCATGGCCTCGCGTGATTGCCTCTGCCCAGGTCCACTCATGGAGCACCAGGCAAGGTCGGCGTCAGCTCCGCCGTGTGGAATACCGCTCAGGAGATGCGCTGCGGCATCCCCCCAGAGCACACGGGGGACCACCGCGTGAGGCCGTACACTTGCCTTTCCTGACAGTATCGTCGTTGGCCCCTCCGAGCACCTGACAGCTCCACAGGGTGTTTCCGCTGCGGCGGTATGGCTTAGCACCGGAGCGTTAGCGCCGCTGCCGCACCTTCTCCGTGGGACAGTACTGCTCTGGAGAGGCTCTCTGCCAGGATCAGCACCCCCGTACCGCCGAGATTGCTGCAGAGAGCCCGGTGGGAGCAGAGAGCTCCGAATGTGCGTCCTACCAAGACGCCATCTTGGCCAGTAGTGAGTTTTTAAAGAACAATTATTCAAGTCAAGGCCTCAGAAGAACTGCCTTAATTAAATTCTTATGTTCATTTTAATTTAGAGTTTATAGGTCCAATTTAAACGACTTGTCAGAAACCCAAGCTTAAATCAAATTTTATGAAATGTAAGGAATTAACGATTGTGTAATAGTTTTTATTGACTAAATACATAAATACATACTGAAATACTGATTCTGCGCACTGCCTAATGGGCCATCAGATAGAATTTTCCCCAACTAGAATAATACATCCTGTTCTCTATATATTGTGAGATGGAGGAAAAAGCCCCAAAATCTGTTGCATCTTAAAAATAGAAATATAAAGTATGACACCAGCTGCCTACCCCTATCACTCTGTTAACGAAATGTGTTTTGCTAATGTAGTCCTTAGTCAGTGGTCGAAGTGGGGGAAAAATAGTAGGGGAACTGTGGGCGGAGAATCAGAGGGCGGGAATAACCCAAGGATTGGATCAGTGGGCGGAGCAGGAGGTGTGGCCAGAATGCGCAAACATCCCAATTTTTAGTATTAGTTTGGCATTTCACTGCCCAGTTTAATCAACCAATGGATACACGATTATTTAAGGTTATAATGAGTTATTGACATTAAAACACATTCACAAAGTGGGAAATGCTTCTAATCACAGAATGTCCCAAATACGAGAAAATGTGGAAGCACAAGCTATTTGTCGCCGAGCCATGGAGTTTGTCATCAGCACTTCTCCCTTTTTCCACAACAGCAGTTCAAACATGAATGGCAAAATATCCTAGTATGCAAATGTTTTCTATATAATTATGGCTCTGCCATATTTGCCTCATAATGCAAGATCTGCTGCATAATCTGACAATTTAAACTAATAAATTGTTTATAGCTCAAACGTCTCAAACGTTAATAAAAAATGTGACTTGTTTTGCTGCAGAGTAGATGGCTTATTGCAAAGGTTGACTGATCACCTTTCTCACTGTTGCATTTGTATGTTACACTGGTACTAATAGGGCAAAATCTTTCCATAGACTGTTAGCATGTGTACACGTGTCAAAATAATAAAATATCAGAAAATATACTGCATTACTCTGCAGCCTTTTTTTTAATTCATAATTTAGTCAACACTGCGGCATAATTTCGTCCTCCTTTGCTTGCTGCATAATTAATTCCAGTGGCCCCACAGCAAGCAGCACATGTTAAAAGTGCTTGTGAATGAAGCAGAGAGACTGTGAAGTTTGCGAACTTAATTTGGTGTGCGTGCAAATTCTGCATTGCCAATCCCTGGTGAGTTGCAGCTACTACCTCTGAAACAAGGCCAATGGAGGTACCTATGGGTGAGTCAGACTGGCCTCAAGGGCAGGTCCGGCCTTAGCACTGGTGGTGCCCTGTGCATTGAAGAAATTCAAAACTCCTTCTCAGGGTTAAACTAACAAAAAAAGAGAAGTTGGCACAGAAACTGAAATATAAAAGAACATCTTTATTAAACTCAAAATGAGTGTGACTACGTCACCCAGAAGCCGCAGCAACTGAATGAGGCAGTCCAAAGAGAGCAGAACACTGGGGCCTTATATATGTGAGGGTTACATACTCAGCATAAAAGAAAGGGGCAGTCCTGGCTCATGCAAGCATGCAAAATGCCAATATGGACATACAAGATCTGCCAAATATTAGCCAATAGGAAAACATTCAAAACAAGTCATCATGTAACCAGAACGTCCCCCTTGAGTCGTGTTTTTGCCCAACCCCATAAGTCAATCAATGACAGCACCTATAGGTCAATCAGTAACGGCAGGACATGTTTGTGTGCTTCAAAGGACAACTTGCAAAATAGGAAAATGCGGAGAAAGAATACTGAAGGCCAACAAATAGTTGGGACAAGGATTAGTCAGTATAGGCAGGGATTTAGTCAGTCTGGCTAGTTCCTGGAATTGGCTTCACAACAAGGAAGGGAAGGTTATTTGACACGTGGCAGTACAAAGGGCAAAAACACTCGGTTTACCAAGCTGCCTGAGTGAGGGCAACAAAATGGCGACAGAATACAGAATGAAGTTAAAACTGAATTACCTCAGACCCTCCTTTTGCCATTACTCAGGCAAATCCTAATTCATTGCTAGGTGAGCATTTTCCATTCTACACATTTCATTTAAGCAGGTATATGTAAGCTATCAACAGGGATACAAAGAGAACAAAGCATCGAGTCATAATTAACATTCAGATAGCAGAATAAAGTAATGACCATTATTACAAACAGGATTATCATTTTTTCACAACCCTAGGCAAAAGCAAATCCTAAAATTATTTAGTGAACCTTTTCAGGGCTCTTATGCATTTCAGTGACTATTGTATACTCAGGTGAAACAGTGGCGATCCTTATCAATGCTCTCAGGTGAAATGGGGATACTCTTCAACAGAGGATAGACCTCATTCTGCTTTTACTAAACAGAATACTACTCTAAAACAATGCCAGCAAAACAATAAGAATCAGTCTCCTAACACCCATTCTATGCAATTGCACGGGAACCGCTTGTGCAACCATGACTATGCCAAAGTCCGTTCTAAGCCTCTCTGGTAGGCTTCTATCGTCCATCAAATCTGCTTCTGTTGTTTTCTTCCGCATTGGGCCTCTTCATTCAGGCCTTCCATGAAAATAGTGCTTCTCAGTATCCGTTGGAGTGCCCTCCTGGCAAACACTCACAGCTTACTCGAAAGTCTCAATGTCTCAAGGCAGTGCACCAATATATTTCCTCTGCGGCAGGCACTACAGATATTGTGCTCTTTGTTGGTTATGGGCACAGATCATCTCGTGCAGACCCAAGTACTATTAATCGGAAAGAGCAACAGACTTTCACGCTCAGCAACACTTTCAGGCTTCAACACTCGCTATTCAGTGTCAGAGGATGTTTGGGCTGCTCTTTCATTTAATTTTCCTTTCATCATGTAGTGCCTTAGATCCTCCGGTGCACTGCCCTTCCGTTGGAGCAAAGAAAAGAGAGGGGGGGGGGGGATGGCCAAAACTCAGGCCAAGGGGCTCAAGGGACTGCACACTGTCAGAGGTTACCAGCACATGACAGGTAGAAAACTGAAGCCTCAAACCAGCTCTGCCATCAACAACAGGGATCCTTCTCTTTCGCTCTTTTACACTGAAACTCTGGTTTTGTGATGTCCAACGCCGTCTGATGGAGCAAGTACGATGCTTTGGAGATACCATTGATGGCACGCTGGCGATCGCTGTCCAGCCTTGCTACTTTCTGGGTGCTGGGACTGTAGGGCCAAGACGTCCGTCTTTCATCTGTAGCTGTCACTGATGGGAATTAGGCTTAAATCAGTGTTCTGCAGGTTATTATGACTTAATTCCCGCAGAATCTAGTGACGTAGGAAATGTGACACAGTTGTTAGTTTCCCTCAGTTTAGTATAAAAACAGTTCATTGTATTTAACAATGGGACTGCAAGCAGGTGGCCTACAATCTACAAGGGAGTGACCATACGCCATAGGACAACTCTGGTCTAGAATACACTGTCATTCTCAAAGGCAGTACTTCTAGTCTCTTCAATTTGGGTACCCTTCATTATCCTCTGCCATCTGAGGGTAGATAATTACATGGGAATTCTATCACATGGTGGCATTGCCTAATGGGGTAAACATTTTTTTTTTTTTATTCTTTTTTTTTCAATGATTACGTCTAGGTGTTCCTAAATTCTTTATCTAGAACACCTCAAAAGAGAAATCACGTGATACAGATTATCAGGGACATGTAGATACCTCCCTTTAATAACTGTGCATCAGGTGCACTATGCAATACACAGGCTAATAATCAAATGTGGAAACAAAAGACAAGAACTAGAGAGTCCTGGTATTTCCATGATTTAGAACACATCTGATCCCACCGAAAATTAAAGAAGCAGGAACAAAAGGGTAAAAAACCAAATTAAAATAGTCATTGAAAATTGGTCATGTTCAAAAAAATAAATGTAAGGTATCTCCTATTGAGGTGGAAAACTTGTCTTACTATAGTATTGAGTCAGTTAACCAGTCCATCACTACCCTGACAGTCAGACTGGAAAACATCGAAGTAGGCCTAAAGAAAATTCTTAAAAACCAGTCTGGTCATACAAAAAGGTAATTATACATAATATGGGGGTCCCTGGTACATTACTACAGTCTCGAAATGTGAACCTGAACAATACACCAATAATAATAAAAGGGCTGACTGGTGAAAGGAATTTGAAAAAGAGAAATGGGACTAGGACATAGCTAAAATCCCCAATAACTAGGCACAATGCAACATCAATCAGGGGAGAAGCGGCAAAAGAAAAATCTATAGGAAGAACGAAAAATTACTCGGGTGACAGTCAAGTTTGTGACACAATACCAAGAGTATGGGTGATAAACAAAAGTCAAAATAGTACACATATTTTAACTCTACCGCTGGCCCCTACACCATATACGGTAATCTCAGCTAATGTTCCAGTTCCTCACAACACCATGTCATGTACTTTATGCACTATGAACCTGCAGCCCAAAACCCAATATTCGGGCCTGCTTAATTTGTCAGGCTTAAAATTAAAATTACACTTTTTTACTTTCCTAACCCTCCGTTTGACAGCTAGTCACCAGTTAGTGGTGACCGGCTGTCAAATATAACTTACTGTGTTGCTTCTGACACACAGGACCAGCAGGAACAATTCATAGAAGGACAAAATGCAAAAACATGGAAAACACACAAACATTTTGTTTTGTTTTCAAAGAAGTCATACAAAAAAAAATCATCAATTGTAACCAACCATCTTAAATTAAGGCAACTAAATGGACAGTATTTTCAAAAGCAAAAATATGAATGTATCACCCCCTTCGAGGCCCTGCTTTGAGCGAGGCCGTGCAGGAATGCACTTCTCGACCTTGCACAGTCCTCCAAGAGCTAAGAATAACACCTCAGCAGAACTTTCTGGGCTGCTATCCACCCTCTGCCAGCATTCCTGGTCCCCGCCACTTTTCAAGGTTCCTATAGTGTGCAAGCATTAATGTCTTCTTATCAGAGAAGCTTTTCCAAGCAATGGTTTCTCCATCTGTTTACAGTCACTCCTAACTCCCACCTTACTGACCTCAAGGTCAAAATCTGCCTTGCGTTCTGCGCTCCTCAGCCCTGTCTCTCTCCTCACCCTGAAGCTTGCCACAGACAAAAAAACCTTCCTAACTCTTCCTAACCTGCAATAATTAACCCTTTTGAAAAACACATGTTACATATATATTACTTCTTTTAGGGGCTACAATTTATTTCTATTCTTAAATTATTAAAACATTTACTGTGAATAACTCACAGAACATAATAACATAACATACTAGCTTTAGAACAAATGTTTGTAACTACCCTATGCAACGGTACTTAGCTCATCAACCTTAAAAGGATGAACGTCTCAGTAGGTCTAGCTAGAGTTAGAACCTTCAATCTTGATATTAAACCCAGACCTCTGCACTGGGCACATTGGCTCACTGAGACATTAAAAGCAACCCCAAATGGGAACAACCTGCAAATTTGTATTATACCTAAATATATGCATTTACTGAAGCCTAAGGCACTTTAAAGCTATTGTAAAGGGCAAGAATGCTGTTAAATAGTCTATTTTACCCAATTTCGACTTTGATATTTGGGGCACTTAAAAATAAATATCCTATAATTGTGCTACATATTAATCATCCTCAGAATGCTCTTTACAGCTTGCAGATATTGGACATTAGACATATCTCTTGCAAATCCTTTAGAAAAATGAGTTTTTTCAAGCCTGCGCCAAGTGAAATTCCATATACAAATGTCCTCATTATGCAGTACAACACAACTTAAATTAAATTATAATGCTAGGAGGTCACAGTATGAGTATTAAGCTTTATAAATAGTAAAAAAATGAATTTAGAAGCACTTATTTTTCATAATTATTTTTCATAATTAATAATTATTTTTGATAAACCCAATCATTTTTGATAATTTCACATATAAAAGCAAGCTGCATCCCTTGCCTATCATTTTAGATGCATTCATTTAAGCCTAAGCACAGAAGCCTAACTTAAAACATGACAAAAAAAATTTCTTTGCCACTTTTTTTTTTTTTAACAGAACAATTATTTTAACATTAGAACCAAAAATATTCTTATAAAAATGCTTAAAGAGAGGAAACCCTTAATTTAAATGTCTTCCTGTAATACAAAATAATGAACCTTAGTTTTGGAACCATTTTAAAACAACATTTTGAAATGCAAAGTTTCACCCGTGTTCAACTGAGGGCGAAGTCCTGGCTGAGTAAACATTCCTGTCTATTAGAGCTGCTTTCTCAGCGACAATAAAAGCTTGTCTCTCAGTGTTGTAACATGAGCACGGTGGCAGTCTTTTTCAAACTAAGACATATCAATGCGTGTTGCGTTTGAGTTCAGCAAAAATGTACTTCAGCTGAAGTGTTTGCCTGTTAATATCTAATACAATGTATGTAAGTAAAAAATACTATAAGTTTATTTTTCTACAAAACACACAATTTCGTTTTTGAGGCCATTGTATTCCTAGTGAATGTAAATTTTAATTTTATTTTTATAAGCATTTAACAGTTTGTACATGTGCATAATTGCTTACTCTATAAATTATATAGCAACATATAGCTATTTAGCATATCACATGGTTCATTTCTGGATTTTTATTTAATTTCTACTTAATATTAATTAACTGACATTTTGCTTAACAGACTGAAAACATCGAGAAAAAACCACAAACACTCATTGAGCTCATTTCAGACATAAACAGAAAGGGGTCAAACACTCAGGACACATATATTTAACCCAGAGAAACACACATTTAACCCACAGATCAACACTTAGGACAGAAACAAAGGACAGCCCACAGACTGTACTTAAACCAAACCATTTGTAAATACTAGTTGCAAGTCATATTTACAAGAAACGCTTCTTAATAGTGTTCCAAAAGACTGCAAAAAAACCAGCCCAACAGACTGCTATATGTCCAAGAAGCCAAAATACACTCCATTCATAAGATTGCGCAGAACAAAGGATCCTTGTATATATTATGTCCATATTTTAATTCCCTGGGGATACAGAATCACCAAGGAAGAAATATGTTTTTATACCTAAACCTATTTAGGTATTCCCTCATGGGAACAGGCTAATTTAATTCACATCTCACTATGGTACCTTCAAAAACAAAAAAAGCAACACATTCTTCGATGTGAGCTTGAAACAGGCATGCCAAAATAATACTGCAGAATATGCAAGTATTTATAATCAAAGTAGTGCTTAAGGTACTCTCCGTACGTTGCACCGTTCAAATTTTATACAAAGTAGAGAAAAATCTCCTCATGACCTGCCTACACAAATTGCAATTTGTATATCAATCCAATACAAATCCAAAGTTGGCCAACACAAATTCATAACGACTCTTACCAATAAAAAGGTTGTCCAAATTCTAACTACCAAGTTCTGAATGACATAACGGTCTTTTTTTAGAATACTCACGCCAAAAAAAGAAAGTTCTCAGTCAGGAGTGATATCATGTGGAGGATCAAAATCAGGAAGATCAGAAATATACTGGGCTGCAGAGACAAAGAATCCCCAGAATCTCCGTGCACAGAGTACCTCCTTAGTAGAGTCCTGTCCTGTCCTCCTCAGTAGATTTCAGTCTTCTGACAAGATCGCTCCCTCAGATAGCCACTCCTGATGAGCCTCACAGAGGGCACCAATTGAAGAAATTCAAAACTCCTTCTCAGGGTAAAACTAACAAAAAAAGAGAAGTTGGCACAGAAACTGAAATATAAAAGAACATCTTTATTAAACTCAAAATGAGTGTGACTACGTCACCCAGAAGCCGCAGCAACTGAATGAGGCAGTCCAAAGAGAGCAGAACACTGGGGCCATATATATGTGAGGGTTACATACTCAGCATAAAAGAAAGGGGCAGTCCTGGCTCATGCAAGCATGCAAAATGCCAATATGGACATACAAGATCTGCCAAATATTAGCCAATAGGAAAACATTCAAAACAAGGCATCATGTAACCAGAACGTCCCCCTTGAGTCGTGTTTTTGCCCAACCCCATAAGTCAATCAATGACAGCACCTATAGGTCAATCAGTAACGGCAGGACATGTTTGTGTGCTTCAAAGGACAACTTGCAAAATAGGAAAATGCGGAGAAAGAATACTGAAGGCCAACAAATAGTTGGGACAAGGATTAGTCAGTATAGGCAGGGATTTAGTCAGTCTGGCTAGTTCCTGGAATTGGCTTCACAACAAGGAAGGGAAGGTTATTTGACACGTGGCAGTACAAAGGGCAAAAACACTCGGTTTACCAAGCTGCCTGAGTGAGGGCAACAAAATGGCGACAGAATACAGAATGGAGTTAAAACTGAATTACCTCAGCATTAATGTTTGTTATTGCCCCCCAATGACCACCTCTGCCATGGATTCCCTCACTACCACCCTTTAACAGTGCCCCTCAAGTCTCCATAACCACACTCTCTCTGATGCATTTAATTTGATTTACAGTGTCGCTCATACCAGTGTAGGGTGTCAGAGCACTTTACATCCCACACATTACTCAGAGACAATCAATATGTGTGTAAATCACTGTATAGAAAATTTTACATAAGACTAAGGACTACAAGGTGTAGGAGTCACGTGACAACCATACTAGTAGGTCATATAGGTTAATAGTGATTGGTCTGGAGAAACACAAACTCAGAATTTAAAACGTAATACCGTGGTTGGGGGTTCTCTTTAATAATTAGAATTGATTTCTGTCCAAAAGAACACTTTTTGCAACATTAGGATAACCAAAGACTGGGAGGAAAAACACAATGCTCTAATTTATATCTTGCAGGATTTCTCTGACAAAAGCAGTAGCTCACTGACCTATTTACATTATGTGCACTTTGTGATCTGCATGGTACATGTTCTTTGCAGCAGGCACATTAACCCTATGTGCTACCTTCCATGAGTCAAAACTTCCACTAGACAAAACTCCCATCTCTCGCTAGGAAGAACATTAAACACCAGAGTCATCATGACATTTTTATTGTTGCCGAAAATTGCTGGAGGCCAGGAAGGAGGTAGCAAGCGCTTTTAAAACCTTAATATACTTGCAAACATAATGCCTCCACCCAAAGTCAGCGCCCGGTCACACCTGTTGCACTGCCCTAGAGCTGGCCCTTCTCAAAGGTCCTGTGACCTCAGTGACAGAGTCACTGTTGTTCTTGGCTGTGCTGCTTCATAGGCCTGCTAGCAAGACTG
Source organism: Triturus cristatus (assembly GCF_964204655.1). NCBI lineage: Eukaryota > Metazoa > Chordata > Amphibia > Caudata > Salamandridae > Triturus > Triturus cristatus. Next base: position 933,934,614 of record NC_140580.1, on the reverse strand, counting down.
GCGGTGAACTTCAGTATGGATTGTGGTGAACGAACCTTGAAGGTTAACCCAGACTTGCCAGTGCTAGGCTCCACCTGCTGGTGCTAAGACACCAGCGCTTCTAAGGTCTTGCGAAGCCTTCTTAGGTCTAGCATGGGATTGTGCTCTCTCACGAGAGTCGTCTGGTGGACTGTTTTTTTAAGGCTGAACCTGGTTCCCCAGTTCCAAATTCAGCAGCTCTGGCCATAGTACCACATCCTCTCACCCACTGAACACCATACTGCCCCACTGAGAAAAACTCACACTGCCTTCAACTACAACCCAATTGCTGCCGGCTATAAACACCTGGATGAGGCTCAATTTAAATGACGCAATAGACAAGAGCAATATGCGGCCTACAAAAAAAAGTAACATCATCCTGGAAAAAGCAAACATTCATAGGGGAATGCATAATTTAGCAAACCATGTGAAATGTAAGCAGGAACAACATGGTTACCTTAACACTTTTACACTCGCTATTCAGAAATCAATGAGTGCTTTTGCCTGAAAAGTTAAGGAGATGACTACAGAGCCTTGAATGGACCCATTTCAATGTCCATTGCTGATATCCTTACAAAACGTTAGCAGTATGGTAAAAGGACCACATCCCTGGACGCAGAGCCGCAGTACACATTTTGTTTTCCAATCCACACTTTGCAGTACCTCCAGGATTGGTGCACTAGTTGCAAGCCCAGGGAAAACAAAGACAAGAAAACAAAAATAGCGCTTCACTGGCAAACTCTGTAAAAGTGGCGCTAATGTGTTTGGGTGTGAATAAAATCAATCTGACCAGTTTGCTACCACTCTATCTTACTTTATTTAGTTATTTTTCATATTTTTAACCTTTTATTCCAGATACTGCACTTTGGAATTAAAATACGACATTTCCAGCAAAAATGATTTTCTTTTTTGGATCCATTTCACAGGGGAGCAAATAAAAGAAAGGAGAGGAAAGAGTGAGAACCCCATCAGGGTTTTCAGTAAGAGAAGAACTGCTAGACAGAAAGAGAGGGAAGAATGAAAGAGTGGGGGGGAAGGGGGCAGCTGAAGCGGCATAGCAGAAGTGGACACTGTATTTTTCGTCTCTGAGCAAGAAGGAAAAGACAGAGTCCTGTTGCTTCTCTGCCGCCGTCCTCGAACGCCAGGAAACGCCGAGCTTTATTTCAGGGCGATGGTGATTTCTTGCGTCCTGGGACGCATTTTCAAAATAAAATATTAGGGGAACGGAATCCTTGGAATTGAAGAAGTAGGGGTACGCCGTGCCCTTCCGATCCCGCCCACTTCGACCACTTTCCTTAGTGGTACTGGAAGTCTGAGTATAGGACCGAAGATGATTGTGTGTTTGACGATAGGAGAACATTAGATTGGGTGTAATGTTGACTTTATCAGTCACTACCTGCTTCCAGGTTTTTAGCTGTCCTGCTAATAGAAATTTGCCAAGAGTGTGATACCCTGCCTTCTCCTATTTCTTTATAATTCTATTTTGCAAAGGTAGACCTACTAACCCACAATCTGGGTATTGAGGGATGAATTAAAGAGATCTGATATTCTTCCTGCAGTTGCATGAACCTTCTAGTTATTGCACGCAAAAACCTATACTGGCATCTTCAGAAACGCTGGTAGGTGGACTCAATAATCAGCCAGCATTTTCTGTAGGTAATAACAAATAGAGGAGGGGCTTCCTTCAGCTGCATGTCATGTTCCACGCCTAAACCACTTCCGGGAAGCCGCTGCTGTTTCAGCAGCAGGTATGCCGTTTGAGCCTGCTCGTCGTGGAGTTGGGGACATTTTAACAATGGAGCAGGATGTGGCGTGTAGTTGTAAGCGAAGAGGAGAAGGAGTCCTAGGAGGGAGATGCCGGAAAGATTACAATGCCCAAAGTGGCATCAGCCAGTAATGGACTGAGGGCACCGCAGCAGAGTGGAGGGGGCGACTCGTAGTTTAAAAACGCAGCACCGGGGACAGGCACAACTAAATAAACCAGCACGGACAAGGAAGAACTAGCTGAATCCTCTTCAGCAGTCATGGCGGAATGTAGGTACCCTCTTCGTGTAGTGACCCCTTGCTGATCGCCGAGGTGGCCCTCCCAGGCGAGAGTGCGGCTAAGGATCGATCACCCGGCGCTCCTGCGCCTAGTTCTTCATTGGATACCCCTGTACAGCGTCATGTCTCTTCCACGCTTTTTCGGGCTGATGAGGCGGGAACCCATACTGCCACTAAGAACAGAGTGGCAAAAATTGAGAACTGAACATCCTAGGTGGCATGATTTGACTTGCTTTTTAATTCAGCATCATGCAGCGACTATCTTTTTTAATATTGCATATCTGGAAGAAGGCAGGTTCAGGTATACTCTCAAATCTTCTCTGATCACTCAGTTCCCTGAGTTGATCTCAAAGCAATTGGCCCTCTGAAGGGCGGCATGCAAATCTTTTATACAGGGGGAGGTTATTTCTTACACTGCCCACATAAACAGAGCTAGACGCAGGGAGATCTTTACTCTACAACAAGGACTAGAGCAAGCCAAAAGAGCAGAAATAAACCTGCACACAGAAGAGTCTACCAGTACCCTGGCAGTGGCAGGCCAGCGCCTCTGAGAGTATTTTATTTCTAAAGACGTTATAAACTAGAAGACATGTTTTAAAACAATTTAGAAGGAAGGTGAGCAAGCGAGATGCCTTTTAGCATGGTCAATAAAAAAGAAAGGCAATCAGGGAGCGATCAAAGAAATTCTAGATGTAAAGCAAAATTGTGTAGTAACAGATATTGGCCAAATACGAAGGGTATTTCTGTGGCATTATGTGAGTCTCTATACATTTAGTAGCAACTCTTTACCTAGAGAAACTGAGGCCGTTTTACACTCAATTCAACTGCCGACCTTGGAAAATGAAGTACGGGAGAAATTACTAAAGCCATAATCTCTTTCCCAACACCAAAGCAGTGGCAGTGATGCCTTACCATCTGAGCTCTACAAAATATTCGCCACGCAGCTTGCAGATTTTTTTGTGGAATTGTAGAACACATTTTTTAAATGCTAAGTCCCCATGGAATTTACAGAGGTGGTAATTGTCAATTTTGTTAAGAAAAATAAGCTCCCAGATCAGCCAGAGTCATATCAACCTATAAGTCTTTTAAATTCTGACTGCAAACTTCTTGCTAAAATTATGACGCTAAAGCTAGCCTGTGCCGCATCATCAGTGGTCCACGGTGAACAAAATGTTTTTTTACGGCGTCGAACCAAGTCAGTAAGTACAACATTTCTCGTGCAGGCTATAGATTATTTCTCCAATAACAAGGTTGAAACAGCTATAATTATGTTAGATGTCGAGAAGGCTTTTGACCGTGTTCAAAGGGAAGTTTTATATACGATTCGGTTTTCCTTTTAGATTGATAGGGTTGTTGCGTAATCTATATGCCAAAGCAGAGGCTAAATTATGATAAATGCTCAGTTGGCTGGGACTATCTCTATATCTCGAGGCACGTGGAAAGGGTGCCCGATGTCACCAGTATTATTTGCTCCATTTGTAGAGCCCTTAGCGGCACCCCTTAGACAAGACCCCGAGATTCGGCTTTCTGGCGCCTCAAAGTTAAAATTATTTGCCAATAACATTATTCTATATCTAGCAGACACAGCTGATAACGTCAATAATGCCTTTTGAAAAACACAATCGTTTTCAGATATTCGAGGCTACAAACTTAACCTGCTAAATTCTGAGGTTCTCTTATATCACTGCTCCCCCTTAACTCTTTTCATGGGTATGCAGCGAAATGGTTTGCTATCTCGTCCCATAAGATATTTTGACATTTTTGTCTCACATGATTTTCTAGACTTATTTAAATTAAACTACATCACTGTCCTCAGTAAACTTAGCACAATGTCGGATGGCAATTGTCAAAATGTCGATTCTTCCCTTACCGATTTTTGTTTTCTTTAATGTAATGGTTTTAGTCGGGCAATCCTTTTTTATGGCAGTGGATCAAATGCTATGCCATTTTTTTATGGCAAGGGAAAAGACCTCGCACTAAGCTATAAGCAGTCCAATTATCTGTGGAAGACAGGGCTTGTCACTTCCCTGTATGTGGAAATATAACTAAGCAGCTTTTTTTAATTGGATAAAAGGTAAGCTACCTCTGCGCCCTCTGACTCCCACAGGATCTTCAACCTCAGAAGTGGAGTTGGTTGCCTTGGAGCCCGTAGTTCCCCCTCCAAACAGCTCAGACAAGTGACTCCATTGGACCCCGCCCCGGAGCCACCTTGTCTCCCTTTTGCTCTGCTACCATCTTTTCTGGATTCTTGGCACCTGGACCATCTCACTCTGAGTTTCCCATGCTGCTTCCAAGCTTTCCTGAGTTCCCAACACCAGGATTGGATCCACTGGCATTTTGAATACAATGTACTCCATCTTTATTAGGGCATCTATGCAATCCGGCGTGCCTACAGGCCCCTTGTCAATATTCGGTCATCCAATGGTCATGCCCTTGACGCCGACTCCTCATTCGTTTGATCTGGCCCAACGGTACTCGATGCCTATGCTTTGGATGGGCCTGCTTCTAAACATGCAACTTCCTCCTCCACATCCACTGACACTAGACACAATGCCAGCGGCATCAGGCCCTGAACTTGCAGCTCAGAACTGGTCACAAAGAGAGGCACAACGGATCATGGATGAGGAGGACTTTAGGAGCAGGATGTGTCTTTCAGCCTTTCCTTGGCTAACGACGACACAGTTCAAGTTCACCCCACTTCCCTGTCACATTTTCCACACTTGAGGTCTCTGTGCCTGTAACTTTCTGAGGACCATCCTCCCCATATTTGTCAATCTTTTCAGGGCAAGCTCTTCCCTAGTATCCCGACGTAGCATACAATCATTCCCTGCTCCCTGTCTTGCAGTCTCGTACATATCGTGCTACCCCATTTCTGTGTTTTTCTCTTTTTGCCAGTGGAAGGCCTAGGTTAATCAGCATTCTCTTATGACGTTGTGCCTGAGTCCTTCCATATTCTCACTATTTCTAGAGGTGTCTGCACATCAATAAGTAGTCCAGTGGCATATTCTAATCTTTTTATCACTATGTCCCAGACATATTGGAGTTTAGAGCATTTCCCATTATGTGCAGAGGATGGTACCCATCTAACTACTGGCACATAGCCATATATCTTCCTTGGCCCTACCCATTCTGTGTAGGAGGACTCTGGTATAGTATATTATGCAAAACTTTCAATTGGTTCAGGCGGAAATGTGCCTCTATGGCATCTTCTTGTGGGAATTGCAATGCAGCCATCCAATCGTCCTTGTCCGGATCCCATGTGTGACTCTGCCTACCTGCCCACAACAGGTCTAGTTCACCCTGTGTGTTTCTCAAAGTGTGTTGTATGTTAGGGAGATATACTTAGTGGTCATGTGGCCGTACAGTAACTGTCTTTCCAGGGGAGAGTCTTCTTTGATCACCTCTGCCAGTGGGGTCCTTGCTTGCAGTGCATCGTAATTGTGGATTTTTAAATATTTGTGTTGGAGCCTTGTTATTTTTGGCTTGGAGGTAGGCAAATGGCACAATACCGTTTGCGTCCCACACATCATACAGTGTGGAGAGGCCGATATCATTCCACTTGTGCCCAGCCATCAGTCTCTTCTCCCATCCCTTTTCTTAATGTAGCTTATGTAATATGTATAGCACCATTGCAGTAGCTGGGAGGGTGTCGCTGCTACTCAGTCTCCGTAGAGGACATCAAGGTAGCCTCACTTACACATTTTGCTGACATGACGGATCATTGAGTGGGGCGTATGCCCATTCGTTCACTATGCTGACCTGGGTTTCTTCGTAATATTGGTGAATGTTCGGTAATACTATGCCCCTTTTGTATGCAGATGTTTGTAGGGTAGACAGCACAATCCGTGACGGACCATCTAGCAATAGTAGGGATCTTAACAATGTATTCATTGCTTGGAAGAATGCATTGGATAGGGCATATGGGATATTTTTTAGTATGTAACTAGATTGAGGTAATGTAATAGTTTTAAAGATCGCCGCCCCACCAAAAGGAGAGTGCGGTAGTGCTTTAGAGTATTTTGCTTTCATCTCCAGACAATGGAGAAGCGTTTTTGGATATCCACCATCCGAGTTATTTGAAGTGCTGCGTTGCAATCTTTAATGGAGTGGAAACGTGTCCATATATTACCCAGCTACCCAATGGTAATATCGGAGATTTGTCCTAGTTAATTCCTAGCCCTGAATATTGCCTATACACTGCAAAAAAACTCTCCAATTCTTACAAGGCATACCTCCAGGTCTGCCAGATATAGTAGGATATTGTCTGCACACAGAGATATGCATTCTCTTCCCATCGCCAGTCCCATACCTGGGCATCTACCCGTATCGATTCAGCCAGGGCCTCTATTGCCAGAGCGAATAGCATGGGCGACAGGGGACAGCCTTGTCTCATGCCCATTTTTATGGGGAATTCAAAAGAGAGGACCTCGTTCACTTTGAGTCATGCCCTAGTGTTCGTGTAGAGAAGTTTGGTTCATTTCAGAAATGTAGGCCTGAACTTCATTTTTCCCATAATTGCGAACAGGAAGGGGCATTTCACTGAGTCAACAGCTTTATTTGCATCTAGCGAGACCACAGTGAAAGGTACTTTCAACCCCACAGTATTATTGTAGAGTCATGAAGGTTGAGTTTGGTAGACCTCTGGGGCATAAATAAACCTATTCTGGTCGGGGTGCACTAGATCTGAGATCACTCCTCATAGTCTGTTTGCCAATCCTTTGTAACTAACACATTGGTATCTGTGCTGAGGAGCGATGTCAGCTGGTAGGAATCTTATCTGTCTTTATGCTTCCATGCTTTGGGAATAAGCAAGGTCCTCGCAGTGCATAAGACTCTAGGGAGCTCTTCCCTTCAGTATGCAGCAATGTACAAATGTAGTGCTGCGGTTATCCTGCATTACATTTTCTTTAGGAACTCCCATTTAAGCCTGGGGCTTTCTCAGATTGTAGTTGTGTAAGTGAAAGGTGTACTTTTTCCCTCCTTAAGTCCCCTTCAAGCTCCAAGGTCCTATTTCTCTCTTGCCGCCTACTAGGGAAACCCAGAAAAAGTTTTGTAGCTTCAGCTCAAGTAGTATTAAGTTTTCTGCATAGGACTCCTGCGTATGATCTGCCATTGTTGCTGCTATTTTCTCACCGCCTGTAACTTTCCTGCCATTCGGTACTGCGACCTTTTAAGTGAGTCCTGCCAAATACCATACTGCTGAGCCGTACTAGAGGTTTTCCTGCCTTATTTTCTGCTTCATATATCCCTTTTTATTTGGTTGTGTAGTACGTTTTGACTTTGTAGCCACTTGTGAGTGGTATTTCTCAATTTTAAGGACAATGCGTGTTTTTATCCCATCTGACGGTTGTTGGGCATACTCATCCTCTAGGGCCAGAAGATCCTGTTATATTTTTAAGAACTATTGCTCTCTTTCTTTTGTCCCCCACTTTGCTTGATATTATCATCCTGGATATCATAGCCTGTAAGCCTCCCATAGAATTGGGGTATCCTACACCGTTCCAATTTTGTTTTTAGAGTAATGCTCTGTGGCTTTATCTAAACGTTCTACTTCCTCTGTTCATTAAGTGCCATGTCGCCATTCTCCACTCTCCCCTTTCCCGCAGTTTTGGTGTTCTAATTTAATGCTCAGTGGCACGTGATCTGATATCCCCCTTGCTTTGTATTCCAACTCCGTGAATCTGCTAAATGTCGAAACCGGGATGAAGAAATAGTCTATGCGAGAATAGGCGTTATGGGTCCTGAATAATATAAATAGCATTTCCGTGTCTTGTGGAGTGTTCTCCATATATCCCACCACCACTGCTTGTATGAAACTCTCTAGTCTTCCTACCTAGGGTTGATGTATCTGTCTAGTACAGGTTCTGTCCAGGTCTGTGAGCGGTGTCATTTTAAAATCCTCACTTAGAATGGTTGTGGCCTGTGGACCAAATTAATTAATTAATTAATTTATTTATTTATTGAATTTATTGAGCGCGACAGCTACCCATGAGGGTTTCCCGGCGCTAAGAGACAGATCAACAACATCAGGCAGAAGATTTAAAGATCAAAGAGCCAGGTTTTTACCGCTCTGCAAAATCGCATATGACAGTTTTCCATCCGAATGGACAAAGGAAGTGAGTTCCACAGTCTGGGTCCTAAGTTCGCAAAGGAACCACCGCCCATTCTGGTGAGTTTAAACTTTGGTACATTGAAGAGATGATGGGATGAGGAACGAAGTGAGCGAGCAGGAAGGTAGGGGCTGACAAGGGCCTGAAGGTAGAGGGGAGCTGATCCGATTTTGATCTTATGCATAAAGCTCAAAGCTTTAAACTTTATCCGATTTTCAACACGAAGCCAGTGCAGCTCTCTCAGGCGTTCTGTAATATGGTCACGTTTCCGACAGCCACAGAGAAGCCGAGCTGCGGCATTTTGTACCAGCTGAAGGCGCCGTGTGACGGCCTTGGTAGACCCCAGGTAGAGCACGTTGCCATAATCTAATCTCGAGGTTACCAAGCCATTCACAACAGATCTCTGGGTGTTTTTGGGGAGTATCCAAAATATTTTACGTAGCCATCGTAGGATGGTAAAACAGGTGGCTGCGACTTTGTTGACCTGATCTTTCATGGATAGTCCCCTGTCGATAATTACTCCCAGGTTTCGCACTTGTTCAGATGGAGTTGGTAGGGGACCCATGGTAGTAGGCCAATGTCTTAGGTTCCAGAAGTCGGGTGTGTTACCAAGGACCAGGACCTCAGTCTTTCCGCCATTTAATTTGAGTAAGTTGCTGTTCATCCATCCAGATTCTTTGCTGGGTAACATTGTAGGGTATTGGTTTGTAGCCCTGGAGGGATGTAGACCTTGATGAATTCCATTGTTTACCCTTCCCAACCCCCCAGCACTGTTGTGCATTTCCCTAGGTCAACCTCCATACCAGAGTAGCATGGAGAGCCACTGTATTCTTGATCAGTATTGCCACCCATCCTAAGTCTGTGGTGTATCCCGAATGGCCTACTACTATATATTTTGGTCTCCCCAAAACTTCACATTTGGAACCTTTCATGTGCGTCTCCTGAAGAAACATCACATGTGCTGCATATCACGTGAATGCTTTAGCCACAAGACCTCGTTTAATTTTACTCTTTAACCTGTTGACATTTCATGTCAGAAACTTAAGAGCATGCACTGCCATTATCTGTGTTTCCAGTCCCGACTCCTGCATATCTTTCCATCCACAGGGTTGTGTGTGCCCCTTGTGAACCCCATCCATCTTAGTATCACTGCCAACATATGAACTTTACCTTAACTCCCTCCCCAAACTACCTTACCATGGTGCGATCTTTGAACTAGCCATTACCCCAATACACGATATGACTGTGTCCCAATCATACTGAGTAGTTCTTGAGTTATAAACATTGGTAAACAGCACTATATCTCTACAGTATGCCAGTGTGGCCTGCAAAAAATAAACAGAACCGTTGCAAACTCCTTCATTGGTGCCCAATGGGTATTGCGGGCCTTCAGGCTTTTCTGTCCAGGACCTGATGGCTGTATGGCAGCGCCTCAGATAACCTCCTTAGATGTTATTGAATTAATCACAACGGGATCAGTTCCTTGCGGTTCCCTCCCTGCTCTGAGTCCTCCTCCCTGGAGTCCTCCATCTCCCTCGCCAGGGCTTCCCACTTGTTAATGGCCGGTCAGCCATTTCTGTTGAATGTCTGCCACTACTCTTGCCCTTTCAGATTCTGGCTGGTCTTTTGTGGGAACTGTCTTTGGACGTCATCGTGGCTTGAAGTGCCTCGTCAGCCTGATGCTCGGGTTGTTTCTCTGTCGTCATTGGGATGTGCCCTGATAAATTATCCAGAGTTTTGCTGATAAGAACACCGCATAGCGGAGGTCCAGCTGTCTTAGATGATCTTTGATCCTTATAAAGGCCTCACTTTGTCACTGTACCATTGTAGTGTAGTCCAGATAGATGTTAACATTCTCCTCTCCACCCGCCAGAACCTGTATGCATCCACAACATTTGCAACATTGCATCTTTGTCTCAGAAGTTGAGCAGTCTGACCACTGTGGCTCAAGGTGGAGCGTCAGGCATGGGCACCTTCCCATGGACCCTATCAGCACGTTCCACAGTGAACCATTTTGAGGTTTTGCCCCCCACACCACCTGGATAACCAGTTCTCCAGGAACAGTTCCATGCTAGTATCTTCACCCTCTCTGGGACTCCCACCAGTTGAATATTGTTACGCCAAGACCACCCTTCTGCACTTTTCCAGTTAGGGTAGCCATCTCCGGTTCTCGTGCCTTTATGCGGGTGGTCCATTTGGTCACTGTGGGTCTGACTTGGGCTAGGGTGGATTAGGCATCCAATACTCTGTACACCAGTTTCCTGTGGTCGGCCTGATGGAGATTCACCTCCTGTGCCACGGCATCAACGTTAAGTTCTGGGCCCGTCTTTGTCATCTTTATGGCTGTCGTGTGAGCCTCCAAGCCTTGGTTAGGTGCAGTTGCCACCTGCCTATTGTTTTCACCTTCAGGGAAATCAGTACACTTTAGTTGAAGAGATCTGTCTGTTTAGGGGCAGACCATTTTAATCCTGCTGCGACTCTGGCCCAGACCCTCCACCACGCTAACAGTTTTGGGTTCTACAGCTCTCATCTGGTTCCCCAAGCCCACAAGTGTGGTCCGTTCTGAGCGCCTGGGGCCGCCACCAATTGGCGCCATTGTGCTGCCCCGGTTCAGCTGCTCCCCTTGTCTCTCCAGGCGGTGAGCCCCACCAGGGGAAACCCAGCCAAGCCAGCTACCACATCAGCACCAGGTCATGTCCAGCTGCAAAGCCTAGAGCACGTGCACACACACCAATGTCGTACCTCCTCTCTTTCAGACTGTCGCTCCTAGCGTCTCACGGTCTCCACAGCACATACTCCTCTGGTCTGTGGGCTTGTAGGCCGGAGTAGTTCTTGACCATCAGTAGCCCCAATTCGCAGTTCTGTTTTCCAGGTGGTGCCTGCGTCCATGACCTTCCCAAGATTCTGAGGCCACCAGTCACTGGACCAGAATTTTTGGGCCTTCCCATAGAAAATGATCTCCGTCTTACTGGCATTAAATTGAAGGGGGTTGGTTTGCATCCAGATGTTAATGTGGGTCATGCAGTTTATAAATCTAAGTCCTAGTGTCAGTTGGGTTGGGTCAAAAGTGATCACTAGTTGTATGTCGTCTGCATACAACACTGTGTCGAACCCATGAGATTTGATCACCCTGGCCCGGGGTGCCACATAGAGGTTAAAAAGCATGGGACTTAGAATGGATTCCTGGGGTCCTCCCTTATCAACCGTCCGGCTACAACAGACGAGAGTACCAAGTTGTACCGTTTAGGTTCGATCCTTTAAATAGCTCCTTAGCCAGTTTAGAGCAATTCCCCTGACTCCTTTCTCCCACAGTTAGTTCACTAAAGTCCTGTGGGAGATGGTGTCAAAAGCAGCTGACAGATCTAGTAGGACAAGCATGGCTGACTGCCTGTTGTCCTGGGCAAGTCTTATATCTTCATCTACCTCTATCAGCGATGTTTCAGTGCTGTGGGCCGCCCTGAACCCTGATTGAGAAGGGTCCAAAAAATTATGGCTTTCTAGAGATGTTGTGAGTTGCTTATTAACCAAGGACTCAAGTACTTTCCCAAAGTAGGGAAGAACCATAGTAAAGGGCAGTGGATCCACACAGCAGCCCCTTCCTCCTTCCTTCCGCACCATCAGGCAGGTAGGCCAAGTCTGCTCCCCAAATTCCTAGTAGAGCTTGTGGGAGGGCGAGTGTTCGGCTATTTACTGTCCTTAAAGGCCATTCATTCGGACCAGTGGGTTCTACAAATTGTGGATAGGGGTTACATCCTTGCCTTCCTTCAGGTTTCATGTTCCATCCCTCCTCCACCTTTTCCCCCTCCTCCAGACTACATTGCCATACTACAGGAAGAGTGGCAGCTCTCCTACTGAAAAAAGCAATTGAGTTAGTGCCAGAGCTGGAAAAGGGTAAGGAATGTTACACATGTTACTTCCTGGTGCCCAAGAAAGTCAGCTTTTTGCGTCCCCTTCTGAGCCTCAGGAAATTGAGCTTCCTCTTCAAAAAGGAAAAGATCAAGATGCTGACCCTAGCTCAGGTGTGTAAGGAAATACGTATTTTTCTATGGTCACTCCCAATGATTTGGAGACAGAAGTTGCTGTCCTTTTTACTTTGAGAGTGCCCTGAGTCCTGCAAACCAGACCTCAGTGCCAGTGTCCTAATCTTCAAGTGTGTATGTTTGATTGGCTTATACCCAATTGACACAAGCTAATTTACTTCTCAGTCCCCAATATATGGTACCGGGGTACCCAGGTTCTCTAAGTTAGGGTATCTCCTCAGGGACTTCATCACTTCTTGTGCCATCCTGAGTGGGAATAGGTCAAATGTGACTCCCAACCTGCCATTGCAGACTGGAAGGGCATTTTAAGACTGCTAACTTAACTTTGCCATTTTAATCACTGGCAAAGCTCCACCTCCCTTTATAATGTGTGTAAGTCTCTCGTACAGCAGGCCTATTGAGTCAAATTAACGTTTTTACTGGGAGAGATACTGGTAGCTAATTGACGAGTACAGAGTTACACGCTGAACACCGCAGCTGTGCTAACTTCTGAATGAGACTACCAAAATTGGTACTTCAGGGTATCAAACAACTCGTTATATAAAGTTTGACTTGATACCCAAGTCGAAATTAATGTAACACGTTGCCGCATGGAACTTTTAGAAAGTTGTCACTCTGCTACCCAATTTTCCAGTGCCCATTTGCTGAGTCTGGCCAAGAGATATCCTTCTGCCTATCTGGACAGGTAACAATAGAGGCCTACCACTGGAAACCACATGGGGTGTTGGCCCAAAAGGCGAGCTTCAAAGCTCACCTAGAGATGGGTGCTCTTTTGTTTGTGTAGAACGGCGTTGAGACAGGGAGTGGGAAAAACTAGCCAAACCAGTTTTTCTGTGGGAGTGTAGCTCACAGGTAGCTGCACCTCTAGGGCAGACTACTGAGCTCCTCACACCAAGAGGGGTCCCAACATCTTTGAGTGGGCACAATAGAGCACTCTGGGATAGCTAGATACCACACTTCAAAGGAAGTTGTCATCAGACGAGAGTGAACCTTATAGCCCATTGGCCAGTGACCGGCTGACTGTGAACTCCCCCAAGGGCACTTTCTGGGCATAAAAAGGGCAGCCTGAACTCAGATCCCGCTTGACTGGAGAAAAGAACCAGAAGAGGACTGCCCTGCTGACCCTGGAACCGGCAAAGAAGGGCTGCACCAAAGTTGAATTGCACTTGCTGCTCCTTTGGCTGTTAAAGGAAAGGCAGCTGTGTTCTGCTCATGTAGAAGTCTCCCCCTGAGCCCAGTTAGAAGGAGAGAATCTGAGAGTCGGTTGGCTGACTTCCTGTTTGCAGCAAAAGGTCACAAAAGCTGAAGTAGCCTGTCTGGTGAGTTGGAAGCTGAGGTCACCAGATCATCGTGCCTTGTACCTATGCAGCCTAAGAGATGAGGACTTGATGTTCAAAAGTTGCACCGAGTCTGCTGGACCCAGCAGAGTCGTTGGAGTGCAGATCGGTCACCCAAAAGGAGAGTTATCGCCAAAAGAAGGAAACCGCTGATTCCGCTGATTCCGCTGTGCTGGGCGGACTGGACGTCTGCTGACCCTGAGAGAAGTTCGAGGGACGTCGACCCCTGTGGCCAGAATCACCCCACCATGACCTTGGATTAGGAGTAGCCCCATGAAGACCCCCATCGACTGCACAGCATGATCAGCATCTTTGAGCATCTTAATCATCCCTATCCCTTGCATCAGGACCACTCTATAGATGTAAATGGCAAGAAGCCACTGATGCTGGAACTGGACTGAAGACTGCTTTTCTTGGCAAGGTAACTGTTTCTTCAGATCGTGTTGCTCAGCTTGACTGGCTTCCTGCTGGAGATGGTCGGCCAAAGTAACTCTAAGTAACCACATTCTATCTTGACAAAAAAAGGTTATTGAAAAAGTTTCTAAGTGTCAAATTTGTTGAATTTGACAATGTTTGTTCATGGTTAAGTGAAATGTCCTAATTAATTTTTTGTGTGTACATTTTATACCTCTGGAACCCTCCAGTGGGTCTTTTTCATTTTGGTGTCCATAAAATCCTAAAGATAAACCTATTTTTATAAATTGGTGTCTGATTTCTTGACTATCGCATTTCATTCTCCTCCAGTTTTTTGGTGCTGTTTAAATGCTTTACACTTGTTCCTTTGCTTAAGCCAGACTGCTCAAAGCCACAGCTACCCAGGGTTGAGCTCTGATTTACCAAACAAAACCCGACTAGTCCTAAAGGGGTTGGTAGTGTTTTGCACGGTGAGGTCACACAACCACAGCACATAATACACCCCATTTCCTCACAAGGTGTAATAGACGTTGAAGCATGGAGACTGGATGGTACCTCTCGACAATCAAGATGCATACTTCCACATCCTTATTCTGCGGTCACACAACAAGCACTTGCGATTTGTTGTGGGTTCTAACCACTACCAATTTGCAGTACTTTTTTCACTTAACCTCTGCATCTTGAGTCTTCATGAAGGTGATGGCAATGGTTGCGGCCCATCTGAAAAGGTCAGGAATCCCAATCTTTTCATACAAGAACAATTGGATAATCAAAGCTGGCTTTCTAGAAGGTATGTGCCATCTGCAATCAACAGCATCCCTGCTGTTTAACCTGGGCTTTTGAATCAACGAGCCCAAATCTCACCTGTAGCCCTTCCAACAACTCCAGTTCATAGGGTCAGTTCTGGACTCTACCCTTCTCTGTGCCTTTCCTCACCTGAGAGGATCACCAACATTCACGAAATGGTTCCCATCTTTCAGCAAGGTGCACGAGTTCTAGTTCTGAAGGTTCTAAGATTCCTAGTCTGCTGGCTTCCTTTATTCCCGAAGTCCTGCACACATGTTGGCACATAAAGGCCCTGCAGTGGTGCCTCCTCAGGCAGTGGCTAGTACGGGAGGACCTGGCAGACTCCATCCTGATCACTCCATTGCTGTGGTGGAAGTGGCTTGGTGGGGGAGTGAGGTAAATATCATCTGCGGGATGCCCTTCCCTCTCCCTCAGGCCATGACTATGGTAGGGACAGATGCCTCCACCTTGGGGTGGGTAGCTCACCTGGAGGATCTGGAGATCAGAGGCCTTGGGTTCTTCACATCAACCTGTTGGACCTGCGAGCAATTTGAAGGTCATCAGCCTCCAACTAATCAAACATCTGGAAAGAAACAACCTGCTGGACCCCTCCCAATTAGGATTCAGAGCCAACCACAGCACCAAGACGGCCTTGATAGCAGCGACAGATGACATTCGCACTCTACTCAACAGAGGAGAATCGGTTGCCCTTATCCTTCTTGACCTTTCTGCAGCCTTCTACACGGTCTCGCACCACACACTCATCAAATGTCTACACCAGATCGGAATCAAAGAGGACGCTCTCAGATGGATGCCATAATTCCTCACGGGGCCCACCCAGAAAATCCGCCTCCCTCCCTTCACCTCGCAACCCAAGCGCACCATCTGTGGCATCCCTCAAAGTTGATCCCTCAGTCCAACCCTCTTCGACATCTACATGTTGTCGCTAGCAGACATCGTCAGAACCCACAACATCAACATTATCTCCTATGCCGACAACACCCAGCTCATCCTCTCACTCCCAGCCGGCCCGCACCACCACAAAGTCCACCTTCTACGTCTACATGAAGAACATCTTGGCCTAGATGAAGGACCACTGCCTGTAACTCAACAGACAAAACTGAAGTGCTGATTTTTGGCAGCCACACCGCCCTCTGGAACGACTCCTGGTGGCCATCGGAACTTGGACCCACCCTACACTGTAAGACCACACCCACAACCTTAGCATCATTCTGAACAGCGCACTCTCCATGAAACAACAGGTCAACACCGTCTCCTCGGCCTGCTTCTGCAGAATCTTCAAATGGCTCCCCATCAGCACTAAAAAAACAGTGATGCAGGCCCTCATCACCAGCCGTTTGGATTATGGCACCACACTCTATGCTGGCCCCACCAGCGAACTCATGAGAAGACTACAGACAATACAGAACGGAGCAGGCAGACTGATCCTTAACCTGCCCAAAAGGACCCACATTACCCAGCACCTGGGAGACCTCCAATGGCGCCCCATCCAGAAATAATGCATTTTCAAATTCCTGACCCACGCCTTCAAAGCCCTTCATGACCAAAGACCTGCATTCATGAACCACCGCTCAAAATTCCACCAACCTTCCAGAAACTTCCGCTCCGCCAACCTCACCCTCGTACAGACACCACCCATCCCCTGCTGCCACACCGGAGGATGCTCCTTCCACCTCAAAGCCAAGTCCTGGAACGCCCTCCCCCTACACCTCCGAGCATTACCCTCGCTGACAGACTTTAGGAGGAAGCTCAAAACCTGACTGTTCAATTAAATCCCGCAGCCCAGCGCCTGGATACCCTCACTAGTGACATGCTGCGCTTTACAAGCATTGTATAAATGCTCAATGGGAAAAAATGGATGGAAATAGATATTGTTGCGCCATGGTGGGTGCTATATAGCCTCCATGACCTCATATGGTGCCACTTCTGGTGTCAATACCAAGCCAGTACCCCCTACTGGCAACATGAGAGCTCTGAATTCTGGATCCAGTATGGTACCCTCTGGAGTTATTCTACAGGTGAGGAATCTGCAGTAGATAGATTATCTGCACGTCACAAAAGAGGCCCCCGGTCCGTAGTGAAGAGGAGGTCTATGCTGTGATTGAATGTGTCTTAGTGCATGCTGGGAGATTTCCCTTTATAGGACAGTTCCCCTCACACACCAGAGGTGTCATGCTTCATCATGGGGGTACCTCCTCATGTGAGAGACCTAGTCTTCACATGGGCTACAACCCCCTTGCTACAATGGAGGAGCTCAGGGATGTTTTAAAGTGGACAAGAGTGAACTAAAACCCCATGAGAGTTTGGTGTAGTGAAAAAGGTGCAGTGCTATTATATTGGTGGTTAAAACTGGCTACGAGGTCAGCTATAAAGAAATTTAAATTCAGCTGCCTGGTGTCAGGATTGAAAACAGAATTTAGCTTGTAACACAGGTGCCATGATTCAAGGCCTCTGTGTTATTACAAGACCAACATGTTTCAGCCTATCATACCTAAGGTAGTGTCATGGCTTTCTTCAGGGTCGGTAATGTAGCAACTGCAATGAATAAGTGAGTAATGCGTGAAAAAAACCATAGAAAAACACGTGAAAAGTAAATGGAGCTATACTGAACCAAAATTTTTCGCTGTTCCCTATGATGGAGACAAAAAACAGCGTGTCATAATTATACACAAAGATACATCACAGGTTCACAATCTAGATCCTCCAATTGCTCATGAATTCAAAAACAATACTATACTTAGAATAATTGTGTGATACACTAGGATGCGTAACTCACCATTCCGGTTATACGGAGTTCACCACATCTGTTCTGGCTTCTTAGCCAAATGGTACGATACGCCACAACCTGTAAAGGAAGGTTCGTAGCTTTTAAAACCAGACAACCCCAGAGGGGGGAAAAGTTAAAAGAGTGGAACGCTCTGTCATGAATAATAGAGGGGTACGCAGGTACGAGATGCAATTTGTCCATTAGCTGATGTGTAGGCAACTAAATGACCCCAGGAGTAGTCCCAGAGGGGTGCGCAGACATGGGTCACAGAATGCGAGCCTCAACTTCCCATTCCAGGACGGTTAAGGGATGGCTGGAGGGGGAAGGAGAAGGAAAAAGGGGCAGATGGTGCCCCTGCTGGCTAGTAGGGGCATTGAGGGCAAAGCACGCTGATTACAGCTGTTGTGATGCCAAAAGAACCTCCGTAGGAGTGCGGTGATGTCCTAAGTAGAGGTGCGTGATGGAAGCGCCACTAACGAGAGGCTGCATGATGGGGGGGCCTGTCGCAGCGCTCGTACCAATGCAGAGCCATACGATGGTCGGCCTGAAGCCGGAGAGTGAAGAGAGGCGTGGGGCAACAGTAGTTGTAACCCGCCGGGGAATGCGTCAAAGCGGGATGTGGAAAAATACCGACAGGGGTGAAAAAATCTTACCGCCAAAAGTGCAGTCACGCCCCACAGATTGAAGACCCCTGATCTAGACCGTGGGTACTGCAACAACACACTAATTGTAACAGCGAACGTGTTGTCTACCTTATCACCTGCCCCTGCGACCTAAGGTACGTGGGTACGACCACTAGAAAGATACGCACTAGAATTCTTGAACACAAGAGCACGATTAGATGTGCAAAACAAATAACAAAATGTACTAAACATTTCTTTGACTTACAGCATGGAGCTGACACACTTAGTTGGACTGTCCTTGACAAACCAAATCTGAATGCCAACACAGCCGATCTGGCAACTAGACTCCTCAGGTTGGGACAGAGGTGGGTGTACAGGCTGGGCACCGTGGAGGTGGGACTCAATGATGATATTCTATGGCTGGCACTGGCATGATCACCCCCGTACTGGCGATGGCACATCTCGCCTTGCCTCCCTGTCTTTTATTAGCGCTGCGACCAGAATACTCGATATCCCGCCTTGTTTGGCCGCTCATCTGGCAGCTCATCAGTTAAGCGCCTTCACTTTAGCAGGGGCTCACCCTGCTCTTCAGCCCCGGTCCACTCCTGTTATTTGGGACCTTGCGTGGTAGTTTCTGAGCCGCTAGTACTTCCACACTGGCGCTTCCATTAGCGCTAAAGCCGTCCTCATGCGCATCTTCGTTCCACCAACAGAGCGCTAGATACACACGTTGCCATGTGGGCCCCCGTTGGGTGCCTTTGAGCCCTTCATTCACCCTGACATTTGCACTTTCACCAGCGCACCACTCGATCTGATGCAAACCTTGATACACTGTCCCATTGACAGCGCACAACGTACACACGTTGCCATGTCAACCATCGTGGGAACTACAGTTCCCAATCCACCACCGCTTCCGGCAGATATCCGGCTACGCACCAGTCCGCAGGTGTTTCCCGTTCTTTCAATCAACTGCCTATTTATACCGCACCGCTGCAGCAGTAATCACCCTGTCCCTGGACGAGCACCGCTTGCTCACGGATAACTGCACTTTTGGTAGTAAGGTTTTTTTATTTTTTCACCCCGTCAGCATTTTGTTTCTTTTCCACAGCCCGCTTTAACGCATTCCCCTGGCAACCCCGGCGGGTTACCACCACTGTTGCCCCATGCCTCTCTTCACCCTCCGGCTTCAGGTTGACCATCGTATGGCTCTGCATTGACACAAGCGCTGCGACGGCCCCCCCCCATCATGCAGCCTCTCGTTAGTGGTGCTTCCATCACGCGCCTCTACTTAGGACATCACCGCACTCCTACGGAGGTTCTTTTGGCATCACAACAGCTGTAATCAGCGTGCTTTGCCCTCCATGCCACTACTAGCCAGCTGGGGCACCATCTGCCCCTTTTTTCTTCTCCTTCCCCCTCCAGCCATCCCTTTACAGTCCCGTAATGGGAAGTTGAGGCTCGCATTCTGTGACCCGTGTCTGTGCACCCCTCTGGGACTAATGCTGGGGTCATTTAGTTGCCTACAAATCAGCTATGGGACAAATTGCATCTCATACCTGCGTACCCCTCTATTATTCATGACCGAGCGTTCCACTCTTTTAACTTTTCCCCCCGCTGGGGTTTTCTGGTTTTAAAAGCTACGAACCTTCCTTTACAGGTTGTGGCGTATTGTACCATTTGGCTAAGAAGCCAGAACAGATGTGGTGAACTCCGTATAGCCGGAATGGTGAGTCACACATCCTAGTATATCACACAAATGTTCTAAGTATAGTATTGTTTTTGAATTCATGAGCAATTGGAGGATCTAGATTGTGAACCTGTGATGTATCTTTGTGTATAATTATGACACGCTGTTTTTTGTCTCCATCATAGGGTATATGTTGAACATACTGATCAGCGAAAAACTTTGGTTCAGTATAGTTCCATTTACTTTTCACGTATTTTATATGGTTTTTTTAACGCATTACTCACTTATTTATTGCAGTAGCTACATTACCGAACCTGAAGAAAGCCATGACACTACCTTAGGTCTGATAGGCTGAAACATGTTGGTCTTGTAATAAAACAGTGGCCTTGAATCGTGGCACCTGTGTTACAAGCTATATTCTGTTTTTAATCCTGACACCGGGCAGCTGAATTAAAATTACTTTGTAGCTGACCTCGTAGCCAGTTTTAACCACCAATATCATAGCACTGCACTTTTTTCACTACACCAAGCTCTCATAGGGTTTTAGTACACCCTTGTCCACTTTAAAACATCCCTGAGCTCCTCCCTTATAGCAAGGGGGTTGTAGCCCACGTGAAGACTAGGTCTCTCACGTGAGGAGGTACCCCCATGATGAAGCATGACACCTCTGGTGTGTGAGGGGAACTGTCCTTAAAAGGGAAATCCCCCAGCATGCACTAAGACACATCCAATCACAGCATAGACCTCCTCCTTACTACGGACCCGGGGTCTCTTTCGTGACGTGAATTTATGAGTGGGGAGTTGGCTCCCGCTGGTCCTAAAAACTCCTCTAGCCCTCCTTTGTGACGACACAGATAGATAGATTATCCGCCCAAAAGATTGTTGACGCAGGTAAGTAACTTTTCCTTCTTATCTCCTTTTTTTTCTTTTTCCTTAAAGCCCGATCTCTGCTCATCACTTTGTCTGCCCCCCTCTCAGAAAGGCCTCGGGGGACAAGAAAAAACCGTGGTACCTTTCAGTTCTCCGGCGGGAGATGGTAGCATCCAGGCGGAAACTGCATTATCCACAGCTGGAGAGGGCCGGCCTGCCCGGGTGAGCGCTCATTTGATTTGTTTTGCTTGGATTCGATGCCTTTGACGTGACCTTAGTGGAGACGCGAACGCTCTCGTGCTGTGCTTGCGGGTGAGAGGGCTGTTGTGGTCTCGAAGACTGAGGGGGGGGGGCGAGGGGGGGGGGGCAGCGCGTTTGACCTCAGCTGCCCATGTTACGGGCGTCCTGCCCTGGCGTGAAATTGTGAACTCCTTCAATTTCTTACTAGCCCTGGTCCACTCCTTCCTCTCACTTATAATTAGTTTTCTTTCAGATTTTAATGTTTCAAGGAATACAGTTTGGGACTGCTTGTCCTTTTTCAAGCAGCATTGATAGGCTCCAGAGTGCTAGAGTACACATTGATCTTCGTGGCGAGGTCCTTTTCAAGAATTCCTTTCTCTTCATGGAAACTGCGAAGTACCATCCCTCCCCTTGAAAATCAAACATCGAATTTCAATTGGATTCATGAAAGAGGCCCGTGTGTCATTCACAGTGCTGACTGTTTACTCTGTTTCAGTTGCTGCTAAAGGCATGGATAGGTTGCTGTTCGGTCATTTCAATTTTTTTAGGAAACAATCATACTCTCAAGGCAGCCCAGGACGATTTTCAACCTTGGAGCTGTACTGAATCAGCCTGCCTTGCAAATTGTGACCATTTCAAAAGTGGCATTTGCCTGCCCTAATGTCCAGGATAACCCTGTCTGGGCACCATCTATCTTGGATTTCCTGGTGTCTGAGTCAATGGCTGTCTTCTTACTTCTGGAGCCTTCTCGGAAGGAGAGGACGCAGCTGAGGACACAGCGCTGCATCCTCCCCTCTCCACCCCACATTTATTTCCAGTGTCTGCTGGGTGGTGCGTAAGTCTTTCTATCCCACGCTCAAGACAATCCTCTTTAGCACAAAAGATGTGACCGCATCCTGTGCATGATTACTTCTGCTGATTTCTGCTATGTCTAATGAAGCTCTAGAAGACCACTGATAGGACTGCTGTTCATCTTAGGCGTTCACTGTGGAATGAGATTTCCTCCAATATTCAGATCATTATTGCACACCTCAACTTCCTAAGACCATTAAAACACTTCATTTTCCCACCGTAGCCGATACGGGCCACTTATTACAGTGTTGGTCGGTGTCTACAATGCCAAGAAGAATACCAAGCATATGTGAGCTGAAAAACAAATTAACATACAGTAATTGTGGTTTTGAGTAGGAGTTCCTTGAATGGTTTAATGTTGGTCTCCAGCTCCTTTCACAAGCGGAGTGGTGATGAAGTTCAGTGGATATGAGTTGGGAGCAATTGTATTGTCTTGCAGACTTTATGTAGCACTTCATGCCCTCAAAGAGACCATAAACGGGTCCTATTTGCATTGGGTTACTCTTTGATTGAAAGGATGTGAGGCTGAGATGTTCAATGTAGTATTTCCTACAGGGAGGTGTTAGGTGAGTTAAACATGGTATGGCCTACAGAGTTTGAGAGTGTGAAAATATACCAACTTGTGCATATCTATTCTGAAAATTGTGTAGTTTCTCATCTGTATTTTATTCGTGGAGAGGTCAAGTTCCAGAGCGTAGTCATTTGGACGGAGAACAAGCTGCCACCAATTTTGGATTATTTGAAGAATGGGATGGTCAAAAAAGGTGCCGGTCTGGAACGAAATGGAATTGTATAGTGATCAGTGCGAAGTTTCTGTTAAAGGTATACTGCATCAGTACTGTGGATTGCTCAATGAGTGATGCAGGGTGATTTGTGTAGCACAGCTAGCCGAGTTCATCATTTCACAAGAGATGATGCCTTTTGTCATGCAAGTCCAGGTATGTACGTTGAGAAGCTGCTCAGCATCTGCAATCTGAATTCCAGCTATGTGCTCAGAAGTGTATGAGAACGAATGTAACCTTGCAGCAAGAAGTAATTGTTGGTTCCAAGCCAGAGTTAGTTTCTAAAGCGAGTGGATTGGCACTCCTGGGTGCTTGCCATGGGGCAATCAGTCCTGCCGCACTTCTGCTCTGCCGTGCCAGGCGTAGGTTCATGAACGCAACAATGTTCGAAAGGGATATCATTCAAACATTAAACTAATTTACAAATGGGCAGCAGTGTTTATAATAGCACATCCCCTTGGTATTCCACTGTGTGGTTAAATGATGCTCTTCTCCCTGAGCCTGCTGCTAACAGTCAGCAGGGAGCCAAGGACATGAGACCCTGAATAACCAATTCCAATGGGAAAGGCACCTGATTATTAGTGCAGCCTTCAAATATTCGATAAATACAATTTCAAATTAGGCATCCGGCCACTGAAATGTCCACTCAGAATAGGTACTTCAAGAATAAGGCTTTCTTCGAAAATCTTCCTTGAATAAAAACAACTAATGTGTTAGTTCCGATTTCGGAACTTCTTTAAGACTGTAAAATTGCATAAACAATTTATTGATGACATCCAAAAATGGCACAGATTGTACACCACAATAATCTAACATTCATTATATTTCTATAAAATCCTTATATACAGCTTCTAATTCATCTTAAAATGTTCCTAGACTACTTAATCCAAATAACACCATGGGCCAGATTTACCAACACATCACGGAACGCAGTGCAGCTGCCAAAAACTGTGCACTGCGTTGTGTGACAGAGATGGAGCAGGAGAGCGCCATATCTGCAGAGATAATACACTCTCCGCTCCATTGCGCTGGCATAAAATGTTGCTGCTGTGCGCCATGCACACACACCTTTGCGCCATAGGGCAAGGGTGGGTGCGTGAATCTAGCGTAGGTTTTGTACTGGAAGGGTTCCCTTACAGGACAAAATACTATGCCTAGACACGTTTTTAAACGTTTCCTACTTTGCATGTGTGCTGTACAGTGCAGCACACATGCAAAGTCGGAAAAGAAAGGAGAAATGAAGATATTTCTCCTTTTAACGCCTGCTTTCAAATGGTGTTAATGTTTGACGCAAAACCCATCTACCAAAAATCTGAGACAGGGTTGGGAATGCCCATGTAATGATCCCTTGATGCTAAGTAAGACAGTTTACACTTTTTTGCGCAGCAAAGTAAATAATAAAAAAAACATTTTGTGCTGGTTTGTGTCACTTTTATGATGCAACCACAGCACAAAATGTTGGTAAATCTGCCCCCACATATTTTAACCATGACAGATGAGCGTACATAGGGAGAGGATGTGGTCTCACGGTTAGACTGCTGACTTTGGAGCTGGCAAACCAAGGTTCGAGTCTCGGGGTCGACTCCACATCCTGTGATTCTGGGGAAATCACTTAATCTCCCCGTGCCTACCAAAAAAATGAATGTGTCCCTGTGTGACGTAGCTGGTGCTCATGTAAAGCGCTCCAATTCCTTTAGGGCGAGTTCACGCTATATAAATCTGCATGCGAAAAACAAAAAGCTATTTTATGAACAGAATTGTGTAGTCCTATATGTTTTTAAAGCATTGAAAAACCAAACGTAGGGGCAGATTATGGCTTCTTGGAAATTTACTAGCTTTATGTGTTATGGGTTAGTGTTGTTTAAAACCCAAATATATTTACATTTGGGGGCGGAGCTTGCTCGCGACTAAGATGGCCGCTTGAGCAGAAAGCTCTGGGTTGCCATCGCATAATCCATTAATTATCCGGCATCTGAATGATCGATGCGGCTTAACTATAGCCGATCCTGGTTCTGGTGAAGTTTGGGAGTGCAAGGAGCTGCCTCCGATCCCTGTACTCCCCCAGACGGCTGAGCGGGCAACCTCTGCCAGTGAAAGACCTGCATCCCCGAGCTGGCGTGACGAGGTTGGATATGACGGAGCGCCGGGTCACGGAAGTAGAGGAAGCACAGACAACGTTGGACGCCGAACATAAGCAACTGGGAAGAGTGATGCAGGTTTTACAGGATAAGACCGAGGACCTTGAAGTGCGGTCCCGTCGCAATAACCTAAGGATCACGGGCCTTCCGGAGTCAACCCAGATCGGCAACATGGAACAATTTGTCGAGAAATTATTAGTAACGCTACTCGGTAGCGAAATGTTTTCTCCCATATTTGTGGTGGACAGGGCACACCGCTCGCTGGGCCCTCGACCAGCCCCTGGTGCTCCCCCAAGACCGATAATCGCAAAGTTGCTGAACTACTGCGATACAGATTCGGCGTGGAGGGTGGCCAGGGAAAGACAAACATTGCAGTATGAAGGATCCATTATATCTTTGTACCCAGACTTCATGATCAGAGTGCAGGAGGCGCGCAGACAGTTTGCTCCACTGAAGAGAAAATTAAGAGAGCACAACATAGACTATGCCATGCTGTACCTGGCTAGACTCTGTGTCAATCGGCAGGGCCATTTGCAAATCTTCACTGAACCAAAAGTCCTACAGAAAGCCCTGAAGGAATGGTCTAAAGAAAAGCGTTGCAGCCCAGAGCAAGGCTCCTTGGAGGGAGTGGAAGGTGGACGATTAGACGAACAGGACTAAACTCTGAACTACTTTAACTGCAGATAAGAACGCTACTTCTGGGGTGGTTCGAGGAGGCCAAACATGAAAATGCATGGGGTTGCAAAGAATAAGCATGATTGACTGAGTTATTGATAATTGGATGGCAATACGGGATCGATTGTGATATCGTATTAGCAGCGTAGGTGTTAGCTCTTAGTGGGGGTTACGCTACAATGTTTTTTGATTTAATAGATATAAAGATGTGGGGGGAGGCGGAGATTTTCTTTTTGCAGATGCACTACATTTGCTTGATGGTGAGCAGAGAGGATACCTAATCAGGTTTAGAAGTTCTACCATGCTAGGCGAGCAACTAGTGAAGCACACAACTGGCGAATTGCTCAGTGGAGGGGGGGGATCTCTTGGTTTAATGTTAAGTTGTTTTCAATTGCTGAACTTTCAGATGGAACAAGGGGAATGTTAGATATCTCGCTGAGGCACAGTTGCGGCAGCCTGGCGTGGGTGGGGGGCAGGAGGGGATGGAGACTCAGACAACATGACAATTTTTCTGATCAATACATTTTCACGCATGTTGATTGCACAATTTGTATGTTCCAATGGCAGACACAGTTGGATAGAGAGCGCACAACCACATGATAGCCCACAGTAGGTCCAATAGTGTAGCAATATATGGTAGGCTTCGAGCACTCACATGGAATGTGAGGGGTCTTAATGACCACAGGAAGCTACGTAAGGTCCTAGCCTACTTGACGAGACACGAAGTAGACATTGCACTACTACAAGAGACACACCTCCCTCTTAATAGCCCCATGCTTCGCAGCAGGGGATTGCAAGGAAACATACACGCAGCAGGTTTTACCACACATGCGCGAGGAGTGCTTACATGGGTGAACCCCAAGGTCACTCTCAAACTCGAACCATTAGACACAGACGGGGATGGACGATATGTGATATCTCGGGTGTAGGGGAAAGGGAATGGACCTACTTATAGGTAATATATACGGCCCAAATTTTGATAATCCAAACTTTTATGCTGCATTGTCTGAAAAAGTACGTATTTGCAGGGAAGGACAACAGCTCTTGGGCGGTGACCTCAATTTAGTTTTGAACCTACGCTAGGATAGATCGGGGGCCGGAGAGACACGTCACGGCGGCAGCCCGAACAGTGACAGATATAATGGTTCAGTTAGACTTGCACGATGTGTGGCGGCAGAGATACCCAGACAAAGGGGGATACACACATTACTCAGCGTATCACGATTTGCACACCCACATAGACTATTGGCTAGCAACCAGGCAGATGTATGAACAAACCCGGTCCTGCGAGGTGCTTCCCCGTGCGCTCTCAGACCATTCCCCGATACTACTAGTTTTAGACACGCCCCAGAAGACTATCCCCCCTTGACTTGGAAGGTTCCCACCTTACTCTTTGCTAGATACAGTATTTAAAGAGGAACTGGCAGAAACGATTGAAACGTTCTTCGCCACAAATGTGGGTTCGGTGGACAGCTTCCAGGTAGTTTGGGAGGCGTTCAAAGTCTATATACGCGGAGTGACCATGACTAAGTACTCTGGAGTCCTTAGAGCAATACGACGGAGACTCACAGATCTGGAAAAGATCCTAGCTAACCTGGAAGCACGTCTCTGGATTAGAGCTGACGAAGATGAAATACAGGAGTTCAAAATACAGTTAGAAGACTATCACGACGCCGCTGATGCGGAAATAAAGCATCTTGGCAAATACGCCACTGCTCGCTCCTACGGAAAGGGCGAAAGGCCGGGCGCGGTACTAGCTCAATTACTTAAAAAAAGATTAGAAAAAACAGTAGTCGCAGAGATCAAGACAGCAGAGGGAGACATACTCACTGAGGAAGCAGCCATAGCAGGGAGATTTAGGCAATATTATTCACAGCTCTACTTGTAGCGGAGGTACTGAAGCGGAAATTTCGGACTACTTAACTCATATAAAGTTGCCGTGGCTAACAAACACGCATCGTGAATTCCTGATGCGATCCCTGGAGAGAGAGACTAAATCACTATCAAGCATGAAATCGGGTAGCGCACCAGGTATCGACGGCCTAACAGTTGCTTTTTACAAGGCGTACTTAGACCTGCTGCTGCCGCACTTAGCCACTTTCTTTGATGAGATGTGTGTGTCAGGCACTATGCCGCACTCGATGAGAGAGTCGATCTTTGTTGCTATCTTGAAACTGGGCAAACCCCCTGTGGAGTGCGCATCCTATCGTTCGCTTTCCTTGCTTAATGTTGACACGAAAATCTTCGCGAGGATCCTAGCAAACAGGCTGGTCCCATTGATCCCGACTCTGGTCACCCCGGAGCAGGCAGGGTTTGTTCCGGGTCGAAACCTTACTTATAATCTGAGAATGGTGTTCGGAGCAGTGCAGCACACTATGCCGGAGATTCAAGCAGTGGCAGTATTTCTTGACATGGAGAAAGCCTTTGACTCTGTCAAATGGCCCTTTATGAGACAGGTATTGACGAGGATGGGCCTGGGGGAAGTCTTTCTGCAGCTTATAGGAGTATTGTACAATGCACCCACAGCCAGGATCAAAATTGGTAATCTGGTGACTGATGCTATACATATTACTAAAGGCACGCGGCAGAGCTGTCCGCTGTCTCCGATACTGTATGCTCTGTTGGCAGAACCTTTAGCCTTTGCGCTTCGAGAATACCATAGATATAAGGGTATACGATTCCCGGGCTACAAACTGATCGTCTCTACCTATGCGGACGATATGCTCCTATACATTTGTGATACGGAGCGTAACCTCTCCCCTGTTCTGCGTGAAGTGGTGCGCTTCGGTGTGGTGTCTGGACTTCGAGTAAACTCGCCGAAGTCTATCATATTTCCCCTTATCCCAGCCACGACACCGTTCGAACCTGACTATCCATTGCAGTGGTCGACAGTCTCGGTGCGATACCTAGGTATCCAGGTACACACGGACTCTGATGTCGTATTTAGGGAAAACTACGGTGTAGTGATTAGTACATTGGAAGATGAGGTGGAAGGCTGGATTCGACTACCACTATCCCTGATTGGCAGAATTTCTATAATGAAAATGGTGACACTGCCTCGTTTTCTGCTCCTTATCTCTAATATAACGTTAGTACTTCCAGGCTCATTCTTTAGGAGGGTCACAGCATTGAAAATTAAATTGGCTTGGGCTGGCAAACAGGCGCAGGTCAGATGGCAAATACTTACCCTACTGTATCATATGGCGGGGCTAGGGCCGCCTGATTTGAATTTATACTATAGGGCAGCACAAAGTGCACATGCTTACCACTGGATGCATGTCTCACCGGACACCCCCCACTTACGCATAGAGAGGGTTGGGCCTCCCCTCGTCCATTACCTGCTCTGCTGTTTTCGCCCCCGGACCGTAGGATGGGGATACTTGACTCAGTCAATGCGACAACGCATGCTTGGCATCACCTTCTAAAGTTACAGGCGGAAGCCATTCTGTATTCCCCGCCTACTCCGCTGGACTGGTTCCACTGGTTGCCCCCGTGTAAAGATAGGGGAGTTACACGAGCGCTCAACTCAATACGGGTCCGGTAAATATGGAACTTGTTTGAAGGAGGCACAGCAAGAAGCTGGGAGGACTTGGGGACTGGGGATGCAGCGCCCACCCTTCCTACTAAATTCCAATTACACAGAACACGGCACGCGATTTTGGGGTGGACTTGATGGAACCGCCTGAGTTGACTGCCTTGTCCTACGTCATTAAAACTGACGATCCGACATGAATAGTTTCTAAAATATATAAACTGACCATGTCCTATAGAGAGAACTACTTCACTAAATCCCGCTTAGCATGGCAGAGAGTCATAGACAGAGACATAGACGACGCAATGTGGACGTACTGCTGCAACAGCACGAAACGTATTTCCCTAAATGGAAGACATCCTCTGATCCATTTTAAATATCTAAATAGGGTCTACTATACTCCAAAGAGATTGAGCAGATATAGCCTCAGAGAAGGATCGAGGTGTGAGCGTTGCAGTGAACAGTTAACTGATTTTATGCACCTAGAATGGACTTGCCCGGGGATAGCCAGATTTTGGGAGCAGGTATTTAGGGAGTTGGAAGCGGTGATTGGGCTAGAACTCACACCGGAGCCAACATTGGCTCTGCTGGGCTAGTCTAAATTAATAACTAAGGGGGTACGCGACGAATTGGCTTGCCGGCATCAATGGCGGACGCGTGAGCGCAGCGCTCTCCGTCTCGGCCCTCACATAATCCGCATACCGATCCTGTGTTGCTGAGCTGCCCGGTGCAACTGACGGGGGAGACCCCCTGGACTCTGGTGGTGCGAGCTGCGGCCCTCTGCCGCCACCGAAAGAGCCGAACGGAACGCTCGAAGGGAGCGGAGGCGAGTGCGCCGGACTGGGCCGTCATCCCCGGGCTGTAGTGAGTGGCTACCCGGAGAGCGTGCGTCAACGTGCGGCCCTGCCGGGAGATGCTGACCCGGTCTCCCGGCGTTTCTGGCGAAGGGGCGGCGGCCTGAATCGGCGGCGGTGAGGACGGCTCCGGGGAGCGCTGGGGGTCCTGGAGCCCCCACCCGAGTAGCGGTGTGCCTGTTGTGCCCTGACCCTGGCCCTGACAGCGTTCGACGGTTTTAGCGGCGCCTACATCGGCCTGGAGGCCCCAGAGACTCTGACGGCGCGCGTCCCCTGAGAGTTGGGGAACAATGAGCGGCGGAGCCCTCTGCTGTGGGCCCCGTGCATGGACGCCGGGCTCCCGTGGAGGCGGTGGGGCTGCGGGGACTGACGGAGCGAGGCGGAACCCCAGCCACACAGGCGGTGCCCCCCAGCGCCTGAAGGGATCCGAAGGAGGTGCTCAGGCGCATTAAGCCGGGTCGTCGCCTGGGTGAGTGTTGCTTGCTCTGTTGGCCCCGGGGACGCGACGCCCAACTTGGACCGGTGGCACTGGGGAGGCCCGTAAGTGGAGAGAGGTGGCCCCGGGTGCTGTCCGGAGCGGCGTGAAGCGGGTCCACGGTCCCGCGTTGGGGCCTCGAAGTGCCGCGACTCCGGACACGGGTGTGAATTGGGCAGTCGCCCTTGAAAAGAGTCCGGTGTTGCTATCCTGGTGCCCCCTTGCTTCCCTGAGACCCCAGGGGTTCCGGAACTTGCCACGACACACTGACCGGGGACCTCGGGCCTGGCGGCGCGGCGGCAGGGAGTCACCGACATGGGGAAAGGTGATAAAACGCAGCCCAAACTCTCGTTTGACCCGCGCAAGCCTAAGGGATCAGCCAGCACGGGGCAGGAGGCAGCCGTCGGCAGCGCGGGCGCGGAGGGCTCGGCAGGAGCGGACATCAGGGAAATGCTGGTGGTGATGGAGAAGGGCCTGCAGGGTAGCTTAACTGCAATCGATGCCAAATTGGATGCACTCACATACCGCATGGACCGCATGTCGGAGCGCGTTGATAAAAATTCGGAGAGACTGGACATGGCCGAGAGGAGGGTCTCACAGGTGGAGGCAGCCCAGACGGAGTGGGACGCGGACCGCAAACAATTCAGCAAGCTGCTGCAGGTCATTCAGGATAAGTCGGAGGACCTGGAGGCACGTTCACGAAGATCGAACATTCGTATCACGGGGGTGGCGGAATCGACCTCGACCGGGAAGATGGAACTTTTTGTTGAAAAATTACTGCATACCCTGCTGGGGGAGGATGTGTTCTCACCCATGTTTGTGGTTGAACGAGCCCATAGATCGCTGGGCCCGCGCCCCAGGCCGGGAGCGCCGGCGAGGCCAATCATCGCGAAGCTCCTGAATTACAGGGACAGGGACGTGGCGCTTCGGATGGCCAGGGAAAAAGGCAAGCTGCAATATGAGGGCATGGACATTTCGATCTATCCAGACTTCACGGCAAAAGTCCAGGAGGAGAGACGTCAGTTCGCACCGTATAAACAACAGCTTCGTGATCTCGGCCTAGACTATGCCATGCTCTATCCGGCGAGGCTCAGGATCAACAGGCAAGGACACTCGCACTTCTTCACTGACCCGAGGGAACTCCAGAAATCGCTGAAGGTATGGTCTCGGGAATGGCAGGGTAGCCCCAGGGGTCCAGGGGACACTCCGGAGACGGCCTCGGGCCTGGATGGGCAGGACTAGTTACTGGTGGGAGGCCGGGCATAACATGAAAGAAGATTGTTGGCCTCATATGCTGTTCGCGGGACACGTACTGCCCTGGCGGTGATTGGGGCGCTTGGAACTGTACAGACAATTGCTGCTGATAAACCGGCATTTCGGAACTACGGGGTGCCCCTCCTGATGGGACTTTTCCTTTGGTGCCATAGAATGTGGTGTACTCTTCAGTCCCTTCGGATCTGTACTTATGGGACTCTGAGCATTGAGTTGGGCATGATGCGGGCTGGCCCGTCCGCTGTGAGTAACGGAGCGGGAGCCCTAATTGGGCTCGCGTTAGAAGTTTGCCTGCTAGGGCTTGGGTCTGAGAAATCCTGGGTGAGGGTGGGTCCGGGGTGCGGGCCTTTCGGTGCCACTTGCGCTGATCCGCCAGATAGTGTGGTTGACCACGGGAGGGGGTTGTGGGGAGCCACTGACATCCCTGCAGGAGATGGGACGGCAGCTCGAGAAGCAGCAAGGCTACACGAGGGCGAGGCGGCCGAGGTGCGCTATTCTCTGGCTCGTTGCCAGGTTGTGATTGTTGCAGTGCTTGGTAACCTCGGCCCCAGCGCTGTTGACTAGCAAGGCCCTTGCGGGGTCTGGTTCGGGGAATGTTTGAGGGGTGTGTTTGTTCGTTTGCGGGGTGGGAGGGTGGATGGGGGACCTGTCTGGCCAGGTTGGGGGGAGGTCGGCTGTGGGCGGGGGGGCGGGTTGGGGACCGGGGCGGGGGGTTCGCACGTACTGTGGAGTGGTAGGTCGTTTGCTTTATCGTTCTGTGTCTGGCTTGAGTCGGCTGCTCATTGTCGGTGGGTGGCACTTTGCACTGGGACGATTGGGATGCAACCGCCGTAATGCAGAGTATGTGTGATGGGAGACCCTAGTGAACTGTCTGGTGATAATGACAAAGCGTCCCTTAGGGCGCTGACGTGGAATGTGCGGGGGTTGAATGATTTTCGTAAATTGAGGAAAGTGCTGAATTTCCTGCGTAGGCATCACATTGATCTGGCGCTTCTCCAGGAGACGCACCTCCCCCTCACGAGCCACATGCTTAATGCGCGGGGATTGGCGGGTTTCACCTCGCACTCCAGGGGTGTGGTCACCTGGGTGAATCCTCGATCCAATTTGGCGCTGACGGTCCTAGAAGTAGACTCGGACGGGCGTTATCTGATAGTCCGGTGCGCAGGGAAGGGCCATGATTTAGTGGTAGTCAACGTGTATGGCCCCAACTACGACAACCCTGAGTTCTATGCGGCCTTGGCCGTCACTTGCCGTCGCTATACGCACGCCCGCATGGTGTGGGGGGGTGACTTTAACTTCACGTTTGACCCAGCCTTGGACCGCTCTTCTGGGCCGGCGCGTCGCCCGGCGGCTGCTGCCTTACGCATGCAGGCGGAGCTCACCAGACTCGATTTGGTGGACGCCTGGAGACTAGGGCACCCCGGGAAGGGGGGATTTACGCACTACTCTGCATACCACGACGTCCACACTAGAATAGATTATTGGCTGACGTCACAGTCGGTACTGGCGCTGGTCAAGGGCTGTGTGGTCCTCCCGCGCACGCTTTCAGATCACTCCCCGCTACTACTAATATTAGATACCTCGGTTAAACGTATCCCACCATTCACATGGAGGTTTCCACCATACTCGCTACTAGATGAGGTGTTCCGGGGTGACCTGGCAGAGGACATAGAGACCTTCTTCGACAACAACTTGGGCTCGGTCCAGAGTTTCCACACAGTCTGGGACTCGTTCAAAGCCTACATCAGAGGGATGGCCATGGCCAAGCATTCTGGTGTCCTAAAATCTATACGGGGGAGCCTTAAGGCTATAGAGACTCAGCTAGCAACACTGGAAGAGAGCCAGCAGTCATCTGCGGACCCTGCGGTGGAGGCCCAGATTCAAGCGTTGGTCGCGGAATATCACAGGGAGGCGGACAGGGAGGTGCAACATATGGGCAAGTATGCTACGGCCCGAGCGTACGGAGAGAGTGAGCGCCCGGGCTCACTGCTAGCGAGGATTCTGCGTAATAGCAGGAAGCCCCTGGTCATCGACGAGTTGGTTACGGGGGCCGGCACAGTGGTCACTGGGGAGGAGGCGATCAGCGCCGAGTTTAGGGACTACTACGCGGGGCTTTATACAGCCAAGTCCGCTCAGATGGAAGAGGAAATAGAGGATTACCTCAGTTATATCAAAATGCACTTTTTATCCGACTCTCAGAGGGAGTTCCTGTCGCTCCCCATACAGCAGAACGATATTTTGGAGGCACTAAAGGGAATGAGGTCTGGCAGCGCCCCCGGGGCTGATGGGCTGATGGTGGCATTTTATAAAGCATTCAAAGATCAGCTCCTCCCCCATCTGATCACCTTATTCGACGGCATATGCCAAGATGGCTACATGCCAGAAACTATGCGCGAAGCGCTTCTAGTCACTATTTTGAAACCAGGGAGGCCCCCTAACGTGTGTGGATCATACCGGCCGCTCTCCCTCATCAATGTGGATGCAAAGTTGTACGCTAAGGTGCTGGCCACGCGTCTGGCGCTGCTGGTGCCGGAACTTGTGGCGCCGGAACAGGCGGGATTTATACCTGCCAGAAACCTTACATACAATATTCGCACGGTTCTGGGGACCATGCAACACGTGCGCCCGGAAAACAAGGCCTTGGCCATTTTCCTGGATATGGAAAAAGCGTTTGACTCGGTGGAGTGGCCCTTTATGGTACGGGTGTTACGTAAGATCGGATTGGGGAGCCCTTTTTGCAGATGCTGGGAGCACTATACTATCAGCCCACAGCCAGGCTACGAATGGGCGACCGGGTCACTGATGCCTTCAGGGTCAGCAGGGGGACCAGGCAAGGCTGCCCTCTCTCCCCTCTCCTTTACGCCCTGGTGGCGGAACCCTTGGCGAGCGCTATCAGAGAGTACCACCGCTACGAGGGCATTAATTTTCCCACCTACCAAATTGGCATTTCCACGTATGCAGACGATACGCTGCTTTATGTCCGGGACCCGGAGGAGAATCTCTCGTCCATACTACGGGAAGTGGTCAGGTTCGGAGCGCTGTCCGGCCTCGAGGTGAACAGGAGCAAGTCACTGGCGTTCCCGTTGACGCCGGTCACGGTGCCTTTCCCAATGGACTATCCACTGCAATGGACTACGGACTCAGTTAGGTACCTGGGGATCCGGCTACATAAAGACCCTGAGGTGCTACTCAGAGAAAATTATGGAGTCGCATACGCCAAATTGGTTGAGGATGTGGAGTCGTGGAATCGACTGCCCCTATCCCTGCTGGGCAGAATAGCCATTATGAAAATGGTCATCTTACCGAGATTCTTGTTCCTCTTCACCAACATCCCCATCGTATTGTCTAAGGCCTTCTTTAAGCAGCTGACCCAAACCCTAATTAAGTTGGCCTGGGGTGGCAGACAGCCTAGAGTACAATGGAAGGTTTTAACTCTTCCGTACGAAATGGGAGGGCTGGGGGCTCCGGACATGGAGAGTACCACCGCTACGAGGGCATTCATTTTCCCACCTACCAAATTGGCATTTCCACGTATGCAGACGATACGCTGCTTTATGTCCGGGACCCGGAGGAGAATCTCTCGTCCATACTACGGGAAGTGGTCAGGTTCGGAGCGCTGTCCGGCCTCGAGGTGAACTGGAGCAAGTCACTGGCGTTCCCGTTGACGCCGGTCACGGTGCCTTTCCCAATGGACTATCCACTGCAATGGACTACGGACTCAGTTAGGTACCTGGGGATCCGGCTACATAAAGACCCTGAGGTGCTACTCAGAGAAAATTATGGAGTCGCATACGCCAAATTGGTTGAGGATGTGGAGTCGTGGAATCGACTGCCCCTATCCCTGCTGGGCAGAATAGCCATTATGAAAATGGTCATCTTACCGAGATTCTTGTTCCTCTTCACCAACATCACCATCGTATTGTCTAAGGCCTTCTTTAAGCAGCTGACCCAAACCCTAATTAAGTTGGCCTGGGGTGGCAGACAGCCTAGAGTACAATGGAAGGTTTTAACTCTTCCGTACGAAATGGAAGGGCTGGGGGCTCCGGACATGGAGAGTACCACCGCTACGAGGGCATTCATTTTCCCACCTACCAAATTGGCATTTCCACGTATGCAGACGATATGCTACTTTATGTCCGGGACCCGGAGGAGAATCTCTCGTCCATACTACGGGAAGTGGTCAGGTTCGGAGCGCTGTCCGGCCTCGAGGTGAACTGGAGCAAGTCACTGGCGTTCCCGTTGACGCCGGTCACGGTGCCTTTCCCAATGGACTATCCACTGCAATGGACTACGGACTCAGTTAGGTACCTGGGGATCCGGCTACATAAAGACCCTGAGGTGCTACTCAGAGAAAATTATGGAGTCGCATACGCCAAATTGGTTGAGGATGTGGAGTCGTGGAATCGACTGCCCCTATTGCTGCTGGGCAGAATAGCCATTATGAAAATGGTCATCTTACCGAGATTCTTGTTCCTCTTCACCAACATCCCCATCGTATTGTCTAAGGCCTTCTTTAAGCAGCTGACCCAAACCCTAATTAAGTTGGCCTGGGGTGGCAGACAGCCTAGAGTACAATGGAAGGTTTTAACTCTTCCGTACGAAATGGGAGGGCTGGGGGCTCCGGACATGGAGAGTACCACCGCTACGAGGGCATTCATTTTCCCACCTACCGAATTGGCATTTCCACGTATGCAGACGATACGCTGCTTTATGTCCGGGACCCGGAGGAGAATCTCTCGTCCATACTACGGGAAGTGGTCAGGTTCGGAGCGCTGTCCGGCCTCGAGGTGAACTGGAGCAAGTCACTGGCGTTCCCGTTGACGCCGGTCACGGTGCCTTTCCCAATGGACTATCCACTGCAATGGACTACGGACTCAGTTAGGTACCTGGGGATCCGGCTACATAAAGACCCTGAGGTGCTACTCAGAGAAAATTATGGAGTCGCATACGCCAAATTGGTTGAGGATGTGGAGTCGTGGAATCGACTGCCCCTATCCCTGCTGGGCAGAATAGCCATTATGAAAATGGTCATCTTACCGAGATTCTTGTTCCTCTTCACCAACATCCCCATCGTATTGTCTAAGGCCTTCTTTAAGCAGCTGACCCAAACCCTAATTAAGTTGGCCTGGGGTGGCAGACAGCCTAGAGTACAATGGAAGGTTTTAACTCTTCCGTACGAAATGGGAGGGCTGGGGGCTCCGGACATGGAGAGATATTACAGGGTAGCACAGGCGGCGCACCTACACGCGTGGATACATGCCAGCGCTGATGTCCCCCATGTCATCTTGGAGCGTCTGTTCGCGGATCCGCTCCCATTGCCTGCGGTCGTTTTTCAAACGGCGAGCCGCTCGGTGGGGCGACTGGACTCCCTCCAGGCCACGACTCACGCATGGCAGGCGTTAATGAGGGCGCACGACTGTGCACTTCTGTACTCCCCTCTGCTGCCGGTGGAATGGGTGCTTTGGCTCCCCCCGCTGAGGGAGAGAGGAGTGGTCCAGGCATTGGGCGCCTTGGGCATTGCGCGGATGGAGGATTTATTCGCGGATGGGGTTGTCAAAACGTGGGACCAGCTTGGGCTGGCTCATTCTGCCCACACGCTACTGCAGCGCTTTCAGTTCCACAGGGTTCGCAGAGCTCTATCGGTCGCGCTAGGCCCGGGCATGGCGGAGCCCCCGGAGGTTCCGGAACTCACCTACATTATCAAAACGGTAGCGCCACCTAAATTGATCTTGAATCTTAAAAGAATGGGAGACCGGCAAACGGCGCGTATGTACACCACGGCACGGCTAGCCTGGCAGGGTGACCTGCAATTAGAGTTCACAGACGAGAAGTGGAGGTACTGCTGCGTCCGCACCAAGACGATATCACTCAACGGCCGGCACAGATTAGTGCATTTTAAGTACCTACAGAGGGTGTACTATACCCTGGAAAGATTGCATAGGTACGGGCTCAGGGCATCAGCAGAGTGCGAGCAATGCCATTTCCCGGTGGCAGATTTTATGCATATGGCTTGGCGCTGCCCTGGAATCGCTAAGTTTTGGGCTGAGGTGTTCATTGAGTTGAGCCGGGTCTTGGACACTGAGATTACCCCCAACCCAGCCTTGGCGCTGCTGGGGTACTCCCGGCCTCTTCCGGTGGCGTTGCGACGCTTAGTGGATATGGCGTTGCTCATTGCTAGAAGGGTCGTTGCAGCCTGCTGGATGAGGGGGCCCCTCCCCACCAAGAAACGGTGGGCCAATGATATGCTGTATTGCAGTACGCAGGCGGAGACGTATAGCGAACTGCTGCCGCCGAAAAGTCGTCCCAAGAATTTCTGGGGGTTATACAGAACGTATCTGTCGGCTGAGGCCCCGGAGCCGGCTGCCGGGGGGACTGCACAGGGGGAGGACCTTGATGTACGTGCTATTGCTGAGTGCGCCCCGACCTCTGATCCAGACTTGGAGTGACCGTGTGGAAGAGTGGCGCTGGCTCGCGAGTTGGCAA
Organism: Triturus cristatus; assembly: GCF_964204655.1. Classification (NCBI taxonomy): domain Eukaryota; kingdom Metazoa; phylum Chordata; class Amphibia; order Caudata; family Salamandridae; genus Triturus; species Triturus cristatus. Next base: position 933,896,595 of record NC_140580.1, on the reverse strand, counting down.
GGACGATTGTCCGAGGGGCTTGTGAGAGGGCCTATAGTAGGACCCACGGGGTCCTTGGGGCGGGGGCAACGTGAGAATGAATGCGCGGTATAGAGTGGAAAGCTGACTGATAGTGGCAGAGTGTGGTGACTGGCTGATCTGGGCCGACGTGACGGTGGACACACACAGACGGTGAAGGATGACCAGAGGAGACAGTGAACGTGCGTTGGGAGGGTGGGGGGGGTGGGGGCAGGGGATGTGATTGGAGTGCATGGGAGTGTGGCTGGGTTCGCCAGTTCAGGCTGACAGTCTCTGTTTCCCCGAGATATCTACAGGCTTTTATATAGGCTGGCAGTGGCGTAGTTGCAATATGCAGTCAGTCTCTGAAGGATGTACTTGTCACACGTTGGGTAACTGAGACGCCGCCGGTCCTCCGGGATGTCGGCTGAATGGCTGTGTTAAGTGACAGTGAGGTGACCCGCCCGTTTGGGTGGAGCCCAGTTATTGTCAAGTGAACTGTGGGCAGCTAGCCCTGTGTATCTCCTACCTGCAAATAAAGGTTTTGGAAAATTAAAAAAAAAAAAAAAAAAAAAAAAAAAGAGTTATCCAGTACGAATTCCTTAAAACATCTTCCTATTTTCCCTCTAGGTCGAATAATGTATCTAAAAGTTTTGTTTGAGAAATATTAAATAAGTTGGGTAATTAAAAAAAAAAAAAAAAACTAAGGGGGTACGCAGATTAGTTGACATGGGATTTCTGCTAGCCAAACGCAGAGTGGCGATTTGTTGGTCGAGAGGACCGACCCCTACGATTGCTCAGTGGGCAAGGGACATGCTGTATTGCAGCACTCAAACAGAGAATTATAGTGACCTTCTACCTCCCCGCAGCAGACGTAAGAACATTTGGGTGCTGTATAGATCATATAGGGCAACTAAAGAAGGGGATGGTACATCCACTGAAGGGGTGCATCAAGGACCGAGAGCGACCAGCTCTGATGTTTAGCGGCACAGGAGCGGGACTGGTGGTGGTAGAGGGAATTGAGAACTGCAAACTGAGGCAATGAGGAGTGAGCCCATTTGCTATCTCCAGGGCATCTTCATAATTGGTCCTGAGGCAGGGAGGGCGGTCATGGGCTGGTGAGTGGTGCGGGCAGACAACGAAATGGCATGGGACGTATCTTGCCTGATGCCTTTTTTGAAATTGTGCTGTATGATTTTTGAAAACTATTTGTTATTGCAATAGCCATATTGATGTAACTAAGTCTTTTGTTTATTGTGCACAAATGAATAAAGGTTAATATATATATATATATATATATATTCACTTAACAAACCATAGGTTTCACACAGGTTATAGTTAGGTGGATATTTCACTCGTAAAAAACCAATGAAATTCCCCCGTTATAGTTAGTTCAGATAACTATAACTCGCGCGCCCGCAATCCACTGCTCATGACGTCACATATTACATCACTCATGACATGGTCAGTGGCATCACTCATGACATCACTGATGACATCATCCTTGTGATAGAGTGGCGGTCGCGCGAGTTATAGTTATCTGAACTAACTATAATGGGGGAATTTCATTGGTTTTTTACGAGTGAAATATCCACCTAACTATAACCTGTGTGAAACCTATGGTTTTTTAAGTGAATTTGCAAGGTTTTTTAAATGCTAATTCCTAACTATAACATGTGTGAAACCTATGGTTTTTTAAGTGAATTTGTACGTTTTTTTAAATGCTAAGTTATGTATTTATTAATTATTTATTTTTTTCAAGGTTTTTCACCGTGCGCGCACGGTGCGCTTCGAGCACCGTGCGCGCGCTTTGGGCACACGGTGCGCAGCGCACACCGTGCGCGCACCCCGCGATTTTTTTCAAGAAAAATAAAATGTTTTTTTCCCCTTGGGGTCCGTCTGTGACCCCCTGACAAAGGCTAGGGGGTCAGGAACTCTCTTCCCTGCCCCCTTTTCACGTTTTCCACCTTTTTTCCCACTTTCCTTTTCAGTGCGAGAGACAAAATGGCGGCCGACACTTCCTGATTTCGACCGATTCGAATGTTTATCGACATCGAACAACCAATCAGAATTTCGCTCGCGCACGGTATGGTGCGCGCACGTGCGCGCACAGTTCGCGCACGGTGCGCGCGTATATATATTTCTATGCATTTAAATGCTATTTTCTCAGGAAATACTGAACAGATTGACACCAGACCTGCAAAAGGCACTTCCCTGACCTGAGGACTACCTCTCTGCCAAATTTCAAGTAAATCTGTTCAGCCGTTCGGGCTGTACCTTCGACTAAAGGTCCTATGGAAAAATGCATGGGGAAAACGCGTTTTGGGACCCCCCTTTTTTCTCGGCCCCCGCTCGACGAATCACCCTGAGACTTTCAGGGTAGGAGCTGAGCGGAGCGCCCCATTTGTTTTGAAAATTTCGCGAGGATTCGTCAATTGGCGCCAAAGTTATTCAAAATAGAATTTTCAGATTTCCTATGGAAACACGGTCCTAACTATAACTATCTACTGGCGACCGCCAGTAGATAATATATATATATTTACATTTTATTTGTATCCATGCAAATTGTTGATATTTGAAACAATATTGCATGGAAGAACCCTTACCTAAACCAGTTACATTAGAGGAAGCCAGATCCCAGCTATTTCAGCTGTGCTGGGGAGCAAGGTATGTTTTCTGGATGTGACTTGGTAATGCCTACCCATCAGACAATTCTGGTCCCGGATCGAGTGTACTCTAGCGACAGTGGCGGGAGGCTTAGCTGGCCTTGTTGGGACTGATGAAGGAGTAAAGCGGCCAAAGGCAGTGTCAATCATTCCTAGGGAGGATGCCTAGTGGCCAAACAAGACGCTACTCAGATGCGGGCTCTAGAGAGACCTGCACCTTAGGATGTGGAAGATGGGAATGAGCTGCTGTGGCCTGCTGGAAATGGAGGACTACCATGTACACCTGCAGAGTGTGTGATACATAGTTGAGCCCACATGTTGTGCTGCCCTGACAGAATTAACACTATTGTACCCACCCCCCCCACGGTGAACTGTATAGTGATGTGACCTACTGTGTAAGCGAAAGGGAATTGCATCTTTTTTTCCATGTATGACTTGATATGTTTCAAAAATTCAATGAAAGATCCCATAAAAAAAAGTTCCATGTATGGACAGTCATCAGTGGGTGTCCCTGGAGGCGACCAACAGTACATTGAATACGCATTGCAATCAGTCTGAAGAACTCTTAATAAGTCAACTGTTCACAGGGCACAGAGTGCGTCTAATCCTCATAGTTCATAGTAGAGTGTCGCAAGATCCATTTTCACTCAAGGCCTAACAATACAGAAATGAACCATGTCTTAAAAAATAATCTTGCTCTAGCTGTCAATTACAGCAATATGTATAATCTGACAAAGTTAGCACCAGCTAGACCTACTGAATTGAAATCCAAGTTTCTACGGTGACTGTTACAAAGAGAGTAGTGCCTGTCCCAAAGCCAAAAGTGCCTCCTTTTTTCCTCCCGAACATCGCCAGAGCATGCCTCCATTCTTTCCAAAGAGGTCCGGCCATTGTGGAACAAAGGGCCATTAGAGGGAGTCCCTGAGAAGGAGAGGGGGGCATTACTTCTTGACCGAAGAGGACAGTGAGCTCAGGCTGATTGTGGACCTTCAGTTCTTGAAAACCTTCCTTCAGAGGGTCAGAGGTGCTGACTCTGAGCTAGGATTGGGGGGTTTCCTTTGACCGGTAGGATGCGTACTTCCATATGCCCCTCCTGCAGTCCCACAGGCGGTTCCTCCACTTTGTGATAGGAAAGGAACACTTTCCGTTCATCGTCCTGCCCTCAGGCCTCACCTCAGCCCCCAGGGTGTCTACAAAGGTGAGGGCAGTGGCTGCCGCCCATCTTCTTGGGTCTGGAGTAGATGTATTCCCATACCTCAAGGACAGGCTGTTGAAAGTGACCTTGTCACAGTCAGTCGCGGACCACCTCCGGGCGACCACCTCACTTCTCTCTTCCCTAGGGTTCTCCATGAATGACCTACCTCCACAAAAGTGCAATCCCTAAAAGTTTAAATCCATAATTTTCAGTTAATTGCCCTTGATGGGCTGGTCGGACGAGGTAGGCAGGTAGCTACTGTAGTCATACATTCATCCAGGGGGGACGCAGCTGTTTCAGCCACTTTGTATCCGTGCTGCCAGTCGCATTCATGACCAGACCATGAGGAATTATCGTAGGCGAGAGGTACGTCGTAGGCCAGGGCGGTGAACTCCGCGTCGGTTGCGGATTTTGCTGGGTTCAAACTCCGCGAACTACACCCAAGCCTACTAAAGATGTCCTTGGGGGAAAGCGGTTCCGATACCTACGACAATGCAATGCCCTCGAGTCTGTTCATGTGATGCGATCCCTAGTTAGTTGGTGTCGGCGCTTTTCTACGTGTCTTTTATGCAGAGAATGGGGATTATTTACAAGCCACTTGCGACACCGGCACGTGACTTATTGCCATATTATAAATGACGCACGGGGAGCGAAAAATGTAAGACAAACTTTAAGACTCTGATTGCGCATTCTCACAATATAAGGAAGGCCTATTGCTATTGTATGATGAGGGGGTTCGTTTTATTTACGTTTCGCTTCAAAATTTGCAGGGGATGTTGTCTGCATTTTCCCGGTTTCTTTGACAGCTACATTCGCGTCAATCAGTTGGCACCAATTTACAGCGCTCGACGTCTTTCTAGATGTGAAACGGCTAAAGTGGCAGAATAAAACTCCCAGACGGAGGGAAAAGATAGCAGAGGACTGGCTCGTTTTGAAACTTCGCCCTGTAAATGGACCCGAAACAACAAAATAAAGCGCACCACTGATGTGTCTGTGCCACCCGACTTTGGCTAGACTTCTGATGTTTTATGGGAATAAAGCTTCCTTGCACTGGCAGGAGAGAGCAAGGGTGTGAGGCGCTCCAAGTGTGTGCGTTTTCGGGGTGGGAGGCTCCTGAGCCTCTGAGCGGGGGCTGCCCCGGCTGCATCAGGTGTGATATAAAAGGAGCTGCAGCCCGCGGTGCGGGCAGGTGCGAGTGCTGGGCTCTACGCGAGGCATTCCGTGTCCGTTCAGGAGTCACTCTCTGTCTCTCACCGCCGCCCGCGGATCCTCCGCGAGACAACTTCAGAAGACTCCCCTCACCCGCGGCACGACCCCCGTCCACCCTCAAGAACTGACATCAACCGAAACTCCCACCGACTGCCCCCCTCTTCCAGTCGTACCCCAAGACCGTCTCCCATCACCAGCACTGCCTCTCGTTACCAGCACTGACTCGCATCATCACCACCACTGACTCCCAGCACTGACTCCAATCACCTGCACCGGCACCCGTCACCACTCATCCCCGCACTGACTCCCGTCATGCGGGTGCTGCCGAGCCTGCTGTCGGCGCTGCTGCTGGTCTGGAGTGTGAGGGGCTCGGTCCTGCCCGGGGAGCAGAGGATGAGCCCAGGACCCAGTGAGGTGAGTACCGTACCGCGGAGGGATATAGGGCGGCGAGTACCACAGGTGAGAGGTACGCGGCAGGTGGGGTGTCTCTAGAATGACGAAGCAGGGGACGCTACACCTGACCGGAACACGAAGAAGGTGAGAGCACAATTCGAGAGACGCAGGGGCAATGAGTACACCCCCGAGGAGAGGCAGGGACCGTGAATTCCAAAACATAAGAGGGACACGGAGGCATGAGTACCACACTTGACAGGGACACAGGGACAGTGAGTACTACTCCTGAGACAGGGTCAGTGAGTACCACTTCTTGGAGGGGCGCAGGGACCACCAATCCTGAGAGAAATAGACAGTGACTATCACTCCTGAGAGAGACAGATGCAGTGAGTACCACTCACGAGAGAGATAAAGGGCAGCGAGTACCACTTCTGAAAGGGACATGGCAGCGGTGAGGGAAGGGCACGCGGGCAGTGGGTTTCACATGGAAGAGAAGCTGGCGTTTGCGTATCACGCCAGAGGGAGACACGGCATCTATGAGTGCCACACCTGAAGGGACCCGGAGTGGGCAGTACCAGGCTAGAGGTGAACACAAACGCACTGATTTCCACACGAGAGGCGCGCGGCAGTGAGCACCGCAATTGAGAGGCGCGGTCGGTGAGTGCCAAGCCGGAGCGGAACCCCCAGGCACAGAAAGCACCATAGCTGTGAGGGAAAGAGAGACAGTCAGTACCACACACCAAAGGATGCAACGGGATGAGCACGCCAGGAAGGGACGCAAGGACAGTGAATACCACTCCCGTGAGAGACACAGGGTACTGAGTTACATACCCGAGTGAGTACCTCACACCAAAGGATGCAATTGAGTAAATTACCGCACCCGAGAGTGTCTCAGTGGCAGTGAGTATCAAAACCTGAGGTAGATACGGGGGGGCTGAGTACCACACTTGAGAGAGACACGGGGATAGTGAGACCCACTCATGAGAGAGACACAGGGGCAGTGAGTATCACTCCTGAGAGACAGGGAAAGACAGGTTCAGTGAGCACCAATCCTGAAAGGGAAATAGGAGCGGTGCGGACCACAGAAGAGAAAAGCGAGCGGGCAGAGAGGGTCACTGAGAGGCAGCGGTGTAGGCACCATACGAGAGGGAGACAGTGACAGTGAGTATCACACCAGTCAGGGCAACAGTGCTTAATTTGAGCAGGTGGTTTCCGGTGCTCGGCTCCAGCACTTAATTGGCAGCACTTGCACTTATGACAGTCTGCCACATGGTGGGCTGTTTGACTGATTCAGAGTGAACACCACAACAGTTCTTTAATAATTCAATATATGTTAAAAATGACTAATACCTGCCACCCATACTAAACGTATAGCTTTGGGGGCCTGGAATAGTCTGAATTGTCACACCTGTAGAAGTGTGATGGTTAGTAGCTGGTTTGGTACAGTCATTGGTGGCGCTAGTAGGGGCAATGGGCGGTGTAGGCTGCAGGGGCCTCCTGATGAGGGCCCTGGCACTTAAGTATTTTTTTTTACAAATTAAGCACTGGCACAGCAGAGTGTGTGCCACACCTGAGAGGCACACAGGAACAGTGGGTTACAGCACACCGAGAGTACCTCACATCAGAGGATGCAGAGGGGCAATTTCCGCACCCGAGAGAGTCACAGGGGCAGGGAGGGAGTATCAGCACCCGAGGGAGATACGGCGGGGGCATTGAGTCCCAAGCCTGAGAGAGACAGAGCACCATACCTGGAAGGGGCATAGAAGGGCGAGTAATGCACCAGAGATGGGCAGAGCATGGCTGGCACCACACCTGAAACTGAGAGAGCAGGGCGAGTACCACAACAGGGACTGGCACAGGACGGGACTTCCACAAGAGGAGGGACACAGAGTGGGGCTACCAGATCCGACAGGATACAGATGGTGGGTACCTCACTCGGAAGGCACAGGGCGGTGCCCAGGTTGAGCGTCACACCTGAGTAAGGAGTGGGGCGAGTACTACATCTGGGAGACAGGCAGAGCAGGGGGCACAGCAAATCCGCTGAACTAAACATCTCGGGGCAGATTTACAAGCCCGTTGCGCCACTTTTACCATGGGAAAAGTGACGCAAACGTGGCGCAAGGGGCTTGTAAATCAGCCCCCTCGTCTACAATAAAAGGTGTGCAGAGATATGATCTGCGGGCCGGGGTAAAATGAGGGAGTGAGCGGGCAAGCGGGGAGGGAAGGAAACGAGGCTCGAGGGCAGCAATCCCGAATAAGCCAAGCGACAAAGGCGAGATAAAAGAAAGGAGGAATAACAAGGAGAGGCGGAACTAAAGGGGGAAAGTGCGACAATAGGGAGGTGAAATAAAAAGCTGAAAGAAACAAAATGATAGAGCTGTACGAGGAAGGGCAGGGAGGAGTACAGTACTGTGAGACGAATGCATGCAAATAAGCAAGGTTGCAACATGAGTAAAATAATTCTTTTAACAGAGAAACCAACTTTAAGGCATTGGAATACTTAAGCCTTCAATATGAGTTGAGGGGCACTGGATTTACCATGGGTTTAGGCAGCTACAACCCACGCAAGATTACAAGTAAAATGCAAGATTACAACTCAAATCGGCATGGAACCCCCCTCATCCCCTGTGTTACTAGTTGCGGAATTACGAGGTGCACAAACAGAACCCCCTTAACAAGTTGTACAAGAAACTGCACAAGACGGGGAATTACCACCAAACCACACCTTCAGGTCTGAGCAGAATGGTAGTGAAAAGGTTCGATTATTTCAGCACCTAAACGGTGTCTGTTTTGACCACTAACGACGACCCTCTAATTGCCCTTCTAAATCTGTAAGAATGACTTTAGGTATATAACAATATAGATGTGAGTGCCACATACACACCTTTGCACCACAGGGTGAGGGTGTGTTACTGATGGATAGCATAGGCGTTGTACTGATAGGATACCCTTCGAGTACAAAATACTATGCTTAGGCATACTTTAAAATATTTCCCACTCTACAGTTCTGCACACATGCAAGATGTGAAAAGTTAGGAGAAATAAAAACATTTCTCCTTGTTATCATCCAGTGGAGTAGCAAGGGGTTTGGTCTGCCCAGGCGGCACAGGTTTTGAGGGTGGCGGCGCCCCCCAGCTCTTACCTGCGACCGCCGCAGGGTGGCAGACTCTGGGATAGTCGTAACTGCCCCTGCTCTGACCTGCGCCTGTCACGGGGTGGCAAACGCCTCGACCGCCATGGGCGGCGAAAGGACTAGCTACGCCACTGTTATCATCCTGAGCCATTGATAGAAGATAGGGCTTTGCATCAAACACCATGGGGCTGAGATTGGGGAACGCTTAGCTACCACCTCTGGGCGGTCCCTTTGATGTAAAGTAACACAAAGTAGTGCAAAGCACTCTTTGCATTACTTTTAAGGGTTCTTTCCAGCACAACAAAAGTTGATACATTTGCCCCTGAGGGTTTGATTCCTCGAGAAAGTGTTTTATACAGTAGAACAAACCTGGGCCATTGAATTATGAGATATAAAACATCTACCTTTGAACTTTGTGCATGAATTAATATTCACAATGATTTTCTAAATCTAAAGTCTGTTGCATTGAGACATAAATCATTACCTGCAAATAATTTGCCATTGGATGTTATGTTTATGTGTTGTAGATCGATAAGGTATGTCAATAAAGACAGGATTCAATAATAATTGCTTCCAAATTCTGATTGATGGAAGGTCCCTGAATATGGTGCCGCCCAAACCACTATTAACCTATTTGGAAAGCTATCAAATCATGAGATGTGACGCAAGTAGTACCAAAAAGAAACTGGTAAGGAAAAAATACGAGTGTACTATTGATGGCTGAACTGTCAATGCCAACCAAAGAGCTGAGAAGAGGAAGGAAGGGGGCGTTGATGTGCACACGGACATGCATGCATACGTGAATCTAAACCAATAGGTTAGGTCAGATTGCCTAGATGCTTCGGGAAACAAGGTGTGTCTTAGCCTGAATGCAGTCCATTGACGTGGCCAGGTAGAAGTGGTTGTACTATGCATGTGGACAGATTCACTTAAAGTACTTTCATGCACACCTTCTTGTAATGTCTGTCCATCACCCAGATGTTACTGCTCACACCTGTACATGAATCAGCATGTGCACGAGCCTGCAGTCAGGCAGACACCAGAAGTGATGCCACCAAGCTGCCTCTGGACCACTGAAGAGACATAGCCCGTGACCTCCCCACACTCACTGTGGAGTCTTGGGACATGTGTCAGACGAGCTGTGTTAGATCAGACTCCTCTACTGCACGCACCTCAGCAGGCGAGGGAGATGAGGCCAGCCAGGACTCAAGTGACAATGAGGACTGAGTATTTGAATGCCAATGCTGCAGACGTCGGGGTAGAAGGCACACAATTTCCACTGAAAACAGGAGTAGCGCAGTAGAACACGCGGAATACGTTTCGCAGTATTTATGAGAAGAAACTCCAACAGCACCTGGCTGCACGATCCTACTTTTCCCCCTACCCTCAACCATCCCTCTTCTGTGACAGCACTATCCTAAACTCACTGCATCCCCAACCAATGCATCTCTAACACCAAAGTACTACACTGACAGTACCCCTACTCTTAGCTGCCGTATCCTACCTGCCACCATGATCCCACATAACCCTGCACTCCATTAACACAATCCCACCCCCCCCACCCTACCCTCAACTAACCCACCACTCACACATAATACTCACACTACACTAGCCCTACTTCTAGCTGCCCTATCCCACCTACCACCCGAACCCACCTGCCACTACTCCCCAGCAGCACCATCCCAATCCCCACCCCATCCTCAACTAACCCCCACTCGCACTTACGTTTACACTACACCCTCCTTACTGCTAGCTGCCCTATCCTACCTACAACTCTAACCCCATATATCCCTGCTCTCCATCAGCACAATTCCAGCCCCACCCTACCTTCAACTAACCCACCACTCACACATAATGCTCACACTACACTAGCCCTACTCCTAGCTGCCCTATTCTACCTACCACACTAACTACACCTATCCCTACTTTCCAGCAGCACAATCCCAGCTGCCCTCAACTAACACCACTCACACTTAAGCTTACACTATACCCTACTTACTCCTGGCTGTCCTATCCTACCTACCACCCTAGCCCCACCTATCCCTATGTGCGAACAGCACAATCCCACCCCCACCCTACCCTCAACTAACCCACCACTCACAAATAATGCTCACACTACCCCCGCCCCCAGCAACTATGGAATGTACGCTTAACCCCTACTTCTAAACTAATGTATAAAAGGGGGGGTCTAGTGTGCCTTCTTTTTCCCTGGGGAGTGGCTTGCTGCAGACGTGGGATGCACAGCGCGAGCTCCTGCAAGGATCGCAGTGAGACCTGTGGGGATGAGGTGGGTGGGCAGGGAGAATGCCTGTTTAATTGACATCCTTGGCCCGGGCTTTAGGTGTTTGGCAGATATCCGCTCCATTGGAGTTCTCTAAATCATCTTTTTCCAGTCCAAGAGTTCGACCATTTGTCCCAGGCCCAGTTGGAAGGCCATGTTGTTGAAAGCACTGCTAATCCTCCATTGTCCCTGGTGCTGTACCTGTCCGGACTCCAGTCTCACCACTGGATGGCGTTGTGCTACCTTGGTGTCCCAACGCTGCTGGGTGAGATGCCCACACCAGATCTCATCCCCTGCCTTTACACAGTCAGCGGTTTCCTTAGGGAGTCCCTTATTCCTAAGAGGGATTTGATGTTTTCATGACTTTGGCGCAGCACTGCATGATTTGGCAGCTTCCATGTCAGTCATTCTCTGCCAAATGTCAGCCAGGTGCTGCTGGTAGCCCCCTTTGTCCTTTGACTATATCCTATTGCGGAAGCGAACTGCTCACTGACAAGCTATCTTCCATTCTCATATATTCCAATAGTTCCAATAGTTCCTCCCAAGCCCTTGCAGTGTCTAGGGGACCTCGGCCCTTCTCAGCCTCGCTAATGAGAGTGACACTTTTATACTCCGCCCATCTGATGAGAACATGGTGTCAAGCATATCTGCCTCTTCCCCTCATATCAAAACTGACAGTGACCTGTTTTTCTACTCTTTTGTATATTTTATCTCTCCATATCATACCTTTCCATTTCTAAGCACCGGGGTTACAAAAGCTGCAAACAATAAGTTCCACTATCATCTAATATAATGGTTCTCTATTGACCAACCTTAAAGTTCCCTGCCTCAAAAGAATAGTAGCGCTATCAAACCAAGGCTTGGGTCCTGTCACTACCTGGCCTGGACCACTCTACTAGTAAAAACACACAAGTGACCAGATAGGATATTACACAATTACTTCAATGAACCTAGACAGTCAGTTCTAAGTACATGTGGTTTAATTCACATTAAATTCAATCATTTATCACATTTTTTTGAAGCAAACATTTCATCATGACAAAGAGAGGTAAATCCAATAATTCCTTATGACCTCAATACATTCCAAAATACATAAAATATCAAAAAATCACAGGACCTTAACAGTGACGAAACATAACATGAATATACAAGTATTTACAGTAAGAACACAATTCATATTCTCATCTCATCGGCCTCCTATATATTGGAGGAAACCAGTCCGTGTGTAAAGAACGAAAAATAAACAACAGGCGGACATAGCAGAATTCAAGAATCCTGCCTGTATACTAGGCTGAAGCTGACTAAATAATTTCAAGGGTCATGTCACAACTCAGGATTAATATCTTTTACTATTTCCCCTGTGTTGCCCAAACGTCACTAGTTGCCTTCAGCCATCGTGCCAACGCGTTTCAAACCCTACACAGTTCTCGGGTTATCCTCAGGGCGTGGACTGGAAATGTCTGATGATCAAGGTGACCCCCAAACTTTGAATTGCGATAAATGGACCAGCCAAATGGAGATGTTAATCAAGCTTAAAATGTCGTTTTTATGCCAAATTTGGAGGTCTGCGGCTCCACGGAATCATCGTGTTGTTGAAGATTTTAGGGCGGACCAAATCCTGGTATTTTGTCAGACAAATTCAACTTTCGAAACTGCTCCGTAGGTCAGCGTGCCTTCCATAGAATCAAAAGAATAGTAGGCTGAGTTGTCCTTGCCCTGGGGAAAATGGAAGGCTGAGTTGTCCTTGCCCTAGGGAGAAGATTCGGGGAAAACACTACGAAATACACGACCCCATTCAGTTCCACTGAAATCATGATCAAAGGCAGCTACAACTGCAAGTTGAGTACGCTGTGTCTGTTCTGACATGCACCTGTGGCCTATGATATGTGGGGAGCACAAAGCTACAGGTGCATGTCAGAATACTACAACACTTGCGAGCAATCGTTAATAACGATAGAGCGTACCCGGTTGCCAGTCATTTTAAGCTGGAACATGGCAATGATTTGAAGTGCCTAAAATATTATGTGATCGTAGCAGTTCCAAACCCCCGTAGAGGGGGCAATAGGGAACGATCATTGCATCAACTAGAATCTCGCATGATCTTAGAGTTAGACAGCAGATACCCTAGAGGGCTCAACAACACGGAGGATTTATACAACTTCCTGTAGTTTAATAATTAATAGATATGGGACCCAATAGAGAATAGACACGACATACACACAACAATACCTAAGTCTAGAACAGAGGCAAGATTACATAAACAAGAGGGTATAGGTACAATCTAACCTAAGGTAGGCACCTCTATATGAAAAAGAGTGCACTTTAAGATCCTCAGCTGCTAATTCTTTGTTTTTAAACCCACTGTCTTTTATTCATTAACACAATGTAGTAGCAGTAGCACTTTTCATTTTGGAAAAGGCGGCTGCCCTATCCAAACAATAATGCAATTTTTTGCACTTTAACAAGCACTTTATACATAAATCGATCCATGCCCCAACATTCTTTAGAGCACATTTCTAATATCTGCACAAGTTACAATACAGAGGCCATATGACCATCTTCGTGTGTGTATATATACACACACGAAGACGCTCCTTAGAGGAAACGTGGCCCGAGCCAGTTGGCACGGTATGCCGGTGGAGCAAGCCGACAAGTTCAGATGTGCACTAAAGGAAAAATTGTCCGTGCACTCAGAAAGGTCGAAGCTTGTGGTTTATTACACACATGTGTGTAATAAACCACAAGCTTGGACCTTTCTGAGTGCACGGACAATTTTTTCTTTTGTGCGTGTAAATATATATATATATATATATGTAGCTACCATGCACAGCTTATACCCTTTCATACTACATCACTTACACCACGTTAAATCATCGCATTCATAGCAACACTTATGACATCTGAGATTACATCATTTTTAGATCACTCTGCATGGTAGAGAGGTGAATTATAAATAATGTAGTCTGCCTAGTGAGTTCACAACACTGTGTACGGAGGTGTGCGAGGTATAAAAAGTTTCGGCCCTGGTGTAAATTATAACTTTAAATTAAAAATACAACTTTGAAATTTCAAATGCTTGTGGTGTGTAATTTTGTTTTGTATAGAAATAATAAAACAAGTTTTCCTAACTGTAGCTAATCTTTAACCTTTGTTTTTTTCTGTATATATGTGTGTGTAGAGCTAGCTAGCTCTCCTCAGCTACCTCTGGGACACTGTCGTTGTCACCTCCAAAAGTGGACTTTTGTGCTAAATTATCAGAAATGATCACAAAATATGATAAAATAGAGGACACTTTATTTAGTTTCCTAGAAACGATTCTCTTTCTTTAATACACTAAACTCATAGTAAAGAGACTGAAAAAATTGTGAGATCGTTCGCCACCAATGATGGAAAGCAAAACTTAAGAGCGTAAAGTCTCCTTTTGACTCTTGTAATATTCGGAACACATCAAACTTGCCAGATCAGTTCAGAACTCACTGCTTTGTATAACTTCCTGCTGCTAAAGGGATTGGTCTTAAAGGCCTAGAAGTAATCAACTATTAAAGGTTTTTTTTTAGCAAAATTGGTGTTGATCCTCTTTGACTACCACCAGTTACCGACCATTTCATTGCTGCCTTTTGCTTCAAAAGTAATAGAAAGTTTTGTAAACAAATAACTAATGAATCGCATAGAAGGATCCTACCACGACTGGTTTCAGGCCTAGACATGGTACTGACTCTGCACCGACAGCTTCACTTGATAACTTGCAGGTGACGCTCAATGGAAGAAGATCATCAATTTTGGTTTATATTTGTTCTGTCCGCAACCTCTGGCACCGTATCCCACCCTATCCTTTTATATCGTCAGGCAGAGATGGGGTAGCAGGGCAGTGCTGTAGACCGGTTAAAGACTATACACCATCAAAATGATAAAGAAACTTCTCCCATATCTTCCAACTACTGCCGCTAAGACCCTAATCAGCACACTAGCCATGTCCAAAGTAGACTATTGTAATGGCCTATTCATTAATGCTCAAGAAAGAGTTCTTAACAAACTCCAACTGGTACAAAACGCAGCGGCCAGGCTTCTGACAGGCACTTCCAAATTTAAACCTATCTCTAATGTGGTTTGTCAACTCCACTGGCTGCCTGTTAGAAACAGATCTAAGATCAAGCCTCTATGCATCACCTACAAGGCTATTCGTGCCATTGGACCCGACTACCTCAAACAATCCCTTTGCCTATACAACCCCCCAGACGACTACGTTCCTCCACAGCTAATCTTCTCATCGTCCCCCGTACAAAAAAAGTATCCTGGGGCGACAGATCCTTTCTGTTCGCCACCACCAAACTCTGGAACAGGCTCCCCCTCCACATCAAGACCAGCCCTTCCCTGCTCACCTTCAGGAAGCAACTAAAGACCTGGCTCTTTAATCAATAAGCTGTCGTGTTAACCCCCCTTGGTCCAGTCCTCAGCGCCGAGACACCCATGGGTATTTGCGTGCTTTGTAAATTGCATAAAATAAAATTACAAAGGGCTGTGCGGGTGCTCATCGAGGCTGTGGCCACAAGATTTTTTAACGAAAGTAAACTGACAGAGTGCTTCGCACCACTTTGCACCACAAGAGCACCCAATGCAATTTTGTTTTATAAATAAAGCTTGTGTTGTCTCTAAGGGCTCCCTCATCAGTCTTTATAATATTTAGTTTAGAACTCTAAAGACATTTATACGTTCATTTGGCTTTCTGTTTTATGGCCGTGCTGAAGATGCGCAACTAATTGTCTGCATGGAGGATAACATGGAAAGTGTCCAACAGTGGCTCGAGGAATGTTTGGTGTCAGTAGATGGTTGGGTGGATGACATTGAGCTGCGAGTAAGCATGGATAGAATAGCAGTTATAGTAATAAAGAACCAGAGAGAGGTGTGGTCTGATTGGTGGTGACCACCAACCCCCCCCCCTTAGGAACTATGTGAAATCTAGGCTTCCTTTCTCATCCCAATCTGAATCTTAAACCTTACACTAATAATCTCTCAATTTAATTTTGCACAGGAAGAATCCTTAGAAAAACTCTATTTTGCATGTAAAACCAAACTGCAAGCAGCTATTTAGTCCCGCTTGGACTACGACAACCGATTGCATGTAGGTTTAACCCATATGTGCACAGAAAGTTGCAGGTTATTCAAATCACTGCACAAGAATGATTCTTGGATTAAGTAGGAAGAATTCAACACGTCATCTAGCCATTGACAGCCCATAGCAAAGCAAATCTGGTTTAAATGCTTTAGCATTGCCAATAAGGCACTCTTTAATCGGGACCCTATCTACTTCAACAGCACTTCTTCAAGCACATTCTTAGGTCTCTGTAACGAGTATCCTGGAATTACCATTACCGGGCCCATCGGAATGAACAAGCCACTGGTATCCACAAAACCTTAATGGAATGTTAAGATCTCCTTATGCCAACTTGTTGATGGTGCAACCAAGGCATGGAATCAGTTGCCTTATTGTCTCAGAAGCATGGTAATCCTGCAAAGTTTAGGAAGATGTAAAAAACGGTGCTTTTCATGAATAATTCTTGGCTATAACATTTTTCCTGAGGGGCTTTAGTTCTGCATCTTTCTTTTTCATAGTACCAGGGCAACCTTTAGGGTCGCTTTGCACTTTATAGTTTTTTTTATTAAATAAAATAAATAAATATAGCTACTTAAGTGGGATTTTCACCGTTGCCAGAGAATACGAGTGGCTTTTATGGAACGACAAGGTGTTTGACAAACCGTCGAGAAATGGCAGAAAAGGTGTTTTTTGGGGGAATGTCATGAATCTTTTTCACAGAATCCCAAGTTTTTTCAGGAATGTCAAGGGGTGCCACACAATCCTTTGGAATGCCATGTACTCTCTTGGAATGCTTTAGAATCGCGTGTATTTGCATGAAATGCCAGAGTCTGTAGTAGAATACCACGGGTCTGAGTGCCTCCATATGAGTGTTGTGTGCAAAGGTTGAGGCTCCCTCTGTCCTGATGCTGGTGTGTTTTCTGACAGGTCCTCTCCCGGGTGCAGAAGGATGTCCTCCTGAAGGTGCTGTCGGGCTGGTTGGACGGCAAGGAGAACAACCTCATTGGCAGAGACACTTCTCTATCTGCCGACTCCGAAGAGCACATGGAGGACCATACGAGGCTGGACTATGGGAAGTCTTTGCAGCTACCCCCCAGGGATCGCAAAGCTCGCTGCCAGTACTTCTTCTGGAAAACCTTCACCTCATGCTGATGTCCCAGCATTCCCGCCTTGTGAGCCCTAGACCCAGGCCGCACTGATCTTCAACAAGCCTACAAACCCCTGAACCGAGCTGTAAATAAACCAGAATCCCATGGGTTTCCCACATTAAAGACTGGATGGCGTCTGTGAATTTATTGCTGTACACTGAAGAATAAAGCATGCATTAGAGGCGCCCGAGCTGTGTCTGCCTGTCACTGACTCCAAAACATTGGCGAGTCCAACATTCGCAGTTCACGCTGAGCCTCCAATGGCAAGTCTGACACTTACATTCATCCAGTCTTCACTGTGGAGTCCAACATTCACAGTTCACCAACAGGCTCAGCTGTTGAGTCTAACACTAACATTCATCCAGAGTGGTCACTATGGAATCCAATATTTTCAATTAACCTACAGCCTCCGCTGGAGGGGCTAACATTTACAGTCACCCGCAGCCTCCACTGGAGAGTCTGCCACCAGCATTCACCTAGAGTCTTCACTGCTGAGTCCAACATTCTCCATTCACCCACAGCCTCCACTGGTGAGTCTCATACTAACATTCACCTGAAGTCTTCGCTGCGGAGTCCAACACTCTCAATAAACCCTCAGCCTCTGCTGGTGAGTCCAACATTAACATTAACCCAGAGTCTTCATGAGGGAGTCCAACATTCTCAATACACCCACAGCTTCCTCCAGTGAGTCTAACCTACACATTCACCCGCAGCCTCCACTGATTAATCTAACCTTCATATTCACATGCAGCCTCCACTTGAGTCTAAAATTCACTCACAACCTCCACTGCTGAGTCTAAAATCTGCATTCACCCAGAGTCTCCATTGCAGAGTCTAACATCCCCATTCACCCAGAGCCTCTACTGCTGAGTCTAACATCCTTATTCAACCAGAAAATCCAAGTGGGAGTCATTCACATCTGCTGGAGCCTCCAATGGTGAGGCACACTTTCATGTTTACCCAAAGCCTGCACTCTTGATTCTAATATACATAATTCACCCACAAACTCCGCTGGTGAGTCTAATATTCACAGTTCATACACAGCCTCCACTGGTTTGTCTAACCTTTCTATACTCACCCAGCCCCTGCCTGTGAGTCTATCATTCATCCACATCCTCCACTGGTGAGTCTAACACTGACATTCACCCACAACGTCTACTTCTGAGTCTAACATCCACATGCACCCAAAGCCAACACTTGGAAATTGTTCCTATTAGCCACAGTCTACAAAGGTGAGCAAAATATTTATAATCACCCACAGCCTCCACCGGTGAATCTAACATTTACACTTGTTCACAGCATCCCCTGGTTAGCCCAACATTTCACATTTCACACGTGCCTCTTGGATAATCTTTACATTCACATTCAGCTATGGCCTCCATCGCTGAGCCTCACAGCCACATACGAGGCCTTCTTCACCATCGCTCACATTCACACTCACCCTGAGCCTCCACCACCTAGTGTCACAGTCCAACACATTGAGGGCCTCCATCACTGAGTATAATATTCACATTCGCTTTCTGCGCCATTGAGGAGTCTGACTTCTCATTACCCAGGACAAGTCTAACATACAGATGCCCCCTTTGGGCTTCATCGCTGAGTCTAAAATTCACATTCGTTCTTCCCATTGTGACTTTGAGATGTATCTAAGACCCTCCCCCATTGTCTTTAACATTCTTCCATTGGTGAAACTCTCACAATATGATCTCATTTGTTCCCTGGACACACATAAACCAACTTTTTTTCTTGAAAATCCAATAGCGAACTGTGAATTTAGCACATGGTTACCTTCACATTTCAGTCTTCTCTATCTGTGAGCAGGAGCATCTCATATCTAAATCTAAGGGAATCAACAACGCATTCGGATTTCTCTCTCGGTAGAGGGTTCCATGCTCAACCCTAGATCTGCCTCGTACCAAGAGCTGAAACTCCAACATCCGCATCTGGAGCCCAGTAAGGGTTCCACGCACACTTTGGAAATGCCGTGGAGTAAGGGGTTCTACTCTCACATCTGCATATGCCAAATATTAAGGGATATACCCAGGGGCATAGCTTGGTCAGTAAGATTGGCGGGTGTAAGCTTCAGATTTTCTGACAATTAGGCTGGCATACAGATTTACTATTTTTTCATGTAGTGCGCTGCAGCAGATGCAAATGCTGCGCTACGTGAAAAGGAGAGAGGAGAGCGGTCTATTTACTAAAATAAGGCACTCTCATCCCCTCTCATTAGCGCCAGCACTGAAACCAGCTGCCGTGTGCCACAGAGACACCTTTGTGCCATGGTGCAAGGGTGTTTCTGTGAGTCTAGCACAGGTTTTGTTCTGGAAGGAACCCTTCCAGTACAAAATACTGTGCACAGAATCTCTTTAACCATGTTGCCACTTTGTATGTGTTCTGTAAAGTCCACCAGCACACATGCAAAGTCGGAAAAGGAAGGAGAAATTAATACATTTCTCCTTCCCTGCGCCTACTTGAAAAGGGCGTTGTTTTCTCATGCTAAACCCAATCTACTTTATTTAGTAAATTGGGTTTAGTGGGAGAAACCTTGGGTGGTTGCATGGGAATGCCCATGCACCACCCTTGGTACGCCCCCATGGCGTAAAGTAATGCAAAGCAGTGCAATGCGCTACTTCACATTACTTTTCCGTTCAGTAAATTGGGGGAAAAAAGACAAAATCTTAGTAAATCTCCCCCATAAAGTTTAAATATTTTATACGACAAGCCAGGTGCATGAGAGGGGCCTAACGAGCAGTGGAAAGGGACAGGAATGCGGATTGGTAGGAGTACCAAGAGACAAAACACAATAGTTTGTAAAATAACCAATATTTCTTTAGGTCTTTTAAAACAAAGAGGGAATGGGTGTGTGTTCGTTTTTGTCTGTGTGTGTGTACAAATTCCTGCTAAAATCCCACTGACATCTCGCAATACCCGACTGAAAGCACCTGTACCCAATTATTTATCAGACATATATTTATGGGGGGGGGGTGTAACCCCCCCCCCCCCCCCAAGTTACGCCCCTGGATATACCATGCATTAAGGGATCTCTACACTCACATCTGGATCTCTCATGCGCCGGCATTCAGACCTGTATCTCTGCTGCTTCAAGGTTCTGATTCCTCTCTAGATCCAGGTCATCATGCAGGAATTGGGAAGGAGCCGCTCTGAGAAACCCAGGTCCAAGGAGCGGCGATCCTCCTGGAAGGAAGCCCGGGGCATGATCAACTTGTCTCTACGCAGCGCTGGCGTCTTCTAGGGCAAAGTGGCGGGGTGTGCTACGGCGAAAATGAAAATGCAAAGGGGCGAAGTGCAGTGCAGGTTACAATTGTCATTTCAACTCGCAAGGCACATATTTGCAAATCCGAACAAATCACAAGGCAGAGGGGATGGTCCCCTTTTCATTGCAACTCGCAATACCATGTGCCACGTGCTGGCAAATCATTGCATGGGTACCAACTGGTCCTTGTCCATCAGTATCTAAGGAGTTCAGTTCACTTCCATGCCCAGGACCGCCTGCCATGTTTAGAGATCACCGCCCCAAGGAACTTCTGTGCCTTCAGCGAATGAGCGCATGTACACAGAAGTCAGAGGAGTTCAAGTTTGCCAAGTCTTTTGCCCAGTTTTGGGGCCGGTTAGGCAAACCTTTTATTTTACTGAACCAAACTCCCTAAGGAGTGTTTGGTACCCCTGCCCACGACTCTGTCTCTGACTCTGGGCGTGGGTATATGTTGACAGTCACCATACCCTAAACAGGGCGGGACACCACGAGATTGACAGGGCGGAAGCAAACTGTAAATTAGTTCCTATGCTTAAAATTCCGGAAGTAATTGACCAGGAGGCTCAACTTGGCACACGGTGGTGCACCATCCGCATCCATTTCCTTCCCCTCTCAAAGGTCACTCACTAGAGGTCCCCCTATGTGTCAACAGTTGAAACTGGTAAGTCTCCCCTTTCCCGGTCCAACAAACCTGTCTGCACATCAAGCGCAGCTGGTGCCTCATATGCTTGACTGGGCATCACCACCAGGGGCGCAACTAGAGCCAAATTTCGGGGGGGGGGGGGGGGGGGGGGCTGAGCAAAAATTTCGGGGGGGGGGGGCTGAACTTTAAGCAATTGGCAGAGTGGAGCTGCAGGGGCTCTTAGAGGGGGTGAAGCAACAGCTAGGCCTCATTAACATGCAAATGGTCGTTTAAAGACCTGTGAAGTGCTCGGGTGCGGCTGCTTTTTTGCCCGGGAAGGTGTCTCATCCCGGGCTGCCGCACACGACGGGGGGGGGGGGGGGGGAGGCTGAAGCCCTTTGAGTCCAATGGGTGTTGCGCGCCTGATCACCACAGGGTTCAACTGATGGAGATTGACGTCTCCCTAACTGCATGTGTTTACACCCCTCTGAAGTGTCTGATTCCCACTTCACACCTCCAGCCATTCCGAGCTCTCAGAAATGAAATGTCCTAACTTCAAATCATTTGGGTACGGAGGTTGGTAGCCATGGCAACCGTTGTTTCTCAATATCTGCCAGTCACAGCTATTCAATCTGAGCACTTAATATTTTACGAATATAG
Source organism: Triturus cristatus (assembly GCF_964204655.1). Taxonomy (NCBI): domain Eukaryota; kingdom Metazoa; phylum Chordata; class Amphibia; order Caudata; family Salamandridae; genus Triturus; species Triturus cristatus. The sequence goes on along the minus strand of NC_140580.1, from coordinate 933,874,925 downwards.
CGATGTTATGCAGCACTTGGATAAGTCAACGTCTTTCATTTACAGGACTGCTTGGAGCTCTCAGCTGTTTCGACCCATCAGAGTAACAGCTGCTAGCTGTTGGATTCCCTATGGGACTGTGGAAGTGAAATCAGTGGATTGCCTGTTTTGCAGCTCTACATTTGAGTGCGAGAAGTAGGTGCTTTATTTGTCCCGGTGGTTTCAGGTGATGCGCACCCATTTTTGGGGCCCAAGATTTATTTGTCATCATCAGACTTAGAGAGCAGGAGAGAGAAAGGCTGCAAAGGGTGCAGTTAGAAGCAATAAAAAATATAGAAGCGTTTTGGTGAATAGAGAAAGCTGGGACAGAATAGAACCTGACAAGAGTGAGATAAAGATCAGAAAGTGTACGGTGGTGGAAGGAAAAACAAATAGATGGAATTAAAACTAGTAAGGCTTGACATTCAGCAACCCTGACATGAGGCAGGACAGGCGTTTGGCACCCAAGTAAAATGTTATGCGCCTGGACCTTTTTTTTTTTACTAAGTAGACACGGGCAGTAATGTTTGTGTCAATGGCACTTGGTGCTGTTTGGCTGCATTGGTTAGCAGAATGAAGTCTGTATTTCGGTTTGGGGTGGGGGAGTTATATCAGGGGAGAAGGGTCCGGGATAGCGATCGTTAAAACTTTGTTTGAGGGATTGTTGGTCTACGAATGTCCCCCGCATAGTGCACAGTTGTGACCCCTGTCCTGTGTGCTCGACTGTGAGTATCTGGTATCCTGGTTTTCAGATTTTAGCCCCAGTCTCACTCTAATCCAGCATGCGTGGGAAGACCTAGGACAGGCCTGCACTTACGACTGGTCTTGAACCTGTCATGGAACTAGAAGGCCGCACAAAGCAGTCCCTGGTTGTGACAAGAGGACTACTGTACCTTTTCAAGGGCTGACATTTGTAGCGTGGTGGTAGCAGCGTACCATGTTTTGTAGTGATTATAGGCCTTTTTACCGTTGTCATATAAATGGGAGCCTACTGTCCCACTCACCTAAAGTACTACTGGGGACGGTGAACCTGGAATCCTAGCGCAAAGATCCTGTGCGCCTCGATGTGTCCATGTGTGCTGTTGAAGTTTAGTTTGCATTGCATGAGTGCCTGAGGGAATCAGAGTGACATAGGTCTCTGGGTTCCAGTTTGGTAGCCCCTGCCTGGCCTGTTACTGTGCTCAAGATGGAGCTGAGGTTGCTTTCCGAAACAGTGAAAGAGTATTGCTGACGTTCCTTTGGCTGGAGAGAGGGAACCCAGACACTGAAGTGGGGAAAAGAGGAGAGAGGCTTCCCCACAGAAATCTGATCAGGTCCTTGATGGTACAGAGGGCTATGGACTAGTCCTTCTGAGACAGAGGACTTCTGATTTGCCTTTCTGAGACAGAGGGCTTCTGATTAGTGTTTCTGAGACTGCCATTTGGTGATAGCAGAGTTGAAGGATGGGACTGCCGATTCTGCTGCCAGCAACTGAAGGGTCCTTTAGCAGGGCATCAGCCCTTTGTCTCTCTTCCCGATCAGTATCAAGTGTTGCTGGTGATAGTGAGGTGCAGACTGCTCACACCTGTGTGTACCTCAGTTGTGTGTGCTCCGACCTGGAGATTACCCTGGTGTGAAGAACATCACTCTAGACAGAGCTCGAGGCTGGAAAGACAACCTGAGAATGGTACCTGAAATTTGAATAGATGCAAACAGGTTCTGCTAAGACATAAATGGAATTTTTACCCCCTGTTAGCCACCTCTGTATACAAGAGGGAGCTGCTGATCTACTTCTTGTTCCAGTTTAAAGTTCTCTCTGACTCAGGAGGGGATGCTGTACAGGGGAACCAGAGGACTACTTCCCAACCAGAACTGTTGTCTGCTTGACAGCCAGTTTCCCAGAGGTGAGGAGACATCACCTTGAGTTGGATCTAGAGGAAGAACTGCCCTACTTGTCCTGGGAACTACGGAGTCTTGCATGAGTGAGCCAAACCTTTATAGGAGGAGAACCAGAAGGGGCCAGACGCAGTTGATCCTGATGCAGGGGTCTGTCCATCAGAGAATATCAGTACTCGTTACTGGCATAATAGAAATTGTGGACCAGTCCCAGAGATAGTCTGAGTAACCACAGCAGTTTCAAGGCATACTCGAGTGGCCTCCCCATCAGCGTTGCACTTGGGTAAGTGTAGCTGGTCATTTGGCTGGACTGAAGCCGGGATCAATATTTGCCCCGTGGCACATGCTGCATGCCTGCAACCCTGAACAGTGTGAACGCAGCACTGCTGTGTCTGTGCCTTGTGGTCCTGGCAGCCCAGAAAGTGAAGACTATAAAACCTGTGCCACCCAGTGAGTGCTAGCCCTGCACTGACCCCCCAAGGCTGCAGAGTGCACTATGCTGCTCTGAAGATTGCCTCGAGGCACTACATGTTGAATCAGCACCTGACAACTGAGAACCAGATCATACTGCTGCCATCGCACCCCAAACAGTGCCTAGAAGTACTCCATCATTAGTACTCTGTCATTGCCAAAGCCCTGCTTCTGGAGAAAAGGACTGTCAAGCCGCCTTCACCCAGGAAGGCCCCATTGCGACTGTGCACTTACCAGAGGATTCAAGTCAACTGAGCACGCAAGGTCCGTCTGTGCTGGGAAACCACTGTAGCCCGCATGAGGGCCACCGCCAGGAGCCACTACTGCCCTCCGAAGAGTTAATGCATGGCCTGCAGCCACCCTACTTGAGCGGGACTGCTATGTACCATGTGCCTGTCCCTACGCAAAACCGATCAATCCACCCCAAGAAGGAGCACTGCAGTCCGACGCCACCAGAAGAGGAATAGATGAGAGACTGTACGAGCTCCTTAGCCCCAACAAGTGACTGTTTGCTAAGAGAAGGGGGAAGTGCTGCACCTCACCTAGAGACTACCCCAGAAGAGCTCCGAGCCCTAGAGTGGAGAGCGGAATAGAGGGGAAGACAGCCTAGCAGAGACCCACATTGAAGTACATAGAACTCGCACCCGAGCATTGAGTATCTAATTGTAGTTGTCTGAGTTTGTTGGTAAAACAATGTATATGTCTTTTTTCAAAAGAGATGCACTGGGCACCCTAGGTTGGGAAAACAAAAGATATTATTATTCAAAATAAACAAGGGAATGGCATTAAAGTGGATAATTATTTGGCACAATAGATATGAAACAGTAATATATATATATTGTGGAGAAATGCTGAATATAAAATAACCTGGTTTAAATAACCCTTCCCACATGCGGCGTTACTGGGATGGAAGTCCTCCCACAATGCATATTGTGGTTTCGATAGCGCTGAGATCTGCGAAGGAGGTAAGATGGCGCCAGGAAAAAGAGGCTGTGTACAAGAAGTAGTAGAAAGGCTCAGGGAAAACCGCCAGGCAAGAGGGGCTGCAGTAAAACCCACCAAGCCCGCACCAGTTGCGGCGCAGTAAGTTAAGTGAAAAATACCTTACTCTGTCTTTGTTGATTAACAGTAGTGTGATAGGCCCAGACTAAGGGGTATATTCACAAGTACATTTGATAACTTCCACAAGAGTAGCGTAACGCAACTTTCAATATCGCAGCACATCGCGGGAAAATAACCCAGTGACAACATGGGATTCACAACAAGGTGGGAGCATGTGATAGTCACCAGATAACGCGCCAAATGCCCGCGTCCAAATCCATGCCACACCGCATAAATGCGATACGCGAATGCCAAAAAACATGCAATGAGGCCAACCGCGGTACAAAAAGCAGCGAAAACCAGCCACAGGCCGGCAAATCCCACGCGTCTGGCGGAACACAGACAGAAAAAATACACCAAAAACAATCCAAAATGCGTAGCAACTTGGATGCACCCTTACACAGCGCAGGGGCCAACCCGAACCCCACAACCCCCACAGACTATCAGCAAGGACCAACGGGGCCGGGGTAGGCCAAGGAGAAGAGGAAGTGGAAGACGGGGTGCAGACCGCAGGAAAACGTGACCAGCGTCACGGAGGTGACAGAACACCAACAGCAACTGACCCACAAGCAGACCACCTGGATTGCAGGCGTAGTGCCGAGGAGGCCAATCCAGGAGGCCAATAGGCGCTGGCATTACATGACTACCAAAACCATGCACAAACCCACTGCCAACAGGAAGGCAGCAACGGCGTCAGGAGGTGGCAGTCCAGCGCCAGCAGAGGAGCTGAAGGAAACCCAGGCCACAGTCATCAGTGTGGAGATTGTGCAAGGAGAAGGGAGTACGGACACAGCTCGAGAGGACCGGACACAGCTCGAGAGGACCTGACACAACATCAACAGGGACTGGGGGGACGGGGGGAGTGGGCACAATGGCATACATGCACAACAAGGTGGAGCACACTGCACACCCACAATCACCCAGGTCCATGGGCCCGTTCCCCTTGGCACCTTGCAGCACACACACATAGCGCAAACAGCACACCCACATTGACGACAACGAGGAACAATGCGCTTAGCCGACACTGCAGAACAGAGGACACAACTGGCTCCGCACATGCATAGAAACATGCCTACTACATCTGACGGAGCCGGAAACTGTGAAATGGAAATGTGCACGTACGACATCTCATCTACACTGTCCCGCAGAAGAATCCAGCACCCCACAAACAGTCACAATGTACATTGCTATACAGTCTGCATGCAAACCTGCACAATGCGCCAACATATACGTCAACGCAAAGTCAATACGCACCTCCCCTTCACATTGTAGAGGGGCACACAACACCTTCAGCAGAGCACAGAATACAACACATCAGTGATGCCGGAGAGGACCACCACACCGTCGACACCGAAACCCTACAACAGCACATGGATATCCCACGCAACCCCCCACCAGGACCCGGACAGCCAAGCTAATCAGAGGAGAACACCCAGCCTGCAACAGACCACACAGCAGGAAGCACCCGCAAGCACAGCTGGCCCACGACACTTCACCCACCCACACATCGCACCCCAATGCCATGTTCCTGCACGCCAAATGGAGGTGGCCCAACAGGTGTGGGTAGGGGCCAAACCCATGGAATGCGAACCAGGACACATACGTAGGTGTCCATCACCCCTCAGGGGCCATCAACACCCCACTAAGGAGACCCACACTAACATAGAGACACATGCAATTGCACATTCACAGCACAGAACCACGGGCAGGGGTGCTCAAATTCCAGTCACACACCCATGTTGGCTCTGCGTATGACGGCCCTGGTCACCCCCTTTACGAATTGAGTTGGTGACGACAAAGCTGCATATCCAAGCTCCAACCCGCTGCCTCCGGTGACACGTCTGCATCCGATGTACACAGCACAATGTAATGACGTCGGGCCCAGGGCCCTAATGCATACAATAAGACCACAGGGACACAAGCAGCTACCATGTTGAACTGGCTACGGGCACATGTGCCCGGCCCCCTTTATTGGCAGAGCCACATGTATAGTGATGCCTGTGCCTGATGTGTGTGGGGTGAGTGTAAGCCAGCACGCACGGAATGTCTGGTGCTGGCAACCACCTGAACATTGGACACCAGTGCAACGGAAACAGAAAACACATGAATAAAAGAGTCAACTGCTGAGCAACATGGAGGGAGCAGGAGAAAGTCCAGAGGACAGCCAACATGCAAACAGAAGTGTCCGTGAGTTGAAGTGCACTGGGGATGGGACACTAGGGATGAGCGCGCCCATGTGAAGAAAAAGTCTAGGATCGTGTCCCTTCGACAGACACCTGATGCAGATGCAGTGGGGTGTGTCATACCTGCATCAACTTCCCCATCAATGTCTCAGGGCCCCCACACTGTTTGCGGTGACATAGCTATGCAACCTCTTCACAGCTCATAACTCAATCAGTAACGGACAATGGCTTGCGGTTCACTGAGTCACCGGCACCTGGAGTGCTGAGAAGGGTACCAGGACGATGACGGCATCCACGACAGGTCTGGGCAACTCCGTAAGTCTGTCAGGACCACCGTTTTGACTCTGGCAGATGGCTGTTGGAGGTGGTCCTTGCGGTGGTGGTGTGTGCCTCCTGCGGTGATGCCATGTCCGGGAGGGTCTGGACTCGATTTGGTATGTGAGCCATGGTGGGACGCTGTTGGGTCCGGAGGTTGCGTACAGCGCAGGGCCAGAGAGTAATGGCGTTGATGACCCCCAGGCCAATGCTTTAAGGGCCATTCAATATCTCAGAAGAAGGGGTCCCGGACCTGACCAGCACAGAGTTAGTGGCCCCGGATGCACAGCGGCCAGCACAGGCACCCAGCCACGGGACGGTGACTTGCGGTGCAGTCAGATGGGCCATGCGACCTGAGCGGGTCACCATGAATGTCCGAGGTGTATGTTGGGGAGGGTATCGGTGGACAGTGGAAGGTGTCCTCCAGGGCATGACGCCGAAAGGTTTGATTTCATCCGGAAGTAGCAAATGGAGGAATGGAATGCGACAGCCTCGTTGCCACCACCAATTAGGTATCAGCTACACGAGGATGAAAACTGCCCCCTAGTCCATAGGCTCAGACGCCACCAAAGTTCGACCAGAGAGTGTCCATGATTGTTGGGGAACAGACTTAGTGGCACCGGGGCTGAGAGGGGATGCTGTCCGTGATGATGCCGGTACGGTCCATTCACTGAGTGTCGGAGGCATAGGTTGGATGGTCCCACCGGCCTGCGTAGTTCAGGTTCAGTGGCACCACGTCTTGGAACACCTCCGTGTATGTGACCCGGGTTTCGTCCGGACTGAGCCGCATCTTCCTCTTACTCCTCTCCGTGCGACCACTGGTGTGGACTCTGCCATTCGTGATTTGCGCCTAGGTGCTGGATGTGGGACCTACTGGTCCGCAGGGTAGTCCTGGTCCCTCATCCACGTATCGCCGGCAGGCGTTGAACAGGGTTAGTGTCACCACGTGTCGCAAGTAGCCCATATGGAACTATGCCTCACTGATTGAAGGGAGTCTGGTGCTGTTGCCGGTGGCCCGGATTTGGGGTCATGGTTAGTGGCACCATGTGTCGCTGGCTGGCGTTGAACAGGGTTAGTGGCACCACGTGTCGCAAGTAGCCCATATGGAACTATGCCTCACTGATTGAAGGGAGTCTGGTGCTGTTGCCGGTGGCCCGGATTTGGGGTCACTGCCATTCATGACTCAGGACCCAGTTTCACATATGGGACCTACTGGGCCGAGGAGTAGGCCTGAAGGGGCAGTAGAGTACGTCAACAAAAAAGGACTCAAGCGGGCCTGTGTTGTGGAGGCTGTGATGGTCTAAGGAGGCTGCCAAGGTCGCGGGACTCGGGCTTGGAGCTTGAGTCGGAACGTGGTGGGCCCTCCTTGACACACACACCAGTGTTGGCAGGTGATCAGTGAGGCCTGGCAGAGCAGCGTCGGGCCTGACGGGTTCGTGGTCCGGCAGGTGCACAGTGTCGCAGGCAACCCCGCTCTAGAGGACAGCGTCGGCCTCGTGGCGGGGTGAGAGGAGCCACCCTGGCAGAGACGTGGGGCTTTCCAGAAGAGGACCACACCCAGCGCTACGTGCTACTTATTCACACCCCTACGCTGGCGTGGCGTACGCTGGGCCATCCCACTCCGGTCACGCTTGGGGGGGGGGGGGGCGTAACAGGCAAGACTTCTGCGAGGTCCCCCAATGGCTGTTGTGACATGGTTGCGTCCACTGTCCTTTACACTCCATACACCAGAGATGTATGTCGCCATAGATATGGGTGTGTGCTGCATACTGCGGACTGTCCAGCACATCTCTGCCACACTTGGCATTGTGTACTTTCCCAATCATGGTACTACGGCCTCCTTCACACATGCCTGTTTGCCACCTCTCCCCACATTCGGCTGTTGTGTGGCTGAGGTGCCATGCCGTTGATGGATCATGTTCACAGCTTGGCTAGGTAACCATTGTGAGTTGTTCTTTCGTGTCTGGTGTTGTCATGTTGTTGTGCATGTTGGTAGTGATTTAGTGACGTGTGCATTGCCAGAGTTGTGAGTTGCATGGTTGTGTAGTTGAGGTGAGTAGGGTGTCCATTTGAAACTTGCCATGGGGCTGTGTATTTCCATTGTTGCCATCCTGGGTAGGCTGGCTGCTGATGGACTGTTGGAGGGTGAAGGAATCGTGCACAGTGGCAGGGTATTTGGAGGCGACATTGTTGGGGGTTCCACAGTGTTCTGTTTTTGCCTGCACATTGATGTGAGATGTGTGCTTCCTGTTGAGGTGATTGTGCTCTCTTTGTCTGCGCTGCCTCTCTGGTTGTCCGGGGGGTGGTTCTGGGTGTGGGGTGGGGTCCTGGGGTGGTGTCGGTGGGTGTTGTGGCCCTCTTGGGTGTCCGGGCAACATGATGAGTAGCTCCTTGGCATCTGTTGCACTCCGATGTGGCCATGGGCTGTGCTCCCTTTTGTGGTGCTGGCTGCCGTCCGACTTAACACCAGGTCAGAGCAGGTGTAGATTTCCTGGTGCTAATACGCCTTATTGCCTGTTTTGTGTTTTTATCGCCAATCTGTCTGGTCGTTGAGAATGTTGAAGAGTGGTGTGGTCGCGGCTCTTGGCATGGGAACGCCCACTCTGCATCTCATTAGCGATAGTTGCGGGGGTCATCTGTGGCGATGTTTTTGGCGGCTGCTATCGCAGGTAAACCGGTGCTGTGGGCTGTTAGCACCAGCTTGTGAATGGGGAGGGAAATTTATCACGACTTTGGCTGCGATAAAGTGCCGTTAATTCGGCGATAGCTCCTTGTGAATATGGCCCTAAATCTCTTACTGCACTCTCCATATCCAGCCCACAACATAAAGCCATTTCCATTGCTCCTTTAACCATTCTGGTTGCCCGCTCCACTTAATCAATAGCTTTGATATTATAGAAAGAAGTCCTAACATGCTTGACACCACACCACCTCAAAACTCTATAATTTCTCTTGAGGTAAGTTGACTGCCTGCATCAGTAACATATAAAATCTACAACATATACCATTAAGAGTCCTGATAGTGCTACCCGTGGTTATGGAGAGTAAAAAACACAACCTCCAACCATTTGGTGTGTACATCCACCAAAATGGCACCATAAGATATTGAATTATTATTTTGGGTATGTGAGTACCAACCTCAAGGAATAATTACACCCACTGTTAAGGTGAACCCTGAAAGTCACTAGATTAACCTGAGTTAACCTCCTAGTAGCTATGGCACAGAAACAACAGGCTTATCCTCGGCAATGTGGAAAGTATTTATGCAGTACCAAAGCAGTAAAAGTAAAAATTAAAAACTATAGAAATCCCAAATTTAATTAGAACACTAGAGTAAATTCTAAGAAACTAAAAGACACCGAAATGACAAAACTCCTATACAGGAAACTGGAGATAGGAATTTTTGAATTTTTAAGTAGGAGTAGTGCCAAGAAGCACAAAGTGCCAATGAAAGTCAGTAGTCACAGTGTACCAGGAACTAGGTGCAATTTAAGGCTGACCGTGATGGTGTGCGGTTCAGATACACCAACCAGGTTCTTCCTGGACAAAAATGTTGCCTTCTGACTTAAAGGTCGATATAGATTTGAGCGGTCGGCCTTTCCTCCACCAGGACGACAGAATAAATTACTCTGTTGTCCTGGTGGAGGTGCAGACTAGCAAAGTTTGAAGTATCCTTCGGCCAGGCAAACTTTTCAACGATTGACAGGAACCGCCGTCAAGGCAATTCCTGTCAATGCATTGTAACTTTGCTAGAGGGTGTAGTGAAGTAATAATGATTGTAGGACATCAAATAGGATTACTTCAAGTAGTGTATTTATTAGCCACAGCTCTGCAGACCAGACCAACAGTCACCTCTGGAACCTCTGAGCATAAAGCTCACACAGGACGTTCCACATTCCACAGACATGTCATCTTAGTGGAATGAATGCAAGATCACAACACTATCTCTCTTGTTTACAAAGAATAAAACAAATAAACAACAATAAAATAACACAGCATCAATGCAACAAATCATCAACTTACAGTAGACACATTAATAATCATGCAAATGAAACATCATGGCATTAATGCACCAAATCATGAACATACAATAAATGACCTAATGATAATACACATCAATTACGATATCTTTGAGGTTTGGCAATATTTCGTCTATCACTCCTACGTACAGGATCAGGATGAACAGAACCCCTTGATTCTGACACATCAATATCAGAATGAGAAGATGGAGGAGAAACACAGGAGTGCAAGACCAGTTTGGATGGAAGAGAAGAATCATTGGGAACAGCAACGTAATTGTGCACTTTCACCACTCTTCCCCTATTCCACCATTCATTCTTGCTAGTCCTCACTGCATTCCTAGACACAACCTCAATCCTGACAGGAGGCCTGAATTTCGACAATCCTTTTGGAACATGACTGGGATCCTTGATACGAATCCAGTCTCCAACCTGCAATTTGTCTTCCACAGATTTGACTCTGTGCGTAAGGTCATAATGTCCTTTCATTTTACTCTGAGAATTTTCCACCCTTGTCCTCACGACCTGGTCCATTTTTTGCATATGATCATTCTTATGTTGACACTCTCTCAACCATGCAGGACACAGTCTAGAAGCAGGTGGTCGTCCTCTTAACATTTCAAATGGCGTAAAGCCTGAAACTGCATTTGGACAACATCTATGTGACCACAGCATTTCTTCAACAGATTTGCAGATATCAAACTTATTCTGTATAGCCCATTGAATACACTCAACTAATGTCCGATTCATTTTTTCCACAAGCCCATTTGCCTGTGGATGGTATAGCGCAACACACTTGTGTTTGATAGCATTGCAAGCAAGAAAACACTCCATTTCTTTTGACACAAATTGGACACCATTGTCCGAAACAATTTCTTTGGGGAACCCTTCTCTTAAAAAGAGATTTTTCAAAAATTTGATTACACTAACAGTATTTGGCTCTTCTACAAACTCCACCTCCCACCACTTGCTGTAGTAATCTACAACCACAATAGCAAACCTTAATTTCCGTGGAAGAATGCTAAAAGGACCAATGAAATCTATAGCAAGCTTAGACCAAACTGTATTGGGTAATTCTACAGGCTGTAAAGGGACCGCCTCCGTTTTAAGACTTTTGTCACTAGAGGCACATACAACACATCCTCGCACAATAGCCACAATGGCAGAATCCATGCCAGGCCACCAATAGCTGTCCGAGGGCTCCCTCAAACATGATGGAGTCGCATAGCACAGTAAAAAAAAAAATATAATTTCAAAAGGAAAATCTTAAAGCGTTGTTTTTTTTTGTAAAAAAAACTCAATGCCCCCGTCACCATGACAGCTTTCTCCAAGTGGTGATGGGGGCATTGAGCAATTTCAAGTGCCCTTTACCTCAGGTTTTTCTTGGCTGTGATCAGTATTGATAAAAAGGTCTATATGGCCGCCCATCTAAATTAGGTAAGCAGACATATAGCCAATTCCCTGAAGACTCTTACTCTGTTGGACCGTCAGAGAAGTTTCACCATGTAGTCTCTGCCATCTGCAAACTATGGTCTGCCCGCACTTAAGTGGGTCAGGCGGACCATAGTCTTGACGCAAAGGCTTCATCTATTGAAACAGCAATGGAGTTCCCTCTCTGCCAAGATTTAAATCACTTAGTCCTTTAAATCCCAAACGACAACAGGAGTACACCTCAAGAGCCCCCAGGACCTCAGGGAAAGCACTTTGAGACTCACAGGATGTCCGACAGGGACCAACAGCACAGACTGGTCCTGGTATAGTTACCACTGGTCAGCTGGGCAGTTGCAGGAGAGGATTTATGTAGCTTGTTTTATCCCTGTAACTTGAACAAGAGGTCAGCCTTATGACCCTTAGTGTCCACTCCTCTGTCCCAGGTACAAGAGCGAAAAGACCCAGTCCTTTGAGGATCTTTTCTGGTCGCATACAACAGGTTCAGTACTCTTCTGATCTTCCTCAGGTCCAGGCGTGTTCTGAAGTGGATGCCCAGAGATGCCCTATTAATACGTGGCATGAGCTAGTAGGGGGCGAATAATCCTTAGGCACTCCCCAAACAATGGAGTAAAACTTCCTGGAACCAAACCTACCCACTTTGGGCATTTTAAAAAATGGCGAAAGCCTTCTGCTGCACTCAAATTGGCCTGAGGGATGTGTAGGCTTGGGATGAACTATGGTATTCCTAGTGTCCTCTCACATCTAACACTAAAGTCCAGTTTGGGACAGCTACAGTACCTACAAAAAAAAAACAGAGATAGAAAACTGTTAGAATGAATGTATGATTTTCTAACAACCAGTCGGTGAATACTTAAGAATGTTTTGGCTTCGTGTTTCTCTTCCTTTCTAGTACGCCCCCAGAGTTATTTGGAAAACTGAGCAGACCTTTCAGGCAAGAAGTGACATTCAAGCCAGATTTGATGCTGCAGTGTCAAAAAGGATGCCCACAAACCCCGCCCTACAAATTCTGTGTGGTTCAGAGAAATCTTTGCGCCCAATCAGATTAATCTATTGGTTTTTCATCTTTCAGCCCTATTCAGATATTATTTACTGTCTGTTGGAAGGAGCGCAAATGCAAATTTAGACTACATGAATTTCAGGCAGGAAAAAGGTAGCTTCCCAAAAGTTACTTTACCCGTGAATATATTAAAAATCTGACTTCACTATTGAATTGGAGTTTTATTAACTATTAAAATAGTTGTTTAACTATATTTATTTTTCTAATTTATCTCAATCCCAAAATACAGTATTAGGATTTTTAATCTGTACTATGGTTTTCTGCATGAGACAGTTAGGCTTGCCACAGTGAAAATAGCTTTTGGGTGGTAGTCACAGTAACAACAAGTTAAAATGTAATTTCTGCATGTCCTTCTTTTAAATTTAAAATACTGCACACCCTGCCTTGTGGGTGACAAGGACTATGTAGGGGTAACTTATTAATAGGGGGGTATTGACCTGTCAAGATGGTTTATTTTGATAGGTCAAAATGCAGGTTTTGCTAAAGTCAGGCTACACTGGTAGGCCTAAAGCCATGTTTTACACTGTCATGTAGTGAATGGCACAAGAGGTACTGCAGTCTAACTTACAAGCCCTGGGTACAGTTTGTACCACATTCTAGGGACTTGTATGTAAGTTTAATATACCACTTAGGATTATGCCAATTCAACCATGTTTAAAGGGGAGTACAGGCACTTTACAATTGGTTAGCAGGGTTAAAGTGCAAGAGGTATATCATCAGCAAAACTATCGCTCCTTGATCCTTTACGCCACAGTTTTCATAACCTCATCTTTACTCACTGCTGAAACCCATTTTTCCTTAGAAATCATATCATCCAAACTTCCCTTTGCATCAGACACAGTGGCAACTACTACACCAAGTTCCCCTTGCACTTCACTTATATCAGGTAGATGGAAAGGAAAATCAGCAAGTTGATTTTGCTAGCCTGGAATGTTTTACAACATATAAATGAAACTTTGCATTCTTGCTATCAATCTAGCTAACTTTGAGGACCCATTATTGACACCACCAGATTTTAAGGCTCTCAGGAGTAGTTTGTGGTCTGTCCTGAGTGTGATTTTTGTTCCTCAAATATATGTGCAAATATATTCAGAACCCCAGACTGCTGTCAATGCCTCACTTTTGATTACGGAATAATTCCTTTCAGTATATGTTAAGGTGCAGGAGGTAAGTATATTCCTTGGTGCAATTAAAATCATAAAGGAATACAACTATAGCTGTTGTGTTGACATCTACAGCAACGACTGTCTTCTTACTGATGTTACAGACAAACAAGGGAAACCCAAGGACACCTAGGATTTTTTTATAAAATTAATATGCATGCCTATTTTTTGTACCCCTACGACTGCATCTATTAACTTTCGTCTGCCATCCTCTTTCTCACCTCCAAATACCTCATTGCCCCTAGAGATATATACTTTTGAGAAATTGGTGCTCAGAAATATTTGCAACCTCGAACAGCAAAGAACTAGTATACCCTACAGCATGCTCCTTCCTGAGAAACATACCATGGCTGAAGTCAAATCCAACAATTCAATGGTTATTAAACCATCAGATAAACGGGCTGGAATAGTCATACAGGGCGCTCAAAAATACAAACGATGAGATTATGAGACAAATTTATTACAGTGAACATTGAGTGAGGCTAGCTACTGATCTCACTAAAGAACTTCAAACTAACATCTCTACTATAACCAAAAGAGGTCTTGAGTCAGGTTTTATCAGCAAAAATGAGTATCTAATTTTGAACATGAAAAACCCCATAATACCGGCAATTTATACATTACCAAAAATATATACAAATCTCACATCATCACCGGGGAGACTGATTATCTCCGGGTGTGGCTCAAACTTACAGCACACTGGGCGTTACATCGATTTCGAAAATATGGCTTTTGACTGTGACACATGCCTTCTCTGTACACTGGATATAGAATCCCCATATACGAATATTCCTCACAATTATGGGCTAGAGGTTATTCACCAAATGCTTTAGAAGCGCACATGTCATCACAGAGTTCCTACTGACTTTATTTTTGAGCTACTGCATTTGACTTTTACAAAAAAACTTTTTTCAGTTTGATGGCCTATTTTACCAGCAGATCAAGGGATCATCCATGGGAGCAGACTATGCTCCTAACTTTGCCATTTTGTTCATGGATAACTTAGAAAATGTAATCATTTTATCTGATAATAATCCATTTCATGACACCTAGTGAATTGGTAACGATATCAGATGAAATATTTTTGATTTGGAGAAGGAATACGGATTAACTCACCTAATTTGTGACATGGTTAAACATTAACTGTAAAGATCTGAAATTCACTTTTCAATACAGTAGAGAGGATTTCTTTTCTAGACCTGATGGTCAGAACACATAAAGGAGAATTGTACACGTCACTGTACCATAAGCCAACAGAAAGCAACACCCTATTTGCTTACTCCAGTCACCATCCCAGGGCATTGCGCGATTCTCTTCCATACTCCCAATTTCTTAGATTTAGGAGAAACTGCTTTTTCAAAAACATTTCTTCAGAGAAGTCGAAACCTTAAAAACTAAGGGACTGATTTTGAGTTTGGTGGTCTCAAGAAGACCGCCCCGGCAGCAGTCTCCCGACCTCCTCATTATGATGTCTCCGGTGGGCCGGCAGCGGTCTTTCTGATGGCGGTGAATGTTTTTTTATATTGGTCGATGCATATGTGTATATCCTGACTGCACAAGTGTCGAAATACACATATGCATGACACGTGAAAAAATACCTTTTACCCATTGCTGGAATCTGAACAATATGTACCCAGTACAGTCAGTTGGTAAATACTACAAAATGGGCTTACCTGGATTTCGGTGCCAAAAGAGTTGGTTTCTTTGGGGTCAAGATGCTGCTGTGAAGGGGGACCTGGAGGAAGGGATCCACATAGGAGACTGAAGGGAAGACAAGGAAATGGGTGAGTATGCACCCCAAATCCTTTGTTTCCGGTGACTCGAAGCAGGTGGGCCAACCGCCACGGTCGGCTCATTGGAAAGCCAACTCGAAATTCGGATGGCAGAGAAACGTATCTGTACGGCACTACGGCAGCTGCTTTCCCTTGACATAGGCCACGGTGGTAGGTGAATGGCTGGCCGTGGCGCTTCGGTGGTCTTTCATTCGGAAATCCGACAACATCAGCGACGGTGAATCAGATGCTGACCTGACTGCGGCGGTGGGACCCTCAAACTCGTAATCAGCCCTAAATTACTATCTAGAGTTTACCCGCACAAGCTGATCACAAGATCCATCAAAAGGGCATTCTACAGTCCACGAAAGTCACTGTTGATCCCAAGAACAAGAAATGATTCAGGCAAGATAAAGTGTGCCACCACATTCTCACCCTTCTCCAACCAAGTAAAGAAAACCATTTCACACCACAGGCAAATTATCAATGCGGGTAAATTGACCATAGAACGCTACATCTTTGCATTCCCCAAAAATAAGAACATTAAAGACCAGCTAGTGAGAGCGTGCCTACCATCCTCCATCATGACGCAAGCTTTACACGATAAGGCGGGCCACAGAATATGCTGGTATTGTAGTGTGTGCGAGTACACGATTGAGGCAAAGTAATTTATACATAGAAATGTAAAAACTACAGTGCCAAATTTCTCAAATTGCAGCACTTCAAATGTAATCTATGCAATTTTCTGCCCATATGACTTTGTTGAAATAGGGCAGACGACACAGAAAGTGAGATTCAGAATATGGCCACACAAAAACTGATTGAGATGCAAAGTGGCATATACACCACTGGTGGAACATTTGAAACACTGGGTCATAGCAAAAATGACTTGTGATGGCAAATTATTTATGTGGTTATAATGCCAGAATTTGGGGGAGCGTGGCCTAGCAGGCCAACATGGCGGATGCTTGTTAGGCGAGCTCCCGGCAGTCGAATCATTTATCCGACATCATCCTGCTCACGTTTCATCTGAAATCTCGCTATCATTGCTACCAGCTCTCTGGGCGCCACGGAGCTTACTGTGCCCCTCCCAGAGCCACGGAGAGGTGCAGCGGGGCCCAGCGAGGCAGAAGATTAGCCAGTGGTGTGACATGGCATGGGCCGGGAACTACGCAGGGGCCTAGCGTGGTGTCCACCGGAGTCTGGGCTGATCGTGTCTAATGCCCATGTCGTGGGTTCGGGGGCCCTGGGGACGTCCCGCTCTTATGCCCTTGCTATCTGGAGCCCCCACTGGCCCTGCCGTGTTACTGACGAGCCGGGCAGCGAAGCGAGGAGTGGAGTGCCCTGGGCGGTGAGGCCCAGCGGTGGGTGGAGCACAATACAGAGGTGATTGGGGCCTTCTGCGGCCGTATCCCTGCCTAGATCCCCGGTGCGGGTGAGTGCAGAGGTGGTGGCTGGGCAACCGGTTGCCGGTGAGGGATGGGCTGAAGATTTCATGAGTCTGCGGGCGGCCTAGAGTTGTGGAGTCCAGGGGACTGGGGGAGCCTTGGGGACGGCGGACGTGACCTTGATGGTGCCCAGTGAGAGGGCTGGCCCGAACCGCCCGTATTGAGCCCCATGAGTAGTGGAGGGCACCCCGGGAGTTGTCTGCTGGCTGGCTGTGAGATTATTCTTGGCCATTGGGGAGTCATTGGAGGTCCCCCACCGGGTCAGGTGTAATATGCATACTTTTGTGCCCCAGGCTGTGGGTTGAGTTCGACCGCGGTGAGGAAGCATCAGGATTTCTGTAGGCCCCGCCTGAAATGATACTGTGCCTGGTGGTTCCCAAATCATTGTTCACCACCCTGTCATATCTGTTACATTTCTCTATACTATTGCTCACAGAATAATGGAACTTTGGGTTTGAGATTGAGCACAAGCCTTTCCTTCAAGGCACAGCCCTCGTTAGGGGGGTCTGCGCTGCGACTGGCCCTCGGGTCATGGAGGCAGCCAAGTTAGGTCCTGGTGCGGCTTGTGGTCTGGGAATGGCCTACTTGAGGGTGAAAACATTGAGGGGCCCTTGTGAAGGGGTCTGTGTCAGCCCTGACCTGTAGGTGGCTGCGGGAGTGGGATTATCTATCACCGACTGCTTGTGCCGCCCCCCGGAGATGAATTAGGGGGTCTGGCAGGTCGTGCAGGAGTGGATACTGGAGCGGCCCCTCGGATGGTTCTCGAACTGATGGCATCAACATGACCAAAGATAACCGTCCTGGTGTGTCAGCCAAACAAAGCACCATAGACCAATTCACCTGTGCAGGTGCCAGAGCTGGACACCTACGTGTGACTGCTGGGTCTGGTCCTGACAATTCCATGCTACTGGCCACTATTACACAATCCAGGGACATGTTCAATGCCGAAATTGGTGGAGTTGGATCGGATGTTACCCTGCTGCGCCAGTATCTCCAAAATGCAGTCGATCAGATCACAGAAGCGGAGACCAGGGTGTTGGGTGTTGAAGACTCAGTGACAACCCTCCAACAGAAGGTTAATAAGCTGGCATGGTGACAAAGGAGTTGTCAGCACATGTGGAAGATACAGAAGGCTGTGCCCGCCATAATAACTTGCACTTCGTGGATTTCCCCGGGGGGTTCGAAGGCTCATCCACAGATCCAGGCTCTTATGCCAGCCAAATCCCTTTTGTCTTGTTTTGTGGTCGAGAGAGCCCACAGGGCCTTGGTGAGAAAGCCTTCCCCGGGTGTGAGGCCTCGACCAGTGATAGCTAAGCTCCTCAACTACTTGGATAGGGATGCGATCCTTAAACATGCTCTTAGCCAAGACAAGATCCTATTCGAATCGCTCCATATAATGATATTTCTGGACTATACGAGGATGGTTCAACAGCAGCGGCAATCTTTTGTGGAGGCGAAATAGAGACTGCGAGAGTTAAAAATCTGATACAGGTTATGCCCAGCTCGCTTGAGTGCAGTATTTAATGCACATACGCTACTTTCTGACACCCCTGAGGCAGTTTTGGCGTTTGCGGATGAAGTTGTTTCGCCAAGGCCCCACACACAGCCATGCATGGAGTCAGATCCCTATTTGAGCAATAGACACAATCGCCCCTGGAAATCAATGTGAAGTGTCGCAACAGATCCCATTCATCATGGAGGAAAAATGTGCCAAAATGATGAGCATTAGTGGCTACTGAAGAGTGTGGGGCCCAGTTGACTGCCATGCCTATACTAAGCTAGTTCTGTTTTCTCTGCTGTGCCTGAGTGGTAGACATTTCACATATCCTTTTACTGTGGACAATACATATTAGACTGCATCACTAAAGTAACACGATTTAGCTTTCTCTAACACACATGTTACGCTGGGTAAGGGGTGTGGGGATCCTTTGGCGATGCCCTCTCCTGGGCCCCCATTGGGGCTCGGGGAGGGGGTTCTTCCACAACAGATACTTCTTTTTCTCTGAGGTATTGGGAAGAGGTATGAGGGTAGTTGAGGTATGAGGGTAGTTGATCTTTCCATAGGTTTTTCATGTTGTGATACGGCATAGTCCAGAAATACATGCTCCTGGCGATCCATATGCTTGAGCCTCAACACAGACCCTCTGTAGTTACTAATGTCAGATGTAGACCTTGATAGCCAAGGGGGTCATATACGTATACTTACATGGAATGTAAGAGGCGTTCTCGATAAAATTAAACGTGGAACTGTCTTGAAGCAGGTCAAGAGACTAGGGGCGGACATCTCCTTTTACAGGAGGCGCACCTCTGGGGATCAAAAGTGCTAAGCTTGGCTCGCTTTGGATTCGCACAGGCATTTCACTCTGGGTTCATGAGAGGATCACGGGGAACCGGTATTCTAATTCACTGTAGGATACCCTTTAAGCCCAACAAAGTCTGGACAGATGATTATGGCAAATGCACCATAGTGACCGGCACGCTGCACAGGGAGCTTCTCACATTAGGTAGTATATATGCCCCCCCAATAGGACAGCATTTCTTTGACAGACTCATTGGGCTATGGGGGGAACTACCTGTGGGGTCTCTGTGTAATGGGTCAAGATTGGAACGATGTACTCTGTCTGGCTGTCGACAGGTGGAGTGCTAGAGGGGGTGCAGTGGGGACTGGGGAGTCCAAGTTGAGCTTTTTGATATCTGCATTGAGTTAGACAGACACGTGGAAGGCGTATCATCCTGGCCAAGCTGATTACACCTATTATTCGGTGGCCCATGGCTCTTTTTCCAGGTTGGACTGCCTGCTCATCCCCACTGTATACACACATAGGGTGTTGGAGACTGAAATCTTGCAGAGTGGATTGGCAGATCATTCCCCAGTGGCCCTTACGCTTCATGTGGGCACGGGGCATCCTCCTCTATGCTTGCGCATGTCACCGTGGCATTTGCGGAACCCACAGTAGAGAACGCTCCTTTATTGGTCTCTTGTTAAATCCCTTTCCCTTAATATAAACACAGCCTCCTCCAAGATAGTGCTGTGGAAAGCCCTTAAACCGACATTGCGGGGGTGGAGATTAGTATTGTGCTGGTGAACGTAGAGCCAACACACTAGATGAGTTAGAGGCTCAGATGCATGACCTGGAAGAGAGTAGTCGTGGGGGAGGCGCTGCGATAGCACGGGCCAGTTGCTCCTAACCCAGCAAAGGTATCAGCAGCTACTCCTCGATGACGCCAAACAGGCGTGGCAGGCTGCACAGAGTCGCATAAATCAAGGGGTGACAAGACCAGCAAGATGTTACATCAGCTGTGCCAGGCTGCCCTTGCGGTTACACCAGCGCTGGTAGTGCGCAACGCCAGCGGTGACTTATAATCGGGCGCTTAGGAGTTCGCCCAAAGCTTTGCTGCTTATTATGGTGCCCTATGTGCTCGTAGGGACGATGTTGCCCTGGACCAGATATTTGAATTTATTAAGGCCAGACCCCCTTGGTCCATGTCAGGTAATGCCCGCATGCAGCTAGTTGAACCAATCTTGGAGGAGGAATTATCCAAGGCTCTGGCGGCGATGCGGACTGGGAAAGCCCCGGAGCCTAACGGTTTCCCTTGTGAGTTTCTTAAAGCAGATATACCACAACTTGGAAAACATTTATTGGGGGCAATCCAATCAGTGTCAGAGGAATTTGTGCTTTCACCAGATTGGAGACCTGCAGAAATAGTTGTTTTTCATAAGCCAGGCTGTCTGCCTGAGGATCCTTCTTCATACTGTCCTCTTTCTCTGCTCAATATAGAGGTGAAACTCCTCACTGAAACCCTGGCTAATAGACTGATGAAGTATATGTCGGACTTAGTACACCCAGATCAGGCCGGCTTCATGCCACATAGGACTTCCCGCCATAACATCTGATGAGTTTATAACACCTTGGCACGTTGATTGGGTAGACCTGCAGCAGTATTATTGGCTGATATAGATAAGGCCTTTGACTCAATCAGTTGGGAATATATGTTTGCTCTTCTCAAGTCTATCAATCTGGGCCTACGGTTTCTCTCCTAAATTCGTTTTCTCTACACTGATTTGATAGCCTCAGTCCGAGCAGACAGGCAGTCTCTGCTCCTTTCCAGATGTATAGCGGGACGAGACAAGGATGCTCATTGTCCCCCCTATTATTTGCTCTTGCCATAGAGCCGTTGGCTGACTGGGTAAGGGTGGATGCCCAGGTGCATGGTTTTGAGTGATCTGCGACGGATTTGTCCAACAGGATAGCTTTATATGTGGACGACGTGTTGTTTATATCCCCTGACTCTACAATATCCAGGACCTGTAACATTGGTCCATTGTTATCATGCATTAAGGATGAAGTGAAGGTATGGTCCCTATTGCCTCTATCCCTACTAGACTGCTTGGCGATCTTTTAAACAGTTTTGTTACTATACCTCCATCATGGTTCAGACAGGTTAGCGCAGTTTTAAATCAGTTTTTAGGGGGAGTAAAAAAAAATGGGGGTGCAACCCAGGTTCCTCTCCGGATGTGTTTTTAGTCCACATACTGTGGGGGCATTGCCGCAACTGATATACAATCCTATTATGCTTCTTCACGTTTACTGATTATCCATGACTGGTGGTATAGTGCCCCAGAAGATCCAGGTTATGTTATGGAGAGGTAGGCAATGGGTAACACATCGTTACTCGACCTTCTTTAAAGCAGGAGAGGGCTTGGCCTCATCCCATGGCAACTCAGTTGGTCATTTGTGTGTGGAGGCAGACACTCAGGCAGATGGGATGGTAGGGAAGATTGACAGCAGGGAATCCTTTGTGGCGGCGTATTTGTATTCAACAGGTAGCCGCTTTGATTGGGTTACAAAGATGGGATGATATATGGGTGTTCACGCTGGGCGATGTTATGAAGGGCACTATTTTAATATCATTCCAGGAGCTGCAAACTGAATAGCAGCTCCATCGTAGCTACTTTTACAGATATTTGCTGTTCCAACATGCTATAAACCCCTATTAGGAACTACTGGAGTTTAGCCTGCTAGAGGGTAAATTGTTAATGGTTGACTAAGGCATTCACAAGAATACACAAATGTATTAGTCCTTAATCATGAATAGTTCCACTACATTACCAGCCCTCCAGATGGCTTGGCAGGGTGACAGACGATATTGATGAACAGGACTGGAATAATTCACTGGAAGCTCCCCGTGGCCCTGCTGTTTAATCCCGTCTCTGCTTGATCCAATTCAAATATTTGCATAGGGCATAGGGTTTGGTAGGTTACCCTAGATGGCTGCAGAGCCCAGGGCAAAACCAGTTGTTTTGTAATAGATGGGGGGCACCTGGATTTTTGTTCCTGGGCTTGGTAACCATTTAGGTTAACCTACCAAACCCAGACATTTCTGAAAACTAGACACCCGAGGGAGTCCAGGCAGATGTGCCTTGCGTGGATCCCCTAACGTTTTCTTACCCAGAATCCACTGCAAACCTCACATTTATCCCCAAACTCACATTTCCTCTCATTGCTGCGTGGGATCAGTGGGCCGGCACAAGTTTCCTTCCACCCAGCGTTTCCCTCTGTCTCCCTATAAATATGATACTTCACTTATGTGGGTGCCCAAAGCAGCAGGGCCGGACTGTAAAATGAAAGCAGCCCTGTCAAATGTTTCCAGAGCATTTCCCATCCAGTGAGTAGTGCTTGAGCGCAGTGAGCGGGCCCGACCACTACGAGGGAGTTTGGGGGGGTTCTCCCCCCCAAGAAAAGTTTGGAAAAAGACAGACTAAAATGGTGCATTTTACAGCACATTTTTCATTACAAATTTAATTGTATTAACTTTTAAAGCACAGTAAATAGTACATGACCTTAAAGAGCACTAGGCTGTCCAGTCATTATGCCTACAATTAAGGCAGGTCAGGTGCCTCAGTGCCTGCCTGGTCACGAGGGGTGGTGGTGGTAGACAGTGGGTGTGGTGCTGAAAGTAAGTGTACGCGGGCCGCAGCCTGCACGCATCGGCTGCACGGCACCCAGTCCCTGCGCACGCACAGTGCAGTAGCTGGGTGGACTGGTATGGTAACTTGGTTTGAATTTAGTAGTGCGTGTGTGAGGCACAGGCACCACTAAATTCAACCCAACTACTGCACCGCAGCACCTCTGTCTGTCTGTGCGGGTAAAAAGCACCACTGTCATTCGTGAGTGAGAGGTCACCTGACCAATGGCAGTTGTGCTTTTTCTCTGCAGAGTAGAGGCAGGAGTGCACACTGCACTGTGCATAGCTGCCAAGGTTTCAGATTGCTATGTGTGACATTTTCATAAATTCAGTGTAATTAGGAGTGATATTCAATGACTATGAGTGACACTTTCTCGTGAGCAAAAATCAAGCAATGAACATGAGGGAAACATATAAATATCAGAAATTGCACCTATTTGGGCAACCAAAAACTCTAAGATCTTAAACTGCTGCACTAGTGCTGCTGGGAAATTCCATCTGTAACTGGCTCTGCGTGAGACTGCGATTGCACAAAGCAACCCACCCACTGCTCTAGTGGTCTCAAAAGAATAGAATATAAAAAAAAATGGCAGTGGTCTGAAAATACAGACAATTACAGCTTGTATGATAGCGGCTATAGTTAGAGGAGCGCTGTAAAGCTATGCAGACCAATGGTTTGTCAAATTTCCAGGAATTCACTTCTGAAATGGACTGAAAAGTGCCCAAATGCATTTTAGCTTCCAGTAGAGCGCTTTAAAAAGTTCACAAATAAATAGTCAACAAAAGTGTATCATAATCGTTATGGGAAATATTCACTCTAAATAAAACATTAATGTGAGGCAGGGCAATACAAGAAGTTCAGGCAAAAAGCAAACAGCAACTGGTGGCGCTGTGGTTTGTGTTTACATGCTTATGCCCAACCCCTTTCGCTCAGTGACAGTCCTCAGTACCTCTCCGTAAGTGTCATTTCCTAGTCAGTGTGCCTGGGTCACTGCGCTCTATACTCACTGTTTCTCCGCCCAGGGCTTGTTCCTCAGTAGACTCCGCAGCGGCTCCCGAATCCTGCTCCCTGGTGCCCATGCTCCTCTGTCAGTCTCCTGGCTCGACCCCCAGATCTCCAGGCTCATGGTCCTTTATTTTGGGGCTCCTGGCTCTCCCGGTCTTTGCCTGTGTTTCTGGGCAGTGCCGGCTCGCGGGGTGTCCTTGCTCTCACGTCACCGGCGGTGCCCCTTCCCTCTTGAATGGATCATTGAACTCTCTGTCCTCGTGCCCTTCTCATCCCACATGCCGCCGATGCTGGCACTCCTACCTTCACCCGGCAGCTCTCGCTTCTCCCACGGTGCGTCGCCCTTACCCTGGAGCGCTCCCTGCTTCCTCCTTCTACCTGTAAGAATGCAAGTGCAAGGCGGTGCCTCACTGCAGGCCTCTGTAGCACATATACACCCCTCGGGCCTCAGTCCTGAGACTTCCCTCACCCCTAGCGTGAGCTGCTATCACAAGGAGCCTTCCGCGGTTGACCAAGGTAACACGCGGATCTCTCTGTTCCTTCTGGACAAGGCACCCATTATAAAGATTCTGTTTGCATTTTTGCATTTGATTGTGGTCAACAGTGCCAGTGCTACGTTAAGGCCGATGTAGGCATCAGTCTTTTGACACCACTCCAGATACCTACAAGACAGCGTAAGAATACAACATACAGCCTCAATAATGCCCTTGGGGATGGGGAAAATTAGCTCCCAACTGGTAAATTACCATTTTGCTTCTGGCTCCGAAGATAATTTCACTGGACTTGATTGTCATGCCCATGTGTGACATCATTAAAACCTGAACACTGCAAGTCCTCACTCACAGGTATACTGTTCTCTGTTTAAGTCTACTTGACTGAAATAAAATGTTAGCTCTGGTGTCGTGATTAATAGATCAGAAAACGAAATCTAACACATTTCATCATCATGCAGCCATTTTATCGATACTTATTCCCTCCTGTCCTGAACACAATGACACGGGTCTCTAGTGCATTTGTGGGCTGTGCACAATCTTTGAGTGTAGTCAGCCTTTTCTGAACTTTTCATGTATTCAGCTACTGTTTTTGCTGACCTATTTCTGAATTTGAATTTCCATGGTTGAAACATTGTGTTGTGACTATTATGTTGTCATAATTCTAGTAATTGTTATTGGAAGTAGCCCTGGGCGTAGTCCGCGTAGTAGCGCTACGCGTAGCTACGCGAAGTGCACTTCGCACTACGTAAGCTACGCATAGCTACGCGAACTGCGTCGTGCTCTGTGCAAAATGCTGTTCGCACTAATTGCACAGTGCCAGATGCTTGTCCGCACTGTGCAATCATTGCAAACGGCATCTTGCACAGTGCAAGCGGTCCTTTTCTGCCGCTCGAGTAGATTTGTACTCGAGCGGCAGCTTTCTCAGCGCAGACTGGTAGTTTCTCATCGTGAGCGGTCGCGAGCTTACGCGACCACTCGCAATGAGAATCCTGTCCTCCCCTCGTTGTGAATCTCGCCGGGAGGTTTATTTTCCACGCTCGCGATCGGCAACTTGATGTTGCTGATCGCGAATGAGGAAAAAGTCTCGCCGGGATGTTATTTTGCTCGCTCGCAGTCACCAACTTGATGTTGAGGGCCACGAGCAAGGGAAAAATGGCCGCTACGCTACGCGTCTTTGCACTATGCTACGTGCAATTCGCGTAGCGTGTAATTGCACAAACTACGCGAGCGTAGCGTAGACCTACACCCAGGGTTAATTGGAAGTCTTATGAAGTAGGTAAACTTCGAAAATTAAATTATAGAAATCTACAAAGTCTTGATGCTACACTCAGACCACCATAAAGACAGTTTGTTAATGTCAACAAAATGCATGAAATCATTTGCCCTTCCATTCATGAAAGGGATTGCTATAGACGTGACCCAGACATTTAGGATTTCTCGTGCTCACATTTTAAGATCTGCATCAGTCCCGTAGATTATTGTTAGCAACATCTCCACAGAAAAGGTAGAACAAGGATTCATGTTTTCGGAGGAGGAGCCCCTTGTGATCTTGGTGATTTTATTGTTGGTTGTGATATTACCAAGAATATGTATTCCAGCCTAAAACTGCTACTTGTTTAACCAAATAAGTAGAGTATCTCCACCCGACTAGAGAACAGAAGAGAATGATTAGGGGCACCGGCTCCCTCCCTCGAGGCAGTTTCACACAGGCCCTGCCGTGGACTGCAAGCTATAAAATGGCTGGTGCCCTCCACCAACAGCCATCTCGCCAGCAGTAGGAGGACCTTCCCGGCGCACCCTTGAAGCCCTCCTTGTGATCTTAGGCGCACACTGGTTCTGTGTCGCTCTGTGTACCCCAGCGCTGCGAGGCGTGCTGCGGATCATTCACTTCTTCTCCTGCGCTCCCTTCTTATCCCTGCAGCCTCGGTGTTCGGCGCCTCTCTTCCAGAGGCCTCCTTCCGGATCCCAAACTGCGACTGCCCCTCGTGCATGGCTCCTCCCTCTGACCCTCATGTCACCCCGTGCACTTCTCCTCACCCACAAGTACATATTAACCAAACGCAAAAATACACATGCAGTATAAATAATATCATACTTATACTGCAGGTGTATTTTTGCATTTGGACACTCCAGGGTCGGATTCCTGCTGAGAACCCATGCTGCCACAGGCCTGGAAGCAGGATGGTCTTCTGATTTTGTTGCTGGGGGCTGAGGTTTAAAAAATCGGTGGCCCCGGTAACAAAACCGGCCCCCTGTAAAGAAACCGGCCCCCACCCCTACCGGCCTCCCGGGGGATTGCCCGGTGCCCGGTATTACCAGTCCGGCCGGCCCTGCAAAGCAGAGTCAGCCTGAAAACATAAAATGAAAAACTGAGGGGTAACCAAAGTGTGTCTATAAGGGTAGTTTTTTTTTGTGTGTTTAGGATGACTCTGCTTTGGGCACTTGTGCAAGTGAGGTATCATTTTTATCAGAAGATTGAGTGGAACGCTGGGTTGTAGGAAATTTGTGCCGGTGCAGTGATTCTTCTACTTTCCCACACAGGCATGTGAGGAAAAAGTGACTTTTTAGCTAAGTTTGAGGCTTGCAGTGGATTCTGGATAAGAAAACGCTGAGGAATTCTCGCAAGCCACACCGCCAGCCAAGCGACAGTCCGCACTAACCCTGGGCGTAGTGGGCATAGTGGGGCTACGTGGAGCATCGCGTAGTGTGGCCAAATCTACGCACACTTGCGTGCTCCGCGTAGCCCCACTACGCACCACCCGCCTCCCGCCCGCCCTCATTTTAAAATAAGTTAAAGTAAGAGAAAATGCCTTACCTGCGGTGCGGCGTCCCCGGGCTTCCGCTTCATGGTTGACGGCAACTTCTTCTTACAAATGCGCATGCGCGGAAGCCCGCGCACGCGCATTTCTCGCGCAGGTAAGGCATTTTACTTACTTTAAAATTCTTTTAATTATTTTAAAATGAGGGCGGGCGGCGGGTGGCGGGCAGCTCTGCTTCGCCGTGGTGTCTGCCTGCTACGCCTACTTTGTAAACCGTGAAGCAGGCAGCGCTACGTACACTCCGTGGGCGGAGCGGAGCACTACGCCCAGGCTTAGTCCACACACACCGTCAGCCAAGAGCAAGTCCACACACACCGCCAGCAAAATGCCAGTACATACACAGCCAGTCAAACACCAGTACATGCAGACCGTCATCCAAACTCCAGTTCACACATACAGAAACTTTCCCTAGTATCTAGTGTTTTCCTGCCCCACCCTTAGGGACAGATGGGCCTAAAGATTGCTGATCTACAGAAACAACTACAATTTGCGCCTAAAAAAAGGGGTAGCGACCCTTGACTATATGGCCACTCCTTGACATGTCCATAAACATATCCCTGGTGCCTAGCAGGCTTTCCACTCTCACTCGGGGGGGGGGGGGGAGGTCAGGTGTAATAACCATTTGTCCCCTGGGAGGAGGAAAGACTGTGCCCATTTTTATGGCGGGTGGTGGCATTGGCATGCCCATTATGGGCAGCCCCTCCCCTTTACAAAGTAAAAATAGTCCCTGGTGTCTAATGGACTTTCTGCTCCCCCCATGGGGCTGATCAGCAGCTGTTGCCCATATCTGCTGCCCAGGGGGGCAGGAAGACTGAGCACACTTATTTGGGGGGAAGGGGGCATCGGCATGCCCCTTCAGGGCAGGCCCCAACCCTTCACAAGGAAAATAGTCCCTGGTGCCTAGTGGGCTTTCTGCCCCCCTGAGAGGGGCAGATCAAGGACTAGAGCCATGATATGCCGCCCCGGGGGCAGAAAGACTGTGCATATTTGTTATGGAGGGATGGGGGCATTGACATGTCCATTATGGGCAGACCCCTCCCCTACACTAAGAAACGGAAATTGTCCCTGGTGTCTGGTGGGTTTTCTCCCCCCGGGGGCAGATCGGGGGCTGTTGCCCTTATCTGTTCCCCAGGGGTGGCAGAATGACATGCTCCTTCAGGGCAGCCCCCTCCCTGCACAAGGAAAAGAATTGTTCCTGGTGCCTAGTGGGCTTTCTGCCCCCCCGAGGGGCAGATCGAGGGCTATTGCCGCAATATGCTCCAGAGGGGTGGGGGGGGGGCAGAAGGACTGTGTCCATATTTATGGAGGGGTGGTGGCATTGGCATGCCCATTTTGGCCAGACCCAACCCTTACACTAAGAAAAGAAAATAGTCCCTGATGCCTAGTGGGCTTTCTGCCCCCCCAAGGGGCAGATCGGGAGCTATTGCCCCCATATGCGCCAAGGGAGGGGCAGAAAGACTGTGTCCATTTTTTGGGCGGTGGGGGAAGGCTTGCCCATTCTGGGCAAACCCAGGCCCTCTTTTCTAAAAAAAAAAGAAACATGGTGTCTAATGGTTCCATCCTTGACACACGAGCACTGTGGCACATGACGGAACCATTCCCTCATGTGCACACAAGGGGATAATAATTCTAGCTTTTATGTTGTTTGGTTCCTTAGAATCCAAGTGCCCCTGTTTGAAGAGATTGAACACCGGGCATTGTCCTGAATTCTTGTAAATGCGATTGTTTGTTTACTGCGCAGAATATTACTGGGCATCTCTCATAGCCATTGAGCACCTGGGTTAAAAAAGTTGGATATTGGGCCTCGTCCTGGCTTCCTTGTAAGCGTACATTGGCTTCTACCTGCATTATTAATGTTAGGTGTGTGGGCTTTAAGTTTCTGCATAGGTTTTGGCTTTATTGTAGCACAGGAGTCTCCAACCTTTTCTGTAATGAGAGCTACTTCTAATCAGTGAAAATCGTCGTGAGCTACTGAAGGCCATGTAACTAGTGCATTGTAACCAGACACTCCTCATCCAGCTTTACTAACTTTAAACCTATTGTCCATGGAGCCCAATACTAGGGTTTGAACAAAGTACTGGGACTAAGGGTACTATGATAGGGATGCCATGTGCCTCAGTGAGTGCATGGTCTGTGGGGATGTATGAACATGTGTGGGGATGTATGAAATATATGTGTAAGGGTGACTGAGAGCCTGTGTAGTATGTACTCGTGGCACAGGATATACCTTTTGTCATATGTGGCACCATTACATGTACAACACAAACATACAACCATTTTTCTTTAAATGGGAGCATTTTAAAGTACAGAAACATTTGGTGCAGAAATGTTCATAATAAGGAACATTTTTCTGCACATGATGAAACATTTGTCTGCACTATAAATTTCTCCCATTATAATAAATGGTTGTATTTTTCACTTGTAAATATGGCAGTGTGTCTACCATCCAATGGGAGCAAGATGTCTACTGTTTGCAAATGTGACACTTTGAAATGGGAGAAAATTCAACTGAAGAGTTAACTTTATGTTTATATGCATTACATAAACTCATCATTTTAATTTTTTCCCATGTCAAAGTGTCTTTACAGAAAGCAGGCATATTACTCCCAGTGGCCTATAGCACAGTGCCATATTTATAACAGGAAAAGAAAGTAAATTGTTAAAATTTTAGCAGTTTAAAGTGAAGAAACTTGCTGCATAAAACATTAGGACTTAATTGGCTTAATTTAAAGTAGAGAAAAATATTGACACTGTTTCATGGAAACCTTTTTCTTCAGTTTAAATTTCTCCCATTTAAAAGAAAATGACAGTATTGTTCAGCTATAAATATGGCACTGTGTGTACCAGCCACTGGAAGCAAGAAGCCTGCTGTTTGTAAATGTGACACTTTGAAAAGAAAAATAAATAAATGAAGAGTTAACTTAATTATTAACTCTTCGTTTTAATTTTCTCTCATTTAAAAAAAATTCTGAATTGTCATTTTGTTTTCATGCTCCAATATTGAGTTGGGGATGAGTGCTTCAGTTCTGAAACTCTGTGACTCACATGAATCCTAAATCTGAGTAGAGCACTGCTCATTAGCAGGCTCTACTATCTGCAGCCTGATAATGATGTAAAATACGCATAGCCTTTCCTTAATTATTTAAAAGGAAATTGCAACACTTATTTAATTGCAGTTCTTAGTTAAAAATAAACTCAAGGCTGGCAGCTATTCTGAATGTTTCTACAAGCTACTGGTAGCTTGTGATCAACTGGTTGGAGCCAGCTGTTGCAGCACATTTTCTGTTCTGTTCAAATTTTACACGTATTGGACGATTGGATATTTCAATTCTCAGAGCCCTGACTGAGAAGCCCTTGATTGAGAAGATCAAATACCGAGCGCAGTCCCGGTTCCCTGGGAACACGGAACAATCATTAACCTCAATATTAGCCCTTGGCATCTCCAATATTTTGGATACTTGACGTGAATATATCATGAATTAGGTACTTTTTTCGCTCATCTCATTTATTATTTTAGGTATGATGTGTACCACTACGCATAGTACGGTAGCCATGTTGGCATGTAGCACTGCACGGTATGTCTTGAATTTGCAGCTGTAATTATCAGAATTTCACAATTCCTCTTTGATGGATGCATGCCTCTGACTACTCTGTATGCCATTCACATATTGGGGATTAGTCCATATGTTGGCTGGTCTACCCCGGATGTGCGCCATATTTCGTACACTACACGATATTTTCTGCATGCCTTAATCACAAGTGAGTCACAGTTGTTCTTTGAATTAAGAGCCTTAAGAACATATTTGGAACTAAATTCTCTTTCTTTCCCTCTTTTCCTTATCTCCCCCGTTCAATTAGTCTTACAGGTTGTAGTGTGTATTTACTTATTTATTATACCCGAATTATGTATCCAGGCGAATGTTGTATTGTCCTGAAGATGATCCCATATGTTTAGTGGATTGAAACGTTGTCGACTGAATGACTCTGACCAGTATGAGTATACAAAATCGTTTCTTAAAGTGCCGTAGTGTTGTCTTTAACAAAAAGTGTGACTTTTGATTTTATATGACTCTTGTTGTCACAAACTCGTTGTTTTTGCCTGTGTGTTTGTGCAATACCTGTTGTGGTGCACCCTGTAGTGGTACATACTCCTACAAACCAATTTTAATTTCTATACAAATAAATCACTGATTAACAAATTGATTGAATTCTCTCTGGGCGTTATTATTGAGTACCCAGAGTATTATTTTCCTTTATGTGCGATTAGGGACCCTCGTTCCTTACTGTCCTCTTACTGATGTCAAAAGTAGTTAAAATCCCAGCTTCATCTATTGCTCTTTCGATGGTGTCAACAGATTTTTGCTGTACTACTTCCCATGAGACTGGAACTCTCTTTCTTTTGTGGAGAAGTGTGGCTCAATGGTTAGAGCGGCAGACCCTGATGCAGAGTTCTGGCCTGGGACCAGAGTTCAATTCCCCCGCCTCGGCGGGTCTTGGATTCAGTTTCCTCGGACCTGATAATTCTTGCCTCGGTGCCTATTCTAATCATGGGTCCCACGCTGCAAATCTGGGCAATAGCTTGCTTAATATCCACAACGGCCCCAGCAGCGCTGGGATGCCTGGCTTCCCCATGGGGGTGCCCAGGAGTGGACATTTCACAGGGAAAGGCCAGGAAGGGTTCCACAGCGGTATGAGTAAAAGCGCCAGGATACCCCCGTTGGGGTGGCAGTGCGCTATACAAGTACATACACATTTACATTTACATTTTCTAAGCAACACTTGCAAATCTTCAGTTTACTTTGCAAAGTCTTCTACAAACTTTGCGTTGCATTTGATCAATTCCATGAGGGACCTGAGCTGATCCTTGTCAACTGCGGTTGCAATTGACCACTGTACTGACTACATCTACCATAGGCTGCAACCCTGCTGCAGAGATATAATAATCTAAATATTCCACCCAGTCTTCTAAAATCCAGCACTTATGTCGGCATTATATCAGTCCCACACTAGCTGATGTTTGTTCAGAACCCTCTTCAACAGCCTATTATGTTCATCAACCGTGCAGCAAACGAAGATGTTTTATTGGAAAAAGGCAACTTTCTACTGCAGCCCCATCATTTTACATTGGAAGACACTAGCCATAAAAGGCCAGCCCAAATAGCAAGCAAGTGAATTGAAATATCCTATGTGAGGTGATAAATGTTGTGAGTTCTTTGGAATCAGGATGACTACAGATTTTATGGTGAACATTTCGCAATTCTAACTTCCAGAAGTACTAGCCATCCTTGAGTAATAACATCATCTCATTGATGTTTGGAAAGGGAAAATAATACATCACAATATTTGGGTTTATCCACCGAAGGTTTACACAACACCATAAGCCTTCAGCAGCCTTCTTAGTGATCACAATAGGAGGGGGGAGGAGGGGAAAGAACAGTGTCTGAAAGAAGGGGAAACACAGGCAATAAGCAAGCAGGAGGAAAATGTTAACCCCCACCCTTTTTTGTTTTTTTCTCTTTGCCTCCCCACCCCACTAACAGATAAGACGAAGCCAGAAAAGTCAAGAACAAAGGTGGGAGGGGAGACACTAAAACTTCACCTGGCCCAAATATAGCAGGAAAAGGTAGAAATAGGCGCAGCGATAGCACAGTGGTGTACCACAACACACCGACAATCTCAGGGAGACGGACTGGCGACCTTGTCGTCGCATGTTCAATATACATTGTTTTGTTTATAGAGGGGGAGGGGAGCGAGGGGGAGAGGGGGGAGGGCACTATTATTGTTGTTTTTATTTCTTTATTTCTCACTAACACCTACTATCCTCTCACTTTCCTATCAACTCTTTCACTTGCAAGAAGTCATGTTATAGCCCACATGATACAAACCTTCAGAAAACTGAGCCTAGCTGGTGGTGGGGGTCACACGAGACACGAGGGCCGCACTCCAGCTCCACCAGACCACAACTATCACAGATAATGACTCCAACCAATAAACTCCTACTGGCGGCGGACATTAAGATAGTATCCCTCAATGTTAAGGGGCTAAACCACCCAGTCAAGCGCAAGAAAATACTCAACTATCTTGCCAAGACCAATGGGGATGTGGTCCTCTTACAGGAAACCAAGCTGTCCTTAGAGGACCTCAGATTAGTTCAAGCCAGATGGATATCACAAACAGCATGCTCCCCAGCAGAGGGAAAAAAACGGAGGTGATAACACTACTATCTAGAGACTCTAACCTGACAATCGAATCACAATTCCACGACAAAGCAGGAAGACTTTTACTAACACACCTGAAAAGAGGGGAGGACCACATACATGTCGCCAACATATACAGCCCTAACAATGACGACCCGGCCTTCTGGGAGGATGTAGCGCAGAAACTAGACTCCCTACCAAAGGACGATCTCATGGTAGTCGCAGGGGACTTTAATGTCCCCCTAGACCACACGCTAGACAGACAGTCAAAATGCCACTCGCAACCCACCAAAGCGCAAACCACACTAAAAAACATCTGCACCAATCTCAACCTCAAAGACCCCTGGCGACTCCAGCACCCGGACACAAGAGACTACACTTTCTACTCCACCCCACACAACTCATACAGCAGGATAGATTACATCCTGATCACAAGTTCACACACCCACCTAGTAGAACACACAGAGATAGCCCCGAGACTGGTGTTAGACCACTCATGCATCACCCTTAAGCTGAGTGGGAGCCACAACGAGGAGATCCCCCGAAGGTGGCAATTCAATAGTGACTTCCTGACAGGCCCAGAAAACAAAAAACAAAATAGGAGAGTCCATAAGAGGATACCTCGGTCATAATGACACACGGGACACCAAGCTAAACACATTGTGGGACGCACTCAAGGCGACAATCAGTGACACTATAATCGAGCTTAAAGCCAAAATTAACAAAACTGCGAACCTACACCTATCACAGCTGGAACAAAGCATTAAGAAACTGGAGGCAGACCACATTTCGGCCACGCATAACGCCAATATACTACGCAAACTTATTAAAAAGAAATATGAGTTTAATAAAATTCTGAGTGAAAGGGCTGGGATGTGGATAAGCAAGTATAAGGCCATAAACCTCTGTGAGGCCAACAGGGCAGGGAAACAACCAGCCTTCTACCTAAAATACAAACGCAACCAATTCACAATACCATCCATCACAGACGCACAGAACAAATCCCACACAAAACACAGGGACATCCTTAAAACCTTCCAGGAATTCTACCAGGAGCTTTACAAAAATGACCAACTATTCGACCCAGAGGCATGCACAAAATACCTCGCCAGCACAGACCTCCCAAAACTATCAAGCGCAGAAACACAAAAGCTAGGGCAAGAAATTAGCGCAACTGAAATCGAAAGGGCGATCAAATCAATGAAGGACAACAAAGCACCAGGTCCGGACGGATACACAACGGCCTTCTACAAGGCCTTCCTAGAACAACTGGGACCCACCATGAAAAGGCTCTTCAACCACTGTGCCAAAGATAGGCTGGTATCACAATCCATGTCCGAGGCCAATATAGTGGTGATCCCAAAAGAAGGCAAGGACGCTCTCCTACCCAAGAACAACAGGCCCATCTCCTTAATCAACGTAGACTGCAAGATCTACGCAAAAATACTGGCAACAAGACTAAACTCGGTCCTACCTAACCTAATAAGTAGCTCAAAAGTAGGATTCCTAAAGAACTGCCTGTCTAGCGATAACACCAGACTCCTCTGCCACATCTTGGAACAAACATCCCCAAAAAATGACCCAGCCGTGGCTATCGCCCTCGACGCCGAAAAGGCCTTCGAAAGAGTTTTGTGGGCCTTCCTCGACCAATGCATGCATGCATTCAACCTGGGGTAGGGATACATTAGGGTGGTAATGGCACTATATGGGGACCCAAGGGCACGAATAGTAATAAATGGATCGCTTTCGGAACCCCTAAACCTACAGCGCGGCACCAGACAGGGATGCCCGCTATCCCCCTCACTCTTCCTGCTGGCCCTAGAACCCCTGATCAGAGACATTAAAGCGAACCCCGAAATAAAGGGGGTCAGAATAAGAGACGTGGAAATTAAACTAGTCGCATACGCGGATGACATCCTCAATGTTACAGAACAACCTGAGACCTCTATCGCAGCCCTGATGGAGACCATAGACCTATACTCAGCACAATCAGGTTACAAGCTCAATAGAGACAAATCAGAGTGCAAGCCCCTTGACATCTACACCACAAGAGAGTCGCTAGGAGGGTCGGGTCTCACCTGGCAGAAAGGGTGCATTAAATACTTGGGAATCCACTTCGGTAGCGACCTCATGACCACACTTAACGAAAACGAAAGAAGACTACTAGGGAAAATAAAGACACTCCTAGAGTCCTGGTCCCCCAAATTTAGAACATGGTGGGGTAGAATAGAGACAATCAAGATGATGATCACCCCAATGATCAACTACCTAGTGCGCATGCTCCCCCTGATACTCACGGACGACTTCCTCCGCCGAGTGGATAAACTAATCAGTAACTTCCTCTGGAGAGGGAAAAAGGCACGCATAAGCATTAAGAAACTCAGATTAGACAGGAAACTGGGAGGGGTAAACCTAGCAGACTTCAGACCCTACCAAACGGCATTCTTAGCAAAGCAAGGTACTGCATGGCTAGTACCGCCACAAGCCTATACCCCATCATGGCTACTAGTAGAGAGAGCATTACTAAACAACCTCAACCCACTGGCACTCCTGACAGTGAATAAGTTCACACAGGCATCCAGCCCTATCTTCAAGAACACAAAAACCGCCCTGCTAAAGATAGACAACAAAATGGAGAATAGGGTAAAGAACTCAAAATGGGAATCTCTATGGGCCAACAGCAAGTTCAAATATAACGGTCAATACCTTCACCTAGAAGCATGGATTGAGAGAGGCATCTCACTCCCAACGCAGCTCGAGGATAAAGGACAACCCTATACTTTTGAAACACTTAGGAGGAAGCACAACCTCCCGACATTAGAATTCTACAACTTTCTTAAAATCAAGACAGACCTTTCAAAAGCCAAACTCTCGCCAGACAGCCCCTCAATCATACAATACACCAGTAATCTCAAGAAAATAGGACACCAAGTATCACACCTATATAAGCTACTTCGCCCAAAGTCCTCCAAACTCAACAACAAAACTACTAACTCTTGGGTTAAGCAATCTGAGACCCCACTCAACGAGCAGGAGCGAGCCCTCCTTTGGTCCTCGCCATCATGCAACAAAATTACACCAGCACTATCACAAACAAAATTCTGTCTTCTCCACAAAACATTCTGGACACCCGCTCGGTTGGCCTCACTATGACTCAGAGACGACAACCTATGCTGGAACTGCGCCAAAGAGAAAGGGAATCTAGTGCACCTCATATACTACTGCCCCAAACTTAAAAAAATCTGTGAAGAAATCTTTGACTTCATAAAAAATGCATTAGGGTGCACACTAACCCCGGCTTTCTCCTCCCTCACCACAGCTTTCATAACCGCACATCTCCCCACACAACAAGACAGAGACCTCCTAGACCTCCTGCTGACCGCAGCGGTCAAGCTGGTCCTGGCCAACTGGAAAGATACCACTAAAACATCTTATAGGTGCTGGTTTAACTGGGTGACATACCTTAGAGGAGCAGATAGTACTGCCCTGCAAAACTCGCCCTGGAAACCACCATCTAGAGGGATGTGGAATTCACTGGACATCTTCCTTGAAGCCTATGACCCACCTTGAATCTCTCAGGGCTCCCTCCGGCTGAACAACCACCCAGACGCTGGCACCAACCCAGACTAGGCTTAGACCGAAACATCACTTCTTGCACAATAACTCTCTTTTCTTCTATTTTCTTTCTACACCATTCTATCCCTACCTTATCCTAGACGGACAGCATAGAGGGCTCCAGAGGGACGAGCTTAAAACAGCAACCGCACTGTTTGTAACACCAACTAAGCTCATATGTAACTTAATTTTGCAAGGACATGTAAAGTCCACCTGGAATGCCTAACTGTAAAGCGAATGTACCGTTTTTTTTGTGTGAAAAAAATAATAAAAATATCTTGAAATATTTTTTTTTTTTAAAAGGGGAGTATCAGAGGAGTATTGTGTTGTAGGCGTCCCTTCCAAATACTGAAGAGGTATGCTATATATCAATGTTTTGCAACCAAACTCTAGTTGCAAAATATTGATATTTTACTGACTCCTCAAAGGGAATGATAACTCATTCACAAAAGGGACTGGGTTAAGAGGAGGCAGTGGCCCTATGTGCCACCTCTTAAACAAATACAAAAATAAAATGTTTCTTTTTTAAATGCAGTCCCCTTTTCTTTCAGGAAAACGGGCTGCATTAAAAAAAGTTTGCTTAATAAAAAGCAATCACAGACATGGTGGTCTGTTGACCCAGGAGGTCACCGTCCCTGTGATGGCCACAAATTGTGGGTTGCAATTTGTGACCAGACTCAATATTATTTATAAGCTAGGTCGAATTGCGATCCACTATGATTCATTTTTTGGTGACTGATCAATTAATACATAGGTCAGTTAGCAAAATACCACACTTGTCCCAAAAATACTGGCTGGAAATTATGACCAGTATTTTGTAGCCAGTGTTCAGTACATTTGGCTCTTAATCCATAAATACCAATAACCTTCCATTCTCTCTAGAATGAATTAAAAAAAATACAAATGGACAATGTGACAAATTATAACCAATGGACATAAACTTTGTTTCAATTCACATTAGTATGATTAAATGTTGTGTATACTCTATTCAATGGTATATTCTGTGTGTTTAAAGTGGTAGCATGCACTGAAAATGCTTTTGAAAATCGACACCCTGCACATAAGTAGAGTTTGCATAATTAAGGTGCACATGTGCATGTTCATAGAAATAGACATAGCTCAGCACCTTTGTGATAAGCAAATATATTTCCTGTGACTATCTGTGCAATGAATAAATTACGCAATCTTGGATTATGGCCTAGTGGAAAAGTTTATAAATTAGGAACAAGGGACCTTTTAGATCCCATTTGGAGGTCATGGGGCAGACAGGGTCTTTTGGGCAACTACCATGGTGTCTGCAGTGGTTTTCCTCCTTTGTTTTGCAGTCCATCCCACTATGGCTCTGAAAACTGGGCCAAATACATCCTTTCTGCAATTGACTCTCATAGTAGCTGGGGAGAGCAGTGAAAGGTTTCTCG
The DNA here is from genome assembly GCF_964204655.1 of Triturus cristatus. Classification (NCBI taxonomy): domain Eukaryota; kingdom Metazoa; phylum Chordata; class Amphibia; order Caudata; family Salamandridae; genus Triturus; species Triturus cristatus. Next base: position 933,836,535 of record NC_140580.1, on the reverse strand, counting down.
GTTTCTCTGGGAAAAGGTTTTGGGGCCATAAGCTCAGGACTCAGCTTCCAACAGGCACGATACTGTAACGTCCAACCCAGTACTTATATTTAGTTGAAAAGAAAACTTTATTATGACAGCAAGATGAAATACTGCACAGTTCAAAAGAGTTTTATTTACTGGGCTGTGATCTCATCTCTGATCCCCAGCATGGAAGTACTCCTCCGCCAATACCCTCTGACCGCTATAGGACTTCTAGAGTCTATGGTCCCTGGTATGTTTATGCACAGAGGCATTAATCAAGTACAGGTACAGTTCGCTCTGGATTGCTCCACTGACTAAAGGGTGGATTAGTTTGATTGCTTTTGCCCAAAAAAGATCATGCAGGCAAAATGTTTATTGCTAACTCAGTAGATTCCTAGGCGCACTCAATCGGTCAGTTGGTTTACAGTTAGGACCTGCTTTACCTGTTTTGTGGAGCGGTAACTGTAGTGGTACTGGTGGATGCACTCAGTGAACTAATTTCTGTAGCATTGACTTCAGTGGAGTGGTGCTGTGGAAGCAACCTACCTAAGATCACAGACCACTGGTGGGGATTAAAGTGACAGGCGTAGCCTGGTGAATTTTGTCAGTCGTGGTCTCCCAAGCTGGTTGCAGAAGGAAACTCGGCCACTGCATTTGCCACCTCCGGGCAGGGTATCTCACAGGTGGTATTTTTTGGTAGATGGTGCCTCCTAGGCCAACTGCAGACAGGGACTCTGTCACAGGAGTTGTTGCCTCCGGGCCGGGTCTTCACCATATGGTTATCCTTTGCAGTTTTGGCAGTTCTGATGTTAGGCAGTGGCAGCACCAGACTTTCAGGAACACCACAGCAGGGCTCTGGAAAATACAGTGTTGCTCCTTACTCGAATGGCTCAGCACAGTTAAAAACAGGAACCTCTCAAATAGATTGGAAGAACCCACAAAGCATCCGCTGTTAATGGTTTCACTCTCACTGAAAGTCAGCCTCTTCTGGTAGTTCCTCACGCAGTGAAAATGCTCCTTCTGGACCATTTCTCCTTCTGCATTGCCAGATGCTCTCCTTTTGTCTCTATGTACAGTAGGCTTGCTTCTAGGTGCTAGGCAATCCCTCAACTCCCCCTGCAAGAAATACATACTTCAGGTGATGTTCTCTCACCTTTGGCAGACTGGCTGATTGGCTCTCATGATAACACCAAGCTTGGGCACACAGCAATCCTTCAAGTACTCTGCGGAGCACTCCCTTTCTGTGTCAAGAAGAACTTGGAACTGGAAAAAAATGGGGCGTTTTGGGCCCACTTGTAGACTGATATTTTAAACAGGGAAATGTGGATTCACTGTCTAAGACCTTTGAACAGGTTTGGGGTGCTTCTCTTTCAAATGTCTGTATCTCAGACACAACCTTTCTGCAAGGTGATGGCTCTCACAACATATAGCAATGATCCTTGTTCCAATCAGGCGTATCCACAGCAAGGGCACAATTAAGTGAAATAACTCTCTACCCGGCTGTCATCAGCATTCTTGAAGCATTAATCAGGGACACACAAAAGCATAAGCCCTATGGAGAAAGATTTTCACCTTGAACAATAGAAACTGCTGTCCAATCCCTCACCCCTACCATCTACTAAATAAAAGAGGTCAGGAAGTACTAATCATAAGCCTTTAGCTAACATGGACCTCATTGCATTTCTATGGGTAGACATAACTTCATTTAATTCCTCAATTAATTTCAATTTAGAGCCTGGGTTTCCAGCCTTTAGTCCCAGGAATGTAGTCAATATTCTCCCACTGTTTGGGGAAGCTTTACTCACCCTCCATCTTGTGCTATGCGAAATCAGGGGCTATCAAAATGGGTCCCATTGGTTTCAGTACTCAGACTCTAACCTTACACAGAGACCTACTACAAAACATGTGCTACACACCCACTGTACACAAATGCATTCCATACACATCTGAAACGCCAGCGCAAGGGTCGGGGGTAGAAATTTACACAAGTTGGGCCAGTAGACCACATTCCACTCTAGCGCAGAAATAAAGGTCTCATCAACTGATGATTCACCAAACTCAGCTTGCTGTCACCATCACTTTAAGTGACTAGCCCCAGGCATAGACAGTAGTCCTATGCCAGCTATGAGCACGTACTTGGTGTTCCCCTCTAAGTCAAAGAGAAGGTCCTGGCTCTCACATGTCCATGGATAGGCCTAAGTAGTTAGGATAACAGTTTCACATGCAGCTGGGCACTGAGGTAGGGGGACATACATGTTTACCATGCAGGGGAAATCCCCGTCCCACCAGGCCCAAGATGTACTATGCTAACTGTGGTCCCATTATGTAAAGAGAGGAGTGTTAGTGTAGTTGACTACTGACAACACATGTTCAATGTGAAGACAACCCATGTTGGAAAGAGGGCACATGGTTATATGTGCTTTGGAATTAATTACTGACAAAAGAAAAACCTCTACAAAATCAATATTAGTTTTCATGATTTCTGTGATTGGATCCAATCAGAGTCAAATATGTATAAAGAGTTGCAATGAAAAAAAATGAAGAAGGAATTTATTGCACACGTATAACTACAATGGCCACAAATGCACAGGGGCATGGGAGGTTGAGCTATTAAAACCTGCATTTACGAAGTAACAGGTGAATATTAACATATACTGCCACAAAGTCCACAAAGTAGTTTGATTTCAGAAAAAAACCTATTACAATCGAGGTACACACCGAGAGCTATTGAGAGTGGTCTGTTGGAATTTGGCCACAGTGCAGGTTTATGGATTGAAATCGTGGTTTCCTTAAGGCTGAGGACAATGTGCAGGTGCAGGTTTTCACACGCCACAAAGACTGTTACTTAAACAGGTGCTAAAGCATTATGCTATATATTTACTGCTTTCAGATAGGCACTGCTACACTCCTTTGTTAAATTCCACTTAAAGTAAAATACATATTAAGAGCGAAGCAAAATGTTTCACTGCATGAATATTAACTACAACAACCGCAATGAACTGGGAAATAAAAATTAGAGCTATTCAAATGTTCAATTGTGTTGTAATAGAGGAACTTTTCAAATTACAACTCTGGGGTGGGGGGGAGAGCAACACATACAGTCACAAGACAGCAGGGTACCATGACATGGAGCTGGTCCAGCCTTGCAAACGGTAGAGCATGCAGCATTAACACCAATCTTTGGTGTACATCAGCTAGGAAGCCTGTGGGAAAACCCGTCAAGGGGTTTCCCACAAGTTGAGTCCCCTGAACAGTGCAAGCAGCACATCCAAAATGTGTCTTCATAGCTATAATAGAATGTACAAGTCACACATCGAAAAAGTCAGAAAATGCTATTCTAGCACAATCCACAATGCAAAATGACACAATAAAGAGCTGTTTAAAATAGTGTTGAAATTATAGAACTTAGAAATTCTCAAAGGAACTCTTCTCAACTCTCAGGATTTTTCTAATAAAGTGGTGACTCATTACACAGCCAAAGCAGACATGTTGAAATCATACTTAAAACACAAACAATTAAAGATCACCCTAACCCCTTCTCTGTTATCTTTCCAAAAACTGTCAATTACCAATTTCCAAGATCTAATGAAAGCCAGCACACCAACAGACTGCCCTTCCAACACTTGCCCCCCTACGCTTTCAAAAATACCCTTCTATCAACATAAGCAGCCATCCCAGTCAGAAACCAGAACAAAAATTCCCTGTCATAAGGAACTTTCCCCCAAAACGTATAAAAGACATAGATAAGCTCCCTACTATAGAAAAGTTATTTGAGATCCCAATAATTATAGGTTAATAACAAATGGACCATTCCCTGGCAAACTCAAGGGAAAAAAGCTGCTTTTAACTGGATCTCAAATCTCATAGAAGATAATTCCCTACTCTCTGACTTCCAAGCTGGATTCCACTCTGGAAGAGACATAGAATCAGCCCTAATCGCCATCAGGGATGATCTAAAAATTACTTTGGACAAAAATGGGGTTTACTCATTACTACTCTTGGATCTCTTGGCAACATTTGGTGCTGTTGACTTTGATATACCCCAATCCTTATGCTCAAAGAAGTTGGTATTGAGGGTACAACTCTTAGTTGGCTTGTGTCATACTTTGCCTTGACTTTGTCAATTTCTTGCTGACACTGATTGAGTCTCAGGGTAATTACCGATTCTGATTTACCAGACATTCTGATTAGCTTTATATTTTTGTCTTTTGTACTGATTCTTGATTTTACATTAAACCTTCGTGGTTTCTAAATTCTCTGGAATCTATCATTTTTTATTTGAAGTTTGTTTATTGACTTTGCTAGTATGTTTGCTGTCAGAACTGTTATCTGTTGGTACACATCGCCTCATATGTTCTTGAAGTTAACACGGTACCCGTTCTTATCTAGGTGCTTTATCTTAGATTATCTAATAAGAAAGTGTCAACATTACTCACAGAAAGAGGAACTCATACTAAATTCCAGATAGCACTCACCACAGCTATTTGGAGTGCACAAGGTCATCCTACTGCAAGAACAAATTCAGACTACTCTGACAAAAGGGAAACTGTTCAAACCCCCAGTGTAGCATCTAAAGAAGGACATATAAGTTTCAGTTAGATATTCCCATATGGTGTTACGTTTCAATTAGGAAACAAAATGTACCTTGTAAAGTCAATTGGGTGATGACTGCAAGGGGACTAAGAGAGCAGCACTTAACATCTTGAGACAAAGGGGAACCATTCAACAAGAAGGATCACCATCAGAGTCATCTATTAACAAGGAATGACTGTATCAGAGACGGGGGAATGGGTTAAATATCAATCTCTGAAGTAAACAAGGTGTCCATTTTTGGTTTGTCAGTGCTCTACGTTAACCCCAGAAAATTGCAATCCTTCTTTTCTCCAGCAGTAGTGCCATTGCCTCTCGTCAGTTTTCGGATTACTAGTGTCACGGTTTTAACAAAGTCCAAAAGGCATACATGAGGTTTTCGCTATAGCTTCCCATTAGCATATTTGACAGTGCGACCGGCTATCTGTGTTGAGTATTGGAATACTGGGGGGTACTTCCAAACCAAATGGATAAAATCGGCCTATACCTCCCCACAACGCACACAATGTGAATTATCCTTTAGTCAACATCTGTACAGTTTAATCAGGGTATGATAGAATTGGTGCAAGTACCTAAAGTGTATAATGCGAAAACTAAAATTAGTGGACAACATGCCTGCTTGAGTGCAGCAAAATACTCAGGGGCAGATTTACAAGCCCCTTGCGTCCCTTTTGTGTCACTTTTAACATGGGAAAAGTGGCGCAAAAGTGGCGCAAGGGACATGTAAATCTGCCCCTCAGTCTGCATGTGCAAAAACAACAATTGATGGACAGAATGCAGAACAATGTCATACATTCAACCCAGTACAGAGATCTGGGCCTAAATCCATCGTTTTTTTGCTCACCATGCCATTCCAGTTTGAACCCAGCCATATGCAAATCAGTCTTGACCCTGTGCCTCATGGGACCAGTCCAGCCCGAACTGCCAAGCCAGGTCCTCCCTGGACTGGAACAAGCATCCTAGGACCGGTTTCGGGGTTTCACCCCTCTTCAGCCAGGATAGCTTGATTCCAGTGGCATGGAGAGCACGGGACTCACGTCTGAGCATACCCGTCCCACTCGGGGTGACAAATGCAAAAACAACAATTGATGGACAGAATGCAGAACAATGTCATACATTCACCCCAGTACAGAGATCTGGGCCTAAATCCATCGTTTTTTTGCTCACCATGCCATTCCAGTTTGAACCCAGCCATATGCAAATCAGTCTTGACCCTGTGCCTCATGGGAACAGTCCAGCCCGAACTGCCAAGCCAGGTCCTCCCTGGACTGGAACAAGCATCCTAGGACCGGTTTCGGGGTTTCACCCCTCTTCAGCCAGGATAGCTTGATTCCAGTGGCATGGAGAGCACGGGACTCACGTCTGAGCATACCCGTCCCACTCGGGTGACAAATGCAAAAACAACAATTGATGGACAGAATGCAGAACAATCTTATACATTCACCCCAGTACAGAGATCTGGGCCTAAATCCATCGTTTTTTTGCTCACCATGCCATTCCAGTTTGAACCCAGCCATATGCAAATCAGTCTTGACCCTGTGCCTCATGGGAACAGTCCAGCCCGAACTGCCAAGCCAGGTCCTCCCTGGACTGGAACAAGCATCCTAGGACCGGTTTCGGGGTTTCACCCCTCTTCAGCCAGGATAGCTTGATTCCAGTGGCATGGAGAGCACGGGACTCACGTCTGAGCATACCCGTCCAACTCGGGGTGACAAATGCAAAAACAACAATTGATGGACAGAATGCAGGACAATGTCATACATTCACCCCAGTACAGAGATCTGGGCCTAAATCCATCGTTTTTTTGCTCACCATGCCATTCCAGTTTGAACCCAGCCATATGCAAATCAGTCTTGACCCTGTGCCTCATGGGAACAGTCCAGCCCGAACTGCCAAGCCAGGTCCTCCCTGGACTGGAACAAGCATCCTAGGACCGGTTTCGGGGTTTCACCCCTCTTCAGCCAGGATAGCTTGATTCCAGTGGCATGGAGAGCACGGGACTCACGTCTGAGCATACCCGTCCCACTCGGGGTGACAAATGCAAAAACAACAATTGATGGACAGAATGCAGAACAATGTCATACATTCACCCCAGTACAGAGATCTGGGCCTAAATCCATCGTTTTTTTGCTCACCATGCCATACCAGTTTGAACCCAGCCATATGCAAATCAGTCTTGACCCTGTGCCTCATGGGAACAGTCCAGCCCGAACTGCCAAGCCAGGTCCTCCCTGGACTGGAACAAGCATCCTAGGACCGGTTTCGGGGTTTCACCCCTCTTCAGCCAGGATAGCTTGATTCCAGTGGCATGGAGAGCACGGGACTCACGTCTGAGCATACCCGTCCCACTCGGGGTGACAAATGCAAAAACAACAATTGATGGACAGAATGCAGAACAATGTCATACATTCACCCCAGTACAGAGATCTGGGCCTAAATCCATCGTTTTTTTGCTCACCATGCCATTCCAGTTTGAACCCAGCCATATGCAAATCAGTCTTGACCCTGTGCCTCATGGGAACAGTCCAGCCCGAACTGCCAAGCCAGGTCCTCCCTGGACTGGAACAAGCATCCTAGGACCGGTTTCGGGGTTTCACCCCTCTTCAGCCAGGATAGCTTGATTCCAGTGGCATGGAGAGCACGGGACTCACGTCTGAGCATACCCGTCCCACTCGGGGTGACAAATGCAAAAACAACAATTGATGGACAGAATGCAGAACAATGTCATACATTCACCCCAGTACAGAGATCTGGGCCTAAATCCATCGTTTTTTTGCTCACCATGCCATTCCAGTTTGAACCCAGTCATATGCAAATCAGTCTTGACCCTGTGCCTCATGGGAACAGTTGGCAGGGTATGCTCAGACGTGAGTCCCTTGCTCACTTTGCCACTGGATTCAAGCAAGCCTGGCTGAAGATGGCTGAAATGCCAGAAACCGGTCCTAGGAAGCTTGTTTCCGGTCCAGGGAAGACATGGCTTGGCAGTTCGGGCTGGACTGTTCCCATGAGGCACAGGGTCAGACTGGTTTGCATATGGCCATGTCTGAACTGGGGTGGCAGAGTGGGCTAAAGAACGGTGATGGATTAAACCCAGATCAGTTGACTGGGGGTGAGTGCTTGCAATGTTCAACACTCCGTCCATCATTTCCTTTGGTTTTTGCTTTGTTCGCCATAAGTTGGCAGGGTATGCTCAGACGTGAGTCCCTTGCTCACTTTGCCAGTGGATTCAAGCAAGCCTGGCTGAAGACGGCTGAAATGCCAGAAACTGGTCCTAGGAAGCTTGTTTCCAGTCCAGGGAAGACATGGCTTGGCAGTTCGGGCTGGACTGTTCCCATGAGGCACAGGGTCAGACTGATTTGCATATGGCCATGTCTGAACTGGGGTGGCAGAGTGGGCTAAAGAACGGTGATGGCTTAAACCCAGATCAGTTGACTGGGGGTGAATGCTTGCAATGTTCAACACTCCGTCCATCATTTCCTTTGGTTTTTGCTTTGTTCGCCATAAGTTGGCAGGGTATGCTCAGACGTGAGTCCCTTGCTCACTTTGCCACTGGATTCAAGCAAGCCTGGCTGAAGACAGATGAAGTGCCAGAAACCGGTCCTAGGAAGACATGGCTTGGCAGTTTGGGCTGGACTGTTCCCATGAGGCACAGGGTCAGACTGATTTGCATATGGCCATGTCTGAACTGGGGTGGCAGAGTGGGCTAAAGAACGCTGATGGATTAAACCCAGATCAGTTGACTGGGGGTGACTGCTTGCAATGTTCAACACTCCGTCCATCATTTCCTTTGGTTTTTGCTTTGTTCGCCATAAGTTGGCAGGGTATGCTCAGGTGTGAGTCCCTTGCTCACTTTGCCACTGGATTCAAGCAAGCCTGGCTGAAGACGGCTGAAATGCCAGAAACCGGTCCTAGGAAGCTTGTTTCCGGTCCAGGGAAGACATGGCTTGGCAGTTCGGGCTGGACTGTTCCCATGAGGCACAGGGTCAGAGTGATATGCATATGGCCATGTCTGAACTGGGGTGGCAGAGTGGGCTACAGAACGGTGATGGGTTAAACCCAGATCAGTTGACTGGGGGTGAGTGCTTGCAATGTTCTACACTCCGTCCATCATTTCCTTTGGTTTTTGCTTTGTTCGCCATAAGTTGGCAGGGTATGCTCAGACGTGAGTCCCTTGCTCACTTTGCCACTGGATTCAAGCAAGCCTGGCTGAAGACGGCTGAAATGCCAGAAACCGGTCCTAGGAAGCTTGTTTCCGGTCCAGGGAAGACAAAAGTGCATTTTTCAAAGTTTTTGCAAATTACCATGAAGTTCAACTTCATGGTAATTTGCTCCCCCTATAGCGAAATCGCTATTTTTTTTACTTTAATGCATTGCATTTAAGGAATTTCAATTTGCGATTCCTTAAATGCAATCGCAATTTGAGAACTCGCAATTAATTGCGAATTCTCAAATTGCGAGTGCCTTGACCTTTCATGCATCGGAAATGCTCTTTTTGCGGGCGCAAACAGCCGATTTTTGCGAATCGCACCGTTTGCGCTCGCAAAAATGGTTGATGCATGTGCCCCTATATCTGTATTATGGGGAGAGTGTCTCCCTCGCTGGGAGATTAATGTCACAACATAGCCCAACGTGGATGTCATCCAGATGGTGCAATTGTATGATGGAGCCAATCACTTGATGACCTTTCGGGAGCTGCAGCTGGAGACATTGATCACCTCATGTCAGTTCCTAACACAAGCACCCTTAACCCAATTTATAAGATCTTTTTGGGGACCCTCTGGCAAGAAACCATATACAGACTGTACACTGCAGATTCTTCTCACTCGGGCTGAGCACGACACATGACATCCCATCTTTATCGATCACTCCAATCTGCACATCCGGTAGCGCTTTTTGCTCTTAGAGCTGGATGGAAGTCAAATCTAGATAAACCACTGACTGATGGAGAACTGGCAATTGTACTCAGGGAAAGTTTTAAGGACTGCTCTTCTGAAAATTTTGCAATTCAATTTTCTCCACCATACATATCTATCTCCTTCCAGATTGTGTAAGATGTTTCCTGCCATACCCAATACCTGTCCTCTATTTACAGGCCCAGGCGCTACATTTACACAGATGGAATAATCCTGCGCGACTATTAGAAATTACTGGGACACAGTAACAGATTTACTTTCAACCTGGATGAATAGACAACAACTGTTGAACCCTAAGATTTGCCTTCAAGGTTTAATGGCACGACCCAAGCATGCCAGAAGGATTTGTAAATGTATATTTATTTATTTATTTATTTAAGAAGCTTATAAATGGGGGTGTCCCGGCGCTGTAGACTGTATACTTAGAGAAAGAGGAGATTTAAGGAGAGGTGAACAGCCAGGTTTTCAATTTGCTACGAAAAAGAGATTCTGAAGGAAGAAACCTAAGATCAAGTGGTAGGCTGTTCCAGAGTTTGGCCGTCATTACGGTAAATGCTCTGCCGCCCATTCTAGAGCGACGAAAACGAGGAACCGTGAGAAGGCGTAGGTTATTTGACCGCAAAGATCTGGCCGATTGGGAAAGCACGAGTCTATTTCTCAAATAACCTGGGCCTGACCCATTGAGAGCGCGAAAAGCAAGAGTCAACATCTTGAACTGGATGCGGCGGGAAATGGGGAGCCAGTGTAACTTCTTTCGAAAGGACGCAACCGACTGACGATAGGGGATATTACCAATTAGTCTAGCCGCCGCATTCTGAACAATCTGAAGCCGTTCAATTTGGTACATAGGGGCACCGGCATAGAGACTGTTGGCATAATCCAGATGTGACGTGATCAAGGCATGAATGACAGATCTACGAGCATCCAAAGGCAGATAGGGGAAGATCTTTCTAATCATACGCAGCTTCCCAAAGCAGGCTGCCGTGACCTTACTAATTTGAGCCTTACAGGAGAGAACGTTGTCAAATTGAAAGCCCAGGTTGCGCGCTGTTAGAACAGGGGAGGGAGGGGGGTTAAGCACAGACGGCCACCACAGAGTGGCAGGAGGAATGGTTTTCTGATTAAAAAATAGGACCTCCGTCTTATCAGTGTTAAGTCTGAGATGATTAGCCGACATCCAAGAACATATATTACTCAGACACTTGCGAAAACTGGCGAAGCTGGAGTCTGAGTGATCTCTAAAGGAAAACATAAGCTGAGTATCGTCAGCGTAAGAGATCATCCTAATACCCCATGACTCCACCACCTCAGCCAAAGGTGCAAGATACACGTTAAAGAATAGAGGGCTAAGTGCAGAGCCCTGAGGCACCCCACATATAAGGGGTTTACCCTCAGATTCAAACGGTTTAAGAAGAACTTTCTGAGTTCGTCCGGTAAGGAAGGAGGCAATCCAAGATAGTGCAGAGCCTCCCAATCCAATCTGCATCAAGCGATCTAATAACATTTCGTGGGACACCGTATCAAAAGCGGCGGATAGGTCGAGGAGGACCAACATGGCCTCCTCGCCCCTGTCCACACACTCCCGGATGGTCTCAGATACCTCTAATAGAGCAGTCTCGGTACTAAAACCAGTTCTAAATCCTGACTGTGAGTCATGCAGCAGTGAGTTGGTTTCTAAGTACTCTGCCAATTGTAACTCCACAGCCTTTTCCAGGACCTTTGCCGGTTTGGGGAGGAGGGAGATGGGGCGATAGTTGCAAAATTGCGTCGGATCCGCATCCACTTTCTTCAGAATGGGAACTAATAAGGCCTCCTTCCAAACAGACGGGAACTGGCCCGAGCGCAGGGAGGTATTCCAAATGGAGAGAAATGGACTGACCAACAGAGGGGCCAGATTGCTCATAATTTTAGCAGGGACAGGGTCAAGAGGGGATCCCAACTTACAATGGATAAGCAGATTAAGTGCAGACTCAGTAGTAAGTTCCTTAAAAGCCATCATTGATGGTCTCGCAGTGTCGTTGACACCAGAGATATGCGGGGTCAGCACCGTAGGGAAAGAAGACGTAATGTTGGCAATTTTATCTTGAAAGTAAACCGATAGACCGTTACACAAAGCCTGGCTAGAGGAATTCTGAGGCACCAAAGCAGGGGGTTTAACAAAGTCCTTTACAATCTTAAAGAGAGTTTTAGACGAATTATCTGCGTTCTTAATTTGTAGGGCAAAAAAATCTCTCATCGTAAATTTTTTTAATTTAGAGAAGTTTTTTAAAGCAGATTTATAAACAATTTTTGCCTCTGGATCATAAGTTTGCCGCCAAATACGTTCTAATTTTTTACAACGACTCTTTTCCACACGAAGGGCTGGGGAGAACCAGGGGGCAGCAGGACGAGATCTGGCGGAAGTAATAGGTTGAATAGGAGCAATAGCATCGATGGACAGCAATAAAGCAGAATTGAGCTGAGCCACGCTCACATCAACATCTGTGGACAGAGAATCAGGTTGATAAGTAAAAAAAGGATCCAAAGCCGAACAGGTGACTTTATGCCATTTTCTCCTATACACCCTATCAGGCGCCACCGGACCAAATGCCAAAGGAAAGCTGAGATCAAATGGGATAAAGTAGTGGTCTGACCAGGTGAGTGGGAGGGAGGGATGGACGGTGATAGCAGGGTGATTAGAAAAAATTAAGTCAAGAGTATGGCCAGCAACGTGCGCCGGGCCCTGGACTAGTTGGGTCAAATTTAAACCCTGTAGTGTGTCTAATAGCTGAGTAGCCTGGGAGCAGGACGGGTTATCAACATGTAGGTTGAAATCACCAAGTACTATAAAGTGCGGATGTTTAAGGGAAAGATCCGCTATTTGATGTATCAGTGGCAACAGAGAGGAGGCTGAAGCCTTGGGGGGGTTATATACTAAAATACCCGCCAAAATGACGGCAGCCGAATCAGAAATAGTGAAGTGCATGGCTTCAATCGACCCAGTATTCAAAAGTTTACTAATAGTCAAACGGAGATGAGATTTCAGTATAATGGCAAGACCCCCTCCAGTTTTATCGCCCCCACGATTAATGCCCATTAAAAGATAACCAGGGGGCAAGGCTAGATGAATATCAGGGTTAGAAGTATCTTTTATCCAGGACTCAGTGAGAAACATGATATCCCAAGCATGTGAGTCGAGAGATGTCCAAATATCACTAGCATGGCGAGGGAGAGAGCGGCAGTTGACCAAGCCAGCCCTCAACGTCAGGGAGTGAATAGGTCGCTTGGAAGGGTAGTGGCGCGGAAAAGCACGTTTACTCATGGGGGAAAGTACCATATTGCAATGAGGGCATGTGTAAGGGCGCCCCTCCAGCTTACACGGGGCGCAGCGATAGATTGGCATACACATACCCACTCGCATCTGAAGAAGCTGTTCTCTAGACCAGCAGAGAGGGATAGCCATAGAACGGCAAGCAGGGGGACTGGCCCTAGGCACGGACCGGGCGCGGACGGGCGCAGACGGGTTTGCCTTAGGCGCGCCTTCGGCGCGCCATCGGCGCGCCCCCTGCGCCCGCCCGCTGCGTGGACGGGAAGTCTACCTGGTTATATACATAGAGAGGAGGGTGGGAGGAGTCCAAGATCTGGACCGCTACCCTGCCTCCCCCTAAGATGGCGGCGGCTATCCTCAGCGTGCGGCGTCAGCGCCTGAGATCGGCAACGCCAATGGCCACTAAAGAATGGGGATCCTTGAGGACTCACAAGCAAGGCACACGGTAAAATAAATTAGCACAATTTAAAATATACACAGTTTTTAAAAACAGTAGCAGGCAGACAAGCAGCGAGTAGCGGCAAGAAGCTAGAAAGTGCCCCCGGCTTCCGCCTCAGGGGTAAGTAAGCATTAGTCTAGGGGCCGGCAGGAAGAGAGCCCTTAAGTAACGAGGGAGTATAGACCTAGCATTGATCATAGCTAAACGAGCAATAGCCATTGACTGGAAATTAGGGTGACCAACTGGCATGGGTGCAAATTGAGGACAGTGAGTGTAAAAATTCAGGACAAAGGGTCAAAATTTAGGACAAACATTCAGGACAGCAGGTCAAAATTTAGGACAATAGGTAAGTTTTACAGACACATCAGAGGAGGTTACGCAATAGTATATAAGTAAGTAAATAGACAACCACTTAAGTACAAGGTGAAAATAAGTTTATATTAGGTTGATACAATTGTGCACTTCATTGTGTTTCAGTATGCGCACAGCTTTGAGCAAATGTGCAACTCATCTATCCATCCTTTCTCTTATCCATCCAACCTTTAACTCCTTAACTCATCTATCCACCCTTTTGTCCATCTACCCTCCTTTTCACTCACTCATCCAGCCTTACATCCACTCTTCCACTCATCTATCCATCCATTCATCCTTTCACTTATCAATTCATCAATCCTTCCATCAGTTCACTCATCCATCCACCCATTCACTCGCCTATCATCCTCCCTTTCACTCATCCATCCATCCACTCATCCAGCCATTTACCCGTCCATCTACCCTTCCACCCATACATCCATGTATTTACATTCTCCCATCCATCCGTCCACTCACTCAGACGTCCATTATTTCTCTCATTATCCATCCATTCACCCTTTCATTCATCCATTCACCCTTTCACTAATCCATCCAGCCATATACCCATTCCTTCACTCACTCACTTTTCCACATTTATTATGAGCTGAGCCTTTGTCCGCAGAGTTGCAGACAGAAGAGGCCAATCAAGGACTTCACCCCTGCTGTAGTTCCTAAAGCAAGAGGTTTGGGAGGGCTCACTATGGCCCTGTACATAGGAAATCTGAAAAAGAGGATGTCATGACTCATGCATGATGCACAGTGCTCCTGTGACATGGTGTTGTTTCCAGGGCTCTAATGAAAAAAATGGGGGGGTCTCTCCAAATGAGGTGTTCGATGTAATTAAGGGCATGGCTTAAAACACCTAAACTAAAAATCTGTGTTTAGCATAGTGCACCGCCCGACTGGTAATTTGCTGCTTCTTTCATTGCATCCAGATATATAACACAACAACTAGCGTTACACCTACAAGCCAGAACTATTGGCTTCGTCAATGGTTGTAAGTTGCATAAAATAAAAAAGCAGCAACCATGGCTTTGTTGAATATAACACTGAAAATGCGTCCGTTTTAAAATGATGAGACAGTGAAAGACCCATAACCCTTTTTTAAAAAAAAAACTTGTTTCACTGCCTTCTTTTCATGAACTGGATTCTCGTGTGGTAGCATTGGCGTTTTTGTACATTTCTTCCTTCTTCCACCTGCCTGAATGCCCTGCCCTAGACCGAGGCTGCAGGAGGTCCACCACATGCAGTAAGAGCATAGACTATCCCATTGTCATTCTGTATATGGCAATCAGCCCCATACAGAATGACAATGGCGGATGGGGCTTGTCTTGCGCTCAGAGGATGAGTGCGAGGCAGCCCCATCAAGGAGCTGAGGCTTCTGGCAGGGGAATAGTGATGTTCCCCAATGCCCAAAATTATGGACAAAAGGTGTGCGTAAAAGGGATCGTCACGGACAACGGACGTGAGATCCAAATTACAGACGGTCTGTGAAATTTACAGACGGTTGGTCACCCTACGGGAAATCCTCACACCTGGTTGAAAGTTGTATATGGAAATTGGATCTCTACAAATGGGTGTAGGTCGAAGACGCCTCAAGGAGTTTTCTATGCCTCTGCCAAAAGAAACCGGTGGAACTTTCAGAACGGGACACTATCCTGCTTCAGATCAATTCTATATATGATGACAAACCACCCTGAACTAGGACGAAACCTGTTACTTATTTCTAGATATATGTGCAGGTATATGCACCGCTCCTAAGTTCTCTGCAGGCTCGTATGCTGTCATATCTGGCATAGACTTCTTGTATCACTAGCTCGTAATAGTTGTTGTTTACACTTGCTACTGTGATAGAACCCGGCACTGTATGTTAATTGTACGTATTACATGTGATAGTATGTACATTGCTCTCCTTTTTTACCATCTACCTGCCTTCTCAATATACCACATGTATTCTATTCTCTGCTTTTTGTTCTCCTTTGAAAATAATAAAAATACATTTTAAAAAATTGTTGTCAAAGTCCATTTATGACATCAGGTGGGCAGATTTTCTCCTCCTTTTCAGTAAAGAGTTGAGAAAATAGGTGATGAAATGATTGGGACAGGATTGTGTCAATTGGCAATGCTGTGCGCATCTGCAAATTGGACTGTGTCGATATTTCCAAACATTTCCTATGCATTTTCTAAATTTAAATGGAGACGTAAGGTTACTCAATAAAGTTGAATTAAGTATACAGTTGCTGTGATAACATAGTAGTCATATTTGTACAGCTCATGTTCATCCCCAGGAGTCCTTTGGCATTGGTGACAGACAATAGATACTTATTATTACCAGCCTCAAATCAATCAATCAAAGGCTTGTAAAGTGTGACTACTCACCCATAAAGGTCTCAAGGTGTAAGGGTGGAGGGAGAGAACTGCAGGTCCGTCGAGGCACTGTGGTCAGTCGAAGAGCCAGGTCTTGAGGTCATTCCTGAATTGAGGCACTGACAGTAATGCCGGAGATGGAGAGGCAGGGTGTTCCAGGTCTTCACTGTAAGGTAGGAAAAGGATCTTCCTCCGGCTGTGGTCTTGCAGATAAGTGGGATGGTAGCCAGGACCAGTTCAGCGGAGCAGAGGTCTGTGGTGAGTACGTGGAATGCGAGGCAGTATATTGAAATACGTGAGCACATTGAGGGGTCTATTCACAGACTGCGATTTGTATTAGGCTTAGTAGTGCTAAAGTAGTACTACTAACTTACTACAAAATGCTATTCACATAGTTGCATGCGGTGACCTATCTTATTTGTGTGGAGATCTCCGTGCTGATTGCTGAGGTCTCTTCATAAGTAAGTTTATGTTTTAATAGTAAATGTAGGAGGGATGGGGAAGTGGCTGGAAATTGGGGAATAACTTACTACTAAAGGGGAGCGATTAATAGAGGAGTAAAGAGGGATTAAATGAGGTGGAGGTGTAGGGAGGGGTGTGCACACACCCACAAAGTGGAAATACATAGCTGTTCACAAACTACACTTCTATTGTTACTACAGCCAAAAAAGATTCCAAAACAGTTGTAAATAAACTCCAGCTCAGAGATGGATTAAGTCCAGCACCATACATGGCCAACCACTGATACCACAACAACCCTACTGCAAATAATAATGGAGGGAGGGACGTACAATGAAGCCCAATGGAACTGATGTTAAATTAAGTTAAATTTCTATAATATGAATAATATAAATAAAAATAATGGTTCTGTATTACAAACTTTTTAATAAACTTTTAAAAATTGTAAACAGTAATACATCTTTTTAATGTATTTACATTAATATTCAACATATATATATATATTTTTTTTTAACTTTAACTTTAATACATTTTTAGAGTTTTTCTATTCTGTACTATAGGAAGATTTTCAGCTCTGGTGGTGCTGTCTCCCACCTATGTGTGAAAACGTACACATAGTAAATCTATACTCATAAATTTGGCTCCACCCCCTGAGTTCAGACAGTGGGGACATAAGACTGCACTTTGAGTAACTTTACATTTGCAAATGGTGAACAGCCAAAGGCAGTAAAGTTACTCAAAGTGTAAAAGTAAACTATATGTATATTTACTCACATGTATGTTTGCCTTTGGCAATAGCCCCAGATGGTGTTAAGGGCACCAAACATTTGGGAGAGGAGTTGGCCTAACGGCTAGCGCGGTCGACCTCGAATCTGGGGAATTGGGTTTGAGTCTCCGCAATGACTGCTGAACATCCGCTGAACATCCTGTGATTCTAGGCAAATCACTTAATCTCCCCGTGCCAAAAATGAATATGTCCTCATGTAACGCAACTGCTGCTATGTAAAGCGCTCGGATTCCCGATACTTTCAGGTCAAAATGCGCTATATAAAACTCCGTAAAATAAACATTGCCGTTTGTTTGGCAGCCTATGGGAAGAGATTTCTCCTTAAGAATGTTTTTTCTCCATTTAGACAAAAACACTTTTGAAAAATTCCTCTTAGGCAAAATGAACATATTTGTCTGCACGCAGACAATCCATAGATTTAAGAGCAAACAGGCATGTGCCTGGAAACTCAAAATATGTTTGTAGCCATCATTGTGCACTTGGTGCAAGCTCTTTGAATAAAAATAAACTCTACCATCTATATACAAACAAGCATTTACAATGCAACGGTCTCGGCATTGTTAAAGTTAGAGCTATTGGCATTGCTCATGACATTATTTTTGTTTATGTTGTACTGAACTGTGATCAGCGGGTGTGCCCGGTAGAACTCTGGCTTAGGGTGGGGGCACTCTGCATGCAGGACTGCCTGGAGGGGGCTCCTTGAACTTGGGAGGGAGGAGCTCTATGAAGGAGCATTTCCTAAACTTCAGTGCAGGACCTAAGTGACGTTGAGCGTCTGTACAACTGGGTTAGGACAAGGAACCCATCCCAACAGAGAAAAAGTCAAACTAAAGTAAAGAAGGGGCTTTCTGAAAGGGGCCTTCGTTCTGAGCCTGGGGTGGGACCAGCGGGAGGGGGGGCAGGACAGGTGACGTGAAAAAAAGCTGTGCCTTCTCGACACTCCTATTGTGCAGCTTCCGAGATTACAGCTCGTGCGTGTGGCATATTTCACATTATGAACTGAACCGCTCTGTTTTACTGTTGTTTGATCTGTGCCCCCGAGCAGTGCTCAATCTGCATACATTAAAGGGCCGGCCCAGCGAGAGACTGGGAATTGGTAAAAAGGGTAATAGAGGTCCATCAGCCTCTGGAGAGGCCGCTCTGGCTCCCACTGGGCTGATGGCAACAACAATACAGCACTGACACCGCCCAAATCGGCCACCACGCTGGACAAAAAAGCGTCCCTCAGCTACAACTGTGATACCGGCCCATTGCCCGCCTTTTCTATTCTATCCTGCTAACAAGCAGGCGCTGATGCACCGCTCATGCTCACTGCAGCCTAAAGTGATCACAGTCCACCTGAGGCCTATCGGCGACTCCCTAAAGCCGTAGGTGGATGCCTAAAATCCAAAGTCGTTCAAACAGTAGTCCACTATCTAAGATGCATTTCAAAGCAAAGTTACTTTGAGCAAGACGAAGGTTTAGATATTTAGAGCTGTCTATTAAGATTAGCTTTGCTCAAATACGTCATGTTGTCACCACCTACACTGAAGGTATGCTTTCACCCTCCCTGGCTGGGATTCAAGTAGCTGCACGCAGGGCCCAAGCTCTTAATGCTTCCACCGCTTCTAAAGACACGAGAGTGGTTTGGCACGACTCACAGTAAGCGAGTATCACTCAAAAGCTGGCGCAACGCATAGGAAACACAAGACGAGCTCAATGCTGATGACATGCACTACACACACAGCATTTAAAGAGTTAAATTTTTACATACTAATGGGTTGGTTTGTTTGCATTCCATTCTCCAGGCGTGGCTTGCGTGCGACAGCAATGCAGGTGAAAAGCAAAATGCCCAAGGACAGCAAAAGTATGATGTGAAACGGGAAATAACAGCAGCTTTTACACACAAATTTGTAAATTGAACATTCGGAGCTCTCGCTTAAAAAATACGTAACCTGCAAGCGCCTCGACTCTAGCTGTGATCCTTGAAACGTGTCCACCGTGTGCATTTTTTTTTTTTTTTTTTACACGTTGAATAAAAGCCTAGCAACTGTACTTTGTCAGCAGTCAGTACTTTGCAACATTCTTAGGACATCTGCAGTCGGAAAAGAGGTGCAGCCTGAGCATCTAACCCGCCCCCCCCCCAATGCCTGGAAAGCAGAGGATGGGTGAGATATGAACAGCGAGGGCAGCACACGTCTACTTTCAGGCCGATTCATTCGTTGTCGAGTCACAAGATATCGGCATAGGATTAGGAAGTAGTAACACAGGCAAGTGGGGTCACAAGATACTGTACGCGAAGTCTTTTAGGTGTCGGTATCAGGCAGTAAACAATTCAGCAAAGAGCGTGTTAAGTTAACCAAATCAGCAAACCTCACTCGCTCAACGCACCATCCACGAATACAACACCTAGCAACCCACCCAATGTCACCTGGTTGGAGCTTGCATGCAGCAAACTTCGGACCCTGCACAATAGAAATCGGGCACAAGTTCGCATGCGACGCCATTTAACAGCACCAAATGGCAATGCAACGTCAAAGTTTTACTATACAAAAACAGCATTTCCCAAGACAAAATACTGGCAACCAAGCATGTCCGAACGTGTCAACTTAACGGACGAGAGTGCGCGAAGTGGTACCTCTGCTCATCACTCCCTGCTGACTGCCAAACGCAACAAGTTGGAAAACAACCGATTTTGAGGGTAAAATACGAGAGAGACATCTGCCTTTCTCCGAGGCGAAGCAGAAATGCCTTGGAGAAAGGCAGCGGCGTTTCCGGATTCGGGGGCGTGTTTTGCTTTTTTCTCCTCTTGCCATTGGCTGGAGGAGATCATTAGAAAAGTTGCAAAAAACACACCCCCGAATCCGAAAAGGACGGGGCCCGTTCGGAGTGACGAACCTCTTCTCCAATGGCTGGCCAGCATTCAAGAGGCCAGCCAATGGAGAAGAGGGGAGAAGAGGGGCGGGTTCAAGCCCCTCTTCTCCAAGTCATTATATCTTGCGAGTGAGACTGCGCAAGCGCAGCCTTCGCTAGCCGAGACCTAAAAATGTGGAGCGTCTTATTTGACGACTGAAAGCTCTTTGTGGTTGCTATGGGATAGGAAATCACAATAAAAAATATCAATACAAAATAAAAAAGAGGACGTCTATGAATACAGTAGAATTAACTGAATAACTCACATATTTGCCTACCATTGAATCCTGGATAACAATGAGTTTCCTAAACCACAAGGTTTCAAAACAAAATAACAATTCCGCTAAATGAAATGCACCGTTGAAACCCTGGTTCTAACTAACCCACCTATGCAGCCAACTCTGTCTGCCATTAGCCCCAGCACCAGAGCCAAAATCGAATAATCCAGCATGACTTGATAATGATACTTGGATTCCAGATCAGCTCAGCGCTGGAGTCACCTTCAAGGTGCCCAGCCTAACCATTACATTTATTTGTGTTTATTCGTTATTTTGAGTTTTTTCTATAGAGCAGACTTGACCCAGGGGGCCCGAGTGTTTCACCATGACAGTTTCAAATAGCATATCATTATAAGCCACACAATATGTTCTTCTTTACAGATATTCATCTGATGAACAGGTAGGAGAGATGTGTAAGTGAGGCTAGTACTACTCTGATAGAAATGATATTGTTTTTATTTATTTGTATGATTTTCATTAGTGAGATCAAGGCCTGAAGACATTAATGGGTCACTAAAGATGAGGTAGTAACACAATACAAACTACATCAGCATGAACAAAAACAAATAGAAACTTTACATGCATGCATAGAAGAGAGGGCATAATCACTGAGCAGAATTTAACTGTAAACTCCCAAGAAGTATTTTTGAAAGGGGAGAGGTGTCAGGTCAAACCTAAAGGTATCCAGAAAAGTAGTGGCTCGTAGGTCTTGGGGGAGAGAGTTACACATTCTAGGTGCACTCCCAGTGTAGGATTGTACCATCGTATACTCCATATTAACAATTAGGGGGGTTATAAGTAGTGTTTCTGAGTTCCATAAAGATCTGGACCGACCAGACCTTTTAAGTTTCATTATAAAGTAACGCAGGCAGGTGGTCTATAGAACCCTGTTAGCAGCACAGTTGTGACATAATCTGAGATCTTAGTTGCAGAGACAAAGGGCCTCCTTTACAAGCCCCTTGGGCCGCCGGTGTGTCACTTTCTTACACGGTCCGGCGGCGCAGTGTGCCTGCCCATGTTTACAAGGCCACGTTAAGTCACCCTGCATGACTTTTCATGCCCTTGTAAATATGGGCCCCTTTCACGCATTACACTGGTGAAAGGTGCATTCCATGGGTGTTGCTGTGGGTGTTCCAATGCAACGTCCAAGGAACCTGACACATTCCCAGATTTACAAAGTGCCATAAACCTGGGAATGCATCTGAATCTTACTCCTCCCAAGGGGTGGCACAGGAGTGGCAAAACAAGGACAAATATTTTTATTTCTCCTCGATGTTTGCTCATTCTATGTGTGCCACATTCTGTAGCACACATAGAAGGAGCGAATCGCCTTTAATGGTTGTTTATTTGCAGGAAGGTGTCCCTTCCTGCACATAAACAATTATCCCTGGCACAAGGGTGTCTGCATTGGGGCACAGATGCTGTTTGTGTGTCGGTTCAGGAGAACTTGTAGATACGGCGTATTCCTGTCCTTTTATTTTGATGCACGACAGCTCAGCAGGAAGGCTTGCTGCACTGACGTGCATCGAAATATAGTAAATTAGGCACTAAATATTCTTGGCATGAAGCACAGTCTTCAGGTGGGTGAAGCGTATTATACGAAGTCCTGTCAGGTGAGAGTTATCATAATGGATCTTTGACAGGATGAAGGACTGGGCCAAAGTCTTAAGATCAAATTCAGGATGAACTGATGAGTACCAATTGAAAAGCGCACGCTTAGCCATAGTATTGATTTCCATTTGTAAGTTAAGTCTATGTTCAAGAACGACTACTAGCGATTTGGCATTGTCAATGATAAACAGATTGCAGTCAAGGATCCAGGATTATACAGGTAAGCTTGACTGTATGGGTGAGAGAAAAATAAATTCTGCTTTTAGGTATTAAAGTTTAAAATGATGGGAGGTATAAAAGAAAACACAACACTTGAAATATCACATAGAAGTCTAACAAGAGTTTAATGCAAAATAGCCTGCAGACATCCAAAATTAAGCTATTGCCGTTTCAACAGACCAGAGCTTTGCCATTGATTAACTGGAGCTTGTAATGCTAAAATCCATACATTGTTCTGGTATATTTATACACTGTGTCTCAATACAGGTAAATGAAGGTGGGAACACACGACAGAAGTGAAACTATTAGATAGTAACTAATGAGCAGGTGACAGAACCTTCTCATGGGTAAACCTTTGGAGAGAGATACAGTTAACCCTAACAGGAATTGACTTCACTCTGTTCTAAAATCCTCACTTCACTGTGCCAACTTCAGAATGAGGCTATGCTTTGCTTATAAGGTTTAGCAGAAATGTGCAGTGGACAACATGCATTAACAGAATAATAGTTAATTTTAAATGTGTGTTAATATTTAACATTATTAAGACTTTAATGGTCTTGCAGCTGCTATAAAAACAAAATGCAATTGATTAATAATATGTAACTGCACATGGTAATGCACACATGAGCATTTAGCATTTTCCTAGTAAGCATATAAATGTTAAGGTACACATATGGGTAAATTCACTTGCTCAGGGGTCATCCAGTCTTGAACTGCTGGCAGTGTTTGGGCTAGGAATCAAGCATCATTGAGGGAAAAGATCTTGAGACAGATTTGAGTGTCATCAGCGTATAGATGATATTTGATTCCTGAGTTCTTGGGTAGAACTCCCAGGGTTCGAAATAAAGGTTAAAGAGAGTAGGAGCCAGGATGTAGCCTTATAGGACAACCTGCTTTAGCACAATTGGACTTTTCAGGCAATTGTCAATTTAGATCTGCTGTGTTCAGTTTGAAAAATAGGAGCCATACCAGTTAGTCACACTGCCGAGGATTCCAATACATTTGTGGACTATCCTTATAAACATGCCATGATTAATTGTATTAAATGCAGCAGTTAAGTCAATATGTATGAGAAGATAAGAATTGCTGGGGTCTCGGATGTGAAGTACATTATCCACAGCCTGTAGTTAGGCAGTTTCCGTAGTGTGACCTGGTCTGAAGTCTGATTTGTGCTCATAAAAACGACCGCTGTCAGATATGCATGGAGTAAGCTGTGCTGCAACACAGATTCTGATCACATTTGCAAGGGGAGACCAGAACAAGGGAGAAAACGATTGGGATCCCCTACATCCAGTGAGGGTTTCTTTAGAAGATGTGAGACATGGCTGATTATATGGCTGCCTGGCAACCCTATTTCACTTACTCTGTCAAACGATGAACAACAGTTTCTTGGAAATGTTCCCTGGCAGTCAATGGGTGAAGTGGTCTTGATGTTTAACCTTAGAGATGTTTTTTAGAAGATCAGGCTCCTTTATTCATCAAAGAGGAGTCAGTTGCTTTGGATTTACAACTGAAAAGCAGGTACATCCGGGAGTCTGAGAAGTGGGGCAACCATTGTTTAATAGATTGAAATTTATTGTAAAAGAATGAAGGAAACTTTTCAGACTTCTCAAAGGGTTCATAAAATCTGAGGAGAGGAAACTGTCATTCTGTGTACTTCAGATAGTATGTTTCACGTGACTTTTGCTATATTAGTTACAGGATTTATATTTGAAATATATTTCTGATAAGATCTTCTAGCCATATTGAGGAGATCCAGGTGGGAGGAAGAGGTTGATTGTCTCCAATAGTTCCCTATTGATCTGAGAGATTTACTTTCCTCAAAGATATTTTTTATTAACCGAGGAGCAGAAGATTTAGGGCCCTGATTTAGAGTTTGGTGGACAGAGTACTCCGTCGTAGATGCAAACTCATGCATGTGGACTGCTATACTGTCTTGCTTATGAATATAATTTTTCTTGAAATATACATGCCCTAAACAGGCTATTAGTGTCTTAAGCAGAGCTTACTTTGCAAAATAAATATGTGCCCGGGCTCTCGTAAGGAGACTTTGCAGCTTGCACCACCTCTTGTTACTGCCAGTGCTGCCAATGATAATAACACCACAACTGCTGTTTTCCTGAATTCCAGGACACCATGTTATATATCCAAAGTTGGATGGATCTTAATCATCTCAAACTGAACCCTGGAAAGACAGAGATAGTACTCACTGGGGACAGCCATAAGCACTGGGGCCTCCACTATTGGCCCTCAGAGCTTGGCTCTCCTCCCGCTTCCTCCACGTCGGCCAAAACTTTAGGAGTATCTCTGGATAGCGATCTCTCTCTGAAAACTCAGGTTGGAGCTGTGGTGTCTAAGTGCTTCTTTCAAATGCGTATGATAAGGAAAATCCATCGTTTCCTCAGCCATGACGCTTTGAATCAGGCCATGATATCTCCGGTCCTATCCCACCTGGACTACTCCAATTCTGTATACCTAGGCATGCCACACTACTTGTTTAAGCGCCTACAGATGGTCCAGAACCAGGCAGCACGATTGATATATCGTCAACCTAAGTGGCATACAGCTACCCCCCTGTTGAGGAAACTACATTGGCTTCCAATATTACAGCGCTGTGCTTTCAAAACAGGGTGCCTCATTTTCAAATCCTTGCACGGCACCAGTCCTGAGTTTATCAATAACTTGATACTCAGGCACACTCCCATAAGCAATTTAAGGTATGCTCATCTTTCACTTCTTTCTGTCCCGGGATTCAAACGGGTACGCCAAGGAGGCTGCCGATTCGCTACTCTCGCCCCCAAATTTAGAAATCCGATACTGCACAGACCTTTTTCAGTTTAGGAAATCCCTAAAAACATGGCTATTTACACAGGGTTAGCTTCTGTCTCTTCTGACAGCCTTCTGAGCCTCAGCGCCATGAAGCCAATCGGCGTACGTGCGCTCTATAAATTCCTATTAACATTAACATTGGGAGGAGCCTAGCGCGCAACCAAGATGGCCGCGTAGGTGCGAGGCTCCCGAGGACCTCCGCGACCTCCTGAATTAATCATGGCGATATCCTGTCCTTGTTGAGGGGACTGTGTTGGGGAACCGGAGCTGAGGCGCCACCCGTTTTTTGGGCTCGAATCGGACCCCGGACGCCGGTGGGAGCATCGATCGAAGGTTGTGGCCTTCTCCTCGCCGGCCCCCCGGATTGGAGTAGTGGGGCGATCCGGGGACAAAGTGAATAACAGCGGCGAACGGGGCTGGGCGACTGGCGTACCCCGCACTTTCACTTTCGCTTTTGCGCCCTCCTAGCTCTCAGGCGGGGTCGGACTGCGGAGCGGGGTGTGGTGGTGTGGCCTTGTCCAGGAGCCCGGCTGACCCGCCGGCGGTGGGTTGACCCGCGGTCCGGTGGTCGCCCCTGCCCCCCCCCTGGCACCCGTGACTTGGTATAGCGGCCCGTTTGGGGTGCTTGGCACGACGGTGGAAGAGCCAGCATGTCCACCAAACAAGATGGCGACCGGGCGAAGGTGAAGACGACCCGCCGTGGCACGGCGCACCAGGCCAACAGTATGGACCGCTACACGCTCCAGAAGGGTTCTCCGGAGACATCGCGTGCATCCCCGGTGGGCCCGACGGAGGCATCCGCTCATCCGGTGGATCTGACCCTCCGGGACGTCATGGGCGCCATCGCAGAGATGAAGGCCTCGGTGGACCAGCGTTTCGACACCTTAGCGCAAAAAATAGACTCGGTCCTGGTGGATGTGAGCCTTGTGAGGGCAGACTTGTCCAAAACAAACGACCGAGTCGACTCCCTGGCCCACACCACGACGAGCCTCACGACAGACGTGGTGGCCCTCCAGAAGGAGGTGCGCCGGCTTGGCCAGGCGAGCGCCCTGATGG
Organism: Triturus cristatus; assembly: GCF_964204655.1. Classification (NCBI taxonomy): domain Eukaryota; kingdom Metazoa; phylum Chordata; class Amphibia; order Caudata; family Salamandridae; genus Triturus; species Triturus cristatus. Next base: position 933,810,434 of record NC_140580.1, on the reverse strand, counting down.
ACCGGCGACTGGAGGACTCCGAGGGTCGGGCCCGGAGGAATAATGTCCGTATTGTGGGGGTGCCGGAGGGACGAGAGGCGGAGGCGGCGGATCTTTTCGTGGAAGAGTTGATCCTGACCCATCTCCAGCCCCGGGGGCTGAGTAAGCTTTTTGCGGTGGAGCGTGCTCACCGGGTCCCCGGGGGCAGACCTAAGACTGGTGCCCCGCCGCGGCCTCTCATTGCCCGGATTTTTAATTTCCGGGACAGAGATGCTATCCTCCAGACCTCCAGACAACAGGGACCGGTCAAGCTTGACAACATGGAGGTACATTTCTACCCAGACTTTACCCCGGCGGTCCAGAAGCAGCGGCAGAGCTTTCTTGGTGTTAAACGTCGCCTGAGGGACCTGAACCTCAAGTACTCAATGCTCTTTCCAGCTAAGCTGAGGGTAGAGGTGGATGGTCGCACGCACTTCTTCGACCGGCCCGAGGCGGCTGGGGACTGGCTGGACACTCTGCCTGGAGATCGGGGCCGGGGGGGCGGGGGGGGCGCGGCTGGCGAGGAGGGCCCGCCGGAGTAGAATTGAGGGGTGACTGCATAGGCCTTGCTCTGGACGTTGTTCCTTCACCATTTATTGATTGCGTATTTTCCCCTCCTATGGAGGTCGTGCGGGGTCTGTTGGGGGCTTCCCTCCTCCTCTGGGGGACTAGTTAGTATTTTAGCTATGGGGCGACAGGCACACTGCACTTTGGGGGGGCTGTCTGGGCTCATGCAGGGGTGCAGGGAGGGGGGAGTTTTGTTGGGACCGGGGGGTGGGGGGGTGTGTTGTTTGTTAGCACCGCAGGGCAAACCCGCTACTATGTTGTTGTTTTTAGGATGCTCGATGGGGGACGACCGGTGGTTCCACGTATGATGGGGGGTAGGGATTTGGCTGTGTTGTCATGGAATGTTAACGGCCTGGGGGATAGGATTAAGCGTGGTGTGGTCCTGCAGTACTTAAAACGTATTTCACCAGATGTTGTCTTCCTGCAGGAGACGCACCTTATAGGTAACTCCTTTCATGCAATGAACCGGCGGGGATATCGTTTGGCGGCCCATTCTGGCTTCACCTCGGGCTCGCGGGGGGTGGGTATTATGATCAAGAACTCGCTCCCGTTGGAGATTGATGAGGTGCGCCATGATGAGAGGGGACGCTCCACGGTTCTGGTGGGAAGAATGGAGGGTAGAGTGTTTATCTTTATATCAGTGTACGTCCCGCCTGGGTTACAAGCCACCACATTTGCGGACCTGGGGCGCCTCCTTCTGGACCTTCCGAGTGGCGTGCTGGTGGTTGGAGGGGATTTTAATGCGGTAGCCTCTGGGTCTATGGATCGCCATCCCCCTAGGGACCTCCCCCGGGCACAGGCGTGGCTGCCCGGCCTTCTGGACACGCTGGGCCTGGTGGATTGCTGGCGATTAAAGCATCCTGCATTGCGACAGTACACCTTCCACTCGGGTGCCCATGGTAGCCTCTCGCGGCTTGATTACATCCTTGTCCCGGCGGCCCACGCAGGGAGGGTGGGGGAGGTGCGCCATCTGGCGCGGGGTATCTCAGACCACTCCCCATTGTTGTTGCATCTCGATGTCTTCCCGAGGGGGGATGGCAGGGTGGCCCCAATCAATGCATGGTATTTGCGCGACCCCACCATTCGTGCCGATTTGATCAAATCCCTACAGCGATATTTCGATGAGAATGTGGGGTCGGTCTCTTCGGCCATCTCCCTGTGGGAGGCTTTCAAGGTAGTCCTTAGAGGGGAGGCCCTCTCCTTTATCTCCCATGCCCGGCGGCGCGAGCGGGAGGAGGTGACCCGGGTAGAGGCCGAGATTGCAGAACTGGAGGGTGCCCTGGGAAGCGGGGTAACAGACGACAAGTTGCATGTTCTACACCTAAAGCAGGCGGCCTATCGGGCCCTCGTCACGGAGGCGGCCAGGGGCCTCAGTAGAGAGCAGCAGGGGCGATTGTATGATGTGGGTGATAAGGCTGGCAAATTGATTGCGTGGTTGGATAAGAGGGAGAGAGCGAGCCGTGTGGTGCCTTTGATTGAGAGTGTTGATGGTGCGTGTGTCACTGAGCCGGAAGCCATTGTCTCCTGCTTCGCGGATTATTTCCGCGAAGTCTACTCCCCGGTTTCCCCCTGCTCGGAGGCAGACTCCCATGCCCTGCTTCGGGACATCGCACTGCCCTCCCTAACGGTGGAGGACAGGGATTCGCTGGACGCCCCTCCCACCTCGGACGAAATTGCCTTGGCTATTCGCTCGGTTGCATCCGGCAAGGCCATGGGCCCCAATGGTATTCCCATCGAGCTCTACAAGCTACGCCCGGATGTGTTGGCGCCCCACCTGCGCGCGATGTTCCTGGCGGCCCACTCGCGGGGTTCCCTCCCGCCGGACCAGCGTCTAGCCACAATTGTGGTGATCCACAAGGAGGGGAGGCCCCGTGAACGGGTCACATCCTATAGGCCGATTTCGCTTTTGAACACGGAGCCCAAAATCCTCGCCAAGGTGTTGGCCAACAGGTTGGTTGGCGTGGTGGGCGATTTGGTCCACCAAGACCAATCTGGCTTTATACCGCACCGTAACACGGCGCTCAATCTGCGGCGCTTGCACGGGGTGCTCGCGCGTGTCCCATTTGTGCGGGAGCCGGCCATCTTGGCGTCCTTGGACGCCACCATGGCGTTTGATACGCTTGAATGGCCATACATCTGGGCGATGCTGGCAAAATTCGGGTTTGGCCCGGGTTTCATTAGCTGGGTCAAATTGCTATATTCGGGCCCATTGGCGCAGGTGGTAGTGAATGGGCGAGTCTCGGCCCCATTCGCGCTGGGGAGGGGTACGCGACAGGGATGCCCCCTGTCGCCTCTCCTGTTTGCTCTGGCCCTGGAGCCCCTGGCGGAGTGGCTGCGGTGGCACCCTTCTATCCGTGGTCTCCGCTGGACTCCCGAGCATGAGGACCGTGTGTCCCTCTATGCTGACGATATCCTTCTGTATCTCGCCTCCCCGCGTAAATCACTGATCGTCCTGGTTGATGTTTTGCGTTCATTCGGTCGCAACTCAGGCCTGGTCATCAACTGGGCGAAATCCTGTGTATATGTGCTTTCCGGGGAGGCTCCGGCCTTACCACGGGACTGTCCGATCCAGATTGCCTCCCAAGGTTTTCGGTACCTGGGTATCTATATCACTCTTGACCCGGAGGCCCGCTATGAGCGGAATTTGTTACCCCCCCTCCGGCGTTTGAGGGAGGACGTGGTGCGCTGGCGGCGTCTGCCGCTCTCGCCGCTCGGCCGAGCGGCCTTGTTTAAAATGATGTCCCTGCCACGCTTCCTCTACGCCCTCCAGAATACTATGGACTTGGTCCCGGCACGCTATTTCCGTGAGGTGGAGGGCCTCCAGCGGCGCCTGTTCTGGGACGGGAGGCCGCGCATTGCTCTGGCTAAATTGACGCTCCCGTGGTACGATGGGGGGGTCGCCCTCCCTGACATTAAACGGTATTACTGGGCCTCCCAACTAGCTGCAATTAATCATGGCCTTTACGGGCCCGCCTTGAACCCGGCATTTGAGATGGATAAGATGCTCCTGCCCGGTGGCGATTACAATCGAGCGCTCTACTCTGGCGCGCCCGACTCCCGTCTGACGGGGCCGACGCGTGTCATGGTGCGTGTCTGGCACGCGGCTAATGCAGCTATGGGGTGGAAGGACCGTTTGACCCGGGCGTCACCGCTATATGCGTCTGAGAGGTTGGGCTCCCTGTGGACATCGAAGGGCTTCGAGAAGTGGGACACGATCGGAATCAGCACAGTGGGAGATCTCTGGACGAGGGGGGGATTCAAAACTTTTGAGACGCTGCAGGCGGAGTTCCAGCTGCAGGGCAGTGAGTACTTTCGGTACCTACAGGTCCGGCATGCGCTGGGCTCCGTCTTCCCGGATGTCGCATCCATTCCGGAGTCTTCCCCCCTGGAGGACAGAGTCCTAGATGGCCATGTCCCGGACAGCACGATCTCCCTCATATACAAAAAACTGATCAACGATAGATCGTGCCTGCTGACTAATCTCCGCGAGGCTTGGGTTGCCGACGGGCTGGAGCTGGACGATGAGGATTGGATTTCCGCGGTGGCCTCTCCGAAAGAGGTGGCCATCCCGGCTCGCCTTCGTTTCGTCCAGCTCAAGATCCTTCACCGGGTTTACGTGACGGGGCCAAGGCTTCTGCGTATGGGTTTTGCTGGTGACGGAATGTGTAAGCGTGGCTGTGGTGCGTTGGCGACTTTCATGCATATACTGTGGGAGTGCCCGAAGGTGGAGCGATTCTGGCGTGGTGTGCTTGAGGTCCTGCGTGTGGTGACGCGTGTTGCGCTGCTGCCTGAAGCGAGGAGATGCTTGCTGAATGTATGGGAACCGAATGACTATTCGGTCCCGCAGACGCGGTGGGTGACTCTGGGATACATGATAGCCAAGCGCGACATTGCTCAATTGTGGGGATCCCAGAGGCCCCCTGCGGTGTCGGCCTGGAAAGAGCATATGGATTGGTGTATGTTTCGTGAAAAGGTGGTGTATGTGGCGAGAGGTAAGCCTGGGGCGTGGGTGAAACTCTGGGGCCCCTGGAACGCCTACCGCGGGGGTATTTGTGAGCCACCACTGCTACCGGCTGCCTCGCCTGCTCCGACTCCCTAGACGGCCCCCCTCCCTCAGCCGCGGGCGCGCGGTCCCCCAGTCCCTGATCTATTCCCATTCCCCTCTCCAGAGTTCTGCTGCTGGTTTGGATCCCCCACTTATGGAGCACGTGCTGTTATTTTGGATCGCGGGTTGCCTTGCGGGTGTGGTTTTTTGGTGTTGTTTTGTTTCAAGAAAAGGGAACCGTACTGAGGGCTTGGAGCTGTGTGGCCTGCACCATTGATTACTCCTGTTTCACTGCTCTGCACTGCCTAGAGACTTTTACTGTATGTGTGCAATATGTTTTTGTCATTCTAGCGGCCGGCCGGATGGTTGTAGGCCCATACCTGTAACTTTTACGAACTGCAATAAACGGTTTCAAAAAAAAAAAAAAAAAAAAAAAAAAAAAAAAACATTAACATTAACTATTAACCATCACACTCTTACAAGTGTCATAATTCAGACTATTTCAGGCCTCCAAAGCTATAAGAATGGCTTGGGCGGCAGGTAATAGTCATTTTTAATGTATATGGAATTGATAATTCCCTGTTGTACGGTCACAAGCACTGGTGTTGACAATTAAGTGCCGGTGCCAAGCATCGGACACCACTGGCTTAACTTTTTTTAGTTTTACAAAACGTAGTCCTCCAAACACTGTTTTATTTTATATTTTTCTTCCAATGTACATAACCTTGTTCTGTAAATTAATCAATAAACTCTGTGCAATAATTAAACATGTGATTCATTATCAGGATCTTTTTCAATTTTTCTGGTTCTTGGGAATAATAAAAAGCATGTGGATCAGACCTGCTATCACCATTAAAATTGGGAAATCTTTTGAAGTTATTAGGACTATTTATTGGCAAGGTCTGATAATGCTCCCACTGTCTGTAATTATATATTTCTCTACGGCTGTTAGGTGAATGAATGTAATGGTGTACATAATGATGTAAACAAAACAGCTCCTGAGTTCTGAATTTAAGTAGGGATCCTCATTATTCAATGAAGCATAAACATTCAAATCATTCAGTAATTGTTCAACTGTATTTATGTCCCAGGATTTTGCAAAAGGGCCAGAATTACAATGTCATCTAGGGATATTTGAATCAACTCTGTTGTACTCTTAATTTGATAAGGGATCCTTGCCGAACCAATATCTCTGAGCACAAGATATGCGATGATGTTCACAGCATGATGAACCCTTTTTACTCAGTGAAAAAAAGAATGCTGTTGCAGTTCCTAAATGACAGGAAACAGCATTGTTTTATCAGGAATTTAATTTCCATGTACCAAAAACAGAATAATAATAATCAACTGTGTAGTCCACATTATAATGGATAGAACTCTAGTAGCAATACAGACATATGACTATGATGAAAAACGATATCTGTCACAGAAACAACAACAAACGAGAATGATTATTTCTCTTGCTTCAACACCTGAATTTGAGTCAATGTCATATAGCATCATTTCTGGCAGCAGTATCATTTCAATTGATGTGGGTTCTGTTGGTGATTTCAATGGTTCATATTACAGCATCAAGTTCACTTGTTGAAACTGGCACTTGTATGGAATAATTTGATTCATCATTTGATGTTAGTGGTGTAAAGCTAGAGACACAGCGATCTCATCAATCCCTGAAATGTAGTTGAGGATTTCAATGTGGCTGTATTTGTCTTAGGGTAATTCCTTCAGAAATCCGAGGGGATGTATTGATCTACCCTGGAGGCACCTTAGTGAACACAATTGGCCACGCAACACTTTCTTTTTTTTCATTGCACCTCGTAGTGACGGCAAGATTATTGTTCAAGTGCCTTCTACCTCAAGAAATAGACTAAGTGGTCTGTATGATGGTCCAAATATTTGCTTGTCAGGTATTTTTTCTTGAACTAGCCTGCCCACTTTAGGGAGCCACCCATCAGCAGCTTTAGTAACCCTATCTTTGGTGCTTTACTGCCGCATAACCCAGTAGTCCTGAATATAGCTTTTGAACTCCCAGAGCAGACATAGCGTTCATAGAAGCCTTAGCAACGAATGCAGAACCATTGTCTGAATGACAGATATGAACTGCTCCAATTGCTACCAGGCACTGCAAGTTTTTTATGACCACTTGAACAGTGGCAGTTTTTTGTGGTCAAACCCAAAGGAATGTGCAGCAAGAATCAACCAATCCGTACTTATTTTGATTGACATTCTGTGGTGGACCAACATGGTTGGGGAAAATTACCCCAAACGGTTTTCTCAGCAATAGTGAGGGAAGTAGGTGCTGGTCTTACAACAGTTGAATGTTTTATTTGTTAACAAATGTTACATTGTTGTAAATTTTTGTAAGCTTTGGTAAGTATGGCCACCAGTACCATTGCTGTAGGACTGATACAGTAGCACTAATGTTAGCATGTGCAGAGGCTATGCCTTGATGAGCAACACTGACTAAATCTAATCTATTTTGCTCACTAGGAATAAGCCTGTCTCTATTTGCTGGTATAAAAGCCATAGGAACATTATCTTTAGTGAGAGTTTGGGAATATTTGGAGAGGAAACTGTCAAGCGTCTTTTCTCCATTCAATGGTGCCTTTATTGCCACTAAAATGTTTGCAACAATCTTAGTTTGAGATTGAGTTGCAACTGTTACGTTAAAGGTTTGCACTGATGTCTTTACAGCCAAGCCTGATGCTCAATTCTCTTTAATGTGAATTCCTTCATTTTTATGGGCTATGGTGTATTGTACATGGACCAAGGAAAGCGTAGCCTGTAGAACAGCTAATTTTCTACAAAGTCGTTTACTTTTTTTTAACTTCCCCTTTGGATTTCTGAATCTGTTCATGCACCAGTGCGGTAAATCTATATTATAGCCCTGTACATAAAATGCTGAATCCCACACAATAAGTGTAGGAACTGATAGTCAGTCTTCTGAAGGCAAGTAGTACGGCATGTCTTTCTACTAGTTGTGCAGTAGAGACACCTAAAACAGTAGTGTATATATGTGTGTGTTTGTGCATAGTATTATGAATTTGGCATCTTCAAAACCTCCCTGCATTGCAGCGCAATCCATTGGAACATTTCTGTTAATACAGACGGCAGGCTGTGCACAGCAAGCAATGTAGAATATACTCATGTATGAGTAGTATGATTAGAGTTTGTATAACATTTTGTGCAATTTGCAAAAATTCCAAACTGTTGGATCACATTCAAATTTTACATCATTTCCATTTAGAGGATGGCCCCACTGTATTCAATGAAGGTGTAGAGCAGGTGCATTGGGAATCCTAGTCTTTGTTGCTGCTTCTAGTGTTGGTATAGGAGAAACTTTAATGAGGTATCATTTTTATTGGGAGACCAAGGGGAGCGCTGGATGGTAGGATATTTGTGCCGGTGCAGTGATCCTACACTGAAATGTGAGGGAAATGTGTTTTTTGGCTACATTTGAGGTTTGCAGGGGATTGTGGGTATGAAAACGTTGCCACACATCCCTGGACTCCCCCAGGTATCTAATTTTCAGAAATGCCTGGGTTTAGTAGGTTTCCCTAGATGCCCGCCGAGCCAGGGACAAATCTTTTTTGCCATTGACTCCTTTGTAAAACCAGGTAGTTTTGTAATAGATAATTTTGATGTCCCCACAATACGTTTTGGGCCCTTCCCTGTCACGGGTACTTGGCCCACCCACACAAATGAGGTATCATTTTTATCGGGAGACTTGGGGGCGTGCTAGGAAGTTGGAAATTTGTGTCGACCTGGTGATCCCATTTTTCCCACACAGAATATCAGGAAAATGTGATTTGTTTTCCTAAATTTGAGGTTTGCTGGAGATTCTGGGTATGAAAACGTTGGAGGATCCACACAAGCCATACCTCCCTGTACTCCCCCGGGTGTCTAGTTTTCAGACATGTCTAGGTCTGGTAGTTTTCCTTAGATAGCCGCCAAGCCTGAGACCAAAAACATAGGTTACTCCCTTGGAAAATCAGGTTGTTTTGTGATAGATAACTTTGATGTCTCCACAGAACGTTTTGGACCATTTCCTGTCACGGGCTCTAGGCCTACCCACACAAGTGAGGTACCATTTTTAATCGGGAGACAGGGGAATACTGAGTGGGTGGAAGTTTGCGGCTCTCCACAGACTCCAAGACTTTCCATCACAGAAATGTGAGGAAAATGTGGTTTGTTTTTTTACAAAGTTTGAGGTTTGCAAGGGATTCTGGGTAACAGAACCTGGTGAGAATCACACAAGTCACCCCATCCTAGATTTGCCTAGGTGTCTAGTTTTTCAAACATGTATAGGTTTGCTAGGTTTCCCTAGGTGCCAACTGAGCTCCTCCCCAAAATCCACAGCTAGGCACATTGCAAAAAAAGGGTCCGTTTTCAGTGGAAAAATGTGATGTGTCCACGTTGCATTTTGGGCTGCTTACTGTCACAGGCACTAGGCCTACACACACACAAATGAGGTACCATTTTTATAGGGAGACTTGGGGAAATGCTTGGTGGGTGGAGGTTTGCGGTTCCCCACAGATTCCAGAACTTTCCATCATAGAAATATGAGGAAAATGTGTTTTGTTAGACAAATTCTGAGGTTTGTATGGGATTCTTGGTATCAAAACCTGGTGAAAGCCACACAAGTCACAGCATCCTGGATTTTGCTGGGTGTCTAGTTTAAAAAAATGTACATGTTTGCTAGGTTTCCCTTGGTGCCGACTGAGCTAGGGCCCAAAATCCACAGCTAGGCACATTGCAAGAAAGGGGTCAGTTTTCAGAGGTAAAATGGGACGTTGTGTTTTGGGCCGTTTCCTGTCATGGGCACTAGGCCTACCCACACAAGTGAGGAGCCATTTTTAGCGGAAGACTTGGGGAAATGCTGGGTGGGTGGGAGTTTGTGGCTCCCCATAGATTACAAGACTTTCCGTCACAGAAATGTGAGGATAATGTGCTTTTGTTGACAAAGTTTGAGGTTTGCAAGGGATTCTCAGTAACACCACAGCCTGGATCCTCGTGGGTGTATAAATTAAATAATATACAGGTTTGTGAGTTTTTCCTAGGTACTGGCTGAGCCAGGGCTCAAAATCCACAGCTAGGCACATTGCAAAAAAAAAGTCCGTTTTCAGTAGAAAAATTTGATGTGTCCATGATGCGCTTTCTGCTGTTTTCTGTCGCTGGCACAAGGCCTACCTACATAAGTGAGATACCATTTTTATTGAGTGTCTTAGGGAAACACCGAATAGTAGAACAAGTTTTTTTAACAATTGTCTTTCTTTTCATTTCTGCCTTCCAAATGTAAGATAGTGTGTAAAAATAAGTCATTTTGGAAAATGCCCTCCAATTCATGTGCTAGAATAGGTACCCTTGTCTTTCTATGCATTTCTGCCTTCCAAATGTAAGACGGTGTGTAAAAAGAAGTCATTTTGAAAAATGCCCTCTAATTCACATGCTGGTATGGGTACCCATAAATTCAGAGATGTGGAAATAACCACGACTTCTAAACTCCATATCTTGTTCCCATTTTGGAAATACATAGTTTTCCTTGATATCTGTTGTTCACTCTTTATATTTTACCCAATGAATTTCTGTATACCCAGTACCAAATGAAAAACCATTGCAGGGTCCAGCTCAGTTGTTGGCTCTGGGTCCCTCGGATTCTTGGTGAACCTACAAGCCCTATACATCCCCGCAACAAGAAGGGTCAAGTGAACGTAATTGTATATTGCTTTAACAAATCTGCCATAGTTAGAAAAAGGCACCAATGGCTGTTTTTTTTCAACTCGATTTCAATATTTTTTTATTTCACCTGTTACTTTCTATAGGAAAACCTTGAAGGATCTTCACAAATGACCCCTTGCTGAATTCAGAATGTTGTCTTCTTTTTAGAAAGTAAAGCTTTCCAGGATCCCTAATTGGTTTTACACCCATTGCTACCACTAACTGGAAGGAGGCGGAAAGCACAAAAAATAGGAAACATAGACTATGTCCCAGTAAGATGCCAAAACTTAGTGCAAACATTTGGTTTTCTGATAAAAGTATGCCTGTTTCTGAAAGCTGGGGAGATGGTGAATGTAGCATTTGCAAACCCTTTGCTGATACCATTTGCAGGGAAACAAACAGACACTTGCTTCTGCAGCACTTATTTTCCAAAAAGCCCAAATGTGCCTGTATTTTGGCTGATTTCTCAGGCCCCTCCAGGGAATTCACAAACCCTGGGTATCCTTAGAATACTTAAGTTGTTGGGAAAAAAACCCGCACATTTAGTATGGATACCTTATGTGGACAAAACGTTATGGGGACCCAAGCACAAACTACCCCAAAAAGTAAAAAAGAAAGGCTTAGCACAGGGGGGAAAAAGCCGAGCAGCAAAGGGTCAAGATATACAATTTTTGATTTTTATAAATGGATTTTGTACTCATGTAGTTCTAAGTGTGTCACTATCCTGGCTAGCCTATTCAGTCAAGTTATCATCTGTAATGTAGATCTCCTTAATATGTGATAGTGCTTCAGGATCTTCTTGTAAGAGCTCCATAATCCTGGTTCCAAAGATTACAAGACTGTTCTTATAACCCAGGGGCAATCTATAAGTGTTAAAGCGTGCTGAAAACTGCTTTACTATCCGAAAAAAGAGGAGTGTTCATGGTGGATTGACCAGGCACTAATATATCTTGATACTGTATTTGATCTAAAATAGCTTTTATATCAGACATAGCGTCTAGCCTAAGAGCATATTGAACCTGACCTTGGAGCTCACTCCATAAGGAAATCACATGTAGAACAGATTCTTTGTCCCACCCTGCTTGGTTTCTGTACAACGTCGCAGCCTGCTTTAAGGCCCATTTGCATGCATATGTTTTCCTCAGCTCTTTAGGTGCCAAGGAGAAATGCATGCATTATTAACTCCTCACCTCAAGGTGCATCACTTTTAAAAAAGGACAGTCAACCTCTGACTCTGATAAAAGAGACAAGATTATAGCTTTGGTTTTGTGCAATACATCATACTCAGTGTGTATTTTTACATTATAAACCCAGTCTGGAGAGTTTACATTTCAATCCAGTGTCTCAACCTGTATATATTCTTTAGTAGGAGTCAGCATCAGATGAGAGTCTGGCAAGGAGCCAGGTGTCATTGCTGCTGCACTGTCCAGAAGCACGTCCTACAGAAGTACTTGTAGGTGTCAAAGCATGCTTTTTCTTTCAAAATGCTACTTTTTTATTGAATCTTTGGATCCAAACCTTTTTCTTCCTTCTTTGGCTAACTTCAACTTCACACAATGGCTTACTTTTTTCTTTGATGTTCTCGTCCTTTCTGTGATAATCAATCCATCCGCTCCATTACGTCCTTTTACTGTCCCTGAAGTCCTGCAAAGAATGGGGAGAATACGGGTACCGATCCAGCTTGCTCATGTTATCACAGTCCCTCAAATTAACAGAGAACTCTTTGGAACTGCAATCACCCCCACTGGACTTCCGCACTGAAGGAGATTCAGTTCTGGTTTTCTGTTTTGCTTTTGGTTTATTAGCTTCCCGTGCAACTGTCTTTTTATCGAAGGCTACTTTTTTCTTTTGAATTGCAGCCTTGTAGCTTGAGAACAGAAAGTATCACGGCCCACAGAAATTTAAACTTCTAAAATAATTCTAGGAAGCCCCCATTTGAAGAGGAACTTCTGCCAATGACTGGTGCACTGCCAAAACTGCAGCTTTTCTTCAAATGTTACTCAGAACTATTGACTACACTTACAACTTTCCTATTCATTTAATTTCTAAATCAAGAGCCGGGGCTTTTCAGTGCTTATTCTGTATTTGTTTTAACACCTCTGGTTATACCACTAAGAGGGTTGTGCCATGCATAATAGTATAGATATATGTAAAGATTGTTCATCATGTTGTACACTCTTCTACGGGTGGTACCATATCAAGTGGAACACACATAGTTAGTATCCTATATTTTTCCTGGGGTGTTGTGGGAGGATAGACCACTTCTAGCTGATTTGTTTTAAGAGTGATCCAAAATGGAATTTCATCTCGCTTGGCCTATGATAGCATTGATAATCTGTGGACTAATTGCCTGCATTGAGGGATGCGCTTGTTGTGAGGGCTGTAAACAAATGCTTTCAAAACAGTCAACTGTAAAACAAACTGTCAGAGTTGCATACAGATGGCCACTAAATGATTTAGTAAGTGTCTTTCTTTTGGAGAATTCAGATGTATTCTGTTAAAATATGGTCAACATCCAACTAATACAGGACAGGTAGCCCCTTAAGGGAGTCTAGGGAGTCCTTAAAACATTCTGAACTACATGGGGTAGTTGCCCATCAAACCATGGTTGATGGCTTGATCTCCTAAAAGGACTTCAAAGTCATAATAAGATCCATAATTCTCTGTATGTATGGACATTTCCTGTAGTGACATCTACAGGATCAAATTCCACCCCATCGGTGAACTATTTCAAAGGTGTATGCAGCGAGTGGATTTACAACTAAAGTTAACCCACCTCCTGTGTTAAGAAAACTCTTGCCAAGAGATGTTGTATGATTGGTGTTTTAAAATTGACTCCTACCGTAATATGCTGCTGCACATTTACAAAACAGATTCAAAACATGAGATTCAAACCTGAAATACACGAATGGGGAATTACCTTATATTAGTCAAGTGCCTAACAAACCCACAGCAGAGAGGAAGCACCTATCTGAACTTAAGGAGACCGATATTACAATGAATGTCTTTGCTATTAGTAATAATTGGTAATATTTTGAGTTTGTTGCCCAAGATCATTCAATTATCAACACCAAATTGGGTGCCAATAATGCATTTACTAGACTTCCTTTCAGAGCATGGCCCAGGATTGTCTTTTCTAGAACCGCTGGCATTAAAGACGTGGTCAATATATCAACATAAGACAGAGAACCTTCTGGACTGCAACCACCCCCCATACCAATGAGCATTACTGGAGGAAGTGATCAGCTTGTAAGACTTCACAAGAATAGTTAGTGGAACTCAAACCCTCTTTAATTATGAGTAGACACACTCAAGAACACCAGGAAGCTATGAATATACATGTATGACTTATTAGAATACAATTCCTATCATATTAAACTCATTATAAATTGTAACTATTATAAATATAAAGAAGATACTGGCAATAGTTATTGTCAGAAGGTGGAATAGGAAATATTGTAACATGATGATATTGTATGGCTTCCTCGCATCAAAATCCCCAAACCTTCATTCTTTAGGATAATCCAGCTAAATCTAGCACCAAAACAGGGCTTATTTGAGTTTTTGTGCGTGTGAGTCGGCAGACAAGCCAAGTAAAAGACTAGCTGTACCTTCCTCATAACCTTCAGCAAGGAAAGACGATTACGGTTTCTTCATGACCGTCGATCTCGAAATTCTGTTACTAAGTTCCTCTCCATCTAAAAATGCTTTCTTCCAGTTTATATTTTCTTTCTGAACATCATTAAACATTTTCAAAATAAATAATAGTAGAGCCCCTCTAACTTGTCCCTTATTTTATGCTGTGAAACCCGGTTCACTATTTAAAAACAATAGTGAATTTAAAAACAATAACAAAGAAATCAATCTACCTCTGAAACCTTGGTCATTATTTAAACACAATACCTGTAAAATAAATTCAAACTCTTCAGAAAATGACATGGACATATTCAAGCAAGCTGAGTTATCATGTTGCAATGGCTAATGAAATTCATAATTGTGCATTTATCTTTGAGACATATACCAAAATATATATATAACAACATAAATAATTCGAAACGGGTATGTCTAGAATAGAAAATGTATGAAGGTTATAACACCTCTGCTTTAGGCCATGTGGTGTGAGAGTCTCAGGAAGCCCTCATCATATTCTGCATGGGGGGCCTCATCGTTTAGAGTTATGCCTCTGCTCTGTATGTTTCAATTGTGTATACACGTAGAGAAGAAAGAAGAGCTATTGCTTTCGTTGGTGATAAGTAAATTATCTGACCTTAGCCTCCACTGGCTGGACGGAGGTAAAGTGTAGGGCTTTTCAGAATGACTTCCCAGTATGGCTGCTTCCGATGACAACATTCCTGCACAACCAAGCGTGGGACATGGTAGGAAACATGGAATACTAACATTGCAAAGAAAAAACCTCTTCAACCTTAATCTTTTTAAATCACACTCACTGGTATTCATTTGTAAAAATGCATGGCCCAGAGTAGAAATATTTTATTTATTCCCATTTATATTTTTCCTTCACTGTGCACAGATATTGTCCTATAGATCATGAGTACATGCAATTAAATTCGATAAAACCGCTCATTTAAACTCATCATTCCCTTTCACAGCCTCATTCGTACTTCTTGCAAACTCTCATCATACACATAAAACCTATTTATCTATTTCAGAATTTCTTTCTAGATAGGTTTTGGATGTTGTAATATCATATTTGCATACTATTTATATGTCCATGCAATATTTTGTTCCTCTGGCATTTGAAGTTACCCCTTTCACTGACAGGCCTCCAACTCCCGTGCCACACCCTTTTTTGGCTATTTGGTATAGTTTTACTTAGGCCCCCCCCCCATAACATTTTGCCCACATAAGGTATCTATGCCAAATTTGCATCCTTTCCTTGCAACAACATGAGGATTCTAAAGGTACCCAGAGTTTGTGGATTCCCCTGGAGGAGACTGAGAAATTAGCCAAAATACAGGTAAAGTTTTGGGTTTCCTGGGAAACATTTGATAAAAGTGTCTGTTTTTTTCCCTGCAAAAGGTATCAATGAAGAATTTGTGGTGCTAAAATCAGCATCTTCCCAGTTTTCAGAAACAGGCAGACTTTTGTCAGAATGCCTAATTTTTCCACTAAGTTTTAGCATTTTACTGGGACATAGCCTATTTTTCCTATTGTTTGTGCTTTCGACTACCTTCCAGTTAGTGGTAGCAATGGGTGTAAAACCAATAATGGATCCTGGAAAGCTACACATTTCTGAAATGTAGACTTTTGAATTCAGCAAGGGGTCATTTGTGTAGATACTTCAAGCTGTTTCTTTAGAAATTAATAGTTGAAATAAAAATATATTGAAATTGAGTTGAACAAAACAGCCATTTGTGTCTACATTTTCACCTGTAACATCTTCTAACTATGATAGATTTTTAAAGCAATACACCGTTATATCCGGGGGACTCTTCTGGTTGCAGGGATATATAGGGCTTGTAGGTTAACCAACAAACCAAGGTACCCAGACCCAATAACTGAGCTGCACCTTGCAATGGTTTTTCATTGTGTTCCGGGTATACTGCAATACATTTGGTAAAATATGAGTGAAAAATTGGTATCAAGGAAACCTATGTATTTCTGAAATGGGAATAAGATATGGAGTTTAGAAGAAGTGGTTATTTATGCATCTCTGAGTTTGTGGGTACCCATATAAGCATGTGAATTAAAAGGTATTTTTCAAAATGACTTCTTCTTTTACACACTGTCTTACGTTTGGAAGGCAGAAATACATAGAAAGACAAATGGTAATAACACTTGTTCTACTATTATGTGTCCCCCTAAGTCTCCCTATAACAATGGTAACTCACTTATGTGAGTTGGGCTAGTGCCCATGACAGGAAACGACCCAAAACGCAACATGAACACATCACATTTTTCCAGTGAAAACTGACCCTTTTTTGCAATGTACCTAGCTGTGGATTTTGGGCCGTAGCTCAGTCGGCACCTAGGGAAACCGAGCAAACCTGCATATTTTTTTAAACTAGACACCCATGGAAATCCAGGATGGGGTCACTTGTGCAGCTTCCAACGGGTTGTGTTACCCAGAGTCCCTTGCAAACCTCAAACGTTGTCAACAAAAGCACATTTTCCTCACATTTCTGTGATGGAAAGTTCTGGAATCTGTGGGTAGCCAATAACCTCTACCCACCCTCATTTCCCCAAGTCTCCTCATAAGAATGGTAGCTCACTTGTGTGGGTAGGCCTAGTGCCTATGAAAGGAAATCGTCCAAACCGTACTATGGAGACTTCAAAATAATCAGTCACAAAAAGATCAGGTTTTGCGAGGGAGTCACCTGGGTTTTTGGTCCCGGGCTCAGCAAGCATATAGGGAAACCTACCAAACCCAGACATTTCTGAAAAGTAGACATTGAGCAGAGTCTAGGGAGGTGTGGCTTGCATGGTTCTCCCAACATTTTCTCCCCAGAATCCCCTGCAAACCTCAAATGTGGCTTAAAAAACACATATTTTCCTCACATTTCTGTGTGAGAAAGTTGTGTGATCACAGGGCAGACACAAATGTCCTACCACCCAGCATTTCCCCAGGTCTACCAATAAAAGTGGTACCTCACTTGTGTGGGTGGGCCAAGTACCCGCAACAGGGAAGGGCCTCAAACATATTGTGGAGACATCAAAATTATCGATCACAAAATGACCTGATTTTGAAAGGGGGCTCAGCACCCATCTAGGAAAACTAGACACCCAGGGGAGTCCAAGGAGATGAAGGAGGTGCAGTTTGCGTGGATCCCCCAAAGTTTTCCTACCCGGAATCCTCTGCAAACCTTAAATTTAGCTAAAAAAATCAAATTTTCCTTACATTTGACTGGGATTACTGCACGGCACATATTTCCTACCACCCAGCATTCCCATTGGTCTCCTGATAAAAATGATACCTTACTTGTGTGGGTGTCCAATGCAGAGTCAGCCTAAAAACGTAAATTTAAAAAATCATTGCGCTTGGAGCTCGCTGCGCTATCCCCTCAATCTCTACGTTTTTGGCCCTTCCCAGTCGCAGGCCCTTGGCCCACCCACATAAGTGATGTATCATTTTACTCGGGAGACCGAGGGAAACACTGGGTAGTAGGTCATTTGTGCCGGCGCGGTGATCCCACACAGAAATGAAATCTGATCCCACTACTTTCCCACACAGAAATGTGAGTAAAATGTGACTTTAAGCTAAATATGAGGCTTGCAGGGGATTCTGGGTAAGAAAACTTTGGGGGATCTACACAAGCCACAAATCCTTGGACTTCCCCTGGTGTCTAGTTTTCAGCAATGTCTAGGTTTGGTAGGCTTCCCTAGATGGCCGTGGAGCCTGGGATAAATAGTCCCTGGTGTCTGGGGGGCAGATTGGGGGCTGTTGGCCAAATCTGCCCCCAGGGGGGCAGAAAGATTTTGCCTCTGTTTTTGGGGGGGATGCGGCACCGGCATGCCCCTTAAGGGCAGCCCCTATCCCTGCACAAAGAATAAAATTGTCCCTGGTGTCTAGTGAGCAGATCGAGAGCTAATGCCCTCATATGCCCCCAGGAGCAGAAAGACTGTGCCCATTTTTTTTGGGGGGGGGGCATTGGCGTACCCATTCTGGGCAGCTCCAACACTAAGAAAAAAATACCTGGTGCCTAGAAGGCTTTCTGCGCCCCCCCCCCCCACCTGGGGGGGCAGATCCGAACTAGTGCCAACTGCCCCCCTTGGGCAGAAAGACTTCTGTTGCCATTTATTTTGGGTGGGGGCATGGTCTTGCCCATTATGGGCAGCCCACCCCTCTATTATAATAAAACAAATCCTGTGTCTAGTGGGATTCCTGCTCCCCTGGGGGGCAGGGGGGTAGATTGGAAGCTTTTGCCTCGATATGCCCTTCGGGGACCAGAAAGACTGTGCTAATTTTTTGGGGGGGCATGATCTTGTCCATTGCGGGCAGTCCCCACCCCTCTTCTATACAAAAAGAAAATCCTGGTATCTAGTGGGCTTTCTGCCCTCCACGGGGTGGACAGATTGGTAGCTATCGCCTCCATATCCCCAGAGGGGCCAGAAAGACTGTGCCCATTTTTTGGGGGGTGTGGCATTAGCATGCCCATTCTGGGCAGCCCCTACACTAAAATAAAAAAAATCCCTGGTGCCTAGCTATAATAATTCCTTGTGTCTAGTGGGCTTTCTGCCGCCCCAGGTGCAGATCGGGGATAATAACCCCCATCTGTCCCCTAGGTCGGACAGAAAGACTGTCACTTTTTTGTATGGAGTGGTGGGGGAATTGGCATGCCCAATTTGGGCAGCCCCACCCCTACATAGTACCCAGAAAATAATGCCTGGGGCCTAGTGGGCTTTCTGTTCCCCCAGGGTTGTAGAAGGGGGTATTGCCCCCATATTCCCGGGGGCAGAAAGACTGATCTTTCCAAAATATATGGGGGGAGCAAAAGCCTTTGCTCAAGGGGCTGCTAACCCCTCCCTGGTGCCTAATGGAGTGGATCCCTGCTTGGGGATCGCCCTCCTGCATATCCACTAGAGAAGGCTACCATTGAAAGGGAGAGTTTCTTCCCTTGCTAATGGTACCTCTCCCATCTGCCTAGGTGCTCGGAGGCTGAGGTAAACCTACGAGCACATAAGCAGTGAAAGTGAAACGAGCTGATCAGCTCATTTCACCTTCACTGTTATGACGTCAGCGTACCATGTGCGCCGATCATCATTACACTGAAAAAAATGCCTTGGGTAGCTGGGAAAGCTCTTCCCCAACTCCCGAGGCTAAAAAAACGAAAAGGAAATCCCTTCGCTGTTTACAGCAGAGGGATTTCTGACTGGTGCGACGAGAACGTAACAGTTACGTCCTCGGCACACCAGCGCCACAGCCGACGTTATAACCGTCATGTCCTCAGCATGTAAGGGGTTAATCTCTCAATTTATCTTTCTTTGTTGTACATCTATAATCTTAGTATTTTTACACAATCATCAATCCAAATATTCTGCATCTTGGTGATGCTGTAGCTACTGTTTGTTAATTTCTCTCAACGCGCGTTTCGGCATGAAACGCCTTCTTCAGGAATGCCACAGGTTCAACTCCAGACCCTTGTATTAGTTCAAATGGCTGGTGCTTGAGATGGAGATGAAATGAAATACCAGCATTTGTTAAAGCGCACAGCTACCTCCGGAGAGGTGTCCCGGCGCTGGGGGCCCTCGGGAAGATTAAGTGAGCTATTGGTCAGAGTCACATGGTGCTGGGCTAACCTGCCGCCAGCACCGGGGATCAAACCGTGAACCCCGTGGTCCAGAGTCAGGCACCCTGGCCGCTGCACCACACCTCTTCCAAAGATATCCAAATTCTAAAGCCACGAACCCCAGACCAGGTATTGAATGTTGAACGCGACCTCCGGAAAGGATGAAACTGAAAAGATCGGTGTCTTGAAAGGGACCGTACCCGTTTTTAATCCTATGGATCTTTAATGGCCGTGTATAGTTGAGCACTTGTGTGCTTCTATCCACAGGACGAACAACAGCAGGTACGGTGAGCACCATCTTCACTTAGTGGATCCTAAATGGAGTGGCTAGCTTTTTCCCTGCCCTTGGAACCGTACTAAAGCAGAGGGTCCCATATTTTTAAGAAAACGTGAAATACACCTTTCCAGTAACCCTAAGTCTCAGCACTCTGTCAGTTACGTTTAGCAGAATTCCACCCACCTCCATTCCCTATGCCACACCACAACCCTATCTGAAACCAATAGGTTACTACATGTGGCAGGTCCAATATTCTGTACCAAACTTCAGTAAACCAACCATAGATTCTTCAGATGGACCCTAAAATACCTTTATTAGCTGAAGGTTCAAATGCTGAAAGCATTGGAACGCAGACATGAACATTATTGGCAATTGATAGGAGGTGATTCTCCCAACTATTCATTCATTCATGCTTCTCTTCATACATTAATGTGTCCATTAATTAAGGGGCCACTATCCAGACATAAAGTTAGATAAAATATTCCAACGTGATCCTTGGGAGGTAACACTTAGGTGAACTTTAGATGCTCTGTTCACAACTACAGTCTCAGCACAGACACAAGTTCATATCTCAGACTCTTGCTCGCAATTTGACAAGTTAGAATAACTGTTGGAGTCTGGACCCCATCAATAATTTAGGACAGGAGCCACTGTGACCAGGACTTTTCAAATTGTTTATTCTGGTCAGACCTTGCTGAGTAAGAAAGCACTGTGAGAAGATGATGAGAGTTCAGGCTGCATTACATGACAGGAGAGCTCCAACTCGCTGTACTTCCTGGTGCCTGTTTTCGATAGACCTTGGTGTATAGTGAGCTGCATATGTAGAAAATGCTGTGGGGAGTCGGACACATACACATGGTTGCATTGCGAAGCCATCTCTCACCTTACCCAGTGTTATTACCAAAGCACTGCCTTATTACAGACAGAACAATTGTTTTACTCATTTAAGAAGCAACCTCTTTACGATTGCCAACCAACCATACCCTCCTTTAGTTTTAAAATCTTGTCTTTTTGAGTCATTGAATGTAGAAGCTGCCTCTTAATAGATACATGTGATATACACAATAAATGCTCATGGATTGCCTCATATATTTACTGCTTTGAAATACCAGGTAGATGAACATTAACAACATACATTATGAGTCAAAAATGTTCATACCCATTTCATAGCATTCTGGGTTGTATGAGTCAGCTACAACTGTAAAGGGAGGTATGATATGGTTGCATCAGATCTTCCAATGATAAAATGACATGTTTTTGTAAGGTTTGTTTGCAGTTTTTTAGTAGAAGAATGGTCTAAAAACACTGTAGCACTACACAAAAAAAACAGACGACGCTACACATTTCCCCCCCTTTTGAGACGCAGAATTTATAGGCAAATTACCCAGAATCACAATATGGTGAGCCAAGACTGGAATTCAAACATGGTTCCCCGCGTTCAAAGGTGGCAGTTCTGCCAGACACTGGGTTATGTTTTTTCCTTCTCAATTGCTGATTTCTTGGGGCAAGTGAGTGCAGCTTGATCGGCCAGCACTGGTTAGTTGGTGAGACACATAATTAATAAACATAGAACGTAGCGATACTCTTGGGGTTTACTACATATCTCATTGACTTGTCTTTTCCATGAACCATCAGACAAGAGTTTGGTCATCCTACGACCCAAACTGGCCTTTTGCCTCGACTGGCCTGTCTGTATGACTCGGTTGAGCTCCACCAATAATTTAGTGAACTTGTCTCCCATGAGTGCCCATAAATTCACTCTGTAAACACACCTTTGGTCCTGAGGTCACAGTTCTGACGCTGCAGTTAACCCTTTAGCTCTGGTGTCACAGATGTAGCCGTGGAGTCGCTGCTCAGACCCTGTGGTTAGCTCTTTTACCGTGGGGTCATAGCTTAGACTCTGTAGTTAGCCCTGAAGTCCAACACATAACTTCATATTTGAAAAACGGTGCTGTAAAACGAATTGTTTGACCCACTTTCTTATAAATAGTTTGTAGGTGGGGAGAACCACCAAATATGACTCGCAGCAGTGCAATATGGATGGTACTGAAACCATTCCCATGTTTGCTTTTAGCTCCCAGTGTAGAGCTGATGGTCACAGCTTCAGATTGCAGTCATGGTTCTATAATTACAAATTCAACATTCTGATCACAACTCTGTCATGAGCCTGTGGCTCTGGTTATGTGGTCGCAGGATTAGCTTGAGTCCCTATTGCTTGCCCACTGGTCATAGTTTTGGTTGCAGTGACAGCTGCAGTGCTGCAGTCCCATCTAAGGCCTGCAATGGAAGCTTTGGTTTTGTGGTTACAGCTCCAGGTCTCTGGTCACAGCTTTGGCTTTATGACCTCGGTTCCATGTCTGTGGTCACAGCTCCTGCTCTGCAGTTATAGTTTTAGGTCTAGGGTCAAAACATAGCTCTGCAGTGACAGCCTTAGTCCTGAGAAACATCCTCAGTTCTGTAGTCACATATTCAGGTTTGCTGTCACAATTGTGGCCCACTGTCAAATTACTGGCCTATGGTTGCCGCTTTGGTTTGGCGCTCACAGCTCAATTCTTAGGACACTACTTTCATCCCGTGGTCACAGGTTCGGTTCTGTGGGCATGACTTTATTTCTGCTATCAAAACTTTGACCATGAGGTCAAATCTGTCTTTTGAAAGCTGCAGTCTGTGGTCCGATGTATTGTTCTGTGGTTTTTGCTAATTTTCTGCATTCATAACTTTGGACCTGTGTCGCACTTCAAGCTCTGTGGTCAAGGTACTTGATTTGCGGTCCCTGCTCCATGTCTGTTTTTACAGCTTAGCTCC
The DNA here is from genome assembly GCF_964204655.1 of Triturus cristatus. Taxonomy (NCBI): domain Eukaryota; kingdom Metazoa; phylum Chordata; class Amphibia; order Caudata; family Salamandridae; genus Triturus; species Triturus cristatus. Next base: position 933,787,756 of record NC_140580.1, on the reverse strand, counting down.
AGGCCCCATGGGCTGGTCTGACAGATCAGTGTGTGGGCCAGTTTTTAGGATCCATTTTTTTTTATTGGCAACCATAAAGCAAGTCACATACACAGCAAGCTGCCTACAACCCATTACAGGCCGGCCGCGAAGTTCAGTTCTTAGCCAAAGAGCAGATTCAAACACGTCAAGTTAGTAACCGCCGAGTGGGTGTGGTAATACACAGCATGTCACCTACAACACAGAATGGGCTGGACGTGTATAGGGAACATGAGGTAGAGGCCGTCCAAGCTTATTAAAAACAAGCATAGGTCATCATAATCAACTTTGTATAGCAATGGCCTTATCGCAGTGTTGCTGAGTACGGTAGAAAGTTTTGCATACCAAGAAAAACAGAAAAACAAAGACGAAAAAAGCCTCAGAAATTGAACAAACCCTTGCCGACCCCCACCCTCTTCCTTTCTGACTAGACTGCACCAGGTTTGTAAAGTGTCTGATTTAGCCTGCCCTTATTCAGAGACCTTGAGTTCATGAGGCCCCTACCGCCCCCTGATCGTGAGGCAAAAGTCTCAGGATGCGCAAGTATGATGGACATGTCAGTTCCCTGAACTCTTTGAACAGGATAGCGATGAATGGGGACCATATTTTCGCGTATGCTGTATGTCAAAACTGGCAGCCATAGATAACCTCTCCATGTCCAACAAGGACCGGAGCTGTTGGAGCCATTGTCTGTGTTCCTGGATTTTGTCTGAACCCCAGTTTGCCAAAAGTAACCTGTGCACTGCATTGAGGGCCAGAGCGATCTGTCAGCCTCTAATGGACCGGAGAGGGTGTGTAAGGGCATTGGGGAGCCCCAGGAGGATGTATGCAGGGAACCGGGGAAGTTCATTTTTAAAGGCGCTATCAATGACACCCAGGACCGTCTCCCAGAATCTCGTGAGCTTGGGGCAATTCCATCGGAGGCGTATCAGAGTCCCGGGGTTGCCGCAGCCTCGCCAGCACTGGCCATTGCATAGCATGTTCTATTTCTGAATGCATACAGGGGTGTAGTACCAGTATGAGCTAATTTTGTATGCTGTTTCGGTGTGCCCTACGTTATGTGCTGTGTGGTGCGTCCTATAGAATATATCTCCCCATTCTTTGCCTGTGAGAATACACCCAAGTTCTGTCTCCCAGTGGGTCTGGCCTGGAGTCTTGTTACAATGGGATGTTTTCATCAAGTAGCGATAGATTTCAGAATACGAGTTTCTTGTCATCCTCTTTGAGGAACAACCATTTCTCAAAGGGGGTCATAGGTCTGCTAGCTTTAGGGCGCATCTCTCGGTGGAGCAACCAATGGGTCAGCTGAGTGTGGGTGAATCTGTCTTGTTCTAGCAAGGCGTATTGTGTTTGGAGTACTTCAAATGGAATGAGACCCTTGTGATCAAAGAGGCAGCCAACTTGCTAAAAGCCACCCGCCAGCCAACGCTTAGCAAATCCCGGAGACAAACGGGAGGCAAACTCCAGGTTTGCCAACAGAAGTGTCATGGGGGAAGGGAACGATGAAAGCCAGGAAGTCTACACCGCCTTATCCCATATTTTCAGTGTAGGGGTGGTGACTGGGGAGGAGTAGAGACCCCAGGATCTGTGGGCACGGGGGAGCCAGGCCTCTCTCCAAATATGGGAACCCGCTACCGTTTGGTCATTGAAGACCCAGTGCTTTTCCGTCATTGGGCAATTCCACTCTATCCGGTATCTCAGCTGCGCTGCTTGTTAGTAAGGCAAGGCATTAGGCACCGTTAAGCCGCCCTCTTGCTTAGATCATTGCAGCAATTGTTTTTGTAATCTGGGCTTTGTCTTTCCCCAGATAAAGCGATCGATCTCTTTTTTGGGGATTGCATATCATTCCAGGTGGGGGAGAGAGGGGGAGTGTCTAGAAAACGAAGAGGGCCCGGGGTAGGATGTTCATTTTAACTGCGGCTATTCTGCCCAGCCACGAGAGAAGTAAGCATTGCCATTGATCTAGGTCCCTATGAATTGTGGCCAAGAGTCTGGAGTAGTTGGCTTGCGCAGTTTTAGTGAGACTCCAAGACAGTGCTAAACCCAGGTAGGGGAGATCAGCCTCCACCCACTGGAAGTCGTACTGGGAACATAGAATTTTCTCTGTGCCTGGGTTTACGGTGAAGTTTAGTATTTGTTATTTCACCGAGTTTACTTTGAAGCCCGAAACGGCTCTGAATGCGCTCAGCTGCGAGAGAATGACTGGAAGCGAGGACAGGGGTTGGGGGATAGAGAATATAATATTGTCCGCGTAGAGACTAATCAAATAATAATCGCCCACAAATGGAATGCTTAAAGCCCTGGGGTCATCTTGCAGCCTCTGTGCAAAGGGCTCCATATATAAGGTGAAGAGGAGCGGGGAGAGCAGGCAACCCTGCCTCGTGCCTCTCCTCACCGTGAATTTGCTGGAGCTCACACCATTGACTCGCACCACCGCACTAGGTAATCCACCTCTCGAATTGCTCCCCCACCTTGAAGCGCCTGATAGTTGCAAACAAATAGGGCCAGTGTACTCGATAGAACGCCTTCTCTGCGTCAGTAGCCAGTAAAAGGGCCTCTTCCTGTGAGCGCTGGACTTTATCAATGAGGTGACACACTTGTTTGTTATTATTCCCACATTGACGTGAGGGAATAAAACCAGCCTGGTCTGGGTCTACGAGGCCGGGCATCAGGGGGTTAAGGTGATGTGCCAGGATGCTAGCAAACAACTTTGCATCAACATTGGGCAAGGAAATAGGGCGGTACGAGCTGCATAGCTTAGGGTCTTTCCTGGGCTTCGGGATCACTTGAAATAGAAGCCTGCAGCATTGTATCTGTTAATGTGCCTGTGTCAGAGAAGGAATGGAAAATGCGAGACAGAAGGGGAGCCAGTTCCTTAGAAAAAGTCTTTAAAAAGATGGCACTGAGCCCATCCGGACATGGTGATTTCATTGGCTTCAGCCTTGCAATCTCCGAGATCACTTTGTCTATTCTAATAGGTTGGTCGAGTCGCTCTGATTCAGGATGTGGGACAGGTGTGATCGTTGCAGACTGTACGTAGACCTGGGGGTCCGACATTATCAAGGAGTCCCCTGTGTACAGGTTAACATAGAACCCCTGGAATTCGGCTGCGATAGCTGAGGCTTCAGACACCTCTGAGCCCGCGCACGTTTGTATAGTCTTGACTGGATTCGCGTGTTGCTTGCTGCGCAGGCAGTGTGCCTGCATCTGCCCCCTTTGTTGGTCCCTATATAGAATTTTTGTTTAAGGTGAAGCATTGAGTATTCGTCCTTGTCTAAGTTGAGGCATTGAAGTTGCACTCTCCTGTTCTAGTTTATGCCAGACTCTGGGAGACCCAGTGCACTTGTGTATGGATTCCAGTTCCAATACTTACTTTTCCAGCTCCTCCCTTTTATCTCTCCAGATCTTGTTGTCATGTGCTACTTTTGCTATGAAAGCTCCTCGGGCTACCAGTTTGAGTGCTTCTCAAACCGAGGAGAGGGAGACCTCGTCTGTGTCGAAATGGGCAGATAGTCAGTAATTGTCTGCCTGATTGATAGAAACCACTTCAGGGGAGTGCAACAGCGTTTCATGTAGGTGCCATGGCAGGGCCTGGGTGGGGGGCACGTGGGCTTTTAAGGTGAGTGTGATAGCAGCATGGTCAGATAGTGAGTGGGGCTCTATGGAAGAAGTTGTTATCCAGCCCCAGGCTGCGGGGGAGGCTAAGAAATGGTCTAGGGGAGCATAGGTTTTATGCGCAGCAGAGTAAAAAGTATACTACCGTTCATCGGGGTGTTGCAAACGCCAAACATTGTGTAACCCACAGTCAGCTAACCAGGCCAGCCCTTCCTGGGAAAAGGCCCCAGTAAGCCCAGTTCTTTGCCCAGAGCGATCCTGTATCGCATCCATTACTATGTTGAGATCTTCTACCACCAAAATTGCCTGTTCAGGTGACTGAAGGACCTTAGCTAATGCGTCAATTATAAAGTCCTCCTGTTGTTTGTTTGGATCGTTGAGTGAGGCTATCATGAAATGACATGTACCTAATTGCACCTGGATGGCCAGCAGACGACCCTTGATCTCAAAACAAGTACCTAAGACCACCCCGTTAAAGTGTTTGGAGAAAAGGATTGCCACTCCCCTCCCTCTTCCCCTTTCCCGATGACCAGGATTGTTGTGGAAATCTCCTGGTGTGCATTCTATGTGTGTCTTGAACGAGCAAATGTGTTTCTTGAAGCAGGCATATATCCCCTTGTGTGTGTTCTAAAATGGAAAATATTGCTGACCTCTTAGTGGGGTTGTTAGGGCCTTTCACATTAAGACTAAGTATTTTTGTCTCCATTATCTAGAATGAGGAGAGGGCTAAGCACATCTAAGCATACAATACCTGAGGCTGATTATAAGGTGCGCAGGTGTAGAGCACTTGAGGAAAGGTCATAATGGTCCAGAGATGTGTCAGCCCACCCAGATGCAGTCAGTCGGAAAGGGAACCCCCAAATTACGCCCCTAAACACCAACAGAAAATAAAAAACTAGAGTTAACATGTAGTCCACAGAGTCCTTCATGACTTGGGAGTCTGAATCCGTGGGGTCTGCCAGGGCGCATTGAGCAAACAAGGAACAGTAGGATTTGGCACACCCGTCCCCACTCCAAGGTTAACCTCCCTTCTATAAATGCACAGTACCTCATATGGGGGAATTGGCATCAGGTTTGTTTTCGCCGGAGAGGGAACGTAGTACCTCTGACCTTTTCTTTAGCCATGGTTGCCGGATCTGGCGCAAACCTTGTCTGGTTCCACAATTGTTCCTGCCCTGGACTTTCTCGTCGGTCAGTGGGCAATGGGAATCTTGGTCAGGAAGCTCGAGATTGAGAATCTTACAGGCCTCCGTCAGGGAGCGCAGTTGGTGGGTTTTACCATTCACTCAAAAATGAGGCAAAATGGGTGGCCCCAGGAGTAGGCGATGCCCTGGGAGGGAAGATGGCTGGTGACCGGGCAAAACTCTTTCTTTTTCTGCAGGGTGGAGGCCTCTAGGTCCTGGAATAATTGGAGTGTGTGGCCTCTGAATTGCGCTTTCTGATCGGATCTGGCAGCCCTGAAGATCGCCTCTGTTTCTGTAAAATTGTGCATACAGACCAATATGTCAGCTGACGGGCGAGGAGGTTCACGGGGGCTGACTCTATGGCATCGGTCTACCTTGGTGCTGCTCAGTGCATTGTCCCCAAGAATGCTGCTGAATAGGGCCTGGACATAGCCCTCGAGGTCCATACCTTCTGCTCCTGTGGGGACCCATGAATGCGTAAGCTATTCCTTCTTGACCTGTTTTCCAGGTCTTCAGTGTGGGTCTGGAGGTCAAGTTGCTGGTCCTGCAGTCGAATGAACTACTGTTGAAGGGCTTCAATTTCTTCATCTCTGGTCAGGGAGCTTTCTTCAAGGGCCACCACTCTCTCGCCCACCTCATCGATGTCGCAACGCACTTCCCTGAGCTCCATCGTGAGGTCCTTTTTAACAGCCTGCAGATCTTCCCACAGGGACGCGAATAGCGCCTCTAAGAATTCATGAGTGACCTAACTCTCCGAGCCACCTCCGCCCCCTATGTGCTTAGGGTCCTATATTGATGGCTTCTCCTGCTGGGCTTCTAACGTGCCTTTAAGCAGGATGTCTTTGACAGATCTGTCTTTCTTCTCTTTTGCTGTGGCCATAGCGCTCCTATTCCAAGCCCAGGGGCGGCCCAGTCAGATCGAAGCCCGAACACATTCAGGGGCAGAAACCGGGGCTCGGTCATAGAAAGTTTTGTCAGAGTGGGCTTATAGTCGCAAATCCTCTGTCATTTCTCAGCGGCCGGGGCCCACAGTGGCGTGCATGGTTTTGTGTTTGCCGTCTCTAGAGCTCTTAGCTTGGGTCGACTCCAGCGACTGAAAATGAAAGGCCACAGGAGAATGAAGGCTGGGGAACACTCAGCCACCCGTCTGTGGAGGACACAAGGTACTGAGCAGATCTCTGGTGGGCCCGAGGAAGCACAAAGTTAGGGCTGATTAGGGAAGCTGCAGCCGGCACCCGAGCGAGGATGGCAGTGTCTTCGTGCTTTCTTCTGGGGGCGGCCCGCTTGAGAAGGAGTGCTTTGGGGGCGATAGGGGACGCGGAGCTTCAGGGCACCGCCTGAATCCCAGCCCGTAATACGGGGGCCCCAGGCCTCAGCCAAATGCAGGAGGCACGGGCCAATGAGTCGCTGTGTGCCTCTTAGTATTGCTCTCAGTAGGCTGTGGCCTGAGTTGTTTGTAGGTGGCAGGCCCTACACTGGATCTGACCCAACAGGCCTCACTTCCTCTCTAGACCTCAGATGGCGGCTCCTGCCTGTCGCCAGACTCTGTGATGGGAGAGGGATCAGTACAATGGTGTCACAGCATACAGCCCCTTACGAATTAATTCAGTGGCCTATGACCCCCCTACCCGGGGCTCCAATAACGCTGCTGGCTGAGATGGGGGGTATGATATGAGGAATGCCGGGAGGAGCGGGCTGTAGCACCAAGGCCCAACACGCGTGTGGTTCACTCACTGCCGGAGGCCCCAGGTCTCCAAGTCAGGCCTCCCCCTGGATGCAGGCCCTCGTGTTTATGGCTGCACCGTAAGAGACCTCCGGAGGTCTGGGCCATAATCGCGGGAGCCTGCACACAAGTACAGATGCTGGCCTCCGCCTATTTCCCCGTCTCCTGTAAGCCTCTGGGCTGGCGCCTCTGCTCCTCTTCTGCTGAAATCCGGATGCGCCACAGCGTGCCCACAATGCAGGCCGATGTTGGCTTCGGACATTCGGGCCCTCCGTGAGACCTCCAACCGGCTCGGTCAGGCCCCCGGATTATCTCTGTTTGCCTCCGATGTTCTGCGATCTCCCCCAGCTGCAACACCAGCCAGGGGAGTGCGTTGAAATGTGCTTTAACTCAGGCAGGGATGAAGCGCCAGCAAAGCACGTCTGCTCACTCCACCATCTTGGCCACGAGCCCCTGTGCCAGTTTTTTTAGCAGTTAGTAAGCCTGTTTTATTGCCAGGTGGGATGGGTTTTACTGTTAGGTTCCTTGATATTACTACACACGTTGCCTGCAGCAAACACTAATGCATCAAATTCCCCATACTTTGCAAAATACCCATTACACTGTGTCCTTTACAAGTTAAAAACTGTCCTGATTTGTGAATATGGGCCACTTTTAAGGTCTCACCTACGCAGCGAATGTGCCGCATGCGCTGTCTGAAGAGACATGCAGTATCTAGATATGGACTGCAAAAAACGCCCATCTTTTTAATTGGTTCCTCTTGCTGTCTTTCAGAAATGCTGGCTTTTCATTGGTAAATACACTTAGTAGTCCCTGCTTTTGTTCCGCTCTAGAGACTGCCCGTGCTCATGAATCCTTTCACTATGGGCCATATGCTTTCCTTCAGTGCACTACTTTGTCTTTTGCTCTGTCTTTGCTGCTTCTCCCAGTTCAGTTACTATCCTGTGCCGTTCTCAGAACAACACCTCCCGCCCCTTGCAGCTTGTTTGTATTCTGAACAGCTGCTCTTCGATCCCTCTCATCTGCTGCAGCTGCCTCTTCCTCCTCTCTAAACCCTCCCCCCGTTAATAACGTGAGGAGGAAGCTGGAATTTATTTTAATCTTTCTTTCTTTCTTTAATCTTTATTTCGGCAATATTACAGCCATAAAAGATACAGGTTAAAACAGCATTACAAGTACAAAGTTTAAAAATAGTTCATTTACATACAAACTTAAATGCAAGAGATGAAAACAAAAAAGAAAAGCAGAGGAGAAGCGGAGTGTACATAGGCTCCTAACTGCTATTCGCAATTAAAAAACATCTTTTGGACTACATGGCAAGCAAGAACTTTGAAAGTGCAAAAACAATATACCCTACACTATCTGATTTAAAAATTCTTAATGCAACTGAGCATTTTTAGAAGCCCAAATTCTTACATACAGGTACTATCCAGTATTTTCGGGCTCTACTATAGGCAGGACAGAAAAATAAAATATGACATTCGTTCTCCGTCCCTGCTTCACAACCTGGGCAATGTGTGTCCCTAGAGGAAGTCCATCTGCTTGTGAAGCTCCTTAATGGGAGTGTGCCATACCTCCATTGTGTATACAACTTTCTAGCTGAGACAGGATAAATGACATTCAGGAAGTCTTCAAAGGCATAAGCAGATTTATTTTCTATAAATGTTCTTACCAGAGTGCCGCTTTGCGAATCATGCAACCATACATTGCTTCTCCGTATCCTGTAGCACTCCGTGAGGGATTTGCCCGAGACTTCCCTACACGCCATATCTGGGTTAAGCCATAAAGTTGGAAGACCCATTGCCATTAATTCCTGTTTAACGAAAATGAGCCATGGTATGTTCGTTAACTTGCTTGAACTCAAAACTTCCTGCAATTCAAGTCTGTACGTTAAGAGTTCAGGTGTTACCCACAACCCTCTCCAGAACCTAAGGGGTTTTATAGATAGCTCCTCCTGAATAGGATATAATCCTAGATCTAACCTTAATGGTAAAAGGGGTGTGCTTTGGGGTAACGCCAACAACTGCCGCAAAAATCTGTTCTCGGCTTTAGAGATATTGGACTTGGAGGCGTGCCCCCAAAGTTCCCCCCCCCCCCATAAAGTGCAGCTGCCCTCACCCTTGTTTTGTATATTTCAAGCACAGGGCTGAGAGGCTTGAATGTTGATGCGTTTGACATTTTAAGAATACCCCCCCCGCTAGTTGGGATAGTTTAAGTTGAGAGCTAGCCTGTTGGGGGCCCCAGCAGAGATTCTCACTTAGTGTGACCCCTAGGTATTGGAAAGTCTGGACCCTCTCCAGTCTAACCAACCCTAGTGTTGGTGCAGGACGGGTGGATGTTGGAGGATTAAAAATCATGTATTTGGTTTTATCTACATTGATTTCCAGTCCACGACGATGACAAAAATCATTAAACCCGTCCAATATTTGTTGTATCCCCATAGGGGACTTGGAAAGCAGGAGGGTGTCATCGGCAAACATTATTGCCGGCACCCTCCTGCCTGCCAATCTTGGTGCATCATTATTGGGCACAGCATCCAAGTGTGAAATCATTCCATTCACATACAAGCAAAACAGGGTTGGCGCCAAAACGCACCCTTGCCTGACCCCCCTGTTGACCGGAAACCTGGGAGACAGTACCCCACCTTTCCCACATCTCACCTGTGCAAAATTATGGGTGTGCAACCTCATTAAGACCCCCAGCAGTACTTGCGGAATTCCCATATCCGATAACACAGCCCAAAGTTTCCCCCTAGGTACAGTATCAAAAGCGGACCGGAGGTCCACAAACCCCATATAGAGGCTGCCACCCTCTATTGTGACCGTCTTCCAATACAGCATGACTAAGAGGAAGACCTGGTCCATGGTGGATGTGTTCCTCCTAAATACAGCCTGTAATGGGCTGAGAATTTCAGACTCATCAATCCACTCCTGCAAATGGTCTAAGATGAGACGTGGAAAAAAAATTTGGGGGACATCAATGAGGCTGATGGACCTATAATTGACTGGGAGCAGAGGCGAACCCTTTTTATAAATTGGTACAATCTCTTCTCCCAGCCAAGTGCCTGGCATCTCCATGCCACCTAAGAGGGAGTTGAATAAGGCACAGACATATGGCGCCCAGATCTTTGGTTGGTCTCTGAACAGGTCACCAGGGAGTTTATCTAGACCGGGTGCTTTACCCACTGCCAGTTTCCCTATAGCACTTAGGACTTCTTCAGGTGTAAATTCCAAGTCGCCACCCATCACCGATGGAGATGCATGCAGAGGCATGGTGTCTAGGTCGGTGGTTGCTGCGTATAAAGTTTTAAAGTGGAGTTCCCACACCCCCGCATCTATGTTTGTTTAAATCGCAGTGCGGGGTTCATCTGACCCTGTATTCACTATAGCCCAAAATCTCCGTGCATCCTTTTTGTCAAGCGAGGAGGCAAGATTCTGCCATCTTTCCCAATCCCACTCTTCCTTAGCGAACTTCATTGTTTCTTTGTACAATGTCCTGAGAGAACGGAGTTTCGGTTTGTCGTTGCCATCTTTTATGGCCCTCATCAAATCCGTTTTTACCCTCCTACAGGATACATTGTACCATGAGGAGGTGGGCACCCTACTCCTGCTGAGAGGAACAATCGGATTAAGGAAACCCGCTAAACAGTCAACCAGTTCCTGGTGGACAGAAAGCAGGTCCCCTTGAGTGGCTTGGGTCATGGGTTGAGCGATGATATCGCTTGCCTTCGTAAGAAAGGGAAGAGTGGCTTTATATAAGTTTTGGAGTAACTCGCTCTTGGCCTGCAATTTTCCCCACTTGACCCGCCGTCTGTTGTTGGTGATAACCAGCCGAGAGTCCATAGTTACCTCGCTGCCATTTTCCAAAATATATGGGGAGTCCAATTTCAAAATCAGGGCGTTATGATCGCTTTCCAACCTATCCCGTACCTCAAAATCTACTACCTTTGACCACAGACGAGTCTCAACCATAACATAATCCAAGCGCGATTCATGAGTTCTTTTATTATAAGTGCACTTGGAGGGAATGTCTGAGGGCAATCGTCCATTTACTGCCCTAATAGATTTATGCAATGTTAGGGTCATGATCTGCAAGGCCAATGGGGACCATGCCTTAGCGAAAGGGGAGTTACAGGGTGGAATTCCCCAATACTCATCCTCTTCCATTAACGCCCCCTCCTTCAACCCTCTTAGGGGCTCATAGTGGCAATTAAAGTCACCTGCTACCATATAATAAATGTCAGGGCTTAGGGAGTCAAGAAAAGTTGACAACTCCCCAATGGTACGTGACTCTTTAGCCAGGGCAGTCGGGCGAGAATATACATTCACCACTGCCAGTTTATATGATGTGGGCCAGGTCATTAGGATACATTGTATGTCATCCGAATTAGTAGGGATGGATTCGGCTTTACAACCTAGATGTAGACCTACCCACGTTGTTAGGCCTCCAGAAGGTCGACCTTTCCCTCCCCATCGGGCTTTGATATTAAAGGTCGCATACCCTGCTCTAGCATGCTCCTCCCTAGCCCATGTCTCCTGGAACAGGGAAATATCAGTACTGTCCACAAAAGAGCCCCAGTCCGGGCAGGCCAACTTACTTTGGAGGCCCACAACATTCCATGACATAATGGTCAAGTACCTAGAGTTGCCAGGGGTATGACATGTGGTAACCTGTGGAGTGGTATTATACCCCAACTGGATTGCCTCATGCCCCCGATGGTTAACATTGTTACTGTTTTCCCGGGGTGGTAAAGGGGTCTGTTCCCGGGGGGTGCTGCCTATTTCGAAGTTGTCACCATTCATACAGGTCCCTTTTGATTGGGGAGAAATCCCAGATGTACCGGATGATAGGTGGCTGTCCCTAACTACCCTAGTGAGCTCGAGATTAACGAGCTCACCAGGAGTTTTGGCCCAGGGGTCCAAGTTATTCGAGGCCAGTCAATCAACCTGATCCAGGCCACTGAACCTGGTATAACATGGAATGTGATATAGGACCGGGGCGGGAGCATCATACCTAAATTTCCCACCACCACCCCCTCGCATATGGCTTACGTGGGACCACCCTTCTTCCTGGTATCTCAAATGACCGTCAGGATAAAAAAACGTAAGGGGACGAACTGCAATTTTTGTTCCTGGACAGGGTAAATTCCAATTATAGATATACTCTGCAGTCCGTGGGTCCCTAAAGTTAACCAGTACACAATCGCCGGTTAAAGATTTGGGTGTTCGTCCCACCCATCCCACCCTTCTGACCATTATGATCTCACTTGTAATGTGAGGGGGAAGTGGCCTGTAAATATTGAGCCACTGTATAATTTTGTTTTTCAGGGAGCTGAAAGTATCTCTATTTGGTGCACTGATTTCAGGTACCCCCGTTAGTACAACTAGGTAGGGGCTTACTTGAGGTGGCAAATCAGCACTGGTGGTAATTCTTGGTTCCTCTCTGATGTCTTCCACCCTCTCTGCCCTTCCGACGTAACTATCGGTTTTTGTATGGGCCATACCTACACTATCAGTAACTGAGTGCTGGTTATCCCTAGGGCTCGCTCCTTGTTGGGTGTATAATGGGTTTAAAGTTTTGACAGTTGCTTCCTGAGGTGTATTCTGATTGTTAGTAATTGGATGTAACTCACGGCAAATAGCAGTGTCAAGTACCCCAGCCCCCCCAATTATGCTCTTGTGATTACCATTGCCCTGGGCCGATATTTTGGTAGAGATACTACTTAAAGTGCCCACAGTTGTTTGTTTGAGCTTGATAAGTTGTGTCTCAATGCTGCTAAGTCTCTCCTCCAAAGGATGGAGGAGGGAGCGCAATAGTGCATCTAATTTCAAAAGGGTAGGCTCTCCATCTGTTGGAGGTACAGATAATGAATCAACCTGTTCCTGACCTGTGCCCTCCACTGGGGTGGTTCGATGGGAGGAAACAGGGGTGGGACACAATCCCCTGGGCCCTCACCCTCGAGCTCCTTGGAGACTTTATTTTTTCTGCATTTGGGTATTTTTACTCCCCTAGTTTTAACTGTCGAAGCGCCTATAGTAGGTAGCTTATTTTTTGGAATCGTCCCTATTTCTTTTCCCTTGGTTTTTTGTAAATTCGGTCTTTCCATAGGCGCCGCCAGTGTTGAATCATCCAAGGTCACAAGAGAATCTTGATAACTCAGGACGCCGCTGGGAGGGGAATCATCCAGAAACTGACTGAGAGGCTGGTTAAATGCATGTGTTGTGACAATGTCGGTTTTGTTGTGCGCACCCCTCTGAGCCTTGGGTGTGCGGGCATTTGCAAAGTGGCCCATCGAAGACCTTTTAGCCATGGCAAGATCCTGTGAAACTCTACGTTCCATCATAACGATGCCCTGGTCAATCACAGAACTAGCTCTCACTATAAAATTATCCAGTGTACCAGTTAGGTTACCACTGGGAAGCAAGTTCCTGGCCTCCTTCGACGCCATGATAAGGCTTGCGTACCTAAAAAAGGAACTTCCAAGCTTAGAGAAAAAATAAAGAGAAAATTAAAAATCTTAAACTCAAGCTATTCAGGCCAACATGCACACTTGGAAGTGAAATATCACAGAGGGGCGTCCAGAATTGAGACACGGAGGGGCTGTATGGGCTCAGGACTAAAGAGAAGGGGCCCGGTCCGTTCTCCTCCGGTCTCAAACGGGCTACAACGGGCCCGCCCTTGGCCCGGGCTTTGCCCGCGCGCGACCCGCGTCGCGGTAGGATCAAATCAGTTATAACCAAGCAACCAAGGGGCGGGAACACAGAGGAAGAGGCAGCAGGTGTGTCCAATGACTGCTGGTCCTCGCAGTCCTCCGGTTAGGCACTCCCTCGAACAACCAAGCAGCTGACTCTGGCAATGTATTTTAATCAAATACTGACTTGTAGTGGGTGTTACAGTAGTTCATGTTTGCTGGGAGATTATTTCAGTTTTTTGTGTCATATCGAAACCATAAGCATTACAGAGGCTTCAGTTTAATTTAAGAGATGCTTTTGTTTCCTGAGACTCGGACCCCAGAATCCAGCTACCAACTTCCAAGACGGATGCTAGAAGTTACTTTCCTGGTAGCTTGCATAAAAATCAGATGGTTTCTGTTGACTGTGCGTTCCTTTGTAATGTAAGGGGCTTAACTTGCCCTAGAATTGTTTCTGTTGGCATTTTCAGTGATGCACAAAATACTAAAGGGCAACTGATGGGGGTGGGGGACTTATAATACCTCTTCCCCCTCGTTAGCCTCTGTGGGTTGAACTAGGATGCAAGTATCGTAGCCTGTATGGCACCGCTCTCCTCTAAGACCGTCTGCAGTTAATCAAGCCTTCACTGTGAAAGTGGCATTGGTTGGTTTTCCTTGTCGCGTGTTGAATTTGAAACAGAAACACGCTACTAAATCCTGCCCTCGGCATCCCTGTATGTGTGGTTTTGGTAGCCTCGTTTGCAAGAAAACAAACTAACTGAATACTCCAGATTTAAAGTATAATATATTTTGTTACATTCTGTTTAGTTAACGTATTTATGCTGCTTAGCATTTTTATTTTTGAGGAAGAGTTAGTATGTGTTTGAAGTTTTAATGATAATATACTTTTCAAAGAGATGTTTATTGCAACATACGTACAAAATGTAACCAGACGCTTTATTACCAATTAAAAAGGGTACTTTAGACAGACAAAATATACGTGGATTGTGATCTAAATATGAAACATTTGAAGCTCATCTGATCATTAATGCATCCTTAAAAAGCATTCGTTGCTCTTTTATAGCAGCTTCCCAATAGTCAGTTTGTAGCAGCAGAGTGCGCGGAGCCAAGAACTTTGAAAGCTTTTTTCCTACTTCAAAGCTATGATGCTTATCTTTGGTATGTATTTAGTTACGCCGGAAAGGGACTGTGAATCTTGTTGCTTTGAGCATTGCACAAAGTGCTCATGTTTACTTTCATACTCTCACTGTCTTCTATTGCCTCTACCCCCTCCCAATCAATCCCAACAAGATCTCACTCATATCCAAACATGCTTAATTTAATCACTCTACAGAGAGCATCTTTTCGCTTCCCACCTAAAAAAACCTGCATGCACTTCTCCTTTCATTCCTTTTTATTTTTTGTATTTTTATACAGCGCAAATAAAGGTATCAAATCGCTTTAACCAATTGGCTTGGCACTTTCAAGTTTCGTCACCAATGTTGGAGCAGCACTCCTTCTTCGTTGAAGGAACTGCTTATAATATGTACACTGCAAAATGTATTGTTCCAAAAATAGAGCAATGAAGCACTCTGTTTATGACTACCTCGAATTCTCCGAATAACCAGTAGGTTTTGTTTGGATCGTTTACTTGTAAAGGACACAGTGGGTCTCGCGCATGACGCATTTTGCTTTAATATCAAATGTAAAGGTGCTTAATTAACAAACAAAAACTAAAAACTAAAACAAATAAATAAAAGTGCTGCATGCCTAAATACTTCTAGCTTATGTGTAGACTTATAGCTTCTTCTCTGGTCTCATCGGTAATTCCTCACTCCAAGTCCTTCAGGCAGTGCTGCAGCTGCATCGTTGGCCCTGTCAGTAATTACTCATTCTAAGTCCTCTAGACATTGCTGCAAGCTGCTTCTCTGGCCCTGTCGGTAATACCTCATTCTACGTCCTCTACACAGTGCTGCTACCTGCTTCGCTGGTCTTGTCTGTAATTCCTCATTCTGAGTCCTGCAGCCAGTGCTGTAGCTGCTTCTCTGGTCCCAGTGGTAATTCCTCATTCTAAGTCCTCTAGGCAGTCCTGCAGCTGTGTCTCTGTTCATTCATCTACCACACTCCAAACCAAAACACATGGGTTAAAAGACAATGTCCTTTACAACACCAATAGCTCTAACTCAAAAAAATGTGAGACCTATTGCATTGCAAATGCTTGTTTACCTATCTGTTTCGCTCATAAGGGCCACTTTTATTTTGCTTAGGTTCTGTGGTGACAGCTTTCATTTGTGAGATCAGCCGAGACTCTGCAGTCAGAGGTCTGTATGTGTGGTCTTCTTTGTAGACAGTATTAGGTACTGTAGTATTGTATTGTAGCCTTTCTATAGTGCTTTCCTACCGAAGCCTCAGTGTGCTTTTCGCACCAAACGCATGTATTTAAATTTCTGAGGTTGGTTTGATGGAATAGGGTTTTTGGGTGAAGTGGTATCTGTTAGTGTTGAGTTTTGTTGTTGTGTGTGTGTGTCATGGCTCAAACCTGCAGAGGCTCTTCGGTCACCTGTACTGCTGCTGCATTGTTACAGCTCGTTTCTGCGGTCACCTTACCTGCTCTTGAGTCACAGCATCGCCCCTCTGCTCACGGCTGACCGTGGTCATAGCTTTGTACTTGTGGCAACAGGCTCTGAGAGAGCCACCACCTTACCCCTTTTCGCGCCCACGCTAGAACCGTAGTTTTGCCAAAAGTGGTGGAAGCATTTACAACAAAGAGGCGCCCTATTCTCTTCGTCTGCTTTCGAAATTAACAACAAATACACATTTCAAAGAGAAAATTGAAAACCTGCGCACCTCATCGGTGTCCCATTATTGCGACGGACAGGACATCTATTATGATTAGGGGACGCCCCAGCTGTCGAGGTTCTGACTGGCCCAGGCCGGGCGGGGAGGACACCGCGGCGCGTGGAAACCCCTAATGGTCAATGAGAGGCAGCACGTCTCCTAATTGGGAGAGTGATGACCCAGCGAGTCCGGGGACTGCAGCCAGACAGGCTCTCGGCTTCAACCCATCAGCGCCAATTTACTGCTGATCACGAGGCGGCCTCGCGCGCTGACGGGCAGGTGAGGGTGATTAAACCACAGCAGGTGCGGAGGTTTACAATGACTACCGCGTCCCCGGAAGCCCGACCGGCACGAGATCAGGCGTTGCTGCTCTTCACAAGGGCGCCTCGCGAGCCAGCGGGCGGGTTAGGAAGATTAAACTGGCTTCAGCATGTCTGCGCATCCTCTCCAAGATGCGCACGGGCGCAGGAATCGCGCATTAGCATCTCCAGAACACCATAAGCAGGGCTCTAAGTTGGAGTTAAAATCCGGGGAGGGGGTGTCGCTCAAAGGGCCGTGGCTGTTGTAATTAAGGGCGTGGCTTAAAACACATATGCTACAAATCTGTGCATAGCATAGTGTCCCGCCCGACTGGTATTTTGCTACTTCTGTCATTGCATCCAGAATCCAGATATATAATACAAAAAGTAACATTACGCCTATAACATGCCAGGACTATTGGCTTTGTCAGTGGTTATTAGTTGCATAAGATAAATAAGCAACAACTATGGCTTCCTTGTATATAATATTGAAAATACTTCTGTTCTGAAATAATGAGACTTTGAAAGAACTAAAGCAGGTCTCTTTGAAGTTATAGCAAAAGCTTTGAGCAGTGGTACTGCTGCAGAGTTAAGATGTTTTTTTCACCCTTAGGGTGAGGACAAAAATGGAGAGCTTGACAGGGACCCGTCTCAGCACCTGCTTTTTAGAACTGACGGTACTGAGCACTGGCATGACCCGGCACACTTAAAGCCCTGACCACAAGTATAACCTGTATAAAGCCTATATTCTTTTATTTACTGATATACCACCACATAGCTGCAGGTGTCTCTATCATGTTTGGCACCCGCAGCCAGGTCTGGCTCGACACCTCCAAATACGGATTCCGCTGCAAGCAAAGCACCGAAACTGCCCTCCTAGCCACCACAGACGACATCTGCACTCTCCTCGACCATGTTCACACGGCGGCTCTCATCCTACTAGGCCTCTCAGCAGCCTTAGACACGGTCTCCCACCGCACACTTACCGCCAGACTCCACGACGCCGGCATACAAGGAACCACCCTAAACTTGATCTGCTCCTTCCTCATCGGCCGAAACCAGAGAATCAGACTACAGCCCTTCCTCTCCGAACCCACGGAGATCTGCTGCGGAGTACCCCAAGGATCCTCGCTCAGCCCCACTCTCTTCAATATCTACATGGCCCCCCTAGCCACCATCATCAGTAAACACAGACTCAGCATAGTATCCTACACTGACGACACCCAGCTCATCCTCTCCCTCACCAAGGAACCCGACATTATCAGACACAGCTTCCAGGAAGGAATGAAAGACTCACATCCTGGATGAGCAGCAGCTGCCTGAAGCCCAACTCAGAGAAAACGGAAGTCCTTGTCCTCAGATCCACCCCCTTGCATGGGACAATACCTGGTGGCTCACCGCCCTCAGCATCCCTCCCACACCTATGGACCATGCCCGCACCCTCAGCATCATACTCGACTCCTCCCTCACCATGAACCGACAAATCAACGCTGTTTCATCCACGTGCTTCAATACCCTCCGCATCCTCCGCATGACATTCAAATGGATCCCCCCTCAATCCAGAAAGGCTGTCACTCACGCACTCATAACCGGCAGATTGGACTACGGGAACGTCCTCTATGCCGGGATCAACAAATCTCTACTCCACAAACTCCAGACCATACAGAACAATGCAGTCAGACTCGTCCTCTGCATCCCACAACAAGACCACATCACACAACACATGCGTGACCTCCAATGGCTCCCCGTTGAAAAGAGAGTGACCTTCAAGCTGCTCACTCACACCTACAAATCCCTCCACAACACTGGATCCCAATACCTCAACAAAACAATCTCCTTCTACGCACCCAAGAGAAACCTATGCTCTGCCGACCTTGCCCTGGCTGAAATCCCACGCATCCGCAGAGCCACAACAGGAGGGAGAGCCTTATCCTACATCGCGGCCAAGACCTGGAACGAACACCCTTTCAGCATCAGACGATTCCCCACTCTGCAAGCATTCAGGAAGAGCCTCAAGACCTGGCTCTTTGGATGAAACGGAGCTGCACAAACCCCCTCCTCAGTGCCTTGACACCTTCACGGGTGAGTAGCACACTTCACAAATCCCTGATTGAATCATTCGTTAACAAAGTATTGCATTCTGGTCCTACTTTCGCTGTGAGAATAAAGCGCACAAGAAAGCGAAGGACTGCTCGCGTTAATCTCAGCCACTGGTGATTGCTCACTACTCCATTCCAGTCCATCTTTTTTCAGTCACTGAGCCACTCTTACCTAGCAAAATGCAACTTATTCTGGGTTATTTTCAGGCCCACTGGAATTATGCGATTGTGCAGACGTGGTGCTTTTCGCATGATTATGGATCTGCCATTTGCCACCTAATCCATCATCTGCTGCTTAATCTGCAGATATGAGCAAAAATGGTTTAAAAGTTATAAAACACGCAGCGACACATCTGGTCGCACTGCGTAAGGCCCTTTGCAAATGTAAACTGGTCACCTTTCTGTAGCTTATTGCAATGTTTGGGTATTAAACTGGTACTAATTATGTGGAACCTATACCCAAATAGTGTAAACAAGTGTAAAAATGACAAAATAATGGAGTAATTCTGTCAGAAAATGTGCCGCATTATGCTGAATAATTTGGCCTTTCTTGCCGCATAATTTAGTTAATCCTGCTGCATAATTTCAGTGCCCTGGATATGTTCTCATAACAGAACTGTCAGGCTAGGTATCCTCTCCACAGGACTATAAGAAACCCCATACTGTTTTCGCATACCCACCGCATTTAGGGTGAGAAGAAACACAAGCAGCCGCAGTTGGTTTTTGTCAAACAAATGGCCCTCACATCATGGGAGTTTTTTTCCAGGGTTCTGGGGTTGTTATTCTTTGTTCTTTTCAGTATCACCAGGTTTTTCCTGGAAGTCCAGAAGATGATAAAAAAAGCATAAATCAGACCATCTGCCCTAAATACTGCAGAGGGCAGACTGTCTGATGTACTTACATCGACTGCCTCATGTCTATCTTGCCATTGGTGTAATCTTACCACAAGCAGAGTCAGGACCCTTGAATCATAGAATTTCTGCCATCACTACCTTTATTATTACACATATTAATGACTGTCATGTCATTTTCTTGGTACAAACACTCAGGGCCAGATGTACGACGGTTTTTGCATGCGCAAACGGGTTTGCGAACCCGTTTGCGTGTGGAAAAACAGCATGGGGTATGTACAAACTCTATTTTGCGAGTTGCAATTTTTTGCGACTCGTAAAATAGGGTTTTACGACTTGCTATTAGGAAGGGGCGTTCCCTTCCTAATAGCGAGTCACAAAACCCAGCAGGCCACCATACCTGGGAGGGCCTGCAATTCCCAATGGGGTCACAAATTGCGAGAGGCTTATTAATTTTCATGAGTCTCTCTATTTGCGACTCCATTGGTAATCGTTAACAGTGTGTTACACACTGTTGTACATCCTAAATAGCGCCTCGCAAATTGCGAGTCGCAAAAGACTCGCAATTTGCAAGGCGCTATTTTGGCCGTCCTACATTTGGTCCTAAAAGTCTTACCAAATTTCAGTACATTCAGAATGCAGCTACTAGGGCAATTTTTGATTTGCGCAAATTTGAACATGTTTTAGCAAACCTTTGTTCTGTTGTTTGGCTTACCGTAAAGAAGGGGATTACTGTTAAAGACCTCTGCTTGGTCCACAGAGTTATAAATCTTGGTCTTCTTGGCTTCTTACCCCTAAACTTCATCATCTACAGGCTCATTCACTCACTTTGCTCCACCTCCCAAAGAGGCCTAACTGTCCCTAGGTTTAACTACACTTCTTACTCAGGTAAGACTTTTACAGTGATAGGTACTTCTCTGCCCTTTAATCTACCCCAGGGGCTCACAGATGACAAGAATTGAAGATTTATGAAGTTGCTGAAAATCTGATTCTTTGACCCCGCCATCAACAGTCTGATTACAAATGGACTTTTCCTGGTGAAACTGATAGAAAGAGCAGCATTCACCCAGATGTCACAATTAATTGAAGATAACTCCATTCTTTTTGACATCCAAACAGGATTTCACCTAGTAAGATGCACAGAATCTGCCCTCACCGCCATCTGAGATAGCCTTAAAAACATAGTAGACTGGAACAGGATTGTTGCACTACTCCTCTTGGGCCTCTTAGCTGCCTTTGACACAGTTGACCATGACACCCTAATACAAAGACTCTACAAAGCAGGCATAGAGGAGACTGCTCTCGAGTGGATCACATCCTACCTTCAAAACTGAACAAATGTCATCCATTCTTCCCCTTTCTCAGCCAAACTGTACTACACAAAAGCAAGGGTCCCTCAAGGCTCTAGCATCCTACCCATGCGTTTTTTCAAACATCTACATGAAGTAATTACCGGCATTGATCAATGAATTTCAGCTCACATTGTATAACTATACGGATGACATGCAAATACTCCTTAAACTGAAAAGCCCCAGCAACATTGGAAACTCACATATATTCAGTTGCCTCAGAGCCATTGATTAGTGGATGACATGGAGCCTTCAAATTGAATGCTTCCAAAACATAAATACTCACATGGAAAAATTATAACCCAATTGTCGCCTAGCCTGACGATCTGGAACAACCTCCATAAGTATATAAGGAATTAAGAAACCTTGGACTTACCATGGACTTCAAGCTATCAATAAATGCCTAAGCAGACTAACTAGCAAGATCAAGCTTTATTATTATAAAAACTCTGCGATGCATCTTCCCCCACCTGGAATTTCCACACAAGGTCCAGGCTACCATCTCTCTTGTACTGTCTAAACTTGATTAAGCCAATGGCCTCTAATACAGATCATCTTTATCAAAACTATGGAAAGACTACAATGGATTCAGAACTCTGCTGCCAGACTACTGCTACGTGGAAAGCCACAAGCCCACATCTCCCGTTTTGTGGGCCCTACATTGGTTACCGGTTGTCAGAAGATACACATTCAAGCTGCTTTGTATCACCCACAAAGTAATTTATGGAACAGGCCTGCTTTTCATCATGAATAAAATCACCAAATACATTCAAGAAAGGAACCTCTGCTCCAGATTGGCACCTCGCCTAAAAATCCCACCATAGAAATAAAAAAACATAGGTGGCACATCCTTCTCCGTTCAAGCAACCAAACTATGTAAAGCATTACCCCCAAACATAAGAGCCACATGTAACTATCTTATCTTCAGAAGACTACTTAAGAGTTGTCTTTTCCCTACATAACCACCATCCTCAAACACAAATGTACAGCATACCCCTGTGTATATAAGCATTTAATTTGATTATATATATGTATCTGGATAGGTGTATTTCTTTGTATAAATATGCATAATAATTATGTTTATGTATATATACATATTCTTTAGTCTGCTTAACAAATGTACATTTACTTATGGTTACATTTTTCAATCCTTAGCATGTATATAGGTCACTGCGTAGTTTTCATATAAGATATTTGATTAGATGCTTATGGTTCTCAGTTTATCTATCTATCACAATATGTACATTTTATCATAACTGTTTACTAACAATTGCTTCACTATTGAATTATTGAAAAGAAAAAAAACCACAAATTAGCTTAAAGTACAGCAACACTTGAAAGTCTGAGTTTATTAAATACATCTTAACTCTTGATATATTACCTTCCTTATACATGTATACCTTCGATGTAGTTAAATATCTAAATATTTATTACTTTACTCCTACTGTACAAAAAAAAAACCTTTGTGTCTCTCTAATGCGCTAACCCATGTTTCAGCCTATACCTTTCTCAATATATCCTCTACCTCCACTCTTGGACTCATCCCAAACCTTATTCTACTACTATGATCGCCAATTAGCCCTTTCTAGACTCTTCCTTCCTCTAGTCCTCCTTGCACCACCCCACACCTCATTTTAATACAAACAACCCTTTTTAACCTCTTTAGTGCCCATGACGAGATAGTCTCGTCATGGAGCACGGTCGCGCTGTGCCCATGACGAGACTATCTCGTCATGAACCCCACCCACTAATGTAACGCCCGGCACAGGAGGGGGAAAGGGCGTGGCACAGAAGGGGTTAAATTCTTCCCTCATGTATCCCTCCTTAAACTCATCTGAGACCTCTTTTTACTACTATGATCTCCCCAATCCATTTGTAGAGACTCGTCCCTCCTCCATCTCTCCTTTACTCATCCCAAACCTCCTCCTACTACTATGATCTCCTAATAAACACTTTCAAGACCCTTCCCACTTCTATCCCTCCGTTATCCGTTTCAAACAAACCAACAGACTCACATGTCCACCACTCAAATTAATTCATATATCTCTATACTAATTCACCACTAATCCTTTTTGGGTTCCAGAGTAGCGTGCTACTTGCTGAAAAGCACTACGACGCCTCGCCAGGGGTAGTAAGCACTATATAAATACATTTACAATCATAATCTGGCCTAGTTCTTAGTCTTTCTATCATGCTGTTGGTTCCACCGGCCCACTTGTGGCCTTTATGCCTCCTGCACACTTGATGAATATGGTAGCAGAATCCCCTTCCCAAACGTCTGTCCTGTGCCTGGAAACATTCCTCGTTTTTGACTCTGCAGTAGGGTTATGTTTTTTGTGCACTTCTCTCACCCCCATTATGGTAGATGTTGCCTCAGGGTGTTTCTCTTTCATGAAAATACACCTCATTGCATTGGCTATCTTGGGTGTGACTTTGCATAAAAGGCAATTCCACACCCTAGGTCTCTGCCATTTCTTGAGTTTCTTGGAGGGAAAGATCTTCGTGCTCATCCTGCTTGTACTCAGCCTGAACGTGCTTTAATGTTGGTTCCATACTTACCTTTGGCAGCTCCAGTTGCTGATGGGCTTTCTCTTCTTTACAGATCATCAACAGAGCTCCTCCTTACAGAAGATCATTGCCACCACTCCTACTCGCTGTAGCTCACAGACTAGGACCAGGTCCAGATTCCAGAACTAGAAAAGGCAAAGAACAACAGGCAACTCTTGCATTTGTGCCTTTCTTGCATTCTTCTGGAACCCAAGGTAGTGCACTCAGATGGGAAGGAGCTCCAGGAGCCCTTCTATTCCAATGAGTGTCTATGAAGTCTTGCAAAGAAAAGGAAGGGGTCAAGACTAAACCAAACCCCCAAAAAACAGTTCTCAAAAGCAAGAATGGATTTGGGTCAACGGTGCATTTTGAAGATGTTTTTAAGTGGAGAACTTAAGAAATGTTTGAATAATTGGAGATCTGGTTAATGAGAGACAAGTTAATGTTAGAAACCTCAGTACTGTTCAACAGTGTTCTTCTACAGATAAACCCAGAGATTCCAGTGCAGAAGCCCGCTAATCTCCTTATTCACAATAAAAAGATTAAAAAAAACAATGACTATCTCATTATGTTTACTTACATTGAGTTAATCTTTTTCCAATAATACTTTGTTACCATCCATGTCCATAAGGCTCTTAAATCAAATCAGTAGGCTCCCCGATAACAAAGGTATTCAACTGCATCATATAAGGTATTTAGAAATGTTTGATTAGTAAAAGTGCAGCAAACTTTCCAGAGTCAAGTTAATCAAGGAATTAATGATTGTTTTTTTTTTTTCTTTGAAACTCTACCGTATTATCTCTCGAAATCAGTGAAGAAATAGTAAGCAAAGCAGTCCCAGAGAGACCAGGTCTGTAGCAATTGAAGATACGTCATCAGTGATCTGTCTTTTTCTCTTAGTCCCCACCCCTTTTTTTCTGGTTGACTGTTTGAACCTCTGTACAAGTTCTAGAGTGTCCATGGGTGAGCCGAGGCAAGGGAAGATGTGCGTTGCGCCCGCCAAGACCAGAAAGCATGAAGGTTAGAGCATGTGTGTTTGTCCTCACAGAAAAACTGGCACAGATTTCCATCTGGCTTGAGCGATGGACTCCGCAACACTTTCCGACTTGCCTAAGATGCTAGTAACCCTGCAGACGGATAACCAAGCACAGATTTCATAGTGGTACATGGGTGGACAGTGATCCTATCTCAAAAGATAGAAAGACTTATTGCAAGGTTATCATCAGTAGTGTCACCTGAACCAGGTCACCCAACGCAATTTTGTCAGACTGCTACCCCTAAATCTTGATCCTTACCACCTCACATTGAGGCTAGACCAACAATGATTCTGCAATCAGGGCCATGCTATGCACCCCCAGTCTTTTATATGGCCTAGAGTAGACTATGAACTTTCATACCTTCACCAGTACAGTTAGTAGAAACACACTTGGCGGTTCCAACACTCTGAATGTTACTGAGCCTGCTCCCCTGCCCCCAGCTCCTCCTGAAATGTTCAGTGGCAATCTTAATAAATACGAAGGGCCTGACTTAGATCTTGGAGAACAGGTTACTCCTTCACAACGGTGACGGATATCATTTGTGCTGAAATATAAATCTATAGGATATAATGGGATTTCTATTTCGGTGGACGGGATATCCATCAACTTTGTGACAGAGTAACCCGTCCGCCATGATCTAAATTAGGCCTTTAGTTTTCATGAATGAATGTAAATATCGTGTCATCATACAGCTATTCTTGGAGAATAGTCTAAAGTAGTATTTTTTATGTCAAACTTGGGAGGAATTGCTGTAGTTGGGTTTATTCCGTTAGTGGAAATTGGATGACCCTATATTACATCACTTTCCAGCTTTCTATGAAGAAGTGAGGAAATTGTTTGCATAACACTCTTTCATCTAGTCATTACTAAATTTACGGCTAGGAACTCAGGGCCTAATTTAGTGTTTGTAGGAAGGGCTACTCTATCTCAAACGTGGCGGATATATATCCTGTCTGCTTCATTACAAGTGTATTATATCCTTTGGCATGTGTAATAAAGTGCACAGGATATCTGCAAGTTTGTGGTGGACTAACCCATTAGGCTAACTCTAAATCAGGCCCATAGTTTCTTCTATAAAGTTAATGACATAGTGGAATAGCCTGAAGACATAAGAGTGTACCTGTTCTACCGTGAGCTATGTGACGAGTCGAAAGACCTGTCAGCCCAAATAGTAGATCCACCAAAGCAATATTCTGGTTTGATCGATATGGTTATCAAGTTAGATCATTAAATTAATGAAAGATAAGGTGAAAAAGGCAAAGAAGACTAAAGTAATTGTTATCAAGGAAAAGAGAGGGGATCAGGCGAAACCTTCGGAGTCCAGCAGTGAACCAATGCAAATCAGAGGCATTTAGGGGCCTTTATCGAAATATGAAAAAGAAAAGAGATTAAAACAGAAGGTATGTTTGGACTGCGATAAAACAGGGCATTTTGTGACTGTGTGATCTGTAAAGCCAATAACTAAGTCTCCTAACAAACCTCTAATCCAAGGACAAGCTGAGGAAGAAGCAGCAAACCCACAGGCTTGAAGACGAAGAAGATCACACCTTCAAGCATCGTCGAATTCAATTCAGTCATTGTAGAAATCATTCTCCTTCCTCACTGATTTATCCTGCCAAGCCTTAAAATGACAGTCATAAAAGATTTGAGGACATTTGGTTGCCCTTCAACATGAATGTTGCATGTACAAAGAGCAGAACAAGAGATCTCTTTATCTCCACCCATTCCTGTTTAAAAAGTAGCTATGGTTTTAAATGTAATCTTCTAGGATTTCCAAATTTAATTAGAATCTCTGTATACCCAGTCTAAAAAAAAATCTAAAAAGCTTCTTGTCACAGAGCACTTTGTGAAAATACCATTTCCCCAGTACTGCCCAGTCTCCACTCTAGGAGTTCTCAGACTCCTCTTAACAGCAGGAGTTTTCAATACGTTTTTTTCTTTAAATTTGTCAATTGGAATCTCAGAAAGAAACAACATCAACAAGGTAAAGTCCACATGAAGGGGATGGGGAGGGACTGTTCACATACGTTACACATCAAATCGTATTTTCTCTTATGGGAGAAGAGGGCGAAGGTGCACCATGCAGGATGGGTCAGCCTAATTAAACAGTAATGCAGAGGTCAGGGTCATACAGCACATAGATCCGGCGGATAAATATAGGGGGGCAATCAATCGTTCAGGCAGGGCCCATCATTGGACGGAGGGGTAGTCTGTGTGGACGATGAAGGGTGCTACAGTGGATAAAGCTCTAGTCATGTCTCTCTGTCCCATATGGATCACCAGGGGCCCCCATATGTCTTACGGACGGGGTTGTATCAGCATGGGCTCCCAGTAGTTGGAGAGCTGCTCCTGGCAGTCTGTAGCATCTCGTAGCAAGTCCATCTCTTCAGGCCGTCTGCCTCAAAGCATGGCGACCTGTCTTTTAGCCAGAAGCAGGTGCATTGCATGAGGCGTCGCACTCTGGGGGGGGGGGGGCATCTTTGTGTAGTCCCAAAGACCTACCAGTGGGGTCTGCGGTGACGAATGACCAATAATGTGGGCAAGTTCCCTGTAAATGTTAGTCCAATCGCCAGCCTTTGGGCAGTTCCATGCAAGATGGAGGAGCATAGCCTGAGGGGCAGCGCACCTCAAGCAGCGCGCCTCCTCAGCCAGGCCCATGCGGTGCAGTCTCACAGGTGTGCGATATAACCGATGTATGAACTTAAATTGGATAAGCCGGATTCTGTAATTGGGCGACAGGGCAGCGGATTTACCATAGCACTATGTCCATTGCACCTCAGAAGTGGGAGAAGTTGCGCCAAGTTCCCATGCCGTGCGGGCTGCAGGGGTGCACACCGGCGCCTTCTCCTGCATTGTGAGATGCATCAACTCCAGTTGCGGCCTGACCGCCCACCTCTGCCGGCCCACTTCCCCCAGGGCTGGGTAGGCCTGACGATCCAACACATCAAGAAGAGGGGCGGGAGACCCTCTCTTATCTGACCAAGCAAGAATGGGAGGACATGCTAGCTGTCTACTCGCTAGATCGCCAATATTCGGCACTCCCCGCCAAGGTACCCCAGGTTAGCACAGCTGGTCTCTGTCATGCCCCTAGGGAAGGGACCAAGAAGGTGTCCAAGGGGGACACAAGCACAAAAGAAGAAGCTGGCAGTGCATGTGCCTCCCTCCTAAATATCATGCAATTGTCTGTGGAATCGCTCCAATACCAGTCCGATAAGATGGGCATCCAGCTGTTCCTATTGAATACCCCGGCACTGTTTATTGCGGGTACCAATGAGAAATTGGGGGATCTCAACTGTTTAATAAAGAGAGCCCAATCTGAGGTGCGACTCAGCTGCGGCTGCAGCCATATTGTGGACAAACTATCCACTTCCCCCTTAATGCTAAACACTGTGCTCAAGGACCTGAGGAATGTATCAACAGCCTCCACATGTATGCCCCCCACAGGCATGAATACGGAATCTGGACCAGAGCGAAGAAGGCACGTCAACTCAAATAACCTAGGACTGCTCCAAAATCATCAGCTTAAGAGTTCAGGTGCCCAAAAAAGCAATGGGCCCATAGAAACCTCTAAAGAATCACTGTGAGAAGTTGGCCTGGTATATGCTGTCCACTAGTTATAGTGGCCACCTTGCACCAGTCCAAACAACCCTTATTGATGATTAGGTTAAAGACAACCTTTATTGAAAGCTATCCTAGTGGTAGCTATGGAGAGCAGCCTCCAGGCTAAGTCTCAAAGGAATGTAGAGCAGCTTGGTTTACCAGATTATAACCTCCTGAATGATCAAATGAAAGAAGAACCACACTGGGGGCCCGATTCACAAAACTAACTTAGGACAAAATCCTAAACTTACTACCATTTTGGTATTCACAGAAGGCACTTACTCATTTCGGTATTCACAGAAGTTAGGAGTCCTAACTTTGAAACTCCTAAATGCCTTCTGTGAATACCAAAAGTCTTAAAGTTAGGATTTTTCTCAGTTTAGGAGTAGTAAAGTTAGGAGTCCTAACTTTACTACTCCTAAACTGAGAAAAACCCTAACTTTAAGACTCGGTATTCACAGAAGGCATTTAGGAGTCCTAAAGTTAGGAGTCCTAACTTTACTACTCCTAAAATGAGAAAAATCTTAACTTTAAGACTTTCGGTATTCACAGAAGGCATTTAGGAGTCCTAAAGTTAGGACTCCTAACTTCTGTGAATACCGGAATGTGGAAATGCATTCTGTGAATACCAAAATGAGTAAGTGCCTTCTGTGAATACCAAAATGGTAGTAAGTTTAGGATTCTGTCTTAAGTTAGTTCTGTGAATCGGGCCCAAGGTATATATAAAATATATGTATTTATTTCTAAACACTCTCTACTAACCTCTTTATGAGATTAGAGAACATGATACACAATATTAAAGCACTAGAACAACAGTAAATAGCACAATATACAAGGGGCCCCAGGGGGAGACCAAACCATATATTAAGAAAGTGGTATAAGAATCACAACTTGACTAGACACAGTGTCTAGAGCACGTAGAATCGCTGGGACCCCAAGGAACCACCCAAGGTAGTGACACAGGGGACCCACGGGGGACGCATGCAGTGTGAGAACATAGCAGCGAGCTCCGTACAATCCTATGGGAAAGTCACAGTTGGAATTTTAAAGATTAAGGACACTCAGGAGAGGACTTTGAGCAAAAACTTTCAAATGTAGAAGGTTCTAAGGCCAACACCCATGTGAGCACTGGAGTACTTGTGTTACCTAACCCAGGGAAGCCGGGTGCAAAGGTGTTAAACGGTGTCGGGAATCTTTGTCGTTTTCTATGGCGAGATGCTTCAAAGTGCTGCTGCCGTGAAGAGGACGGTAGACCCATGCTCACCAATGTTGGGTGTTTCAGGTGCGAAGAGGTAAAGCTTGACTCCACTGCCACGGGCACCAAGAGATGCCAACAATGACCAAAGTCCGCGTGTGAACTGTCCCATGAAGGATGTCGAGTGCTGGGGGGTAGGTGTCCAGATTGGAGATCAACAAGCCTTGGCAACGGCACCCCACGCGGTGAGAGTAAGAAGGCTTCGGTGTGGACTAGCAAGGTTCTGTGGACACCCCAAGCAATGGAGAGTCAGGGCACATCTGGAGCAACCAGGTAAGCCCACTGAAAGTTAAAGTACCCTTCTCAGGGACCCACAAGTCGATGGACAAGGAATCGCGAAGGGACTTCGAGAGGAATCACTAAATACCAACCCACGGAACACTAGTGGAGTGTAGCCCAGTAATCTTCAGTGGAATCACTGCTCGGGGTCTGGACTACAAGGAACCCAAAGCACAGCCTCAGGGATCGCCAAAAAGCATATGCTACTGAAAATGTGCATGGTGTCCAGGGGTTCGGGTTGCACGGTCCCCATGAGGGCTTTGGATCTCAGGTTTGTTGAGAGCATGGATCAGCCTCGGGGAAGCTTGGAAACCCACCTCCTGTGTTGCAAAATCTTCAGAGTCCTTCAGGAGCTGCGTAGTTGCAAACCAGACAAATGCGCCTTTGGTGTCTGCCTTGCAGGGGAGTAACTCCTTTACTCCAAGGGAGATTCTTCAATCATCCAACTTTGTTTCGATAGTTAAAGTTCTGTGATTCTGTAGCAGAGTTTGGTCCAGGTAAATCTAAAGTCCTGTAGCCAGGGGTTCCTACTTTATACCCAAGGAAGGGGTGGGACAAACTCTGGGGACCCATCTATGGGAGGGTCAGGACAGAGGGGTGGCTACACCCATGTCCTTTGTCCAGTTTCACGCCAGAGCAGGGGCTGATAGCCCCTGCAACCGATTTGAGCTGGACTATGCACAGGGACACCAAATGTGCCCCCAGTGCAGACATCAAAGCACTCTCAGAGTGCACCCACCCAGCCCCAATACACTAAAGCCTGTCTGGGAGGTGGTCACACCTCCCTGTGACAGGAAACCTATTATCCAGCTGTCCCCTGCCGGAGTTTCGTCCAGCAGCAGGAGGGCAGACTTGTGTCTGTGGCTGGCAGCATCCATTTTGTGATGCCAGGGCTTGCAAAGTTGGTACCGGGTGTACCGGTGCTGTCATATTTCTCCCTCAAGTAGGGTGGAATCATACCTCCCACACCAGTTACTGGTGTGGAGGTATGATTCCAAGGTGTTTGACACCAAACACAACATGTTTCCATGCAGCCGTTTTAAAGTTAGCATTTACCTCGAGGTTATAATGCACTTAAGAGTATATGGTATGGCTGCATCACGATCGACCATGGAATAGAGGTTCCGAAGGCTGCAGAGGGGCTCTGCTCATGCAGGTGCACCCTTTCACATAAAACCCAGCACCCTGCCTTCAGGATTCATAAGGCCTGCCATAGGGGTGACTGATAGGTTTATATGTGCAGTGATATGGATAGATATAGTGAACCTGTATCTAAGTAAGGGGTGCATATACCACCGTACCCAGGCTGCTGTAGCAGACTTGTTGTGTCATTTTGAATGGTCTCCCAGGGGTGGCATAATAAATGCTACAGCCCCTGAGAGGCCTCTGGGGTACCTATGCCCTGGGTATATAGTATACCATATACTAGGGACTTATAAGGGTACCCCAGAATCCAATCTGAAGTGTACCTAAAGTACATGCAATAAATTTAGAGAGAAAGCAGCTAGTCTGGGGTCCTGGATAACAGGATCCCAGCCAGACTAAGTCGAAAACAGTGAAACATCAGCAAAAAGTGGGGGTAACTATAAGAAGCAGATCCTACTCTCCTACAATCTCCTGTTGCGGTTCAAGCTGGAACACCCCAAAGCTCAATGCTTAGCAATGCTGTCAGCAGAAAAGGAAAGGCCGAAACCAGAAATCCTTCCCAAATTAGGCAGCCTTTTTCCCAATTTTCTGCCAACTATCAGCCAAAACAGATACCACGCCCCATGATTTAAGCAATCAAAAAAGCGATTTGCAATAATCTGATAACCAAACCAGCCCAGGAGGCCCATTTTCCCCATAATACGTCAGACGGTCATTCAGCCACGAAAACAGGGCCACGTCATCACACAAAATCTTCTTTTTACAGAAATAGACGTTATTCAGGTCAAGGTCCATAACACCCCAGGGTCCCCCAACATACCTACCTTCCGAGCTCGGCCTCGCCCAGCCTTAGTAAGGGAGGAGTACCAAACAGGATCAGTGTCAGTAGTCACTAGTGGCCCTGAGACAGCTAAGGATACAAGTAATGGGTCTGGACAAGAACATGCAGTCAATAGAGATCAGCCAAGCAAGAGTGCAAGGCACACTGCTCAGAACTGGGCCTCACCCAATATCGCAGGGCACAGCCGGAACACTCAGCCCATGCACAACTGTACATTCCGCACTCTCCCAAGCAGCCATTGACAGGGCTACTACAATCAATATAAAGGCTGAGAACCTAAGACATAGAGCCCCAAGAGAGTGGGAGCAACTCCAACTCAAGGAGGAAACCCATCTCAACTGCCAACGCATAACTGCGCAGCCCTACAGAGAGCTACCTCAGTCAACACAATCCCCCAGTATCATGCAGCCTGCCATAAACTCCATACTGTTCAAGCCTGAGTACACCTCCTAAAATGGAACCATGACATCGTGTACAGGGGGAATATCGGGTTATTACGGGCTACCCCAAACCTTGTGGATCAAAACTCAACTGATTTACTCTCAATAGAGTTCATCCGTCCTGCAAATCCCTTGATCCCTGAGGCCACCAGAGCTACGTGGAAAATGACTACAATCGCCCAGAAAGTACTAACTGAGCACCGCACCTTTAAAGCCTGGGGAATAAACATTGCCCCTCATCAAAATCCAGGATATCCATCGCCTCTGCCAGCTCCCAGTCCGAGATCTGTAGCAACCAACCCTCCCAGGCGCATCA
Source organism: Triturus cristatus (assembly GCF_964204655.1). Lineage (NCBI taxonomy): Eukaryota > Metazoa > Chordata > Amphibia > Caudata > Salamandridae > Triturus > Triturus cristatus. The sequence continues at coordinate 933,755,649 of NC_140580.1, read as the reverse complement.
ACTCAGTGTTCAGAGGGGCCTTGGGGCAATCATCTCAACGGAGGGCAACCTCGATGGTAAACCAACAAGTCAGCCCCTGGGCAGCATCTGCCCCTCGAAGCAGGCACCTAGACCTTGGGACGATCACTAGAACTATAGCCACCCTTCCGTACAACCACTGACAATAGATGCACACAGAATCAAGCAGGCACTAGGGATAAGAAATCCGTACTTCGCCTCTGAACATGGAACGTTAATGGGCTGGCAACAAAAATCTCGGACCAGGAATTCCTGCAGTGTCTCAATTTGTTTTACATAATTCTTCTGCAGGAAACATGGCTCACAGACCCATTCCATCTACAAGGTTTCATGTGCTTTGCAACACCGTCCGTAAAGGGTGGGAAATTTGGACACTTCTCAGTTGGACTGGCAACATATGTATCCATGTCCTGCATAATGTCAGCAGTGACGGTCGGCCCTGCCTCATTGGCCACTACAGCAGTCAAGCTCACCCTTTTTCTTTTAGGAACACAAGATGAGGCAGTGATAGTCAATGCATACATCCACCCAAAACATAAAGCAAAAGACTTGGAACACCTATTCAGCCAAGTTACATAAGCAAGACAGAAACCTCACCATGTATCCTCTCAGCGGACTTGAACCAGTACCTCCCAGGCATGTCGGGGGGGGGGGGGGTATGAAGTGCACTTCCAATCCCTACTCTGTAACATACAAACTCAATGTGGCTCCTCCAGGAATAATAATAATAAAAACAGATGCCTCATAGAGGATCTAGAACATCGGAATTTCAGGGCTCTAAATGGAAGATTCCCTGGAGACTCTCCACCTGTGGCTACCCACTACTCTCCTTCAACATGCTCAATATTAGATTACATGTTTGTCAGTCTCTGGCTGTTTCCCTGCATGCTCGGGTTCAGAATGGGGGACAAGAGGTACAGTGACCACAGACCACAAGAAACCCTCCTACCAGCAACTGCGCCTCCTTGTATCCACCCAGAAGCGGCCTTGGACTCCATTTACACAACAAACTACAAGAGAATCAAATTTGTGCAAATATTGAGTCCCTGTCAGTAACAGCAATCAAACTCCTAAATTCACAATCAATAGCAATAAAGAGCTATATAACCAACTGGGAATGCTTTACCGCTACATTATCAGAACTTCAAGCCTCGTCACACAAAAAGAAACTCTGCCAGGACCCCAGACAGGGAAGTAGGATCACAAAAATGCTAAGGGATCAAATAAAGGACTACAAAAAATCAACAAACGGCACCTTAAGATCTTTGTGACACCATCCAGGGAATCCAAGTCTCCGTATTCTCCTGCGACAACAAAGAACCTCGCTCAAAAAGTTGAAACGGTAAGCTGACAAAGATCATGAAGAGGAGACCTGGGCAAAGCTCCTCCATGACATAAATCATAATGACAGTGATCGCGTTTGGAAGACGGTGAACACAATAATGCGCCTGCAGCACAGTGGAATTGCTTCCCATATCTCAGAGGAAACCTGGGCAAGCTTTCTAAGCGAGCACTTTAACCATCAATCTGTGGGAGAACGAATAACTCAGACAACCAGGCTGACAACAGGGGAATGCACCACAGGAGCAGTATCAAAGGAGGTGATCACACCAAAAAAACTGGATACAGATTACGCTCCTGTCCAGCACCTCAAGGACACTCTTAATAAGGCAACAGATCGCAAAAGGGAGAAGGGAAGGGGCCTTCGGCCCGAATGACATTCCACTGGCACTGTTCAGAGGGCAGTGGAATGGGCAAGCGCCCTGCAACCCCTATTTCTGGAAGTCAGATCACTTGGTAGAAGTCCAGAATCATGGAAAGGCTCTATGAATACACCGATCCTCAAAAGTGGAGATAAGGCCTTACCGGGAAATTACCATCTGGTGGCACTGATCAACAATGAGGCAAAATATTTTGCGGGCACCGTGCTAGAGGAACTTACAGCTTGGGCAAACCCAAATGAGATAATACCCTTAAACCAGATGGGATATCGCAAAATGTCAGGCACAACAACAAACATCCTGGCAATTTCTCCATTCATTGATGCAGCAAAGACCGTGAACCTTCCATTGCACCTCTGCTTTATTGATTTCAGCACTGCTTTCAACAATGCTGACAGGGCAAGACTGTGGGGGGAAGCTGGCCTGATGGGGTATTCCACAAGCTCTTCTAAACATGTTGACACTTCTCCATACAGACACTTGGGTGCAGGTGAAATTGGGAGCGGGGACTCATCTCTCCAAACAAGTACTAACAACCAAAGGCCTGATGCAGGGTTGCATGCTCGTGCAGACCCTGTTTAATCTATTCTTGGAAACTTGCCGCAAGAACTTAACACCTGTAACTCCCATGCGCCCAGGTTGGGAGGCAAAACAATACCAGTCTCCTGTATGCTAACGATGTAGTCCTACTTAGTCACACCCAAATTGGCCTGCAACATCTCCTCAACAAAATGCAGAACATATGCTACAGAGAATAACCTAAAAATCAACTTCAGGAAAACAAGGACAATGACTATCAACAACAAGAGGAAAAGGCGGTGGCTCTGGCTCTTGGACGGCACACAAATAGAACCAGCAGTGGACTACAAGTATCTAGGTGTCAGCATAGACAAAGAAGGAAAGAAGAAATTAGAAGGAAAGTGCTGGCATTAGCAATAACTTTGAAAAACCTCACATCAAAAATGACTGGGCCCACACTAGACCCTCTCCTGAAGAGAGCAGAGGCCAAAATTTTCCCTACAATAACCTACGGCAGCGAATCAATGTGCGGCAGAGACACCAAACTATTGGACAGCATCTTCGTTAAAGCGTACAAAATCATGTTCAGTCTCCCAAACTATACCTCACCAGCTCAAATAAGGCTGGAGTTCGGCCTAATAAAACAATCCTTGGCCAGGCATGGCATCTACATCATCTGCTGGAACAAGATCAGATCCTCCACACCCAAACACCTTAAACCAACTCTTATGTCAAGAACTCCAACAGAGGGACATATCTCCTGCTAGAAGCTATCTTCAGGAATTTTTGGCAACCACCGGGCTCTCTGATCTCTGGAACACACAGACCCACCATTCAACCTTTAAGAAATTGGTTTGGAAATCTCTAAAACACCTCTCAGTGCTGGACGACAAAGCTGCCTTCTCAGTCAAAGCTCACGCCTCGATGACTCTGAATAATTATACAGCGCTTGCACCCCAAAAATACTTCAATCAGGGCTACCCCGAATCAGTAAAACCAAAATTCTTGAGGCATCGTCTGGGTCTACTCCTGAGCGCCCAGAACCTTTCACCCTGGTTGAGGGCGCCAATCCAAACTTTTTTCACCTACTCTGCACCTGCAAGGAGCTGCAGCAGGAAAGGAGACAGTTGCTAAAGGCCCCCTATAATCAGAGGGGAATTCGATCCCAGAGGCATGCGGCGCTGGCCTGCTTTGGTTCAGGGGACCCACAACTGAACTGCAGACTGGTAAGATTTCTTATGCTAGCTAAACAAAAATGCCACTAGCCTACAACTGGTGATGAAGCCAGGTCACTGGTTGAAGACACACTTGGAATCTATTGCTGGAACATTAGAAATTGAACCTACTCAAGCAATTGATCTAAGGCCCAATAGCAGCCACACATACTTGAGAACTTAGCATCCACTACCCAATAAATAAGAAGATGCCACAACCGTCATTTCAACCATATACATTTTCAGCCTTTGTAACCTCTGATACTTTTAAAGTGCTGGCTCTTATTCCGCTGGGTTCATTAATAATGTAACAAACCTAACTCACTAAACTTACATACTGGGCAAATGACACTTCAGGGGGTGGCAGCCACAATCATCTTACCCCGCCTCGACTAACATCAACAAGGCATAGTTGGGAAGGTACCCTGAGTTTAGCACTTTAAATACTCATGAAGCACTTTTTGCAGTGTGTACCTTGCAACCAACCTGGCTCTAGCCCCATCGTGAAGTCTCTGGCTATTAACTTTTCTTTTCAATTATATTTAAGCAGCTATTAAATGTTTTTAACGATGATTTCTGCAAGGTGCTACTACTAGATACACACGTGTAGCACTGTATTTTATTGTGTGTTCTTAGGGTTTTATAGGATGTTTTATTGTATTGCAATGGTTTTCAGTAACTATGCAAATGAAAATAAACTTAAACTTAAACAGTCCATAGGTGAGAGGCAGCCACCAGAGTTAAATGCGCTTCTTGTGGGGATCATATGTCCATATGATGTCTATTGGTGTAGGCATGTTCTAGACTGGTTTTCCACTAATCATTGAGCCCGCAAATATTCCAAGTTAAGCACTGTATGGCGGTCATCCCATGTTTAGGGAAAACATATGGATTGCGGCAGGTGTAAGCGGGTTGTTGAGCATGCACCTGGAATCACAGAGATGTGTGGAATGTGAGGTAAAGGCAGGGAAAAACAAACAGTCCAACAAATCGACCCCCCCACCCACTTCAACTCCCGCAATGGTTGAGAGTCCCTACCCCTCCCCCACCCAAAAACATATCCTAACAATAGCATAGCACGGTGGGAATCATCCTGTGAGGTGGCAGGGAGCCAGGAGAACTGCCAAGTCGAAGTGCAACTGGATGGTCGAAGACAAAGTAAAGGACCCCAGCAGGGGTCAATGTGGGCTCATCAAAGGAAAATTCAGGGACTTGGTCAATGTGGGTTGTGTTGTGAGAGCTGAGTGTCAGACATAACAGATCGGTAAACTCAGTGTTGTGGTATTTGGCGGTATAGTGGGCAGATACTGGAGCACAGCCTGGTGATCATCTTCTTCCAGGCATTATCGCTGAGTTGGTCTTCTTCATTTGATGTGGGTCCCGCTCAAGCGGCAGTCTTGGAGCTCCACAGCTGGCGGGTAAATATCATCCTTGCTTTAGAGTCAATAAAATAATGTGGTCTTCCATCGTGCTGGATCCGTAGCTTTGCCGGGTGCAAGAAGGTGTAGGTGATCTCTGCTTTTTGGAGCAAACACTTAACAATTAAGAATTCCCAGCGGGCAGCCTATACCGCAATAGAGTAAAGTCTGGGTAAAAGGAAATGTCATTAACTTGATAATGGATAGTGCAGCATTCTCTTGCAAGTCGTAGGACCGTGTTGCGGTCTCCATAATTGAGGAGTCGAGTGACTATAGTTCGTGCAGGCGAACCGGGGGGAGGATATAGGCCCAGTTGCAGTGAGGTCACTCCACAGGAAGATCAGAGGGAGTGTCTTCAAACAGTGATCGCAGCATGCGCTCAACAGAGTCTTCCATTTTATCGATGGCCATAGATTCGGGTACTCCGATGATGCTGAAGTTAATGTGCCTGAAGCGCGCTTTTAAGTCTTTGTTTTTCAGCTTGATATCCTCCAAAGTCTTATCCATGTGAAGAAGATGTTCTCATAAGGCAGCTTGCGTGTCCTCCACATCAGCAGTGCGACTCTCTAGGTGACCCAAGCAGCCGTCATGTTTATCCACACTTTCCTGCATGTGGTCTGTGCGGCTAGTTAGGAGATCAATTTTGGTGTAGATAGTGTGGAGGCTGTTCTTAACGTCAACCAACATTTCCTTTATGTCCAGGTCTTATACGTTGGCGTTCTGGGCCGGCTCGGGTCTGCACCCTTGGTGTGGTCTGCATGGCTGAGACTGTTGGGCCTCCAATTTCCCCATGTTGTTTTGATGGAAGAGGGAATAGCCTGCTGGGTCCCTTCACACCTCTCACCCCACACACTTGGGATCTGGGGTGCACGAGCAGATGCAGTCACAAGGGCCCACTCAGAGGGTAGTCAGTAATTGGGGCAGAGAGAGCCCCCAGAGCATTGTACAGGTTTCCCGCAGGCAAACGCAGCTTTCAAGTCTGATATGCTGGAGGCGGGGGGAAGCTCCACAGATGTCCAATGCTCTTGAGGTACGCTTCACCTCAAGCACCACAGGATTAAGTTGGGGTGAGGTTTCAACAAGGCACCACACAGGGACCCCAACACTAAACAGGACTTGAGTAGGGCCCCGGCGTCCACTGAGCTAGGCGCAGTGTAATCATGCCTCACTCACCATCACCGGCAGCTCCCGACTGCCACCACTCACTTAGCTCCCATCAGATGGTTGTAGTTTGGCCTCCATCTGGAGTCAGAGCCACAGGACTGCTTCAGGGCCCCATCTCCTCATGCCCCCTAGGTCCAGTGGGCTGCAGAGGCCGGAGGGCAGCCACAGTGATGATCACGGGCCCCCAAGCGGTCCTCAAGCACTGGGCGGGCCTTGGCACACCAGGTGCGGGTGGTTCTCTGAGGACAAACTAGCCAGATGCAGCGAGCGCAGGCCGTTGTCGGTGCCACTGGCGGTTTCTTCTGCTGCTACCTTCCTTGTCCTGGCGGAGAGTCACAGGAGATGCCCCTGTCGGGCTCCGGGGCTGCAAGGTCCCGCCAAAGCCCTCACACATCTTTCCTTAGTGCCAGGGGAGCTGGCAGCCCTGTGAGCCAAGCATTCCGCGAGCCATGTCACCCGGGGAATCAGGCCATGGAGCAGCCTCTGAGTGGCCTCTGAGTACGGTGCAAGCCTCAGTGGGCCAAAAAGCGATCTGGTGCCCCCAGGCCACCAAACCATCAAAATAATGGCTCCAATCATGGCACCGCTGGTTAGGGCGTAGCCACAAGCCTGTTTAGTGGTGATTAATGCCACCATGGATTGTTGGCGGATAAATTATTCGGCCAGCAGAGTCTCGCTATGCGGCAGCCATCTTGCTACTGTGCTCTCTAGCGGCCCAGAATTTTTAATACTTGATAGGCTGTTTTCACCTCTTGTAACCTCATACAGAGCAAGACATGGAAGGATCAAGCTTCTTAAGAAATCTTGCCAGAAAATAAAGGGGTCCAGTGCCGAAAAGAGAAAGATATTTTTGGGGAAGACATGCTACATATGCATGCCACCTTCCCAGCTTTAGTTATTGTATTCCTTGTGATGCCATATGGATGCAAAAGTTGGACATTGAAGAAACAGGAAGAGCATTCATGCCTTTGAATTGTGGTGTTGGAGGAGATTTATAATCATACCACGAACAGTTCTGAAAAGAAAAGGAATTATCCTTGATCAAATTAAGCCAGAACATCCCCTCAAAGCATCGATGACCAGACTGATGCTTGTATGTTTTGGGCATATACTGCAAAGACCTAGTTCTCTGGCTAAGACTGTGAAACTTGGAAAAGTCAGGAGAAAAAGAGGAAGACGGTGGCTAGTAGCAACACCGATGGGCTCAACCATGACGAACGCTCTATTGGGATCTCTGAAAACCCAAATGAACAACCGACATTCTGGAAACACTCTGTTAATATGGTCTCTTGGGTAGGAGAGGACCTTTTCATCACAAAGTAAGTGCTGCACCCAGTCTCTCTTGCATGCAGCCCAAAAAAATGGGAATTAGTTCATAGTCTTGATTGATGCTCCAACTCAGAAACTTATATCATTGCCTTCATGGTCTCATGACTTTCATAAAAACAACCTTTAGTCAATTTTTCTTCAGGGCTACATAATGTTTATTAAAAAAAACAATGCTTTTTGTTCCTCCTCACCAAACTTCTTCAGGGCTTAATAAAACCAAAGTGTATGCTACAATGAATACAAAATAAAAACGTGTTCATTCTGATATGAACTTACTTGTTCCAATAGAATAGCAAAGAAATGAGCGCCATCACTGTATTTTACGGTCTACCATAAATTATTATCAGAAACACACTACCTACAAATTGAGATGATACTACTTATCTGTAATGTGAAAATAATGGAGGAAATAATTTATAATCTGCATTAAAGTTTATTGGAGAACTGAATTTTACATCTAATTAAAGCTCATATTACAAATCTATCCAGAGGGTCGCCTGCAAAAAACATTATTGGACTTGGCTTTGGCAAAGATTTGGACTAACCCATTTGCTTACATATGTCAGTGAACTCACTAGGCCCTCCATGTTAATGTATTAATTTTATCAAGTGCGATAATCAAGAGAAAGGAGATGCCTACCTAAATAGAACACTTTTTCCTCTGCTAACAACAGCAATGTAAACATTGTGACTGTAACCGGGGAACAGATTTGATCGCCTGTAAAAAAAAAATCTTTTCCTGCTCGCTGCCTGTTAGACCTGACACCATTGAGTGGAAGCAGTGCTTAATTTGAGCTGGTGGTTTCCAATGCTCGGCACCGGCACTTAATTGTCAACACTGGTGCTTGTGACAGTCTGCCACAAAGTGGCGCTGTCTGGCTGATTTAGAGATAACCACAACAACAGTTAATTATTAATTTCATTTACATTAAAAATTACTATTAACTGCCGACCCAAGACATTCTTATAGCTTTAGGAGCTTGGAATAGTCTGAGTTGTCACACTTGTAGGAGTGTGATAGTTAGTAGTTGTGCTGTTACTATAATTGACAGCATGGCAGCGGCAATATGTGGTGCAAGCTGCGGTGATCTCCTGACGAGAGCCCTGGCACTTATACAAATTAGCCACTGAATTGTGTCCCCCAAACATTTTGCCTTCACCTTGCCTGTTTAGCTAAATTTGTTTTTGTTGATTTTAGGACTCTGTGCCCTCTACCACTGCTAATCAGTGCTAAGGTGCCTGTGCTCTCTCCTTTAAACATGATAAAATTGGCTTACGCCCAACTCACACATTTAATATTCTTATAAGTCCTTACTAAAGTGGTACTACATGTACTCTCAGCCTGTAAATTAAATCAAACTAGGGGGCCTGCAGCATTCATTGTGCACCCACAAAAGAAGCCTTATAAAACAGGTCTCAGGCCTGCCACTGCTTTTTGGAGTGCAGTTTTAAGCAGCCATTTTGACCTGGTAAAATAAACCTTCTGCCAGCCTTAGACATTCCTTTTTAATAACATTAACTCACATATAAAGTAGACCGTAAAGGCTCATAGGGCAGGGTGCACTGTGTTTAGAAAGCAGAACATGTGGGTTTAAGTTTTACATGTCCTGGTAGGGAAAACCTCCTAAAGTCGTTTTTCACTATTGCAAGGCCTATCTCTCCCATTGGATAACATTGGGTTGCATTATTACATTTAATAAGTGTTAGGTTTTAATGGGGAGAGCGTAGGAATGTCATGTTTACACTCATATGAATTATCGTTTAAACCCTTCTTAATGATAAAGTCAGATTTTAAATCACAATTGTGTAAATGCCACAATTACAGAGTTGCCATTTTCTTGTAACCATTTGGTGCATGCAGCTTGCATCCATGGTCACAGCAGCTGGACATTGTGCATTCCTCCCAGATACTACGAAAAGGAGGATTAGGTGTTGGCAGGATAGGATGGACGGAGCTAACCATGTCCCAATTACATTTCATAGGGGCTACCTCCACACACACACACACACACACACACACACACACACACACACACACACACACACACACACACACACACACACACACACACACACACACACACGCGCACACACGCACACACACACACATGCACACACGACACACACACACACAAAAAATGATAACAGCTTATCCCAGACCACTTGGGGCCTGGGCAGGGAAAGGAAGGAAGGAAAGTTCCAAAACCAGATGAGGGTGTTGTCATAGAGTGAAGGCACCAGGTATAAATATTGGACCTCTTGAACCACTCATCAGATCACGTTTGGACTTGTGGAAGACTCAGAAGAAGGAATGCCTGCTCCCCAGTTCCTAGAAGGGCTGCCCTGCTGCCTGAGGAAGGAAGCCTTGACCTACTCCTTGAACTCAGGACTACCAGAGATACTTCAAGGTCTAGCTGACTGGCCTCCTGTTCTGAGCTACAGGGACACAACAAGCTCCAGATGCCTCCCTGCTACTGCTCACCTGACCTTCTGCAACTGGACTTGTCTGGACCTGCAACTGAACCGGCCTGAGCCCTGCTGGCCTCTGCTAGAGCGAGTCCCTGATCCCCAAGAGCTGCCCTCCACCCCAGGTCCTGGAACCTTGGTTGGCATCAGAGTGCACTTCTCTGCCAAAAAATGGACAAATCCTTAAGTTTTGGGCTGTTCGTGACCACGAATGGGCCTGTTTGGACCAAGACTCTGCCACCTGTGACGACTAAAAACACAAAGCTCAGATGAACCTGACTCTTCGCACTACAGCAATTGCCTGCGATGAACGATGACGTGAGATCTGCACTTTACGCTTCAGCAACCGTAGACCACAGTGACTGCCATACTTATCTAAAATTTGTAAATTGCATATCTCCGGTTCTACTGATTTGAGTTTTGTTGTTCTGGTGTAATTTAATCTATTAAAAGTACTCTATTTTCCTGAATTGGTGTGGGATTTTTCTTGTGTGGGGTTTTCACTTTATTACTGTTTGTGTGCTGCATAAATTCTGTTAGAATTAAAAATGTTATTGTCCTCTTGCTCATCATTAGGGCTCCCGGTTTTATAGTATTTATTTTTTTGGCATCTCCGTCTGTATTTATCCATATTTATTTTTTGCAAATTGTATCTGTATTTATGCCTGGCAGACAGTATTTAGAATTACTCAAAAAGCAACCTAATTTCCGTTTATATCCACATTTAAAAATAAAAACAGACAAGAAAATAAATGTTTTCTGTCTGAAATTAATCTGTAAAAATCAGTAAAAACGGAAAACAGGGAGCCTTACTCATCATTTATTCTATGTTAAGGTAGCATTCATGGCACCATTTTATTAGTACCCGCCACTATTTTCATGATCGAAGCTAAGCTCCTGCCTAGTGTTGCTTGCCTCAGCAGAAAACTGTCTCCATGCCCCTTTGCCCGTGTTTCTCCAAGGCCGATTTCAGCTGCACTAATGAATGTATTCTCTATTGTTGCATACCTTAGCTTTTAGATAGACTCGATCCCACCTTCACTCTAATGGTGAGCATGAGTGAGGTGGCCTTGGAGTGAAGATAATATGTACCCAGTCCCAGGACTGTAGCTCATCCTTCTGTGCCCCTTTTGTTTGCCAGTGCCTGGACTGGAATTTTCCAGTTTGGGCGTGTTCTCAGAAGATTTGGAAATGTATAATACCTTATGTCATGTTGGGGGGAGTCAGTCCCTCGGAAGCAGTGGTCGAAGTGGGCGGGATCGGCAGGGCACGGCGTGCCCCTACTTCTTTAATTCTATAGATTCCGTTCCCCTACCTTTTTATTTTGAACATGCATCCCTGGACCTCAGAAATATCCAAGGCTTGCAGAAAGGGCTCGGCATTAGTGGCTGTTCGGGGACGGGCAGGGAGCAGAGAACGAAAAGGTCTCTGTCTCTTGCTTCCTGCCCAGAGGAGACAAGAAAGGTGTCCGCTTCTGCTCTGCCGTTGGCAGCTGCCCCCCCCCCCCTTTCTTACTCTTATTCCCTCTCTGTCTGTCTAACTCCTCCACACTTACCGAAAACCGTGAATCAAGAAATGGTTCTCACCCTCTCTTTCTTCCTGTCTTTCATTTGTTCCCCTGTGAAATGGATGCAAAAAACAAAAACACTTTTGCTGGAAATGACCTTTTGACATTTTTCTATTCCAAAGTGCAGCCACGGAAATAAAAGGTTCAACATATGAAAAATCAATAACTAAAGAAAGCAAGATAGTGTTCTTAAAGTGGCCAGATCGGTTATATTCCAACCCCAAAAACATTTGCGTCACTTTACCGAGTTTGCCAGTGAAGCGCTGTTTTCCCCCGGTGGAGAAGTGCGCCAAACCTGGAGGTACTGCAATACCTGGTTGATGAGTAGATTGGAAAACAAAGGGGCTCATTTATGAGCCCCAGCGTCACTTTTGCGCCACTGATGCGTCAATTTTTGTGACGCACCAGTGGCGTAAAACATGCGCCATGTCGCGCCATATTTACGAAGTGACGCATCTAGGTAGATGAGTCACTTCGTAAACCACTGCGCTACATTATACCTGCGCCAGGTGTAATGTATGCAGGGTGGGCGTACCCCCGCAAGAAAGGGTCGTAGGAGTGGCGCAGTGAAATCTATGAGATTTCGCTGTGCCACTACTAGGACGCCAATACGTCAAAACCTTAAGCCTGCCTCATGGCAGGCGTAAGGGTGACGCCGGCCCTTTCACATGGGGCTTGCCCCATGTGAAAGGAACATTGCTGCAGTTGCGTCAGGCTTCCGACACAACTCCAACAATGCACCACTTTTTGCGCCGACAGATACGTCAGTTATACTGACGCATCTGTCCTTCCTTGCGACATGATGCGTCATATTATAAATATGACGCATCATTGGTGTCGCAAGGAGGGCGCACTGAGAAGTGACGCATCGCTGCTTTCACGCAGTGATGCGTCACTTCTCATAAATGAGGCCCAAAATGTGTACTGCGGCTTTGTGTTCATGAATGTGGTCTTTTTAAACCATACCGCTTACGTTTTGTAAGCATATAAGCAGTGGACATTGAAATGGGCCCTTTCTGGGCCCTGTAGTTTTCAGGCAGAAGCACTCCCTGATTTCTGAATAGTGAGTGTAAAAGCGTTAAGTTCACCATGTTGTTCCTGCTTACATTTCAAACGCTTTATTTAATCTCGCATTCCCTGTGAGTGTTTGCTTTTTCCAGGATGTTGTTACTTTTTCCTTTAGGCAGCATATTGCTCTTGCCGAGTGCGTAATTTGAATTGAGTCGCATCCAGTTGTTTATAGCAGGTCAAATTGGATTGTAGTTGAAGGCAGTGTGAATTTCCCTCAGTGGGGCCGTATGGTGTTCAGTGAGGGAGCGGATGTAGCACTGGGGGCAGAGCTGCCGAATTTAGAACTGGGGAACCAGGCTCAGCCTTCATGACCAGTCCCCCAGACCACTCTCCTAAGGGAGCACATTCCCATGCTAGACCTTAGAAGGCCCCACAAAACCGTTAAAGCCCTGGTGTCTTAGCACCAGCAGGTGGACCCTAGCAGTGGCAAGTGTGGGTTCACCTTGAAGGCTTGCCCACCACAATCCATACTGAAGTTCACCTCCAGTCTTTCGGGCAGGCCTACGAAGTAGCAGACCCTAGATCAACAATGACTCTGTCCCTGAGGTCACAGGACCCCTGAGAAGAGCTGGCTCTAGGGTGGTGCGACAGATGTGACCGCAACGGGTGCTGACTTTGAGTGGGGGCCTTATATATTATGGTTTTAAAAGCACTTGCTGCCTCCTTCCTGGCCTACAGTAATTTTCGGCAATAATAAAAATGTCATGATAACTCCGGTGAAAAAACTTCTTCCTAGAGCGAGATCTGAGTTTTGTCTAGTGGAAGTTTTGACTCATGGAAAGATAGCGCAGAGGGTTAATGTGCCTGCTGCAAAGAAAATGTACCATGCCCATCACCAAGTGCACATATTGTAAATAGGTCAATGGGTTACTGCTTTTGTCAGTAAGATCCTTTTGCTACTTGCAGTTTATAAGTTAAAATCCTAACAAAGAACAGTGAGCTATTAACTTTCATCTTAGAGCTGCATACAAACTGCAAGGTATAAACTAGAGCTTTATGTTTTTTTTCCCCTAAGCCTTTAATTATCCTAATTTTGCAAAAAGTGTTCATTTGGATAGAAATCAATAATGATTATTAAAGTGAACCCCCAATCATGGTATTAAGTTTTAAATTCTGAGTTTGTGTTTCTCTCAATCACTACTAAACTATACTTTTTTGGGTTTTGGCTTGTAATTTCCGTTCATAGAGCCTGCTTAGCTGAAAACTCTGCTGCTATTCTTTTTTAATTGTGGTGCTGTGTCCTTTTATCTTCTACTCGGTTTTTAAAATTGCCCATTTGGAATTTTGCTACTATCTTTTTGTCGTGTTGTGTTTCTTTTATTTCAATAAGAAAATGGAGCTCACTCACCCGCATGCTTTTTTGCATCTGACAAACTAAGTCTATTTATTTTTAAAAACTCACTGCTGCCAACGGAGCTCACCTCTCCCCTTGCTTGTCTTCCTGCTTTGCGGCCATTGGCTGTCACGATCACTCGACAGCCAATCGGCGCGCAAGGGGGTGGTGCTAAGGCTGCCACCTGCTATTTTATGCCGGCGCAGCGCGGGAGCGCAGCAGACGTGCGCTGGTGGCGCGCCGATGGCGCGCCAAAGTCACGCCCATCTGCGTCCGTCCAGGACCTGGGACCTGCCATCATGCTCAGGAAATTGACTATACGGTCAGTGAGTTAATAGCATTTCATGCAGTGTCTATTAAACTTAATCTTAATCCCCTTGTATTCTCTTGTGTAAAAGAACTCGGAATCTTGACAGTTAGAACTACTTTCCCCGAAATTGGTAGTGTGCATGCCACTGGTCCATCTTTGACCCAACATAGCTCTGGACATAACACACGTAAGCTCTCTGTTGCATACTTGAACACTCGCTCATTGGTCAAACATCAGACAGATATTTTTTTGTTGCTCAAATTTGAGCAGCCTGATCTCCTCCTGCTCACTAAAACCTGGTTATCCCATGAATCATCTCCTGATATCCTTGCGGCACTGCCCCCCGATTACCACATCATCCAGGCCAACCGCCCCCAGGGGAAAGTGGGCGGAGGAGTAGCAGTTATCATACGCCACAACTATAACTATACAGCATTGACGTCGCTAAATCTACCGTCGGTGGACAATCTGATGATCAAATTCGATTTCTTTTTTTTTTTTTTTTTTTTTTTTTAAAAAACCTTTATTCGTATAAATCAGATACACAGCTATTCAGCCGACATCCCGGAGGTTCGGCAGCTAATCAGTCAACACATGAAGTTCTCCATAGCTCTAATGCAGGATAAAGACAAAGGTTTCATTTTTGAAAACTACCTACAATAAACACAACAAGCAAGGCAGTATACACCACAAATTCGTGCCAGTTCCCAGCGGGGGCGCGGCCCCATTTCCAACATCAAATCAAAGCCACCGATCGGGAGGATGAGGGAGAAGCAGAGGCGCTAACATTCTAACGGAGGTGCATCAGAAAGACCCAAGTCGGAAGTGAGGCTAGGGGGAAAGTTGCTCCTCTGGAGGTTCAATGGCAGGAGGCAGACATATGCCTCCCCTATATTGGTTCCAACTTCCCCATACCTTATGCCATTTCTTAGGCCTCCCCCGTGCACTATACACCGTTTTCTCCCGAAACATGCTCCAGTCCATGTTGTCCTTCCATGCATCCAGGGTGGGCGGGCTATGAGAGCCCCACAGTCGTGCTATATCTCGCTTAGCCACCATATTGCCTAGGGTCGCCCATTGAGTCTGCGCTGCGTCATAATCTGTAGGACCCCACACATTCAAAAGACAGCGCCGCGCCTCTGGGTGCAGTACAATACCCGTGACCTCCTGCATCACAACGTGAATCCGCTTCCAAAAGTCCGCAATCACACCACACTCCCATATGATATGTAGAAAGGTGCCCACCATCCCGCAGCTCCTCTTACATAGCCCATCCTCGGAAAAACCCATATGGACCAGCCGGGGTCCAGTGACATAAACTCTGTGCAGTATCTTAAGCTGGACCAGCCGTAGTCTGGCGGGGATCGCGACCTCCTTAGGAGAGGAGACGGCGTATTGCCAATCCTCATCGTCCAGCTCAAGGCCGTCCCTAGTCCACTGATCCCGCACCCCCAGGAGGAGGTCGGTCCGGACGTTCACAAGCTTTTTGTAGATTAGGGAGATTGTGCTCTCCGGCATATGGCCGTCCAGGATCCGGTCCTCCAAGGGAGAGGACTCAGGCACCTTTTCCCCCTCAACGAGTACCGACCGCAGCGCATGGCGCACCTGCGCATATCAAATTCGATTTTGAACCAGATGCTGCTCCCTTGGTATGTGTTCTGCTCTACAGGCCTCCCTTTAGGGTGCCTCTCTTTACCCATTCTTTAGGTGAACAGATAGCTCACCTGGTGACCAACTATGGGAAGGTTTTGCTGATTGGGGACTTCAATTACTGGGCCAATGATATTCTTGGTGGCCCCCATTCGGCTGAACTGACCGAGTTACTTCTAGGTTTAAATCTTACTCAACAGGTATCCACGGCCACACACACTAAGGGACATATCCTTGACCAGGTTTGTACCACTAATATCACCATGTCGTCTGTTTCAGTTTTACCTTGCACATGGTCTGACCATCACATGCTTACATTCAAGATAATTTTGCAAATAAAATCCCCAGTCGTACTGGTTGCCTCCGCCGGAGTTGGAATAAGATCTTTTAATTGACCAGGCGGATATACAGTTAACAAGTTGGTTGCTAGCCGCTAGCAACAAGTTTGCTCCTCTTAGGACCATCCTTGTCCCTCGCCGCCACGAGGCTCAGAAATGGTTTTCAATTGAACTGAAACAACAAAAATTAGCTCTAAGACAACTGGAAAGGAAATGGCGAAGTAACTACAAACCTGAAGATAAAGTGTCTTATCTGAACTCTCTGAAAATCTATAAGAAATTCGTGTCTACTGCTAAAGTGGCGCATTTCTCATCCAAAATCCTATCGGCAACTAATCGTTCGAAGGAGATCTTTTATATTGTCAACGAGTTATCCAATCCCGATAGAATACTTCGCAAATCATCCCCATCACAAGCATTTTGTAATGCTTTGAACTTCTTTTTTATTGATAAAATTAACAAAATTAAGTCCAGTATTCCAGTTTGCCAAAATTTGGATTTTAGTTCTCATTCCATTTTAAATCATAGTTCTTTCACACACGTTCCTCCTATAAGTGAGCATATTTTTATTAACCTTCTTTCAAAAGTCAAATCGGGCTCTCCTAATCATTGTTGCCCTCCCAATATCTTGAAGGAAATCTTCACCATTCTCCCTAGTCCTGCTCTTAACCTCTTAAATGAGTCTTTGTCTCAAGGAACTGTACCCGCTACCTTTAAAGAGGCAATTGTTGTCCCCCTTTTAAGAAAGGTGTGATCAGCTCCATCTATCCTGACTAACTACCGCCCTATCTCCCTTCTTCCCTATCTAGCTAAGATTCTGGAAACCCATGTTACAGGGTGTCTGTTGGACCTGCGCCCTAGAGGTAACTTGGCTCTAGTAGAAAGGCTTTATTCGGAAACACACTTTGTGCTTGCACCACACCCAATTCACACCTTGCGCTCACCACTTCAAAAAGGAGATAAAAGAGACACTACACCGATCGATGTTAGAAGTTACCAGAAGTCTTTATCTCTTCTTCGCAAACTCGGTTTTCTCAATTTCACACTTCAAAAAGAACATTTCATTACATTTCAGGATAAACGTCTCCCTTCATTTCGGGATAAAACATGTTATTACAATTCAGGATTAACTTTTCATCACATTACAGAATAAACACTTCGTTACATCTCGGGATGAACATTTCGCTACATGTCAGAATAACATTTCCTTGCATTTACTTGGACAGTAACAGACCTTGGATGTTAACTCTAGCCCAGCAGATATCTAAACACCCTATGTGGTTTCCACCCGGCGCCTTGACTCTGGAGGGAATCCTCACATACTGCGCTCTGAAGAACACTCCCGATTCCACAATTCAGGGTAACCCTTAGTCTAATTAGGGTTCTCCTGACAGCTGGTTTCTCTAGGCACTATGTTTCCTGGTCCTTAGACTGTTATTAACAATCCGCTCTTTACATATAAAAATTAGCAGGACAACGGAAGTACTGTTGGCGGTCACTTAGCTACTTCCAGACAGTTTCCTGGTAGAACACTTGAACACTGGGGCTCATCCATCCCCATTACGCTGCACATCTAGGCGCTCTCTGGTGCTGGAGCTCAACCCGCTACCTCCAACACCAGGCGTGTACCTGCTATTTAATTATCCCTGGTCACATGCACAGTTGTGCCACGATGCCGGTAGATACAACGGCTCTAATGGGTTCCCCCTCCCCACGCTGCGTTACCCAGCTTACTGTTTACCAGTGGTGTCCTCCTCCTGGATAGTTCACGTTGCGGGGAGACGCTTTCCCTCACACGAGGAACGGAGCTTGTGGGGTAGCCAAACAAGGGAGTCCTCACACGGGGGGAAAATAGCTCCCACCCTCTGGGCCACCTCACCGAGGCTAAACCTTTGCCACACTGCAGACTCGACTAGCAGGCACCGTCGTAGGCAGTCTCTCTGCTTCCGCTGCCGTTTCCCGGAACAGCGCGTCCTGCGTGGGCCTGGCCTCCGCCTTCGTCTGGCAACAAGGGGGCGGCGCTCAGGCCCCTCTCAGGTGACTAGGACAGCGGCTTCACTGCCTCACGTCCCACACTTCCTTACTCTCGATCTCCTCAATCCAACGGACGCGTCGCCCTCTCGCCCGCCACACACCTGGGCCAATCCCTCCTCTCAGGCCTCTCGGCAACAGCGGACTCCTCTTAAGGACACAAGGTACCCTCTCGACCTCGGGGAGGGTGGCAGCCAGGGTTCCAATACGGGTCTCGTGGAGGGGGGGGCTGAAGTAAAGGGAGGCGGCTTTCACACTGGAACAGTTGCGGAGGCCAACTAGACTCTTAGGGCTTGGGCACGAACACCTCTCCTCTTTATCAGAGATGGTGGCAACCACCAGGCCAGTCCGGGAATCCCAGGCAACTGCGAAATTGAGAGTAGATAGCCCAGGCAATGGCTCTCTCCCAGGTCTAGTAGGTCAGGGGTTCAAATTACCTGGAGACCCCCCAAGGTACGAGGATATCACAAGTCACTGGCTGCGCTCAGGGACCGGTCAGAAGGTTGAGGGTGATGTCACAGAAGAGGGGAGTCGTGCAGACCCTGAGACCTGTCCCTTCCCTGTCCAGCGCAGCCACCTCCCCACTCAAGTGCCTTACTCCTGACTAAACTGCAGCTCAACTTAATCCTAAAATGGCCGCCGTCCTGTCACCTCTATTTGTCACCTGGGGCCTGACTGGCCAGAAGGGCCCAGAAGGTTCCGGAACCTCTCATGGCAGTCATGGCCCAGGTGCTGAGGTGACAGTTGGAACCACCATTTTGTGAATTTAACCTCCCTCATCCTGTGTCTCCAGTGAAGCGCCTTGCGCCCCTCCCTCAGGTAGTGAGGATGAGGCGCCCAGAGCCTCTACATCAACACCCAAAAAGTTGCCAGGGGACAGAAAAAAATGAGAAGGGAAAGGGAAAAAAAGAATGATATGAGGAGGGAACTGCCAAAGGGCTGACAGGTCTAACAGTGTCTTACTGAATTTTTGGAGGAATCCGAATTTTTGGATTCCCATCAAGCTGGCTTTCGTCCTGCGCATTCCACCGAGGCAGTTATTCTCACAGTTCTAGACACCCTACGGGGCAAGGTTGTTAGTGGCTCCTCGCAGGCTCTCGTCCTGCTTGATCTCTCCGCTGCTTTTGACACGGTCGACCATTCTCTTTTGGTCAACCGCGTGAGGGATGCAGGAATTGAGGGCCCTGCCCTTAGCTAGATTAGTTCTTTTTGGAAAATCGCTCCCAGGCAGTTTGCACAGCCCAATTTACCGCTCCTAGAGTCAAAATCTCCTGTGGAGTCCCTCAGGGCTCATCTCTTTCTCCCCTGCTGTTCAATCTCTATATTCTCCCTCTTGTCCGAGCTCTGAAGGAGCGTAAAGTCTGCACTTTCAACTATGCAGATGATTTTCAGCTTCTTTTTTCCACCAGTAACTCCTCAGAGTCGGTTCATGCTTTTCAATCGACCATGCTGTTCATCAGTCAATGGATGAACAAGAACCACTTAAAACTCAATCCGGACAAGACGGAGCTGGTTTTAACAGGTGGCATTCTTAAAAATCCATGGGGACCCCATTTTTGGCCTACAGAGTTGGGCCAGCCCCCTGTTCCTTCTAGCTCGGCAAAAAGCTTGGGGGTGATCATCAGTCAGTATCTTACTCTGAAGCCTCAAATTAGCTCAGTGATCTCTGTTTGTTTTTTCAACTCCGTAGAATAAAAAAGATTTGCAGATACCTTACTCATGATGCCTGGATTCAGGTGATCCTCGCTTTGGTCATGTCCGATGTGGATTATGCCAACTCATTATATTTTGGCACTCCCCTTTATCTTTCCAGACGTTTACAGATTGTTCAAAATCAGGCCGCTCGTCTGATTGTCCATCACCCTAGGCATCATCATATCTCTCCCTTTTTGAAGCAATTACATTGGCTTCCGGTTGTTCAGCGCTGCGCATTTAAGACAGGATGTCTTATCTTTATATCACTCTATGGAAAGAGCCCTAAATTTGTTGATAACATGATTAACAAATATGCTCCTACACGAAATCTTCGCTCAGCTCATAAAAATGAATTACTCATTCTAGATTAAAGCGCACTGGTGGTGCCAGGTTTTCTACCATGGCCCCTATATTCTGGAATTCTCTTCCCCTCGATATTCGCTCCTGTACCAATCTTCTTGGTTTCAGGAGTCTTTTAAAGACTTGGCTCTTCCAACAGGCTTTCTAAACTCTTTTTTATGATCTGGATTTCAACCAAAACAGCACCATGAAACCTCCCTGGTGTACGCGCGCTCTATAAATTCATTTTAACATAACATAACATACTGCCCACTAATATGGTTGTCATGTGACTCCTACACCTTGTAGTCCTTTGTCTTACGTAACATTTCCTATACAGTGATTTACACATGTAAAATTGATTGTCTCTGTGTGTATTGCTGACGACAGAAAATCCATGGCTCGGAAACAAATGGCTTGTGCTCCCACTTTTTTTTTTTTTTTTTTTTTTTTTTTATTTTTTATTTTTTTCCTCATATGACCTCCATAGCAGTAGCAACCTCTCGACCTGATCCGCCTCAGTTACTAATAGCTTGGTGGATTACAGTCTCAGCCGGTATTTACTTTTTCGGGGGTCACCCGAAATACTCAACCTGAGCTGACCCAGAGGTTTAATCATTGGAATCATTGAAATCAAACGAGATCCTTAATAACTCCTATCTAAGCAGAGAATACGGTGTCTAACAGATTCCAGAATAACCCAATATCCGATCTTTCTCTGTGTGTATTTACTCTCTGGTCTAAAGCTCGAAAGTATTTAACAGCGTTCCACCAAGCATTCCATAAAGGAGGAGTCTCCTGGCGCCACAACTTACATATCTCTCTCCTAGCCAAGAGTATCAAGTAAAATAATAACTTCTGTTGTGCCCCCTTTAGGGAATATAGGCCCTCAACTTTGGGTGCTATCCCGAATAGTATTAAAGTTGGACTTACCTCCACATCCGGACCCAGCACCCTGGTGATGGTCTTACCCACTCTTCCCCAAAATTCATGGAGCCTGGGGCAGGAAGCAAATATGTGGATGTCATCCGTATTCACAGTGCCACATCTAGGACATCTTGCTTCTCCACCGCCTTTTATTCTTGAGATCTTAAGAGGGGACCAGTATAACCTGTGGGTTGTAAAAAAGTGGTTCTTCCTGAGTGCAGCAGATTTTACTAGTGGGTAAAGAGTGTCTATAGATACTTGCCATATTTCATCCAACTCCTCGCTCGGCAAGTAATTATCCCAGACGTGATTTGGCTTCTTCATTTTAACATCTGCTGCAGAGAGGAAATAATTGTACCATAGAGCCACTTCTTTTTTCCTCGGTGTGGGGATTTGTAAGTCATTTTCTATTGAGTGTTCAACCGGAGAGGGCCAACTTTGTGCCTTACTCCACGAGGAGATCTGATAAAATTTCAACCTTGAAAGGGCACCTCCGGTGGTGGCATTCCAGTATTCCCAGGGGTGACATTCATCAGCCTGCATAATGTCTTTCCAATGCGTGACTCCCGCGTCGATCAAAGGACGAGCTAGGACATCTAATAGACAAACAGGAGTACCAGGGGAATCCCACACCGGGGCCCAGTCACTATAGTAAGAAAGTCCAAAACATCCTCGACAAGACGACCAGAGCTTGGCCGCCGCACGCAGAGTCTTCAGACGTACTTTCTTAAAGAATTTGAAGGACCCAAATTTGTACATAAATCCAGTTTCCACTATACCTACTAGCATAGCTTTAAACATACTCCCGATCAATGTGTCATCTGGCGTTTGCAAGAGCATCCTACAGTTTTTTAGTTGGTAAGCCCATGTGTATAATTGTAAATCCGGCAATCCCATACCTCCTCTTTGAAGTTTTCGTCTAAGTTTTTTCCAAGAGAGGCGAATTCCCTTACTTGCCCAATTGAAGGAAGAGATCTTACCCTGAATTTTGAGCAGGTCTGCCCTTGCAACTTCCAGCGGTATGTTATTAAATAAGTAGGTATATTTAGGGAGAATGCACATTTTAACAAGATTGACTCTACCAAAGTGGGAGAGAGGAATACTCTGCCATCTCTTTAATAAGACATCCACCTCTTTAGAAACCCTGTCTAGGTTCACTTTTGGAATATTATCAGGATTTTGAGTAATTATGACTCCGAGATATCTGAGCTGTTTTGCAAAGATGTTCCTGTGATCGGGGATATTCGAAGCCATAATCTCGGTTTTTTTCAGCATTAATCTCATATCCTGAGAGATTCCCAAAAAGCTGGGCCTCGACCAGAAGCTCTGAGTAAGTGACCTCAACATTTGAAGAAAATAAGACCAGGTCGTCTGCATAAAGAGCTACCTTCCTTTCGAACCCGTTTGATACAAAAGGGGCTATCTTTATATTCTGCCGAAGACTTTGTGCAAAGGGTTTAATATATAAATCAAAAAGAATAGGAGATAGTGGGCAGCCCTGCCTAGTTCCTCGACCAATTCTGACCGTGGAAGATAAACTGCCATTCACCAAAATCTGAGCAGTAGATGACTTGTATATATTTTTAAGAACTACTCTGAACCCTGGATCAAACCCAAAAACCTTCAGAGCTCTATCTAGAAAGACCCAGCTCACACGGTCGAAGGCTTAAATCTGGAGGAGAGTCGGCCAAAAGTTGGGATCAGTTGGACACTACAGATAGCCTAGGGAATGACTCTTCCTATTACTTTATGGAGGCAGAAAAATCGCTCACAGGGCAACAATGTGATCAGCCTAGGAGACTAAAAGGGCAGTTAAGGGGAACCATACATAAGGGGTCTCTGTTAGGTATAGACACTACTGATTTGTCTCTAGAAGGGCCTACCATTGTGCCCGCACAAGGTAGAAGGTACAAACTGAGAGCTAGAACCCTTCTGGGGAAAGAGCTCCCTTTACACCCTTCTGCGCAGTTTACTCAGTTCGCACAGACCCCCCAGATTGCAGAGCCCGTAGTAAATCTCTATAAAAAACTAAATAAATCAGGGAAAATAACCCCAGTGAAAAGCAGGAAAAGGGACAAAAATCAATCCCTCCCAAAGATAACACCCTCACTGAGGTCTTATTTTTTTCGGTAAAATCCCAGATAAATAGTGACCTAGACAAACAGGCTATGCCACAGGGTGATAAATTGTCGACCTCAAGACCTGCTGTCCCGCTCTCAATAGATTTTCCATACTAGGTAAAAAGACTTCCAATACCTGCGGGATGGAGGGGGGAGAGAGGCCGCAGGGGAGCAATCAAATCGAGGGGGGAGAGACGAGGGGTGCCTTTCTAGATGGAGGGATGCCCAACCCTGAGGATGTAGAGCAGGGTGCAGAGCAGAGCCCCGCTACGATTCAAGGAATGTTAAAACACCTTTCGGCAGAGATTAGCGCCCGCTTTTCTACCTCAGAGCTTAACCAGAGGAAGATACAAGAGACCTGCTCTAACTTAGAGGAAAATTTGACAGCTCTAACAAACCGGATGGAAATGTTGGAAAAAAAAGTGGAAGAAATGGACCTGGTGGTTAAGGATACCTCTCAGGAAGTGGTGAGGCTCAGGGAGAGGGAGCGGGACCTCTCCGATAGGTTGGAAAGATTGGAAAATACTTCGAGAAGAAACAATATAAGGATTTTGGATCTGAAAGAAGGCCTGGAAGGTGATAATCTCAAAGCCTACGTAATAGACATTCTGATGAAAGCATTCCCACAGATTGCTTCAGTACCAGTCTGGGAAACTGAAATTCAGCGGGTTCACAGAGAGCCTTTTAAGTTGAACCCAGCACGAAAGAAACCAAGAAAGATCCTAGTCTTTATTCAGTCCTATCTTCTGAAAGAGCAACTTCTAGGGGCTGCCCTTAAACTTAAAACCATACAAGCTGGAGATGCCTCTTTCAGGATTCGGTCCGATATATCAAAGGTAACAGAGGACAGAAGATGGGAATTAGGGAAGCGGATGGAGGCTCTTAGAGAGCAGGGCGCACAGGTGCAGTTGAGGTTCCCTGCTTTCTTGAAAGTCCTCTGGGCTAACAAAATGTATAATTTTAGGTTTCCAGAGGAAGTGGATGGCTTTTTGACGCAAACTAAAAATACTTGCAGCTCCTAGGCGCGGATATAGGCTTAAGAAAACTTGGCTTTGATGGTATAGATTTTTTTTTTTTTCTTTATTTCTTTAGGACGGGAGAACTCCGACTCATAAGGCAACAGATGTTGCCAATGTGCTCCCACTTTTAAGCATATTTGTGACATTCTGTGATTAGAAACGTATCCCACTTTGTGAATTTATTTAAATGTCAATAACTCATATTAATCGTTAAATAATCATGTGTATCCATTGGTTGTATTACATAACATAATAAGCTGTAACTGGTCAGTGAAATGCCAAACAAATACTAAAGATTGGGATGTTTTGTCAATCCTGGCCACACCTCTGACTCCACCCACTGATCCAATCCTCAGGTTATTCCCACCCTCTGATTCTCCGCCCACAGTTCCCCTACTTTTTTTCCCCTACTTCGACCACTGCTCGGAAGTCATCTCAGAAACTGGTCAGACTGGTCTCCGCTGCAGCGCAATACTAATAAATAACTTGGTTTGCAGTCTCTACTGTCTAATCGACTCTTCATTATCTGGAAGGCCGAGAGGTGGTCGTGAGTGACCCGGGTGGCCCTAATCGGGTCACTTCCTTCAATACTCTACAAATTTCCTCCAAGTTTACCCTGATTGCTTTTGTTC
This sequence comes from Triturus cristatus, assembly GCF_964204655.1. Lineage (NCBI taxonomy): Eukaryota > Metazoa > Chordata > Amphibia > Caudata > Salamandridae > Triturus > Triturus cristatus. The sequence continues at coordinate 933,730,768 of NC_140580.1, read as the reverse complement.
CAAGCTACCAGAGTTGAACACGGGCTAATTAAGAGACTTTTGTGGTTCACCCTGACAGGGATTGTGGTTGTTGCTTGAGAAGGGTCTTTACCCACCTCAACCAAAAACCCAATTTCCTACACTATCATTGTACTGTATTGGGCACATGAAAGAGATGACATTATCCCTTACTTAAATTTATGCAAGTGCAAAAGTCTGAGAAGCCCAATTGCAGTCTATACTATCTCTCCATTACAGTGCATTGTCCTTTACGGTACACAAGGTTTTACATGTAGAGACTCTGCTAAAGTAATACAGAAAAAAACAGGTAGGGGAGAAGCGACCCTAAAGTCAATAAAAATCATACAATCAGTCAGTCAGTCAGTCAACTAAAACTTAACCGCACTAGACACTGGACAAGGGTTATTATGGAATTTACCCTGTAGGTAGGATATTGTACACAATTTCTGATAAGTTGCATAAATTATACCTCATTTTCACTCATTATTTAAGTTTCTATTTTGTAGGATTTTATTGCTATCGGTTTTTTTTCTCTGCTGATTAAAAAGGCGGCTTGAATTATACAGCTGAAATGTCTGTGTTCCTGCCTTTTCCCCTTTGCTCGTCAGCTCGCCAGTAAGCAGGCGTTTCATAAGTCAACACCCACGGATGCCATAAAGAAGTGAAAGCGCATATTTTGAGTTGTAGCCTAATATTTGTGGGTGGGTGAGTTTAACCCCTCCCCTGAGATGTTCTGACCACGCCCACACACTGTTGCTGGCCTAGCACTGCCTGGCCAGGACACCACTCGGTGTGTCAGATTTTACAAATTCCCAGGTATTCCATCTCCCCCCACGCCCCCCCACCAGCCATATCAGCGGGTGGAGGGGTGGCTGGGATGTGTTCGTCATTTCCCAATATACCGGCCCTGCCTTCTGAGCTCAGGGCAGGGGGCCAAGCTCCAGGCTCTGGATAAATCAACAGAGCAAAGGTGAAAGCACAGCAAAGAGACGGGAGCAGCATGGGGTGAGTGGGGGTACAGCCGGGGTGGTGGGAAAACGTGTGGCTGGGGGGCAAGAGCAAAGGTGTAAACAGAGCAAAGAGACGGGAGCAGCATGGGGTGAGTTGGGGTACAACCGGGGTGGTGGACAAAGGTATGGCTGGGGTGACACAAGGGCACGCCGGGGTTAAACCAAGATCACATTGGAGAAGTGTGGGGCACTGGAGGCATACAGGTTAAAATTTGAAGCGCTTCATACAATTTCACGTGATTATTTTATAAGCGCTTTGAAGAGGCCTCCGGATTGTCTATTAAAACAGTCAATGCCATCACGCATAGAAACGTGAAACAAGATTTTTGTATTTTACTTTTTGTAAACCACTTTTTTATATTTAAAAAAACCGTATTAAAAAAACCCGGATAATTTATTGTAAAAGCTACTCAGTGACAGCGTGTTTAAACAAATTCTGTGGCGATGGTGCGTTTACTATGCCTTGAGAATGCTTTTTATGGAGTTATTAGTTTGGTGTGAATATGTTTGTTTCTACTGATGGTCTTTACCTTGCGTCAAAAAAACATAAAGTGCCAAGAATGCCCTCATAGAGACAGTGGAATGCTGTCCCTGCCCTGGGTGTATCACGGCAGATGGCGCTGGCAGCACACTGGGGCAGATTTACAAGCCCCTTGCGACACTTTTACACAGCTGTTGCGTCACTTTTGTGACATCGGCAGCGTAAACAATGCGCCACTATGCGCAATATTTACAACGTGACGCATCTAGTGAGATGTGTCACGTTGTAAAGCCCTGCGCTACATTATACCTGCATCAGGTATAATGTATGCAGGGTGGGCGTTCCGTCGCACGGAAGCCCCGTAAAAGTGACACAGTGAAATCTACAAGATTTCACTGAATCACTTTTATGTCCCAGCTGTGTCAAATCCTTATGCCTGCTTGAAGCAGGCATAAGGAGTGACGCAGCATATAAGATATAGGGCACCCCTGAGCAGTGCTGGAGTTGCGTTGCGCTTGCGACACAACTCCAGAACTGCATCTCCCTTATGGCAACAGATGCATCACGCATCTGTCTATCCTTGCACCACGGTGCGCCGCATTGTAAATGCGGCGCATCCATGGTGGCGCAAGGGTTTTTTTGAGTCACGAAAAATAACTGGTGCATCCCTGCTAATATGCAGGGATGCACCATTTATTGTAAATCTGCCCCTCTGTGTTTAGTGATTTATAGTTTGACTAGAATTTTTTTCCCTGTGAGAGTGTGATCTATGAACCCTTTCTGAGTAAACTTCTGCCGATATGTGAATCCCGAAATCTTCTGCTGACATCCCATGTGAATGTTGAGTGTGTGTGTACAGTGAGCGTGTGATATTAGTATAACAGTAGGACTCCATGGGGCAGATTTACAAGCCCCTTGCGCCACTTTTGCGTCACTTTCCCCATGTTAGAAATGGCACAAAAGTGGTGCAAGGGCCTTGTAAATAAGCCCCTATGTGTGGGTGTGTTTGAGTCTCAGTACGGAATACATCTTGGATGCCCCTTGTTTGGTATTGCACCAAATGGAGGATGAAGACAGCTTTCCCAGACATTGGTAGTGTTTACCTGCGTCCCTGTGGCTGTAAGGTGGAGATCCAGACACTAAAGTGAGGAAGACCGAGATGGGAATACTTTCAGAAATTCCATGATGACTTTGTTAGAAAGATCCTGTTGATTAGTGCTTCCTGAGCAATACCATTTGGGTGATGGTAGGGGTGAGGGGTGGGACTGCAGTTTCTGTTGTTCAAGGTGAGGAAGTTTCTAAAGTAGGAATCTCTGTCCCTGATTACTTATTCAGGAAGGCTGATGACAGCCCATCGCAGAGCGCTCATTGTACCCATGTTTTTGGTACTCTTTGCTTGGAGCCTGCTCTGATGCCACCTGATTTGAGAAGCATCACTTTACACGAGGGCACAATGACATTTGAAAGGGAACCAACCCGAACTGCCCAAACTGCAGGGGCAGCTCCTCCGTTATGGCAGAGAAGCGTCGCCCCACTGCTGAAACCAGCAGACACATGTAAAATAAAATGATAAAGCAGTTATAAAATTGCTTTATTATTATTTTATTTTACTCCCGCAGCCGAGTCTAGAGGGCGGGGCCATCAGGAGCAGGAGAAGTGGTGGGCTCAGAGCACTGCCAGTGCGCATTTCAGTTTGACCGGCTGTCCACGGCCGGCCAAACTCACATGCACACATGGATATCTCCAGGCTATTGCTAGGAGATATCAGCAGGGCTCAGGAGCACGGGCTCACAGTCCCTGCCGGAGCATGGAGCAAGTCTGCTCCACCCAGTCCCTATGTGTTGCAAAGTCATCCTGTGCCCTGGGTACCCCCCAACTTTTTGCTGGCTGGTACTGGTGGTAACTCACTCTGACTGACCCTGGGCTCTGCCTAACCAGGCCCAGGGCCAGTGCCAAGCTGAAAGGAACACATTAGAATACAGTTAAAACACCTAACATACACTAGGGTACACTAAGGTACGGTGGGGTACCCCTGTAATTGGCATGACCTACCCCATAGGCCCCTAGTATATAATAGGGCAGGGGATTGAAACTACCTAGAAGTCCCCAGTACCCTGGGGCAGGCAGTTTAGAGGCCAGCAGCCTTTTTCTGCACTTGCATGTGTGCACTGCTGAAGCCTGAGGTCAGTTTAAAAGCAGCACTGGGCGCCAGGACTGCTTTTAAAAAGTAAATTGTGCCCAAACTCGACTTTGGTGGTAGGGGCACTTACAAATGGATAACCTACAATGTTTTGGCATATTAGGGACCCTTAGGTATCCCAGGGGTGGGGGGGGGGAGGTCAGGTATTTATAAGGTGCTCCCTTATAAAATTAGTTTTTATATGCCTGGGTTAAGTGAACTTTCACAGGTCACTCCGCACATTGTGTTAAAGTGCTGCTCAAATTCGACTTTGATGCTAGGAGCCCTGTGGAAGGAGGATCTGCAATATGTCTGCAGATTCAGAACCCCTAAAGTTTCCCCTAGTTTCACAGGGTGTGGGGGTCCTGTAGAAATTAGGGAAATACTTATAAAGTATGTTTTTATAAGCCCTGGTGCTAGAAAACTGGCCCACATCATTTTCCCCATTGCAAATCCCATGCCCTATAGGTTAACATTGCAGGAAGTTCTTATATAATAACTCCTGATAGAAAGGAGATAGATTTACCGTTCAAAGATTTCTCAGAATAGTGTTGCTAAATCCAACAATATCATATTGTTGAATTTCCCCTAAAGTCTACATACAAGAAGTTATAAGACTTTCTCGTTTGTAAGTCCAAATTCAGCTTTCCAGTGGTCTGCCCTGATTGGTCAGAGTTAAGTGGATTAGCCGGGCTGCCTTGAAGAGGTGATAAAGAGACCCTGGGGTTAACTAGCTCTGCTGGGAGGGCAGTGTGCTGTTCCATAGGAATGCCAGGCCAGGGGGAGGAGTCGTAACCATGGTCTTCAAAGGCAGAGGGATGGCCACAATGTCAGTTTTCACTTTACACTTTTGACCCTCACCAGACCTAGGATTAGGGAAGGTATGTGCAGAGGGTAGGGGGAGAGTCTATGGAAATAAGCCATCCTAGAGGGTGTGTTAAGCCAGCTCTTACCTGCTTGCTGGAAAATCAGACATTATGGATTTGGAAGATTTGATGCACTCTGGGAAAAAAATAATGCCACACTCTACAGGATGTGGTCATAACTATGAGGAGTTACCCTGCTCCCATTAGTCAGGAGTGACCGGCTGCTTCACCCAGAGAATTTTGAAAAAGTATCTGAGAGGGGCAGAGCCCTCCAGATCTGCTGCTTGAAACTGAAGAGAATCAAAAGGGTCTGTCTGCGCTGGAGATTTTGAAGTGCATTTCCAAAGGCCAGGACTCTGAGTTTGCGCCTTTTTGCACCATTGGAAACTACAGCCCTGTGGATCAAACCTGCTTCAAATGGACTAAAGAGTGAACTCCATGCAAGCTACAGGTTAACAGAGCTCACCTGGACATTCCCACAAAGAATTCCCAGCCTGGAGTACCAGTGGATTTGTAAGGGTTTTGTTCAAGTGGATTGCGGAATTGAAGATTCACACTTTCAAGGACCCTCTTGGAGATTCCAGAACCTTGGACTGTGTGTTGGATACTTTGGGACTCGCAAGCAGAACTTCAGGAAGGATTTCGAACTGAATCCCGCCTGCTGGAGAAGGCGGCACAGCACGGTGGTGAGATTCTCCAGAACAATTTCTAAAGGGTTCCCTGTCAGAGAAAACAAAATGACTAAAAGGGACTCTGTTGGTTTCTAATCACTAGAAAGTGACTAATCCTTAAAAAGTCATATCTATGGTTCCCTACAGTGGATTGTTTTTTGTTTTGGTGTCATTAAAAAGATAGAAATATTACCTATTTTTATAAATTGGTGTTGGATTTTTATTTTGTGTTGTGTCTTATTTACTGAAATGGTGTTTTTAAATGCTTCACATACCTGTCTTTGAAGTTAAGCCTGTCTGCTCGCAGCTAAGCTACCAAGGGTTGAGCATAGGAATAATTTTCTAAGACCTATGCTGAGTCCTACCATGTGTTAGTGGCCTTATTGCTAGTGGTAGACCTACATTTGCCCCTACCAATAATCCACTTTCCAACATTTGGTGCTCAGCGGTGTGGATGAGGACTTGCATTTAAAGCGTACACCTTTCAATAAAGTGAATTAAGATTGTAAAAATCCTCTAAATTGCCTTAGAACAAAACGTTTGAGTTTGATTTTTGGAATTTGGACTAAACTGTTTTTACTCCATTATTCAGATTTTTCCAAATTGTTCTAAGTCTGTTGTGCCTAGTTATTGTGACCCAAAACTAGGGAACCATGGAGCTGGACCTGGCTAAACTGTCCCAGTTCGCAGTGGGTGATCTTTGGGTACAGTGTAGGCTTAGGGGGCTGCCTGCTTCCAACAAGATTAAGAAGACAGCGTTGCTCCACATTCACTCCACAAAACAACATGGTTCCTGTGGAGATTCTCACATTTGAAAAAGCTGTGTTGAAAGAACTAGATTCACCCCACAGGGAGGCCCCTTACCATAATCTGACTGGGCACGAAACCCTGCTCTTGAAAAACCTCTCTGAGGATTCCACTATTACTGTCAAGCAGGCGGACAAGGGCGGGGCGATCGTAATCCAGTCCACAACAGATTACGAGATTGAATGCAGACGTCAACTCACAAATGAGAGATATTATACTCCCATAGCGTCTGACCCGACTCCCCGTCTTAAGACCACCATCTGCACCATGGTCTATGAAGCAGAAGCCAATGGCTGGATTACCCACAAAGAGGCAGAGTTCCTGATAACTCGGGAACCGAGGATCCCCTTTTTCTATACCCTCCCGAAAATCCATAAGGGCACGACTCCGGTCCCAGGACGACCGATTGTATCCGGCATTGGTTCGCTCCTCGAACCTCTGTCCAAATTTTGTGATCACTTTTTGCAACCCCTGGTACGTGACATACCCTCATTCATCAAGGACACCACTGATGTCCTCAAAATCATTGATGACTTTCCAGACACCAGTGCCATTAACTATCTTTTGACCTTGGATGTGGAGGCCCTCTACACCAACATCCCTCAGAGGGCCTCGTTGGCAGTCATTGAGTCAACACTACGGGCACTAGACTGGTCGTCACCCACACCAGTCACCTTTATCATTGAGTGTGCTGCCTTGGCTCTCACTGAAAACTTATTTGAATTTAACAAACAACTGTACCATCAGAGCCAAGGTACATCTATGGGTAGTACCTTCGCTCCCAGTGTAGCGTGCCTCTATATGGCTGATTTCGAGAAGAACGTGATCTCTTGTACATCTAACCCTTTCCATGACAACATCTCCCTTTGGAAACGATTTATAGACGATATACTCGTCTTTTGGCATGGCACACATACTGAGTGTATGAATTTCATACAGTGGATTAATGAGCAGAACGAGTTCCTGAAGTTCTCTCATACTATATCAGAACATTCGGTACCATTCCTGGACCTGAACATCACTCTTTTTGAAGGCACCCTCACTACAACATTGTACAAAAAACCCACTGACCGCAATAGTCTTCTGCGTTACGATAGCCACCACCCTAAAACATTGAGGGACAACCTGCCCTTTGGGCAATTCCTACGCATTAGACGTAATTGCACTCAGTTAACAGACTACAACTCAGAAGCTAAGTTACTATCATCCAACCTGAGGGCCAGGGGTTACCCACCTAGGTGTATCGGAAACTCTATGAAAAGGGCCAGGAATAACCCACGGGAGGCACTACTGGTAACACACACCAAACCCGAAACCGATATTTTGACCTGTGTCACGTCATTTACATCTGATTCAAGTAGGATCAGAAAGATCATTTTGAACAACTGGGGTATTCTAGACAAGGGGAATCTTAACATACCCAAACCCAGATTTGCCTACAGACGCACACAAAACATCAAAGACCTACTTGTCCACACTAGACCTAGACTGCGCACCCTTGGTCCACAAAGGACGATATGGGAGCTACCACCAGTTAAGGGCCATTTTCCATGCGGTTCGTGTGTAGTGTGTAAACTGACTAACACCTACAAGGACATAACTTTTAAGAACAACTTCCACTGGACACTAAACAGACACACGAATTGCAACACTAAGAACTGCATATATATGATTAGGTGTCCGTGTGAGTTGGTATACATAGGCATGACAACGCGCATGGTGAAGACCAGGATAATGGAACACAAGAGTAACATACGATGTCAGAGAGTGACCACCAAACTCTACACCCATTTTAAAACGATGCAACACCAGACAGACTCCATCAACTGGGTGGTCCTAGAGTCACACCCTCAGATGTCTCAAAATGCATTGTTTAAACTTGAGCAAAGATGGGTCCTTAGAATATCTTCACATCTAACTGGTCTGAACGACGACATCCCATGGTCCACACTCATTGGGTAAGCATGCTCCTGGGTAGGACCTGTGACCCTTCCTGAACACACTACGTGTGCCTGTTACTCCCACGACCACCTAGGCCAACCCTGTTAACTTTCATGCGGACCTTACCACCTTAGCAGTGACATTAACTGAGAATACACCTTTAATAGATCATAAACCTTTTTCACTGCATCAAAATAGATACACAATATTGGTATCTTATTTTTTCGTTTTCGTTTTATGTGCCTCCCCCTGTGTGGTTTTTTATGTGTCTGTCCCCTTTGCGGATAGTTGCCGCCGTGTTTTTAGACCCCTATTCACGGGTTACACCCCCGTATATATTTTTTGTAGGACATTGATACTTCATCATGGCCCCCCCGACCACCACCACTACCCCGATTTTTTATATTTTGTCCTCGGTATTGAGTCTGGTCACTCACCCTTTACCTTGCTTTAATCCATATCGCTATGGCAACCTATTCTGTGAGTACATCTAGCCACGAAGAATCACTTCCTGACTCATACCTGATATCGATAGTTATTCACTCTACCTGTTCCAATATGGCCGCCTCTCAATCCCCAACCAATGGGATTGATACAACCGCTATGGCAACCTATTGCGTGAGTACACCTACCCACGAAGAATTACTTCCTGACTCACACCGGATATCGTTAGTTTTTCACTCAACCTGTTCCAATATGGCCGCACCTCAATCTATTCCCCGACCAATGGGATTGAGACATCCGTGGTCATGTGACGTAATTGGCGTCTCCCGATATCCTTATCTGGCGAAGACCGGCACTAGACGGAACCCATCCCAGGTCCGGCGGTAGGGGTAGGTCTTTCATCCCACGCGTCGCACGACGCAGGTGAGTGCATCGGGTTCCACTGCGCCGTTTTCCATAAGGTGAGTTTGGATACTTTTAGGGGGCTTCTTGGCGCCTCCTTGACTTCAATGGCACCTCGAGCGAGAACGTCCTGCTCTGACCCATCCGCTACCAGGGGCTATGGCGATCGCCCCCTATTTTGCTCTTGAGCCTTCCGTAACAACCCAGTTACTGACTTCACTGACCATTCCTGGGCGGCGGCACACCTTGGCCCCTGAGCATGAGGGTTATCACGGCTGCACACCTAATCGCTCATGTTAGTACCTTTTGAAATTCAAGGCTGTCATCACCCTCCAACACTCTACTCACCACTTGGATTGCCGGGACGATCATGCCACTGTAGATTTTGTCCATACTTGGTGTTCATATTCGCTCTTCCCGTTTTTTTACCGCAGGACCCACGTTGGGAGTCCTTTTACCCGCCGGAGACTGCTGCAAGATTGCCTTGCTTACGCAAGAGGTGAGTTCTCCACCTCCTCTCTGTCCCCGCACCTAGTCCTGTCTCTTGATTTGTCCCGTCCTTGGAGACCTTCCAGTACCCGCCCTGGGAGCTTCTCCCTATGAGACTCTCGATGATTTCAGCTCATTATGTTATGTGTGTATTGTTTATCCTTACAGTATTTTGTCATGTGTTTTCTGTCTCCAATCTTTCCATAGGTTACTTCTGAGCACCTCTCGGGTATGTAACACACACATACCTTGTTGTAGATAGTTTATGTTTTTTTGATCCTGACGAATTGCCGTGACCACTTACTGGCTTTATAGGCAAGAAACATGTTGATTCTTTTGAGAGTAGGGCATACACAACTAGCATCATAACCACTAGTAGCTATCCCCACCTCACGTTTTCCATTTCTTTTAATTAGGCTGTTTACCACTCTATTAAATACATTTTTTGTGGAATAACAGTACCTATTTTATCCTTACACCACATCTACACATTCTAGGGCCCCTTACCCCCACAGCACCCTTCGGCAGGAACAGAAGATCCCCGCCAAAGAGCCCCATTATTGGGAGCCCGTCAGGAATTGCAGCGCCGACCTGATGAGGGGCAGGCTCAAATGATGAAGCATGACACCTAGCTTGCTGGGTGTGTGAGGGCCCTAGTTCCAACTAAAGGGTTTCCCCCTATCCATGACATACGACATTTTTTGCTGAAATCACAACTTTCTCTTCACTGACCTGAGGAACTTTGTACCCTTTTTGTCTCATCAGTCGTTTGGGTATGTACACTGGACCTCGTTAAACTTACCCACCTATCCCTCCCTTTGTTGACATTTATAAGGTGCTCCCTTATAAAATTAGTTTTTATATGCCTGCTAAATCCAACAATATCATATTGTTGAATTTCCCCTAAAGTCTACATACAAGAAGTTATAAGACTTTCTCGTTTGTAAGTCCAAATTCAGCTTTCCAGTGGTCTGCCCTGATTGGTCAGAGTTAAGTGGATTAGCCGGGCTGCCTTGAAGAGGTGATAAAGAGACCCTGGGGTTAACTAGCTCTGCTGGGAGGGCAGTGTGCTGTTCCATAGGAATGCCAGGCCAGGGGGAGGAGTCGTAACCATGGTCTTCAAAGGCAGAGGGATGGCCACAATGTCAGTTTTCACTTTACACTTTTGACCCTCACCAGACCTAGGATTAGGGAAGGTATGTGCAGAGGGTAGGGGGAGAGTCTATGGAAATAAGCCATCCTAGAGGGTGTGTTAAGCCAGCTCTTACCTGCTTGCTGGAAAATCAGACATTATGGATTTGGAAGATTTGATGCACTCTGGGAAAAAAATAATGCCACACTCTACAGGATGTGGTCATAACTATGAGGAGTTACCCTGCTCCCATTAGTCAGGAGTGACCGGCTGCTTCACCCAGAGAATTTTGAAAAAGTATCTGAGAGGGGCAGAGCCCTCCAGATCTGCTGCTTGAAACTGAAGAGAATCAGAAGGGTCTGTCTGCGCTGGAGATTTTGAAGTGCATTTCCAAAGGCCAGGACTCTGAGTTTGCGCCTTTTTGCACCATTGGAAACTACAGCCCTGTGGATCAAACCTGCTTCAAATGGACTAAAGAGTGAACTCCATGCAAGCTACAGGTTAACAGAGCTCACCTGGACATTCCCACAAAGAATTCCCAGCCTGGAGTACCAGTGGATTTGTAAGGGATTTGTTCAAGTGGATTGCGGAATTGAAGATTCACACTTTCAAGGACCCTCTTGGAGATTCCAGAACCTTGGACTGTGTGTTGGATACTTTGGGACTCGCAAGCAGAACTTCAGGAAGGATTTCGAACTGAATCCCGCCTGCTGGAGAAGGCGGCACAGCACGGTGGTGAGATTCTCCAGAACAATTTCTAAAGGGTTCCCTGTCAGAGAAAACGAAATGACTAAAAGGGACTCTGTTGGTTTCTAATCACTAGAAAGTGACTAATCCTTAAAAAGTCATATCTATGGTTCCCTACAGTGGATTGTTTTTTGTTTTGGTGTCATTAAAAAGATAGAAATATTACCTATTTTTATAAATTGGTGTTGGATTTTTATTTTGTGTTGTGTCTTATTTACTGAAATGGTGTTTTTAAATGCTTCACATACCTGTCTTTGAAGTTAAGCCTGTCTGCTCGCAGCTAAGCTACCAAGGGTTGAGCATAGGAATAATTTTCTAAGACCTATGCTGAGTCCTACCATGTGTTAGTGGCCTTATTGCTAGTGGCAGACCTACATTTGCCCCTACCAATAATCCACTTTCCAACATTTGGTGCTCAGCGGTGTGGATGAGGACTTGCATTTAAAGCGTACACCTTTCAATAAAGTGAATTAAGATTGTAAAAATCCTCTAAATTGCCTTAGAACAAAACGTTTGAGTTTGATTTTTGGAATTTGGACTAAACTGTTTTTACTCCATTATTCAGATTTTTCCAAATTGTTCTAAGTCTGTTGTGCCTAGTTATTGTGACCCAAAACTAGGGAACCATGGAGCTGGACCTGGCTAAACTGTCCCAGTTCGCAGTGGGTGATCTTTGGGTACAGTGTAGGCTTAGGGGGCTGCCTGCTTCCAACAAGATTAAGAAGACAGCGTTGCTTAAGTCCCTAATGGCCTGGGCTGGGGTAGCTGAAGAGACTCAAGGGGGGATGGAGGGTGAGCCCTCCAACCTCACCCCAGAGGGAGGTGAGGATGATGCCTCTTCCATTGTTTCTAGTGTTAGCCATAATATTCCATGTGGTGGGAGGGGGGAAGAGTCCCTTACTCAGGAAGCACCACTGTCCCTTGCCGAGAGACAGCTTAAGGCTCAATTAGCTTTGAAAGCTTTGGAGCAGACGAAACTGGAATTGGCTGAGAAGAGATGGGAGAGGGAGGAGGCGTTCAAAAGACATGGTGGCAGTGAAAATGATGAAGATTTTGAAATGTCCAGGGGTGGTGCATTTGATCCTAAACTTTCCAAGGGTAAAGTGCCCAAGTACACTGAGGGGGATGACATTGACAAGTGGCTAGCAGCTTTTGAGAGGGCCTTTAAAATGAGTAGGTATTGGGGTGCTCTCCTGTGGCAGTTGGTTCCAGTAGCTGGGAGGGATAGGCTCCTGACCCTGAAGGGAGAGGATACAGAATCATACCAGCAGATGAAGGTATGCTTAGTCAAGAGATTTGGTCTGACTCCAGAGCAGTACAGGGTGAAGTTTAGAGGCACCCAGAAACTGAGTTCAAAGTCTTGGGAAGACTTTGTTACATTTCAGTGAAGGCACTAGAAGGCTGGATTGTTGGTAACACAGTTGACTCATATGAGGGGATTGTATAGTTTGTTTTTGAAATAGCATATTTTGACTCATTGTGCAGAAGAGAAGTTACACCAGTATCTAGTGGACTCTAAGCTGACAGACCCCAGAGAGCTGGGAGAAGCAGCTGATGAGTGGGTAAGAACCCGGGTTTCCATTCAGCACCAGGGGGGTGACCAGAAGAAAGAGGACAGGTCCTTCCCCAGGGGAAAGCCCAGGGAAAGGAAGGTCAAAACCAGGAGTCCTCCAAAGGCCCACAAAAACCTGCACAAGGAGGGGGGGGGGGGCGAGCCAACCCAAATTCAAAGGGATGGGGTATCAGGGAAAGAATGGTTGGTTCTTTGATCCCTCAAAGGTGGGTATGTGCTTTGACTGTAACCAGCCAGGGCACAAACAGGGAGATGCTGTCTGCGCCAAGAAGCTCCCCCCCTAAGGGGCCATCCACAGGGATTGCCAGTGTAAGTGAAGGGGTGGAGAGTGCTGTCCCCAAGATGGGTAGTCAGGTGGCGGAAGCAACCGTAGTGTCCCTGGGTGGGTTGAATATTGCAACCCTTGCTGCCTTACCTCCAAACATGGACAAGTACAGGCAGAGGCCTAAAGTGAATGGGACTCAGGTTGAGGTGACAGGTTGAGGCGATCAGAGATACAGGGGCTAGTGTAACTATGGTCCTGGATGAGCTGGTGCCTCCAGGGAGGTTGCTACCTGGTGAGTTTCACCAGGTGACTTATGCAGACAGCACTACCAGACTCCCTCCTATGGCTGTGGTGGATTTGCAATGGGGAGGTGTGACAGGCCCTATGAAGGTAGCTGTGTCAAAGGTGCTCCCAGTCAAGTGTTTACTGGGCAATAATCTTAAAGCCTCTGTGTGGTCGGAGGTGGAGAGAGGACTCCATACGAAAATATTGGAGCTCCCTGAGTGGGTATATGCTGTGACTACGTCACAGACTAGCCAGAAGGGAGGAGCTTGACACTTGGACCCTGGAACAAAGGGCCAAGCATCCAAGGACAAGGGCACTGGGTCTGGTGAGCCAGCCCAGGGAACTCCAGAGATGCAGGAATAATCTAACCCTGATGGGGAGGATCTGGCCTTTGAGGGAGGGACTCCATCCCTGCCAGAGCTGTCAGATTTGGCAGAACTGACAGGAGCAGGTGGACCCTCCAGAGAGGAGTTCAGTAAGGGACAGCATGACTGTCCCACCCTTGAGGGCTTGAGGCGGATTGCTTCTAAGCAAGAGGAGGGGGATGACAATGGGTTTCACAAACTCTACTGGGAAGATGGACTGCTTTATACTGAGGCCAGAAACCTAAGGAGGGGGCCACCAGAAGGTTGGTGGTGCCCCAGAAGTACAAAGAGTTCATCCTGACTTTGGGTCATGATATCCCCTTGGCAGGACATTTGGGACAGACAAAGACATAGAACAGATTGGTGAACCATTTCTACTGGCCCCATATGTCTGAAAAGGTAAAGGACTTGTGTAGCTCCTGTGCCACCTGTCAGGCCAGTGGAAAGGCAGGGGGCAAGTCAAAGGCTCCCTTAATACCACTGCCAGTGGTTGGGGTTCCTTTTGAAAGGGTGGGGATGGACATTGTTGGTCCCCTGGACCCACCTACTGCATCAGGGAATATGTCTATCTTAGTGGTAGTTGACCATGCCACTAGATACCCTGAAGCCATAACCCTTAGAACAATCGGTGCTCCTGCAGTGGCTAGAGCACTACTTGGTGTGTTCACCGGAGTGGGTTTTCCAAAAGAGGTGGTGTCAGATAGGGGCACGAACTTCCTGTCCAGTTATCTGACTGCTATGTGGGATTAGTGTGGTGTCAACTACAAGTTCACCACCCCCCATCACCCACAAGCAAATGGTCTTGTTGAGAGATTCAACAAAACGCTGAAGGGCATGATAAATGGGTTGTCAGAGACACTCAGGAGGAGATGGGATGTTTTCCTGCCATGCTTACTGATTGCCTACAGGTAGGTGCCACAGAAAAGGGTTGGTTTCAGTCTCTTTGAGTTGTTGTTTGGACACCCTGTGAGGGGGCCATTGAGCCTGTTGAGAGAGTCTTTAGAGAAGCCTCTTAAAGAAGCTAAGAACAATGTGCTTGACTATGTGCTAGGCCTGAGACCTAGAATGGTAGAGTACATGTACAAGGCAAACAGGAAACTGGAGGCCAGCCAGGAGCTCATGAAGCACTGGTATGATCAAAATGCTACTATGCTACACTAGTACTAGGGTACTCTCCAGGACAATTGGTGTGGGTGTTGGAGCCTGTGGCTCCCAGGGCCCTCCATGACAAGTGGAGTGGGCCCTATCCAATCTTAGAAAAGAAGGGTGAGGTCACCTATTTGGTTGACCTTGGCACCCCCAGGAACCCTCATAGCATCCTGCGTGTGAATAGATTGACAGGGAAGACATGACCATGTTACTGATCACTGATGAGGGTGTGGAGGAGGAAACAGCCTGTGCCCGACCTCCTCTCCGCTAATGTGCAAGATAGGTCAGTGGAGGGAGTTGTGCTCTCTCCCAAGTTGACAGACCAGCAGCACAGAGACTATAAGCAAGTGCTGGAGCAGTTTGCTGGCCTGTTGTCTTTGACCCCGGCATTACTGAGTGGTGTGTGCACCACATTGACACTGGTGACAGCCTACCTGTCAAAAATAAACTGTACAGGTTGTCTGACCATGTCAGAGCCAGCATTAAAGCTGAGGTTGCTAAGATGCTGGAACTGGGGGTAATTGAACCGTGTGAGAGTCCATGGGCCAGTTCAATGGTACTGGTACTTAAACATAATCCTCAGGGGTGACCCAAGGAGTTAAGGTTCTGTGTGGACTACAGAGGATTGAATGCAGTCACAAAGACTGACACTCACCCTATACCTAGAGCGGATGAGCTCATTGTTGGGTTAGGGGCTGCTAAGTACCTGAGTACATTTGATTTGACTTCAGGTTACTGGCAGATTGCCCTCACTGATGGAGCAGTCAGCATTCTCCACCCCAGAGAGACATTATCAGTTCAAGGTAATGCCCTTTGGATTAAAGAATGCACCTGCCACCTTCCAAAGGTTGGTGAACAGGGTCTTGTCTGGGTTGGAACAGTTCAGTGCAGATTACCTGGATGATATAGCTGTATACAGTTCTACCTGGGGGGATCACTTAAGCCACCTAAGGGAAGTGCTTCAGGCCATACAGCAAGCAGGCCTGATTATTAAGGCAAGCAAGTGCCAAATAGGGCAGAGTTCTGTGGTGTACCTGGGCCACCTGGTAGGTGGGGGCCATGTACAGCTTCTCCAAGCTAAAATCCAAACTATGTTCGATTGGACAGCTCCTGTTACCCAGACTCAGGTCAGGGCATTCCTTGAATGACAGGGTACTATAGAAGGTTTTTTCAAAATTATGGGACCATTATGGGGCCCCTAACAGAACTCACTTCTAAAAAGAGGCCCAAAAAGGTGATTTGGACCCCAGAGTGTCAGAAGGCTTTTGACACTCTGAAAGCTGCTATGTGTTCAGCACCAGTGTTACTGGCCCCTGACTACACAAAAGTAGTTCAGACAGATGCTTCAGATCAAGGGATTGGGCAGTGTTGTCACAGCTAAATGAAGGGGCCTTGATCAGCCAGTTGCCTTTATTAGTAGGAGGCTTTTTCCCAGAGAGCAGAGATGAAGTGCCATTGAGAGAGAAGCTTTTGCTGTGGTGTGGTCACAGAAAAAGTTGAGACCATATTTGTTTGGGACTCACTTTCGTGTTCAAACTGTCCACAGACCTCTCAGATGGCTCATGCAGATGAGAGGGGAGAATCTTAAGCTGTTAAGGTGGTCCATTTCCCTACAGGGGATGAACTTTACAGTGGAACCCAGACCTGGGGTTGCCCATGCCAATGCAGATGGACTTTCCAGGTTTTTCCACTTAGCTGATGAGGACTACCAGGGTGTAGGTTAGTAACCCATCACCTTTCGTTTGGGCGGGGGGCTATGTTGCAAAGTCATCCTGTGCCCTGGGCACCCCCCAGCTTTTTGCTGGCTGGTACTGGTGGTAACTGACTCTGACTGACCCTGGGCTCTGCCTAACCAGGCCCAAGGCCAGTGCCAAGCTGAAAGGAACACATTAGAATACAGTTAAAACACCTAACATACACTAGGGTACACTATGGTACGGTGTGGTACCCCTGTAATTGGCATGACCTACCCCATAAGCCCCTAGTATATAAAAGGGCAGGGGATTGAAACTACCTAGATGTCCCCAGTACCCTGGGGCAGGGCAGTTTAGAGGCCAGCAGCCTTTCTCCGTACTTGCATGTGTGCACTGCTGAAGCCTGAGGTCAGTTTAAAAGCAGCACTGGGTGCCAGGACTGCTTTTAAAAAATAAATTGTGCCCAAACTCGACGTTGGTGGTAGAGGCACTTAAAAATGGATGACATACAATGTTTTGGCATATTAGGGACCCCCAGGGTCTCTCCTAGGTATCCCAGGGGTGGGGGGGGGGGGGGGGGGGGGGGTGTCAGGTATTTATAAGGTGCACCCTTATAAAATTAGTTTTTATATGCCTAGTTTAAGTGAACCTTCACAGTTCACTCCTCACATTGTGTTAAAGTGCTGCTGAAATTCGACTTTGATGCTAGGAGCCCTATGGAAGGAGGATCTGTAATATTTCTGCGAATCCAGAACCCCTAAAGTCTCCCCTAGTTGCACAGGGGGTGGGGGTCCTGTAGAAATTAGGGAAATACTTATAAAATATGTTTTTAAAATCCCTCGTGCTAGAAAACTGGCCCAAGTTATTTTCCCCATTGCAAATCCCATGCCCTATAGGTTAACATTGCAGGACGTTATTAAATAATAACTCCTGATAGGAAGGAGATAGAGCTACCGTTCAAAGACTTCTCAGTATAGTATTGCTAAATCCAACAATACCATATTGTTGAATTTCTCCTAAAATGTACATACAAGAAGTTATAAGACTTTCTCGTTTGTAAGTCCAAATTCAGCCTTCCAGTGGTCAGCCCTGATTGGTCAGAGTTAAGTGGATTAGCCATTTGCCGTGAAGAGGTGATAAAGAGCCCCTGGGGTTAACTAGCTCTCCTGGGAGGGCAGTGTGCTGTTCCATAGGAATGCCAGGCCATGGGGAGGAGCTGTAAACCATGGTCTTCAAAGGCAGAGGGATGGCCACAGTGTCAGTTTCGACTTTACACTTTTGACCCTCACCAGACCTAGGATTAGGGAAGGTATGTGCAGATGGTAGGGGAAGAGTCTATGGAAATAAGCCATCCTAGGGGTGTGTTTAGTCAGCTCTTACCTCCTTGCTGGAAAATCAGCCATTAAGGATTTGGAAGATTTGATGCACTCTGGGAGAAAATAATGTGACACTCTTCGGGATGTGGTCATAACTATGAGGAGTTACCCTGCTACCATTGGTCAGGAGTGACCTACTGCTTCACCCAGAGAATTTTGAATAAGTATCTGAGAGGGGCAGAGCCCTCCAGATCTGCTGCTTGAAACTGAAGAGAATCAGAAGGGTCTGTCTGTGCTGGAGATTTTAAAGTGTTTTGCACCATTGGAAACTACAGCCCTGTGGATCAAACTTGCTTCAAAAGGACTAAAGAGTGGACTCCCTGCAAGCTACAGGTTAACGGAGCTCACCTGGACATACCCACAAAGAATTCCCAGCCTGGAGTACCAGTGGATTTGTAAGGGTTTTGTTCAAGTGGATTGCGGAATTGAAGTTTCACACTTTCAAGTACCCTCTTGGAGATTCCAGAACCTTGGACTGTGTGTTGGATACTTTGGGACCCGCAAGCAGAACTTCAGGAAGGAGTTCTAACTGGACCCCACCTGCTGGAGAAGGCGTCACAACACAGTGGTGATATTCTCCAGAACAATTTCTAAAGGTGTCCCTTTCAGAGAAAACAAAATGACTAAAAGGGACACTGTTGGTTTGTAAGCACTAGAAAGGGACTAATCTTTAAAAATTCATATCACTGCTTCCCTAAAGTGGATTCTTTTCGTTTTGGTGTCATTTAAAAGAGAATAATATTACCTATTGTTATAAATTGGTGTTGGATTTTTATCTTGTGTTGTGTCCTAATTATTTATTGAAATGGTGTTTTTAAATGCTTTACATACCTGCCTTTGAAGTTAAGCCTGTCTGCTCGCAGCCAAGCTACCAAGGGTTGAGCATAGGAATAATTTTCTAAGACCTATGCTGATTCCTAGCATGTGTTAGTGGCCTTATTGCCAGTGGCAGACCTACATTTGCCCCTACCAATAATCCACTTTCCAACATCATGCTGGGTAATATCAGCATGAGAGTAGTGTCTGGATCGATGCAGGGGAATCTGGGAGCCTGTGTGAGAATCGGAGCTGAAGAGGCGACGAGGTGGCGAATGTCAGGCTGCAGGTAAGGTTTGTTTAAATGTTTATTCCGCCCCGACGCTGCCCCACTGATTTTCCCTGCCTGCGGCCGCAGCTGCCAAATTGGGTCTGAAGCATTGGACAGTGGATCTATATCCCATTTCTAGAAATTGTGTTTAATGTTGGGATCAACCACTCCACTTTGTTCTAGTTCCAAGCACTTCATGTGACCAAAGAAGGGCATGCTCCACAGAGTATTAAAAAAACAGCTGTGTGACCAGAGCTGGTGTCTGCCTCATAGCCAGTTTCCAAGAGATGAAGGGACAGCTCTAGAAGACTGTTCTTTTTGCTGGTGGAGCTGAGGTCCTGCCTAGTGCCGGAGGCTTGCCTGCCTGCTGAGAGAGGGAAGGAGAGACTATTAATAAGAAGAAGCCCAGTGTACTGCTCACATGAGGAACACCCATAGAAAGCAGATTACCTGAAAGAAGAGAGCCAGGAGTAACCCAGCGAGGAGCAACCCATGCTGTGAATAGGTCTGCTCGTATCTATCCACAGTTTCTGCTGAGAACTGCCTACAAAAGACTTCACAACTTTAATAACCATTTGTCTGCCTGGTAGCCATTGCGGGCTGCCATGAAGGAAGACACTGTATAACCGTTGAGTGTGAGCCACATCTGCCTTGAGACAGGACCTGCCTGTATTTAGCCAGATAAGGGGTGAAATTGCCAAAGATTCTGTGGCCGCTGCAACAGCCGCTGCAGAACCAACATGCAAGTAATGTGGACTTTAAATAATTGTATCTCTTGATTGGCTGTTGAGTTATTAGCTTCCAACACTATTTTCCAGAGAAATTTGTGACAGCTTACCCTCACTACTTAAGACTCAAGTGCAGAAAGAGTTATATGTGGCCCAGTTTGCAGAGCCATAACAGGGGAGACACCAGTGGCAAACACCCCCCTACCTCCATAATTTGGGCCCTAGTGCCTCTGTATGCCCTATGGCCCCAAACAGGATCTGACAAGGGGTCAAAATGCCAGTGTATGAGATGGCATATAAAGTTAGCGCACAGGAGCGGTCGCATTGGTGGGGGCACAACCTTGTTTGGCATTGGATTTAGGATTATAAGGACAGATGTACTAAGCATTACAACAGTTGCAAATGGTCTAATTCGGCATGTGTGACAATTAAGATGTTTTTTCTTATGTACTAATAGCATTTTATGAGATGGAAAACTCTTCAGTCTCCTAAAATGGGATTCCCAATGGATAACAATTCGGTATCTGGTGCGGGCGCCAGCAGGCATCCCTCCCAAATACTGAATTGGCACCCTATGCATCAGTTACCAACCCCTAGAAGGAGATGGTAAAATTTTCGCAAAAGAGAAGGGACCCTTCCCCATTGTGACTGTAAAAAAAAAGGTTTATTGAAGAGTAGGCATTGATACAGGGGACCACTGCCAGTCCTTAAACAAACATAGAACAGTAAATGTTTGTTTTTAAACACAGTCTAGTTTCCTTTTATGAACAAGCATTGGCAATGTCAATAGGTCTTGCCTTTGGGACTCAGTAGCCTTGTCAGTGTGTTTTTGCCATGCTATGCAGCATACCCGAGGCTCTACAGTGTGGCTAAATAAAAAGAAGCCTATTGTGTCAAACTCTGATCGGCAAAAAAAAAATGTGTGTGAAAGGGTTTTTGTGGGGGTTAGGGGAAGTAACAAGGGCAGGAGGTTTAGTAGCATGAGGGGCAAAGCAAGTGGAGTGGTGAAGGAGTGTAGGATGCGGGGGTGGAAGCAACACAGGGCTATGGAACCAACATGGAGGGTGAGGGAAGGGGGAAGCAACATGGAGGGTGTGTAGGGGGACAAACAGGCGAGGAGAAGAGCAATGTGTAGCGTGGGTGGAGGGAAAGGAAAGCACATGGATGAGAGAGAGAGCAATATGGAGCTGGGAAGATGAGAAGCAGACAGGCAAGAAAGTAATGTGGATGTGGCAGCAAAGGATGGTGAGCGCATCATGGAGGAAACGGGGAAAGCACATGAGCGAGAGAGAACAGTTAATAGAGAGGGGAATAGAAGCACACGAGGGAGACAGCTGGAAAAAACAGGCATTCTCATAGAGTGATTAAAAAAAGAAAAAAAACTAGTGTCTGAAAATGCCAGCAGTGGAAGGGCACAGTAATGCCTATATGCTCCAGGGGAGGGATAAACGCAACAAGAGTAAGGAAATTCCATGCATGCTAATGAACAAAAAACAAGCAAATGAGAGTGACAATGAAGTCAACCAATTGTAAATAATCGGCAGACTCCTAAGCTGACTTTAAACTAACAATACACCTTGCAACAGACAGCCCCTTTACTGTGTAGTAGGCAAGACAAGAAAATAGCTGCATTAAAAAAAGTTTTCTTTATTATAGACATTCACAAACATTGGTTGACCACTGCAGGCTAAAATCCCTGTGATGGCCTCCAATTGTAGTGATTAGCAATTTGAGATTCATTTCATTAACATTCATGAGGTAGGTCAAATTCTGACCCACTATGATTCATAATTGTAAGTACTGACCTGTTAGTACATATGTAGGTTCTTAAAATTATTTAGTGGTCTCAAATTGTGAACAGTATTTTGCAACTAGTAAAGAGTACATCTGATGCTTAGTTCCCTCTCTAAAAATATTGGGAATATTCCTTTCACTCAAGTCCACCATTGAATTTTGTATGCCCGGTTTTAGAGCAAAATATAACATCAGAAGCATGGAGATA
This sequence comes from Triturus cristatus, assembly GCF_964204655.1. Taxonomy (NCBI): domain Eukaryota; kingdom Metazoa; phylum Chordata; class Amphibia; order Caudata; family Salamandridae; genus Triturus; species Triturus cristatus. The sequence continues at coordinate 933,709,075 of NC_140580.1, read as the reverse complement.
CACCCAGGCTGGGGGGAATCACTGCACTTGAAGGTCATCATGGTATACCATGGGTATGAGTAAAGTCTAGCTACATGCAGAGTGGAGTTGGTGGCTGTTGGGTCGGAAATGTCCCCTGCATAGTAAAGGATGTATGCCACTGCCCTGAGTGCCCCAGCTGCAACGATAGCTGGATGCTTGGTACTGAATGTTGGTCAAGGGTGAACATGGATCATGGTATGTACCATGACCTAGGCCTGTCTCAGAGTAGTGCAGTCTGTTTAGACTGGGAGGTGTGCACCAAATACTACCCTCTGAAAGGTATTTGGCTAATGCTCTTTCCAAGATTTTTCTGAAACGTTATTAGTGTTTGAAAGAAAAAAAAACCATAAAAAGCAGTTACATGTAGAAAATAAAATTGGCATCATCATGATTCAAACAAATGCAATGTGGTAATTCAGTTACATATCTGGGGAAGTTTCCAAGGTAAAGCATTTTACACATGATTTATGTGATTGTAGGTCAGCTTATTTGTGGTTCAGAACCCACCAAGAAAGGGGGATTTAGTTATTCGCATCAATACAGGTTTTGAGTCTTATCGAATTCCCATTAGAATCAGTTGCAAAACCATTAGAAGTTTGTTTGCTGAGGTACATTTGTAGTGGGGCCCAGATATCTTTTGGCTTGCACCTTGTGAGAAATCGGGATTCTGGTTGATGAAGGTAAAACCCTACCCAAGCAGCAACCACAATTCTTGTCAGCGTGAAATATAAGCAAACCCCAAATTAACCTGCGTTTAATCCTCTGGCAGCTTGGCACGAAAGCAGTAAGGCTTAACTTGGACAAAAAGATCAATTGATTGACGTAATGCTGAACAATGTTAGGCATTCCCCTCCAGTACAGAGATCTGGGCCTAAATCCATAGTTGTTTTGATCAACATGTCATTCCAGTTTGAAATCATAAGAAAAACAATTCAGTCTTGACCCTGCTCCCCAATGGGACAGTCAAGCCCGAACTGCCAGGCCAGGTCCTCCCTGGACCAGAAACAAGCATCCTGGGACCAGTTTTGGTGTATCACCCTTTATCAGCCAGGCTAGCTTGACTCCAGTAGCATAGCGAGCACGGGACTCAAGTATGGGCATACCCTTTCCACTTGTTGTGACAAATGCAAAAATAATAATGGATGGACCGAATGATAAACAATGTCAAACATTCACCCCAGTGCAGGGATCTGGACCTAAATCCATCATTTCCTTGTCCACCACACCATTCCAGTTTGGACCTAGACATATGCAACTCAGTCTTGACTCTGCTCTCTATGGGAACAGTCCAGCCCGAACTGCCAGGCCAGGTGCTCTCTGGACCAGAAAAAGAACAATTGATCCTCCATGGATTTAGAACAAAATCTCTGTACTGGGGGCGAATGTTTGACTTTGTTCAGCATTTTGTCTCTAAATTGTTTTTTTTTTGCATTTGTTACCCCAAGTGGGGCGGCTATGCCGAGATGTGGGTCCCGTGCTCACCATGCCACTGGAGTCAAGCTAGCCTGGCTGATGAGGGATAATACCCCAAAACCGGTCCCAGGATGCTTGTTTGAAGGTCCAGGGAAGACCTGGCCTGACTGTTTGGGCTGAACTGTTCCCATGTTTTAGAGGGTCAAGACTGATTTGCATATGGATGGGTCCAAATTGGAACGGTGTGGAGAGCAAAAAAACAATGGATTTAGGCCCAGATCTCTGCACTGGTGGGAATGTTTGATATTGTTCAGCATTCTATCCATCAATTGTTCTTTAGGCTGAACTTAGAGGCAATGTGTAAAGTATTTATGCAGCACACAAACAGTAATAAAGTAAAAATACAACGCAAGAAAAATCCCAAACCAGTTTGGAAAAACAGAGTCAATTGTAATAAATTATTTGACACCAAAAAGGCAAAATCCAATCAGCAGAACCGGAGATATGTAATTTGAAATGTTTTGAAGAAATAAAGAGCTAAGAAGCAAAAAGTGCCAACCGTGGTTATCTGCTCGAGGTGCACTGGGTCCAAGTCAAAAAATCAGGGTGACAGCGATGGAGCGCGGACCGGATATGGGACTGAGTTTAGTCTGCTAACAAAGTAGCTTGCGGCCTTGGCAAAGTCCTTGTGTCAAGATGTGCGGGCCAACATTGAGGAGTCTCACAAGGAGCTGTGATGCGAGGTCTGACGTTGAAATGCATCATACAGCAGCGGAATTGATGAAGCTGTCGACTGGCTCTGTGCTGGTCAGCGCTAAGGACAAGATATGCTGCGCTGGGCTGAGGCTGGCGTCCAGCTGCATTATCATCAAAGAAGCTGCCTGGACTTGCGGAGCCTTGAGCTTTGATGTGTCAGCTCTGAGGACAAGAAACGTTCCACTGGGCCATTCGTGAGCTGTGTCAAGATGCAAGTTATTACGTCTGGCTTTAAACAAGGAGCCACCTAACTGACCCTTGGATATTTCCTGGTGTTCTGGGACCACACAAGCAGGCTGGATTTAGCCAGCCAACTGACCCTTGGAGATGTCCTGGAATTCTGGGTCCACACAGGGAGGTTGGATTCAGCAGGGCAGCTCACAGCAGCAGAAGAGTCCTGTTGCAGCTACAGCAGGCCTTGGGCAGCAAAGTAGACTTTGAGCAGCAGGGCAAACTTTACAGCTCGGCAGTCCTTCCTGGCTACAGGCCTGGGAGTGGTCTGAAGAGTTGTGTCTGAGGGCCCACTATATATACCTGGTGCCCACTTTGAAGTGGGAGATGCTACTAGAGTCCTTCCCATACAGAGGTGGATGACATTTCCTGCCTCCCTGCTGTTGCCCCAGCTTGTCTGGGGGCACAAAACACTCATGTGAAACCCATCAAAATAATAACAATATATTACGAAACCTATAATGACCAAAATCCCACTTAATCCTACCATTGTTGCCATTGTAAACGAGTTCTCATCTAACATAAAATCTGACTGAAATATATGTGTTACCATAGAAAATAATTTTTGGGAACGTGGATACCCCAAGGAGGTAATTGAAAGCGCAGTATGTTGGGCGCTGGATATATCCAGACCTGATCTTTTAAAGATCAAAGAAAAGAGCACTAAAAAAAGAGAGGTTTTTGTGTCTACATTTTCAACGTAGTGACCAGCCATTAAAAAAGTGATTCCTAATCGTTGGGAGCTCCTTCAGTCAGAACCAGATTTGAAGAACCTATTTCAAGATCCCCCAATCTTTGCGTAAAAGATGTCTTGCAACTTAAAGGAGATTCTGAAAAATAGTCATTCCGAGCCCAAAAAACAACACAAGGGTATGCAGAAATGTTACAACTGCTCACATTGCAATGATGTTCTAGCAGGCACACATATTTCTCACCCATGGACAGGACAGCCAATTCTTTCATACCATACAGCTAACTGCAATGAGCAGAGTGTAATTTACGCACTTAAATGCCCTTGTGGTTTGTACTACGTGGGCAAAACAGTGAGAACATTATGTACCAGAATTACAGAACACAAGAGTAGGATTAGAACCCACACTAAAAGTTCCTCTTTAGCATGTCACTGGGTGGAGAAGCACCACACAATTGCTCAATTGAGGTTTACCATACTAGAAGTGGTTAGAAGTAGGTGTGACAGAGATATGTCCAAGTTTTAATCTAATTTGAAAGTTTTTGGATTCGATTTTTGGACACCATTATGCCCAAAGGGTTAAATGACAAGCTGGAATTGGCATGTTTTCTGTAATTTATTACAATAGCCGCGATAGAGATATGCTCTAGTTTTTAATCCTATATGAGAAGTTCCTTGGATCCCGTTCTCAAATACCATGTTACCCTAGCGGTTCAATGATATGTCGGAATGGGCATTTATTCAACAGGATATTTATACCTCTAACATATCTGCAATGTCACCCATCCTTGTGTTTTCTATGGTAACACCTATATTTCAGTCAGATTTTATGTTAGATGAGAACTCATTTACAATGGCAACAATGGTAGGATCAAGTGGGATTTTGGTCATTATAGGTTTGGTGAAATATATACACTTTGAAATGTTATTATTTTTATGTTATCCACACATTATATATTTTTTTTAAAACACAGGATCAAGTCACATGGTTTTAATCACGTATGCTTTTTAATATATGTTTTCTTCATGCTGTTTCGATGTTTATCTCAATATTATTGGAGTTGATTAATGTTGATATTGGACATTATATTTCATCTTACTACACATTGCTGTGAAGAATAACTATAAGTTTAATATTGAGCATGTTCAGGTCAATGAACATCACTACAAGGCATTGATCAGTCGGGATTGATACAGTGACATTATAAGAAGCTAGCAATCAGATCTTGACAGGATGAATAATTTCAATTAAGCGATACAGTTTAATCCATATTGTGAGTTTTCGCGTATGTCAGTTTTTCATATTTTGGCAATTTAAACATGATTATGTCATTGATTTAATTTCTATGATGTTGATTTTTAAAGATGTGTTCATATGTCAAGCTAATTGCTCACATAATAACAATATTGACGATTTCGAAGTATGCATAGTAGACACACACGGGCATGAGCATGGCAGACATTTTGTCAATCCTCTTAAATCAAGACAATCTTCTAGTCCTTTTTCCATTACTCTCTTTCTAACTGGTGATGGGAGACATCACGCGTCGTTAGCGAAGCGTCAGTTTAAAATATGGTGGATTGCTTTTCACGGGGCTAGCACTCTGACGAGCGGGACAACATTGACAGAGTACTTCAAGGATTCACGACTAGTGAGTTGAAATTACTGGGCTAGAGTTTGGGTTGGCCCATTCTCTGTAATGGATTAGGCAACAGGGACATATTCTTTGTTTTATAGTTTACAGCGGGATTCTCTTTACAAGGAAGATTTTTACCGGCATCGTTTTGCAACAAAAGAGCGAGCGCAAATTCATTTTTAAAAGTAAGTGGCTAACGGGCTGGTATATGGCTTTTTACACTCAAACACGAGAATTATGATTTCAGTTGGGTTGTTTTTTAATTTTGTTGTAGCTTACGATACACTCGGGACGCTCTGGATTCCATTTACTGATTTCCTAAGAACAGCTGCGTATGTAATTTTTGGAACTTCGGTGAGTTTACACGCAGTCAGTTGTTGACAGTCAACATACAGCACATCATCGTTGCTTATGATTCTTCATTTTACTTTTGGTACTACTTAGGCAACAGAAGTCGGGAATTTGAACCTTTGCATACATCAGCTTGTTGACCTTTTCACAGTTCGTGGGTACATCGTGTCATGGTTTCAAACCAGAGTGACTCTATAATTTCAAAGTAGTTGACGCATAAAAGAGTGGGCGTAGAGGTATGATTTATTTACAGTATTGCATGATGTTTTCACCATCTATCAGCATGGGTATTGCACCATTTCAGTTATGAGCACTTTTGTCACATAAGATTTTGTTTGCTGTTGTGATCATTAGGTGAGATGTACTGCAGGTTTATGTTGAGGGGCACATGGTCAGGAGCATGCGGAACATTCTCCATTGAGCACATCTAAGATCTATTCCTTTTTCATCAATCTCTTTGAACAACTTGTCTCTCCTTCATCTCATGTGTCATGAACAGATATTGCATTTCTTGGTTGTTTAACACATACCTCATGTTGAAACAGGCCGCTGTTATTACATATGTTTTTGTCTTTTCGTGAGATTATACGTATTGATTCGCTTATGGATTCCCCTGAGGAAGGGTACACTCAGCACCCAAAATGCATTGGGATTGAGTGATGTATGCCCATTATTCGTGATCTTCCTCTGTATGGAATTTTGTCACAAAAGAGAGAAAATTCAAGTGAATTAATCAAGATTCATGAAGCAATGAATTGATGAAACTTTGAACTATCGGATAATTTTTTTCACATGTATCATGTAAATGATGTTAGATAATGTGTAATTGGATTAAATACAACTAAAACAGAGGTTAATTTTGTTGTGACGCTTTACGAAGCGCAAGAGTTGTGCACACTCTGTCTAAGATTCTCAGTCCTTGTAGTTTCTTTGATTTAATACTGGCGGAGGGGTAGTACCGTCTCAGAGAGTGCACACCAAAAATCTTTTTCATTATTTGTTTCTTTAGTTTACTTGTTAATTGCTAAAAACACGAGTGCAACAACAGCTGGTTTCTGTTCCCAACTTTCTAAAAGTGGCATTTTCAGAATTGCGACTTCTAATTCTTTAGAGACCAAACTCAAGTTTCCTACCTGCTCCAAATTCATGGTTATCACTTATTAAATGTAATAAGGTAGCCCAGTGTTATCCTATGGGAGAGGCAGGCCATGCAGTAGTGAAAAACAAATGTAAGAGTGTTTCACAGTCAAGACATGTCCAGCATGTTAAATAAACTGCACCCTGCCCTATTGGCTGTTTATTTCGTATCATTAGGGTGACTTACATGGACATTTTAGACCTAGCAAAAGGTTTATTTTGCCAAGTCCAAGTGTCAGTTTACAACTGCACCCAGAGGCTGCAATGGCAGCCCTGAGATGTGTGTAAAGGGTTACTTAAGTGGGTGACACAGCAAGTGCTGCAGGCTCACTAGTAGCAGTTAATTTGCAGGTCCTGGGTACATGCAGTGTCCCATTCTTAGGGATGTACAAGTAAATTAAATGTGTAAATTGGGTGTAAGCCAATGTTACCATGTTTAAAGGAGAGAGCACAAACACTTTAGCACTAGTTAGCAGTGGTATGGTACGCAGAGTCCTAAGGCCAACAAAAACGTATTCAGCAAAAACAGGAGGAGTAAGGCAAAAGGTTTGGGGGAAGACCACCCTAAGGTATGACAGGTCTAATAGACCTCCTAAGCATTAACATAGTAACATTTTCTGTCATAGTATTGCAATATATTAAATCTTATATCCACCCGTAGTTGATAAAAGGGACTCCATTCCATTGCGTTGCAGCTTTCTTCTTTTTTAATAGTAATATTAGTGCTGTAAATTTGCCGTTGGTGCAGGTATATTCTTAACACAATCCAGAAAAGCTAGGAGTGCATCCAGATCTAGAGTGACATGTATAATTTTCCCGGAGTTCAGTGAATACAGCACACCAATACCTATTCAGGGCAGGATAGTTCTATGATGAATGTAAAAAGTCAGCTATTTCTTCTCCACATCTCGAGCAACAAGTACCTTCCCTGAGGCCCAACTTGTTTAGATTTTCCAGGCTATGATAGAATCTTTGTACATACTTGTACTTTATCAATCTATTTCTACTATTTAATGATTGGTGGCTAAGGGGTTCTTTATTGCATTGCTGAATTGTGCCCTGCCGGTGGGACCACGATCCTTTATTAGGGGGTCCCTATCTCTTTACACTTACTATTTAATTAGACCTTGTTTGTGGCTACATGGCAGTATAGCCATTACTCATCAGTCATTTTGCAAACAATATCTGTTTGCCATCGCAAGTTGGATTTCGGGAGGGATCCTGGGGCAGATCTTCATTTCAAATCATGCAAACATTACATTTCATGTGTGGGACTAGTGGAGTTAATTAGGTTTGTTAGTGGTGTAAATGATGTAGGTTCTGTGTAAAAGTCTGCAAGCAAGTAGCGGTGGGCATGTCGGATCCTATAATAAAGCAATATATCTAATGGTTTTAGAATTTGGCCCTGATCTTGGATTTGTTCGAGTGATTTGAATTCCTTTCCAGAAAATAAACTGTCAATCTTTGGGACCTGTAGTCTCTTTAATTGAGCATCTGTCCCTCATTCTAGACATATTGGCAGCCATGAAGAGCTGCTGATCTGAAGTTCAGAGCCAACAGTAGGCTTCAGTATCCAGTGCCAAGAGTAGGTAGTCGTCCCTACCGGGTCTATACAGCTACATTTTCTTTCGGAGTAGCTGAACAATTTCTCTACCAGAGTAGAACGGTGTGCCGCATCCTTCTCCAGCCCTGAATACAGGAGGCTGAGTGAAATTATGAATCCAATGGTAAGCAAACCAGGACTATTCCACATGATAGTCTAGCTCAAAGTCAGGGGCTGACAGGCCCCTCTGAATATAGGAAAGAATCAGCATGGTCAATCCAATTCTCAGCTGTTTACCTGCCCATGCCAGTTTTATCATAAGCTTCTGTAAATGTTGGAAGAATTCTCGGGTTAGGGCTCCTGGGATATTCAGAAAAAAGTTCATCTGTTTTGGGAGTATCACCACTTTCATATTAGAGATTCGGCATGCTAAAGACAGTGGCAATTTTATCAATCCGTCCAAACGTCTATTTTCTCAAATATTTTGTGCAGGTTTGTGCCATAGCTACTGCTGAATAGAATCATGGGGTCTCTATGAACTTTAACTCCCAAGTATCAGACCGGATTGGTTGTCCATTTTATGGAGAGGTCTTACTGGCAGGCGTGTGTAGCCACGGTTAGTGGAAAGAGTACAGTCTTATCCCAGTTGATTTTTAGGCCAGATAGGTTCCCAAATTGTAGGAATTGTAGAACAGGACAAAGGTTAATGGCAGGCATGGACGTCAGTTAGACGTTGCCAGGGGTCGCAGCTGTGAGCCCTGGCTTGCCCCTTGCTACCTCTGGCACTGCCTTTGCAACCACTGGCCTCAGAGGTGGCAAAACAATTTCCGTGAACACAGTGGCAGCTCGTCCTTATGGACGTCAGTTGGGGCTGCACTCTCTTGTCATTCTGGCAATTATTCTATTATACTAATAGTGGATAATATATATATATATATATATATATATAAAATATTTTTTACTATTAGTGTTATAAAAATAGAGTTCAATTAGCTGACATATGACCCTCCCTGGCAGCTGAGGTAAGTAAAATATGCTTTTAAATGTATGTTGTGTGCATGCTTGCGGGTGATCGTGTATGTATGTGGGAGTGTGTGTGTGTACACATGAATGTGTGTGAGAGTGAAAGTGAAGGTCAAAGGGCGTGTGATGTCACTTCTGCTACCCCTGGCATTTTGGTAAATTGACGTGCATAATGGCAGGGTCCCTGATTTAAAGTTAATGGTCATCAGCATAGGTGATACTATCAGTCGGTATCCTGAGAATCTAAGGACCAGATGTACATAGGGTTGGCATTGCGATTCTCAAATAGTGAATTTCTGAGATTCGCTGTTTGGTAATCACAAACACCCATGTACTAATGTGTCTTTGACACATTTTGCGATTCTCAGTGGGTCGCAAATAGACCTACCTCATTAATATTCATGAGGTAAGTCTCAGTTTGCGACCTAATGGGAATAGCTCAAATCACAGGATGATGGCCTGCTAGGGTCCACAGACCACCATGTCTGTGATTGGTTTTCAATAAAGCAATACTTTTTTAAATACCACCCGTTTTCTTGAAAGGAAAACGGGATGCGTTTTAAAACTGAAAATGAAAAATGTTCTTTTCATTTTTCAAGAGTATGCAGTGGTACACGGGACCACTGCCTGCTCTTAAAACATGTTTTCACCAACATTCACAAGGGGAAAAGGGTTCCTGGGGGACCCCTTCCCATTTGTGAAGGAATTACAGCCAACTCGGAGTTGGTGGTAAAATGCAAATGTTTTGCAACTGCATTTCAGTTGCAAAACATTCACACATACTACTGTGAGTCGGTATTAGGAAGGGATGCCCTAAACACGCCCTGTCCTAATACCGAATCACAAACCCTATTTGCGATTCGGTAATAGGTTGCTGAATCGCAAATAGGACTTGGTACATGTAAAAAAGCCTTTTTTGTTCGCAAACGGCCAGATTCTGTGAATTGGGACGTTTGCGACTGAAAATTAGCTTTGGACATCTGTCCCTTAGTCCTTTGTCTGTATTCCATTCTCTAATTGCACAAGCCAGCAGTTCAGCCACTAGTACAGTCAGCAGAGGGGCAGTGTGCCACTGAATACTCTGGGGGCGAGGGGGAGAAAAAAATAAAATTCCACTTACCTGCTAGCCGCCGCCTCTTCTTCGTCCTTCTTCTGTCCACAACACATGGAAACAGTAAGCACACAAGCTCCCAGACTCCCCAAGCCAATCACAATGCTGCTGTCACCAGCATGATGTTGTGATTGGTCTGAGTGGCCTGGTTCGCCATTCAGACAGGGACTGGGAGCCTGGGACAGTTCCCCACTCGGCTGTACAATACAGCCAGGTGGAAAAATGCTAAGTGCGCATGACGGTTTGGCCAACCCAAGATAGCCAGTCAAATCGGTCGTCATGCGCACTTATGGTGCATCAACCACTCCTCCACGTGACAAAGCCCAGCCCCGCCCAGTACTAAAAAACAAACTGGTGCGGTACGTAAAAACAAAATGATAATAACATTGCAGTATTATCGTTTTATTTTTCCCTTTTTGCAAGTGGAGCTACGCTTCTCCGGGTTTGCGGAGGAGCCGCCGTTGCAGGGGGCAGCAGACAATCTTGCTTGGTCCCCCTGTTGACAGCAATGCGTTCAGTGCTTTGGTTATTAACACCGATACGGGCTGTGGGCTCTGTGTACAAAAGTTTAACCAGACTCAAGAACACCCTGCCCACTCCGAGCCTCTCCAGAGCAGTACATTTGAAATCCCATTCAACTGAGTTAAAAGCCTTCTTGGCCTCAAGAAAAACTGCTGTAGCACAAGTGTCAGGATCAATTCGGGAAACTTTTCCAAAGAACGCCCTCAGACTAATGGCTGTAGTTAAGGTATGAAGCCTGACGAGTTAGGTAGGATGAGTCTGGTTACAAGGGGGGTAAGGCGAGTAGCGAAGATTTTGGCTAAGATTTTTGTGTCTGTGTTCAATAATTAAAGGGGTCTGTTTCGAGAAGCATAAGTCTGGTAGCTTGTCTGGCTCGAAGAGAGTAATTAATCATGCCTTGTGCATTATGGGAGTAAGGCGTCCTTTCTCTACCACAGTCTCAAAAATAGTCAAGATATGTGGAGCCAGCTGTTCTACAAACTCTTTATAAAAATTAGCCGTCGGGCCATCAGAGCCCAAAGCATGGCCACTCGTCATGCCTTTTATAAGAGCTCTAATTTCATCCAGAATTAGCAGACTGGAGATGCTCCCTATGTTTGGCTTCCAACCATGCCATAGTCATTTCATTGATGTATTCAGTAACCTCAGACAGCTTAGATTTAGCTTGTGAGGTATAAAGTTCAGTACAATACTGTTTAAATTCCCCAGCTGTTAAGGATGAATCATAAAGTGGTGTGATTGCGGATGGCTGTACACAGGTAATTATGTTGTCGGACCACTTAGGTTTAATAATTGTACTAATGTTCTCCCCAGCCGTTCTCCTTCTCCGTAAATCACTGCAGCAGAATATGTGCCGATGTGATGGACTTAACGATCTGCAAATTCTTGGAATTCATGGTGCTTGGCTTATATTGTGTACAATATGATTAAGTCATGTGCTTATGCACGCGTTTTTGTTTTTTTAGGGAACCTATTTATTTTCTAATTTCATCAGGCTAGTGCGTAGAGACCACAATACTCCAGCATATTTGGCTATACCAATGTCCCTAACATATGCCTTAAAGGACTCCCAGTTTCTTAATTCTCAACAGTGCCCAGGTTAAGATCAAAATATTCCTTTATGGCTGAGGCTAATTGATCTAAATACTATGGGGCAGATTTACAAGAAAGTGACGCATCTGTAAAGATGCGTCACTTTCCCTGTGCCACCCTGAGAAACCCTTGCGCCACCATGGATGTGCCGTATTTACAATACGGTGCACCATTGCGCAAGGATTGACAAATGCGTCAGAAATTCTGATGCATCTGTTAGGGAAAAAGTCACACATTGCTAGAATCGTGTCGCAAGCCTGACGCAACTCCAGCAATGCATTTTGAGGCCTATTCCCACAACACTGCATCACTCCTTGTGCCTGCTTCAAGCAGGCATAAGGTTTTGATGCAGTGGCGTCCTAAAAGTGACGCTGTGAAATCTTGTAGATTTCACTGCGTCATCTTTTATGAGGCTTTCCTGTGTGGGAACGCCCACCCTGCATACATTATACCTGATGCAGGTACAATGTGACGCAGGGTTTAACAACATGACGCATCTCTCTAGATGTGTCACATTGTAAATTGGCCGCGTTTTTTACGACGCCGCTGCGTCACAAACGTGACGCAACAGCGGCTCAAAAGTTTCACAAGGGGCTTGTAAATCTGCCCCTATTTCTCCAGTCAAAGCACCTAAGGTGTCTATCTAGTATGCTCAACTTTGTCAAAATGCGAGAATGGTAGAAGTATGTGCGAGGCAGGTGAGTGCATTACTGTCCATGAGGCTACATCTCTGGACATCAGGTTACAATCTATGAAGGTGCATGTTTTGTACTGCAGAGTACGTACATACTTTAAGAGTTGGATTTCTGTGTCTCCAAATATTGAATACCTAGTCCTAGACATTATATGACCTTCAAAGACTCCCGTTTTTCAAACAAGTGCTGTTTCTAAAGCACGCCAAACATTATGTGCACTCATAAACGTTGTTACTGGCCCTGATGACACCCATTGGCCTCATTTCGCTGATTACCAGCCCTTGTAATTTCTTCGTCATAATGTCCGTGCTGAAAACGGGCGGCTCAGTACTCCATTGCACAATGGCGGCATTCGCTTTTCCACCGCTGTACGCTAACATTTCTTATTGACGGGCAAAGTCACGTGTTCACAATTTAAACAAGTTCCATTTTACCCTACATTCTGCCGCAAATTGCGTGAATGCCTGTAAGTGCTGGTTGTAATTACCGGTACTCCTCCTGTAGTCCTAATCTGACACTTGTCAGCAGGCACACCATTCTTGCTTTACTTGCGGCGGTTGGACAGTAATTCAATAACATGAACAAATGCAATACCATGGATGCCACTCTTCCTGCCGAACTTCCATAAGGATGGGGGCTCTTAAATGTGCAAGTGGCAACATGTATAAATCCACACAGCGGATCCTTCACACCGGAACCAACCAAGAGCACAACTGCGGGTTTGTGGATATTCGTATTTAATTGCAACGGCATGATGTGTTTCGGCTTGAAATGCCTTTATCAAATGCTCGTGACCAAGTCAGATTCCTCGATGTCGATGTTTAAAAAGCTCTTGCCTCCTTTCTATTGGAGGATGCATTTAAGCCAGCGAGAAAAGAATCCCATTTTTAGGTCTCGCGCCTAGCGTTGTAGTGCGCAGCACAGCTCGTGCAGTGCGAGACCTCTTGGAGGGGGTTCGGAAACTGACCTAGGAATCGCACACGCTTATGCGTGTGTTTTTCCTTTTGGGCCACGCTATTGGCCTTTGCGTGCGTCTTTTTTACAAAGACAGCACGCAATTGGCCAAAGGTGGGCGCATTGCTCCGCCCATGGCCTATTGGTGCCGTTTACCCACACTGCCAACATGTGGTTTCAATTATCATGGCCAGACACGGGGCGCGATAATTGAAACCACATGTCTCGCTGTGGCGCGCGCGTACCACTCGTTATTTTCTTGGAGTGGGCAAGGGTTGAAGGTGAGTTCGATCAAGGAAGAGGGGGACCTCTAAAAATAATAATATTGCGAGCTGCCATAATGCATTAAGTTACAATAATTCTTCTGAACTAGCTCACCATCACCATTGCAAGCGTCTAAGCGCTATTATTGTCCTGCGGACTCGACACGGCTATCGTTGGACCCAGAAAGTTAAGCTCGTTGTACTGGGATAAGAATTTGTATCCCGTGAGAGTTTAAGCCTCTAAGCTGTGTTAAGTCGCTTCAAAGTTTTGTGTAACTTTTTTATGTACCTCAGACAGTTTTCACTGCTGTTGTGTATCTGCTGCCAGTTTGTTGTGACTGAGGTGTTTTCTGTGTGGTGAAGTTTGCACTGATGCTGTTGCCCATGCTTTATAGACGCCTCAGCGCATAGTGAGGGTTGAGTAGTGCTATATAAATGGAACGAGGAAATTTGCATTGCAGCTGTACATGCTGTACCCCTTCTGTGTCCGAGAAGGAAGATTGCACTGCTGCCGGCCTTGCTGTACATGGTGTGTGCTATGGAAGCGTGAACTGCTGCTGTGTGCATTTTCTGCATATGGACATCATGCACTGCTGCTGGCTATGCTTCTGCAGCTATGTATACGATGGGAGCTAGTTCTGCTGTTGGCTGTGCTTCTGCAGTTCTCTGTGTGATTAAAGCTTGCACTGCTGCTGGCTGTGCTTTAGCTTTTCTGTGCATGAGAGAACCTTGTTTTAAATATATTGGATGGATGTTTCTGAATTCCTTTTCTCGTATTAGGTTTATAAACCTTTCATCGTCTTGTTTGGAAACATCGCAATTGCAATGTGAAGCAAGATTTGTACCGAACCATATGTCAGGTTTTTACCATACCTGAATGTAATATTACTGTGTAGGAGGGAAGCTTGTTCTGCTGCTGCCTGTGCTGGACTGGTCAGCGTGCGAGAAGCTTGCATTGCTGCGGACTATATATATGCGAGTGGTTTGCACTGCTGCTGCGCCATCTGTACATCATCTCGCTGTGCAAGGTTCTTACACTGCGCCTGTTTGTGGGTGAGGCGAAGCTTACATGGCTTTTGCTTGTATTTTATCTGTGAGTGAGTGAGGGAAGCCAGTGCTGCGCGCGTCACTGTCTTTACTCTGCTTCTTCAGTGTGACCAATGTGCACTCACCCTTCTGCTTCCTGTGCTGCGCATGTTGTGTGTATTTGGGGAGTCTACAGTGCTACCGCCGGTCCTCTACCCCCATCTTTCAATGACTGTGATGGACGCTTTCACTCCTGGTGTCTGTGCCCTACACCTCTTCTACGCATGGGCGAAGTTAACACTTTTGCTGCACGTGTTATGCCTCGTCTGTTTGCTGTGCTCTCCCTCTGCGAGTGGTGGGATTTCGCAATCCTGATGCCTGTGCTGTATGTATTGTGTGTGTGAGGGGAAGCTTGCAATGTGGCTGTGTGTGCCGTAAGTATCTCTGTGCGAGGTAAACCTGCCCTGCTGCTGCTGCTGCCTGTTTTCTAGCTGTTCTGTGTGAGAAATGCTTGCACTGTCACTTTCTGTGCCGCGCCTCAAGTGCGTACTTTGAAAAGAATAAGTGTCAGTGCCCCAAAATTTCTTCTGGCACATGTGATTCACCTCTGAGTGCATATGGTGCACCACTGTGTGGGAGGGCTGCTCACTTCCGGTGCTGTACCTCTGCGTATGAGGGTTCACTGCTGGTGCATATGCTGTACCTCTGTGTGATGACTGCTCACTGCTGGTGCATATGCTGTACCTCTGTGTGAGGACTGCTCACTGCTGGTGCATATGCTGCACCTCTGTGTGAGGACTGCTTACTGCTGGTGCTTGTGCTGCACCGGTGTGTGAGGACTACTCACTTCTGGTGCCTGTGTTGCACCTGTGTATGACAGTTGTTCACTTCAGATGCCTGTGCTGCACCTCTGTGTCATTGTGTGTGAGGACTGGTCTCTTCCGGTGCCGGTGCTAGCCCGGTGTGTGAGGACTACTCTCTTCCGGTGCCTGTGCTGCACCTGTGTATGAGAGTTGTTTACTTCTGGTGCCTTTGCTGCACCTATCTGTGTGTGAGGGCTGCTCACTTCTGGTGCCTGTGCAGTACCCCTCCTATGTATGAAAAACGTTTGAACTGTGACTGCGCGTGCTGTAACCCATGTGCTGCAACGGCTCAATAGGATCTGCCATGGCGGGGGGGCTCAGAATGTCTGCTGTCTGGCTAACCTCAGGGGTACCAACTGCCGAGGCCCAGCCCCCGCTCCAGTCCCCGTCACAAGAAGCAAAGTGCTATGGCCGGGGCCTTCCTTCTGCTATAACGCACTCTCCATTCCTGGACTGCTATCGTTGTCCTCTCTCCTCACAACCTTTTAAGCAGACAGGGCTTGCTCCCACCCTAGCCAGGATCCAAATTCTCAGTTTGGATTTGGCGCTTTGGATTATAACACCAATAATAAATGTTTTATATAGCGCTTCAAATAAAGCCTCTTTTGTTTCTAAGCACTTAACACTGCAAATAAATTGTGTTGCTATAAGACATTCCAGTAGTTCCCCATTTACTGACCTCGGTAGGGTGGAACCCCGACTTGCCTTAATTTGAACTAAATAAATGTCACCTTCTAGTTTTCAGCCCGCTGAGCCACCAAATGCTCTGTAACCCTGTGATTGGGCCAAGGGATTATTAATTGTTTGAATACAGTATTAATACCCATTTTTCACCAAACAAGGTGAATTTGACAACATTGTGTTCTAGGAGGACTGAGCATAAGAGTCCTCATTGACGGGGGGTCGCGCCTCGTGCCTGGTCTTCGCAACGCTCAGCATTATTATGTCCAAGACACCATCAGGTAAGAAATGACCATGACACCGGAAGTACTCTGTTCAACATCCTGGCTGCACCAGGCATCTTTTATTCAGTGACTAACTCCACCCCCAATCATTACGTGCATAACACCTGTGTTTAAATAACGAGGGCGGTCCACCACCACCACCCCTCCGGGTTACGGCGATGGCCGTGACCACATCACACTCCTCCACAACCTGCAAATAAAACACACAATAATAAAACAAAACAAGCATTTGCAATGCAATAGGTCTCGCATTTGCGAGATTTTGAGCTATTGCCATTGTAAATGACAATGCCTTTTATTTATGTTTTAAAAACCTGCAATAATAAAGATATTGTCATTTACAATACCAATAGGTCAAAGTTTTGAAAATGCGAGACCTATTGCATTGTAAATGCTTGTTCAAACAAGTGCTGTATCTGTGTGTACACACAAACACACGCACTTACTCACTCACTCACTCACTCACTCCTAGTACCATTAAAGAGTGTGGTGTGTACAGAGAGAAGGACTACCAGTGATTTTTTTGTTTATATCTATTTATTACTTTTTGTATTATTACAATCTGAGCTATGTCAGAAACTCAGGATACAGTAGTGATGCCAGTTAACAAGTATACATTATATCTTGACAAAAACAACATTAACAGGACAGGTTGTATTGCTAGCTATTTAGAGTAGGAACTGAAAGCGTCACGCTTAGCGCCTGTAGAGTCAGTTGGCAGCAAACAGACAGTAGGCATATATATGATTCCTGAGAAAGCCCTGCAATACAGTTGCATAATTACAGCATATGAGGGCATGCACTGTTCTCAATAAGCAATAATACGCAATGTCAGGAATCAACAGTTAAGGATCTCAACCAGAAACAATGGAAGCGCATGAAAAAGAAGAACCTTAGTAGTAATTGTCATTCTAGCCCTAATTCTGTGACTCACCCCACCAACAAACAACACCGCCCATTTAATTGCTAGTTGGATTGCTTGTGTCTGTCACCATAGATCATGTTGGTGGTCCCGGAACCAGCCTGAGGCACGTGCCCACTGCAGTAGGTCTGGCAGTGGAAGTGACAACAGGGGGCAGCGCATCCCGCATCTCACCTCCTGTTTCGCCATCGAAAGGCAGCTGGGCACTGATGGGGGAGCATCAGGTATGTTATTGTGCAGGTCAGCAATGACAGCATCCCAGCTATTGGCTATTGAGTGTTTACGAAGCCCCATGGCATCCTCTCTATGTAGGGCAACGCTCTCTGCCTGCAGTCAGTTGGTGAGCGGCAGCATCCAGGCCGTGAGGTGTGGGGGATAGGGCGATTTCCATCTGCGTATGATCAGCCTTTTGGCTGCTATTAGGCCCAGATATATGAAGCGGGACGTGACTTTGTGCTGGACGATACAGTCCAATTAGCTTGCGAGTCCCCGCCAATAGCACTGTAAGTGTGGGCAAGCCCAGAGCATATGTATGATATCCACGTTTACTAATCCGCATCGGGGGCATGCGGCATTGGTGCAGTGAAAGTATCTATTGATGTTGGCAGGAGTGAGGTAGGCCCTGTTCCCAGTATGTGGCTGAATCAGACAAAAACTGGTATTACGAGGAATATGAGTGGGACCTTCCAACAGAGTGGACCATTCCTTATCCACAAGGACTACCCGTGATTATGTATAATGCACATGTGCTTCAAAACTCATGAGAAGATGAGAGGTCAAAGTCAACATCAGCCGAGGAAGCCTATAACTCAGCACAAAGGAGGGTCATTGGCACAATTAATCAATGTTTTGGCATGCTCAAATCCAGGGTTAGATGGTAAATCCTTTCTGGTGGTAGACACTTTTGCAGCCTAAAGATTGTATATGACATGATTGTAGTATCTGTATACCTTCAAACTAAATTCAAGTAATACAGACTAAACAGAACACTGAACTCCAGGCTTGCACCACTTATTATCATACCACCTTACAAGAAGAATTCCGTAGGAGGCACTGCTTTCTCAGTACAGGCCGCCAAGCTGTAGAACTCACTACCAGCCAACATTAGAAGCACCCAGGGACATGTACTGTTCTGCAGACAGAATGTATTTTTCATAGATAGCTGCATCGCCCACACTCTGGCAGCAGAGCCCAGAAAACCGTCACACCCTTAAGGCAATCCTCAGCTTGTTACCTGCGCATTGCAAACAACTCAACCAGCAAACTGCTTTTGATATGAAGGCAAGCTAAGAAAGCCTGAACTATGGTTTACTGTGGCATTATATAGTTATGTTCTTGCAAATACAACAGTTATGGCCCACAATAATACAAAAACCATAATACGTAGTGGTCAAAATTATAATCAATATCTTTACAATTTACATAACACAGATCTGCTATGAGGTTTGTCCATCATCAGACCTGTACAGCTAAAAAAACAGCCGTGACCAAATGGACAGGCATGGAATAACTGAAGAGACCTGTCACGCATTGCTGGACAATTTGGAAGACTTTAATATTGTTCACCTCTGCGGGTCCCAAAAACTATGCAATCTGACCATTTCTTTATATCTCACAAAAACACTCAGATATTGGATGATAATAATAAATGCCCATCCTGACAGATCTCTCCACTTCTTTCTTCCTCCAAACATGCCAGCTCAGGACCCCAACTATACACAAAATCTCAGATTGGACAACCCAGGAACGTTACCAGCTCAGCAGACTAGATCATATGAAATACCATAAAGGGACCCGCAGAGCTGTTTAAAGCTACCAGCATACTGAAAACAAAAAAACTGCTTGTCTGTGTCTCACACTGCTATGCTTTGCATCTCATAACACAATAACCGCACCTCAGTGGTTGTCACACACGATATAGAAACACTTCCCATACAGGATCAAAACAAAAACAACATCCTTCCAGCCACACACTCTACACATGGTGTAGTGTCTAACCCAGGTAGGCATGTGCTTCATCACCCCAAATAGAGGTAATAAGCGCTATATAAATGCTGCAATACAACACAATACAATGTAATACAATACAATGTATTCTTTACAGCCAGTTCCAAAGGCAGGAATGACAGTACGCGATCATGCACCCAAGGGGCTAATTGCATGGAATCTGCATTGTCAAATTCACTGTTGTGTTGCTCTACATGATTGCATCTTGTTGATTTGTGATAGGGCTGTTGTAGGAGAGTAGGGTCTGCTTCCTATGGTAACCCCCACTTTTTGCTTTTTGCTTTACTGGTTTACGACTTAGATGTGGCTGTGGGCCTGCTAATCAGACCCACAGCCCAGCTGTTCTCTCTCTAAATTCATACTATATGCTTTAGGTGCCTAACCCAATTGGTAAGGATCACCTTATTGGACCCTGTACAGTGTACCTTAGGTACCCAAGGCATAGGTGTACCCTAGGCCTACCAGGGGCTGCAGCATGTATTATGCCACCCCTGGCTGGCCTTCCATCGTGACACAACTGGCTGATCACTGAGCTGGGGCAAGGTTGTGTAAGCACCCCTTGTTTAGGTGTAGTATCCCTATACCTACCTTATATATAGACACATGGGTAACCTGTTAGCCACTCCTATAGCAGGCCTTAACAATCCTGGAGGCAGAGTGCTTGGTAACATGTGAGATGGTGCTCTAGCATGAGCTGAGCCTGTCTGCAGCTTTCGGAACCATGTCCTTATAGCTGTTCTATGATATCGCCTACCATATACTCTTAAAGTGCCTTATAATCCTCGCGGTTATGGTAACTATTGTTTGGCTTTATCAAAACATGTCGTGTAAGGTGTCTAACACTTTGGAATACTACCCCCACACCATTTCTGGCGGTGAGGATAGTATTCCCCCCTTCTAGAGGGGGAAGACATGTTGAAATCCTACTACCCGGTTAAAGTTAACCAGAACCCCAGCGTCACAAAATGGACGCTGCTGCCACAGATACAAGTCTGAACTCCTGCTGCTGGGAGTCCTTCTAGCGAGGGAGGCTTGGACAATAGGTTTCCTGCCTTGGGAGGTGCTAGCACCACACCAGACAAGACTTAGTGTATTGGGGCAGGGAGGGATGAAAGAAACGAGACACTGCCTGGGGCACACAAGGTGTCCCATGCATAGCCCGGTTCAAACCGGTGCTGGGGCACTCCAGCCCCAGTCCTGGCACGAATCTGGACAAAGGGAAGGGGGTGTAACCACCCCCCTCCCTGGTCCCACCCATAGGAGGGACCTAGCAGGTAACCCAGCTCCCCAGATTAGTATAAGAGTGGGGGCTGAGTCCCTAGGACTTTGGATTATCCTGAATTGAAACAAGACACGAAACTCTGGACCTTCGACATTCGACGACAAGAAGAAGACTGAAGAATCTCCCTTGTGGCCAAGGAGTGGCCACCCTGTGCAAACAGGCACCATCAAGCAACCTGCAGTTTGCTTTGCCCAACGTTCTACAAGGAACCGACTGCAGAGCCCGACCAGCGTCTTGACTTCCAGACTTCTCTGACCCTGATCCACATCCACAGCCGAGCTGAGATCCGTGGAGGTGACGAGAGACGTGGGACCGGGTACCTGGGAAAATTGGCTAGTAGCTTCCAGCACAGCTTCTGAGGCATCCTCGAAGTTGTACTCTGGGGATTGAGAAGCCCCAACCCCGAGCACCATCTGCACTGAAGATTAGCCCTCCACAGTCCACGAGTTCTGCGTGGGGCCCTTCTGCATTTTCCTGCTTGACGCATCTGTCCGGTTGTTGGCCCGTTGGCTAGTAGCCTCTGTGACGACGAACCTTTGACTTTCCACTGCTGGTTTGGTTTCCCCACACTGGCCCTCGCTTCCCTGTGAAAGAGAAGCACCCCAGACCTTCCTGGTCTGCACCTGAAGCGAATTTCCCTTTCCGTGTGGGTTGCCTTTGCCAAGGCTTGTTGACTCCAATCGGGACGTCAACTCCGCCATCAGCAAGATCCTTTGTGGGACAGCTCGTATCCTGGTTCTGGTTGTCCTCGACACCTCCTGGTCCACGCAGCTGCAGAGACAAGCTTCATGACATCACCTGTGTTCTGCACGACATCGCCTGGTTCCTTCCTGGTTCCACACAGTCACTGGCTAGTGACCCAGACTTTGTCCCCTCTGCTTGCAGGTGTTCCTCCTTCAAGATCCACCCTTGGATCCACCGGACATCTTCCTTCTGGCCGCCTGCCAACATCTGTTCTTCAGGCATCCATAGGATCCAGCGACGACACCCGACACATCTTCACACCTATGCACCCGTCTCCTGTGGGTGAGGTAACGCGAGTACTCCGGTGCTCCAGTGGATATTGACTATCCAAGTGTCTAAGTTTTGAGTTGCTTCCTCCTAGCTCCTTCGGAAGTGTCCTTATTCTCCCTATTTCTATCTGTTACATTCCCATTGACTTTAATGTAACCCGCATGTGTGTTTCCACACTGCACACGCTTCCCGTGGGTCTCCCACTTCCTAACTTTTGGTAGGGTAGTGTAGCCCCAGCGATTCCCTAGGCCCTAGGCCTACTCCCTGTTCGTGACGTGGTACTTATACCACTTTCTTAGTATATGGTTTGCGTGGCCCCTGGGCCTAACTGTATTTTCCTGTGTAACTTAACGTATGCTACTTAAGAAATTGTTTGTACTTAGACCTCTGACCTCATAAAGAGTGCTGAGGGTATATGCTAGAATAAATACATTCTAACTTTATATATACTTGGCGTGGTGTCCTTTCATTTGGTATTCAAGGGGCTATAATGGTATAACAGCTTGCTTCACATGCCATACAGAGTTTAGCCTAAGACTGCTCTTGTCCATGCTACCACTAGGATAGCTGGTCTATAAGGTTGACTTTACAACCAATCACCATAAGGGTTGTTTGGACTGATACAAGGTGTACACTAGAACTAGTGACATCATATATCAGGCCAACTTCTCACAGCTGTTAATTATTCATAGCACAAAAGTGTCTTCATGCACAGAGAGGAATGTTGCTGCTTGGTACCATACACTGACATGTGCAGGAATTGCATTTGTGTCAGACATAAGGGTTCTTCACAAGCGCAACCAGATAGTCTGCACCTTGACATCTCTTCCAGGCTATACAATAGCATTTTGCACCATCATGTGACGTGTTACTTACTGTTAACATGATGGAAATGCTGATATATATTTAGTATCTGTTTGATTGTTTTAGTCATCACTGCATGACAGGTAGTTTTTTCAACTTTGCGCACCATAGTGTTGCTGATTTCTAGATTTAAAATGTGCCCTTTTTTGTAAAGCATACAATATCACTAAGTCAATCCAACCTACCTAACCTGGGGTTGTCGAATACATCTACCACATGCTGTTACAGTATCTCCTGCCTCTGCTAGGGAGTGTTTCTTCAACCTATCATGTCTGCCAGAAACTGTTAGACCACTGTTAGGAAAAGTCCAGTGTATCCACCTTTTCTGCTTAGGGCTGCTCAGTTAATTGATTACTTTTGTTGGTTCCTCCACATAGACACATCACCTGTTTTTGCGCTGTGTGCTCCACTTCAACAGAGATCTAGAAACTGAGCTAGGGACTGTTCCAAAGATTCATCTCCTCTGCTTATTGATCACCGCTACTGGGGAAGGTACATGCATCAACACCTCTGCTAGGGGGTGTAACCTGTACCCCTCAACTGGCTAGGACAGTTATTTGGACCACGTCCTGTATTGGGAGAAGATTATCTATTATCATCTCTGTTGGAGGTTTCTTCCATGCAGTATCCAAGCTCTGTTTAAAGTTGCTCCCTAGTTCATTCACATTTTAAAGGTTTTACTCTTTACTCTTGAACTCTAGAGCTACTGACTGATATTTCCAGGACACCTTCACCATTCTTCTACATGGAATTTAGATTTAGGTCTTTCCGGATCCATCTATAATGCAGCCCCTGAACAACTTCATTCATCCGTCTCTTGTGTTTCATGTGCACTGGAGATATGCTCATCACATCAAGAAACAGCACTCTGGGGGAGATCTCAAGAAAACAAGAGTGCAGCATCTTCTCAGTTTGCCTTTTCTTGTCACCTTGAGGTTTTCAGATATCATCACAGAGACACGTATTTACTGTGTGGTGATGTAAGTACTTTATCAACTTGGTCATGTACATATGTTATTACAACCCATACACATGATGATGAGCTTCATCTTTTAGCCCCTCTTTAGTCCATTTACACAGTTTTCTCGCCCGATTGTCCACTCCTTCAGGAGGATTAGCAGATTTTGGTGTCTTCTGCCAACAGATTGCCTCTTTGTCTCCCCCAGGCAATTTCTATCAAGAAACAGGGTAGCAGTGTTGAATTAAGAGCTAAAAGCAGACCTGTAAAATGTTTTAGTATCAGGCCAACAATGTGGAGAGTGAGTACAACCTGCAATCTTAACCATCTCTGGGAATTAATTCTGAGTGGTGAAGGAGGGCTTAAGGAGCTTTGTGTGAGGGCATTGTTTGTTTTCATTTGTTCTTCAATTGAGGTCAAACTGTTTATTTTTGTTATTATTTTCCAAAGCAAATTCATGAAATATTGCAAAATTTCATGGTCTAGAACCAGAATATTATTTATTCACAACAGAAAATGAATTATATGCTTAAACAAAATAGCGTGTTGCTTCTACAAGCCTGCTTTTTAATGCGTTGATGGGCTAAGGATGACCCCTCTCATACATCACTTAAAGTCTGCTTGAAGTCTCTCTGTCCTGCAGCTCAACTGAGAACTTCCTGTGTACTAATAGCAGGTGCAGCCCGACATGGTTGCACTACTGAATATCGACCACTAGAATATTGGGGTCAAATATATCGAGGACAGAATATCAAGGTGCACATTTTTGAAAAGTAAGTGCAAATAGAGAAGTATAAGTTTTCTCTTCTTAACTCCACATCTACATACCTTGAAGATATATACATCGGCAAGGTACATCTGGAGTTAGGTATGGATAATCTAGACTTACTTACCTGTACATTTAATTTATTATTATTTTGTCCTCAATATTGTATCCTATTGATATTCTGGTGTCGATATTCAGGATGTTCACCCCCGATAGTAAATAAAGTGAGTTGTAATATTGATTGTCATGAGACTTTCTGTTTGCAGACCCTTTGACCAAAGAACTATCTTGGCATTGGTGAAAGCAGCTTAAGTACAACACATTTCTTTTCATGATCCACATCAAAAGGATCACCTCAGCCTGTAGGTACAACAGTTAACAAACTGCTAATACCCCACCAAAACATTGTTCCATCCATGCTTCTCACCGACAATGCACAAGACCCTTCCACAGCCAATTTCAAGTTCACTGCTTAACTCCCACATAGCGAAAAGATCTTTTTTTAATTCCTTTCTAAGAAATAGTGAATCACTCATTGATGAGGACTGCCCACTTTCTAGTCCATAAGGCCTATAATAAAGAACATTGGGGCATATCAGCAACAACCAGCGATAATTATCGCCAAGCGCACCTAGCGTAGGATAATTATCGCCGGCTAACGTGGATTTTTATTGCTGAGATAGCGTGCCATTAGCAACGCTTATCTCAAAAGCGATAAAAATCCTAGCGCTAACTGCCTAACGTGAGATTATCGCTGGAAACCCAGTGATAATCTAACGAAATGTGGCGTTAGCTTGTTGATAGGGCCTCACAAACTTAGCCATGATATCCACCTTCCATAGGATATCATGGCTAAGTCAGTCCTGAAGCAGGCGTAAGGAAAGTAGCGATAACAGGGGTTTTCGCTACTTTTCTTGCCGCTATGCTTCATAGCGTGGGGCTTGATGATAGGAGAAATGTCGCTTAGCAACATTTCTCCTGTCATGTTAGGTCAGGAACGCCCACTTTGCATCTCATTAGAGATGCAAAGCTGGGCGTTAAGATTTCCTGCACTAAAGCAAGGTTTCACGTGTTAGCGTGACCTTGCTAATTAGGTGATAAAATTATCGCCGCTTTTCGGCCGAAAACGGCCACAAAAGCGGCGATAATTTTCTATCGCCGCCTTGTAGATATGCCCCTATTTCCTTTTTTTTCTGGGCAATGTGAAGAGTGGATAGCTAACCCGAGGAACTCTCCTAGTGCACCGTATCTATTTTCTGCATCTTTGCTCTTGGACGTGCTCACAATCAGCCCCTCAGTTCCCTCTCTCTATATATTATGTCACACTGGTGTTTTGTGGTTACCACTGAATCATGCTTTCAATGCCCTCTATTTGTGCTAGTTTCTGGTGGAAACTCCATGCAAACTTTATATCTTGGCTCCCTTTCCCACGCTGTCTGCCCTTGATCATGCCTTTGTCCCCTCTATGTTACAGTGTCCTCTCTTCCTTCTTTCTGGTGTAGGCTCTGCTGTGTTTCTTTCATCGTGTCATGTTTCATGTTCCCTTTCTGCCTCAGGACCATATCTGTCTCCTGCCCTTCAATTCATGACTTCATTTCCTCAACTACAGCTGCAGAACCAACAGTGCCTCATATTGACCAGCGAACACTGCCTCCCATTCCTTTCTCTATGCCATATCTCCACCACTGCTTTCTCTTTGTGACTGCATTATGTGCGGCTTTCTCTCCATCTCTAAATTAGACTCCCCGGTGTCTCTTGCCATCATATCTTGTTTCAAATCCCCCTCACTGTCCTAGCTCTGCCTCCCGTATCTTCAGCAATAGATAATGTCTCTTATTGTGCTTCCTCTTGGCTTTACATTAATGTCTCCTTTTTTCTCCCTCTATGCACTAGGCCGCAGCTGAGACTGCTCGCGGCTATCATATGTTCTGCAGGAGCCTTGGTTGCTCCGAATGTGATGTTCGGTAGGATTGCCTCACCAGGCTTCCCCGACACCTATCCTAACCATGTGCAGAGGAACTGGACCCTCACTGTGCCTCAAGGTTACATCATCCAGCTCTACTTCACACACTTCGACCTGGAGCTATCCTACTTGTGTGAATATGATTACGTCAAGGTGAGTTGAGTGGTACCTAGAACATGGAAAGCTGCAGAACATGAAGGGAGGCAGGTGGAGAAGATAAAATTGAAGGGTGAAGGACACACGGGAGGTTGAGGTTTCTGGAGACAAGGGGATGGAAAGGTACTAATACTAAGAGATGACAGACTGGAAACTGCTGATGAAAGGATAGAATGAGTCCCCTTAAATCAGGCTGTTTTCCTGATACCTATATGTGGCTGGTGGAGCAGAGGAATAACTAGATTACACATTTTAAAGTTCAACAGCACAAAAGGCACTCACAGTGGTAACTTACGAATGTGAAAGAAGAAGTTGGTTTCCAGCTTCTCCTCGGCGGTTCCTTTTTGTTTCAACTCTCAATGGCCACCATTAACTGTTTCCACAGGGTCTTTTGCATTTGTCTAGTCTCCAGGTGTCCATTGGCTTGGTGCAGTCCTACTGTGCTGGTTCTTCTGTACTTGTTTCGGGATCCTAGCTCCATGGTGTGTGATACTCCTTCCCTTCCTGCTCATGGAACTCCCGTCACCTTTCCTGAATCTGACAGTTTATTCTTCCTATCAGCCTCTTTCCTCAGTTATGGTTGATTCTTCTCCTTGGAGTACAGGGATCCACCGAGCCTCACACTTGTCTCCTTTCTCTTTTGAGTCACTTCCCTCTAAAGACGCAGGTCCTCTAAAATCTGCAAGAGGCCCCCCAGCTGTTACTGTTTGCTCCACAAGTGCTTCCAGACAGTTTGTCAGCTCTTACTGCTAGTTCCTCCTGCAAGCTCTCAAACTCCCACTGGCAGCTTCTGAGCACCACTGTGAAACTCTTTTTTGTTAACTCTTCTCCCACATTGAGCTTCTCAGCTCTTCTTGCTCCCCTTTCTGCTCCAGAGACTTGAACTCTATAATATAGTCATTTCCCTCCAATAAGCTTCTTTCTTGCAATCCACTGCTGTGCTACATCCGGTTTCTCCTTTGTACTCTGTTATTGCTTCCCATGGCTCCCTGACGACTTCCAGCTTTTTTCTATGTGCTGCTTTTCAGCATAATGAAGTGAGTAACTTGCTGATTGTTGTAAGCTTTGGGGATGGAAAGGCCTCCTGCTAAACTCTGGATCAAGTGTTGTTATTTTCTTTTTTCCGGAGTGCTCTACAGTTTGAGAGCAATGTAAAATGGACAGTCACATTGCAATTGGAAGCTTCTGGACCTTGGCAAGATGGAGTTGTAGGCCCCTGGAACTTGTGGTGAGGCAGGCCGCAGCTATCTCAACATCAGGGAACGAGAGGATGCTGGCATCTGGAAAGAAAGGATGAATGGCGACTGATGATTTGAGAATCGGTGATGGAGGCTACTTGGTGCAGGGATAGGGGACATGTCTTTGGCAAATGTGACTGTGCCCAAGTCAGTGTTTAGACTGTGTGCCAGTCTAGCTCATCATTTGTATCTTCTGCTTTATAGATCATTTCCAGTGGAAAAGAGGTGGCGTGGCTTTGCGGCAGTGAGAGTACAGACACAGAGGAAGCTCCTGGCAACAAGCGGTATTACTCCATTGACAACTCGATGGCCATCACCTTCCGATCTGATTATTCCAATGAGAAGAGAGTCACTGGGTTTGAAGCCTTCTACGCAGCGCAAGGTATGAGCGGCATGGCCTTCCCTTGAGTAGATCAACATCAAGCAGAGCAGCCACCACCACGGCAGCGATGTTCCTTTGGCGTATTAGTGGCTTTTGACGACACAAATTCCCTTTGAACATTAAGGGTTGCTTATTTTTATTATTTTTTATTTTTTCAAGTCATAGTTAGTCACAAATGAGGTTTGCATTCTGACAGAATGTTTAGCTATTAAAAAAAGCAATCTTCTGTAAGTCGTTTTGCCTACTCTACAGGTCAGCACCTTCTAACTGTGTGCTAAGAGGAAGAGCAAATAAACGGCGAAGTATGAGAAAGGGCCAGGCAGAGTCTACATGGTCCCAGTTTTGTGACTAACAAGGGCCAGTTCTTCCGAAAACCATATATCCACACACGTCTATTGTTATTTCTCCACTATATGAGAATTGTTCCAAGCACTGAAGCAAGTTTGCAGCTGATCATGGCTGCAAGAGTCAGAATAGAAACGATGGGACTGAGAACCTCCCTACGTGTTATATGATGTCAAAAGTTAGGCTATTCCACTGTGTGATTGCATTGTTGGCAAACGGTTTACCACTGCTCTAGCTCCCTTGAAATGTGTCATTCGGATGAAGACTACTCATACTGTCATAGTTCCTGTGACAGAACATATGGTAAAGGGCTAACCTAAGCTATAGGAGGGGCGACGGTGGTTAGAGATAGTACCTTCACAGAGTGCACCTTCACGTTTGACATTGAAAGGCTATGAATACAGGAAATGTGTGGTACCAGCTGGAAGAATCCTATATAAAGAGTGTGGAATCGGGTTGCACTGCACACCTGTCATCTCGAGTGTAATTTAGACCAAAAGAGTAAAGCCGTGCTTGGTCTAGGTCACTGCAATATGAACGGCATCGGAAGCACAACCAGAAATTCAACAGTTTGTGAATGGATGGGTCCAGAAAAAGGGCTGCTAGAGTATTGTGCTGTCACTTATTTTCTGCATAGGTGAACTTTACAGCTTGTTCACTTAACATCCATCTGACACTTGTTTCACCCTTTTGATATTCCAATTTTTCCAAGGCTTATTTTTGGAAAGGGCGAAAAGATGTCAAAAGAATGTCGTGAACAGTGCACTGCTTAGTTTGTACGCAGCATTTAGTAGTCTAATTTTCAATCCTTAACAGTAAGCGATGTTACATACCTATCCCTCACAGTGCTTAAGGATGATGCAAACCACTTCTTATAGAGTAGTAGTCCCAAGGACAGGTGCTCTGGTATGCAATGAGACTTGTTTGGTAACAGGGCCGGACTGGGAACAAAACCGGCACTGGCAAAGTGCTCGGCCGCCCCGCCCCCTTCCGTGGGGAGTTGGGGGTGCCGCCGATTTTCGGCAGGTTTTGTTACAGGGCCGATTTTGCAGCTATTCTGCAAAAACGGCGCTGTAACAAAAACGGCCCCCAGGGGCCCAAAACCGGCCCCCAACCGTGCGGCGCACTGGGGGATTGCCTGGTGCCCGCTACGGCCAGTCCGGCCCTGTTCGGTAACCGCTTTGCATGCAGAGCGATTTTTTCAATAACAACAGTCAACCTCTGTTCCCATGACAGTTTATTTGAGAGCAAGGTCAGGTTTTGTGGTCAGTGAATATAAGATACATTTAGCTGTAGTAAGTATATACATCTGCTGCTAGCCTACTGTTGCGTAGAAAAAGAGGAATGAAAGATTAATTCCAGTGTTGTAAACTTAGGAATGTGGAGAACATAAATATCTGAGCAAAGGCGCTGAGATTTAAAATCTTGGTTCGTGATCACATTCGTGCTCGCAGCTAAGGGACAGGAGCACCGTTTTGTGACTACACTTGACTTCTAAATGTTACTAAAGGTGTTATTGTGAATCAGTAAGTTTCACAACCAGATCCCCATTGACTGGTTAAGCACAGAATGTAAACTTTAGCCAATGGAGCTCATGCAGTGGTTGGTCATAAGCATCAAATAAACGTGGCGGGGCACACGGTCTTTGAGTAACACCACCTATAACTATTAACCCCTTCCCTGCTCATGACGGAACCACTCCGTCATGAGCCACGGTTGCGCTGTGCTCATGACGGAGTGGTTCCGTCATGCTGCGGCTGTTGGCCGCCGCTCCGCCCACGCGGCGCTAATTCCCCGCCTGTGCGGGCGATTAGCGCAGTGGGCGGAGACGTGACGGAACCACTCCGTCATGAGCACAGCTCAACCGTGGCTCGTGACGGAGCGGTTCCGTCACGAGCACAGCGCCACCGCGCTGCCCCCAAACCCCCCCCCAGCGCCGCGGCGGAATTCCTGCCGCGGCGAAGGGGTTAATGGGGTCAGAAATTACCAAACAGACAGAAGACAAGATTCCTCAACTCTTTGGGCACCACCACCTTGATGAGACGAAAAAGGATGATTGCAGAGCATCCATAATTAAAACTTTTGCGCCGCCGGAACATCACTTTTTCGACGTTCTGGTGGCGCAATGTACCACAGCATATTTACAAGGCCAGGTAAAGCCACTTTATGTTGCTGTTTATGGCCTTTCAACTATGTGCCCCTTTCACTGCTTGAAAGGGGCGTTCCATGGGTGTTGCTGTGGGTGTTCCCAGGCAACACCCATGAAATTTGAAGCATTCCCAGATTTACGAGAAATTGTAAACTGGGAATACATCAGAATCTTGGAGGTGACTATATCTAATAAATCAGTCACAGGGTGCTCAAGGCCTAGCAAGATCTTCAGAAGTTCCTTGTGTAGGCGTTTGCTGATGAGATTTAAGACACGTGGATAAGTGTTGTTTTTTTATTTTTATTATCCGGATATGTTATAGCTTCCAATGCATTTTAGGTGTAAGTTCAGTCTCCGAGATGTCCTGGTTGGCCCAGGACTTTTTGTAGGAATTCAAGTCGGTGTTTTTCATACCTTCGATTTTTCTTTAGTTCTGAAAGTAGGGAAAGAAAGCAACGGTATCTTGTGGGTCGCCTTTCGAAGGGATGTGTGAACAATCTTCCCAACAAGAAGGAAGCAAATTTGAGAGGACCTATGGGTTGCAGAAGGACAGAGGAATAGTATTTATATCCCCCTAGATAAAAGAATCATAAAGCGCTTTCATCATGTGGTGCTTACTTCTCACTGCCTTTTGACAGATTATTGAACAGGAGGGTCAAAACATCTCAACCATGATGTTAAATGTAATGAAAAAAACAAATAACCTATAAATCATCATCATCATCATCAAATCTTTATTTCGGTCACTAAGGGCCATAAAAGATACAGAGAAAAAAATGCAGTATCAATTTAACAGTAAAACAAGACAATAGTAAAATCATGAACCGGTCTTAAAACATTTTAAAAATATGTTATTATCTAGACATAAAACGGTTACGAATAAACCATGCTGCAGTTAGAAATTTGGCTACTGCACATACGGTGGAGGCAGACAGATCAGATTTTAAAACTCTAAATGCAGAACGGTGTTCCCTAAAGCCTAGGTTCCTAAGAAGTGGGACAAGCCAATATTTACGTGGAGTGTTATATGCAGGGCAGAAAAAAATCATATGTAAATCATCTTCTCGCTTGAGAGGGCATACTTGGCAATTTGGAGTGGTCACCGTTTTAAGCCAATGCTCCGTATGAGCCCTCAAAGGGAGTGTTCCATAGCGCCACTGCAGATACAATTTCCGTGTTAGTGGTGGACTAACATCATCAAGAACCAGTTCCAGATGGTAAAGATCCTTGATAGCAAGGAAGTGACTGGACAGCGAATCTTGGCAGGGGGATTCGATTGCTGCCTGTAGCTTATACTCGCGGTATGCCTCCGCCAGCGATCTACGAGAGATCCTGGGACAAGCACTCCGCGGGTCGTGCCACAGCTCCGGTTTCCCCATCCTTTCAAAAGTGTTCTTGATGTACTTAAACCAGGATATTTGCAGCACCTTTGGGAGGCGCAAGATTTCTTCTAAATCTGCTCTATAGCTAGATAGCTCTACAGAACTCCATATTCTACGCCAGTAGGTCAGGGGCTTGAGTCCCAGCTCTTCAGTGATTGGTCTTAGGCCGAGGTCCAGTCTCAGCGGGAGCAGCGGGGTGCTTGATGGTAAAGCGGTCAATTGCCTGATAAAGTTGTTCTCGGTTATCTGCAACTTCTGACACGCAGCATGTCCCCATATCTCACCCCCGTAGGTTACTGCACCTCTAGCCTGGGTTTTATAAATATGAAGAGGTGGGCCAAGTGGCTTGTAGGAGGACCTAGATAACATCCTAGATATGCCACCTGTAAGTTGGGCGAGTTTCAAGTTTGCTCTCATAATGTGAGTGTCCCAGGTCAAAGATTGGTTCAGGGTGACACCTAGGTATTCAAATGTGGAAACCCGGTCTAGTCTTTCATGTCCTATCGTAGGGTTTGGGCGGGTTGAAGAGGATGGGTTAAAGGTCATGAACTTGGTTTTAGTCGCGTTCACTTCCAAACCACGAAGCTCACAAAAATTCATAAATCCGTCCAAAATTCTCTGAAGGCCCATCGGGGATTTTGAAAGCAGGAGGGTATCATCCGCAAACATAATTGCGGGTACCCTCCTGCCATTCAACACTGGGGCATCAATATTGCCTATCCCTGTTAGGAAGTCTATGACACCGTTCACGAAGAGGCAGAACAGGGTCGGTGCCAACACACAACCCTGTCTTACCCCTCTGTCCACAGGAAAACCCTCTGTAAGAGCACCTCCCCTGCCACACCTCACTATGGCATAATTGCCCCGATGAAGCCTCGTCAGCATAGATAGGATCTCGCCCGGTACATCTAGATCTTTAAGTACTGCCCATAGTTTGGCGCGGGGCACCAAGTCGAATGCTGCTCGCAGGTCGACAAAGACCGTATACAGCGTTCCTCTGCCCATAGTCACAGTTTTCCAATATAAATTGTTGAATCGGAAAATCTGGTCTATTGTAGAGACACCCTCTCTGAACCCAGCTTGATATGGGCTCAGTATGTCCTTCTCTGCAATCCATACTTGAAAACGGTTCAGTTGCAGTCTCCCAAACAGCTGTTGTGGGACATCTATTAAGCTTATTGGTCTATAATTGGAAGGGAGCAGAGGAGATCCCTTTTTGAATATTGGGACGATCTCTGCTCCCAACCAAGTTTTTGGAACCTCCATACCACCCACAATGGAGTTAAATAGGCACAGCAAGTATGGAGCCCAGACGGCTGGCTCATCTTTAAATAGATCACCAGGCAGGCCATCTAGGCCAGGTGCCTTGCCAGGAGCTAGACTATCTATCACCTCGTGTACTTCCTTTAGAGTGAAGGGATGCCCTTTAATTTCGTCAATTTTTTTAAAGTTGGTTAACTTCGATGAACCAGGTGTACTATATAGAGATTTGAAGTGGTTTTGCCATGCAGTGGCTGAGATATTTGGTTCAATAGCATCAGGTTGTGTTTCCGTCCCTGTGTTTACAAGGCACCAAAATAAGCGGGAGTCTGCACGTGCTAATGTGGTTTTGAGTTTCTCCCACTTGTTGTGCTCCCATTCCTTTTGAGCATGGCCAATCATACATTTATAGGCTGAACGCCTAGCCCTAATAACCTCGATCGCTAAGCCCTCTTTAATTGCCGCCAGGAGGTTCGATTTGGCCTTCCGGCATGCACAATTGTACCAGGTGGGACCGGGTGGACGTTTGGTAGGTCCTTGCGGTGTTGTAAAGAGGATGTCAGACAGAACCAGAATTAAGTCTGTATGGAGTGTTCCCCACTCCGTCCGGTTGTCAGGGCAATCATCTAGATCAGTTAATTCCAGAGCTTTTGTCAGTATGGGAATTACCCGGGCATAAAGACTGGGAAGATTTTCTGGGTTTGAAAGTAGTCTTTCCCATCTCACTCTCCGTCTATTATTAGCTAGTGTTAGACCCGTCTGAAGGGACGAGGTCTGAACCCTCATGGCCTCACTAACGGGAAGGATATATTCTGCTTCTAGGGCGTGATGGTCACTATCCACACCTGGCAAGACCCTAAAGTCTTTGATAGAAGGCCAGGCTGCCAGGGGAACGAGAATATAGTCCAATTTTGATTCCCTCCCACCCCGGCTATATGTGTATTTTGGTGGGATATCTGATTTTTTCCGGCCATTGCAGGCCCGCAAACCAAATTTTAAGGTTAGTGTTGTAATTTGGACCGCAAGAGGTGTCCATGCTCTAGGGCCGGGAGCCTCCAGTGGGGGTATAGACCAAAGCGCATCCTCCTCGTCAGCCAGTCCGTCTAGTGGGCCATAGAGGGGCTCATAATGACAATTAAGATCACCCCCAATTAAGTAGGGAGTATCAACGGGAATTTCGCTTAGGACTGAGGCGAGATCATCTATAGTAGGTGATTCGAGCCCATTAGTTACTGGTCGAGAATAGACATTTACCAACATAAGTCTATTAAAGTTTGGCCATTCCAGTAATACCAGAAGAATATCTTCCGTGGAAAGTGGATGTAAAACAGCGCTGCATCCCAAGTCTACTGCTAACCATGTTGCTAGTCCGCCCGAGGGACGTCCTTTCCCTCCCCATTTCGCCTGCATGGAAAATGACACGTATCCTGGATACGTCACCTCGTCACAGGCCCAGGTTTCCTGGAACATACAAATGTCTTTACTCCTGACAAATGTGTTCCATTCTGGGGAATGCAGCTTGTTAGCGAGGCCCGCCACATTCCATGAGAGCACTTTTAGAACAGGGGAGTTAATACTACCAGTGAATTCTTCTACAACTGGGGTACAGCACAGCTCGTGCATTGGGGATATACTCGTAGCAGGAATAGGGGGTACGGGAAGCACCGCCTCAGATGGCGGGATATCGAGATGTACAGGGTAATTAGCTGTCAAGTTCTTGATCTCAATCTTCGCGGAGTTAGATTCCTTTATTAGGGAAAGTGGGACGCATTCCTCTTTACTGCTTGTCCAGGGCAGTCAGTCCTCCCAAGCTAAACTCCCAAATCTATTCTGCGTGGGGAAATAATCAAGGTGTGATAGATCATACATATAGTGAGTACCCCTTTTCTCCTGGCTCGCCTGCAGCCAAGATCCCAATCACCCTCACCCTGCACTTGTAGTACGGATGGATAGAAGAAAGATAGTGGTAGGGCTTGGATTGTAGTTCCCCTGTCACAATGGGGCCAGTTGGTTATGTGGGAGACTGTCCTAGGGTCCCTGAAATTGACCAAGACACAATCTCCCTGGATGGATTTCTTTGCACCGCCCAGCCAGGGAGCTCTTCTTACCATCAGAACCTGGCTGCATATACCATCGGGAAGGGGTCTGTTGATTGTGAGCCAATTGATAACCTTATTTTTGAGCGATTCAACTGACTCTTGCGTTGATTCTTTTAAGGCAGGGACACCTGCTAGAATTACTGTGAATGGGCTAGCCTCAGGTGGTAAATTAATAATCGTTTGCTTCCCAATATTGCTGTTGATCGAGCCCTTGATGCCGGGCGCAGACGGGTTCTCTTTTGAACTTCTATTTAGTGTCTGGTCTGTGACTTGTAATTTAGATTGGGGAGGGGAAATGTGGGGTTTTGAGGAAATAGTAGGGGGATTCAAGTTTATAGCTGGAAGGGATATTTTATTCGTCACACCACTCAAGTTAATATCTGGTGCTGTGGCATCTTTTGCACAAGGAGATGTTGTGTGTGCCAACTCCTTTGCAATGCAATTTAGGGTGGTTTCAATTTTCCCCAGGCGTGCTTCCAGTGGTTTAAGCAACAGCCTCATCATTTTGTGAATATCAGATAATGTGATATCCTCCTCCCCAGAAGTTGGTCCTGTATTATCAGATTTCTGAGATGATACCTTCGGTGGCAAGAACCCTTTAAATTGTAGTGGGGTTCGACGTTTGTTGGTTGTCTCAGGTTTCTGGCTCTGTGGTGCAGATAGTAATTTGGTGTTTTTACATTTTTTCCCCCGGGGCGTCTGGGGCTTCTTACTATTTTTGGGGATAGCTCCTTCTCTCACTCCTGCCCTGTTAAGATCTAACGACTTAGCCCCTGCACTGTTTTCCTCCCTACCATGTACAATAGTGTTGGGGCTGGGATTAGGATGAGGGGGCTTAGGTGAGGGAAGGGATAATATGCTAAAATCTACCTGGGATGGAATGGAACAATCAATATTAGAGGCGCCTACTGTAGTGGGACAAGATAATTTGGCTGTTTCAGACATTTCAATTGAGCCCTCTCCCCCCGCCATTGGTTGACTGCCCTCAAGTCTCTGGGCCGGAGACCTTGCGGAGGCTAGGGGGCCCAACGATGATCTCCTTACCCATTCAATCTCTTGGGAGATGCGTCGTTCGAGTGAAGTAATGTCCTCAATTAATAAAGAACCTGCTTTGGCGAAATAGCTGTCCAGAGTACATTGGGGCTTCCCAGCGGCCATCAGAGTCTTACTCCGAGTCTCCCTCAAGGCCATTTTCTCAGGGCTGCCTTAAAACAGGGATCAGGGGGCACGAGAGGGCAAAGTGGCAGGGGGGCTGACCGAGACCGATCTCGACCGTCCTGGAACGGCCTCAAACGGCCCGCTCTTTGCCCGGTCTTCGCCCCGGTCTGCGTCCCTGGCGCGTTCCGCTGGCGCGTATGGGCGTGGTCCCCAAACAATAGGAGGGGTCCAAAAGGGGGGCGTGGCCGGGAAGAGTAACCAGGTGTGCCGGCTAAGTTAGTCCCCAAGCACCCTGGGACTCGCAGTCCCGGATTCAGCAGCCTCCGTAGCGGGCCCTCCACATTCAGCGCGGCGTCCCCTCAGGCTGGGCAGGACAGCAGGACAGAAACCAGCTTCACCAGTTCTTGGTGGGTAAAAGGTGTAGCGAGCGGCTCCCGCGAAGCGGGGGCCGCGAGAGGTGATAACAGCGATGGGGGCGTGGCCGGGAAGAGTAACCAGGTGTGCCGGCTAAGTTAGTCCCCAAGCACCCTGGGACTCGCAGTCCCGGATTCAGCAGCCTCCGTAGCGGGCCCTCCACATTCAGCGCGGCGTCCCCTCAGGCTGGGCAGGACAGCAGGACAGAAACCAGCTTCACCAGTTCTCGGTGGGTAAAAGGTGTAGCGAGCGGCTCCCGCGAAGCGGGGGCCGCGAGAGGTGATAACAGCGATGGGGGCGTGGCCGGGAAGAGTAACCAGGTGTGCCGGCTAAGTTAGTCCCCAAGCACCCTGGGACTCGCAGTCCCGGATTCAGCAGCCTCCGTAGCGGGCCCTCCACATTCAGCGCGGCGTCCCCTCAGGCTGGGCAGGACAGAAACCAGCTTCACCAGTTCTCGGTGGGTAAAAGGTGTAGCGAGCGGCTCCCGCGAAGCGGGGGCGGCGAGAGGTGATAACAGCGATGGGGGCGTGGCCGGGAAGAGTAACCAGGTGTGCCGGCTAAGTTAGTCCCCAAGCACCCTGGGACTCGCAGTCCCGGATTCAGCAGCCTCCGTAGCGGGCCCTCCACATTCAGCGCGGCGTCCCCTCAGGCTGGGCAGGACAGCAGGACAGAAACCAGCTTCACCAGTTCTCGGTGGGTAAAAGGTGTAGCGAGCGGCTCCCGCGAAGCGGGGGCCGCGAGAGGTGATAACAGCGATGGGGGCGTGGCCGGGAAGAGTAACCAGGTGTGCCGGCTAAGTTAGTCCCCAAGCACCCTGGGACTCGCAGTCCCGGATTCAGCAGCCTCCGTAGCGGGCCCTCCACATTCAGCGCGGCGTCCCCTCAGGCTGGGCAGGACAGCAGGACAGAAACCAGCTTCACCAGTTCTCGGTGGGTAAAAGGTGTAGCGAGCGGCACTATCAATAGGTTTCACTAGAAGTCTTCTGCTACCAGCTGTATTTGGCAGTAGTCACTCAATGTTTACCCTTTTATGATAGTAGTACCCAGAATATGAAATTGTAGAGTAAGAAGGTACTCACTATGGCTGTAGATTCGAGTGTCACTGTGAACACTGTGCTGCAGTGTGAGGTCCCTGAGAATACTGATTTTGTTTGATTCTGGGAAATAAAACAAAACCACTTTGGAAGTAGCTGGTTTTGACTTGGGTGGTTGAAATATAATTGTGAACGAGACTGTGACTGACAGGCTAGGGATATGTTTCGTGCCAAGACCTGAAATGTGGGGTTGGCAATTAATTTTCTGGTAGGACTTCTAGATTTTAAACAAATAGCTTTCCCGCACAACTGTGGGAATTTTGATTTCAAGGTGACGGAATTTGGAGGCAATGCAAGTGATTCACTGAGCAAAGACTGTCATGTGGCTGTAACAGTGATGGTGGCTATGTGAAGGTGGGACATAATCTGGCATTGATGAGGGCCATTCCCAAGTATGGGCCTATGTTTGCTGATGACATGAAGACTGTTAGTGATGTGCAGCAAGATAGCGAGCCTCTGTAGGACCATTACAAGGGTAGAGTCGCTTTTTGACCCTTTTCTCCTGCTATAGGATTTACTTGTAGTGTAGGCCTGGTCTGTTCAATCATGATGAGGCACCATGGCATCTGCCGCACTAAGTGGTGCCAAAGGTAAGAGCTGTGGCTCTGCATAAAGTTTTTGAAGTTGTTCTCCACAACATCTTCTGACAGGCCTGGGTCCATGGCACGAGACAGTATGGTCCCAACGTTGAGGAGAGTAAAAAGATTGCTCTTGTTCAATCCACTGCATGAGGGGGTATGAGCCCAGCAGGAGTTTCTCGAAAAGGCATCAAGGTGGTGTATCCAATCCCTACTCTCCTAATCTGAGTAACAAATTCAAGGGGGGTATAGTGACCTGGTTGGGATTATTTACAACTGAAAATAATAGGAGCCAGGATAGGAGCATGAGTTTTCTTCTCCTGTCATCTTTCCTTCTGTCCTTCCGGTCGGCCTTACTTCCTTCTCTCTGACCCTTTAATCTTATTTCCTTTCCTTCCTAGTTTCATTTCTCCTCTCTCTCCTCTCTCCCCCATCTTCCTTTTCATTTTTCCTTTTGAGTTCCCTTCTCACCTTTTCCATCCTCTTTAATTCCGTCCTCTTTCTTGCACTACGTTCCTTATTGCTCTCCCTTTCCCCTTCTTCTTGCCTAGTACCACTTTCCTCTACTTCTAGCTCAGGACATTGATATCAGTTTTTAATCCTTCAGATGTTAACGAGTGTGACCATCAGTTGAACGATGAGCCCATCTGTGATCACCGCTGTCACAATCACCTGGGGGGCTTCTACTGCAGCTGCAGGCCAGGCTTCTCACTCCACAGCAATAAGAGGACGTGCACAGGTGAGTGACCGTAGGGCAGACACTACAAGATGAACGCTTTGTCACAGTCACCCAAGGGCACACACGTAAACCACCAACGCTGAACAAGGTCCTCTTACACAGGACTAAAAACAAAAAATCCACTTTAGAACCTAACACAGTAAACAAGATAAATCCAGCCCGATCTACAACAAGCACTCAACAAGGCCTGTTAGTAGCACTCAATAAGACTCCCAGGATCACTCAACACAGCAGACCAGAAGCAACCAACAAGACACCCCATCAGCACTCAACAGGGCTCGCCAAGAAAACTGAACTCTTTCTCACCACACTCTCTAAACAACCCTTAATAAATGCAGAGTACAATAGGTCACCCCATGCTATGTACTCTCACTCATGTGCCCTCCTCAACCCCACAAATAACACTGCGTGAGCCAGACAGTACGGGCTGGGGCTCCGTATTCAACACTGGAAGAGGAGGCATCAGACAACCCTAAACAGACAGGACATTGTAGACAATCACAGCTGAGCATGTACATCTATTTAGATTCTAAGGTGAACAATGGCTTGGGAGAGATGGGGAAGATATTACCAGCTGGGATAGGGGTGTTACGAGCTCGGAATGGTAGGAGTTTATTACTAATGGGGGAAATAGTGGGGATTGCCAGTGAGGAACGTTGGTACAACATCACTGGACATTCGAGTAGGTATTCAAGTGGGGGATGTGGGGGTATTAAAAGCTAGAGGGCAAGGATGTGAAGAAAAACATTATGCTAAAAAAGAGATTGCTGTTTTTAAAATACAGAACACAAAGCCTATTTCTAGAGCAGCAGCATGTTCTAGCTCGTGCCTGGACTATTGTATTGTCAGCCTCTCTATTCAAGTCCATGTGCTGGTTGTGGTGACTTGCACCCACTCTCTGTGCAGAGTTGTTTAATATCTCTATGTGCCTGAAGGGTTGTGATAAGAGCCTCAGGTGCCGGGTTTCATATTTAAGAAAATGAAATAGTGCTGTAAGATAGTCTTTCTGGATATGGCTCAGACCAATTAAAGAAAATCTCACACACTTGAAAAATCAGTTAAGACGGGATGAACGATGACATACTGGGTCTCAGAGCTACAAAAACAGAATACAAAAGACCAGGGCCTTCCAGAATGGCCTACACTCCAGGATCTTCATGTTCTAAATCTTTTCCGTTCATCCCAAGATCTTCCAAGCCGAGAGTTGATAAAGCCTTGGATTAAACCCTTTTCCTACAACTGTAATTTTATACACAATATTGATTCCGAATTCTCAACTTCTAACTTCACATTGAAATGCGTCTGCATTAGGAGACATTCTCTCTAAATCTGATATCGGCTTCATCACATAGAATGCTAGTCACCCTCAAATCAGGCTGTTGCAACACCCGTGTAGCAGCATGTAGCATCCCACACATCAAGAAGTTTCAAGTCTCTTAAAACATCACAGCAGGGCATTTCTCAAACTTCTGCCATGAAACCGCGAGGTCTGGTAGTTCACTGAACTAATGTATCACTTCGGAGATCTGTGTTCGACCACATGGTAGCAGGTTTGATTCCCATTGGTTCCACTCTTTCCGAGGATGATAAAAATGAGTTCCATTGAGTTGAGTAGCAGTAAACACCTGTTATGCAGTGCCAAGATGCCCATGGTCAGACATGTGCTTTACAAGCAAACGTTGTGGTTAGATCATATAAACACCTCAATCAAAGAGAGATTCCCACTCTAATCCAGAAAGTCCAGCATTAGTTGTTCTCCAGTTTCTTTGCTGGCCTGACTGCTCCCTATTCAACTCTCAGACTTCTTTGCTCTGCCAACAAAACTGTGATCCACGGTCCTACTTTCAAGGCTTATTCCATAAATGGACATAGATTTGCAGGATAGGACACCCGTTCTGCAACTCTTTCCCAAATACTTCTGGACATCCATGAATTGTTTGTATCTTTAAGTAAGCAACTAAAATCATGGCCAGCAAAAGGACCCGGAGAGTGGAAGCAATGCTTCTGCTTGATATTGATTGCCTTTAAGGATTGCAATGTCAGGTACTTCTTCAAAGTAGTCTCTGGTGCTTAACATGCAATTCTGACGGACCAGCCATAGAGGTCAGACACTGTTAAAACAAGGTCACCAAGAACATTCCACCCATGGAAAACATTTAATAGAGATTGTGACATCAGGGTTTTGGAGTCGGAGTAGATGGGATCTGTAGAAAAGAGGCTAAGACACACATGCACAATCCGCTGGCCTCAATTTCCTATGATCAGGTTTGCCATTCTGTTTATCCCTACAAGTAGTGCAAACCATGCAAGCTAAGAATATGAGCGAGCAGGACAAAAGAGAACCGAGGAGCACATAAAATAGTATAAACAAAACCAAACTGCAGCAATTACATGCGTTCTATGAAGCTATATTACCAGAATATCGCTGCCTAAATACTGTCTGAAAAAATTCTCTTTTTCTAAATATCATTTAAAAGACCTCTCCCGTTGGAGTTAGTAATGAAAGATATACACTCAATGGAATTATATTTTCTAAAGGATACTGAGGTCATGATATCTAGGTTAGACAATATGTATGACCTACATCCATGAGAGGGGGAAGCAGTGAAAAAGGGCAGACGCATCTCTATTTATAATAATTAAGTCACTGGACGGAGATTAGCAACATTTGAGTGAGTCAAGGGATGGAGAGGTCCTTAAATCAATGGGTTGAAAAGGGCAGCAGATGCAAGCTTAACCCCAGTTTATACCCTTTGGTTTGCACACCATTCACTGGCGTGAATAGATTTACTAAATGGGCACCTGAATATGAATGGGGTGAAAAAATTGTAATTGCTCTGATCACTTATCCTAGTTCTGGGTAGTCTTTCACAGGTTTCTCACCAACAAGTTATCTTCTGCTGCAACCAGCGGCACAAATGCTGAAGTTTGTTCTCACTCTAATTGAGTTCCCTTTGAGGGGTGACTGCTACCAAAGGATAGAACAGTCCCGGAAATTTGCCACATGATCACTTTTGACAACAACAGGCGAGAAACATGTAGACCAATTAAACAAAACCCATTAAGCTATCTAGGACTATTACACCCTTTGGTAGCGATCACCATTTTAACTAGGCAAGTGAACTCATTCATTAAAATGTATTGTTTCTGAGCATCACAACCTATATTAACACACTTGTTTGGCTCTTACATTTATCTTACCAATCCACACTAACAGCCTACACACCCTCACTTCATCAAACTGATGTTCTATAAAAAAAGATCTCAGGCATAGTGCCCCCTTGCGTGTGCCCGTCGGGCATTGCAGCACCGGCCGGGCGAGGAGCCAGCACAATGATGACACATGACACCCATCTGAGTGTGTGAGGGCCCTTGCTCCTATTGAAGCGTATCCCCCTTCTGAAAAACCTTCCCTGACACTCCATTCCCTCCACTTCCACAAGGAACTGCATATGCCTATTTCATCTCTAGATGTTATAAGAAATTCATATGCTGGACCTAAAACACTCCTGGTCCCCCTCTCTTTTGTTATAGTCACCAGCTGTGAGTGACTGGCCCAGAGGCATACATAAACAGGGCGATCTACCAAAAAACTGGAACATCTCGCCCCTAGGCACCCACACTCACTGGTGTTCCCTCTCCTCTTCTTTTCCAGTGCAAGTTTAACACATCAGTCCGCTATGATGAAAAGGAGTCAGTTGGACTAGGAAGATTTTCAACCTCCTCGCCCTGTAGGCCGAGCTATGTATCAGGCCTCAAGCCTGCTCGAAGTTGTGCCGTGTGACTCACTCTAGTGCCTGACTTGGGCCAGATCTGCTTCTTGCTGCTACACTGCATGAACAATGATTCTGTCAACAATAAAGACCTTTGTAAACCAACTTTATTAGTTGTTCTCATAGAAATAAAAACAATTGATTAAATTAAACTG
Organism: Triturus cristatus; assembly: GCF_964204655.1. Taxonomy (NCBI): domain Eukaryota; kingdom Metazoa; phylum Chordata; class Amphibia; order Caudata; family Salamandridae; genus Triturus; species Triturus cristatus. Next base: position 933,666,084 of record NC_140580.1, on the reverse strand, counting down.
TATAGAGCAAAATAAAAATGTAAAAAGTCCAATTTGATCTTAGGGTCTGTTGACCTACTGAATCAAATACATAAGACGGGAGACCAGATGCTGGAGGAATAAACCGAATACCAATCACTGAATCCAGTGTTAGGTTATAAACGTACATTTGCAGGGGTGATTGCAAGCTGGTTTACCCTGGATAGCTATCAATTCTTTTATTTCACGTTTCTTGGTTCAATACATTTTGGTGTATTTCCCTCATGAGAGATATTACTATATATTATATACATATAAAAATATGATACACATGAACTGATAAAATATCTACATAGTCATCGACAAATGAAATGATCAGAAACTATTTTCTCGTGGATTAAAGAAGTTTATTGTTCTTTATATATTTCAAAATTAGAATGGTCCTCAGACAGTCTGATTGGACCGATGATACGTTTATGATTTTCTGGCCGAAGAATCCAGTCCAGCCACCACAAGATATTTTTTTCTGTGGGGGCTTTTTTTTATTTAAAAAGTAGTAGACCAGTCTATGTGGGGACAATGCGGTGCATGGGAATGTCGACCTGGTCCCGAAAACTGTGACGTATGGGCCTAAGAGGCAATATATCTAATCTGGTACAATTAAATCCTTTTTTTTAAATTATCTCGGGAGTATGGCAAGATCACCAGCTGGCACAGCACAAAGCATGACATGTTTGGTGAAACACAGCAGAGAGCTGTCATGGTCAAAGGCAAGGATACAGGCACTTGGAGGGGTAGCTGGATTCCAGGAGCATAAGTGAACTATTGCTGCCTCGTGATGCAGTGCTCTTAAAGGTCTTTCCCAAATGTCATCTCTTTTCTAAATTGGAGTTGGTTTGGGGTTGTCCTCCAGATGGACAGATGCAGTGATTGTGTTCCAGATACTGAGTGCATACATTGAGAAGGCCTGGCATTGGAACAGTCTGCAATGTCTAGCTGCCTTTTGAGGACAGAGAAACTCTTGGAGCTAACTTCCCGAGTTTCAAACAGGACCGTCCATGCCTAAGGGAATCTCGATCTACGCGGCTTGTTGTACCTCAGCAGCGAACAGAAGCAATTCATCATAAGATGCACTCGGGTGAAGCTGCTAGGGCACTTGATAGGAGCGAGCAAAAAGGACCCGAGCTGGGTCATTTTTTCCACTTTGGAGTGATTATAGTTTGATTTGTTCATGATGGAATCAATAGTACTCTCTTGAAAGTGCATTAACTTCAGGCAGAGGTCAGGCGCCAGGGTTCTCTTCCGTGCCAGGCGCTGCAGCGATGGCATCTGTCTCCTTTGAACAGAGTGTAAATGTAGGCGAGATTAAAAGCAGTCATAGTCTGAACAGAGGAAACTTGTGTGAGTGAGGAGAGCACATAAATAGTGCAAACCAGCTCACCTCTGTGCATTGTGAAGGTTGGGGAGAAAACATGAGGCCTCACATAAGTGGAAAGAAGGGCAGTGGAGGGATTTTTCGCCTGGTTGCTAAAAGTGGAGTGTGTTGATGCATCAGTAAGGAGGGTGAAAGAGGTTTGGGTTCTTTAAAGTTGCCGTGTTTTGAGTTGCACTCTCTCCAAGCGCCATTCCGAGGCAATGGCGGGAGAACTTCTGGTGAAAATGCATGCCACGTGGGGTGGCGTGTAATGGCGTCAGCTGGGCATTTGTTCTTATTTTTCAGAAGCAAACTACCCGAAGCAGTATAGTTTCTCTATGAAGTAGAGACATTTGTTCTTATTTTTCTTCTCGGGTCTGGTGGGAATTGGCAATAAAAAAACAGCATCAAAACCAGTGAGGACCTTCTGACACTCATACTCATGTGGCTCTTTGATGGATGGGTTACTGCTGGGCACCGGCCTCTAATGGTGGACGCATCTGATACTCTGCCATCAGAATCCTAGAGGGTCCACCATGTCTAAATGAGGCAAGCGCACCTTTCACACACGTGCCACCCTTAGGTGGCTCGGTCGTTGGTCATAGGCCTCCAACAGGAGGACCTGCTGATACTCTGCCATCAGAAAACTAGCGGGTCTGACACGTCTACATGATGCGAGGGCACCGTTCACACTCCCACAGGCCTCTGGTGAATTGATGGCTGGTCATGGGCCACCAACAGTGGAACCAGCAGATACTATGCCATCAGAAAGGTCTTGCATGTCTAAATGATGCGAGGGCACTGTTCACACTCACGCAGGCCTCTGGTGGATTGATGGCAGGTCATAGGCCTCCAACGGTGGAAGCAGCAGATACTATGCTGCCAGAAAGGTCCCGCACGTCTAAATGATGCGAGGGCACTGTTCACACTCACGCAGGCCTCTGGTGGATTGATGGCTGGTTATAGTCCTTCAACTGTGGAACCAGATAATACTATACCATCAGAAACCTAGCAGGTCCTCTACATCTATATGAGACGAGGAACCTGTTCACACACTTGCTGCCGTTGGTGGATAGACGGCTCCTCATAGGCCTCCAACAGTGGAACCAGATGATGCTCTGTATAAGAAACCTGGCAAGTCCCTCACTTCTAAATGAGGCGAGGGAATTGTGGGTTTGGAGGAGTGGAAACTCCACCGATTTAATTCAGTTCTCCTTCTCTGTTCTGCCAAACCCTAAGTGACCAAAATGCAACCCTCTAATGGTTGCGCAGTGTGCTACCTCGCCTAGGGATGTACACACGTTATCCATTGGTGAAGTTTTGGGCCTACATAAAAGATCACGCTTTGAAGGTCACATGGCCCTTTACGGTGAGACAGCATAGCTTGCGCACAACTGATGAGATGGATTCCAATTGCTCTCTCATAGATCCCAGGCACAGCTGCTGCACTTTGAGCGGCCTGTAGATGTAATGGCTGAGATTTGTCAAACCCAAGTTAGAGGGAACATAGCCCAACAAGAATCAACAGTGACACAACTGGTGGGCATCTTTTACAAGGATTAAGGGAAAGAGTCTTTGTAGAAGTCCTGGTTGATAGTAGAAGATGTTCCTGTGCATAGATGTGCTGCGAGGGTCCGATGGTATGCAGGACTTGTCTGAGGATGTACAGATGTCAGGCTGATAGACTTCAGAATTTGTGTGTTGCTGAATGAATATGCGTGCGTGTGTCTGGCAGTGTGCATGCACCTTGAGAGTAGAAGGCGAGCCGCTGTAGGTGTGCACAGTTTAGGTGAAGGCATGTCTGCAGTCTCACGGCTCTATTGTGGGCTTCCGACTGTAGTAACGGATTTCTGTAACAATCGGGCCAGGAGAGCTTTGTCTTCCAGCCACAGTCGCTTCCATTTAGGGCTTGCAGAAGGCACAGGCGCATCAGGTGCTGCATGAGGCAGCATGATTTTGGGAGTAGTAAATTCTGTACCAAGCTACAAGAGGTCTGTGTGCTTTGCTTCAGTCAACTTTTATAGCTTGCCTGTTCAGCCTACTTCTGTGGCGCCCCAGTGGCTCTGAGGAGGAGGTTGCCTCAGTATTTCCTGGCCTACCCTTTCTGTTTAATTCTGTTATGTTGTATGTATTTGTAAAGCGCACTGTCACCCGTGAGTGTATCCTGGCGCTGAGAAGGTGTGTGCGCCTTACCCTGCCAAGGGGAGGTTAGTTAATTGAAAAGTCAGGTCTTCAGCTTCTTGTAGAATTCAAGAAAAGAGGCAGAGGCTCTGATGTGGAGTGGGAGGCCGTTGCAAGCTTACGAGCGATGTAAGAAAACACCCATCCTCCTGATCTGGTCTACAGATCTACATGTAAGGAAGCAGCATGGGTGTAATTTAGGGGTATCAGCTGCGACCCCTGGATTGCCCCTTGCCACCGCAGGCACTGCTTTTGCGACCCCTGGCCTCAAAGGTGGCAACATCAGTGCCTGGAACACGGGGGCAGCTCTTCCTAATGGACGCTGGTTGGAGTGCCACTTGCCTGGTTTCTGTCAATGTTTAAACTATGTAAATAGAGGATAATATTATTCACTGTTAGTGTAATAAAGAATGGAGTACATTAGCTGGAATATGACCCTATCTGAAAGCTAAGGTAAGTAAAAAATGCTGTTAAATGCATGCTGTACGCATTCTTGCGGGTGAGAGTGTGCTTATGTGTGTGAGAGTGCGTGAATGTGTTAGAATGTGTAAGCATGTGTGTGTGTGAGTCAAAGTAAAGGTCAAAAGACGTGCCAAATTGATGTCCATGGGAGGTGGGCGACGGCTTTCGGGCACGTCTGTTGGGCACAATATTGCACTACTTTGACCTTCCATGACATAGAGCAGGGAGCAGTCTGTAGTGAGTTTATCTGCCACAAATAGACAGGAATAACGAAATCGGATGAGAATTTACCAAGTGCGGTAGAGGTGGGGGTGGGGGAGGAAGTGATAAATTAATGCCAGTAATGACCTCTGATATCACTGATGATTTGACCTTCTTGTATAAATCGTGAGCATACCTTATGGCAGGGCTACTCAATGAATGCTACAGTTGAGGAGAAAATTATGTGGCAAGGTGGGCTAAATTATGTGACAAGAAACGGCAAAATATGTGGTGTGATGCGGCCTATTGCGAAGCAGTGTTAGTTCACAATTTCTCAATTTTACTCATATTAACACTGTTAAAGCAAAGATTTCAACTAATTAATATTAGATTAACACCTAAACACAGCACTCCCCAACTGAAAGATGATACGTCACTGCGTGATAAAAAGGCCTGCCACTGCACAGAAACACGTGTGGTAGCATTTCAGAAACTTTAGATTTGTCTGAGCTAATAACACATTTTGCTCAAATCTGCAAATCATGAAGATTATGAATTATTAGGCAAGTGCAGCAAATCCATAGTTATGCGGAAAGCTCCATGGCTGTAGAATCACGTGGTTCCAGTGGCCGTGCTCTAGGGAAGGGGCTCTAATGAGTGTAACTCTTGTGAAAGCGTTTAGATTGTTGTTTTGTGTTGGGCCACCATGTTTCATATATTCTGAACTTCAAATATAAACAGAATTTTTCTGATGAACAAATGGACTTTTTATGTAGAGAGGAAAAATGAATCTGGGTTCTATGGGAAATAGTGAAGTATTGGCAAAGTATGCCATGTACTCGTGGAGGGGAACCAGAGTGGAATGAATGAATGAATAAATGAATGATTGGGCATGCTTTTAAGGCAGGTCTACCTGAAGGTTTCTTGGTACTAGGACTGCACTGTCTCACAGTAATCTGTAGTGTCTTGTGAAAGGCATTATACCTCCCAACAGACGAGAGTGGGAGATTTAGGTGATTTGACAACTGAGGGGCCAAAATGGAGAAAGTCTTCTCTCCTGAGTGAGCTCTCCAGTGGTGAAGAACTGCAAAGACAAGTGGAGCTCCTGCGTGTAAGGAGCAAGCAAGAACGTTAGAGGAGATCTTTGGGCCTCTGGACATCATGAGAGCAGGATGAAGACCCCATCCGCTCTGTCTATAAGGCAGGGTCCCACGGACAGTCCTGATCAGATCAGAAATATGGTTTTGCTGGCACTGAGATTCAGCAGATTGTTGCTTATCCAGACCTCCAAAGCAAGACCAGAGGCGATGCTGGAGTCCCAAGCCTAGGATTAACTGTGTATCATCTGCATATGAGACCAAATCCAGGCTGAAAGATCTAATAATACCCGAGAAGGAAGTCATAAACGCTTTGAACTACAAGGGAGACAGCAAAAATCCCTGGGGACTCGGCAGGCCACTATGACATGAAGTAGAAGGGCTAAAGGATCAAGGATTACCTCCAACCTCTTAGGACTGATGAAAACCAGGACACAGGAACGCTCCAAAGGCAATCCGCCGCCAGACGGTAGATTAGCTATATTTGTCCGCCATATTAATGGCTGCAGAAAAACATAATAAAGCGCACCAACAGGAAGAACTACATCAATACCCATTCACATCATGCAAGACCAATACCAAAGCATTTTTAATGTTTCCATCTGGTTCAAAACCCACCTGCGCAAAGTCAAACAGGTGGTATGCCTCAAGATGGTCCTCAAGAGAGCAGCCGAAATAGGTTTCACCCATCTTGGCAACGGTTGTAAGGCAGTGCTTAATTTGAGCCTGTGTCTTTAGGCGGGACCCACCAACACTCATTTTTGGGGACTGACACTTATTTTTCCTCAAAAGGCTTTGATCCAGAGCAAGAGAAAGAAAAACACAAAAAGGGGAAAGAAGGAGGAAGACAAAGACAGGAAAACAGTAGCAAAGGTATTAGGCAGGAACTTGTAGGAGTAAGAGAAAGGGGCCGCGAGGGTCTAGTGGTGGATTCAAGATGCATGAGGTGGAGGGAAAAATATCCAGCCTTGGTCTTCAGAGCAACGATCTTCAAAAGCGCCGCCTTGGGCTTCTGAGAAAAACGTTCTGCCCTGGTACTAATTCTTTTACAAATTAAGCACTGGAAAAAGGCCTATAACTGGAATCAGATTTGTGATCCAACCTTAGATTTTAGTAACTGCTTCATGACTATTTTTCCAGCCACTATGTCTAAAGTGAGAGAGGACAGAAGGGAGAGTGCAGGCATATAATGCACCAATGGTGCAGGGCTTTTTTGTTTTTTTAATAAACAGGTTCCGGAATTCTCAGGAAAAAAAATTAACCCTTAGTTCCATGAGGTGTGCACCCTCAGAAGACCTAACAAAAACGGAATCAGTGTAGCTCACAAATAAGTCTGGAATCCGTCAACAAAATCTGGCAAGCTGCCAAACACCATGGGGCCAATTTAGAAAAGCAAGTATGTACGGTAGTACTACTGTAGTACGACTTCAAATACTCATTTATGTAATTCACAACGGTATGGGTGGAGATGTCTGCCTGCGCCATCTTTCATGTGCGGAACTCTTTACAATGAGACCGAAAATCTCCACACACGTAATCCTAGGTTGGAGGGATAAATGTTGGAGGGGCATGCGGGAGTGGCTATAGTGGGAGGTGGAGAGGGAAAATTAGGGATTGGCACAGGGAGAGACATGCAAATGCAACAACATACGTACAGATGGTTAAGTCAGTTACAGTTTAGTTAAGTCACACCCACATCTATTCCAGTGGCACTACAGCATAAACAGGCTCAAATCTATTGCAGCCAAGCCTTGGAAAAAAGATCACACCGCACTGGCCACGCACAGGTTCTGCATAGGACCCAATCCATAATTTTTTTTTTTTAAAGTAGGAAAAGTAAGGGCAAGCTCTCCGCCTCTTTCTCAGCTTTCTTTTCCTTCTTTTTCATATCCACCAACATACCCAGGATTATGCCTGGAAAGGTACGCATGCACAAGTTTCCAGGTGTATTCCTGGGAAAGTCAGGTGACTCTTCTGGTAAGATACTTTTCTTTGTTCATGGGAAGAATATTTTTTCCCCTGGAGAAAGCTCTACACCTTTCCATGTCCCCTCCCCAAATCTTGGGAAGATCCAGTCCTTGTCCCACCCTTGAAGAGGAGTTACCCCAGCCCTGTGCTGGAGTAAATGTTGTATCATCCCGCTACAAAGGAAGTGGAAGGTAGGGGATTTTGGGAATGAACACAAACCCACATTTATGGTTGCTCCAAAGCTTTCACGGCAAACCACGCTTTAGAATGCCCACTTCTTACCCCACAAGTGGGGTTTCTGGCTGCAGAAATGTCCGCAGTTGTGGTGGAGATCTCCACCTCCCCCTAAATGTGTTTATACACGCAAGGAATATCTTTATAAATTCCTAGCGGGTGCAAAAAAAGGTACATTTGGTTGTAAATGTATGCTCGGGAAAGTCCCCATAGAAATCAGTGGAGGCAGAGAATAACACTACCAGCACAAAGCCCAACAACTAAAAAAAAAAAAATTAATAAACAAAAATAATTAAATGACTTTAAACATTGGAGACCCCCATACAAATGACTTTTATAAATGTTAAATGTAAATATAAATAAAAAATAATGTTAAAATATAGGTCTGTAAATTGTTAATGTATGATAAGGAACACGACTCATATCACAACTCACGCTACACTACACACACTAAAAGACACATCATTACACATTGCATGTCCCAAAGAAACAGACCCACATATGTCTGGCTGATATCTGGCTTCTCAATATCTCATTGCACAAGGGGCTGAGGGCAGAACTCAGCGTGTGGGCTATGTATAGGCTCCCTATAGTAATGCTTATCAGGCGTGCATTATTTTTCTCTGGTGATGCCTGTTTCTCGCTTCTTTACAGTTTGAAGTAGTGTAGGCAGTGCTCTCTGTCTACATTATGTATGTCCCGCAGCGTCCAGTGAACACCGTAAGAGCGCCTGGACGGGGTTGCCTTCACCGGGGTGAGCGCATCTGTACAGGGCTGCGAGCAGCAGGGGACTCCATTGCCCAGGAGTCCCTGCGAGCCCCATTGCCTACACCTGGGCTGCTCTCCCTGCACGACACGCCCCCCTCACCTACCTAATTTCCAAACTTAAGCAGCCACTCATCCGCAGCGCGGGAGCGCGCGGGAGCGCGCGGGAGCGCGCGGGAGCGCCCGGGGCTAAGCCCGGGCAAAGGGCGGGCCGTCTAAGGCCGTCCAAGGACGTACAGGGACGGGCCGGGCCCTTTCTCTTACTCTCGGGATTCGAGGACTCAAAGTATGTTTTAGTTATCAATGTGATAAGATGTTGAATGTAGTTATAATGTGTAATTGAAGTTTTAAACTTTTATCTAATTTATATTTTAAATTGTACACATTATTCCTTATTTTTAGTCTTATGATGTCCTCATCACTAAGAAAGGGTAGGCGGGTTACAGTAAAGTCAAGTAGTGTTAAAGCCACTGGAACCTTAGATGATTTTATCACCCGTGCCACGGGGATATTAGATAAGGAAATTGCTCTTACTGAAAAGCGTTTGTCTCTGGACTTAGTTACGGGGAAGCGTTCATCTTTGGGTCGGTTTGCATCTGTGGTCACTCCTGAAAAGAGCATAATAAACGACTTGGAAGCCAGCCCAGACTTAGCCGTTACTTCAGAAAATCAAGAAATATCTATGGGCGATGTAGTGAACGGTCCAATAGAAGATTGTTCTGTATTGAGCAATATTGAGGATGGGATCCAACACCCTAATTTGACCCTGTCGGGCCCCATTTCCCTACAATCCAAAGCTTCGGCCTCTGTTCCAGAAGTCACAAAAACTAGTAAACGTAAAAGAGGGGGAGGTCACTTGAAGGGAAGGGTCATACGTATGGGAGACCCTGGTGATCTGACTCATTGCTGCCAAAACAACAACAACAAAGCTTTGTTAACACATATTGAGAAGCTGGTAAAAAATCTCTTGTTACCCCTTATTGAGAGAACACAAATAGTTAACCTAAAATTGGACCAATTAGAGCACTTAATATCAGTTAACACACATTCGCTGGAAATTTTGGCTAACAACAGCAAATTTCCACAGGCCCAGGGGAATTGTATTGAAATAAAGAAGGGGGCTCATAAAACCTCTATTCAAAAACCAAGTAATCCGCCCCAGCCTATTGCATCTGTTGATTCCCAGCGAACCCCTGTACGATCAGTCCCAACTAGACCTGCACTGGTGGCTGATGGGGACTCTCAGTCAATACCGATTATGGCTATAGCAGCAGCACCGAGCTCAATTACATCTAAGCCAGTAGCCTCATCTCAAGTTAAACAAACTCCACTGAGCGGCCCATTAGTTCTGGATGAAATGGCACCTCCAAGTAAACCAATATGTGTGAATATACCCCCCGAATCTGCACCTTTTATGGCCATCCTGACAGGTGTCCCGGTGGTCGCACCAAATAAACATGAATCAAATCAGGACCTATCAAATAAAGTCATATTCTGGCTCAACAACAATAGACCACTCCCCCCAGCCTCTAGTACAAAAATATTAAACGTACGAAGGGTCCCTTGGGTTGGCCCAAGCAAGAAGGATTTAGAGGGGGATTGTATCCTAATTAATTTTAGGGACAGGTGGGTCAAGGACTTAATCTGTAACAAAGCAAGGTTTGCTAGAATGGGGGATATTCAATGTATAGGTCTTGAATATTTTTATCCCAACTTGCATCATCTTCCCCCTAACCCTCGCTTTCCTGGGTCGAGAGTGCAGGGTAATAATTACTCTGGATGGACTCAGATTAATACTATATCTCGACCCCCTCAAAATCATCCTGGTTTGTGGTTCCAGGGTGATGGATCTTTCATGGGGCCAACAAGTTTCAAAAATTTTGGGCAAACCCCCTATGACCAATCAAGAAGGAGATTCCAGGGGGAGGAATACCTAGGGTGGATGCCAAATAACAATATTCCATTAAGAAACCGATTTGACCCACTGGTGGGAATGGAGGGTTTAGATTGACCATTAGACAAGAAAAAGGAAAGCATTTTATCTACCACAGATTTGGTCATGGGGGAAAACGGGGGGATAAGGCAGGAGGATAACCAGGTGGTGGACGCTTTCGACCACAATGCTCAACCTAATATGCGTTCGGATAGTCAAACTGTTAGCAACTTAGCCTGTGAGCTAAACCCACCAATTACTGGGCCTGACCTGGAAACTCCAATAAAGTTTGTGGACAATAGCCTAGGGGAACCTGGGCTGTGTCTAATCTCATGGAATATTGCAGGTCTTGCGGGTAGAATGGAGGATGAAGCTTGGCTGGAGCATGTGGGTGGTCAGGATATCCTGTGCTTTCAGGAGACATGGAGCAGAGTGGGTGGGGAAATTGATGGTTTTCAATCTTTTAATGTTTTGGCGGTCCCATCACTAGCTGGGAGGGCAAGGGGTGGGTTAATGACAGCTCTATCCATCAAACTAAAGAACCTGATAACCTCAAAAATAGTGGATACTCCTTGGTACCAGTTGCTCTTGTTGGAAAATTTGTTCCCAGAGCCCGTGTTGTTAATTAATTGGTACCATAATGTCTTTGATAGAAATGATGTATCTACAATCCAGAGTTTGGAGGAAGCAATATGTAAGGCTCGTAGTGATCGAGCTTTATTAGTAGTTATTTGGGTTGGTGATTTTAATTGTACACTGTGCAAATTTGGTGGCTGCAATGTCTGTGGTATCAATGATCTAAATGAACAGCCCTTGATGCATTTTAAACACACGCCCCAGGGGGACGCTTTAAATAATATCATTATTCTAAATGACTTATGTATGGTAGAGCCCTGGGCTGCCCCAAATATATCGCCAATACCAACCTTTCAGGGAACAAGAGGTGCAATGAGTACTATTGATTTTGTATTTGTGTCTAGTAACTTTCTTCATTATGTTAATAGGCTTGAGGTAATCGCAAGTGCCGTAAGCGATCATAATCCTTTAATGCTATCCTTGAGTGCCCCTGCTAGTAGAAAACATTTGGTTTGGGAGCAACCCATAACATATAATAAAAATCAGGGAGTTACCATGAAGTGGGGGAAAATAAATGCTGAAGGCCTTGAGGTAGAGATTCTGAATGTTTGTAAAACTGAGATCGAATCATGCCTGTCTCTGACGTCTGATCCAGACAAGGTCATTGGGAGTTTTGAAAAATTATGTGGGCACGTGGCTGAGCACCTTAGAAAACCAGTGGGGAAAAAGAATTTAAGGTGTTTTAAATGGTTTGACTCCGCATGCTCTGCCTCACATAAATCCTTAAAAGCTGCCCTTACACAAAAACCAAGAAATAAGGAACTGATAAGATCGACCAGAAGGGCTTATAAAGAGGCCATCACAAAGAGGAAGCAGGAATTGAAAAATCGAGCCTGGGACGATCTAGAGAAGGCCTCTGAGCTAAAAGATAGTAGGCTCTTCTGGGAAGTAGTAAATCGTCCCTTGTTTAAAAATGACACCAAAGAAAGTATACTGACGCAGATTACTGGTGAATCTTGGGAAGTTCACTTTGGTAAAATCTTTAATCCCAAAGCATTATTACTTTCGGATTTGTTGGATGATGTAGGGGATTTGGTGGTACCATCTTCAGCTTTGCTTCTTAGCTCTTCACTTACACTGGAAGAGGTTGAAGTAGCTTTGAGGAAGGGCATATCATTAAAAGCCCCGGGCCCTGATGCCGTCCCTTTAGACTTTTTTAAACATAATATTGAAGCTTGGGCACCTTTATTACTGAATGTTTTTAGGGCTGTTGTTCTTGGTCGCATCCCTGTATCGTGGAAGGTGGCAGTGGTGGTGCCGATTTTCAAGAAGGGCGATAGGTGTGATCCCCGATGCTATCGCCCTATATCCTTGATCGATGCATCATGTAAACTATTGGGGAGGGTTATTTTGGCCAGATTAGAAACATGGGCTGACTCTGTTGGTCTAATTGTGAACTCCCAGTATGGATTCAGAAGTGGGAAGGGGACAGTTGAGCAGTGCCTGAATTTGGCGCTAATTATTGGCAAGTACATGAAGGCAAGGAGTTCTGCAATTTACCTTGCCTTCATGGACCTGTCAAGCGCCTTTGACACTGTTTGTAGAAGCAGGCTGTGGCAGATGATGGACGATATGGGCTTCGAAGAACCCCTGGTGACACTTCTCCGCAGACTACACGCAGCAACGTCCGTGGCTATAAGATTTGGACCTGGGGGGGAAACAACTAAACCTATTCCCTCAACTGAGGGGGTGCGTCAAGGTTGCATTTTGGCGCCTTTCTTGTTCCTAGTATACACAAATGGACTAGAAAAGTACTTGTTGGACCACTGTTGTGATTTTCCTAAGGTAAACGGTAGGAGTATTCCTATACTCTCATATGCAGACGATACTGTTTTAATGACCCTCACTGGAAACAGTTTGCAGTTGTGCCTAGATGCCTTTAACACCTTCATGCTGGATCTTGACCTGAAGGTAAATTTTGGAAAATCTTTTGCAATGGTCTGTGGTCCTAAAGGAACAAAACCTAGAAAATTTGTGGTGAATCACTCTACTATTGAAAGGGTGGAGAATTTTAATTACCTTGGAAATCTTTTCAATAGCAAACTAAGTTGGGCTCCTTTAATGAAGGCTCGAGCCCAGAGTGCTACCCGCTCCATAGAAGGTCTTTTTCGCTTCTGTGGTAAGTTGGGTCAAAAACCTGTTGCGCACCTTAAAACTCTTTATATATCTAAATGTTTATCTGTGGCTACCTACGGGGCAGGAGTATGGGGGACCGAAAACCCCTCAGTGGTACAAGTGATGGAAAATAAATTCCTAAAACGGGTATTACTGATTCCATCGGGTTCATCGAATAGCTTCTGTCATAATGAAATGGGAATGACCAAAGTGACTGACATCATTCGTCTGTCACCCCTATTATTATGGGGCAAAATATGGTTATCTGACGATTTGCAGCTCTCGAGAGAAATTCTCTCAGACTGCTTGAGCCTGGATAATGCAAACAAGATCCCCTGGTTGTCATACGTCAGGGACATGTTGAATAAGATTGGTTTGGGTCATGTTTATGAAAATCCTGCAAACATCCAGGGAAACATAAAAACCCAAATTAAGTCAAATTACTGGAAGTTTTTAGGCTCACGGTGTCTGGGAGGCCCTATTGGCTATGTACCTAAGTTACAGCATCAATTTTATTTAACTTTTACAACTAATGTCCAATGGCGGTTTTATCTCACGAGGTTTAGGCTAAATACCCTCCATTTTCTTTTCGCCTTTCCTAAACAAGGGGGTTGGTGTGAGCAGCTACCCCCTTGTCCCTGTAATGACAGAGTTAGCCAAAGTACTATACATGTTGTCCTGTTTTGCTCCTTATATCAAGATCCTAGGATTAGATTTATTAAACCTGTCCTGAAGGGGCGGCAACCATGCACTTATAAAGAAGGCTATGATTATTTGCTGTCATTATCTTCTGTTGATACTTGCTGTGCCATGTTAAATTTTATAAGAGTTTCACTTCAGATTAGGAAACGCTATGGATAAATTAGCTGTAGAACTGTGCTTTGCCATTGGATTTGTATTTATGCTGTATGATGGATTTTTTTGAATTGTAATTTTTATTTTATGGATGGATCACCTTATTTGTGTATTATGTTTTTTAACTTTGTGCTTTTATGATTCATTGTATGAATCGAATAAAGATTTTTGAACCGAACCGTATAACTACACTAGGAAGATTTACGCCTAAAACATGCTCATAAAATGCCTAGTTGTAGGAACTTTGCTGTGTATTTTGATTTTGAGTTGTTGCACTCCTACAGATGTGCATAAATCTCCAGTTGTGTTACTAAATAGCATCTAGATAGAGTTTACACCCACGCATAGGTATAAATTTACATGTGCAGAAATCCCCGCCGTTAGTTTTACCTTTCTGAATTGAGCCCCATAGGTTCAGCTCAAGGAAAGCTTTCTTCTCTGAACACATTCTGCATCTTTCCTCAAAATCCTATGAGCAATTGTTATCTGTACTCAACCACTATAAGTCTGTTACAACCTGAACAATGCAATGAAACCTTCGACACATGAGATACCAATGCACAACACTTCTAGGTAAGTGTTAGGATGTGTGCTGTTCTTTTCCCAGGTCCTCAGGCCCAGATAGGTACCTCTGCACACCTCACTCCCAGAGACCGTGTGTTTCTATCTTCATTCTCTCATGAAGTTGAGGAAAACAGAAAAGAAATCAGAGCCTTAAGTTGTGCAAATGATCCCCAACTGTGGAGAAGTGTGGCTCACTGGTTAGAGGCGGCAGACCCGTAAGCAGAGGACGGCCCGGGACCAGGGTTCAATTCCCGACGCGGCAGGGTCGTGGACCAGGGTCAGCGGACTCGATAATTCTCGCTTCGGTGCCTACTCTAGTCAGGGACCACACTCGGCAACTCTGGGCATTAGCTTGCCTCATCTTCACAACGGCCCCCCCAGACCGCCGGGGATGCTTGGTCGCACCTTGGAGATACCCATTAGGGACCATCTCTCAGGGTGAGCCAGGACGGGTTCCCCAGCGGTCGAAGCGCAGAGATACTCCTCCGGGAGTCGATTCTAGCGCTATATAAACCCACAATTAAATTAAATTAAATTAACTCTGTCGGCTGTGATGGCCAAAGCCGAGATGTTCTGGAAAGTGTTGCCTGATCTCTAAAGCCCAATTGCCCCTTTCAGCTGGGGTGGACTCCTTGACTATGCATGGGCGGGGAGGTGTGCACTCCGAACGCCAGCGTACCGGCGGAACACAACACTGAGGGTAAAATATCAAAGACACCTAAGGAAGTCTAGATGTTCTATACCTAACTCCACATATATATATTGGTGATACCATGGCATGAGAATATCGAGGTCAGAATATCGGGGGACAAATAATCTAAAGGTAAGTGCATATAGGGGGATATGTATGTCTTCAAGGTACATAGATGTGGAGTTAGGACTATTGAATCTATACTCCTCTATATGCACTTACCTTTCCATATTTTGTCCCCCGATATTCTGACCTTGATATTCTCGCAGCATGATATTCTGGGGATCAATATTCAGTAGTACAGTCATTACAGCATTGGAGGTCTGAAATTAAAAATAGTCCAGGTTTGATTTTGTATCCCAACATGGACGACATGCTAACTATACCTTCCAGCATAAAACTGAAAGTGACCCTTGTAAATACCCTTTGGAACGATTGGGACACGTTTCAACAACTCAGCATAGACCCTGCTCATGAGTTTACAAATATTGGCATGAATAGATTACTGGAGCGCTGAAAGAGGCAGGCATATTCTGCATAAGGATGACCCTGTTTCCAATGTCAAATATAGATTTATTTTCTGTGCAAATACATTGCTCTAGGTGGGGGAGGATTCAACACCTATAGCAATTGCACAATAAGTTCAACATAGTTATTCCAATAGCACATCCTTAATGTGGGTGGATTTTACGTTGGAACCAGATAGTACTAAAATGCATTAAACCTGCTGCAGCACACTCGTCTTCAGAATTTAACAATCAGAATAAATATCCCACATAAAACTGCCTCCATTAACAGCAAGACAGAACACAATGGCAAGATAAAATGTGATTGCTACATCAATTTGATGGATTATGGTACGGTGCGGGTCAATTATAAAATCGATTTTATTCTCGCCCAAGTGTGTGTGTCTATAATATATCCCAGCAGCCAATTAACTTCACAGCAGGGCTCATTGGTAATTCCCTCCGTGATTCCAGCCCGTGGTTTTCCGCGCGAGAGAGACGCTGCAACATGTAAAGTGTGTATGTTGAATCCTCTTCTTTCACTGGGCGGCCATCGCCTGGGCTCCACAGGCAAAGTGTCCATGGAGTTCACACTCCGTCTGCATAGACTTTGGCATGTCAGGGTCCTTCCTTAGAGTCTGCATGTCTGGTAAGTGCAGTGAGTAGCCCGACGGGGCAAATGTCATTATTAGTGGGTGAATGGGCACTCTGCCTGCAGGCATACCCCGTTCCTTTAGGTGACGCTGCTTACAGTCGAGTAGGGGTGGGACAATTGTTACTTTCTCCCTGCAGCAGGAGGGCTGGTTGACGGGGGGCTGCACACGCAGGTCCTCACTCACAGGTGTGTGATTGGCCAGGTGAGTGGATGGGCGTGCCTGAAGTGTGCTTGGGCAGAAAGTTCTGGAAGGATGAGCGAGGTGGCCAACGTTGGTCTGAAGAGAGATCACTGAGAGGAGGGGGGGGGGGGAGCCTCCTAATGCGACTCTGCCACACACCTATGTGGATGCCCCCTACTGAAGGTGGTGCCTGTCAGGGTCCATTAGGGACGGGGATAGGGATAACTTGAGAGTAGGACTTTTGGGCATAGGGTCAACCTGAGCGGTTGCAGGGTATTCCTATGTGTTTTCCAGGTCTCTCAATCACTGAGAGACTAAGCAGCCGTGGACCTGATACAGTCCTCTCGGCTCTGAGAAAAGTGGGCAATTATGCTTGGTCACCACACAGGAGTATTAAACCTATGGCTGAGCCGGAGAAATGAGCAATGCAATAGTGTGGGAGGCGAGTGCCCGGCAGGACAGCTTAGGAACATAAGTGTTCACTGCTTAGATATGCTGTGATCTGCAGGTCATGGGTGAAATCCCTTCAAAGCCAATACAGCCTTCTATCTTTCTGAGGTTGGTACATTCAGTATGATTGAATCAGGTGTCAGGAATACCTGATATTTGAGCATAAACGTAGAATCAGCAGAAGTGCAGAATGGGCTACTTCATTGGACACAAGTTCAGTGTATGTCTTGGCTATTTGCGGGCCCTTCTCCTGGAGGCCTCACAGGTGACACTTTGGTTTAGGATGCCATTTTAGGAATCCTTATAGCCCAATCCTGTGTCTTTTCCCTGTGGAAAGGAGTCTGAGCATCACCCCTCACCGCAGACCCACAGGCCTCACACTGCCCACCCACAGCAATGACCTTCATTTCTCTATGTAGTGAATGAGCTCCTGGTGCAGGGAAGCAACATTAACCAGGAATGGATAGGATGGAGAGCCCAGTGTGAATACAAGTACAGAATCAACGTGGCATCCTGATGGCATTACTTTATGCCCTCAATACAACCCTCTGGAATGTAGGTGTCCTTGTGGCCCCACTACAGTATCTCCTGAGTATGAACAGGTGTTAACCGTATCCCGCTACTCTCTCCCCTATGTATAAACATCAGGGATCCATTCCTTGAGTGTAAACCTACGAGGTGAAGTGTGACCCTGATGTGTTCAAATAGGGGATCAATCCCCTGCATGTAAACACATGAATCGAGGTGTCAATTTAATCCGACTGCTCTCTCCCCTGAATATAACATAGGGGTTCCATGGACTCCGTGCAAACAAACGAATCAAGGTGCTATCTTAATCTTACTACTCTACAGTGAATACAAACATAGGGGATCCGTGCCCTCAGTGCAAACAAACGAATCAAGGTGCTATCTTAATCTTACTACTCTACAGTGAATACAAACATAGGGGATCCGTGACTTGAGTGTAAACATAAGAATCGAGGATTCATCTCATCTGACTGCTCTCTCCCCAGAGTATAAAAATAAGGGATCCACGCCCTGAGCGTGAACAAACGAATCGACGGGCTATCTTAATCTGACTACTCTACATGAATACATACATAGGAGATCCATGCCCTAAATATAAACATAAGAATCGAGGTGTCATCTCGATCGCACTACTCTGTCCATTGTGCATCAACATGGAGAATCCAGGTCTGCGCCAGCCTGTTCGATCTTCTCTCTCGCTTCCGCATAAACCTAGGGTAACCATCCCACTTTTGCCCCTGAGTAAAAACATAGGGAATCCAAGTGTGTGTGTGTGTCACCCTTATCCAATTACTTTCTCCTGTGAGTACATTGGACATTGAAGCGTCATTTGGATCCCCATGCTCTATCCCTTGTGTGTATAAACTTAGGGGATCCAGGTGTTATCCTGACTCATCTACTCTTCAGAATGATCATAGCCAATCCAGTAGTTTTCCTGTTCCCACTACTTTATCCTCTGAGTATAAGCACAGATGATCCACTCGCTGAATGTAAACATATGGAATCCAGGTGTCATCCAGATCCCACTGCTCTATTCCCTGAGCGTAAACATAGCTCTATACGTCCTGATATTTTACGTCTGTGGACGGAACATGTTTTTGTCACATGGAAAAATGTATTCCTTGTGAATAAATGCAATAGCACATCTGTGCTGCCCCATAACTGTGGGCTTTCCACTGTTTCGCAGATCCACACTTGTACAATTATAGCTTCCAGATACTTGGCCATGAGGGGGGTTTGGATTCTTCTGTTTGCTTGTTTGTTTCGCAGGCTGCTTTTATGTTTAGGGTGCGAATTTAGAGCATTGAGATCCCCTCCAGTTCGAGATAAATGGGACATGCACCTGGATAGATTGGTCTGGATATTGGGTCATTCGCCCCCAATGCGTTGTAAGGGGTGCATAGTAAGGACAGTGACTTAACTGGACATATACTTGTGCTGCAATGTTTGCAACTACATGCTTAGCTCAGACATGGGCACAAGAATGAAACAACATTGGAGCGGCATGTAAGTCAAGGGGACGATGCCATTCTATACCTTTTCTATTATGTTGCAAGAAAAAACAATTAAAAAAAATTAGACAAAAACAGGATGCACAGATACAAAGCTGAAAAAGGTATAGCTTCCACTGACGAACTGTAGTCAGATTTGCAAATCCCCAAAAATGACTTAAGTAATATAAGCTGTAAATGCACTTATTTTATCGATCTTGGAAGCATTAAAGGTTGTCCAGGTTTTGAATCTCCATGTTTCCCACAACATCGTTGCTGCAGTGGACACACTAGTCTCTTGGACTGGTTAACTTCTGAATGATTTCTGGGTTGGACTCAGCTCGAGCAACGGGTCTCAGGCACCATGCATTTGGCTGGCCATGTACTAGACCCTGTTTTTACAAATATACCCTCTCATGTGGTTCAACCTCCTTTTCCGATGGATTGGTCTGATCACTATCTAGTTCCCATGGTGATTCACGATATTCCGCCAGTGCGCAATTTAGTAAACACCTTGGGCCTCAAGTAGGAAGCCAAATACCGGTCGGTAACGGCCGAAATTCGGTAAATATCCCGTTACCGACCGGTATTTAGGCATTTGCGATGTAGGGGGCTGATTTCTGGATTCGGTATTTACCGAATCGGAAATTAAGAAATCGGTAAAATACCGATTCGGTAAATACCGAATCCTGAAATCAGATGTAGGGAGCACTCTAAAGAGTGAAAATTAGTATTAGAAATTCGTTATTTACCACCAAATACAGGTTGGTGATAAATAACGAATACCTTGCAAAAAGTAATATTTTGCAGATTTAAGAGTGCCATGTGGCAGACATACATGCCCTTAGGGCATGTATGTGCGCCACATGTGCACACATGCAAGATTCAGGGGTGCAACAGGGTGTCAATGTGACACCCTGCCACCCTTGAATATGCTCCCCCTATTACCGAATCGGTATTTACCGAATCGGTAATGAGGCATACCTTTCCATTGATTCCTATGGGCCTCCAGGCCCATAGGAATCAATGGGAAGGTATGCCTCATTACCGAATCGGTAAATACCGATTCATAATTACCGAATTTTTCCGATTCGGTAAAATTTACCGAATGATTACCTACATCACATTTACCGATTCATAAATACCGAATCGGTAAAATTCGGTATTTATGAATCGGTAAATGTGTTGCTCTCTACATATGGCCCCTTGTCTTTTAAGCGCCTCTGGCATAAATTGAATTAGGAGCATTTTCAAGGCCATCTCGCTGCCACTTCCCCGGTTGTTCCGGCTGACCCTAACGAGGCCCATTTGATTTTTTCCAATTGGATCACTCAGCCTTTGGACGGCCTCATTCCTGTTAAGCTGTCCATGAAGCGGCATACTAAATCTAACTCTTGGTATAACGCTAAACTAGCTGTCTTACGTAAGACTTGTAAGACGCTGGAGAGAACTTGTCGACGGGACTTTGATCCTACATCCAAGGATCTCTACCGCGCTGCCGTTAAGCGATACCACAGGGCCCTCCATGTTGAGCGTGCCGCATTCTACGCCGAGCAAATTAGCAAGAGTTCCAATCCGGCTAAGAGTATTTTTTCTATGGTCACGGAGCTTAAAACACAGAAGCACGCTGCAGGTTCGGTGATTACCTCCAACTTGCAATGTGATGAACTGGCAAATTTCTTTGTCAAGAAGGTTGAGGATATTTATAAAAGCTTTCCTATGGTTCCTATAGGCCCCCTTGAGACACCCTGCGACCCCATTGATGGTATCCTTGAGGTTTTTTCCCCCATCACTCAAGAGGCTTTACTGACACTTTGTTCCAAGGTGAAGTCGGGCTCTCCTGCTGACCCTTTGAAGCCTGAACAATTCCAAACAATCCTACCTACTGTGTAGCCATTCTCAAGTTATTGCGATGACGCGATTCACTTATAATGCGGTTAAGAGTATATGGTATGGCTACACTACAAACAACCCAGTAACGATTTTACGAAGGTTGCAGAGAGGCCCTACTCAGGTAGGGGTCCCCCCTCACACATACCTCAGCACCCAGCCCTGTAGGATTGCCAGGGCCTGCCATAGGGGTGACCTATGAGAGTATATGTGTTGTAATGGTGTGGGATTTAGGGTACCTACATCCCTGTAAGGGGTGTTAGCACCACCTTACCCAGACTACAGTAGTGGTCTGGTGGTGTCAGTTTGTATGGCTGTCCCTGGGTGGCACAATAAGTGCTGCAGCCCTGGTAGGCCTACTGAGGGACCCATGCCCTGGGTACCTAGGGTACCATCTACAAGGGACTGGCAGGGCACCCTCAGCATCCAATTGGTTGGTACCTAGGGTACTCACATTGTTTAACAGAGGAAGCAGATAGGCTGGGGTCCTGGATAGCAGGGCCACAGCCTGGCTAAAGTCATAAAAACAGTCTAAACATCAGCAAAAAGTTGGGGGCAACTATGCACCATGGCTTCCTTGGTTGTTTAGCTTTATTAGCTGGGGATTTGTCAGATGCAGATTTTTGGGGGCCTGTTGAAGACTGCTGGTCTTTTCCCTTTTCCCCACCCTTCTCAGAGTTCTTGGCATCTTCCTTTTTAGTTGCACCCCCCAAGGGCTGGACCTTTTGCTTGATCCTGGTTCTGACCCATTTGTCTGCCTTCTTCCCCAATTCTTGGGGAGAGGTCAGATCAGAGTCCACCAGGTGCTGATGTAAGAGCTGGTTCTGACAATTATTAAGAATCTGCTCCCTCATTATGAGATTATACAATCCTTGATAATCATTTACCTTGCTGCCAGTTAACCAACCTTCCAGTGCCTTGGTTGCACAATCAACAAAATCTACCCAGTCTTGATTCTGTGCTTTTTGGGTATCTCTGAACTTAAGTCTGTACTGGTCAGTGGTTAAGCCAAACCCATCTATTAAAGCATCTCTCAAGATATAGTAATCATCAGCATCCTCTTCTCTTACAGAGAGGAGCTTGTCTCTGCCTTTGTCTGCAAAGGAGAGCCACAGGATTGCTGCCCACTGCTCTACTGGGACCCTCTGTACTTTACAGGCCCTCTCAAGAGCAGAGATCCATTTGTGGATATCATCCCCTGTCTTATAGGGGGGCACAATCTTGTGGAGGTTCCTATTGTCAGGGACTTTCTCTCTAACTCTAGGGGTTTCATTACTGCCACCAGGGGTCTCTAGACCCCACTTTCTTGAAGCTTTCTGAAGCTCCAGGGATTCCCTGTCCAATGCTAACTGTTCTCTCTTAAGCTGTAGCTTAGCCTGCTCAAATTTGATCAGTCTGCATTTCCTCTCATGGGAGGATTCTCTTCTCTGAGAAGAGGCAGAGGTCCCTTTGGATCTCCCAGAATGGTTGGATCCCACTGAGGGGGATCTGTTCCTTCTTGGATCCACCACTCTCCCTTTAGGGATGGAGAGAGTGCCTCTTGGGCCATCACCTCCATGATGTGAGTGGTTTGTTTCTTCCAGGTCAGGACTTTCATCCTCTTCCTGGTCCTCATCAGAGTCCTCTACTGGAGGGTCCTCTTCTGATGGATGCCCACCCAACCTGTCTACCCCACCAGACCCTAAAGTCTGCATAAAGTCTGCTATGAGCAGGATTTCCCTGAGAAGTTGGGTATTGGCACCTTTGTTTGTCTTGAGTTTCCTAAGGGTGCACATCTCCCTGAGCTCAGCAAAGGAGAGATGATCATACTTGTCTATTGGGACCCTTTGGGGTCCTTCCAGAGCCTTATGGGCACCTGAACCTTCAGACATTTTCTAGTGTAGTGATAGTGGTGTATCTACCTACACTAAGTGTGGCCTACTGAACCCTCTCTTGAGTTGTAGTCAAGGTGTGCTAAACCCTCTACACACAACTCTAAGTTCAGTAGAACTTATTGTATTCTAGCTTGAATTTATATGTACCTTTGGTACCAAGTGGCTTTCACTTTAGAAATTCAATTTGTTATCTGGTAAAACAATTGCAAGCTTGAATCCAACCGCTGCACACCAATGTGAGAAGTTGGCCTGGCATTTGCTGTTCCTAGTTATAGGGACACCTTGCACCAGTCCAATTCGACTCTTATTGATGATAGGTTTAAGACAACCTTTAAAGAAAGCTATCCTAGTGGTAGCTGTGGAGAGCAGCCTTCAGGCTAAGTCTTGAAGGAGTGTTAAGCTTATTGTTCTACCATAATAACCTCTTGAATAACCAAATGAAAGAGTAGCCCACACAGGTATATATATAAAATATATGTATTTATTCTAGTCAGAATCCCACAGTCACTTTATGTGACTAGTGGCAAAGTTACACTTCAAACAAGCATTTATAAACACAATAAATAGCACAGAAATTACTGGGCCCCAGGGGGGGACCAAACCATATACTAAAATAGTGGTATGAGAACCACGACAATTCTACAGACAATGCCTAGGGCATTCAGGATCGCTTGCCCCTTCAGAATCCACCCACTGTTAAGAGGAAGGGGACCCACGGGAGACGCGTGCAGCACAAGAAGTTGCTATCGGGATCGCAATGTTAGTCTATGGAGAATGTCGCGGTTGAATATTTAAGGATAAAAGACACTTCTAGCAGGAGTACAAAGTTAAGGCTTGAGACTTAAGGCTTTGGAGAGCCCACCACCACGGGAGTACCGAAGTACCACTGTTACCTGCCCCAGGGAAGCCGGGTGCATAGGTCGATTCTGGTGTCGGGTCGCGGGCTGATTTTCAATGGAAAAGTAATCCAAACTGCTGCTAGCCACAAGCGTCGATGATGTCGTGAAGATCTAAGATGTAGAAAATGTAGAGAATAACCTGAAAGCAGAGGGGACAGAGCCTGGGTCACGGCACAGTGACCAGGGAGCTCACAGGAAGGAGCTCGTGGATGTCGGGTGCTTCAGGTAGAGATAGGTGCAGCTTGGCTCTGCAGTCACGGGCTCCGGGAGGCTTCAAGGAAGGCCAGCTTCTGGAGGGTGACTGTCCCACGTTGGATGAGGGTCGCTGAGGTGTTAGTGTCCCGATTGGATCCACTAAGCCTTGGCAACCGCAACCCACGCAAGATGAACAAAGCAGCTGCTGGTGCAGACCCACGAGATCTGAGGGTGCTCTCCTTTGGAGAGAGCGTAGAGCAGGCCTGGAGCAACCAGGGGAACTCTTGTATTCAAAGATAGACCTCTGCTAGGGCCCACAAGTTGAGAGACAAGGGACCGCAGGAGGCGGCAATTTGGAGTGCGTAAAAGGGCACCCACGGGCCACCGGAGGGGGCTAGGGCGCTGGTCTTTGGCACAATTGCTGCAAAGTGGTTGGCTCGTAAACGGGCCAAAGCACAACTTCCCCACTGGTCAGGGTCACGTGCTATGCAAGTGGAGGCCGGGGTCTCGGGGTATTGGAGATCTCGGCACCCACGCGGTCCACGGTGCCCAAACTCGTTGAGCACACTCACTGGCCTCTGGGATGCACTGGAAACCCACCTCAAGGTTTCTGGAGGACGTCAAAGTTCGTGAGAGCAGCAAAGTTCCAACCGGGTCACTTGCAGTGTTTCAGGTGCCTGCCAAGCAGGGGGATAACTCCTTTATCCCAAGGGAGATCTCTTCATTCAGCTGGGCAGCAGCTCGTCGAAGGTTGGTTCTGTGAAGTTCCAAAGTAATCTGAGGCTCTGGGGCCACGATATTCACATATATCCCCAAGATTAGGGGAGTGTCCAGAGTAGTGTCCACCAATGGCTGGTGAGGCGGGAAAGGGTGGCTACACCCTCTCCCCTTTGTGTGTTTCCCGCCTGGGCAAGGGGCAGGATGCCCCTGAACCGGTTCCAAGCGGTGTATGCAGAATTAGGTCTCTGCAGCTGCCTACGTGCAACTCTGAAAGGACATTTGGTGCACCCACCCTGTTCCAATCCACATTATCCTGTCTGGGGAGATGCTAGCACCTCCCTGCCACAGGAGCCCTATTGTCCAGCTGGCGAGGCTGGGGTTTTCCCCAGCAACAGCCAGCCAGGGTCGTGTAGGTGGCGGGCAGTAGCCATTTTGTGTAACTTGTGCACTTTTAAATTGGTGTCTAAATTCTACCGCTTTTCCCATATCGCCCTTCTAGCAAGGGGGAATTGTACCCTCATGCCCATGGCTGGACTGGGGGTATGATTCCTACATGTTTGACACCAAACACGATATGGTTCTGTGTAGCCATTCTCAAGTTATTGCGATGACGCGATTCACTTATAATGCGGTTAAGAGTATATGGTATGGCTACACTACAAACAACCCAGTAACGATTTTACGAAGGTTGCAGAGAGGCCCTACTCAGGTAGGGGTCCCCCCTCACACATACCTCAGCACTCAGCCCTGTAGGATTGCCAGGGCCTGCCATAGGGGTGACCTATGAGAGTATATGTGTTGTAATGGTGTGGGATGTAGGGTACCTACATCCCTGTAAGGGGTGTTAGCACCACCTTACCCAGACTACAGTAGTGGTCTGGTGGTGTCAGTTTGTATGGCTGTCCCAGGGTGGCACAATAAGTGCTGCAGCCCTGGTAGGCCTACTGAGGGACCCATGCCCTGGGTACCTAGGGTACCATCTACAAGGGACTGGCAGGGCACCCTCAGCATCCAATTGGTTGGTACCTAGGGTACTCACATTGTTTAACAGAGGAAGCAGATAGGCTGGGGTCCTGGATAGCAGGGCCACAGCCTGGCTAAAGTCATAAAAACAGTCTAAACATCAGCAAAAAGTTGGGGGCAACTATGCAGTCGATGCCACTCTCCTACACCATCATACACCCTCTGGAACTGGTGATTAATGGGTCCTTGAGCGCAGCAGTTGTGCCCAGGGCTTGGAAGCAGGCCAGGGTAATACCGCTGCTCAAGAAACCTTCATTAGACCCCCAAAAACCTGAAAGTTTTCGACCCATTTCCCTGTTACTTTGGACTGTGAAGATCACAGAGGCCTACATCAATTCTCTTCTCACAGAATATCTTACTGTAAATCATAGGCTCGACCCCTCTCAAAACGGGTTCCGGCCCGGCCACAAGCACCGAGTCAGCACTTCTGGCTGTGACTGCACATCTGTGGAAGGCTTTAGACGCGGGCAGATGTCGGCACTGATCCTTTTGGATCTCAGTGCCGCGTTTGACATGGTGTCTCATGTCATTTTGCTGAATCGTCTGTCAGAGGCTGGAGTCACTGGCCCAGCACTTAAGTGGCTGTCTACCTTCCTCGCTGACAGGACGTTTCAGGTGGTTGCCCCCCCTTTTGCTTCTGGTACTTTTCCTATAGGCCAAGGGGTCCCACAAGGCTCGTCCCTGAGCCCTCTGCTCTTCAATCTTTATGTTCAACTTCTGGCGGGTGTAGCAAGGAGCAGAGGGCTGACCATTGTCTCTTATGCCGACGATACTCAGTTGGTGGTGGCTCTCTCGAGTGACCCTGAGCAGGAAGCCAGGAAACTTCAGGGCGACCTCTCGGCGGTTGCCGAGTGGATGACCGCCAACTGTCTCCAACTGAATACGAACAAGTCAGAAGTGCTGTTGGTGGGAGGGAACCATGATTGTTGGAGCGAGCTGTGGTGGCCCAAGAGTTTAGGTACGGCTCCCGTCCCTAAGCCTGTAGTGAAGAACCTGGGGGTCTGGATGGACACCTCACTCAATTTTCAGATTCAGACAAAAAAGGTGGCGGGAACATGTTTTGGTTTGTTGTGTGGGCTCAAACCCATCCTGGCCTTCTTCGATGCTATGACTAGGCAGATCATTATTCAGGCCTTGATCTTGTCTAGGCTCGATTATGCTTGCTTGTTGTATCTGGGAGCTAATAAATCTGAAATACAGAGGCTACAGAGAGTCCAGAACGCGGCCGCAAGATCTCTTTTGGGCCTGCGCAGAACCTGCGCAGTGACTAGTGCCATCCGTCGCCTTCACTGGCTGCCAGTGGCCAGGCGAATTGAGTTTAAGGCATTGTGTATAGCCTATAAAATTTTGAAACTGGCATCCCCACAAATTCTGACTGATCTTCTTTTACCTTACACTCCTACACGATCACTTCGATCCATGGGACAATGTCTGGTAGTGATCCCCCGGGTGAGAAGAGTCCGCGCTGGCGGGCGCTCTTTTCGTAATAGAGCAGCCATTCTGTGAAACTCTTTGCCAGCCCACGTTCGTGGGCTTACTAATTATCTTCACTTTAGGAAAGCCATCAAAACATTTCTGTTTCCTCCCTTGTAGGCCTCCTGTGCTTCTGTGTGTGCTATTTTCTTGCTGCTTAGTGCCGGGACGCCTCTTAACTGGGGCAGCTGTTGCGCTTTATAAAATGTTTAACATAACATAACATAACATGAAAGCAGCAGCCAGATGAGTAATGCTTCTTTTCTGCTGCAAGTTACATTGGTGTTTTCCCAAACTTTTTTTTACTCACCCTAACATTGTTTAGTAATTAAAATATGTGTTTGTGGGGTTGTTTTAGAAGAGGCCCTTCTGGGGTTCTTTCTACCTCCTGCGGTCCCACTCCCCGCATCTGTTGTTCCCATTACCGTCCAGCAATATGTGCTTGACCTATTTCAAGCCGTTATTACTCTGGGATCATGAATATGCTGAAACTACCTTTAACAATTAATAAGGAGGAGATGTGAATTAGTCTTCCGTGGCCTCCGTGTTCTTTCAGCTTCACCTACAAAGCAAGTGCAATCTGGAAAAAGTACAAGACCTGATCCCAGAGAGGAGAAAAGAAGACCATCCCCTCACAGAAACCCTCCGATTCCAAATAAAAGGCTGTCCTTAAATCCTATAATATTGAGTTTTTAGACCTCATTCCTTGCCTCTCTAAGATGCTTAACCTACTATTTTCACTGGTGAGTTTAACAATTGAACCAACACTTCCACTTTCCTCAAAGAGATCTATGGGGAAAGATTCTCTTGTCAAAGATGCGAGCCAAATTGCTGGTCACACTCCTGACCTGTCTCATATTTCTGATCTTCCTGTTTTGACACCAACAATCCACCTCCTCATCTCGTTACACAATTTCATTACAGCTTTGTTTTCATTCTTCCCAAAGAACACAACCCTTGCTATTACCTCCTATATACAAACTAATTTATCTTAAAGCAAATCTCTCCCCTTGGACTTAACAAGGCAGTAACCAACATACATGAAGAAATCATCTGAACAAAGAAAATCCTCATATATAAATACCCTGACAGTAGTTGCTGACTCTCCAACAATGTTCTCCTTCAGAAATGTCTGCAAAAGAAACAGAGGGGCTCAAAAGCAACAGGAGATAACCATGCTCTCTGGTTTAAGCAGAAAATCTACATCTCAAACATTAATGAAGCACAACTATCTTGTATCTTTTCTATGTAGGTGCTTCATTGAACAAATCCATAGACTCCTATGGTGATGTTACCAAGCTCGGTCACTTTTTACAGGCACCACCACGGGTTGCAGTATTCGAATCCAAGCCTACCTACCTTTCAAAATTTAGAGACCTAGTGCTTGTAACATTATATTTCCTTTTCCCCTTGCACATAAAACATGAAACACACTTGGGTTAAAGAAAAAATCCAGTTGCGGCGTGCCTACATGCAGACACGTTTGAACAATGAGAAATTTTTCTTATTCGACAAAGAGGATCTCTTCTACACAGGACCTACTACAACATGATCCGTCATCAGAATTGCGGTGGCATTAATGTGCAGCAAACCTTTGTTCTTATTCTCGGCTCTTTCTTATTCTAGACCCTAGGTTAAACTAACATTGAACCTTGAGCCTTGACTTGTACTTTAATTCACACAAACCGCCATAAAGGGATGTCTTTCACACTAATTCAATACACTACACTAGTTATCAATAACGTCACTTTACACTATAGCCCAAAGATGCATATCTGTAATTGCACTTCTGATGTCACGGTATTCGTATCTTTCTCCTTTTCAGGATATTTGCTGTAGTTGCTGAATTATGTACTTTTGTATTTTTGTACTGTACCTTACTTATTTTACTTTCTTTTTTACTTCCTTTATCTTACTTTACTTTATTGCACAACAAAGGCGAACCTATGGTGGCTCCTGTAGCCCTACAATTAAGATTTCATAGCATGCAACTTGTAACACGATCTACAATGTATAAATTGTCATTTTGCCACCTGGAAGTGTATTACGTCTTTACTGTATGTTTCATATATGTGTATTGCTTTCTAGAAACAACCAAAGAAAACTTTTGAAATCAAAAAAACTAACATTGAACAAAGTCACTTTGGATTGAAAAAGCCACCATGCCACCATTGCACTTTATAGATAAAAATTCTGGAATATGTGCTATTTTTTCAGACACAGCATGTCGTAGACAGCTTTCAGTTGACACAATGGACTTAGTGAGAATGCGAGTGACCCGTTAAAACTGTGACAAGAGGAAACAGTCGTTTGCAAAGGGATCGCAGTTATAAGTAGTGTGATCTTTATGGCGCACTGAAAATTACTGGGTGTGATAAATATTGCGCACTCCCTTAAATTCCCTCATGTCAAACCTGCTGGAATTTAACAGTGGAAGAAAATTTACTGGGACATGCAGATTTTGATGCCATAAGCATTAAAATCCCCATGATGTTTTCCAGAGTCAGAATAACAGGTAATGATCACATCTAATAAATTATGAACAGAGACGTTTTAAGGCATGGGTAAAGTGGGCTCTGGCCTAGGGCCCCAGCCTTTTAGGGGGGCCCCTGATAGAGCTAGCTCTGTTCTGCAGAGAGTCTTGCCCTAATGACTTTAAATAATTCTTAAACATATTGTTTTAAATATCGTTTTCCCTGAATCTAATTTTAATGTGGGTGAAGTGCCTCTATTACAGACATTTTGCAGATAAATATTTTTTTATGATTCATGCAACATCCATAAAAAAGTTCTTTTAGATCAAAGCAGGACCTCACATATGAGAAACGGGAGGGTGTCACAGAGAATATTTGCAGTAATATAAGTGAGCTGCTGATGTGTTACAAAATTGAAAACACATGTGGTCCCTGAATATTAGATGTAAACACATTTTGAATTTGGACAAGTGTTCCTGTACACTGTCAGTGACCTGGCCAAAGAGGGCACGAAAGAGCTGAAACTTGATTATAAATTGAATGCTGTTCTGAAAAGGGCCCCCCAAAATTCGTTTGGCCCTGGGTCCCCAAAATCCTTAAAGATGTCCTTGATTATGAACACCTTTTTTTTCAAACACACTTTATTAGTTTTTCTGTTGCATCCGGTACAAAGGGTCACAATTGAGCGACACTTACATTATTTCCCATTTTGTTTGATTTTTTTTGCAAAATCATTTTTATTTGCATTTCTTACTTTCACATCGTATATACATGGCAATTACGTCAGAAAGAAACATCTTGTGAAGCATACATTATAACAATGGATAAAACTGAATTGCAGCGTAAGATACATATTTTATTTCATAATTACTGACTACGTGGGGAAGTATACAAGTGCGAATCATGGGGCAGATTTATGTTCCCTGGCGCATCCCTGCAAATCAGCATGGATGCGCCAGGGAAGATGCGTCACACAAGTTTGCCCTTGCGCCACCGCAGATGCGCCGCATTTACAATGCGGCGTATCGTGGCTCAAGGACAAGCAGATATGTGACGCCTCTGCCGGCGTAAGGTTGGCGCAGTGCTGAAGTTGCGTCGCAAGCGCGACGCAACTCCAGCACTGTTCCAGCCTACCCTATCATGGTGCGTCAAGCCTTACGCCTGCTTCAAGCAGGCGCAGGGTTTTGACGCATCAGCGTTGGGAAAGTGACTCAGTGAAATCTTATAGATTTCACTGAGTCACTTTTCAGGGGCGTTCCTGCGACGGAACGCCCCCCCTGAGTAGCAACGCCCACATGAAACCTGGCGCAGGTTTCATGTGGCACAGGGCTTTACATCGTGACGCATCTCCATAGATGCGTCACGATGTAAATGGGGCGCAACATGGCGCAGGGTTTACGCCGCCGCTGCGTAACAAAAGTGCCGCAACGGCGGCGTAAAAGGGGCGCAAGTCCCTCATAAATCTGCTCCCATGTGTCTACGGATGATCGACTATCGCATGCACTGTGTGTTCAGCGCCAGCCAGCGGGGCTAGCACCGTGGTTAACATCTTGCTGTGGTTGTGGTAACAATCTAAACTCTTCAACCGGGGTGACATAACCGGGGTACACTGCACCTATGGCTATATCGTTCAATAGGGACATACAGACTGATGCGTAATTGCTCGATGATGGATTGTGTGAATGTTGGAGGGAGAGGGCGGGGGTGCCAAACCAAGGGTAAGAAACATGGTGCGTGGCTGCCGCCGTCCACCCCACGCATGCTGTGTACCTACTCCGTGGGGGCCCCAGGTCGGATCGCCCCAAGTTGAGTGCCTGCCGTGGGGGATCGGGCAGATTGTGACAAGGGCATCGGGATTGCTTCTTGCTTGAAAGAATACAGTAGGATGGCCCATTGCATGGAGATGGGATGTTTGCGTAAACTCTTGACTTCTTTCGATCGAAGTGTCTCCTTTTCCGCAGTGCCCCATTTATTAACCGCTCCCACCCAGGCCGCTAGCGGTGGTCCCTCAGGTGCCCATAAGTGCATTGCTATACAGCATTTCGCCAAAAGGAGCGCCAGGGACGCAAATCGTGTCTCCTCTTTTTGGTGCTTACGGCTTTTGGAAATGCCCTTCCTATCTTGTTTGATGGTGTACAATTTCTTGTCTACAGTGTACCATAAACATTTATTTAGTCTGTGCAAGTTGCAGTTGGTATACATTTACATAGGATTACGCAAGTGATACGGATATTTAAAATATAAGCAAACTCCTAACTAGTGCAAACTAACTAAACTGATTATGAACACCTTGATGTTGGGCTTTACGAGGTGTGATAATTCTTTCATCTAAAAAGGGGCACTCATAACAAGGCCTATAAATTCAATGGTCTCTGTCATTAAGAGTTCAGGCCAACTTGTTGACTCATATGACACCTACACTAAGTGTGGCCTACTGAACCCTCTCTTGAGTTGTAGTCAAGGTGTGCTATACCCTCTACACACAACTCTAAGTTCAGTAGAACTTATTGTATTCTAGCTTGAATTTATATGTACCTTTGGTACCAAGTGGCTTTCACTTTAGAAATTCAATTTGTTATCTGGTAAAACAATTGCAAGCTTGAATCCAACCGCTGCACACCAATGTGAGAAGTTGGCCTGGCATATGCTGTTCCTAGTTATAGGGACACCTTGCACCAGTCCAATTCGACTCTTATTGATGATAGGTTTAAGACAACCTTTAAAGAAAGCTATCCTAGTGGTAGCTGTGGAGAGCAGCCTTCAGGCTAAGTCTTGAAGGAGTGTTAAGCTTATTGTTCTACCATAATAACCTCTTGAATAACCAAATGAAAGAGTAGCCCACACAGGTATATATATAAAATATATGTATTTATTCTAGTCAGAATCCCACAGTCACTTTATGTGACTAGTGGCAAAGTTACACTTCAAACAAGCATTTATAAACACAATAAATAGCACAGAAATTACTGGGCCCCAGGGGGGGACCAAACCATATACTAAAATAGTGGTATAAGAACCACGACAATTCTACAGACAATGCCTAGGGCATTCAGGATCGCTTGCCCCTTCAGAATCCACCCACTGTTAAGAGGAAGGGGACCCACGGGAGACGCGTGCAGCACAAGAAGTTGCTATCGGGATCGCAATGTTAGTCTATGGAGAATGTCGCGGTTGAATATTTAAGGATAAAAGACACTTCTAGCAGGAGTACAAAGTTAAGGCTTGAGACTTAAGGCTTTGGAGAGCCCACCACCACGGGAGTACCGAAGTACCACTGTTACCTGCCCCAGGGAAGCCGGGTGCATAGGTCGATTCTGGTGTCGGGTCGCGGGCTGATTTTCAATGGAAAAGTAATCCAAACTGCTGCTAGCCACAAGCGTCGATGATGTCGTGAAGATCTAAGATGTAGAAAATGTAGAGAATAACCTGAAAGCAGAGGGGACAGAGTCTGGGTCACGGCACAGTGACCAGGGAGCTCACAGGAAGGAGCTCGTGGATGTCGGGTGCTTCAGGTAGAGATAGGTGCAGCTTGGCTCTGCAGTCACGGGCTCCGGGAGGCTTCAAGGAAGGCCAGCTTCTGGAGGGTGACTGTCCCACGTTGGATGAGGGTCGCTGAGGTGTTAGTGTCCCGATTGGATCCACTAAGCCTTGGCAACCGCAAACCCACGCAAGATGAACAAAGCAGCTGCTGGTGCAGACCCACGAGATCTGAGGGTGCTCTCCTTTGGAGAGAGCGTAGAGCAGGCCTGGAGCAACCAGGGGAACTCTTGTATTCAAAGATAGACCTCTGCTAGGGCCCACAAGTCGAGAGACAAGGGACCACGGGAGGCAGCAATTTGGAGTGCGTAAAAGGGCACCCACGGGCCACCGGAGGGGGCTAGGGCGCTGGTCTTTGGCACAATTGCTGCAAAGTGGTTGGCTCGTAAACGGGCCAAAGCACAACTTCCCCACTGGTCAGGGTCGCGTGCTATGCAAGTGGAGGCCGGGGTCTCGGGGTATTGGAGATCTCGGCACCCACGCGGTCCACGGTGCCCAAACTCGTTGAGCACACTCACTGGCCTCTGGGATGCACTGGAAACCCACCTCAAGGTTTCTGGAGGACGTCAAAGTTCGTGAGAGCAGCAAAGTTCCAACCGGGTCACTTGCAGTGTTTCAGGTGCCTGCCAAGCAGGGGGATAACTCCTTTATCCCAAGGGAGATCTCTTCATTCAGCTGGGCAGCAGCTCGTCGAAGGTTGGTTCTGTGAAGTTCCAAAGTAATCTGAGGCTCTGGGGCCACGATATTCACATATATCCCCAAGATTAGGGGAGTGTCCAGAGTAGTGTCCACCAATGGCTGGTGAGGCGGGAAAGGGTGGCTACACCCTCTCCCCTTTGTGTGTTTCCCGCCTGGGCAAGGGGCAGGATGCCCCTGAACCGGTTCCAAGCGGTGTATGCAGAATTAGGTCTCTGCAGCTGCCTACGTGCAACTCTGAAAGGACATTTGGTGCACCCACCCTGTTCCAATCCACATTATCCTGTCTGGGGAGATGCTAGCACCTCCCTGCCACAGGAGCCCTATTGTCCAGCTGGCGAGGCTGGGGTTTTCCCCAGCAACAGCCAGCCAGGGTCGTGTAGGTGGCGGGCAGTAGCCATTTTGTGTAACTTGTGCACTTTTAAATTGGTGTCTAAATTCTACCGCTTTTCCCATATCGCCCTTCTAGCAAGGGGGAATCGTACCCTCATGCCCATGGCTGGACTGGGGGTATGATTCCTACATGTTTGACACCAAACACGATATGGTTCTGTGTAGCCATTCTCAAGTTATTGCGATGACGCGATTCACTTATAATGCGGTTAAGAGTATATGGTATGGCTACACTACAAACAACCCAGTAACGATTTTACGAAGGTTGCAGAGAGGCCCTACTCAGGTAGGGGTCCCCCCTCACACATACCTCAGCACCCAGCCCTGTAGGATTGCCAGGGCCTGCCATAGGGGTGACCTATGAGAGTATATGTGTTGTAATGGTGTGGGATGTAGGGTACCTACATCCCTGTAAGGGGTGTTAGCACCACCTTACCCAGACTACAGTAGTGGTCTGGTGGTGTCAGTTTGTATGGCTGTCCCAGGGTGGCACAATAAGTGCTGCAGCCCTGGTAGGCCTACTGAGGGACCCATGCCCTGGGTACCTAGGGTACCATCTACAAGGGACTGGCAGGGCACCCTCAGCATCCAATTGGTTGGTACCTAGGGTACTCACATCGTTTAACAGAGGAGGCAGATAGGCTGGGGTCCTGGATAGCAGGGCCACAGCCTGGCTAAAGTCATAAAAACAGTCTAAACATCAGCAAAAAGTTGGGGGCAACTATGCAGTCGATGCCACTCTCCTACACCATCATACACCCTCTGGAACTGGTGATTAATGGGTCCTTGAGCGCAGCAGTTGTGCCCAGGGCTTGGAAGCAGGCCAGGGTAATACCGCTGCTCAAGAAACCTT
Source organism: Triturus cristatus (assembly GCF_964204655.1). Taxonomy (NCBI): domain Eukaryota; kingdom Metazoa; phylum Chordata; class Amphibia; order Caudata; family Salamandridae; genus Triturus; species Triturus cristatus. Next base: position 933,631,173 of record NC_140580.1, on the reverse strand, counting down.
CATTAGACCCCCAAAAACCTGAAAGTTTTCGACCCATTTCCCTGTTACTTTGGACTGTGAAGATCACAGAGGCCTACATCAATTCTCTTCTCACAGAATATCTTACTGTAAATCATAGGCTCGACCCCTCTCAAAACGGGTTCCGGCCCGGCCACAAGCACCGAGTCAGCACTTCTGGCTGTGACTGCACATCTGTGGAAGGCTTTAGACGCGGGCAGATGTCGGCACTGATCCTTTTGGATCTCAGTGCCGCGTTTGACATGGTGTCTCATGTCATTTTGCTGAATCGTCTGTCAGAGGCTGGAGTCACTGGCCCAGCACTTAAGTGGCTGTCTACCTTCCTCGCTGACAGGACGTTTCAGGTGGTTGCCCCCCCTTTTGCTTCTGGTACTTTTCCTATAGGCCAAGGGGTCCCACAAGGCTCGTCCCTGAGCCCTCTGCTCTTCAATCTTTATGTTCAACTTCTGGCGGGTGTAGCAAGGAGCAGAGGGCTGACCATTGTCTCTTATGCCGACGATACTCAGTTGGTGGTGGCTCTCTCGAGTGACCCTGAGCAGGAAGCCAGGAAACTTCAGGGCGACCTCTCGGCTGTTGCCGAGTGGATGACCGCCAACTGTCTCCAACTGAATACGAACAAGTCAGAAGTGCTGTTGGTGGGAGGGAACCATGATTGTTGGAGCGAGCTGTGGTGGCCCAAGAGTTTAGGTACGGCTCCCGTCCCTAAGCCTGTAGTGAAGAACCTGGGGGTCTGGATGGACACCTCACTCAATTTTCAGATTCAGACAAAAAAGGTGGCGGGAACATGTTTTGGTTTGTTGCGTGGGCTCAAACCCATCCTGGCCTTCTTCGATGCTATGACTAGGCAGATCATTATTCAGGCCTTGATCTTGTCTAGGCTCGATTATGCTTGCTTGTTGTATCTGGGAGCTAATAAATCTGAAATACAGAGGCTACAGAGAGTCCAGAACGCGGCCGCAAGATCTCTTTTGGGCCTGCGCAGAACCTGCGCAGTGACTAGTGCCATCCGTCGCCTTCACTGGCTGCCAGTGGCCAGGCGAATTGAGTTTAAGGCATTGTGTATAGCCTATAAAATTTTGAAACTGGCATCCCCACAAATTCTGACTGATCTTCTTTTACCTTACACTCCTACACGATCACTTCGATCCATGGGACAATGTCTGGTAGTGATCCCCCGGGTGAGAAGAGTCCGCGCTGGCGGGCGCTCTTTTCGTAATAGAGCAGCCATTCTGTGAAACTCTTTGCCAGCCCACGTTCGTGGGCTTACTAATTATCTTCACTTTAGGAAAGCCATCAAAACATTTCTGTTTCCTCCCTTGTAGGCCTCCTGTGCTTCTGTGTGTGCTATTTTCTTGCTGCTTAGTGCCGGGACGCCTCTTAACTGGGGCAGCTGTTGCGCTTTATAAAATGTTTAACATAACATAACATAACATGAAAGCAGCAGCCAGATGAGTAATGCTTCTTTTCTGCTGCAAGTTACATTGGTGTTTTCCCAAACTTTTTTTTACTCACCCTAACATTGTTTAGTAATTAAAATATGTGTTTGTGGGGTTGTTTTAGAAGAGGCCCTTCTGGGGTTCTTTCTACCTCCTGCGGTCCCACTCCCCGCATCTGTTGTTCCCATTACCGTCCAGCAATATGTGCTTGACCTATTTCAAGCCGTTATTACTCTGGGATCATGAATATGCTGAAACTACCTTTAACAATTAATAAGGAGGAGATGTGAATTAGTCTTCCGTGGCCTCCGTGTTCTTTCAGCTTCACCTACAAAGCAAGTGCAATCTGGAAAAAGTACAAGACCTGATCCCAGAGAGGAGAAAAGAAGACCATCCCCTCACAGAAACCCACCGATTCCAAATAAAAGGCTGTCCTTAAATCCTATAATATTGAGTTTTTAGACCTCATTCCTTGCCTCTCTAAGATGCTTAACCTACTATTTTCACTGGTGAGTTTAACAATTGAACCAACACTTCCACTTTCCTCAAAGAGATCTATGGGGAAAGATTCTCTTGTCAAAGATGCGAGCCAAATTGCTGGTCACACTCCTGACCTGTCTCATATTTCTGATCTCCCTGTTTTGACACCAACAATCCACCTCCTCATCTCGTTACACAATTTCATTACAGCTTTGTTTTCATTCTTCCCAAAGAACACAACCCTTGCTATTACCTCCTATATACAAACTAATTTATCTTAAAGCAAATCTCTCCCCTTGGACTTAACAAGGCAGTAACCAACATACATGAAGAAATCATCTGAACAAAGAAAATCCTCATATATAAATACCCTGACAGTAGTTGCTGACTCTCCAACAATGTTCTCCTTCAGAAATGTCTGCAAAAGAAACAGAGGGGCTCAAAAGCAACAGGAGATAACCATGCTCTCTGGTTTAAGCAGAAAATCTACATCTCAAACATTAATGAAGCACAACTATCTTGTATCTTTTCTATGTAGGTGCTTCATTGAACAAATCCATAGACTCCTATGGTGATGTTACCAAGCTCGGTCACTTTTTACAGGCACCACCACGGGTTGCAGTATTCGAATCCAAGCCTACCTACCTTTCAAAATTTAGAGACCTAGTGCTTGTAACATTATATTTCCTTTTCCCCTTGCACATAAAACATGAAACACACTTGGGTTAAAGAAAAAATCCAGTTGCGGCGTGCCTACATGCAGACACGTTTGAACAATGAGAAATTTTTCTTATTCGACAAAGAGGATCTCTTCTACACAGGACCTACTACAACATGATCCGTCATCAGAATTGCCGTGGCATTAATGTGCAGCAAACCTTTGTTCTTATTCTCGGCTCTTTCTTATTCTAGACCCTAGGTTAAACTAACATTGAACCTTGAGCCTTGACTTGTACTTTAATTCACACAAACCGCCATAAAGGGATGTCTTTCACACTAATTCAATACACTACACTAGTTATCAATAACGTCACTTTACACTATAGCCCAAAGATGCATATCTGTAATTGCACTTCTGATGTCACGGTATTCGTATCTTTCTCCTTTTCAGGATATTTGCTGTAGTTGCTGAATTATGTACTTTTGTATTTTTGTACTGTACCTTACTTATTTTACTTTCTTTTTTACTTCCTTTATCTTACTTTACTTTATTGCACAACAAAGGCGAACCTATGGTGGCTCCTGTAGCCCTACAATTAAGATTTCATAGCATGCAACTTGTAACACGATCTACAATGTATAAATTGTCATTTTGCCACCTGGAAGTGTATTACGTCTTTACTGTATGTTTCATATATGTGTATTGCTTTCTAGAAACAACCAAAGAAAACTTTTGAAATCAAAAAAACTAACATTGAACAAAGTCACTTTGGATTGAAAAAGCCACCATGCCACCATTGCACTTTATAGATAAAAATTCTGGAATATGTGCTATTTTTTCAGACACAGCATGTCGTAGACAGCTTTCAGTTGACACAATGGACTTAGTGAGATTGCGAGTGACCCGTTAAAACTGTGACAAGAGGAAACAGTCGTTTGCAAAGGGATCGCAGTTATAAGTAGTGTGATCTTTATGGCGCACTGAAAATTACTGGGTGTGATAAATATTGCGCACTCCCTTAAATTCCCTCACGTCAAACCTGCTGGAATTTAACAGTGGAAGAAAATTTACTGGGACATGCAGATTTTGATGCCATAAGCATTAAAATCCCCATGATGTTTTCCAGAGTCAGAATAACAGGTAATGATCACATCTAATAAATTATGAACAGAGACGTTTTAAGGCATGGGTAAAGTGGGCTCTGGCCTAGGGCCCCAGCCTTTTAGGGGGGCCCCTGATAGAGCTAGCTCTGTTCTGCAGAGAGTCTTGCCCTAATGACTTTAAATAATTCTTAAACATATTGTTTTAAATATCGTTTTCCCTGAATCTAATTTTAATGTGGGTGAAGTGCCTCTATTACAGACATTTTGCAGATAAATATTTTTTTTTGATTCATGCAACATCCATAAAAAAGTTCTTTTAGATCAAAGCAGGACCTCACATATGAGAAACGGGAGGGTGTCACAGAGAATATTTGCAGTAATATAAGTGAGCTGCTGATGTGTTACAAAATTGAAAACACATGTGGTCCCTGAATATTAGATGTAAACACATTTTGAATTTGGACAAGTGTTCCTGTACACTGTCAGTGACCTGGCCAAAGAGGGCACGAAAGAGCTGAAACTTGATTATAAATTGAATGCTGTTCTGAAAAGGGCCCCCCAAAATTCGTTTGGCCCTGGGTCCCCAAAATCCTTAAAGATGTCCTTGATTATGAACACCTTTTTTTTCAAACACACTTTATTAGTTTTTCTGTTGCATCCGGTACAAAGGGTCACAATTGAGCGACACTTACATTATTTCCCATTTTGTTTGATTTTTTTTGCAAAATCATTTTTATTTGCATTTCTTACTTTCACATCGTATATACATGGCAATTACGTCAGAAAGAAACATCTTGTGAAGCATACATTATAACAATGGATAAAACTGAATTGCAGCGTAAGATACATATTTTATTTCATAATTACTGACTACGTGGGGAAGTATACACGTGCGAATCATGGGGCAGATTTATGTTCCCTGGCGCATCCCTGCAAATCAGCATGGATGCGCCAGGGAAGATGCGTCACACAAGTTTGCCCTTGCGCCACCGCAGATGCGCCGCATTTACAATGCGGCGTATCGTGGCTCAAGGACAAGCAGATATGTGACGCCTCTGCCGGCGTAAGGTTGGCGCAGTGCTGAAGTTGCGTCGCAAGCGCGACGCAACTCCAGCACTGTTCCAGCCTACCCTATCATGGTGCGTCAAGCCTTACGCCTGCTTCAAGCAGGCGCAGGGTTTTGACGCATCAGCGTTGGGAAAGTGACTCAGTGAAATCTTATAGATTTCACTGAGTCACTTTTCAGGGGCGTTCCTGCGACGGAACGCCCCCCCTGAGTAGCAACGCCCACATGAAACCTGGCGCAGGTTTCATGTGGCACAGGGCTTTACATCGTGACGCATCTCCATAGATGCGTCACGATGTAAATGGGGCGCAACATGGCGCAGGGTTTACGCCGCCGCTGCGTAACAAAAGTGCCGCAACGGCGGCGTAAAAGGGGCGCAAGTCCCTCATAAATCTGCTCCCATGTGTCTACGGATGATCGACTATCGCATGCACTGTGTGTTCAGCGCCAGCCAGCGGGGCTAGCACCGTGGTTAACATCTTGCTGTGGTTGTGGTAACAATCTAAACTCTTCAACCGGGGTGACATAACCGGGGTACACTGCACCTATGGCTATATCGTTCAATAGGGACATACAGACTGATGCGTAATTGCTCGATGATGGATTGTGTGAATGTTGGAGGGAGAGGGCGGGGGTGCCAAACCAAGGGTAGGAAACATGGTGCGTGGCTGCCGCCGTCCACCCCACGCATGCTGTGTACCTACTCCGTGGGGGCCCCAGGTCGGATCGCCCCAAGTTGAGGGCCTGCCGTGGGGGATCGGGCAGATTGTGACAAGGGCATCGGGATTGCTTCTTGCTTGAAAGAATACAGTAGGATGGCCCATTGCATGGAGATGGGATGTTTGCGTAAACTCTTGACTTCTTTCGATCGAAGTGTCTCCTTTTCCGCAGTGCCCCATTTATTAACCGCTCCCACCCAGGCCGCTAGCGGTGGTCCCTCAGGTGCCCATAAGTGCATTGCTATACAGCATTTCGCCAAAAGGAGCGCCAGGGACGCAAATCGTGTCTCCTCTTTTTGGTGCTTACGGCTTTTGGAAATGCCCTTCCTATCTTGTTTGATGGTGTACAATTTCTTGTCTACAGTGTACCATAAACATTTATTTAGTCTGTGCAAGTTGCAGTTGGTATACATTTACATAGGATTACGCAAGTGATACGGATATTTAAAATATAAGCAAACTCCTAACTAGTGCAAACTAACTAAACTGATTATGAACACCTTGATGTTGGGCTTTACGAGGTGTGATAATTCTTTCATCTAAAAAGGGGCACTCATAACAAGGCCTATAAATTCAATGGTCTCTGTCATTAAGAGTTCAGGCCAACTTGTTGACTCATATGATGTGCCCTACTTATATTATTGGACTTTTTTGCAACTTTTGATACATTAGATCGTAAAGCACTTCTGCAATGCCTTCTCTGCCTTTCCTGGTCCTGTAGAGTCTTCCAAGAATCTATCTTATTACTGGATCTCACACCATCAGCCTGCAATCCATTAGTGATGTACTCCAAACCTCACCCTGACCGATCACATCAATGTAGACAAGAAATAGCTTTGAGAAGCTAAGAGATGCCTCCTGAATGTATGGGAGCCCACTGACTTAAACAACACACGGATGACCTGGGTTACATTGGGGCTGACGATAGCGAAACGTAACATAGCCCAGCAATGGGGGGCGTTGTGGGCTCCAGCGGTGAGTGCCTGGAAGAAAGACATGGACTGGTGCATGTTCCGGGAAAAATATGTTTATGTAGCCTGGGGATGTCCTAAGAAGTGGCTCCGCATTTGGAACGAGTGGAATGAATATAGAGGGACTATATGCACTCCACCACTGTTACCAGCTCAAGAGGAACCATTATAGTAAATGCGCGAATCACCTGTAACCAACTGATCAGGCTTTGTACCAATATGTGTATCATGTTCAACCAAGACATCTGACCGCATTATATTCTTGCCTTGTAACTCTGATTCCTACTGTTAATAAAAAAGAATTATAAAAAAAAAAAATAGCTTTGAATGTGACTGTCGGGTAATGGCTGTAACCAACTCTCACTGCTTTCCGAGACCCAAAACTCAATTCACAGCTCGTTGGGCACAACATCAGTCATGTCTGAGTGCCCTGAAGGAAGAGTTCCTCACAGCTTGCTTCCAAAGGTCATTTAAAAGCGAACAACAATTGCATCAATCCCACTGTCCTCTACAAGACGCACCTACGAAACTCTGTCTGCACTGAGCACTCTGCCCCTACTCTTGCATTCTTCTTACACTCTGCACCGAACCCTCTTGTCCCCACTAAGATCCTTATTTACCCTCACTAAAGCCATGTGATCCTTCAATCAGCCCTCCAGCTGTCGTTGCTGAGCTTATCCATGATTGAGAGCCACACTGCTCTCTTCACTGGGGGCTAGAATTACTAAGGGTTTGTGTTGCCCTTGTGTGCCGCAAGGCAACGCAAACCCGTAACTAAGAGTTACTATGGCACGCAAAGCCACCTTGCATGTCTCAGCCCTGTTTGTAAATCCAAGGTAACGCAAGGCAGCACATTTGATTGCGTTGCATTACCTTGAGGCAGGGAGGCATTCCATGGGTGGAGTGTGGGCGTTTCCAAGCATTTACCCATGGATTTTGGCGCATTCCCATATTTACAGAGATTTAACCCTCGGAATGCATCACAATGGAGAGAAATAAATTTCTTCTTCATACATCCTTTTTCCAGGTGTGATGCATTCCGCATCACACATAGAAAAAGGAAAATTACTTTAAGGTTTGTTTTTATGAAGGAAGGTGTTCCTTCCTGCACAAATCAAAACTGTTCATAATGCAGATACCCTTGCACCCTGCATTGGTGCTAGGCAGCACACAGTACGCCAGTGCATGGAGACAGCAGAAATGAGCCATATCTTTGTGAATATGGCACATTCTGATGTCTCCTTTTCACGCAACGCTGCGCAGTGCAGTGCAGCACAGCAGGTTTCCTTGATGTGCTGCATTGCTTGAAATTTTAGTAAATCTGCCAATAAGCATGTCTGCCACATCACGGAGCTTCAGCCCAACATCAATAATCACAAGAGGCCATATTTACAGAGAAAATTGGAAATGCATTCTGGTAGACTTACTCCTACATTTGGATGACATTTCTAAAGTTCTTGAACTCAAATTCACAAATAAGCCCAGGAGCACACCTGACAAGTGGCAATATCTAGGCCTGGGTGCAAAATTTCACTCACTTGCAGTTTGTGGACTTTTTCCAACTCCACGCTCTGCATATAGTTCGGAGTTCAGAAAAACTTGGAGCAGAGTTTTTCCTCTTGGGCGAGTAAAATCTAATGCTAGACCACCTCCCAGCGAGATTTCTCAAGGCGGGAGGTCACGGCAGGTCGCTACCGCTCGTGTTGAGAAACCTACCGCTCACGTAGAGAAAGGTGCTGCTCGAATAGAACATCTACTCAAGCAGTAGGAAGTAGCTGCTGTGCGTGGTGCCGTTTGTGTTGATTTTACAGCATGGGACTAACACCAGGCACAAAACATCGGGGCAAGCGGTGTAACGCAGTCTCTTGCGGAAGTGGTTGTTTTTTTATGAAAAACTAATAAAAGTTTAAATGTTTGAGAAGTAGCTGCCCACCAAACTTTTTTTTGTACCTTGAAGGAAACCACCATGATGGTGTTTCGTTTCAAGGTGCAGAGGTTTCCCTGGGCCTGTGGTCATCTCTAAATTTGACTGACGTTCTCTGCCTTCCCGACGGACACTAGTCTAAATCCAGCCCTAAGTCCAGTCGCATAATTTAAAAGGTGGCTCACTTAGAAGTCTAAAATGTGATCTGTGGTTATTTGTCTTTCAGCTAACTGCAAAGATAAGCTGTTTACTGAAAGGAGCGGGGTGATCACAAGCCCTGACTACCCCAGGAGTTACGCCAAACTCTCCAGCTGCACCTACAAAATCCAGGTGGAGGAAGGCTTTATCATCAGCCTGCAATTCGTGGAGACCTTCGACGTGGAGTCCCACCCCGATGTGGCCTGCCCATACGACAGACTCAAGGTAAGTATCAACAGCTCCCTAGGTGTGGCAAGAACAGCATGGACGTTCAAGCAAGGACAACTTCAATCCTAACAATAAAAAAAAACACGGATTGCTGGTCAGGTTTTAAAATTACTCAAGCCATTTTTTAAAAATTTAAACTGTTAATGTAAAAGTGAAAATTAGTTGTTATAACCTTTGTAAAATATGTGTAGTTACGAATTGCTTAAGAGTTGAAAGTATTAATTAAAACGTTAATAATGAAGGGTTATGAACAAGTAGGAAATGTTAACTAAAATATTACATAAAGTTAGAGGGAATGTTGGTGGAAAAGTTAAGATTTTTAAGTGCTTTAAAAATGTCGACGGTGTAGGCAAATAAGGCATTTATTCGGGAGTTTTACTACGATGGCATTTTTGAGTAAAGGCTTTATATGTGATAAGAGTTTTAAAAATAGTGAGGAGTGCATTTTGAAATTCTGAATAAAGGACAAGGTGAAATCTGTCCTCATTGGTTCATATAGAGACCCAGACCTCTCCCTCTTACATGCTTGCTGACAATACTCCGGGATTGAAGCCCTGAGGGGGCCTGCTTTGCAAAATCGTTACTTGATGGACAACAATTACCAATGCCTTAACATCAAAGCATTGTTGATGATGTTCAAGAGTTAATCCTTGATTTGACCGACCCACTTGTCCTTGATTGGCCCATGCACAGTTGAGCAAAGACAATTTCTTGTTGGCTATTCTTCCTCGTAAGATAAAAGGTCACCAAGGCCGATGAGGGAAATGGGAGTGATGGTGAACGTGTCTGTGGAGTTGGACCAGGTGGTTTGGGGGAAATGCTATATTAAGGCGTTATGCAGACTGAAGATGAGAAGATTGTGATCTTGCACTAGCGAGGTGGGTTGCAGTCCAGGGGTAGGGTGGGTCGTTATTGAAATGAAGCATTTATTGATAGAGGCAAACTTGGGGATGGCAGTGGGCTATTTCGGGGGGGGGGTGGGGGCTTGTATTTGAAAGTGGCATGGTCATCATGTTATAAAATGACAGTTGCTAAAGGTGGCTTTTCGTGCACCCCATACCAGTGTCTTGATGTCTGTGGAGAGTGAAGCTCTCCACACTACTGTGATCCTGAATATGTGCTCAGCCTGATCCTTCCATCTTGTGTAGCCTGGTCATTCTCCTACCTTTGATATGCAGTATGGTCCCTTCCTTTGGCCACTTGACATTACTGACTCTTCTGTACCGGCCCCACCGGCGTTTCAGAGGACTTGGCCTGATGGAACCTAACCATATTTTCCAAAATAATCATCATGATCGCATTAATTTACCTCAGGATCTTAAGAAACTCTACAAAATTCATGAGAAAATTGAAGTTAAATTGAAGTTGATGTTCAATTGACATTTTCACGAGAATTTGCCAAGTCACAAACTGTGCCCGCAACTGCAACAGATAAATCTCTTTTTCTCACATTTCAGATTAAAACTAGCAAGAAAGAATATGGCCCTTTCTGTGGGAATATTTTACCTCCGAAAATTGAGACTGGAAGCAACAAAGTGGACATAGCCTTCGACACTGACTTGTCCGGAACTCACACGGGCTGGAAGATCCAATACACTACAGTAGGTAGGACACGGGAACATCTGCGGCAGAGGTCTGTGGGGGCCATTCACAAGTGGGCAGTAGGTGAATGAGGGCTGCTCAGAACTCGGGGTAAGCAGGATGTTTGGGCAACTAAGAGGCCAGGGAGGGGTCTGTCTGAAACTACGTGGTAGTGTTGGACAGGGCACAGATGTGCACTACGGCTATCCCTAGTAACGAGGTGTACAGTATGTCATGGACAGGGAGCACTCGTCCAATATGCATATGGAGAGGGAGTAAATGTGTGGTGCACTTTTGAAATGCAGCAGGTGTACAGTCGGCTATGCACAGGTGCATTCCAGGTGTGCAGTACAGTTAGCAATAGGCATCAGGTGTCTCGTATTGCTAAGGATTATGGACAGGGATAAGGTATTCAGTACTGCAATGTATAGAGACCAGGTGTCCACTATTATGTGTGATAAGGAACAAGTGTGTTGTGAGTCTTTGGACTTGGATCAGGTTCACCGTACACTTAAGAAGATAAAGTAGGTGTTCAGTAGGGAGATGGACAAGGAACATATGTACAACACGGTGAGGGCCGACTGAGGGTGAGCTGTGCGGGTATAATCAGGGAGCAGTTCAGATCCGTACAAGAGAAAGGCATGCAGAAGAGTTATGAACAAGGACCACATGTGCACGAAAGTCATGGACATGAAGCAGGCACAGAACATTTATGGACAAGGAGTTCGTACAGGGACTCTTATGGAGAACAAATATTTGGAACAGTTATGGACAGGGAGTAGCCATGCAGTACAGTTTTGGACAGGAATCAGGTGTTCAGCACACATATCGACAGGGATTGGGTGTGTGTGTGGTACAGTTATCGAAAGCGAGCAGGTTTCTGGACAGGGAGCTGATGTGAAGAACAGTTATGGACAATGTCTTGTGGGTGAGAAATGTATAACAAATGATAGAATGCTAAACTGCATGTTTTTAATTTCAGAATAATTTCCTCCGCTACACCACTTCCGCAGCCCTCTTGCACCCGGTTTGGTGCCTTCACATACTGTCCCAAAGGCTACTTTAAATCCTTATGTTGCGTTTTGGCAGCAGACACTGGAGAACCTAGAGATCATGTCTCTACTCTACCTCTATGTCCATCTAGCATTCACCAAACTCTCCATCTCGCACGCTTGCACAGGTCGGCTATGACTCATCTGTAGGTTTGTCCAGCATTCACGAGCTCTCCAGCTCTCACTCTTGCGCAGGGTGCCCATCACTCACTCGTAGGTCTATCTCCTGCACTCACTAGCTCTCCAACTCTCACGCTTGTGCAAGGTGCCCACCACTCACCTGTAGATCTATCTCCTGCATTTACTAGCTCTCCATTTCTCATGCTTGTGCAGGCCATCACTCACCTGTAGGTCTGTCTCCAGTATTCACCAGCTGTCCATCTATCATGCTTGTTCAAGATGGCCATGACTCACCTGTAGGTTTGTCCAGCATTCACCAGCTCTCCATCTCTCCCGCTTGTGCAAGGTAGCCATGACTCACCTGTAGGTCTGTCTCCAGCATTCACCAGCTCTCCATCTCTTACGCTTGTGCAAGGTGGCCATGACTCACCTACATACACCAGGCTCTCCATCTCTCATATTTGCACAGGTCGACCATGTCCTGATCCAGTGGTGCCAACCAGAGGACGTATAAACCCAGTTCAGCAAAAATTTGTGGTGAAGGACAAATTCACCCTCTCCTGCCAAACAGGATACATGCTAATGCAGGTAAGACATGAATATGTGATTGTAGAGGTAAGCAGAGGCAATACAATGATTATTGTGTGCTAGGAAAAGTGACATTTAAGCACCATCACTCCATAAGGATATTAACATTTATTGCTTGGAGGGTTCATCTGATATCGTCTAACTTTACCTTCCCATACAGACCATCACATCACCTCCTAATATATAAATATTTTATTATTTACTACAGTTTTATATAGCGCAAACATGACCCAAAAGGGTATCAGAGCACTCTACATATATGCAGGTGAGCGAACCGGTAAATCAGACCATAATAAACTGTACAAAAATCACAATAAAAGTACAGGAGGCCGTGGGAAGTAGGCGGGGATGGAGAGCTACCAGGAGTCCATCCAAACATTATAAACAAAGAAAAAGGTGAGGGAGAGAGGTAAGGCCGGTCATAATAAACAAAGATTTCAATCACAACGATAGTACCAAATGAGGCTGTGCCCAGGCAGGTTGAAGAAATCCCTCTAGTACACTAGAGAGATAAACAGAGTAGGCATAGCGTCAGGAAATAGATTTCCAGTGCGTCCAGAGTGACTTATCGGTGTGGGAGAGTCAAGGTAATGGAAGGTAGCGCAAGAATGTGTTCATCAATAGCATTTTTACTTGATTTTTGAACGATGCAGATGACTGGTTAATTCAGGTTTTCGATGGCAGGGAATGATAAATTCTTGGCACAATACCAGAGTAGGCACGATTGTATGTTTTTTTTGTTCTTTCATTTCTGTGGTTTCAGCAGTAACAATGAGGCGCTTCTAGAGGTTCTAGAGCCACTGACAACTCCAATTTTTGTGCAATGTATTTCGGGGAGTTGGCGTGAATGGCTTTGTGTGTTAAGCAGGCAATTTGTAGATGGATTCTTGCCTCGTAGAGGAGCCAGTTTAGAGATTTCAAATCGGGTGTGATGTGGGTATTGCGTTAGATCCCATAATGAGCCTTGCAGCTGCGTTAAGTGAGGCTCTAAAGGGTGCCAACTTAGTTCTGGGTAGGCCACTCAGAGTTGCATTTCCATAGTCCAGTCTGGAAATCACTAGGGCTTGGACGACTGTTTTGAAGTCATCCGCAGGAAAGAAGGGTTTGATTTTCCTTAGGATGCTCAGTTGAAAATGAGCTCCTTTGGTGGCTGAGCTGATGTGATCCTACATGTTCCGGTTCTTCCCAGAGATTTTGCGGAATCGATGACATGTGGAACGCAATTGAGGGCTGTTAAATGTTTCAACCAGACATCGATGCCTAGAGATTGTTTGGGGGTGAAATTAAAAGGAATTCGGTTTTGAGAGTGTTTAGTTTGAGATAGTAGCAGGTCAGCCAATTTTGAGTTTTTCGTAAGGTTGTGTTAAGGGATCTAATATCCTCCAAGGAGAATTTCAGGTAAAGTTGGGTGTAGTCGGCTTACATGTGATAATTGATTGTTTGCAGCTTTCAGGATTTCGGTTAACGGTTCTATGAACAGGTTAAAGAGAGTGGGTGGAGAGAGGAACACTGTGGAACCCCTAATGAGACCTGTGTGGAGTTCGACAGGGAGTGGTTTAGCTTTGTTCTTTGGTCTCTATTGCGGAGGACAGAGGCGAACCAGCCTAGGACGGGACCGAAGAGCCCCATCCTGTTTACAAGTAAATTCAGGCGGCTGACCATATCAAATGCTGAGGAGAGGTTGAGAAGGATTAGCAGACAGGATTAATTTGGATCAAGCATTTGTAAAGTGTCAACAACTATGGGCATGAGGGCCGAATCAGTGCTGTGTCTGTGACGAAATCCAGATTGATATTGCTCCAGGAGTTGGAATTTCTCAATGTGATTGCATAGCTGGATATGGACACATTTCTCAATGAGCTTAGAAAGAATGGGAAAGTTGGAGATAGGGTGGAAGTTATTTGAATCCTTGTGGTCTGCAGTCTGTTTTTTAGGGAGTAACTTGTCCTGACTTGAGGCATTCTGATATGGTGTCTTGACGTAGCGAAGCTTTTACTATTATAACCCAGAAAAAAGGTGGAAAGCTCTTCACAGATAGGCTGCAGATTAGACCCAAGGAGAGGGCTGGGTTGTCGGTTGGATTGCGATTTGATGTTTTCAAACAGTTTTTGGTCAGTTTCTGGCATCATCTAGCTGTTTCCTAAAGAAGTCTGCTTTGGAGCTACGTATGCGTTAGTTGTAAATGCTTCGGAGAGATCTCAGGTGTTTGAGGCGATTTAGAGAGGGGGAGAGTCTCCATGACCTTTTGAGCCAATCATAGATTGGCATTTTGGCTATGGTTTGGAGCCTTTGGTGGACATTCTTTTCAGTTGGAGGGGTACCATAGCATCAAGAATGGTTGTCATTGAGTTATTGTATTGATCAGTAAGGACCTGGACATCTGACACGTCCTCGGGGGGGGGGGGGGGGAGGATACAACTGCTGATAGATTACAGGTCATTCAGGTTAATGTTACAAGTGCCCCTTATCCAATATCTTTTTTTTTATTTGAATCTTTTTTGCAGGCAGCAATTCTATGATGAGGAAAGCGGTGGTCCGTCCAGTCACATGGAACGATAGATTCAAGCTTAGTGTAGTTGGCCTCAGGGATGACTAGATCCAAGGTCGCTCTAAGGTTGTAGGTAGGGCTGTCGCAGATTTGCTTGAGATCAGCAAGGAAAGTTTTAAGGCTGATCACCGCTTGGTCATTTGGGTCGTTCCAGTGGAGGTTGAAGTCACCAAGAAAGATCTGGGGGCAGTGTAGATCGGAGTTAGTTGTGATGATTTCCATATAATGTTCCTCAAAGAATGGGATGTTATCTCCTGGAGGGTGATAAAAAGCATGTAGTTTGCAACTAGGTCTATCTTTAGTCCAAATTTCGATGCCTAGATATTCGCACAATTTGAGAGAGACAATTGGTGCTTGCTGCACCACAAGAGTGTTGCGGTGAATACAAGCTATACCACCATCAAGTCTGGTTGGTCTGTCTAATCTAATGATGTTGTAGCAAGGCGGTACTAGCATGTCAAGAGTAGGGGGTGGAGGAGTCATTTAACCAAGTTTCTGTCAGGAGGTGAGGTCACAATTGTGAGAAAAGATGAGGTCAGCAATATCCACTGTGTGTTTGGATGCCGATCTGCAATTGAGTAGCATTCATTTCAGGTGAGGGGTATTGGCAACGGAGGGGGTCTGGGTGATGGGAATGTGCTTGAGGTTGTAAACTGGTCTTGGATTGGGCCTGGGTTCTCTGTGTGGAATCATCTGAATTATTTGGAATTGGCCCAGGTTGTCGGGGGTCTTGTAGTGTATAGGATTGTATGAGAGCAGGAGAGAGTGGATATCAATGCCCGATAGTGAGGGGCCGGCAGGCGGCATTAGTTTAGGACAGTGTTTCCCAAACTGTGGTCCGCGGACCCCCAGGGGTCCGTGACACATTCCCAGGGGGTCCACAAGCAACAGTTTTAAAAGCACTTCAAAGATCCTTGAATAATCTGTAGTTTTCGGGCAACTATAAAAGTGTCAAGATAACTTCCAGTGATTAATGTACCTGCTGGAGAGAGATGCGTGTTTTGATCAGTAGCAGGTTTGACTCATCTAAGGTAGCGCAGAGGATTAATTTGCCTGCTGCAAAGAATGTGTATCATGCATTTAAAAGAAAACAAAACAGTAATTTATGTGCATAGCTCAGTGGGTTACTGCTTTTGTCACAGAGATTCTTTTGTTATTGTGCAGTTTATGAATTACAATCATAATCTAGCACCTTAAGCTATGACCTGCCATCAAACAGCTGCATGCAAACTGCATGGTACAAGTTAGTATGCTAGCTTTTTTCCCAGTGTTTCATAATCCTCATTTTGCCAAAAAGGTTTGTTTGGGTAGAATTAAACTGTTATAACTAAAGTCAAAGCTAACCCCTATGTTACATTCTGTGTCAAGATGTTTTGCTTCTCCAGACCTAGCACTCTTAAAAAATGCTCACCAGTATGGATGACATGTGAATCCTACACCTTGAAGTCCCCTTTGCCTTATATAACATAACATTTTCTATACACCGATTTACACACATATGATTCATTGTCTCTGCATGTGTGTGATGTAAAATGCTCTGACACCCTACACTTGTATGAGAGATGCTATAAAGCAAATGAAATACATGTGACAGAGGGGCTATTGAGAGTAGAGAGGCACTGTTGGAGAGTGATAGTGAGGGATTCATAAAAGAGCCCCAAAAAGATTGTTGTATTGGTGCATAGTAAGGTCATCATTTACTATGCTTTAAAAGCAAATTCAATTCAATATATAATGACAAATGTGTTGCAGAATGCACCATTTGTCCCCAAGTTTCCTTGGTGGGAGAGCCCCCCAAAGTGTGCTTTGCAGTGGCTAGACTCACTCACTGCACTTAGTACTGGGACTGGTCTGACAACATTTGCCAGGGTGGCATTGGGTTTCCAGTCTGGCCCTGGCAGGAGCCTCATACTGTGAAATAGAACAAAATATTGAAAAGTTAGTTGCCGAGATGCAGCACTAACCATCCCATTAAAAGGTTTCGATTTTGCTCATTCTTTCTACATAAAATACTAAAATCTTTAGTGATTCGAGTATTTGTTTGGTGTGCAAAAGTGTGTGTTTACTTTTTTCAAACTACTGTTTTAATGTTTGAAATTTAAATTATACAAATTGTATGGGGGTCCTTGGATTCCAATAGTGACTCAATAGGGGTCCTCAGGAGTCAAAAGTTTGGGAACCACTGGTTTAGGGAATAGTTCTCCAGGTAAACTGGGGCGATGGTTCAGTGGCTAATACTCCATTGGAAGTGGTGTATCAAATCTGTCTCGCCTGCTTATTGTTGGTGTGTGAAAGTGAATGTCCATTCTTAACTGGCAATTTAGAGGGATGGCAAGAATTCATTAGCTTGGTAGTAATGTAAATAATGCTTTGTATGTCTGCCTTAAGGGAGGGGGGAATGGAGATGGAACTCTGATTGAGGTGTGGGGGTGTGAGGCTCAAGAACTCGTTGACGGGATTTGGTAAGGAGAGAGGGGCCATGTTATGGGACACATAAGGGGGTTCAGAGTTTGAGAGAGTCCTGGGTTGATCATAGATGAGTGCCCCAGGTGTGTAGGTGGTGCTAGCAGGTGAATATTCAGCAGTCAGGGGCCAAGATGAGTTGGTGGTATTGGTGATCAGGCCAAGTGTTAAAAAGGTGGCTGTTCTAGATGTGTGAAGGTGGCTTGGATTATTCTGAAAGTGGGTGACTGGGGAAGATAGATTCATGCAACCATTCAAGGCAGTTAATCATTATATTATGGGTACTCCAACTGAGTGGAACTCTAAAGTTCCAGAAGAGAGGGGACCGAAAGCGTATATAGGTAGGAAGAGATGAACAGTATATCAGATTGGACTAGCCTATGAAAATGTATGGGAGGAATACGAATGGGAGGGGGCAAGGTGAGAGGGGTGAGCCATGTACTTAAGTGAAGGACTGAGAGGAGATTAGAGAGAGGATAGGAAAATCAGAGCTTGTATGTGAGATTGAGCAGGAACATTGTCAAACACCATTCTGACATGGCTGCCACCTAGTAACCAGTTGGGAGGTATAGAGGGTACTAGTCCTTCTTTAGTATCCATGACAGAGAGCAAGCAGTGTCCTCTGTCCGTATCAAGATTCTTGGAGGTGCCATCATTTTGATTGTGCCTGGCTCATCCGATAGAGGATGGGAATGAACCAAGATGGAGGGCCCAAACAGACCCCCACAAACAAATCAGATATGTAAGGTAATCAGGGAGGAACTGCCACACACAACATGGAGGGAAAAGCTTCCAAAGACAGAGAACGTTCAATCAAAGCAGAGGCAATGAACGAGCCCCCGGACAGACATCGGGCTCGAGACTCCATTGCCCAGTAAAGTGACCAGAGCTCGGAGAGAGCAGTCCTGGGTGTGGCCATAACTCGACTTTAGCAGGAACACCAGATCATCAAGCGCGAGTCCAGCCTGAAGCTGCATACCTCTTAGGGGTTAGGGTAGAGGCAACTGTCTGTGGCGATGCGCTGAGGGGTCGTTACAGGTGAGGATGCGGTAGAGACAAGCAGCTTGTCTGTGTAGTGGTCGGTAAAACCTCGCGGGGAGGGGCGGTCCCCCCCGATAGGCCCCGAGAGTTCCAGTACAGGTCTGACCACCGGATCTGAAGTAAGCTGCCCTGCAGCTGGGATCGTTAGCAAGCAAATCCTCGCAATTGCCATAGATCTTACTTTACCACTTTCAACACCTCTCATAGCAACACCTTCCTCAAAACATTCCTCAGTAATAACTTAGCAAATAACTCCCACAGAACCATCTTCAAATATCTTTCAGTAAGATGTCCAAATGCCATTTGAAGTCACAAACGCTATGCTACTCTATAGTTCTCATCCCACTTCACTCACCATGATAGCAGCTTAAGATTTAATCTTTGCTTGAGACACGCAGTCCTTGTAAATATGGGGTCGCAAAATGCGCCGCCAGTGCCTCACAAAAAGTGACACACCGGCGGGGCAAGGGGCTTGTAAATAAGCCCCTTTGTTTGGGCCAGAAGGCTTTGTACTGGCATGCAGCCACTAGGAAAAATAAATTAGTTGGATCTTTCATGTCGCCTGAAGTTGTGGGTAGAATAAGCTGAGACAGATCATTGTTTCTGTATCGTCCGCATACAGGCTATGGCAAAATCATATGAAGAACTTATGCCACCTACGGCATCGTCTACTAAAGTTGCTTTTGGTTGCAAAGCCTGTGAATTATGCTTTGTTATGGGACAACACATTCCACTATGTACAAAACCCCTTTTTTGTTTCACTGTGAACAAAACAGCTTTTATGAGCCAGAAAAGTCTGTCCAACTCTGTGAGAAATTGGAAGTTGAAGTTGAAGTTGTTGGTTAAGGGGAAGTGTGAGCCCTTCTCTAGCAACAGCCACAATCTTTGTCAGGGGGAACCACAAAAAAATTCATTAAATTGTCCTGTGCTTAACTCTGTGGTAGCTTTGGACAAAAGCAGTCAGGTGTAACTTAGAGGCAATGTCTAAAGTATTTATGCAGCACTTCAATAGCTATAAAGTGAAGGCTCAACAGAAGAAAAATCCTGCACCAGATTAAAAAAATAAAGTAAAATGTAATACATTATTTGAAACCAAAACGACAAAAATACAATCAGTAGAACAGGAGGTATGAATTTAAAAACAATTTACGTGAAAAATAGTGCCTTAAAGATCAAAGCACCAACTGTGGACATCAAGTCGCACAAGACTGGGGCAATGCCGAAAGTTATGGCTGACCTCAATGGAGCGTGGTTCGGATACACAAAGTGGATTGGGCCTGGTCTCCACTTACGTTCAGACTTAGAAGGAATTCCAAAGAAAAATGCCTGAGAAGGTAAACTTCAGCGGAGCAAGGCAGCCGGCGGAGTCTAAGGAAGAAGTTGTCATCGTTAGGGAGCTGCTGGATGAAGTTGCAGTGAAGATTTCTGTGGTGTGACTTAGGGTCTAATTATGAGTTTGGCGATCCTGGACCGCCAAACCCACGGGGGCAGTGCAGGCACAGCTGCACTGGTGGTCCGACCTCCCTACAACGAGTTTGGTGGTCAGACCGCCATAGGACTACTGCTAACGCCGGGGATCCATGATCCTTTGGCAGTCTTGCAGTGGTCGGAGACTGCAATATGCCGGCTGTGGCACCACCAAGCATATTACGAGTTTTTTCACCGCCACAGTTTTCATGACGGTAAGCCCACTATGAAAAGTGTGGCAGTGAGGAAACTAATGAGGCCAGGGCCAAAGGATGCATGCAGGGGGGCACATGGTGTGCCCCTCCCTGTCTGCATGCACACCCAGTTCCTGCACGGCATGGACACAGTCCATGATGTGCAAGAATGTGCTTTGGTGCTCCCATTGCAGTGCTTTTCTAAAGCTCAGATATTAGCCTTTGAAAGACACAGATGTGGGACACCAAAGCACTGCCCACCAGACCACGAATGAACTCGTAATCTAGCGGGCGGTGTGCGTATGAGTTTGGGGATGTGGCAGCGGGCGCTGGCATGGCGGCTCGCTGCCACACCACCAAACTGGTAATCAGGCCCTCCCCTTAGTCTCTTTTTTGAAAGTCAAAAATCTCCAGCGGACGAAGCTGCAGGCTGTATGCAAAGAGGGCGTCAGGAGGCTGGACACCCTTCCAGAGAAGTGCCTCTGAATAGTTTTGCAACAGCAGACAAAAATTTAGTGGGAAATACAGCAAAGTCAGGCTGACTTGGGCAGATTGGCAAGCAGGTGGGTCTAGGTCTTCTCTTAGTTCTCAGGGAACTTCTTGACAGAAATAGTTTTAAGTCCCAATTTTTGGATTTGGGCTATCAGCACTCCTTTAGCACCACTATCAAGGGTCCAGGACTGGATGGACACCAATAGGAGGGTCAAGACTCACTTAGGCTGGGTCCGGGTGCAGGTTCAATATGGTTGGAGCCTTTCCTGTCCTTGAGGCTCTGATCAGGAGGCCAGCCAACTAGTCTTTGGAGTCACTCTGGTAATCCTCGGTTCAAGCAGGTCTCAAGCAGAAGGGCGGTCCTCTGAGGGCAATGGGGAGACTTTAGGCCGTGGGGCAGTCCTCTTGGAGCAGCAGGGCAGTCCTCTGAAGCACAGAGCAGGCCACAGGTAGCAGGGCAGCCCTCTGAGAGTCCTCCGCAGATCTAGAAGTTGACTGAAGAGTGTGTTTGAGGGTCCTTGTTTTATAGCAGGAGCCAGCTTTGAAGTGGAAGAAGCTTCTGGTGTTTTCCCCAGAGATGGATTTAGAATTTCCTTCCTCTGTACCCTCGTCTCAGGATATCTAGCGGCAAAAAAGACTAGCATGATGTTCTCTGTGTGTGGGCAGGGCAGCTTCTTTGAAGTGCAAGTGGGGCTCTGCACAGCTCTGCCCCTCCCATCCGGTCAGAATGGCCCATCCTGCCAACACCCAGTCACCCTATTGTGTGGCTGTCTGGCAGGAATACACAAAGCCAGGATTGAGGAAGCAGGCTACAGACACCAAGGGGCAGATTTACAAGCCCCTTGCGCCACTTTTGCGTCACTTTTAACATGGGAAAAGTGACGCAAAAGTGGCGCAAGGGGCTTGTAAATCAGCCCCTAAATGTCTAGGACAAGGAAATGCAAACTTTCTAAAACTGTCATTTTTTGAACTGTGACTTAAAATCTGACTTGATCATTAAAATGGTTTTTAAATCACAATTCTCTAGACAACAAACATTACATTTCTACCTGGTCCCAAACAAAAGTTATCACTTATTCATTGTAATAAGATACCTCAATGTTATCCTATGAGAGAGGTAGGCCTCATAACAGTGAAAAACAAATTTCTGGATTTTACACTACCAGGACATGTAAAACGTAACAGTACATGTCCACCTTTTTAAATACAGTGCATCCTGCCTCATGGGCTGCTTAGGGCCTACCCTAGGGGTGACATATGTATTAAACAGGGTGCTTTAAGCGTGGTGCAAAAGGTTCATTTTGCCAAGTAGAATTGCCAGTTTAAAACTGCGCATGGGTTGCTATGGCTGGCTGGAGACATTTTTTGAATGGCTACTTAAGTGGGTGGCACAGTAAGTGCGGCAGGGCCACTACTGCCCCTGGGTCTACTCCTTTACTAGGGACATATAAGTAAATCAAATATACCAATCATGTTAAGCCAATTTTATCATGTTTTAAGGAGTGATTACAAGCACTTTAGCACTGATTAGCAGTGGTTAAGTGCACAGAGTCCTATGGATATCTCCAGTTTATGGCCTTTGTTGTGATCACAAATCATGAAAGATTTCCACCTCTCAATTTTGGGAAGTAACTGGTTTACAAAAAAGAAGATGCACCTGGAAGATGGCTTTCTCTTTGGGAATTGTGTGGCACCGCCCCCTCTGATGTGTTCCAAGACAGGAAGCATTTGATTTTAAAAGAAGCACCTATATCTTTAATGGAAGTGTCCTGCTCTTACTTAAATGTTTCCCATTTGGGTCTGCTGCCCCTTGCAGGCCACCATCTCTGCATTTCCAGCCATTCACATGGGGTCCAAAAAGGAATGCTGCCGAATGAACATTCATTTGGCAGGTCATTTTGCCACCTCTTGAAAATGCTAAAATTGCGATTCAAGCTAATATTACAGAGGTCGCATCTCAAATTACTTCCCTGTTTACAAACCAATCAGTGTGCGGTTTGCAGATGCGTGGTATATTAATGAGGATGGTACGTCTGGCCCTGGTGAGGAAGTATAGAAGGAGACGATGACTGACTGAGCCGTGGGATCACCAAGAGAAAGCAGAGGTGGTGGGGAGTGGGAATCACACCAGGAAACAAAGAAAGAGTTTTGAAATCATCTGATTCTGTGTCATTCCTGAGATTTTCGGGGGGGGGGGGGGCAATTGTATCAAGTAGTGTAGGGTGGCTGACATTGCTAAATTCTGCTGGAAGGTTGAGCAGAAGTAAATCGTAGCTAGGTGCTCATAATATGCCTTTGGGCAGTGTTGTTAGGTTGTGAGTTTGGATGCTCTCTTCACCTGTCATTACCCGCTATTTTTATCCTTTATGGACAAATTTGACATTTTGGAAGAGAGTGGTGCCTCCTCCCTAGTAACCCTCAAGGACGTCACAATTGTCCCCTTCCCCTTGTCTGGTGTAAATGTACTGTTTGTCATGTGTTTGAATGTGTAGTGAAACACCTGTCTGCATTTGCTGCTTTGTAGTTTTGGAGACCTTTAATATGTGTTGCTGCCCTAATTTTAGTAATGAAGCTTGGCATGATGGAGGAAGGAGAAAGTATGTCACATTCATTCTATCTAAATTAGAAATCGCGTGCAAGCACTCTGTCTCTTGAGGATGATATACTTGTCATAACAGTGATGCGAAGAAAGTCAAAGAGCTTGCCAGCCCTTTGTCATTCTCTAGCTTGCAAACCTCTTGAGGCCACGTGAATGCAACAGCCTCATGGGGTCGCTTACGGATTGGTGGGTGGTCCTGCACTCTGCCAGGTTATAGCTTCTGCTCTCCTGGTAGAGGATTGCCCGTCATATATCAATTTTGACCGCTTCACTCACATCAATATAGGCTCAGAAATTGTGTCTTGTCTGCAGGGCTTAAGTTTAAAATTAAAGTAGCTCACCGACAGAGGCAATTAAAAAAAACGCTTAGGCTTTTATTTAAGGAACACACATTGGACATTGCCAACTCTCTTAATGTGCATCATGTAGCTCCCTGGTGTCACAGGTGAGATAGGAAGCTCATAAAAATAATTCCTTTTGTGCCATAGAAGTATTTATAAGAGTGACAGTCAAGTCTGAGACTTCCTTTGCAGACACCCAAAGACAGAACAACACATTTCAGTCATTCCCTTCAGTTTTACAGTGAACTAAAATAACAAGCATACGATTTGCAAGTCAGAAGTGGCGTCAAAGCCTTTCCTTCCTGCAGTGCTGTCCACTCCATAATGGTCAGGAGGCAGGACCTGTGCTTTGATTTCTCCTGCTGACGATCAGACAGTTTGACTGCTAGCCAAGACTCATTGAACTTGGGACTTAGACACTAACCTTGTCTAGTCAGGGATGGTGTACTGAAACGCCCTCGCTTACCTTATGCACTGAAACTGAAACACCCTTATTTACTTTGCCTCAACTCGGCTACTCTGATTTACATTGCACACACGTATGGGTAAAAATAGATTTAAACTGGAAGATCTTAACTCATGATTTGGGAAGTAGGGACATTCAACACCTTTCAATAGCAGGCCATATGATGGACAGTGGGATCGAGTTATTTAACATTTATGATAGAGGGACCCTGGGAGATAAAATGTCTTGCACTTTTATGCTCTTAGAACAAGCATTAGGTAATTGCCCCATAACCTCTAAAATCCTTGTGGGTGGGGACTTCAATTGTACATTTGAACCCCTAAGTAGGGATGATGTCTTGGGCACAGAGGAGGAGGACTCTAGTTGGTCTATTCCCGCTTTGTTATTACCTCCTATCAAAAAATGGTTAGCTAAGGCATTGCAGATCAATGCTCTTACTGTTGATTTTAAACTAAGAGCATTGAATGGCAGATCACCCTCTGATCGGGATGGAGCCATGACGTTTAACAGACTTAGTGGCCCGTCCCGAATTGACTATATCTTACTGGATGTCACTATGTGGCGGGACCTAGTAGACATGGAGGTGGTCCCTACGCAGGACAGTGATCACAACCCCTTATGCTTGAAGTTAGGGTGGAGTAACTTAAAAAGAGGCCCGAAGCTAGCCCCATCGAGGTTAACAAATGAGGTGGTCCCATACAACGGCAATCGAAGGCTGAAATGGGACAAGATTATTGCCCACCCAGATAAATTGGCAAAGATCAAGGTGCACATTGAAGAACTGACTAGTGAGCTGGCGGGATTAGCCCCAGGAATAGGGGTTGCCCAGGAGTCGCTTTTTCCTCAGATATATAAAAACGCCATTGAGGAAGTTGGCAAACACTTTTTAATTCAGAGCTCAAAAACAAAACCCCCTAAATCTGGTAATCCCTGGTACTCTGCAAAGTGCCGGGCTAAAAGACGGGAACTAACTGCTGCCCTGCGTAAAAAGAATCAACTCTTAGTCAGAGTAGCTAGGAAGGAGTACGCGAAAGAACAAGTGCGGGCTAAAAAAGAGTGGGAGGAACAGCACTGGCAGGATCTTAAAAGTGCATCCAAAAGGAAAAACGCCTCGCTGTTCTGAGAATTGATTAACAAGGCCAGACAGTATAACAGGCCTCTATTAGTTAATCATATTACCAGCCAACAATGGCATTCCCATTTCTCAACCATATATGGCGGTTTGGATGCAGCTAATTCTATCTCTTCTGATCTAGCCAGACGGGCCCCTCCTTTTTCGACGCTGGAGGAGCCATTTTTGACTTCTGAAGTAGTACTGGCTATAAGACATCTAACCCCGAAGAAGGCTGCTGGTCAAGACGGTATCCCGGGGGATCTTCTCTTGGAAGAACCCACAGCCTGGGCTGCACTCATTGCATTAATAATGAACCTAATCTCTAAGGGTCACCCTATCCCAGACTCGTGGAAGGGTGCGGAGGTGATTACTGTTTATAAAAAGGGTGCTAGAGATGACCCTGCTAACTACAGACTGATCAGTCTGATTGACGTGATCCAGAAAGTGGTTGGCAGGGTCATCATCTTGCAGGTTGGTGCATGGATGGAGGAGGAGCAGGTTCTCTCCCATTTCCAGGCCGGTTTTCGGAAAAAAGTGGGCACGATGGACCAGGTCTTCCGCTTTTTTGCGATCTATTGGAAGTCGGTGACAATTAATCACGGTAGTCTTTACCTGGCTTTCATAGATCTCAGGATGGCGTTTGACCTGGTCCCCCGAGCAAGTTTGTGGGATATTCTGGAGAAGATGGGCTTCCCAGGTCCATTGTTGGATTTCATTGTGAAACTCCACGAGGGAAACTATGAGAGGATCAGATGGGGCACCCAGGGACAACTGACTGAGAGGGTGCCCGTGAGGAGGGGAGTTCGCCAGGGATGTGTTATGGCGCCGACCCTATTCTCCCTATTTATGAATGGTGTGGTGGACTACCTGAGGGAAGAACCGGCGGATGCGCCATCCCTGGCAGGGGAAAAAACTCCAACCCTACTCTTCGCGGACGATACCATTCTGATCTCGAAAACTCCAGCAGGCCTCCAAAAGCTTCTGCACCGCTTTAGCGAGTTTTGTAATGACAGGGGACTCACAATTAACACCTCTAAAACTAAGCTTATGTCCCTTTCACCTTCCAAAAGATTTAAGAACAACCTCATGCTAAATGACGAGTCTTTGGAGATGGTGGATTCTTTTGACTATCTGGGTGTTAGGGTGAACAGTCGGATGAGCTGGAATGACCATCTGGCCAAAATGTTATTAAACTTCAAAAGAGTTGCAGGGGCGGTCTTGCGAGAGCATAGGGCGTCTACGAGTAAACCCGTGGCACCTACTCTCGCAATTTATGAAGGCCAAGTACTACCAACTGCCCTATATGGCTCTGAACTCTGGGGGTTCGAGAACATCCCGGAGCTAATCACTTTAGAAAATAAGTTCTTGAGGGATTTGGTTGCCTTACCAGTTTCCACCCCATTAATCCCATTACGTTTAGATATGGGCAGGCGCCCTCTCAAAGAAATAGTGCGCCTTCGCCCTTTACTCTTCTGGGTTCGATTGAGAAGGACTGAAGAGCTCAAAAACTATGCAGCTGCCTTAGATGAACTTATCTTGCTTGATAGAGGTAATAGGATTAAGTGGCTGTGTAATCTGAGGCAGCTGGTTGGACACATAGGCTTGAGTGACCCCTGGAAGAGTCAATCCCCGCCACCTAAGCTAGTTATTAAGAAGTTGTATTGGGATTGGGTCCAGCGGGAGGCCTTAAGCAGAGGTGCAGGGGGTTCTCTCACTGAGCGATTCTTAGAGTTTAAATGGTTCAGGTTATTCGAACCACTTCTTGATTTTATTGAGAAACCCTTGGACAGATCACTGTACTTAAAAGTTAGGTTTGGGATTCTCCCTGTAAATGATTTTACTTTTGGGTGGAATAATCAAAGTGGTTTATCCAAGGCTTGTCCATGTTGTGCAGCCCCTGTGGAGTCTGTGGCGTACCTCATGTTTGCTTGCCCAGCCTATAGGGTGGCTAGGAGGATATGGTTAAAACCTCTATGTAAGGGATTGGGCCTTAGATGCCATGTAATGGCCCTGCGGGTCCTTTGTACCGATACGTCCTCTTCCTCGATGGTGTGTGGCGTAGCCAAATTTATTGGAAGTGCTTGGAAGATACGTATGAGGAGACTCAAGCCCCAACTTACCGTATAGGACAGAGGGCCCTCAAGAAGGAAGTTCTTATGGTTATGTTTGTTGTTATAGGTATATAGAACAGTTGGGGAAGTGTGTAGTTTATGATGTATATTGTATATTAAGTCTGATGAGTTTTAACTGCATTTCCTTGCATTGTGATATTTTTATATGTCATGATTATTGTTTACTTTTATGATGAAAAATTTTTTATCGAATAAAGTTATACTACTACTACTACATTGCATTAGCCAGAACCTGTGCACCAAAACATACATACCAAAACATACTCATATTTTGTCCTCAGCCGGCTTTGTGCTCTGAAACACCCTTTACCTTGTGCCAGTCTTGCATTGCACACTCACTAGAGGGACACAATTCTTCCTCCAGCAGGGGGACCAATCCTACGTTGCTGTCCCCTCTGCTGTCACCCTGTGGGTGATGTGGCCAGCTGCATATGCCAGCCAAGACCCTTGCAGTGAAGCATTCCTACTTGCCTGGTGCATTGCAACACCCCAGATCCTTGCAGTGAAGCATTCCTACTTGCCCGGTGTATTGAAACACCCAAGATCCTTGCAGTGAGCATTCCTACTTGCCTGGTGCATTGAAACACCCAAGATTCTTGCAGTGAAGCATTCCTACTTGCCCGGTGCATTGAAACACCCAAGATCCTTGCAGTGAAGCATTCCTACTGGCCCGGTGCATTGAAACACCCAAGATCCTTGCAGTGAGTATTCCTACTTGCCCAGTACATTGAAACACCCAAGATCCTTGCAGTGAAGCATTCCACCATGCCCAGTGCATTGAAACACCCAAGATCCTTGCAGTGAAGCATTCCTACTTGCCTGGTGGATTGAAACACCCAAGATCCTTGCACTGAAGCATTCCTACTTGCCCCGTGCATTGAAATACCCAAGATCCTTGCAGTGAAGCATTCCTATTTGCCCCGTGCATTGAAACTCCCAAGATCCTTGCAGTGAGCATTCCTACTTGCCCAGTGGATTGAAACACCCAAGATCCTACACCCAAGGTCCTTGCAGTGAGCATTCCTACTGGCCCGGTGCATTGAAACACCCAAGATCCTTGCAGTGAAGCATTCCACCATGCCCAGTGCATTGAATCACCCAAGATCCTTGCAGTGAAGCATTCCTACTTGCCTGGTGGATTGAAACACCCAAGATCCTTGCACTGAAGCATTCCTACTTGCCCGGTGGATTGAAACACCCAAGATCCATGCAGTGAAGCAGTACTACTTGCCCGGTGGATTGAAACACCCAAGATCCTTGTAGTGAAGCATTCCTACTGGCCTAATGCATTGGAACACCCAAGATCCTTGCTGTGAAGCATTCCTACTTGCCCGGTCGATTGAAACCTCCCCAAGATCTTACACCCAAGATTCTTGCAGTTAGCATTCCTACTGGCCCGGTGCATTGAAACACCCAAGATCCTTGCAGTGACCATTCCTACTTGCCCGGTGCATTGAAACACCCAAGATCCTTGCAGTGAAGCATTCCTACTTGCCCGGTCGATTGAAACACCCAAGATCTTACACCCAAGATCCTTGCAGTGACCATTCCTACTTGCCCGGTGCATTGAAACACCCAAGATCCTTGCAGAGACCATTCCTACTTGCCCGGTGCATTGAAACACCCTCAACTCTCTAGAGCCATCCGTTGAAGGTAATGAATTACCTTTAGCCCTTTGATTCTGCAATGCCTGCTGAGCTTAACATTTCCCTTTAACATCAAGCTTCCCTTCCATTCTGACTATTGGAAAAATCTGTATCTGTAAATAGATTTTCTACATGAGCATGCACAGTCTTTATCGTTACAATACCACAGGTTTGTACATCGAAGTCGACCCTGCCCCACATGTTCTTGTGCACAACGTGCTTTCTTACACTAAGGGCCCAAGTACCAGTGCCCCCAGTAACATCGATGGGGTCGGTACAGGGAGTTTCTGGTCTCATCTGCATAACCAGATGTGACGTTTCACCCTTCAACTTTGACTGCTCAAAGCAACCGAACTCTCCATGTAAGATGCTGTATAAAGTTTGTAGGAAACAATGCGCAAACGCTGATTCATGCATGTTATTACCCAAACTCTCATAATAGGGAGTATTTCTGCCCCCTGGAGGTACTGATACTCCTAATATTGGTAACTCCATGGGAGAAAAAAATTGGCCTATTTGTGGCCTACTCGAAATCCCAGCCTTTATATTTCCATGAGTGTGCAAGAAATACCCCCACACCTGCTAAATAAATTAGAGGTAGCCATTTAAGACAATAATATGTCTCATTCGAACCTACCTACATCTGTTCTCAATGCTTTGCCTCCCAAGGAGCACTTTTTCCCAATTATACCTCTATGCTGCTATCTAATAAGCTTGCGGAGTCAATGTCTCTGCTCCTCTTTGAATTTCCAGCTAAGCCCATCAGTCCTGTATTCAGTGCTGACGATTTTGCCCCTGATTTCACTTTAAAAAATCAGAGATAATCAGGTTTTCATCCAGGCTACTCCATTGAGTCTGCTCCTCGATTTGTCTCCAGTTACCTTCGGTGGGCACACCACAACAAACTCTCTTCTACTCTAGTCGTTTTTAGCCCTTTCAGAAGCCTTTTGATGTGGTGAATCATCATACTGTTCTAAAGTCTTTCTTCCCTGTGTATTAGTGTTGCTATACAAGACTGGTTTCAGTTTCATCTGATTGCTCATCTTCTGTATCTTGGACGGACTCTTTGTCTGCTCCTCATCGTTTTCACTTTGGTGCTTTCCAAGGATCTGCCTTTATGGTCCTCTTCGCTTCTCCTGCTCTGTACTTTCCCGCCATCCATTGATATATCCTATTGAGGGTTGGAGTGCCTTTTTACGATGACAACTCAAAAACTGTATTTTCTTTTCTCCCCTTTTCTACTTGTCCTCAAGTTCATATTTGTGGTTGCCTCCCTGCAGTTGAGACTGTTGCAGGTAAGATGCAGCCTTTGTGCGTGGCCTACACCGTGGTACGCCCCTGCTAGGATATCTGACACAAACAACACTAACACGTTTTCCCGTCACTCCGGCCAGTCAGCATGATTTTCGTTGATGCCCAATTCGGAGGGTTAGGACAAGGTTACCACCTTCTTGAACCATAAGATGTTTCTGGCTACTACGTCTCAATCTTTACTAGCCGTCACCATAGTTCAGTCGCTTTTGACGACGCTCCAGATCCCAGGCTCATACAGTGTTCTGAACTTCCACCCAGGTTTGCAGACAGAATCGCTGGGTAGAAGCGGTCTTGTCTTTGCCCGTCAACTGGCTAGGATGTTGCGCTGTTCACAGTGTGTGTTGGGTCTTGCAGATGTTATGAGGTGGGGGCATCCACCCTGGGCAGGTGGGGATAAAGTCTCTCTGAGGTCCGTTGAACATCTAGGTCCACGGGGCTTGTTTTGTGCAGTGAGGAGTGCTCCTATATTCTCTATGAAATTACTGCAGGTGGCATTTGAGGTCATTCTGTTCGGTCATGGTGATGCAAATTCTTTGATTCAGCGTGCGCATGAACCTCTCGACCTCGCGGTTAGTTTGTGGCTAACACCTTGTCAAGGACGGGAGCCACATGGATGAATGATGTGGAGTCGATTAGTTCTACAACGGGATATTTCGAGTACGCATCTACCAGGACGAGGGAGGTTCTTCTGTCGGGGAAACTCCCAAAATACAGGTTTAGTTTGGACTGTGGTTCTATGCATGGCTCTTCAGTAATCACCGGTGCCGGCCTTTCTTGTGGACTAATTAACTGGCATGCTGGGCACTTCGTACAAAGGCATCGCCTATTTCTTCTAGCCCAGGAAACCACACTTTCTCTCGTATTCATGACTTTTTTTTGTCATCTAATTTTCTTAAACTTAACCCTAAAAAGATTGGAATCCTTTTTTTGTCTCCTTCCTTATTTACTCCTCCAACAATTTCCTTCCCTCTTATACAACTGACGTTCTCCACTTCTGCATGCACGTTTAACTTTGTATTGAAGCTGTCACTTACTTTCCCTTCTTAAATATAATGTTTCTAAAATCTCTTGTCCCAGTCTATATAACATACCAAAAATCGGATTTCTTCAGCCTTTCTACTCTTTGAAACTGCTTCTTCAACCTTTGGTTCTTTCTTGTCTATTTCTTCATTCCTTTATGTTGGCCTTCCTAACTATAACAGTGCTTCACTTCAGAATTTTCAAAACACTTATACTCGTTTTCTCTTCTCTCTTCCATATCATATACCCCTAGCCCTTTATCTCAGTTAGATTTGCCTTTAATCTAACAATTTCTGTTTAATTGTTTCTGGGTTCACTCTTTACCCCTTCATCTCTCTATACGTTCCTTATTGTGCCCCGCTCTGGTCACCTTCTTTGACTGTTTTGCCTATTCCATAACCTCCACAGCTACCTGCCTCTTTGGTTAATTTGTTCTTCTCTTGGTATCCACTAAGCAACCTAATTCAAAGTTTTTTTTACAACTTTATTTATGAATTTATCATGGAACAAAAGCCATACAAAACAGCAGCAGTATATGGTCCATGATAATCAGTACAAATTGCATTCATAAAATATAAATCACATGTGAACAGCCATGAGAACAGGAACCCCATGCCATGAGGTGTCATCAGTTCCACCTTGTTGACTCTCCAAGGCATCCTCTCCCCCACCCGTCCATTTAGCCAGCAATACAGACCAGTCATACAAATTGTCAGGCACTTTCTCATCTGTTCTAACCATTTTAGGGTGAGTCTCTTCTTCACTCGGCCATTCCTGGGCACCTCTCTTCCAGTTTGTCAACTTAGGGGGCTGTGGGTGGATCCTATGGATAGCAATGCTGCCCTGAGCTAACACCAGTCCTAGAGAAGCAAATTTGTATCGCATCCTAGTAATCCGGAGATTCGAAATACGATTCACAAGGCAGTACTGTGTTTTTTGCTCAGCCAGAAGCCGCACAGTGAGTTGTAACTTGTCAACCACCCCTTGCTAATATTCAGACAAGCAGTTGCAACTC
This sequence comes from Triturus cristatus, assembly GCF_964204655.1. Classification (NCBI taxonomy): domain Eukaryota; kingdom Metazoa; phylum Chordata; class Amphibia; order Caudata; family Salamandridae; genus Triturus; species Triturus cristatus. The sequence goes on along the minus strand of NC_140580.1, from coordinate 933,599,176 downwards.
CCAGTCATGTGCAGAAAATCTGCACCCCAAGATATCTGTAGTGATCCAATGTGCATTGCTGATCAATATAAGGCAACCTGTTCGGGTCAATCCCAACCAGAGTGCCCAGCACAAACACCCCCGTCTTGTCTCTCTTCACCTACAAATCTGCAGTGTCCTTAAACTTGTCCAATACCCTCAACAACATGGGTAAGTTTGCCCTATAGCAGCCAGTATCTATGCACCCATGGCATCCGGGATTGCCATGTTGGGCTCGTTTTTCCCCCGAAGGCATGTTTGCCTTGTGCGTACCGCATATACTAACCAATTCTGGTCACTGTGTAGCTTTTGATTTACCCATGGTCACAGTTTGCCCTACAGGTAAGTAGGAAAAATGGGGGAGAGCTTCCACAAGCACTGAAGGATCTCCCTGTGACCCTCAATCACTGCTCCCAGTCAGGACACAGCCCTTCGTCTGGTCTCCCCAGGCGACCACGCTCTGTGCTCCGTAAGTAAGGCCACCCCTTCTTTCTCACAGCATTTCAAGAGCGCATCCTGCCAACCTAGCTCTATTAGCTGCTTGTTCCCCCCACCATCACCGCACTAGTCACAGCTTTTCAGCCATGAATGTATAGACCAAGCACTATGTGGCAGCTCACTCCTGTCATTCACCACCACTTCCAGGCCTCTATGGCCTGAGTCCCATTTGCCAAAGATCTATGCCGCAGCAGGGCCTGGGCTTGGCCATCAATGTGGGACTCACAGCTTTGTGGTTTCTGTGGGTGTATTGGACCTCCGGGTGCCCAGGACAGCGGTCCCCTCGCCAGTGTCTCGGGTCCGCAAGACTCCTGAGAAGCAGGAGCTAGATGCCCACCGTCATCATTGGGCCGATCAATGTCCGCTGCTCCACGCCTTGGGCTCTCAGTCACTATCTGGTGCAAGCTCTCTCCGGTCAGTTGGGGTAGCGCATGTCTGCTCAGTGACCGGCTGGCCATGTTGTGAATCAGGCTGTGCCCGGCCTTTGCTCTGCTGCTTTACTTGGCCGGAGTCGCACAAGATTTCACACCTGCCATCTTGGGAAGACCGCCCATCACTAGCGCAAGCCCCGGAGTGCTCGCCTGCAGCCCTGAGCAGCAATGACGCGGTGGGCAGGTGGGGTGCGCTGTCATTGGTGTAATCATCTGTATAATCTAGGGGTTAGTCGGTGTCTTTCGATGCCTCCTTGTAACCGGGATATTGCAGGATTATGGCCCAGGCATGCATGTTGTCAGCCATTTTTTACTACCACGCCCACCACCATCTAAGCACCCTTGATTATATAATAATAAGCTGTGTTTATCATACTTTTGATGATTTTTGCAATCCAGATCCATTACCTTGTCAAGCGCTTTGGATAAAAGATCTATAATAAATACAATAAATACGATAAAATATATAAAAAATAAATCTCAATATCACTGAACTAAGGATAATGGAAAACATTTCTTATTCGACCGCACCACCGAACTCCACTGGACAGACCACCGCTGCATCCCCTTCACCTTCCAGACACCCACCACACACCACCGCACCCAGCAGATGCCTCGCCGCTGCTGGGGCAAGATCACAGAGGACCAGCTAACCACTGCCCTCGCCCAGAGCTCACCCGCATACCCGACCGACCCCGACGCCGCAGCCCACAGCCTCAGACCATGGATCAACGACTGCGCCAACACCCTCACCCCGCTCAAGAAGCCCCCCAACACCCACACCAGCAGGAGAGCCAGCTGGTTCACCGAAGAACTCCAGGCCTCCAAGCATACCTGCCGAAAACTAGGAAAAAACTGGACCCGCGAAAAAACACCGGAAAGCTACACAGCCCACAGAAACGCCACCCGCCGACACCACCAACTCATCAGATCCGCCAAAAGGACCGCCTTCAGAGACCGCATAGACAACAACGCACACAACAGCAAAGAGCTCTTCAGCTTCGTGAAGGAACTCTCCAACCCCAGCTCCAACACCAACGACATCCCAGCGTCACAAGACATGTGCGACACGCTGGCCACCTTCTTCCATCGCATGATTGAAGACATCCATGACAGCTTCGATGCCATCACCACCCCAGCAACCACCAACACCCCCGCTTACACGACCATCACCCGCACCAACCGCCTGCTCGCCTGGACCAACATCAACAACGACGACACCATCAATATCATGAACACTGTCCACTCCGGATCCCCGGAAGACCCCCGCCCACACCACATCTTCAACAAAGCCAGCAGCACCATCGCACCCCACCTCCGAAAAACCATCAACATCTCCTTCGAGACAGCGACCTTCCCGGAGAGCTGGAAGCACGCAGAGATCAACGCCTTACTGAAGAAACCCAAGGCGGACCCCAAGAACTTCCGACCCATCTCCCTGCTCCCGTTCCAGATGAAGGTCATCGAAAAGGCCCTCAACAAACAACTGACCAGCTTTCTCGAAGAGAACAACATCCTGGACCCATCCCAGTCCAGGTTCCGCAGCAACCATAGCACCGAAACTGCTCTCATCACCGCCACCAATGACATCAGGATCCTGCTTGACAACGGAGAAACCCCGGCCCTCATCCTCCTGGACCTGTCAGCCGCTTTCGACACAGTCTGCCAGCGCACACTAAGAGCACGCCTCCACAACGTCGGAATCCAAGAGAAGGCCCTGGACTGGACCACCTCCTTCCTCTCTGGGAGAACCCAGAGCATCCGCCTCCCCCCCTTCCGCTCCGAAGCCACCAAGATCATCTGCGGCGTACCCCAAGGCTCAACCCTCAGCCCAACGTTGTCCAACGTCTACATGGCACCGCTCGCCCACGTCTCCCGACGGCACGACCTAAACATCATCTCCTATGCCGACGACACCCAGCTGACCCTCTCGCTCACCAAGGACCCCCACACCGCCAAAACCAACCTCCACGAAGGAATGAAGGCCGTCGCCGACTGGATGAGGAACATCCGACTGAAGCTGTACTCAGATAAGACGGAGGTCCTCATCCTCGGCTCCACCCCCTCAGCCTGGGACGACACATGGTGGCCGTCGGCACTAGGAGCACCCCCTCCACCCACAGACCATGCACAAAACCTAGGAGTCATCCTCGACTCCACACTCACCATGATGAAGCAGGTCAACGCCGTCTCCTCCTCCTGCTTCAACACCCTCCGCATGCTTCGCAGGATCTTCAAGTGGATCCCCACCGAAACTAGGACGGTCACCCAGGCCCTCGTCAGCAGTAGACTGGACTACAGCAACGCACTCTAAGTAGGAGCCCCAGCCAAACTCCTGAAACAGCTCCAATGCATCCAGAACGCCTCCGCACGCCTGATCCTCGACATCCCCCGCCGCAACCACATCACACCCCACCTGAGACCAGCACTGGCTCCCCATCAACAAGAGGATAACCTTCAAGCTCCTCACCCACGCACACAAGGCACTCCACGACACTGGACCAGCGTACCTCAACTGCTGACTCAGCCTCTACACCCCCGCCCGCCAGCTCCGCTCCACAGACCGCACCCTCCCCACCGTCCCCCGCATCCGAAGAGTGACCACCGGTGGCAGATCATTCTCCCACCTCGCTGCCAAGGCGTGGAACACCCTCCCCATCCACCTACGGCAGACCGAAGACCTCCTAACCTTCAGGAGACTCCTCAAGACCTGGCTCTTCGAACAGTAGCAGCGTCTCCCCCCCCCCCCTAGCGCCTTGAGACCCTCACGGGTATGTAGTGCGCTTTACAAATGCTATGATTGATTGATTATTATAGAACACATCATCCACAACTCACAGACACACACACACACACACACATTAAATGAGATGCTTACTGATTTCACCCACCTATATAGCCTAAAGATATGAGGCTGCTAACTTGAATGTAAGAAGTGAGATTGTAAAATAAAGTCGTGATGGCATTGGGAAGGAGGCGAACCGTCCAAACATGAACAACGATGGTGCTAAAAGTACTTGGTGCATTATATTCCAACAATAAAAAGTGCACTTACTCTTTGGTCAAGTACGAGATTAAAATCCTGAACAGTTTCTGCCATTGGAACCCCCCCCCCCCCCCCAACAGGCTGCACGTTTATTACCACCCACTTATCACACCTCTCCCTTCACACTTCGTTCTGTTGTGCCTTCACCGGTCACAATAAACAAAATAATATATTCTACTTTGTTCAGAACAGTGGGCGCCAGGGGGAGTTTACATCTTGCGAGGTAAAAACAGTATATTTGTAGAATGGCAAAATGCTGATCATAAAATGTATTTGTATTGACTTTTTCTTCGTTTCAGAGGGTATTGTGCTAGAAATGCTATACACAGAAGGAAAAGGCGCTGTATTGATGATGCTAACAGCAGACATGTTGAATATTTTAAGGGCGTGGATAGAACAAAACGTTAACATTCTGATGGGGTCAAAAAGACACTTAAGATGATAAAAGGTGCAAATACATATCAGCGGAAATAACATAATTTGATGGTATCAAATTATTTTGGCACTGATTAACCTTAATGATAAATAACAGCAAAAACGTCGGCGAATGCTTTTACATCCTCTTTGGACATTGTATTATCCTCAGCACTCTGTTTTGGAAAAGTAAGCACAGGCCCTAACAGAAGCAAGTGCTATAATGGGCGGAAATGCTCATCACACTCATTTTTAGGTCTCGCCTGACCCAGCGCATGCGCTGGTCTGGCGAGACTTATTGAGAGGGCTCCAAAAAATGCTACCAGGCCAGCCTAGAGCTACAGTGCATGTACGCGGGCACGCGCACCGCGCATGAACACGATTACTTTCACTTTCCCTGCCGCTTTGATGTTTGATCGCGATCACTATCACTTTCACGGCCGCAATGCTTCTTTGCATAGCCAATAGGTCTCGCTTTTGGGACCTTATAAGTATTTAGTTATGCAACTGTTGCATGGCTAAACACTTATAAGGTCCCAAAGGCGAGACCTATTGGCTATGCCAATGCTTGTTATAACTTGTTGACCAGTCTAAATTTCAGCATAAGCTTATCGGTCCAGAGGGTATTGTGATGCCGAATCTGTGTTAGGTATTGAGGGCCCAATTCACAAAGGTAAAGTTAGACGAAAGTCTAACTTTACGACTTTCGCTATTCACGAAGGGCATTTACTACTCGTAAATACCCTTTGAGAATACCGAAAGTCGAACTTTACGACTTTTAGTATTTACAAAGGGCATTTATAAGTAGTAAATGCCCTTTGTGAATACCGAAAGCCGTAAAGTTAGACTTTAGTCTAACTTTACCTTTGTAAATAGGGCCCTGAGTATGTTAAACATCTTGTATAGGGTCCTAGACCTAGCACTCAAATGTGATTTTTTTTCCTGTCTATTCCTTTATACTACTCCAATACCCCACCTACAATTCCAAATACAACAGTGTCATCCCACTCCAAACGCCTCTTGATTTGGGTCATTCTCATCCCTGGATCCTATCCACTGGAACTTCTACATTTCATCGTGGCAGTTTCAATACCTACGCATGGGATTATAACTGCCACGAACAATCACTCCCTCCTGCTACACGAGCAAAACTGTTGGACTTTGGAGGAGTCTGATTTACTATTCCAACTCCAACCTGAGCAACAGTAGGGAAATGTTAGAGTTTAGAGGGGTCAGATTTAATATTCCCACGCCAACCTAAACAACGCAAGGGAACGTTCTGGACTTTGGAGGGGTCATATTTGCTATTCTGAATCCAACCTGAACAGCAGCAGGGAAATGTCAGACTTGAGACGGCTCAGATTTATTATTACCACGCCAACCTAAGCAACAGCAGGGAATGTGTTGGAATTTGTAAGGGGTCAAGTATATTATTCCCACTCCAACCTAGGCAACAGTAGGGAAAGTTTTGGATTTGGCAGAGTCAGACTTACTATTGCCACTCAACCTGAGCAAAAGTAGGGAAAGTGTTGGAAAATGTATAAAAATTATTTAAAAATATTAAAAAATGGAATTACATCATAAAAAACTTATATTAGAAATTATTAATTAAAATGCTCAAAAACTAGAGACAACAAGTACAAAGCAATACAAAACATGAAATTTAAAAATACCACATTCTAAATTATAAATATATACAAATACATTGCAAATTATAATTAAATGAACCAAAACATATAGACTAAATATAAAATATTAAAACACATAATATACAAAATTAATAATGGGCCCGATTCACAGAACTAACTTAAGACAAAATCCTAAACTTACTACCATTTTGGTATTCACAGAAGGCACTTACTCATTTTGGTATTCACAGAAGGCACTTACTCATTTCTGTATTCACAGAAGTTAGGAGTCCTAAATTTAGGACTCCTAAATGCCTTCTGTGAATACTGAAAGTCTTAAAGTTAGGATTTTTCTCAGTTTAGGAGTCCTAAAGTTAGGAGTCCTAACTTTACTACTCCTAAACTGAGAAAAATCTTAACTTTAAGACTTTCGGTATTCACAGAAGGCATTTAGGAGTCCTAAAGTTAGGAGTCCTAACTTTACTACTCCTAAACTGAGAAAAATCTTAACTTTAAGACTTTCGGTATTCACAGAAGACATTTAGGAGTTCTAAAGTTAGGACTCCTAACTTCTGTGAATACCGAAATGAGTAAGTGCCTTCTGTGAATACCAAAATGGTAGTAAGATTAGGATTTTGTCTTAAATTAGTTCTGTGAATCGGGCCCAATATATTTAACTAATTAACCAATAATTAACAAAACAAATCTTCCATCCTAAAAACCCAACAACACAAAAACTCACCAAAAATTAAAACAGTTATTGAAATCTAAAAAAACAAACACAACATAATTACAAATATTAAATAAAAATATTTTTGAAATAAATGATTGCATTTTGTTTTGCAAACAACAAAATATAAAGGTACTTAAACAATTAATTTAAAAAAGACTCATTAATAAAACAATATAAATAATTACAAGTATTTACCCCCTACTATCCAATCAACCTCCAAAAACCAACTAAAAATAATACTAAAAATAAGTAAATCACAGTGTATAAGAAACATTACAACAAAAATAATGAATATTTTAAAAGACAAAAATAGAATACATTAAAATGAACTTAATCACTTAATTCAAACAATTAAATAATTTACATAATTAATAATCTAACTATTCATTTAAAATGTAAAATAAAATATTAAGTAATTATTTTATCAGGTAAATAATTTAAATAATGAATAATCCAATTAACCAATGAAAGTTTGAACAAATACAAATAATGAACAAGAAAATATTAATAATCTATGACCCACAAACTAATAAAGCATTACAAAAAAATAAAAAAATCGAATTATATACAACAGTATTAAATAAAACAATATATAAAACTTTAAAAAGCTGTTCCTACTTGCGATAGTCTGTCCTACACTATTCTTTTCATCACAATATGTTTTAGACAATATTTGTGTGCAACAATATTTTTGCACAGATATTAACATCATATACCACTGCTCTGGTCAGAAGAGGATATTCCAGTGCAAAAAACACTCCTTCTGCAAACCTCTATAGTCACCCACCCAACATGTTCCTTAAAACAACCCACCTAAACCCTTAGAACTGCCCAGGTTCACAACCACCTTCCAAACCTCCAAATCTCTCCACCCAATATGCTCATCTTCAACCTTATTACACATTTAGGGGCCTATTAGGATGGCGGGCGGACTTTCGTCAGCCCGCCACCCTAGCGGTGCTGGCACCGCCCGCCAGTGGTGCGGCGGTCCCGCACCGGCAATTAGGATGCCACCGCCACCGTGGTGGTGGCATCCTCAATTCCCAGCATTATTGCAGGCGGTGCTCACAGCACCGCCCACCACAATGCTGGGAATGCACGTTGTGCATGGTCATGCACAAGGTGACAGGCACCATGCGGTGCCTGCCACCTTGTCCGTGACAATGTAGGGGGGTATCATAGGTACCCCCCATGTGCATTCCCCACCCCCCCAATACCCTGGAGGCACGCAAAGGGCCCCCCAAAAAAAAATCCGCATGGCTTTCCATGGCGGGGTCTCCGCCATGGAAAGCCCTGCACCGCTGCCCATGCTAATATGGACGGCGGTGTCTTGCAGACACCGCCACCATATCCAGCCCCTTTTCCGCCTGGTCGACTGGTCGACCAGCGGAAAACTGGCAGACGATCTTTCCATCCGCCGGGGTCCCCCCCGACATACTAATATGGTGGAGGTAAATTGGTGGTGGGGGGTATGATGTAGGGCGGATTGCCACCGCTATGCGGGCGGTGGCGATCCACCCTACATCATAATAGACCCCTTAGTTGTTACCCAAATTGTGACTAAGGGCCTGATTTAGATTTTAGCGGATCAGTTACTCTGTCAAAACGGTAAAGGGTATCCAATCCGCCGAAATATAAATCCCATAATATCCTATGGGATTTATATTTCAGCGGACAGGATATACGTCACCATTGTGATGGAGTAACTCGTCCGCATAAATCTAAATCAGGCCCTCAGTTATTACTGCTAAACCATGTGATTCAGGTTACCCTTGAATCTTATATAGATACTAGTAGTCACATTTTGAATTTCTTAATTATTATTAGTTTTTTGAAATTACTGTATATATTTCATCACTGTTTGAGAACGTTGGGGCTCATTACCATGGCGGGCAGACATGAGTCTGCCAGCCATCGCTGCGGTGGTTGGGACAGCCCGCCAGTAATGCGGCAGTCCCACCACACATAGTACGATGTGCCCGTCAGTATGGTGGGCGCATCCCGGGCCCTTAACATTGCACACGATGCTGCTGGCTGAAGCACCGTGCGTAATGTTAAAATGGCATGCCCTGCATTTCCATGCACTGCTTGGCAGGCACCACGCGGTGCCTGCCACACAGTGCAGTGAAATGCAGGGGGGTACCCTGGGTATCCCCCCAGTGCAGCAACACCTTCCCCCATAACAAAGGGGGCCCGCAACCGTCCCCCAAACCCTATCCCCACCAGCCGTTCCATGGCGGCATCGCCGCCATGGAAAGGCCTTTTCTCCACAACATCCTAATTTGGTGGACGGTGCCTGCTAGGCACAGTCACCATTTTAGGCACGAATCACCGTCTGCCAGGAAATCGGTACGATTGCCTTTAGCGGTGTAGTGGCGGACGCACTTTGCATCTGCCGCGGTACCCACCGCCATCCTAATTGGGCGGTGGGTAAATCGCTTAGTGATGGCGGAAGGACCGCCACCGCCGGCCCGGCGGTGGGGGGCCTTCCGCCATACTAATCGGCACCATTGTTATTTGTAATTTCCTGTTTACTAAATTATTTTAAAAAAGGTTAGAAGCAAGCATGCATATTAAGTGTGGAGCCATTACTCTCTCCACCACATCCTCCTTAGACTCAATCCCACTTCCATTTCTGCTCCACCTCTCCTCCTTTGTCACCATAGACGATGCATGAATTTGAAGTGCCTATATAAGACCAAGACAAAAACCAGGCCCACTCCCTCTTCTGCCTCCAACCCACTTCACTCCATACCCTCCATTCCTCTTCAAATGATCCCTGGATCTAAAGCTTCCATATAAAATAGGAAGGAAAACCAACCTCCCAGCCCTTCTGCCTGTCCCACTGCCTACCCGCTCCCCACTGCTGTCCTCTCTTATCCCAAGTATACAAAAGTTTACTAATCACATATACATAGTGTAAAGATATGAGACATAACTATATAGGGGCTCATTACGATGTCGGGCGGAAAGCCTCTGCCCGACACTGTCTTGGATTCGGGACCGACCGAATGGGAGCTGGTGTTACGCCCGAGAACCAGCCATAGCACAGGCTCCTATGGGGAAATGGGGTGTGTGTGTGTAAAACCCTGCACCCATGGTGCCTGCCACACAGTGCAGTACCTTAGGATCCCCCTCAGGCACCAACCGTATGCTGTGGGGGCCAGGTAGCCCTGCCAGGGTCCCCAAAGTCACTTTCTGACAGCCTTTCAGTGTCGGACAGGCTGATGCTGAAAGGCAGTTGGAAAGCGACATTGTAATCCCAACGGCGGAAATGAGGGGGTTACGGTGCGGTTATGACCGACAGAAATACTCCTTGAGTCGGTGGGAACCGATTCGGAATGACCGGCCGGTTTACGTTCCGACCGCGAACATTGTAATCGGGCAGTCGGACTGTAAACCAACCGAGTCGGTTGGAAGGGCTCCAACGCGGTCGCAAAGATTCCGACTATCAGGCGGTGGCTTTCCGCCCAACATCGTAATGAGCCTTCTAGTCTGCTCTACTACATTGCTTATACCTCAGCACATCCTGGATTTTGAACTGCAGTGTTAGCAATAAAGTACTGTGCTATTTAAATATGTACACTTGAAAGTAAACTAAAACCAAAAACTTGTAACAATACTCATCAATGAAGTTCCAGGCTCATATAATAAGAACAAATCCTTTTCATATGTATGTGCACAAACAAAAGCTTTCCATATCCCTCAGATTAAATTAAAGGTGCCACTGGTTTTATAGGGGATTTAAAAATATTTATGATATCACACATGACTCTAATCCTACCAAAACATGAGGATGGGTTTGTGCCTTTAGACATACTGCCAAATGACGTACAAGCACAACTGAAGATAGTGATTGGCCAACCAGGCCACCAATTCAGAAAAGCACTGAATAGACCCCTAGGACGCCATTTTTGGGCCTTTTAAATTCAATCACTGATTTATAGTCTTTTATGTCAAATATCATGAGATCAAAAAAGGACCATCTATTTCTGAACACTCTAGTAGTTGATGACCAATAAATGTTGATGAATAATACGTGGGAGGTATTTATTATCCTTGTGATGTTTTCCTTGTTGATGTGATTATTTTATTTATGAATAGTAGGTCAAATTAGATATCTATAGCTATATATCTTTTTATAGATATAATCTCTATATATTTATATAGATATATTCATGCTGAAAAAGTAAGAAATAAAAAATACTTTAGCTTTGATTTATATTTCGCTTATACAGGGGGACAATATCCTGACGTCATTCACAGCGGAGTGCCAAAAGGACGGTTCTTGGAATAAGCCCATGCCACAATGCAACAGTAAGTTTGAAAGCATGAGCAGGAACATTTTCCCTAACAGACCCTAATAGGATAGGTGAGACAGACTCATTGCTAAATGAATAGACGTCTAAGGATAAGTTACTTACCTGGAACATCCCCATTCATCAAAGGCACCCTTCCAGAATTTGTATGCTTACAATATTTTCTAGTCTTCAAAATTGTATCGCAACAGCAGAAAAGTATTCAAACTAACTGGCTGTTATGATGATCTGATGTTGGAAAAATCACATGTAGTGGCTATTTTCTTCCTTTTACAGTAACTCTAACTTCTATAAAATAAGTCAATATTCCTCTGTAACAAATTCCATTACAATTGGTAAGATTAGGAGTGGACAGGGATGTAAAACGGAATCCTGTTCTCCCAGGATGTGGAGAAAAAGAGATAAGTGGACCATGTAAATGCCAAGCCATGATCAAATGAGGTTCATCTTTAGGAAGCAGGCCTCTTCAGCACCCTCCCTGAGAGTGGTGTTGGTGCCCTTGATTATCCCCCATAACAGTGGGTTTCTGCGTACACCCACGTGTACACCACACAGACTTAAAGCATCAAAGTGCTGGCCTGTATTAACCATTCTGATGCTTGATCCGTAATGCATTAATCGTGCAATGTGTTAAAACGCCTCGTTTTTCAATCCTATGTCAGCACTACTGAGTATGTAGACAGCTTGGAAGATTGAGAACTAACATGTCATTATTATTACTTTCCCTGCTTGCCTCCATTACAGCAAGGATTGCATAAAATGGACTTTCAACAAATATTCAAAGACTGACATTCACATGCTAAATTATCCTGTCCTTGATTAGTTTGGACTAGTTCTGTGTCTCTCTTATGGATTGGAAAGAAAGCATGGAAATACTTCTATTACTGGGATACACAGACATTAAAGGAAGCCTAGACTTCATGCAAATGTGGCCTCTGCCAATCACAGCTGCCCCAGCAAATTGAATGCAACCTTCCACCTTGGGTATAGTGCTGGGTGTAAACATCCATACTATATGTAAAGAGGACCTTAATGTTTAAGGAGGGAGTTCCTAGGGACAGTGCCATCTTAAGTACCCTGGGCAAGATATATATTGAGACATCATGTTTGGAACATCTTTAAATAGATTGCCAATTTTCAGGTACGTTAAGTCCTTGTGATTATTCAAACAAACTATAAGAAATGGTTGCATGTAAAAACAGCCAATAGCTAAAGCTGCCCGGCATCCGCCAGTGAAATCTTGCTAAAAGAAAGCTTGCAATGGAATTGATGAAGCAATTTCATTTTCAACTGCAGTTTAGATTATATTTTACTTTGTCACAAGTTGCAAGAGTGACTTGGTGGATTCTCAGTGGAGTTATTTCACCATGAAAAAATCTGGTAATTGGCTACAGAAACAACAAATAGAATTCGTGAAGTGTGAAAAATGCAAAGGATGCAGAATTGGCAGAAATATGAAAGAGCTCCAAGATCTAAGAAGCAAAACATTTACCATCCATGAAAGAAAAACTTGTGATTCAGTATATGTAGTATATATGATTGAGTGCTTCTGTGGAAAGAGATATATCGGGAGCATGACTTGTTCACTGAAGAAATGAATTCTAAAACATATAAGAGCTGTAAAAAATAAGGATATGAACTATGCGATTGCTAAACACATGGCAACACATGATGGTAAAAACTTGTTAAACATGAACTACTTTGGAATTACCACAGTCCTGGGAGCTGAGAGAGGAGGTAATAGAACTCTAAAACTGAGACGTTTGGAGTCAGGACTCATTATTAGATTCAAAATAAAGAGCTCTCTGGGCCTGAATAGGGATGAAGAAATGTACATTCATTTGTAGACTCCTTTCTTAGAAAAACTGAGGCTGATTCGATGAGGTAGAATTTATTGCTCAAATATGGTAAATACAGGGAGACAGACATATTAGGCCAGTCAGTGGTAAACACAAGATTATAAACCAGCTCACTCAATGACAATCAAAAATATGAAATTGTAAGGTAAACTGGGTTGGGATGCCCCATATCATATATTAAGTTTCTAGCATTTATGGTAAGGAGTAATAAAATAGATAGGTGGGGACGTCACACATAAGACACTTAGCCAGAGATAAAAAGAGTGAAAGTCCCTACCATAAAGGGTTTAGGGATATACATAAAGACTATACCATAGAGTAATAGAACATCACACATCAAGGGAGTAGCATATATGACAGGAAATACAACAAATTAAGGTAGTTGATGGGGCCAACAATGTATGGGCATTTAGCGAGATATTCGATGTAGACATTAAAGACAGATGTCCCCACTGAGAATAATTATCTAGATGTGTGATAAGAGTCCAGTAATGCCCTCACTGTATGGACAACAAATATAGAATAAAAATACAAAATGAAATGAGATATGGTATGTACTCCAATGTCCTCATTCGGCAGAGGTAACACTAAGTTATGCCATCTTGACTGACAACAGAAAAATAGTGTGAGTCACACATAAAGGAGCAACAACCAACAGTAAATATGTAGAAACACACTCACTGGTGACTAAACAATCTCAGTATGCAAAATCAAGTAATTAACAATGAATACCATAATCAGAGTTTAACTAAGAAGTACCATGCATAACACTTGACAGAAGCTGATATGAGGAACTGCAGAATGTTTAGTTATTAAATTGTTTGTGTGAAAACTACTATTCCCACTATGCCCCTCAATGGATACTGTGGGAGAGAGGTATTAAAGGTAGAAAGTAATGATGGACATATTTATACACCGTGAGCAAGACCAGTTTGGTTGAAACACATTGGTGAGAGTCCAATGGCATGAGTTGTGATAACTCAATAAACTGAATTGGAATAATTACCTTGAGAGTGCGGCATTATTCTCTTTTGTTGGATGATTGACTTTGGGGGAAGTTCACCCCAGACGCCTGCACCAGCTATGCAAAGTGCACAATGACTGATTTGGTGGATCATTTCTAAATTGTATATTATTTTGTTTTGTAATACCAGTAATATATGTTTTAATTAATGTGAAAATAAAATGTATTAAAAATATTAATATAACAAAATACATGTAAAACATCTAAATTATTAATTTGCATATCTTAAAAATTATAAAATTAATATTTAATTTAAAATATATTTTTTATACATCTCCCCACCCTTATTCCCTAAAAACCTAAATTCCCCCTACTGAAAAAAGTATTAAACAATTATGTAGCAAGGTTAATACAACTAAAAATACAACAATTTCATAACTAAAAAAATATCTTACTAAAAATGCAAATAAAAAATAAACATATACAAACATATCACAATACATTACATACTAATTAACACTTACAAAATATATTACATATAACAATATTTTCCACATTGATATTTTTTACAACAATATTCAAAACAACACTAAAAGCATTTTTTTTTAACCTTCGATGTTCCTGTCGCAAATATTTTTCATTTCTCAATATTCTTGACATGATATTTCCGTCTCACAATAATTTCTTCTGCTATTCTGTCCAAACACCTCTTTCTCTGGAGGTCTTTAAACTTGTTATACACTGCCGTGCCTCCTTAGTCTGTGTTGAACTTTGAACGGTGTTGTCTAGATTCACTCTCATGGTCAAACACATGGTCAAACACATCAAAGCCCATTTTGAAAGGACAAATTTAAGATCAAATACAACAAAACAAACCAGAATAAAATCCCAAAGTAAATATGTAATTATAAAGACAGCTACAAATGGAATACACAGGAAAACAATGAAATATATCAAATGTGCCCCTCACACCCTAGTAATCATTTTTGTTTTAAATCTAGAAACAGAGAGGTTAGTCCAGTAGTGGCATTACTGTTATCCCTATCTAGGTCAGAATATTTTTGGATGGAAATAGAAAGCACTTGCTGGATTATTTTAGGGTGTCCTTTCTGGAACAGAAGACAGTGAGTGTAAATAACTTTCCCCTTCCATTGCTGGAGTTCCTGTCCCCAGGCAACCTTTCAGCCAGTTCGAAATCATACATTGCATGGCTCCTCTGTTAAGGTGCCAATGATTAATGGAATAACTGACCAGAATGGATTGTAACTGGATGGCCTAATCCAGTTTGTCTTATTTCAGAACCGTAGATGAGCGTCAGGTGAGAAAAAATGGTGTTCATCTGACAGCGTTGCTAATACTGAGATCGTATATTACCTGCAGTCAGCATAACGTCAATGTATCCCTTTGAATTGTTAGGGAATGGGCGTGTCAGAGGACACCATGTGGACTTCACGGAGATGCTTCTCAGAGACAAAATGTCGCATTAGTGGTCTGTGTAGATTGCATGCTTCCAATCAATCAGTAGACATATAGTTGATGGGTGGTAAGGACATATCTCTTGAATGGTTCATTAGCCTGTTCTCTGCTTGGTAGGTGGTATTTGAGTTTCCTTGGAAGGAGGTCTATCATCCTCTAATGAATTCCTACATTTCCCTATGGGAGCATGCATTACGAACATAAACCGGCTGTAATACATGCTCCCATAGGAAAATGGGAGGTGCTGTTCATCCCTGCACATCGTGGCAGGCACCTCAAGGTGCCTGCCATGAGATGTAGGGACCAACAGGGGCGGCCACCAATCAGAGGCTGCACATACAAGGGAGCCCTGCTGGGGTCCCCCAAACACGCTTTCCAACATAGTTTCCATGTCAAACAGGCCGGGATGGAAACCATGCTAAAAACTGTGCATCGTAATCCTATGGGCGGAAAGGCCTGTCCTTTTGGGATTACGAGTCGGTTTCGACTGGGCAACGGGCTCTTTGAGCCTGACGGAATCCAGCCAGAATGACCGGCCAGTTTCAATTCAGGCCAGCTGATACATAATCAGCTGGTCGGAATTGAAACAGATGATGGGGGTCAGAAAGCCTCCGAACCAAAGGTCGGGGGCTTTCTGACCTCTATCGTAATCAGCCCCCATGTTTTTAATGCTCAATTTAGCCCTTTTCCATAGACTGTAACTTTGTGCCCGATATGGGAAATGAACCACAAAGAAACTACGTCATTTGCCTGAGGTCTCGAGTTTGGGCCAAACAGGTAGATCGGAGCTAAACTTTAGGTCAATGGATTACACAGTCCACAGCATTTCCTTACATCACCTGACTGTCATTTGAGCAGAGATATGAAACCTGTGAGATGCAAGAAGTGCTCTGGCCCCAGCCTGGATTGTCATCAAGGGTTCAAAGGTGTATTCATGATTCTAGATGGCACCTTCATGGCACTACTGCAGATCTCAAAGTCCAGGGTGTAGTTTGGCATTGCCTTCACTTTCTATCAAAGAAATACAATCTTTATCCTTTGTGTTAGACCTGGCATCTTCGGGCGTGGTTCCCCCCTTCTTTTTGCTCGGAGTTGACTGTGTGCAGAATTTCATTTTTTCTGAATTTCAGACTCTGAGCGCTTTACCACTGTGACCAATGGTAAAATGAAAGTGCTGAGTGTCTAGAACCTGATGATAATTGTTTTCTCCATGATTGGCGTATTTAATTTACTAGCAAGTGCCTAGCACAGTGCACCATGGGTGTCCAAGTCCTGTAACTCAAAAGTTACTACTGGGCCTGCAGCACTGATTGTAACAACCACAGGAGTAGCCTCGCAAATCTGTCTCACACCTGCCACTGCAGCGCCTGTGTGTACAGTTTTAAACTGCCATTTTGACCTGGCAAAAGACACCCACTTGCCAGGCCCAAACCTTCCCTTTTATTACACGTAAGGCAGCACATAGGTAGGCCCTCGGTACCCCCATGAGCAGGGTGCCATGTATTTAAGAGTTAGAACATGAACTTGTGAGTTTTACCTGTCCTGTTAGAGAAAGACTGCTAAATTCAGTTTTCACTACAACAAGATCTATCATCCCCATAGGTTAGCACTGGAGCTGCCTGGTAACATCATACCAGTGTATCTTCCAATCGGGAGTAAATCAAAAATTGGAGTTTGGAGTCTATGGACTCCTAATTTAAAAACACATCTTTTAGTAAAGGTGGTTTTTAGATTGCAGGTCTGAAAATGTTCTTTTTTAGAAAGTGAGCATTTTCTTACTTTCTGTTGCCTCTGCCTGTCCCTAGAATACACTTCTGGGTTGGAGGACAGTTGGGCTTTGTGAATTGACTCTAGACAGTCGCACACAAACAGAGCTGAGAGGAACCTTGCATGTCCTGATCGCCCATCAACAGGCTGATGAGTCTCCCTGAGCTAGAGTGGTGGGCGGAGCTACACTTGCCCCTGAATCGGGATGTGCCTAGCACCACACAAGTCTCCACTCTCTGTAGTGTGTCTGGAGCCAGGGCCAAGAAGGGCAGGGTCTGGTGCACTACAAAGACCTTTATTGAAGTCTCCCTACTTCAAAGGCCAAAATGGGTATAAGTACTGCACCTCTGACACCATACACTTGAAACACTTCTGGACTGAAGACTATCTGCCAGGAAGAACAGCTGTTGGGTGGCCAGGAGGCACTGCCATTTTGCTGTTTGTCTTTGCCTTGTTGGCCTGCTGCCTGCTGCTTCTTGCTTAAAAGTGAGAGTACTGGGCTTTGCTCCCTGCACCCGGCTTTCTAAAATGTCACCAAGGGCTTAAGTTGAGCTTGCCTCCTGTTGGAAGTCCCAGGGCCATCAAAGACTTTACCTGTAGCACCTGGGCTCATCTGCTGAGAGCCCTACTTGCCAAGTGGTGCCAACTCCAGTTCCTGGGCCCTTGGAAGCGAGTTTCAATGCTACAAGACGAAACAGATACCGAGCGACTACAGAACCGGTGCCTGTCTGCAACTTTGATGTTGTGCTGCTGCCTGCACCGCTGGAATCAAGCTAGACTGGCTGATGAGGGGTGAAACTCCAAAACCTATCACAGGATGCTTGTTTCCAGTCCAAGGAGGACCTGGCCTGGCAGTTCGGGCTGGACTGTTCCAATAGGGATCAGAGTCAAGACTGATTTGCATATGGCTGGGTTCAATGGCATGGGGAGCAATAAACGATGGATTTAGGCCCAGATCTCTGTACTGGGGTGAATGTATGACATTGTTCTGCATTCTGTCCATCAACTGTTCTTTTTGCAGCTGCCTGCACCATAGTCATGGTCCGCGCTCGACGCAACAACTGCGACTACCAAAGCAGGCTCCGGCAATGCCGCAACGTCTCCAAAGAACTGCCACTGTGGGGGTCCAGAGAACCGCACCACCAGTGTCTGTGATATACATCTCTGACTCCGGGGCCACAGCTGCGGCCCAGTGGTTCGACCTAGACGCTGCAAAACCAAGGCCTTGCAGCTCGACTGCCGGCTTGGTCATCGATACCACACAGCAGTATGGTATCGCACCTGCAAACGACGCATCACCTTCCCTGTCCTCGCATCATACCCGGGCCGTAGTTGCTCAACCACCCTGCACCGCCTCCAGGAATCAATGCCTCACTTGCTACAGTGACACCTCACCTCCTTTGCATAACGCACCATCCCTAAGCACCAACGACCTTGCCCAGTAGTAAGGAATCAAAGCATAACCCAGTTTTACTACGCCTCATCTCCCCTGTGCCTCACATCATCATTGATTTTTGACGCAGCCAAGGTACTGTACTGGGGTCTGCGTGACTCCTATATCTGGCGGGCATTCACTCACGGTCGTACTGAACTTGTGGATCTGTCCCGGTCAAGCACAACCCAAAAAGCCCAGTCAGAGCTTTTGTTTTCTAAGAACTATAACTTTATTTAATATTGAAAAAATCATAACTTGATTTTTGTATGTTGGATTTTTTAAATTTTGGTCTTGTTTTACTCAGATATAAATTGGCTATTTATGTAAGCTAGTGTGAAGAACGCTTGTGGTGTTTTCACTGTGCTACTGTGTGTTTGTGTGCAAATACTTTACACATTGCCTCTAGGGATAAGCCTGTCTGTTCTTGCCAAGCTCCCAAATGGGTGAGCATGGTTTATTCTTAGTGTGTAACTTACTTACCCTGACGTTTCTAGCACTCGGAGAGGAGTCATTGTCTCCAAATTAAAGAATGGGGAATTGTCTGTAGCCCCATTATCCCACTTGAGTGACCTTCAGCAGGAGAGGACAGGGCCATTAACACAAAGAATCATTGTTGCCAATTGAGTTAATTCCAGTAAATTTTGCTGAAGAACTGGTGGAGGAAATAGACTGAGATCTGTGCAGAGGTTTTTCCCACTGTGTGCTCTCTGGGTAAAGACAAGTTCCAAAGTGCCAAAGGCCTACTATCAAGAGTGTGGCCTACAGTCCATATATATATAGAGATAGTAGAGACATGGAGGAACACCAGCTGACTCTGTGGTTGGCAGATCTGCAGCACTGTTTTCAGTGAATAGTACCAAGGAGTCAATAGTCCAAAGCATCTAGTAGAAGTGGCCTCCTGTGATGAAAGGAAAAGACTATGATGCAGAGAGGCTGCAAGAGGAGGGTCATCCGTGCTGATGGAACACCATCCACTTCCTCGAATTTGGTGTGTCACATTTTTAGGTCACCTAGACAGATTATAAATAACAGTACAAGTGGACCTGGAAACATGCCAGGTTCTGCCAGTATACTAGCTGAACTGGAGGGTCTATGAACATCTTTGGATTCTCCTTTCTTATAAAGGGCGATCTGTGAACCTAACAGGTAGACGGTTACAGTGATAAACACAGCATATGTAAGCAATACAAGTTTCAGTCTCTAAGTACAAATAGTCAGCAGTGCCTGAGGCCAGGCCGTGCACTGTTCACACTCAAGAGCAACCTTTGAAGGCTGAGAAAATTATACCTCAGTATTAATGCTAGACTTAGCTTCCACATGAGTACACCTGAGGAATATTGTTTGTAATTCTGAATTCACGGGTCACTGAAATGGCCAGAAGACATTTCTTGATATAAAAATGCTTCTACGTATGCCATGACTGAACAATATACAAACTTGGAAAACAATTCCAATATCAGAATGGACCACGATTTAGGGTCGATAAATGGATGAAATATAACAGTGGAATAAGTCACAAAATGTTCATATTGCTGCAAATATATATTGGCAGTACCATATGCCTGTTGAAAACAGAATCAAAGAACACTCTAGGAATATATATCAAGAAGACTCCAGGACAACACTCAGTGAACATTATCATGATCATAATAGAGCTTTACCTTTTTGCAATTGAGCAAATAGCAATATCTTCCCGAGTAGCAGCCTTGAATTAAAACTACCTAAGAGGGAAAGTTGATGGAATTTACACATGGACTCAGTATGCCAGGGACTCAACAAAGATTCTGAAATGCAGAATTGCCTATATTAACTAGCTCTGCAAATTATGTGCCAAAAACAAACATGTCTTCTCTTTCCTCCCAACTCCCCTCCTTACACTTTAAAAATCAGTTTTATTTCCCATGACATTTCCCATGACCTTCATCTCTTGTAAACAGATAGGCTGAAGTACAGACTTTGCCTTCTCTTTTCATATTCCACCCCTTCCTAATTCTAATGATCGATTTCTTGTCAATAACTAAGACTTGTTCTGTAAAGACACTGACGTCTCTGTGTTATTCACTACATAACCATAGTTTACTGGTCGGAGCCGTTTCTAACGCATCGTAATCAGTTGGATGGATTCCTTTCCGACTGACCTATTTTGATGGTGTCGGTCAGTAAGGAATCCGACCGGTCATTCCGACTGCCATCCAACGGGCTCGGAGAGCCCATCCGCCAGTTGGAATGACTTCACTAATCCCAAGGGCGGCTCCTTCTGCCTGAGGGATTACAATGTCCGATGCTGACAGCCTTTCTGTACCGGCCTGTCAGACACAGAAAGGCTGTTGGAAGTTGACTTTGGGGGCCCCCAGCAGGGCCCCCATCGGTGCACGGCCTCTATTTGGTGGCCGAGGGAGCACCTATGGTGCCCCCTGTTGATCCCTGCACCTGTGGCAGGCACTTTGAGATTTGATGAGGAATTTGACTGGTACATACACTATTCTACAGATATCTTCAGTTATGACATGCTCTAAAGCCGAATATGCTCACTCATAGAGACATACCTGAGTTTCGCCCTCTAGAAGCTAATTTAACAATGTGCTCCGTTCCCCTAACTGGAAAAGTATCATGTAAGTATAGAACATTAATCAATAAATCCCCTAACACAATGTATAAGCTACAAGAGAAATGCGTTGAAGATATTGGCTCACTGGAGGATGAGGAATGAATGTTTGCCCTATTGGCTTTGAGAGAGACGATAATCACTATTATACTATGCCTTATTATACAGCTTAAATATTTGCACAGAATTTACCTGACTCCTTCAAGTCTAGAAGGATCCAGGGCATGAGTGCCTATGATGTGGAGAGGAGGTAGATGAGTATTTTCATGATACATGGTTATGCCCGACTCTGAGACCCTTTAGGTAGGAAATATTTCAGATATTTAACTCCATACTTTTGAGACCGCTGCCTTTTACCCTCAGGACACATTTCTGACTATATTTGAATATGAGGTCTATATGAATACTGAAAAGGCACTCCTAAGACTAAGATTTACACTGGGGAAACGAGATATAGCACAAAATTGGAGGAAAAAGACTCTTAAAGTGGATATTGGAGACGAGGCATGGATAGATGCTGACTGCTGGAGGAGCCAATTTGAGAGGCCCATGTTTGTCCCCGTAAATACGGTACAATCTGGGGCGGCTGACAATTGTTTTTTGATGAACATATGGACAGTGACAGCTAAGATTATTAGTGTTTGAGTTCATATTAGAGGGGATCCGTATATAAAGATAGGTGTATATTGAATACATAGGCTGACTCCATACAATATCTGAAAATAACACAATAGTTCTGTGGATGTTTTCTGATTTTCTGATCATCGGATTCATTATGACTGTGTTCTCATGGCTTTGAAATGTGTTTTTCTTTTCTGATTGCACATGTATTGTAATATATTCTCAGCCTTGAAAAAGCTCCAGGCCTGCAAGCCTCAAAGGATGAAAAACATGTTGGCTGTTCCTGTAAAAAATACAAAATCTTTTCATCTACAAAAAACAAATCCTTCATAAAGAAAAGAACAACAATATAAAAAGTTCAGTTATGGTGTTGGGTTACTGAAAAATCCTTTTTTGCTACAGTTTTGAATATTTAAAGATGGGACAGTGGGCCTTACCCAATGCTCTCGGAGTATATAAGGCACCATGAATAATGTATTTTTGTCAGTTTAAGCTAATTAAGTATAGAAGCTATGAGCTTGGGTCTCTGTATACCCTTTCTTTAAGACTTGGATTCCTGTCTGACCAATCCATAGTCCATCTGCAGCAGCAAGGAAGGGGAGTGTTAGATTTGGGGGTCTCTAGTTGGCAGAGGTAGGTACCTTTGCGTCTAGTCAGGGTAAGGGGGTACACTCCTAAAATAACCCCTGCTCACTTTCATGTAGCTATAGGAATTATGGACTTCAGAAGGCATGTCTAACAGTGTGTCCTGCCCCTCGCTAAGGAACTGCCCCCACAACCCCGCTCCCCAATCCTTCTCAGGGACCCGGTGGGAAGACATGGCTACCTCATAGGCCTTGAACCACTGCCCAATATCATCATTTTTATTAAACTCTTTCACCACATCCTCAGGAATATACACTCTAGCTTCCACAGGCATTGATGGTGTGCTGCCACCAGAGGGAGTAATCTCTAAGCTCCTGGCTTTCAATTCCGACTCCCTCAAATTTTTATCATGATCCAACTGCATTCTCTTTTCTTCTAGGGTCAATTTCCTATTCTCTAACATCAGTTTGAGCTTGTCCAGCTCCATTCCATGCATCCTACATCTCTCCCTGTCCTCCAACTCCTCTGGGGACAGGCCTTTGGCAGAAACACTGTTACATACTGGGGAATTGCTCTCCTCCCCCCTGGACCAAATGGCCCACCCAGCTGCTCCTCTGCATTCTCAACCCCTTCCTCATTCTCAGGGGTACTCCTTGCTGTGACCCAGGCCCTCAGCGCCTTTTGGAACTTATCCTTCTTGGAGAGCCCGGTCACTGCAACCTTACATTTCTTGCAGAAGTGCTTCAGCTGCCTCACATTGTATCATTCCAGTTTCTCCTCTTCCCAATCAAACAGATGCTATGGATGCTGCTTTCTCCATGGTGGTTAAACTTTGCAGTTCGTTGCAAAAAATAGAAAATCCCAGAAATAACAATCTACCAAAAGTATGTGGTCGCGTTTTGGTTTGCACTCACTAGTAGTGTTCACCAATCACTGTATATGAGTCACAATGCAAGTCCAGAATCCTCACCGCTGACCACCAATGTTAGATTTGGGGGTCTCTAGTTGGCAGAGGTAGGTACCTTTGACAAATAGGGACCCTTGCGTTTAGTCAAGGTAAGGGGGTACACTCCTAAAATAACCCCTGCTCACACTCTTGGTAGCTTGGCACGAGCAGACAGGCTTATCTCAGAGGCAGGCTTGGATGGTTAGGCAAGAAAATACCTACTTTCTAAAAGTGGTATTTTCAAACACAGAATGTTAAAAACAACTTCACTAAAAGATGTATTTTATCATTCTGAGTTCAGGCATACTAAACTCGAATTTCTACCTGGTTCCCTGAGTCAGTAAGGATTATAAGATGTAATACTCAAACTGCCCATTCTGGCCTATGGGGAACAGGTAGCCTTGCAATAGTGAAAAACGAAAATGGCTGTAATTCACTATTAGGACATGCCACACACACCAGAGCATGTCCTACCTTATACTTACAATGCACCCTGCCCTTGGGCCTACCATAGGGGTGACTAATATGAAGAAAAGGGAAGGGTTGGGGACTGGCCAGTGAGTGCACTTGCCCAGTCAGCATGGCAGTACCAGACTGCACACAGGCTCTGCAATGGCAGACCTGAGACACACTTTTACAGGCTGCTTCTGTGGGTGGCACAACCAGTGCTACAAGCCCACTAGCAGCATTTGGATTACTAGCCCTGGGCACTCCTGGTGCACTGTACTAGGGTCTGACAAGTAAACCAAATCAGCCAATCATGGAATCACGAATCCATACATCAATTTAGAATAGGGAGCACTTGCACTGTGCACTGGCACTGGATAGCAGTGGCACAGTGCCCAAAGCATCTAACACCTTCAAAAATACCTGAGGCAACATCAAAAAATGGAAGGTAGACCCACTGCAAGTTGCCAGTTCTAAAATGGAGCCAGGGTCAAGAAGACGGTGGACAATTGGGTAGAAAGCGCAACATCTGAATTGTAAAGCTAAACGTAGATTCAATACGGTCTTCACGGGAGACCGGGTCAATTAATTTTGAGGAGAGGAAAGGCCAGTTAACAACTGTAAATGGCACACAAAAAAGAGACCTAATTAGAAGACGCACACAGTCAAGGAAAACCAACCTACACCATCCATTCTCAGGTACACTGACCACAGAAACCACTGTAATATGTTGTACTGAACATCTGATGTTTCCTGCTTTTAGTTATCGACTGTGGCCAGCCAGAAGACATAGAGAATGGAAAGGTGGCCTACGTGACAAAAGCTGGTGTCACTCAGTATAATGCAGAAATTCAGTATACTTGCAACGGAACTTACTACAGCATGAGAAAGAACAATAATGGTAAGGCAACATCTCAGCGTGTCTGATAATTTGTGGTAAGGATTTGAGAAGATCTTGAAAAACATGAGCCAACTCTAATTTTCCTATTGGTATTTCTTTTAAGAATTGTACATTTTCTGTAAGGGTGCTGCATGAGACTTATTGGGGAGGCAATAATAATTTTAGGGTATATTTTAATGCAAAATTAGTAGAATACACTAGTTTTTCATTAGTAGACCTGTCTTGTGCTCCTTAATAATTGTAAGCATAGAGTCTTGGCTCATTGAGTTAGGTATGAACATGTTTAATTGTTGTTTTGCTGAATACAAACCTGCCTCGTTTAACAGTTAGTAGAGAAAGAAGCTCACATTGTCCAGAATAGGCCTAGGCCTCTGTGCCAACCTTAGATTAGTGAGCGCCAGGGCCAAAGTTGATTGTAGGTGTGAGGTGTGGGACTGCTGCTACCATTATTGAAGGTGGGGAGGTATCTAGGTCAGGCCTGCCCTTTTTCTCTCCCCGATTACTGCTCAGGGAGATGGTTGACAGCCAGGTGCAGAAACCTCACACTTCATTGTACCCATGTCAGCACCAGTATTATCTGCTGTGAGAAACATCACTTTACACAGAGGCTGTGTCTGGAGAGCAGCCTGAAAATGCAATGTGAGAAGGTACCAACTGAAACCAACTCGGAAGCATGAGACAGATGGATCCACATCCCCTCTCTAGAAAATGAGTAGTTAAGTAGGTTCCAGACCACCCCACTATCTTCCAGCTCCACGTTGACCAATGAAGGGAGTGCTTCAAAGAATGTTTAAAGGATTGCTATATAACTAAGGCTGGGTTTGTCTAACAGCCAGTCACACAGAGGTGATGGGATATCACCTGAAGTCTGCACTTTCTGTTGGAGGAACAGTGGGTTTGCCTAGTGCTTAGAAGCCTGCCTGTTGGCAGAGGGAATGAGTCTACCTGGCCTGGCAGGAGGAGATACGGTCTTGAAAGAGAAACCCAGAGTGTTCCTAGCGAAGGGGATCCCCAGAGAAAGCAGACTGCTTGAGGGTGTGACCATGGAGGGCAAACTATGTTGCAAATGGGTCCCTGGGACTCCCTCCGTGATTTCATTGAAATGCACCTGAAAGATTGCCCAAAATGAACCATCTGTGTGTCCATTGATGATCGATGTGGTTCCCAATTTAGCACTGCTGCTGTTGACAGCACGAGAAGCCACAATGCTGCTGAGGCAGAGCAGAGCGACTTACATGGGCTGTAACTGCCCGACGCACACATTGACCCAAAAGAGGTCCAGTGACTCCAAAGAGGCTTGCAACTTCCTTGACGTGGTTTGTCTCCAGTGACTCCAAAGAGGCTTGCAACTTCCTTGACGTGGTTTGTCTCCAGTGACTCCAAAGAGGCTTGCAACTTCCTTGACGTGGTTTGTCTCCAGTGACTCCAAAGAGGCTTGCAACTTCCTTGACATGTGGTTTGTCTCCAGTGACTCCAAAGAGGCTTGCAACTTCCTTGACATGTGGTTTGTCTCCAGTGACTCCAAAGAGGCTTGCAACTTCCTTGACATGTGGTTTGTCTCCAGTGACTCCAAAGAGGCTTGCAACTTCCTTGACGTGGTTTGTCTCCAGTGACTCCAAAGAGGCTTGCAACTTCCTTGACGTGGTTTGTCTCCAGTGACTCCAAAGAGGCTTGCAACTTCCTTGACGTGGTTTGTCTCCAGTGACTCCAAAGAGGCTTGCAACTTCCTTGACATGTGGTTTGTCTCCAGTGACTCCAAAGAGGCTTGCAACTTCCTTGACATGTGGTTTGTCTCCAGTGACTCCAAAGAGGCTTGCAACTTCCTTGACGTGGTTTGTCTCCAGTGACTCCAAAGAGGCTTGCAACTTCCTTGACGTGGTTTGTCTCCAGTGACTCCAAAGAGGCTTGCAACTTCCTTGACATGTGGTTTGTCTCCAGTGACTCCAAAGAGGCTTGCAACTTCCTTGACGTGGTTTGTCTCCAGTGACTCCAAAGAGGCTTGCAACTTCCTTGACGTGGTTTGTCTCCAGTGACTCCAAAGAGGCTTGCAACTTCCTTGACATGTGGTTTGTCTCTAGTGACTCCAAAGAGGCTTGCAACTTCCTTGACATGTGGTTTGTCTCCAGTGACTCCAAAGAGGCTTGCAACTTCCTTGACATGTGGTTTGTCTCCAGTGACTCCAAAGAGGCTTGCAACTTCCTTGACGTGGTTTGTCTCCAGTGACTCCAAAGAGGCTTGCAACTTCCTTGACGTGGTTTGTCTCCAGTGACTCCAAAGAGGCTTGCAACTTCCTTGACATGTGGTTTGTCTCCAGTGACTCCAAAGAGGCTTGCAACTTCCTTGACGTGTGGTTTGTCTCCAGTGACTCCAAAGAGGCTTGCAACTTCCTTGACGTGTGGTTTGTCTCCAGTGACTCCAAAGAGTGTTGCAACTACCTTGACGTGGGATTCATATGCACAGCCCCCGAAGGGGTTTGCAACGGCCTTGCTGATGAATCCCGGAGGAGGGCAGCAAGTACTGAAGGCGCCAAGACCTCTAAGCTAGTGCCTGCTAAGCTGC
Source organism: Triturus cristatus (assembly GCF_964204655.1). Classification (NCBI taxonomy): domain Eukaryota; kingdom Metazoa; phylum Chordata; class Amphibia; order Caudata; family Salamandridae; genus Triturus; species Triturus cristatus. The sequence goes on along the minus strand of NC_140580.1, from coordinate 933,571,924 downwards.
ATTTCCTTTTCCCATGGGGAGGCTGCGCATCTCGAGGACGCGGGTAGCGGTCATCCTCTCTGGCAGAGTTTAATATATTCACCTTGGGAGGCCGCACTGCAAACATTTGTATGAGTCACACACGCAGTAATAGCTTACCTTGATCTCAGTGGAAGCCAGTGTACAAACGTGGGTCTTTGCAGCTTAAAAGAACACTCTTTAAGAATGTGTAAATGATAATAGCGACCTGCCCAAATTCTGCACGGGAGAATCCAATCTCAGCCTATACAAACTCAGAGCAGCGATACAATGTGCAATCTATGTGAAAAGCTGGCATACTCCCTCCTACCTCTTAGCAACAAAAGAATATTTAATTTTAGTCATCATAGTTTTTATTTCAGTAAAGAAATATGCAGCCCAGAGAACGTTCTTTTAAAGTTTGATTTTCAAACTGGCAATACTAGGTGTAGAGAAAGAGTTTCAATACGGATACAGCAGACCACATTTGGAAAAACTCGTGGTGCTTTGTAATATTAACCAACTTTTTCTCCTGGAAATATTCAATACCGAAGATTTTAAAATACTTGTGCCCAATGTACAAAGATACTGATGCGCACCAACCTTTTGAGATAGGTCTCTGATTTTGAAACGCAGCTTATGTACTAATAAGTCGCACTGCACAATCTCCGGTCTCAGTGGGTCGCAGAGCATGTTGCTATTAGCAACCCCCGGTGATTAGCTATAAACACCGGGATGGGGACCTGCAATGAAGCGCGGACCACCTTCCCTGGGTTTGTGCGGCCGAATGAGAAGCGGCCAGTGTTCCACAAGAGAGCCAGTACTGCTTTTCTTTTTTTTAAAGATTCATTTTTCGGAAAAGATGGGGGTGAGCATGCTCTTGTCCAAAGCTGCTAAAAATTCACAAAGTTACAAAGGGGAAGATGTTGCAATGTGAGGCTCCCTTCTTTGAGAATCGCCTACCTTTTCCTTCAAGGTGTTTGTAACCGCAATTGCAATTTCACTCCCTCCCCCTAGTTGCCATTAGGAATGGATTTAGTACATTGAAAAATCCCCTTTGCGGTCCCAAACACTGCGATATTGCAAACTTCGGGGTTTGGAACTACAAAAGGACTTTGTACACCTGGCACCCAAGGTATTACATAAAGTGAGCACACAACCTGTTAATTTAAGGCATGGTCCTTGCTACAGTTTTTGGGCTTAGTTGTATCTTAAATAGTTGAAGAAGTGGAGTAGAGGCCTTTTACCACCTTATTCAGTGGTAAATGGTTATGTGTGTCTGGAACTTTAAAGGAAAGTACTGCTTTTGCCAGATGTCTTTGACATCTCCAGACCCGCCAATTCACACGCCATGTGACACATGCTTTAGCACCTTATCACACAGAGACCTGGTGAAGAGGTACTATCACACAGTGAGCTGGAATCCTTCTCATAGAATAGGTTTCAAGCTCAGGTGAGAATGCTTTGCAAGGCGAGGCTCCATTCAAAACCTTCCCAGGACATGGGCGGTGGCTCCAGATGGGAGACATTGTTTACATCGAATGCGCTACAATGCATTCCGCTACAATGCATTCCATTACAATGCAGTTGTTACAACGACTGTGTTGCTACAACGCAAACCATGACATCGCAAGTCATTACAACGACTTGCTGTAGGGGGCAGAAGGTGTTGGATCTACAACCCAACACCTTCCCTGTTGTTGCACAAACTGGAGTAGGAATAGTAAATCATACTATTCCTAAGCCCAGCGCACCCCCTACAGCAAGTCGTTGTAATGAGTTTGATGTAATGGTTTGCGTTGTAATGGAATGCATTGTAGCGCATTCGATGTAAACACATATATTCCTCCAGATAAGTAATACTTAATGTAAGGGACAGGAGGGTTGTGTTTAGGCAGAGCAGGATGTCCAAAGCCCCATTTACTGAGCCCCCACCCCCCTTGCCAAGGTCCTGCCTCCTTCTCTGTACAATCGTACTGTGAATATTAAAGTTGGAAGGTCTGCGTTTCTGAGAGTAGAACAGAACGCAATAACATAACACAAAATGGAGCACAGAAAACAACCACAGTGAACCACAATATGCAATTTAATTATTCAACACAAACACATAGCAGCACAAAAACAACACATCACCAGCACAGTAAAATAAAACACAGCAAATATGCACAAATATACTTGTTATGCATGGCTCTGGTAGAGAGCCTCTAGTGTGAATAACTGGATTCTAAATCTAGTAATTCACTGGTATGAAGTAACAATAGCTGTTAACCAGCTGCGGCCTGTGCAGGTAAGAGCGGTGGGGCAGTGGGGCCGGGTGGGGGGGGGGAGGTGGGGGGGGGTATTTTTGACAAACGGCGACAAGGGAAAATTAATTATTTATAGAATTTCCCCTCATCATCGTCTGTCAATATCCCCACCCCCACCTGGCCATATCGCCCCACCGCTCTTGCCTGTATGGGCTGCAGCTGCTGTAAACAAAGCTGTTACCCACTGTTGCTACATCATGAAGGAATTCTAGGTTGCTCTTGTTGTGCTCTCTGAGAGCCCGTCAGAACCGAAAAGCAAGGAGCACAGGTTCTTGAGCAGAGGGAAGGGACAGCACGGAGAGTGGTGGGCCTGGGTGGCAGGAGGCTAGGCATTGCTTATTTTGTATTTGGTACAGGGAGTAGAGGCAATGTTATGTATAGCTTCCTCATTACTCCTTTGTCTTTGTGCAGCAGGAGTTCAAAGCATGGGCAGATGATTTTGGTGGGCAATGCTAACATAATTATAGCTGGTAAAAAGTGAATAATGTGGATGTTTTTAACCTCAAGGTTCAGTGTCTATTTGATGTCACTCAGAACTCCGTGGTGTAAAACATCCTCGTAACACACTGGTACCCATCTATATAATTCTTGTTAGCACACACTACCACCTCACAATTCTGCGTTCATAATACGTTGGATGATGTTTGCACCAAGCAGTTCTTTACTCAACACCCAGAACATGTAATAGCGCCAACCAAAAATCTTTTATGATCTGGCACTGGAAGCTTACTGAGTCTGCTCACACATGCAGGGAGCTCCAAATAATCATTTATAAAGGTTCAGGAGTTAATTAAACTCAAATTTATAGATTCAAAATTGGTTTATAATGACTTGTTTTATGCACTTAAGCCATTTCTAAGCGCTGTACATAACAAATGTAACTGTTATCCAATGTGGGATACTTATTAGTTCCATCACATCTAGAAACATTGTATTACTTTTGGTGACCTTGCCACCCCAGCATGTCTGTCTACTAGTCCTCTAATGTATACTATGATACTTCAATGACTTGAACACCCTCTGCATGCCACCATGACCTTCTGGTTTACCAGGGCATACACCACGGTCCCCTTCTTCAACCTACAGCTCGTCTAATGTCACCTGTCCCTAAATGCATGGTGTCTCAACCTTCTGTGTGTGAGTCATCCCATCCATATGTTAATCATTCATGTTTCTGCCTTACCTATTTCCAGGCATTTACCGTTGTGGAACAGCAGGTGTATGGGAGAGCACCACAGGAGAAAGGACGCTCCCCGTCTGTGACCCTGGTAATGTATCCATTTGAAGATATATATATATATATATATATATCTATATATATATAGATATATATATATATATATACACACACACACACAATTCGTTCATTCAATGTGGGGTGAATAAAACATAGACACTAACAATGCTCTGATGTTAAAGACCATGTTTGCATTGTGGTTTTGAACACTACTGACATCTTTTTGATTCCAGAAGAGCTAGGAAGCAGTTTTCATCTTCCATAGGGTTCAAAAGTATTTTCAGGAGAATACCTTGTTTGTTATTATGATGACTTCTAAAGTCTTATTTCTCTCACGAAGTAGAAGAGTCCAACATAGCCAAACCTGCATTTTAGCTAGTGTCCTTGACAGCATATTATAACACAATAATGGCCTGTTGTCCTTGTGTTGGGAGTGTCTAGGGGGAAATAACAGAAGCAATCCAGATGATTCTGTTTATAAAAAAGGAGGATTTTGTGTCTCCTGCTAAAGATAGCAAATCCAAGAATTGGATGAGGTGGGCTCACTCATGTAATATGACATGCTCCATCATAGGCCTCCTCGTCCCACCCTGGTAAGGTGATACTACCAGGGCGGACTCGACCTCAGGTTGGGCTATCCAGAGGGAGTTCTTACATAATTTTTTTTCTGGATAGCATTGGTCCAGTTGCTAACTAAAAGTACTTCAGGGTATACCACAAAAGTATTCCTTTATTTTGTGGTATCCTAGGTGTGATTACAAAATACTGTTGGGTAATGGCGGGATATAGGTGTGGATACTATGATTATTGTATACTTCTGGGTTCAACCAACATGTTTCTGCCCTTTTCTAAAAGCCTAAAAGGTCTTGGGCTTTCATTGGAGTTAATACCTACCTCCCTAGCCCTAACAGGAAGTAAAGGTAAGAAGTTTGTTAATAAAAGCAGAAAGGACCTACCTACATCTGTATTTGATACCTAGTTACTGGTGGCATTTTGCCTCATGGTCTGTTAAGGAGGGGACCTCCTATAGTCACATATTCGTCAAGGAGAAATGCCCGCATGGATCCTATCCATCCCCTACCAACAGCTGTCTGGCAGCATATTCTCTTTAGCAAATTAGGTTAACTGCAGGTTTAAAACTTATTTTAAAAAACAATAAGGGTGCAAAATACATAGGAGTCTATTTTAGGGTTTGATGGGAGCGGGGCCTTTTCCAAGAGCTCCGTGGCAAGTCAGGGGTTCCTTGGCTCAGATTCTGTCAATCTGAGCAATTTCCTACTGATGTCCATTGACTTAACCATGCTGTTGGACCCCAAACTGAGCACCAAGTTCACCCCATTGACATTTCACCCTCTGAGTAGCAAAGTCAAGTAGCCGAGGGCTTACTCAAGTAAGTGGTTGAGAGACTCATTGTGTAACTGTCATCAGGTGACAAATAATTCCTCACTATCCAGCCAGTACTTTGTTTGTAATTTTACAAAAAGAAAAGTACTTTAATACTCTTACACAGAATAAATCACTGTACATAGTATAACAGAAGGTGATTATTCGGGTACAAATGGGAGCAGTACCTTGATATGCTCTATGTCAATTTTGTATTGTAAGATGTGTTTACCCTTGGCCCTGTGCATGGGGGTATCAAAGTGCCTTAATGAGGTAGGGCCTGTTGCTTTGGTCACTCATGGTCACAATTGGATAATAATTGGTGCCACGGGCTAGTGCATGTTTTCCCTCACTTTGAGGAGCAATGTCACAGTACTGTTCTGGTGGTGAAAGTCCTGTGGCGCACTGCTGTCAGTGGAGGCCACACCCCTTTAGTGGTATGCATCCGGCACAGACCAACAAGTGGAGATGCTGCGAAAATGACCTCAGCCGACAGAGTCTGTGCTTCACATGAGCACACTACCCACGACCTCAGGTGAGTCACAGCAGCAATAGTGCCGTAGGAGGTGCATGGGTGATTGCAGAGCTCACAGTCATAGGGACCTTGCTGTTTAGGTCTTCCTCTTGTCCATTCTCAAACCCCTCTCACAAACAAGCAGGTGTTCCTGATGGGCCCTAAGACATCCTTGGACTCCTTTCAGCACTATGAGTCTTCTTAAAAATTCAGTGCTTCTGTACTATTGACACAAGACCGCTAATGGGAATTGTTGGACTTGGCCCTTCTGGCAGGTTCACCCCTAAACTTTTTGTGATTATCTTAGCTTTTTCCCTATGGAGTGTTAGTGGTTTTAGACCCCTAGGCACTTTAACACTGTGTCCCAGTGTAAAGTGCGTGAGCTCTGTGTCCCATTGAATGAGACTGACCTGCCCTCCCATAGGAATGCATGGGGAATGTGTGTGTCCATGGTAGTTCCTGGTGCGTGGGGAGTGCAGGGTCGAGTTTGGTATGTGCGAACTCGTGAGATTGAATGCTGCGCGATGATGTGTGCGGCGTTACTGTGTCTAGTGTGGAAGTGCCACTTCTAGACGCTGGCCTAAATGTGAAGTGACTGTCTGGCTTGTGATTGGCTGGTGTGCCTGGCTCCAGGGGTCAGGATGGGTCTGCCCCAGTGGTGAGTGGAGAGATCTGCATGTTGATGAGTGGGAGGAGTACACCTGGGACCTGAATAGGGCTGGGCTTTCCCCCACACAATGCTGGCTCTGCCCCCTGTGGTGCGACTGATTACCCTGGCCTGTTCTGTGAATAGGGAGAGGGGCTGAGCAAAACAAAGTGCTCCAGAACCAGTTGCATCTGGTTCGCCCCTTCCCTGCACCTTGAGACAAAGGAAACCTGTGTATAAAAAGGGGCTGTGACCCCATGTAAAGTGTTCTCTCTGGTTCCTAATTTGAGGGCGGCCTGCTGCTGCTGGGCGCCAGGAGGAACGGCCACTGGGGACTGCCTCCCTGCTGGAGGGCCCTGTGAGATGGCCCCTGGGCCCAGCCTTTACCCCCCCTTCATCCTAAAAAAAGGACTTTCCCTGGACCTTGCCTTTATTGGAAAGAGCGCTCTCCCTCTATTGCTGGGGAGAGCTTTTCATGTTTTCCTGGAACTGTGTACTGCAGCGCCTGGGGAGCGCTATATCTTTATTTGCGGAAGATCGCTCTATTTTTTTTGTGCAAAGAGGAGAGGGTTACCGGCAACCCGCTGCCGCAGAAGCGACTTTTGAGGGAATCCCGAGCGTAGGGATCCCTCCCCCCCCAGCGCTGCTGATCGAGCGGGAGCCCACCCCGCATTGCAGTGCACGTTGGCGGGTGCCCACCCCGCATTTGTGTTTATCTTAAAACGGGAGCCTACTCCGTATTGACCTCACCGCCGCCAACCAGGAAGCCAGGCAACCCACGCCGAGACGTGGGCGGGGCTTGGCCCGGCGAGAAGGAAGTTCCGGCCATCGGGCCGGGAAACGGAAGAAGCCAGCCGAGTACAGTGGAGCTCCCCTGTGGGAAGGAGAGCCCTGCGCTGCCCAACGAGACAAGCAGGAGGCAGATGGGAGCCCACCCCGCGCTCCTGTGACCGCCGACCAGGTGAGGAAGGGGCCCGGGGGTGGGAGAGAGCCGAGGCACGTTTCCAGTGCCTGACCCCCACTCACGGGGACCCAGAGAAAGCTGTTGGTGCGCTCCCAGTAAGAAAGGGGGGGGCTGAATGCACTACAGTGGTGGTGCCGCTCGGGGCACCTCTTCGGTGCCGGTGACATTTTCTAAGCTGCGCCGCAGAAGCGGGCAGCTGCAACGTGTTGGGGCAGTTCTTTGTTGAAGTCCCGGAGTGGGACTCGGGGGGCATTCCTTCGTGAGGCACAGTGGTGCCAGGTCCCATTCCAGCTGTACCACGAGAGAAAGCGGGACACTAACTGGGGGGGCATTTACTTCGGAGGACCGTGGCACCGTGAATGCCCATACCCACCTTGGTTTCCACAGCTGCCCAGCAATTAGTGGGCAGCTGCCTCTTTTAGGCTTGAGTGGTTGGCGCACCTTTGCTTGGCTGGTTTTGTTAGTCAGCCCAGACATTCTGGACAAAGGGCGTTTGAGCCCCTGAAAGGCCAAGTTGGCCTGGGGACAGTTTTCCGGTATTGTGCCCTCATCTAGGGTACATGGTTATTTTTACATGTGTACTTGTGCGCCATGTGTATTGCCTTTATGCTTATTTCTATTTCTAAAGGTGTCTATGCGTAGGAGATTGTTTCCCTAGTATAGGTTATGCTAGTGAGTTCAGGGTCCCCTGCGTGATATATGCCTAAGGTGTTTAGGATTGCGTAGGGTGTACTTACCTTTTACCAGTGGTTACTGGTTGTGCGCTACATTTATTATTTGTTCTACATTTCTACATTTACAATCTGGTGATTTGTGCTGATTCTGACAGTGGTCCTTGTGGCCCTGTCTTGTGTAAATAGTCCCCTGTAAATTCCGCCCAGTGCCAGTTGGCACAGTGTAAATTGTGTGAAAATTATCTAATGTGTTTATTATAATAGAAAGGCTATTTGTATATATATCCTTGTGTGGAGTTTCTTTTGTGGTGGGCCTTGGGTGTTGTTGCTGGGTGCGCGCGCAAACGCTTTACACATTGCCTCCGGGATAAGCCTGACTGCTTGTGCCAAGCTACCAAGGGGGTGAGCAGGGGTTATCTTTGGCATGTAACTCCCCAGCCCTGACTTAGAGTGGTGGTTTCTGCCTGGCTTTGGCACAAGCCCTAGCCAACCAGAAATCCCATTTCTAACAGGAATTCTCTATGGTATTAATTTCAGGACGCCCTCAGCCAGTGTCGATGCCACCTCTACAAGGAGACACATCCAGGCCTCGTGACCTCACTTGCATCCAGCACTTAGCCAGACATTGAAGAGGTATAGGAAAGATTACCCAAAGGTCATTCAGATGCCCCCCTGCATCCAACAGTCCAAACAATGTGGCGGTAGGGGGACAATTATCTGAAAGGTACTCTGCCCTCTACTACCTTCCAGTATTTAGGCAGACTCAGCACCAAATGAATCAATGTAGAGATGAATGACGAGCAGCTGCTAGGCTCTGTGCCACCCTCACTTCCCAACCCCCCCAGTAGCTTGCCTACAGAAAGGAGATACTAGGCGAGAAAGTTCTGTTCCAAAGAGGAAGATACAAAATAGAGGTTTTGGCACAGAAAGAGCATAGATGTTTCTCTGGCCCGCGATCCAATGGCTCAAGTATTCCTTCTAAAAATCAGAGTGTTGAAGCTTACAGAAGGCATAAGGACCAGCTGACCTTCATACTTCTCCCAATTAAGGTCTCTTTGTGCCCAAAGTTCTGTAGCGATTCAAATAAGGTGGCCAAACCAGAATTCATCCTGAGTCTGACTCGTTTTTAGTTCAAATCCTCCTAGATATATTGTGGCTCGTCAACAACATACAGTGACTTGGAGTCTGCCCATTGCTTATCACTCATTTGCTTCCTTCTTTTTTTTTATGGAGGCGAAATACATTTTAGAATAAAAAATAAAAAAATCAAGCAGACTAACCAGTCTTTTTCCATCATTAAAGACATAAATAATAAAAGCTTCATCTGAAAAATCATTTATCGCTAAAAATTAATTAACCAGCGATTGTCCATACATGATAATTGATTTGTTACCCCACAGGGTTATCCCTCCATTTAAATTCCACCAAAGCCTACTATACCCAACAAGAAAGAAAAAAAACGGCTGTGAGGAAAGCTATACTATTGCCCTGAAGTTATTAAAAGGGTTCGCACCTTGATATTAAATACTTATCCACCATAACGATCCTGAACATAAGACCATACTGCCACTGCAACAAAAATTGGGTATATTTTACACCCATCATCACTATGCTGCACATAAACTCTTAGTAGCATTAGCTGAGGCGTGATGTAGACCTGAGTGTTTAGAATCATGCTCAAAAACTTTCATATTTTATTCCTGATCTGTACTAGTTTTACACAAGTATAAAACATGTGTACTATATCAGCCTTGCTGTCACCACATCACAGACAATTTTAATCTATTATTTTTCCCCAGCTGCACAGCTTCTGAGGGGTATAATATAGGTTGTACAATGTCTTTAAAATTTCAACTTCTTAACCTAGCACACAACAGTATCTTTTGCCCAATGTTCAGAGATTGCCTGAAAAATATGGTATCGGAAGCAGTATCTAGTCTTCTACCCCATTTCTCTTGTTAAATATTTAAATCATTTAGGTAAAGATCAATAAGCAGCTTGTATATTGTTTTAGTGCCACCCCAGGGGTTTAAAGGACTGGTCAACCACTTTCTGCTCTACTGACGTTCTATCCGCATCCAATTTATGGAAGAAGTCTCTTATTTGCAAGTATTTTAAAAAGCTTTGCTTGGGCAATCCGTACTTCAACTGCAAATCCGCCAAACAGCAGATATGACCCTCAGAAAAGATGTACCCTACTTTCAATATGCCCGCCTTCTCCCAAGCCAGACAGCATTTGCATTAGTGAACGCTAAAGCTGAGTGCAAGAATGATACCAGACTATGCCCAGTTTACCACTCAGGCTTATCCAAATTTTATAAACAGTCGCAATTGTTTTAAACCTAACTTTTATTATAATAACAAGGTTCCAAACTTCTTAGGAGGCACCCTCTAGCTTCCTTGCCCATGGCAAATTTGTAGATACTCGGTATGCTCTCTGGCACACAATAAATACCACGAGAACTAGTGATCAACAACTCCAAATATTTAGGCATTGTTGCCCAATAATAGTCGTTAAAGTGAGGAATGGCTTAGCCACCCCTTTCCAGAGGCAAGACTAGGTATTTCATGACACTTCTTGCCCTTTTATACTCTGAGATAAAGTTACTATAGAGGCCATCCAGCATCTTAAACCAATCATACCCTATCCCCAGCAGAAATTGCTCTAAATAGGTAAAGAACATTTAGGAGCACCTACATTTTAATGAGATTACATCACCCGATTATTGTTAGATGGAGTATATTTGTGTGTGCCTGGTCTTAATCTAGTACAGAATAGGATCATAGTTAGATGAAAAAACATTATCCACCCTGGAGGTTATGTTAACTCCCAGATAGACTACACTATCAGTCTTCCAACAATCATTAAAGTGAGTATCATCATTACAACAATTTGGGTCTTACCGTTATTTAAGAAAAACCCTGAAATCTGTCCAAAACTAGCAGCTCCGCTTCCACCTCTCAGATGGCTCCATGATGGTCTGTGGTGACAATGGCCACATTGTCCATATATGCCATCATCTTAGTCGCAAAACCATTGATCACCACGGGGATTATAGCTGACTTATTAATAAATTACAGAATTTGTTTTATTATATAGTGCAAATAAAATAGGAGATCACCGCCTTGTCCGCTTGCTAATCTTAATACTGTCAGTCTCCATTCCGACCAATTGTATTTTAGCCGTCATATTGGGATTCATGATCAGTATAGCTGCCCGATAACGAGGCCTCACTCCTAACCTCTCAAGTACCTCCCAAACATCTGCCCGGGTGACCTGTTCAAATGCTTTTTCTGTGTCAAGCAGGATCATTGCCATACTGGTCCTCCTGGTTTCTGTTAGATGAAAAAACATTATCCACCCTGGATCTTATGTTAACTCTCACATAAACCACACTATCAGTCTGCCGAAAATCATTAAATCAAGTATCATTATTACATACAATTTGGGTCTTTCCCTTAAACAAGAAATACTCTAAAATACGTCCAAAATAAGCACCTCCCAGAATGCTCCATCAGGGTCTGCATATGCCAGCATTTTGGACACAAAGCCATTCATCACCACAGCTGAAATATTAATAGGTTTTACCAAAAATTATATTGAGCAAATAAAAGATGAAAGCATGGGCACCCCTGCCTTGCCCCTCTGTTAATTTTAATACTGTCAATCTCCATACCCAACAATTGTATTATAGCAATCAGATTGCGATACGTGACCCGTAGAGCTGCTTGATAACCAGGTCCCACTCTTGCCCTCTCAAGTACCTCCCAAAGCTGGGCCCAGGTGACCTGGTCAAATGCTTTTTCCAAGTCAACATGATAATTGCCATACTGGTCCTGGTAGTTTTTGTTATATCAAATAGCATTATTCCCAGTCTAATATGATCTGTCATGCTACAACTTGGGACATACCCATGTTGTCATCGAGAGACTAAATTGACAATGATCCTGCTTAGCCAGACTGCTAACACCTTTGAATAAATCTTAGCATCTCTGTTGATGAGCAAAATTGGCCTAGAAGATCCAGGATTCATACGTGGTTCCCTCTTTTTTAAGAACACCACAATGTTAGTAATTGCTCATGACTCAGGAACGGACTATTCCCCCTGGGCCTCCAAAAAAGTGGCAACCATAACAGATAAAAGGACTGAGAACACAGTATGATAAACAGTCCTCACAGCTTTCCTGCGTGCCAGAGAGCCCAGTGCCTCTTTCAACTCCTCTAGAGTAAGCAGAGACTCAAGTTCCACCCTACCTTCTTCTCCTAAATCCACAGTACCTGCTTGATCCAAATATTGCTTAGTAGCATCCGATGAGGGGGCCAAGTCCTACTGATGAAGGGTATAAGAACTCGACGATTACCCAAATGATACCCTCTAGGCTATTAACTACCTGACCTTGATCATCATGAATGGAAATAATGCAGCTCTATACCTCTTTATTTTCAAAGTCTGTTTATTGATTATATAACAATACAACAATGATCAGATAAGCTGAGGACCCATGTCCCCTATAAAAAGAATCACCAAGCCGGGCCGTTATCCACATTACATAGTATGATATTGTGACAAAAGCATAAACAATAGAATCAATCCCATCCCATACTTCACTGAATTGGTCTCATAGAGCTTTCGTAAGGTAGAAAGGGGCAGATTGTAGTATCCCCCCTATCCCAAGTTATCTTGGGAGCGTGCACATTCCAGCAAGGAGCTAAAACACTGTAAATAGGCTATACCTCTTTATGTCTTACTTTGAGGGCCAGTTGCTTCCCTTAACTGTTGCTACATTCATAGCTCTCTTCATTATGTAGTTGGTACTTCTCCACAGCCCTTTTAGCAGGCATGCGGTTGGTGCTCACTTTGCAAGTTGTTATTTCCTGGAGAATCTCTCCGCTTGCCCCTCCATATTCAGGTTTCAGGTTTTAAGGTCTTTATTTCGATAATAAAATCATAAAAGACAGCAAAATCAGCACATACAGTTTGGACCATACTTTACAATCACAATAGACTGTCCAGTTTACAAGTATTTTTTACACACAATAAAATCAGTACATTAAAGCCCTTGTTAAGCATCCCATTAATACAAAGACAACCCGTCTAAATATTTTTAAAAGTATAAAAACAGTAAGTAAAACAGTCTTAATACACTATACAATATCCATCATTAGATAAAATGTTTTAAATGCAATTCAGAGGAGGAATCCTTTCTACCTGTTTTTTATCTCTAATGATCCAAACCCAGCCAAGAAATTTCGCTGTGCTCACCACAAACAACTCTGAGGTATTGGTCTTTAATACCCGGATGGCCTCCGCAGACCTACTGCAGGTAAGGCGTTGGAACAGAGGTTTCATCCATTTTCTACGTGGGTCTTGATACATGGGACAGGCAAATAAAAGATGACCCTCAGTCTCCTTATGGCCTGGACACCATTGACAAAATTCGGTTACTCCAGAAGCCCAATTTTTAGTGAATGAATTCAAAGGCAGAGATCCCACCCGAAACTGATGATAGAGTTTCTTGTCGAGAGGCCTGGTAATAATATCCCAGTAATTCTCGCGAGAAAGATCCAGCTTATTAGCCAGGAACCTTCCTGTTAGACTGGTAGAGCTAGAAGCAGTCACTAGGGTTTGTCGAACTGAGGCCCAATACAGTGCTTTAAATTCTTGTTTGGTGGGAAACACATTGGTTCCTGGAGACACCCACAGCTGTTCCATTCCCATTTCAACCAGAATGGTTTTTACCGTGCGTAGCCATGGAATTCTCCCGGAGCCCTCAATGGAGCTAACTTCAGCTAGTTCGTTAGCAAATAGGGCAAGGTCGGGAGAAGTCCAAATCCGCCTCCAAAGGGCTACCAATCTGAACCTTGCCATCTCATTTATTGGGTTACATCCTAAGTCCAAACAAAGGGGTATAGATGGAGTGGATTGCGGTAGCCCCACTAAACTCCGCAAGAACTTACACTGTGCTTTAAACAGGCTAGAAAGATCCATATACGCCCAGAGATCCGCACCATATAAAATAGCAGCATTAATCTTTGTGTCATAAATTTTTAGCGCTGGGTGCACACGTTTGGTGATGGATCTCTTTTGCTCCCTAAGAAGGCAGCCAGTTAAGCGGGCCAGTTTTAGCTGCTGTTCGACCACCTGCTCCTTCCATCGCAAGCGAAAGTCTAGGGTCACCCCTAGGTAGGTCATATGCTCAACTTGTTCCAAATTAGCCCCACCCATGCTTACCGAACTCCGCACCGAGAGATTCTTAGTAAAAACCATAAACTTAGTTTTGCCCACGTTTACCTTCAGATCGTTGATGACACAGAACTCCTCAAAGCGGTTCAGGGCCCGCTGTAAACCACTTCTGGTCTTAGAGAGGAGCAGGGTGTCATCAGCGAAGATAAGCATGGGGAACCTCTTCCCGGCCAGGGAAGGAGCATCAGTGGGGAAAGCCTTAAAAAAATGTACTACCTGGTCAATAAATAGCAGGAAGAGTGTGGGCGCCAAGACACACCCCTGACGAACCCCGCGTGTTACCGGCAAGCTGTTCGTCACTTGTCCTTGGCCTCCCCACCGAACCCTTGCAAAGTTGTCCTCATGCAGTTTAACAATTAAATCAAGTAGTTCCATGGGCAAGCCTAAGTCTCTCAAGACACGCCACAGTTTAGCCCTCGGCACCATGTCAAAAGCCGCTTTCAGATCGATAAACGCGGTGAAGATTGTTCCCCCGCCCAACAGCACCACCTTCCAGTAAATTAGACAAAATCTAAACACCTGGTCGATGGTGCTGGTACCAGATCTGAAACCTGCTTGCATGGGAGACAAGATGCCCTCAGAAACCATCCAACCCTGAACTCTACCTAAGACCATCCGTGCAATGACCTTTTGAAGAGAATCAATAAGGCTAATCGGGCGATAATTGCCCGGATTAGACCGATCTCCTTTTTTGTGAATTGGAAGGATCTCAGCCCCCTTCCATGACTTGGGGATTCTAGCTCCTTTAGCAATTACGTTGGCTAACCTGGTAATATACGGTACCCAAAGTTCATGGTTGGCTTTAAACAGGTCAGCAGGGATTAGGTCCATCCCCGGTGCTTTCCCCCGCTGAGTCAGACCCAAGGCTAATTCAGTTTCATGTTCTGTGAAGATCAGGACCCCACCTTGATCAGACAATGTATACACATTACTTAACATTGTGGAGGATTCCGAGTTCTCAGACCTAAATTGGGCAGCATAAAAATCCACCCAGGTTTCGGGGGAAACATGATTTGTAGGCGTTTGCGAATCTGGGTCTCTGCCCCACTTTACAAGTTCCCAGAATTTAGTCTGGTTATTGGATGTAGATGCATCCAAAAGGTCGGACCAGTGCCTATCTTCCCACTCTCTTTTAGCATCCCACTGGGTTTTTTTATACTGTACCCTTGCTAGCTTGACATCGCTCATAACCCGAGACTTGACCGCTTTAACTAGTTGGCTATAGGCCTCCCTGCATTTCCCATTATACCACTTCTGACGGGAAGCAAGTTTTTTTAACGGGCCTTCTGAACATGGAATGGATAAAAGAGATTTAAGCTGCTCAAAACAACCTTCGTGAGACTCGATAACATAATCAAGGCCGACCCCCTCAAACACAATGGGCATGGGTTCGTTCATCGTATTGGTGACCAAATTTTTAATACTTTCAAGGAGAGTGACGTCGCCCACTAACCTAGACCATTTCAGCCTTCTTCGGTCATTGGTCAAGGTGACATCTCCTGTCCTAAGAGTATCTGGATTCCTCAATCTATTTATACCCGGAAACCTTAGTCTAAGTGACAACGGATTGTGGTTGCTTTCTGGGCGGGATACCACTTCCATGTCTATCATGTATTGCCAGAATTCCAACTTTAGCAAAATATAATCTATGCGGCTTTTCCTTAAACCATTATCATAAGTATCACAGGCGCATTGATCTGATGTGGAGCGACCATTAACTGCCCTTAAGCCCCTATTCAAACATAAAGCCATCCAGTTCAAAGCAGCCTCGGTCCCTTTAGCAATTTTATCAATTGATAAGTCCGGAATGTTCCAGACAGCATCCTCTGCAGACCCCCAACTGTCCCCAACTGCCTGAAGCGGCTCAAAGGTGCAGTTCAAATCATCCGCTAAAACAAGAAAATTATCGCTTCCCAGCCCATCGAGGTACCTGTCCACTACATCAACGATACCAGGGCAGCGGCCTCCAGGTAGGCCTCGTGCACATATGTTAATTATAATCAGGTCCCGATGGACAGCCTTACTCAATTTAATACCCAAAAGGTCTTGATGTTCTACAAGTATTTCAGACAGATGGAATCCCAAGGCCTGCTTCACCCAAATCAGTAGCCCCCCTGAAGCACGCCCTTTGATACCACTAATTGCAGGTTTGAAAAAATTAATAAACCCAACCCTGTGGATTGGGACCGTTGCCCAAGTTTCTTGGAGTAATATGATGTCAAAAGTATCTATGAATTCCAACCACTCCTCAGAGTGTAGCCGACCCTTGATCCCAGCCACATTCCAGGAGGCTACCTTTAGTGTATCGTGTGGAGTTGTTACGTTACTTTTGGAAAATTGAACCATTGGCACAGTAGTAGCTGGGTTCTCCACTGCCTTCGCAAGTTCTGCCCTTGTCTCCAAACTGGGAATCATACGTACACTATCCACCCCCACGATTGCCTCTAAATTATGCTCAACGGACGCTTCAACCGTCCCCCCTGTAAAATTTAACATTAAACCCCCCTCTTCAGCATTCCCAGGAAAAGATTCCACCCTTTCGGGCCTAGTTACCACATTCCTACAACACTCAGCAGTACTGTTCACCCTAGTTGGAGGATGCAGTCAATCGATGGCCTCTAGATCAGAAAGGGGGCCATAGCGATTGAAAAGTAGAGGGTGTTGGGGGCGGTAAGGTGTTCTGACAGTTGGACGCCTCCTATCTAGTAATCTCATAGGTGGGGGACCTGGTGGGAATTTAAAATGTCTTTCGGGATAGAAGTAAGCAAGGCCCAGAGTTTGTACATCCCCCAGTCTTGCAAACCTTGCTTCCCTTCGAATGGACTCTACCACCCAAGGGTCCTTAAAGGATACCAAAATACAATCACCCTCCAAATCTTTGGTCCCATGACCCACCCAATCTACTCTCCTCACTAATAGAATTTCAGTTGAAGTTGATGGCGGGAGGGGGCGATTTTTGTTAAGCCAGAATACTACTTTATTGCGTAGGTCCCTGTCAGTCTCTTTAATACCCTCCTTTACAGGTGCTGCCCCAATTAACACAATGGTATATTGATTTGCTTCGGGGGGTAAATCAGTACGAAGGTGAGCATTCTTAGTAATGTTCCCCCCAGTATGGGTAGTGGGATTACGAGTAATGGCTGGCTTTCCTAAAGAAGGCTGGAATGAGGTGCTAGGGGCGACGTTTGCACTGTCGTCCGACCAGCCTGCTTGCGCTCGTTGCACAATTAACATGGAGGTGGCCTTACTGGATTCCTGCGCCGAGGTGCCTACACCTGCAGCGCTAGCTTTATCCCCAGAACCCCCCAGTGCTGTAGACTTGGTTGCTACAACCCCCGTTACTTTACCAGAGCTATCATTGTTTATACACTTAATTGTATTTGCCTGAGAAGTGGAAGCCCCCGCTACTATGGAGGGGACGGATAACTTCTGAAGTAAGCGCATATTCATGTTCGCTACAGACTCCAAAGCATCAATTTTAATGGTCATCAACCTGGTTCGCTCCAGAACGGGAAGCAAGAGTTTTTTAATCATGGCCTCCATTTTTACCAACAGGATTTCATCGCTATTAAGACAGGTAGGGCATGAATCTGATGAACCAAGGGGAGTTAGAGTGGGGCATAATACGTTGGGAAGTACCGGGGGGGAGTTGCGGAGCAGTGGGCAGCTGCGAACCAGCTGCACAAGTACTATTAGAAACATTTAACTTAAGCAGCTTCTGAACTCTTCCCCCCTGATGGCTCTGAATCTTTTTCCTTTTACGGGCTGTTTGTCTCAAAGGATCAACCACTTCCGGTAGATTCGACTCAGAATTATTAACTGTGTCCACACTATCTGAGCCCCTATCTTTGGCCCCGCTATTCTGAGTATCATCCGAGCTCGAATCAGTATTGTCTATAGAATGTAGAGAACCCACCCCTTCTCCTTCAACATGCATTAATGCCTCCGTCGTTACTGAGTGTGAGCGATTAGACAAGACTTGGGCCACAGGGCTAGAAATTGTAGCAAGGGCACCTAAAGAGGAACGCTTACCACTGACTAAATCTAGGGAAAGCCTTTTCTCGGCCATTGCTATTTCTTTTTCTAATAACCCAGTCGCTCGAGTTATGAAAGCATCAAGCGGTCCAGAAACTATCCCCTTAGAAGCTTGCAGTTGAACTGTACGATCTTTACCGGACCTTAGAGTCATATTAAAGTATATTAAGGTATATTGAGGCAAGCAATACCTAGAACAAACCACAATCTGTATTAATAGGTGGATGCCCTCTGCGATAGGAACCACAATAAGATAGGATGGAAAACCAATAATTGTAGACCAGCCCAACCTCGTCCAATCACGGACGGCCACAGACTTGTCCCGGGCTGCTCCCGTGTACTCAACGTGTGACTACTGATCCTGATATGGGAGGGAGGTGCTCGGGAGGCGGGGCAAGCAGGGAGAGCGCCCAGGTGCAGATGATATCAGCGCAGGGACTCCTGGGAAATCGAGTCCCTGTCCCAGAGAGAAGTTATAGTGAGTACTAACCAACACTATCAACCCACATTAGCAGTCTAAAGCACAAATAACAATGCACCTTGATAAGCCCCCTACTAGAAGTTTGAATACCTGTGTCTGGGGCACGAAATGCCAAACGGTGGGTGACCCTCAAGCCCCCTCCCTCGACTTGTCTCTACGATCCTCTTGAATATACAAAGCTGCAACTGACAATCATGTATCGGAAACCAAGAAAATCGGCCCAGCCCGGCCTCCCGCGGCCCCGGACGGCCACAGACGGCCCGCCCTTTGCCCGGGCTTAGCCCGGCGCCGCCCGCGCGCGTCCCGCGACGCGGGGGGAGCTACGAGTTTTTGAGCGCCTCCGGGCGCGTTGTCTGCGTCAGCGGGCGCAAAGGTTCCTGGGGGCTGTAGTCTCCCCTGCTCTCGTCCGCGGTGGGCAGTGGCGGCGGCGGGGGAGACACACAGCGGATGAAGGCGAGGGGCTGTGGCAGCAATGGGAGATCGTTGGCCAGCAAGATTTCTCCCCTCAGGTAGGCAAACTGCTCCGCAGGAAAGTGACCCGCTCCCCCGAGGGAGCTACGAGTTTTTGAGCGCCTCCGGGCGCGTTGTCTGCGTCAGCGGGCGCAAAGGTTCCTGGGGGCTGTAGTCTCCCCTGCTCTCGTCCGCGGTGGGCAGTGGCGGCGGCGGGGGAGACACACAGCGGATGAAGGCGAGGGGCTGTGGCAGCAATGGGAGATCGTTGGCCAGCAAGATTTCTCCCCTCAGGTAGGCAAACTGCTCCGCAGGAAAGTGACCCCCTCCATATTCATCCTCTAATGGAGCACCTCTAACTTGGATAATAAATCATGTTGTTCCTTGATCTTATTAGTTTTGCCTCTCTAATTATTAAGACTCAAGTTGAGTGTTTTACCTCTGATCCCAGCTTTCAGCGTAACCCATACCACACCTGTTGGAACATTGCTTCCATTTCAGTAAAATAAATCCACCAACCACACATTCATATGTCTGTATAATCATTATTCAGAAGTAATGCCATATCAAATGACCATGAGCATTGAGGTCTAGTCCCTACATGATTGCCTAATTCCAAAATCATAGGATTATGTTCAGAAAAGACTCTTGGATACTATGACACACCTGACTGACTCAAAAGGGAGGATGAAACCAGAAAATAGTTCAAACATAAATACCTCTTACGGAGAAAAAAGTAAAAAGTAAACCCTGGATCCGGACTATTTAGTGCAGTCCAGACATCTACGAGCCCATGCAATTCCAGAAGATGTTTTTATGACTCAATACACCTTCATCTTCCTCCCACAATACCCCTGTGTGGATGACTGTACCGTGTCCATATGGCAATTAAGATTTCCTCAGAGTACCATAGGTGTCGGCTAAAATTCCAATTCTATTGCCAAATATTCTTTAACTGACGCCTCATCAAGGTTGGAGCCATAAGCTGAGCAGATAGTGAATTTAAATCCCACTTTTTGACATTCCAATAAAACCCATCTGTTCAACTTATTTGAAACACACCTGTTGCTGACACAGAAACCCTGCATTAGCTTATATCGCAACCACCATCACAGTGCTCCCTGTGTAGTGTGACCAAACATGCACAATCCTAGGGTCTTCAGAAGGTGTTTCTTAGCGGCAAGATATATGTGTGTTTCCTGAAGGCCGAAAATGTCTTCCCTTGGTATCATCAGACATTCAGCAACAGTGACCCGTAGAGATCTGTTATTCAGACCTTGCACACTTGCTGACACAATACACAGCGCATCCATATGCTATTCTAGGTGAGGAACAAACAAGAGAGTCCACCTGTAAATGTATAGAATGACATAATATAATCAATCAATCAAACATTTGTAAAGCGCACTACTCACCCGTGAGGGTCTCAAGGCGCTGGGGGGTGGGGGGGGGTGGTGCTGCTACTGCTCGAACAGCCAGGTCTTGAGAAGTCTCATGAAGGTCAGCAGGTCCTGGGTCTGCCGCAGGTGGATGGGGAAGGTGTTCCATGTCTTGGCGGCGAGGTGGGAGAATGATCTGCCGCCGGCGGTCGTTCTGCTGATGCGTGGGACGGTGGCGAGGGTGAGGTCAGTGGAGCGAAGCTGGTGGTTTGGGGTGTAGAAGGTGAGTCGTTCGTTGAGGTTTGCTGGTCCGGTGTTGTGGAGTGCCTTGTGAGCGTGAGTGAGGATACAATCATAAGGGCTTTTTCTATGCCACACAATATAGCCCAGTATACGACTTCAAAAGCAAATTTTAAATAAACCGCAGCCTCTCCATTTTCCCATCCCACAACTCCCCCAATCCTCCACCCCGCAGTCTACCCACGCAGGGCTTTAAGTGCGCCGGGTCCTACCGGTCTATGGCGGTTCTAAAAAGCAGGTGCTCAGGCGGGTCTCTGTCGGGCTCTCCATTTTTGCCCTCACCCTCAGGATGAATTTATTTTTTAATTCTGCACTAGTACCACCTTACACTGCCTTTGATGCAACTTCAAAGAGACTCGATATATTTTTTCAGTGTCATCATTTCAGAACTGAAGCATTTTGTATTCTATAGAAGGAGGCCATAGCTGCCTGCTTATTTATATTATGCAACTAGCAACCATTGGCAAAGCCAATTTTTCTGGCTTGTTGTAGGTGTAATGTTACTTGTTGTATTATATATCTGGATACAATGACAGAAGCTACAAAATACCAGACGGGCGGCACACTATACTCAGCACCGATTTTTAGCTTACATGTTCTTAAACCACGCCCTTAATTACATCGGCTATGCTCCTTTGAGAAACCCACCCAGTTTTTTCATCCCACTTAAAGCCCTATACCCATGCCCCTACCTTTTTGTGACGCAATCCGATTCTCCATGGACGGTCTTGGTGATGGAGCATTTGCTTGCTTCTTATTCATGATCCATCTTGTCCTTGTTCCTGCCACGGACCATTGCCTCTTTACATCTCTTTTGATTTGTTGCCTTTGCCGCTTTCACCGCCTGCTTTGCAAAAACGTTTTTTAGGTTGAGCCTAGCACAGCGCGCATGCGATGCTCTAGGAGATGACCTTTTAGAATCGGTCTGCACTTTTCTAACACTCTTACGTGTGGCAGCATCCACCTTGCGGGAACGAGCAGCGGCGCACAGGGGCCATCTGTTTCTAATTAGCGTGGCCGCGCACGCTCGTTTACGTTTCTCTAATCTCCCTCCCCTGCCTGTCTCACCCTCGACCTCCCTCTCAGGCGCCCTGTTTCCAAATGGTCATTAGTTTGATTCGATTTGCATCAAATAAACTGTGCACTATATAAAAACGTTTTACATCTCAATTTGTATTTATGCTTTTATTTATTTTTTGTTATCCTTTTGTCGAAGGCTCTTGTGTCACGCACCTCAATCTGCATCCGTAAGAGTTGCTCCTCGGGTCTCCCCTGTGCTTAGCCCTAATGATCAACATCGAAGGTGCATCCACAGGAGTCCGTCGCCTCCTCCGAGGCGCTGCAGCTTCTTAGACATCTCCTAACTACGTTCACCTCTGGGCCCAACTGCGCCCTCTGTCTGCAGTTTCATATGGGTCTTTCATTCAGCACGCAACGCGTTGAGTGAGCATCACGCAAGTCCTCTTGGAGCAGAATAAGGGAAGCACTCTCTCGTCCCCCCCCCCCCACACAAGTTTGTTTCTATTATGCTTTTTTTCATTCTCTCCTTCCTCTTTTTCCCTTCTTCACCCTTTCATTCACACTTCTCTCCCCTTTTCCCTTCTTCTGTTCATCTTCCTCCTTTACTCCCTCCATCCACCCCTTATATTACGGTCCTCCTTCCTTCTTTCCTTCGTGGTTTCCTTTCTTCATCACATCCTTTCTTTCTTTCCTCCTCACTCTCATCTCTCTCCCTTGGCATACTTTCTTCCACTCCTCCTTTCCCCATTCCTTCTCTTTCTTCCCACTCCCTTTCTCCTCTCCCCTTCTTTCTTCCTCATCAGTCTTTTTTCTTCTTTCCTCACTTTTTTCCTTCCTCATTTATCAGTTCTCCCTTCAAACTTGGCACCCTCCCCTTCTTCATTCACTCCCCCTCTCTGTCTTCATATATTTATTTCCGGCTTACTTGCATTACACGACCGCAGTGATGCATCTGCGAATTGAAGTCAACCCCATTTCGTGGCGACCTAAAAAATCTTTCTCTGGAGCGGCACGGAAATGACGCCCGCCCGCCCTAGGCGGGACGAAAGAAAATGCGTTCACGCTTCTGCCGTCTCATCCTCATGTTATGCAGATTGCCTCCTTTCTCCAGCAGCTGAGAGAGAAACAATGTATTGCGGCCTGTGGGCAAGTATGGACAGAGCCCACGAGGCATATAGGCTCCGCCATCCTTCTCGCCACCACAGACAGGCTGCAGGCACTCGCCGCTCGCAGGAACAAGAGCAAACTGTGGGTTCCTAATGATATGTTCACACTATGGCGACTACTAAATGGAGCCTGTTCCCGGCCCTGCACCCTGTGTGCACTAATGAGGCCGCCATTCCCAGGCTGGGAGGTAATTAACAAAGCAGAATTTCCAACCTTGCCATCCTTCCTTGGTGAAGTCCTTTGGGGTCGGTGAGGCAAGGGTCCAAGTGGCAGACAAGCCCTACACCAGCTCAGCAGCCCGGCTGCCGCATACATTGAAATGTGAGACTACTGCCAGAGAAAATATCGTCTGACACAAATTTGCTTTTGTAAATATTGTTTAATTGTCCCAGGGTGTGGATTTATTTTATAATTAAGTCTAATGGGGCAGTATTTTTGTAAACGAAATTTAGGACCCAATTTTGCTTCAGGTGATATATTGGTTACTAAATTCTGTTACTATACAAGAATGCGATTGCTGCTGGTCACATACCATAATAAAATGTCGGAATAATTCAATCAATCAATGATCTTTATTCGGGTATAAAAATATCCATAAAAGAACATAACATAAACAATCATTCAAGTTTCTGCCATTGTGATCAAATTTGAAAATGTGTAGCTCTTGCATTTAAGTGTCTAGCTTTCTTTCATGTATAATGAGTAGGGGTGGGAAACACTATTCCAAGGGTTTGAAGTGGAGGAACCCACTCATTTGAACACTCAGCAGGCAGAATCACATTCAAGTTCAATCTGCACTGCAATTCCATGCTACTGAGTTTGTCCACCTAGCCACCTCTGCACGGTACTCTTTGCCTCAAGCCTCCTACGCTTTACGAGACTACATAGCTGGTCTGAAATGTATAGGTTTTCCTATGTATCCTAAGTCAAACTCACAATTGTACGAACCCATAATTTCTGGTTGGTTTTAGGTAGGATGATCAGTTTGAGAAACACAAGGTTATTTCGACGGTTCTGATTTGCCATATTTCGACCACTGAAAGGCGATCTCTTTCATCGGACCAGACAAGTGGGGCAGTCAGAGTTTCCTTAGTCACTTTGCAATCCAGAAAAACAAGTGGTATATTCAGTGCAGAGGGGCTCCAGGCACTCTGTAGTGGTCCTCTTGCATTTTTTTTATAACAAACTTTATTGAGCACCACAAAGTGAGTTCAAATCGTCATGACAAGTACAACATGGCATTTTCTGTTTTTCTAATTGTACACACATTTCCTTCATGTAGATTTAAAGAAAACTGCTAGCTTATGCCAGACTAGGAGAGGGTAGTCTCATATCTAATACAAATGGGTGCATATACACAATATAAAATACCACGCAGTTCAATGATCAATATATACCTAAACAACCCCATTAACACACAACCCCCCACCCACCACCCTCCCGGCCTGTCGATTCCTAAATATCGTTCAACCTAGTATGCTTGTGTAGACTACTTGCTGCAAAGTACAACTGGAGTGCAGCGGAAGTGAGTAGGACCCTTAACATCTCTTTAAACCGTAGACTGCACAACACTGGATACATTATGGGGTAGGAGTGATATGTGGAGGGTGAAGATCTAGGTCTTTAAAACCTTCCAGCAGGAGATCCCATTCCATAGAAATGGGATGTTTACGCAGCCCGCGGGCCTCATTGCGTCTAATTGCCGCACTTTCAGCACCGCACCATCGTACCACCTCTTCCTGCCATGCAAACAAAGTAGGGCATTGCCATCTCATGGTGATCGCTCGGATAGCCAATATGAGGGCAAGGTCAAAGAAACACAGTGGAACTTTCAAAGCACTTGTGCGTTTGCGGAGGCCTAGCAAACACTCCAGCATGTTGTCCTTGAGTTGTAAATGTGTAATCTCCCCATGTGCAGTTCGGACCCCCCCCCCCCCCGTAATCGCAAAGGTGGGGGCAGGCCCATACCATGTGAGTAAAGCCTGCTTCCTCGTATCTGTAGCGTGGGCAGTGATGCTGGGCGTCTGGGAACATGCGATTAATTCTTTTCGGGTTTAAATAGGATCTGTGGAACACCATGCATTGTATGAATTTCAGTCTGGCATTGCGGGATACGCGCTTGGGGTGTTCTAGAATACTCGCCCATGCTTTATCAGTCAGTGCAGCTTCAGTTGTATAAGACCATTTTGTTTTAAGGTCAGTGAGTAGAATGGAGCCTTGCGCCCGAATGCCAACGTACAACCATTTAATAAGATGGCTGCCCTCCCCATATAATAGAGAGAACGTGTTGCGGAGGTTCAGTGCGCTGAGGTGCCCATGTCGTCCTAACGTAGTGAGAGACTGCTGCATGAGTTAAGTAAAGCCGGTCTGGTACCCCAGTGGCTCGTACAAAGGCGTCATGATCCAGGAGGGTTCCATCGCCAAACAGTGACCCAACCTCCTCTACGCTAGCATCTGCCCAGACATTCAGCCGGGTCTTCGTGAGCCTGCCACCAGCGGTTGGTATTCCCAAGAGTGGGATGTTACCAGCATATGGAATTGCAGCTGGAGTGTACAGTAGGGCCTTTTTCCAGCAGTGGAGTGCTGTTTTAAGTAGTGGAGGCCCAACGGGTGATCTTTACTTTCGGTAGGAGCAAGGTGTGTAGGACTCCACGCTCCAAGTCCCGGGTCTCCTACCCTATTTCCTGCAGGTCCCTGCCTGATGACCAATAAGACAACCATTGGAGCTGGCAAGCATAGTAATAGGCTCTAAAGTCAGGTACCCCCAATCCGTCCTTATCAGGTTCTAATTGCAGTTTCTTGAGGGTCATCCTCTGTCGACCCGTCCCCAAATAAGCTCTAGCATTATTGTATTGAGAGTGCGAAAGGTAGACTGAGGGACCAGGAGAGGTAAATTCACAAAGAAATACAGGAGACGGGGTAGCACCACCATCTTGGAAATGGCAACCATCCCCATCACCAACAGTGGCAAGGATGTCCAATAGGATACACTGGAGCGTATTCCAGTAATTGCCTTTGACAGATTACTATCAAGTTGGTCTGCCTGTGTTCTGTATATACGGATTCCTAAGTACTTAAATGTATGATGTGCTATCTGCAATTTATAATTTCTGAAGTGGAGCATGTTTGGGCGAGGTCCGTCGTGTAGGTAGAAAGCGTTCAATTTCCCTTCATTATTGGCCAGACCCGAGATACGTTTGAAGGTGGAAAACAGTGTAGGGAGGGGCTCCGCCCTGGCAGAGAGGTCACGTAGGTAAATGATTATATCATTGCATATATGAAGATTAAGTCTGAGGTGCCGTCTATTGGTGTCCCCAGCTGCCCAGCGGTCTGCCTCAATGCTATTGCTAACAGCTCCAGGGCAAGGACAAACAACAGGGGAGAAAGGGGATATCCCTGTCGTGTGCCTCTGTGTATAGTATATTCACGTGAGATATGAATTCCGGTACGAGCTCTTGCAGTGGGGCCAGTATACAGCAGACGTACCCATCGAAGATATTCTGGCGGGAGCCCGAAGTGTCGCAGAGCTCCGAACATGTAACCCCATGTAATGGAGTCGAAGGCTTGGCGTAGGTCCAACGCTATACAGCCAGCATTGCCATACTCCACTGGGGTAGCCAGCATGAAATGATATAAGCGTCTAATGTTTAGGGAGGTACTGAGCACGGGCAGAAACCTGCATTGGTCTTTGTGAATTAGGGTAGTGAGGTGGGGTAGGAGTCGGTTAGCTAGGACCTTACTTAGGATCTTATATTCGGTCGCTAATAGAGACAGGGGTCGGTATCTAGATACGTTAGTGCCGTCTCGTCCCAGTTTGGGGAGTGAAATGACTAAGGCTTGCATGGTGGAATGGGGTAGGTGACCGGACTCCAAGGCTGTCTTATATAGTTCTTCTAACTTTGGAACGAGAACGTCTGAGTACGTTTCAAAGATATCTATGGGCAGGCCATCGAGGCCCGGGCCTTGTTGCGCTTCAGACCCTTGATAGCAGCCCATATCTCGTGTCTAGTAATGGGGCCCGAAAGCTCCTTTTATGTGTCTGCTTTAAGACATGGGTATGTGAAGCCGTTGAAAAAGTCCTCCACTAAAATGTCGTCAATGTGTGTAGGTTCGCTATACAGAGTACTGAAATAATTACAAAAGGCGTCGTTGATCTCTAGTGGAGTGTGGACTATGCCCTCATTAGGTACATTAATCTGGGTTATAATGGAGGGTGCTGGGCTGTCCCACAATATTCAGGCCAACAGTGAGCCAGACTTATCAGCCTCGGTATGCTTCAATTGTGTAAAAGCCCTATAGTCAATAACCGGGAGTGTGTCAAGGATCTCAGCATGCTGGATACATGCATCCCGTAAAGGTGCCTGCTTGCTTGGATCCCTTGCTGCATCGTGTTCTAACTCGGTCATTATGTTTTCTATACGAATAAGGTTTCTATGGATCTCCTGCCGAGTCCCCACTGTCGACCCAATTGCTGAGCCCCTCACAACCACCTTAAGTGCGTCCCATTCAATAAGATTGGAGGAAGATGTGTTCCAGTTCTCAGAAAAATCATTTGTGATCGTTGTAGATAGCATGGTACGAAAGGGGGCATCCTACAGTAGTTGGGGCCACAGCTTCCAAGTGGGGACCGGGGTAGATACTCTGCCCCATGTAAGTGTGATCTCCAAAGGGCAGTGGTTAGAAAAGGTCTTGGCCAGGTATGTGGAGTGTTGTATTTTGGTGGCAATGTGAGGGTAACATAGAAACCTATCTATCCTAGTATGAAGGTTGTGTACGGGAGAATGGAAGGAGTATTCCCTATGTGTGGGATGTAGCATTTGACAAACATCTTTCAGTCCCAACCATTCGTCCAGGTTTTCAGGGCATCAGCTTGTTTGTGGGCGCCAGCGCCATGCAGCGAGGAGGGGACCTATCTAAGTCCACATCCAGGACAGTATTACAGTCCCCTCCTAATATCCAGGGATATGCGTCCCATCCTGCCAGGTCTGTGCCTAGTTGATATTAAAAAACTTATCTTAATCACAGTTCGGGGCATAAATGCTGCCCAAAACCACTGGTAGGACATCAAGGGTTCCCTTCAGTAAAATGTACCTGCGCTGTTCGTCCGTGCGTCTGTCCATTTCTGTAAATGGGACCCCATGACAAATCCATATGGCCGCCCCTCACGCAAAAAGCTGAATAGTTAGTTGAGAAAATGTGTCCCCTCCATTTCTTTCGAACCTTCAAGGCCTCCGAATCAGTAAGGTGCGATTCTTGAATAAAAACTATCTGCGCTTTACGCCTAAGGAGGTGGGCATGGACTCTATGTCGTTTATGTACAGCGCCAAGTCTCCGCAAGTTCCAGGTCACCAAATTATATGAGCCTAAAGTGGTAGAGTGAATAGGCATAGGCAATAGTGTACGCAGTGCTCCCCATAACTCAAACAAATAACGAAAACATACAAATAGCATAGAACAGTGCGTTCGCTTCGAGGGGGATCGCCGCCACCACTCAGAATGCTACTCGTGCAGTTACAGAGGTTCTGGTGGCTCAACGGGACCCGGTGGGTTGTACATATGGGTATTTTGTCTAACATAACAGGTCGCCATAGGCCCACATACCGTAGAGGCACATGGTATTGATAAAACCATCAAATCTGAACAGAGAGACACTGTCCGGCAGTCCAGGACCTAAGTGCTAATATTGCAACAAATGATGTAACTAGCATTCTATTACAAGTGCAGCGTAAGTCGTATTAAGTAGAGAATAGGAAAGGATACATGTAGGCTCATTAGTCCCGCCATAGTGCATATATGATCCTGTTGCAGCAGTGAACAAAGTGAGGTGATCAGGCAAGCCTTGTTATTCATCCACCAGGTCATCAACAGTCTGAAGTGTCACTGAGGGAAACAGGGTGATACTATGTTCGGAGTCCAATTGAATGGTGCTTTCCTCTGACGAGTCGAACACAATCTTAAGGTTGTCGTCGTGGAAAGAATTAGCTATTGCTAGAGCCTCTGTCCTGGTGGACATCATCTGTTCGTGGGTAGGGCCAGTGGCCGCGGAGTTGTGCAAGCCCTTGGCGGCCGGACGAGGGCCGCGGCCCTGAGTTCCTGTGTGATTGTGACGTACAGAGCCTGACGACCCTCCCTGGCTCAAGTCAAAGTTCATCACTTCCAACCATTCCTCCGCATCATTCGGGCTGTCAAAAAAGTATGTTTTCCAGTCATGTATAATTTTTAACCGAGCTGGGAACAGTAATGCATATTTGAGCTGGGCTGCCCGTAGTTTTTCCTTCACTGCTTGGAAGGAAGAGCGTTGGCGTTGCACCATTACATTATAGTCAGGGTAGAGTGAGATTCAGTGGTTTTCGAATTGGATCTGCGTTCGTTCTCTTGCTTTCTGCAATAGGACATCTCGATCTCTATAGTTCAGTATTTTAACGATCAAGGGTCACGGAGGTGCCCCAACTCGAGGCGCCCCAGTAAGAATTCGGTGGGCCCTTTCCACACAAAAGTATGATGACAAGCCCTCCTGGGCCACGTGTTCTCGAAACCAGGCTTCCATGAAGTCAGCAGCTTTGGGGCCTTCGCTTTGCTCTGGAAGCCCTATGACATGTATATTATTCCGGCGGTTCCTGCCCTCCGCATCCTCGATCCTGTCCTGTAGTACGTGGACCTGCTGTTGTAGGTCTGTTATTTGTTTAGTGTGTTCCGTGATTTGAGGTTCCATGCTGGCCAGGGCCGTCTCATGCACGTGGACCGTTACAGCAAGTTTCCGTTGGTCCGCCCGGAGGAGTGTAAAGCCAGTGGGAAGCGTTCCAATCTGCTGTTCTATAGCTTTACGGGAATCTCTGACTTCCTGAAGGATCATATCCAGTTTATCAGGGGGGACCCTGATACACCCTGAAGAGGAGGAGCCGGAAGAGGGGGGTCTATCGGTAGTGGCTGGTACTTCTGTCAAGCTCCCTGTAACAGGATTGTTGTCGAGAGTCTTCCCCTTTAGTCTCCCCATGGCACCCACACTGGATGTGCACTGTGAGAACAATGCGGTAGGCAGAGGGGCCTCACGCAGAGTGTCCCGAGCACAATAAGAGCGTCCCAAGGAATAACTGCGGCAGTGGATGTGGGACCTATCCACAAAGGGGGCCGAGGGCACCAACAATCAGGCCGGTGTAAGTCGATTTCCAACATGGGTGTCGCTGTCCCGGCACTGTACACCACAGTGCGCCCCAGGCAGAATGAACCCAGGTGAGTCGCGGCTCGGCCGCTACCCCCGCACACACTCCACCATAGCACTCAGTCCCATATTCCAGATAGAGGCTCTCCACAGCAGAGTCCCCGCAGTACCAATTGCAGATCCGGTGGCGGGCACGGTCAGGGGGAGGGGTGGGTCAATCAATCACACCTCGCCTCCCATCACAGCCACAACTGCGGAGGTAGTCAGGCAGGTCATCAACCATTGCGTGTTTCTCACACTCACCAGGGGCCCAAAAAGCGCACTCCTGTAGGTCGTTCAGCATATCCTGTGGGCCACCGCCGCGCCACTCCGCACAATTACTCCAGCATGGCGGCTTGAGTCCATCTGCACACGAATCCGGCCAGGTACAGGGCGCATTTAGTAGATCACAAGCCCATCACATCCCCGCGTCGCATACTTCAGACATGCGAGGGGAGGATGCACAGCAAGCCCAGCATGTGGCACGATTCAGCGGCACTCACCGGGGGCCTAGGGTCTGCTTCATCAGATGTCTCCCGAGCCGTCCTTAGTCCTTCACAGTAGCCCCCGGTGAGGCACAACTACTTCCATATCCACTCCGAGAGAGGCTGGCCGTCGGACCCAACCACAGCTGCAAGGGGTCTGCACCGCCGGAGGCAGACAGGGGCCATGCGGCTTCAGCCCCGTTGGTCTCGGGGGCGAGCAGGTCGTGGCGGTCGCCGTGTATTGCGTGTATGGAAGTCCGGCTGGAGCACCACTCCAGCTTCAGGGTTCAGGCAGCCAGCGTCTTGGGAACTGCTCTACGATGGTGCCCCAGTTCGGCTCTGGCACCGCCACCCGGCCAGGAGAGGGGCAAGATGGAGCAGGAGGCAAGGGCAGTGTGCACCGCACAGTGCGGCACATAGCAGCGGCAGAGAAGGGCGTTCTCAAGGCACAGCATGTGTTGCGGGGGGCCCACGTTAGTAGGACATTTGGGCACCGCCGCGCAACACCGCTCCATATCTTCGGGTCCAACACACCCCAGCACCCGGCCGGACACCGCCACCAAGCACGGTGCGGGTCACGGGGCCAGACCCGCCACAGCCAGCAGGAGCCGTGGTGCAGCAGCGTCGATAGCGTTGAGGCAGGTAGGCCACAGAGTCAGTAGTTTCAGGCAGAAGCAGCTCACCAGCAGAGCCACAGCTCCGATCAAATCAAAATCAGCAGGCTCGCGTCGCAGGCACTCGATGACTGCAGGGCTGCGACGGAACCGCCGGTAGCAGGTCTGTGTCCGGCGATGTTACAGGATTAATCCCCCCCAGGCTCGAAGCCTCACCAAACCGTGTCCGCAATCTTAGGCGGTTAGCCATAGTGGTCCTCTTGCATAACTCTGTCCACTATTTGTCTGCCATTTTCTGCCAAAGGTGTGGATACTAGAAATGGAAGAAATGTGAGCCAAGTCTGTAATCTACAGATAGGGAAATATGGGCTCCACCATTCTCCTATGGAAAATGCGGACACCAATTAGAATCTTTGACTACTTCCTTCATTATTCAGTGCTAACCTCTATTTGTAATTCTTTTGGTGGATCTTGTCTCCCAGACTGGTCTCCAACCAACAACCTTTTATATAATGGTCTTTATTCCATGCCACTTCCTTTCCTGTAGCGCTCAAAGGAAGTGGTGCCAGCTGTAGAGGGTGTGTAGGACTACAGATCTCATTCATGTCCAATATGCTGTTCTTGCACCGTTTGAAATGGACAAGATCCACAGTAGGACCCTAACAAGCATTGGCATAGCCAATAGGTCTCGCTTTTGGGACCTTTTAAGTATTTAGTTATGCAGCACAATATCCTTGGTGCAACATCAACCGTTGAATGGCTAAACACTTATAAGGTCCCAAAGGCGAGACCTTTTGGCTATGCCAATGCTGGTTTTCTTTTGTATCAAGCCCTTCATGAGTGTGTGAGTTTTCAAGATGTTTCCTTTGTATACTACTTTCCCCCTGTACTGCGTGTTGCTCTGTTGCACGTCTGCTTCTGCCCTCCCGCTCCATATTGTACTCACCCATGTGCTTTGCACTGTTGCTTCTCCCACCGGCACCCTTGTGTTGCTTCCCTCCACCCGGACCCTTCTTCAGTTCTCTCTCGTCTGTTGCTGCTTCTCCTCTCCAGCACACTCCATGTTGCTTCCACCGACCCTTATATTGCTTCTAGCCGCATCTCACCCTCACTGTGTCACTTTCACATCTCCACCCTCCACTGTGTTGCTTCTGCATGCCCCACCCCTATGCTTTTGGGCATTTTATTTTGACTTTAGTTACCAATCCAATTCGGATGGGTAATTTGCAAAAAGACAAGGGCTTGTATCATTTGTAGGTGTGCACAAGCATGCTGCGCACACCTACAAAATGATGCAGCACCCACGTCAAAGGCCTTAGCTTAATATTTAGCTTTGCTGCACAGCATTGGGGATGATATGCAACATGGCTACAAGCAATTGGCAAATCTACTAGGTTTCAGGGGCGAGATCTATTGGCTGACAATGCTTGTTAAACTTCTAAACATGACCGAGAAATTATCAGCTAGTGTATGCACAGATAAGCACACTGTGCTGAGACCACCAGAGGTTCAAATGAGCATATTTGATCAAATATATTACCAGGTGGGTCAGTCTAAACCAAGGCCGACAGTCAAAAGTTCTTCAGACAAACTTGTTTCCCACTCTTATGAAGGAAAAGCTTAAATTTTTTTTAATATCCAATTTTATTGGCATTTTGTAAAAACAAGGTAACTGTAGTAACATTTGTATTAATGTGACATGCTTAACATTTCATTGCATATCCATATATTATCTCTCCATCTGTAGGCTTAAAAAGATAAATAGAAAAGGGCCCGCCCTTAGTGCTAGGAGTAACCAGTCGAATGGGCCTGTCCATTTGACCCCTACTCGCTCACATATGTTCGGGCACCCTCTTACCTCATAAACCGCTTTTTCTTGGACTGCACACCAATCAACTCCCCTCCGCCATTTCGAAATAGAAGGAGACCGAGTCTTTGCAATGTCTTTTAGCAATCAACATGGCGGTTCCTAGAAACAACTTGTCAGCTTGGGAGCTGTCCATTACCTCCATCACCCCCAGAAGAAGAGCAAGTGGACTAAGGGGAACCTCCCACCCCAATATGCCACT
Source organism: Triturus cristatus (assembly GCF_964204655.1). Lineage (NCBI taxonomy): Eukaryota > Metazoa > Chordata > Amphibia > Caudata > Salamandridae > Triturus > Triturus cristatus. The sequence continues at coordinate 933,538,760 of NC_140580.1, read as the reverse complement.
TAATTCAGTATTTAGATATGACCGCGCAGGACCAGACCATATGGAAGAAGTTGGCTGGTTCATCTTCACAGTGTGGACATTGCGGGGCTGAGAGAAGTCCAGCTTTGTGCAGTTGTGCCGGTGTAAGATATGCGCAGTGAAGATAGTATATCTATATAAGGCGAAGTGTGGCAGATATAGTGAGAGTTCTGGGGGCCATAAGAGCGTCCCTCCAATCTTCGTCCTCTAGAGGGCCCACCCATCTTTCCCATCTGGTTCTAAGAGGGTCTAGCATGGATGGAGTATTGTTTATCAGGGATCGGTATATTTGGGATATCCCGCTCTTCCCTAGGTCTCCCATGAGAATTTTGGCCTCTAATGGGCTGAATTTGGGAAATATCTCTTGGTTAGGGATGTGAGTGGCAAGGGTGTGACGTAATTGGAGATATTTAAAGAATTGTGTAGAGCGTAAGGAGTATGTGCGTTGTAAGTCCTGAAAGAAGGACAAATGTTCTCCCTTTCTGACGTCTCCTAGGTAGGTGATGCCTATTAGGTCCCACCTTTGAAAGCCCGTTCGAGTCCCCACCCCCCGCAGCCAGGTGCAGTGCCGTAGTGTAGTTTGTAGTGGGAGTCTGTTGTCCCAGTGGATGTGGTTCAATGCAGATTGCCATGCTAGGAAAGCCATACGAGTGACTACTGGTAGGGCCTGAGGGATTGGGGCTCCGTACAGCATTGGTTGGGCCTGAGAGAATCCAAGACGTCCCAGTTCAAGACGATATGCTGGATCTGACCATCCCCTATTAAATCAATCATGGATTATCAGGAGGCGTTTGAAGAGATAGTATGAAAAGGGATTTGTCATGCCCATTCTTCCCTCGTACGTTGTTCGTTGGCAAGTCGTGAGAGCTGGACACTCTCCTGAGCCCCCCCAAAGGAAGTTGGTAATCACCCCATCCAGATTGCGAAACCAACTGCAAGGGAGATGGATCGGGATATTTTGGAGGACATATGTGAGGCGGGGGAGGACCATCATTTCGAAGAAGGAAACTCTCCCGAGTGGGTTAAGAAGGAGTTTTTGCCATCGACGTAAGTCATCTTTAGTGCGTCTGAGAAGTGGACCGACGTTTAGGGACCAGGGCAACTCCGGGAGATGCGCCACCCTGATACCAAGGTATTTAAAGGATAATCTTCGTATGGGCATGGTTGTCTGCCAGTCGAAGCAGTCCCTGGAGGCATGAAGGGGCACCACCGTGGATTTGAGCGGGTTAAGGCGTAATACAGACGCTCACCCGAATGAGTGAAGGATCTGCAAACATCTCGGCCCGGTTCGGGCCGGATCAGCGAGAAAAGCTTACATTTAAATTAATTTATTTGAATGGATTATACAATAGTGTGCATGAAAGAAATCAAACCTATATAACCAATATAAGCCAAAACGCTTATGGAATTGATTAACCATGTAAAACAGCATTGAATAATTGAAAAACCCAATAAAAATCATCTGAAATATAAAGTCAAAACGAGACCACTAATGTCTATTGTATTGTAGATCTTTAAATCTAAAAAAAATATTAAACGCCCTAATGAGACTTTGGCATGATAAAAAATGGAAGGGTATAACCATTTCAAGTGCAGCACCAAATCCATAAGAATGCTGCAGATATACCTTACATCAGGGGCTCTTAACCTTTCGTCTTCTGTGGATCTTCACTGAATCCTTACTGGAATCCAGTGAACCTTAGTGAGTCATTATTGGAAGCGGGGACACCCAGCCAAAGCAATCCCTATGATTTGAACCTCAAAACAACACACAAAAATACAGAAACAAGTACACATCATACACACATAGATATATTTTATTTAATTCACAATCAAATATAAAAAAATCTAAATTATAATTTAGTTGGAAGGGTGGAGCTTTTCTAAATTATTTTGTTATGTCTTACAGATGAAGAGATATGTACAACTCCAGCATGCCACTGTATTTTTCCGCTCCTAATGCATACTTTCTTTTTGTTGGAGCTTCAGTAGAGGCCACTTTTGTCTGAACCATATTCTGTTTGCTGTACTTGCATTGTTCCAACGAATCACAATAGAGATAGCTACTTAATTTTTAGCCTTTAATTTCAAATTTCTTCACATTAATAGAACATTTTAAAATGTTCTGTTTTCAATTTTGCCTTTAAGTGTATATACTTTATTATTGTTAATATTATTTCGATTTTTTAAAGAGTTGTGGACCCCCAGAGTAGGTATCATCTACCTCCAGGGGTGGTGGACCGGACACACAGGTTAGGAACAGGAGTGGGTGGAACTTGAGGAGTTTCACTCTGCGGAATTCCACAGAGTTACATAAAAAGTCGGCAAGATTCCTCTAAATGTCGCGAGCGGGCAGAATTCAGCATGTCGCGCTGCATGCACTGATTTTTCATGCAGGGGGCTTGTTCTGCTCGAACGGCATTATGCGGCACTTGAGAGGGTGCTGCTTCTTTCTGCCACTCGAGTAGATTTTCTACTCGAGCAGCAACTATCTCAACGCAAACAGTAGCGACCTGCTGCGACCACCTGCATTGAGAAATCTTGCAGAAAGGCGTTCTAGTGCCTGAAAATCGCACCACAAAATGCAGCTTCTCATGTGCGCTCGCCAACTTAACGTTGACGAGCCACACGCAAAAAAAAAAATCAGTGATATGATCAGTGATGTCACTGATCTTGTCATGAATGATGCAATATGCGAGGTCATAAGCAGAGCATTGCAGGGGCATATGTTATAGTTAGCCCAGGTAACTATAACTGCTGAATTATACTGGCTTTGTATGAGTGAAATCTGATCCTAACTATAACGCCAAGAATTTCTAACATTTTTTAAATTCTATTTCCTAACTATAATCACTCTGTAAGCTTTGGTTTTGTTATGTGAATTTCTACGGTTTTTTTAATGTTATTTTCTAACTGTAACCTGTAACCTTTGAAAATGAGTGTGTAAATGAGTGCATTTGTTTCTCAGTGTGTGAGTGTCTCTATGGGTGTATGAGTGTCTGAGTGGGTCTATGAGTGCCTGCATAAGTGTCTTACTGGGTGCATGAGTGCCTGAGTGGGTTCAAGAGTGTCTGAATGGGTTTGTGAGTGCCTCCATGAGTGTATGGGTCAGTCTGTGAGTTTGTGCATGAGTGGCTCAGCGGGTCTGTGAGTGGGTGTATTAGACTCTCAGTGGGTCTGTGAGCAAGTGTGGAAGTCTCCGAGTGGGTCTGTAAGTTGGTGCATGAGTCTCTAAATGGGTGTGTGAGTAGGTGCATAAGTCTCTGAGTGGGTCTCTGAGTGGGGCTATAAGTGGGTGCATGATTGTCTCAGTGGGTCTTTGAGTAGGTGCATGAGGGCCTCATTGGTGAGTGCCTCATCTGTGAGTGGCATCCATGCAATTGCCCAGAAAACACACTTGGGAGGGGGGCGTGTGGCCAATTTTAGCCATGGGGACCCCATCCCCCAGGGCCAAACATCATTGAAAAGGGGAGCGGGGATGGGGGGGGGGGGAAGGTGGGGAAAAAATCGACAAATGACAGGAGAGGTAAAATTAAATAAATAAAAAAAATTAAAACACTTACCGTGCGCTCGCCACATCAGCGATGCGGCGAGCACAAGATAAGTGGTTTTATTTATCTTATTATTTAATTTTCCCAACGCTCTTACCGGTGCCGGCCGCGCCTGACTACATTCAGATTGAAATTCTTTATATTTACGAAGAAGCTCCATGTTTTATATGGCTCTTGATACTGTGACTATTGTTCATATATGTAACATTTAATGGTATTCAGTTCATTGACCTCAGGAGCATGAAAGACCCAGTAGACCTTGCCAGGATTTAGATTTGCGATTTACACTGTATACAAATGCCAGTGACGACTCCTTAATTCATAGAGTTGTTCTACCAGCTAAGTGTAATACATCTATGCTAATTGACTGCTGCTAATTATTAATTTGTCATATAATTAGAAACTTGAAGTCACCGAACTCTTCCTCGCCATTAGTATATTTAAAGAAAATATATATTATCCTGAATTTTCGCTAACTAAATATCAAATGAGAAGCTTCTGTGCGTTTCATTTTGTGTAGCACCTAAAGGTGTGCTAGGTTTGAGACACTGGTTCACCAAACCCATGTACATACCCGGTTTGTCTACATTTTAATAGACCCACTACAGTTCTAGTAACCAGCAGTGAGGACCTATTAGTATTTGATATGATATGGTTTTTCAAGATCCAACCTTGGAAGATATGTTTATTAGTAGTAAAATTCCATACGTGTTTGTGGCAGAGAAACAGGTGCCTACATTGTCCCAGCATTGCACAAAAGACTGCCTTGCAGTGACATGGGGCCAGATACCATGAATGCAGCCGAGTTAAGAGTAGAAATCAGTCATCTAGATTTACATTACAGGTCCACACTGACGGGAGATGCAGCTCTAACGACAGGGTTTTGCAGCAATATATGAATATTTCCCAGTTTTAAAATTATTAGCACTCTTAAAAAAAAAAAAAAAAAATGAATGTTACCTTGTATTCTGTTACCTGGCATGGTACTTCCAGTTCTCCCACTGTCTTCGGTAAGGTACACTAATTTATACTGCCCTTTTCCCCATTGTGCCCTCTCACCTTCTGAAACATCTGTTAAAATGACCTTTACGTTCCACAGTCCTGCACTACAGGCATGTTCTCATGGCCAAGGATGCCGTATCCGTGCCCAATATTCCTCCTGGCCTCCCTCCCACCTCCTCAAGTAAACTACTCATGCATGTGGAATCGTCTCTTACTCTGCTGAATTTGCCACCTTCTCCCAGGAACAACCATCACTCCTGATATAATCTTTGTGCAGATCCTATCTGAATATCTGTGAAAGATATAGCCTCTGTTGTAGGCCTCTGAATACAGGTATGTGTTAATCTGGTAGAAGGGAAGGTAGTGTAGCAGACTATTGTTGTGAGAAACAAGGTCACCCTATTTGAGCTAATAATAAAAAAACTACAACAAATGGACAATATAAGACATTAGAACATTTTAATTTTGGTAGCTCCACTGGAGACTATACAGTGGCTCAGGGTTGCTAGTGGCTAGTGTAAGCCTTCCGTCCAACATTCGATTGTTTATCTTTTTGTCTCTCTTTTTATTTTCGAACATTCTACAATTAGTAGGTGGAATGTTCTAATAGCCTTCTAGCCTTGGGTTAAACTCCTTGTTAAAATACCCTGTTCCTCTTTATAGGCCCTAACCTGCAGCTGAGGCCTATAACTCAGGTTTAGGGCCCTTACAAACCAGTATAGCCCTCCGTAGCTAGCTATAAGGCTATAATATTTCTGTAGACAATGTTTTGAAATATAAGCAGCAGGAAACTGGTAATAGGCATCTGTGGGGGATATTTAAACGTCTATATATTGCGCAGAAGGCACTATGTCGGCATATATTCCATGATGGATTGGGGGGGGGGGTTACTTAAATGCCTCGTTCGGTACTGTAGGGGACTGCTCAGAGGCAGCAAAAAATAAAGGGTGGTAACGTTTGAATAATAAGATGAACCACTGGTTATTTCGCTTGGCCCATTCAATATCACTACATTTTTGTCATCTAGTCCCATTCAATATCATTTCATTTTTGTCATCTATGCCAATAAAGAAACTGACCAAGTAAATGCAAATTACCCTTAGTTGCTCCTAATCGGAAGGTCTAAACCAACTCCCCTCTGAAAAGGAACATAAGAAGCCCCAGGAATGTTTCGATTTATTGAGCCTCATCAATGACGTGCAACAGAAGACCCTTTGGAACAAGTTACAATGCATATAGGGACATACCCCCTTCACACACAGACCTATATAATCTGCTAGAGGCACCTAAAGCCACATACATCCGTTGTGAGAGGGCCGTTATCAGATATTCAATTATTAGTCAGAATTCGAGGGATTACAGCTCTTATAATAAAGTTTCTAAGAGGCATATAGAGATTATATGTCTTTCTTGGTGCCTGCTTTCTTGGTGCCTGCTTGAATCTTCCATTATAGATGTTTTTCTTGTTGTCTGCTTGAAACTACTTGAAACTTTCCCAGTAGGTGTCTTTCTTGGTGCCTGCTTTAAACTTCAGCTACACATGCCGAGTGTCTGCAATCCTTGTCGATATGAAAAAGAAGGGCTAACATGGTTGCAGCACACTGCTTGTTTTTAGGGTGTTTTCAATTTTTTTGTGCTGATTAAATTAATTAAGAATGACTTCATTAGTAAAAATTATTTTAAAAAGAATGCTTTTATTGCTATTCAAAGTATACCATGAAGTTTAAGTTAGCCTTGATACAATATAATTATTGTGTCCAAGTTACATGGGAACCTGTATCAAGTGTGATGATCTAGGATTGTTGTATTGTCTATAATATTGGCACTGGTAATGTTCTATGCCTGTGGTTGGACATGTTTCACTTTATTTAAAGCCACAAGAGGCACCTCTTAGAGTTTTGTTTTATTTAATTTTTACCTACATTCCTGTACTGACAAATGTTAAATGTAGTCTGAAGGGACACCAGTGCTGTGGTTCCAATGAGAGGCAAAGCATGTTCAATGTTGTCAGCACAGATGTGAAACTTTGTGAATTGGCACAAAGCAGTGGTCGATGACGCCTCCAACTAACTTCCTTCTTCAGTTTGAGCCAATCTCATCCTTTAAAATATTATTTAGCACTTAGACATGTAAGTCTGACAGACTCTGCCTTTCTGCTTGTGCTGTTATGTGAACAGAACAAGGACTTCATTTTCTATTTCTTTCCCTAGAATGTGGACAGAAAACCACCAAGGCAACAAAGCGCATATATGGCGGTCAGGATGCGAGTCTTGGGGACTTTCCCTGGCAAGTTCTGATTTTATTCAAAGACGGTGGGGTGTCAGGCGGGGCACTTCTGCGTGATGGTTGGGTCCTAACAGCAGCTCATGTTGTAAGTGACATTTCAGACATTTCAGACATGACACTCAAGATGGGCCTTTTGAGGTTATTCTCCAAGGATTATGTGGAAGCGCAGCCTGAAAAAGTATTTATCCATGAAGGTTTTCTGAATGATAACTTCAATTATAATAATGACATTGCCCTCATCAAACTGAAGACAAAGATACCAATCAGGTCAAATGTGCTTCCCATTTGCCTACCGGATAAAGACGACCGTTTCCAGGTGAAGACCGGTGACAGTGGTGCCGTAGCTGGCTGGGGATTTACAGAAAAAGGTGTTTTGGCGAGAAAGCTGAAGTTTGTGGAGGTAGACGTCATGGATCACAACACATGTAAGACTTCTTATGCAAGCAAGAAAGCTTCGAATGGGAAATCATACATAGTAACGGATAATATGATATGTGCTGGGTCAGAGGGTGGTGGAAAGGATTCATGCCAAGGAGACAGTGGTGGGCCACTAGTTTTTCTGGACGTTCCATCCAAAAAATGGTACGTGGGAGGTGTTGTTTCTTGGGGTTTAGAGTGTGGTGTTGCTGAACAGTATGGCATTTATACCAAAATCATCAATTACATTTCCTGGATACAGAACATAATTGAAAAAAATTGACGGGTGCCCAAACATATACCTGAGTAACTGTATTGATGTAGCTTCACACACCGCATACTAGCAAGAGATGTTGGTAAGTGCATTCTCATCATACGTTTTCTACTTCTATTGGATACCTTTATCAAATTCCGCCTGCAATTTTACACCAACCAACACATGCTTTATAAACAATTCCAGTAAGGATGCAAAGAAAACATGCAATTATTATGCCCTCTGTTACTAAATAATAAATGCTGTCAAAAGCTATTGTTGCAAATAGCTTCAAGTGTAAGGTCTTATGTAGGAACAGACTATTACTGTTGAGTACTGAGCTTGTCCCACCTCTCAGATTAAAACACTGTCTATTGTCTGATATTTCTTAGTTCAAATTGCTTTCTCACTGACCAGTGTGTAATAGCTACACTCTCTGCTGTAGCAGAAGCATACTCCATTGTGAAGTATCAGACTTCTTTCCTGGACTCCATAGTACACTCAACTGTGTAATCTTGTGATGACCTAAGCAAGTATGTGAATTCCTCTTTAAGAGAGGATTTACATCCAAAACAGTGGATTCTGGCAGTGGATTCATGTATCCAAACTCTAATTCCTTACATCTCTCAGCAGTCAGAAGCTCACTATTCATGAGAAATGTTGCAAAATCTCTTCAATCCAAGAACCTAGTATATTACAAGTAATGTAGCCTCAAACGTCAAAGAGAGACCTTTCACTCACCTATTGTGGAATTCATATTTTCATAGCAAATACAGAAGACTGAACCATGTCAATTCTGTTGTGACCTTGCTTTGATTTTTGTGAAACCTGAGAGGGAACTGGGCGCCAGTGATAATTAAATAAACCCATTTGCACGTGCTTACTGGCTTATCTGTGGCGATATGCTGACTTCTGAAGAACATGACTTAATCGTCAAAATCTCAGCATCTATTGATATTACCTTGCAAATTCAGATTGTAATTCTCATATGTGTCAGAATTCAAGGGACTAAGTCAACCTACATGTTCCATTGTTCCCAGACATCGTTACTCTAAAAAAAAAAAAAAATGCCAGAACTGGAGAAAAGCATGGAACAGAAGGAATTTCAAAATGGCTGCTCTGACAATATGTCGAGAGTCATGCAAGTTGTTTTCTTATTATACTAATCTCAAGATTCCAATGTCAAGTGCACGCTCTCCTCAAGGTACGCACTTCACTGAAGTAAAATTCTGGAGGGCACCTGCTTTCTGGATGTCCGTCGTATATAGACAGTTTGGTTAGTGCCGCCGAAGTTACATCAGGTGTAGCTTTATTTCGTTGTTTTGGGTCCACTTTCTCTGCGATGAGAGTTTGGGGCGGAGTTGTCCAGCAAAGGAGAGAATCTCTGTTCCATCACAGAACCTGAACATTTGAAGAAGAGCAATGCTCGCTCTTCTCCAGACTTCCAACTGAGTCGGCGCAGTAATTCAAAAAGGTAGTGATCCGACACTGTGTTGCAAGAAACATCAGTCTGCGGATTGAAGGAAAGATAGTATCCCAATGTGGAGGCTCTACGAAAGGATCTCCATACTGTCACAAGCCAGCACATAGGAGAGAGAGCTGAGTCCGCTGTTCTCTAGCTTCCAAATTCAATCGGTGCAGCAGTTGAAGAGGCTCTTGAAAAGCAATTTCGGTTGGAGCTGCATTCTCAGAAGAGGAATGAGTTCAGCTAAGTAGCGTTTTCATTGTTACAGGAAAAAACAGAGAATAGAGTTTTAATAGCAACCACAGAGCCTTATTCTGTCACAGAATAGTAGTTTGATAAAACAGAGTAACAATATTTAAGAGTGAAGAACTTACCTGAACATTCCTTCTACAGAATCATCCGTCATCTAGGAAAAAATAACAAAAAGAACAATTAGTATCAAATACTAATATACAAACAAAATTAAATTAACATGATTCCTTCACAGAAGAGAAGCAACGGCCTTAATTCTCCGGGGTATGTTATAGGCCTGATGTTAGGAGAATTATAATGCATGAGTTATAGAAGTTGTTGAGCTAAGATAACATCTGATAGATTGTTTATCGGATTAGTTTCCTATAGGCTTCATCCAGTTGAATGTAGCACATATACATACTAAGCCAGAAGAGGTAACAACTGAGTGGAAGCAGAAACCAGAAGACTTCAGGCGATCTCATCTGGTCTATCCCCATACCCTTTCCCGCTCAGGGCATTGCTGTTACCCAGAGGAAATTTGGTTGCAGTAAGGGTTCTGGGAAGTGCATTGGGACCAGTAGTCTTTCTGCTCCTGTGCAAGCCTAGAGGTAAGACATATCCTGACAGAGTGAAGGGTCCACATTCTGAAGCTTGCACCTGAGCAGAATGGCTGAAGGAATACATTTGCAAAATCTGGGCGAAGTGCTAAAGGTAATTCCAAAGGAATTAGTGGCAGGGAGTTGAATAAAAACCTACAAAATAATTAATAGCTTCTAGAAGAGAAACCTCAGACATGGCCTCAAGGGTGAGTGGAATAGCTTCAGGAACTAGTTTACAATTTCCTGTCCCTAAGGAGGACACTCATTTTCCCCAGTTATACCATTAGCTTCAGCAGAACATTTTAGTGGAGACCCTCAGAAGGCCAAGATTTTCTTGACAATGTTTCTTACACTTCATGTGTTGTTCTTCGATTTTAGATGCACACTTTTGTGTGGCGTTCATTTGATCGTATCTTAGTGGAGATGCAGCATCATGGTCAATGCCATTACTCACAAGGGATGATACAATTTATACAACTTTGAAGAATTAAAAAAAGAGTTTCTCAGAATTTTTGTTTGACAAAAGGTATCACAAGTTACCGATAATGAGCTGTTAGAATTGAAGAAAGGGAACAGAGACTTGGTCACTTCTCTAGCTCAATTTAATAAGCTGGTGGTGGAAACACATTGGCCAGAGAGCAAAACAGCAGCTGTCTTCTATTGAGGGTTAAAGGGCGTTCAAGAATACCTTAGCACAAATTCACAATAGGCCCACAGAGAATTCCGCACTAGTGAATTTAGTAAAAGAAAGAAACAAGAGGAGAAAGTAGAAAAGAGTTCTGATCCAGCATGTCAAGATTTGAGAGGGTAAAAAATAGAACATCCAAAGATCACAGGTAATCAGCAGGAGAGAATTAAGAGCTTGCATAGACTATCGAGCGAATAACAGGGTCACAATAAAGAACCATTACCCCATGCCTCTCATTTCAGTTTTACTGGACCTAGTAAAAGGAGCTCAAATTTACACCAAGCTCAACTTAAGGAGGGCAATGAATGGAAAGCCAACTTCAGGACTAAATATGGCCTTTTTGAGTACCAAGTTATACCATATGCTCTTTGTAATGTTCCAGCTGCCTTTCAGAATTTTATCAATAACGTCCTGAGTGAATTTATCGACCAGTGTGCCCTATTTTACATTGATGAGATTCTTATTTACTCTGCCACCTAAGAACAACATTGAGAACAAGTGCGGAAGGTTCTGCAGAAACTATGGGAGAATAAGCTGTATGTAAAGTTGGAAAAATGAACTTTCATTGTTAAATCTGTGTATTTTTTGGGGTTTGTGCTTTCTCTGACAGGAATCATGATTGATGAACAAAAGATAAAGGCAGTTTTCAAATGGAAGTCTTCAACATGCGTTAAAGCAGTAAAAAGCCTCATCGGCTTTGCAAAATTTTGATCAAAGATTCATTTAAAGAGATCGGTCCACTTATATGTCTGCTTAAGAAAGGGGTCTCATTTAAATGGACAGAAGAAGCAGAGAGAGCTTTTGAGTCCTTGAAGAAAGATTTGACCTCAGCATGAATCCTCATTCATGCTGATCCTTCCAAACCTTTCTACCTAGAGACAGATGCATTAGACCTGGACATTGGAGGTGTGCTGTCCCAGAGATTTAAGAAAACCAGACAACTTCATCCAGTTGCCTGTCAGTCTCGGAAGCTAACCTCTGCAGAAGTTAATTACACGATCACTGAGAGAGTTTTGTGCTATTAAAGATATGTTTAAAGAATGGAGACACTATTATATGGGAGCCAAACACACAGTCCCAGTGTTCATCGATCATCGAAATCTGTTAAAATCTGCAAAAACCCGACCCCACGGTAGCTTCGATGGTCTTTGTATTTCACGGACTATGATTTTGTTATCACATATAGGTCTAGAAACAAGAGTGGGAAAGCAGACGCTCCGTGTAGAATAGGTACAGAAACCCAGAAGAACCTGTTAGAGGCTCAAACAATTATACACAAATCAAAGATTAGAAGAGCTTTGTCCTATGAACCATGGAAAAGCAAGTGAGTAAAACGATGAGTTAAGAAAAAAAAAAATCAGAGCATGGGTTGAACAAGGTCCTAGAAATCCACGATACACTACCATGCTATGGAGGAGCTCTTTTACTGCCCACTCTAGAATTGCCAGAAAAGGCCTTATATGAATACCACAATAGCCTAATAGCTGGCCATAAGCAAATTCACAAGACTGAAGACTTGGTCAATAGGAGATTTTGGTGGCCATAAATGACCAAAGACATTCATACTTATGTTCGAACATATGAGATTTGTGCTTGGGGAAAATTCAGAGAGGCAGGCACCCAAGAGTTTGTTACAGCCAATGCCACCCCCACCCCCTTATCCTTGGCATACTGTAACCTTTGACCTGATAGTAGATTTACCTTTTAGTCAGGTTTATGATACCATCCTGGTGTTCTTAGATGCTCTCACTAAGAATACTCATTTTGTTGCCCTAAAAGGAGTTCTCTGTGCTAAACAACTTACCATCCACTTCAGTAAGCACACTGTACTAGTCCATGGTATTTCAAAGGAAATCATTTCTGACCGAGAGTCTCAGTTCTTGTCCTATTTTTGGAAGGATTTTGTGGGTGGTTTAGGAATGAAGGCCAGATATTCTACCAGTTACCACCCAGATGGTCAGTCTGAAAGAACTAACCAAGAACTAGAATAATATTTGAGGTTGCTCTTAGTGGATCAGGAGGGAGATTGGCTGGAATATTTGTGGGAAGCAGAATTAGCAAACAATAATGGGAAAAATGTATCCACAGGTTAGTCTCCGTTCTATCTAAATTATGATAGACACCCACACTCTTTAGTGGATTTTAGAGACATTACAGTCTCAGCAGTGAAGGGTATAGTGCAGCAATTGACATTAGTTCATCAATCCACAACTAAAAGCCTGACACAAGCTAAAAGGTGTTGTAAGACTTATGCAGACCTAGGGAAGATGGAAGTCAATGTTTGAGCTGGGGACAGGACAATTCCTCCAATATGGGAAGATTAATCAAGTCGCAAGAGAGATCTGGACTTCGACCCCAGAAGAACCTGTGGAAACCAGGGTGCTACAGGTTATGCTATATATGGCGCAGGAGAAACGTTTAATTACGCACTTAGATAGGGCATTGCGAGAGGATTTGACAATTGCCCCCCTGCCGGTGCAAGCTAGATGGGAGGAGACACTTGGGGAGCCCCTGTCTGAAAAGGACTGGATTAAAGTACACGAAGGGGTCAAAGCTATAAATCCGAATGTTAGGTTTAAACTAGTCCAGTATAACGTTGTACACCAGGCATACCTCCCCAAGAACACTTCCGACATGATCTGATAGATGCCCCAGATGTGGAGCTGCTGACTTGGATTTTATCCATATGGTATGGTATGGACATGCGCGATGCTGTCTCAGTATTGGACTTCGATATTGGAGATAATAAAGGAGGCGACGTGATGGTCCATGCCCAAAGGTATACGGGAGGTGTTACTGGGTCTCCTTCCTGCTCCAAAGAAAAATAAACTGAGAAGGAAATTTGTAATGCTTGAGTTGGCATTAGCAAAACAACGAATTGCTATATCATGGATCGGTACTACTCCCCCGAAGATTGAGTCTTGGTTGAAAGATATGGGCGAATTGGCAGCGGCGGAGGCGGTAAGAATGAAGAGAGTGAGACATGATGGGAAATTGAAATGCGAGCATGGGCGGCCATGCTAGCAGATATAAAGGACTTACAAACACAGGCGATCACATCCCCTATACGCAATCCCTCACAAGACGGACAATGACGCACTGTAACTAATTACACATTAAGGAGTTAAAATAGAGAACACCAAGAACTAAACGGGTATATGACGTAAAAAGGGAAAGTGACGGTGAAGAGTTTCGTTTATTATGAGGATGGGAGGGATAGGGGCAATTGGGGAATTGTATAGCTATCCTTTGATTCAGGAAACTAGTTGGCGTATTGGAACAAATATGAACCTGATGTAACAATGTTTAAAAATGTAAGCAGACTGTACAAGATGTTGTACTGAATATATGCAGATGTTTGATGTAAGTAAATTGAACAATGCAAGTTCCTAAAATGCCAATATAGAAATACATTTAATTTTTTTTTAAAAAGACTTATGCAGACAAGAAAAGAAGGAAAGGCCCCCATTTGCAGGGTGGAGACAGGGTCTGGCTTAATTAAAAAGAATCTCAGACTAAAAGGAAATCAACATTTTTAGCCTCAATTTATTGGCACATACTCAATTGAGGAAATTGTAAATCCAGTAACATTTCGTTTAGAGCTACCCAAAAGAATAAAGGTGCAGCCAATGTTTCATGTTTCATTGCTGAAGAAAGCCCCTCAAGACTTAAGAATGATACTTTCACTCAAGCCTCTGCAACTTGAAACTGGAGTGGAATTTGAAGTGAAAAGAATTTTAAATACAAAAAGGCTCAAGAAACAAATAGATTATCTTGGAAATAGCACATCAATGTGCATGCACCTATACTTGTGGCGCTTTTCATCTGAAGGGTCTAACAAAACCTCGACCGGAAAGACTTCCCTTGCGAGGGAGTAATGTTGGTAATGTCCGTATTTAAGGGACTTGGGGCCATATGTAGAAAGCAAAATTGCGATTGCAAACGCCGAAATTCGCCGAATTTAGGCGTTTGCAATCGCAATTTTGCTAAGTGGTATGTAGGAAGGCAAATCTGCGTGCAAAATAAGGAATCGCTAAATTTGCGATTCCTTATTTTGCAATTGCATTTAAGGGATCGCAAATTTTGCGATTCCTTAAATGCAATGTAAGAAGCACCAAAAAAAGTGCAATTTGGCCTTAAGGAATCGCAAATTACCACCAACTACAGGTTGGTGGTAATTTGCGATTTCTTTAAAAAATGCATATTTTTGCATTTTTCAAAGTGGCATGTGGTGCACACACATGTTCTTAGGGCATGTATGTGTGCCACATGTGCACCCATGCTCATTTCAGGGGTGCAACAGGGTGTCCTTTTGACACCCTGGCACACTTGAAATTGCATTCTCAATTTGCGATTCTCTAATTGAGAATCGCAAATTGAGAATGTCTTCCCATTCATTCCTATGGGCCTGTAGGCCCATAGGAATGAATGGGGAGGTATTCCTTAATTGCGAATTGCAATTTGCAATTCGCAATTAAGGAATATGTAGGATTCACAAAATTATTTGCTAATCCTACCTACATTCCGTTTTGCAATTCTCTAATTGCGATTCCCTAAAAATTGCAATTAGAGAATCGCAAAACACGTTCTACCTACATATGGCCCTAAGTGTGCTATTGTTCACAGAGGTCATTTCTTAGGAGAAAAAGAACAAATGCCTGAATTGCAGAAAAAACATGGAACAGAAGGAATTTCAAGATGGCTGCCCAGACAATATGTCAAGAGTCAGGCTAGTTGTTTCCTTATTAACCTAAGCTCAAGATTGCAATGTGAAGCGCATGGTCTCCTGAAACTATGCAAGCCTAGAAGTAAAGACCTATCATGACAACATGAGAATTTCGACTAATTACACAACCTATTTTAAAGAGCCATGGTTGAATTAGATACCAAATGCCTGGTACCACTTAAAAGCCAGAAATCTTTCCAACACATTCATTAGTGCAGACAACGCATGGGTGGCTGTGCAATAACCTAACTTCCCCATATATAATCCCCCGCTCCAACATTCTGCAAAACATTATTCAAAGTTTCTGCAGAACATTTGAGAAGGGCAATTCCAACTAACTAAAAGTACTTTTTGCTTTCAGCTTTGCCAGAATCCCACATAGGTCTGAATGCAGCACTGCAACCTCTACACACATTTCATAATTTGGCTATACAAGGGATAAAACTTGTATGATAACAAATACTCTACTCACATTACACAAGTTGGATGTACAAGGGATGAAGCCTGACTAATCTGGAACAACTAGGCAAAATAAGCTAATAAAACAATAACCACTTTAACACCACTTTTACAAGGGATTTAATATCAAGACAACCAACAACATATAAGACAAGCATGCATACCTGGCCTTTCTCCAGTTTTAACCACAGTTTATTCAGAGCATCATGTATGGAGATTGGCAGTACCCCATTCTTCATTATGTCTTCAATGGCATAGCTTCTGGGTCGATGTTTGGGGTGTTACACCTTCCTAAAAAAATTATTCTGGAGTAAATAGTTGGGTACAGGGGCTTTTGTTCTGGTATGATGAAGTGTCAACTGGGATTTTTTTACATGCCCACACTGACAAAAACATACACTCTCTCTCTCGTTGCTGTTTTGAAGGCCTTAAAAAATGTTGATAACTTTGAAAAAGTTTGTGTGTTAAGTGCCCCTAACAATCCACCCTCCTCTCTTTTTCCACTGCCCCTTAAGCTCCACTCATGTCCTGATTCTCTTATAATGTGTTTTAACAAGCTATCCCAGCGTGACTGTTGGGAAATCTGAAGCTCACACCCCCCAATCGTATTCACCAAGCTACATCCCTGTATAATGCCCATGTGTTAAGCTAGCAACTGTGGAGCCTGATAACGGTATTACTTACTTTATGAGAAGCACCTAATTGCTAGTAGTCTCTTTTCAGTTTAAGGCACACTAAATGATTCAATTGTAGGATGATTATATAAGGGGATTCCATTATAGGGTGATTACTAAATTATTTGAGCACACCTCCACCACCTTCCATAAAGGGTCACCCTCAATGACCTTAAAAAATGTTGTGTATTATTTTGGAAAATGTTAAACACTACGGGAAACAAAAACAAACCCACTAGCAGATCTTGAGGGTATCACCACCTTGAAACATAGGAACAACTGATATTCAGCATTCCTTTTCAATATATCTCAATAAATGCATATTGCATTACAACATTACAAACGTTTGAAGTGAGGACGTAAGCAGGTGGGGTGTGGGCCATTTTGAAAGTCTAAAACTGTGCTTTTGGATTTTTTTACAATAATTCCAGCATGGTAAATTAAAACTATATTATGAGCAAGGGAGCCTAAAACATCTAAGAGACTTTGGGGAGTAGGTGTACACATTGATCAAGGAATTTTGATAAAATATGTACATTTTGACCTTTGAGTTGCTAATACAAATGAATGTAACATTTGAAACACTGCAATGATTGTAGGTTATACCTTTTAAAAGCACATTTTGTAGAGTATATGTGCAAAATATTGATTTTCAGATACACCTGTGAAATGGACAAGGCAGCTTCAGTTTTCCCTCTAATACCATAGTGCTTTGGCGACTGCTTTAAGCCCCCGTCTCGTGAAGTAAACAGGCACAATTCAAAGACCACTGGTGTTCGTCAAGCCATATAATTCAGATAACAAATGATGAAGTTCATATTTAGCAATTGGTAATAGTTCAATTAAATAAAGAGAAAAACTATTTCGTCAAACAATTTGTTGGAAAAACAATTTATTGGAATAAATCATACTGTAATATAGATCAAAATCAAAGGTAACCCTTTACCTAGGATAGGAGGAGTACCAAGATTAATCTTAAAAATGGCTACACCCAATGTTTAATCTTTAGCTTTAAATAGGAAGAAGCCCTTCATTCCCATCTCGCTCCCTCTTACATTCTAAACCACCCATAATCACTGAAAAGCCCCCAATCGAAGGCAGAAATTGGTGAAAAATAGGAACCTAGCATACTAAATTAAGGAAAACTTTGTACTGATTTTTAACAACTAAATAAAAATGACAAACTCATTGTTCAGGGCTGGGTACCTGCCTATAATCCAGATCTGGGTCTTCTGCTGTCCAAGGTGAGGGCAACTGTTTCCGGTCATGATGTCATCACGCACTGGAACATGTGGTATGCAAGTGCCCTTGAGAAGCTGCCACAGTCTCAGGAGGTAAAAACAAAGGCATAAAAACCGCCCGAATGCTGAAGTCACCAAAGGGTTAAAAAAAAAAAAAAAAAAATACTCAGGGATCCAGGCAAGGAAGTTCCAACAGGGAAGAGTCAGGATCAGTATATAGAGGGAGGAAGGTAACAAGCGAAGGAACACAGCTTTGTTGTGACTCATTCTCCCACCAGACTGAGGCATTAAATAGTAAAACATAAAAAAGAGGACATGGCATCAGGCACCACATGACAGAAGACATAATAGTTTGTGAAAATCAGGAAGAAACTAAGACAGCCTTGATGGAAAGGGAAAAGAAAAGAGAACTAAAACCTGAAGTGGACCAGCTGCTGAGTTGCCTTGGAAATCAGTTAGAAATCCACAGACAGGTGAATGTCATTTTGAAGTTAAAGAAAGAACGAGAAACAGCCAGGTGACAGACGCTTCTAGCCTGCAGCCATGGGCTTCGTATGGGTCTTCTGAGCCCCAAGACTGCAGGATCCTGCAAAGTATATCAGTTCTTGGACTTTCAGGTGGCTGAGAAGCTACGGCAGCAACACTCATTTGCATGAAAAAACAGTCAGTTCACTCTAAATCTACACCTAGGTTTGTTTAAAAGACCTTTGCCCCTAATATCTACAACGGGTCTAACATAAGTATAATTAAGTCAACAAATTTATCAGTGCTGGCACATAAGTTTTTACCTACAAAATATGGATGCATGTCATTACATCGCATACCAATACCACGCGTGCCATTACAACGTGGGTATTACTACGCGATGTCAATGACAACGACATGCCATTACTTCGCGAAACTTTACCACGACTATGCTTTTACCATGCATGCCATTACAACGAAAAGGCATGCGTGGTAAAGCTATACTCGTGGTTAAAGTTTACAAGGTAAGTGACTCTACCCTACCCCTGCACCACCCTCCCCTGACCCCCAGTCCTCTCCCTACAATAACACTACACTACCCTGCACGACCCCCCGACACTACCCTAAAACATTACACAAACACTACAACACTACCCTAAACCCTAAAACACTACAACACTACCCTAAACCCTAAAACACTACAACACTACCCTAAACCCTAAAACACTACACAAACACGACAACACTACCCTAAACCCTAAAACACTACACTACACAAACACTACCCTAAAACACTACAACACTACACAAACACTACAACACTACACAAACACTACAACACTACCCTAAAACACTACAACAGTACCCTAAACCACTACCCACACTACTCCCACCCTACACTACCTCTAACCCTAAAACACTACCCCTAGCACGACCCACTACACTACCCAAACACTACTACACTACCCTAAACCCTAAAACGCTATGACACTACAACACTACCCTAAACCACTACCCACACTACTCCCACCCCAAGCACAATCACCCTTACCTCGCTTTACTTGTGGTTCCTCTCCAGCATCGACGTCTCTGCTCCCGGTTCCTGCTTCACACCGAGGGGCAGTGCACGTCGTTGTGAGGAAACGGAAGAGCCTCTGTTTCCTCACAACAAGGTTGATCGGCATTACATCGCATGCGTTGTAACAGCGCATGCGATGTAAAAACACGCGTAAGTAATGGTTACGCGTTGTTACATCGTATGCGTTGTTACGTTTGCGATGTAATGGCTTTGCGGGGAAACAGCCGCGTTGTAATGGCTGTTTCCCACAAAAAATCTCGTATTGATTGGATACCAAAATATCTAAAAGTAGCACACACAGAGAAACATCATTCAAAATCCACTCCTCAACAACTAAATGTAAGATGAGAAAGATTTTATTGTGTCATCAAATAATCAAAAATGGACTATCCGAATTCTAAAGCGGAAAGGAGGAGGAATCCAAGTGAGACATTTTTGTCTAAATATTCATGATATATTCTGACAAATACCGACGTGCTTTCTTTGTAAAAAAGAGAATTTGTTATTGGATATTCTCTTTGCTTGGTGAGAATTTCCAGATATTACATTTTATGGACTGTTCAAGGGGGATGCTAGTGACACCTTTATACAAAGGCTAATACAGCTTCTAATTCTGAAGACAACAATTAATAAAATATCCAGGGGAATGTTCTTTCCCCTTTTTTATTATGATCCATATTAAGCTCTTCAGTGAAGAGCGTGGAACTCGGGAGCAGTAGCTCACAATTAACAACTAATGAGTGATGCATCAGACTCAATTCAAGACAAATTAGGAACTGAATTATACTTGAAGAAGAATACAATGGACCTTAAATACTCCCCTTACACTTGGGCAAGTCAGTTTCACAACTTCTCTCAAAAAGGCCCTTAGACCTTAAAAGCTGGCATGAGTGTAGCAATGACACTTCGGACTTTCCCTCAGATGAACTGGCCTATTTCCATTACAGCATACGCAGAGCAAAACTGAGAGAAATTACCTAGCTCTTACGTTTCCTCAGATGCTAGTCATCAGTTATTATTTTTGACAACGGTCCGGTTTCTTATTCGGTGGAAGGAATATAAGACCCTCTTCAAGTTGCAGGAAAGCCTTATTTTGCACACAGCTTTAAAAGATGTGAGAGAGTCGTTGTGACTTACAATTGCAAATCTCCTTAAAAAGATATGACAGAAGAAAGACAATTGCTGGGTGTGGCAATCCAATGTAGTCTACCTTGGACAGCAGCTGGGTAATGGGAAGATTTGTTTGTTGCATGGCAATATTCTACCAATGTTAGAGTGGGAAGTGCCTACCACACAAATGCAAGTAAGAGCCTTTTTAGGTCTCACTGGTTCCTACAGGAATTTGTAGTAACAATGGGACCACAGTGGCCCGTTTGACAGCTTTGTCATCCAAGAAACAGCCCAAGAAGAGGATTTGGAATGCGGAGTGTCAAAAAGCCTTGAGGAACTGAAGAGAGCACAATGCAATGCACCTGTACCGAAGGCCCCTGACTATAGTCAAGCCTTCATTGTACAGACAGATGTCTCAGACAAGGAAGTTGGAGCCGGACTAGCTCAACTTGATGGCAAGGGAAGAGTTTATTCTTCGACTTTTATTAATACTAGGTTAGTATCCAGGGAGCAGAACTTTCAATAATTCTGCCTGTATCTCCTCATGTAGATTAGAGATTAAACACAAACATTCCTTCACAGATGTTACTGTTTATCTATATCTAAGAGAAATGTATGATATCCTTGATGACAAAAATAGACTATGGCTCAAGGAAGCATGAATTAAATTACTATGACATATTTCACCCAACCAAAGATGTGACTAAGATATCTTTTCTTGCAGATGGCATTGTTGATAAGGTTTCAGATCTTGATTTACTCCTTCAGTTTAGCCATCAGATTGCTGATGATATGCAGATGAGGGTCAAATTTCTGATCCTGCGTTCTTGCAATATGCCTCACAAAATCATGAGATAAACAGACCTTCAATCTGAAACGTTTACTTGGGTTATTCCGTGGAAGCGCACAATATTTTATAAAGCAATTCACTAGTTTCTGCCGGTGTATTATTGCCTTTGACAGGTATGAAGTGAGACATCTTTATGAAAAAGTCCACCACCACCATATTAGTAGTGGATTCATTGTCAGCGGGTAGTTCAACTATGAAATCGACTAACACAGTATGCTACAAATGTGTTGGATGTGGAAGCGGGTGGACATTACCTATTTACTTATCATTCTTTGGCCTACTACAGATGTCACATAGTACAACAGTAGATACATAGGGCCTCATGTAGGAAGCCAAATACCGGTCGGTAACGGCCGAAATTCGGTAAATATCCCGTTACCGACCGGTATTTAGGCATTTGCTATGTAGGGGGCTGATTTCTGGATTCGGTATTTACCGATTCGGAAATTAAGAAATCGGTAAAATACCGATTCGGTAAATACCGAATCCAGAAATCAGATGTAGGGAGCACTCTAAAGAGTGAAAATTAGTATTAGAAATTCGTTATTTACCACCAAATACAGGTTGGTGATAAATAACGAATACCTTGCAAAAAGCAATATTTTGCGGATTTAAGAGAGCCATGTGGCAGACATACATGCCCTTAGGGCATGTATGTGCGCCACATGTGCACACATGCAAGATTCAGGGGTGCAACAGGGTGTCAATGTGACACCCTGCCACCCTTGAATATGCTCCCCCCATTACCGAATCGGTATTTACCGAATCGGTAATGAGGCATACCTTCCCATTGATTCCTATGGGCCTCCAGGCCAATAGGAATCAATGGGAAGGTATGCCTCATTACTGAATCGGTAAATACCGATTCATAATTACCGAATTTTTCCGATTCGGTAAACTTTACCGAATCATTACCTACATCACATTTACCGATTCATAAATACCGAATCGGTAAAATTCGGTATTTATGAATCGGTAAATGTGAGGCTACCTACATATGGGCAATAATGTTTTACTTCCTTTCTTAACCCTTCCCACTAGAAATATCTTTTAATTAATTCTTCAGTCTTAGTGATACCAAAACGACCAGCACAATATGAATGATGAGCTACACAAAGAACTTGTTGGTGTAATTCAACAGTAGGCACATATAAGTTCCCTTTGCACCCTAATAAACCATTTTTGGATTTTCTGTGTTCATCTTTTTCTACCTATTGAGCATTGAATCCAGAAGTTAGTTTTTCCTTTATTCTATAATGCTTTGATCTTAGGAATTTACTCCAATAATTTTTTAACATGGAATTATAGGCCCAGAAGTCTCCCCCTCCTGAGAACAGAGAGAGAAAGGGGAATTGGGAAAGACACACACCACTGTGGAGCACCCTCTCTTAGTCATGGTATAGATTTCTGTAGTGCGTTTGATTCCTGAAAAGAGTAATCTAACAACATTTACTGTATAGCGTCCTAAAATGAACTATTGAACTATTTAACATACTATGTATGATATACCTTTTAGAGTTGAGTAACACTATGCAGCTAAATAAAATATGACATTTTTGTCTAAAATGTACTTCTGCTGCATAATAGTATATGCATGCAGGACTTAAATCCTCAACTACTTTGAATAATATTGAGTGCAGTATACAGTACATTCAGAAAAACAAATCAATTACGTGGTTCAAATTCTTTAGAAGGAATGGAAGATTGTCAATTCACAGAGGAAACCATACCTTAGTTCAATAAAATTACCCCTGAAACAATGCCACCTTTGAAGAACTGTCCAAGCCCATACAAACACATATTTTGGCACTCTAGCAACAATCAGTTCCACTGAAGAAAGCTGATATAACAAGGAGCATTTCCCAGAGAGGTTTGTAGCACAAGGCAGTCTTCAAACTAAGCGAGACACAAGCAGATGACAAAATGGCTATAAGGAAGCAAGGTTCGTCAGGGTAAGTGCTTTAATTTACTAATAAATTGAAAGATTTATTTATTTATTTTATTTTATTTATTTATAGCATTTGTAGAGCGCTACTGTAACCCTACGGGCATCCTGGCGCTGTGTACATATTGCTGAAAATACTATGCAACAGAGGAGGGGGGAGTATAAAGTTCTGGTGAAATTAGGATTTGGGGAAAAGCCATGTTTTCACCTTTTTACGGAAAGCCATCAGTTCGTCTGTTTTCCTGATGTCGATAGGCAATTTGTTCCACAGATGGGCTGCGGCTAAGCTGAAAGCTCTGCCGCCATAAGTGGCTTTCCTGATTCTGGGCATGCTTATCAGGTTGGAAGATGAGGAACGGAGGGACCGTGTGGGTATATACCATTTGAATTTCTTTTGAAGTGGTCGGGGGCCCATTCCGTGTACTGCCCTAAAGACAATGCAGAGGGATTTAAAGCAGATCCTTTGATGTACAGGTAGCCAGTGAAGATCGGCTAGAGCGAGGGTGGTAGAGGATCTTCGCTCTCGGGAGAGTGCCAGCTTCGCTGCTGCCGCCTGGATGCTTTGCAGTCTGGAGATCAAATAGGCCGGGGATTCCAGAAGCAGAGCATTACAGTAGTCCAGGCGGCTGAGAATGGTGCTCCTAACTATGGTGGTTCTGACCTGCGCTGGTAAGAGGGGTAGCAGCTTTCGCAGTCCTCTCATCAAGGCGAAGCAGCTACTCATCTGCTTGTTGACATTGGTCTCTAAGCTCAGACGGTCGTTAAAGCTGACTCCGAGATTCTTCACTGATTTCACTGGGGCTAATGACTCCCCCAAGTCCATGGGCCAAAAATCGGTGGGTAGACTTCTGGTAATTCTGCCAACTGCGCAGTGCATTATTTCCGTTTTATCACTATTAAATTGTAGTGAGTTCTGGTTTAGCCAGAGTGTCATTTCTGCCATACAGGTATGGAAAGCCGTGAGTGGGTTGGCCTGGGCACCATCAAGGGAGATCATCAGCTGCGTGTCATCCGCATAGTTGATCACGCTAATACCATGGGCCTTGATAATGCCCAACAGGGGTTGCATATATATATTAAAAAGTATCGGGCTGATTGCGGACCCTTGTGGGACGCCATGTGGGACTTTGATAAATTCCGACTGATATGGGGGGATGGCTACTGCCTGCCATCTGTCTTTTAAATAGGAGTGAAACCAATCAAGCGCCACTCCCCCGATTCCAATGTTTTTTAGTCTTGTCAGCAGGATGTCGTGGCTCACCGTATCGAAAGCGGCGGACAGGTCCAGCAGAATCAGGATTGCTGATTCCCCCCTGTCCGCCCTCATTCGCAGGTCATCCAGAACTGTCAGCAGAGCTGACTCGGTTCCATGAGCTGGTCTGAAACGATGACTAATGTTCTACTTCAGGTTTTTGTTCGTTTGGGGTGTGGTTATCATTATCTGGACGCCATATTGGTTTGAGAAAGATAGACCAGACACTCACCTTTTCAGCTTTCATTATAGTTATATAGAACATTATGTCAATCTGCTTTCAGTATTAAATACATGAAATCAATATTCAAAATAAAAATCTTCTGAATGACTAAAGGTAAGGATCCACAAATGTACCTAATGCCTATGTCCATCTACCTTGATTGGCACCTGTGATGAATCCTCTCCTACTCTACTTACAAACAATGAATACTGTGTTGATGATCCTGATGTGTTTTGTCAATTGTAATTCCGAACAGGCCTTTTTATCTGTATCAATGGAGTGGAGGCCTTCGGGCCCACTCGGGCAAAGCGATCGTCCCAAGCATAGGAATCCTTTAGGTGAGATCAGCCTTGTGTCTTTCTGATCACTGTTCAGTGTGGCTGTTGATAGCAAGGTACAGAATGCTCTCACCTCGTGGTGCCACTGTTGTGGGTACTCCAGGCTAGAGACTATACCATGCTGTGAGGAGTTTCAAAACTATTGTTTGCTAAAACTATTTTTTTTTTGTGTTTTTTTTTTTAATTAAATAGTTTTAGCAAACACTGCCGGTTGCAGCAACCCGGACTCTGACACTCTGCTCTGTGGGGGCCGGGGAGTTCCAGTGATTGTCAAAGTGGAGATGCAGGGGCCTAAGAGGTGAAATACAACAAAGCTTTATTAACATGTGAATGGTCTTTTAAAGACCTGTGAAGTACTCGGGTGCGGTTGTGTGCGCGCGCTAGGAAGCTGTCTCAGTGCGGCTGTGTGTGCGTGCTGGGAAGCTGTCTCAGCCGGGCTGAGGGCTGACACACACAAGGGGTGAGATGACAGAGGGTGACAGAAGGAAGGAGAGGGAGATAGAGGCAGAGAGGGAGGCAGAGACAGAGGGAGAGAGACAGAGGGAGAGAGACGGAGGGTGACAGTGGGAAGGAGGGGGAGAGAGACAGAGGGTGACAGAGGGAAGGAGGGGGAGAGAGACAGAGGGTGACAGAGGGTAAGAGGGGGAGAGAGACAGAGGGTGACAGAGGGGGAGAGAGACAGAGGGGGAGAGAGACAGAGGGTGACCGAGGGGGAGAGAGACAGAGGGTGACAGAGGGAAGGAGGGTGAGAGAGACAGAGGGTGACAGAGAGAAGGAGGGGGAGAGAGACATAGGGTGACAGAGGGAAGGAGAGGGAGAGAGACAGAGGGTGACAGAGGGAAGGAGGGGGAGAGAGACAGAGGGTGACAGAGGGAAGGAGGGGGAGAGAGACAGAGGGTGACAGAGAGAAGGAGGGTGAGAGAGACAGAGGGTGACAGAGGGAAGGAGGGGGAGAGAGGGAGAGAGACAGGGAGAGATGGAGGGAGACAGAGGGAGGGAGGGAGATGGACAGAGAGAGAGAGAGACGGACGGAGGGAGAGAGACGGACGGAGGGAGAGAGATGGAGGGAGAGAGACGGACGGAGAGGGAGGGAGGGAGGGAGAGAGGGAGAGGGAGGGAGGGAGGGAGAGAGACGGACGGAGGGAGGGAGAGAGACGGACGGAGGGAGAGAGACGGACGGAGGGAGAGAGACGGACAGAGGGAGAGAGACGGACAGAGGGAGAGAGACGGACAGAGGGAGAGAGACGGACAGAGGGAGAGAGAGAGGGAGAGAGACGGACAGAGGGAGAGAGGGAGAGAGAGAGAGAGAGAGAGAGAGAGAGAGAGAGAGAGAGAGAGAGACGGAGAGGGAGAGAGAGAGAGCGAGAGAGACATGTGGGAGAGAGAGAGCGAGAGAGAGAGAGAGAGAGACATGTGGGAGAGGGAGAGGGAGAGAGACATGTGGGGGAAGGGAGGGAGAGAGGGAGAGGAAGAGAGGGAGAGGGGGAGAGGGGGAGAGAGGGAGAGAGAGAGAGAGGGAGAGAGAGAGAGAGGGAGAGAGGGAGAGAGGGAGTCTCGGTGGACGAAGACGTCTGCTGCAGGGACCTGTGTTCAACCTCATGGTCACCATTCTTTTTGCTTTCTTTAGACCCGCCCCTCCCCCTCTGACCCCGCCCCCACTGGTGCGGCCCTCGGCCACAAACCACACTGTAAATTTGGCCCCCCGAGAGAAAGTTTGTGAGTACCCATGGTGTACAGTATAGTGGAGTGGCATGTCACAGCGGCGTGTCATACAGTGTTGTATAGTGGAGTAGATTGGCGTAAAGTGGAGGGTCACAGAGTAGTAGAGTGGTGTAAAGGGGAGTGGCGTAGAATGGAGTGGCATGGAGTGGAGTGGCTTAGAATGGAGTAGAGGGGAGTAGTGTCTCAGAGTACAGTGGAGTAAAGTAGCATGTAGTGGCATAGGGGGAGTAAGGGGGAGTTACGTAGAGAGTTGTAGAGTGTCGTACAGTGTCATAGACTGGTATAGAGTGGAGTACAGTACAGAGTTTCGTAGAGTGGTCTACAGTAGAGTGGAGTGCCGTAGAGTGGAGTGATGTATCATATACAGTACAGTGGAGTAGCAGAGTTGAGTGTGGTACAGTTGAATATCGTACAGTGGAATGTCGTACAGTGGAGTGTCGTCAACTGGAGTCTCAGGGAGTGAAGTGTCATGGAGTTGACTGCGGTCTAGTACAGTGTCGTAGAGTGGCATAGAGTGGAGTTCCGTGGGTATAGTGTCATAGAGTGGAGTGTTGTGGAGAGGAAGGTTTTACAGCAGAGTGGAGCAGAGTGGAGCAGAGTGTCGTACAGTGTAGTGTTATACAGTGGAGTATCAGAGTAGCGTGCAGTACAATGGAGCCTTCTAGAGTAAAGTGATATGTAGTAGAATGCAGTAGAGTGTCATACAGTGGAGTGGTGTGTCATTGAGTGCAGTGTCATCGAGCACAGTGTCAGAGTGGCATAGAGTGGAGAAGAGTGGAGAAGCACAAAGTTGAGTAGGGCGGAGTAGAGCGGAGTGTCAGAGTAGAGTGGATGAGAGTATTGTAGAGTGGAGTGCTCTATCATACATCATGGGGTATTGTTGAGAGGAGTGAGGTGGCCTGTTGTAGAGTGTTATTCAGTGTAGTAGAGTGGTGTATGGTAGAGGGGCATAGAGTGTCGGAGAGAGGAGTGGCATTGAGTATAATGTCAGAGTGTAGTAGAGTGGACTGGAATAGCGTGTCTTACAGTCTAGTGGCACAGAGTGGGGCAGAGTGCAGTGAAGTAGCGGTGTAGGGTGGAGTAGTGTGTCATAGGGTAGAGTGAAGTGAGGTGGAGTGGCATAACAGGGAGTTAGATAGAGTGTCATAGAGTAGAGTCGTGCAATGGCATAGAGTGGAGTAGAGTATTGTACAGTGGAGTGTAAGGGCATAGATTTGCGTAGAGTGTAATAGAGTGTCGTAGAGTGGAGCAGCCTAAAGGAAAGTGTCATACAGTGGGGTAAAGTGCCGTTCAGTGGAATAGAGTTGAGTGAAGTGGTGTAGAGTGTAGTAAATTGCCATAGAGTGGATTGGTGCGTCATACAGTAGAGTGGCGTGCGGTGCTGCAGAGTGGAGTGGCATAGCATAGGGTGAAGTAAAGTGTCATAGAATGGAGTGGTGTGTTGTATAGTGGAGTAGTGTGGCGTGTTGTACAGTGTCCGAAAGAGTCAGAGTGGAGTTGAGAGCCATAGAGTGGAGTAGAGTATTGTAGAGTGGAGTGGCATAGAATAGAGGAGAGTTTGATAGACTGTGGTATAGTGGAGAGGGATACAATGTTGTAGAGTCAAGTTGCTTACAGTGGCATAAAGTAGTGGCATAAAGTGGAGTAGAGTGGAGTACTGTGTCATAGATTAGAGTGGAGTAAATTGGGGAAGAGTGGCTTAAACTGAGTTGAGTAGAGTTTTGTAGTGTGGCAGAGAATGGCATGGAGTAAAGTGGCATGATGTAGAGTACAGTGGAGTGACATCGGAAGGACTGGTATAGAGTAGAGAGGAGTGACAGATTGAAATAAAATAGAGTGGAGTGGTATGGAGTCGACTGGTGTAGAATGGATTGGCATAGAATGGAATGGCGTATAGAGTGGCATAGAGTGGATTGATAAAGAGCGGAATAACGTAGAGTGGAATGGCATAGAGTATTAAACTATAGATTGTTATTGCCTACATTGTCGTGACGTAGAGTGTCATGACGTAGAGTGTTCTGATGTACAGTGTGGTGGCTTTCAGTCTCAGCATAGAGTGGAGTGGCGTTGAGTCAAGTGGGGTATAGTAGAGTGTCGTAGAGTGACAGAGTGGCATAGAGTGGAGTACAGTGCCAGAGAGTGGAGGAGCGTAGAGTGTCATATAGTTGTGTATAGTGGGGTGGTGTAGAGTTCAGTGGGGTGCAATAGAGGGGACAACATGTCAGAGTTGAGTGGCATAAATTGGAATGGGTCCTCGAGTGGAGAGAAAGGTCTTTCAAAGTGAAGAGTAGTGTGCTATGCATCTTAGAGTGGAGGGGCGTAGAGTGAAGTGGAATATTGTAAAATGAAGTGGCGTAGAGTGCAGTGGTGTGTTGTAGAGTGCAATAGTGTAAAGTGGAGTGGTGTATTTTACAGTAGAGTGGAGTGGTGTGTCGTAGAGTGGAGTGGCATGTAGTAGAGTGGAGTGGCAGGCCATCAAGTGGAGTGGCATGGAGTGTCATATAGTGTTGTGTAGTTCCTACTAATCCGTAGGACCTGCACGTTTGTTGGACAACAAACTTTGGGTGAGGTGCCTAGACTGCTTCCGAGCACCCCAGCAGGATATGTTGACCTAAAGACCAGTTAGCTCACATTGCCACCATAAGCCCCCGTAAACTTATCAGGGAGCGAATGGTTTCTGGCAACCACTGAACATGACAACACTGACCGCTCGGGGATCGTGGAAACCGATCAGAACCTTTTGCTCAGTCACTCATGCTTACTTATAAATATACAGAGAATAGAGTGGGACGATTTCAATATATTTATTGAACCAATGTTATTGTATGGAATACATGAGCTGCGATAATCAATAGACAGAAGCAGATTAAAGTAATTACAAGCACCAAAAGAGCGAATAGTAGATATAGTTCTACCATTGTGCTAAAACAGTGTATATATGCAGGTCTATAAACAAGGCAGTCATCAGGTGTACTCCTACTATGCAACCCTACACTGAGTGTACCTAGAGTGTGTGTAGGTGTGAAGCCAAGAATCCCCCTAAGGGACGATGCAACCCCATTACCTGGCAGAAGAGAATGTAGGACCCAGTCTTGGTCAAGAACTGGACACCCCTCACGGAGATGTCAGACTGCTGCGTGGTGAGGTCTCAGCATGCAGAAACCCTCGGTGTCAACTGAAGTGCTTCCTCTGCTAATCTTTTGGGATGCTCATTATTTATAATAGAAGGCATCTTTGTGATATGCGTATAGATTAGTGATGTTATGTAGATAGCCCTGTCGCCTTATGGATGAAGATAGAACGACATTTGTACATAATGCATCAAGAGGCCTTGTACATGGTGTTTGAGGCATCATGATAATGGTATGCGAAGCTAGCTGTGTAAATAAAATAGTTTCAGTGAAACTAATCCAACATTGTCACGCACGCAAATATGTGCAAAAGGTCACAGCAGAAATGTTCCTGTGCAAAATTAGGACTATGTAAGAAAAATGTGTACCTCCGTTACTTGGGCCTAATCCGGGCACATAACACAGACTCGTAAAAGCAAGCTTCCCTTTAAAATATTCAGAAAAGCCTTTAAAAGTCATTATACCATTTGAAATCCCAGGCACTCAGAAAGCCATGGTGCCTGGAGAAATGAAGCGAAAACTGTTTATTCGTTTTGTTGAAAAACAGGCCAAATACTTCCCATCACACGGAAAAAGCCAATAGTTTATGTGTTCCGAGTGATAGTCGCCACATTGCTATCGCAGGCAACCGCAGACGACGTTGCCAGGAGCACACCTCATATCCGGTTTATAGCACAAAGGTCATGTCATCCAGTTCCTACAGCAGCCACTGAGGGAGGGACTGCAGCATGTGAGCATATCGTATAGCCAGTATCCAGTTCACTAGGAGCCAAAGCATCCCAGGGTGCCTCGAAGAATGCATTTATCAGCAATGGAATATGCTGGTGACAACAATACCCATGGGACTTTTAAGGTGTCCATCAGTAGTTCAATGTCCAATGGCATGACCAATTGTGATCCGAGGCATAGATCTAATATGCATTTGCTACAAAGTAGGTAGCAGAATACGGGTTGTACGCAGTGGAGCCAAACATGCCTGAAATACAAGAACCAGCGCTTATTCAGTTGTCGAAGCGGAGGTGTGCTGACGCAGCGTATCATGTGCTCATGGCCAATGTAGCACAGCCAGTGCTATCTCCATTCCAGGTTGACTGGGACGTCCCCTGCAGAGCAGACAAATTAAAATCAGGAATAGCAGGACAAGCAGGAGACCTCCAACAACGCTTCCCAACACGGAGTCCATAAAAGATGGTAGGACTCCAAAAATCGTCTGAAAGATGCTAAGTAGTCCAGAGTCAACACATTTTTAAAAAAAGTGCACTATTCCCTTCGTATAAGATATATTAAAGATATGGTGTACCAGTTACCCAAAATGCAGCGGGAAGTTAGTGTGGAGTAGCGTCTGTATCTCGGACGAAGACCTTGCAACCTGGAGATCAAGCGTCTCTCTGGCTGATGTTAAGGCCACATCTTTTTGAAAAAGCATGGCTTTCAGTTTGCTTAGAGATTCATAGTGTATGTTAGAAACATTTATCGAAGGCCATAGCGTTGCCTCCTTATCTGTGCGGGCAGGTGGAAACAGTACTTGTGTGCAACAAGTGACTATGGAATTAACTGTTACCAGATAAGCGATGCCTGGCTCCATTCCACAGTAACCTTGATCATTCAGCATCAAATAGGTCCCATTCGAGAGTAGCTTGAAAACAGGATGAATCATGGCAGCTGGAGAATCCTTCGGCTAACAGGACAAGTTTGAAACTGAAGCATTGCATGCCCCATGAAGTGAAATGTCCTTGCACACTAAGAATCCGCTTAAAGCATCCTCACAGTTGGAGCCACTAAGGAAAACGTCTGTGTATCCATTCCTGCATCTAAACCTGAATAGTCATTCCCAGCATTCATGCACATAACCTTCCCCAAGTGCTTCATATCTGCCTACTTGTTGGTACTGTAGACAATATTGGAGTTGGAAAGTCGTGACAGGTAGGGTGATGTAACCATGGATTATCCAGTATGTGGATGGCGTCTCAGCCACGCTGAAAGGTAATTGGTCTAACTTTTCAATGTGCAACATGGTATATTTCGCATCTCTTCATGCCATTACAATCTGTCTTGCCTATAGATCATATACAGACAACAGACTCATACTATTGATGTAATGCCAAGGCACGTGGCCAGAGCTTAATGGTTGCAACATCTAGTATAGGATTACAATGGATCGCAGTTCTGATTGTCCATGTTGTTAAATAGACATATTGTGCTGTTTTATGTCAATTGCAGAAGATACTATGTCGCCCAGTGAATAAATTATGGATGTTAATGTGGTCCTACCGTTGTCAACCACGGCCAAAACCTTTTCTAAATTAACCATGTTGATCTCTCGCAGCCTCTCAGCAGCTTCCTGCTCAGAAATCTTCAACAGCTCATTGTATATGCCATACACAAAGCGCTTTTGATGTGGGTTCTGGGGACCTAACCAGAAATCCCTGAAATCAGAAAGAAAGGACAAGCGTTGCTTCACCTGAGAAAATGTTGAGGTTTTTAGCCAATCAAGGCACAACTTCCCAAACTATATGATGTCACCACCACGAGTGTTCTGATTGTACATATCGCTGATCAGGCCAATTGATTCTAAACCCTTCGGTATTGCTCAGGAATCTAGATTTGCACCCATTTGCGTCACCAGGCCAAACCAACCATCCCTTCCAATTGGGATCTGATAAATTAATAGAAACATATCGTATCTAGTGTATCCCCACTGTATTGTGAATAATGCTGCCAGTTCCCAAAGCGTAAGAATGCAGGAATACGAGGTGTTTAAATCCATCATCTTGGCTATTCAAAGACAGGAAGTTTGTTGCACTGTTTTATTCAGGAAAAATATTTGATGTGGTAGGAGGCATGCTCTGAATAAGGCCTCTGTTCCCTGAACCTGCCAAACTTTTGTCCTACAGACAGATTTTGTGTCTATGGTATCTTTCCAAGAGTCAAAACCCCGTACAGACAGTTGGGAAATAAAGGAAGCAGAGTATATCAGCTTGGCGTTTGTAAGCATATTATTCTTTGCAGGTGTTGGTGTAAGACTATAGTAGTAAGAGGCTGGGTCCTCCTTGTCAAAACCAGAAAATAAGCAAACTTTTGTGCAAATGTTTTTGAACTACTTTTGGTGGTGTTGGACAGTCTTCCTATTGAGTGTAAATAACCAGCACATGGAATACTAGCTTTGTGTAAGAAATTGTGACCATAATGTTAATAGCAGAACATATCACCAAAATTAGATGTACCCTATTACAAGTCATCATTAGAAAATGCAGATGATTGTTCTAAATCTGCAAGCTAATTATGCACAGTTTCAATGCCCCAATCATCAGAGAAAGTACTGGAGGTGATATCATTTAAGGATATTTTAACCACATACGGTATTTGTACAAGTTCAGTAAGATCATACACATCATAGGATCCTCTGCCCCACACTATTCCTTCCAGAACTGGAACGGATGTAATGTTCACCAGGGACAGGGGAAATCGCCTTTGGTTATTAAAGCTTCCATCTGAACTTCCTGATCGGTAGTGAGAGGAGTGCAGCAGCTACCCAGTTGCCAACATGGACTACAATTGAGAATCGGCCACATAGTGTGGTTTGATCAGATCAATGGAGCCAAACCTTTTGTCTCTGCAGTCGGCTGAGGCAGAAGAAGGACAGTTCTGGTACCTTAGACAGCCAGGACAGGTAGGATGTCCCAACATTTTTCTTGTCCACTATCTTTTTCCTGACCAAGTCCTCAATCTTCGGGACCGAGGCAGCTCGTGCTGTTATGACCTTTACTTCTCCAGTATTGGTGCATTTTACTTGGACGTTGCTTTGTGTGCCCCGGAATTCATTGAGTTCCTGTAAAACAGACAAACTTTCATTGATGTCAAATGGTGTTTCCACCACCATTGTGCTGACATTATCACACCAAAGAGGATTTCGTATGGAGTACAAACCCCAGGGATTTTCTTGACATGTTATTGAGTGCCCTCTGGACCCTATTTAGGTGATTGACCCAACTGCGACCGGAGCATAATATCCTTGCTGTCAAGTACTGCTTTAAGTCTTGGTTTTTCCTCTTAACTATCAAATTTTCATCGGGATTATAGGGGGAGGAGTACCGCAAGCCCAGACCCAAATTTCCCCTGGCTTCTTTGTAAGCCAGAGAGCTAAACGCCAGCCCCTGGTTGGAATGTAGTGTCAATAAACAATTTCCCTCTGGGTTACCTCACAAACCAATTTTTATCAATATCCTGATTTCAATCGTTCATCCAAGAACTTAGCTAATATCACCAAGATAAAACCTCAAAAATTGTATAAAATCAGATGTTTGCTTTATTGGTACCACTTCGTATTAGTTCAAAGCAGTACATTCATGCATTCAATTTTATATGACTCACAGATATACAATATCATAAAATACACAGCCCCAATATTCTTATAAACAATAAAAACTATAAATGGTTAAAAACAATTTAAACATTAATAAACCCAACATTTATACGAAACGGGAAACTACATTAGACAATTGATTTTGTCATTCAAAAACACCAATCACAAGTAAATCATCGATTGAACAAAACCCCTTTAAAATAAGGTTCTTTATACTTATTTCAGAATTCCAATCAGTGTATAGATGATCTAGTGTACAGATTGCATCAACGCGTTTTGGTGGATTCTCAACATTCTAGACCACCTTCTTCAGGAAAAAAAATCAATTCTCCCACCAACGTTACACTATGCAAACAATATTCAAAACATAAACCATACATCTGATTAATACGGTCTACTCACAACACAATGCAATACATTATAATACCCCCTTAAGCCTTCTGATGAATGATCCTATCTTGGTGATATTTAAAGTTCTTAACAGATATTCCACTCGTATGCTACTTAGCCAAAAAACATTCATCCTTTCATCCTGTATAAACAAAGTATATAAGTGTGCCCCACCAGTGCACATCATAATTATTATTTTTTTTTAAATCAATTTAATTAGTGACTGAAACATCCACCCTCCTTTGTCCCTGAAGGTCCTGTGCATATACGTCTGGAATAGTACGATAAAACTGAACTTGGAAGATAAAAAAATATTTTTTATGAATGTATAATTCTTCAATTCTTATGGAGGAACGTTTCTATGGTTAATCTGTGTTAGTATTCAAGGTACCTGAAATCTTTTTCTCTCTATTTTCTTGTCGATCTTTCAGTGGGATTTACAGTCTCCACTCTTCAATCCACTTAATGTTGATTTGTAGATATTCCAAACTGATTAGGCCCAACCGGTGCCTAGAGAAAGAGACACAGATCCCTGGCAGCTAAGGCTATCCTAATATTAGGAACAATAAAGTTTTTATTCAATAAATGTGCTCTATCTTGATTTGTTACCTATAATCTATAAATAAACCTTGTGGAGTCTCAAGTGGGAAAGGCAGTCTCTACTCCTTAGGGATATGGGAATTTAAAAGGCCATTAGGATAGGTCCAACATATACCTAGAGAAAGAGGCACAAATCATTGCCAATTGTAGCAAGTGCTCATATGATATTAAGCGCTGCATTATGGTTAAATGACTCATTTTATTGCTATTGTTAGTCTATCTAGGCAGAACAATCTCCAAGGAGTCAAGTTTGACTTCCCTGAGTTACCCAGAGAGGATTTCTCATAATCCATAATCCATGTAAGCTTTATGCATCTGTTGGATGCCTCCAACTAACCGCCTGTACATGAATTTAAACAGGAGCGCATGCATTATGCTCCCCGTGCCTACTTCGGGCCAGCCATTATGTAAAATGCGCGATTCAACATGTTGCTTTTAAGCGCGAGTGACCCATCAGTCCAATGGCAAACCCACGAGATTGCTAATGCTCAAGTACAGAGTATGTTTTCATAGTGTAACTTGGTGCGAGATATCGATTTTTTCCTGAAGGTGGTCAGGAATTTGAAGGATCCACCGAAATGCGTCGATGCAATCTCCACATTAGATCATCTAAACATTGATTGGAATTCTGAAATAAGTATGATCCAAATAAACAACCGCTAGAGGTTTGTCTGAAGTCAATAGAGGTGTTTGTGGAGGATGTGCTATGGGGGAACCCTTCATCTGCTGGCAGATGTCACGTTTAAGGATAAAGTCCTTGGTCGGTTTCCTAAGACTAGATCACCAACAGCGTTGCTTCAGTAATGAAACTGTAGCAGTGACCCCTGTGTGGGCTGAACCCAGACTCTCAAATGCAGCTAGTATTAAAGCTAATCTGAGATCAGAGTTTAGTATGATTCTATCACCCCACTCCTGGAATCTGAACATTCAGAATGTTTAGTGCATCTTACTTGTAGGAGTACTTGAGTGGAAAGCCTTTCGGCAGGTGTGTGCCATTGCGAGCCGCATTGACAGCCACCATGATGTCTCTGTCTAATCTTATACTAGAACAAGTGATTGCAGCAACGGCAGCAGTGCGTTCTGCTGCCTTAGCGGCTTCATCAGCCTTGAAATTCCCTGCAACATGAACGCCAACAAGTTGATGACTCAATGTGTGGATAGCATGAGCCCTTGGCAAGAATTCTTTCAGCTTTGCCACCTGTTCCCAAAGCAACTTGTGCTTGATTGTGCAACCGTTGGAATCTCGAAATCCATTCTGTCCCCAATAGCGAAGATATTCATTATGGGACTGGGCACAGTAATATGAATCATTCACTATAAGTGTGGGGAATCCATGATCCGTACTTTATAGTGCCAGAATTAGGGCTTTGAGTTCTGACAGCTATGTTGTATTGTCTACTAGGGACTGCATGTGTGTTTTTTTCAGGACAGAACTTTCCGGCATGCATGCACCCTTTCACAATTGCGCACGCAGCGGAATATTGGTGTTGTGTCCCTACAGCGGGATGAGCAGATCCATCAGTATAAATGATGTTATTATATTGATCTAGAGGCATTATTTCATTCTGCAGAGGATAGTCTTGTTTGTACTGCAGGAAGGCTTGCGTTTGTAGTGTAGAATCGAATCAATAGTCTACATCTGTTGCAGTGAGAGAGTTAGCCCCTTGAATCCATTGTGGATGTAATGCTTGCTTTAGTAACAGCCTCTATGGTCGGTAATGTGGTAACAACAACTATTCGCTTACCCTGAGCTAATGCTCTCTCTCTCTCACTACAGCAGTCTGTACCGCTGTGAAAATTTTCTCAGTGGGTGCAAAACGCATTTCAGAGTTTGTGTACAAATGTGATTTGTATGCAATGGGTAATGTAACACCTTCATTGAAAGTGATATAGGTGTAGCCGGTGGGTCCAGCGACTACGTGGATCAGCCGGTTGTGTTTACACATGTATGCAAATGTTTGAAAGCTATCATGTCAGCTTGCACGGAACGTAAAATGTTTGTATGTTCCTGTGTCCAATAGTTGATTGAAAAATCAGTTCTAATTAAATCGTTCTGCGTAATACAAAATGTATGTTCTGCCAAAATGTAAGAATCCTAAAATGAATTGTAGTCTTTTCAGAGTCGTCTGAGGTTGGAGCAATGTGCATTTTTCTAAAAAAAATGTGCTGCCAGTCTGTTGCCTTCACTTGACAACTTGTATCCCAGAAACATGATATTGGGATGGGCAATTTTTGATTTTTTGAAAATAAATTTGTAGCCCAAGTGAGCAAATCACAGAATTATACGGTCTACTCTGGCCAAGTGTTACATTAATTCATCATCCGCCAGATAAATATCATCTACATAGGACAATGCCTCCTAATCAAAATTTTGAAGTAAGTCTGTCACTCTGGCTGAAATAAGCCCAGGGCTATTCTTATACCCCTGAGGTAAACTGCAAAATTGACGTTCCGAATCTAGTGTTGAAAACGAAGTAAAATATATGCTTTCAGGTGCTATATTCTAGCAGAAGAATCCATTTGAGATATTTAGTGTTTTGTATCAGTGCAGCACTATGTGCAATTTGTACTGCAAATGTGCGTGTGAAAGTCTGCAATCTAATACTAGCCAATATGAATTGCCTGGTTTCATTACGAGAAACAAGAGATTATTCATGGACGAGGTGCAATTTTCTATTTCACCCTGGTATTCAAGTTCTAGAAATTCCCTAACTTGTTTTTTAGCTTCATGTTTAATTGGGTACTTTCTCTGCGGTTGAGGAGTTCATTTTAATGGGATCTCGTGATGAGGGGACTCCTCATCCCACCCAACATGATTTGGCATAGTGCAGGAACTAGTGCTAATGCCCACTCCTTGGCATATGACTGTTTAATAGATTCTGGAACTAGGTCCGAGAACACAGATAAAAATACAATTTTTCTCCATTGGGCACTCCATTACGGAATCAAGTGGCCAGTCTTTTTCAGACAAAAGAATATCGTAACCATATATCGAGTTCTCCCTAAAGAGAGCCTTGATTTTCCTGAGCATGTTCCCCTCCAACTGGAGGGCTATTTTGTATAAACGAAGGGGGACCCTTACCCTTGTATCAGGTGTTTCCACCATGATATGCTCACTCAGCGCTACTACCACCAGATAATCCATCAGGTTCCAGCAAGCTATCATGAATTCTGCTGCGCTGTCCAGTATTGTCACTGCCCAGTCCCCATTCAAAGTCTGAGTCCTCAGTAGCCTAGGCAGGTCATATTTTAATCACAGAAACCTTTTTTTAATTGAGGTTTAGGAGTCTTTTGTTTGTCCTCTTTCTTAAGGATGTAGTCTGAAGTGCTATGTGCTTTCCTTTTCAGCTTTACACGCTCTTCCAATCTGTGCTCTGACCATCCACCTCTCTCGAAGGTGTATAGGATGAATCCTGAAAGGAACGAGAGGAACGTGTATCAGTATCCTGATACCTGTCAGGTTTTTTAATATTATCACGGTTTCTCAGATTGTATTTCTTTTCAGTGGTTTCCTGGCAGGGCCGGACTGGGAACCGAAACTGGCCCTGGCAAACTGCTCAGCCGGCCCCCTTGGGGGGCTAAGGGGGTGTGACCGAGCTGTTTGCAAGGGCCGGTTTCAGCGATTTTACCGGGGGATGATATTGCAGGCCCCCGGTAACAAAAACGGCCCCCCAGGGTGCCCAAAAGCGGCCCCCACCCTAGCGGCCCACAGGGTAAACGCCCGGTGCCCGCTATGGCCAGTTCGGCCCTGTTTCCTGGTGAGGAGAGCCACCCTGGGACTGTGTCTTGTTTAGTTTATTTTTTTGTGTATTGATCCAGTTCTTCCTAAAAGAATTGGATGCTTGCTTAGAGTTATCTTTTTCAAAATTACTCTTAACCTGTGGTTTCCCAGGTTCACTCCCAAATGATCTCTACCTAGCGTAGCATAGGTATCTTTGATTATCGCTCCTGCTAGGCTAATGCAGCCGAATCCCCTTTTATGTTACTCAACATAATGGTGGATACTGCAGCTAAATTGCCTATCATTTTCATCCCTAAATCCAGGGAAGGTGCTGCCCCATACTCATTCATAAGCTGTTTCTATATATCAGGTAAGATAGCCAAGCCAATAAAGGAGTACAATGAGTTCTGGTGTAAATGGCAGCCAAAACTGTGCCCCAAGTTGCACAATCTTCCACCGGGGAAGTCATCCCTATTGGCAAGCAAATTGTCAATATTCTGTGTTTTTCCTGCAGGCCCGTATGGGGAAAATTGCTTCAAGCTGGCTTGTTTTTGTGCTGTCAAGAACGGAATTTGCTCCCGACTGGTGGGAGTCTTTCCCATTACAGCATTCAGTGTTTGTGGGCTGATACCCATAGTAGTCAATCGAGGTTGTGCAGCCTGAGCAGTCCATGCAGGGTTAACTGGGAGTGTTCGCATTATGAACTGGATGAGATTTCTGTAAATTTCTACTAGATCTGCGTATAATTCTGTTAATTCTGTTGCATAGAAATTAACAATATTAGGATAAGGTGCATAAGCAGCTAGGACCGGCCAAGTTGATCCTTCATTACTGAACCAACAGTCTCACAGTTTCTATGGTGTGTGGGAGGGTGCCTTTAAACCAATTTATGTGTTCTTGGTAAGTTAAAAGACTTTCTCTGTCCACATATGGAAAGTATTCCATGGTGTTTCATCTTCAATGTAAGTGTGAAAAAAATTGTGCGATCATTCGCAGCCAGGAATGTAACCCACGAGTAGAATACCTCTGTTCTGAATGCTTTGTGTGCCTCAACCATGAAGGTAACATCTCCACCCATTGCCGGGAGAACATATTGTAGTAATTTCATAGTTACAGCATGTCTGCAATTTTCTGTAATATTTAGAGTGACTACTTCGACTCCATTATTATCTCAGTTTACGGACATTGTTTTGGAAGAAACAGGAAATTAAGTAAACAAATTTATGGAGATAGGGTAAGCAAAATGTGGGAAAATTTTTATTCTACAAGCTTGAATAACCTACATCCAATACATAGGATGAACCTACCTCAGCTGAGGCGATTTCCCGTCCTACCATGGACGTCTCCGATTTGGATGTGAGTAGGGGTCTCTGAGAACAGCACAGCTGAACTACTCTGATAGTCCGTTAAATAAGAATCCAACCAATGTTGGCGGCACCATGTCGTGTAGTACCCACTAATTCGTAGGACCTGCACATTTTTTGGACAACAAACTCTGGACTAGGTGCCTAGACTGCTTCTGAGCACCTCTGCAGGATATTTTAGCCTAGAGAACCGCTAGCTCACAGTGCCACCATAAGCCCACCTAAACTTATCAGGGAGCGAATGGTTTATGGCAACCTCTAAACAGGACAACTCTTTATCTGAATTCTATATAGCACTGGCTAGACCCTTAGGTATCAGAGCGCTTGACATAAGGAACAGTCAGTTGCAAGTTACACATTTTACGTAGGTTACACAATGAGGATCAGAGTTACAGGCTAACATGTTACATTTGTTAAAAGCAATCAAAACTTAGTAATCAGTGAAAAAGGGCAGAGTTACAGAAAATTCATCATGGGAGGGGTAAGGAAGTGAGAAACAGGGAGATGGGGAGAAACTGTGCCCAATGTCCGGCTGGGTAGGTGACGGCCGAGGTGATGAACCAGGGCCGATCTCCTCAATAGCTGAACCAAGCAGCTCCACCGGGCGTCGGACATAATGCTCGAACTCCGCTGTCAGGATAGTGAACAGGTGTGCTCCGAGAGTGTTAGAGTAGCACGGGTGGGTTGGGGGGTGAGAAACCATGGAACAGGAATACAAGGAACAGAGACAAGAATTGCTAGCGAATAGCATAAAAGGACACCTGATGAAACCACAATAACACAATAGTATGCATTGCTAGTGTGTAATGGAACAGAGAGGGAAAGGAAAACAGGGGAGAGGAATGCTGATAGAGTCAAGTAAGGTAGGAGGGGGAAAGGCCATCAGGGGGAACCAAGCAGTCAGTGTGAAAGACAAATAAGCCAAGATCCATGAATAACAATGTCCGAAGTCCGGTTGGGTAGGTGACGGCTCAGAGGTCCAGACTCCTCTGTAGCTGCTTAGGACAGCTCCACCGGGCAGCGGCCATGGGTAATCGTTCTCCGAGGGAAGTACCAACAGATTTGGTTCCTGCCCATGGGGCATCGTAAGAGTTCCACGGACGATAGCTCTGGCTAGACCCAGAGGTATCAGAGCACCTTACCAGAGGATTACCGGAGAACTCTGACCCCTCAGAGATCGTGGAAACAGATCAGAACCTTTTGCTCAGTCACTCGTGCTTACTTGTGCTCAAAGAAAACAGAGTGGGATGTTTTCAATATATTTATTGAACTAACGTTATTCTTGTATAGAATACATGTGCTGCAATAATTAATAAACAGAAGCAGATGAAAGTGATTACAAGCACCAATAGAGTGAATAGTAGATATACTTCTACTATGGTGCTAAAACTGTATATATGCAGGCATATAAACAAGACAGTAATCAGGCACACTCCTACTATACAACCCTACTCTGAGTGTACCTAGAGTAAGAATCCACCAAGGGATGATCCATCCCCATTACCTGACGGTAGAGAATGTAGGACCCTGCTTGGTCACGAACTGGACACCCCTCACAGAGATGTCAGATAGCTGCGTGGTGAAGTCTCGGAACACAGGGACCCTCGGTATCAGCTGAAGTGCCTCCTCTGCGAATCTTTTGGGATGCTCATTTATAATAGAAAGCATCCTTGTAATGTGCGTATAGATTAGAGATGTTATGAATATGCAGAAAGCCCGGTCACCTCGAGGATGAAGATAGAACGACATTTGTCATTTGGCATTTCTTGCAAGAAATGCACATGTGCGGGCGCCCGTGCATGTGCAGTTTTTACCGCGAACGAGATGGAGAGGAGGAGGCCAGCCGGGGACGCCGCAGGCACCGCAAATAAGGTAAGGTGCTTTTAAACTTATTTTTTAAAGCTATAGCAATTGTTATTATAGGGTGGGTGGGAGGTGGGGGCAGGCCAACTCCGCTCCGCCACGGAGTGTGCGGGGTTTTGCCTACTCCGCGGAACGGAGTTCTCCGCCCACGGTTAGTCATAGAGTGGAGTGATACGTTATAGAGTGGAGTAATATGTCATAGAGTGAAGTGTCATGTCAGAGTGGAGTGTCATGTCGTAGAGTGTTTTTTGAAACAGATGTAGCAGCAAAATGGCTAAAGGCATTTAGATGACGTTTTGCAGGAATAAAGATTAAGGGGTGTGAAAGATTGTTTTTGGTAGTAGATATGAATTGTTTCAGTAGTTTTAAAGTTATAGGGCCTCATTCAAAGGTAAACACACTTTAGTGTAAGTTTAAGATTGTTTGCTAATCACAACGGTATTTTAAGAGCAGCATCTTTACGCCTGCAGTGTTTCTGCAAACAAAAAGATAGGAGGGTCCTATGTAAGCTTTGATTTAGGCTCATACTGCACAAAAACTTAGTGCTTTATTGTGCTGCGGTATACCGTGCTAATATTGCGGTACATGGTGATGACAAAACAGTATATCATTGGGTAATGCAAGTCCTTACAAAATTTAAAGGCATCGATATTGTTTAGACCACATTTACTTTGTATTCTGGGTTTTAAATGTAAATATAGTGTACTACTTTTTAAATAAGTGGATAGGAAGAAATGAGGCAGTTTATACAAGTGTGTAATAGTGAATCACTGACAGAATATCGAAGGTCAGAATAAATCGACCTACAAAAATATCGCAGCAAGAACATCGAAGTCAAGAATATCGACATCCTATCTACATTATGGTAAGTACAAAAATATCGGGAAAAAAATATCGATGTCAAAAATATCGTTATAAATATAGTTTTTTATTTAAGTTAAAAAAATTATGTAAAAAGAGTACATAATACATATAATTAAAATAAACTTAAAATTACAAAAGGTTTAAAAGTTAAGTAATATATATATTGTAAAAAAACAATAAACATACATATTATATATACTTATTAATATGTTTTAATAATAATTTTAATATTTTATAAATTATTTAAAAAACTGATAAATTATAAATACATCTATCCACATAAAACAATAATATAAATAAAAATTTAATAAATATATCTAACTACATTAGCTAAAATAATACAAAAAATATTAGATAGCGGAGGGAATAAAATTACTATTCCAACTCCAAACAGTGCAACGGTAGGGAAAATGTTGGATAGCGTAGGGGTAAAAATAACTATTCCCACCCCACTGAGTGCAACAGTAGGGAAAGTGTTGGATAGCGTATGGGTTAAAATTACTATTCCAACTCCAGTGAGTGTAACAGTGAGGAAAATGTAGGATAGTGTAGGGGTTAATTATAATAAATTACTTTCCACCCTATTCCCCTATAAATCCACAACCTGCTACACATAAAAAATAATGTAATCATCAATTAATAAAAATGAATTACGAATTCATAATACATTAACAATAAATTAAAAAATAAAAATAATAAATTAATTATAATGAATAGAATTATCATTTAATCAATTAATAAAAATTACCATTTAATAATCAAT
Source organism: Triturus cristatus (assembly GCF_964204655.1). Classification (NCBI taxonomy): domain Eukaryota; kingdom Metazoa; phylum Chordata; class Amphibia; order Caudata; family Salamandridae; genus Triturus; species Triturus cristatus. The sequence goes on along the minus strand of NC_140580.1, from coordinate 933,495,105 downwards.
AAATAAAAACATTACTTATAATTAAAATACTTCCCACCCTATTCCCCTATAAACCCACAACCCGCTCTGATACTAAAATGCAAAATGTACTTTACATTTTTTTTTACTAATTTCTAAACATTTAATACTTATATTTAAAAATACATTACAAAAAATGTTAAACATACAAATAAAATACATACTAAAATACAGAACACTAATATAAATATCGATATTATTAACAAAGATATTTTTGCTAACGATATTACTTACTTTGAGATTTCTTACTTCGATATTAAAAAAAAACGATATTACTTACCTTAATGTCGATATTCTGGTCACCGATATTCTTGACATTGATATTCTGTCCCTATGATATTAAAAACTCGATATTATTGTAGGTCGATATTTTGACTGCACACCTGTAATGGTAGGTAAAAGTAGTTTTATTACTTTCTATATGTTTCTTAAAGTTTGCTTATCACCCTGAAGTTATTGTTCTAAAGTACAACAGATGCTCTAAAACTTCAAGAAGTGAATATAATGGCTAGTCTATAGAGCATTGGGAACTCTTGCCACTTTGAGCAGATTTTACAGACAAAGGGCCCAATTCACAACCTGCATTTTGTAGTACGTAAAGTACTACTACTGTAGTACTACTTACTACAAAATGCAACTCACAAACCTACAAATTTAAATCTCCACCTCTCCTATGGGGAGATCCTCACACATGTAAGATTGCTAAATAGAAGTAAATGTTGGAGGGACTCGGGGTGATTGCCTAGAAAAAAGGGGAATACTTACTATTTTGATTGTAGGTGTCCGTTTCTCGTTAAACTATCCTTAGCCCTCCGTAAACCCGCCTATTATATAGTAAGCCCATTGCTAGCCACCAAACTGTACTTATAAGGTTACTGCATCCACAAATTGCCCAAAACAGTAGTATTTGTACTCCAACTCAGACCTGGAGTAAATCAACATCACAAATGGCCAACCACTAGTACTGCAATACCCTCCTCTAAAAAATAAAGGAGGCAGTGACTTAAAATAGAATCCCACATGACAGAACGCTAAAATATGTTACTTTATTCCGTCTTTTTAAAAATATATATACATTTCATTTAATGTTAATAACAATAAATAAATAAAAAATGTAGAATATTTTACAGTTATATATACACACAATAACCCTAATATTAAAAAAGGGGAGGGAACAAGAGGCTACGGGGCAGTCAGGGAGAGCTGGCCTCCAAGTGACATGCAACACAACAAGAAACTACCCTGGCTCGGTGTCAGATTCTTTAAGGAAGATAGAGGCACACTATGTCTATTACCTATGTGGTGTTGGGCATCTCAAAAAATTGTAAGGACTGTCCTCACACACTACCAGGTGTCATGCTTCATCATCGGCAGTCCTTGCTCTTTAAAAAACGTGTTTGATAAAGAGCGGGTCTTCACCTGGAGACAGGGAGGCACTTCTACAACTATGGTGCAGATTCCCATCTGGGTCGGAAAACACTCTGACCGAGCCGGATCCGGAGTGTTTTCCGACCGAGCCGGAGTCCTGCAGTCCGACCGAGCGAGTACGATGTGGCCGTATGCTGCCGGACTCGGTTCGGTCGGACTCCCATAGAAGTCAATGGGAGCCGGTCGTACGATGCGTACATGGGCTCCCATTGACTGAATGGGTACGTCTCGCACAAGGGCGCCCCCTACAGTGGGTACGCGTCAGTGCCATCCGCACCGTACATGCCTGTGTTGGGGGGACCCTTGGGTCTCCCTCTGTGTCCGAGTCGTAGGGCTGCGGGTGACAGGGGGTCCGACGCGGACCCCAAAGGCAACCACCCGGACGTTTTGCGAGCCGGACAATCCGGCTCGCACCGGCTGTCCGACGCATGCATCGTACTGGCTTGGTCGTGAATCGCATCCATTGCACGCCGCGGTTAGCTTACGACCGAGATGTACGGAGTGGTTCAGACCTGGAAACGACTCGGTCGGTGAATTTCACGTAGCTCGCATCGTACTTGCTCGCTTGTACAGCTGTACGAGTTGGGCGGAAAACACGAGTACGGCTCGCAGTTCTTCCGGCCGGATCGCGTTCGGTGCCCTTCCGACCCAGATCGGAATCGGCCCCTAAGTGGGGGCCCGTACTAAGAAAGTGAGTGAGTGATTTAAAAAACGATGCAAATGCTACATGAAAATTTTAAGAAGGTTGACCTTTGTCAAACTCTGAGACTTCAAAACCCTGGATTAGGGGTAGGAATGTCCCATGGGAAGGGAGGATTTGAGGGACCCCTGTAGTCACACTTGCCTCAAGGTGCGTCCCTTGTGATGCTCCTACGATCTGTCCTCGATGCTTCCCCGCTGCACATTCCTACCCCTAATCCGGGGTTTTGAAGTCTCACAGTCAATGTTCCCTCTAATTTGTTTCCTCCATGTGCGGCTGTGCAATGTCTCTGTGCGCTGATACCAAGACTATGTGCGCCAGGAACCAGACCGCGCGTGGGGGTGCAGCACCAAATATCACTCCAAACTTTTGCTTAAAAAAGTGAAAAGACAGTTCATTTCCACACATGCAGCGCCACATGAATGGTCTTAAAGCGGGTTTTCAATTTAGATATACATGCCATGACATGAATTGGTTACACAGGCAAGTACACTGCGGGTTTAGAAAAGCACAGGACTCCAATGGTGGTACCGTAATACGATTTTACTAAAGATCCTCAACTCAAGCACTGTTCATAGGGTGGGGAAAGGTGAGGAGCCTATACAAGATCACATATATACACAATTACATAACAGATTTACAATTTGATGTGCAAGCTACGGAGTAATGTCTGGATATCCCATCAGAGATAGTTTGTGAAATGTGTGACATCCAGGAAAACATGGTGTGGAAGAGGGCCGTTCAAACAAGTCAAGTGCCATCACTGTTAATAGGAGCATGGCTGCGGGCAGATTGTGAGCGTTTTTGAAAGTATTTATGGTAATTGCTGCACCAGTTATGCATGTACAAGTTGCTGCACATGAACACTTTTGCAACGGCACACAATCAGCCCAGCAGCTGCGTACTATTAACAAAAGAATTGCAGAGCCTCAAACACGAAGTGTACTTTCAGAATCCTACGTTTTTAAACAACCAAAAGGCTGAGGAACTTTTTCTTGCTGAATTGTTATGGTGCCTAAGATTACTCCAATATGACCCTTGTATATGTTTTAATATTGTTGTATAAGATGTTTGTAGTGTACTTTTATGGTTTTTATTAACCGAAAAGTGAATATGACTGACTGAGAATCCTGAGTTTGTGCTTCTGAGTAAAACCAGCCTTTACCAGCGCTTTAAAACAAATGAAATGTAAGTGAGAAAGGGCCTATGAAAAGATAAGGGACACTTGTGAGGAGTGGTAGTGAGGGAATCCGAGGAGGTTGTTCTAGGGTGAGTGGGTGGGTATGGGAGGGAAGAAAAGATTGTAGCACCAGGCGCCACCAGCACTAAAGTCAGCCCTGAATAAAGAACATGGCAAGCTGATAAGTTTTGGATAATTTGTGGCAAAATCGTAAGGCTACGGCGGTATTCTTGAATGTTTCATGTTCAAAACAATATTACTTTCAACAAACATCACTCAATTTCATGAAATAATTGTTTACTCATCATTGAAACACTTTAATATGATAAAAAATCCATGTTTTCTATGTTCCAGTCTACCATTTTCCTGACATTTGTTGCCTGAGTTACATCTGTTTGGTTCGGCTCATGATCTGGCTCTTAGAGCCAGGGCCAGATCCAGGTTCAACTCTCCCCAAGGCTATCCCTGTCCCCTAAGAAATGTAGTCTCTTCTATGCCCTAGGATGCTGCAGGACCTGCTGCACCCCAACTTCCAACGCAAGTCTGATGTGAGGAATACACCCCAAAGACAAGGTAACCTCACTCTTCTGTGCTCACTCAAAAACGCGAAAGCTAGTGCTGTGAAGCAGATTCAACAAATCGTAGCTCACCTTCCTTGGAACAATTTCACTCGCCTAACAAACCAACATTTTCATTAGACTACATTAGACTCCGTGCATTTTACACATGATTCGGCATCGTTAACTCCTGGAAATCTTGCCAAGTACCACGCATCAGGCGTCAGACTAATACATTTCAGTGTGGTGGTCCGCATCACTGCACTGAAATGCATTAGTCACGCTTACAGAGCTCCCCGACGCTGTGGTCATAAGGAGCTCCAAGCAGCCTGGCACATGACACTTCATCTGTGTGCACTGCAGAGCTCTGGCTTGGGAACTTGTTGCTATAACGATCACAGGCCATGGTAGTAGTGATCGTGGACTCCCTTTTAAATTGGGCTCACTTTCCCTCTCTCTTTCACGCGGTCGCGCCTGGCCTCATCTCACCTATCTAAGACACAGGTCACAGGGGCGGGGCAGCTGTTTTAAAATATAATCCGAAAGCGGTGGGTCTGGTAGACATGCAGAGCCAACATAAGGGCTTGTATTGCTTTTGGGCATGCTTACATCATGATTGGGACAGGGGGTGGCACCCGGGCTGCATAACCGGATTGTTTTACATTTCCTGTGCTGCACCTGCTGCCCAAACAGGAGCCATGCAACACGCACAAGAGGATGTGGCTGTCCTTAACTCAGCACAGCAAGGGGTTGATTAGCGGTTCAGTGCGCAGTATCTTCCTGTTGGCTGGTGGCGGTCGTTTGGCCAGGCAAAGTGCACTACTTCATGAAATTGCCAGTTACGCCGATCATCCTGAAAAAAGAGAGCTTGGGCTAACTTTAGCCACAGCTGCTGCCGGTCTGCTATAGGACTCCTGCCAAGCCCAGCTGGATGCAGAACGTGGGGACAAGCAATTTCTAAGCAGGAGAACAGTGGCCCGCACTCGGCAGAGTTGTCACAGGCAGCTGAATCACGCCTCTGCACAGTTCACTATTAATCTGATCTCTGCAGCATGTGCTTTAACCTGGATAGTATTTTCTTGAAACTGGCGAACAGACGTATTTTTAAAGGAAACTTTCATCCATGGTAATAATTATCCTTTTAAAATACTTATGTTGTAACCTGGTTCAGTTTAGCAATGGTGATGGACCAGATGTTGCTTTCATGAAAGTGGCACCGGGATTTTGAGTTTTTTTGGTGGTGGCTCTCCGAGATTACCACGCATTGTCATTGATTAACTGTTTTGGCTTAACAATCCATTTGTTTTATCTGTAATGTGTACTAGACTTAAACTTTATTAAACTATAGGCATGCTCCCAAAACAAGTATTTTATTGGTTATTAAGATGCCAAATATATCTGCCAGCTGACCCGGTCAACAAAAGAAAGTAGGTCAGTGATCTTCTGTAGGCACTTTAGGAGCACTGGCCAGTTTTGAGACCGCTTTCATACCACAACATGAGCTAGTTTATTAAATCTATCTTACTACATAGACATAACTGTTGTTCTCTATTCAGTTCTAGGTTCTCTAATATGCATCACTAAAAGTGCCACACATAAGACATTTATATGTCACACATAGGAAGACTGAGTGTATGCTATGTCACACATAAGCAGTCTCAAACTTTGGCAGCTATGTAAATGGTCACTGCAATTTCTCCAGTTAATCTACACAAGAGGCATATTATTTTTCCAAAATGCCAGGGGTTAACTTCTTTCACAGTTAGAATGAATATTATGTATGTGTGTGAATGATGTGTGATGATTTCCAGCTGCTACAGAGTCCTAAGGCCAAGCTGTCAGAATACCATGAAATATGATATGGTGCCGCTCATTTTTAATGCAATTGCTGCAAATGTTTTGGGTCTTACCAGAGAGCAGCATAATTCACTACTGGTTAGCGCAGTGGTGAACAGTGGCATCTGTATGAATATGCTACAGAAAGCACTGTGAATATGCTATGCTATCAAATTTGCTTTGTAGGCTAGTGTGCGGTCATGAATGCTTTTTTTAGGCTAGTATGCGGGCACGTCGTGTTTGAGACTGTATCTCTTTTCTTAACAGTGCACAGCTGCGGGGCTGATTGTGACCCTTTGAGTTAGTATTCATGTTATTTGCAGCGCCCGTTGATGCGGTGTAGAAAGAGACTATCCCTATGGCGTTACAAACAGATCAGTTATACTGGGCACACTTGACACAAAAGGAGTCGGTAAGTGTTTTACTGCTCGTACCCCAGATCACAAAAAGAGGAAATAACTAACAGAACAACACACTCAGAAGCACCTCAGGAGGTTCACCAGCCAGCAGCTGGTTTTGTTAATTGGTGCAGATTGTGCAGCATCATGGTCATCTGGACATTGCATTCGCTTCTAAGTTTATCATAAGCGTTCACAAGTGAGAAGAGAGAAAACAAGCTAAAGGTGCTGTTTAACCAGCGTCCTCATGAAGTTAGAGGAGATGAGACAGGAATAATGGAAGGAGAAGGAGTGTGATGGTAATGTCAGTCAAACGTGATAAAGATAAGACAGTCATGGGTAACATACAGTGTAACAGAACTACCAGCAAATCTGCTAGCACTGCAGGCATTATGTGACAGTACCACATCAATGGTGATCGTAAAATGGCAAAGAACTCTGGAATCACAAACGTGCAGACAAAATCATAGTCTGGCAAATAGCATAGTACTGTCATGTCAGCGAAAAATATCTAGAAGAATACAAACAAGAAAACCCGATCCTCCAAATTCTGGAACACCCTCCCTCTACATATGCACAAGGAATCCAATCACCTTGCCTTTCGGCAGTCATTAAAAACCTGGTTATTCCCCTAGTTTGGTCGGTGCTCTACTGCTTGCTGCTACCAGCGCTGGGATGCCCCAGGGTAGCCATGCGCTTATTAAATGTATCTTTCATTTAATTTCATCCGAAGCAGCTTGCAAAATAAGGCCACAAGGTAATAGAAGCAATACATTGTTTAGAACATTTTATACTCCGGAGACAGTCCAGACAAATTAATGGTAAGGATAGCAGCAATATGTTGTCAGTTCATCAAAAAGTCAAAAATACTCCACAAATAGAAAGACCCCCCCATGAAGATAGTAGAGCCCTGATCGGAAAGAGGTCAAATAAGACACAAAACATTGCGGCAAAGATGATGAAGTCAAGGCATAATAAAAAGACATAGAGAAAACATCTAAAGCACCACATATCACAGTAATACGTAGAACACCCACCTGTTGTTCACTGGACAACCAGCCCCCAGGGACTACCCGAGGTCCCCCTCACATGACCCAGGCATCTGGAACCCAGCCAAAGTCAGGCTGAGAGGGAAGACAAAAAGAACCAGCAGCGCACTCCTACTCACTGGACCGGATGGACCCCCACCGTCCCACAATGGCCAAAAGGATTTTGGTGCATGACCAGCACCTGCAGCACCCCCAGCTGCACAAACCAAAACCCTACGGGTAAACTAGCACCACTCCTCAGCCACCCTCACTCCAGGGTGCATTACACGAAGAGCTATAGTCTCAGAACCAGTAGCAAATGTGCCAACAATACAATTGTCCCTCCAGTGGCAGATAAAACAATATACAACCAAAACCACAAAGGCCACACAACCAAAAGGGATACAAACAACAAAGGCAATGCCGGCAGCTAAATCCATGTGCATGGAGGGAGGGGAGGCTGAAAAGCCAGTAGCAAGAACAGACCAGGGAGATTATATGTACTTACAGCAGCACTCCGCGCACGACCAGAGGCAGTGGAGCAGAGCGGTCAGGCGCCTCGAACTGGGACGAACAGCGGCCATAGTTGATATTAGGTCCAAGAGCCGAACATCTTCCACTACCGATCTGGAAGCCTAAATTCAATCAAAGACAGAAACCATCAGACCATGAACATGGCAGTGATGTTGTCCATGAACAGCTGAACCAGCCTTCAAATCATGGATGGAAGGAATGGTTTCAATGCCAAGCGTATCGCTCTCAGCTCCAAGAAGCAGATGTGGAGCTGGGAATCCACAGGAGACCAGAGTCCTCTGATCTCCACCTTTCGCAGATGGCCTCCCCAACCCAGAAGTGATGCATCTGTCACTTCTGTAAGCTCTAGGTGGGTAACGGAAAAGGGTCTGCCAGTGATCCAATCTTGGTTCATCAGCTGCTTTAGTAGTTCCTTCTGATATTTGGACCAGATCAGAGAGATTCTCATGGTGGACAAGTTATTTACCTTCAGAAATGCCTCATCTGGTAGAGACCATCTAGTCACAGATTCCATACCTTAAAATTATCCCCAGGTGTCAAGCTGGATCCGAAAAGGTTTTGCGAGCAGTACCCCAGCGCGCCGGTAGGTAGCGAAGTTCGGCTCCGGATGGCATCGTCCACACCAGAAGTGACCAGTGCTGTGCCTAAATAGTCTGATGTCAGTTTCTTTTTTAAAAAGCGTGAGTATTTTGAATTTCTTCTTGAGGTAGAAATTGTGAGGGAGCAGGTCTAAGGTAGGACGAAGGCCTCCGTCCTTGGCTACCAGAAAGTAGTGGAAAAAGGCATTCACGACCTACTTCTGGCTCCCTTGGCCAAGAGAGCCGACACCTGCTGGCGGAGCAAGGTAAGATGGTCCTCTATCAGCCTCTCGCAAGCAGATGGCATGGGTGGAGTAGTAGTCACGAAGGGAAGGTAGAAGGAGCCCCTTCAGACAATTTGAAGAACACAGTGGTCTGATGTATTCGACCTCCAGTGGTGCATGTGATTGCGTATCATACCTCCCACTGGATGCCCATGATAGCAAGAGGGCAACCTAGAAGGGTTTGGAGGCGGTGACTGCTGAGAGGGGGTCGACTGGCCCAACCTCCTGCTCCCAGACCCACAGGGTCTGTTGGTACTGCGTCCTTGGCCACGCAGAGGCTGGGAAGTTTGCACAACATGTTAGATGGGTGGGTAGAGACGTGGCTAGAAGCCTCTTCCATAGCCACAAAAGGAGTGTAAAGTGGATTGGGGTTGGCGAGGGGCAATGGAAAGATCTAAGGACCTTGCCATAGCCCTGCTGTTCTTAAAGCGCTCCAGCACTGAATCCGCCCTGGCTCAGATGTGATGGGAGCCATTAAAGAGCATGTCCATAAGCAAGGCTTTGACATCCCCTGAGAAGCCTGCTATTCTCAGCCAGGCATGGCTCTGTAGGACTAATTTCAAGGAAACTGCTCTGTCCAGCCCACAATTGATTGTGAACTTACCTGCATCTTTCCCATCAGCAACAGCCCGGGAGAGTATGGTTCGACCTTCTCCGGGACAACTTGCAGCACTTGCGTAACAGAATCTCATACATCATGGGAGTAACGGCTCAAAAGGCATGTGGTGTTCACAGACCATGGTGCCAGGCCAGTGGAAGAAAACTTCTTCCCTAAAGTGTCCAGCAACTTGGAATCCCTATCTGGAGAAGCGGTATGGAATGCAACAGAATTTACATGAGAGGTAGAGACTACTACCACCAACCTCTCCAGCGTAGGGTGTTCTGTGAGGAAGTTGGGGTTCCCTGGGGTGTGGCAGTGTGGTGGGCAGTCATCCTGTTCACAGGAGCCCATGTGCTGGGTGGCTGTTAGAAATGGGATTTCTGGTTGGCATAGGCTTGCGCCAAAGCCAGGCACAAACCACCACTCTAGTCAGGGCAAGGGAGTCACACACTGAAGATAACCCATGCTCACACCCTTGGTAGCTTGGTACGAGCAGTCAGGCTTATCTCAGAGGCAATGTGTAAAGCGTTTGTGCAATACAAACACACAGCAGAAACACACTAGGCACACCACAAATGAAACTCTACACAAGGGTATATAAAAAACTAGCCTTTGTATTATCATAAACACATTAGAAACATAATCACACTTTTAGACTGTGCCAACTGGCACTAGGCAATAGTCACAGGGGATTATATACAGGACCAGGCCAATCGGGCCATGGTCAGAACCATCAGAACAGGTAAGTAAAATCACAACCAGTCACTACTGGTACCATATTGACCTAAGCATTATCACATTAGCATTAGACACCATCCTAAAATATCATAGCATGACATTAGGCAATAAATCACATTGGACCTAAACCTCACTAGCATAAACACATTACGCACTAGGCCTCACCAGCATAAACACATTATGCATAACATCCTAAGCATAAATACATTACACATTAGGTATTGCAAGCATAAAAACACATTAAGCATCATATTGGGCCTAAACCATATTTCGCCTAAATCACATTACGCATCAAACATATTAGACCCAAACCCCATCAGCATAAACACATTACGCAGTAATCATGGGGCATGAATCACATGAGGCATCACATTAGGCAGGACATATCTTAGGCATAAAAGCAGCAGTGCACCAGGTAGCACTGACAAGGGCCGTGCCCCATAACACCCTAAAATGACTCCAGGCCAACTGGCCTTACACTGGGGCTCAAATGCCCTTTGTACGGAAAGCCAGGGCTCTGAGGGGGGGGAGGCATCTCTCAAAGAGCCCCCTGGCTGCTTCAGCAGCAAACACAAAATGCACACTGCGCTGGGCCTGGGGGAAGTGTAACTCACCCCCTCCTTAACAAAAAAGCCCCCAAATGGCGCAGCAGTCCACTGTCATACGGGGCAGCTGTGGAAGTGAGGCCTGGCACAACTGTGCCCCTTAGGCCCCTCTGGGACTCTGAGAAAATCACCCCCACATTGCAGCTGTAGGAAAAAGGGCAATATTGGCACTCCTGTGCCCCGAGTCCTCCACTGGGACTCTACCAATTGCCCGGGCAGGACTGGTACCACTGTGCTACAAGTGATACGACCACAGGGAGGAGGGCACCGACAATGTGCCCCGAAACCCCCCCCCCACCGGACTTCTCAACGCAGCCCCACTCACCGGGCTGTGTTCTTCGCCCGGCCCTTCTCCGGGGACCGGGACTGCGAGGCTCTGGTCGATCCGAGTGGTACACGGGGCTCTCCTCTCCACATGGGAGCCACGCTCTGGTGCTTACAGGTTCCTGGACTCTCCTGGTCAACGTTGACCAGGCAGCAGGGTCGCACTGCCTCTCTCTTCGTCTCCGGCCACACTGTTGCTGCATGCGGGGCTCCGCCTGGAATACTGCATGGACGCTGCCTGCTCCGGCCGCACTCTGCAGCCTCTAGGTAGGCGGGGTGGGCTCCCTGTGGCCTTCATCTCCTTCCTTCGCTACCAGGGCTCCTAACAGCTCAAGGGAGCCCCGATCGGCTGGCTGGCCTCCTCCCGACTACCCGCTTCTGTAGCAGGCCCAGTCCCCAGTCAGGCACGGGCACCCGTCTTCTGCTTTTGGTGCTCACGGCAGTGATTCCCTCATACGGCGCAGTGCAGGGTGGGCTCCCACCTGCCTCCAACACACACAAGCGAGGCTGGCAACTGCCAACTAGCACCGTATGCGGGGTGGGCACCCGCTGTTTTAAATAACCATAAAGCGGGATAGGCTCCCGCTCGGCACCTTAATGCGGGGTGGGCTCCCGCTCCTCTCAGCACCCAGGAGGGGGAATCCCCACGTCGGTATTCCCTCGACGCACGTTGCAGCTCTGTGCTGCAGAGTCCACGCGCTCTCCTCTAGCAATTTTGGAAAAAGACAGCTAGCGGTCACGAGGCGCTAGGAGCAAGCCAAAGTCCTGGATCTAAAGAGAAACAAAAGGTCCAAGCAGAAAAGTTCTTCCTGGTCTATGGGGCATAGCTTGGCCCAGGAAGGCCAGCACACAGGGCCCTCCAGCAGGTAAGTAAGACCCCATGGCGGTTCCTCCTGGGCCCAGCAGCAGCAAGCCCCCAGCATAGAACCTCTTCATGGGGTCACAGCCCCTATACTTATACTCAGGATTCCTTTGTCTGCAGTGTAGGGTTTGGGGGAACCAGATGCAACTGGTTCAGGGGAAATTGGAGCACTTTGTTTTCCAAGCTCCTCTTTCCCTTTGTCAGGTGGGGGCTAGGTGATCAGACACACCACAGGAGGCGGAGCCGGCATTGTACAGGCTGGGCACAGTCCTATTCAGAGTCAGGGGATTACCCCTCCCACTACTCCCAGCACAGATGTCCCATTCAGCCTAGTGCTGACTCACCCTGACCCTCCTGGAGCCACACACACCTCCCAGTCACTCACTAGCCAGACATGCAATTCACATCAAGCAGGCATACCCATATCACACAGAAATGCCAACTTCTAAAAGTGGCATTTCTAAAATAACCACAATAAATCTGTGCACACAATTGCGCAGCATTTATTATTACAATTCCAAAGATACTAAACTCGACCACTCTGTTCCTCCCATATCATGAATTACCACTGACACACTGATCGGGGAATCCCCAATGGATTCCTATGGGAGGGCAGGCCAACTTTCCTAAATGTGCACAGAGAGCGCACGCACTTTACGGTGGACCACAGTGCTAATGTGCTCAGAGGCCTAAAACCACCAACACCAGGTCACAGAAAAGGCTAGGAGAATGCAAAACGTTTAGGGATGAATCTGCCAGAAAGGGCCAGGTCCAACAGTGGCTAAGACCAAGTTCCAAGCAGGACATCTGTGAGGGCCTCATTAAATGGGAGGAGTAGGTATAAGGGGGACACTCCCAGCTGAAACACCTCTGTCAAGATGTTAGTCTTGACTGCCACTGAGAGCAGGCTAAGGAGCCAACCCCATTGCAAAGGACGCTCCCTCCTCGGTTGCCACAGTAGGGGGAGAAAGCATGGCAGTATCCGGAGAAGTGTCCATTCCACTGGCCTCCGCCAAGTCTTAACACCAGTCCATTTGGGGATTTATAGGCTTGTATTCCTCAGGGTCCTGCAACCCTTCCTAATCCTCCCCGAGTCCTAGCCCATAGGGATATGGCTCAGGCTCTGGACTGGAAGGCATGTCTTCAGTCGGCATTGGACGACGCCCCTCTGGCTCCATGTTGGAGTCAGGAATCGGAATTGGGATGGAAGCATGGTGGTACCAGGAGCGTCGACATCAGAACCGGTGCCGGGGATAGTTGAGGTGATATGACTGCTGCTGCTCTAGATCCATTTGTAGATTCAAGGGGCCCAACTGGCATCGGGCCAAATTTGCGGGCGTAGAACCAGTCGGGCCCCTCCCGGACCCACAGGGCCCAAAGGCACGTCAGTGGGAACAGGTCACTCAAATATGCATGGGCAGCCCCTGGTACTGGGAAGTGGTGGTGGAGGGGGTAACACAAAAAAGACACCTAAAAATGGATGTATGTCGTTACAACGCACACTTTTACAACGCATGCACTTACAACGCATTTTTTACAATGCAACATCCATTACAACGCATTCCATTACATAGCATGACACTACAACGCATTTTTAAAAACTACCTTTACAACGCCTTCCATTACATCGCATACTACCTTTACAACGCATACCATTACAACGCATAATATTACATTGCATTTAAGGTAAGTATTAGATAGTATAGGGGTAAAAATTACTTTTCTAACTCCAGGGGGTGCAACAGTAGGGTAAGTGTTGGATAGTATAGGGGTCAAAATTACTATTCTAACTCCAGGGGGTGCAACAGTAGGGTAAGTGTTGGATAGTATAGGGGTAAAAATTACTATTCTAACTCCAGGGGGTGCAACAGTAGGGTAAGTGTTGGATAGTATAGGGGTAAAAATTACTATTCTAACTCCAGGGGGTGCAACAGTAGGGTAAGTGTTGGATAGTATAGGGGTAAAAATTGCTATTCTAACTCCAGGGGGTGCAACAGTAGGGTAAGTGTTGGATAGTATAGGGGTAAAAATTACTATTCTAACTCCAGGGGGTGCAACAGTAGGGAAAGTGTTGGATAGTATAGGGGTAAAAATTACTATTCTAACTCCAGGGGGTGCAACAGTAGGGTAAGTGTTGGATAGTATAGGGGTAAAAATTACTATTCTAACTCCAGGGGGTGCAACAGTAGGGAAAGTGTTGGATACTATAGGGGTAAAAATTACTATTCTAACTCCAGGGGGTGCAACAGTAGGGTAAGTGTTGGATAGTGTAGTGTAATATTATGCGTTGTAATGGTATGCGTTGTAAAGGTAGTATGCGATGTAATGGAATGCGTTGTAAAGGTAGTTTTTAAAAATGCGTTGTAGTGTCATGCTATGTAATGGAATGCGTTGTAATGGATGTTGCGTTGTAAAAAATGTGTTGTAAATGTAGTGCGTTGTAAAAGTTGCGTTGTAAATGTTGTTCCCCCCAAAAAATAAATAAACATGCACTTACCTGCTCCTAAGCCTCTGCATTCCTCCCGATCCTCGCGTCCATGTCAGCAACCTGGTGCACACTGCACAGGCTCCCAGGTCCCAATCCCAGCACTTCTCACATGCTGGGAATAGCCTTTGGTCCAGCACTAGACTTGGATTAGGAGCCTGTGGGGGTTTCTCCAGCCAGCTGTACAACACAGCTAGGTAAAGAAAGGCTTAGTGTGCATGATGGTTTGGTCGGCCCTCTGGGGCCGGCCAAACCCTGTACATTTAGCAGTGCTCACCACTCCCTCCTCTCTGGTGCTGCAGCATCACTGTGTTACAACAAACAATTGATGGACGGAATGCTGACAATGCAGACATTCTCCCCCAGTCAAGAGATCTGGGTTAAATCCATCGTTCTTTTGCCCACTACACCACCCCAGTTTAGACATGGCCATATGCAAATCAGTCTTGACCCTGTGCCTCATGGGAACAGTCCATCCCGAACTGCCAAGCCATGTCTTCCCTGGACCGGAATCAAGTATCCTAGGACCGGTTTCTGGCTATCAGCCGTCATCAGCCAGGATAGCTTGACTCCAGTGGCGTAGTGAGCACGGGTCCCACGTCTGGGAATACCCATCCCACTTAGGGCGAAAAGCGTTACAACAAACAATTGATGGACGGAATGCTGACAATGCAGACATTCTCCCCCAGTCAAGAGATCTGGGTTAAATCCATTGTTCTTTTGCCCACTACACCACCCCAGTTTAGACATGGCCATATGCAAATCAGTCTTGACCCTGTGCCTCATGGGAACAGTCCAGCCCGAACTGCCAAGCCATGTCTTCCCTGGACCGGAATCAAGCATCCTAGGACCGGTTTCTGGCTATCAGCTGTCATCAGCCAGGATAGCTTGACTCCAGTGGCGTAGTGAGCACGGGTCCCACGTCTGGGAATACCCATCCCACTTAGGGCGAAAAGCGTTATAACAAACAATTGATGGACGGAATGCTGACAATGCAGACATTCTCCCCCAGTCAAGAGATCTGGGTTAAATCCATCGTTCTTTTGCCCACTACACCACCCCAGTTTAGACATGGCCATATGCAAATCAGTCTTGACCCTGTGCCTCATGGGAACAGTCCAGCCCGAACTGCCAAGCCATGTCTTCCCTGGACCGGAATCAAGCATCCTAGGACCGGTTTCTGGCTATCAGCCGTCATCAGCCAGGATAGCTTGACTCCAGTGGCGTAGTGAGCACGGGTCCCACGTCTGGGAATACCCATCCCACTTAGGGCGAAAAGCGTTACAACAAACAATTGATGGACGGAATGCTGACAATGCAGACATTCTCCCCCAGTCAAGAGATCTGGGTTAAATCCATCGTTCTTTTGCCCACTACACCACCCCAGTTTAGACATGGCCATATGCAAATCAGTCTTGACCCTGTGCCTCATGGGAACAGTCCAGCCCGAACTGCCAAGCCATGTCTTCCCTGGACCGGAATCAAGCATCCTAGGACCGGTTTCTGGCTATCAGCCGTCATCAGCCAGGATAGCTTGACTCCAGTGGCGTAGTGAGCACGGGTCCCACGTCTGGGAATACCCATCCCACTTAGGGCGAAAAGCGTTACAACAAACAATTGATGGACGGAATGCTGACAATGCAGACATTCTCCCCCAGTCAAGAGATCTGGGTTAAATCCATCGTTCTTTTGCCCACTACACCACCCCAGTTTAGACATGGCCATATGCAAATCAGTCTTGACCCTGTGCCTCATGGGAACAGTCCAGCCCGAACTGCCAAGCCATGTCTTCCCTGGACCGGAATCAAGCATCCTAGGACCGGTTTCTGGCTATCAGCCGTCATCAGCCAGGATAGCTTGACTCCAGTGGCGTAGTGAGCACGGGTCCCACGTCTGGGAATACCCATCCCACTTAGGGCGAAAAGCGTTACAACAAACAATTGATGGACGGAATGCTGACAATGCAGACATTCTCCCCCAGTCAAGAGATCTGGGTTAAATCCATCGTTCTTTTGCCCACTACACCACCCCAGTTTAGACATGGCCATATGCAAATCAGTCTTGACCCTGTGCCTCATGGGAACAGTCCAGCCCGAACTGCCAAGCCATGTCTTCCCTGGACCGGAATCAAGCATCCTAGGACCGGTTTCTGGCTATCAGCCGTCATCAGCCAGGATAGCTTGACTCCAGTGGCGTAGTGAGCACGGGTCCCACGTCTAGGAATACCCATCCCACTTAGGGCGAAAAGCGTTACAACAAACAATTGATGGACGGAATGCTGACAATGCAGACATTCTCCCCCAGTCAAGAGATCTGGGTTAAATCCATCGTTCTTTTGCCCACTACACCACCCCAGTTTAGACATGGCCATATGCAAATCAGTCTTGACCCTGTGCCTCTTGGGAACAGTCCAGCCCGAACTGCCAAGCCATGTCTTCCCTGGACCGGAATCAAGCATCCTAGGACCGGTTTCTGGCTATCAGCCGTCATCAGCCAGGATAGCTTGACTCCAGTGGCGTAGTGAGCACGGGTCCCACGTCTGGGAATACCCATCCCACTTAGGGCAAAAAGCGTTACAACAAACAATTGATGGACGGAATGCTGACAATGCAGACATTCTCCCCCAGTCAAGAGATCTGGGTTAAATCCATCGTTCTTTTGCCCACTACACCACCCCAGTTTAGACATGGCCATATGCAAATCAGTCTTGACCCTGTGCCTCATGGGAACAGTCCAGCCCGAACTGCCAAGCCATGTCTTCCCTGGACCGGAATCAAGCATCCTAGGACCGGTTTCTGGCTATCAGCCGTCATCAGCCAGGATAGCTTGACTCCAGTGGCGTAGTGAGCACGGGTCCCACGTCTGGGAATACCCATCCCATCCGGTGATGGATTAAAACCATGATCTCTTGACTTGGTAAGAGTATTCTGCATCATTCAGAAACTCTGTCCATCACCACCCCCTTTTTCCCCAAATCGATTTTATCCACACTCAGTGTGGGAGGGTATGCTCAGACGTGAGTCCCTTGCTCATTGCACCATCAGGATTCAGGCAAGCCGGGCCGACGAAGGCTGTGATGCCAGAAACCGGTCCCCGGAAGCTTGTTTCCTTCCCAGTATAAGAATTGGCTTGGTAGTTTGGTTTGCCCTGTTCCCATCATGCACTGGGACAGGTACAGACTAATTTGCATGTAGCCAGGTTCTGAGCTGGGATGGTGCAGTGAGCTAAAAAACGGTGATGGATTAAAACCATGATCTCTTGACTTGGTAAGAGTATTCTGCATCATTCAGAAACTCTGTCCATCACCACCCCCTTTTTCCCGCAGCATCACTGTGGCTGTCCCTACACCCTTTCCTCGGCTTAGCTGGCAGGACGCAAAATAAAACGATAATAAAAACGTTTTATAATTTTATTTGTCCTTGGCTCTGCTGGCTTTCTGCCATAACGAGGAGCCGCCACTGCAAATATGAGGTGCATGGCCTGATAAAACTCTTGAAGTTGAGCGGGGTCATTCAAGCTCCCAGAAACTCTGGGGCAAAAAATTGGTTGGCTCGCCCTTCCCCATCATGGAGCCAGGCCTTGAATGCAGACGCTCTCTCGTCTGGTAGGCCGACAAATGAGGCAAAGTGGAAGACCTCGTTGGCTTTTTGCACTTCTTCTAGTGGTGTGAGTAGCCGATGACTTCAAGTACGACAAAGACTTCTGGCTTCACCACCTACCCCTGGACCTTCCTCTTGACCAGGATCAAGACCATTGCAGCGGCACATGTTGGGCACCAAGGAGCTTGAATGATCCCTCCCTCAAGGTCTTGGGTGCAAGGCGTGGCAATCGGCGCAGGTCTTCACATCGTGGTTGTTTTCCAGGCACCAGAGGGACACAATATGTGGGTCCGTCACCAACATCTGCCGATGACAGGCGCCACAGGGCTTGAAGCCAGCCTTCTTAGTTGACATCCCTGCCTCACCAGAAGAACTCTCCTAGAAGTATACAAAATGTCAAAAAAGCAGTCAAAAAGTGACTCAAGGGGTAACTCTCTCTGGATCTGGGCTGACTGATGCAGAAAGAAAAGAAAGGACGTCAGTGTGCTGGGGTGGTGCCTATATAGGCACCATGCTAGTCACTGCCGGCACGGACGACTGAAGGAAGCTGGCTCTTTATATAGTATACCAAAAAGAGGTACATTGTGCAAAGAGTCCGGGAATTCCTTAGGAGTGGACAGGGGCTGGCCATAGCAATTCCAAGGCACTCTCTTAGGGGGTAGTGTGGACGAGCAGCCTTAGGCTTATCAGAGAGGAGTGTTAGTCATCTCCAATACACACACAGTCAATAAATAGTACACATGACTCAATAATGGGATAAACACCAATTTATAAAAATAACACTTACCTTTATTTAATATTTGGCACCAAGATCATCAAAATCGGGTAAGTGTGTTTGGCGTTAGAAGTGTTTATAGTTTTCTAAAAGCGACACTAAGTGCAATTTCTGAAGCAGTAATGTTATCCTATGGAGGAAAGGCATATACTGCATACAGGTACATCACAAAGACTTATGGGACCAATCTTCAGGACTTAAGATGAGTGTAGGTAAAGGTCCAAGGCATCATCAACACGTCACCTCAAGTAGCTGAAGGGCGGCCAGGTGTAGAGGTGCAATACATCATCGGTTGCCCTGTGAAGTCAATTGGGATTGGTCCAGTCACAAAGTCACTGCAGGTAGGGACTGGAAGGCCTGTTGGACTGAACCACCAAGTGGGCTCAGGTCTCATGATGCTCGGGAATGTGTGGACACCTTTGGTCCTCTTCTCCATAGGCCAGGTGCAAAGAGGTGTTGGGTTTTCGTCAACAGAGACACTCGTGGTAGAGGGGGCCAGCACAAAGAGGTTGCAGGCGGCGGCTGGACGTCCACAGTTGTCAAACCCAAGGTGGACTTAATCTCTGGAGGGTCTGGGGACCATGCTGGTGCCATTGGGCCACTTGGACATGGGCTAAGCAGCTCGGGTGCAGTGGTGCTTTCCGGTGTTGGGTTTTGGAGGTCCAGAGTCCTCACAGTTCTTTTGGTTGCCTACAGGGAAACCGCTCCACTACTCCACAGGAGTTGCTTGGTCTTTGGAGGAAGGCTGGTAGTCCTACCTGGCTTTTGGAGGTAAGCAGCTTCAGGACGAGTCGACTTTGATGCAATGGTCAGGACAGCAGGCAGGACGGCAAGGTTGGCACAAAGTCATTAGCTGCTCCTCTGTTCTTGCAGCTCTTCAGGGTATTTCTTCTTCTGTCAGGTCGGCAGGATCTGATTCCCTTGTGCCAGGGGCGCCCCAAAATACTAGATTTAGGGGCATTAGGGGAGTGTAGGGTAGTAGCCAATAGGCTACTTATCCCTGGAGTCACTACGCCCCCTATGTGACCACTTCCTGTGTGAAGTGGGCATAACGCTGTCCCAGAGTTCCTAGTTCTGCCTTCACCAAGATGGCAGACTTTTACATTTCACATCCACATCCAGTAGCCCACCTTATGGGTGGAACTAGCCTGAGTGGATACGCCTCTCTGACTACTAATTTTCAATGGGCTCTGGTCAGGGCGGTTAGCATCCCCGCACTACTGAGGGAAGTCAGATTTGCATGCCAAAAGCGGAGGGCTCTTTGAAGCTCCCTATCTTGGAATGCTAATTTATAGGTCATCCTGTTGGAGGGGGTGTAAAACACCCTCTCCAGAGCAGGCTTTGTTGCGAACATCCTAAGAGCGTAGGTTATTGCCATTGGGGGTCAGAAACCGGTCTGTGGTGGGAGGCTGGTCTACACCAGTCAGCAATCACACTACTAGTTGGTAGGTTTTCAGGGGGCACATCTGAGTGCATGTATTAATAAATTCATCACTGGAATCAGTGTGGGTTTATTTATACAAGGTGTTTGATACCAAACAACTTTTGTTTCAGTGAAACCATCATGCAGCTGTGTGGTTCGTTTTTTTTTTTTTTAATAACAAATTTTATTTGTTAAATAACAAATATAGTGCAGAGCACTGTACCCTAGCAACTTCCGCATATTAAATGGACATTGAATTGACTTTGACAGTTTCAATAATCAAAATAAGACAACTGAAAAGCAATACATATGAAATATTAACAAAACAAGAACCCCATGAACCCACCCCCCCTCGCACTTGTACCTAATCCAGAGCAGCACCACAGAAGAACAGCCCTGTCTACATAAACATAATCTGTCGGTGCCTAAGGGGCGATATCACATGCCGACTAAGGTGGGAGTGAAGCCAGGTCGGGGGACCTGGCTATGGAGACAGGTTCCAGCTCTAAGCCGCGATAATCTGCCCACCGCTTCCAAATTTGAAAGTGTTTAAGCGGGCACCCCCTGGCCACAAAGATGGGAATCTCCAGACCCATACAGAAATCCATGCCATTTTTCCACGCCGACACAGAGGGCGCCCTTGGAGCCTTCCAGGCTCTAGCGATATCTCTTGGACAAGGTAAACCCTAGGAGCATAAGATGGCGCTTGTATATGTTACCTCCTATGTTGCAGGACCAGCTTCGGGGAGCTGGGGAGGTCCCAACCCAGCACTTCGGAGAGGCACGCCATAACCCCCCTCCAGAATCTTGCTAAAACGGCGCAGTGCCAAACAGTGTGCAGCAGAGTACCTTCTTCATGTTCACATCGAAGACATATCGGGGAGGCTATCAATCCTGCCCTCCAGAGTCTGACCCTGGTGAAATAGACCTGATGGAGGTATTTGAACTGGATAAGACTCAGGCTTACGGCTATGGCTGACCCCCGTGGGGAGGCTAAAGCCTCCGTCCAATCCTCCTCCTCCAGTGGGCCCATGTCTCCCTCCCAGGCCTCCCTAAGACGCTGCAGTGTGGGGGAGCTATGGGTGACCAGGGACTGATAGATTTTGGAGATCATGGAGGTCCCACCTTTGCCTCTATGGGACTGAACTCAGCCAGGGACCCCAAGCCCTCAATATGTGTAGTGATGGTGCTGGAGCAGAGTTTTCTGTTGAAAATTCATTGGGTTTTGAAGCTTCAGTTGTCTAAACATGGTAAAAATAAAATTACTAATTTTAATCATTAATCATTTGTTTTGTGTAAATGTTTTATTAATCAACATGTATGTATCAATAAGAGAAAAACCGACACGAGGGAACGCTTACATGTTGCTATTGACAATGTGCATGTTTTATTAAATAAACGTTGCTGAGTGCTGTTTATTTTAAGCACGAAACGCTTTTGAATTAATGCTTTTCTGTGTTGCTAAAGCTAGATAATTGCATACACATAAGGGTATTAGTGGGGTTAACACTGTTTAATCACTATGCTGTGGTAACGTTGTTTTGTCTCTTTTAATTAAGATGGTCTATTGTGGCCTATTGTGGCCTACTAAAAGATGGCTGACTTTTGAAGCCTGGTTTCGAGTGAGAATTTGTGATGGAAAAGGCCTTGCTGAATATGGACGCGAGTCATCTGTCCACAGTCCTTGCCTGGTTAAAACTTTCCGTGAGGACAGCAGCAGATCTGGGCATGTTTCCAGATGCATTGGGACAGCAGCCTTGGCAGCCTTGGAAAACAAAGGAGCTTTAAAGAAAGACTCTAAACTGTGAGCTCACCAGAGGAAATGTGTGGAAGTTGAGAAGAAACATTTTAAGATTTAGTTCCTGTTCTGTCTTTTTATTTTTGTTACTTTTTCTGAGCGGAGATTTTTCAAAATGTAGCGATGCTACATCCTTTCCTTCTCGCTCTGCTCAGCGGTTCGGCGGATGAAGAAAATGTTAAATGTTTCTTTCCTTTGTTTGAATTATTATAAATATACTAGACTAGAGAGGGTTCCATTCCATTGCGTTTTGCTTCTTCCCAAACCTGCGTTGGTGAGGATCGATGCTGTGAGGACGGTGACTTGGGAGATTTCTACTGAGAGACTTGTCCTGATGACCCATTCTGACATTTAGCTAGAATAGGTAATTATGAGAAAATGATTTATTCTGATTAATTTCTTTTGACTAACTTTAGATAAAGAATCATAATTTTAATACGGTGTTGGTGATTATTTCTTGTCAATTATTGAGTACTCTATTTGATTATTGATGTATAGATTGTTTAGATTATGACAATTGCAATAGCTAGGTCTTATCGACCTCGATGTAGGTGTGGGGTTTAGGAGTTTAGGAGTTTTCTTTCCACAGGTTCAATGCTAGTAGAGTATTTGAGTGTATGTTAGTGAAATGGGCCCTAGTGTATGGTGAGAGTATGTGCGTGTAACTGTGAAATTACTCTATCCGTGGAAGTAGGGAGATTTTGCACACCCCAATCTGCATCAACTTCCTGGTAGCAGAGTGATGATGGTTATTGATGATTGTCTTGATCTGATTAGATTGCTTGTACATTAGCTTATTGATTATTGATTGATGTTGGTATATGTACTAATACTATATGTTGGAGTCGTCATGTTGAGTTATATGTAGTGCTTCTGGAACTTGGGAGCTAGTAGCAGTTCCGTAGTAGGGCAGAGGGAAGTATATGCTGCTCTCGGGAAAGACGGGATTGTTGGTCCTGTACGTATGCAGGAAAATTCACATTGTCTGGGTTCGGAATCAGTGACATTGTTATATGTTACTATTAGAGTTATTTCTGGTATATAAGGAGTGCGTATGGTAGTGAAGGTTATCTATGAAACTCTGGTTTTAAGTCCCAGGGATCCGTAAGGTTTGCCGTTAAAGCTTATCGCGGGAGAAGTAATAGGTATTCTCTGAGCTTGTTTGAGAAACTTTGGTGTGTGTTATAATTCTGTAGTGGAGCAGATTGTTCGCTGTTCTCGGGAAAAGCAGGATTCTGTGTGTATGTACTATATTTTCTTGTATGAATGTGCGTGAATGTTTATACATTTAGTTGATTGTAAGACTCTTTGGACAAGTCCTAGAGGAAACAGTTAATGAATGTATGTTAGAAGGGCAGAGTAGAGGGATGTGCTACTGTGTCAACGAGAGGTTTCTTGTGAAATAAATTTTCTTTACTATTCTTTGGTTAGCGAAGCAGACAATGGAGATGTTTATATGTTGTAACTAATAGATTTTGTAGAAATTTGACACGAAGTCTACTGAGAAATTTTGTAAAGGAGGGGTAGACGACTGACAGGAGACAGGAGCAAGAAACTGCAGCGACTGCTGACGTCAAACAGACCGCGCTCTCATTGGATATTAGATCACAATAGTGCTCGCGCTGAGATTGGTGCGTTGGTGTGAGCCGCGCAAGGATTGGTGGAGCTATTCTAGTGACGTAACGTTCCAGGATTGGTGCGTTAGTGTGAGTCGCGCTGTTATTGGTTGAAAATTCATATTGTGTAGTTGTATTGCGGAAGGGATTAGAAAGTTTTGGTAAGCGTTAAAATGTATTACCAAGAAGAGAAAAAGAAAAAATCTTTGTTCAGAAAGATTAAAAATTGGTTCGACAAGGATAAAGATGTTAAAACGAGAGAAGGTGAATTGTTACCTCCATCGAAAACGCCTGCATCCTTCATGGCTGCGAGATATGGGTATCATACCTGTATATGGTTGGAGAATTGGGTTAGGTATACCAAAGAAGATGGAGTTTTAGCATTTCCAGAACATGGTTCATTTAATCTGGCCGTGTTGAAAAATTTACGGGAAAAGATGTTATGTCTTGACCCAAGACCAAGACCGACACAATTCGAGGCTTTAGTGGAATGGGAAGAGGAAGTACATGAGCGAGAGAAACAGAGGTCTGGAGGCAACTATAGGTATATGTTCGGGAGGAGACATGGTCGTGAAACTCATCATGATCGAATGACGAGATGGCGAGATGCTAGTATGTCAGAGGGATTATATCCTGTGAGAACAGTTGAAGAGGGAGCAGAAAGGGTTCCTGAGGCAGAAATGAGAAGATATGGAGTTAATGAATATGAGGATGAGGTTTTAAATGACATGATTTACAAAAGACCACCTCCATATAGACCGGAACCAGAAGAGAGTACACCAATTGTTTCTCCGATACGAGATACGCATCGTATCATTGAGACAGAAAATCTGACACCTGAGTTAAGAAGTGGTAATCCATTCAGGGAGAGAGAGAATAGAAGCAGTGGCGAAAATACGAGAGAATTAGCCAGAACTACATCGGAGTTGACTGAAAAGATCAAGGAACTGACAAAAAATCTAGATGCTGTTACGGTACCTGTAACTATAGGTCCGGTCATGCCTGTTTTTGATAAGCAGAGGAAGGGTGAGAATGGTTTGGTCATTCCATATGTTGGGAATAGATTGACAAGTTTGGCTGGTCCTTCAGGAGATTCAGGAAAAAGGGCAGGAAAATTGAGACATGACACCTGTAATGAAGGATTAGAGGAGTCTAATTCAGGACTGGATGCTGGTGAAGCTAGTTGTTCAGGGATGCCGATTTTAGAACTGCAGAAGAAAGTGGTTCCAGTGAGAAAATCTACTGAAATAACAGCTGAGGATTTGAATGAATGGATGAAAGTTCTTCAAAAGAGGGATAAAGATTCACAAGCAATTGATGTTGCTAGGTTACGAGTAGAATTAGAAGAGCTTGTTGCAGGGACAGTTCCAACAGAAATTCTAAAAAATCATCATGATGGTGAATTATTATTCATGTGCAAAAATATTACCTGGAGAGCGAGAAATACACATGACAGATTAAGAGCAATAGCAAATGACTATGGAGTTGACATTGATAAAGTGAAAGTTTTGCAGAAGTCTTACAGGATGGATTTCACAGACAAGGATATAGAAAATTTGAATGGTACTGGTAGAACAGGACAGATTAAAGAGATGATCGCTTTATTGCGAAAATGGGGTGATGTTGAAAAGTGGAAGGATAGATGGTACAAAAAGAGAGAAGAATCAGGGGATAGGACTTATTCAGCATTTCCTATGAGAGAAAAGGAAAAACCAGTGGATACTTATCCTATGAGAGAAATACCTGGAGGAGGATATGTACATGTTCCATGGACCAGACAGGATATTTTGTCATTTACGAATGATTTCCCTCGATTGAGAGAAAAGCCCGTCGAGTGGTACAGGCAGGTAGACAGGTTTGTGAAATTGTCAAAAGTGCTGTGGATTGACCTGAATAGTCTGTTTGATATAATTGTTCCAGCAGACTTGTGGGCTGAGTGTAAAATAGTTGTGAGTTGGCCTACTGAGGAATATCCAAGAGATCAGAGAACAGGAGCACCAGATCCAGAAGTAATGAGAAAGTATGAGCAGGTAATAGTATACCTGAAAAATAAAGTACCTCCAAAAGAAACAGACTGGGTTAAAATAGATCGAACACATCAGGAAGCAAAAGAATCAGTTCATGCTTTTTACGAGAGGCTGATACTGGCATTTAAACAATTCAGTGGAGATGAACACCTGGGTGACAAGGATTTGAGTCATTTTGTATACAGATTTGTATATGGCCTGAGACCTGAGATTAGTGATAGAATTCGTGAGCATACTGTGGATTGGCAGAGTAAGAAAATAGATGAGATTCTGAGACATGCAAAATACTTCAGTGATGAGATTGAAGCAAAACAAAGAAAGCTGAAAGAGAAAGCAATGTGGGCACAGGTGAAAGTTGCGGAAAGACAGGAAGCACAGTTGGTGGAACAGGCGAATAATCCAGGAAATAATGCAGGGAATAGACCTAGGTATGCAGGGAAAGGAAAGGGGAATCTTGAGAAGCAAAAAAGAAGTTCCCATGTCACAACTGTGGCCAACTGGGACATTGGAGATCTGAGTGTACCAATCCACCATTAGTGAATAATGAGGGAAACTCCTTGAATCAACAGGTGCAGAACGAGGGGAAAAATCAACAGCAGCAACAGCAGAAAGTTGTGAGACAGCAGAGTCAAGAGCCAAAACCGCCCTTGCCGCAGAATAGAGGAGCACAAAAGTATAATCCGGATTCGGGATTCTACAATGATGAGCAGGTAAACAAACCAAGGCGTTCTAACCAGGTACAACAGTACTTGTTAAAGAATGAAGGGAGTGAGTCTGAGGGTGATTATTGACGGTGCCGAAGAGAGGAGGAAGAGTGCATACTTGGTGCAACTCTAGAAATAGATCAGACAGGACCATTTGTGGATGGGAAAATAAATGAAGAAGGTGTTACTTTTTTAGTAGACACAGGTGCGACAAGATCAACTGTCAGGTCAACAGATATTAGAAATCTTCCTCTCTCGGATGAAGCAATCCAAGTAGTTGGTGTAGCCAATACACAAATCAGAACACGTCTTACTGAACCAGTAAGAGTACAAATAGGGAAATTTTCAGACATGCACAGATTTATCGTCTGTGATACAAGTCCAGTGAACCTGTTAGGTAGGGATCTACTGTGTAAGATGAACTGTACAATTTTTTGTACACCAGATGGAATAGCTTTTGAAACACCAGATGAGGATGTTTTGTACCGAATGACTCTAGAAAATAGAGAAAGTGAGTTAATTGGTGCATATGTTGTGTTTGATCCAGAGGATTTGCCTCAAGAGCTGAGAGACACAGTGAAAAGGACAGTTTGGGATTTTACTGGAGAGGATGTGGGATTGATGAATAATGTAGATCCTGTGAAAATTTCAGTGAAAGAGGGAATTACTTATCCTAACATTCCTCAGTACAAAATGACACCAGAAATAATTGAGGGAATAACTCCTATAATTGAGAAAATGATTCAGCAGGGAGTTCTGAGAGAACTACTGAGTAGTCCGTGTAATTCACCGATAATGGGGCTAAAGAAGCCTAATGGGAAATTCAGGATCGTACAGGATTTGAGAAAAGTTAATCAAATTGTGGTGGCATGTTGTCCTATTGTGCCAAATCCATCAGTGATTTTGTATCAGATTCCACATGATGCTGAGTGGTATACAGTGATTGATTTGTGTCATGCTTTCTTTTCAATTCCATTGCATCATGACAGCCAGCCGATCTTTGCATTTAGATTTGGCCAGCGTATTTTAGCGTGGTGTCGTATCCCACAGGGGTATACGGAGAGTCCTTCAATATTCAATCAGTTATTGAAAAAGTCATTGGAGAGTTTGATCATGCCTGAAAACTCAGTATTAGTGCAGTATATTGATGACCTACTTGTGGCATCAAAGACACGTGAAGCTTGTGAAGTAGATACTATAGCTTTACTGAATCATCTGGCAGATGGAGGGTTAAAAGTATCTCCAGCTAAATTGCAGTTCTGCAAGAAAGAGGTGCATTATCTTGGACACAATATTGAGAAAGGTCTGAGAAAAGTGACTGATGACAGGATCAAAATTATCAGGGAAATGAAAGCCCCAAAGACCCAGAGGGAAGTGAGAATGTTCCTGGGAATGGTGGGTTATTGTCGTCAGTGGATAATTAATTTTTCGCTGATAGCAAAGCCACTGATTAAGCTGACTAAAAGTGAGATGACAGACCCATTGGAACTAGATGGAGAACAAATGGCAGCATTCGAAGAGCTGAAAAGCAGAATGTGTGAAGCCCCTGCTTTGGGTATGCCTGATTATGAAAAGGAGTTTGAATTGTACTGCAGTGAGAGAAATGGATGTGCACTTTCAGTGTTAATTCAGAAGCATGGATTACTGAGAAGGCCTATTGCGTACTTCTCATCGACACTTGACCCTGTAGCTGTGGGTTTACCAGGTTGTCTGAAATCTGTGGCTGCAACATGCAGAAGCCTAGAACAGAGTGAGGGAATCATAATGGGATATCCTGTAAGGGTATTCGTACCTCATAATGTGGCAATTCTTTTGACAAGAAGCAGAACTCAGTACATGTCACATAGTCGGTTGACTAAATATGAAAAAGTCATTCTGGGAGCATCAAATGTGACTCTTGAGAGATGTGTGAATGTGAATCCAGCGACATTGTTGCCGGATATTGAAAATGTGGGTGTGAAAACAGAAGATGATCACAATTGTTTGGATGTGCTTGATTACTGTACAAAACCGAGACCAGACATAAGGGATCTTCCCTTGCATGAGAGTGATCATGTGTTGTTTGTGGATGGATCATGCCTGAGGAATGATGAGGGTGTGCTATGTGCAGCATATGCAGTGTGTAAGGTTTCAGAAGTAATGGAAGCATCATCATTGAAAGGAGTGAAATCTGTGCAAGTTGCTGAAATAATTGCATTGACAAAAGCTTGTGAAATTGGGAAAGATCTGAGAACGACTGTGATGACTGATAGTCAGTATGGATTTGGAGTTGTGCATGACTTTGGCCAACTTTGGCTACAAAGAGGTTTCTTGACGTCGAGTGGGACTCCAATAAAGAATGCTGAAGTGATTGGGAAATTGCTTGAGGCGATACAGCTGCCTAAAGAATTAGCAGTTGTGAAATGTGCTGCCCATGGACAAGGAGACGATTTCGTGACAGTTGGAAACAGATACGCAAACGACATTGCACAATACTGTGCAAGAAATAATCAATCTATTAATCGGGAACGAGAAGGTGAAATGTCTTTTTGTTCTGTGATGTTTACTAATGTCTTAGAGACATGGGATGAAGTGAAACAGTTGCAGGATGAGGCAGAGGAGGAAGAAAAGAAAGATTGGATTAAGGCAGGTTGTGCCCCGAGAGAGACAGACCATGTTTGGGTCTATAGAGATGGCAGACCAGTAATGCCTAACTCCATGCTGTCAGCAATGGCAAGGATGTATCATGGCCAGGGACATTTGGGGAGGGATGCGATGATTAGGTCCTTCAAACAAACCTGGTACAATGCAAAGTTCAGGACAATTGCAGAGAGTATCTGTCAAAGATGTTTGATTTGCCAGCAATTTAACACTGGGAAGAAGACAGTGGTGAGTCTAGGAACAATAGGCAGAGAAGGAGGTCCTTTTACAAGAATGCAGATTGATTTCATTGAAATGCCCCAAGTGAACAGACTGAGATATGTACTAGTGGTAGTCTGTTTGTTTTCAAGATGGGTTGAGGCCTATCCGACTAGGAGAAATGATGGAGTAACAGTGGCAAAGTTACTGTTAAGAGAGTTGATTCCTAGGTACGGATTTCCAGTAACGATTGAGTCTGATAGAGGTGGACACTTCTATAATGAACTCATGAGTTTGATTTGTGAAGCATTAAGCATACAGCAGAAGCTACATTGTGCATACAGACCAAAGGCTTCTGGTGTTGTTGAGCAGATAAACGGCACAATCAAGAACAGGATTGGTAAGATGTGCTTAGCCACTGGCATGAAATGGCCTGATGTTTTGCCTCTAGTGCTAATGACTATTAGATCTACTCCAGATAGAACTACTGGTTTAATTCCGCACGAGATAATCATGGGACGTGCAATGCGACATGCATATGTACCTGTCAATAAGTTGATGACAATAACTGATGACATGATTTTGGATTACTGTAAAGGCCTGGCTGACGCAGTTCATTCTGTGTTTCACCAGATTGGAGAAGAAGCTACTACACTTGAGAAGAAGCAAGCTCATGATCTGAGTCCAGGGGACTGGGTGAGGATTAAGGTGCACAGAAGAAGAAATTGCTTGGTTCCAAGGTGGGGAAGACCAAGACAAGTCATTCTAACTACGATGACTGCAGTGAAGTGTGCTGGTGTGAAGAACTGGGTGCATGCGAGTCATACTCTGAGAGTTCCAAACCCAAAGGATGGGACTGGTAGAGAGTATTTTGAAGAGTCAGATTCCAGTGATGATGAAGACCCAGAACCAGTGAGAAAGAATCAAGGTTCAGGGAAAGAAGCCTTTCCTACAAGTTCAAGAGAACCATTGAGAATCTCAGAAAGGAGATCTGATTCTGAGAGAGAGCCTGAAGTTCCAAAAAGCAGTGGAGGGAAAAGAAAAGAAAAGAGCAATTCCACAGAAATTACTCCTGAATCAGAAGAGGAGGAGATTGAAGAACCACTTGAGATTATTTCTGAAGAAGTAGGGTCAGAAGAAGCTAGAGAGGGACAGATTGCGGAAGACCCCCGAGGAGGTGTAGGGAACACTTCTAATAAGCTAGGTGAAGGGACAAGTAGACAGCAAGAAGATTGCGTGTCGGAGACCCGAGGAGGGAAAGAAGTAGGGAAGTCTCAAATAGTGGTGAAAAAGACTGTGGAGCGAAAGAAAACTGCTGAAGAACAAGAGCGAAAGAAAACTGCTGAAGAACAAGAGGCATTTGAAACAGAATCGGATGAAAGTGAAAAATCAAAGGGTCGAGTTCTGAGAAAGAGAACTTGGATTGGAGAAAGAAATAATACAGAGTTAAGACCGAAAAAGGTCATAAGAGGAGATTTTTGGCCTAACAACAGAGTAAAGAGGCTGAGATACAGACTGATTAGAGGAAATACATCGAAAGCTGAACAAGTGAATGAAGTATCGAGTCAAAACGAAGTAAAAAGGAAGGAGCAAAAGGAGTCAAGAGAACCTGAGGAAATAAAGAGAATTAGAAGACCCAACCAAAAGTACAGATCACCGGAATGGTCTTATGTGGCACTGTCTGAAGAAGGAGAAGAAAAAACAGTGACTCGAGATAATCCGGAGGGGATCTTGAGAAAAGTGGTTGAGGAAAAGGAAGAATCTGTTGGAATCTTAAAAGTTATCCTGACTGATATTGGAGAAGAGTCAGATGCACAGGATGTTGTTGATGATCTGATACAATTTGATGTTGCTGAAGAAGAAGAAGTGAAAAGTGATGAATATCCAAATTGAGTGAACTGAAGAAATCACTTGGAGAAAGTGAAAAGGAGAAAGTCTGAAATTCAGCTGTCTGAAGTAATCCAAAGTTTGAAGAAATACAGTAGTGGAGTAGTAGAGGCTAAGTCAAAAGACAAGGTCAAAGTAGTAAAATGGCTAACATAGAGAATAATCAAAGTAGATGTGCCTTCTTAAAAAGATGGTGTAAAATGTGCTGCTGCTGTACTGGATTATTAATGCTACTATGGGGTATTTTAGCTTTATTAGTTACATTTAGAGTTTCAATAGGTACATTTGGGATACATACTGAGAATGAGACAAATGTAGGAAAGAATTCGCAAAAAGTAGTTCCAACTAGAATTAGTAATACTTACATGCATAAAGATAGGTCAATTAATGATTTTTCTAGTAATGTTTTTTCAAAGTTGTTATACGAATATGTGAAAACAATGGAAGTGAGGGATTGCTACGTTTGTATGCAATTACCTGCATCCGTTTCAGAGGGTGTTACTTATCACCATTTACCAGCTACGTATGGAATTTCTTGTAGTGTATTAAGTAGTGTTTTTTATTTGTTAGGGAAAATAGATTATAAGATGTCTAACAAAGATAGTATTTTTGGGCACTTGCCAATGAACAAAGAGCTGAATCCAGCTAAAGAAGCTAACATTTTTGGTGAGATTTTTATTGAAAAAGAAGAATTAACATTAGATTACATTTTTAAGAATAATTTAACTTGTAGTTTGGAAGAAGAGGAGAAAGCTTTCCTGAACATGGTGGAGGAGAGGAGATTGAGCATGCATGAAAAGGCAGGGAAATATAAAGTGAGTGAGACAATTTGGGACATTGAGATGGGAAAAGAATTGAGAAATGGAGCTAGTCCAACTTTAGCTTTAGATGCACCACAGAAGGGTAAGCTGTGCATTACTAGAGGGAAATCCCAATATGATACATATTTTGTTGGGACTAGTGAATGTCATGATACATACTTCATTGCAACAGGATGGGGTTTCAGAGGTGGAGAAGATACAATTTTTCCAGGAGTGTATTATGTTTGTGGGAACAAGGCTTATTACAAGTTGCCTGACCATTGGTATGGCACGTGTTATGTGGGCCTGGTTTTTCCAAAGATTTTTCATATAGATAGAATAGAAGATGTAAAACATATTAATTTACTAATGCGCTTCAAGAGGGAAACTTGGTTTGAAATTGTGGGTGACATTTTTGGAGCTTTAATTCCAGCAGTGGGAATTTCTTTAAATGCTAATGGGATTCGGAAACTATCAACAGTGGTGGATCGCTTATCGACAAATACCGCTGGAGGGTTTCTTTTGGTGAATACGGAATTAATTGCCGTACGTGCTATGTCTATGCAAAATAGACTTGCTCTTGATATATTATTGGCTAAAGAGGGTGGAGTTTGTGGAATGCTGAAAGTTCAACATTGTTGCACTTACATTCCAGATGAAAGCAAAGACCTGAAGGTCTATATCAAAAATATTACTGATTTGCATGAAGAATTAGTACCACTTGAAGCTGAAAGTATCTGGACTAAAATAGCTAATAAGGTGATAGCTGTTAAGAGTTTTATTGCAAAAATAGGTAGTACTATTATAGGTAAGATATTGTTTCCTTTAACTTGTATAATTGTTGCTTTACTGATATTGAGATTGGTGTGTGTTTGTTGTAAAAACAGGGGAGGGAGAAAGAAGTTAATTAAAAGAAACAATGAAAAGAGAAATAAAAAGTTGAAAAGAGAACCACAAGAAATTGAATTAGAAGAATTAAGGGAGAGTGTCTACTTAGAAACAAAGAGGGATGATGAAAGAGTGTCTGGTGTGTAGTGTTGTGTAAGGAGGAAAAAGACATTTCAAATTTCTCCTAAAATGGGACTAAATTTCACTAAATTTTTTTTTGTGGATTATTTGGTGATAAAAATCACCAAAGGGGGGATTGCTGGAGCAGAGTTTTCTGTTGAAAATTCATTGGGTTTTGAAGCTTCAGTTGTCTAAACGTGGTAAAAATAAAATTACTAATTTTAATCATTTGTTTTGTGTAAATGTTTTATTAATCAACATGTATGTATTAATAAGAGAAAAACCGACACGAGGGAACGCTTACATGTTGCTATTGACAATGTGCATGTTTTATTAAATAAACGTTGCTGAGTGCTGTTTATTTAAAGCACGAAACGCTTTTGAATTAATGCTTTTCTGTGTTGCTAAAGCTAGATAATTGCATACACATAAGGGTATTAGTGGGGTTAACACTGTTTAATCACTATGCTGTGGTAACGTTGTTTTGTCTCTTTTAATTAAGATGGTCTATTGTGGCCTATTGTGGCCTACTAAAAGATGGCTGACTTTTGAAGCCTGGTTTCGAGTGAGAATTTGTGATGGAAAAGGCCTTGCTGAATATGGACGCGAGTCATCTGTCCACAGTCCTTGCCTGGTTAAAACTTTCCGTGAGGACAGCAGCAGCTCTGGGCATGTTTCCAGATGCATTGGGACAGCAGCCTTGGCAGCCTTGGAAAACAAAGGAGCTTTAAAGAAAGACTCTAAACTGTGAGCTCACCAGAGGAAATGTGTGGAAGTTGAGAAGAAACATTTTAAGATTTAGTTCCTGTTCTGTCTTTTTATTTTTGTGACTTTTTCTGAGCGGAGATTTTTCAAAATGTAGCGATGCTACATCCTTTCCTTCTCGCTCTGCTCAGCGGTTCGGCGGATGAAGAAAATGTTAAATGTTTCTTTCCTTTGTTTGAATTATTATAAATATACTAGACTAGAGAGGGTTCCATTCCATTGCGTTTTGCGTTTTGCTTCTTCCCAAACCTGCGTTGGTGAGGATCGATGCTGTGAGGACGGTGACTTGGGAGATTTCTACTGAGAGACTTGTCCTGATGACCCATTCTGACATTTAGCTAGAATAGGTAATTATGAGAAAATGATTTATTCTGATTAATTTCTTTTGACTAACTTTAGATAAAGAATCATAATTTTAATACGGTGTTGGTGATTATTTCTTGTCAATTATTGAGTACTCTATTTGATTATTGATGTATAGATTGTTTAGATTATGACAATTGCAATAGCTAGGTCTTATCGACCTCGATGTAGGTGTGGGGTTTAGGAGTTTAGGAGTTTTCTTTCCACAGGTTCAATGCTAGTAGAGTATTTGAGTGTATGTTAGTGAAATGGGCCCTAGTGTATGGTGAGAGTATGTGCGTGTAACTGTGAAATTACTCTATCCGTGGAAGTAGGGAGATTTTGTACACCCCAATCTGCATCAATGGCATGTCAGAACTGCAGGTATCGCTAAAATTGGGTTTTAGGCATCTGAAAGTCTGTCTGTAAATCCTGAAAAGATTTCAGAATCGACCCCCACATCACGTCACCAAGAGTAGAGATACCAATACGGTCCCAGCCCCGAAAGCCAGAAAATGTAGCCAGTTGCGGTAGTCACCCATTGTGCCAAAGAGGGGTCTCCTGGGTGAACTTATTCCACCACCCAATCCTCCGCAACGCTTGCCGCCAAATTTGGAATAGAAGTTTCGTAGCAGGTTGCAATGAGTTGCGTAGCGGTGTGGAGTAGAGTATAGTGTGTAAAGTGTCCCACATACACTGCCTCTCGACCGCGTAGGCCAGGTCAGTTCTGTCCCCATACCACCACTCATTGAGGACCAGCAGATGTGAGGCCATGTAATATGACAGAATATCAGAGGTTGCCAGCCCCCCGCAGTATGTGAACTGGAAGCAGGTCCGCAGGGCCACCCTCGCCCCTTCGCCAGCCCACAGAAACTGCCCCAGGCCAAGTTGACCCATCGGAACCATCTGGGAGGAATCGGATAGGGATGGTTTTGAAGCTGATAAAGTAGGCATGGGAGCGATACCATCTTAAAGATGGCCGACCGGCCATAAATAGACAGGGGCATATGAGACCAGGTTTTAAGATCTTCCCGCACGTGATCCCATACCGGGGCCAGATTTCTGTCCCAAAACACTCCCAGATACTTCAACCCCCCTAGAGGCCACTTGAACGGAGGAGGCCCAGGAACCAAGACCCACCCCTCACCCAAGGACCCAAAGAGTAGATTTGAGAGGGTTCATATATATAGGCCCAAGGTCACCCCGAAAATCTGCATTAGGCGAAGCAATCACAGTCCCGTCTTGTCTATATTCGTAAGAAAAAATAAAACATCGGCGTAGAGGGCAATACGATCCGACAGACCAGGTGCCCACTCAAGACCAGTCACCTGGGCATCTATCCACACCCAGGACGCTAAGGGTTCCATTGCTAATGCAAATAGGTAGGGGGACAGTGGGCAACCTTGCCTGGTGCCCCGTAGAGGAGACGGAGCCCACCACCCGTACAGAGGCAGTCAGGTCTGTATAAAGTAGTCAGGTATGACAAGAATCGTGGTCCAAAATTCAGCCTGCAGAGGAGTGCGAATAAGTATACCCAACTAAGGGAATCAAATGCCCTATCCATATCCGCAAGTAGTAATGCATCCCATTCCCCCAGCCCCTGGACACTTGCCACGGCAAAGTGCACACACCGAATATTGTGGCGGGTCGCCCGCTGGGGCATAAACTCGGCTTGATCGGGATGAACCAGTGATATAATATGGAAATGGAGGCTGTTAGACAGAGCCTTAGCCAGGATCTTGGTCTCTACGTTTAGAAGAGATATAGGGCGGTACGGCGCGTGCTGATTTGGAGGTCTACCAGGCTTGTGGAACACCACAACCTCCGCATGTCTCCAATCGTGAGGCAAACGACCTTGCTCCCTGGCCGTCTCCCCCACTCTGCAAAAGTGGGGCCCCAGCTGTAGAAAATATTGTTTGAAAAATTCACATGGAAAGCCATTCGGTCCCGAGGCCTTCCAGGGTTGCATTTCACCCAGCGCAGCGACCAGTTCTTCCTCCGTGAGCGGGAGATCCAGCTCCGCACTCATTGCATCAGATAGGGCCTTGGGCAGCAGATCATCTAGGAAGCGACCAACCACATCTGCGTGAAGACATTCCTTTGGGGCATAGAGGTCTGCATAATACATGGCAAAGCTATCAGCAATAGCGGAAGGGTCCGTGAGAGGAGACCCATCAGGGCCTGGAATGCCCAGCAGACATTGGGGGTATAGCGACCCCTGACACAATCTATGCAACAGCT
This sequence comes from Triturus cristatus, assembly GCF_964204655.1. NCBI lineage: Eukaryota > Metazoa > Chordata > Amphibia > Caudata > Salamandridae > Triturus > Triturus cristatus. The sequence goes on along the minus strand of NC_140580.1, from coordinate 933,459,126 downwards.
TACTGGACTTATCTCCCCACTAGTAGATCCTACTGCAGGTCGCCAGCCACGCCTGTCGGGCTTCATCTAAGAGAAGGTGTGCATAGTCTTGCTGCGTTAATAGAGTTGGCGACAAGCTTGCTGGTCCCCACTATCCCTACAGCAAGTTTCTAAGTCAACTAGTTTCGCCTCTGCCTGGACAAGGGACTCCCTACGCAATCTTCAGGCCGCTGCGCAAAAGGAAATGTCTACGCCGCGGAGCGTGGGCTTCCCGCCTCCCAAAGGCATTCACCCCCCTCCACAGACCCCACGTTAGATGTCAGGTATTGGTCAATGGCACCTTCCATATGTTCTCTATAGTCCTCCCTCTGGAGGTTCCAAGCCGAAAGACACCACCGAAACGGCTGGTGTGCCCATCCCACCTGCAAGGTGAGAGCGACCGGCGAGTGGTCTGAGAGTCCACGCGGTAGAATATCGGCCGCGACCACTCTGCTATCCACTGCTTGGGGGACAAATATATAATCAAGGCAAGAGAAGGAGTCATGGACGGCCGACAGGTAAGTGTAGCCCTGCATCGTCCCGTGTATGCGACGCCATGGGTCCACCCAATCCAGGCCCACCACCAGGGAGTGTAACTTAGTAGATCGTCCTACATCCAGAGAGCCTCCGGGCCGCCAGCGGTCCCCAGCCAGGTCCAGCACGTCATTCCAATCCCCCCCCCCCACAGCAGCTAATCCATCCGGCATATCTGCTCACAGGGTCATGAGTTTCTCCACCATGCCCCAGGAGAGGGGCGGGGGAGCATAAACACATCCCAGCACTATGGGTTCAGTCCCTATCGTCCCTTGGAGAAACAGATATCTACTCTGTGTGTCCCCCCATGTCTTCAAATGTGTGTAGGAAACCCGCCTATGGATCAGGATCGCAACTCCCCGGGACCCCCTCACAAACCCGGCATGGAATACGTGAATGCAGCCAAAGTGGTGAAAGAATAACGCCTTAGTCCCCATAAGAGGAGTATCCTGCAACAGAAGAATATCTGCATGTGCTCGTTTTGCCTGTTTGAGTATAGCTCCTCGCTTGATCTTGTCTAGCGCCCCCCTGACATTCCAACTTATTATCCAAGGGTCCCAAGGGGATCCCGCTGATCACCAGAAAACCCCGCCATGGGAAGACTCTGAGCACAACAGTGGCATAGACAAGAATATGTGGTCTGAGTAAGCTGCCTCTGAAGCAATGTAAGTCAGTGTGATCAAACAATGAAACCCCCTTCCCCCAAACAACCCAACACTCCCCCCCACCCTATACCTCAAGAACGATGAAGTACCTGTCGCGGGGGGCGTGGCCAGCAGACCCCAACAGGAGGTCCCCCCACCCGCCAATGGATCCCCATCTTACAGCCCATCATCTGCTGGCCCTCTCCCTGTCAGCCGATGTCTTACAGGGATACCGGCCATCATTTGTGCTTCCCTGGTCAAGGCAAGCATATCAAAGATCCATATAGCTAAAGCTCCCTCCAAAGTCAGTCTGATGAGTCGCTGGGCTGACGCAGCTCGGGATTAAGTGCCACATGACTGGGACCGGTGTCTGGACCTGGAGCGTCTGTTCCCTTTCCCCTTCTGCGTAGGCTGTTTCCACACCATCTCGCTCAATGAGAAATCAGATTCCCTCCGGGGCAGCGTGTGTGGGCGAAGACGCACCGTTTTATTTGTCCATTGGAAGACCTCCTCCGGTGAGTCAAAGAAGTGAGTGTGGGATCAATAGACCACCCACAATCTGGCCGGGTACAGCAAAGCATAGGGAAGCTTGAGATCACGGAGACGGGCTTTTGCCGTCATGAAGGACTGCCTTCGTTGCTGAACCAGTTTGGTATAGTCGGGAAATATTAGGATAAGGGCATTGTCAAACAGCAGCGGTTCCTTGGCCCTGGCTTGCTTCAGGATAACGTCATGGTAGTTAAGGAGTTTCGCAATAACAGGCCCTGGGTGGGCACCAGGCGGAGGTTTCAGAATCAGTGCCCTGTGGCCGCGCTCCACCACAAAACATTTGGATAGTGACCCCGGGGGGATCCAACTCTCAAGCCACGGAGTAAGAAACCGCTCCATGCCACCCTCTTCGCACCCCTCTGGGGTTGTTGAGTCGGGCCCTCCCCTCAGCATCCTCCACCCGGGATACTAGTCCACGTTGGATCATCTCTAAGGGGGCTACACGCTTCTGCAAAGTGTAGACCACGTCTTCCACCCCAGAGACCCTCGTCTCGGTAATCCGCGCCACTGCGTTACGTAAGTCCTGGCGTAACAGCATAACATCGGAGCCAACTGCCCCAATCTTGGCGTCCAGGGCATCTCCCGACTTAGTGATGGGGGCAGTGAGAGCGCATTATTAGGCACGTCACCAGGCGTCCCCCACGACGCCACTGCAGAGGCCCCCGTGCACTTGTCCATTGTACTTTGCCTGGCCGATCCTCCACCCGGCTTTTCTCTCATCACGGCTAATTTAGGACCCCTCGTGTCCCAGAGAATGTCACGACTGCCCTATGTGCAACGCAGTCCGGATACTGTGGGACCCAAAGCACAGATAGGGATGAGATGCAGCGCTCCCCTACAGTGACGACAATTCACCCCTGCGCCGAAGGCCAGTGTCCATCGGAGGGGTTCCACCCAGCCGGCCCGGTGTGGCCGCCGATCGCTGGGCTGTCAACACGATGAGGAGGAAGGGGCCCAAGGAACCCCGCACAGCCGGGGGCCACACACAATAAGGACACCACTCACCAGGCCCGTCCACGGTCTGATGTTCTGCTCCAACTGCTGCTTCCAGCTGGCCACGCGCGAGAGCCTTCAAAAGTCCCACTCCAGCCCCCAAGGGCCTCCACACAGTGCGCAGATTTTAACAGATTTGTCAGATTTTTGACATTTTAACGCGCGTATCTCGCGCTTTGCTGACGAGTGGCTTGACACGCGCAGAACTGCTGGTGCGCTTTTTTAATTCTCCCTGTTCTGTATTTTTGTTTATTTTAGTTTAGTGTCTACCCTGTTTTTAATGTAAGCCCCTTACCTGCATTTTAAATTGGTTTTTCACCGCGTTGGAGCGGCTCCTCTTCCCTGACAGCTCGCGCTTGCCGGCCATATTGGGGGAACTCCGAGACGCCTGCCGGCGCCATTTTGGAGGGTGACGCGCTAGTTGTCACAAGGACACTAGGCGCCTATTTAAGGGGAACAGTTTAGGTGTGCTGCCTGACATTTTAACGCGCGTATCTCGCGCTTTGCTGACGAGTGGCTTGACACGCGCAGAACTGCTGGTGCGCTTTTTTAATTCTCCCTGTTCTGTATTTTTGTTTATTTTAGTTTAGTGTCTACCCTGTTTTTAATGTAAGCCCCTTACCTGCATTTTAAATTGGTTTTTCACCGCGTTGGAGCGGCTCCTCTTCCCTGACAGCTCGCGCTTGCCGGCCATATTGGGGGAACTCCGAGACGCCTGCCGGCGCCATTTTGGAGGGTGACGCGCTAGTTGTCACAAGGACACTAGGCGCCTATTTAAGGGGAACAGTTTAGGTGTGCTGCCTGACATTTTAACGCGCGTATCTCGCGCTTTGCTGACGAGTGGCTTGACACGCGCAGAACTGCTGGTGCGCTTTTTTAATTCTCCCTGTTCTGTATTTTTGTTTATTTTAGTTTAGTGTCTACCCTGTTTTTAATGTAAGCCCCTTACCTGCATTTTAAATTGGTTTTTCACCGCGTTGGAGCGGCTCCTCTTCCCTGACAGCTCGCGCTTGCCGGCCATATTGGGGGAACTCCGAGACGCCTGCTGGCGCCATTTTGGAGGGTGACGCGCTAGTTGTCACAAGGACACTAGGCGCCTATTTTAGACGGAAGATGGCGCGCAGCGGATACGCGCAGCGGGACCGCCGTAATTCCGCCGGAGTTACGCCTGAGTTCAGCCCGTCTGCGCCCGTCCGCGCTGAGGACGGGCTGCAGGCTGGGCTCGACTCTAGCACCTCCGTGCCTCCCGCACTTACAAGGAGATGTTACCTAGTACATGAGCTCTTAGCTCTGAGACCCCCGCCTCGACACTGTCATTACAGTTGGTCGCCAGATGAGCTTACACGCTACTCTTCCTGTTCACGGTGTCATGTGGTGCTCTGTCCCTTGGCTTTTCGAGGTAAGGTACGTGCTAAATTCCCGTCACCTCTGACTCCCTTACCCCCTAGAACCGGCTTTCTGATTAATGCTCGGTCGCTCATAAAAAACAACATCGCCTTCCACGAGTTTGTCAATGACAGGCAACCCGACTGGGTATTCGTAACTGAAACTTGGGCATCTGCCTCGTCGGGCCATGATCTGGTGTTGGCAATCCCAGAGGGCTATACCCTACATAGACTGGATAGAGTGGGTCGGAGAGGGGGGGGGTTGGCAATTATTTGTAGGGCCCCACTCCTGTGCTCCACTAAAACACTGTCTGACCCTGAAGACGCATTCGAGGCCTTATACTTCTGTATAACTTGCTCTCCGACAGAGTCCTTTACGGGTATCCTGGTCTATAGACCACCGGGCCCTAGAACCAGCTTCTGCTCTGAGCTGTTCCGTATCCTGGAACCTTACTTTGATAAACCTCATTTTTCTATTCTGGGGGATTTCAACTTTCATTTAGATGATGTGGTTTCCAGGGATTCTGCCCAGCTCATTGATGCGCTGGAAGCTTGCGAGTTTATTCAGCGTGTAAAACATCCGACGCACAGGGCTGGCCACACCTTGGACGGGGTGTTTACCAATGATCCCAGACTCTCTGTTGGCTCCCCCCTCCCCTTGGTCTGGTCGGACCACTTTGCGGTTCCCTTAGGTTTTTTATGCGCCACTAAGGATCTTCTCGCTGCCGCGCCTTGCAATAAAACTTTGAAAAGAGGTTATAGGAATATTAATAATTATGCCCTTGTTCCTTTCCTAAAAGACTGTGGTATTTCCGGCTCAAGAGATGCGGATGGGGCCGCTCAGGAGCTGGTTAACTCTATCACCGTTGCGGTTGATACGCTAGCTCCCGCCTCTCTACGCTATGTCGCGCGGCGGAAACCATCTGCACCATGGTTTACGGAGCCACTTAGACTCTTAAGACAATCCTGCAGGACTAAGGAGCGGAAATGGCGTAAGTCATGGGCGCCTTCTGACAGAGATGATCACAAACGGACACTGCGCGAATATAAATCTCAAGTTACCAAGGAGAAGCAGGAATATTTTGCCAAGTTGACAATGGCGCTTCCTTCATCTAAGGAGCTTTTTAAGATTGTGGACTCATTGTGCTCGCTTCAGACCCCTGACCCTGTGGTGGCTTCGCAGGAGCTCTGCAACAATCTTTCCGATTTTTTCTATAATAAAATCTCGGATATTCACTCGGCCCTTGACAATCAGAAGAAGTTGCTGAATGAGCATTCTCTGAATAACATTAAGGTCTCGGAATGCTGGGGGAAAGATCCACTCATCTCTCTTTCCTACTTTCCGCCTCTCTCTCTCGAGGATCTCAACCTACTGTTGGATCGGATTAAGTCAGCCTCCCCGGCCGATCCTTGCCCGTTGAAAGTTCTTAAGGACTGTCGGGAATCACTTCTGCCTCCACTACTGGCAGTCATGAACGCGGCCTTGACTCAGGGCAGCTTTCCAGTGGTCTGGAAAAAGGCCATAGTGAGACCCCTCTTAAAGAAATCCTCCTTGGATCCGGGAGTGATGAAGAATTTTAGGCCCATCTCCCTCTTGCCTGCTCCTGCAAAGATGCTTGAAGCCCATTTAAACTTTCACCTTTCTGCTTTCCTTGATTCCTCTGGGTTCTTAGATAGTTCACAGCATGGTTTCAGGAAACTTCACAGTACCGAATCTGCTCTGACTATGGTAGTGGATAACATCCGGCGTAAAGTTGATCTGGGTCAGTCTACGATTCTTGTTTTGCTGGATCTGACTGCAGCATTCGATACCCTGTCTCCCTCCACCCTTACATCTCGGTTGAGAGAGGCAGGGGTCGCAGGACAGGCTCTCAGCCTTTTGGACTCCTTCCTGCACCAGAGAGAGCAAAGAGTTCTGCTGGGGGATTACCTCTCCCCTCCCAAATCTTTGCAATGTGGAGTGCCCCAGGGCTCGGCCTTGAGCCCTACCCTATTTAATCTGTACGTGGCCCCCCTTGCAAGATTAGTTAGATCGCAGGGGATGGAGGTTGTATCCTATGCAGATGACACTCAGATTATGGTGTCTCTTAACCATTCTCTGAGTGTCTCTGCCGCGAACTTTAGGGCCTGTATGCAGATGGTGGCTGAGTGGATGGTGCTTAACTCCCTAAAGCTTAATGCCGACAAAACGGAGGTCCTTGTGTTCGGCAAAGATCAAAACATCTGGTCCAATGAGTGGTGGCCTCCTTCCCTAGGAACTTGCCCTACTCCCTCCTCTACGGCTAGGAACCTTGGGGTCATTTTTGACACCTCACTTGCCATGAACAGCCAGACTAACAGAACCGTGGCTACTTGCTGGGGAATTATTAAAATTCTTAAACGCATTATTCATTATCTGTCCCCGCAGGCACGAAAACAGACAGTCACGGCCCTCGTGGGCTCCAGATTAGACTACTGCAATGCACTATATGCGGAGTCTAATAAATATCTGATACAACGTCTGCAGGTAGTACAGAACGCTGCCGCTAGATTTGTTCTAGGACTCCCCAGGGACTCTTCGGCGACGATGGCCAGGAGGAACCTGCATTGGCTCCCTGTCAGATTCAGAATCTCTTTCAAACTTCTCTGTCTCACTTACAGGGCCGTGCAGGCTGGCCCCTCAAATGCGTTGGGGTCTCTACTTACACGATATGTCCCTGGCCGGTCTTTGCGTTCTGCAGTCGCTAACAAGCTTGTGGTCCCCCGCTCTAAAAAAGTCAGATGGGGGAGCAGAGCTTTCTCCACCGTTGCGCCTCTACTCTGGAATGGCCTTCCTCTAGAGATTAAGGCGCTTCCCTCTTTGGCCTTGTTTAGAAAAGCTCTTAAAACCTGGTTTTTTATAAAGGCATATCAGTAAGCTCTCATGTGTTTTTTCCAGTCAGCTTTTATGTTAGGCGCCTTGACGCCCATTGGGCTAAGTATGCGCGTTATAAGTTCCGTTTCATTCATTCATTCATTCAGATGGCGTCGCCGCAGTCCCACGGGGGCAAGCAAAAGCTCCGCAACAAGCTCGCGCGGCCCAACCGCCAAGGCGAGCAGGCCACCCCACAGGAGATGAGGGAGTTAGGGGGTCACTCAGCCGGTCATCGGGGACCCCAAGGCGTCACAGGTGGTGTTTGGGTCAAGATCTGCAGACAGAGGCCCTGGATGCGGCCATGCGGTTCAGCAAGCCCCCGGCTCAGTTCCCTCATGCAGCGAGAGGGAGAGAGGCCCGGGGGAGGCCCTCCACCAAGCCCCGGGTAGGCCACAATCACCCACTAACACAATAGCCGCCTCAGTCAAAACGCATCCGCAGGTGACACTCCCCGCGGCTTGATACAGCCGCCGATCGCTGATGAGCTGCCCCCGGGGGGAGGGGAGGTGGCAGGGGGATATACCCCGGTAGCCAGGGAACGGCACCTAGGGGGTTATCACCTCTGAGTTCCTATGCCGGGACTCACACAGCCTGACAGACCGCTGGTATGAGCCCCTCTCGCCACAGGGGGGAGGAGCACGCAGCAGGACCTGGAACCCAAGGGAGCCGCTATCACCACCACAGTCCGAAACTCATGGTGATCCACTGCCTCCAGCCCAGCCCCGCACGATATGGCCGCCGACCAACAGGACACACCGCAGCAGGGTGAAGGGGGGCAGCAGTCCCTCTCCGACGGTCACGAAGCAGGTCTGGGAGCTCTTGCTGCGTCAGACAGCCCCTCGGAAGATCTCACCGCTGCGGCAGCACACAGGCTCCGCCCAATCCAGCACTCCGGCCTCCACCCTAGGCCGCCAGGTTTCACCGGGTATACGCCGTCCCAAGGCCTCTGTCGAAGCTGCACCGCTCCGGGCTGTTGATTGGGCCGGAACTCGGCAGATAAGTGTAGCGGCAGCTGGCGACGCCTCTGAAGCACAGTTTGGGCGCAAAATTGGACCGAGGAAGCAGGATAATTCAGGATGTTAATTCAGGCTGGACGGAGCTCTCCTAGCACACGTCAGCCATTATGGCTCGCTAGGCCACGCCCCGTGTAGTTACTTTTTGACCTGTACCCAGCACATGTACATTAAATGGCTTCTTTGGTGACTTGTACTGGCAGTAATTGGCTGGCCAGCACTTGGGGAGAGCGCGAAGTGCGCCGGGCATGCCCAGACGTGGGTCCCAGGCTCACTGTGCCACTGGAATCAAGCTATCCTGGCTGAAGAGAGGTGAAACCCCGAAACCGGTCCTAGGATGCTTGTTTCTGGTCTAGGGTGGACCTGGCTTGGCAGTTCGGGCTGGACTGTTCCCATGAGGCACAGGGTCAAGACTGATTTGCATATGGCCAGGTCTAAACTGGGGTGGGATGGTGAGAAAAAAAATGATGGATTTTACCCAGGTCTCTTGACTGGGGGTGAATGTTTTGATTTGTTCTGCATTCCATCCATCAATTGTGTGTCTTTTACTATCTAGTCTTTGGCATTTAGTGCAGACAGAACCTCAGCCAGAGTGAGCAGTTTGAACTTTTCATTTTTCAGGAAGTAGTTGAGAGTGCGCAGGTCTTCATTAGGACAGAGGCCTCTTCTGGTGGAAGCATTATTTTGATGGCTGCTTTGGCCAGAAGAGCCTACACATCCTCTTGCAAGAGCGATTGGAGGATGGTGGCAAACGTGGCAGGGGTGGCTGGAAAGGAAGGGCATAGCTCAGTTTATGAAGCATCCATTTGTCTGACATTATCAAACCGGTTGCCCACTATGTTGCGAGTGTGAGGGCATGTTAAAGGGGCTTTGAGGCTGCATTTGCCAATAGGGGAGTGGATTGGTAAGACCTTTGGCATGGGTCCCACATGGTTGGAGAGAGCTGCAGCCACAAAAGGACAGGGGCGTCCATTGGCCACGGTGGCTGGGGGAGAAAGGTAATGGCTGATAGTCTATACCGTAGCCACGGAAGGAGCAGAAGGTGGATTGAGCCCAAACAACCTAGCGGTGGCCCATGCTATCCTCAAAATCTGCCTTGTTGCCAAAGAGGCAAGTGCCACCAAAGGGCATGTCCATAAGGGATGCCTGGACATCCCCCATAAAGCCAGTTGTGCTCAGCCAGAAGTCACGTCTAAGCACCACTGTAAGAGCAATGGCTCTGCCCAGTGAGTCAGGGGCATCCAATCCGCAGTGAATGGTCAACTTTGCTGGGTTTCTACCAAAGAGCTTGGGAGAGTATGGCCTGGGCCTCCTCAGAGACCATAGGCAGCACTTGCACAACTAAATCCCTTACAGTATGGGAATATAGGTCCAATAAACATGCAGTGCACAGACCACAGTGCAAAGTTGGTAGAAGAAAAAAAAAACTCTTCCCAAATGTATCCAGCCTCTTGGATTCCCCATCCAGTGTCGTGGTAGAGGAGGCACCAGGGTTGATTTTGGAGGTAGAGGCCTAGACTACCAGGCTCTCAGGGCATGAGTGCTATGTAAGGAAGGCTGGATTCCAGGGACCATGATGATGGCAGCGGTCAATGGTCTTATGTACAGGAGTGCCTGTGCAAGGCTTTCCCCTTGCCCCGAGCAGGACATCAGGGAGGGCTTCATTAAAAGGGAGATGGGGTCCTGAGGAGGATACCCGAGTTAAAGCACCTTTGCAAACATTTTGGGTTTGACTTCCACCGAGGGCAGCGTCAGGTCAAAGATATCAGCCGCTCTCTGGACCACCATAACAAATGAGGCACCTTTCTCTTTAGCCAATGTGGGAAAGGAGAGGACACCAGTGACTGGAGAGGTATCCAGACCACTGGCAGCAGCTAGATCCTCACACCAGTTTTCTTGGGCCAAGGTCTCTTCTTAACTGCAGTGATCCTCTGATCCATCCATTCCTGCTCCTCACAGCCCCTTTCAGGAAAAGCAGGCTCTACTCACGAATCCTAAGGGCCCGACTGAAGCAGAGGGTGAACTCACCAGTGGAATCCAATAGGTGTCCTTCACCAACCTACAGGGCTTGAAGGCACTCCAGAGGGGTCCAGATGCCCAAGAATTAGGTGCATGGCCTTACAGAATTCACATAGTTGGGCCGGGTCTCTCTGACAAACTCAGGGAAGCACCAATAGCATCCAGGTTCAGGCTCCATGGGGACAAGATGAGAGTGGGGCCTTTATTGGAGGTGTTGTTCCTGGGCCTCGTCTTATAACTTGGGCTGGCACGGAGAAGTCAAATAATGCTTGGACTCCTTGGACTTCTTCTTGTGTGACTTACCTGAAGAAGTCCTGGATTGTGACAATGACCGGCTGAGCGACTCCAAGAATGGTATGGGGAACTCTCTCGTGACTAGGACCTGGAGCACTGAGGAGTCTTGTATTGAGTGCCCAGGAGCTTCATGGCTCGCTCGCGGATGGCCGTTGGGTGCACAGACCTGCACGCTGACCAGACCTTGGAGTTGTGGTCTGGCCTTTAGGCACCAAAGGCATATCAAGTGGGGGGTGGGGGGAAGGGGTCGGTCATAGACATTTGTCTGGCCCCACAAGGTTTAAAACAAGTTGTTTTTTAGAGGACATATTCCACTAAAGATATGAAAAAAGGCAGACTGTTGAGAAAGGTCGACGAAAAGTAAAAGAAAGCCAGTAAAAAAATGACTTTAGGGAGATTGATCCGGATCCGCGCTGATGGTGCAGAAAAGAAGGAATTGTGGTCAGCGTGCTGGAGTGTCACCCAAAGCCACCACGCAAGACATTTTCAGCATGGACACCACCAATGGCACCACGCGGAGTGGAATGAGGTCACTACCAATGCGTAAGGGGACTGTTAAAAAAAAATCCAGATCCAGTCTGATGCCTGGAGAATATTCCAAGATAGGGAATCGGTAGCTAGAAATGGTGTTACCAAAGGTAAGTAACTTGACCTTCTGATAGAGACCTCTCAAGCCGCAGATTCCTCACCTTTTGAAAGATACCAAAGCAGTATCTATTGGTGGCCGGTCTGTCAATGAACTCAAACCAGGAAATCCTGCAGGAGCAAACAGGCAAAATGTCACTCTGTGAACCTGGCTGTCCATTCATATCAGATTATAGGTATTCCCACCCCCTGAGGCCCCTCTACACTGTATCTATGTGCGTATGACATGTTACGCACCCTAGCTGGCTTTCCCTTCTCCATCTCAGCGGTCTTAGAGACCATTGATGCCTTGGCAGCAATATCCAGCTACATTGTAAATTGGGGAAAGAGCGAGGCCTTGCCACTGATCACCACAAGAGCCGCCGTCGCTGGTTACCGATTCCAGTAGAAGAGTTCCAGTCTCAGAAGTTTGGAAAGGGTTAGCAGGAGCCTGAAGTGCATGGTGGCAGACAACCTGGACTCACTTATGGAGTGAATGAGATTTGATTTCGCAAATTGGTCCCACATGAACTTGTCTTTCCGGAGACGTACTCATGCGGTTAAAAGGTTTACTCTTCCCCGTTTCACATAAGCGTTGGGCATGCTTCCCAAATTAATACCCTTATCGACCCTTCGTCAGATAGATAGGGCCATTAAGACCTTCATCTGAGGTTCAGCGAGACCTCACCTGAAGATACAGAAACTTATGGCCCATGGACCAGCAAGGAGACTAGGTCTGCCATCCGTGGAGCATTACCTCATGGCCCTTCATCTGGTACAAATGGCGTACATACACCTCTGGGTCCAAGACCTCTTGTTACGGGTCATGTTTGAACATAGACTCCAGGAGGGCTGGTCAAGACTGCAGACCTCCATATTTTCCTGCCCCCCCCCCCCTACCCAAGGGTAAACCCAGCTGAAATCCAGGTATGCCACCTGGTTGCGGGCCCACAAGCTCTTTTCAGTGGATGTGCATCTGCATGACAGAGCTCTCCTCTGGAACAATTCTAGTATCCTAAAAGGAGGGTCCATGCTTGACTGGGGCCCGATGCGCAGAGCTGGAATTCCTCTCTTCACAGTCTTGGTCTCGAACAGCAAAGTCAAGGCCTTTGAGATGCTACGGGATCAATTTGGCTTGTTGCATACTCAACAATGACACTACACACAACTGCGTCACTGCCTGCTGGCCAAACATGGTCCCCAACCCTGGACCATCCTGTTACCCGGTGCTCTCTTCACTTAACACTTGGGGCCAGTTTAAGGGTGTGGTGTCAGGATTCATTATCTCCTTATTCACCCTCTCTATGCCCAGCCGCAACTGGCTAGCCATAGGACGACCTGACGGGCTCACCTGCAGGTGGACTATAATGGGGACTGGGCAGAAATCCTGGAGGGCCTGGACCGGGCAGTCCGGCAGTCTTTTAAGACCCTTCAGGGTTGGCACTGGACCCCGGTACGGCTTTGGGGTTGCTCCCTCACTCTGCCTGTTGGCATTGCGACCACGTGCCCTGTGATATTGTTCATATTGTACTGGACTGTCCAGCACTCTGCCCTTACTGGACTGTCCAGCAATCTGCCCTTTCTGGACAGCAATGGGTTCTCCACTCCGGAAATTTATGGATCTGCCCTCGCACTTCCAGACCAGCTAATTCTCCTCCATGACTTTGCAGACATTTCCCATCTGACCAGTCATGCCCACTGCCTACTCATCACTACATTCACGGCTGCAAGATATGTATCCTGTGACATTGGAATTTTCCACAACTGCCGTCGCACGAGGAATGGCCTGCGGCGATGTTCAAGACCATGTCCTATTCAAAGGCCATTTATAATTTGATCACCAAAGCAGACATTTTTCTTCTCACATGGTACACCTTTCTGCAGGATGACCCCCGCCTTAATTCGTCTTGACTCTTGAATCTTCCTCACCGCTGACCTCCAGCCTGTCGTTGCACCCATCCCACCTCTGCTTTACTATAGTAAAGCTACGCCTGACTGACCCACCACCCCGCCCTCTTACCCTGCTTCATAATTCTGTGCCCCTTCTCTTCTTTTCTTTCTGCCCTCCCTCTTTTCTTTCCTCCTTCTGTAGCTAATTCCCCTCCACCTCCCTTTCTTAAATATTAGTTTTGTTTGGTATTGTTGCATACACTGCAATCAACATTTGTATCTCAATATGGGACCATGCGGGGCTTACATGTCACTATATTTACTGTTGCTTCTCAGTACTGACAAAAATCATTGCTACACAAAAAAGAATCTGGCGGTCCAGACAACCATGCTTTGTGAACGTATGGAAGGACGCCCACGTAGTTGCCCGGAATTTGTCTAGAACAGGAGCTCCACTTACAAATGTAGTGGTAGTAGCTGGGACCCTAGTAGAATTAACGTGCAGTTCTTCCAGAGGTTGCTTTTTGTCCAGCGCGTAGCAGATCAAGATCCAGGGGAAGATGGTTCTCTTCTGCACTGCTCTACCTTTATTCACTCCAGAGAAGACCGGTTGGTCTTTGGTGCAATCTATGTAAAATCTCTTGATATGAGGTGGAGTCTTTTCTTCTGCTTAGATGGACAATGCAAAGCACAAAAAACAAGCAGGGTGATGGTCTGACAAACATGGAATAGATTCACACCTTTCAGCAGAAAAAATGCCTGTGTTTGCATAAATTTGTCCCAATGACAGGGGTATAAAGTTTACATTGAGGGACACCTAGCTGCCATCAACTATCTCCGGAGGAAGGTCGAAGGTGTTCAGCTGTCGCCACTCAATCTCCACACATGAAGGTGGAGATTGCGAAGGCCCAGGTGCAGAACACGGCACTCTAGTAGGTTCTCCCAGAGGGCAGCCTGGTGCGAGGACAGAAGCCCAAGCTTAGGAGTTCTGGAGCTCTCTGTGCCCAATCCGAAGTCACTAGGATGATTTGTTCTGAACTTCTGGATAACTCTGGGCAGGAGTGGTAAGGCACATCACAGTACGGAGTCCACTCAAAGTGGAACCACTCTTCAAGCGATAGACACCTTGGAAACTTGCAACACGCAGAAGCACTGATATTGAACATTCTCAGCAGTGGCAAATAGATTGGGCCAAGGTTCTCCCCACACACTGAAGAGACCTTGCTCCACCTCTAGATGTGGTCTGCTAGGTGCCGATGGCTCAGCTCCCCTTTTCTGGCAATCAAAGATCCTTCCAGGTATTTCATCACCCGCACAATGTGTTCGCAGTCCAGCCACTTCCAGAGGACAAGCCTCTTTGGCACATACCACATAGTGGTGGTGTTATTCATGAGCACTTGTACCAGCTTCTCCTTGAAGAACAGAAGGAAGGCTTTCAACACCAATCAGATGGCCGTCAGCTACAGATTGCTGATGTGAAGCAAGAAATCAGCCGGAGCCCACAGGTCTCTGATCCCCACCTCTCCCAAATGGATGCTCGAACCAGGAGCAATGCATTGCTCACCACTGTCCACTCGGGGCAGAGAAGGGTCTGCCACAAACCCAGTAGCAGTCCAAAAACAACCACTGCAGCTGTATTGAAGCCTATGCAGAAATTGTAACCTGGTCATAGAGGTTCCCTTGGGACTTTATATTCCACTGCAGCCTCTTAGTCCACCTCATTAAAATCCATGCATGGAGATGAAAGATCGGGATCATAGCCCAATTGTTCTAGATTCTGTTTCCCAGACGAAGGACACAAAACCAAACCATTTCCAGAATGTCTCAGATGAAGGGGAGCATCTGAGAAAGAGTCTGGTGTGACTATGGTACGTTTATATTGAACCCCAAAGATGATAGGATGTTTGCTGTAGTCTGGAGGTGGTGTTGAATGCCAGGGGCAAGCCTGCCTTCAACAGTCTGTCAACAAGGTAGAGGGAAGACTGGCACCCAGGACATCCAAAGGTGTGCTTCAGCGGAAAATCAAGTATATTGAAGGACCTGAGTTTCTTGCATTGTTTCTTTATTAATTTCAAAGATGATCCATTTTAAGGAATACTGTGGGAACTCCATCACAAGCAACACCATAATAAATATGTTGTCTTTGTGACTCCATCATAGGTGAGTCCTTGTTTTTTAGGGGAGCGTATTTGAAATGGGAACAGTATGTCTTTTGGGTTAGGGCAAATATTTAAAATGTGTGCCTCTGCCTTGCAGATATTCTCTACCGCAACGATTCGGATTAACTGTATATAGTGAGAACTCAATCAACGATGTTAAAGTGTGTGTGGTGTATATTCTATAGATGACCATATAGGTGGGCGATTTAAAAGGAACTTTTAGATCCTGCTAAAGTATGCCAGTATCTGGGCAACAATGTAATAGCGCTCTATCTTACAGTAGATTCCCATGATCAGTTGACCACAGGAGAAGAACGTAATTTTCTTCCATCTGTGGTTTTTGCCATTTTAACCAAGAGACGACTTCTTTTGGGACTCAATATAATAATTTTATTTGGTAAGGTATTTTTCATACAAGCAACTTTATTTGTAGGTTTTCAATGGGCAAACAAGTGGATTGATAACTAAAAGGATCATGTGATATATGCACACAAAATAAATTCTGATGAACTTTGTCTAAAGATTCTTTGTAAAATTTAATTTTTATGAACATGGGTTAGGAGGGATTTTGTATATCTGCAATTGTAGGTGGATTGTTTGAATAGCCAAAATAAATGTGAAGTTAAAATACAGTTAATGTTGCTATTTCGAGGATTGTGTTGCAAATACAAAATGTCTGTATGTACTCATGGTTTTGCAATTAAATGTTTCTTATTGTCATTTAGATAAAATGAAATAATTTGTCCTGAAGAAGGCAAAGAAACTTTTTACCGAAACGCTGAGTCGACAATCTCGGTTTTTTAAATCTGTATTTTTTATTTGTTGATCGAAATAATGAAGTGAATATGAACAAGCATTGGCAATGCAACAGGTCTCGCATTTACGAGAGTTTGAGCTATTGACATCGCAAATAACAATGCCTTTTATTTTTGTTTTCGTTTTAAAAACATAAATAAAAGGCATTGTCATTTACAATGCCAATAGCTTAAACTCGCGTAACTGCGAGACCTATTGCATTGCAAATGCTTGTTGATATTCCTTGCCTGAAAATGAAAGCCTTCGGCTTGGCTTTGCAAGCAGGGGTGGCTCGGCGTCCCGAGGCAATCGAACAATTTGTCCTGCTGAAGGCGCACATGCTCCGGATTCCTGCCGGATGGGGTAGGCAGGCTGCCCCTATCCCAGAGGAATCTTGGTACATTCCTAACATTCCAGCACCAGAGAAGAGGAAGAGGAGCATGGGAACTAAGCTTCCCAGTACTGGAAGTGACCACTAGCACGGGAACCTAGCTCGCCATAGCCGGGGAAGAGAGTCCACTCTATATGACCCGGCAGGACCATTTGGGGGCAAATAATTAGACATCCTTAATGTTCTGTGACCTAAACTGTATTTCATTCAAATACATAAATATTAGTTTGTCTTCATGACAGCAAAGCTGTGTCCTGGCCCATAGCCATGTTCCAACTGGTTCTAGTGACTCAATTTAGTAAAACTTTCACTACAGGAAGCTGTGTTATTCCTCAGGGTCACGGGTCCAAATCCCAGCGGGTATACTTCGCGTCTCAGTGTTCCGAGTAGGTTAAATTAGTACCAGTACTGCAGTATCGGTCTATTGCCAAGAGACCGCTAATGGCAGTCGTGTGCTCTACAGATATGCCTTCTAGGCTCCTTATATAACACACATACCACGTAAAGGCTGCTTCGAAGCACTATCAATAAGCGCTCGCCAGACAGCCGCGTTACCCGCGCTTTACTTATAAAAATTAAAAGTAAAGCACGGGTGCCGCGATTATACCCAAAGTTAAGGAAAAAGAAGTGCTCGCCATGTACACTTTTCTCTTTTTTGGCCGTCCCACTTGGACGGCCTCGGCCTGCTTTCCTTCTGCCGCAAAAGGTTTATTATTATCTTTATGGGGCCATGTGTTTGCCCCCATAAAGATAACAAACCTTTTGCAGCAAAAGGAATGCAGGCCAGTCCGTCCAAGTGGGACGGCCAAAAAAGAGAAAAGTGTACGTCACACTAACCTCTTTCCCAATGGCTGGCCACCGTTTAGCATAAACGGTGACGCCGGCCAATGGGAAAGAGGGGCGGGCTTAATGCCCCTTACTAAAAAATCCCATAAACATGAAATTTCGCCAGCGAGACTGTGCATGTCTGCGCAGCATACGCTAGCGAGACCTAAAAACGATACAAATTTGTTAAGAAAATCACTGTTTTGATATATACTGGTTGACTTTACAAATTTGCACTTTATAAAACTGCACTTGTAGGATTTCGAGACAATCTGGTTTTTCTCTGTGTTTTTATAAGGGTTTTAAATAAATAATTGAAACTGGAGTGCATTATTGATCAATAAGTAATTATTATTACACATCGCAGTAACTTGTACTTTCATCTAAAAGGTTTTGTCATTTCTCTCTTTAGTGACAATATTAGTAATTTTTGGCCTCTGATACCACATGTACTTATACCACATGATCCAGAACTTGGGTGGGTTTTAACATCTACTTGCATATTCATTTTGTTTATATTTGATCTCTTTATAAAGGGAATTCTTTTTCTTTGTGTTTCAAGGACCCATCCCTTTTCCTAGCATCAGGGTACCTCCCTTATATTGTTGGAGGTGCGGTGGTCACCGCCATCACTTTTGAGAACACCCAATGAGTGCTGGTGAGACCAAAGTGGAGCACGGCAAAATGAAAATACTCCTGTCCTACCACAAACTGCAAGTAGCACTGATGGACCAGCAGGATAGGAATATGTAAATAGGTGTCCTGCAGGTCCAATGCCAACATCCAGGGTCAATGGCAGACAAGACCTGGGCAGGGTGAGAATTTTGAACTTCTCTTTCCAGAGAAGGACGTTGAGAGGACGCAGATCTAGAATAGGACAAAGACCTTCATCTTTCTTGGGTACTAGAAAGTAGCGGAAATAGCAACCACTTCCTAATTCTGCTGCCGGTACCCTCTTGACAGCCCCTTTGGCCAAAAGGGCTTGCATTTCCTGCCACAAAATGGAGAGAGCCCTCCATCAGTCGCTGGGTTGAGAGTGGAAGGTGATGCAGGAAAGCAAGGAAGGTTAAGGCATAATCTTCGTGGACAATCTGCAGAACCCACCTGTCCAACATGCCAACCATGATATAATCAGTGGATTCTGCCTCCTACTGGTGGCTGTGGCCATACAAGCGCTTAGTAAGGAGGTTCGGGTGGGGGGAGGGGGGTAGAGAACTGATTTGCACGATGCCCTTGGCCACGGGGAAAAATGGGCACTAGGGCCTCTCCCACTTAACTGCTGGGTTGCCCATCCAGATTTGGGTTTGGCGGCATGGAAAGAAAGGTATTGACGTTCGCACACGGAGTGGCTCCTTTCTGGAGCAAGACAGCATCAGTGCGGAGCTGCATGGTGCCACCTTTCGACACACAGTCGTACAACAAAAATGGTTCAGGGGGCGTGGCCAAGATGGTGGACGAGTAGGACGTTCCTGCCTGCCGCTCCGTCCTACCGTCCGGGCCCAGCTAAAATCGCCTTGTGAAGTAGGGTTGGAGAGATGCCACAAGTCCGTAGATCTACCCCACACAACCTCAGCAATCGTCTGCTGCAGCCCTTTTTGTTCGAGTAAAACAGTGGTGAAACCCTAAAAACTGCACCCGCTAGCGCTGTGCAGTGCTGTAGCCTACGGCCAGAGGTGGACCTGACGCTGGCGGTAAACGGAGCCGTGCCCAGTCGGCTTCCTGGTGGTGGGACGCCCGTACACGGCTCCGACCTCCCAGACTGATGGGAGGCATCGGAGAACGTGAGGAGCTGGGAAAACGCAGAGAGAGCTCCCTGGGCCTGTGCTGGGATGAAGTCAGGTGGAGACCCACGAGAGAGCAGGCGCGACCGGCCCTTGGTTGAGGGACGAGTGCCGCGATCGTGTGCCCAGTGGAAGGAGGTGTTCCCGAGCCTCTAGGCACATGGAGAGCTTGGATGGCGAGCGACATCGTGGGGGAGGTGAGTGTCAATCCCTTCCCCTGACCGAGTGGGTGCGGGCACGGGCACGTGTCCTGAGAGGACCCGGATGGTCCCCGATATCTGAGGCCCTATTGTGCGGTGGAGTAGGGCCTAAAGAGACAAGTGCGCCTGCCCTCTGACCCGAGCGGGCGCTGAGCATTGCTCCTCCTGCGAAAGAGCCGCAGCGACGAGGGGAGAACCGGACAGCAACCCAGGCAACATGAGGGAGTGAGTCCTGCTCCCTTGCCCTGACTGCGCACCTGCACGCACCCTCTCCTGGGGACCCAAAAAGGAAACGCCACAATTCAAGGCGTCCTGGTGGGAAAAGGCGACACAGGGCGCCAAGCAATTAAAGGTGCGGTCGGCTCCTGGATCAGGGAGCGTACACCTGGTCAGGAACATGGAGCATCGAGCAGACGGAGGTGCTCCCTCCCTCCGACAGTGGAGAAGTAGCTGAACATCCACCTCAGCACCACGGGGAGAATAGGAGTTCCCCTCCTCCCCGCTTTAATCTACCAGCTCACTCACTCAAGAAAGCCCTGATGCTGGACCAGGCCTTGATGGCCCGAGGGGCCTACGTGGGACGGCCCCGGTAAAAGCTCGCCCCTCCCACAGCGTCCCAGCCGGGTGGTCCGGATACACCTACAATGAGCATAGACTGCTCAGCTGACTAACTAAAGGCACGCAGACAGATTTTAGGCCACTGATGGCAGAAGCACACATCTTCGCCAGGCCAAGACAGAGCAAAACCAGCACAGGAGAAGGGTGGCGGGGCCTGGCTCAGCGCGTGTGACCATTGGGTCCCGGCGGGTACTGGGGAAATCACTTGGCCACTAAGAGCATACGGCCTCCCCTACACAAGTCAAGCACCCAACAACAAGACCAAACCGACCCTACCAGCAGAAGACACGCTTGGGATGCCCGCAGTAAGCAGTGACACTACCCCACCTAGCTTAGCACCTTCCCCTGCCGGTCCTCGACATGGTCACAGGCAAAAACAAGAAGGAACACTCCTTCAAAGAACTCCTCCTCAAGCCCAACACTGGCGGCACAGAGAGTGGAGAAGCAGAGGCGCCTGTGATGCACACCTTTCTAGAGACATTGTTCACCTCCCTGAAAGAAGACCTCCACACCGTTAAGAAAGAACTGGCCCAGGAAATCATGGAGATGTGAAGGGACCTGGATACAGTAGGAGATAGGGTGGACATGTTGGAAACACAAGCGTCCGCTAGAGACGAAGAAGTCCACTACTGCAGCAGGAGGTCCTCCGCCTACAAGATCAACAACTAGATCTCCAGGCACACGTGACCTGGAAAACCGCTCCCGCCGGAACAACGTCCGCTTTTGGGCAGTTACTCGAGAAGTGGAGGGGTCGGACATCGAAGCCTACGTAGCGGATCTCTTCCGATTCATCCTGGGTGGCCCGCTGGACCAACAAATTCAATTAGACCGTATACATAGGGTAGATCCAGCAAGAGTGGCACCAGCTCCACCCCTGGACATTCTCACCTGCGGCCACGATTTTCAGCTCAAGGAGCAAATTCTACGTGAGGCACGAGACAAGCAACCTATCGAGGTATGGGCAGCTTGCCCCCTCTTGTATCAGGATCTAGCTGCTCTACCCTACAGAAGAGAAGGGAGTTTAGGTCCGTCACCGCACACCTGCGGTCTAGCAATATACCATATTTCTGGGGACACCCCTTCTGACTAATCCTCAAATGGGGAAGGGAAAATGCACCACATCCCATCTCTACGGGAGGCCAAGCAACTGTTGAACTTACCAGCAACCCAGACGGACTCTATCAAGAAACCACCGAGAGCAGGAAGGTGGCAGAGAGTGAGTCATCGCCACCCTTGAGGAAGACACACTCAATGCAGACTGATACCTACACGGCTAGGTCTCCATGGATCTGGGGGGGTTCTAGGAATCTTTCATAGAGGACTCTCCTGCCATACAGGATGTGGGTACTGGGTGGGGCGGCGGCATGGGTCTTGCGGACATCTTACGCCCCAACCATTGGGTCTTTCACCCATGACTATTGTACCGTTTCTCCAGTATGTTGTTTTTGTTCTTGAATTGTTTCGGGCTTTCACATCTCACCTCCGCCCTCATCTCTCATAAGGGTATAGATGCACAAATCTTAGACTCCCCACAGACTGCTTACACTCTAGGCTCTCTAAAAAACGCACATTTGAACACAGTGTAGGGACTATTCCACCCACATGACCACTACACTTAAAATGATCACATTGAACATTAAGGACCTCAATAATCCGGTTAAAAGGCGGGCCATCCTCTCATATCTGGAAAACACAGACGCACACATCTATCTACTCCAGGAGACACATCTTGTGTCCAAGGAAGTCTTCAGATTGCACACCAGGGCGTTTCCTCAGCAGGTTTTCTCACCCCATTCCACTAAGACTGCTGGGGTGGCCATTCTTGTGTCCTCTAAGTTCCAAGTTAAACTCGGTCCCAAATGAGCAGAGATTAAAGGTAGACTTCTGGCATGCACATTCACGCTAGGCCCCCATACCTTCACTGTAGGTACAGTCTACGCCCCAATCGAGGCCCAAGAGAAATTCCTTTGAGGAGTGGTGCTGGACTTATCCAAGTCCCCTGATAGGGTACTGATAATAAGGGGAGACCTGAATTTATTTTTTGTTAATGAGGTGTACAGGTCAGCGATGTGGGCAGACTGGGTCCCTCACCACAGAGGGACAGAAATACGTTGCTGAATAGGGGCTGACGGACATATGGAGAGCCCATTACCCGGCGGACAGGTAATATACTTTTTATTCACATTCCCATAAAACATGCCCAGACTTGACTACCTCCTAACCTCCCACTTGTTAACTCAAGAGGCACACCAGGTAGAAATACTCCCTTGCCCAATATCCGATCACTCGGCAGTATGTATGTCAGTGGCTCTCGCTGGCTCCCAGACCGCACGCCGCATACGGAGACTCAAGGAGACCATGCTCCAACGCCCAGCGGCTGTACAGCGGATTACAAGAGCAATGGGTGACTATCTGGCTATCAATGATACCCCTGACACCCCGATTGCAACACTATGGGATGCCTTGATGGTGGTGATTAGGGAGAATTTATAGCCATTGCCTCATTCGACAATAGGATCTGGCGGGAAAACGGGAGAAACTCTGCTGAGGTGAGGGAGTTAGAACGCATTCACCAGAGGACGGGCACCCCACGAGCCTGGAGGTAGCTTAAAGCGGCACGGGCCCAATTGACAGGACTAGATGTGGACAGGGTGGAATATGCTGCGCTGCACCTTCGACATTCCTTTTATACGGGGGTACAGGGGTGGGAGACTCCTGGCTAACAGACTGAGGGCACAAAGACAGACCTCGAATGTATCCACTATTCTTGATGGCATGGGACAGGAACAGAAGACTGACCAGGACATTTCAGAGGACTTCTGACAGCATCATGCGGCCTTATATAGGGCACAGAAACTTCCCAAAGCTAGTCCGGACCAATATTTGCATGGAGTCAACACGGCTAAGCTGTCGCCAGCGCAAGCGGAGGCCCTAGACTCACCAATTAAGCTGGAGGAGGGGATCTCGGCAGTCTCCAAATTAAAACTGCTTAAATCTCCAGGCCGGATCGCTTCTCCTCACCGTTCTACAAAACTTTCTGTCAAATACTAGCTTCAATATTGGTACGGGTCTACAACGCCATTGGGATCTCATCAACCATGCCGTCTTCAATGTTGGAGGTGCTGGTTACTGGCATGCCGAAGCCGGGTAAAGATAAACGACAATGTGTGTCCTGTTATATTCCATATAGGTACCTAATATAGGCCCCAGTACCCTCATTACCTTTCACCTATATTCTTCCCTACATTATTATAATGGTTTATAGGGACTGACCTTTTACCTAGTTACGACACTGATGAAGTAGAGCAAGACTCGGTCCGCTCGGAAGAGCAGGAGCGACAGGGCCAATATTAGCGGCCTATACACCACATCCTGACATTGAAACAATGCCAGGAGGAGACTTACTTATACTTCACAGAGAATTAATTAAAGGTTACAGGAACATGACGCAGTTTGTCATGAGGACACTCACAGTCCATCCGGCAACGGTTACAACAAATACAACTTCAGTTCAAAATACTGCAACTAAAACAACACCACAAATGTTACACGCAGTAATGGGTAAAATGGCCGCAAAGCGTGAACAAATGCCATTCTGGGTAGCTCAAAAAATAAATCAGCTATAAGCAGTATTTCCGAATACTAGCCCTTATGAAAAACACAGAATGCTGACAATCTGCTTGCCCATGGGGATAACACCACAAATCGAGGATTGTACCTCTTGGGGTACAGTTTCTGCTGCTATATATACCATAAGTCATGGTATCCCATTTTTAGCAGTAATACCAGACGTATTAAGAAATACAAAATGAGTACGGAGCAGAGCCTGCTCTAAACTTAAGGATGCAATTACATGGCAATTATGCCCAGGTATCAGCCATAATATTAGCAAATATTAAAGGGGAAGCAGCACCGGTGGCTATCCACCAACATCTAAGGGAGTTCAGTCCTTTACAACAGGAGCACGAACTGCCTGAAATAATTGAAACTGCATATGCAGAATTAGGCAGGGACAGTTTGGGTGGAAAGGCATTAAAACCACCACTGATTGGTAGTCCCGAAAGTCACCTTCAAGCATACACCTGCTTCATTAAAAAAAAGAAGTGGGACAATAACAAAAAACAAAAAGTTAAAGAATACAGATCTCAATCCAGAAACAGATCTACACAGGAGCCCTGTGAAAGGAGAAATAACCTTAGGAAAAGGGACAATATTAAGAAACATGACAGGTATCAGGATACTGATACACGTTCCTCTCGTTCCTTTCGGGGTTCAACAAAAAACTCTGAGAGGGAAGGACAGTCAGACAGACAAGAAGAGCATACAAAGTCCAAAGAAAAGCTCAAGAATATACTTTCTTGAAAGACAAACCAAAACAAATGCCACAGTTAAAAAAGAAGAAGGTTGCAGGTCTAAAAATTAGACATTCCCAGAATTCGGAGGACTCGACTGCTGAATGGGCTCTGACGATGCTCGACAGTGCGGCAGAAGTAACAATAGCTCGCCAGAACCAGATGAAATTTCTGGGGTGATAGCGGACTTGAATGATTACATCACAGTGGAAACACCTGATACTAGAGTATGTGTCCCACATAAGTTATATGAAATAACACTCCAAGTGGAGGAGGACAAGCCCAGGAAAGTTAGAGGTCTCTTTTGGGAGAACCTGACGTTTGGCTATGGCATTTTGTTAGCTGAACAAGACTGGTCGCCAGCATTCGTTATGGACTGCAATAGGGGAGAAACGGTAATTCTACCAGCATTTTCCGACCCTGTCCCCAAATATCTAAAATATAAATATGCACTGGAGTGGGCGGTAGCCATAGCTCCAGCATTATACCAAAACCATGTTGGATGGGATGATGATTCAACCCACCACATTATTGCATTCAAAAATACTCCAAGTGCACAGAGGCAATATCCAATAAAGCAAGAAGCTAAAAAACAGGTCAGGGGGATGTTGGATCAACTTGAGTACCAAGGGGTGATTGAAACTTGCACCTCTCAAATGAATACCCCTTTGTTTCCTGTAACAAAACAAGACAATTCATATTGTTTAGTTTTGGATTACAGACATTTAAACACTTGCACTAAGACATTTGTAGTTCAAAATACACAGTGCCGCATTAATGAATAACATTGAGCGGAAAAAATAAAAAACACTAGATATCTCAAATGGATTCTTTTGCCAAAATGTAGCGCCTGAAAGCAGGTATTTAACCGCATTCTCTGCGTTAGGCTCCTAGGGACAATTTTGTAGACTCTCCCAGGAGAACAGCCCGGGGTTAATTTCATTACAACAAACAGATGATGGACGGAATGCTGACAATGCAGACATTCTCCCCCAGTTAAGAGATCTGGGTTAAATCCATCGTTCTTTTGCCCACTACGCCAACCCAGTTTAGACATGGCCATATGCAAATCAGTCTTGACCCTGTGCCTCATGGGAACAGTCCAGCCCGAACTGCCAAGCCATGTCTTCCCTGGACCGGAATCAAGCATCCTAGGACCGGTTTCTGGCTATCAGCCGT
Source organism: Triturus cristatus (assembly GCF_964204655.1). Classification (NCBI taxonomy): domain Eukaryota; kingdom Metazoa; phylum Chordata; class Amphibia; order Caudata; family Salamandridae; genus Triturus; species Triturus cristatus. The sequence continues at coordinate 933,433,970 of NC_140580.1, read as the reverse complement.
CATCAGCCAGGATAGCTTGACTCCAGTGGCGTAGTGAGCACGGGTCCCACGTCTGGGAATACCCATCCCACTTAGGGCGAAAAGCGTTACAACAAACAGATGATGGACGGAATGCTGACAATGCAGACATTCTCCCCCAGTCAAGAGATCTGGGTTAAATCCATCGTTCTTTTGCCCACTACGCCAACCCAGTTTAGACATGGCCATATGCAAATCAGTCTTGACCCTGTGCCTCATGGGAACAGTCCAGCCCGAACTGCCAAGCCATGTCTTCCCTGGACCGGAATCAAGCATCCTAGGACCGGTTTCTGGCTATCAGCTGTCATCAGCCAGGATAGCTTGACTTCAGTGGCGTAGTGAGCACGGGTCCCACGTCTGGGAATACCCATCCCACTTAGAGCGAAAAGCGTTACAACAAACAGATGATGGACGGAATGCTGACAATGCAGACATTCTCCCCCAGTCAAGAGATCTGGGTTAAATCCATCGTTCTTTTGCCCACTACGCCAACCCAGTTTAGACATGGCCATATGCAAATCAGTCTTGACCCTGTGCCTCATGGGAACAGTCCAGCCCGAACTGCCAAGCCATGTCTTCCCTGGACCGGAATCAAGCATCCTAGGACCGGTTTCTGGCTATCAGCCGTCATCAGCCAGGATAGCTTGACTCCAGTGGCGTAGTGAGCACGGGTCCCACGTCTGGAAATACCCATCCCACTTAGGGCGAAAAGCGTTACAACAAACAGATGATGGACGGAATGCTGACAATGCAGACATTCTCCCCCAGTCAAGAGATCTGGGTTAAATCCATCGTTCTTTTGCCCACTACGCCAACCCAGTTTAGACATGGCCATATGCAAATCAGTCTTGACCCTGTGCCTCATGGGAACAGTCCAGCCCGAACTACCAAGCCATGTCTTCCCTGGACCGGAATCAAGCATCCTAGGACCGGTTTCTGGCTATCAGCCGTCATCAGCCAGGATAGCTTGACTCCAGTGGCGTAGTGAGCACGGGTCCCACGTCTGGGAATACCCATCCCACTTAGGGCGAAAAGCGTTACAACAAACAGATGATGGACGGAATGCTGACAATGCAGACATTCTCCCCCAGTCAAGAGATCTGGGTTAAATTCATCGTTCTTTTGCCCACTACGCCACCCAGTTTAGACATGGCCATATGCAAATCAGTCTTGACCCTGTGCCTCATGGGAACAGTCCAGCCCGAACTGCCAAGCCATGTCTTCCCTGGACCGGAATCAAGCATCCTAGGACCGGTTTCTGGCTATCAGCCGTCATCAGCCAGGATAGCTTGACTTCAGTGGCGTAGTGAGTACGGGTCCCACGTCTGGGAATACCCATCCCACTTAGAGCGAAAAGCGTTACAACAAACAGATGATGGACGGAATGCTGACAATGCAGACATTCTCCCCCAGTCAAGAGATCTGGGTTAGATCCATCGTTCTTTTGCCCACTACGCCACCCAGTTTAGACATGGCCATATGCAAATCAGTCTTGACCCTGTGCCTCATGGGAACAGTCCAGCCCGAACTGCCAAGCCATGTCTTCCCTGGACCGGAATCAAGCATCCTAGGACCGGTTTCTGGCTATCAGCCGTCATCAGCCAGGATAGCTTGACTCCAGTGGCGTAGTGAGCACGGGTCCCACGTCTGGGAATACCCATCCCACTTAGGGCGAAAAGCGTTACAACAAACAGATGATGGACGGAATGCTGACAATGCAGACATTCTCCCCCAGTCAAGAGATCTGGGTTAAAACCATCGTTCTTTTGCCCACTACGCCAACCCAGTTTAGACATGGCCATATGCAAATCAGTCTTGACCCTGTGCCTCATGGGAACAGTCCAGCCCGAACTGCCAAGCCATGTCTTCCCTGGACCGGAATCAAGCATCCTAGGACTGGTTTCTGGCTATCAGCTGTCATCAGCCAGGATACCTTGACTTCAGTGGCGTAGTGAGCACGGGTCCCACGTCTGGGAATACCCATCCCACTTAGAGCGAAAAGCGTTACAACAAACAGATGATGGACGGAATGCTGACAATGCAGACATTCTCCCCCAGTCAAGAGATCTGGGTTAAATCCATCCTTCTTTTGCCCACTACGCCAACCCAGTTTAGACATGGCCATATGCAAATCAGTCTTGACCCTGTGCCTCATGGGAACAGTCCAGCCCGAACTGCCAAGCCATGTCTTCCCTGGACCGGAATCAAGCATCCTAGGACCGGTTTCTGGCTATCAGCCGTCATCAGCCAGGATAGCTTGACTCCAGTGGCGTAGTGAGCACGGGTCCCACGTCTGGGAATACCCATCCCACTTAGGGCGAAAAGCATTACAACAAACAGATGATGGACGGAATGCTGACAATGCAGACATTCTCCCCCAGTCAAGAGATCTGGGTTAAATCCATCGTTCTTTTGCCCACTACGCCAACCCAGTTTAGACATGGCCATATGCAAATCAGTCTTGACCCTGTGCCTCATGGGAACAGTCCAGCCCGAACTGCCAAGCCATGTCTTCCCTGGACCGGAATCAAGCATCCTAGGACCGGTTTCTGGCTATCAGCTGTCATCAGCCAGGATAGCTTGACTTCAGTGGCGTAGTGAGCACGGGTCCCACGTCTGGGAATACCCATCCCACTTAGAGCGAAAAGCGTTACAACAAACAGATGATGGACGGAATGCTGACAATGCAGACATTCTCCCCCAGTCAAGAGATCTGGGTTAAATCCATCGTTCTTTTGCCCACTACGCCACCCAGTTTAGACATGGCCATATGCAAATCAGTCTTGACCCTGTGCCTCATGGGAACAGTCCAGCCCGAACTGCCAAGCCATGTCTTCCCTGGACCGGAATCAAGCATCCTAGGACCGGTTTCTGGCTATCAGCCGTCATCAGCCAGGATAGCTTGACTCCAGTGGCGTAGTGAGCACGGGTCCCACGTCTGGAAATACCCATCCCACTTAGGGCGAAAAGCGTTACAACAAACAGATGATGGACGGAATGCTGACAATGCAGACATTCTCCCCCAGTCAAGAGATCTGGGTTAAATCCATCGTTCTTTTGCCCACTACGCCAACCCAGTTTAGACATGGCCATATGCAAATCAGTCTTGACCCTGTGCCTCATGGGAACAGTCCAGCCCGAACTGCCAAGCCATGTCTTCCCTGGACCGGAATCAAGCATCCTAGGACCGGTTTCTGGCTATCAGCCGTCATCAGCCAGGATAGCTTGACTCCAGTGGCGTAGTGAGCACGGGTCCCACGTCTGGAAATACCCATCCCACTTAGGGCGAAAGCGTTACAACAAACAGATGATGGACGGAATGCTGACAATGCAGACATTCTCCCCCAGTCAAGAGATCTGGGTTAAATCCATCGTTCTTTTGCCCACTACGCCAACCCAGTTTAGACATGGCCATATGCAAATCAGTCTTGACCCTGTGCCTCATGGGAACAGTCCAGCCCGAACTACCAAGCCATGTCTTCCCTGGACCGGAATCAAGCATCCTAGGACCGGTTTCTGGCTATCAGCCGTCATCAGCCAGGATAGCTTGACTCCAGTGGCGTAGTGAGCACGGGTCCCACGTCTGGGAATACCCATCCCACTTAGGGCGAAAAGCGTTACAACAAACAGATGATGGACGGAATGCTGACAATGCAGACATTCTCCCCCAGTCAAGAGATCTGGGTTAAATCCATCGTTCTTTTGCCCACTACGCCAACCCAGTTTAGACATGGCCATATGCAAATCAGTCTTGACCCTGTGCCTCATGGGAACAGTCCAGCCCGAACTGCCAAGCCATGTCTTCCCTGGACCGGAATCAAGCATCCTAGGACCGGTTTCTGGCTATCAGCCGTCATCAGCCAGGATAGCTTGACTTCAGTGGCGTAGTGAGTACGGGTCCCACGTCTGGGAATACCCATCCCACTTAGAGCGAAAAGCGTTACAACAAACAGATGATGGACGGAATGCTGACAATGCAGACATTCTCCCCCAGTCAAGAGATCTGGGTTAGATCCATCGTTCTTTTGCCCACTACGCCACCCAGTTTAGACATGGCCATATGCAAATCAGTCTTGACCCTGTGCCTCATGGGAACAGTCCAGCCCGAACTGCCAAGCCATGTCTTCCCTGGACCGGAATCAAGCATCCTAGGACCGGTTTCTGGCTATCAGCCGTCATCAGCCAGGATAGCTTGACTCCAGTGGCGTAGTGAGCACGGGTCCCACGTCTGGGAATACCCATCCCACTTAGGGCGAAAAGCGTTACAACAAACAGATGATGGACGGAATGCTGACAATGCAGACATTCTCCCCCAGTCAAGAGATCTGGGTTAAAACCATCGTTCTTTTGCCCACTACGCCAACCCAGTTTAGACATGGCCATATGCAAATCAGTCTTGACCCTGTGCCTCATGGGAACAGTCCAGCCCGAACTGCCAAGCCATGTCTTCCCTGGACCGGAATCAAGCATCCTAGGACTGGTTTCTGGCTATCAGCTGTCATCAGCCAGGATACCTTGACTTCAGTGGCGTAGTGAGCACGGGTCCCACGTCTGGGAATACCCATCCCACTTAGAGCGAAAAGCGTTACAACAAACAGATGATGGACGGAATGCTGACAATGCAGACATTCTCCCCCAGTCAAGAGATCTGGGTTAAATCCATCCTTCTTTTGCCCACTACGCCAACCCAGTTTAGACATGGCCATATGCAAATCAGTCTTGACCCTGTGCCTCATGGGAACAGTCCAGCCCGAACTGCCAAGCCATGTCTTCCCTGGACCGGAATCAAGCATCCTAGGACCGGTTTCTGGCTATCAGCCGTCATCAGCCAGGATAGCTTGACTCCAGTGGCGTAGTGAGCACGGGTCCCACGTCTGGGAATACCCATCCCACTTAGGGCGAAAAGCATTACAACAAACAGATGATGGACGGAATGCTGACAATGCAGACATTCTCCCCCAGTCAAGAGATCTGGGTTAAATCCATCGTTCTTTTGCCCACTACGCCAACCCAGTTTAGACATGGCCATATGCAAATCAGTCTTGACCCTGTGCCTCATGGGAACAGTCCAGCCCGAACTGCCAAGCCATGTCTTCCCTGGACCGGAATCAAGCATCCTAGGACCGGTTTCTGGCTATCAGCCGTCATCAGCCAGGATAGCTTGACTCCAGTGGCGTAGTGAGCACGGGTCCCACGTCTGGGAATACCCATCCCACTTAGGGCGAAAAGCGTTACAACAAACAGATGATGGACGGAATGCTGACAATGCAGACATTCTCCCCCAGTCAAGAGATCTGGGTTAAATCCATCGTTCTTTTGCCCACTACGCCAACCCAGTTTAGACATGGCCATATGCAAATCAGTCTTGACCCTGTGCCTCATGGGAACAGTCCAGCCCGAACTGCCAAGCCATGTCTTCCCTGGACCGGAATCAAGCATCCTAGGACCGGTTTCTGGCTATCAGCTGTCATCAGCCAGGATAGCTTGACTTCAGTGGCGTAGTGAGCACGGGTCCCACGTCTGGGAATACCCATCCCACTTAGAGCGAAAAGCGTTACAACAAACAGATGATGGACGGAATGCTGACAATGCAGACATTCTCCCCCAGTCAAGAGATCTGGGTTAAATCCATCGTTCTTTTGCCCACTACGCCACCCAGTTTAGACATGGCCATATGCAAATCAGTCTTGACCCTGTGCCTCATGGGAACAGTCCAGCCCGAACTGCCAAGCCATGTCTTCCCTGGACCGGAATCAAGCATCCTAGGACCGGTTTCTGGCTATCAGCCGTCATCAGCCAGGATAGCTTGACTCCAGTGGCGTAGTGAGCACGGGTCCCACGTCTGGAAATACCCATCCCACTTAGGGCGAAAAGCGTTACAACAAACAGATGATGGACGGAATGCTGACAATGCAGACATTCTCCCCCAGTCAAGAGATCTGGGTTAAATCCATCGTTCTTTTGCCCACTACGCCAACCCAGTTTAGACATGGCCATATGCAAATCAGTCTTGACCCTGTGCCTCATGGGAACAGTCCAGCCCGAACTGCCAAGCCATGTCTTCCCTGGACCGGAATCAAGCATCCTAGGACCGGTTTCTGGCTATCAGCCGTCATCAGCCAGGATAGCTTGACTCCAGTGGCGTAGTGAGCACGGGTCCCACGTCTGGAAATACCCATCCCACTTAGGGCGAAAGCGTTACAACAAACAGATGATGGACGGAATGCTGACAATGCAGACATTCTCCCCCAGTCAAGAGATCTGGGTTAAATCCATCGTTCTTTTGCCCACTACGCCAACCCAGTTTAGACATGGCCATATGCAAATCAGTCTTGACCCTGTGCCTCATGGGAACAGTCCAGCCCGAACTACCAAGCCATGTCTTCCCTGGACCGGAATCAAGCATCCTAGGACCGGTTTCTGGCTATCAGCCGTCATCAGCCAGGATAGCTTGACTCCAGTGGCGTAGTGAGCACGGGTCCCACGTCTGGGAATACCCATCCCACTTAGGGCGAAAAGCGTTACAACAAACAGATGATGGACGGAATGCTGACAATGCAGACATTCTCCCCCAGTCAAGAGATCTGGGTTAAATCCATCGTTCTTTTGCCCACTACGCCAACCCAGTTTAGACATGGCCATATGCAAATCAGTCTTGACCCTGTGCCTCATGGGAACAGTCCAGCCCGAACTGCCAAGCCATGTCTTCCCTGGACCGGAATCAAGCATCCTAGGACCGGTTTCTGGCTATCAGCCGTCATCAGCCAGGATAGCTGGACTTCAGTGGCGTAGTGAGTACGGGTCCCACGTCTGGGAATACCCATCCCACTTAGAGCGAAAAGCGTTACAACAAACAGATGATGGACGGAATGCTGACAATGCAGACATTCTCCCCCAGTCAAGAGATCTGGGTTAAATCCATCGTTCTTTTGCCCACTACGCCACCCAGTTTAGACATGGCCATATGCAAATCAGTCTTGACCCTGTGCCTCATGGGAACAGTCCAGCCCGAACTGCCAAGCCATGTCTTCCCTGGACCGGAATCAAGCATCCTAGGACCGGTTTCTGGCTATCAGCCGTCATCAGCCAGGATAGCTTGACTCCAGTGGCGTAGTGAGCACAGGTCCCACGTCTGGGAATACCCATCCCACTTAGGGCGAAAAGCATTACAACAAACAGATGATGGACGGAATGCTGACAATGCAGACATTCTCCCCCAGTCAAGAGATCTGGGTTAAATCCATCGTTCTTTTGCCCACTACGCCAACCCAGTTTAGACATGGCCATATGCAAATCAGTCTTGACCCTGTGCCTCATGGGAACAGTCCAGCCCGAACTGCCAAGCCATGTCTTCCCTGGACCGGAATCAAGCATCCTAGGACCGGTTTCTGGCTATCAGCCGTCATCAGCCAGGATAGCTGGACTTCAGTGGCGTAGTGAGTACGGGTCCCACGTCTGGGAATACCCATCCCACTTAGAGCGAAAAGCGTTACAACAAACAGATGATGGACGGAATGCTGACAATGCAGACATTCTCCCCCAGTCAAGAGATCTGGGTTAAATTCATCGTTCTTTTGCCCACTACGCCACCCAGTTTAGACATGGCCATATGCAAATCAGTCTTGACCCTGTGCCTCATGGGAACAGTCCAGCCCGAACTGCCAAGCCATGTCTTCCCTGGACCGGAATCAAGCATCCTAGGACCGGTTTCTGGCTATCAGCCGTCATCAGCCAGGATAGCTTGACTTCAGTGGCGTAGTGAGTACGGGTCCCACGTCTGGGAATACCCATCCCACTTAGAGCGAAAAGCGTTACAACAAACAGATGATGGACGGAATGCTGACAATGCAGACATTCTCCCCCAGTCAAGAGATCTGGGTTAGATCCATCGTTCTTTTGCCCACTACGCCACCCAGTTTAGACATGGCCATATGCAAATCAGTCTTGACCCTGTGCCTCATGGGAACAGTCCAGCCCGAACTGCCAAGCCATGTCTTCCCTGGACCGGAATCAAGCATCCTAGGACCGGTTTCTGGCTATCAGCCGTCATCAGCCAGGATAGCTTGACTCCAGTGGCGTAGTGAGCACGGGTCCCACGTCTGGGAATACCCATCCCACTTAGGGCGAAAAGCGTTACAACAAACAGATGATGGACGGAATGCTGACAATGCAGACATTCTCCCCCAGTCAAGAGATCTGGGTTAAAACCATCGTTCTTTTGCCCACTACGCCAACCCAGTTTAGACATGGCCATATGCAAATCAGTCTTGACCCTGTGCCTCATGGGAACAGTCCAGCCCGAACTGCCAAGCCATGTCTTCCCTGGACCGGAATCAAGCATCCTAGGACTGGTTTCTGGCTATCAGCTGTCATCAGCCAGGATACCTTGACTTCAGTGGCGTAGTGAGCACGGGTCCCACGTCTGGGAATACCCATCCCACTTAGAGCGAAAAGCGTTACAACAAACAGATGATGGACGGAATGCTGACAATGCAGACATTCTCCCCCAGTCAAGAGATCTGGGTTAAATCCATCCTTCTTTTGCCCACTACGCCAACCCAGTTTAGACATGGCCATATGCAAATCAGTCTTGACCCTGTGCCTCATGGGAACAGTCCAGCCCGAACTGCCAAGCCATGTCTTCCCTGGACCGGAATCAAGCATCCTAGGACCGGTTTCTGGCTATCAGCCGTCATCAGCCAGGATAGCTTGACTCCAGTGGCGTAGTGAGCACGGGTCCCACGTCTGGGAATACCCATCCCACTTAGGGCGAAAAGCATTACAACAAACAGATGATGGACGGAATGCTGAAAATGCAGACATTCTCCCCCAGTCAAGAGATCTGGGTTAAATCCATCGTTCTTTTGCCCACTACGCCAACCCAGTTTAGACATGGCCATATGCAAATCAGTCTTGACCCTGTGCCTCATGGGAACAGTCCAGCCCGAACTGCCAAGCCATGTCTTCCCTGGACCGGAATCAAGCATCCTAGGACCGGTTTCTGGCTATCAGCTGTCATCAGCCAGGATAGCTTGACTTCAGTGGCGTAGTGAGCACGGGTCCCACGTCTGGGAATACCCATCCCACTTAGAGCGAAAAGCGTTACAACAAACAGATGATGGACGGAATGCTGACAATGCAGACATTCTCCCCCAGTCAAGAGATCTGGGTTAAATCCATCGTTCTTTTGCCCACTACGCCACCCAGTTTAGACATGGCCATATGCAAATCAGTCTTGACCCTGTGCCTCATGGGAACAGTCCAGCCCGAACTGCCAAGCCATGTCTTCCCTGGACCGGAATCAAGCATCCTAGGACCGGTTTCTGGCTATCAGCCGTCATCAGCCAGGATAGCTTGACTCCAGTGGCGTAGTGAGCACGGGTCCCACGTCTGGAAATACCCATCCCACTTAGGGCGAAAAGCGTTACAACAAACAGATGATGGACGGAATGCTGACAATGCAGACATTCTCCCCCAGTCAAGAGATCTGGGTTAAATCCATCGTTCTTTTGCTCACTACGCCAACCCAGTTTAGACATGGCCATATGCAAATCAGTCTTGACCCTGTGCCTCATGGGAACAGTCCAGCCCGAACTGCCAAGCCATGTCTTCCCTGGACCGGAATCAAGCATCCTAGGACCGGTTTCTGGCTATCAGCCGTCATCAGCCAGGATAGCTTGACTCCAGTGGCGTAGTGAGCACGGGTCCCACGTCTGGAAATACCCATCCCACTTAGGGCGAAAGCGTTACAACAAACAGATGATGGACGGAATGCTGACAATGCAGACATTCTCCCCCAGTCAAGAGATCTGGGTTAAATCCATCGTTCTTTTGCCCACTACGCCAACCCAGTTTAGACATGGCCATATGCAAATCAGTCTTGACCCTGTGCCTCATGGGAACAGTCCAGCCCGAACTACCAAGCCATGTCTTCCCTGGACCGGAATCAAGCATCCTAGGACCGGTTTCTGGCTATCAGCCGTCATCAGCCAGGATAGCTTGACTCCAGTGGCGTAGTGAGCACGGGTCCCACGTCTGGGAATACCCATCCCACTTAGGGCGAAAAGCGTTACAACAAACAGATGATGGACGGAATGCTGACAATGCAGACATTCTCCCCCAGTCAAGAGATCTGGGTTAAATCCATCGTTCTTTTGCCCACTACGCCAACCCAGTTTAGACATGGCCATATGCAAATCAGTCTTGACCCTGTGCCTCATGGGAACAGTCCAGCCCGAACTACCAAGCCATGTCTTCCCTGGACCGGAATCAAGCATCCTAGGACCGGTTTCTGGCTATCAGCCGTCATCAGCCAGGATAGCTTGACTCCAGTGGCGTAGTGAGCACCGGTCCCACGTCTGGGAATACCCATCCCACTTAGGGCGAAAAGTGTTACAACAAACAGATGATGGACGGAATGCTGACAATGCAGACATTCTCCCCCAGTCAAGAGATCTGGGTTAAATTCATCGTTCTTTTGCCCACTACGCCACCCAGTTTAGACATGGCCATATGCAAATCAGTCTTGACCCTGTGCCTCATGGGAACAGTCCAGCCCGAACTGCCAAGCCATGTCTTCCCTGGACCGGAATCAAGCATCCTAGGACCGGTTTCTGGCTATCAGCCGTCATCAGCCAGGATAGCTTGACTTCAGTGGCGTAGTGAGTACGGGTCCCACGTCTGGGAATACCCATCCCACTTAGAGCGAAAAGCGTTACAACAAACAGATGATGGACGGAATGCTGACAATGCAGACATTCTCCCCCAGTCAAGAGATCTGGGTTAGATCCATCGTTCTTTTGCCCACTACGCCACCCAGTTTAGACATGGCCATATGCAAATCAGTCTTGACCCTGTGCCTCATGGGAACAGTCCAGCCCGAACTGCCAAGCCATGTCTTCCCTGGACCGGAATCAAGCATCCTAGGACCGGTTTCTGGCTATCAGCCGTCATCAGCCAGGATAGCTTGACTCCAGTGGCGTAGTGAGCACGGGTCCCACGTCTGGGAATACCCATCCCACTTAGGGCGAAAAGCGTTACAACAAACAGATGATGGACGGAATGCTGACAATGCAGACATTCTCCCCCAGTCAAGAGATCTGGGTTAAAACCATCGTTCTTTTGCCCACTACGCCAACCCAGTTTAGACATGGCCATATGCAAATCAGTCTTGACCCTGTGCCTCATGGGAACAGTCCAGCCCGAACTGCCAAGCCATGTCTTCCCTGGACCGGAATCAAGCATCCTAGGACTGGTTTCTGGCTATCAGCTGTCATCAGCCAGGATACCTTGACTTCAGTGGCGTAGTGAGCACGGGTCCCACGTCTGGGAATACCAATCCCACTTAGAGCGAAAAGCGTTACAACAAACAGATGATGGACGGAATGCTGACAATGCAGACATTCTCCCCCAGTCAAGAGATCTGGGTTAAATCCATCCTTCTTTTGCCCACTACGCCAACCCAGTTTAGACATGGCCATATGCAAATCAGTCTTGACCCTGTGCCTCATGGGAACAGTCCAGCCCGAACTGCCAAGCCATGTCTTCCCTGGACCGGAATCAAGCATCCTAGGACCGGTTTCTGGCTATCAGCCGTCATCAGCCAGGATAGCTTGACTCCAGTGGCGTAGTGAGCACGGGTCCCACGTCTGGGAATACCCATCCCACTTAGGGCGAAAAGCATTACAACAAACAGATGATGGACGGAATGCTGACAATGCAGACATTCTCCCCCAGTCAAGAGATCTGGGTTAAATCCATCGTTCTTTTGCCCACTACGCCAACCCAGTTTAGACATGGCCATATGCAAATCAGTCTTGACCCTGTGCCTCATGGGAACAGTCCAGCCCGAACTGCCAAGCCATGTCTTCCCTGGACCGGAATCAAGCATCCTAGGACCGGTTTCTGGCTATCAGCCGTCATCAGCCAGGATAGCTTGACTCCAGTGGCGTAGTGAGCACGGGTCCCACGTCTGGGAATACCCATCCCACTTAGGGCGAAAAGCGTTACAACAAACAGATGATGGACGGAATGCTGACAATGCAGACATTCTCCCCCAGTCAAGAGATCTGGGTTAAATCCATCGTTCTTTTGCCCACTACGCCAACCCAGTTTAGACATGGCCATATGCAAATCAGTCTTGACCCTGTGCCTCATGGGAACAGTCCAGCCCGAACTGCCAAGCCATGTCTTCCCTGGACCGGAATCAAGCATCCTAGGACCGGTTTCTGGCTATCAGCTGTCATCAGCCAGGATAGCTTGACTTCAGTGGCGTAGTGAGCACGGGTCCCACGTCTGGGAATACCCATCCCACTTAGAGCGAAAAGCGTTACATCAAACAGATGATGGACGGAATGCTGACAATGCAGACATTCTCCCCCAGTCAAGAGATCTGGGTTAAATCCATCGTTCTTTTGCCCACTACGCCACCCAGTTTAGACATGGCCATATGCAAATCAGTCTTGACCCTGTGCCTCATGGGAACAGTCCAGCCCGAACTGCCAAGCCATGTCTTCCCTGGACCGGAATCAAGCATCCTAGGACCGGTTTCTGGCTATCAGCCGTCATCAGCCAGGATAGCTTGACTCCAGTGGCGTAGTGAGCACGGGTCCCACGTCTGGAAATACCTATCCCACTTAGGGCGAAAAGCGTTACAACAAACAGATGATGGACGGAATGCTGACAATGCAGACATTCTCCCCCAGTCAAGAGATCTGGGTTAAATCCATCGTTCTTTTGCCCACTACGCCAACCCAGTTTAGACATGGCCATATGCAAATCAGTCTTGACCCTGTGCCTCATGGGAACAGTCCAGCCCGAACTACCAAGCCATGTCTTCCCTGGACCGGAATCAAGCATCCTAGGACCGGTTTCTGGCTATCAGCCGTCATCAGCCAGGATAGCTTGACTCCAGTGGCGTAGTGAGCACGGGTCCCACGTCTGGGAATACCCATCCCACTTAGGGCGAAAAGCGTTACAACAAACAGATGATGGACGGAATGCTGACAATGCAGACATTCTCCCCCAGTCAAGAGATCTGGGTTAAATCCATCGTTCTTTTGCCCACTACGCCAACCCAGTTTAGACATGGCCATATGCAAATCAGTCTTGACCCTGTGCCTCATGGGAACAGTCCAGCCCGAACTGCCAAGCCATGTCTTCCCTGGACCGGAATCAAGCATCCTAGGACCGGTTTCTGGCTATCAGCCGTCATCAGCCAGGATAGCTGGACTTCAGTGGCGTAGTGAGTACGGGTCCCACGTCTGGGAATACCCATCCCACTTAGAGCGAAAAGCGTTACAACAAACAGATGATGGACGGAATGCTGACAATGCAGACATTCTCCCCCAGTCAAGAGATCTGGGTTAAATCCATCGTTCTTTTGCCCACTACGCCACCCAGTTTAGACATGGCCATATGCAAATCAGTCTTGACCCTGTGCCTCATGGGAACAGTCCAGCCCGAACTGCCAAGCCATGTCTTCCCTGGACCGGAATCAAGCATCCTAGGACCGGTTTCTGGCTATCAGCCGTCATCAGCCAGGATAGCTTGACTCCAGTGGCGTAGTGAGCACGGGTCCCACGTCTGGGAATACCCATCCCACTTAGGGCGAAAAGCGTTACAACAAACAGATGATGGACGGAATGCTGACAATGCAGACATTCTCCCCCAGTCAAGAGATCTGGGTTAAATCCATCGTTCTTTTGCCCACTACGCCAACCCAGTTTAGACATGGCCATATGCAAATCAGTCTTGACCCTGTGCCTCATGGGAACAGTCCAGCCCGAACTGCCAAGCCATGTCTTCCCTGGACCGGAATCAAGCATCCTAGGACCGGTTTCTGGCTATCAGCCGTCATCAGCCAGGATAGCTGGACTTCAGTGGCGTAGTGAGTACGGGTCCCACGTCTGGGAATACCCATCCCACTTAGAGCGAAAAGCGTTACAACAAACAGATGATGGACGGAATGCTGACAATGCAGACATTCTCCCCCAGTCAAGAGATCTGGGTTAAATCCATCGTTCTTTTGCCCACTACGCCACCCAGTTTAGACATGGCCATATGCAAATCAGTCTTGACCCTGTGCCTCATGGGAACAGTCCAGCCCGAACTGCCAAGCCATGTCTTCCCTGGACCGGAATCAAGCATCCTAGGACCGGTTTCTGGCTATCAGCCGTCATCAGCCAGGATAGCTTGACTCCAGTGGCGTAGTGAGCACGGGTCCCACGTCTGGGAATACCCATCCCACTTAGGGCGAAAAGCGTTACAACAAACAGATGATGGACGGAATGCTGACAATGCAGACATTCTCCCCCAGTCAAGAGATCTGGGTTAAATCCATCGTTCTTTTGCCCACTACGCCAACCCAGTTTAGACATGGCCATATGCAAATCAGTCTTGACCCTGTGCCTCATGGGAACAGTCCAGCCCGAACTGCCAAGCCATGTCTTCCCTGGACCGGAATCAAGCATCCTAGGACCGGTTTCTGGCTATCAGCTGTCATCAGCCAGGATAGCTTGACTTCAGTGGCGTAGTGAGCACGGGTCCCACGTCTGGGAATACCCATCCCACTTAGAGCAAAAAGCGTTACAACAAACAGATGATGGACGGAATGCTGACAATGCAGACATTCTCCCCCAGTCAAGAGATCTGGGTTAAATCCATCGTTCTTTTGCCCACTACGCCACCCAGTTTAGACATGGCCATATGCAAATCAGTCTTGACCCTGTGCCTCATGGGAACAGTCCAGCCCGAACTGCCAAGCCATGTCTTCCCTGGACCGGAATCAAGCATCCTAGGACCGGTTTCTGGCTATCAGCCGTCATCAGCCAGGATAGCTTGACTCCAGTGGCGTAGTGAGCACGGGTCCCACGTCTGGAAATACCCATCCCACTTAGGGCGAAAAGCGTTACAACAAACAGATGATGGACGGAATGCTGACAATGCAGACATTCTCCCCCAGTCAAGAGATCTGGGTTAAATCCATCGTTCTTTTGCCCACTACGCCAACCCAGTTTAGACATGGCCATATGCAAATCAGTCTTGACCCTGTGCCTCATGGGAACAGTCCAGCCTGAACTGCCAAGCCATGTCTTCCCTGGACCGGAATCAAGCATCCTAGGACCGGTTTCTGGCTATCAGCCGTCATCAGCCAGGATAGCTGGACTTCAGTGGCGTAGTGAGTACGGGTCCCACGTCTGGGAATACCCATCCCACTTAGAGCGAAAAGCGTTACAACAAACAGATGATGGACGGAATGCTGACAATGCAGACATTCTCCCCCAGTCAAGAGATCTGGGTTAAATCCATCGTTCTTTTGCCCACTACGCCACCCAGTTTAGACATGGCCATATGCAAATCAGTCTTGACCCTGTGCCTCATGGGAACAGTCCAGCCCGAACTGCCAAGCCATGTCTTCCCTGGACCGGAATCAAGCATCCTAGGACCGGTTTCTGGCTATCAGCCGTCATCAGCCAGGATAGCTTGACTCCAGTGGCGTAGTGAGCACGGGTCCCACGTCTGGGAATACCCATCCCACTTAGGGCGAAAAGCGTTACAACAAACAGATGATGGACGGAATGCTGACAATGCAGACATTCTCCCCCAGTCAAGAGATCTGGGTTAAATCCATCGTTCTTTTGCCCACTACGCCAACCCAGTTTAGACATGGCCATATGCAAATCAGTCTTGACCCTGTGCCTCATGGGAACAGTCCAGCCCGAACTGCCAAGCCATGTCTTCCCTGGACCGGAATCAAGCATCCTAGGACCGGTTTCTGGCTATCAGCTGTCATCAGCCAGGATAGCTTGACTTCAGTGGCGTAGTGAGCACGGGTCCCACGTCTGGGAATACCCATCCCACTTAGAGCAAAAAGCGTTACAACAAACAGATGATGGACGGAATGCTGACAATGCAGACATTCTCCCCCAGTCAAGAGATCTGGGTTAAATCCATCGTTCTTTTGCCCACTACGCCACCCAGTTTAGACATGGCCATATGCAAATCAGTCTTGACCCTGTGCCTCATGGGAACAGTCCAGCCCGAACTGCCAAGCCATGTCTTCCCTGGACCGGAATCAAGCATCCTAGGACCGGTTTCTGGCTATCAGCCGTCATCAGCCAGGATAGCTTGACTCCAGTGGCGTAGTGAGCACGGGTCCCACGTCTGGAAATACCCATCCCACTTAGGGCGAAAAGCGTTACAACAAACAGATGATGGACGGAATGCTGACAATGCAGACATTCTCCCCCAGTCAAGAGATCTGGGTTAAATCCATCGTTCTTTTGCCCACTACGCCAACCCAGTTTAGACATGGCCATATGCAAATCAGTCTTGACCCTGTGCCTCATGGGAACAGTCCAGCCCGAACTGCCAAGCCATGTCTTCCCTGGACCGGAATCAAGCATCCTAGGACCGGTTTCTGGCTATCAGCCGTCATCAGCCAGGATAGCTGGACTTCAGTGGCGTAGTGAGTACGGGTCCCACGTCTGGGAATACCCATCCCACTTAGAGCGAAAAGCGTTACAACAAACAGATGATGGACGGAATGCTGACAATGCAGACATTCTCCCCCAGTCAAGAGATCTGGGTTAAATCCATCGTTCTTTTGCCCACTACGCCACCCAGTTTAGACATGGCCATATGCAAATCAGTCTTGACCCTGTGCCTCATGGGAACAGTCCAGCCCGAACTGCCAAGCCATGTCTTCCCTGGACCGGAATCAAGCATCCTAGGACCGGTTTCTGGCTATCAGCCGTCATCAGCCAGGATAGCTTGACTCCAGTGGCGTAGTGAGCACGGGTCCCACGTCTGGGAATACCCATCCCACTTAGGGCGAAAAGCGTTACAACAAACAGATGATGGACGGAATGCTGACAATGCAGACATTCTCCCCCAGTCAAGAGATCTGGGTTAAATCCATCGTTCTTTTGCCCACTACGCCACCCAGTTTAGACATGGCCATATGCAAATCAGTCTTGACCCTGTGCCTCATGGGAACAGTCCAGCCCGAACTGCCAAGCCATGTCTTCCCTGGACCGGAATCAAGCATCCTAGGACCGGTTTCTGGCTATCAGCCGTCATCAGCCAGGATAGCTTGACTCCAGTGGCGTAGTGAGCACGGGTCCCACGTCTGGGAATACCCATCCCACTTAGGGCGAAAAGCGTTACAACAAACAGATGATGGACGGAATGCTGACAATGCAGACATTCTCCCCCAGTCAAGAGATCTGGGTTAAATCCATCGTTCTTTTGCCCACTACGCCAACCCAGTTTAGACATGGCCATATGCAAATCAGTCTTGACCCTGTGCCTCATGGGAACAGTCCAGCCCGAACTGCCAAGCCATGTCTTCCCTGGACCGGAATCAAGCATCCTAGGACCGGTTTCTGGCTATCAGCTGTCATCAGCCAGGATAGCTTGACTTCAGTGGCGTAGTGAGCACGGGTCCCACGTCTGGGAATACCCATCCCACTTAGAGCAAAAAGCGTTACAACAAACAGATGATGGACGGAATGCTGACAATGCAGACATTCTCCCCCAGTCAAGAGATCTGGGTTAAATCCATCGTTCTTTTGCCCACTACGCCACCCAGTTTAGACATGGCCATATGCAAATCAGTCTTGACCCTGTGCCTCATGGGAACAGTCCAGCCCGAACTGCCAAGCCATGTCTTCCCTGGACCGGAATCAAGCATCCTAGGACCGGTTTCTGGCTATCAGCCGTCATCAGCCAGGATAGCTTGACTCCAGTGGCGTAGTGAGCACGGGTCCCACGTCTGGAAATACCCATCCCACTTAGGGCGAAAAGCGTTACAACAAACAGATGATGGACGGAATGCTGACAATGCAGACATTCTCCCCCAGTCAAGAGATCTGGGTTAAATCCATCGTTCTTTTGCCCACTACGCCAACCCAGTTTAGACATGGCCATATGCAAATCAGTCTTGACCCTGTGCCTCATGGGAACAGTCCAGCCCGAACTGCCAAGCCATGTCTTCCCTGGACCGGAATCAAGCATCCTAGGACCGGTTTCTGGCTATCAGCCGTCATCAGCCAGGATAGCTGGACTTCAGTGGCGTAGTGAGTACGGGTCCCACGTCTGGGAATACCCATCCCACTTAGAGCGAAAAGCGTTACAACAAACAGATGATGGACGGAATGCTGACAATGCAGACATTCTCCCCCAGTCAAGAGATCTGGGTTAAATCCATCGTTCTTTTGCCCACTACGCCACCCAGTTTAGACATGGCCATATGCAAATCAGTCTTGACCCTGTGCCTCATGGGAACAGTCCAGCCCGAACTGCCAAGCCATGTCTTCCCTGGACCGGAATCAAGCATCCTAGGACCGGTTTCTGGCTATCAGCCGTCATCAGCCAGGATAGCTTGACTCCAGTGGCGTAGTGAGCACGGGTCCCACGTCTGGGAATACCCATCCCACTTAGGGCGAAAAGCGTTACAACAAACAGATGATGGACGGAATGCTGACAATGCAGACATTCTCCCCCAGTCAAGAGATCTGGGTTAAATCCATCGTTCTTTTGCCCACTACGCCAACCCAGTTTAGACATGGCCATATGCAAATCAGTCTTGACCCTGTGCCTCATGGGAACAGTCCAGCCCGAACTGCCAAGCCATGTCTTCCCTGGACCGGAATCAAGCATCCTAGGACCGGTTTCTGGCTATCAGCTGTCATCAGCCAGGATAGCTTGACTTCAGTGGCGTAGTGAGCACGGGTCCCACGTCTGGGAATACCCATCCCACTTAGAGCAAAAAGCGTTACAACAAACAGATGATGGACGGAATGCTGACAATGCAGACATTCTCCCCCAGTCAAGAGATCTGGGTTAAATCCATCGTTCTTTTGCCCACTACGCCACCCAGTTTAGACATGGCCATATGCAAATCAGTCTTGACCCTGTGCCTCATGGGAACAGTCCAGCCCGAACTGCCAAGCCATGTCTTCCCTGGACCGGAATCAAGCATCCTAGGACCGGTTTCTGGCTATCAGCCGTCATCAGCCAGGATAGCTTGACTCCAGTGGCGTAGTGAGCACGGGTCCCACGTCTGGGAATACCCATCCCACTTAGGGCGAAAAGCGTTACAACAAACAGATGATGGACGGAATGCTGACAATGCAGACATTCTACCCCAGTCAAGAGATATGGGTTAAATCCATCCTTCTTTTGCCCACTACGCCAACCCAGTTTAGACATGGCTATATGCAAATCAGTCTTGACCCTGTGCCTCATGGGAACAGTCCAGCCCGAACTGCCAAGCCATGTCTTCCCTGGACCGGAATCAAGCATCCTAGGACCGGTTTCTGGCTATCAGCTGTCATCAGCCAGGATAGCTTGACTTCAGTGGCGTAGTGAGCACGGGTCCCACGTCTGGGAATACCCATCCCACTTAGAGCAAAAAGCGTTACAACAAACAGATGATGGACGGAATGCTGACAATGCAGACATTCTCCCCCAGTCAAGAGATCTTGGTTAAATCCATCGTTCTTTTGCCCACTACGCCACCCAGTTTAGACATGGCCATATGCAAATCTGTCTTGACCCTGTGCCTCATGGGAACAGTCCAGCCCGAACTGCCAAGCCATGTCTTCCCTGGACCGGAATCAAGCATCCTAGGACCGGTTTCTGGCTATCAGCCGTCATCAGCCAGGATAGCTTGACTCCAGTGGCGTAGTGAGCACGGGTCCCACGTCTGGAAATACCCATCCCACTTAGGGCGAAAAGCGTTACAACAAACAGATGATGGACGGAATGCTGACAATGCAGACATTCTCCCCCAGTCAAGAGATCTGGGTTAAATCCATCGTTCTTTTGCCCACTACGCCAACCCAGTTTAGACATGGCCATATGCAAATCAGTCTTGACCCTGTGCCTCATGGGAACAGTCCAGCCCGAACTACCAAGCCATGTCTTCCCTGGACCGGAATCAAGCATCCTAGGACCGGTTTCTGGCTATCAGCCGTCATCAGCCAGGATAGCTTGACTCCAGTGGCGTAGTGAGCACGGGTCCCACGTCTGGGAATACCCATCCCACTTAGGGCGAAAAGCGTTACAACAAACAGATGATGGACGGAATGCTGACAATGCAGACATTCTACCCCAGTCAAGAGATATGGGTTAAATCCATCCTTCTTTTGCCCACTACGCCAACCCAGTTTAGACATGGCCATATGCAAATCAGTCTTGACCCTGTGCCTCATGGGAACAGTCCAGCCCGAACTGCCAAGCCATGTCTTCCCTGGACCGGAATCAAGCATCCTAGGACCGGTTTCTGGCTATCAGCTGTCATCAGCCAGGAAAGCTTGACTCCAGTGGCGTAGTGAGCACGGGTCCCACGTCTGGGAATACCCATCCCACTTAGGGCGAAAAGCGTTACAACAAACATATGATGGACGGAGTGCTGACAATGCAGACATTCTCCCCCAGTCAAGAGATCTGGGTTAAATCCATTGTTCTTTTGCCCACTACGCCAACCCAGTTTAGACATGGCCATATGCAAATCAGTCTTGACCCTGTGCCTCATGGGAACAGTCCAGCCCGAACTGCCAAGCCATGTCTTCCCTGGACCGGAATCAAGCATCCTAGGACCGGTTTCTGGCTATCAGCCGTCATCAGCCAGGATAGCTTGACTCCAGTGGCGTAGTGAGCACGGGTCCCACGTCTGGGAATACCCATCCCACTTAGGGCGAAAAGCGTTACAACAAACAGATGATGGACGGAATGCTGACAATGCAGACATTCTCCCCCAGTCAAGAGATCTGGGTTAAATCCATCGTTCTTTTGCCCACTATGCCAACCCAGTTTAGACATGGCCATATGCAAATCAGTCTTGACCCTGTGCCTCATGGGAACAGTCCAGCCCGAACTGCCAAGCCATGTCTTCCCTGGACCGGAATCAAGCATCCTAGGACCGGTTTCTGGCTATCAGCCGTCATCAGCCAGGATAGCTTGACTCCCGTGGCGTAGTGAGCACGGGTCCCACGTCTGGGAATACCCATCCCACTTAGTGCGAAAAGCGTTACAACAAACAGATGATGGACGGAATGCTGACAATGCAGACATTCTCCCCCAGTCAAGAGATCTGGGTTAAATCCATCGTTCTTTTGCCCACTACGCCAACCCAGTTTAGACATGGCCATATGCAAATCAGTCTTGACCCTGTGCCTCATGGGAACAGTCCAGCCCGAACTGCCAAGCCATGTCTTCCCTGGACTGGAATCAAGCATCCTAGGACCGGTTTCTGGCTATCAGCCGTCATCAGCCAGGATAGCTTGACTCCAGTGGCATAGTGAGCACGGGTCCCACGTCTGGGAAGACCCATCCCACTTAGGGCGAAAAGCGTTACAACAAACAGATGATGGACGGAATGCTGACAATGCAGACATTCTCCTTCAGTCAAGAGATCTGGGTTAAATCCATCGTTCTTTTGCCCACTACGCCAACCCAGTTTAGACATGGCCATATGCAAATCAGTCTTGACCCAGTGCCTCATGGGAACAGTCCAGCCCGAACTGCCAAGCCATGTCTTCCCTGGACCGGAATCAAGCATCCTACGACCGGTTTCTGGCTATCAGCCATCATCAGCCAGGATAGCTTGACTCCAGTGGCGTAGTGAGCACGGGTCCCACGTCTGGGAATACCCATCCCACTTAGGGCGAAAAGCGTTACAACAAACAGATGATGGACGGAATGCTGACAATGCAGACATTCTCCCCCAGTCAAAAGATCTGGGTTAAATCCATCGTTCTTTTGCCCACTACGCCAACCCAGTTTAGACATGGCCATATGCAAATCAGTCTTGACCCTGTGCCTCATGGGAACAGTCCAGCCCGAACTGCCAAGCCATGTCTTCCCTGGACCGGAATCAAGCATCCTAGGACCGGTTTCTGGCTATCAGCCGTCATCAGCCAGGATAGCTTGACTCCAGTGGCGTAGTGAGCACGGGTCCCACGTCTTGGAATACCCATCCCACTTAGGGCGAAAAGCGTTACAACAAACAGATGATGGACGGAATGCTGACAATGCAGACATTCTCCCCCAGTCAAGAGATCTGGGTTAAATCCATCGTTCTTTTGCCCACTACGCCAACCCAGTTTAGACATGGCCATATGCAAATCAGTCTTGACCCTGTGCCTCATGGAAACAGTCCAGCCCGAACTGCCAAGCCATGTCTTCCCTGGACTGGAATCAAGCATCCTAGGACCGGTTTCTGGCTATCAGCCGTCATCAGCCAGGATAGCTTGACTCCAGTGGCATAGTGAGCACGGGTCCCACGTCTGGGAAGACCCATCCCACTTAGGGCGAAAAGCGTTACAACAAACAGATGATGGACGGAATGCTGACAATGCAGACATTCTCCTTCAGTCAAGAGATCTGGGTTAAATCCATCGTTCTTTTGCCCACTACGCCAACCCAGTTTAGACATGGCCATATGCAAATCAGTCTTGACCCTGTGCCTCATGGGAACAGTCCAGCCCGAACTGCCAAGCCATGTCTTCCCTGGACCGGAATCAAGCATCCTAGGACCGGTTTCTGGCTATCAGCCGTCATCAGCCAGGATAGCTTGACTCCAGTGGCGTAGTGAGCACGGGTCCCACGTCTTGGAATACCCATCCCACTTAGGGCGAAAAGCGTTACAACAAACAGATGATGGACGGAATGCTGACAATGCAGACATTCTCCCCCAGTCAAGAGATCTGGGTTAAATCCATCGTTCTTTTGCCCACTACGCCAACCCAGTTTAGACATGGCCATATGCAAATCAGTCTTGACCCTGTGCCTCATGGGAACAGTCCAGCCCGAACTGCCAAGCCATGTCTTCCCTGGACCGGAATCAAGCATCCTAGGACCGGTTTCTGGCTATCAGCCGTCATCAGCCAGGATAGCTTGACTTCAGTGGCGTAGTGAGCACGGGTCCCACGTCTGGGAATACCCATCCCACTTAGAGCGAAAAGCGTTACAACAAACAGATGATGGACGGAATGCTGACAATGCAGACATTCTCCCCCAGTCAAGAGATCTGGGTTAAATCCATCGTTCTTTTGCCCACTACGCCTCCCAGTTTAGACATGGCCATATGCAAATCAGTCTTGACCCTGTGCCTCATGGGAACAGTCCAGCCCGAACTGCCAAGCCATGTCTTCCCTGGACCGGAATCAAGCATCCTAGGACCGGTTTCTGGCTATCAGCCGTCATTTTTTTGTTGTAACGCTTTTCGCCCTAAGTGGGATGGGTATTCCCAGACGTGGGACCCGTGCTCACTACGCCACTGGAGTCAAGCTATCCTGGCTGATGACGGCTGATAGCCAGAAACCGGTCCTAGGATGCTTGATTCCGGTCCAGGGAAGACATGGCTTGGCAGCCCAACAGCTAACGTTTTAGAAAAGTGAGTGCTGCTCCAACCTCCAAATCCATTAAAAAACTTACAATCAATTCTGGGATTCCTGAACTTTGGCAGAACGTACATTTTGGATTACGCAGAAAGGGTAAAACCTTTCTGCGATTTAATAAGACCTGACTTTTCAGTTAGACAATGGACACAGGAACACCCAGATATCCTTCGTTCTCTACAAGCTGATATGATAGCCTCCAAACACTTAAAGACACGCGTAAATGTACTCAACCTGGTGATCCGTATAGTTGCGGGCCAATCAGGGTACACCTACTTAACATATAATGAAGGTGAAATAGTACCAATAGGATACAAATCGCATTTTTACACAAATGCTGAAATGCGCTTTGCATCAACAGAAAAAATTCCAACAAACAGCAGTACAGACTGCTTTAGTGAGAGAAAGAGCACTAGCTCAAGGGAAACGTATAATTGTTGTTACCCCAGTTCCAGCCTTAGAGGCTGCGACAAAGGCAAGTGTTGGCAACGCTAAAGCCTTACATTCAAGATGGATAGAATGGGCTAATTCTCTTACTGCAATAGATGTAGAATACAGGTCTGACCCGAATTTAAAAACACAAGCATTTCTGCAATACGAACAAGAATATCCTCTACCAAATGAAATAATGCCTCTGGATCAGTATTAATATATAATTTACATTGACAGTTCTGCTCTGCCGGCCATAGGGAGTAAACAGCAATACAGCGCCGCATGTGCGATCGTTAAAGGACGCATGCAGGATGGAAAGTTTCATCCTAGTTGTACAAAAACTCAGTCTGTAGGAGACTGTACGGCACAGCTGACAGAATTAAAAGCCCTGTTACTGGCGCTGGTAAAAACGGATCGAGAATTCCTCACACTAATCCTGTGTGATTCCTTTTATTGTGTGCAGTCATACAATGAATATTTACATCACTGGGGACAAAATGGGTTTTAAGATGCAAAAGGTGGCACAATTAAGCACAAAATGCTATGGGAACAGGTAGTGGAGTTGAAAAACGAACTACCAAGGGCTCACATGATACACACACTGAGTCATCAACGTGATGACGTTCATGTTGAAGGGAATTTATTGGCTGATGAAGCCACAAAGGGGGCTGTACGTACAGCTTCCGTAGTTGCAATGGCTTGTTCTAAAACGAGAATAGACGGTGAGATTATGGTTGCGATTATTGCTACACGTAATACGGCAGTACCGAAGAAATTTCCTCTCAAGTACTCCTACAAGTCAGATGCAAACAACTTTCCATTTGCTCAGATTCCTGGAGTGGGGGCTAGAGTAATAACAATTATGGATCGCAGATTAGGTTTAATTCTAGTTGCACACAAGTGTATAGGCTCTGCACACGCATGAGTTACAGCCACTCTTTCTCTACTAAAACAGTGCTACTGGTGGTAAGGATTAACAAAGCAAACTAAGGACTATGGCTGGAAATGCGACATCTGTCAACAGATGAAAGGCTCCACCGTAACGCGTCCAACACAGACACCATTGCTAATATCGTGTGTTTATTTGGATAACTTACAAACAGATGGGGCTTACAAGTTTATCATGGTTGCAGTGCATTCCTGCTCTAGATTCCTATGGGTGTGGCCCCAGCGCTCGACTGACGCTCAAACTATTTTAAAAGATCTGTGAGTCTTTATAGGGACATACGCAATTGGCACATTACATTCTGACCGTGGCCCCGCGTTTAGCTCTAGGGCGTACAAGGAAGCCATGGGAGGTGTGGGTGTAGCATTGCGATACTTCTCTCCGTACCATCCAGAGGGAAATTTGGTTGTGGAGAGGAAAAACCGGGACTTAAAGCAATCTTTAACAGCTAGAGTATTGGGCTCGGGTGCGAGTTGGGTAAAACATCTGTATGGGGTACAAAGAGCATTTAATAACATGCTAAGAAGCTCTCTAGGGAGTGTCACTCCTTATGAGGTCCTATTTGGGACAAGAATGTGGGTACCTGATCTTGATTGTGAAGGCACAGTGGCGGATGAAAAACCTTTTGACATCTATATGTTTGGCTGTTTTACAGGAGCTAAATGAATCCAGGTCACTACAAAGCAATGTCCAGGTGAGGAAACCGCCTCTGAGGAAGTTAAGTCTGTCACGGCAAGACCTGTCTGGATCCCTAAAGTCAGGGACCTGGTCAGAGAAAAAATAGCAGACAAAAACTAATTTGGGCGATCATACAGAAAGCTTGTACCTGCCCTGGCAGTTGAAGGAACAAGAACAGTACTTCTGGCACCTCTCGCCAGTAAAAAGAAGAAAAGATTGGTCTCAATAGATCTAATCGAACCACACTTTGTGGCCAATACGGAGTAGTAGGCCGTGTGGACTCCAGAGTAACAGACACCCTCCTCTCTTAACTATACAAGAAGTTCAAACAGAAAGACTCCTCACGTTTGAAGAGTCACCTGCACGGAATGATGGACTATGCACAATTCCATGGAACTCGTTCCTCTTGAAACTGAAGTTCAAAATCAGAACTTAAGTGAAAGAGAAATTTCAATCAGACCACACACATATCTAAGTCAACGTGCCTCACCAAGAGAAAGCTACAGTTTCCACAAAACTTGGTGTGACTCCTGATGCTGGGGAGCGTGATTCACGCAAGCACGGAGCTAGTGGCCTGCTGTGTCCGGCCCACCCTGCCAAGCGCGACGAGCAGAGCACCTGGAATATGGGTTTGAGGCTCATGTGTGGGGGGGGGGACAAGATTTACCACTCCCTCTTCCCCCCCCCCCCTCCCCCCGCTTGGCCATGACATTGTGGATGATGAAGCCGTGCAGCCTAAGACAGTGCGGGGGGGGGCAATCGATTCCCGGTTCAGCAGAGATCCAGGCCGACCGCGAGCCTGGGACAGCCACCAGGGACAAGAACAAAGGGTGCTGCTCGACAACGAAGCCAGAGGGGACAAGTAGCTAACCCCGAACACCAACTGGGTTGGGCAGCGAGGCAAACACCCTGCTGGGGCCTTTGGCTCCGGAGCAGCGGTAATGCAGAGCGACTGGGAGACACCTAAGGCCAGTTCCTGCACCATCAATTTCCGAGAAAGGGACCACCAGGACACGCCCTGGGACATGAGCGCCGGGCATGGGGAGAGCTAGACCCATGAGAGGAGCCCAATCTAATAAAATAATGCAGTACACAGTGCCGGGCCCTACCTCTGCAGACCGCCTCAGAAAAGACCCGGAGCAGGGACATCACCAGGGTTCAGCGGCCCGAGACAAGTCAGACATCCTGGAAGCCATACGTGATTCTCGAGTGGCGCTGGAATCCAAGATGGATGGGATGGCCATCGACATTAATCACTTGCGCCTGGATCTCAGTAAAGTGGCGGACCGGGTTACCAGAACTGAAGGAGACCTGCACACGTTGCAGACCGAGATCCGACAACTCTGGGAGACAGTATCGGCCCTTCAAGAACACACAGCCCGGCTGGTGGATAGGGCGGATGACACAGAGGGGCGGTCACGGAGAAACAACCTCCGCTTTTTGGGATTTCCGGAAAAGGCAGAGGGGCCGGCAGCAAACTTATTTCTGGAAGGTTGGATTGGCTCAGCATTCCATAACCGCAGGCTCTCCAAGATGTTTGCAGTGGAAAGAGCCCATCGATCCCTCAGCCCGCCACTGAAACCGGGGGCCCCGCCTAGAACCCGGATTGCTAGATTATTCAACTTTAGGGACCGGGATACGATCCTGCAATTCGCACCAATGGTCCGCCCAGGTTTGAGAACCACGATATCCATATTTACCCGGACTATACCAAAAAGGTACAGGATCTCCGAAATGACTTTCTGGGTGTCAAATGCCGACTGCGGAACGTCAACGTCAAATACAGTTTAATGTTCCCGGCCAGACTAAGAGTACAATATGGAGACAAGATACACTTCTTTGGTAACCCATCGGAGGTAATGGACTGGATGGATTCAATGGGACTGGACGGCCGGGACCAAAACCAGGGCTGGCAAGAACAGAGGAGAAGGAGTGGTCGGCAACGCAATCCACAGCGCCGCAATGGGGAGCAGAGACATGGGATACGAGACTTGTCAGACGGAGTGCACATCATGGTGGGTCCAGATGGCACCCTACTTGCAGAAATAGAGGCGATCCCGACGCAGAACCAGTTTTCGCCATTATGTCTGGTACAACAAATGCAGTCGTAGCTGGGGGGCACCACTAGCCCAGTCGATGGGGGCTCTTGAGACACTTGAGAGGCAGACACTGGCTTGTGACCTTGGGGTTCTGGGTCATTTAAACTAAGTACAGGATGGGCCCGACCGGCACTTGAACACGGGGCTCATCCATGCGAGTCCCGGGCCCAGAGGTACTAAGGGGGGGGGGGGGAATTAAATGATTCTGCAAGGGGGGCACTATTACGCCACCATACCCTTTCAACGTGCCAGCTGTAGTGTGATGAGGCGGCCTGGCTAGACTACTAGTTGGGCGGGGCCATGTCAGTTAGGCTGATTATCGGAGTCTGTGAGGGTGATTTATCCTGTGAAAGTTATACAACTCATAGTCGTTACTTCAAGTTAGGGAGGGTAATCTAGGGGGTGGGTGGAGCTCTGGGGTGGGGTCCTGAATCCTCAGACCAGGATTGGGTTATGAGAATGAAGTACTACTACCCGGGGGAGGGGGAGGTGGGAATGGGGGTTTACAATGTTGATGTTTCTTTGGGTTTACTGCCGGGTCTGGTCTATGCTGTGCTCTCAGCGGTCACAAGAGAGTGTTACATAATGGGTCACAATACAACTGTCGGAGGCCCCACACACAGACGATGGGTGCTGCTGCACCAACAGGGGCCAACTCATGCCAGGTGACACACAGAAGTATAAATTTATAACGTGGAATGTCCGGGGGCTCAATAATGTGGTCAAACGAATACGAGTGGCAACTTACCTCAGACAGTATGGGATAAGTATAGCTCTACTCCAGGAGACGCATTTATGGGGAAGCCGGTCTTAAATACGTTCAACGCAGATGGAGGGGCCAGTTTTTTGCGACCTCCTATTCAGGGTATGCTAGAGGAGCGCTTATTTGGTTGGCCCTTGGAGTTCCCTTTAAGGCCATAAATATTAGACAAGATCCAGAGGGGAGATATGCGACGGTGGAGGGGACGCTGGACGGACGCAGCATGTGCGTGGTGAATGTATACGCCCCAAATAGTGATGGAGAGTTTCTGAGTTAAGTCCTGGGGCAGCTAGACCTGGATCCAGATACGGAATTGATAGTCGCAGGAGATTTTAATTTTGCCCTTGATGGGGAGTTGGATAGGTTTGGCATCCAGTTTTGGAGGAGTGCCTAAGGTGAGAGGCTAGGGGTACAATGCTTCAAAACTACCACCTACTGGATATATGGAGACACCCCCACCATGGCCATCGAGTGCACTCGTGACACACACCTGCTGCCAATACCTATAGTAGACTAGACTATTTCTTTGTCCACATGACGGCGGCCCATCAGATAGGGGAGCCGCAGTATCTTGCCCGCTATTTGTCAGATCACTCCTCCCTATTAATAACGTATTCTTTATGCCGGTCGAGATCTAAGGTACCGCTATGGAGGTTAAACATCGAAGCCTTTGCAGACCCAACCTATAAAGACGCAATAACAAATGGGCTGGATGTCTATTTTGATGTAAACTGGGGCACGGCCAGCACTAGGGTGATCGAATGGGACGCGATGAAGGTGGTGCTGCGGGGGGTTTATATGTCTACGGAGGTGGGTGTGAAAAAAACGCTCAAGCGGGAGCTACGTCACCAGGAGGAGCGCTTGGCAGCACTGGAAAAAGAGCTCCCCACAACTAGGGAAGGGCCGGCTAAATGGGCAAATTTTACAGAACTGCGAGCAGACGCCGTTGGTATACTGAGGGGGACAAGGCCGGACGTCTCCTAGCGCGCCTGATTAGAATGGAGACTCAGCCTCACCCAATCCTAACTATCAAAACTGAACTAGGCCGTATGGTTTATACACAATATGAGATTAACAAAGCATTCGTAACCCATGTGGGTAAAATATACTCTGAGCCCCAGTCCCCCGTCACCCCTCCGGTTGGGGCAGCCTATCTAGCGGAGGTGGAATTGCCCTGCATAGACCCAGAGAGTCAGGAGTCCTTAGGGCCCCCGTTCAGAGGGGAAGAGATACGGGCAGCAATGACCCATCTGAAGACCGCTAAATCCCCTAGAATGGATGGCCTAGCGGCTGAGCTCTACAAAGAGTATGGGGGGGTCGTGATCCCTAAATTGCTGGAAATCGTGATGGAAGCCAGAGAAAGCGGCATTCTACCAGACTCCAGGCACGATGATCGCCAAACCGGGGAAACACCCCCTGCTCCCCAGTTCTTATCGGCCAATTTCCATGCTAAACGCGGATCTTAAAATTATTAGCCGAGTGTTGGCAAGTAGGCTCCTTCCATATCTCCGGCAACTGGTACATGATGACCAGTCTAGTTTTATACCAGGCAGGAATACACTACGGAATATCCGCCGCCTCGCACATGTTATGCAATCATTGGAGGGAAGTGCCCAACAGAGCACCTTAGCGTTCCTTGATATCGAACAAGCGTTCGACCCGATGGGACTATTTATGTCAGGTGCTCCTAAAAATGGGTCTGGGAGAGGGTTTCGTAAATTGAGTAAAACTACTTTATGCTCGGACGGTGGCGAGGGTTCGCATGGGACGGTGTGTGTCAGAAACAATGTCCATAGAGAGAGGAACACGACAGGGATGCCCGCTTTCCACCTTTCTATTCGCCCCGGCAATAGAGCCATTGGCATGTCATCTGCGTACGGTGCTCCAGGGGCAGGGCATTCGGGTGGGTGGTATGGAACATTTTGTGTCACTGTACGCCGACGATGCCTTGATATCCCTGCAGCAGCCGACTCGGTCGTTGCCGTCACTAATAACTGCGCAGGCTCAATTTGCTGTAGCATCCGGGCTCTACATTAATGAAGCAAAATCACAACTGTATGCGATCGGGTCAGTGAATGACTGGGACGGAGCTCAGCTCCCGGAAAAGGGACTTCTATGGGTGGCAGATAAACTGCGTTATCTGGGGATATGAATAGGTAGGGATGAGACCACTTTTTACCAACACAATATGGGGAGGATACAAGGGGTCTCCAGGGCAGTATTGCCTTCTGGAACACACTCAAACTCTCCTTGATGGGGAAGATCGCCCTGATAAAGATGGTGGTCCTGCCTAGATGTCTCTTCACAATGCAGGGTTCCTTCTTTGAACTCCCGCATCGGGTATTTAAGGAATTGGACACACTGATCATTCTATTGCTTTGGAACGGGAAACGGAGTCCGGTGTCCTTGCTGGCAGACACCTATGGGGACCAACAGTTGGGAGCTCATCTCTGGCAGGCGGGGGGCAACAGGAACACGGTCTCCCATTGGTGCGGCTATTATACTATGTACTATGGAACCGAGTAGTCCGCAGACTTATCAGGGACAGACCGTTTGCCCCAGAGGTGGATTTCTGGCTTATGCCGGCCTTTGCTCAAATTGAGAGGGTTATGTCCACTGATAAATGGAAAGAGGGGGGATGCCTTATGCTGTCGGACCTCTATCGGGACAATAAATTCATCACCTATCAGGAGGCTGTGGCTACCTTTGAGATAGGGTCAGGGCAATTCCTGCAGTATGCGAAAATAGCGGCAACGGCACGGCAATTGTGGCCTTCGTTCCCAGAGGCCCCGGGGCACGCACATACTCTGGTCACCATGCTCACCATGGCAGGACAGCGGAAGTTTATTAGCCACCTATATAGGGCACTGAGGGAGGATAAAAAGAATGGACCTCTACAGATAGAGGAGAAATGGCAGCGGGTGTGTCCGCAGGAGATCACGTCACGAGACTGGGAAAAAAATCCATGAGTGTGTGCGGAAGGTGTTGGTAAGCAATCGATTCAAACAAATCCAGTATAACATAGTAGACATGACCTATCTCTCCCCCAGGCGGCTTCATGTCATTGATAGTTCCAGAGATCCACATTGCCCTAGATGTCGCCATGCTCAGGCGGATTTCCCCCATATGATGTGGACCTGTACGACGAGCCAGACGTACTGGATGGCGGTCCTAGAGAACTTGACCAGAATTACAGGGTGGAAGATTGACATGGATCCGTGCCCTTGTCTTTTGGGCCTGATTCCTCGTGATCCTAAACGTAAGATTAGTAGGCGATTTCTGGTTCTGGGACTTGTTATAGCTATACGGCACATTGCGATCCATTGGTTAACCCAGCAAGGACCCTTAGTGGCGAAATGGAAACAGATTTGAGGGAGTGGGCCCTGGCTGAAGAGGGGCATATGCATAGCACCAGGAGGGATGACAAATTACCTGAGGTATTGCTGGTGTGGGGAGTGATGGTTCAGGAAATACCAGGACAGGCCTCATAATCCACACAGGCATCACAAGAGGGGAACACTTCCAGCGGGGTGCTGGCCCCCAGCCAGGAGGGGAGCAATGTGGAGACCCAAAACAAGCTTTGAGATACATGGACCTCTAATTAGACAGACCCGGCAGGGGGGAAGGGGGGATGTTGGGGGAGGGATCTAGGGGGGGGGGGTTAGGGGTAGTGTTGGTTACAGTTACGATACGACACGAAACGAAAAAACGAAGTAAACCATGACAGCTTGGAAAACCTCCATGGGACTGCATATAGGTCTAAATTCCTGAGTTCATTGTTGGGCTGTTTCACTGCCTCGGCGGAGGTAAAAATATTATGTAATTGTATTTGTATATGAACATGTTATGCAGGTTGGAGGAACAAACTTATAAAGAAATTTAAAAAAAAAAAAATGTATAGGCCTGACTATAATTAGGGAGAGGGAAGACACTAGGGCCAATTATGGTAGGATAGATGCACCTATAAACCTACCACCGGAATGCTGCCCTTATGAGGCAGTCATGGTCAATGTCCCCCCAATATACCCAGGACAGAAGGAGACCCAGGATAGTCTAAAGAATAGAGTAGTGCATTGGTTAGATAAGAACTGCGGATACCCGGTGACAGGAGCGGATTAAATATTGCTAACGCTAAGAGTGAGTTGGATAGGCCCTCTACGGAAGACACAGAGGAGACTATCATTATTAATTTTAAAAACCCTAGATGGGCAAGAAATACCCTAGAGAGAGCAGGCTCACCTATGTCGGTATGACCAGAATATATCAATTTTACCCCCTGGTGTTTTCTATAGGCACCTAAGGTTGACCCAAAATAGGGTAAATGAGCCTAGTCTAATACAAATGCCTCTTGATACGACAACCCATTGTCGATATACATTACCAGTTTCAAATAGATATCAGGCCCGGAGTACTTTGCAGGACAATGATTGACAAAAGGGTGACTATCCCCCAGCATTGATATTTATACCAATGGAGGTGGGATAGTAGATTGCTGTGTAGCCCCGCAAGCTAGAACTGCTCCCCCTGACCAGACACTAGTGGATATTGCAATTGCAGGGAATGTTACTATCAACTTAAATAATATATCTAGGGATGCCAAAAGTAATTGTGAGACCTTTACTGACCTCCTGGGGATCAAAATAGAAAATGGTTACAAAATAGCGACATGGAAAATTGCTGGATTTATGAATACACGAGACCCACTAGGATGGCATGCTTTTATTGACGAGCCTGATTTGATCTTCCTACAGGAAACCTGGTGTTCCGACCCAATATATATATAGAAGGGTTTTTGTCATATTGGCTACAGGCTGTACCATCCCCTGCCGGAAGAGCAAAAGGGGGGCTTCTGTTTCTGATCACTAATAAACTACCGGCATGTATCAAAAGAGTTGTTACAATATGAGCACATTCCCAGATTTTATGGTTGCATTGTAAAGAAGGGAAGGATGTAGTTGTGGTAAACTACTATAATAATGTGTTTGATGCCACTAGGAGTAGTGTTGTAAATGAGTTGGACAAAGGGCTTGATACATTGCTAGGTTTAATTAATAATGATATGGCACTTCTATGGTTGGAGATTTTAATACCCAAATATGTCCAATGTCTGCCACACAAGTTTGTGGGTTCAGGAATGACAAAGGGGATGATTGTATACATTTCCCACATAATGGATAAGGGGAAGCTTTAAATTCAATGATTGCTAAATATGACTTGGAACTATGGTAGTGTGCTCAGGATACTGATGGGGATTTGATACCAACTTTTACTGGTAGGAATGCCGTATAAATCATTGACCATGTTTTAGTTTCATCTAGTATTATATTTATGTATGCCACTCCGCAGGTTACCCAACTGTCATTGAGTGATCACAGTTGTATTATTATGACATTCCAATTTTGGGGTACAAAAAGGAAAAATGCCACAAAGTATTATAACCAACATTGCCCCTTATAGACCTAATGGCACCCGTATCAAATGGGAGGGAGTGGAACCTGAAAAAGTTAAATAGGACATGGTCTCAATATTCAATAAAGAGATTAATTACTGTTTTAATAAGGAGGTAGATCCTAGCACAATGATTGATAATTTGTTAAAATTAATGTTGAGATTAATGGGATTCTAATGGCTCCCCCCAAGAAAGGAGGAAGGGAAAGAAAGGGGTGGTTTGATCATACTCGCACCAGGGCTTTAAAGTAACTGAAACAAGCATTACATTGTAAGATAGGAGACAATGAATGAATTAACAATCTACGATGTAATTATAAATCTGCCCTTGAGACGAGGAAAAGGGAGCTACAAGAGTTAGCATGGGATAAATTATCCTTGGCAATAGATACAGCAAATGCTAAGCTTTTCTGGGAAACCGAGAATATGCCATTTTTAAAGAATGATTCACTTCCCGAATTATTATCCCATGTGACATGCGAAGCCTGGGTATCACATTTTACGAGCATTTTTAACCCGCCTAGACCTGAGGGATGTGCAATACAAAATTTAATACAGAACAAGTGGCTTGTCATACCCCTAAATATCACATTGGTAGAAGTGCAGGAAGGACTGCAAGGAAGTAGGGTAGGCGAAGCCCCGGGCCCAGATGGTATCCCTGTAGATGTATATAAAGCTAAAGTCGATTTATGGGGGCCAATTCTTACAAGAGTTTTTAATTTAGCCGTGATAGAATACACATCCCCTTCGTGGGGCCAATCTGTCACTGTCCCTATTTTTAAAAAAGGTAACAAGTTAGAAGCCAAAAATTATAGACCAATATCTCTTTTAGATTTATCAGTCAAAGTGATGAGCAAAGTTTTATTAGTAAGCCTGGAGGAATGGGTACATGGAAATGATCTACTTTCACCAGCACAATATGGTTTTAGAAAAGGATTAGGTACAGTTGAACAATGTATCAATTTAAGAAATGTTAATAGGCAAATATACGGCTGCTAAAGAAGGGAGACTATACCTATGCTTGGAAAGACCTTAGCTGTGCCTTTGATCTAGTTGATCATACAATCTGGTGACCTACTTTACTCAATCTTGGGGCTCCCAAGGGAACTATCCACTTTCTTGCAAGACTATACAAGAGGTTAACATGTAAAGTTAGATATGGACAACAGGGTGAGTGCACTCCAGATTTTGAAGTAAAATGAGGCATTTGTCAAGGTTGTGTCCTTGCCCCACTCCTTTTCTCATTAATAAATGAGGTTGATAACGTTTTGCAGGAGGAGAATGCAGATGCTCCGCAAATATTGGGTAACCCCATACCCGTAATATTTTACACAGACAACGCGGTACTGCTTCCTAGTACCCCTGTTGGCCTACAACGATTCATGGATAAATTTAGCAACTGTATAGCTTCGCGGAAATTGTTGATTAACAAAACAAAAACATCTACCATGATCTGTGGCCCCAAAATAAAGAAATGTAAAACTTTTTATATCGATAGTACCCCCATTACAAACTGTCAACCCTTTCTGTTACTTGGGAGTAATCTATTGTGGCAATGGTAAATGGGATTTGGAGCATCTAATGTCCGTTCCAAGATGACTAAGCGTGTTCATGGGGTTTTTAGATTTGCATCCAAACTAGGCAACCGCCCAGTAAAGGAAATGTTGACAATACATAAGGCGCAATGTGTCACCATTGCCCTATATGGTGCAGGCGTATGGGGCCATAGCAGCTGCCCGTCCCTATTGCAAGAAGAAAATGCCTTTTTGAAACGCCTCTTACGTCTGACACCTTCAGATTCTACAGAACGAATACATCGGGCGGTGGATCTGACATACCTTACAGACTTAATTGCTATGCGGCCATTGCTGGTTTGGAGATCGATTTGGGCTAAAGATGAGACTGTTTTTTCTAATTCTATTATTGAAGACTGTTTACTTCTTGAGAAAAAATCCCAGATCCCATGGTTAAAATATATTAATGTAAACTGTTTATTATACAGATTTTCGTAAATCCGGGGCAGGTGTCTTCCCTGAGCAAACGGGAGATTAAGGTTCATTCCTGGCATACAAAAGAGAAACCTAAAAGGAAGTTATTAAGAAAATCGAATTTTATTTTTTTATCAAACAATTGAATCGAACAGTGGAATTCAAGATTTAATAATTGACTAAATCTTCGCACCGTTACGTATTGACAAGATTGAGATTAGGTATTGTACATCATTTAGTCGCCTTCCCTGTTATGAAAGAGCGTCCTTTAGATTTAACAGCATGTCCCTGCGATGAGCTTTCAAAACAAAGCACCGTGCACTCTATGCTCTTTTGTAAGTTCTATTTGTACTTTAGGCAATTTTACCTGAAATAAATATGCTCATTGCACTGAATGACCCCGGAATAGGTTTTTACGTTGCATCATACATTTAGTGTAAGGAAAGGTATTGCTCATGTAAATTGATATTTTTTTTTTTTTAAAGAATTTTATTATTTTCGTTTATAACAGTACATTGTAGGAGTATTCGAGTAGATAATTGTTCCACATCATATAACATTATATCACTTGACCCCACATCCAACCCTCCAGTAGCACTTCTGCACAGTTTTCCACTTCTGATATCCACGCCCAAATGTTCGCCTCAGAATCCCTCTCATCAGTCAGTGTCAGAGGCTACATCTTCTTGCATTGGTGGTGGTTCGCGTATGTCCCCTCTATATTTATTCCATGCCCCCCACACTTTATCCCATTTTCGGGGGCACCCCCGCCTGATGAACACTGATCGCTCAGCCAGCATAGCAATATCCATGTCCCTTCCCACTGCGGACAGCAACGGCGCCTCCCCCGTCCCCCATTTTTGGGCTATGTTCTGTTTAGCTATCACAATCCCCAGCGTAGCCCAGCTCTGAGCCTGGCGGCTAAGGTCATTGGGTTCCCACACATTTAGCAGGCAGCGCCTGGGCTCCGGCACCAGTGACACTCCCCCCGACTGGGATAGCGTCCGCATCACCCGCCTCCAGTATTCTTGGATTATGGGGCACTCCCATATGGTGTGAAAGAAGGTACCCTCCTCCCCGCAACCACGCAAGCAGAATGGGTGTGGTGCCCTACCTATTCTATGTAGAGTGTACCTGGTGTAGTATGAACGATGCAGAATCCGGAGCTGTACCAACCTAAGCCTCGAAGGTATCCCCGCCTCTCGTGGTGACGCTAATGCCTCCCGCCATTCCGGGTCATCAAACTCTCCCACATCGCTGGACCATTTCTCTCGCAAGGGTCCCATTGGGTCCGGAAGGTTGTTTACTAGCTTACGATACGTGAGTGATGTGGACTTTTTTAGCATATAATCTGTCAGCAACCTGTCCTCCACTGGCGATGCGTCAGG
Organism: Triturus cristatus; assembly: GCF_964204655.1. Lineage (NCBI taxonomy): Eukaryota > Metazoa > Chordata > Amphibia > Caudata > Salamandridae > Triturus > Triturus cristatus. The sequence goes on along the minus strand of NC_140580.1, from coordinate 933,396,805 downwards.
AACCGCAGTGCCGGGCTCTAGTTTTGATAGTAAGGCATGTTTAATTTGCGTACATCGGAACCATTCCGAAGACGCCAGTTCGTATTGTTGTTGCAGGCATGTGAATGAAACTACTGCACCCCCATGCCACATGTCGCCCACCGTGGAAATTCCGATGTCGTCCCAATTATCGAAGCCCTTGCTGTTCCTAAGCCTCCCAAACCGCTTTGTATCCCATAGAGACGTGAGCTGGGTCAAAACTCCTCTCCACCCCAGCCTAGCCTGGGCTGCGTGCCATATGGCCACGGTCTGCCTCAGAGGGCCAATTAATTCTGGGGTTAGCCTCCCGTCGTACAAGGGCGAGAACATACCCCTTGTGCCCAGTATGTCCCTGTCTGCCTTAAATGCTGGGTCGGATTGTGAGACATGGAGCCATTGGTTGATAACCTTCAGCTGTGCCGCCCAGTAATAAAGCTGGATGTCGGGAAGCGCTATCCCTCCATCGTACAAACCGCGGGTCAGTTTGGACTGCGCAATACGTGCCGGCCCGTTATTCCACAGGAGGCCAGTCACCTGTGCCGCAATTGTGCGAACGTACGCCGGCGGTATTTGGTACGGCGTGTTTTCCAGCACGTAGACAAAGCGGGGCAGGGCCATCATCTTAAAGAGCACCGCTATCCCCAGCAGGGTCAGCGGTAGCGCTCCCCAATGACGTACATCTCGCTTGAGACGATCCAGTGGGGGCCGAAGATTTTTTGGGAAAAAATCCGCCTGATCTATAGTGATGTATATACCCAAATATTTAAATGACCCTTCTGCCATCCTGAGCGGGCAGTCTGCCGGTAATTGCGGTGGAGGGCCGCGCAACACGTACATGACAGATTTGGACCAGTTTATCGTGTACCCTGATGCTCTGCCGAAGACTTCACAGATGTTGAGCAGCGTTCGTATGGAGCGTCGCGGGGAGGCCAGATACAGCAGTACATCATCCGCATATAGAGAAACTTGGTCTTCTCAATCGTCCGACCATTTGAGTCCCCGTATCATGGGTTCCCAACGTATCCACGCCGCCAGAGGCTCAAGCACCAGGGCAAATAACGGCGATAGGGGACAACCCTGACGTGTGCCCCGCGTCAAGGGGAAATCTTCAGACATATGCCCAATGGCAATAACATGAGCCACCGGCTCGGTATATAGAACCCGAGTCCAGGCACAGAATTTGGCCCAAAGCCCAGGTGTTGTAGCACTGCGAATAGAAAGGGCCATTCGACCATGTCGAACGCCATTTGTGCATCCAGCGAAAGAAGCACCGCTGGTTCCCCCACACGATCCGCCCGAGCCAGCGCGCTGTGTAACCGCCTCAGGTTATGGGACGTACTTCTGCCGGGCATAAAACCAGACTGATCTGGGTGTATGATTTCCGACAGGTGCGGTGTTAGCCTAGCCGCCAGCAGTTTTGCCAGGATCTTTGCCTCCGCATAGAGTAAAGATATGGGGCGGTAAGAAGTACACTTATCTGCCGGCTTGTGGATAAGCGGTATCACCACTATGGTGGCTGTGCGTTGATCAGGCGGGAGTTCACCTCTCTGCAGACTGTCCGAAAACATGTTGAGCAAGTGAGGGGCAAGTGTCCCCACCGCCCTCTTGTAGAGCTCGACCGGTATGCCGTTTGGACCTGACGCTTTACCCGACTGCAGCGCTCCCACCGCAGCCTGCATTTCTTCCACTGTGAGATCAGTTTCCAGGGCCGTCATTGCTTCAGGGGCAAGTCTGGGCATATCCAGATCTTCAATATATGTCAGCGCCTCCTCCACCGTCATGAAGGAGGCGGAAGAGTAGATCGCTTGAAAGTGTCCTGCAAGGATGTGCACTATTTCACGCGGATCAGTTGTTACCTGCCCTCCCTCAGAGCTAATCTGCGCTATCCACCTAGTGCCTCTTTCCCTTCTATCTAGCCATGCCAACAGCTTCCCAGTTTTGTCCCCGACATCATAGATTTTGTGCCTTGTGGCTTCCAACTGCTGTCTGGTACGCTCCGCGAGGTGCTCCTTGTACCTTGCCTGCGCCGCTCGCAAGCTGAGGGAAGTCTCAGGAGTTGGGTTTGTGGGCTGTTGTGTCTCTGCCGCGTGTAATTCTATTTCTAACGACTGCAGTTCGAGGTGTTTTTTGCGTTTGTGCGCCGCAATGGAAGCTATAGCTTGCCCTCTCGGGACTGTTTTGTATGCCTCCCAGAGGGTAGTTGGGGAGTCAACAGAAGAGGCGTTCTCCTGAAAGTAAAGGCTCGTCGCCTTCCCAATTGTTTTATGGATTGCGGGGACCTGGAGATAGCCTGGGTGGATTGAATAAATACGGCGTCTAGTCAGGGGATAGTGTGCATATTGTAGGAGTATCGGGGAGTGATCCGATATGCCCCTGGGCCTGATTTCCACGCTATCTATATTCTGGAGACCGCCAGCCGAACCTAGGAAGTAATCTATCCTTGTTAAACTATTATGCACCCCAGAGTGATACGTATACTGATGTAGTGTTGGATGATGTAGCCTCCATATATCCGTAAGCCCGAGTGCTTCGAAGAAGCTCCCGAGGCGGGATGTCCCCGTGTCACCAACCCGTGCCGGGTAGCGATCAATTAGGTCGTCTATGACCGCATTAAAGTCTCCGCCCACTACAGAGCCCCCCTCCAGCAGATCAAGCAGGAATCCGCTCAGCGCCGGGAGCGCCGTGGCATGCAATGCAGGGGGAATGTAGACCGAGACAATATTTAGGGGTCGCCCTTCCCATTGGATGATGATCGCTGCAAATCTCCCTGATCCATCAGTTTTAAACTTTGTGTATGATTAATGGGGACTGTTTTTTCACCATTATGCCCACCCCTCGGGAACCGGAGGAAAATTCAGTGTGTGCTACCATCTTATATCCCCACCTGTCCATTGCTTTACTAGTAGTGCCTGTAAGGTGGGTCTCTTGCAGCAAGACCACCGCTGGGGAGCACCTCTTGAGACTCTGCAGGACCAGACCCCTTTTAATTTTGTCTCCTAAACCGCGCACGTTCCACGTGAGCAGGGAGAGAGGCTGTGTTGGCGTTAGAGGGATCTTATTGGACTGCCCTTGCGCTATACAGCTATCACAGCAGCTGGGGTAGTGGAGAACTCTGGCATTATGGATGTATCAGTGTAGATCATGCATGCTATTCTTGGTGCTTGTACTGTTTGTTGAGATACCACTTGCATCATTAACGTGAACTTTTGAAAAACCCTTGAAACAACTCTATACCCCCCCCACCCCCCCACCCCCTCCCTGCCATACGGACTCCAAACTGCCCGCCAACCCAACTCAGCAGTGTGCTCAAAACCCAAACCCCCGAACAGTACTTGCGTGTAACGGAGCGGGAGGTCCGAGGAAGACCAGGTGCTTCCCCTTTCCCAAAGTCCAACTGTCTATCTGTTAAAGAATAACTGAATAGGCACCGTCTGGCCCCGTAGACCTCCAAGTCCTCTGCACCTCTATAGATCAAAAGAGGCACATATCATGTTGCCATTCTTCACCCTACAGCCGGTCGGTTTCCTCCTCTCCTTGACCATGGTCACCGAGGTCCTCCGTCCCCCCCGGGCGCCGCCTCCGCCTGTCAGAGCGCTCAGAGCCGCCCACTTGCTGCCATCCCTCGAGCCAGTCGTGCGCTTCCTCCGGTGTCTCGAAGAACAATGTCTTCCCATCCGCTACCACCCGCAGTCGCGCCGGAAAAATTATGGAGTAGGGCAATTCCCGGGCTCTCAGTTATTTCTTGATCTCCAAGAAGTTCCTCAGTCACGCCAATGCCACCGCCGTGAAGTCCGGGAAGAAAGACACCGTCGAGTTCTGTATGCGCAGAGGCGGCGCCACCCGGGCCGGTTGGAGAATGGCATCCCTGTCACGGAAATTAAATATACGAGCCAGCACCGGCCGGGGGGCGGGCGCCCAACTTTAGGCCTACCTCCAGGCACCCTGTGAGCGCGCTCCACTGATAAGAAGGACGAGAGACCCCTGGGTTGCAATTTGGTTTTTATCAGTTCTTCCACGTACAGGTCCATGGCGGGATTCCCTTCACTTTCGGGAATTCCCGTGATTCGTACGTTATTGCGCCGGGAGGGCCACTCCTGATCGTCCATCTTTGTCGCCATGCGCTTGTTTTCTGCCTCCAGTTGGGACACTTTTTGGAGCAGGAAATTAGTGTCTTTCGTCAGGGTGGCTGTCGCTTGCTCCACTTCTGTGACCCTGGTCGTCATTTTCTGGAGATCCGCTCTGAGGAGGGACACATCCGTGGAGATAGACCCCACTGTGGTCTGCACTTTAGTAAGAGCTGCCATAATGTCCTCCAGCGTCACTTTAGGCACCCCGGCCTCCTCTCCGCCCATTTCTATCCGGCATGGTGGAGGCGTCTTTATTATAAGCAAATTTGTCCCGTTTACCCTGCTGGTGCGTACGAGTCCCTCTCCCACTCATTTCTGGGCAGGTGGATGCCGTTCCGCGTTTCTTCTGCGCCTTACCGGTCGGTTGGGGGGAGATCAGGGAGCCCCGGGCAGACACCCTCGCTCGCCACACAGTTCAAAGCGCAGCGACGTCGCAGCCCTCGACAGGCAGCACCCCTCCCTTGCCAGTAGTCCGTCTGCAGGCACACCTTCAGGTCAGTTGGGGCTCCAAACTCCCGCTCGCCGCCGTGCGTGTCCACTCAAACCCCCCAGGTCGTGCAGCGCAACCCACGTGGCCTACCTGTGGGCGTCAGCGCAGGGGGCGAAGGACCTCTTCAGCCGGTGAGACCACGGATTGTGCCTCAGCCACTCTCCGTTTACCATGACCCCAAGGTACTGTGGGCAAGTATTTCTCCCCCGGAGTATGCCGGCGCCAGCCCCCCGCCAGGGCCGCTTCCTGACGCCTGAGGTGCGGTCTCACGGGGCCCTCCGTCGGGCCCGTGTCGCTGTCGCGGGGCGGTCCCCCGTTAACTCGTCTCAGCGCTGTGCCTGGCCCGCTGCAGCACCGCAACCGCCAGTGCAATGTTCCGGAAGCCCTCCACACCGTGCCCGGGCCCCCCAGCCAAATTGAGGCCCCGGTCGCAGCCGGCGGCCCAGGCCACAAATGTCAGGTCGGCCGCGACAGAGTTCCGGAGCAACCTCCAAGACGCTTGAGGCGGTGCCGATTCTTTCAGGCTCACAGCCCATGTTACTTGGGGAAAGTTTATGCGACGGATTAATGTCCGGATGAAAGGGGAGTCGGCCTCACCCTCGGAGCTCCTTCAGGCTGCGGCCATCTTGCCTGGCAGCTAGCCACGCCCCCCCATGTAAATTGATTTTTAAAGATATTATTTATTCTGGAATACGTTTTTATGATGAATTATACAATCTGAACGCAATTAATGTAAGGAAGGTACTGTCTCTGTAAAATGATTTTTGAAGATTGTTATTTGTATGAAAAAGGTATTGTCGCTGTAAATTGATTTTTAAAGAATTTCATTTACTATGCAATCGCTTTTAAGGTTGTTTCACAACCCAAATAAAGTTTATTGAACTGAAATGAATGCGATTCTGAAACCGCATCTATCATCACATTGTGAAGATAGAGACCTATCATTATGAACATTACACTAGTTCCTATACCCAACGGTATAGTGTGGGACAAGGTTGATTACGATATATTTGGCCCACCCGAACTTTTAAAAATACCACATTTATTTAAAATTTCAATAAGTGATATCATTACCTCAAGTACATTTCCCGATGATTGGGATTATGAAACTATAAATAATAGGTTGTCTGATTAAGAAAAATCTGCTGCTTTTTTCCAATAATTAAATGTTGGAAGATACATCAGACTTTGAAAGAATGTATTGCTATCAACATTATGGTCATAATGTTCTGCATAAATCTGCTAATCCCAGAAATGTTTCAACATACCACCAATGGGAACATTGCCCGACACCACCGAAAAGCAGTTCAAAAATATTTACACAGAAAGTTCCATAATTATTCAAGGTTTAACATGTTGGAATACAGCCTCATATTATTATAAGGTTGCACCAACACAGAACAATATGTTGACAAACACAAAACAGATTTATTCTGCTTCCTTTATTGCCCAATTGTCTGAACAAGGTTTCGATTTATGGAAAGACACCATAGACTTAAAATCTGTCTGGGGTACTAGAGTCTGGCAGGTCCAGGGAACAGAGGCACTATTTAGAGCATGCCTTATTCCTCAGAAAATCATGTTTTTGAATGAAACAATGCAATAACGACTTGTCTTGGACTAGCCAAAAACAAAGATTTGAATATACCTCGGATGCCCACACTATCACACTGAGGGTATCATAACATCACAAGAAGCAATCACGTTAGATAAGATCATGCAATACAATAGATCAGACCCTAATTAGAAGAGATGGTTGATTTGGCCCACAGACACCAATATATGCCAGGAAAGATTCAGGGGTAAAACCAAAGGATTTAATATCAACAGGCCAGATCCACGCTAGGAACAAAGAACACCCGGGGTAGTGACATCATACAGTGTTGGTATGACTAAAGACCTTAACACTTGCACATGTGAAACAATACTTATCCTTACTTACAAAGGATGTGAACCTACAGGATTTTTTATTAGGTCCTAGGAAGCCACGTCAAAAACATTTCTATTATGCTGTATATAATGAAATTTGAAAAATATCACACGAGGCCGCGGAGAGATTACGAGAAATAGATCGTATAAACCTAAAGAAGGCTCTAGCAGTGGTTGACAATGGGTTAACTACACTAACCTTCAGGATATATTCACCGGGCAACATTGCATCTTCTGCCATTGATGTACTAGAACAGGATTTGTCCATATTACAATACGGACAATCACAATTGCGTTCTGTTATGTTATTAAGCTGGACGCTGCAATCTTTGTGGGCAGGCTATGTGCATTGGCGTTTTATAAACAGGACGTCTCTGCTTTCTTCCTACCATCTAACAGAAAAACAGATAGAGATGGCACAAAGGGGAGCAAAGTATACAATGCTGTGTATTGAAAAACTGGACAGATTAGCCTTTACAGTGGCAGAGTCCACAGAATGGTTAATCCATGGCCACATAACTCTTCCGGTCACTACTTTTCAATTCCAATATTGCCTTGAACAAAAGCAGACAGATTTGAAGAAATGAGTAGGGAATTCATCAAGGAATCTTGGGAATTACATACGAAAGAGAAGCGTTTTTAAGCGGTACAAACTGCGAGAATACTATAAGTGGATCACTCATATGCCAGGATATATTGCTTCATGGGGCCTGTAATGGTTCGGTAGCGAACTTATCCTGTCACTTACAGGGTGCCCCAGCTGCCGTGATCACTCCAGTGTTCAGGCTACTTTCGAATGGGAGTTACTTGATGCTGAACGATCAAGGTTGATGTGGGATGCTTCCAAGCATTGCATATCTGGTAACCGTGAGCTCCAGGGTTACTTGCTGTGTGCAAGTATTGTTTCCACCAACACATACAGTCAGGGAGGTGCCGTTATGGCCTTCGCTAAATGTTTCATTAATACGGTTTGATGCCTTGAGCAGAATAAAAGCCATGCTTTTACAGAAATCCGTGCCCTTAACCTCCGCTTGAGAGACTTTTGATCGCCAGGTCTTCTGTAGAGATACAGGCACTCATACGTACAAACTGCCCCTTCCATTGCACAGAAATGGTAAATCGTATCTTTAACATGTCTGATACGACAGGCATCGTCCACATATTTAAGACTATAGGTTCTGGACTATTGACCACCTCAAAGTTATACCAAACTTTATACACTCCGTATTTGGAAGCATTTGCAGGGCTGCCACTGATCCCGTTTCTAATAGCAGGTATTCTGTTATTTTTCTGCTACGCAATGGACGTCCCAGTTACCAAGGAGATGGAAACAGTGCTCCTGGAGCGAAAATACCGTGACTGCATGGTACAATATCTAGGCACACCTCGCCTAAGAGAACTAAGTGCATCTTGGTTCTTGTCATTTAGACCAGTCTGGACAGACTGCATCTTACCTGTCCTACGATGCCTGTTGGATCTCGGTCTGACACTCCCATCATGTGCGCAACTAGACGTTGATGCCTTACTGGACCTGATAATGGCCCATGTTCTGCAGTGTCCCCACCATATCGCGATGTCGGCATTCCTAGAGCCACCACAGGTACTATCGGCTCCTGTTGGTATGGACATCGGCTCCTCCTCTGACATCCAGGCCTTGGATGGCGAACAGGCTGTCCCAGCATCGGTTGTGGACAGTATGAAAGAACATCTGTGCTCAATTGACATAATCTGCAAGGTGTTACAGGGACCGCCGTCTGCAGAGGCAGGCAGCGAGAATGTTGAGTCTACCAGCCAGGACAAACATTTGACTCATTTGGCTCGTCGTGTGCTGGGAAAACATTCACCCTTTTTTTAAGAAACAAACTGAAAAATTGTAACTCCATGAACAAAATTGACATTCTTCTGAGCATGCATGGTTTTCAAATTCTTATAGTAGTTCGAACTATACCTACGGACATGTTAGAGCTATGGCTTGCGGGACAATTTCCTTTTAAAATATTTTTTAGAACTCTTAAACATTGTTTTTAGCAAAACAAGAAACAAGTGGTTTTTTTTTTAAACTATTTTTGCGTACTAGTATCTAGTAAGCCTAGTAGTACGTTTAGAATTTAACTATGTCGTCCATTCGGAAGAGGAGTGGGTGTTATATTCCATATAGGTACCATAATATAGGTCCTTGTAACTTCATTACCCTTCACCTATATTCTTCCCTACATTACACTTATAACGGTTTACAGGGACTGACCTTTTACCTAGAAACGACACTGCATTCAGAACGCGGTTTCCCCTAGTTCAAAATCTCATGCATTATGCATGAGGATTCTTGGAAACGCAGTAGGACTACCATCTCCTGTATAATTTCTATGCATAAAGTTCATGCCCAATGTCATCCTTAGGCCGACACAGTAATACAACGAAGTAGGACCCCCTGGGGAGACCTATGGGTATATATACATCACATCTTGCTAAGAGTGGAAGATGAGACCGAGACTTCCCAGCCGACACACTGACCAGAGATGCTGAGGTTCATGCATGCAGACACTCCAGCTCGCAGTGGTCTAACATCCCTCGCAGGATGACCAACACAAGTCCAAGACGGGGTCCCACAGTCTCTCATTTCAGGTAATGGGGGTGACTAAATCCTAGAGGGATTCTTGGCTTAACACCTATACACATGCTACGTACATCTAGTTGGGGAAGCATCCTAGGAGTAAGCATCTTTTTATCATGTGTATTATATACTCGTATGTATTCATGATTATTATAAGATGGTAGAGCTATTCCATCCATTTACCTTTATAATACTGCTATTCATTTATATCTTTTACTGTCCAATGGTTGTTGCAGCTCATCTATTCTACACCAGAATAACAACTGTTCAATAAATACTTATTGAAAACGCCCAGCTTGTTTATTCTGTGCATCTCTCTGAGAGAAACTAAGTAAGCACAAGTGACTGAGCGAAAAGGTAGTATACGGTTTCCACGGTCCTTCGGGAGCAAGGTTGTCATGTTCGATGGTTGCCAAGAACTATTCTCTCCTTGGTAAGAGGAGATTCTAGTGGCACTGTGAGCTCGTTGGTACAAAAGCCAACATACTCAGTATGGGTGTTCAGTCAGTCTGTCACCAATTCTACATTGTATGCTGTCCAAACGAGCAGATCCTGTATAACTATTATAGGAGCTACACGACAGTCCTTCCACCCAATCTCCCTTCTTAACGTGGACCTTAAATTGTTCAGAGGGATATTGGCGCAGCAGCTTTTCCCCTGTCTTCCAGGACTGATGCACCCAGATCAGTCAGGCTTTGTGCCAGGGCATCAGTGTTCTGATAATATTAAACGTCTGTTGCACATCATAGACAAAGCCGAGAGGTTAGAGACTGAACACCTAATTCTCTACAGATGCCGAGAAGGCATTTGACATAGTGCACTGGCCTTACCTCACAGCGACCAAGCGACACTTTGGACTGCCAGAATGATTTATTAGCTGGGTCCTCTGCAGTTATACTAACCGCACTGCCTCGGTCCGCGTAAACGTGCTTAGCTCGAAATCCTTCCCTATTCAACAAGGAACGAGACAAGACTGCCCCCTTTCGCTGCTCTTATTTGCCCTATACACAGAACATATGACCCAGAAGGTCCGTGACGGAGGCAAGGAACATAAGATCAGCCTGTACGCGGACGATGTGATCGCCACCTTATAAAAAATCTCAGAGACTCTCTACCTGCCCTTATGATGGAATTCGAAAACTTTCAACAGGCTTCCGGATTCAGAATCAACATTCACAAATCCCTGGCCCTGGACCCTCACCTATCCTATCGCACACTAGAGTTCCTCAAACGCACTCACACTCTTCAATGGGCACAAGAGGCCATCCCCTACTTGGGTGTTCAACCCACATCTAGTATACAAAGTACCACCTCTTTGAATAACACTAAGTTACTGCGACATATATGGGACTGCCTTCGCAGGTGGAGACCGCACTCCCCATCTTGGCTGGGCCGCATAGCTGCGGTCACGATGACACTTTTACTGAAGATCATTCTTATTCCAGGCCCTCCCACTGACTCCCCTCATCGGGAGTACTGCACTCTATGCAACGCGACCTAGAACGCTTCATCTGGCGCGACAAACGACCTAGGCTCAACAGTGAACTATGTTACAAACCCCCGGACGAGGGAGGTCAGGGGATTCCAAATATGTAACCCTATTACTGGGCAGTACAACTGAGGCCCCTAGTAGAATGGTCAAGGCCGATATCGAAGAAGAACTGGCTGTTCATGAACAGATCACTAGCCAGACCGCCGTGATGGGAAGTCCCCTTCCTCACTATGTCAGAGGGGCCACACAATTTATACCTATCAAAGGTTACACAGTCCACACTATCGGCTTGGGACAGGGTGGCCACACCACACGGACTCACGACATTCCCCTCCCCTATCACCCCAATTGTGCATAACCCTGCGTTCACCCCCGGTCTCAACATCAAAGCATTTGATCAATGGACTAAAGAAGGCCAGCATTCCATGGGGCATTTCTTAGATACAGAAGGTCCCCTGACGTTCACAGACTTCCACACACAACAGAACCTCCCAGAGACAGAACCTTTTCATTACCAACAAAGCCGGCACTGGGTTATGCAGCCTAAATTTCTGGAAAACGCACAAACAGCACTTTCACCTTCTGAGAAATGGCTAATGACGAAACACACTGACTTCACGACTGACGTCGGACCTCTATGGCTTCCTCAGACGCACCCCCGTGACAGACAAATCACCTGGACAGCTCAGATGGGAGTGAACTGGGAAGGACATTATCGCAGAAAGAATGGTCTAACATATATTACAGGGCCAGACATGCAGCACATAGTGTGGCAAGCATAGAAGCGGCAACAAAACGGGCCACTTATTGGTACCTTACTCCACCAAGGCTCCACAGGGGTAACCCAGCTCGATCCCCTCGTTGTTGCAGAGCATGTGGCTCGATAGGAACCCTAACTCATTTACTAGGGGAATATCCGCAAATATCAGACTACTGGTCGTAAGTCTTAGACGACATTGATACCCACTTGGATACCAAACTCCCTCGCTACCCGGCCTATGTTTTGTTGGGCTTTCCGAACCCCCTCACCTTTCCACTTTGATCACGAAGGGGTCGACGCAATGCACTAGCGTTGGGGGTGGCCCACCAAAACATCTTATCACACTGGAGGACGGCCATACAGCCCACATATCTGGGTAGGCTTCACAGACTCCGGCGAATACTAGGCATGGAGAGAATATCTTGCTCACTTTCCAACCCCAGGGCTTCTTTTCAGGACCTCTGGAAACCCTTTGTCGCTTTTATCCTCCGAGTTTAACGAGCTCACATGCCCAAGGTACTTGAGGCTATTGTGCCCTACAGAACCGCCGGCACAATACCACAAGGAAAGGACCCACACTTGAGATCATGGGTCATGTTAAGTTAGTAGCTGCTAGCCAGGAACAGGTCTGGTACGTATGCCATAGTGTTCTGCTATGTTACAAAGGGAGAGGGAGGGGGAGTGGGGTTGGTTTTGTTCTATTTCCTTATCCTACCCTTTTTTCATCCCAGCCAGCCCAGTCATCAGGGCTCACAGCCATACTTGCAGATTGCTTTGTATTGTGGTTTGTTTGGTTAACATAAAATCAAATAAGAAATGTAACCCTTTCGCTGCTAGGCCTAGCCCCGCTGCCCCCCCCCCCCTGCGCTAAGCCTTTTTGTGGCTATTTGGGGTAGTTCGCGCTTAGGCCCCCTGAAACTTTGACTACATAAGGAATCCATGTCAAACTTGCGTCCTTTTCTTCCGACATCATGGAGATTTTAAAGGTACCCAGAAATTAGCCAACATACAGCTATATTTTATTTTTGGGGGGAAAAAAGTGCTACAGATGAAAGCGTCTGTTTTATCCTCTGCAAATGGGTTGTGGTGCTGAAATCACCATCTTCCCAGCTTTCAGGGACAAGCAGACTTTTGTCAAAAAACCGAAGCTTTTTACATAGTTTTGGCATTTTTCTGGGACATAGCACAAAAAATAGCGAAAATGGGCTTTCACCCTCCTTCCAGTTAATCGTAAAAATGGGTATGAAAGCAATGATAGATCCTGGAAAGCTATACTGAAAAGTAGACAGAATTTTGAATTCAGTAAGGGGTCATTTATGTAGATCCTTCACGGTTTTCATATAGAAACTAACAGTTGAAAATAGACAACATTGAAAATGAGTTGTGCGAACGTTTTCACTTGTAACTTCTACTAAGTATGACCGTTGTTTGAAAGCAATATACCAGTACATCCTATATATATATATATATAATTCCCTTAAAAAACCATAGGTTTCACACATGTTATAGTTAGCTGGGCATTTCCCTCGTAAAAAACCAATGAAATTCCCCCGTTATAGTTAGTGCAGGCAACTATAACTCACGCGACCGCAATCCGCTGCTGATGACGTCAGATATTACATCACTGTATTTAGACACTTATTTACCCATGTCTTCTTCCATTCATCTTTAGCTATACATATATTTCATTTTTTTTTTTTCAGAAAGACACATATGTCATCAGTGATGTAATATCTGACGTCATCAGCAGCGGATTGCGGTCGCTGCTGCGTGCCGTGCGCGTACAGTGGCCACGCGGTGCGCTTCGCGCACCTCGCACACACTTTACGCAGCACCATGCGCGCGCGGTGGGCACGGAGCACTTCACCCCCAAGGGCCAAATACATTTTTTTTTTTTCGAAAAATCGCGGAGTGCGCGCACGCTGCGCGAACTTTGCAGAATTTTTTCCGTTTGGGTGGTGCGCGCAGGGTGCGCGCACCCGGCGACTTTTTGGAAAAAAAAAGAATTTTTTTTTTGCCCTTGGGAGTCCTTCTGGGACACCTTGACCACGGCTAGGGGGTCAGGAACTGTCCACCCTGCCCCCTTTTCACGTTCTCCACATTTGTTTTTCACCCCCTCAGAGTGCGAGAGACAAAATGGCGGCCGACACTTCCTGGTTTCGACCGATTCGAATGTTTACTAAGATCTAACAACCAATCAGAATTGCGCTCGCGCACGGCAAGGTGCGCGCACCCAGCGCTCACGCTGCGCGCGTACAGATATATATATTGATTTAAATGCTATTTTCTCTGGAAATACTGAGCAGATTTACACCAAACCTGCAAAAGGCACTTCATGGACCTTATGGCTACCTCTCTGCCAAATTTCACGTAATTCTGTTCAGCCGTTCGGGCTGTAGCTGCGACTAAAGTCCCTATGGAAAAATCCATGGGGAAAACGTGTTTTGGGACCCCCGCTTTTTCTCGGCCCCCGCTTGACGAATCACCCAGAGACTTTCAGGGTAGGAGCGGAGCGGAGCGCCCCATTAGTTTTGAAAATTTTGCGAGGATACGTCAATCGGCGCCAAAGTTATTCAAAATAGAATTTTGAGATTTCCTATGGAAACTCGATCCTAACTATAACTATCTACTGGCGACCGCCAGTAGATATATATATATATATATATATATATCACCAAAACTGCCCAGCAGATGAGGCCGCAGCACACAGCAAGTGAAGGCACAACCTTTATTTTCCACAACAGAAAGCTTACGATTCCGTTTTTTATTCCTCCTGGCCTGACGCGTTTCAAAGGGTGTCTCCCTTCTCCTCAGAGGCCCCTTGTGCAAATGGATTTCGTGCTGCCACAAGTTCCCTGCATGTTTTAACGTTTCTTTTAATTGGCACCAGGTGTGCCTTCTTCGTTCCATTCAACCAATGCATGCTGGTCCTTGTGGTAAAAATGATGCAAATTTAACCCTCCAGTGGGTCCCAAGAGTCACAAGTCTTTTAAAAGAGTTAATTCAAGCCCCGTTTGGGACCCCGAATCGTACGTTAACTGTTGAAATTAATGCTTGCTGTGCCTTTTGACAGGCGGGAAGCTTTCCCCCCCTGTAAGCATCCCAGTGTCGGATGGCGCGATCCCTCCACGGCCTGGACCCGCCGTGTCAAATATATCACCAAAACTGCCCAGCAGATGAGGCCGCAGCACACAGCAAGTGAAGGCACAACCTTTATTTTCCACAACAGAAAGCTTACGATTCCGTTTTTTATTCCTCCTAGCCTGACGCGTTTCAAAGGGTGTCTCCCTTCTCCTCAGAGGCCCCTTGTGCAAATGGATTTAATGCTGCCACAAGTTCCCTGCATGTTTTAACGTTTCTTTTAATTGGCACCAGGTGTGGGTAGGTGTAGTGGCTGCGACAGGAAACGGCCCAAAACGCAACATGGACACCACATTTTCACAGTGAAAACTTACCCTTTTTGTTTTTGCAAAAGTGCCTAGCTGTAGATTTTGAACCCTAGCTCTGCCAGCACCTAGGGATACCTAGCAAACCTATACATTTGTGAAAACTAGACACCCAGGAGAATCCAGGATGGGGTGACTTGTCTGGCACTCACCAGGTTCTGTTACCCAGAATCTCTTGCAAAACTCAAACTCTGTAAAAAACAAAAAAAAAAACATTTTCCTCACATTTCTGTGGTGGAAAGTTCTGAAATCTGCGTGGATCCACAAAATCCACAGGTAGGCACATTCTGAAAAAAGTCAGTGCCTAGTGGGCTTTCTACAGCCCTAGGGAGGCAGGAAAACAGGGGCTATTGCCCCGATATGCCCCCAAAGGTGGCAGAAAGACTGGCTATTCTTTTGGGGGGTGGCATCGGGATGCCCATTCTGGGCAGCTCCCTCCCCTATGAGTAAAAAGCATAATCGCTGGCGCATAGTGGGCTCTCTGCCTTCCCCCCCCGGGGGCAGATCAGAGCCTACTGCCCCCATCTGCCTCCTGGGTAGGGCAGAAAGACTGTGGCATCTTTTTTTGGGGGTGGGGATGCATTGGTATGCCCATTCTGCGCAGCCCCCACCCTGAACTTTGGAGAAAAAAAAATCCTTGGTGGCTAGGGGGCTTTCTGCCCTACGGGGGTCAGATAAGGTGCTATTGTCCCATCTGCCTCCCAGGGTGGGGGCAGAAAGACTAGCTTTTTTGGGGGGGGGGGGAATGGGGTCGTTGACAAGCCCATTCTGGGCAGCCCCGACCCCTACCTACATAAAAGAAATCCCTGGCTCTTAGTGGGTTTTCTGCCCCCCCCCCCCCCCCCCGGGGAGCAGATCATGGGCTACTGCCCCCATCTGCCTCCTGGGAGGGCAGAAAGTCTTTCTTTGGGCCGGTAGGGCAGCCCCCACCCGGGCCTATAAAAACAAAAATGTATCCCTGGCATCTAGGGTGCTTTCTGCCCCCCTGGGGGGGCAGATGGGGCTACTGCCCCCATCTACCCCCTGGGGTGCAGAAAGACTGGAATTTTTTGGGGGGGGCGCATTGGCATGCCCATCTTGGGACAACTCCACCCCTAAATTCATAATGAAAAAAAAAACCTGGTGTCTAGTGGGCTTTCTGCCACCCGGGGGCAGATTGGGTGCTACTGCCCCCATCTGTCCCCCTGTGGGGGCAGAAAGACTACTTTTGTGGCGGAATGGGACATTGGCATGCCCATATTGGGCAGCCCCCACTCCTAATTTGCATTTAAAAAAAAAATCGCTGGTTTCTAGTGGGCTTTCTGCCCCCGGGGGGGGAGGGGGAGGCAGATTGGAGAAAACTGCCCCAATCTGCTCCCAGAGGGGGTAGAAAGACTCATTTTACGCAGGGGTCGGGGGCATTGGCATGCCCCCACCCCTAATTCGATTTAGAAATCAAATTCCTGGTATCTAGTGGGCTTTCTGCCCCCCGGGGTGCATATTGGGGGCTGCTGCCCCCATCTGCCTCCCGGGGGGGGGGGGGCAGAAACAGTAATTTTTGTGGGAGTGGGATGGGGGCATTGGCATGCCCGTTTTGGGAAGTCCCTACCCCCAATTTAAATGCCCATAAAAAATCCCTAGTGGGGTAGAAAGACTGAATGTACCCAATTCATTATGGGGGAGCAAAGACCCTTTCCCAAGGGGCCGCTCCCCCCCTCCCTGTTGTCTAGTGGTTGGATCCCTGCTTGGGGATCACCCTCCTGGGGGCCATTGGAAAGGGGAGATTCTCCCCATTCCAATGATACCTCTCCTGTCTTTCTACGTGCTCAGGGGGCTGAGATAGCCCCCTGAGCACACACAAAGCAAAACTGAAATGAGCCTCTAGGCTCATTTCAGTTTCGGTTTCACTGAAATGACATCAGCAAGACGTGCGCACTGATCGTCATTTCAGGTAAACCACAGAGACAGCCTTGGGAGCTGGGGGAGCTCTTCCCCAGCTCCCGAGGCTGTTGGGGGTGAAAGGGGTCCCCTGGATGGCCGACGCACCGAAGGGGTTAAATATAAAAATGGTTCAGAATCCAGTCGGACACCTGGTGAATAGTCAAAACGCGAGGAATCTGCTGCTAGAAGTGTCCATCAGAAGTGAGGATTTTGGCCAAAATCATATCTTTCTCTTAAGGAGAATTGCCTTAGGAAGACTTAAGCCCAGGAAGCTTTGGGCCATGTGAAGGGTTGTTACGTAGCAGAAGTGATATTGTTCACACTGGGTCTGGTCTAAACAGCTTGCTGCATACCACGGGTAGCCAAGCCTTGCAACTAAATGCTTTCCTTCCAAGAAATCATTGGAAAGGTGTATGCCACCTTTGCCATCCTTGCTCTTAAGAAGACAGAAGAAGCCAATTTAGATTCCACATCACACACCAAATATCTTTTATCAAGGTGCAACAAACAGCTTCCTTTACACAACAACGTCCAGACTCTATTTTGGGATCAACCTTCTCTTTGACACTGGCAGAAGGTTCTTCAGCCATCTTGGGTGAATTCCGGCAAAGTACAGTCAAAAGCTCACCGGATGAAGGTTTCTCAGATATGAGACAGAGGGTCATGTGGGCCAACCACATAGATGTGCTTGCTGCATGTGGTAAACGGCATGACCCTTACAGAGTTCTGAAGTGGGAGGCAATTTCTCCAAACCAATCATATTTGAAAATGTAGCTCAATTATGCCACTTCTTGAAAGAGACCGCAGTAGAACGGCACTGCCCAACAAAAGGGCATGCTGGGTCCAACCCATCCAACAGAATAAACTGGCTCTAGAAATTGATGTCATATTTCTAGGAGGTGAGCTTAAAAATCAAGGAAGGACTCAGAGGAGCTCAAAATGTAAGTGACCCTTTACCTTTTTAGATTCCTTTTGCAGTCTTGCTTTCTCCCACCAACAATTGTCAACCCAGTTGCAAGTAGGGAGGGCAGCATGACAAACTAACTATGGGGCCCAATGTGGAATCTAAAGGTTCAATTATGGTTTTGAGAACAGAGTATAGGTGAAGATAAACACACAAGTTACTTACCTTCGGTAACGATATATCTGTAAGAAACATTAGTAGTGATAGATTCCTTACCTTAGAATTACCCCCAGGCGTCAGACTGGATCCGGAATGTTTGTCAGCAGTACCCCTGCGCGTCGGTAGACATAGTCGTACGGCTCTGCGTGCGTCGCTGGCACCGAGATGACATCGCTGGAGCTACTTAGACGCGTGCCAATGTCAGTTCTGTACATGACTTTCCGCGACAGTAACACAGAGTCATCCAAGAAACTGACTGTGGGAGACGGGGTCGGATATACAGATGCGGAGGCTTTATATATTGTCTAACAGAAGTGGTTTTATTGTCAGGTAGCACAAACGGGGTAGTCAAGTTATCAGAGATGTCTTCTTCCTCTCGATTGGGATCCTCTTCGTGGGAAGGTGGTGGGGTGGTCTCGGTGACTTCGCCTATATGGCCTGTGGCCCCATATAGAGGCTCCGCTCCGTCCGTCGTGGTGTCTTGGCCGGAGGCTCAGAGGAGAGAAAAACAAACAATGGTGGCAGTTTGTGAGTTCTGGTTAAGTAATACTATTGTTATGTTATGCCGTCACCAACACCCGGTGCTTCTGGGTACTGTAGGGGTAAGTAGGGAAAACTGACACTAGACTAGTGAGGGGTACGAGGGATAGTGAGGTGAAACGGGAGCTAGGAAGATAGGCTCTGGGACGCAACATAAAGCAATCGACAAAAGAGGTATTTTTAAAGAAACAACAAACTCATTCGCACACTGGTCACGGCTGACTATGCCAAGAGGGTGAGGTGTACATTACACTGATCTCCGTAGGTCAGGAAGTTCCTCCACCAGCCTCCCCCCTCCCGTTTCCTTCTTTAAGCACCCTCCACCCGCCACCCTTCTCTCAATTTTCCCCACTTGTCCCGTGGATATCGGTACTCACCGGCCCCGCCGCAACTCTCCGGAGTTGCGGCCGCTCCTCAGCAACCTCCGGAGGACTCCACCATTCCTCGGTCCAGCGGTCGTCTGCTTAGTCTTCCTCACTTCCGCTCGGATCGCCGTCGGCGTGTTCTTCCTCTTGTCAGGTGTTCCGTGACTCTCCGCTCGATTCCACTGGTCGGACTACTCCTCTTCCCAACGACAAGGCCCCTTCCTGGGCGGGTCGGACTTTTACCTCTCCCAGCGCTTCACTTCCGGGGTCAGCTCCTCCCAGCTTCTCCGTCGCTCGATGTGGCCACACGAGATCTTCCGGACAAATGCTGGTCTGCGGGGAAACAGGAGAAAAAGGTGCTTTTCTTCCCGTGCTTCTGTCTCGTGGGTATCTGTCCCTGACGAGTGTCCCCTGTTCTGAGGGTTTCTGGTCCTTGTAGTGGGAAAGGGAAAGAAGTCGACCTCTCGGGGCTCACCCTCTCACACTGACCACTGGTGCCATGAAACTAGGGGATGACCTTAACCCTAGAAATCAGTACGCAGAACGGGGAGGATGGGTGGAGCGGTAAGGAATCTATCACTACTAATGTTTCTTACAGATATATCATTAGCGAAGGTAAGTAACTTGTGAATCTGAAAGAAAAACGTAGTGATAGATTCCTTACCTTAGAATAGATACCCAAGCAATACCAACCCTGGTGGTGGGTCTGCAAACCAAGATCACACCAGAAAGTCCTGGAGAACAGAACGGCCAAAGAAGCCATCTCTCCGGACTTGGCTGTCCAGGCAGTAGTGCTTGGTAAACGTGTGCAGCAAGGCCCACGTAGCTGCCTGACTGATGTCATGCAAGCAAACTCCCCGTCCCAAAGCAGTAGTGGCTGCCGTCGCCCTGGTAGAATGGGCCAGCAACCCCACCGGAGGCTCTTTTATAGCTAAAGAATAACAAGTCTTTATGCACAGAACGACCCACCGAGAGATGGTACGCTTGTGCACGGCCTGACCTTTCTTGGCCCCCACGTAGCCAACAAAGAGCTGGTCATGCACCCAGAACTGTTGTGAGCGGTTTAGGTATAATGAGCGCGCACGTTTTGGGTTCAGACGGTGGAGCCTCTCTTCCTCTTTTGAGGGAGGCGGAAAGAAGGTGGGCAAAGTGATGGTCTGCCCGATGTGAAAGGCAATGACAACCTTCGGCAGAAAAGATGGACAAGTCCTTAGAACCACTCTGTCCGGGTGGACAGAAAGAAAAGGAGGTTTATAAGAAAGAGCCTGGAGCTCACTCACTCTTCTGGCAGAGGTGATGGCCACCAGGAAAGCTGTTTTTAAAGTGAGAAGAGAAAGAGGACAGTTGTGAAGTGGCTCAAAGGGCGCACACATCAGATATGTCAGAACCAGATTTAAGTCCCACTGAGACATTGTGAAAGGAACAGGAGGGAAGAGATGAGTAATGCCTTTTAAGAATCTATTTACAACAGGGGACTTGAAAAGGGAAGGCTGATCTGGAAGCCATAAAAAGGCTGAAATGGCCGAGAGATAGCCCTTGATAGTGCCCAGAGCAGAGCCCTGCTGGGCCAAAGAAAGAAGGAATAGAAGGACCTCTGAAAGAGGGGTAGAAAGGTGGAGCCTTTGCTGTGCACCATGCAACAAACTTATTCCACCTGCAGGCGTATACCGTCTTAGTGGAGGGACGCCTGGCTGCCAAGATTACATCACAAACTTCGAAAGGAGGGTCAAAAGACGACAACTGCCACCGCTCAAACTCCACACAAGGAGGTAGAGGTTGGACAGGTTTGGGTGGAAGCCCGTCCCCTGTTGCTGAAGAGGCAGTCTGATCGGGGGATCAATAGCCATGCTGAGTAGCTCGTGATACCATACTCTTCGAGCCCAGTCCAGAGCCACAAAAATGACTTGGGCCCGGTCGCGCTTGATCTTCTTCAGCACTCTGGGTAGAAGTGGTTAAGGCGTATAGTAGACCGAAACTCAACTCGCGACGAAAAGCGTCGCCTAGCACGTGCCGCCTTGGAAATTCCAACACGCAGAACTGACGACATTGCGCGTTCTCTTCAGTGGCAAATAGATCTAACCAAGGCTCTCCCCATGGTTGAAAGAGACCTTGCGCCACGTCAGAGTGCAGACATCATTCGTGATCTATCATGCACCGGCGGCTGAGTTGGTCTGCCCTGGCGTTCAGAGAACCTGCCAGGTGTTGAACCCCCAGCAAAATGCCCTGATGTTCCAGCCATGTCCAGAGATGCAGAGCCTCCTAACATAGGGTTCACAACCCACCCCGACCTGTTTGTTGCAGTACCACATGGCGCTGGTGTTGTCCGTGAACACCTGAACTACTCTCTCCATGACAGAGGGAAGGAATGCTTTCAGTGCAAGTCGGATCGCCCGAAGCTTCAGAAGGTTGATATGGAGCCAGGACTCCGCCAGAGACCAGATTCCTCTGATCTCCGCTTCTCCCATGTGGCCGCCCCATCCCAGAAGGGACGCGTCCGTCACCACTGTATGTTCCGGCTGGGGAACGCAGAGTGATCGGCCATTGACCCAATCGCGATTCATGAGCCAACACCGCAATTGTCGTGCAGTGCCCTCCGAGATCTGGACATGATCGGACAGGTTGCCCTGATGCTGTGCCCACTGGAACTTCAGGTCCCACTGCAGAGCCCGCATATGCCATCTGGCATGATCCACCAACAGGATGCAGGAGGCCATCACACCCAGTAGCCGGAGAGTCATCCTGACCGAAACCCGGGATAAAGGCCGGAAGATCGGAATCATAGCCTGAATATCCCGGACTCGCTGCTCAGGAGGAGAAACCCGAAACTGCGCCAAATCCAGAACCGCTCCGATGAAGAGGAGCTTCTGAGAGGGAATCAGGTGAGACTTCGGCACGTTGATGGAGAACCCCAGCAAATACAAGAGGTCAGTCGTAGTCTGGGGGTGGGAGACAACTGCCTGGGGCAAGCCCGCCTTCAACAACCAGTCGTCGAGATAGGGGAAGACTGGGACCCCTGGATCTGCGCAGATGAGCTGCGACCACCGCCATCACTTTCGTGAAAACCCGAGGGGCGCTGCCCAAGAGGGAGCACGGAGGAAGCGAAGATAGGACGCAGACCCTTGTTCTTCTAGGGGACCAGAAAGTTGTGGGAATAACAACCACGACCTACTTCTGGCCCAGGAACGCGCTCGATGGCCCCCTTGGCCAAGAGGGCCGTGACTTCCTGCTGAAGTAGTGCAAGATGGTCCCCCGACATGCGGTGGTATTGAGTTGGCATGGCTGGAGGGGGAGCCTCGAAGGGAAGGGAGTACCCCCTTCAGACAATTTGCAGCACTCACTGGTCTGATGCGAGGTTGCGCCAGTGGGGGAGATGATGGCGAATTCTGCCGCTTGATGGGCCTGAAAGGTCGGACTAGGAAGGCTTTGCAGTGGATGCTGCGGGGGTGGAGGTGAACTGAAAACAGCTTCTTGCCAAGCTGTTCCAGCTTCTTAGATTCCCTATCCGGAGGTGCGGAAGGGAACGTGCTCTGAGAAGCAGAGGCTTGGACAACCAAGCTCTCGGAAGTGGGGTGTTGGGAGAGAAAGAGGGGTGGGGGGGGGGTCGCCCGGAGCCAGGGGAAGGTGGCGGGACACGTTCCTGGACCAAGTGCCCAAAAGGACGTCAGAAAGTGCGTCATTAAAAGGCAGCAAGGGCTCCGAAGAGGTTGCCGCCGGGTGAAGCACTTCTGTCAGGTGGTTTGTCCTGACGGCCACCGTAGGGAGTTCAAGGTGGAGGGCCTTGACTGCCCTACGTACTACCACCGCGCAACTGGCTCCCTCCTCCGTAGCCACGATAGGAGGAGACAGCATGCCAAGGTCAGGTGAGAGGTCAAGACCACTGGCGTCCCCCAAATCCTCTGCCCAGTCCTGGTCATAATCACACTGCTGTGTGAGAGAGTCCTCAGACCCCTCCCAGTCCTCCCCTTCCTCCGAAGTCTGCGAAACAGGCTGAAAATAAGGAGGACGGACATAGGGTAAAAAAAGGCCCCATCGGTGTCTGGAACGGCGCCGCATGGCGCCGATCCGGCACCATGTCCGGTTCAGGGCTGAAACTGGGGACGTAGTCGTCCCGAGGAGCGGGCGACGTCTGAGGTGGTGCCGGTGGGGGTCGACGTCGGTGGAGGTGTTACAAGGTCAACCAGCATCGACCGGGGTCCAAGCCCGGATCGGGGGGAGGTTTGGGGGTCCTGCGGCGCCGGGGCAGCCAGCGATGGAAGGACAGGACCCCCAGTTGGGCCCGCGGGGCCCAGGGGTGCACCAGCAGGGCCAGACGACCCAAAGAGTCGGGCCATGGCAGCAAGAAGCTCTTGCACCTGAGCAGGCATTGCCAACGGACCCGGGAAAGGTGGGTAGGCCGGCGGCGAAGTTCCAGGCTCTGCCAGAGCCGCGGGGGTGGCACCACCCGCACCCTCAGCCACGACAGGCGAGGGAAAGTCGATGATAGACGACGCTTCTTCGACTTTTTTGGAATGCTTCGACTTACCTGACCCTGATTGTGAAGACTTCGATCCAGAGGAACGATGGTGACGGCTCCGCGACTGGTCCCTCGACCTCCCACGGGACCGGGACCTTGAGCAGCGCAGAGCAGACTGCCGGACTTCCAACTACTTTCGGGACCGCTCCCGCAAAGTCTTCGGTGCCATGGCCCAGCAGTCGGGGCAAAACTTGGAGTTGTGGTCGCGCCCCAGGCAGTAGAGACACACGCGGTGCAGGGCTGTCACCGTCATCATGCAGTGACAGTCCCCACAGTTCTTAAAGTCGGGCATTCCTATGACACCAGGAGTCGATTGACTCGAAGAAATTGAGACAAAAGGCCTCGCAAAAAACTCAGTTAAAAAGTGACTAGTGGTACTTGCTCTTCCCGGATCTGCGCTTGCTGGCGTGGAAAAAGAAAGAACTGACAGCGCGCATGGGTGCGTCTAAGTAGCTCCAGCAACGTCATCTCAGCGTCAACGACGTACGCGGAGCTGCACAGCGATGCCTACTGACGCGCAGGGGTACTAAGGACGAAAACTTTCCGGCTCCAGTCTGACACCTGGGGGTAATTCTAAGGTAAGGAATCTATCACTATGTGTTTCTTTCAGATCTCCAGTTCTCGTGGTGATGGTCTCATAGTAGCAGTACAATACTCTTGCAGACGTGGAACAGCAGTGTTCTTGCCTAATACTCTTTTTGTCCTTAGTTTTGAGTTTTTTTGCGAGGCACAGAAAAAGGACATTCGAAAAAAGGCTGAATGGTGTGATTCATGGGTACCACTCTACGGCTACCAGGTCAGCCGCTGTGGGCCCGGGCAACATTCTTGCAGCTGTGTTGAGACCCATAATTGAGTTAATTTGAATCTCTGATAGAGGAGATTTAACAGGAACCCGTCACACATACCAAGTATAAAAACCACTTCACAGTATCATAAAACTCTGGAGAACCAGATTTGAATAGGTTATCATAGACAAATGGATCACACGTTTCTGGTTTGCGCTCACCATTATATATTTGCATTTGCATGACCCTGGAGAATTAAGCCATTTGAGAACCACTGAATAGGCTTCAACAAAGACATTACTTATACGAAATTTCGAAACAGGTACCACACCCAAGTCCTTATTTAAATGCGATAGGCGGCATCCTGCCAAGGTCATGATAGTCACCTGTGATAATGTTTCAATCTTCAACAGCAATGGAAGTCTCAACCTCCACCACCTCAGCTGAAATAACACTTAGAATGCATAAGAACTCATGTAACACAAAGGCAATAAGCATCTGCCAAACAGAAGCCACTGTAATACACACATAACCTAAAGTATATCTTTAACAGTACGGGGGAAGGGATTGCATGTAGACAGGACTTGTTCATGGAGGGCCATTGTGAAATGACAGCATGGTAAGGAGTAACTACTTTCTGGCACTGCCTGTGATCCAGACATTCCAAACTAGCTGAACAAGATAACTGAAGAGGACACTATATAATACTAATTAACTTACTGGAATGAAACACTAGCCATCTTAATGGTATCTTGCCTGACAAATAGCAAAGCTTGCATTCTACTTGAAATTTCAAAGATGGGCTAGTTTAAAACAAAAACGTATTCCTGCCTCACGACCCATAACTCTGAAATGCTGTACTTAAAGAAAGACTCTTTTGCCTCTAATTTTATGTCACGCTCTAAAAACAAAATGGTTTCTTACCTGTAGTAGTAGTTTTGCCGTTTTAAGAACTTTCTGGATTCACATGCTTTGCTTTATTCCTCCATCTAGTGTAAATTTTCCTCTGTAGTAGTCCTTCTCTTTCTTGTTGATGAATATAAATTTAAATTAGTAAATAAATGTTTATGGACTTTCTATCTAACTTGAGCTTCCTTATCCCTTTGAATATCTATGCAATGTTTAGTAAACTTCTGTACTAATGACTAAGTAGCTGCTAGACAAATGTCCTGTATGGGTAGATGTGCTTAAAAAGGCAACGGTTGCTCTTTTTTTCCTTGCAGAGTGTGCCTTTGGTTTGATATTTAACGGCATTCCTGCATGTACAGGGCATATTTGAATGGTTACTGAAATTCATTTAGCAATTGTACCTTTTGATAATGGTTTACCCAGAATGTTGTCAGCAAAGTAACAAATAACTGTTTTGCTTTCCGGTTTCTCTTTGTTCTTTCCAGATAGTACACGATCGCTTTTCTTGCGGCTAGCGTGTAGAACGCTCTTTACGCTTTTAGGGTCTTGGGGAAAAAAAAATGAATTTGGATTGCTTGATTTATATGGAAATTTGAAATTACCTTGGATGGGAAATGAGGATTTGTTATCGGGACTATTCTGTCTTTATTTATTTGCAGGTATGGTTCCTCGATAGAATGGGCTTGTAGTTGACTAACTCTGCCCAGTGACGTCCTCGCCAGTAGAAAGGCAGTGTTCAGCATTTTTAGTGAAGCCTTGTGTAGAGGCTAAAAGGGTTTTCTCATTAGTTGTGTTAGTACAAGATTAAGGTTCCAAGTGGGTGCTGGCACTTGTCTGGGTGGTGCTATTCTCTTAGCTACCTCCTAGAAACGCTTTATAACTGGCTTACTGAAGAAACTTCTTCCTATATGACCTCTTGTGTGTGCTGCAGTTGCTGCAAGAAGCACATTTAACGATGCATACATGAGTTTACAGTCTAATAGATGTGTTAGGTATTTTAGGTCTGTAGTTTCCTTAGTTTTTTTTTGTAACAAGTCTATCGTTTGGCACCACAGTAAGTATCCTTCCCACTTTGCTACAAAACATTTTCTAATTTTAGGCCCTTTTGCCCCTCTCAGCACTGCCATTGTCTTTTCTGGTAAGTACAGATGTCCCGCCTCTATGTCTTCAGGAGCCATGCTACCCAATCGAGAGTTTCTGGTTCTGGATGGAGCACTCTCCCTCCTTGTATTTACAGCACGTCTTGTTGTTTTGGTAATTTCAGGATGTTGCCCTGCGCCATTAGTGTTAGTTCCGAGTACCACATTTGCCTTGCCCTCTGAAGGCAATAAGTATTAGCTTCATCTTGTCATGGTTGCATTTGTTGATTACCCTGTGTAACAGAGGTATCAGGTAAAAGTATGATCAAATGTAACTGACCAGTTTATGAACAGACCAAAGGAATTGGTTTATGGTCTGTTATTTGAACTAATGTTATTGATAAATGTGATGACTAGGTAATTTGTTGTTTTAAATATCAGGCCCTTTCTAATTGTCACAACAGGGCCAATCCCTCTAGGTATTAAACAGTTTATGAACAGAGCATTCCTTGGGGATTGGTGGTGTGGGTGTGTGGATGCATTCTATCTGTGGTGTTCCCCAACGTCTCAATATTTGTTTTAGTACTGCTTGATTGAGCTCCCATTTGTGGGAGGATGAAACTAGTCTTCTTAATCTGTCGGCTTGAACATGGTCTTCCCCAGGACGACAAGTAGCGGTTAGAAAGATCTTCCTTTGTCGTGCCAACTTCCAGATTTCTTGCACTTGTCTTCATTGCGTTCCTCCCCATTTGTTAATGTGGAATAATGGTGGTATTGTCTGTTTGGATCAATAGGAACTTCCCCCTCAACTCTTTCTGAAAGGCTTTCAAGGCTAGGACACCGTTTTTAATCCCAAATAATGGATATTTTGGACTGCTTCTTGTTCCTTCCATACAGCTCTGACCTTGAGTGGGCCTATATGAGCTTACAAAGCCATATGTGAGGCGTCCGTGTAAATGATCACAGTTGGAGTTGGTTGTGTAAAGGGCCTTCCCGCTGTTACATTTTATCTGTTCCACCACACCATCACCTCCTGTATTTTTTGTGCGACAATCACTAGGTACTCCCAGTTCCCTGTATCTTATGACCATTGGGTTTGTAGCCATTCCTGGATTGGGCTCATAGATAGCCTTGCATATGGAATGAGAGGTATGCATGGTGCCATTTTCTCTAAGATTTTCCCCACAGTCCTGACCATCAGAAACGGTCCTTTCTGATACTGGAGAGTTACTGCAATATCGATGAGATCCTTTTCTCAAAGGATATGACTTTCCCTGATTCGAGTGGAGCCTTGCTCCTAGAAAGGTATTTTCCTGTTCTGGTTCTGTTGAAGATTTTTCCATATTTAATGAGAAATTAAGTTTGAATAGTGTTAAGACGTTTGGTATATATATAAGCAAGTGCGTGCTTATTAGCCGGTCATCAAGGCACGTAGACGTGTATTTCCTCTTTGCAAATGTGCTGCTGCTTGGCATTTTGTGAAAACTCTAGGTGCAGATTTTATGCCGAAGGACAGCACCTTGAATTGATTATGCAGTTTTTTCACTACAAAACACAAGTATTTTTTGTGTCTGACAAATTTGAATGTGCAAGTAAGCATCCTTTAGGTGTAGTCTCCTTGTAAATATGGAATGACTTCTTGCAAAGGTAACATTTTGAATTTGAGTTATTACTTTGTTTATGAACCGGATTGGATGTAGCGGTCAGTCTGGTTTTGAGATTAGGAAATATGCTGAATAATTTCACTGATTGATCTGGTTTTTGGCAATACTCTTTCTATTGCTCCCTTCTCTATTAATTCCTCAACTTCTTTGAGTAGGTGTGAGGTTTCCTCCTTTGAGAGCAATCTTTTCTTTGATCTCTGTAGTTGGTGGTGTTTTTAATCAATTCTATGCAACATCCAAATTTTATGAGGTTTAAAATTAATTTGTCTGATGTTATCTTCCACTACGCCTGAAATAAGTATTTTATTCTCTCTCTCGCTGGTGTTGTGTGAGGTGTTGGAAGTTACTTTCCAGAGGATGTTGCTCTTCATCTGTGTGGTTGTGCGCCTCCCCAAGCCTGTTCACAAAAGGGCTGGCATACCAGCAACTGATACGGCCATTGTTGTGCAGATACTTGGTTTTGGCTAGTGTCTTGGAAATCCTGGTGCTGTGTTGAACTGGGGAAACTTCTTGATGGTTTTCTACTCATAGTAGCTCCTCATCACAAGTTCCCTCGAAACTGTAATGCTCCAATGGATTTCGTAGTTTCATTGTACGCCTTTAACAGTTCAACCTGAGAGGAGCCCTCCTGAATTGATTCAGGTCCGAATTTGGTTTGTTAGCTTCAGCATTTCCGAGTACTGCCTGCCCTGTGATTTCCAACACGGCCGATCCCAATGGCCTCTGTGAGGGAGACAGATTGTGATGGGAGTGGTAATGAGGCATTACTGTCGCCTCTGGGAGACATGCCCTCTGTTGAGGCAGGGGACTGTGCAGCTACTGGTGGAATACTCTCCAGCACATCTATGCCAGGTGTTGAGCTAGATTTAGCCTTAAAAAACATAAGGGGTATCTTTTAAGTTCCTTGGATTTTCCAACCTCAGCATCACTGATAGAATTAACCACCTCTGATTCTTCTAACGGTATTCATGAAGGCGAGGTAAGTAGCTGACCTGCTGTGGTTCTGGGAGGTTGTTAGCAGTTACTAGGGATCACTGCTATGATTCTTTAATAGCAGCTGCTTGGGATTACTGCATTATTTGTTCTGCATCATTTGTACTAGGTGTGAAGAGGGTTATATTATCTAGAGCAACTAGTCTCTCCACACAATCTTTTTAACTTTTTCTTTTTTCGCTGCACTGCATAACATTAGATTTCTTTGAATATGCACACAAACACATTCTCTGCTTTTGATGTCTGCACGGCTCTGGCAAGGCATTGTTCATGAGCATAAGAGCTTGCCATAGAGGCAATCCCTATGATCAAGGGACTGACCTTCTACTCTTGGCGGATGACCAAATGATAACATTGATCATCAGAGCTTGATACCTTAGCTCTACCACGAGTAGCAATTTGATGGTAATCCTTGCTCTGCTCTGAATGCCTGAGTGGGATTCTAACAATCCTTCAATCTCTGTGTATCTCTCCATGTGCTCTTATTACTGACCCCCAGTTCTCTTTTGGTATGTTGAATTAGGTTGCTCTGCCAGTTCAGGATTTTCTCAGCATTAACGTGGATCACTGCAACAAAGTCTGTTAAAGAAGTTCTCCCAGCTGCTGTTCTATGGGTCTAGAGGGCGCCAAAACGACTGGTCCTGCATTTGTCCCATTGTCTGTATGACCCAGTCGCCAAGTGAATGGGGCAGCTCAGCCGGCAGAACCAAGAAGCAGGTGCTCAATGGCCGCCGCCAGCTCCCAATCAGCACACTTATTTTTCTTCAGCTTACAGCTGGAGGATGTGATCAGATTGCCCCGATTAGAACTATTTTAGAAGCACCCCTGGCGTTAAAGGCGATGTAGTCCCTCAGGCTCCAGCTCCTCAAACCTCAACCACAGGCATTACCAGCCGCGTCCGCATCGTCCTGACGTGGGGAGGGGAGAATGGTTTACGGAACACTCAGCCGACAGCCTGCATCGCCTCTCTTAACTGTTGATGGGTCTCGTCAACTGCACTGTCAATTGTTCTCCGTTCAATTATATTTGCTTGGAAGTGAGAGCTTTATTTTTATTTCCCCAGAAGGGACGAGTGTGGGCTTCGCAGCGCTGCTGCCACCCTTTTAAGTGGAATCCCCATTGTAGGGATTCCCCCGTGATGCTGGCTGAAGCGGGTGCCCACCACACATTTTGCTTTCATTAATTAGCGGGAGCCCACCCCGCTTTATATTTTAACTTAAGAGGGAGCCTACCCCTCATTGCCACCTAGAGAAGGAAAACAGAAATCACCGCCGTGGCCTGCCTGGTTGTGGGCAGGTCCTTGCGGACGGAAGCACCGAGAAGGCAGCGGCTTCTGCTCCAGCAGGGCTCCAGTGTGCCAGTGGGAGCCCTGCATGTGCCCATGAAGTCCCAGGTCCCAGGAGGAGGCCTCGGTGAAGCAAGGCGAAGAGCGGAGTCCCAAGGAAGAGGAGACAAAGCCGCCGAGAAGGAGAGAGTCCCCGAGGAGTGGGGGCTCTCCTATGCATGCCACCCGGACCGGAGGAGTCCCCCAACATAGATCCAGTGAGTGGGGCTCCTCCAGTGTTCATGCCGATCGAGGCACCCTGCCAGGCCTTAGTCCCGAGCGGACCCGCAAGCGAGCGGGTCACTCCTCCGAGTGGGGGGCCAATCAGTTTATAAAGTCCCAGAATGGAGGGGGGTCGGGGGCATTTCTTGGCAGTTGGTGGTGCGGTCCAGGCCTGGTGCCACTTTCCTGAGCGGCCC
The DNA here is from genome assembly GCF_964204655.1 of Triturus cristatus. Taxonomy (NCBI): domain Eukaryota; kingdom Metazoa; phylum Chordata; class Amphibia; order Caudata; family Salamandridae; genus Triturus; species Triturus cristatus. The sequence goes on along the minus strand of NC_140580.1, from coordinate 933,366,298 downwards.
CAGCCTGATAGGGGGCCACTCCAAAGATGGGGCAAGTTTGTGTTAGAGCCCTATGGGGTACCAGAGGCCCCTCATGTGCCCGTGCCTTTAGTTTTGGCAATCCCAGCTGCCCCGCCTGACAGTGGGCAGCTGCAATGTTTTTCGGCAATGTTATTTAAGTTATAGGCCCGAGGGCCCCAGTGAGTTGCCGCATTTCAAGGCACATTGTTGGTGCCAGAGTGGTCCCGCCGTTGCGGGCCACTCCAATGTTTGGGGGGCCAATTGTATTTAGAGAGAGCCCCAGTGGGGGCCCAGAAGGCACAGTGGTGCCAGGCCCCTTTACTTTGTTTATTCACAGCTGCACCACACCAGCGTGGGCAGCTGCAACGTTTCTGGCATAATTGCATATTTGTTCCAAGGGCACAGCGAGTGCCCAGGCGTTTCTTTCATTCACAGCTGCGCAGCAATTAGTGCCAGCTGCAACGTTTAGGCCAACAGTTCTTTGGGAGCATGTTTTAGTGAGTCAGGAGTGAGGTACACTTCTCTGCACCAGCACAATTGCGCACTTGAGAATTCTGCTGCATTGGCAGCCGCCCTGACTTTGTTGGACATAGGGTATTTGAGCCCCATTGAGAAGGCCAGTTGGACTGGTAGGTTTGTAGGGGGTCAGGCGCTAATGAGTTTTATGTGGTGCTAGGAAATGTGATTCATGTACTGTTATTTATGCCCCTAATGTGGTCTCACTACACAAGCAGCACAAACTTTGGAATCTAGGTGGGCTGCCATCCCGGTAGCCTCCTCTTATTCCAGGGGTGGTGTTATACTGATCAAGAACGGTGCACCATTTACTGTTATACTCTCCGAAGTAGATGACCAAAGAAGATCTGCTCTTGTACAAGGAAACCTTGGTGGCATGGTTGTCATTGTTATCAATTTCTACAGATCTAACATAGATGACCCCAACGTCTTCACTAGAATATGCGGCTGCTTGAATGAGTTGCAACCCTCTGCTGTTTCTCGGGAACGGACCTTAATATTCACTTAGAGGGGAGGGAGGCCGCCCAGGGAGTAACTTAGCTGTCAAAATCCAAGAGCCCTGAGAACATACACATGGTGAGCATAGTGTCCCAAGATAGTAATACACACCATGATACTACATCTATTGTAGCCAAATTCAGCCAAGTACAGATGTCCCGCCTCTATGTCTTCAGGAGCCATGCTACCCAATCGAGAGTTTCTGGTTCTGGATGGAGCACTCTCCCTCCTTGTATTTACAGCACGTCTTGTTGTTTTGGTAATTTCAGGATGTTGCCCTGCGCCATTAGTGTTAGTTCCGAGTACCACATTTGCCTTGCCCTCTGAAGGCAATAAGTATTAGCTTCATCTTGTCATGGTTGCATTTGTTGATTACCCTGTGTAACAGAGGTATCAGGTAAAAGTATGATCAAATGTAACTGACCAGTTTATGAACAGACCAAAGGAATTGGTTTATGGTCTGTTATTTGAACTAATGTTATTGATAAATGTGATGACTAGGTAATTTGTTGTTTTAAATATCAGGCCCTTTCTAATTGTCACAACAGGGCCAATCCCTCTAGGTATTAAACAGTTTATGAACAGAGCATTCCTTGGGGATTGGTGGTGTGGGTGTGTGGATGCATTCTATCTGTGGTGTTCCCCAACGTCTCAATATTTGTTTTAGTACTGCTTGATTGAGCTCCCATTTGTGGGAGGATGAAACTAGTCTTCTTAATCTGTCGGCTTGAACATGGTCTTCCCCAGGACGACAAGTAGCGGTTAGAAAGATCTTCCTTTGTCGTGCCAACTTCCAGATTTCTTGCACTTGTCTTCATTGCGTTCCTCCCCATTTGTTAATGTGGAATAATGGTGGTATTGTCTGTTTGGATCAATAGGAACTTCCCCCTCAACTCTTTCTGAAAGGCTTTCAAGGCTAGGACACCGTTTTTAATCCCAAATAATGGATATTTTGGACTGCTTCTTGTTCCTTCCATACAGCTCTGACCTTGAGTGGGCCTATATGAGCTTACAAAGCCATATGTGAGGCGTCCGTGTAAATGATCACAGTTGGAGTTGGTTGTGTAAAGGGCCTTCCCGCTGTTACATTTTATCTGTTCCACCACACCATCACCTCCTGTATTTTTTGTGCGACAATCACTAGGTACTCCCAGTTCCCTGTATCTTATGACCATTGGGTTTGTAGCCATTCCTGGATTGGGTTCATAGATAGCCTTGCATATGGGATGAGAGGTATGCATGGTGCCATTTTCTCTAAGATTTTCCCCACAGTCCTGACCATCAGAAACGGTCCTTTCTGATACTGGAGAGTTACTGCAATATCGATGAGATCCTTTTCTCAAAGGATATGACTTTCCCTGATTCGAGTGGAGCCTTGCTCCTAGAAAGGTATTTTCCTGTTCTGGTTCTGTTGAAGATTTTTCCATATTTAATGAGAAATTAAGTTTGAATAGTGTTAAGACGTTTGGTATATATATAAGCAAGTGCGTGCTTATTAGCCGGTCATCAAGGCACGTAGACGTGTATTTCCTCTTTGCAAATGTGCTGCTGCTTGGCATTTTGTGAAAACTCTAGGTGCAGATTTTATGCCGAAGGACAGCACCTTGAATTGATTATGCAGTTTTTTCACTACAAAACACAAGTATTTTTTGTGTCTGACAAATTTGAATGTGCAAGTAAGCATCCTTTAGGTGTAGTCTCCTTGTAAATATGGAATGACTTCTTGCAAAGGTAACATTTTGAATTTGAGTTATTACTTTGTTTATGAACCGGATTGGATGTAGCGGTCAGTCTGGTTTTGAGATTAGGAAATATGCTGAATAATTTCACTGATTGATCTGGTTTTTGGCAATACTCTTTCTATTGCTCCCTTCTCTATTAATTCCTCAACTTCTTTGAGTAGGTGTGAGGTTTCCTCCTTTGAGAGCAATCTTTTCTTTGATCTCTGTAGTTGGTGGTGTTTTTAATCAATTCTATGCAACATCCAAATTTTATGAGGTTTAAAATTAATTTGTCTGATGTTATCTTCCACTACGCCTGAAATAAGTATTTTATTCTCTCTCTCGCTGGTGTTGTGTGAGGTGTTGGAAGTTACTTTCCAGAGGATGTTGCTCTTCATCTGTGTGGCTGTGCGCCTCCCCAAGCCTGTTCACAAAAGGGCTGGCATACCAGCAACTGATACGGCCATTGTTGTGCAGATACTTGGTTTTGGCTAGTGTCTTGGAAATCCTGGTGCTGTGTTGAACTGGGGAAACTTCTTGATGGTTTTCTACTCATAGTAGCTCCTCATCACAAGTTCCCTCGAAACTGTAATGCTCCAATGGATTTCGTAGTTTCATTGTACGCCTTTAACAGTTCAACCTGAGAGGAGCCCTCCTGAATTGATTCAGGTCCGAATTTGGTTTGTTAGCTTCAGCATTTCCGAGTACTGCCTGCCCTGTGATTTCCAACACGGCCGATCCCAATGGCCTCTGTGAGGGAGACAGATTGTGATGGGAATGGTAATGAGGCATTACTGTCGCCTCTGGGAGACATGCCCTCTGTTGAGGCAGGGGACTGTGCAGCTACTGGTGGAATACTCTCCAGCACATCTATGCCAGGTGTTGAGCTAGATTTAGCCTTAAAAAACATAAGGGGTATCTTTTAAGTTCCTTGGATTTTCCAACCTCAGCATCACTGATAGAATTAACCACCTCTGATTCTTCTAACGGTATTCATGAAGGCGAGGTAAGTAGCTGACCTGCTGTGGTTCTGGGAGGTTGTTAGCAGTTACTAGGGATCACTGCTATGATTCTTTAATAGCAGCTGCTTGGGATTACTGCATTATTTGTTCTGCATCATTTGTACTAGGTGTGAAGAGGGTTATATTATCTAGAGCAACTAGTCTCTCCACACAATCTTTTTAACTTTTTCTTTTTTCGCTGCACTGCATAACATTAGATTTCTTTAAATATGCACACAAACACATTCTCTGCTTTTGATGTCTGCACGGCTCTGGCAAGGCATTGTTCATGAGCATAAGAGCTTGCCATAGAGGCAATCCCTATGATCAAGGGACTGACCTTCTACTCTTGGCGGATGACCAAATGATAACATTGATCATCAGAGCTTGATACCTTAGCTCTACCACGAGTAGCAATTTGATGGTAATCCTTGCTCTGCTCTGAATGCCTGAGTGGGATTCTAACAATCCTTCAATCTCTGTGTATCTCTCCATGTGCTCTTATTACTGACCCCCAGTTCTCTTTTGGTATGTTGAATTAGGTTGCTCTGCCAGTTCAGGATTTTCTCAGCATTAACGTGGATCACTGCAACAAAGTCTGTTAAAGAAGTTCTCCCAGCTGCTGTTCTATGGGTCTAGAGGGCGCCAAAACGACTGGTCCTGCATTTGTCCCATTGTCTGTATGACCCAGTCGCCAAGTGAATGGGGCAGCTCAGCCGGCAGAACCAAGAAGCAGGTGCTCAATGGCCGCCGCCAGCTCCCAATCAGCACACTTATTTTTCTTCAGCTTACAGCTGGAGGATGTGATCAGATTGCCCCGATTAGAACTATTTTAGAAGCACCCCTGGCGTTAAAGGCGATGTAGTCCCTCAGGCTCCAGCTCCTCAAACCTCAACCACAGGCATTACCAGCCGCGTCCGCATCGTCCTGACGTGGGGAGGGGAGAATGGTTTACGGAACACTCAGCCGACAGCCTGCATCGCCTCTCTTAACTGTTGATGGGTCTCGTCAACTGCACTGTCAATTGTTCTCCGTTCAATTATATTTGCTTGGAAGTGAGAGCTTTATTTTTATTTCCCCAGAAGGGACGAGTGTGGGCTTCGCAGCGCTGCTGCCACCCTTTTAAGTGGAATCCCCATTGTAGGGATTCCCCCGTGATGCTGGCTGAAGCGGGTGCCCACCACACATTTTGCTTTCATTAATTAGCGGGAGCCCACCCCGCTTTATATTTTAACTTAAGAGGGAGCCTACCCCTCATTGCCACCTAGAGAAGGAAAACAGAAATCACCGCCGTGGCCTGCCTGGTTGTGGGCAGGTCCTTGCGGACGGAAGCACCGAGAAGGCAGCGGCTTCTGCTCCAGCAGGGCTCCAGTGTGCCAGTGGGAGCCCTGCATGTGCCCATGAAGTCCCAGGTCCCAGGAGGAGGCCTCGGTGAAGCAAGGCGAAGAGCGGAGTCCCAAGGAAGAGGAGACAAAGCCGCCGAGAAGGAGAGAGTCCCCGAGGAGTGTGGGCTCTCCTATGCATGCCACCCGGACCGGAGGAGTCCCCCAACATAGATCCAGTGAGTGGGGCTCCTCCAGTGTTCATGCCGATCGAGGCACCCTGCCAGGCCTTAGTCCCGAGCGGACCCGCAAGCGAGCGGGTCACTCCTCCGAGTGGGGGGCCAATCAGTTTATAAAGTCCCAGAATGGAGGGGGGTCGGGGGCATTTCTTGGCAGTTGGTGGTGCGGTCCAGGCCTGGTGCCACTTTCCTGAGCGGCCCCAGCCTGATAGGGGGCCACTCCAAAGATGGGGCAAGTTTGTGTTAGAGCCCTATGGGGTACCAGAGGCCCCTCATGTGCCCGTGCCTTTAGTTTTGGCAATCCCAGCTGCCCCGCCTGACAGTGGGCAGCTGCAATGTTTTTCGGCAATGTTATTTAAGTTATAGGCCCGAGGGCCCCAGTGAGTTGCCGCATTTCAAGGCACATTGTTGGTGCCAGAGTGGTCCCGCCGTTGCGGGCCACTCCAATGTTTGGGGGGCCAATTGTATTTAGAGAGAGCCCCAGTGGGGGCCCAGAAGGCACAGTGGTGCCAGGCCCCTTTACTTTGTTTATTCACAGCTGCACCACACCAGCGTGGGCAGCTGCAACGTTTCTGGCATAATTGCATATTTGTTCCAAGGGCACAGCGAGTGCCCAGGCGTTTCTTTCATTCACAGCTGCGCAGCAATTAGTGCCAGCTGCAACGTTTAGGCCAACAGTTCTTTGGGAGCATGTTTTAGTGAGTCAGGAGTGAGGTACACTTCTCTGCACCAGCACAATTGCGCACTTGAGAATTCTGCTGCATTGGCAGCCGCCCTGACTTTGTTGGACATAGGGTATTTGAGCCCCATTGAGAAGGCCAGTTGGACTGGTAGGTTTGTAGGGGGTCAGGCGCTAATGAGTTTTATGTGGTGCTAGGAAATGTGATTCATGTACTGTTATTTATGCCCCTAATGTGGTCTCACTACACAAGCAGCACAAACTTTGGAATCTAGGTGGGCTGCCATCCCGGTAGCCTCCTCTTATTCCAGGGGTGGTGTTATACTGATCAAGAACGGTGCACCATTTACTGTTATACTCTCCGAAGTAGATGACCAAAGAAGATCTGCTCTTGTACAAGGAAACCTTGGTGGCATGGTTGTCATTGTTATCAATTTCTACAGATCTAACATAGATGACCCCAACGTCTTCACTAGAATATGCGGCTGCTTGAATGAGTTGCAACCCTCTGCTGTTTCTCGGGAACGGACCTTAATATTCACTTAGAGGGGAGGGAGGCCGCCCAGGGAGTAACTTAGCTGTCAAAATCCAAGAGCCCTGAGAACATACACATGGTGAGCATAGTGTCCCAAGATAGTAATACACACCATGATACTACATCTATTGTAGCCAAATTCGTAGAGTTCTATGCTGGGATCTATGGGGCCCACACGGCTGCCACGGAGCAGACACCACATTGTTTCTGGGTGATATGGCACTGGCTAGGCTCTCACCCGGGCATATGTGAAGATGAGAGAAGAGATGCAATTCGTACACTGCCCAATGGGAAGGCCTCTGGGAGTGATAGGCTCCTGTGTGAAATCTATAAGATTTATATGGACCTACTTGTGCCTCACCTCAGAGATTTGCATCAAGAGGCCTATGATAAACACACCCTACCTCCAACTTTAAAGGAAGCTTTAAACTTAAAACCAGAAGAGGCGCTCGAGAGATAACTCTTACAGTCCATTATCCCTAATAAACACAGATGTCAAAATTCTGCCAAAGATCTCAGTGGCTCGACTTCAGCCACTGTTACCCTCGCTAGCGTTGCCAGATCAGTCAGGTTTTGGCCCTTCCCGATCATGCATAACATGTGCACACATTTTGCAGTGCTCCACCAACTAGACCCTTCACTCCAGGCAGCGGTTCTTCTCACTGCCGCCTAGGCATTTGACTCTATAAAATGGCACTATATTGTAGAGATGAGGGGTCTAGTGGTTGTATGGGTGGAGCAGGATGGGCGGAGATAGGGGAGGATGGGAGTGACAGGAAGAGGCGGAGTAGGAGGTCAGGGCGGGAGTCGGGGGAATGACATGCTGGTGTGAGGAAGGAAATAAAGCTCGTGAATAGAGAACCCTCCGTGTCTGTCGTCATTGAAAGTGTGTAGACACGACAGCTGGCGACGAGGGTGGGATGGTGCTGGATGCTCTCCCGAAACACCAGCACGCCGAGTAAGCTGATGAGAGGCTGGTAGCAAGGAACCAGCGAAAGCGCCGCCACCCGCGACAGCGTGTGAAGAGACTGAGCGAGTGCCCTGCGGTGGAGAGGACCGCCGCCGTAGCAAGCAGCTGAAGGAGCGAGCGCTCTGCGGTGAGGAGGACCGCCGCCGTGACAGGCAAGAGGAAAAGTGAAAGCGCCGACGCGCGTGTTCCCCCGGCCAGATCGGAGCAGTGAACGTGAGGACTGCCCGCCCGCCTGCGAAGCCGTGAGTGAAAAAGAAATAATCATAGATGAAACAGACCATGAGAGGAGCCGTCCAAGCAGCGCGCTGCCCCCGGAATGAATGACTTGAGAGCCCGGCACCACGTGGGACGTCTACACACGCTCCCCAACCGGCGGCCATCTTAAAGTCAGGCGGACTCTCGGACGCCCCATGCAACTAGGCCCGGGCGGCCATTTTGAAGTCAGGCAACAGTGAAATTTCATCAAGCACAAGCAAATACAAGAAAAAAAAAAAAAAAGAACTTACCTAAATACAGCGCAAGACTCCACGAGGGATCCCCTGGGCCTGCTCTGCGCTGCCGCTGCGCGCATCACACGCACGCCGCGATGTCGAATAATGGGTCCCCAACCCATTCTCCAGCGCGCCAAGATGCGAAGCCAATCATCATGGGGCTGTCGCACCTACGCCCCCCAGAACCCCTAGCGCTCGTGGTTGGGAGCAGCATGGGCCCTCGCTGGGAAGAGTGGATTGAAGACTTTGAGGACTACATTAAGGGCTCGAAGGTGACAGGGGACGAGGATCAACTGATCGCACTTCGGAACCTCGTGGGCAAGGATGTCAGCAAGATGATAAAGGAACTCCCCGCCGCGGACGCGGGAACATATGCGAATGTGCGCGCAGCCCTGGATCGGAAGTTTGTGCACAAGAAGAATGTAGATTATGAACGCTACGTATTCCAAAGAGCGCGACAAGAAAAGGATGAAGTCATGGGCTCATACATCACAAGGTTGCGGCGCCTGGCGCGCCACTGTGAGTTCGACGAGTTCTCGACGGATGACGCCATTCGCCTACGGGTGATCGACGGCTGCCAGTCGGAGACGCTACGCAGAAAGTTACTAAAAAAGAGTCACACGCTGGATGAAATTGAAGAGATCACGAGACTCCATGATCAGACTGAAGAGCAAGCCAAGACAATGGAGGCAGGACGCGTGGACCGCAAGGAGGTAGTCTGTCAAGTACGCACCGACCGCCCTCGCCGGTGGTCGAGAGAGCGGGAACGACAAGCTCGGCCGCCATCGAGACACCACCGTCGCCCCGGTCATCGACGGCCTGATTCGGGGAAGAGAAGCAGGCGCCAGGATCATGGGAAGAAGGCGCCATTGAGAAGATGCTACCGATGCGGGTACGACTTCCCACACATCGGAGCGTGCCCGGCCCTGGGACAGAAGTGCCACAAGTGTGGTCGCAACAACCATTTTGAGACCATGTGCGGCGACTACCGCCGGGAGAAAGAAAAAGCCTCCACGAGGTCACCAAGAGGTGAGACACGCCGCCACCACGCGCGAGCGGTACGTGACCGCCGGAAGTCCTCCTCCAAATCCTCCCAGTCGAGCAGGGAGTCACGGTCGTCAAGATGGTCTAGAAGATCACCATCAAGAGACTCCGAATCACCTTCGAGTGAACACGAATACTCTGTAGAATATGCAAACATGATCGCCGATCCCGATCAGCTCAAAAAATACCCTCGGTTGGACATTTGCGTTGGCACGCATCCCACGAAGTTCGTGATGGACAGCGGGGCATCCCTCAACTACATCCCAGTGACCGAATATCAGAAAATGAACCCTCGACCTCGGCTCGACCCCGCACATGTGCGTGTCTACACCTGGATGTCCAGGAAGCCGCTCCCATGCTTGGGGAAGTTTTCAACGACACTAAGGCACCGAACAACATCTATTCCGGCCGTGATTCACGTCATCGAGGGACCGGAAGCGGACTGTCTCCTCAGTCTGCCAACAGCTGAACGGTTGAAACTGGTGGAAATCCTATACCGCGTCACTGGTGAAAATGACACCGTGCACAAGTTCCCAAAGCTGTTTTCTGGACTCGGGAAAATGAACAGAGGCCAGATCCGCCTTCACATAAATGACCAGGTCCGCCCGGTTGCCCAACACCCGCGAAAAGTTCCGTTCCACCTCCAGCAAGCGGTGGAGGATGAGCTACAAGACCTGCTGGACGCCGGCATCATCGAACGGACGGAGGGCGCCACACCGTGGGTATCTCCCGTCGTGATCGTACCAAAGAAAGGCACACCCGGGAAAGTGCGACTCTGTGTGGACATGAGAATGCCCAACACCGCCATTGAGAGAGAGCGTCATCCCGGACCTCATCTAAGTGACATGATTGCCGCCCTCAATGGGGCGAGGGTGTTTTCCAAATTGGACCTAAACAAAGGCTATCATCAGCTGGAACTGCACGAGAGCTCCCGCTATATCACAACATTTGCAACGCACCTAGGGTTGTTCAGATACAAGAGACTGAATTTCGGCATTTCATCAGCCGCTGAAATATTCCAAGAAGCTATCCGGCAAACGATACATCACATCCCAAATACGCTGAACTACAGCGATGACATTCTAGTCTATGGGGCGACGCTCCAGGCCCACGACACGGCCCTAGACAGGGTTTGCCATGCTCTCTTGGAGGCTAACCTCACGCTCAACAAGGAGAAATGCGAGTTCCATCAGTCGCAACTGAAATTCTTTGGCCACATATTTTCAGGAGCCGGAATGCAACCAGACCCTGCCAAAGTGAGTACTCTGAACAGCACCAAGAGTCCACTTGACGTCAGTGATGTGCGATCCTTCCTTGGCATGGCGAGTTACTGTTCGAGGTATATCAAGGACTATGCCACAATAAGTCACCCACTTCGCACGCTCACCAAGCAAGGACAGGCCTTTGAGTGGACTCCCGAATGCGAGCAAGCCTTCCAGGCCATAAAGAGGGCAGTGGGCTCGGTGGAAAGCCTGGCCTATTTCAGCCCAGATCGCAAGACTGAAATAACAGTGGACGCAAGCCCCGTCGGGCTAGGAGCCATCCTGGCTCAATATGACAAGGACACAGACCACCGCCACATTGTGGCGCACGCCAGCCGGAGCCTTTCCGACACGGAGAAAGCCTATTCCCAACCGGAAAAGGAGAGCCTTGCGGTGGTGTGGGCGTGTGAGCACTTCCATGTGTTCATCTACGGGAAGCACTTCACCATGGTAACAGACCACCAAGCCCTCGTCACCATCTATGGCAACCCCCGGTCCAAGATGCCACCCCGCATCGAGAGGTGGGGACTCCGTCTGCAAGAATACACATTCACAATCGTGCACAAGCCAGGGAAGGCTGCCAACCCAGCTGACTATATGTCGCGCCACCCAGAAGACTCTCAGCGACACACACCGTCCATGGCAGACGAGTATGTCCATTTTGTGGTGGACCAAGCGCGGCCACCGGCGGTCCCCCTAGAGGCCATCCTGGACGCCACCCAGCAAGACACCATGCTGCAGCAGGTGATCCAAAGGGTCCGAACGAACAAATGGCGGCACGAAGAGGTGGAGGACGAAAAAGGTGACACCACAAGGCGTCAGGAGTGGCAAGCATTCCGGAATGTGTGCGAAGAACTATCTGTCACACCTGATGGCCTACTGCTGCGAGACATTCGAATTGTGATACCCCAACAACTGAGACAGGGAGTCGTCAACCTGGCACACGAAAGTCATCGAGGAGTAGTCACGACGAAAAGGGCGCTTCGTGAACGTGTCTGGTTCCCCTTCCTAGACAAAATGGTAGAACTCACCCTAAAAGACTGTCTGCAGTGCCAAGTGGTAAGGCAAGGAGACCCACCCGCTCCACTCCAGATGACGCCCCTGCCACCAGGAGTATGGCAAGAACTGGCCATGGACTTCTACGGCCCCATGTCATCGGGCAAGTATGTGCTAGTTATAATAGATGAGTACTCAAGGTTTCCCATCGCCCGGTTCGTCCCATCCACCAACGCAGCTGCCACGCTCACCGTCCTGGATGAAGTCTTTGCAGCCTGGGGTCTACCCGCGGAGGTGAAAACAGACAATGGGCCTCCGTTCAATGGCCGGGAATTCAGTGATTTCTTGACGCTCATGAATGTGCGACACCGACGGATCACGCCACTGTGGCCGCAGGCCAACGGCACAGCGGAAAGGTTCATGGCCACCTTAAAAAGGACATTCCAACAGGCCGCTCTGGACAAAAGAGACCCGCAGGCAGCCCTCAATGATGTACTCCGAGCCTACCGGACGACGCCGCATGCCACCACAGGTAAATGCCCTGCTACACTCATGTTGGGGCGCCCGGTCAGGACCCGGATACCCACTTGGGAGGGAGCGCTGCGACCCATTTCTCCCAACCGTACTCACCGGGAGGTCGAAGCCACCGACAAAGCTCGCAAAGAAAGCATGAAAGCGTACGCAGATGGGAGACGGCGGGCTCGCTCTCTCTCATTCCACGAAGGAGACTGCGTGATTGTCAAGCAAGAACAATCCAAGAAGACGGACAGCAAGTTCAGAGCGGAACCTCTGACGGTCACTCGTCAGAGAGGCACCATGCTGACAGCAGAGTCAGACACCAGGCGTGTAACACGGAATGTGTCTCACTTTCAGAAGTGCAGCCCGGCTCTACAAGAGACTCTAGAGTCACGACCTGCACCTCCACAAACTCTGCAACCTGCGACACAGAGCAAGGGTGACAGTCCAGTGAGACAGACACCCGGAGCGGAATCTGACACAGTGCCTGAAGGCCGCACACTCCGTCCACGACAAACTATCCGCCAGCCCAAGCGGCTGATTGAGGAGATGTAACTCTTGGTGACCCCGTTCGCTGCTAACAAAGGGGGAGATGTAGAGATGAGGGGTCTAGTGGTTGTATGGGTGGAGCAGGATGGGCGGAGATAGGGGAGGATGGGAGTGACAGGAAGAGGCGGAGTAGGAGGTCAGGGCGGGAGTCGGGGGAATGACATGCTGGTGTGAGGAAGGAAATAAAGCTCGTGAATAGAGAACCCTCCGTGTCTGTCGTCATTGAAAGTGTGTAGACACGACATATATGTTCACGGTCCCGTCCCCCTCATTGGTATGCCACAAGCGTTCTTGTGGTGGATCCGCTTACTATACACGGGACCCAGTAGCTTGGGTCTGTGTTGAAGGTGTTACATCGGAGACATTGAATATCTACAGGAGGAAGTGAAAGGGCTGCCTATTGTCACCGATCTTAATTGCCCTGGCACTTGAGCCTATGGCGTGCATAGACAACAGCATGCTGCTGCTGCTGCCCTGCGCTTTAGCCCTCATCCCTTAGCAATATCTCTTTATACAGACAAATGGTAATATACATCCGTGACCCTGCTACTCATTTGGCACCAGTTGTCTTAGAATACATCAAATACGAGTAGTACTCTGGTCCAAGTATAAATTAGTTTTTTTGTCTATTTCATTCCGCGTCTCGTGGCTTGAGGGACACTGAATGAAATAGGCAAAAAGACAGGCTGGGACCCTTGAGGAAAGTGTGACTACAGGGGAACCCCCTCCGGTGACACAAATAACCCTACAATTACGGTTTGGACCCAAACAGGACAATAGGCGGGCAAGTATATTTATTGTCCCAGCATACACAAGGCTGCATGATTACCGTTTATTAACAGGATAATATAACACTACGCCAATAAAGAGATACCTCGGAGTAGCTGTTGGATTTTTAATCTCTAGTTAAGCCCCTGGCCTTTTGTCTGCAAGAGCTCCCTGGAAAATGGTGGACCCCACCCTGACCTTTAGGAGCCAGGGTGAAGCCGATGATTAAGCATGACATTAGTGTGTGTGAGGGTTCTTTAACCCCTTCGATGCTCATGACGGAGCGGTTCCGTCATGAGCATCGGTTGAGCTGTGCTCATGACGGAACCGCTCCGTCATGAGCACAGCCCCTGGGGGAAGCGCTGGCGCTCCCCCCCTGGGGCATCGATCGTGCCCCCCCAGAGGGGGATGGCAGCGGAAGAGTTTCCGCTGCCACCCCCGAGCCCCCCCACGCTTCCTGATGACGTCAGCGCGCACCGGCGTCATCAGGAAGCGTTGGACGCGCTGGAATTCATTTCTTCCAGCGCGTCCAACAGGAGCAGGTAGGTGTTTGGCTCCGGTGTGGCAGGGGGGGGGAATTGCGAGGCCTTGAGGCATCGGGGGAGAGGAAAGAGTATTTCCTCTCCCCTGATGTCTCAATGCTGGGCATTCCTGTCCCACGATCGCGCACAGCGTCGCGATCGTGGGACAGGAATGCCCCCACTAGACCCCAGGGATCTCGTATTTGGCCATTTTGGGAGCGACCCCTTGGGCAAGGGTCGCTTCCCTGGGGGAGAATTTGTGACAGACTTTTCTGCCCCCTCTGGGGGCAGATCGGTCCACTTTCAGTCCGTTTCTGCCCCCAGGGGGGGCAGAAAAGCCCACTAGACACCAGGGATGTCGTAATATTGTTATGGGAAGCGATCCCTTGGGCAAGGGTCGCTTCCCTGGGGGATAATTACTACGCAGACTTTTCTGCCCCCCCTGGGGGCAGATCGGTCCACTTTCGGTCCGTTTCTGCCCCCGGGGGGGCAGAAAAGCCCACTAGACACCAGGGATGTCGTTATAGTGAGATGGGAAGCGACCCCTTGGGCAAGGGTCGCTTCCCTCGGGGAATAATTTTTGCACAGAATTTTCTGCCCCCCCTGGGGGCAGATGGGGGCAGATCGGTTCACTTTCGGTCCGTTTCTGCCCCCAGGGGGGGCAGAAAAGCCCACTAGACACCAGGGATGTCGTTTTTTTGATATGGGAAGCGACCCCTTGGGCAAGGGTCGCTTCCCAGGGGGAAACATTTATGCTCAGACTTTTCTGCCCCCCCTGGGGGCAGATCGGTCGACTTTCGCTCCGTGTCTGGCCCCAGGGGGGGCAGAAAAGCCCACTAGACACCAGGGAATTAGTGTAAATAAAAATGGAAGTGACCCCTTTGGCAAGTGTCGCTTCGAGGGGGCAATTTTTGTAATATGTATTTGGCCCACCGGCCCCGGGACAGAGTAGCCTTTTTTTTTCCTGCTGTTTTCTGCCCCACCTGGAACATAACCCGATTGACCATTTGGGTAGTAACATAGCATGTTGTAATGTTTATTGTTTCATTTTTTGTGAATTGCAATAGTAATGTTTTTTTTTTTTTTACTTTTTTGTTCTAGGTGAAGGCTTTTGCTCTTTTCAGTTTGCCGTGTTGTTATGGTGGTTCTGCTGTTTGTGTAGTTTGGTAAGAGACTCTTTTTTGTACAATGTAAATGTGTTTGATTTCTCTGCATGAATTTTTTTTGCAAATGGTGTAATAATAGCAGTATGTTTGTTTTTTGAGTGTCAAAAACTTTTTGCATTGGTGTTCGATGTGTATTTTGTTGTCTTGTGAGTAATTTTTTTTCCTTCTTTCTAGTTGGATATCGTTGGTTTTTGCTGTGTCACTGCAGAGTAGGTTTCTGGTGAGTGCAGCTGTCTCTTGTAATTGAATTGTATAGTTTTTTAGTACATTGATCATTGTGATAAAGGTACACATTTCTTTACTTACTTGGTTTGCACATTGTTGGTTGTTGTTGACTTGTTTGTGCAGTCTTCTATCTTAGTAAGTATAATGGCTAGCCGCAGGATTACTGCTCAGCAGGTTGTTGGTTTGCTGTTTGAGTCTTCCTCTGATATTGGTTCAGAGACTGACTCTGCATCTGAGGGAGAGGAGGCAGGGGACGATTCTGGCAGTGAGTTGTCTCTCCATATGGAGTCATCGGATGATGAAGATACTCTTAGTGCAGATGAAGTGCCTGTGTTAGAGGAGGAGACTGATGTGCCGATAGTGCGGCAAGAGGCATCTGGGCTGCAGCCTGGTGCTGCAAGGCTTCCCGTTGGTGTAGTGCGGCAAGAGGCATCTGGGCTGCAGCCTGGGACTGCAAGGCTTCCCGTTGGTGTTGTGCGGCAAGGGGCATCTGGGCTGCAGTCTGGGGCTGCAAGGCTTCCCTTTGAAAGTGATGACCTCTGGGTTGCTCCTGACATGGTGCAGCCGGCATTGCCAGAGTTTACTGGTGTTCCAGGGTCTAGAGTGAATATTGAAAACATTTTGCCGGTAAATTTTTTTCAGTTGTTTATGGACGATGTGTTTTTGGCAGAGATTGTTGAGCAGACTAATTTGTATGCCGAACAGTTTTTGAGAGACAACAGTGCCAGTCTTAAGCCACACTCTAGAGCTACCCGGTGGACTCCCACAAATGGTGAAGAGATGAAGAAGTTCTTGAGTTTAACTTTTTTGATGGGCTTGCTAAGGAAGCCATCAATGTCTTCATATTGGTCTAGCAGTCCCTTGATGGCAACGTCTATTTTTCCGGCAGTCATGACTCGTGACAGGTATTTGCGCCTGCTTCGGATGATGCATTTTGTTGATAATGGTTTAGCGTTGCTACGAGATCACCCTGACTGTGACCGCCTTTTTAAGATTAGGCGTGTCCTTTATCACTTTGTTGATCGATTTTCTGAGATTTATGCCCCTGGGAAAGAAATTGCAGTGGATGAGTCTTTGGTGTTGTTCAAGGGCCGCTTGGTTTTTAGGCAATACATTCCTAGTAAGAGGGCACGCTATGGAATAAAGCTGTATATGCTGTGTGACAGTAGGACTGGATATGTCTCTAATTTCAGGGTGTACACCGGTAAGGAATCCAGGATTAACCTCCCTGGTTGTCCGTCCACTTTTGGAGTGACTGAGAAAATTGTTTGGGAACTTGGTAGAGGATTTTTTTAAAAAAAGGCCACCATTTATATGTAGATAACTTCTACACGGGTGTGCGGTTGTTCAGGGAATTGGCCAAAGTGGACCCTCTTGCTTGTGGCACAATCCGCTCTAACCGTAAAGGTTTCCCGAAAGAACTGGTTTGTCAAAAGCTTGTGCGGGGACAGTGCAGTGCGTTGCCAGGAGCTTCTTGCTGTGAAGTTTACAGACAGGAGAGATGTCTACATGCTGACTACCATCCATGATGAAAGCACTGCACCTGTGACTGTTTGGGGTCAGGTCGCTGAAGCGCGCGAACCTGTGTGCATTTTAGACTATAATAGGCACATGGGTGGTGTTGACAGAGTAGATCAGGGGTTGGAACCTTACTCTGCTCTTCGAAAGGCTTACATTTGGTACAAGAAGTTGGCTATCCATCTTTTCCACTTGGCAATGTTTAATGCTTTTGTTGTGTTCCAGGATTCTTGCCCTGAGTCAAAGATGACTTTTGCTAAGTTTCAGGAGTCTGTAATAGGCAGCCTTGTTGTAGTGGAACAGGCAAGTGTTCCTAGAGTTGGATTGGTGGAGGATGTTGCTAGATTGAAAAACGCCACTTTCCAGATCACATTCCTCCCACACCCGCAAAAGATTTTCCCAGTAGGAGATGTAGAGTCTGTTGGCGAAGAGGTTTGCGGAAGGAGAGTCGTATGTACTGCCCCGACTGTCCTTATCCTGCACTGTGTCTCCCTGCTTGTTTTAGAGCGTACCACACGCGAAATAATTTTTGGAAGCATTCATGAGTGGTAAAGTCAACTGCCTGGTCTGTATTCTTTGGATAATTTGATTCTGTTTCAAGGTTGGTGTTAGTGCAATGTATTTAGTTGCTGTTTTTCTGTTAGAAGATTTGTATCTATTTGCGATTTGTTTTTATTTTTTTCTAAAAAAATCCTAAATGTGATGGCGGTGTGTGTAGGCTTGCGCTTGGCTGTTGGTGTGTGTGGACTGGCACTTGGTTGGTGGTGTGCGTGGAATTGTGCTTGGCTGGCGGTGTGCGTGGTCTGGCGGAGTGCATGGACTGGCGGTCTGCGTGGAGTGGTGCGTGGCTGGTGGTGTGCGTGGAATGGTGCTTGGCTGGCGGTGTGCGTGGAATGGTGCTTGGCTGGCGATGTGTGTGGACTGGTACTTGGCTGGCGGTGTGCGTTGACTGGTGGTGTGTGTGGACTGGTGCTTGGCTGGTGGTGTCCGTGGACTGGAGCTTGGCTGGTGGTGTGCGTGGACTGGAGCTTGGCTGGCGGTGTGCGTGGACTGGAGCTTGGCTGGCGGTGTGCGTGGACTGGCGCTTGGCTGGCGGTGTGCGTGGACTGGAGCTTGGCTGGCGGTGTGCGTGGACTGGTGGTGTGTGCGGACTGGTGCTTGGCTGGTGGTGTCCGTGGACTGGAGCTTGGCTGGCGGTGTGCCTGGACTGGCGATTGGCTGGCGGTGTGCCTGGACTGGCGATTGGCTGGCGGTGTGCCTGGACTGGCGATTGGCTGGCGGTGTGCCTGGACTGGCGATTGGCTGGCGGTGTGCCTGGACTGGCGATTGGCTGGTGGTGTGCCTGGACTGGCGCTTGGCTTGCGGTGTGCCTGGACTGGCGCTTGGCTTGCGGTGTGCCTGGACTGGTGTTTGGCTAGCGGTGTGTGTGGACTGGTGCTCGGCTGGCTGTGTGTGAGTAGTGACTTTCTGCTGGTCACTACACACACTGCTAGCTGAGTGTCACTCCACGCAATCCATCAGCCTGTGTAGTTGCTGTGTCTGGATTGTGGGCGTGTGAAAGTGATGGGCCCTTGAATGGCGCTGTGTGCTGGTGTGAGTTTTGTTATGTGATGGGCCCGCGGCTGGCGGTGTGAATGGTTTTGTATGTCTCACACGTATGAAAGGTGTTTGAATGGCCTGTAAAGAGGTTGGTGTCTTGTCGTGGCTTTGCAGCTCACGAGCTGTGAGTCAATGGTTCAGTTTCTCGCCCTTTCAATTATTACCAGTGCATTTCATTTCTGTGAAATCACTTGCTAATACAATTGTATCTACTGAACCATCACTCACCCTCGTGCCAAATCCAACCAGTATGTGTGTGTGCTTGCGGATTAGATGGCTGTGCAGTAATATTTGTCTTTCTGAAGCAGGGTGTACCTTGTCCCTTTTTGGTGAATTTTGTAATGTGTTGCTTTTGTGCCTGGTGGTGCGATTGGTCTTGTTTGTATCACGTATGAAAGGTGTGTGAATGGCCTGTAAAGTGGTTGGTGCCTTGACGTGGCTTTACAGCTCATGAGCTGCTAGTCATTGGTTTGGTTTTTTGTGAATTTAATTATTGACAGTGCAGTTCCTTTTTGTGAAATCTCGTTAATAAAATTTAATACACTGAACCAAGACTCGCCCTCGTGCCAAATTCAACCAGTATGTGTGTGTGTGTGTGTGTGTTTGAGGAATAGATGGTTGTGCTGGAATCTTTGTCTTTAGTTTCTCTGCCAAGGTACACTTTCCATGCAAGAATAACTCACCAACTGTAGATATTGTTGAAAACCCATGGGAGTTCATGGTGATGTCTCTCTTGTGAATTCAAAAATATTTTTTATCCCCAATGTCCTGCAAACCTCAAAATGTCTGCCACATTTTCTTTGCAATATTATTCCAAAATTCTCACGCTGTAGGAACAATAGTTAATCTGGTTTTGCAAGGGGGGTCACTTTGGTTTTTGTCCCGGTGCTCGGCGGCCATCTAGGGAAACCTACCAAACCCACGCATTTCTGAAAACTAGACACCCGGCGGCTTCCAGGGAGGTATGGCTTGCGTGGATCCCCCAACGTTTCCTTACCCAGAATCCCCTGCAAACCTCAATTTTTGCTGGAAAAAAAATCACTTTTTTCACACATTTTGGGGTGGGAAAGTAGTGGCATCACCGGGCTCACACAAATTTACCCCCACCCAGCATTCCCCCAGGTCTCCAGGTAAAAATGGTGCCTCACTTGTGTGGGAGGCCCAAGTACCCGCGGCAGGCAAGGGCCCAAAACGTAGTGATGGGACATATGGGATAGGCCATTTTGATGTCGCCTCGCTACGTTTTGGACCCTTGCCTGCCGCGGGTACTTAGGCCTCCCACACAAATGAGGCACCATTTTTACCAGAAGACCTGGGGGAATGCTGGGTGGGGGTAAATTTGTGTGAGCCCGGTGATGCCACTACTTTCCCACCCCAAAATGTGTGAAAAAAGTGATTTTTTCAGCAAAAATTGAGGTTTGCAGGGGATTCTGGGTAAGGAAACGTTGGGGGATCCACGCAAGCCATACCTCCCTGGAAGCCGCCGGGTGTCTAGTTTTCAGAAATGCATGGGTTTGGTAGGTTTCCCTAGATGGCCGCCGAGCACCGGGCCAAAAACCTAAGTGACCCCCCTTGCAAAACCAGGTGGTTTTGCGATAGGCCATTTTGATGTCGCCTCACTACGTTTTGGGCCCTTGCCGGCCGCGGGTACTTGTGCCTCCCACACAAGTGAGGCACCATTTTTACCAGGAGACCTGGGGGAAGGCTGGGTGGTGGTAAATTTGTGTGAGCCCGGTGATGCCACTACTTTCCCACCCCAAAATGTGTGAAAAAAGTGATTTTTTCAGCAAAAATTGAGGTTTGCAGGGGATTCTGGGTAAGGAAACGTTGGGGGATCCACGCAAGCCATACCTCCCTGGAAGCCGCCGGGTGTCTAGTTTTCAGAAATGCGTGGGTTTGGTAGGTTTCCCTAGATGGCCGCCGCGCACCGGGCCAAAAACCTAAGTGACCCCCCCTTGCAAAACCAGGTGGTTTTGCGATAGGCCATTTTGATGTCGCCTCACTACGTTTTGGGCCCTTGCCTGCCGCGGGTACTTGTGCCTCCCACACAAGTGAGGCACCATTTTTACCAGGAGACCTGGGGGAACTCTGGGTGGGGGTAAATTTGTGTGAGCCCGGTGATGCCACTACTTTCCCACCCCAAAATGTGTGAAAAAAAGTGATTTTTTCAGCTAAAATTGAGGTTTGCAGGGGATTCTGGGTAAGGAAACATCGGGGGATCCACGCAAGCCATACCTCCCTGGAAGCCGCCGGGTGTCTAGTTTTCAGAAATGTCTGGGTTTGGTAGGTTTCCCTAGGTGCCGGCAGGGCTAGAGTTAAAAAACTACAGCTAGTCACTAAGCCAAAAAAGGGTCATTTTTCACTGCAAAATTGAGGTGTGACCACCTTGCGTTTTGCGCCGTTTCCTGTCGCGGACACTAGGCCGTCCCGCACAAGTGAGGTACCATTTTTCTCGTAGGACTTTGGGGAACGCGGGGTGGGTGGAAATTTGTGGATCCACGCAGATTCCAGAACTTTCCATCCCAGAAATGTGGGGAAAATGTGTTTTGTCATTTTTTTACGTTTGCAAGGGATTCTGGGTAACAGACCATGGTGGGAGGCAGTCAAGTCACCCCATCCTGGATTCCCCTGGGTGTCTAGTTTTCAAAAATGTATAGGTTTGCTAGGTTTCCCTAGGTGCAGGCAGGGCTAGGGTTCAAAAACTACAGCTAGTCACTTTGCCAAAAAGGGGTCATTTTTCACTGCAAAATTGAGGTGTGACCACGTTGCGTTTTGCGCAGTTTCCTGTCGCGGGCACTAGGCCGACCCGCACAAGTGAGGTACCATTTTTCTCGTAGGACTGTGGGGAACGCGGGGTGGGTGGAAATTTGTGGATCCACGCAGATTCCAGAACTTTCCATCCCAGAAATGTGGGGAAAATGTGTTTTTTGGGTCATTTTTTTACGTTTGCAAGGGATTCTGGGTAACAGACCATGTCACCCCATCCTGTATTCCCCTGGGTGTCTAGTTTTCAAAAATGTATAGGTTTGCTAGGTTTCCCTAGGTGCCGGCAGGGCTAGGGTTCAAAAACTACAGCTAGACTCTTCGCAAAAAATGTGTAAATTTTCAGTGTGAAAATGTGGTGTGTTCACCTTAGGTTTTGAGCCACTTCCTGTCGTGGGAACTATGCCTACCCACACAAGTGAGGTACCGTTTTTATCGGGAGACTTAGGGTAGTTCAGATTTGTAAAGCAACTGTTATTACCTAATGATTTTTGATGCATTTCTCCCTTCCAAATGAAAGACATTGTGTAAAAAAAAAAAGTCATTTTGAAAAATGACTAATAATTGTCATGCAAGTATGAGTATTCCCCAATTTCGAAAAAGTGCAAATATACACTGTTTCTAAACTCTGTAATTTGTTCCCATTTCAGAAATACAAAGGTGTTTTTCATACCAATTTTTCCATGTATACATTTTCACACTATAATTGCTATATACCCAGAACTAAAAAAAAAAACCATTACAAAATGCTGCTCAGTTTTTTACTCTGGGTTCGTTGGGCTCTTGGTGAACCTACAAGTCCTATATATCCCCACAACCAGGAAGGTCCAGTGGATTTAACGGTACATTGCTTTCTAAGAGATGTCATAATTAGAAGAAGTTACAGGTGAAAACGTTGACTCAAAAGGCTGCTTTTTTCAACTAATTTTTAATTTTTTCTATATTTAACTGTTAGTTTCTATAAAGAAACCTTGATGGATCTACACAAATGACCCCTTGCTGAATTCAGAATGTTGTCTACTTTTCAAAAATGTATAGCTTTCCAGGATCCATTATTGTTTTTCTACCCATTGCTACCATTAACTGGAAGGAGGTTGAAAGCACAAAAAATAGCAAAAATAGGGTATGTCCCAGAAAAATGCCAAAACTGTGTGAAAAATTTTGGTTTTCTGACAAAATTCTGTCACTCCCTAAAAGCTGGAGAAATGGTGATTTCAGCCCCACAACCCCTTTTTTGATACCATTTGCAGAGAAAAACCCAGAAGCTTTCATTTGCAGCCCGTTTTTCCCATTTTTCACAAAAAAAAACTAAATTTTGCTATATTTTGACTAATTTCTGGGAATCCTCTAGGAGAATCCACAAACCCTGGGTACCTTTAGAATCTCCATGATGTTGGAAAAAAAGGACGCAAATTTGGCGTGGATACCTAATGTGGTGAAAAAGTTACAGGGGCCTAAGCGCGCACTACCCCAAATAGCCCAAAAAGGCTTATCACAGGAGGGGAAAAGGCCTAGCAGCGAAGGGGTTAAAGAAAAGGATTATTTCCTTCCCGCACTAAATAGCGTGGACCCACTGTGGAGACCACACATCCTCCTTTCTCTCACTTCTGGAATTGATCACACCCGGCATCTTAGGTGGAACACTTGTAAGTCTGATGCTTAATGTATTAGGGAGGATGTATCTCACGAATACCTTTCATTTGAGTAAGGCCCTCTGGATCTGTAAAGGATTCCCCTGATCAGATCTATTTTGTATACAGGCCTGATATATTCACCTTCCCTTATTAGAGGGCAGATTGGCCATTATGAAGAGGGTAATGCCTCCCAAGTTCCTCTACTTGTTCATAAATATCCCCATCCCTCTGACTCAAGCCGTCTTTAGAACTCTCATACTTGTACGATGACCCTCGCAAGGGCCGGATAGCAATCTAGAATTTGCTGGCACATGCTTACACAACCGTATACACAAGGGGGTTTTTTGAGCCCCAGACCATTACCTATATTATCTGTACGCACAAGCGCACTTCGCACACTACTGGTATCAACCCCAAAGATATAGGTCACAGGGTCGTGGCTTTGCAGTGCATGGAGTGAGACGTGTCTTGTAGTCTGTGTCCCTGCAGCCTTCTAAAGCCAAGCCTGCAGCATCAGAATGTCGGGGGCACCCTATACTCAGGCTCCCTGCATACCTGTGGGGAAGAGAACAACCTGGGGAATCCTTGCTCCACAACATCGGACCCAAATACCTCAACGAGTCTCCATCCACGTACCCAAAAGGAGCTTTCGCCCTGGCAGAGACACCATGCATCCGCTGCACCAGAGCAGGCTGAACATCCTTCTCCTAAGTCACAGCAAAGACCTGGAACGAGCTCCCAGTCAACATCAGACACTCCCCTACTCTGCACATCTTCAGGAACAGCCTCAAGACCTGGCTCTTCAACTGATCTGAAGCTGCACCCCCTCCTCCCCCACCAAGCGCCTTGAGACCCTCACAGGTGAGTAGCGTGCTTTATAAAAACCTGATCAATTGTCTGCCGCACGAAAACTCCCACGGTGCTGCAAGACTAAACGCGCTATCAGACTGCAGGCGCCATCTTGGAGATCGCAGCAGAACTACCATACTGGGCGTGCCCAGGAGGCCCTTTGCTCCGCTCCTGGCAGGCCACCCAGATATGGCTTCTTGAGGGCAGACTGAGCAGACTGAACAGGCTGTATCGCCAGTGGAGGCGTGCCAGGGGGAAGGACGGTGTCTCAGAGAGAGAGGTGAGAGATTTCCTGCTGGTGGTCCTGGGGCTCTGCGGCAGACCTGACAGAAGTACCCGGTCACACACGGCTGCCCTGAAGAGATGTACGAGGGTTGTGGCCTGGAGCAGTCTGCGTGGCCTTGTGCGATACGCCTGGAACCGCTAAATGACTGCACACCCACAGGGACTGGCCTAGCTCAAGATCAGTGGGCAGTGTGACGGCCCTTCCGGCTGCTGCCCTGAGTCTGGCCTAGGATCCCTGCTGCTCTGGCCTGAGGGCCCTTGCTATTGCCACCGGCTCGAGTGCGGTGGCGGACCATGGATTTTGATCCCTTAGTGCTGCCTCACCCATACCCTGTGGGATCTGCTGAAGGTGTAGGCCTGCTCCCCTCTTGGCTGGATCAGATAGACCCCTTTAGCCCAGAGACTGCAACGGGCTGCCCCATGGGGTTTGACGCTGGGACCCAGACTGAGCCCTGGGAAGGGTAAGGGTGGGGGTGTGGTCGTGTTTTGACTGGGCGACCTGGAACACCTGGAGACTGGAAAAGCCTGATGGAGAGACGATCGCATCGGAGAGGTAAGGGGTGAGCTGTTGGATCGTGCAGCGGGATTGCCTCCACGCCCCTGCTTCCTTACTGTTTGCGGTTGCCCCTGGCCTATTGATGAGATTGCTTGGTTGAAGTCTTGGCTAGTTGGGAGTCCCTGGCTGGGAGCCAATCGTGTCTTTGGGCACAGGGGGAAATTGACTGAGTGCGCAGTCTGCTTCGCCCCCTCCTTCCTGCCCCTGTGGCGCAGTCTGGCTCCCTCTTCATTACAACAGATCAGGACTCTACCTCCCTTGTAGCTCCGGAGACATTTTGGGAGTTAATGCCTGGGCCTGGCTCACTCTGAACCCCCTATCGCCTCGCACACTTAACTTCATAGGTTTACCCCCTATCGCTCTGTGGCCCTGCCTAGCCACCAGGGAAAGAAATTCTGGAGAGCCTTAGCCCCCACTCGCTCAAAACTGTGGTGTGACGGCTTACCCTACAACAGGCGTCAGCATAACCAGTTGCCCACTAAAATCCCTGAGCGCCTTCTCACGTCGGACAGGGCTGGGGTGTTATCCACACCATAGGAACTGACCTGCAGCATAGCGCTGCGCTTTGGGTGGTCATATAGCCTACTCCAAGAAGACTGGGGCTACTGTAGCATCTGGCTGCAACCTTCCCAGGTGTCCAACTCTGCCAGAAGACTGTACCCGTCACAGGACCTCTGGGGCACGGGGGGCTGAGAGGGAGACTCCTGGAGATGGGGAGTCTCGGCTGCACTTGGAGTGGGAACCTCCCCAGGAATGCGCCACGCACCAAAGTGGGTAAAGAAACTACATCAAGTCTGACATTTATTCAAAGAGAAAAACGCCATCTTGAAGGCCTCACGAAGTAGGACAGAAAAACAAGTTACTTACATTCGGTAACTATATATCTGTAAGAGACATATTAGTTATAGATTCCTTACCTTAGAATTACCCCCAGGCGTCAGACTGGATCCGGAGATTTTTTTTTTTAGTAGCAGTAGGTGGCGTTGGTCGACTCATTAGTCGTCGGCGTCGTGATCGTCAGGATGACATCACAGTATCTACTTAGACACCGCCCTGACGTCAGTTCTTCACACGAACTTCCACACCAGAAGCATAGCGCCATGCAAGACACTGAACACTGGTGCACAAAACTAGGGCCCTGAAAGGCAGTACCTTACACTAGAAGTCAGTTCGCAGAATGGGGAGGATGGGTGGGGTGGTAAGGAATCCATAAATAATAGGTCTCTTACAGATCTATCGTTACCGAAGGTAAGTAACGTGTTCATCTGAAAGAGACAGTTATGGATTCCTTACCTTAGAATAGATACCCCAGCAATACCAACCCCAGTGAAGAGTCTGCGAACCAAGTTCACACCAGAAAATACTGGAGAACTGAGCGGCCAAAGAAGCAGTCTCTGGACTTGGCTGTCCAGGCAGTAATCTTTGGCGACTGTGTGTAATGAAGCCCACGTGGCTGCCTGGCAGATGTCATTAAGGGAGGGGGGTCCACGTCCCAAAGCAGTAGTGGCTGCCGTCGCCCTGGTGGAATGGGTGCGCAACCCTACTGGAGGTTCCATTTTCGTGAAGGAATAACGAATTTTGATGCAAAGAACAACCCATCGAGAGATGGTCCGCTTTTGCACGGCACAACCTTTTTTCACCCCACATAGCCAACAAAGAGCTGATCAGCCACCCGGAATTGTTTTGTGCGATCCAGATAGAATTTAAGTGCACGTTTTGGATCCAGACGGTGAAGACTCTCCTCTTTAGAAGGATGCAGGGGCGGTAAGAAGGTGGGCAAAGTAATGGTTTGTCCTATATGAAAAGAGGTAACCACTTTGGGTGGTGATGGCAACCAAAAAGTCAGTTATGAGTGTCAAGTCAGAGGACAGTTATGTAGCGGCTTGAAAGGAGCACAGACAAGGTAAATCAGACCAAGGTTCAAGTCCCACTGGGGCATTACGAAACGAATAGGAGGAAACAAGCGAGTAATGCCCTTAAGGAAACTATTTACAATAGGGGACTTGAAAACAGAAGGTTGATTTGGAAACCGAAGAAAGCCCGAAAGGGTCGAAACATAGCCAGAGAGTGCCCAGAGCAGAGCCCTACTGGGCCAAGGTAAGAATGAAGAGCAGGACCTCTGAAAGAGGGGCAGAAAGGGGATCCACAGCCTTTGCTATGCACCATGCCACAAATTTATTCCATCTACAGCCGTACACTGTTTTGGTGGAGGGACACCTGACTGCCAAGATAACATTACAGACTTCTGGAAGAAGGTTGAAAGCTTTCAACTGGCACCGCTCAATCCCCACGCAAGGAGGTGGAAGCTGGACATGTTCGGGTGGAGGACCGTCCCCTGCTGCTGCGACAGAAGAGCCTCCCGAAGAGGCAGTCTGATCAGAGGATCGATGGCCATGTGTAACAGCTCAGGATACCAGACTCTTTGTGCCCAATCCGGAGCCACAAGGATGACTTGGGCCCGGTCGCTCTTGATCTTCAGCACTCTGGGCAGAAGTGGTATAGGCGGAAAGGCGTATAGAAGACCTCCACTCCACTCCACTGAATAGATCTAACCAACGGTCTCCCCATTGCCAAAAGAGACCTTGCACTACCTCCGAGTGAAGACGCCATTTGTGATCCATCATGAACCTGCGGCTGAGTTTGTCCGCCCTCGCATTCAGAGAACCTGCCAGGTGTTAAACGACCAGAGATAACTAGAGATAATCCCTGATGTTCCAGCCATGTCCAAAGGCAGAGAGACTCTTGACATAGAGTCCATTACCCAACCGCCCTGTTTGTTGCAGTACCACGTGCCGGTGGTGTTGTTCGTGAAAACCTGCACTACTCTTCCCCAGACAGAGAGAAGGAATGCCTTCAGTGGAAGACGAATCACCCGGAGCTCCAGAAGGTTGATGTGGAGCCTGGACTCTGCTGGAGACCAGAGGCCTCTGATCTCCGCCTCTTCCACGTGGCCGCCCCACCCAAGGAGCGATGCATCGGTCACCACTGTGAACTCTGGTTGAGGATGAGGAAGGGAGAGGGATCTGCCGGTAATCCAACCCTGGTTCGTTAGCCACCACTGCAATTGGTGTGCAATGCTCCGAGATCTGGACGCAATCAGAAAGATTGCTCTGCTGTGATCCACCAGGAGGATGCAGGAGGGCATGAGGCCCAGTAGCCTCAGGGGCATTCTGACAGAAACCCGGGATAGAGGCTGAAACATCGGTATCCTAGCCCGAATATCCCACAATCAATGCTCAGGAGGGTAGGCCCAAAACTGCGCTGTGTCCTGAACCGCTCCAATGAAAAGGAGCTTCTGAGAAGGGTTCGGGTTGCACTTCGGCACGTTGACTGAACCCCAGCGAGTGCAGGAGGTCTGACATAGTCTGGAGGTGGGTGACGACAGCCTGGGGCGAGCTCGCCTTTAACAACCAGTCATCAAGATAAGAGGGTGGGGGGGGGGGGGCAGACCGAACGCCGGAGGAGTGCTGGTAAGGCCAAAGGGGAGCACAGTAAACTGAAAGTGCTCGTTGCCTACCATGAACCGTAGATAACGCCTGTGGGCCGGCAGGACAGGGATGTGAAATAGGTGTCCTGCAAGTCCAACGCCACAATCCAGTCTCCTGGGTCGAGGGCAGACAGGACCTGAGCCAATGTCAACATTTTGAAAATCTCCTTCCAGAGGAAGCAGTGGACATTCCTTAGATCCAAGATAGAACGCAGGCCTTTGTCCTTCTCGGGTACAAGGAAGTAGTGGGAATAACAGCCACGACCTACTTCTGGGGCAGGAGCTCGCTCGATAGCCACCTTGGCCAAAAGAGCCGTAACTTCCTGGAGACGGGCCAAGTAATCCACCAACATGCAATGGAATTGTGGTGGCCTGGATGGAGGGGTAGTCTCAAAGGGGAGGGAGTAGGCCCCTCAGACTATCTGCAAAAACCACCTGTCCGATGTAATGGTGTGCCAGGGGGGAGGTGATGGCGGATCCTGCCACCCACTGGCAACTGGTGGCCCTGAAAGGACAGACTAGGAGGGTTTGGAGGCTGCTGAAGAGGGGATGCTGGTGGACTGGCCCACGGCGCTACGTCTCCGGCCGCGCATGCTGAACAGTTTGCGCGGACCTGTGGCTCTGGGCGTAAAGTGGTGGGGCATTCTTTCTGTAGCCACAAAAGGGGTGAAAAGCAGAATGCACGGGGCGAGAGGTGGTAGCGAGGCCCAAGGATCTGGCCGTAGCCCTAGAATTCTTAAAGCGCTTGAGCACATTGTCTGCTTTTTCGCTAAACAAGGCATGTCCAAAAGAGTCGATTGGACATCACCAATAAAGCAAGTGGACCTCAGCCAGGCGTAGTGTCGCAGGGCTACCGACGTTGAAATTGTTCTGCCTAGCAAGTCGGCGGTGTCCAGCCCACACAACGAACTTCGCTGCATCTACGCCCTCAGCAACTGCACGGGAGAGAGTGGCCCATGCCTCCTCTGGACACTGTGGCAGCACCTGCGCAATCATAGCCCACAGAGTAGGAATAACAGCCCAAAAGACATGCAGTGTTCACCGACAGCAATCCCAAGCTGGACGAAGAACACATCTTCTTCCCAAGATGATCCAGCTTCTTTGATTCCCTATCTGGGAGAGCAGTAGGGAATGCGCCCTTAGAAGTAGAGGCTTGGACCATCAAGCTCTCAGGGGTAGGGTGTTTGGAGAGGAAATGTGGCTCACCCGGTGCCGGGCGGTAGCATCGGGCAATCATCCTATACACAGGAGCCCCTGTAGTGGGCTTGGACCAGGTGCCCAGAAGGAAGTCAGTCAGTGCACCATTGACTGGTAGTAGGGGCTCCGAAGAGGCCGCTGCCTGTTGAAGCACCTCGGTCAGGAGGTTGGTCCTGACCGCCACCGCAGGAAGCTCAAGGTTAAAGACCTCAGCAGCCCTACGCACCACCACTGTGTAGGAGGCTCCCTCCTCTGTAGCCACAGTAGGGGGAGAAAGCATACCAGAGTCTGGTGAGGTATCGAGACAACTGGCATCACCCAACTCCTCTCGCCAGTCCAGTTCACTCAACTGGTCAGCTAAAGGGTCACCAAACCCCTCCTAGTCCTCCTCTGGCTGCCACTCAGGGCAAAAAGGAACGCCAGGATAGAACAATGGTACAACTCAGCCGGGGTAGACGCCGGCTGGGGACACAACCGGCGTTGGAGGGGGCGGAGGTGTCATCCATTGATTCAACGCCGGAGGTGGTGTTGTAAGGCCGACCGGTGCCAATCTGGATTCAGGCCTGGATCCCTGGGGGCCCTGCAGCGCCAGGGCCGAAGCCGCTGGGTTCGAAGGCCTAGAACCCCCAGCAGAGTCTGTGGGGCCAGAAGGCGCGCCAGCGGAGTCGGGCTGCCCAAAGATCGAGTGGAGGGCTTCGTAAAAACTACAAAGTTGGGCAGGGGCTGCTCCGGCTCCTGGGAAGGGAGGGAGGCTCGGAGTCGACCCAACAGGCTTCGCAGGCACAGAGCCGGACGACTACTACAGGGAGAACGCAAAGAGCGACAATGTTTCTTCGCCTTTCTTTTTGTGCTTCGACTTACCAGAAGATGAAGACTTTGACGATGAGTGGTGGTGATGGCTCCGCAACCGGGACTTTGAGTGGCACGGAGCAGACTGCCGGGCCTTGAGAAGCTTTCGGGTCGTGGTTGTGCTCCAAACACCAAAGGCACACGGGTGGGGATCCGTAAAGATATCAATTTGTGATAGGAGTCGCAAGCCTTGAAGCCGGTTCGAGGACGGGACATCCCTACATGCACCAGGAGTCGAACGACTCAAACAAGTCGACGAAAGTCAAAATAGTCAAAAAGTGACTAGAGGTACCACTCTCTCCTGATCTGTGCTGGCTGGCACGGAAAGGAATAGGCTACTTACCAGTATGCATCTGTTCTTGGCATGTAGAGCTGCAGATCCACACACTAAGGATAAGATCGCCATCTGGTGTTGGGCTCGGATGATTGCAGGTTGTTGTTGTCTTCGGAAGAAGTCTTTGGTCACGAGATAGGTGACTGCCCCTCTGGACAACAGTGCGCATGGGCATCCACTCCATCCTTAGATTGTTTTTCGCCATGATGGGAAATGATGGAGTGTATAAGAAGTAAAGAGAAAGGATGTCCATGTGTAGTGTCTAATTAAGACAATGCTGGAACAGATACAGGTCCCGGGGAGGCGGGTGGGCATGTGTGGCTCTGCAGCTCTACATGCCAAGAACAGATGCATACTGGTAAGTAGCATATTCCGTTCAAGGCATATGAGCTGCAGATCACACACTAAGGATAGACTATATAGCAGTGTCTCCCCTAGCGGTGGTCACCTGTATCCGTTGCAGCAGTTTGGAATAGAGTTTTTAGGACAGCTTGGCCTACTGAAGCTTGTTGTTTGGATTGCACATCAACACAGTAATCCTTAGTGAAGGTGTGTGTGTTAGACCATGTGGCTGCTTTGCAAATGTCTTCTAAGGGGATGTTCCCTAAGAATGCCATAGAAGCCCCTATTTTACGCGTGGAGTGCGCCCTCGGGGGAACGGTAAGAGTATGTTTAACTTTTTGGTAACATTTGGATACATTTGACTATCCACCTGGCGATACCCGATTTGGAAATAGGGTTGCCTTTATGTGGTGGAGAGAAAGCAACAAACAGTTGCTTGCTTTTCCGAAAAGGTTTGGTTCTGTCGATGTAATAAAGCAAGGCTCTTTTAACATCTAAGGTATGAAGTGCCCTCTCAGCTACTGAATCTGGATTAGGGAAGAAGACTGGCAGTTCGACTGACTGGTTTAGATGGAAAGGGGAGATGACCTTAGGGAGGAATTTTGGATTCGTCCTAAGAACCACTTTGTTACGATGTAGTTGTAGGAAGGGTTCTTCAAGAGTTAAGGCTTGTATTTCACTTACTCTTCGCAGGGATGTGATTGTGACGAGGAAAGCAACTTTCCATGTTAGGAACTGCAGTTCGCATTTGTGCATTGGTTCAAATGGGGGACCCATGAGCCTTGTTAGAACAATATTAAGGTTCCACACTGGGGAAGGTGGTAACCTTGGAGGAATAATTCTTTTAAGACCCTCCATAAATGCTTTAATGGCTGGTACCTTAAGAGGGACAGGTGTTGTCTATTTTGCAAATAGGCTGCTAATGCCGCTAGATGTAGACGTATAGAGGAATATGCTAAATTGCATCTTTGCAAGTGTAGTAAATAGCAAATGTTTTGGATGGAAGCATCCAGTGGTTGTATGTCATTGTTAGTGCAATAAATTGCAAATCTTTTCCATTTTGCAGCATAGCATGCCCTAGTAGTAGGTCTTCTGGCTTCTTTAATGATATTCATACAGTCTGGAGGAAGGTTGAGGTACCCGAACTCAGACTTCAGGAGCCAGATTGCCAAGTTCAGTGTTTGAGTATCTGGGTGTCTGATTTCTCCATGGTTCTGGGTTAAAAGATCCGGGGAGAGACACAGTTGTTGATGTGGAACTAGCGATAGTTCCAGAAGTGTGGTGAACCAGGGTTGACGTGCTCAAGTGGGAGCTACTAGGATGAGTGTTAGCGACTGTTGTTTCAGTTTGCGTACCACAAATGGAATGAGTGGGAGAGGCGGAAAAGCGTATGCAAATCTGCCTGACCAGTTCATCCATATTGCATTGCCCTTTGACCGTGGGAACCTGGCGGCGAAGGTTGGGCATTTTGCGTTTTCTTGTTTGGCAAACAGGTCTATGTCTGGTTGTCCCCACTTTTGGAAGAATGGGAGAAAGACTTTGGGGGTGTAATTCCCATTCGTGCATTTGCAGTGTGTGGCGACTTAAGAGGTCGCCCACCTGGTTCTGAACCCCTGGGAGGTGTTCTGCTAGCAGGTAGATGTTTTGGGGAATTGCCCATCTCCAGATTTGTTGTGCAAGTTAGGACAGTTGTAGAGAATGTGTCCCTCCTTGCTTCTGTATGTAATACATTGTGGTCATGTTGTCCGTGCGGATGAGGACAGTCTTGTTTTGTAGATGCACTTGGAAGGATTTCAGTGCTAGGAACACCGCTAGAAGTTCTAGGTGATTGATGTGGAGCTGTTTTTGTTGAGTGGGCCACCTGCCCTGAGTGGTGTGTTGAAGGAGATGGGCTCCCCACCCTGTGAGAGATGCGTCGGTGGTCAGCACAACTTGTGGAAGAGGCTCCAAGAACGGTCGCCCTTTGGACAGGTTGATGGTGTTCCACCACTTCAGCGAGCGAAGAGAGCGGCTGTCCACCAACACCAGATCGGTAAGTTGTCCGTGGGCCTGGTTCCACTGTTGTGCTAGACATTCCTGTAAGGGACGCATTTGAAGGCGTGTGTGGGGTACTATGGAGATGCATGACGCCATCATGCCTAAGAGTTGCATGAACACTCTTGCGGGGAGAGAGTGTTGTGTTTGAAATTTTTTTATGAGATTTTGTATGTTGGCTATCCTGGCTGTGCTGGGATAAGCTATGGCCTTGGATGTGTCTATGGTGGCTCCCAGGTATTGATGTACATGGGAGGGTTGTAGTTGAGATTTTGGATAGTTGATGGTAAATCCCAAGCTGTGTAGGGTTTGAATAGTGCGGTGAGTGTGGAGAACGCATTTGTCTAGAGTATTGGCTTTTATGAGCCAATCGTCCAGATAGGGGAAGACATGGATTTGTGGTCTTCTGAGATATGCTGCCACAACTGCTAAGCGTTTGGTGAATGCCCTGGGTGCGGTTGTTACTCCGAATGGGAGAACTGTAAACTGATAGTGCTGACCGTCTACCACGAATCGTAGATACTTCCTGTGAGCGAGATGCATAGGGATGTGAAAATATGCGTCCTTGAGGTCTAATGTGGCAAGGAAGTCGCCTTGTTGAAGTAATGGAAGGACCTGTTGGAGAGTGATCATGTGGAAATGATCCGATTGTATGTACTGGTTTAGTAGTCTGAGGTCCAGTATGGGTCTTAAGGTCTTGTCCTTTTTGGGAATGAGGAAGTATAGGGAATATACTCCTGTGCCCTGATGTTGTAGTGGAACAGGTTCTATTGAGTGTTTTTGAAGCAAAGACTGAATTTCTTGTTTGAGGAGCGTGAGGTGGTGAGACGTCATGGGACGGTGCTTGGGTGGTATGTTTGGGGGTGGGTTTAGGAGTTCGAGGCAGTAGCCAGACTGGATAATTTGTCTTACCCACCTGTCTGTTGTGATGGAATTCCAGACAGGTAGGAACTGTTGAAGTCTTCCCCCGACCGGAGTGGAATGGTCTGGGGGGAGTGGTGGCAAGTCACTGTTTGGTGGCTGGAGAGGTGCGGGTGTTGTTGTTGCCCCGTCCTCGGCCTTTAGTATTGTTTCCCCGATAACCTCCTCTAAAATATCCTCTGTTAGGGGATGTTTGACCTGATGTTTTGAAGGTGGAAGAGTTGTCTGTTCCCACATTTTTGGAAGCTCCTCTATAAAAGGAGCGACGAAAGGAGCCTCTGGGTTGAGTAGACTGCAATGCTCCCATTGATTTGGCAGTCTCATTAGCTTTCTTCATTTTTTCTAAGTCAGTGTCTATTGCAGGTCCGAATAGTTGCTCCTGATTAAAGGGTTGAGCAAGAATGGTGGTTTGTACTTCCGGCTTAAAGCCGGAAATGCGTAGCCATGCGTGGCGTGTAAGCAATACACTTGTGTTGACTGCCCTAGAGGCGGTGTCCGCTGTGTCTAATCCACATTTGATTGAGGCATTTGATATTAGTTTGCCCTCTTGGATGAGGTCAGTGGCCTGTGATTTGTATGGATCAGGCAGGTGTTGCAAAAGGTCCTCTAGTTGATCATAATGAGCACTGTCATAACGGCCAATAGGGCTTGTGTATTGGCAATACGCCAGTGGTTAGCAGCTTGTGCGGCAACCCTTTTGCCGGAAGCCTCCAAGAGTTTAGACTCTTTGTCTGGGGGCGGCGTGTCTCCGGTTGTTTGGGAGTTCGCCCGCTTTCTGGCATTTGATACGACTAGTGAGTCTAAGGGGAGTTGCGCCTTGATGTACGCAGGATCTTGTGGCGCCGGTCTGTATTTTTTTTTTTATTCGGGGGTTGAGAACCCTGGCCCTAACAGGGTCTTTAAAAACCTCATTGGCGTGCTTTATCACTCCCTTAATCATGGGTAGAATGTGAACTGTCTTCTGCGACTGCTCAAAAGTGTCGAGGAGAAAATCCTCCTCAGGCGTGTCGGTGTGCATGGTGACGCCATGAAACTGTGCCGCTCCGTTTATAAGCTGACCAAACCCTAAATGGTCATCAGGAGGGGAGGGTTTTGAAGGGTATGGAGTGGGGTCAGGCATATCAGGCATAGGGCAAGTCCAGTCATCTACTGGTGCTGTGTCAGGGAGTGTAAAGGGATCAGTAGGATCAGTGGGATCATTAAAGAAATCTGGGTCTCCCCCTCCCCCTAAATCATCATCATCCTGTGGAGGTGGTGTGTGAGAAGGAGATGGTAGAGGTGAAGGCGGTGGGGGTGGGAGGGGATGGAATAGGAGGTAATGTAGGAGAGGAAGGACGTATGGGTGAAGTGGCACAGTCCTTCTTTGGAGGTGCTGGAGTAGGTGTCGTGTCCAGCTTCCTTTTCTTGTAGGGCACCGCTGTGACATGTCCAGTCTTCGGATTTATGTAAATCCGTTTTTGCTTTGGATCTGGCCAAAAGAGTTCCTCAGTGTCCGAAGTCGGCTTTGGCGCCGACTTTTTTGGTTCCGATTTTGATTTTTGTTCTTTATTGACTTGTTTTGGCACCGAGGATGTTTTGGGTGCCGAAGAACTTTTCGGTTCCGGTGGATTTTTCGGTGCCGAAGAACTTTTCGGTGCCGGTGGTGACGTCAGTGCCGAGTGACGTTTCGGGGCCGATGGAGATTTCGGTCTCGGAGCCTGCTTCGGTGCCGAAGGTATTATAGGCACAATAATATGAGGTTTGCTCGAGCCCGAGCCATCTGCAGGCTTACTTTTCTTCAGAGCCGGGCCCGAGGGCGGGGCTTCTGAAGATGATTTTGGATCGCGACTGGGCCCAGCTGGCAGAGTCTTGACCAATGTCTTTTTTGGTGGGGTTGGGGTAAGGGAGCTGGTACTCACAGGCTGCCCCGGATCAGAATCGTCGGCCTCGGAAACGATCTGGAGGTCTTCGGAGTCGTCGTCAGGGACATCCTGTGCAAAGATGTCTTCTGGTTCCGGAACTGGCTTGGCCATGATATGGCGTCGAGCTCTTCGGTCCCGGATAGTTTTCGTCGAACGGAATGCGGCGCAGGCTGGACAGCTGGATTTGCTGTGGTCTGGTGAGAGGCACAAATTACAGACCTCGTGGTGATCACTATGAGGAAACTTTGCTCCACATTGGGGGCATTTTTTAAAAGGTGTCCTTTCCATCAGCAGCGTCCAGATACGGTCCGATGTGGATTTCGACGTTGAGTTTAATTTTGAGAGTTGTTTTGATTGTTAGAAGTTTTATGCTGGAGCGGAAAAAAGTTCATCCGAACCCAATGGCGGGAAAAAAAACAATTGGAGGATGGAGTGGATGCACATGTGCACTGGTGTCCAGAGAAGGTGTCACCTATCTCGTGACCAAAGACTTCTTCCGAAGACAACAACCTGCAATCATCCGAGCCCAACACCAGATGGCGATCTTATCCTTAGTGTGATCTGCAGCTCATATGCCTCGAACAAGAAAGAACGCAAGAGGGCAGTGTCCGAGTAGATACCGCAACATCATTCAGGCGATCACGACAGACGACGGACTTGACCTACGCCACCTACCGACGCACAGAGGTACTGCTCTGAAAACATTTCTCCAGATCCAGTCGGACGCCTGGGGGTAATTCTAAGATAAGGAATCCATAACTAATAGACGCTTTCAGCTTTAACTCATAAGGGTTA
The DNA here is from genome assembly GCF_964204655.1 of Triturus cristatus. Classification (NCBI taxonomy): domain Eukaryota; kingdom Metazoa; phylum Chordata; class Amphibia; order Caudata; family Salamandridae; genus Triturus; species Triturus cristatus. Next base: position 933,330,215 of record NC_140580.1, on the reverse strand, counting down.
CACTATCCAGCTTTACCAGGACATAGCTTCGGTAACGTTGCAACGTCATAGGGAGTTCAAGTCAATTACAGATTAGTTGCGGGAACTGGACATTAAATATCAATGGGTCACCCTTTTGCCTTGATCTTCGCCTGGGAGGGCAGACACTGAGTAATGTGTTCCCTACGATAGGCCAAACAGCTCTGACAATTCAGTGCTCTCCCGGGAAGCTAGCCCCTCTCCACCACTCTCCTCATCTAAGGAACCCACACACCCACAGTGGTCCATGGTATTTAGGCCACGACAGGGAGCCCAGGCCAGGGAACAATCCTCCTCCGAAACCAATCAAGATATCATCCAACACCTTAAACCATAGACGGCGGGAAGTCACCTGCCCATTCCTCGGCAGGCTCTGAATGACATTACACACCCTCCGGACATGTCAGAGTAACGGAACGCTCATCCACTCTGAACATACCCCTACCCAAGCATACCTGCTTAAAGCCTAGAAGGGCGACACTTTGAAATTATGCATCAACGGACACTTAAACAGGCAGAATGAACATTCGAGCTCTGGTACCTCCTACTGCTAGCGGCCCGATCTCGGTCCAGAGCCTCGCAAGGAGTATGGAACGAGACTAAGTGAGAGGACTCCCACCTTGTCCTGACATGGGCAGGCTGCAGGGAACGGGACCCTCGAACTATGATGACTCCCTCTCTTTCAGCCCGCACTAACCAATCCTACCCTCGGGCGAGTGACCTCTCCGGAATGGCCCGTGCTCCGGCAATGGGGCTATCCCTGGACTGGAATGGATCTTGCTTGCCTCTCATTGTTGACGATTTCCTTTATTTTTCTATTCTTTTCTTTCACCACCTAACGAGGGGTTGGGGTGGAAGACCATCCCGAATCGGGTTGATCCATGGCTGAAGGTGGGTGTTACATAGGATTTAATGAGGCTTTGGTCTGCTGTTACTAGTCCCGGCCTTTGCTCTCTCCGTCTTGTCTTGCCCTTCTCCCTTTATGAACATCCTGGCGATATCAAGCCACTGTCACAGTCGGCAACACAGGAGCGGCAGCCGTCCCTTGGAAATGGTTCTTTTGCAGGCCAAATCCACACCACTAGCAATCTGTCATATCGCCATTTCTGACTACGCTAACCTGGAAGTACTACTGCAAGGACACACAAATTTGGCCTGCTCCAGACCACGATGGCGATTATCCGCCCACATCCTGCACGATCACGTAGAGTGGCAGAGATACAGAGAGCTCAGCCTATTTCACATCCAATGACCTCCCTGAAAAACCCCGCTCTGCCTTGTGGCGCGCCTTCAAGGCAAAAACCAGGGGTGTTATTACATCAATCTCGATAGCGCGCAGTTGTGAAGCCCGATTGGTAGAGGCTGGCCTGGCCAGCGACATTAAAAGCACTGGAGCGACTGGACTATTTGACACGCTCTAGAACGCACAAACGGTGCCTCGCAATGCTTCAGGGTCAACTGAGGGCACAGGACAAATCGGGCGGAACGAACATTGCTGGTGCTAAAACAGAGGTATTATGGGGGGAGGGGGGGGGGTACAAGGTGGGGTCTGTTCTTGCACGTAGACTGAGGCGGCTAGAGGCAGGGGCACATATGGCAAAAGTTAAAACTGCAGAAGACACCTGGGCCATAACTGAGCAAGACAAACTAAAAGCCTTCTACACCGCTCTATACGATAGAGGCTCCTCAATCCCAAGTGGTATACATTCTCTTCTCTCAAACTGCCCGTGGACCACCCCCAAATGAGCAACACTCACAGCTTCTTGAAGCGCCAATAACATTAACAGCGCTTCAACGGGCACTACAGGATCAACTAGTTAGTAAAACCCTGGGACTGGATGGACTTCTGGTCCACTTTTAGCGCATGTTTCTACCACAAATAAAGGACCAGTTATTACGACTAACTCATTTACAGACCGCACCGTACCTACAACGGCAATGGCAGAAATAGCCCTCATCCCCAAACCAGAAAGGACCATGCCTTATGCTCATCATACCGCCCAATTGAACTCCTTAACACAGACACCAAAATCCACACAAAAATCCTGGCCAACCGACTAGAGCCCTACCTGCCTTGTCTGATCGACCCCGATCAGGTGGTGTTCAAACTTCAACTCCAAGGGGCAGACAATGCGTGCCGGTTGGTCCATCTAGTACAAAAAGCCCATCTTCTGGGTATTCCCGCCTGCCTACTATTCCTAAATGCTGAATAAACCTTCGACCGTGTGGACTGGGTCATTCAATAGGCAGTTCTTCAGAAAATTGGGCTGGGACCTATAATGGCCTCTCGAATTATGGCATTGTATGATTCTCCCCACGTGCAGGATAGGGTTAATGGTCAGCTCACACAACCAGAGGCACCAGACAGGGCTGTCCACTCTTGCCCTTACTTTTTGCCCTGGCGATCGAGCCACTAGAAAGAACCATTTGTCAATCAGGAGATGTTAGGGGCATACATTTTGGAAACATAAGTTAGCATTATTTGCGGATGATCTTTTACTCACCTTGTCGAAGTCCAGGACCTCGCTGCCGGCATTGATAATTCTAAAATCATTCGAAGCAGCCTCTGGACTGAAAATCAACCTTGCTAAGTCATGGACACTGAACCGGACGATTTCTAACAAGGACATCGTGGAAATGCAATCTCTCACCCCCTTCCAATGGGCATCACATATGATTTGCTGTCTTGGGCTAAACTTGACCCCCCCTCCCTGTCTACATGGACACAGGCAAACTTGCCGGAATGTAGGAAGATTACTGCTTGAGGATCTGCAAACCTGGAAATCGCTCCCACTTTCGTGGCTGGGACGAGTTAACACAATTAAAATGTCCATCCTGCGGAAAATATTATACCAATATCAACACTCCCTACCCCGTTACTGCAAGCTGCCATACAACGCTTACAACACAATCTAACCAATTTTATATGGGGAAGGAAGCGGACAAGATTTTCAAATCAACTCCTCATGCTGCCTAGAGATAGAAGGGCGTTAGCATGTCCCAATCTCCTAAAATATTACTAGGCATCACACCTCCAATACATTTCAGAATGGGAGGTCCACGAGAGGCACTGGTTTCATAGGGATTGGGCAGTGCTATGCAGACTGCTTTAGGACCTAGCCTGGCTTCCACGGGGCGCCCGACCTCGTAGTGCTCACATAGCTGCACCCACAAAGACAGTGCTAGAAATCTGGGATAAAATTGCAGTCTCCAGGACCTCACCTCTTTCCCCCCCTCCCAACACACTGTTGGCACGTAATCCGAATTTTCCCCCGGCCTTGCAACCACATTCTTTTCTGCCGTGGAGAGAGGGAGAATGCCGCACGTTCCGGGACCTCTTTGAGGGAGATAGGTTTAAAACTTGCGAGCAATGCAAGACAGAATACCACCTACCTCAGGAGGCTAGATTACAATACTACCAGATTACACACTGGCTACACACACCATTAAACACTCAGGGGTCAACCCAGACTTTCACGCCCTTTAAAACACTAGTGTGCTCATATGACGGCTCGGGGGCCTGATCTCTTGCACTTTAATCGGTGTGGAGTGCTGCAGCACTTAGACCCCACACATATCAAATGCGATGGCAAACAGACATTACAGAAGAGGTCACCCAAAATTAATGGGAGCAATTATGAAACGACACACTGATAATATTCAAAAGCATACCCCAGCAGGAAACCGCATACAAACTCATGACAATATGGTACAATACTCCCCAACGCTTACACAAGATGTTCCTTACCTCCTCACCCAATTGCTGGTGTTGCCAAACTGCAACCGGAGACTTCTTACATATATGGTGGACCTGCCCATTGTTGACCCTCTATTGGAAGGAAGTGCTAAGCCACATTAAGGACCCCATAGGCTTTCCCATACCAAACATCCCCACTAGGGTCATTTTATTGGAAAAAGCCAGCCACACCGCCCATCGACATGTGGGTTTCAGGTGTATGGCATACTATGGAGATTGAACTCCTTACATCTCGGATGACACATACTAAACCTAAATTTGCAAGTACCTGGCAACCTCTGTTATATCACTTTTTCAAACTGCAACATATATGCTTCACTTCACCTAAGCATCTCGCCCTCCAATTATTCAAGGACGATACAACAACACAGTACACTGACACTTTGCACAAGACTCTTCAGCAAGATACGGCAGGGTGCCCGTCAACCACACCTTAGATCTTGATGGGAAACGTTGGCACCCCTTGCTTGAAATTACCCCATACCCCCTCTTCCTTCGCTATCTTTTCTTACTGTTCTCTGTTGATTGTTTAAAATTACAGCTAACAGTTGGCAGTAAGGCACAATTGATCATATAACCACTAGGGTTATATAAACATGAAGCACAGTGATGATGCCAATTCCAAACTTGTGTTAACTTATGAAGCCAGCTGTATATTATGTTGAAAATTGTTTAATGCTTTCACACTGTGATACAAGATTGAAAGCTTTTAATAAACAGATTTAAAAAGAAAGATATGCCACATATAGTGATTGAAAGCGATGACGCTCACCCTGCAGTCCTTAGGGCTAAACTACCAACATGTGAGCACGGACGTCAAAGTTGCAGAAATAAACACCGTCCGTAGCACAATGAAGGAGTGGATTGGAGTTAGTACATGTACAGGTAAGACCCAACCGTATGACCAGGCATTGCTACTTTTACATCATCCAGCATTATCGGTCACACAAGAACCCAGAGTGCCCTCTATATGGAGAGAGGTAGGACTGAAAACTATGGGAGACAAATACCCTGGATGGACTTATTTCATTTGAAGACTTCTTGGGTACCAAGAAGCACACCCCACTCGATGTTTATCTATCACCGGTTGCGCGTAGCTAGGAGCGCTCTTTATCCCTCTTCTCCACAGGAATGGACACTGGGGTCCATGCAGATCCATCTTACCTGCACACATCGCAGGAAACTCCTTATCAAACTATACAATGCTTCTCAGCATGAGAAGTCTGAGACCATGAACACTGCACTAGATAGATGTAATGCTCTTAGAAAATCCACTAGAATTAGTCGAATGGGAATCCTTTTGGGTCTTGATGTGTGGCTTACATCAAATTGTAGTTTGAGGATTATTCACTTTAAATCCCTGCAACAGATGTACTACTCTTCTCTCCAGTTAAAAAAATATGGGTTGGAAGCAGAAGTGAACTGTCCCCACTGTTTCTACCCTACGGCTAACTTTCTTCACTTGGCCTGAACTTGCAGGTCCGTTAATCGCTACTGGGCGCAAGGGACACAGGCCCTCATTGATATGGTGATGGAACAGGTGGAATGCACCCCCAAGATGGTCCTCTTCGGCCTGAAGTCTCTCCGGCCAGCAAATTGGAGACTTGTGGCAGGGGCACTGTTGCATACAAAAAGGAGAGTGTCTATTAACTGGGGTGGGAAACCGTCCCAGAAGTTGGAAATGTGGAAAAAAAAAAAAGATATGGCATATTGTAAATACCAACTAACTAGCTATGCAGAGGAACTCCCATGGGCCTCTAGGCACAAAGATATGTGGGGCACCTTAACGTAATTTTTGCTGACGATTGCAGCTGCAAACTGAGTTTGGCTATTTGCTTGCCACTGAAGCATGTTGGATGGTATGCGGGTAATGATTCTCCAGTTATTTAATGATAGATCACATTAATACCAGTTAGGTGTGTTCATTAGTGGGGGCTCTGTTATGTTAAAGGAATAGGGTTTAAAGATGAGAGATTGTGATGAATGAAATTAGGGATCAGCAAATTGCTGAATTACAATAGGAAGAATTAAGGCAGACAGGCATGAGATTGAGATGAGGCTATCCTAAGAAATAGAAAGTATGCAGAGGATGGAGGGGAAGAAGAGGGTTCACTTTGGAAACGGAGAGGAATCAAGTTGAAGTAGCTACATTTTTTAATGCAGGGATTTAAAAGTATAGTGGAAGAAGGCTTTCTGAGCTAGCAAGCAATTGGAGGATGCAAGCTGTAAAAAGAAACATAAATCGTGCTCCGTATCTGGGACAGAAAGCTTACACATGCAGTGTACACTTCATTTAAACATTAAGAGCCTGAACCGGTTGCGTGCCAAGCCTAGTGCTGCGCTTTTAAATAAAGTCTGGAGCATGGCAACCTTGGTACAGGGTTTATACGCTGTCCAATGGAAGTTTGTGCTGAAAAAAGGTCCCATTTAAATATCTATCTTCACTATTCAGTAATCATAAGGTTTTCACACTCGCAAAAAAGTGTTATTTGGGCCTGGCTGAGAAGGTTCCGGCAATGTGCATTCAGATTTATAGCTGGTCAACTAATCCCATCCAAATTAATGTTATGCGTGGTTGCTTGTATGTGGCCAATGTAGCATTTGTTTTGTCCGTATAAGTGATGCAAAGCAGAGTGAGGGAGGCCTCTGGGTTCCTTCCTAAAAGCCCCAGGCCTCTTTCTGTGCGGAAGAAGTGGGTGATCTTGTTTTCCCATACAGTGGAAGTGTATAAGAAGAGATGCAAGAGGGAGGAGACCAAGACAGTGGAATGAGGACACAGGAGAGTAAACTCCTGTAAAATTCAATTAGAATAACCAATGCCACCCTCCTATGTTTACCTATAAACCTTCTCCAACTATGCCACTATCCTGCATTCCATCACATATTATTCCTTTTTCTTTCTCATCCTCCAGCTCCTTCCGACACAGTGATAACTCCAACATGCCTGTTCAGAAAGCCAAACTACACTTTACGTGCAAATGCAGCAAAAGATATAATGCTCTAAGGCACTCCCAATAAAGACCTGTTTTGATATTGCATTATTCAAGATATTTTGGATTGCAAAAAACATGTCAGGAATTAGGGTAATTTTTAAATCAAAAAAATTATAATTTAAAAATCCACCAGTCATTACGGCACTGATGCTTTTTTATATTTTGTAGACTCCTAATTAATTCTGTCCTCTTCATTTGCTCTCAAACTGTTGAGTAATTTCACTTTTTCTAAGGCGGTTTTACAAATCATTTTTGCAGTGGCTTATGTTGATTCGTACTAGTGTTTTTTTTTTACAATTACAAAGAAGGATTTCCTTTGACACATTAAGTAGGTCTTTCTTTTGACTTCATTGTTATTCAATTAGTTTGTTAGTAATGTTCGTTGTGTTAGCAAAACCATTAACATCAGCTTGAAATTTCTAAAATGGTTTTAGAAAATGCACACTTAATTCCCCAATACCATATCTTGTCAAATCAATCACAAATTAATGATCCCCAACAGTACTTGGTCCTCAGTTAACAAAATGAAGAGAATCTTTTTTTAAAAACTTTTATTTAAGAGTTACCACCATTTGAAACTTGCAAAAAACATTCGAACGCACAACGCATAACAGCAGCAGACATCATTCTAATAGGTTTCTTACAGGCATTTTAGCTCTTACAGCCATTTAGACTTCCATATTGTGACATACCAGTCCCTTGTCACACATCTCACTGCTTGCTCCATAAACTCAAGCTACAGTGCATTTTACCACGCTTACAGATTATGAAAAGAAATTACACCAGGTAGATCATTCACAACAGTATACAAGAATGGGAAAATACAAATTAATTTCAAAACACATAGGTTAACGCATGGAAGCCTGTGCAAGTCGTCCAACAGATCTGCGGTCTTCCGAGTGGAGGAAACATTCGTACGTTACTTGCTCCCATTGCTCTGCACACTTTCTCACCAAAGCCACAGAGTCCAGATGCAATCTTGCCATGTTTATCGAAAATCCATGAATGCAACACCAGTTTTCTGCATGCGCTATTCTCTTTTCTCCTTTCGCTCATACCCAAACCTCTCATTCCTTGGCACCACCATCAATTCCACAAAGTTCAAACAGCCGTCTGGTCCATCTCTCAGCCTTGCGTGTCTAGCGCTGGTATGAATCCATGAAATAGTGGATAAAAATGCAACACCCACCGTGTTAAGACGTAGTATGTGAAACGAGTGTAGCTCATTGGATAGCAAGTAGAAAAAATAATCCTGGACAGAACATTTACAGCACTGCTTTCGCAGAAGGTGGCCTTTCGAGGTCTAAGGTTGCAAGATGAGTGTAGAGACCAGCTGAAGCTTCCGAGGGTGTTTTGAAGACGAAGGAAGACGGTGTCTAGAAAACCACTATCTCAATTTTGAAGACATGTTCTGCAAATCACTAAATTTGTAGACAAAGTGTCCAAGACCACACTTAACGAAAGGCCTGACTAAACAGATCTGTAACTCAATGTAAATTTCAGCTGACCAATGAATCTTTCCATACGTCTTATTGTGTGATTGTTCACAGAAACAACAAACACTATCTCACTTCCATTGAATATATGAATTCCTCAAATGAACAAAAACATGGATTAAAACTCAAGAACGTTTTTTGATCCAAAAAAGGAAAAATAAAGTAAAAAAAATGCTTTGTCCTACATGTACTTTACAACATACTTACCATGAACATAAAAACTACATACCCCACCCAGAAGATCTAGCCTCCATGTTTGAAGAGCCAAAGCCTCCACTATTAAAACTATTACCAGGCACCGGATTAGATGAACCCCATCCTACGGATCCCATATTGGATCCATAGGTGTTGGCCCCTGATCCAAAACCCTGGTTTGGTTCTCGCGGCATATTGCCTTGTGTAGGATTATTCCTAGGTGGTCCACCGGGCTGATTCTGCTGTCCCGCCAGCATTCCCATCATTCCCCAGCTGCTCTGCAGCGCAGCTTGTGCAGCTGCCATCATTGCAGGATTGATGCCAAATGCTCCAAAATTCATAGCTGCGCCAGCTGCGCCTCCTCCACCACCACCACCACCCATATTGCTTACTGGTGGGCCACCAACACCACCACCAGCAGCAGCAGCAGCAGCAGCAGAAACTGCACCTGCACCACCACCACCACCACCACCACCACCACCACCACCACCCCCCCCACCCCCACGGACAGGACCAAATCCACCCTGGTTTCCAAAGCCTCCCATATTGCCATCAAATCGGCCTCCACCTCTGGCAAACTGCCTATTGGTATTCTGTTTAGGCTCAGCGTTAGAGATATGTACACTGACACCTTTAATGATTAAATCTTCTCCACAAAGAGACTGGACAACCTGAAGAAAAAGAAAAAAAACAAAGGAAGCCATCAAAATCCATTCAAGCAAATCGCAGATTTATGAGCTATGGTATTCACTGATCTTCTCATTTGTACTGTACCTCATCATCAGCAAACGTAACAAAAGCAAACGCTCTGAAAGGCTTGGGAATGAAGACTTCCACAACTTCGCCATACTGTGAAAAGAACTGTCGGAGGTCATCAGCGGATATGTCTTCAGTAACACGGCCTACAAAAACCTTCCGACTGCGCGTAGCTTCATCTGGACCCTGTGAGCGAAAGTGAGAAAATGAAACCTGTAGATTTAGTGCAAAAGCAAGTCTGAAGAACAAAAAAAATTCACTTCACCTATTGCACTTCCAAGCCTCAAGCAGTAATACAGGAGCTATACCCTGATTTTCTCCACTTCCTAAATTACTTGTGTTGGTGACACCTAGTGGCAAGATCGGGAACTGCTTATTAAAGCTGTTGAAAACCAAAAGCTTAGCTGTATGAATAGGTACAATCCTGCAACTCTTCCTTTACACAGTAGACAACCCCATCCAGCTACATCAGCATTTCTTTTCAAAGCCATCGTGGGAATGTTCAAAGTTTCCTACTTTGGACTTTCCAGGTGCTATGCTTTATTCTTCTTCCGTTTGCCTTGGTCTTTTAATGTCCTTAAACACCATAGTTAGGACAACAATGTACTCCACAAGCAAACCAGGTGTATGTATCAAAAGATAAACAATCCCTCTCGATTTCTTTGGTACTTCAAGTCAAGAACTTATTACTAAACATGTATGGCGACAGTACCACATCTAACTCTAAAAACTGAATTCAACACCTCTGTCAACTAAGACTGGCACAATACTCCTAGTATGAATAGGGGTAAGTTACATATGAATTTGCCTTCACCTGAGAAGGGTGGTGGCCAACAAGCAGACACTCGTTTCAGACAGTCACTAACTATCGATTTCAATTAACCCCCTACAGTTCTACACGGACTTGGTCACGGTCTCCTTTTTGTAGAATCCTTGGCCATCGTTCAGAATAATGTATGTACTGATCTGTTGACACGAATCACCTAAAAATCAAAGGACTTCTTTAGATTGAATAGGCCTTTCACTTCTCCTAAACTGAGCCAGTCCGAGCCTTAGGTTCTATACACTTAACCTAAATCTAGATCCTCGTTTGTAGGAAAACAGTCTCGACTGTTCGTGCAAAAAAATTCTGAGAACACTGCTTTGATTTTGTTATTTTCTGCCTCTGTAGTCAATGCCACAACACTTTTTTGAAGATACGTCATGCAAAGTAGTTGCTGCAGAGGACTATCAAATGTGCTGTAAACCTCCCTAGAAAAACATATGGGCTGTTTGAGCACTGGTGAGCCACTGCAGAGCTGGTGGAGTTGTACATTACTTTATATATAAAATTCCACAGCACATGGCTAACATTTTCCTTCACTGAAATACAAAGGGAAGGCAAAGTACCAAGAGAGGTAGAACATAGACAACACACTGTGGTCGAATTCGGAGAGCATCGCACCAGATTTCATGTTTTGTTCCAGTTTTTGTTGTGTTTGATTTTATGTCAATAAGGCACAACAAACATTACCCCTTCCATGCGTCAGACGGCCGGGAGCTGTCCAATGCCATAGTGCTGGTGTGCGGACGGCTCCCAGACGTCCGAGCACATGGCACTGGAAGTCCCTCGGGTGCGGGAATTTCCTTTACCCATAAACAGCATCTGGAGCTGGGGAAGAGCTTCCCCAGCTCCGAGGCTGTTTACTTTTTTTCCACTGAAATGATGATCAGCGCACACGTCGCACTGAGGTAATTTCAGTGAAACTGAAACTCAAATTGAAATGAGCCGATCGGCTAATTTCTGTTTCACTTCCTACCTGCTCATGGGGCTATCGGAGCTCCTGTGCAAGACAGGAGAGGTATCATTGGAAAGGGGAAAATCTCCCCCTTCCAATGGTACCCCTCCTTAGTGGATCCCCGCTTGGGATTCGCCAAAGGAGGGCGATCCCCAAGCAGGGATCCAGCCACTAGGCACCAGAGAGGGGAGAGCAGCCCCTTGGGCAAGGGATTTTTCTCCTCCCCAATGCTTTGGGCATAATTCAGTCTTTGTCCCCCCCCCCCCCCCCGGAGGCAGATGGGGGGGCAATAGCCCCTAACCTGTCCCAGGGAGGGTGGCAGAAAGCACACTAGGCTTATGTTTTATGGCTATAAGTTCAGGGCTGCCCAAGATGGGCATGCCAATGCCTCCAACGCCCCCCCCCCCCCCAATGCCCACTAGGCACCAGGAATTATGTTTGCTTTATAGGTAGGGGTGGGGTCTGCACAGATTTAGCATGCTATAACCCCCACCCTCAAAAAGTCGTTCTGCCCTCTTACCCCCCCAAAAGGCAGATCAGGACAATAGCCCCTTAATCTCTCCCCCCCCCCCCCCCCCCCAAGATGCCACGAGAGCTTGTGTGTGCCTGAACTGAAGTTTGGCTGACGGTCTGCCTGTACTGACCATTGACTGGCAATTTGCTGCCGGTGTGGGCGGCTTGCACTTGGCTAATGGTGTGGGGGACTCGCGCTGGATGACTGTGTGTAGATAGGTGCTAGCCCGATCGCTTGCTTGGAGTGGCGATTGGCTGGCGGTGTACATGGACTGGCGCTTGGCAGACAGTGAGCGTTGATGGCGCTTGGCTGGCGGGGAGCATTGATGGTGTGCGTGTATTGACTCTTGGCTGGCGGTGTGGTTTCCATGGATCCCCCAGCGTTTTCTTACCCAAAATCCCCCACAAACCTCAAATTTACTTACAAAGTCATATTTTTCTCACATTTGTGTGGGTAAGTTGTAGGATCACAGCGCAATCACACATTTTTGACCACCCAGCGTTCCCCTTGCTCTCCCGAGAAAAATGATCAGTCACTTGTGTGGGTGTCTAAAAGTAGCGTCAGCCTAAATATGCATCCGCTTGGGCTGCCCGAAATCTCTACATGTTTTTGGCCCTTCCATGTCATAGGCACTTGGCTCACCCACACAAGTACAGTATCATTTTTAATCGGAAGACTGAGGGGAACGCTGAGTGGTAGAAAATTTGTGCACAACTTTCCCACACAGATATTAGAGGAAAATGTGACTTCTTAACTCAATTTGAGGTTTGCGGCGGATTCTGAGAAGGAAAATGTTGGGGAATCAACACAAGCCACACACCGCTGGACTCCCACGGGTGTCTTGTTTTCAGAAATGGCTGAGTTTTTTAGGTTCCCCTAGATGTCTGCAAGCCCAGGACCAAAAACTCAGGTGCCCATCTATCAATCACAAAACTACCTGGTTTTTCAAGAGGTCACCTGCGTTTTTGGACATGGGCTCAGTGGCAATCCAGGGAAACCTACCAAACCCAAACATTTCTGAAAACTAAACACCTAGAGAGGGGAGGTGTGGCTTGCGTGGCTCTCCCAACATTTTCCTATTCAGAATCCCATGCAAACCTCAAATTTAGCACACACACACAAAAAAAAAAAAAAAAAAAAAACACGCATTTTACATTTCTTTTTATTTATAAAATATAGGCTATGTCCCAGTAAAATGACAAAACTGTAGCAAAGTTTGGTTTTCTGACAAAAGTCTGCCTGTCCCTGAAAACTGGGAAGATGGGGATTTCAGCACCACAAACTTAGTTGATAACATTGCCAGTGAAAATCCGAGACGCTTACTTCTGCAGAACCCCCCCACCCCCCCGCCTCCCCCCAAACAAATGTTGCCGTATTTTGGCTAATTTCTGGTCTCCTCCAAAGGAATCCACAAAGCCTGGATACCTTTAAAATCCTCAAGATGTTGGAAGAAAAGACGCAAACTTGGCGTGGATACCTTATGTGGACAAACGGGTACAGATGCCTAAGCAAAAAACTACTCCTAATTGCCAAAAAAAGGCTTAGCACAATGGGGAGGCCTAGCAGTGAAAGGGTTAAAACTATCACAATATTATTTACATTACATCAAATCTACACAACCAAATTGAAAATATTGTAATCACTACCAACATATAGGTCATAAAACTTATGAATGTAGAAAAGAAATTTTCTATTCCAAAAGTCCACATTGCAAAGGTTCAAAATAGAAAGAAAAAAAAAAAACTATAAATGCTAGAAAACAAAAACAAAGAAAACATTCAATAACTGCATGGCATTGTTTAATTTGTAAGGCCCCTTAAGAGATCCAAAATTTGAGAGAGAACAAAGCTATATAAAATGCTATTAAAATCTGTTTTATAAATGATATGTGCTAAAGACTTGTGTAAAACTTGTGCATCTACTATATTGGGACGTCGGATTGAGAAGGTAAGTAGTTTATACAAGTTCAAGATGCCGCCAGCGCATCAACCGCCCCGCCTCTCTTCCTCAAGCCCCTGACCTCACACTTGACGATCATCCCTTAGAGAATTTTTTACAGATATTAGTGATCAAACTGCATATGTAATTTCAACACAGTGGTTCTATGTATTAAGTAAATCTAGGCCCTCTATTGACCATTTACAAATAACTATTTGTGTATCCCAGTCAAACATATTGCATGTATTTGAATCAATGGATAACTATGTGCACACTAAAATAGAATTTCTTGAAAAACAATTCAGCAGTGAATTTGGTTCTTTGTAGCTTATAAAAAAAACATATTGCGGATTAGACACAACAGGCTATTCTTTGTATGCTAAAAATTCCTTCAAGGCCAATTGTAAAAGTCAAGGAAACCTGGTCTACCTAGCCTATCCACCAGCCTGGATATCTTAATTTCTATAGCCCAGCAGTCCAGGGCCCTAGAGGTCGGCCATCGGGGGGGGGGGGGGGGGGGACTCACAATCTGGGTTAAACAAGATATTAACCCCAAAATTTGGGCATTACCAAACAATGACATCCTAGCGATCAGGCTCAAGAACAGCTAATATCGATCCATTGACATATACAATGTATATGCGAGACGCATCAGTGAGGGGCGGAAATCAGACACCATTAATGCCTTAGGAGAACTTTTGGAAACCTGGTCTTGGGAAGCCTCTGTAATCATAGCTGGGGGCTTAAATACAACTTTTGAACCCATTGATAGCGTGGATAATTAAGTGGCGAGTGAGGAGGATGAGCTCTGGGGTGTTCCTTTGCTTGAGCGCATGCCAATTAAAAGATGGACCGAGGCAGTAATCCAAATGAAAGCCCTCTGTCTAGAATATGGCCTCAGGGCCGCCAATGGTAGAACCGTATCAGACAGACAAGGGGTACACACAACAGCGGATAACATTCAAGCCGTATTGATGATCTTAGTTGGTCTAAATATTTGGCATACCCTTGAGGACATGGTTGTGCAGGTACGAGTGGAGGGAGATTATAATCCCCTGTGCTCTGAATTTGCTCTTTAGGGACATAAGGCCACATTCACCATCTAGTAAAAACCATACCACAAGTGAACTCCAGCTCTTAAACATGCGGTAAGGAAAATGGCCTATGATCTTAGAACACCCTGCAGTCCTACTTTCTATAACTCAAAAAAAGCAAACTCAGCAAAAGCGATGGAGATCTCTCGTTAACCATCAATCGCTAAAAGACATCACACAATTGCACTCCATTATTACCATACATTTGTCCCAATTTCCAAAGACCCAGCAAAGCCAGAATGAGAGATACAAATTGTAAACATCAGTGGTATAACACTGAATGTAGAAGCACCCGTGGAGCGCTTAGTGAGGCAGTTAAGTCGGGAGATGTGGCCAGAGTGCGATCTGCTAGGACCACTTATAAGAAGGCCTTAGCAGAGCCCAGAGTCAGGCTTGTCTCCAAGAATCAGAGCATGCGTCAGGTCATCAAAATATTTGGCATGTGAATCGTACAGCAAAAGTGATATAAACATACAAGTGTATTGATTTACCATTTAGAAGTGTTTCACTTTAATACATTAGATGATGTCCCTGCATTGAGTGGCATTTATAAGAATGGATAGTTTCGAAACGTGAACTTATAAACATTCAGGAACCGCCCTCCTCCTTCCCTGATGAGGACGCCATTAGTGACCCAAGAGGCAATTCAGTTGCCATGTGCTCCTCTTTACGACGGCTGATATAAATGGCGCAACATTACAAAAAAAAGGTTTTTCTTCAGATCACACACCCTGAATTATTTCAAGATGCACTAGAATGGGATGATCAGTAAAAAGTAGGTACAGACAAATACAATAGTTTAATACGGCAACAGTAGGTCAAGTAGCGAAGTTGGGACTGCAGCCAGCTCTCCTAGTTATACTTACTTGTGCTGTTGAGCCACTCGATGGGCTCCTCCAGCTTTCTTCTGCTTATTACCACAGGGCAATGCTGTGTGTTTAATTTCATGAAGTGCTAAATGAATATACTGGGTTAAATACATTTATTGCATGGTAAATCTATATGACATGACATTTTTTTAGAAAAGAAATTACTAAGTATAGGGAACAGAGGGCAATCTGTTTTATTTTGATATCACCCACTTCCCTGACTCAAAGACAAGTTCAAGAGAGGCTAAACATCTCAATAAAACGAAATTACTCATATTGGCAGAAGAGAGGTTTGTGTAGTCTCTCAGACAAAAGTGAAGCTCAGACCTTAGCTGCAGGCAGACTTTCACGCAGGGCTCACCCCCCCCCCCCCCCACCCCCAACACGTGTCTGCAGGCCTTTTGCACTTTTTTTTGTAAAAGATATGTTTATTGGTAAGAAAACACAGAAAGAAGAAACCATGCGACAATCCTGCACACCTTCCCTCGCAGGGGGTACGCACAATAGGAGGGGAGGCCAGAGAGCAGAAAGAGCATCCGGGTTTCCGACCTTGCCAAGCAACCAGACATATAGCGACAGAAGACCCAATACTCGGCCTGGAGCGTCAAAGTTAATGGAGGAGCCCAGCTCCCGCTTAGCAGTATGGCCCTGCAGAGTTCAAGCTATTGGGCCTGGGCACGCCAAACCGAATACGATCCGGCTCCCCCCTCCAAGAGTGCCACAGTGAACCAAACTCAAAAAGAAAAGAGAAATCCCCCCGCCCCGCAACTTCCCCCAACCCTCCCACCCACCCGTGGTGGTAGCTCCCAATCATACGCATTGCGTCTCATATTAATCTTCATACCTGAAATAGATGGGGGGCTCGAATGGAGGGCGGACACACCGCCGCTGGCAACCCCCTAGAGAGAAAGCGCACCAGCGGTCCCCTGCAGAAAATAGTTCTTAAAAGGACCCCAGGAAGAAGTCAGCTATCCGCTCCATGCTCAACAATTTCCACAATCTCGCATGCCACAAAGAGATCGCCGGGGCCTCCTTCTTCCAGGCCACCGCCAGGGTGATCTTAGCCGCCCCCACACACAGCCAAAGGATCTTTTTGTCCGCACGCGTCTGGTGTTCGAGGAGGGGATCTCGAAGGCCCAATAGCACGTGAGCCAAGGAATCCGCGACCGGATATCCCAAGATCTCCTTAATATGGGACAGTATCTCCTGCCAGTAGGGGCGGATGACCGGGCAGTCCCACCAAATAGAGCGGAAGTCCCCCAGGAGACCACAGCCCCTCCAACACCTGTCCGAAGAGGTAGGGAAGATGCGGTGTAGTTTGGCAGGGGAGCGGTACCAGTCCATCATGGTCTTAAGATGCGCTTCGCGCAGTTCCACTGAGTGGTTGTGTTTGGCCAAGTCTCTCCACAAGTGGGACCACTCTTCATCTGTGATGGCCCGCTCCAGGATGTCCTCCCATAAGCCCATGTAGCGCGGCCTCGGGGAGAGAGCGGTAGCCAAGAGGTGGCCATAAATAAAGGAAATGGCACCTCACATCGTCGAGGTGCGCGAGAGAAAGGCCTCGAAGGGGGTGGGCGGCCTAGTCGCCGCATCTCGAACCAACGGCGACAGAGCCCAGTGCAGCATTTGTGCGTGGCGGAACTGCTCCGTCTGGGGAACCCCATAATCCCGTCCACAGTTGGCAAATGTGAGCGGGGCAAGGCCATGAAACAGATGTGAGAGAGCGAGAAAGCCCCCCTCTCTCCAGGCGTCAAAAGGACCCTCTTGCATCGCCGGTGGGAAGGCCGGGTTGAAATGTATGGGAGTAAAAGGCAACGGGAACGTAGTCCATCGCTCATCCCCAGAAACAGAATCCCAAACCTTAAGGGTGGTGCCGGTAGGAGTGCTGATGTATGCATTCCGGGATCTGTCCCCCTTAGGCTTCCACACTAAATCCCATATCGTGCACCCCGCCACACTTCTGTCCATGTGGAGCCAGTGTTTCTCTGAGAGCGGTTGGGTCCATTCCACCAATATCCGCAGCTGCGCAGCTTTATAGTAGAGGAGCGGGTCCGGGAGGCCCACATGACCCTCTCCCCGAGGGCGCCGGAGAGCGGCAAAGGAAAATCTAGCCCGCCCCCCCCGCCATACAAAAGGGGAGCATAAGAGCCTTTACGCGGCGAAAGAAATCACGGTCCAGGGCAATAGGGAGCGCCTGGAACAAATATAAAAGCTTCGGGAGGAGCGTCATTTTAATCGCATGTATCCTACCCAGCCAGGAGATAAACAACGGTTTCCAACGGATCAAGTCGGCCTGGATCGTAGCCAGGAGAGGGGGAAATTGGCCGAATACAATTTCCCCACTGTGGGGGTCAAGTGCAGCCCCAAATACAATAAGGAGGAATGAGTCCAAGGCAAGGGCGACAGAGGTCGGAGACGCTCCACTTCCGCCGACGAAAGCGTGAGATTGAGGACACAGGATTTGTCGTAATTTACCTTAAAACCCGCCACTGCCTTAAAGCGCGCCAGGGCCGACTGTACGTGGGGGAGGGAATGCGCAGGGTCCGCAAGCGAGAGCAAGACAGTCCGTGAACAGGGAGATCTTGTGTTGTTCGCCCGTAAAAGGCAGACCGCGTATATCCGGGTGGTCTCGGATCGCCAGCGGCATCGGTTCAATACTCAGAGCAAACAGTAAGGGGGAGAGAGGGGACCCCTGCCGCGTACCCCGCGTGTGTGGGAAGGAGGATGAGAGGTAGCCATTGACCGCGACTCGCGAACGGGGCCCGCTAAAATTGGCCCGAAGCATGGTCAGGAATCTATCCGAGAACCCAAATGCCTCCAAGACCCGGAAGAGGAACTGCCAGTCCACCCGATCAAATGCCTTCTCGGCATCCAGACCAATCAACACCGCCGGGATGTTGAAGCGGTTGGCCTTCGAGGAGGTGGATCACCCTCCTAGTGTTATCATGAGTTTGACGCCCCTTGATAAACCCCGATTGATCCGGATGGATAAGCGTCGGCATCAGGTCCTGCAAGCGGGTCGCGAGAATGGAAGAGTAAAGTTTGGCATCGATATTAAGCAGGGCGATCGGCCTATACGAGGAACATACAGCAGGGTCTTTACCGGGCTTAGGGATGACAGATGACCGCCTCCGCCATGGATGCCGGAGAAACGCCCGACTCAGCCATAGCATTGAACAATTGAACCAAGAAGCTACTAATCTCAGCGGCAAAAGTCTGATAGAAGAGGGCCGTGAATCCGTCCGCACCAGGCGACTTGTGGGGCTTCAGGGACCGGATGGCACCCAGCACCTCCTCACCAGAGATAGGAGCGGAAAGCAGTTCGTTCCAGGCCTCAGACACCCGAGGGAGCGGGAGCGCGCGCAGATAGTCCCCTTGGGCAACGCCCCCCCCCCCCCCCGAGTATAGGGTCGCGTAAAACTCGCCGAAGCGCGCAGCCTTGGCCGCATCACAGTGCTGCAACGAGCCGGTTGCATCCCGAACGCCTCCTATGTAATCCCTTTCACGCTTCCGGCGTAGTTGGCGGGCCAAATGCCTCCCCACCTTGTTCCCTTGAGCGTAGGAGAGACGACGAAGCTTCCGGAGGGTGAACTCCGACCCATTGTTGTATTGAGCCCGGAGTTTGCCCCGGAGAGCAGTCAGTGGCCGCAACGTTTGTCGGGAAGGTTGGGCCTTATGCGTTCGTTCCAGCACCGCGAGTTCCGCCTCTAAAGCCTCCCGCTCCGTCCTCCGCAATCTATTAAGAGCCGCGTTAAGGGCCAAGCAACTACCCCTCACTGAAGCCTTAAAGGCATCCCAGGTATTAAAAACCGAGGTGTCCTGCACCGGGTTAAGCTCGAAGAACTCCCGGATTGCCGTACGGAGCGCCTTGCAGGAGAAGTTCTCTCACCAGGGAAGCCGGAAAGTACCACCTGTGCGGAACATCCCTCACCGGCGCCCACTGAAGTCCCAGCGCAAACAAGCTGAGGTCAGAGATATAAAGAGGAAAGATCTTGGCCTCTCTCAGGGACCCCCGGAGGGACTGACTGTAAAAGATGTGATCTAAGCGGGAGTACGATTGGTGCACATGGGAGAAGAAAGTGTAGTCGCGGGAGAGGGGGTGCAGGGAGCACCATCCATCCAACAACACCAGTTCTTCAATCCGCCGGCGCGTCTCGGAGAATACACCGGCCTTCGCCCCCCGTCGGTGAGAGCAGTCTAATTCCTGGTCCCACACCAAATTAAAATCCCCCAGTACGAAGAGCGCCCCCTCCACAAAGTCCTCGATTGTTCAGAGAAGGTCCAGGAGGAACCTATTTTGCCCCACATTGGGAGCATACAGCACAAGGATCGAGTAAGTCCGACCAAAGAGCACCCCCTTTACAAGGAGCCACCTACCCTCTGTCGCTCCGAACCCCCAAGGTCTGAAAGTGAAGGGTCGAGCGGAACATCAGGGCCACGCCCCCATGATTCGAAGCCGCCGAGGACCTGTAGATAAGGGGGAATTGCTTATGCTTCAACCGGGCCTCATCTCGCCGAGCCAGGTGGGTCTCCTGGAGGCCAACCACATCTAGGTGGTGATCCATGATGTACCTCCAGACCTTTTGGCGTTTCTGGGGAGAATTCAACCCTTTCACATTCCAAGTTCCTAGGGTAACAGGCATTCGTCACACAGACCGACTCTCAGCTCTCCCAGGTCATCCTTATACAAAGCGCAACCCCTGCCCCGTGGACCTATCCCATCCCTAAAGGCCCCCTCAAAAGCAAGCCAGTAGCGCACCTCAGGACCACACCCCTCAGACCATCCCATGGGACATCTCAGGAGCCGATCCCCAGCCAATACAAGGCAAAAGCAACATCCCAAACGACAGTAGCTCCTCCCCTCCCCCCCTCCGCCTCAACCAAAGGTCCCCCCTGAACCAAGCATGACTCCCACCCCGCATCACAAGACATACCCCCACAACCCTCCCGAGCCCCCCCCTCAGGGCCCTCACTGAGCAAGACCCACACAGCTGCCATAAGCAATTTTCGGCTACCACCACTGACCCTCCCCCAACACAACCCCACCCAACCTCCCCTACTGCCCCCCCCTTCCCCAAGAACCCCCCCCCAGAAACTCAAAAGAAACCCAAATGCAAAGGATAAGAGAACAAACTGAGCCCACCCTAAGAAAGGCAAGAAAACAAACAGTGCAACCAAGAAGGCTGATGTTACCCTCAGAGAACGGGGCCTCAGGTAACGGACAGTGTCCCAAGCGATCTCCGATCCGGGGTATCTTCCCCAAAAGTACATCGTTACCCACGGTACCAGAATGGAGGGGGGGACGTCCCTCCGCCACCAAACAGCCTTCCCTCTAAAGTCAAGCCGCTGACGAGCTGTCCCGCGGCGACGCCACCGTCACATTCACCACGGAGGCCACTGCTCCATCCCTTTCCTGCTGACTGGCCGCGGTATCCGGCCCACTCTGTGTCGCCAGTCGCCCCACTCTGTGCCAGGAGGAAGATCGCCGTCTGCGCCTCGACAGGGAGCGCCCACCACTCGGGGAGGGCGCAGCATCGTCCAACCCAAGAAGGTCTCTAGCAGCCTGCAGTGATCCAAGCTGGACCAGCCTGTTCTGCCACCTGAAGATGAGGCGAAAGGGATGACCCCAGGAGTACGCCACATATAGTTCCCGTAGGAATGTCATCACAGGCCGAAATTCACGCCGCTTCTGCAGTGTAGACGCCGCCAGAAGCGCTAGCACCTGGGGGCGTCGTCGGCAGCGCACCTCTCGGGGGGCCCCTCCCTGCCCGCTTTGTCCTTGCGGGGCCTGGACGACATCGTGGCCGACACGGCAGACGTACGATATGCAAGACCGTGTGCCGACCTCACCACTCTCGCCCCGGCTTCCTCACGATAGGCAGACCCTCCGTCACACCTCCACTGGTGCCAGCGCAAGACCAGAGCCCCGAGCAATGGGCCCCCCCCCGCTACACCGCACGTCGAGATCACCTCCACAGGAGTGCACGGCAGTCCTCTGCCCGAGGGCGAGAGTGAGCATTCAGGCATCCGCCGGCAGCAGCGTCCTCCGCTTCACTTCGCCAGATCGCCACCAGTTTCCAGCACCCTCCACGAGGCCGCACCGTCTCTAACCGCCCGCCAAGAACTCCCGCAGGGCCCACCGACAATCACCGTCCCCCAAACTCCATCACTCGGCCAAGCGGAGCTCCACAGGCCCGGCGGCCCACTCCCCGCGGTCACCAGGCGCGCGTCGCACTGTCCAGGGCTCTGTCACCCGTTCCTCACGCCACAGGAACCACCGCTCATCGCTGATGAAGTTCGGACCCCGGCCAGGCCGCTCGCTCCCAGGGTACCCCGTTGGGCGCCAGTATCCAGGCTGTAGCTAGAGGGCACTGGGACCAGCCACCAAATCTACACCCCGCCGGCCAGGTCAGCGTCCACACCTTCACTTTATGGCACCCCAGAGTCCCCGGTCTCGCAGTCCCCAGGTGGCAAGGCGGCCGGTAGGTGACGTCCGTAGTCTCAGCCAAGGCAGGGAATGCGCGTCCCACCATCCGCACTCAGGCCCACAGTTGCGCAGGTGGCAGGCCTCTCCCCACAGCTAGTTGCAGCGGCCGCGGTGCCCCACACGCAGCCCCCCAGGGCCCTCGGGGCCAGCGACAGTCGAACGGGGGGAGCTCACCGGTGGGTGGTAGCAGCAGCTCTAGCGAGATGAAGCAGGCCTCACTCCAACGGGGATCGCTCAGGCCCGTGCGCTGCACAAGGGGGCGTTCCACACCTCCGCAGGTCCCCTGCCAGCCCAACACCGCGAGCGGAGCCCCCACGGCCCTCTAAGTTCCCAGGGCCGGGGGCACCCCACCACGGCAGCTCTCCGCAGGGTCGGGTGGTCTACGGATTCGACGGTCCAGGGCCACTCCTCCGATCTCGGCCTCTGTCTCTCTCCACACCTCTCCACTGCTCCTCGCAGGCGTGTCCTCCACTCAGCGCGGCCGCCACCGGCCGCCGGCGCTCACCCCTCACGGCGCCGACCCTGCAGCGAGGTCAACTGGGCACTCCACTCCGGCCGAGCCGCCGGTCGATGCTCCGCAAGGCTCGCTGCCCAGGTGCGAGAATCCGCTCTGTAGCGGGAGCGCGGCAGCAGGCTCCGCCCCCAGCCGCAACCTCACGCAAGGCTCCCGGTCTCGGCTGCCGGCCTCTCCATAGGCCCCAATGCCGCCAGTGGCCCAGTCTCTGCCCCCGAGGCCGCAAAGAACGCCAGAGCTCCTCCAGGGCCGCCGGAGGACAAGCGCCAGCTCTGGGAGTCAGTCGGGAGGGCCAAGGGAAGGCGCAACACAAGGCTAAGCAGGTACGGCGGCGGAGGGACAGAAAGCACGTCCTACTCCGTCGCCATCTTGGACACGCCCCCCCTTTTGCACTTTTAATTACCCTTTGGTAGGGAGCGGCACTGCAGGATGGCTGATCCTCAAGACGCCCTGGAGTGTTGTGGCTATACAGTCCTCAAATTAAAACTCACAGCGCTTAGACAAGCATCAGCAAAACAAAAGGGTTTGACTTTAATTTGGCAACCCATGTAGACACAGGCATTCACAAATGCTGTTTACATGTGTTACATGCACAACTGCGGTTTATCACAGTAATTACTTTACTATTGGCTTTGCCTCTGCTGCAAAAAATTTAGCAAAAGGATTGTTTTATCTATGAATGCATTTAGGACAGAGATTGGAATGTGACATTCATTATGATGATTGAGTGTACATTCCAGTTGTAAAATAGTCCTAATGCATTCCAATAGAAGTATACCCTGGAAGATGGAACAATACACCAAATAGCCAATACCATGAGGTGAAAAATAAATGGTAATTGTATTTATAGTGCTTACTACTCCTGACGAAGTGTTGAAGCACGCTACTCCGGAACCCACAAAGGATTAGCTGTGGATTAGTATAGGGAAATAAAAAAGTTGTTAATTTGAGCAGTGGATAGGTTAGTCTTTTACTTTGATTGCATGGGATAGAGGAGGGATGAGTATAGAAAGGTATTAGGTAGATCATAATAGCAAAGGCAAATGCTACTTACCAGTATGCATCTGTTCCTGGCATGTAGAGCTGCCGATCTACACACTGTGCATAGATCGCCATCTGGTGTTGGGCCTGAATGTTTCAGTTGTTTTTCTCTTGGAAAGTCTTTGGAAGTCATGAGGTCTGCGACTCCTTTGGATCGTATTGCGCATGGGCTTCGGCTCCATCCTCAGATTGTTTTTCGCCAGCAGGGAAAGATGGAGCGTACAAATAATAGTGAAGATGCCCATGTGTATTGTATCTAAATAAGATAAACTGGAACAGATAAAGGTAGCCGGGGAGGCGGGTGGGCGTTTGTAGATCTGCAGCTCTACATGCAAAGAACAGATGCATACTGGTAAGTAGCATTTGCCATTCGAGGCATATGAGCTGCAGATTACACACTGTGCATAGATTATATAGCAGTACCCATCCCTAGCGGCGACCCCCAGTATCTGTTGTAGTGGTTTGAAACAGGCGACCACCAGTATCTGTTGCAGTGGTTTGAAACAATGTCTTGAGTACAACCTGGCCCACACTAGCCTGTTGCTTAGTTTGCACATCTACACAATAGTGTTTAGAGAAAGTATGCGGTGTTGACCATGTACCTGCTCTGCAGATATCATCTAAGGGAATGTTCCCTAAAAATGCCATGGAAGCCCCTATCTTGCGTGTACAGTGGGCTTTAGGGGGGGGGAACAGATAGCGTTCGTTTTGCTTTGCGGTAGCAAATCTGAATGCATTTGACAATCCACCTAGCTATCCCCGATTTAGAGATGGGGTTGCCTTTGTGTGGTGGTGAGAAAGACACAAACAGTTGTTTGGTCTTACGAAAGGGTTGTGTTCTCTCGATGTAGTAGAGCAAGGCTCGTTTGACATCTAATGTGTGGAGAGCTCTTTCTGCAACGGTCTGTGGTTGCGAGAAGAAAACTGGTAGTTCCACAGATTGGTTTAGGTGAAAGGGAGAAATGACTTTAGGGAGGAATTTTGGATTAGTACGGAGAACAACCTTGTTATGGTGCATTTGGAGAAAAGGCTCTTGAATGGTAAGTGCTTGTATCTCACGGACCCTTCTGAGGGAAGTGATTGCTACAAGAAAGGCAGTTTTCCATGTTAGGAATTGAAGTTCACATTTGTGTAGAGGTTCAAAGGGAGGCCCCATTAGTCTGGTGAGAACGAGGTTTAGGTTCCACACAGGTGAGGGTGGCACTCTGGGGGGAATTATTCTTTTGAGGCCTTCCATAAAGGCTTTAATGGCAGGTACTCTAAAGAGTGAGAGATGTTGCCCGTTTTGTAGATAAGCTGCTATGGCTGCAAGGTGCAGTCTAATAGACGTGTAGGCTAGATTGCATCTTTGTAGGTGTAGTAAATAGCCTATGATGTGTTGAATGGACACATCTAGGGGATTGAAGTTGTTGTTGGGACAATAGACCACAAAACGTTTCCACTTGGCAGCGTAGCAAGCTCTAGTGGTGGGTCGCCTGGCTTCTCTAATGACGTTCATGCAGTCAGGGGGAAGATTTAGATAACCGAATTCTAGGATTTCAGGAGCCAGATAGCCAGGTTGAGCTGAGCTGGGTCCGGGTGCCTGATCTCTCCATGGTTCTGGGTTAAGAGGCATGGAGAGAGGTGTAGCTTTTGGTGCGGTACTACAGCTAGTTCCAGCAGTGTGGTGTACCACGGTTGTCTGGCCCAAGTTGGAGCTACTAATATGAGAGTGAGGGAGTGCTGTTGTAGGTTGCGCACCACTAATGGAATGAGTGGGAGAGGCGGAAAAGCGTACGCAAATATGCCTGACCAGTTCATCCATATTGCATTGCCTTTGGTCAATGGGTGTGGATATCTGGCGGCGAAGCTTGGGCATTTGGTGTTTGTGGGTGGCGAAGAGGTCTATCTGTGGATGCCCCCACATTTGAAAGTACGGGTGAAGAACTTGTGGATGGAGTTTCCACTCGTGGATCTGTTGTGTTGGTCTGCTCAGCAGATCGGCCATAGTGTTTTGGACTCCTGGGACATGTTGGGCCAGGAGAAAGATTTTTTGGCGTATGGCCCATCTCCATATGCTCTGTGCTAGGTCAGAGAGCTGCGGAGAGCGTGTGCCGCCTTGTTTCTGTATACAGTACATGGCTGTCATGTTGTCGGTGCGGACTAAGACGGCCTTGCCTGAGACATGAGTTTGAAAAGCTTATAGTGACAAGAATATGGCTAGTAACTCCAGATGGTTGATGTGGAGTAACGTTTGTTGAGGTGTCCACCTGCCCTGCATGGTGTGATGTAATAGGTGAGCTCCCCAGCCGGAGAGCGATGCATCTGCTGTCAGCACTATGAGGAACCGGGTCCAGGAACGGTCGCCCTTTGGAAAGGTTTGTGGTGGTCCACCACTGCAGAGAGTGATGGGCCCGACCGTCTACCAACACCAGATCTGTCAATTGACCCTGGGCCTGGTTCCATTGGCGCGCTAAGCACTCTTGGAGAGGACGCATTTGGAGTCTTGCGTGGGGTACTATGAATATGCAAGAGGCCATCATTCCCATTAGTTCCATGAACACTCGAGCTGGAAGAGAGTGTTCTGGCTGGAATTTGGCATGGAGAGCCTGAATGCTTGCTATCCTGGCCGGACTGGGGTAGGCTAGCGCTTTTGCGGTGTCTATGGTGGCACCGAGGTATAGCTTTACGTGGGATGGTTGAGGAGGGGACTTCATGTGATTTATTGTGAATGCCAGGTCGTGAAGTAATTGGATAGTGGCTTGGGTGTGTTGTACACATTGGTTGTATGAGCTGGCTTTTATGAGCCAGTCATCTAGGTATGGGAAGACATGAATGTGTTGCAGTCGCAGGTGTGCTGCCACTACCGCTAGGCACTTGGTAAACACCCTTGGTGCAGTGGTGACTCCGAAGGGGAGCACTTTGAATTGATAGTGTTGGCCGTCCACCACAAATCTGAGAAACTTCCTGTGAGCGTTGTGAACTGGAATGTGGAAGTAGGCGTCTTTGAGGTCTAAAGTGGCCAGGAAGTCGTTTTGGGAGAGAAGTGGAAGTACCTACTGGAGTGTGACCATGTGGAAGTGGTCTGAGTGTATATATGGATTTAGGGGTCTGAGGTCAAAGATGGGCCTTAGAGTGTCGTCCCTTTTTGGTATGAGAAAATATAGGGAGTAAACTCCCATATTTTGTTGCTTGGTAGGCACTGGTTCTATCGCACCCTTTTGTAGGAGGGAGATTACCTCCTGCTGTAGTAATGTTAAATGTTCCCGTGACATTGGGCGTTGTTTGGGTGGAATGTTTGGGGGGGGGTAGATGTTAGTTCGAGGCAGTATCCTGACCAAATTATTTGGATTACCCATTTGTCTGAGGTGATTGTAGTCCAGACAGGAAGGAAATTTTGGAGTCTGCCCCCGACCGGAGTGGGATGGTCTGGGGGGAGTGGAGGGAAGTCATTGGGTAGGGGTGGAGGCAGAGCGGGAGGTGTTTGTCTTGCCTCTGCTATTGTTGCCCCTGTAGCTGCCTCTTTGGTAACCTCTTGTAAAGGTGGATTGGGTAGGGGCCTTATAGGAAGTGGAAGCGGTGTCAGAGGAGTAGCCTCTGTATGTGCTTCGAAAGGAAGAGCGGCAAAAAGAGCACCTGGGAGGGTGCGATTGTAAGGCTCCCATAGATTTCGCCGTATGTGTCTTTCTTCATTTTTTCCAGGGCCTCATCTACTTTTGGGCCGAACAGATGTTCTTGGTCAAAAGGGTGGTTCAGGATGGAAGCTTGCACCTCTGGTTTGAAACCTGAAATCCTTAACCAGGCATGGCGACGGAGGAGGATGCTGGTGTTAATTGCCCTAGAGGCGGTGTCAGCTGCATCTAGGGCAGAGCGTATGGAGATATTGGTGATGGTTTTGCCCTCCTGAATTAACTCATTGGCTCTATTTTTATACTTGTCAGGGAGGTGTTGCATTATGGCTTCTAGTTCGTCATAATGTGCCCCGTCATATCTTGCCAGAAGCGATTGTGTATTTGCGATGCGCCATATGTTGGCAGCCTGGGATGCAGTGCGCTCGCCCGATGCGTCCAAGAGTTTTGACTATCAGGTGGTGGTGCCTCGTCTGATGCTTGGGAGTTTGCTCGCTTTCGTGCTGTAGACACTACTAGAGAATCTAGTGGTGCTGGCCCTCTGATGTAGGCGGGATCTGTAGGGGCGGCTTTATATTTTTTGTCAATGCGAGGGTTGATGACCCTGGCTCTGACTGGATCTCTAAAGACCTCCGGCGCGAGCTTGATAACTCCTTTGAGCATGGGCAGGATGGAGGTGGCCCTGTGTGTCGTGTCGAAAGTATCAAGGAGGAAGTCCACCTCCACGGGGGTCGGTATGGAGATCCACACCATGGTAGTGTGCAGCCCTCTGGAGTAGGTAGTTGAACCCCAATGAGTCTTCTGGTGGGGATGGTCTTGAAGGGTAGCGATCATCCTGCGGGACGTTAGGAATGTCAGGAATGTTATAGGCGTCCCATGGGTCAGGGGAGCCTGTAGGAGTGGAGTCCCTGTAGGTTGGTCATAGGGCTGGTCTCCGATGTCATCATAGACATCATTGTCATCATCCGGAGAGGGTGTGGGGGAATGATGAGGGGGGGGGAGAAGGTGGAAGGGGAGGTGGAGGAGGGGGCAAAGCTATTCTCAAAGGGGAGGTACCAAAGTCTTCCCTCTTTGGAGGTGGAGCAGGCTTGTCCAGCGGTCTCTTTGATGCTAAGCATCAAATGTCCAGTCTTCGGATCCTTGAACAGTGTTTTTTGCAATGGATCAGGCTTAAAAAGTTCTTCAGAGAGTGGCCTGTCCGTCGGCACCGAAGCCATCAAGGCCGTAGGTTTTTTTTGTTTTAGAGTCTGCACTAGTCTGCTGTTTTAAACTATGCGGCTTTGCTGGTTGGTTACTCGGCTCCAAGATGGATTTCGGCTTCAAGATATGGGTGTCGGTGGCCTTGTATTTTTTGCTCGGTTCCGGGGACGGTGTCGGTACCGAGGAGCTGGTGCTGGTTTTCGGCGCAGAGTGCTTCGGTATGGAGCTTGGTGCCGAGGAGGCCATTTTCTTTTTCGGCGTTGGTGCGGAGGAGTGTTTCTCTGCACCAACGGTGGGCTGGCTCGAGCCAGAGCCGCCGGAAGGCTTAATAGGCTTCTTTACTGGTCCGGAAGGTGCGGTGTGGGAAGCAGTGTTCTTGGTCGTGCCTAGGCTCGGAGGCGAAGGCGTAACCGAAGCCTTTTCAGATGTCACAGAGGGTGGGGGTGGATTTCGGTACTCACGACCCTCCTCCACATCTGAATCGTCGGCTTCGAGGCCCTCGTCGGTGTGTTGTCCTTCTGGGGCGTCAACGCCTTCTCAGAAGAGGTCGTCTGGGATCGCCGTCGACGAGTGTGCCATAGTTCTTCGTGCCCTTCGGTCTTGAATGGTTTTCTTGGACCAGAAGGATTTGCACGCCGGACAGTCTCGAGCCTCGTGTTCAGGGGAGAGGCAGAGGTTGCATACTTCGTGGAGATCGGTGTGGGGAAATTTGGACCCACCGAGGGCACTTCTTGAAGGGAGTCCTTTCCATTAGCCAGGACCGGCGCTTGGGTAGGCCCGAAGGCCATCAACGACTAATCGAAGGTCTGGACCGATGAGAGCCGCGTTGAATGTGGAGATCGCGATCAAAAACAATACCGCGAAAGAAGGGGGAGGATTGCGCGTCGATTGGAGAACTGGAAACTGTTCGGAACCAGGAGCGCGAAGATCACATCAGATGGCGGAAAAAAACAAAATCTGAGGATGAAGCCGAAGCCCATGCGCAATACGATCCAAAGGAGGAGTCACAGACCGCGTGACTTCCAAAGACTTTCCAAGAGAAAAACCACTGCAACATCCGGGCCCAACACCAGATGGCGATCTATGCACAGTGTGTAATCTGCAGCTCATATGCCTCGAACATGAGGTTTAGGATTGGTCAAACGAGGGACACATGGAGGAAGAGTCTAAAGTGTTATTTGGGAGGTCATAGTAGTAAAATAAGCTTTGGTGTGTGCCAATGAGGGAAGAGTCTAGAAAGGGTTATTTGGGAGATCACATAAGTACAATGAGGTTTGGGATGAGTCAGAGTGGAGTTGGAGGATATATTGTGAGATTGAGAGAGGTATAGCATGAGACATACAGCATTGCATTGGAGTCAAAGTTTCCCCCTACAGTAGGAGTACAGAAATATATAGAGACATAACTACATAGAAAGGTATACATGTCTGAGGAAAATAATCAAATGTGTGGAATGGTCACCTTCTGGTGACCATCTGCAAGTATGCCATCATTAGATCTGTTTTGCAACTGACATGTAATGTGCTGGAAACCCAGTGTACAGGGACTTGCATGCATTTTAATAAAGAGGTCTCCCATGTGGTTTGCGGTTGTATATGGCTCAGTAGTAACAATTGTATTGATTGATGTTGCAAATCAAATTATATGGAGTTTTTAAAGAAAGAAGCTTATGTTGGTTCCAAATCCAATAAAGTTTGCAAAGTGCATAGCTGCTTTCGTCATGCGAGAGCCTTTTGTAATAGATTCAGCCAAAGCTGAATATGCACGCGCACGCCGATGTGGACAGGCAGACTCCATTTTGTTTAAATTCCGGCACAGAGTTCACGCTCAACTTATGATGTGCTGCCCTGTAGTGGACTCATGACAATCTTCAGGGCTGCAGCAGCACCGGACGATCAACAACATTTTCAATGCTGGTCTTCGCCCTGTCTTTCTTCTCGTCTGTCTCCCTGTTCTCGTTATCTGCCTCTTTCTCGTATTCTTTGCCTCACAATCTTTCCATCTACTCTCCCTTTCAACAGATGTCAATGTATCCCTTCTTTCCCTGCCCATTCGTGTTCGGGTCTACTCCCTTCACCCTTTCTCTACTCTTGCTTGCCGTCGCATCTTTCCCTCTCGTTTGGACTCTCTCTTCCGTGGTCTCCTGTCTCTCTCCCCCCCCCCCCTCCCTTTTCAGGATCTCAGCGTTCAAGTCTTTGTCTCCCTCTCTCAATAAATCCATGCCTGTTATAAAAGTTAACAGAGGAACACATGAATAGTTCAGGAAGTTCAGCGGCTAATCTTCACATCTGGCTTCAGCTTAGAACTTTACAGCTGATGCATGGCAGCTTTTAGTGCAACTTAAAACAATTCATCATCTAGTTCAGCTATTTTGCATCTGTTGATAATTTACAGATAGTGGTCATATATTTTTTATAAACCTGGTATTACAAATTCTGTCAATACCCTTTGCAAATGCCATTCATTCCTTTGGAAAATATTTGTCCAAATGGCTACCACACTTCGTTCTACAATCAAGTGAACCCGTGTACCGAGAACCTGAACATTTCGCCTTAAAGTAAACTTCTTAAAAGATTTAGCTAGCAAAGCTGGAAGTAATGGCTAAAGCAGCGATTCACCTGACAGCAACGTTTAAAGTGAAAACAAAGGATCTCCTGGAACTCGGCGACCCTCCAGTTTTGTAAGACAGTAGTAGACACACACTCCACTCCCACACACAGCTCTCACTCTGTCACACCCTCCCCACCTTCCACATATCTCACACCCATAATTTACGCTCCCTTTTTATCTGGAAAATAAAAATAGATTATCACACAACTGATTTTGGCAGCATTTATCAAGAAGTGGGCTTGGGACGCAAGATAGTGACAAAACAAAAAGCTGCATCTGTGGCTTTTAGTATTTCTGTATAAAGAGGCTGACATAACTTTGCTCAATATCTTATTAGACACAATTGAGTATTTTTCTGTGGCTTCTGTACCACTGTCTTGGAGGTTTATACTGAGATTCATGTGCCTGAAACCACTTCCTTCGCCGTGGAGTATCACCCTCCCCTGAAACAAAGGAGGCCATCTTTGGATGAAACAATTTTGTTGTGTATTAGAGGAACCTACCTTGTCTGCTTATTATATTTGTTGCTCTAGGACAGGGATCTCCAACCTTCTCTGTAGCGAGAGCTACTTGTGTTCAATGAAAATCCTCCTGAACTACTTATATTTTTAGAGATGTAGTAGTAACCACATCAGACAAGACTACTGGCCACCATATGCAGGATTACTAGCGGTGATGATCTTCGTGCTTTAGGCATGGTTGCCAGCAGCAACGTAAACAAGTATTGAAAATGCAACAGGTCTCGCCTTTGGTTAAGTTAAAGCCATTTGCTTCGCTTATGGTATTGTATAGCAAAGCAAATGGCTTTAACTTAATAAAAGGCGAGACCTATTGCATTTTTAATGCTGGTTCTTTATTGCATTACCCTGTCCCTTTCCTTAGTATCAGGGTTCCTCCCTCTCTTTATATATGATGAGAGTTTACGACAACAAAAGAGCCTATTTCTACGGTTTATAGACTTTAAAGCAGCATTTGACCAAGTAAACTGAGGTTTACTGTGGCATAAACTGGTGCAATGGGGACTCACAGAAACAATACTAAGCCATACAGCTACTATACACGAATACCTGGATCCAAGTAAAATTTGCCAATGGCAACAAGTTCACTAAGAAGATCTTTACAAATGCTGGTTTAAAACAGGGTGGGTTTTGGCCCCACACCTGTTCAATCTTTTCATGGCCGATCTCCCCCCAAAGCTAGATGAGGTGAATTCACATCCCCCACGCCTAGGCATATTGCCCATCACCCATAAATCTAGCTTATGCAGACAACATAGTGCTACTAAGCCAGACACAAATAGCGCTACAAAGGGCAATGAATGAACTGGCGCAATTTGCCAAATAAAATCTGATGTAAATTAATAGCTCAAAAACTAAAACCATGATTATAAGTCGCCGTGCTCGGAAAAATAACCCATTTAAAATCAGCAATATACAGTTGGAAGTAGTTAGCACCTACAAATATCTGGGCGTGCTTATGGATAACCGATTGACTTTTCAAAACCATAATGAGATCCAAACGAAAAAAGGAAACCGGCTAATATTCGTCTTCTGTTCAATGGCAAGGTACCTGAAGCTCCATCGTTTACTCCGCTGTTAACCGTTATTTAAGTGAAACTTCTCCCCACAGTGGCATATGCAAGTGAAATTCAGCATGGGAAAGATGAGGCTACTCTGCACACCTTACAAACAAAAGCTTATAAAATAGTATTTTCTCTACTCCGTAATTCCTCCCCGGCCCAGGTGAGGATAGAGTTTGGGTTGCAGCAGCCGTATGTGCAGAGACGATACATAACTATTAAAACAGGGTACAAAATTTGGTCCAACCAGAAAATCCAAATCAATATTGCACTGTGGACGGCTCTAGAAAATGATCCTCAGTCTGCCTACACCAAGTACTAACGATCATCTTTAAAACTTACAAATACTACAAGTCTTTGGCAATTGAATCTTCCATTCTCGTCCTTCCAGCTAATGCTAAAGAAAGAGGCCATGAATCACTCACTAACAGACAACAAAACAAGTTGAATTAAGAGATCCCATGCATGGATGGCTCTGCAATCTTATACCAAACTACAACCGGCAATCTATTTAGGTCAGACATATGCTCCGTATCTAAAAACAGTTTAGCATTACGTCTTGACTCAATTCCAACAAATGCCGAACAACCAAGTTGGCAATATAAAGGTTCGAAAGCATGCAGTCTTTAGGGGAGCATTGAAGCAGGATGCAATACATTTAATCTGCGTCTGCCCTAACCTAAAGCCATACCGCCTTTTGTTATTAAAAAAACACTTCAACATAAGTGGCACTTGCACCTGTTGAGCAGCAATATTCAAATGTCTCGATCCAAATGATTCATAGCTCAATTGTAATTTGGTAACTTTTTAACCCTGTATGAAAAATTAGTAAACTCCGGCCCAAAGGGAGTTACAGATTAGTATTTTGCAGGGAACGCACTTTACAAGAGTCCGCTTCCAGTCCAGACGTACGAGTTACTTACCTTCGGTAACAATGCATCTGGTAGAGACGATTCTAGCAGCAGATTCCTTCACGTAGAATAATCCCCAGGCGTGAGACTGGATCTGGAAACTTTTTGCCACAGCATCCCTGCGCGCTGGGGGCGGGGTGACACCACGCGACTACGCCCAGGCGTCAGCCACGTACGTGACATCAGCGAGGTCACATAAGACCCGCCCCGGCATGCCCACGTCAGTTTTTGGAGAACTTTTCCGCACCACAAAGCGGAACCACCAGATAAACTGTGGGAGCATGGAAACAGTGTGCGAAGAGCAGAAAAAAATGGAAAGAAACAGTGACTAACACCACCACCAGGGTAGTGCCAACACCGCAGACCCCAAGGGTAGGGAAAGAAGAAATAGCAGAAACCTGCACAGCCCCCTGCCCGCACACAGACAACCTCCCACCCCTGCGCCCCGAAGGGAAGAACCGGCATAAAAGTCACGGCACACGGAGGAAGCCCACCCCCCTCCTCGTGAGCAAGGAATGGGACCAGTCCCAAGTCAGACAGGGACAACAAACCTCCAAGCCACCCCAACCGAGAGGGTACCACCCACAAGGGACATGGGCAAGACAAGGCCAGATGACCCTTAATCAGAGGATAGCAAGGGAAGGAAGGGATGGGAGGGAGGACAAGGATAGAAAGCAATCCCTCCCCAAACCTGGAGTAGCCAGAGCAGCAAGGCACCGGAACCCCATCCTCCAAAAGGAGGAATGAACCGCCCCCAGAGAGAGCCACCCGTCAAGAACAAGGAAGGCACTCACAGGAGACACAGCCCCCCACAGGGAGGTGTGCACCGAAAACCAACCCAAGGGTCCTCGCAGAATAGGGGAGGAAGGGCGGGCCGTGAAGGAATCTGCAGCTAGAATAGTCTCTACCAGATACATCGTTAACGAAGGTAAGTAAATCGTACATCTGATAGATACTACTAGCCGCAGATTCCTTCACATAGAATAGATACCCTAGCAATACCCCTGGGAAGGAGGGTCTGCGAAAGGACCCCACCAGCGAATGCAGAACAGAGGGCCCCCCCTGGGAAGGAGGGTCTGCGAAAGGACCCCACCAGCGAATGCAGAACAGAGGGCCCCCCCTGGGAAGGAGGGTCTGCGAAAGGACCCCACCAGCGAATGCAGAACAGAGGGCCCCACAGGGGACCAGATCTGTGAACCAGGTAGAACCTCGCCCCCTGCCAGGCCAAGGGAACCCCAACAAGCAGAGCCCCGCCGACCCCAAGGGGACATAGGAGGGAAAGAAGGCTGAAGAGGCTCATACACTCACAGCAGAGGAACCAAGGGCAAGGCCGGAGAGGCCGAAGCACCCCACTCCCCCCACAAGGTAACAGCTTCCGCCGAATGCCAAGACAGGAAGACGGAAGAAGACGGAGCAGCCTAGAGGGCCCAAGGAATCTAAGGAGAAGAAGGCGAGCCCATTCCAGATGGAGTGCAGCCTGCCAGCCAGAACAATGCCGGCAGTCAAGGCCAGAAGCAAGAAGAACATCTCGAGGCCCCAGGAAGGCCAAGTAGAAAACACCTGGCAAGGGAGAACACAGGGACATCCCAGACCGCAGAACAGGAGCAGGGAGATGAGGGGGAGGCCGGGCCACCACCACGAGTGGCCACGCACACAACCACAGGAAGCACAAGCAACCTACGTAAACACCATGGATAACAGGTACACGAAGGCTACCATAACCCCACATAGGGCACGTGAAGTCCCAAAATATGGGAACCCTCTTTGGAAGAACTTCCGCAGCAGAGGAAGAAACAAAAGAACCACGGGGGGGATGGGGGAGCACCCCCGCTACAGGCTTGACAGCAGCCCAAGCAAAGCAGAAAGCCCAATCTCAGGGCCAAGTCTGCGCAACAACTCCTGCAGAACTCACAACAAAAGGGCCATCCAGCAGCCAACAATGCCAAAGTCCCAAGGAAGAAGCAGAAGAAGCAGGAGGAGGAGGCAGCCCTGCCAAGAGCCTCTGGATGGCAGAGTCGGCCGGGGCATGAAACAGACTGCCATCAAATGGGAGATCAATGAGCCTCTCCCGAATATTTTCTGGGAAGACGCCATCCCGAAGCCAAGCATGGCGACGGAGAGCAACTGAGGCAGCCATGGCTCGGCCCAGCGCCTCAAGACGTCCAGAGCGGAGCGGAGAATAAACGCCGCAAGCTCCCGGCCATCCAATACATGGTGCCGCAAATACACCTAAGCAGACGCTGCAAACCCCAGAGACTCAGCAGAGTCCCACAAACAGGAGGAGGCCCTAGCCAGCACACACAAGGTATTAAGGGCCCGCATGGCCGCGCAGGTAGAGGCAAAAATGTTGCATCTCCAAGTGTCCAGCCAGCGGGCCTCCAAGCCCCCGTCAAGGCAGAAAGGAGCAAACCTTCAAAGGGAAGCAAGATTTCCCTCCCACCAGAGCCCTAGTGGAGGACCGCCAACAGATGGTCACCGGAAAGTGAGCCACCGGGTCACCCATGCATAGGATGCCCACAGCCGTGGACACCGCGTGAGCGAAGGCCACACCCGCATCCATAGGGCCCCGCAGTGGAGAAAGCAGCTACTCCGTGGGCGACGGCTGCAAACTAAGGCGGCCGTCCCCGAGGCCAAGCGGGGCGGGCAAGGGCCAGACCTGAAAGTCAGGAGGAGCCGAAGAATGAGGGACCGGCCGCTCTTCCGACGAACACCCCTGCCTCAGGAAGGGCGGGGAGCCGCCCTTCGACGCCGGTGAACAGGACACCACACGGCGACCAGTCTCCGGGGAGGACGATACCAATATGCAGCCTGCCTCCGGAGAAGGAGCGTCCGAAGACTACTCTGCGGTACGCCCCTTGCGGAGCCGTAAAGTCCGCTGCGTGAGGCAGGATACCGGTGCCATCCGGCATCACCGGACAAGGGACCTCCTAGTCATCGCCCACCAGAGATCGGAGCGGTGACCGGAGTAGAGCTGGAGGCAAACTGGCGCCGGACCGACCCCCACCGAGGTACCCACCGGCGTGAGGAAACGGAACGGGAAGCCCTCCGCCGGCTGCAGCCCAGAAGGAGGTGAAGGTTGCCCGGCAACCCCTGTGGTGGCGCCAGGGACGATACAACCCCGACTCGCCCTCCAACGAGGCAGCCGCCTGTGAGGAGGTACGAGAGGGGCCCGGAGAGGGACGAGGGGTCCGCCCTCAACCCGGAGCGGAACGAGAATAGTCCACCGAACCCTGTGGCTCCGCACAGTACAGTTGCTGCTGGCGCCGTAGCGCTGTCACCTCAGCCTTAGACAGGACCAAGGGACCAGGGGCTCGGGGATGCGACCCGAGCCCCGGCGACCTCCCGCGACACCACAGGGACCCCCGCGGGGGTTTGCAGTGAGGCAGAGACGCCGTGGCCTGAAGGAGGTGCCCCAGAGGAGGTGCCCCAGAGGAGCTGCACCCCAACAGCACCACATCCTCCAAGCCTGGATCCGACCCAGTCGGCGCAGGGCCCTGCGCAAGGCGAGGGATCCGCTGACACTCCAGGAGGGGAAGGAGGAGGAGATGCCAGAGAGGCCTGCAAAGCCGCCACGCAAGTCTCCATGTGGACTCTCGATGCCCCAACACAGGGAAACGGTGGATAGGACGACACGCCGGGCCGCATCACCCGCGGAGAGTCCACGCCCCCGGTAGGCCAGATACCAACCCCCGGGGACGAACTGCGACATTTACCCACCAGGGAGCGACGCTCACGTGACATCGGAGTAAGGAGAGGACGACGACCAAAGCTGGACCTGAAGCCGTCCGCCGAAGCAGACCGAGGGGAGGGCGTCGACCTGGAGAGACGCGCCGAGAGAAGATTAATTCGACGCTCCCGCCGCGACTTCGGCTTCAACTTTTGGCATTTGCCGCACAATCTAAGGTGCCGTGATCCTCCCCCAAACACCACATGCAAATGAGGGGAGGGTCCGTCGCCGACATAAGACACCCACAAAACGGGCAAGTTTTAAAGCCCGAAGGCATTCGCACACTGGTCCACCAAAAAGAATGGAAGAAAGAGGGCCTTAAACAGGCCCGCAGCAAGGAACGTGGAAAAGGAAAAAAACTGACGTGGGCGCGCCGGGCGGTCCTATGTGACCTCGCCGACATCACGTACGCAGACGACGCCTGGGCGGAGTCGCGTGGTGTCATCCCGCGCGCAGGGATGCTGTGGGAAAAAGTTTCCGGAGCCAGTGTCACGCCTGGGGAGAATTCTACGTAAAGGAATCTGCGGCTAGTAGTATATCAGATTAATTTTTATGGTTTTACATTAGTATGCCAATAAATCCAGTGAATGGAGACGGTCATTCACAAAACAGACTAAGTTGGCCTGAGTTTTACTGCATTTTGTCATCTTTTGATACGCTTAAATGAACTGTGTAACTAATGCACTTTGAATCAATTGATGTTAAAATGTTTACTATAATTTTATATCATTAGCCAAAGCACATTGTTATGGTTTTAAATTAACTAAAACAATAAAGAATCTTAGATACGTTATAAATGAATGGAGCCATGGTATACTGGTTGCAATATGGAAAGTTCAATCAATTCGCCATGGCCAAATCTATGGGGAAAAAAATGTAATAAATAGTAATGGAGCACTAAAAAATAAAAAAAAAAATAGAAAAAAAAAATGGAGAGGCCTGTGATAGCAAAGCAGGGACCAGAACATTAGCACATTGTACAAAAAGAAATCAGGAGGGCATTAACTGCCATGCTGTAGTGTGGGTAGAAGAAAATATTAGAGAAAATGTAAGTTACTGTGATTTTTTTCATTATTCAAGTTTTAGTGCAACATAAGAAAAAGGTGGCATCCACGTTTCTTTATCAATTTTTGGCACAAACTGACTTGTTTAAACAAAGCTTTTCACGTCCTTACATTGAAAACAATTTGTAGACGTAGTACACTGGGTCCTCTTGACCTACAATGACCTATCATCCCCTGTAGGTGGTAGTTTTCTGGCTCCTGCTGACAGGATCCTCGAGCAAAGCTCTGACTTTAAAGGTTTTTCTCCTCAGTTTTTTTTTTTTTAGAAACCTTTTCAAAGTGTTTTACTTGACGTTCTTTAGGGTGAAGAGTATTTCCTAATATTTTCCATACAGAAAATGTATTAGTTTGCAAAATACCATTTTTTTTTTTTTTAGAAATGCCCAGACTGACAGGAAAATGGGACAAACAGAACAGCAGATCTGTATCCTCAGTTCTAAAACATGTCGCCACTGTAGGACCCTGGATGGAGGAGAGGAGAGGAAAGAAAGGGCCTGCATGGTCAGGTGGCGCACCAATGAAGACCAGATTTCCTGCTCAGAATGACATCTATGGGGTGAAGAGAGGCTTCTCCCTCTACCAGAACCCTTATCTCACCCTCTGACCACTACCACAAGGGGAGGTGCAAAAGGAGAAAATCTGGTAAGAAATGATGCCCCCTTTGGACATCGATAACATCCACGCTGACAAGAGATGTAATGTAGGCTGTTTGCTCACCTTTGCAGGTTGGTTCAACTTTGAGGAAGAGGGAGCCATCGACTTCCAGAGCGAATTTGAAGTTGAGACATGGTTGTACGTCAAGACATGTCCCTCTTTCCAGGAAGACAGCATAAAGTACTCCAGGACCTATTCTCCTTTAAGACCACGTTCTCCAGTCCAGTCATCATCCTGAACTCCGTCGCCTCAGCGACTGGTGGATTCTTCGCCTCCTACGTTAACTCTAGCGGCAATGATAGCACTACTTCCGGGCCAACACAGTCTCTGGACCAGTAGTACCTCCACCTATTCGTGCAACATCTTCGTCATGTCATACCAGACCTTGCTCCAACAAGTCTACATTGAGATCAAGGTGAAGATCACATAGTCACTCAAGATCTCCAAGATGATCACGTACCAGATGAAGACTGGATTCTCCATTTGGATCTAGATCTTCAAGGTCTTATCACATGCCTGTCTTTTGGTGCGAGTTCCCCTACACTTAGACTCCCCACCACAACGGATCTCTCACCTGTCGGCAATTTCAATACTTCCCAGAAAGTTCTTATTAGAGGAGCTATTATATTAAATATTGACTTGCCGACTACCAGTCTCAATGTTGGTCATATTTGAGACGACGCACCAACGGTTCAGCTCTGCCGGTCCCACAGGACAAACAGACACTCTGTTAACTGCTGTTCTGCACCCTCCATGCTAACTGCGCCATTTCCCCATACTTTAGCCTTAAGTAAGTTACTGTGCATAGTAATAGCCTACGGTCTATGCCACACATACTTTTGCTCTCACTGTCTGTGGTCCTTATATACACTAACCCTATTTCCCCAATTTCTGCCCATGATCACATTTTCTATTGTGACAGATAGTGGGGTGTCGAATGTTGCATGCATGCGATAAACATGCTGTGCTGCCTGAAAAGGAAGCAAACTATTACTAGTCCACATGTGATAGTCTGAAACCTTCACGTTCTGTCGACACATACAATTTGGCCATATTCAAGTCTAGATTTCCAGCCATGCCACAGACAGAACTCCCATATTATTGTGATTATATAATTATCATTTTGTAAATGTTTCTACTACTTTTGGATATCAATAAATACTGTGTACTATTATTTTGAATATGTCAAACATTTCTGTAGTGTGCAACGATGCAAAATGGAAACAAAGCATTCAAAGCACAGACCCAGGTGCTGGAAAAACAAGTCTGAGCTGGAGGAGTCAGTATCCTGGTGCATTGTGGATTTTAGGGATGGTCCCATAGATCACCTGGAAACCGAAACTTCTTAGAAAATAAAACAACTTGTAACATTCAAGGCCCAACACTGGGTGGCCGGTGATCTACAGCTACAAGGGTTTCAAACAATAACTTATCCCTTCAATATAATAAACACAAACCACACCATTTACCTTTGAGTTTGGGAACTTGCAGTCACACCATCGTCCATCGATCATGTGGCGCTGTGACATCACTTTCACCTGAGTTTCATATTCTGAAAACCGCACAAACCCAAATCCTTTTGATTGGCCTGTTTTTGCATCGTTTTTCACCTAAAGGGGATTTAGAGCGTAAAACGTTGAGAATAAAGTGTCTTTCTTCACCTTAAGTGGGGGGAGGGGGACTACAGATTTAAAAATGAAGTATACAGAATGTTCTAAATAATTTTTTTTTAAAAACACAAACTAAACAAAAGGCAGTTATAACTCTATAAATAGTCCCAGTATAAACATTTGTTTTTCCTAATGATAGGATTTCCCCAAGCCATTTAGCTATAAATGAGTAGCAACGAGCGAAGAGATCTAAATAGTACATGTGCAATGAAAGAAAGAAAGAGAAAATAACAGGCCCACTAGTCTGACACCAGCTTGTTATACACCAAGTAGAGGCACAAGAGTGGTTCAAACACTTAAGATGTTGCACTACCCCTCACAAAACATTATGGCAGATGTAGTCAAGTCAAAATAAGCTTGATCCGATTTTTAATTTAAAAATCATTAGAGAATGTACAGCATAACAATAAGATCGTACATTAAAAAACATACATCAATACTGAAAAATTAGGACTTGGCGGAAAATATTTTTTTTCCTATTTTTAGACTTGCAGAGTCTTTCTACGCTTGATAACAGCCAATAAAACCATGACATGTTACAAATATAGACAGTAGGAAAGGACTGTAAAAACAAGTAAAAAATGTACTAAACAGCTGGGGTTCCTTCTAAAGGGCAGAGGAGCGTCACCCTGTCTGTAGAAAACCGAACTCCGCCCTTTAGATCATTATTACTATTTTATAATTACAGGCAGTCAGGCATGCGCATGCTGTCAAAGTTTGAGGGCAGGGCCCATGGCAATAGCTGGATGGGGTGATTTTTTGAAGCTGGCTGCTAGTGCGCATGTCGATTTGGCTGGCCGTCTTGCGATGGCCAGCCTGTCAAGCGCTCTTCACACCACACAACGCACAGCGGTGGTAACCTGCCAGGGATTGCAAGCACCCAAACTCAAAAGGAGCCCTGGGTTAGCCTGCTCAAACCACTACTGGGGCTTCTCTCATGCAGAGAGCAGCTCCAGGATTGGTTACATTCACAACGGTCATAAAAAGTGTGGTGGTGAAAAAACAAAGGGGGCCTTACAGGGTCCCTTGTGCCTCGGGGTGCATGCAGGATGGGGGGAGGGGTGGGGGGGGGTGGGGACACCTGTTATGTCCCCCTGTGCGCATGCACCCAAATACCTGCAACACATGGACTGCAGCAGTCCATGCCGTGTGGGTGCTGCTTCCGACGTTCCCATTGCAGTGCCTAATTCATAGGCACTGCCAAAGTACCCCCCGCCATAGAGGAGAAAACTCAAAATATGGCAGGTGGTACAAACACGGGGTTGTCAGTGCGGGAATAGGGCGGTCCTGCACTTGTACCGCCAAACAAATAAGGCCCTAAGCTCCCTTCTACTAATATGTTCAAGGGTTTAAGGCTGATCAAAAAAAAAATTCAGGATGCCCCAGATCACCCATTACATTTTTTATGTATTTCAACCACTGTATTTGAAGGGCAGAAAGGGATTTGAGACAGCCTAGTCGGTTAATTTTACCCACATTACAATGGTTTGAGTAGGCCTATGCTTTTTTTAAAATTTCAAAGATGCTAGTAATTG
Source organism: Triturus cristatus (assembly GCF_964204655.1). Lineage (NCBI taxonomy): Eukaryota > Metazoa > Chordata > Amphibia > Caudata > Salamandridae > Triturus > Triturus cristatus. Next base: position 933,288,207 of record NC_140580.1, on the reverse strand, counting down.
GTTTCGATAGATACACCCAAAATCAATAGATACTCTTCAAGGAATACTTTCTCTGATGAGCTTCAAAAGCCATGAACACATGTGGGAACAATTCCAGAGTGAGCCATACTAACTGAACCGCACGTGCTGTACTGCATCGCACAAGGGCTATTGCCACATGTTCATGGTGCATCTCACACCTGAGAAACACTAAAAGAATCCTTTTGAGAAGGAGCGAGTCAATTGTCTGATCCATTGGGGCTGCACCTATGCATTACTTCATACATTACAATCTTAGCTACTTGGCTTGTAGCCAACTCTAAAAGGAAGAAAAACTCTGCTCTGACGATTGCCAAGCTTGAGAGCACTCCAATGCAGTAATAGTCTGTCTTTGAGTGGCAAGGACCATGTAACTGTTGTGGAAGATTTCCTCCAGTGGTTGAGCATGTACTTGACTGCTTAAATAACTGAAATGTAATTGAAATTAAGTTATTGAGCTGCATCTACCATAGTGGATTGTGGGAAGATGCAGCAACATGTATAGCACGCGCTGCTGACCTGTGAAACTTAATGTGTAATTTGCACTGACCTGCACCATGACTACTTCACCAAAGGTACTGAAGTAGTCTTTCAGGTCCTGTTCGGATGTTTTCCAAGGAAGGCCCAGAACAATCAAGTCTGATGTTTTCACTGCACGTTTCACTTTAACAGCAGATGATGCATCATTTTCATCCATTTTCCTTTTGTTGTCTGTAATAAACAATTGAACTTGATCATTTGTTCCCACTAAAAACAGCGAATGGTAACAGTAGCAAACACAAGTGCCCTAAACTATGCTAGATTGGTGCTTTCAACCATAAAGAACAAGAGGAAACATACCTTTAGGATAAGTTACTTGATAAACCAGGTTTCCCCAACCATTTTCTGGGGCATGCAGTATTCCTTCCACCAACCGCACACCCCTCATACACTGATTGACTGGATTTCGGTATCGGAGGCCACATGCTCCAGGAAACTGGGCAGCAACAGTAGAGAGCAAGATTGTCCCATCGTCCTCAGAGGGGATCTCCATGGGTTCATCGTTCTCATCTTCTGTGATGCGGATATATTCCATTTCCATTGTTGCCTAAATGAGAAAGTCTGGAATTTACACCACTACATTCAAGACAAAGTTCAAAGATAGTTTTCTCATAGTGCATAATAAAAGTGTAATCACCCACTCACAAGTTAAAGCACAGTTCACTATGCCTTTTTTTATTACTTTTTCTAATACTGTCTTTATCTGTATTTGAAATAACATACAAAAGATAACAAAATAGTCAGCAGGCGCATCTCTCATGTCTCCCGTGTATGCCGAGTAGATAGCGAATACAATAAGTGGGAATATGGAATATATACAACATGACGTTTCGCTATTTCTAGATCTCTCGTACTGTTCTCCCTTCAATTACTTTTTTTAAAGGAGACTACAAACACCCCAACAACTTTGAAGGAGCTTCAAGAAAAGGTAATGGAGATGAATTAGAGAAGGGAAAAAAAACATTAAGATAGCAAGAAAATACTATTACATGCAACTAAAGTTCTCTTAATCTTCATTACAAGGCTCTAAGTGGCGAGCTATCCAGAAAATGAGATGCATTTTCCTAAAAACGATACTCTATAAGCGCGCTCTACAAACTTTGCACATCAAGAAGGCCTAATTACTTGTTGCACGTATTCACCTTTATGTGTTCAGTTCACAAAGTGTTCAGAGTATAATTTATAGTCTTTATTATTGACTATTATTATTTTACAGTGCAATGTCCATGCTATTCCTGATAGCGTGATAATCTCAACATGGATCCATCTTAGTTCACCTCCAGTGGTCAGCCTGAACCCTGACTCAATAACGACAGGCCACATTGCTCAGTTTTTAATGTGCTGTTAGGTTTTGCTTACCAAAAAGACACCAATGTTTGCCTCGAATGGCCCAATAGTGTGGACTTTCTGAAGTATCATTTTCAACAGCGAACTGGTGCTGTTTCAGTACAGAGTACTCCTATCAGATAGCCCTCAATATTTAATTCATTTTAGTAAATAGGATATTAATACAAAAAGTATAGAGCAAAATTATTTTGTATTTTAGGCTTTTACGAACTTTAAAAAAACAGTCATGTTAATTTAAGACAAACCTAATGCAAATCTTGTTCATATTTTTATAATGCATTGGTTATTTAAAAAAATTTATACATCAAAAAATTAAAATATCAGTTTTAAAAATATGCATGTACTTTTATTCAATACATAAAAATAAAGTGGTTTTCTTTATGGTCCAAAGACTTGCTCCCAATGTCAACCTGCGGGTCCAGTGCCACTTGCTGGTGAGCAGGAAACAGTTCTAAGGCTGGTCGATTAGAGGTTTACATGCCTGAGATGAGGTTTGCAAGTCAAAGACAGCCTTCCCATTCCAAATGTCAGCGTGCACCCTACCCATCTCCTTTATTCATTAAAGGGACCCAATCTGTGCATGGTTTGACTGATAGATGTGGACATGGGGTGAACGTATCGCTCAGCCTGTGGATAAAACAGCCATTGTTGAAAATGTAAAAAAAAGCGTTTTCATATACAGAAAGTTCGAACTGTAAATCAATAACAATAATAAATGCAGTGTCTATATATGAAAAAAATGCAATAAAAACCTATGCCTACAGAACCCCTAATGAATGGGAGAACGCACAATTCGAAAAGTACATTATAGAGAAAAGTCAGTGCACTCATTGACAGGTCACATCAGCGAAATTGGATTCTAACTACTTATTTAACCACCAAAACTATGTAAAGGGTAAGACAATAAATAACATATACGGCAGTGTCATATTGGATTAAAACCTCAGAGGGTATATAGATACAAACAAACACAAAGTAACTACATGCTTCCGATGACCATAATGACCAAGGAAGGACAGTTCCTTTAAAAACCAGACAGAAATTAAAAGACATGGCACGATTCACTATGAAAGTAATTCTAAGTTACCCTTGCTTGCTTTTTGTTGATGGCCAGATTGATTGTGAGGTGAATAGAATTTAGAAAATGGAAAAATGCAATAGGTAATACAGCACTACAAAGAATTAAAACATGTTTAATAAGTGGCTTCGGCTGTTCTTGTGCAAGTGCCCTCCTGTACCTCCAGGGGGCGCTTTATGGGCCTCCTGGGCGAGGTGGCATCATTGGCATGGTCATGAGATGGGAGGGCAAGCAGGGCTGGGTGCTACTACAAACCAAACACTGTTAGCTGATGTCATTTAGTTGGGGAAAAAGAGTGATGTCATCTGCGCCAAAGGAACGACAGACCCACGTCATGGGAGCCCTGCTGCGTCATCCTTTGAAGCCCGGAGATCTGGTGCAAAGATCTGCGTGCGGCTGATGGGCACGTGCTCCAGGTCTCCGTGAGGCGCCTAGAGGTCAGTTTCTGAGGTGGCGCCTTGCAGTACTGGAAGTTCAACAGCATCAATGATTTTAAATGAGAGAGAGGCAGGCATGGTAATCCGGTGTGATAATCCACAAGTCGTATATATCTGTGCACAGTTTGTGGTGGTTGGGTGCCAGTGCTGGCAGAGCCTACCAGCCGTCCTTTCTTCCGAGGACAAAAAATGAAAGACATGGCATTGGGCAATCGAATACATGTTACCAGTAGCGCTATGACCCTACTTCACCACGGCATAGCGCTTTGAAAAACAAGTTGTCATTATTATTCTAATTGCTGTCGCGTGATGCTGGGCTGCGGTTCTAAACGTCGTCAAACTGCGCAGGGTTTTTTCTCTGCCTTTAATCGAAAGCCCTACTTTTGACCCCCAGGTTTCAGGAGTCTGTATTCGGCGCCCCCGAGCCAACTGGCTGCAGGTTGAGGCCACTGGCATCTGAGGTGCTGCCCGAGGAGCTGTCACTCCTCATTTTATCATCCGCGACTTGTGGGAAGACCGGGCTCCTGTAGGGGGCATTTGGCACACCCAAGACGCTCAGGACTGAAAGCGCTTGGGACTGGGTCAAGAACAACTAAACATACGCAAGAAATGGCCCGGCTGGGTTCCCCATCAGTCGGCAAGATGCAACAGACGAAACAGAGGAAGACACCACTCCGATAAACCATCTCCCAAAAATGTGAAACAACGCCGACCCTCCCTTGGGGGTGCCTCAGAAGATGGTTTCACCACTGTGCCATAAACTTCTATGTTTGCACCCAAACGCACACCTGATTCACACCTTTGATGCTTGCATTTGTGATGTCTTGGACTGTGCTGTGGCTGAAGGCACGGCAGTCTGTGTGCTCGATTTACTATACCTTAGGTCTACTCATGGCACAAGTTCTAAAAAAATTAATCACATCTGTCCTCACCCAAAAAAATATCTAGCGGATTGGGCTAAAGAAGTTAAAAATAACCAGCTTCTCTTTAAACAAGCTGTCGCCATTGCACAAAGGCGGCCGCGTGTTTATTTTTGCATCCCGCTTTCACTTTACAATAGCTGCCGCCCCATACAGCACTCAGCAGGGTAGGCGGCGGCAGCTATTGTTAAAGTGAAAGCGGGAAGCAAAAATAAACACGTGGCCGCCTTTGCCAAAGGCGACTGACAAACATAGTGCCTACCGACTAATGAAGGAGCCGGTGTAACACCGCAGGTAAAAGATCCAGTCCTGATGGGCGGGCACAAAAGGAGACAGGTCAGTAACAAGGTGGGACTAAGAAGCCTCATTATCAATGGGAAGCCAGCTTTTACCATGGACTAGGACGCCAGTCAATGAAAAATATGGGCGGGGCTTCCACTCAGCTTCTAAAAGCTACCCTACAATATGCCTCACAGAGCGAGCAGCGCATGCCCGCTGCAACATTAGGCGAGACCTAATGACATCTGATTCAGCTTAGAAAGCCCCACACCGACCCAGCGATGTGATTGGAGAGGTCTATCTTGTAGTCTCACCTGCACTAAATTTATAGCAAATGATCCCGCTCACACTTGCTTGGCCCACCAAAGGACCTTGAAGGCCTAGGACAAAGCTATCATTTATGTAGGTTGGAGGAGTTAACCCTCCCTGATGACCCTGCTCTGGCTAGGGGGCACACTAGAAGAGCTTGAAGTGCTGCCTGGGAAATCCTTATGGGGCCAGATAAGGACTTCGACACTTGGAGACCTGTGGGGGAATGGCAGGGGTTAACTCTTTTCGGGAATTATAGGCAGAGTGTGATCTGAAGACACATAAATCTTTGCTACACTCACATACACCATGTCCTACAAACAGAGGTAATACCGTGGGATAAAACAGAGTATGGCAACCCCCGTGAAAACATGCAACTCCGGGATGAACTGCTCTACAAAGTTATTTCACCAACATATCGCATCCTCCAAAACAGGCCAGATAACCTTGGCTCGCTAAGTAGTGAGAAACCAACCTGGGTTCCAGGGAGGACATTTGCTGGGAACCAGCACTGACACCCATGGGAGGTGGCAATTAAAGCCAGCCTGAGACGCATACAGCTCAAGATCCTTCATAGGGTGTATTATACTAGACCACAAATATACACAGTGGATAGGGCACGAACCCCTAACTGCAATGTGGTGAGGACATTGGCACCGGTGTCCACGTTATTTGGTAGTGTCCACACATACAAGCATACCGAGTGGCGGTAGTGGGTGAGCTCGTACAGGTTCTGGATGCAGACGTTCCCGCCACACCACTTTCCTTACTACTGGGAATACCAGGAGACATAGATCTCCCAATAAGGCAGCATCTACTCTGCGCTGTAGGCTTCTGCATAGCAAAAAGGGATATAGCTAGCAAATGGGGAAGCCCTAGCCCGCCACAAAAAACAAGTGGAAGATCAGCATGACGTGCTGCATGGAGGCAGAAAGGGTGGTATATGAGCTATGGGGTTGTCCAAGGAAATTCATTAAGTGGGGACTGCGGCAGGCTGATCACCATCTGTACTGGGAGGCCACGGCCTCTGGGACTACTCCAAAACAGGATGGACTGAGTCAGGGACAGGATGGGGGTCACGCTCCGCCACCGTGGGAGAGCATGAGGAACTTATCCGAGCTCCAGACCCTACCATCTCTCCTGCAATAGTAACGCTGTGATGACCACTATACAAGACTACTTAGAAAATCTAGTAAACCCGATTGTTGTGGTAGGTTTTGCTTTGTTGCTTTTATGTAAAACAAAAATTAATTTAAAAAAGAATTAGAGAAACAAATATTGGAAACTTTAGTTCTAGGTGCAGGTTTTATGGCAGCCTCTGGAGAGTGTTGCTCTCCAGATTAAGCAGGCGACAAACAGGGTTTTAAACAGTTAGGTATCTTGGTACAGTTCTAGCACTGCACGGAGGTATAGTGCGCACACCTGCAACCCCATCAATGCCAAACAGTCTTTTTTTGGTAGGAGTCCCTTGGAAGAAGACCCGATGCTGGTCTGTCCACTGGAATTTACTAGTACAAGACGGCAGAATTTAACAAGCATTTGCAATGCAATAGGTCGCGCATTTACGTGAGTTTAAGGTATTGGCATTATAAATGACAATGCCTTTTATTTATGTTTTGGTTTTTGAAATATAAATAAAAACGCATTGTCATTTACAATGCCAATACCTTAAACTCGCGTAAATGCGAGACCTATTGCATTGCAAATGCTTGTTTTTCATTGCTTTGAGCAAGGAGCTGTTTGTTTTGACACACCACGTTAAATGATTGTGATGTTTACCCAGAGGTCGAAGTGCAGTAAAAACAAGAAGGGCTGGGCGAGAAGGGAGGTGAGGGCGGGGGGGGGGGGGGGGGGGGGGGGGAGAGGGATGCGAAGAGCCTGAATACAAGTGACGAAAAAAAGAGGAGGAGGAGGGAGATGCGAGCAGAGCATCAAAGGGCTGGGTGAGAAGGGAGGGGGGGAATGCAAGGAGCAACTGTGCACGCCATCGTGCACGCAAGCTCTAGGCCAGCAAAACCATGTGGGTAGCAGTTTTGAAAACCCACTTAGAAAATTGCGCCGTCTCAGCGAGACCTAAAAAGTGTAATCTCCATACCCTGGCCCCAGGCCCGCCAAACAATTTGATCCAGCCATCACTGCTGATTGTGATATGTACTCAGTCTTGAATATCGGTGCTCTGGCGAAAAAAATCGGGACTTCAGTGTGCAGCTGGTACATGGCCGTTAAAGCATGCCTAAACCCTATGGGGGGGGGGGGGGAGACAATCTATGGTGGAGTCTGAGTCCTGGTGCCTTGTGGGATTCGGGGGAGTGATCACAAGTCATCTCAGAATCAGACCTAATTTGTCCCAAGCCCAACACTACATTTATGTATGCGTATAGTATTTTCTAACCTAACCTAGATAATCAAAGGAGGAAGGATCACTAGTTACTGGCACCAGGGTTCAAGTGGTTGTCTCCGATATAGGTAAAAAACCCTCAATCACGTCAAGATATGTAGGGGCGGTATATCTTGGTTCTCCGCCTTTAGATACGTGATAGCATCATCATTGGGTTGATTCCATGCATCCTCCACCCGGAGGGAACCACTGAATTCTCCAGCAGTGATCAGGGAAAAAAATGATAAAATAAAAAAGTGAGGAGTGCTCAAGTGAGTGATAAAAAGGAGTTGTTCCTCATGCTACCTATAAAAAGTCTTTATTCTGATAGGTGCTGGGGAAACGTTAAAAAAGGTCAAGTTGCAGGTTGGATGTATAATGGACCCTCTGCGACTTTAAACGTGGTGATTGGTCGACATGTTTCAGCTCATGTAAAGCCCAAAGGTCAGGGAGCTTTCTTCAGGACCACAGGTGAATAATGTGAATTGACTCTAGTTTCCTGTAAGTCAGCACAAGTTGTAGCGGACCTTTGCGTATGAACGCTGCCTGTATCCTCGTACGGAGCTCGTACATTGAAACTTTCAGGTACTAGTCCTGATGAAGTCCATCTGAATCAACCTTGGAACTTCTACTTGTAATTTCAATTCACATTATTCACCTGTGGTCCTGAAGAAAGCTCCCTGACCTTTGGGCTTTACATGAGCTGAAACATGTCGACCAATCACCACGTTTAAAGTCGCAGAGGGTCCATTATACATCCAACCTGCAACTTGACCTTTTTTAACGTTTCCCCAGCACCTATCAGAATAAAGACTTTTTATAGGTAGCATGAGGAACAACTCCTTTTTATCACTCACTTGAGCACTCCTCACTTTTTTATTTTATCATTTTTTTCCCTGATCACTGCTGGAGAATACAGTGGTTCCCTCCGGGTGGAGGATGCATGGAATCAACCCAATGATGATGCTATCACGTATCTAAAGGCGGAGAACCAAGATATACCGCCCCTACATATCTTGACGTGATTGAGGGTTTTTTACCTATATCGGAGACAACCACTTGAACCCTGGTGCCAGTAACTAGTGATCCTTCCTCCTTTGATTATCTATGACTAGCCGGAAGCCGGTTGGATCTCAGCTTCTTTTTCCCTACTCTGATAGTATCGTAAAGCCTAACCTAGCCAAAAGGCAGCAGAGTGCTGTCAATGGTCAACGAGTATAGGGAGATCGAGCTGGGTTTAGGATGGTTAATCCATTGTAATGTAGTGGTTGTAAAGAGGGAAGACATCGACTCTCTCCTAAACTGCAGTAGAGTAGGAGCGGTCCTGATGAATACAAGTATGTCGTTCACGATCCTGGGTGCAAGGCAAGCCAATGGAGCTCCATTAGGATGGGGAACGATATATTTCTTCAGGCGCTGTTGCTACAGCATGTGGGATGCTTAAGGGATCCCAGCATGGCATCTCAAGAGGCCAGGGCGCAAGACATTACAACCATCCAGATAGGGCAGTACGTAGCCTTGCACCTCAGTTTTGAAGTTATTTTCTGGAAAAAATAGTTTGACTGTTTTTTAGAAGATAAAGCTGATGCCAGGATGTCTGATTTTTGGAAATATCGTCCTTGAAGGTGAGGTTGTGTCCAGAACAAATCAAAGTAACATGGGACTTTAGGCAAAGCAAAGGTAACTGTAAAAGTCGACTTTCTAAAATATTACTTATGAATCTTGATTTCAACCAGTGAAATGGACATGGAATAACTATTTCATATAGTCAAAGAAATTACTTTGTAGCCATTTTCTAGGTGGATAAAACATTTATTAAACGTCATTTTGTATCCCAAGGTTTTCCTATGGAACAGTCAACCCTGCTACATTGAAACTAGCCTTTGGGGCATGTTTAACACTTACTTTTATATGGCCTACTTGGAAATACCATGAACCCTGCCTTATAAGCAACAAACGCTGATCTAGAGGAGACTTATAAATATTTAACAGGGCGGTTCAGGTACTGTCAAAAAAGGAACATTTGGACAGGCTGAAATTGCAGTTAAAACCTGCATAGCCAGGCGACTGGTGGCAGACCTGCAGTCATATTTACATTATCACTGTAGTAGATGGCACGATGGGTGCTGCAGTCTAATTGTGACATTAAACTTACAGGCCCGACTACATCTTGGTACAGTTCTCCTTAACTTGCACCAACTACGTGTATTTAGTCGACTTTAAACTGCACTGGAACGATCCGAAAGACGCCACAGTCTGTAACCTAATGAACCTACTTTGCAGTTTGAAATCAACATCCTCCAGCAACTCTGCAACAAACAGCCCCACAATGAATATCTACTCTATATGCAATAATTGCCAGAAATTAGCATGTCTCCTTCAGATCCATCACACCCATTAACTGGTCGCCCACCATTTAACACTGTTCACTCTCAGGGCTTATTCCAGATTCGACCTAGCCCCAACCAACAAAAACACGCACTGGGCAAGGAACCTCAAACAAATCCCACAAACTGAGCTGGAACCCAGGATCAGCACCCAATTACATTTCCAACCTCTCCCTAACACCGTAGATTAGCTCACCACCCATTATAGCACAGCAACGACAGATGTTTTTGACCAAGTGGCCCTGCTCAAACTCAAGAGATCTAGGAAAAACCAATCCAGATCCTGGTTCAACTCCGAACTTAACAATGAGAGGAGAAAAAGACTGGCAGAACAGAACCTCTCACCGGCAAACCTTCCACTCCTCAGATCCGAACGGTTACCCTATTAAAAATAAATAAATAATAAAAAAACACCTCTACAGAGAAAAAGCCACTTTCGTTCGCAACAAACTTGCCTGTGCGAAGAACAGTTCGAAGGAGCTGTTCAACCTAATACAACAAGTTACCCTTACCTCCCGACATGAAACAATAGCCACCGCGGGATACTGTGATGGAATATATCTTACTTCTTCTCAAAGTTGCAAAAATGAAACTCAACTGTCCATGACAACTCCCAACTTCCCAGAACGCCTGCCCCATTGACACCACCACCACCACCACAATAAATCCACCCCAAGATTCAAATAATAAACCGAGTGCCCCCCAAAAAACTAAAGCAAATAATGATCGCTGTCAACTGAAAAACAATGCTAAATGGCCAGACTTCAAATTGATGACAGAAGTAGTAATCTTCAGAATAGTCGCGGAACTGAAGCCCACATCCCATTCCACTGACCCCCACCCCATCCACCCTTATACAGAAGCGCAACCATATCATCTCTCCGTTTTAGACCTAAATCACGTCCTACTTGCAACATCGTTCTCAACAAATAACAAGCATTTGCAATGCAATTGGTCTCGCATTTATAAGAGTTTGAGCTATTGGCATTGTAAAATTACAATGCCTTTTATTTAGGTATTGGTTTTAAAACAAATAAAAGGCATTGTCATTTACAATGTCAGTAGCATAAACTCGCATAAAAGCAGTGTGTGGAGTGCAGCAGTGTGCGGCGTGCAGCAGTGTGCGGCGTGCAGCAGTGAGTAATGCAGCAGTGTGCGGCGTGCAGCAGTGCGCGGCGTGGTTTGTAAACAAGAAAAGCGGACATCAAAGGAAGGGTGGGAGGGAACGAGCATATGGGGTGTGAGTTATAACTAAAGTTAATTGTTGTAAGAGGGGATGCAGGAAGTGAGGCCCAGCGCGCGCTGGCGAAAGCAGTCGGCTGCTTTCAAGTCCGATGCCAGCTTCGCGCTTGAATGCCTCACATGCACTGGCCATAAACCGCATTCCTAAGGTCTTGTGCCCCTTACTAAATCTCTCTGAATGCGTGACGCGGCGCACACGCAGGAAGTAGCTGGTGGCAAATGGAATGCACGTGGTTGTGCGCGTAACCGCCACCCGATCCGCCTGGGAAGCCTTTTCTGAAGCCCCTACATCAGTCTCGCTGAGCGATCGCTTACGTGATAGCCTACACGATAGCCAGGCGAGACCTAAAAATCAACAGTTGTCTCCCAAAGCCGGCCCCAGTTCCACAAGGTGCAACTGAAGGCTCTATCCCCTCTTCAGCCCTATTTAAATCCTTCATTGAACCGCTCATGGTTATTCTGAACCAAGCATGGGGTCAAAGATCCCCTATATGCGGCTGACACACAACTCTACTACAAAATAACATCACCCAGAGACACGAGTCATCTAAATACCACATGAACTATGATACAGGTCTGATTAAACACCAATTACCTAAAGCTGAAAGCCCAACAAGACTGACCTACTACTCCTCTCCAAATAATAAACCTTTACAAGACTGGATCAAGAATATGGATGCACTAAACGGTCCTCTTACTTTCTAATTCTGTAAAGTCCTTGGGTATCACCCTGGACAAAAACATGTCAATGAAGGAACACATTAACAACTCAGCCAGAGGAGAACTCTACACACAAAAACGTCTAAAGAAAACCCAACCGTTTATTCCCCCTGATGACTAGAAGACGTTACTTGTCCACTCGAAACTCTACTATTGCAAATCGCCATCATCATTGGAACTCCAAAAAGTCACCTTGCATCCCTAATTGGAACCATAAATGCGGCTGCCAAACTACTCCCAGGAATCAGTTTAATCACATCTCAACTGCCCTCAAGAGTCAATTGGCTTCCCACTGAAAGAAGATGCATCTTCAAGACAGCTTGAATCACTCACAAAGACCTTCATACTAAGAGCCCCAAGCACCTAGATGCGAAACTGTCGAGACCAAGAAAAGGCCGGGCACTGAAATGCTCCAACTCACTTCTACTCATACCTCCAAAGATGAAGAAGGAATCATCCATGGCTTACTCTCTCAGGAAATGCTCCTCATATCTGCAACTCACTACTTAAAGATGTCCGCTGCAATCCCTCTTTTTCCTGCTTAAAGCGAGTCCTAAAAATCGCTACTGGTTAACAACTACTTCAACACATTCACAACCGGAGTTAATGCACTTCAACGATCGGACCCTCTTCATCAGGATGCCTCGTTGCATTCAACTGACTCAATCTCTTATCTGTCACTAACGCAGTTACCTTAATGCTACATTGTTGTATACTTTTGTGACTTGACTTCCTCAATGATGTATTGTTCTTTACTCTTTTGTGGACTGTGTTACCCACACGACTCCTTGCAAGTAGTTAGAGTAAGCTTATTCACATAACATGCAAAGCGCTCCAATACCTTCGGGTCTTACTAGCGCTATATAAAATTCCAAAATAAATAAATATACTATGGGCTTATTGGTAAGTTAAATATACCAATCAGAAGTAGACCAATTTTATCATGCTGAAAGGAAGAGCACAAGCATTTCACCACTGGTTAGAATGGTAAAGTGCACATAGTTCTTTAGTCATCAGAAATAAGGTTCAACAAAAAAACTGGAGAAAAAAAAAAAAATTGACGCATTCCTACAAAAAGGACAAATTTACAACAATAAAAAGACAGCTTTGCGGAAATCTAGCATGTCAGCGAGATCAGGGAGAGACAGAGCTTTGAAGTCGGACCATTGTGGAATTCGACAGGACGGGGTGGGTGTAAGCAGTGAAGCAGGCTTGATGTTGACATGCGGTTCAGTATTATTTTTTTTTACATTAGAGGTTGATGGCACTGCACTTTTCTGCAGAGCAAGGAACAGGTGGGTCCGGCGTGGGAAGAAGGGGGTGTTGATGTAATGCTGGATTGTCTTGAACAAAGCCTGCTTCTGCTGGTGGCTTCTGCAGATTCATCCTGGACTTCTCTAGACAGACCCACATCACCCCTCACCTCAGAAACCGCCACTGGCTACTCATCCAGAAGAAATGCCTGTTCAAGATCTTCACACACGCATACAAGGCCCTACACAACCAAGGACCATCCTACATCAACCACTGACTGTACTTCCACCTACTCGCAAGACACCTGTGATCAGCCTCTCACCCTCGCACACCCCCGCATCCTTTGCAGCTGCAGCGGGGGCCGCTCCTTTTGCCACACTGCTGCCAAGACCTGGAATGCTCTGCCCCTCCACCTCCGTACAGCACTCTCTCTGGCAGACTTCAGAAAGAAGCTGAAGACCTGGCTTTTCAACTGAGACAACACCATAGGGGTGGCAGTGCTGAGCTATACAAATGCGAACTGACTGGCTTATTTGGCTGATGGGATGAGCTTTTTACATGTTGAACGGAAGGACGTCTGTTTCTAGCCGTCCACAGGAGTTCTAATTATCCTCCATTTTCTTTCCTGTCTGCATATGAATTCTTTATGGGCTTTGGATTTCCACGGTGCTGAAAGCTTGGACTTGCACTTGCGTGTTGTAATTAGGACGGGGATGTTCACGCAGCTTAGCCAAAAACTGCTTACGTGGTTTATCAGGGTGTTGGAGTAGGACACTGAGTTGATCTGGTGACAGATGAGTTCAAGCATTAGTGTGCCCAAGGAAAAGTTCTTTAAGAGACATGAAAGTTTGGTCTTCTCTTCTTTTGACCCGAGTTTGTCGGTAGGATGCCAGACATGGATGGCAAGTGATCTGTACAGTCATAGGATGTTTGTGGTCTGCATTAGATTATTGGTGATGTAGCGAAGAGAGGGTCGAGGATATGACCTTGGAGTGTGTTGGCGGAGTGACGTGCTGTACAACCCCGAGTAGTAGAAATGTATACAACATGTGATCTACAGTAGTACATGCTGAAAAAAATGAGATTTCCACATGAAGTATATAAATTTGGATTCCTTAGTAGATAGCACTACTGCAGAGAGACGTATTAAACATGCAAATTAGAACTGCTGCAGGCAGAAAACAAGCATTTGCATTGCAATAGGTCTCGCATTTAAGCTAGTTTGAGCTATTGACATTGCAAACAACAATGCCTTTTAGGTTTGTTTTTAAAACATAAATAAAAGGCTTTGTCATTTACAATGCCAATAGCTTACACTTGCATAAATGCAACACATATTGCATTGCAAATGCTGGTTTTTAGCGTTCCCAGGCCGATTTTTAAACCCAATCAGACCCTGTGTAGGGGCCCTTGGGGGCAGGGGTGCCTGCTTAGCAAGAAGGGCTGCTGAAAGGTGGTGGAATTTGATGCACAACACCCCCAGGTTTAATAGTGGACTCAAGTTCTAGGGGTGGCAGCACACACCACACCCAGGGCGGCCCGAAGGAGTTACCTTGCACGGGGCACATCTGTGCATTAAGAGTGCATGGCGGAGGGTGGCTGCAGTCGGGAAGAAGGAGACAAACAAGGAGCAGCAAAGTATAGCCCCGAAAACGTTACTCCTGTATGGGAATATAGCCCCAAAAACGTGACTTGTGGCACAGAATAGGGACGGAGAAGATTTCCAACTCCCACGCATGAACCGCAAAGCTCCTTGAGACAAAATGGGTGCCATTAATAGTTCCGCTCCTTGCTTCAAGTGTCTGCGAGATTTGAAAACCATCCAGCCTGTCCTCGCTCCCTTAATAAACTTGGGGTGACCTGCTCCGTGTTATTAGCTAGCGCGGTTAACATGGTTTTGTACGCTTGCTCTGTCGTCGGTGGGGGAAGGGAAATAAACAAAGGGCGAGTAACTGAATTTCATGATCACATCGCGTGGCCAGTTAATTGGAATCATAATAAATAAATGCATTTGATTTGAACCATGAAAAAGGAGAGCGCTCCCGAATTTCACGCAGCATGACGGGAAGGGCTCCTGGTGCTAGAAGGGCACACTGCAGCTCCACTGTGGTGCATTTGAAAGAGGCTGCACGGAAGCACAGGGCAGTACCATTTCTCTCTGAAGCGAGGGGTGCGGTGGAAAATTCCTGTGACTGACCAGCCCAGTCGTCCCAGGTCAACTCCCGCTCTGCGCTCGATATGAATTACACTGCCGTGGAGGCTGTAATAGATTGTAGTTTTTGACACTCAGTTTAATATTGGCGCAGTGCTGTTCTTTACAGCTCTGCGAGCTCCGGAGGAGATAACGCTTTGATTAAGTGCCACTCTTGGCAGCAGGCGGAGTCCTTGCAATAAAGGTGAGATTAAGCAGTGTTTACTACAGCTGCACTGTGGGCATTTTTCAGTATATTACCGTTCTTATTAATCATCACCCCGGCCTTCCACCGGGGGAAACATGTCTGAACAAGCAAAGACAGATTAAAAATAAATAAATAGGTTTCACAGAGAAACCACACGCTGCTGCCTCGACAGAAAAACACAGTCTGCCGGGTTCCCCCTGTCCTCCCAGGGACCCCGTGCGCCTCTGCACTCCGTGCCTGCTTCACATCTGTCGTGAAGACTTCTCTTATCTGCTTGTTCAATAAACAAAGCGGTACAAAAGGGGGTGGTGATGGACGGAGCATCAGAACCAATCAAACACTCACGCCCAGTCAACAGATCTGGGTTTGATCCATCACCGTTCTTTAGCCCACTCTGCCACCCCAGTTCAGACATGACCATATGCAAATCAGTCTGACCCTGTGCCTCACCACCCCCTTTTGTACAGCTTTGTTAAATAAACAAGCAGATAAGAAAAGTCTTCACGACAGCCGTGAAGCAGACAATGGTGTCCGGAGTGGCAGTCTAAAAAAAACTGACAAGGCGGCAACCAAAAACCCTCCTTTCAAATGGAAAGCCAGCGTTTACCATAAACGCTGACGCTACCCAATGGAAATGAGGGGCGGGGCTTAGAGTCCCTTTTAGAAATGTTTATATACAATATCTGTCGCAGGCGAGGAGCACATGCGCGCTCCAACGCCAGGCGAGACCTAAAAAAGGGAAAATACCAGCAGGGAAGGAGATAATAAACAAGCATTGGCATAGCCAATAGGTTTAGTCTTTGGGAACTTTGTAGTTATCCAGCACAATATCCTTGGCGCAACCACATCAACTGTTGCATGGCTAAACACTTATAAGGTCCAAAAGGCGAGACCTATTGGCTATGCTAATGCTGGTTTATTTTTGCAAACATGAATAATTCCACATTCCAAGAATGGTGTCTACAAGGCTCCAAGGCCTTACATCACTCTGAGATGTAACAAGACCGTGATAACACTTGTCAATCATACCTTTTCCTCTGAATAGGTCTACCTGGCTATGGTTCGTAGACACCTCTGTAAGGTTCTTTCATATTTACAAGTCTGCACAAACACACTACTTGCGCAGCCTGGAATGGCAAAACTGAGTGAGGTCCCGGTTTTAAAGTAGGAATCCTGGCCAAAATTGCAGATAAGAATTGTGACTCTTCTGCGTGGTTTTCAACAACTGCAACTGTAAAACGTTTAACAAAACAAAAAAGAAAACGCTATCGGACGAGAAAATGGCTGGGGGGGGGGGAAATAAAAGCTCATCTTTTGAACCTGCTTAAAACAATCACAGGCATCGTTATCTAATGCTCTTGAATAGTGAGCCTCTGCCGTGTTCAAACAGCTCTCGCATATCGCACTAGTCTACAAAAACACCAGGGGGTAGTACAGCTTTATGTACCCATTATAGTTATTTTTTTTCTATCAAACACTGAAAAGCAAAACAACTTTATCTGCAATCTTTCGAGCAAACGCATACAAATAGTTGAAATTGAAAAACAGTGTGTTCTACTTATTAAAAAGCCAGTGCTCGTTTTCAAGAGTGTCATAGTATTACTTTCTATATATTTTTAATTTGCATTGCAATATTTAAGTGCATTAATTCTTTAAAATGTAAAAACCTTCATATGTTTACCAAACATTCAAAGACGTGTAGGACCTAGTCCATTCGTAAAAGTTAAGTGGATCTTATATTTTCACATAGGAAGGTAAACAGTAACACAATAACGATTTTACAACTGCGAGAAATTAAAAAATGTTGGAAGATGTATTGAACACATCTCTCTCACTTGTACCCCAAATATGAAGGGGTGTTAAGAAGGCAAACGGTGCTACTCTAATCCAGCTATGCAAGAGATTGAAAAGAGCTACAAAAATAGGAGGCTTATAGTAAGTATGGTGCAAGAGACTCCATTTTGGCAGCATACAAAAAGTTACATTTCGTAGCTGAGTCGACCAATCCATAAGAAGTCCAAGTGTTTTCTTTTTCTGCGAGGAAGAATAAAAAGTCATGTTTTCTTTTTAGACCAGCTGAGTATGGAGCTATATTAAAAACGGATGTGATACTGGACCAACAAGACGAACAGGAAAAAACAGAAGAGAAACGCTGTTTCATTCTACATGTCAATAAAAAAAATTAAAAATTTTTTTTCTTCAGGTCACAAAAAAATGTCAATCGTTTCTCTGCATCAGTTAATGTGAAATCAGAAAACTTTGCTGAAATGCTGCCAGTAAGTCGACCTGAGCCATTTCCCCTTTCAATAATATTTACTTAAGTTTTGACTGTAACACAGCAGAAAAGGAGTGAGTGCATCGTAATAAAGGCAGCTGAATTTGTGACCTCAAACCACGTATTTCCGTCTTCGGTTACGTTCACTCTCAGAGAGTGTTCCGATGACTTCAATCAGTCTTCGTGTTGAGAAAAGAATACCAACTTAAAAGGACATGGCCTTAATGTTTCCTGTGCTACCTGCAAGACGCTTATTAAATTGCATTGCCCAGTTAGAAAGGGTTTCTGTAAAATCCAGTTACAGTGTGGGTCATTTGGCACAGGACTACATGCAGTGACAAGTACTGGTGAAGCCAACATACCTGGGACAAGATCTGGAGAAGGGGTGGTCACCTAGAGGAGCAGCCTTCGGTGCGATAGGTTGGGGTATGTGCAGCTATCAGGGCGAGTGCAGCCGGCAGGGCTACGTGCCCCCAGTGGGAAGCCCCTCTGAGGACCGGAGAAGGGGACTCTGCTGCAGAGAGATCTGCGCTAGCTGTGTGCGCAGTAAGAACTACTTCCCCCACATCACCAAAGACACAATGTAAAGTAAAAAAAAAAAACGAGTGGTGCGCGCACCACATCGAGACATGTGTTTTGAATTATCGCGCACGCATCTGTGCACGATAATTCAAAACACATGCTGCCCGTGCGGGTAACCGCAACCAATAGGCCATGAGTGGAGCAATGCGCCCGCCTTTGGCCATTGCGTGCGGTCTTTGTTAAAAAGACGCACGCAAAGGCAAATAGCCTGGGGCAAAACTAAAAGCACACGCACGAGCGTCTGGTGCGATTTCTGAAAGCCCGTACATAAAGTCGTCGCCAGAACAGCGAATGCGCTGTTACAGGCTCGACCTAAAACTGCTGAGAGAAAGAGGCAGAGTAAATGGGAAAGGCTAAAGGGTGAGTAAAATATCTGGAGAGCAGAAAATGAGGCTTACGTGTAACAGTAGTAAGCGGAATCACCAAGGAGGAGAGATGTTAAATTTGGGGCGAGACCAGGAATTTAACATACATCAAGTTTGCTTAATGTTGACCCAAAAAAAAAAAAAAAAAAAAGTCATTACATTTAAGTAACCTTAATAAAAATACATTAGTCATACGATTAACTTGACCATGTTAATCAAGGCAAAAAATAATTCCAAAATAAAAGGCAGGCAGATAGTCATATGTCTCGCATCTCCAAGAAGAGACAATGTAAGATAAGATGCCACTGGGAAGAAAACACATGATTCATCGGTCTGCCGACAAGAGGGCATTGCCTCCTTCCAATGACTAATTTGGTATTTCATGAACCGAGACCGCAGGGATTGTTTCCCTAGCAGAACTGTTTTTGTGCAACGAAGCTTAAAGCCAAACTGTCGTGGGGCTGCCCAACTGCAAAGAGCATAGCGCCAAGTGGTCCATTGAATGGTGCCATTATTTGTATAATTAAAGGCAGGTAGGACTACCCAGCCTAAACTTTACAAAGTTATTTTTAACTCCGATTGTAGAAAGTCCAAGTATGATTTAAAAGGGTTTGAACATTTTAGCTCCAGATAGTAAGACATCAGGATAGATGTTATGGTGTAGTCTACCAACGAACTTTGTGAACTGGACCAAAAGTGTTTTTTTTTTCCGGTGGGATGTTGGCAGAGAGAAAAAAATAAGCATTGGCATAGCCAATAGGTCTCGCTTTTGGGACCTTGTAAGTATTTAGTTATGCAACACAATATCCTTGGTGCAAAAACAACTGTTGCATAGCTAAACACTTATAAGGTCCCAAAGGCGAGACCTATTGGCTATGCCAATGCTTGTTATAAAGTTATAGCCCATAGATAAACCATAGAAGTAAAAAACCATGTGACCCATTGAAAAGTAGAACTCCCAAAGCCACCTAAAAGTACTTAAGTGGGTATGTGTGATGAATAGTCATCACTCCATCACTGTGTGCAACAGCATAGAAGTGAAACACGGAATAATACAAATTCTTGAGAAAGAGCTCCTATAGTGGATTCACTCTGCAATAAAAGTGAAAGACAAGTAGCAACGAGGAAATATGGGGTATTGTCTGCATTCACAATGTACCTTGGGGCATTTCTGCTTTTTCTAGTGGGTTAGTTGCCAACTAGTTATACAGCTGGTAAAATATGCCAGAGATGTAACCATGGTCTGTTTTGCAAGTGCATTTGTACATTTCCAGAAAGGGTAATTTGTTAGAATAAAATAACTAGACCTCGGTTTGTGTGGTATCGATGAGCAATACTACCTGGTAAGGTGTTTTTAATTCTTGAGTGCCATTTTCTATAGCATGTTAGTTTTTGTTTATTACTCATTCAAAATATTAATCCACAGCCCTGTAAGGCATATCTTATTGTTTAATGCTCGGTTCTTGGGCCAGGTTATGGGGTGCTCTTAATTGTCGCTTTTTTGTATCCTGTAGTGTGACCAAAAATCTGTTTCCATGAGCATTAACCTATAAAGATAGGATAATCCTTCGCACACAATGAAGGGGGGCGGGGCTGTCCTTTAGGAGTACCCCCAGGGAGGCCAGACTCGAGCCCTGTGATATATGGCCCCAGAGGACTCCCTGCGCCAGGTGACAGGAAAATGACAGGCTTGTGTGAAGCCAGCACGACTTCCTGCTCTGTGCTGGGACAACTCGGAACATAGGGGAGAGAGGGAAGCGCAGCCATAAAATGGATCCGAGGAGTTGTGCCCAGCAGGTCAGGTGATCGGAATGATTGATGGGGCAGTGGCAGCCAGCTGGGTCACCACTAATGTTTGCTGCACTCTGGCGTCCGGTTGTAAAATCTTATTGCCCTCCTTAGCGATGCAGAGGGGGAGAGCGGAGCACGCAGACCCATTGACTGGGAAGACAAACACTCCCCCAGCATCCTTGCAGCTCCTTTCAAAGCCTCTAGTCAATGAGTAGACATGCTCTGTGTCCTCCTATCAGCCCGAGATACTGCAGGCTTACAGGCCAACCAGTCAACAGTGCATGTCTCCCTGAACAAGCACACAGGGCGTGTGGGGCTGCCTGCAAGGAAACATAGTTGGTACAGCAGGCAAACCCGTCCAGAAGCACGTAGCAGTTTCTAGTGTATGCATGTAATGGAATGGAATGGATGGGAAACAGAGGCGAGGAACCACACCTTCACCTGCCCTGCTTTCTTTAAATTGCATTAATATAGCGCTTCCTACCACCGACGAGGCTCCGAGCAGTGAAGGTTGGCTCTTGAACAGGGGCTCGGGGCAGCAGTCTTACTTCTCCCTCCTATTCTTCCATTGCTATACCGTCACTCAGAGGGTGGTACTTTAACCCCTTCACCGCGGCGCGGTAATGGTTCCTTGTGCGGGCGGGGCCGTGACGGTGCGGTTCCGTCATGCGCACAGCGCACCCGATGCGCATGACGGAACCGCTCCGTCACACGCATCAAAGAGGTTAAAGAACATCAACAGGAAGCAGAATGCATACATAAATGGGCATGTAGGTATTTGCGTTACACATTTCTTATGGTAGCCCAGTTTAAAGCTTGAAGCTCGTACGGAGTAAGCGGTTTTCCGAGAATTACTCGCATCTGGTCAATGGCTAATACCAGAAGCAGAACCCAGGACCACAGGTTCCAAGCTCCCCCAGTCCGGCTGAACACAGCAGCTTCTCCCCACAACACTGGTCCAGCCCTGAGCTGCTCCCCGTGCAGCAATAGCTTCTGCACTTCCTGCCTCTGTTAAGTAAAGCGCGGGTGCTGCGATTAGACCAAAAGTAAAGAAACAGAAAAAAAACATCGATTTCTTTACTTTTGCTATAATCGCGGCACCCGCGCTTTCCTTTTAATGTTAAAAGTAAAGCGCGGGTGCTGCGATTATACCAAAAGTAAAGAACAAGCATTGGCTGCGCGGCCGTAAAAGTGAAAGTAATCGCGATGAAAGTGATCGCGAGGACGGGACGCGCTGTTTGGTAAGCACGCGAGTGGTGCGCGCGCAGCAGTGATTGCCGGGTGCACGCTCGCGTGAAGGCAAGCATTAGGTCAGAGAGGTCTGGTAGTACTTTGGAAACCCGTATACTAAATGTTTCTCCGAGCACTGCATGCGCTAGCTCAGGCGAGACCTAAAAAAAAGTTATTTGAAGGAGGAGGATGTCCAACAAAATAAAATAAAATGTTAAAAAGGAAAGATCGTCATCTTGGAATGCAGATTGGGGGAGGGGGTGGATATTTTCTAATAGATACATTAGCAATATACATTAGCAATAAACGGGTTTACTGTAACTCAGACAATTGACCCAGGAGCTCTGTAGGAAGGAGACAGTATTGTATCGGGTCACTGGGAAAAATTATGCAATCTTGTAATGCTACTAAACATGTAAGTTTATGTGCATTTGTGTATTTAGTGCTCGTTTAATCGATAAAAGAAACTTCAAACAAGGGATGAGTTAATGAATTTACACAATGAATAAACTTGTGTACACCACCTTAAGTTTACTCCTCAGGGAAAAGGTTGATTTTTTGGATCCTCGACAGAGAAAAGAACACTAGAGTAGACTAGTACACAAACCAACTGATAGAAATATGCTCCTCCAATTTTTTTTTTTAGCTTTCACCTTCAGAGCCAAAGGCATGCGATTTCCTTTGGCCCACATCTCCACCTGGGGCGTAACTGTATGAATCTGCATGATTTTGTACTCAGTGCAGAGGTCCTTGCATATAAATTTCCAACTAGAGGATACCCAAAAATGTTGCTTAACGAAGCCTTTAATAGAGACAAATATTGCAACAGAGATGCCATGCTTATAGAGAAAGAACATACAAAAACACAATAAACCAGTGTGTGTTACCCGCCACTCTATGTTGAATAACATAATTACGACAAATTATGGACTTACACAGGTGTATTTGGAGTATGAATCATGATAATCCAGAGTTATCCAAACCTTGGTTTACTTCCATAGGAATACTAACCTTATAGACTAGTGCAGTCAAGTGTTTCCATACAACAGGTGTTTATATAGAAACAAATGTGATTTAGTAAGCATAGGTGAAGGTAGGGTCATGTGTGATATGCAGCAATAGTATTGAAGAAGGTGGAAAAGAGGACTCGGTAATCCTTAAGGAGCTGATAAACCGTAAGCCTCGCAATGTCGTATTCCTCATTATCTGTCTCTGGGGTATGATGGAAAAAGGTTTCACAAATTACCTAGGAGGAACAGTGAACAAAACTCTTCTCAATGACAAAGACGACACAAGAACCCTTGGTCCAAAATTGTAAGGAGAAAAAACATTCTGAAAAAAGCCCATGTTAGTAGATTGTGCAAAAAATTAGGAACCATGAAGGCGGGGATGATGTTACGACACTCCGCATCCGTTATCTGCTGGATAATCTGGTCTCTCCATGTTTCTGCTTTGCTGTCAGAAGATCTTTTGATCATCCCAGCTTGACCCTGCCCCCCCCCCCCCCAGCCCTGCCCTGCCCTTCTCCCCTGCCATCTGACTTCTCAAATGAACCCTGGACCTTTATGTTGTTTCCCCCCCAAGTACCAAGAAGATCATCTTTAATGTGTGCATATCCTAATCATCACCTCACCCATCATTTCTTTCATCATTCACCCATCACAAAAAAGGCCTTCTGTCCTCCTGAAACACTGCCAGAATTCCCATGCTAAATATCTTGCAAGATTTCTAAACTCTTGCAAGGCCTGGCGGCCATCTTGGCAGCAGTACTATAAATACTGTACCCACCATGCCCAGCCTTGCTTGGAGTCTTTCCAGAGAACAGAGCTCCAAACTCCCATCTCCCTTACTTACCAGTCTAGTTACAACTGAAACAGTACTTCGGCCTTAGTCCTGTCTTCACAGGTTTTCTCCAGATCTCTTCGCACTGACAAGCAACACCTTCTCAGCAATCAAACCAACAAAAGAAAAAGATATGAGACGACGAGAATGCTCCACTGAGGTCAGTACACTGAACCCCTCCCAAGACTTGACAAACAAGACCCTTTTTGTTTAGGTCAAGCCTAGAGTCAGCGCGTATGCGCTGCGAGACATGTAGTAGAGTAGGGAATAGAAGCTCCCCCATATTTGCAATTGGCTTGTGTCATTGTCTTTGCTAAATGCTGGTTTCCAATTCGTAAATAGGCTCATTAGTCCCTCCTCATTACCGCCTAGTCTTCAATTGTCACCTCCCATGGCGACTGGCCCTTTTACTTCGGCTGTTACACGGTACCAGTTGTTTTGTCTATAAGCACGGTTTTCTTTGTAGAGTTTCTCTTACTGCAGGCACGATATACTTTGGTGCCTTCTTTACCGCCCCCCCCCCACAGCCCTCCCTCCCGTTGTTGTGCCTTTTTTACCCCCCTCCCGTTGTCTGTGGTCTGTGACTTGTGTCCGTGATACCTACCATTTGCAATACAATAGATCTCGCATTTACACAAGTTTGAGCTATTGGCATAGTAAATGATCACGCCTTTTTATTAATTAATGTTCTGTCTTTTTAAAAACATAAATAAAACGCATTGTCATTTGCAATGCCAATAGCGTAAACTTGTGTAAATGTGAGACCTATTACGCTGCAAATGCTTGTTCTAGGATAGTTGAGTTGTTCAAGAGTAAACAATTCGCAAAAGTGAACAGTTTGAAGACCTGGGGGGTTGGGGGAACAACAGAAAAATACTGTGAGAAATTTATAAAAATGAACTTGGTGATTTAGCAACAGAACTACAGAACTCTTTGAAGTAACAGAACCAGACTTCAACATAAAGATATTACTTTCAGGGTTCTTGGGGAGTTAAACCTTACTTTGGAGAGGCAAAGGAAGGGTGAGGGGTTTATGACAAAACAAATAAGTGTTCACAAGGTTAATGCTGGTCATCTTTTGTTAATGCAGAATCCAGTTTAGGGATTTCCCCAGACAAAACTAGAACCGGCTATTGGAAAAAAAAGGGAGAAGTTATCCCAAGAAGTCAGAAAAAGGGGCAAGTCAATAAGAAAGCTTCAACATCTTGTTTTATCCCAATCCTTCTTACTCTGGGGGTCAACAGCCAAGAGGCAGTGATGAGTTGCAGGCAAACCTGAAGAGATTTGAAGGGACTCTTCATATCTGCAGAAAACCTGTAGATTCAGGCAGGTGGAATCTTGACAGATGATGTAAACTTTATATAAGTAGAGACGTTCATGGGTTTTTACTCTCCAGGCACATTTGGTAGGTCTCAATGACCGCCTGGGAAGGTGTACAAAAGTAAGGTTTGGGATAGTCTAGCAACCTTAGATACTTCCTATAAATAGCCTGTTTGGCGAAACTGTATTAGGACCTATTAATGTGAATTCAGTGATCACAGAGTATGGAGCTGGGGGCACTTATTCCACCTTTATCGACTGCCTACCTCTTATTCTAATATATTATTCTGGCCTTGAGAAATGTACTTGCCCACTCGCTATGAAAAATCATATATCAGAAAGACATTTTTAGGGCCTACTGGCCTGTTCTGGCGAGCTGACAAGGAACAGTTGTTTTGTTCACTCAGAAAGCGAGAGAGCAATAAAGAGGACTTTAAGTTGGGTTTAGGACTAGCCTAGCAGCGTGCATGTGCGAGGCATCCTGTATTCACTTCTACGGGCTTTGGCCACGCCCTTGCTGCTGATTGGTTAAAGGGTGTGGGGTTCCGAAAAGTTCTCTTCTCCATGGTTTTGTGTGGTTCTATGCCCACCTTCTTGTGTCTTACTCCTCACTTGGAGCATTGACCTATTATGGTAGCCATTCTCGGAAGACTTTTCTGTGCATCTTTATTTACTTCTGTAGCATTCGCCACATGCCTTCCTTTTTTCTGCACAGCGCTGCTTTCACTTTAAATTTAAGAAGCAGCAGAGCAGAGTGCTGAGCTTCTAAAAACAGCAGCTATGTGCGAGCCCGACGCACTGTTGTTGGCCGTTTACTGAATTCCATCTTGTTTCTCATTTTTCTAATTCATTCCTCTTCTCAGATAATTGCGCTTCCTGCCTCTATAACCTCTCACTTCAGGAGGGCAGACCAGCCCCAAGAAATGACCATTTTACTGTATGGCACTGCTTTCACTTTAAGTTTAAGGAACGGCAGAGCGGATTGCCACACTTCAACACAATAATGGTGAATGGAAGTACACCTATTAATTTCCTGGCCTGTAAACACCCTGCAGCCCGCTGTCCGACAGCCCCTTCTATCTCTAGTGCCTTTTGGCCCGGCAGCACCTCCTATAAATCTTCCTCCTCTGGCCTGTGGTTGACAGGGTTTCTGCCCTGCTCTGGGCGGTGCACTAGGCATTTCCTTCAAGTACTCGCAGGTTGACCGCCCACTGCCACGGTGTCCCTTGCATCCACAAGTTGCCCTTTTCCAGATAAAAACTTCCTTCAAGTTGTTGGTGGTTCATTACCTAAGCAAGCAATGTTGGCTGTCTAACCAGCGCTTATAGCTGCAATATCAAATCAGATTTTGTGTTTCTTGTTTTAACACAGAAACCTCCCCAACTTCACCCACCCCCCAGTCAGCTGGAATTCATGGTCCGTGTCCAGATTGTTATTTGTATGTGGGCTGCGTGTTGTAGAATAAAAGGATAGCTTCACTGGAGTCCTGGATCATAAAACTAATTGTGTTGCTGCTTTGGTTACCAGCTTGCATAGTGTTTACTGTCACAGCTTCAATGGCTTGTCTTCTCTGTGCTATCCATTTTCATTTCCTGCTCTCTGCACAGTGTTAGAGGGCAAATGCCCAATTAAATCATCCAGATAATAGAGAGAAGTCAATGTTCAGTTTGTCTTCTTACAATTACTTCTATTTCACTGACTGCAATCGTGCTGTACAAAGTGTCCAACTAAGCTGTGGAATGTAGGGATATTTCTAACACAGAACATTTAAACAGCTTGTAAGTTAACTGTACAAACATTTCGAAATATATTTCAGTAGTTAGTAAAGCACATTTTTGTAATTCTATGTGAGGTGCAAATGTTTTAGCTGAAACTCAATTTCGACAGATTGTTTATATATTAAATATTTGTTATCAGTAAAACAACGTTAGCAGGAAGGTTTGGGGCCATTTCCATGGTAAATGTGATGTTTTTAAGTAACAGTGAACAACTGCATCATATTTTAGTAATACATTTATTAAAGTAGTAAACATGAACTGAGAAATAGTCCTGAAGTAAGAGGCAAGACAAGGGTCATGTGCGCTACATTTTATTATACATGGAGGGAATGTTTAGTGTAATTAATCAAACAAAAGATCTTGATGTACAGCAAATGCTGAACTCACATTTGAAGGTGCGCACAAATGCGGAAACGAAAAAAAAGGCGACTAAAAGAAATAAAGCATTTGCCTGGAATCAAACAAACAATTTGAGACCAGTTTATGGGTCAAGTAGATTATTCAAGTTACTAGAACTGTGGGTCTAGTAACATTTTTATGATTTTTCTAGGCCTGTTATTTATCAGTTTGTTTTTTTGGACAAAATAAGTTATCAGTAGGTCATATTGAGGGGTATTTGATGATGAAAGTGTGATCAATTTGAATGTTATTATACGTTCATGTTATAAAGCCAATGTTTTCTACAATTTGTTGCTAGCACGTTTTTGTTGAGGGGTGGTCCCTTTGGGAGACATTTGTTGGATCACTGTGGACTGTCATGTTTTTTGTTATATGTTTATTTGGGATTTCTCCGATATTTTAGACGTCCAAGTGTCCTGATGAAGGTGACCAGTCATTGGCCTGTGTACAGCAAAAAGCGTGTTGACAACAGAGCTGGAAGAGCCTGCTGACCGGAGATTCAAAGCAGGACTTTTATGCATGTTAGGTGAATGGATGTACATTATAACACCCTGTGACTATAGTTTTTATTTAGGTAGTATGGGCGAGTAGAACGGAAGATGAACATTAGTGAGATTTTTTTTTATTAACTTGTCTTTGGATTTTAGTGAGGTGTTGACAATTTTTGTAAACATGACTTGAATTGTGAATATTTTGCACAAAGCTTACATATTAGCAGTGTGTGAACTATTTATATTGATTCAATGAACAGTAAAAAATTCATTTTAACTGAATATATATATAAAATAAAAAGATTCCTTTATTCATGTTCTTGCTTTCATTTTGTATAAACTATTGTGTATATTTAGGTTAAAAAAAATTGAGGTCAGGTGGGATTTTCTCGTTATCATTACTGCAATTTCCTTCTCTCAACACCTATCCTATTTTAGGGGGTTCGCTTTTTGTTTCTATACCACTTTGGAAATTTAGACAAACTAAGCCACAGGTGATGGTTTTGTCATAAAAAAGCTCAACCTTGCATTCCATGGAGTGCTGTAAGGCAAAGTTGTCCAGGTAGGACACCAGGGCCATTAAGGAATAACCATGATGAAGGTGCACCTGTGGGACAATGTGTAGCTCACAGGAATGGATGTCTTAGTTGAAGACACTCAATAACCAACACCTGTGCCTAGCCACTGGGAGAGGAGACAGAGCGGCCCTGTCATTACTGAGTAGAATTGCAACATACCATTGTCAATACCCAGTGCAAAAGTTCTGGCAGCCTATGACTTACCGATAGAGATCGAAGTGGGCAGAATCTTAGGGGCACGGCGGGCCCATACTTTTTCAATTTGACAGAACAGTTACTCTACTTAATGTTAAATTGCAACCACCCCGGGAGGGTTAATTCCGACATTTAAGATATCTCAGTTGAAGTGGAAGGGAGGTAGTCTCTTGTGCTGTGAAGCAGAGGGAGGGAGACATCTGAACAAGAACCAAGCCTTCTTGCCAGGGTGTCTCCTACCTACAAGAAATGTAAGTGGGCTCATTAGGTAATTTTGAAAACGTAAAGGCTGCTTGGGAGCCAAGATTGGATTTAATTGATGGAGTCACTTTAAGAGTATTCTTTTTGAAGGGATATGGAATTCCTATAGCCCTACTCCCAGGGCATATTGTTTGGGGTCAAGGGCAAAAAGTGTTCGTGTATTTTGTCCTTGGGGCAAGTAGGCCCAACAACCTGCAGCACAAACCCTATGGCTGCCAGTTTGCAGTTCCACATTATGGATCAGGGAAGGGCACTGTCTGCAGTTAAGATAATATTTTAGTCCATATGTAAATGCTGTTCAAACTAGTATTTATGGTTCATGAATTGAAAGTCTTTAGTATTGAGCGCTCTAAGTAAATGTTGTAATCTCCGACTGCACTACTGAGAGTGGTTCCAGTATGCACATTTTCAAAGTTTAGCAGTATATGGGGCGATGCATAATGCTCCCAGAATGCTCTGATTTGATGCAAATATTTGCAGAAGCTTGAAAGAAAGATTGAGGATTCTTTGCTTTCAAAATAAAATGTTCATAAAAAAAAAATGAAAGCAGGAAAAAAAAAAACATTTCACTAAACTACTGTAAAATTTCAGGTACCATTTAGTTGCAGCATCATTTAGTAACATGTGTTGATGCATGCTAGTATTTCCTAAAAATATTCATAATGGAAAATCAGTGTAACCAGTTTCAATAAGATTATGAGAAACAAAAATAAACAAACAAGCATTGGAAAAGCCCGTAGGTCTGAAATTGGTGGTCAGCCTTTTAGTTTTGTCAACGTGTGAATTTTGCCCTGGTTTTTGTAAAACCTTATTGGTGGGAGAGCTTCCAGGCCCTCACCATTGTAACAGACATTAGCAAAAGCAAAAATAGCTTTTGGTCTCAAAAAGCACGCACTGCCACAGTAGTTACTGTCACTGAATAAAAACTACTTTGTGTGCCGATATGCTCCTTGTGAAAGAGCAGAATGCTGTCATTCACAGTGAAGCTAGCTGATACAGAGAGACAGAATTTTAATAAACGCAAATGGTCATGGTCAACGCCAGACTAAATTAGGGTCCCAATTATTAAAGAAAGTTTCAAAAGTGCACCCAAGGTATATCTCCTTGCATTAAGTGCAGCTATACAGCTTTGTGAATTCGATGAATTCACAGAAGTGGAATAAGAAATAGTACTCCTTGAAAATATGTGTGAACTGCATTTTAGCATGAACAAATGTGCATGTGTAGATTTGTTCATTGGAAAATCTGAGTGTTTGCAAGTTCATTTTCCCTCCAACCACTCCCCCCCCCCCCCCAAACTCTGGAAGGTTTACGTCTGCAAATGGCAGGAGTAAATTTCCAACAGGTCTACGCATGGGAAAAGATTAGATAGAGAAGAGTTATTGAAAACCCTTAAAACATGCAAGTTAATAGGTTTGCACAGATTCAAAGGGACATTCTAACCCTGAAACTATTGCTTAGCACTACCTTCAGCCTCAGTATGTAGATCTGGGGAAACGTGACATCATAAGGGGATTGCAAGTATACAAACACTACTATGGTATGAGACCTGGAATAATCAGAGAGGCTATAACAGAGCTCGTATATAATGAGATTGCTGCCATTATTTGTCGATGCACTACATAGCACCGAAGGGACAAGTGGATTTTGTTACAGGACAAGTAGATTTGTGAAACAACCTGCCCCATTGACAGGTTGATATTTTATTAAATTCCACACCCCTGTTTTTGGGGTGTATTGTAAGGTGACCTGATGAGCTGTGGAGTGTGCTGTGAAGGAAATTTAGACAAGCATTTACAATGCAATGGTCTCTGCATTGGTAAAGTTAGAGCTATTGGCATTGCTCATGACATTATTTTTGCTTGTTTTTGTTTTTAAAACATTTAAAGAAACGGCATTGTCATGAGCAATGCCAATAGCTCTAACTTTTAACAATGGCGAGACCGTTGCATTGTAAATGCTGGTTTTGTAATACGGGTTGTATATGGTCACTGACTTGCATTGTAATAACTTAGATTTTAAGTGGTAGGTAGTACACAAAGGTGGCGTTCAGTCTGGGTTTTTAGAACACTTACATTGCATTAGTTGATGGTATAAAGTATACCCGATTTTAAATCACAAAATGTATTGTTTTTACGCCACATTGACAATCTTAACAGCCAATCTAACAGCCGCATTGTTGATCGTTCTTTATGCCGTTAGTGTTGACAGTATCTGTTTATTCAGTGCAAGGTGCCTTTGCAATAATTCTACAATTGGACGTGAAATTGAACGAATGTGATTTCTGATGGTCCAATGGCCGATCTCTATAGAATTAGTAGTACCTCAGGCCATCACATGGCTGTGTTAAAACCTTTCACTGTCCTGGAATAAATGAAAGGCAACCTTGTGTGAACTATTTTTTAATCGGAACTCTATCGTGACTTGCTGCTTTAATGCATTGTTATTTGAACGAAAGATGCTTTTTAAAATAAAAATTTTTTGAGATTTGTATTATCGATGAACCGTAGGACTATGAAACTTGTTAGCTCAATAAATGGAAATGCATAGGAAACTAGGCCGCCAAGCTACAGCACCAACTATTCAATAAGAAAACAATCAAACAAGCAAAGTGAAAACTCACGGTCCAAAAGTATGGATATTAATTTAACAGGTAAAAATATAAAACTGCTGTCCGTCAATTATCGTACAAACAAGGACGTCAAGGAAGAAATTATCCATACCCGTTATTCTTTTGTGACCAAGTTCCTGGACAATGAAAACATGCATTACGATCACCTTACTTTAGAACATTCCGCTGCCTCTAGTAAAAGACCTCTAATTTGCTAAGAGTCCATGCATCAAATGTCCACTTTAGTACAATGGTCGAAATATGGTCAATAACGGTGGGGCTTTAGTCACGATTCGTGGTGCAGATGTGACACGTGTAAATTTTGCCTCACCACAAATTAGAGGTTGCGAGAAATCATTAGGTCTCAGCGTTGTATGTCACGGAGATTGTCTTAGACCAACTATGTGTTCTCGGCCGAAATGTAATCTGAAGTTTATAAAACGTAAGGATATTTATAAGCGATGACCAAACAACGTTAAATTAAGACACTCTAGGGAAAAGTGAAAAGCAGGACGACACTCATTGGCACGCAGAGGTTTTAAGTGTATAACAATGACACCTTCCTTTCTCTATAAAGGAAAGTGCTGTTTTATAAATGAAAAATGCAAATGCACATCACCATGAAAAAGATTATGGGATAATGTACAATGATGGGCAGCCTTTCTATGGAGACAGAAGCAACTGATCAACCGCCATAACCTTCCCAAACACCATAGCTCAGCTGCGTAGGCTTTCAAGACGCTGCCTGTTGGTTAGTTGCTAGGTCTCTTGCAAACGCCGTAGCCATAAAAGGGAAGAGGTAGAAAAAAAGGGTGGGTGTAGGCCGATGAATCTGCAGTTTGCATCACACTCATTAGAAAACGAACAGTGTACACAAGTGATGCATTTCAGAATTATTCAAAGAGCTCTCATTTAGAGGTCCCTATCAAGATTACAACTAATTTTAAGATTTTGTAGCCAGTCAGATGTTTTGTTTCAACCTTGCCATTTAATAGAAAATTAACTTCCAACGTAGTCCAGTAAAATCATAGAATGTTGCACTCTGTTGTAATCGAAAGGAAGCTCTATGGCAGCCGCTTTGAGGATGCGGGCCTCCTGTGCCAATAAAAAAAAATCCAAAAGAGTCATAATCCCCCAAAAGTGCCAGCAGTGCATAAGAATTGGGTGGCGACTAGATCTGAACGTCTAAAAGAGTTTCAAAACGGCAGTTGGAGAGTCCTGGGCAAAGACCCTAGCCGCACCGTGCTTGTTGGAAGAGCTAATTAGCTGCTTGGGTGAACCGTCACCTGCCCACCCGTGAGCGAACAAACACAAAGAAGTTACCATTCTGGCTGAGGACCGCCTCCCCCGAGGTGCGCTCGCCCAGCACGGCCAGAGGCCCTTCAAAAGCCGCCATGTCCAGAATCCGAAAAGAAAGGAAGGGAGGACCCGGTAGGTTGAGCAGAGCACGCGCCGAGGAAGGGTTGCGACGTTTCAGGAGGAAGTGACGCAAACACGATAAATCTTGCCCTACGGCCTATCGACGTGATAGAAACTAGGCTCTCTCGAAGGGTTAATCCTTAGCAACGACAAAAAAGTCACGTGACTAGGTCGTATCCTGCTCTGAGTCAGTGCCTAGTACTTTATAGAACTAAACGGACGGCTGTAAAAAGGTAGAATAAGCCTATCAAAATTGTTGCCAGTTGCGCATGTTATTCAAACCGAGACCCATAGCATCCGGGAACATGCGCCGACTGGCAGGGGCATACCAACCGTCCTTCACGAACCTCAGCGAAGAGTTGCCACCACATAAAGCGCCAGGGAAGGGAAGGACTGCAGCATTCAATAGTGGAAACAGAGTACCACGAATGTGTGTAACGCTGCGGCCGCCTTTCTCCGAGGCGAAGCAGAAATGCCTCGGAGAAAGGCAGCGGCGCTTTCGGATTCGGGGGCGTGTTCTCCTCTTGCCATTGGCTGGAGGAGATAATCAGAAAAGTTGAAAAAAAACACGCCCCCGAATCCGAAAAGGACGGGGCCTGTTCGGAGTGACGAAGCTCTTCTCCAATGGCTGGCCAGCATTCAAGAGGCCAGCCAATGGAGAAGAGGGGAGAAGAGAGGCGGGTTCAAGCCCCTCTTCTCCAAGTCATTAAATCTCGGAGCGAGACTGCGCAAGCGCAGCCTTCGAGCCGAGACCTAAAAAAATGATTGCACTATGTAAAGTCTACATATTATTCAAAACTATATTATAGACTACCTTTTTATCTTAAACCTAAATCAGTTTGTGCACTTTGTGGCAGTCTATCTTCTACAGTGTGTAAATGCTGTATATATTCACAGTGCTTTCTGTCATATGCTGGGACCTATTAACACTAAAAACCTCACTGGTCACTATTTCCCATTGCACCGACCACAATTCAATTCTGTGGCTCTCTGGTCACACACACACACACACACACACATATATATATCTGCAGTGATCACATTAACCAATGGAGGAGGTTTCACAACATAAAAAGTGCACCTCTCACTGATTATTTTACCTTGATTTTTCATTTAAAATAAAGCATTCATTTTTTTATTTAAGGTGTGTTTTATTTTAAATACAGTAACTAGAAGGTCAAAGGCCAACAAAATAGCTACAAAATATTTTTTGTCACCCCTTTGATCCCGCCCCCATACTCACTGACCCAGCCCCTTTGTACTCAGGATCAAAGTCCCCATACTTTTTGCAAATCATAGGTGAACAATGGATACCCATTTCTGGGGCACAACTGATTCATGAGACACAAAGTTGATGGACGGAAAGCAGGACAAATCAAAACATTCACCCCAGTCAAGAGATCTGGGTTAAATCCATCATTCTTTTGCTCACCATGCCACCCCAAATTAGACCCGGCCATATACAAATCAGTCTTGACCCTATGCCTCATGGAAGCAGTCCAGCCAGAACTGCCAAGTCAGGTCCTCCCTGGACCGGAAACAAGCATCCTAGGACCGGTTTCGGGGATTCACCCCTCATCAGCCAGGATAGCTTGAATCCAGAGGCACTGTGAACCCGGGACCCACGTCTGGGCATACCCAGCGCACTTAGGGCGAGAAAGCAAAAGACAGAGTTGATGGACGGAATGCTGAACAAATCAAAACATTCAGCCCCAGTCAAGAACTCTGGGTTAAATCAATCATTCTTTTGCTCGCTATACCACCCCAGGTTAGACCTGGCCATATGCAAATCAGTCTTGACCATGTGCCTCATGGGAGCAGTCGAGCCCAAACTGCCAAGCCAGGTCCTCTCTGGACCGGAAACAAGCATCCTAGGACTGGTTTGGGGGTTTATTTGAACTGAGGTGGCGAAGTGAGCTAAAGAAGGATAATGGATTCAACCCAGATCTGTGACTGGGGGTGAGTGTCTGAAAAGTTTCAGTGCTCCGTCCTTCATCTCCCTGTGTTTGCTTTGTTCGCCCTACGTAGACAGGGTATATCCATACGTGTGTTCCTTGCTCACTTTGCCACTGGATTCAAGCTTGCCTGGCTGATGAAGGGTGTTGCCCAGAAACCAGTCCCAGGATGCTTGTTTCTGGTTCAGAGAAGACCTGGCTAGGCAGTTTGGGCTGGACTGGTCCCAAGAGGCACAGGGTCAAGACCGATTTGCATATGGCTGGATCTGAATGAGGTGGCAAAGTGAGCTAAAGAATGATGATGGATTCAACCCAGATCTGTGACTGGGGGCGAATGTCTAAAAAGTTTCAGCGTTCCGTCAATCATCTCCTTGTGTTTGCATAACTAATACATACCAGGAGAGCATGGCACCATGCCATTACAAAACACCTCAATGGCTGCAGGCAAATGGGAGAAGGTTTATGACAACTATTAAGAAAATACGGATACTTAGTGTAGCATAGGCCGAAATCCGTAAATGGGCAATCTACAGCTGCCTACGTAACTACAAGAACACTTTACAGAGTCACTGAGCTCAAGCTAATTGTATATTTGGCCAGACTGTCACAGATTCTCTTCCTCAGTTAGTCAGACATGATATAAAATAGGGTCAATCAGCAATGGAGGACAATAAACAACCAATATGTTAGCCTAAAGAGGTATGCCCATCCGGCCAAAATGAAGGGGTGATAAAGTGCTTTTAAAGGACCAATAATAACCAGGTGGAAAGTTAAATTCGCCTTTTGATTGTGGGCAATGAACCGAGAAAGACATGATAAAATACAAGTTAAATGGTCACCTGACGTGTTATTAGAGATGGCTTGACAAAGTAATCGTCTACAAGACGGACTATTATCAATTCTTTAATATGCACATAGATTGAATTGTGGCTCACTAAAGCGTATTGCTTTCTCCCTTCATACGATTTTCTGATTCGTGCATCCTGCCTCCTACGGAACGGTTAAATTAACATGGATGGGGACCATTTTACATCTAAGAAATGCACATCACACATTTCCACAACTATCACCATAGTCTCCACTATAACAGTCACCAGCATTACAACCACAGCACATTATACATGCGTGTTTGCACGGTTTGTCACATGCAAGCCAGACCCACTGGCTATGAAAAGCTTGCCTTTCAAGAGGATGATTCCCATCCGCCATAACCCGTGGTTGCAGATTATGATTAGATTCGGTCAGGGTAGGAACAAAGTAACTGCCACCCTACACCAACAAAAGCAAGTCTATTCTCGTCTCATCAACTCAAATACCCGTAGATGCAGCCCCGAACACTCAGTCAAATCAACCAACACTCCGCGCTCCACTTCGGGCACTGGGTCCGTGTAAACGGGAAAATACACTGCTACTGCATTGATGTTAAGGTGAGGAAAAACATACAAGAGGGTACCCCAATACAGGTCAGTCCTTAAAATAGCTTAACCAATCATTTCACAAATTTCACTTCACCGATTCGCGGAACTATTGCTGTGGTTTCATTCGTCGGGCTTGTTAGGGCATTTTATCAATGGAAATTGCGGCTTTTTTTGTACTTTGAGACTACGAACTGTTCTACCTCTCTGGTCGCCCGCCACCGACCACAGTCAGGCGCGCTGACGTCAGGCGTCTGCAACAATGACGATCAAGTGAACTGTACATCAGCAAGTTTAGATACGCCAACCCATTGTTTACAGCAGGACCCAGAATGGCCGAGGCAAGCTAGACCTCAGCGGGAGAAGCCCTTCGGGGAACAGTCTACACAGTCGAAAGAAGATACTTACCAGCTCTTCGGCCGCGAGGCCAAGCGGAAGTGGCTCGGAGAAGTCCGTTCTTGTTCCGTGGAAATTCCCTCTACACAGCTTCTACGCAGCTTCCACTCAGTCTTCCCTGCACCGGAAGAAAATGGCCGTTCGACAGTGTGGCATGCGGCATAAGTACGACAATAGGAAGCCACGCCCACTGGCTGGTGCTACGGGCTGGCCTGTGACAAAATAGTTTTAGCGATCGTGTTTCCGTGTTTGTATGTTCTTCCTGTTCCTTTCTTCCGTCATGGTACGGAAGGGCAGCTCTACAAATGCAGGAATGTATTCGATCTCCGTGCAAACCTTTCTTAGCCCAGGGATCGGAATTTATAAATTCTATGACTGGATCGGAGGCGAGGATTATGCATTTCTTACTTCACTTTTTATTACAGCAGTTTCAAAGGCTAAAAGGGAAAATAGGCACTACATATCCCATGAGCTATAGGGAATAATGTCAATGACCAATCCCAAAAGTAGTATGTACACTATATATATTTTTTTTGTGTGTGATTTTTTCGTGAGTTGTTGGATATTATTAGCATAGTTGACATTGCGGTGTTTGCAGATATATTTTATTGCTGGTATATTGTAATAGATCCACGCGGGCAGTAGATTTCATCCCGAACCTTAGTCTTTATTCAAAGCGGGTCCGCTAGGTGGCGCTGCTTTGCACCGCCTGACGGTTCCTGAGCGTGTCGCGACCTGACAGGGCAGCGTGCTGCGCCCTTTTGATTGGTTAGAGGCGTGTTATGGAAATATGTAGCAGGTAACCCCATTGGGCATCCTTGACTACTTTTTTTCTCTCCAACCCTGGCTGACAATTCCACGGCGGTTGGTTTCCGTTTTCTCGGCCTCCCGGCCGTTGTTTCATGTCCCACCAAGTCCTTGTGGCATCACTTCTGGAGCACCTGCGAAGGGGCTGCCCCATAAGAGTTTTACTGGGCGAATTTATTACACATTTTTTGCTCTGTCCCTCCCTAACATGGAATCTTATATGGACCATGGTGATATTCCAAATCTTGCATTAGATAAGGAATGGTCTCCTTAACCTTGCTTTCTCGCAAGCCGGTTCTAGGGCACTTGCACCCCTGCAGGAAGAAGTTGACAAGTTATTGCACAAGGTAACTTAGGGTTCTGGGAACTACTATGCAGCAGGGGCAGAGCCAACGGGATGTTGCGCCTGAGGCATCTGTATACCAGAAGTAGTGGGGCGAAGCACGGCCAGTTTAAAGCCAGGAACCTCCAGCAGGATGCTGATTGGCGTTTCAGTGTTTTCGTGCTGCAGCTTCCTTTTGTCAGTTAATTCAACTGTTTCTTCTGGGTCACTGCACAGTGCGTCAGCGTCTTTGTCGGTCTCTCATCGGGTCTTCCTTTAAAGCGGTATTCTTTTGGTGTTCCGTAATTCTATGTCAGGACAGGAGGCTCCGATTATGCTTTCTCATTTCTTTACTAGAAATGCTCAGCAGCCAATAAAAACACAGTATATGTAATGAAAAAACTACAATACCCATAAACACAAGGGTATGACGTATATAACCATAGAGTCCACAGTATAAAAGGTAATATTGGAAGTACAACATCCTCTTTATTTGCTGCTCCGCAGCCAGTTAAGTGCTTCTTTCTTTTTCTAATGCATTTCCTGTGACTAATTGTATGCATGCTTGCTACTGTTGCATATTGCTTCCAGGCTTTCATTTGTGGCGTTCGAAGTGGGGTGTTTACATCTCCATGGTTACTTTACCGGCACGCATTGTGGTTTTTTTTCATTCCGCTCGCCGCGCTTGCCTTAACGTGCGGGGAGCGTGTGGTTTCACCTCCCGGGGGCGGGCGCTTCGCGCCCGTGTCTTTGTTTTGTGGAGAGGGAGACAGGGGCTTGGAGGCTCGCACTAGCGCTGCGAGTGCTCCGTATTTTTGAAATACCAGGCGGTTGTTACCGCGCATGCGCGACGGCCATATTTGTTTACAAAATCAGGTGTTTCTCGCCTGTCAGACCGGTTGCTTCGCGCCGAGAGCCCACAGCCTGAGTATTTGCCCCATTTTACGCCCATTTGATATTTAAAACGTTTGGGCTGCATAATTCAGCATAGGCATTGCCTAGAGTGCTAGATTTTTCTGACAGCAAGCCCTCCCTCCACATTTGAACTTATTTGGTTAAGTGTTCAGATTTCTAATCTACACTTTGGCTTGCTGTGGGGTTTTTTCACTCCCCCTGCATTGCGCCTTTGGCCACTATTGATTTTTAGTCATTCCTGTGGGCATTGAATATTGTTACACTCTGTGTCAGTATGGCGGAATATTATGAGGAGGATGACTATTATTACGAGGAAGATCCTTCTGGCTCTTTGGAGCAGGTTTTGGTGGAGGTGCTCGATCAAGGGGTGCAACACTCCGTGAATAAGGTGCTTGTGCGCGCTATTAATCCTTTGAAGCATCATTTATCGCTTTACGCACAGCAACAGGGTTGGTTACCACCTGCTCGTGCGTCAAAGTCCCCTGTCAACCCTCATAGGTCTGATTTTCAGCGGTTGGCTAAAACACTGTCTTCGGACTCGGCCTCTACTAAGGGGTCGGCTGGGACCTCTTTTTCATCCTTCCATGATCCTGATGCTGACGATGCGCATTCCTCCTCTTCTGAGTTTGAACCACCGCCTCGCAAAAAGGCTCGCAAGGAGCCTTTTGTTGACGCTCCCTCAAATCCTCCCATTCTAACATTTGAACCTTCGGACATTATGCATCCCCATTCTTCTTCTTGGTTGCCTTCTCCAGTGGTGGCGGATTATGTGCAATCACACATTCGCCAGCCTTTTGATAAGGATGTCCGGGCCCGCATGAGATCGGAGTGTCCCCGTCCAGATCTGGCGGACCATTTAGCCGAGACCCCGGAGGTTGACCCTACCATGGTTACCTACCTTAAGAAATACGCCAGAGACCCCAAAAAAGGTTTGGACAGATCTTGGCGCTCCTGCCAGGATAAATTATTGGATTTATTGGGCCCACTCACAAAAATGTTGGATTTGGGTGTTCTGGCTAAGGAGTCATCAGCTCTTGTAAACCCGGATGAACTCACTGAATGGGCTCAGAGGGCCATATGTCAATTGGGCAATGCCAATTGTGCGCTTTCATGTGAACTACGCCGCTCCATCCTTCTCCGCCTGGATCCCAGGCTGGCGGAGCTCTCCTCTTCGTAGGCCGGTCCCTTGGCTCAGGGGCTCTTATTTGGTCAACCATTCCTCAAAGAGCTGTCCAGTTTTGTGGCCACTTTCAGTGGCCTTGACAAGGCCCAAGCCTCGCTGCGGCGGACGTTTCGGCCGGTTTTTGCAAAGGCCGGACGTCTTAGGGGACGTTCGTTCGGCCGAGGATCCCAGCAAAATTCTCAGCGAGGATTTCA
The DNA here is from genome assembly GCF_964204655.1 of Triturus cristatus. Taxonomy (NCBI): domain Eukaryota; kingdom Metazoa; phylum Chordata; class Amphibia; order Caudata; family Salamandridae; genus Triturus; species Triturus cristatus. Next base: position 933,248,576 of record NC_140580.1, on the reverse strand, counting down.
GTCCCACGGTGGAGGTGGACAAGATTCCGGCTTTACCACCCGTTCAAACTTCTATCCCTCCCGTAAAGGGAGGGAACAGTTCCGGAAGGGTCGCTTCGGAGGGCAACAAGGAGGTCATCACGACTCCAACACTTCAGGTGAGGCTGATTCCTTTTTCAGAAGTGGTTTTGGGGAGAAGGCTCCAGTTTTTTCTCCACAATTGGCAGTTAATCTCCAGCGATGCTTGGGTTCTCGAAACTGTTCAGGGCTACAAAATAGAATTTTATCAGCCCACGCCTCAATCCCTCCTTCCCACCCCGTTGATTTTTTCTCTTCAGGATCGGGAGATCATTTCATCGGAAATCGCCTCCCTTCTTTCGAAAGGGGCTATTCTTCAGACTACCCGTCATCCTCGAGGATTTGTGAGTTCGGTGTTTCTGGTTCCGAAACGAGGGGGCGGTTCCCGCCTGGTCCTCAATCTAAAAGAATTCAACGGCGGAGTGGTTTACCGACATTTCAAGATGGAAGGGATCCATCTTTTGCGAGATCTTCTCCGAGCGGGAGATTGGATGGTTAGTCTAGATCTCAAGGACGCCTATTTGTCAATCCCAATCTTCGGGCCACATCGGCGGTTTCTCCAGTTCCAGTGGCAAGTGAACTGGTTCGAATACCAAGTCCTCCCGTTCGGCCTCTCGTCGGCACTCTGGTGCTTCACGAAACTTCTGAAGTCAGTGGTGGAACACTCACGCGCTCGTGGTCTCCGCATGATTGTTTATCTGGACGACATTCTGATCATGGCAGATTGTCCTCACAAATTGATCTTGCATCTCGATTGGACGATCGATCTTCTCCAATCTCTGGGATTTCTTGTGAATCCGCAGAAATCTGTCCTCATTCCTTCTCAGGTGATAGACTTTCTCGGCTTCCAGGTCAATTCTCTGACCTGTCAGCTTCTTTTACCCACTCAGAAGATTCGTTACATCAAACGGGAGTTGCTTTCGATTATCTCCAAACGGATTGTGTCATTGAGATCTATAGCTCGTGTAGTCGGTCTTTTAGCGTCTTCAATTCAGGCGATTTTCCCAGCTCCTCTGCATTACAGGGCATTACAACGGTTAAAGATCCGTCATCTCCAGCAGGGTCTTCGCTATTCAGATCAGATTCCTCTTTCAGAGGAGGCGAGGTGCGAGATGCAGTGGTGGCTGGACCACATGGAGGCCTGGAATGGGCGAGCCCTGTTCGGTTCTTCCCCGGAGATAGTGATCGAGTCCGATGCCAGCCTGTGGGGCTGGGGAGCCCGGTGCGGTCCAATTTCAACGGGGGGTCGATGGTCCCCTCAGGAGTTGTCTCTTCACATCAATTGTCTGGAACTCCTGGCCGGGTCCTTTGCGATTCGTTGCTTCACGCCTCTTCGGTCCAACTGTTGCATTCTTCTCCGCATGGACAATGTGTCCGCGGTTCGCTATGTCAACAAGTTGGGCGTTTATGGGATGTATCTATTGTCTTGAAGTTTTTGGACGCCTGGGCTTCCAACTCCTTGCTTTCCCGCAAACAGTTGTCTGCCAAACTGACCATGTTGTTATGCCTTGTCTCTTGCAGACGGGTGTCTGATGTTCGAGCATTAGACTTGGCTGGTCGTTGTTTTACCCCTGAGGGTGTCACTTTTCGACTCTCTCGTCGTACCAAAACGAATACTTAATTGATTTCCTATCCTTCTTTTCCTCTCCATCCCAACCTTTGTGTGGTCCAATGCGTCAAGGATTATGAGGTATGTACTGCTTCTTTACGTTCTGATTTGCAGGGTCAACTGTTGATTGCTTTGCAGAAGCCCTTTCGCCCTGTTACCCCGGCTACTTTAGCTCGTTGGGTTCGCTGGCTTATGTCTGAGGCCGGCATTGATGTGTCCATTTTTGGTGCTCATTCGGCACGGGGAGCTATGGCTTCTAAAGCTTTTTCAATGGGTGTTACTTTGTCTGACTTTATGAAGGCCGCAGATTGGTCTTCTGATTCCATGTTTAAATCTTTTTATTATAAACCTATTGATCATGTGGCCGCAGTAGTGGTGGATAAGCTTTGAACAAGCATAATCGGAGCCTCCTGTCCTGACATAGAATTAAAAATTTGCGAACATACGTGACAAGAATTTTCAATTCTATTAAGGACAAGGAGGCGAGGATTATCCCACCCATTGTGTTTCTTCTGATGTATTTCTTTGCATTTATACTGATGTTTTTGCAAATGTACTATATATTGTCTGATAATTCATTGCTCTCTGATATTTTTTCCCCCCTTTTTATATTTTATTATATATTGGATGGCTTTTATGGCAGTCTGTCTCTTTTCAGGTTCTGACCCGAAGTGATGATGTTACTACTTCTCCTGGCTTCTTCTGCATCCGCTGGCTTTCTGCTACCAGGATCCTGTGGTCTTCCAGTGCTGCGTGTTTTTTCCTTATGGATTCCTGCGGTTATTGATGGTTGTCCCTCCTGTTGGTCATCGTGACTCTTGAACTGTTCCCTTATATTTGAACTGCTCTCCTCACCAAAGAAAGAGGATGTTGTACTTGCCATATTACCTTTTATACTGTGGACTCTATGGTTATATACGTCATACCCTTGTGTTTATGGGTATTGTAGTTTTTTCATTACATATACTGTGTTTTTATTGGCTGCTGAGCATTTCTAGTAAAGAAATGAGAAAGCATAATCCTCGCCTCCTTGTCCTTAATAGAATTGAAAATTCTTGTCACGTATGTTCGCAAATTTTTAATTACTTGTTGTGTCCACTCCTGCTCAGCTTCTATAATTCCTGCAAAAAAGAAAACAAAGACCAACGCACATGTTCAAAGAATAAAACATTTGCTAGCATTTGCGCCAAGAATTTTCAGTTCAATTAGGGACACGGAGATGAGGATTATGCTTTCTCTTTTTTCACTGTGAATTTCAGCAGCCAATGAAAAACTTTAATTATATACGAAAAACGAAATTTCCCATAATGCCATGGTGCATATCCACCAATCACAGTGCCTCTGTTCCTATAACTAGGACCTTCCACATGACAGACCATATCCTCTTTCTTTGTCTCAAAGGGGTACTATACTTAACATACGCTACTGTCATACATCGACAGCTTGTAGGAAAATCCAAGCCAACTTCATTGGAAGTTCAAACGTGAACTAAGACACGAAGTGTCAACTGAGACCCACAACGTGGCGAAGAATCCTCCTCCTTTCTGTTGTGCACCTGAAACAGAAAATCAACCTGTAATAACTGTGAAAAAATACCCATATATAAGGGCGGGTAATAAATTACAACTGTAATGATAATTACATATTTGGCGGGATAATTCTCTCCTCCGTGTCCTTAATAGAATTGAAAATTCTTGGTGCGATTGCTAGCAAAATTTTTATTCGATTACAGGACCAGAGGCTTCGGATTATGCTAGTTTAACTCTTCTCAAGAACAACAGATGCAATATCGCCCACAGGTTTGTAATAAAACTGCTTAAACGTAGAATCAGAAGACCAATCAGCTAATTTCTTTTTTTTTTTATGTTCAAAAGTTGTTTATTGGTTATTTTCATAAAAATTAATACAAATAATAAAACCAAACACAGACAAATTACCAACATGAAATCAATAAAAAGATATAATACATTGATGGGTGAGGTTAAGGTGGTATCATGACATTCTGTGTACTGCGTTCCTAAACCTATGACAAACCCTTTGAGAGGATAAATGAAGGGCTGTAGGGGCCACTTTAAAACTAGTCACATGATATATACTAAACTTCAATACATATCCAAGAAAAAGAATACAATAATACAAATTATACGTTGACAGTATGCATCTTTTACTATAATACAGCAACATTGTTCAAGTACGTCCCTTTTAGGGGAATATTTAGCTGAACCGCCGAGATTTGTGGTTCATGGCAGTTTATGTGATTTGAAGTATAGATCAAGGCTATCCCACATATGTCTGAGGAGGGTTTCCATGGTTAATTTTGGAGAGCAATGTTGTCAGTACCCTTAAGATTGGAGACCAAGTTTAGCCAGCAATTAAAAGACACTTTTTGTGTGTCCTTCCAATTGTTCACGATAATCTTAACCGCTGCTGTCAGGAACAGGTCCAATAGTGCCCTATCCTTATCGGTCAATGAATCTACCCTGAGGAAGCCGAATGTCAGCGTGGAAAGTTCTCTTTTGAGGGAGCATGAGAATAGTTTAGAGGTAAAGTTAAATACCCTGTCCCAAAAAGGTTCCACACATTTTCAGAATATTATCAGATGTGCAAGGTCTCCTGTCTCCTCCTTACAATTCCAGCAGCTAGGGTCTTCACGAATCTTGTGTAAGTGGAGACGGGCTGGTGACCAAAAAGTCTATGTAGGAGCCAGAATTATGTCTGTGAAAGGGCTGGTGACATTTTATTCATGGAGACAGAGCTCCATGTTTTGGTCCAGTCAGCTTCGGAAATCAGGGAAGAGGAGTGTGAATCCCAAAATGATATAAACTTCTTATTGAGGACAGATTGTTTTGGACGGAGTAGTTTGTAGATCCAAGAAACCTGGTAACCCAGCCTATTTTACTTCTCTACGTATTGTCGGAGGGAAGCGGGTGAGGGCAGTAATTTAGCTTTCGTTAGTGCTGCCTTTACTTTTAAAAAGTTATAAAACTCCAGGGAGTCCAGATTATATTTAGACTGTAGTTCTTTGAAAGTAATGGGGTATGCTGAGTCAAACAATTGGTATGGAAAAAAGATACCTCTATCAATCCAGGCCTCCTTATGTAGTGTACTCCCTTTATATAAAATATTATGGTTGTCCCATAGTGAATCAAGATTAGATCGTCGTATGCCGATGTCTAATTTTTATCCAATTTCAGTAAGGCTGATTTTGTGTTCTTAAATATGGATTTTGAGCAGCTGACGTTCGTGAAGTTGGAGGTAAGCAGGGCTGCTGGGGCAAGATTATTAAGCAAGGAAGTTTCAATTTCTAGCCAGATTGGGGTATACTCCGCAGGTGGTACGAGCCAATAGGAGCCCTGTTTAGCTAAGAACCCTGTTTGGTAAAGTTTAAAGTCCGCTAGGTGGTCCCCCCACCCCCCCAAGGGATTTGTCTAATCTGAGTTTTTTCAGACCAATTCTGGCCTTTTTCCCTTGCCATAGAAATTTAGATATAAGGATGTCTAACTTACGGTGAAAGTCCTCAGTCAATAAGAGAGGGAGCATGGTGATTAGGTAGTTCACTAAGGGCGTGATCATCATCTTGATGGTTTCAATTCTACCCTACCACGTGATGAATCTTGGGGACCATGCGTCTAGGAGATCTTTGATTTTCCCCAGGGTGATGGCTTCATTCTGTTGAAGAGACTCTAAAATAGTACCGCCGAATTCTATCCCTAGATATTTGATAAAACCCGGCTGCCATGCAAGGCCTGAGTCTCCCAGTGTCTCCCTGGTGCAGTGAATGTTCAGGGGCTTAACTTCGGATTTGTCTCTGTTTAACTTATAACCCGAGTGGGATGAATAAACTGCTATGGATCGCATCAGGACCTTAATGGAAGAGCTCGGGTCCTCCGTAACAATAAGAATATCATCCGCATAAGCTGCCAGTTTCACCCGAGAGTCCTTAAAACGTACTCCTTTTATTTCGTCATTACGCTTAATATCCTGAATTAGTGGCTCAAGGGCTAGGAGAAAGAGGAAAGGGGAAAGAGGACAACTCTGCCTAGTTCCTTGCTCATGTGTTAAGGCATCAGAGAGGGTTCCATTGATCGCTATGCAGGCAGTAGGTGCTGAATACATAGCCATAACCATGTTGATTTACGAACTACCTAGATTAAAAGACAGCATGCAGTGTCTCAAGAATGACCACAAAACTCTGTCAAACACTTTTTCTGCGTCCAGGGTGATGGCTATAGATGAGTCAGGCTTCATCTTTGCTTGCTCGAGTATGTGACATAATAAGCGAGTGTTATCATTAGACATTCGGTGCTTGAGGAATCCAACTTGGGAGTTACTAATTAACTTTGGAAGAACCCCATTCAGTCTTACTGCTAGAAGTTTTGCATAGATTTTACAGTCCACATTGATCAGTGAGATTGGCCTATAATTTTTAGATAATAGGGGGTCCTTCCCTTCCTTAGGTATGACGATAATATTGGCTTCTTTCATTACATTGGATGTGCGTCCCTCCCTGGCTATGGTATTGAAAACTTTTAACAATGTTGTTTGTAGGGACCCACCGAATGCCTTATAGAAGGAAGCTGAGAAACCGTCTGGGCCTTTGTTACTTTTTAGAGATTTGATAGAGTTAGATAATTCAGTTTCAGAAATGGGTTTCCCTAGCGCTGCACTTTCTGTCTCTGATAGGCTCGGTAGGTTTCATGATTCTAAATATCTGGTACACTCTTCCGAGTTTACTGTTTGTTTGCTTTTATAGGGATCACTGACATAATATCGATACCAACAATATCGAGTACAAATAATATCGTTGTCAAAATATCGAGTACAATAATATCGAGTCAGAATACTTATTTATAAATAAACAATAATATCGACTACACAATATCATCGAACTAAAATATTGTATCTCATAATATCTAATGAATAAATATCATTAACAAAAATATCGTCAAACATCAAAATAAAGTGTAACTAACAAAATTATCGAAAACCTAAATATAGACAAGCAAAATATCGGATTTTTCACTATATCGACTATCTAAAAACAGCTAAATAAAATATAGTTTTAGCAGATAATGTACATTAGCATTATAACACATGACTAAACACTTAAATAACATGATTATTTTTTTTACAAACACATGTACATATAAAAATTCAAATATCATACACAATAAAACTTTAATTACTAACATAAAAGCTTTGCAAATTATCATACTTGCATTATATCAAACTCAAAACAATCTTTTATACATTTATAACTGAAAATAATAACATCACTTTGTACTAATAAGCTACTAATTAGCGTTTCCCTTATATGGAAACAAACAGCCAAAACAATGAAAACCATTCATGTAGACCAATGAATTTCACACTTTTTAAATTAAACCAATGAAATGAAGCAACTAATTAAATAAACACTATAAAAACACTACATTTCTACCTCACTTTCACACTACTAACCGAAAATAAAGAGGTATGTGAAACGCTGCTCAACTGTATCCTGAAAGAATATTTCTACTCCAAAAGAATTTTTCACAACAACACAAGTAAGTTAAACTGTATTTAAAATATAACAAGACTACTAAGCTACAGATCAAAATATTTCTAACACACAATTTACTAACCTTTATTTAATTACATTCATGTCTCCTCTACAGATACTTTCTAAACACAGCAAGATATTTTCTACATACCCACCAGTCAAATATTGATCAATGTAAGTTTATTTTTATTTTTCCTACACACCTAGAAAAATAATTAAAACAACATTTTCTAAAATATATTTTATTACTTATTACAGAAAACTGCAAAACCATCCAAAAGCACTTTCAACACAAGAACCTACTTTAAAAAATAAAAAAGTAAGTATATTATTCACAATCATTAAACACCTTGAAATAGCCACCCAAATATAACTTTTCCCCTAAAACCCTATCACATATAAAAAAAATTAATACAACTATTAACATCTTTTTTTCTCTTACCAACAGAAAATTCTTCTTCTAAATTGAACAGAAAGCTTGAAACCATCTCCTGAACATTTTTGGGCGCATCAAACTAAACATTGTAAGTATATTCACTCAAATGTAAATATATTTAACAAATATGTATCATTTTATATATTTACAACCTTGTTTTTTTAATCTAGCATAACACAGAACAACATGACTGAAGGTGCAGAATTTATAATGTCTCAAAAAATTAAATGTTGTTATGTTATATGGGGTATGTGTATACACAAGAAAAGCAAATTGGTGCAGCAAATACTACTCAAACAAATGCTATGGTAGAGCTACTACTCAAGAAACTACTGTTCTTTCTGTAAAAGAACATAATCACCCCCCCAATATAACTGAGATTGAGGTTAGAAATGCTCTGGAAAGTATTAAAGAAGCAAGTACTAGTACTGATAAACCCACCACCCAAATACTCAAAGAGGAATTATTAAAAATACCTCAACATTCATCAGGACAATTACCCTCAATACTTTGTTTAAAAAGAACTATTTCCAGACAGAAAAAAGTAACAACAAGTACTCTACCTACCCCTAAGACCTTCGAAGAAATAGTAATTCCCCTGAATTAAGCATTACTCACACTAAAGAACCATTTATTTTTTTGATAACAAATGCCCTGAGAAAAGAATAATTATGTTTGCTACTACAAACAATTTAGTGAAATTACAACAATGTCACACCTGGATGATGGATGGAACTTTCAAAGTCTGCCCAAAACCATTCTACCAGCTCTACACAGTGCATGGATTGTACCAACATTCTAACATTCCATTCATCTATGCCCTTTTACCAAATAAACAGCAAACTACATACATAGATATCCTAACTAAAATAAAACAAGAAACCAATAATTATGGTCCACTAAAAATAATTATTGATTTCGAATTAGCCATGATAAATGCTATACTAAAAAATTATCCACACACAGCAATACAAGGTTGCTATTATCATTTTAACCAGAGTCTGTGGAGACATTTGCAAAAATCAACCCTAAGGTGCCGATTCCGATCCGGTAAAAAAAAATACCGTACGACTCGCATCCGTATTTTTTTTCGTACGAGTCGCACAAGTACCGTACAAACTGGCAAGTACGAATGGGAGGTGAAAAATAACTATGAATAGTGTTGGGAAAAGTCTACGAGCGTGCGTCGGAAAGTGACCACGTCCGAATATCGTCTGGAAAAGTGTATGAAAGTGATCCGGACAGTTCCACTTACAAATCGTAAAACACAAGTCCGAGCGCGCAAGTACGATCCCGACTGCCCGTCCGAAAACCCAATCGCACGGAAAAAGGCCCGTACGGAGCCAACGCTGAAGCACACAAGTACACGGGTAAATTCATGCCCGTGTACGAGCCGCACAGCCCCCCCAATACGTCTGCACCGTATACTACCCTGTCCGCACTGTACCCCCAGCCCCCCCACCGCATTAACTTGCCGTACACCAATACCGAACCCCAGCACCCTCACACACCATCGAGAATGTACGGCGCCTACCAACGCGAAAATCACACATACAGAACCAGGACAGTGGAAAACAGCACAAGGAGGTCCAAAGCGACTCGCACAAACACACAAAACACGTTCACACTAAAAAACACAGCTCAATGACTGACCTGCCACATCCAAACTGGCCAACAGAGGCCCCAAACACAACCACATCTTATAACACACCCACCAAAATTCAAACACAGCCACACCCAACATTGGACCAATAAAAAGGGCCCACACACACAAACCATGAGCCCTTGCAACAGACCTACTGCGGACAGAGCTCACACACAAACCACCCCACAGAACTCATACCTTTGCTACCCTGCCACTCACACACCTTCACACAACCTCCCCCACAAACATCCCCCTCTTCACAGTCACACACACACACCCACAACCGCCCACACCCCACACCATGCCCACAGACAAGAATCCAAAGTTCACTACGGCGGAGCTGGAGCTCCTCGTCGACTTCAGAGTAGAGCCACAGCTGTTTGGAACAATGGTCAGACAGACCAGCATATCTGAAAAATCTGACATGTGGCAGAGGATCGTCAACAAGGTCAATGCTGTTGCGCCCGTTCGAAGGACCAGGCATGAATGCCAAGCCAGGTGGTACGATCTGCGCAGGGCGGTCAAGAGGAAGATGAATGAAGAACATGCCCAGGCCAACATCACTGGAGGTGGGCCGCCCCGCAGACGCGTACAGTACCATCCCTTGGAGGAGAAGGTGATGGCCATGCTACCGCCGGTGGGAGTACACGGAGTGGATGGAGTCGCAGAGTCTGGTGAGTACACAAACAACTCATGTAACTTGGGGGAATGGCATCCACACCCCAACCACCAGAGGCGCAACTATAGCAAAATTTCGGGGGAGGCTAAGAAAAATTGCCATGGGGGGAGGAATCTTGTAAGCCATAGGCAGAGTGGAGCTGTAGGGGCTGTCAAAGGGGTGAAACAACCGCGAGGCCTCATTAACACGCAAATGGCCTCGGAAAGACCTGTGAAGTGTTCGGGTGCGGCTGTGAGTGCACTGGGAAGCTGTCTCATCCCGAGCTGCCACACACGACGGGGGTGGGGCTGAAGCCCTGTGAGTCCAATGGGTGTTGCGCGCCTGCCAACCACAACAAATGCACGCACCCACCCCCAAGCACTCACCGCACACAACCACACTCAATAACCATGGCCATGCCACGAACGTCACCATTCACCCATCACAAATCAAGGCAAGGCCATGTCCAAGGCCACAACAACCACAAACACAAGACAGGATGTCCGGGAGGCTGGGAGGGTGGGCCCCACACAACACATTGTCAAAATGAGACGCAGACACCAATGTCCCAGCCCATATGGCATAGGGACATACCCGTGCACAATGCACAGGGACTGGCAAACTACTAACAAGGTCGCTGACACTGGGCCCTGCGGTATGCAGCACAAGGCCCTCCTGGGACCACTGTACACTCAAACACCAAATCCACAAGCACAGGCATCCAGCACAGGAACCCACACACACTGTCATGCCAGCACACACCATGAGGGGACACACACATCACCTGGGAGACCCAATGACGACTCACACAACACACCACAGCACGCCAGGTCACCCCCCCCCACAAGCACACACCCCCGGGGCAGGCAACGGATACACCCACTCCCACAATGGACATGTGACACAACAAGACCAATCCGGAGCCAAGTAAGCATCAGAGCCAGGCGGGCAACTACAGCCAACTTCCGGGGAGGGCAGTAAAAGATTGGGGGGGGGGGGGGGGCAAATCAACCAGCCCTAGGCAGAGTGGCTTTAAGAATGGGTGAAAACACAACAAAATGTTCGAGTAAATGGTCTACCATACACCTGTGAAGTTCTCGGGTCTGGATGCAATTAGACGGACGCCAGCCCGCGAGGCTGTCTCAGCCGGGCTGACACACATGACGGGGGGGGCACAAGCCCGGTTAGCCCAATGGGTGTTGCGCGCCTGATCAGAGCCAACTATCTACAGGCCACACACTCAGGAGAACATCCCAATCTGTCCCCCGCAACATACCCATCCCCAAGTGGACACTGAGAGGAATGCCAGGGACATCCAAATACCTGGGGGAACTGTGTCAACTTTAATATGTATGAAACATGGATGTGGCATGAAACAGCATTAACATTGTCCCTCTCTCACACACAGGGCGACGTCGACGATCTCCCCCCAACACTGGGGGGGAAGATTCACAGTCCCAGGCACCGCGTGACGACGATCCCACCGGCAGCGACGACTCTCACCACTCCGTGGATGACCCCGACCAACCTGGCCCCTCTGGTGTACAAGCTCCTGCAGCACCTCCGTCGGGTACAGCTGTGCCAACCACCACCCCCATTCCCGTCACATCCCAGGACACACCCAGGATCCCTGCTCGCACTGAACAACACAGCCAGTCTGACCGGGAGGGACAACGTTCTGCGGGCACCCAGGAGGAGGCAGACAACCCTGCCAATGACATCCCTCAGGGGTCCCGTAGACCCGATGTGCCCACAACGGCAGGCCAGGCACGTGTGGGCAGGGATGGTGGGAGTGGAGGTAGGCGGAGGCGCGAAGCTGACCAGCCAGCTCAGGAGCCCGGTATGGCCCACCTACGCAACATCCTGGACTCATACCGGCGTGACACCAGAGGCATCGACCAGGTCGTGGTCATACTTTCCGGGATGCAGGGGACCCTCGATGAGATCAAGGACCTGCAGGTCGAGCATCATGCCAGTCACCAACAACAACAAGGACGGATGGAGGCAAGACTGGCTGAGCTCCTGGCGGTGCACAGGGACGTGAGCCAATCACTCCGTCAGATCGCCCAAAGTCTGGCAAACCCTCCCTGTGCCACCAGGCGTAGACCAGCACCAGACACAGGGAGGGAGGAGGAGGAGGGTTCATCTGACGGATCGTCCCTAGCATCGACAAGGCCTGCATCAGAGGGTCCCCGGAGGAAAGTGGGTCGTCCACGTCAGAGACCGTGAGAGTCAGCAGACCATCCCCATCTCCCAGGTCACCTGGCCTGGCACCTGGCACCTGGCCCTCGGGCGCAACAGCAGCACCTCACCCAATGACAACCTCTGCCACATGGACTTGCTGGTCCCAGTCTGACCAATGATGACCAACACTGTGGTCTGGACTCTGATGACTTCCAATGCCAAGGATGCCATCTCCCCCAGTGAACTATGGATTCTATTCCCCCGGTAGTGCACTTTAGCACATCCACCAAAAGACTCACCCCACCAAAAATAAAGTCACATTGTTCTGCACATGAGATGTTGCTGTCATTTTGCATTATTCTACGACATATGTGTGTGGAAATGTCTAACTATGCGTGAGTGTTGAACCAACTCCAGTCATCCATCCCCTGGGAACAGAGTCTGGTACAGGACACACATGGGTCACAAGTATCAGTCAATGTAGGCATGGAGCACAACACTCACCTGTGATGGCCTCTGGCTGCTGAGGGGGGGCTTGCTAAACTGTGCGGACAGACCTATTTGGGAGATCATCATCAAGGCGTAGAGGTCATGGCCCATGTGGAGGTACCCGGGGAGGGAGTCCCAGGGATTTGTGGCCAGGTGGGAGAACTATGTCCTGTATGCTGGAGTACGGTGGATGAGAAGAACGGGGGCCATGGAAAGTTTGGATGCACGGAGATGGACCAACGGGATCTAGGATGACAGACGTACAAGGTTGGTGTGGGGTCGGGTTTGTGGACTGCCTCCTGAGTGTGGGTGGGGTGTGCAGAGGACATCCTGCAGCAGACAGTGATCCACTGCAGCCAGCTATGGTGGACAGTGAGGTGGCTGGGGCGCAGGGCGTAGAAGCTGAGGTGTGCAGATGCCCCCTGGAAGTGGACCAGTGTCCTTGGAGTGTGGATGTACTTGCTCCGTAGAGGGCAGAGCAGTATATGAGATGGATGTCGTCATGGACCTGGGGGATGGCCTGTCGTAACTTGGAGTGGATCTATCTGTGGATCATGTGCATGATGCAGAGTGCGTAGCAGCATGGGGTACAGATGCTGTGGACTAGCATGGCAAATGTGAGCGAGCAAAACATGATGCACAACATCTTGTGAGTGTGGCCACTGTGTGCCTGTGCAGGGCCTGCAGCAGCAGGCGCCATCCCCCTGCCAAATGGCCCATCTTGCACACAAACACTAGGATGTCAGAAGGGCAACTGCAACAGGCGCGTGTGTAAAGTGAGGAGTGTCCAGTGTCACATGGCACACCCAGAGACAATGCATGCCCAATCCCCAAAGAACCATTACACAGGATCAGGAAACTGAAGGTCGACCTGCGCACTGGAGACACACCCTCAGCAACTGGTGATGGCCCATTGTGTGGTTGACCTCGCTAAAAAACATACACGACCATGTACTACATGCCCAATAGGGAGCCAAATCCATGAGCAACTGCATGCATGTCGCTAAACTACACAGGGACTCCTATGCATCATCTACAGCAAGTATGCCAGAGATGCCGCATGCCAAGTGGCAAGAGACCAGCATTGACAGAGACGAGGCACCTTGGAGTATGACGAACACCTTTATTACTCAGCCTCACAGTAATGGAGTTGCATCCATTGGAACAGAATCACAGGTCATTCGGCTGAACATGTGTGACCCACACTGGACACCCCCTGCAACACACAGATGTGGTAATTCCTACTGAGCTGGCACACAAGTGAAGGGGTTGACCTCACACCCCTTGCTGCACACGGCGAGTCTACAATTCCACATTGAGCCTCATGTGGGGATGTCCCACACCATGTCCAGCATGCCCATCCCGTATGTTCCTGAGGGACGTTAGACACACATTGATGCCTTCATCAGAATCCACAATCCATGACAGATGACTGTCAGGAAGGTTGACTATCAATTAATGGGGGCCATGCAACACGTCACGTGGCCCATGGTGAGTCGACATGTATGCATGGTAACACAACATGCACAGGAGCAGTACCCACATATCACAAACTCGTACCACCCACAAAAGGCCTTGCTGCACTCCTTACCAAAAAAGACTTCTCACCATCTCTGTGCATGTAACTCTGATCCAGCACACGTTGGAAAAATCATGAGGAATAGCAGGAGTGCAATGATGAAATGAGCAGACGACAGCCGCAGGAACCTGGGAAGGACAGACACACAACAAGTCAGCGAGGAGCTAGTAATCCGCACACATGTACATGCACCCTACAGGATTGATGTTGTCACCAAGGGAATAATGATTTTTGTGTACCTGCACAAATATGGGGAATGACATTTGCACTTGTATGACACATCAGAACACACCTCCAAGTAACTTGGCACACAGTCAGCTCGACACACACATTCCAACACATGCCACACAAGGCACTAGGCGTGCACACTCAGACACCGGAACTCACATTTATGAGAAGAAGTTGCGGATCAGCTGACTCCGGATGTCCTCATCCTCATCCTCACTTGCCCCGTGCCCAAGCCCTTCATCCTCCACGGGTGGATGATCTTGCTCATCAGGATCCAGCATGAGTGGCACGGCCTTCTCCACTGCCATGCAGCACACAAGGAAGATTTTGCAGACCTTCACCGGGGCATATGGGAGGGCGCCGCCAGTCTTGTGGAGGCACCTGAATCTGCTCTTCAGGAGTCCAAACGTCCTCTCAATCACGCGCCTCGTCTGCCCATGGGTGTCGTTGTACCGGTGTTCTGCGGCTGTTCTGGGGTGGCGGAGAGGCGTCATCAGCCATGGCATGTTGGGATAGCCAGCGTCCCCTACATGGAAACATCATGTAAAGAAGTGGGTCAGGAGATGCCGTCACATACTAAGATACCGCTGAATACTGGACAAACAGAGTCTACACCAACAAGACATGCTCGTTCGTTGTGCAGCTGCAGCATCATTTCTGGCACCCTGCTACTCCTCATGATGTAGGCATCGTGTGCTGACCCTGGTAAACGTGCACAGACATGGGTAATCAGCATGTTAGCAAGACACACCACAAGGGCATTAATGGAGTGCTAATGTTTATGGTTACGAAAGGCTACCTCCTGTGCCTGTGGTGGTACCAAAGCCACATGTGTCCCATCAATGGACCCAATTACATGGGGCATCCCTCCCAGGGCATAGAACTCACCCTTGATACCTGTCAACTGCTCAGGAGTTGGAAAATGGATGAATTCATCCAGGTGCTCCAACATGGTTTCTAAAACATCATGCAGGACACGGGTGAACATTGTCTGGGACATGCCACCCACATCAACTATGGTCAATTGAAACGTACCGGTGGCAAAGAAATGTAGGGCTGACATCACCTTCATCTTGGGGGTCAGCGCAGTCGGATAACTGTGTCGCGGTTGGAGGTGTGGTGCCAGCCTGTTTGTCAGGTCCACAATTAACTGTTGGGGGAATCTGTAGCGGCGTATGCAGTCACGTTCCCTCATGGCAGCCGAGTCTGGCATTGGTCGGGGGAGAGGCGGTGCCCTGCAGAAATTTGGAAGGAATAACGAAGATTGAGTACATTACTACACCAATGTCAATGAACTGAGCACATGTTCAACAGCTAATACACATATGCTACATACAGAGTCTGGTCTGTGCAATACATCCTGCACATGTATGCCAGCCAGGTGATACTCCTACCAAGAGCCAGCTACAAACGTGGATTGTCAAGGTCTACATGACATGCCATGAAAGTAGCTGTGGGCTAGTGTGAGTGAACAGCCAGACACATTACAGGAGTGACATACATCCACATATGTGCATTTGAAGGATGTCATCTCATACAGACAGCTGCTGGCAAGCTAGACGCACAGGTCACATGTCATGGGAAAAGGACAGACCACACACCTTGCCATGAAGGGGTACATGTCAAAAATGATCACACAGACATTGAGACTACGCAGATATGTCCTAAGCTCGCAAGTCCCTGTTCGATGCATACAGACACACGTTACGTGTTATTCCACATGTGTCCTGGTGTGTGTAATAGTGTGACATGGGCATCTACACACAGACACATGTTGGATGCAGCTACAGCAGATGCCGTTGACGGAACAGCAAGAAAATGGGAACACATGACACACACATGACATAGTCACATCGGGGCACGCTGGTAGTGAGATGTCAGGTGTCATCATCCGTGTACCTGGCATCAGGGGACAGTTGCGGGTGTTGGTGACTGTGCCATGCCAGTGATGCAGTGCTTGACAAGTTTGAACTACATGCACACATGTAAAAGGTGTGAAGGGGAAGTGCGCCACATAGTGCCCCATCACACATGACATGTGTACATAGGTCATCACACAACTATTGGGTTAAAACATGAGGAGACATGTGCCAGCTCACTGCCTGACACACCTAAGCCCTACACATGAAGCACTGCACTGACAATGACTTGATGTCCATCCTTGTGCGAGTCAGACACCTACATTCCTTTCCTGTGCGCCTCCTATCACCAGTGTAAGCTGTGAAACGCACCGTACACATGCTCTGAGGGCGTGTGTACGGTCGTATCACTATATGGGGTTTGGGTAGGAGTACGCATGTGTGTATGGACAGTACACACGTACGTGTACACACTGGTCCTATCCCTATGGTAGTGTCGCCGTAGGCGTACGCCATAGAGATACTGCTCGTACCCGCGTGTGTAGGGCCCGTAGCACTATGGTAGTGTTGCCGTAGGAGTACGCCATAGAGATACGGCTCGTACCCGCATGTGTAGGGCCCGTAGCACTATGGTAGTGTTGCCGTAGGCGTACGCCATAGAGATACGTCTCGTACGCGCGTGTGTAGGGCCCGTAGCACTATGGTAGTGTTGGCGTACGCGTACGCCATAGTACTACGGGCCGTACCCGCGTGAGTACGGCCCGTAGCACTATGGTAGTGTTGCCGTAGGCGTACGCCATAGTGCTACGGGCGGTACCCGCGTGTGTACGGCCCATAGCACTATGGCGTACGCCTACGCCAACACTACCATAGTGCTACGGGCCGTACACACGCGTGTACGGCCCGTAGCACTATGGTAGTGTTGCCGTAGGTGTACGCCATAGTGCTACGGGCCGTACCCGTGTGTGTATGTATGTATGTATGTATGTGTGTTCTTATAAAGCGCTCGACTTACCCTTGGGCATCTCGGCACTTGCATTGGGAACCCGTCCTGGCTTTTCCCTGTGAGATAACCCGTACTGGGCATCCCCAAGGTGAAAGCCAGGCATCCCGCCGCGGGGGGGGCCGTAGTGGAGATTAAGAAAGCTATTGCCCAGAGTTCCAGAGTGTGAACCCATGATTCGAGTAGGCACCGAAGTGAGAATTATCGAGTCCGTGGACACTTGGGCTCAGACCCTGCTGCGTCGGGAATTGAACCCTGGTCCCGGGTCTGACCTCTGCTTCATGGTATGCCTCCTCTAACCAGTGAGCCACACTTCTCCGCGTGTGTACGGCCCGTAGCACTATGGCGTACGCCTACGGCAACACTACCATAGTGCTACAGGCAGTACACACGCGGGTACAGCCCGTAGCACTATGGCGTATGCCTACTGCAACACTGCCATAGTGCTACAGGCCGTACACACGCGGGTACGGCCCGTAGCACTAGAGTAGTGGTGTCCTAGGGGTACGTGTGAAACGCACCGTACCTGTGTGGGGATTTTAAATTTGCAATGGGGACACATAAGGGACAAGTATTAGGGCCTACATGCATGCTGGTTGTCATGGATAACCAGTTTGAAGTTCAAATTTTTCCATCATGTGGCCTGGAAAAAGCAGTTGGCCACAATATACATCGTTGCAAAGGGGTTGTTGACTTGACATGATGCTGCAAATTTGAAAAAATGCTAATGCTGTCACTGGTGTATGTTTAAAGGGATTGGAGGAAGCGTAGGATGCAAAGGAGTCTGACCAATCACTCTGCACTCCTGTTACTGAAATAGGCCAGCAAGGCAGATATAAGTCAGGCAGAACCCATGAGAGGGCACTTGCCTGCACAACCTTTGATTCGACACCACTGCTGCTGCTTGTGATTCCTCTGGCACCATGTCACGGTCTTTGGAGAGGGCCCAGCCATTCACACAGGAAGAGAATGAGGCGTTGCTGGACGTCATCCTCCCACAGTTCCCCAACCTGTATGGTAGACCAGGGGTGCAGGTGAGTGCTGACTCCGCTACTTTTGACTGTGCCCCTTCTTTTTGTGACTGGCACTTCTGGCATTGTGTCCAGGTGTGACAGACATGAAATGTTGTTTAGAGTGGGTCCCAGGGGGGGGGGAATGGCTCATGTCTGTCATGCAGAGCATGATGTGGTTCATGTGTGCACTTCTCACTTGCATTGTGCTTACTGTGACATTCACTGCATGGCACATTCAGCATAGCTAATCCTCTTAGCCCTTCTTGTTCTATAGTCCTGAGGTGATACGGTGTTCCCCCCGTGTGACAGGTGACTGTACCCACAGATGTGTGTGAGTTGAGTGGAGCTGTGGTGAGAGTGTCCAAATGATCTGGACATTGATGTGTGTGAATGTTCCTTGTCATGTGGGTGAGTGTCTATGTGGAGTGTTGCACCACAGCTGCATGGAGGAGGCAACAGCTCAACCCATCTGATGTGAGAAGTAATCCGTGCTGTGTGTCTGACTTGCTGGGCTAGCCCAACGCCTGTGACACCCCCCAGGCAAGTGGCACATGTGCAGAGGGAGGTTTGTATCGGCTGTTGCCACTGGCAGGTGAATGATCTGTGCCTGTGTGTGTCTGTGTAGTCTGCTGTTGTTGGGTCAGTGGCCTGGGGCATGTGACTGCTTGGAGGTGCTGGCCATCAGCTTTGTGTTGCTTGTGATGTCCAGTGTGTGCCATGATCAGGGAGTGTGTCGCACCCCTCATGCCACCTGTGTACTTTCAATGCCATGTAGTGCATTGGGGCTTCCACAGAGCCTAATGTCCCTATGACAAAGATGCTATTCGTTGGCAGCATACTATGCCCTGTTCAACATATCAAAGATGTTCAAATGTGTGTCTCTGTGACATGGAGCAGGTGTAGTGATGTTGTCTCACTTTGTCATCCTCACAGGTAACCGCCTACGAGAAGGGGGAGATATGGAAGCGGGCCGTCAGGGCCGTGAGATCTGTGGAGGGTCGCGGTCGGCGCCTGGCACAGGTGAGGAAACGCTGGCAGGACATCCGGTGCTGGACCAGGAGGATCGCCCGGGTCCTGCTGGGGGACTCACCAGAAGGCAAGACCCGCCGGCGCCGGCGCCTGACCCACCAAATGAAGCGTGTCCTGGCGGTGGTCTTCCCTGACATGGATAGGCGGTTACAGGCGATGCAGCAGCAGCAAGTGGGTAGGTACATGTGTGTTTGTTGTGTGTCACCAGCTTTGGGAAGTGCCCAGTCGCATGGATACACTGGCAGGGTTAATATGTGCATTGCATTTCCTGTTCCCCAAAGTCATCCGCTGCTGTTCTTCCTCCTTTCCCCTCCTTGACATGTGTTCCCTGGTCTGTGTGTAATCACTATTGCACATGGTCATCTAGGCTGGCGGTTAATCCAAGTGCACATTGCTGTCTGCATCATGTGGGGGTGGGGTCGGAGACATGTGTTGTTACTTTGCCTGTGCCCTGTCCTGTTCAGTCATTTGGGGGTCCATATCAGTTGGCACTGATGCTGAGTCTCAACATAGGAGTGTGAGTGTTCAAATGAACAGACTTGCAGCATGCATGACCGATGTTGTGGCCTCAGACATGATGTGCATGAGTGGGAGATATGCATAGTGCCGGGACGGTAGCTCATGTTACAGTCAGATAATTCCAGGCCCATGGAGCAGTGTGCCCACTTCAGTACCCTAAGACACCCTTGCCTCGGTATCATGTGTGTCATCCAACACTGTGCCCATTCTCAATGTGTTCAGCATAGTTTTCCCTCTGTGGCATTGTTCCCCGGCCTCATTTGTATTTATCTAAAGTGTGCTACATGTGCCCATTGTACAGGCTGACCCCATTTTGCTTCTGCATCCTCACACTGGCCAGTGCCTGTGTGTCTATGTCCAACAATCTGTTGAGGTTTTGTGTCACAAATATGTGTTGGCAGCCTCACGAGGTGATGTGGAGTACATTTAGGATTTCCTGATGCACTTTTTAGTAAACCCAGATTGAGAGGTGTCACTTTTTGAGCTGTCTCAATCACATTGTCTCAGGTATGGGTTGTTTTTGCGGGCAAGGACTACATGTCCATACCTTATGTCACCTTGCCAGGTCTGACCAGTGTGTGATGATTGTCTGGACAGGCACTCAACGTGCAGTGACCTAGGCATGTTGTGCAGGGTGTCATGTTTGTGCTTTGCAGCATGTGTCACAAGTTACAAAACATGTTTCCTGCTCATCCATTATTGGCACGGGTGTGTGCTCCAGATGCTATGTGGTTTGGTCTGTGTGTGCTGACATCTGTGTGGACATTCTTCGTTCACATCAGGGTGTCTCCTCAGTGCAGATGCTCCTTATTCCAACACAATTTCAGGGCCATTTGCTAATGCCTTGTCCTGTGTCTGGACATGTGTGCCACTCCACATGACAGGTAGTGTGTCAGATGTGTTGCCAACTGTGTCATCATGGTACGGATGGCCATGTGACAGGTGGCATGTTTTAAGTTGTTATTCAAGAAGGCATGTGCCCTGGCACTCACTACACTTGTCAACATGTCCCAATAGTTTATATGCTTCACTTTGATTTTTGTGAAGGACAATGATGTGCCTGCATGATAGAGGTCTCCTAAGGGAGTGCACAAGTACCACTTTTACACTTTTGTGGAACACGCTGGCACAATTAGAACATGGGCAAATTTCAGGCCAAAAGTTGTTTAGGATTTATACATATCCATGTTCCCACAGTGTGTTAGCATTTGGGTTAGTCCTTGGTTGTTGCTGAAGGCAACTTACCGGTGTCAAGTCATCCCGACCACGTGGTGCCATGTATGTGTACTTCCTGATACCACATTTCTTCTTAACATTAGCTTCTTGCCATTAGGCGGGCAGCTCATACTATGACTGTGTAAATGTAGTTTTGTGTGCACCTCCTTGTGTGACTTCTGATATTCATGCACATGTGTGTTCTGTTCCACAGGTGGGACATTCACACATTCCAAATATGTCAATTGTGTAACGTTTTGTGCTTCCCAATGCATCAGATATTATTACATTTGCTTTTCTACAGTACTCACAGGTCTATGAGTGTGGGGACCCCTTCAGCATTGGCGTCTGTTATTTGGCATTGGGTGCACCAATACTATTTCGTTCACAGTGACCAGGAGGTGGCATGCTGTCATGGTCTGCCTGTGCTCCACTGTTCACAGACACTAGCTTCTCTGTATAATTGGATATCCTGTTATTTGCTGTGGTGTCCTGATTTTCATTATTTCAGGGGGCATGTTGGGTGAACCAACTGGGGAGTGCAGGGCTTACATATGTGCTGGGTATTCTAGATGTTTCTCATGATGCTTTTCGTGATATGCACTGTGACCTATTTAGTTTGGACTCATGTGTCAGATGTACACAGGTGACTGATTATTTCCTGTCTCTTCACCTTGCCCACAGCATCATCGGGGGACACCGAGGGAGACACCTGCACGGATGTGGAGGAGGGATCCAGCACCAGTGCCACCACACCTGGCGAGTCGGCAGCATCAAGTGGCACGGAGGGCGAGGGGAGTGCGGCGGAGGACCTGGGTCCTACCACCACCGACTATGACGCAGACGTGTCCGAGGCTGAACTCCCTGAGGGGGCAGAGGCTGCTCCAACAGCTGGCAGCAGCACTGCAACTGTCACCGCCCCCTCCATTCCCATCACCGCCCTCCCACTTGCTCGGGGTCCCTTCTGTCCGTGTAGGGCAACAACGTGTCTCCTTCGTGCCAGGCACCACACCCCCTGCCCCTGTCTCCCCTGCTGCCCTCACTGCCGAGTCTGTGGACATTCAGCGGCAGTTGCAGGTTGGGCAGACATCGATCCTGACTGTCCTCCATGGCCACACCAGACTGCTGACACAGATGGTGTCGTACATGGAGGGCATGTCATCAGCGATGTCTGACCAACGGATGTTGCTGAGGTCCATGGACTGTTCACTGACGGCAGCAGTGAGTCTCCTGCAGCGCTTCGTCCCCCCACCTACCCCTGCGCCATCCACACTTCCCACTCCCATTCCTGTCCCAAGCACACACACACATTCCCAGGCAGGCACCACACCAGACACAAGCAGCACACCAACAGGGAAGGGCAAGCGCACACCTCCTGTCACGCACACTCAGGGGGAAGAAGGCACACCCACTGGGTCTAGGGCACACAGGCGGACACGCAGCCACAGTAGGAGCCCGCATGCCTCACTCCCCAGTCCCTCCGATGTCACTCCCCTCGGCTCCCCTGCCCCACAGTCTGAGAAGGAGACCTACTTGGCTGTGCTGGGCCTCAGCCCCACTGTTTCACCAGCGCGCAAACGGGCAAGGCACTCCACGGGTAGGGGAGTAGAGTCCCCCCTGTCCACCACCTCCCCCAGTAGCGCTGCAACCCATCCCTCCGACCCCCCCCCCCCCTCCTTGGGGCCTGTGGTTCCTTCGGGTGTAGGGGAGACGCTGCAAGATCTTGCGGACGTGCGCAGCGCAGTACTGACCTCTACCTTTGGCGCTGCCCCACCCCCTGTGGTGGAGTCGTCCGTCCCTGCACCCTCAACACCTGCCCTACCCCCTGCTGTCCCTGCGGTGCCTGGTCCTTCCCCACATGATGCCCCCACCCCAGTCGATCAACCAGAGGTATCTGATGTGCAGGCAAGCTAGGGGAGACACATGGCCATGTGTCCCCCCCCAGGACTTCGTGTCTAGGCTGGCCTATGGCCTTTGTAAATAGTGTCCTTTTCTACTTTTTGTTTTCATGCTGAATAAAGCATTTTGTTTTTCCTTTGCACACAATTGCTTTTCAGGTATTGATGTTGGTGCTGATGCTCCATGAGTTGGGGTGGTGATCATGTGTTGGGTATCTGGGAAATGTAGTAGTCTGCTGCTCATGGGGTGGACCCTGGTATCTGCGTGGCATCACAAGGTCTCTGCAATGATTCTTTGGTCGTGTATGCTCTTTGTGTTTTGAGACATTGTCCCAAGGAGTGTTCCTTCCTCTGTGGCACCTGACATCTTCCCTGCAGGGAGTTGCACCATTGTTGTGCTGGCCTGTGTCTACATTCCCTTGGTGGCTGATGGATCCCTTCAACTATGTCCATGCCTGCTCAGCAATGTGTCCGGCTGCATCGTCTGTGCCATCCTTGGTAGTCACTGTACTTGTGTATAGAGTATGTTGCCATGCCTCCATGGGGAAATGGTCCCTTTTCCGCACTATGCATGTGTGTACTTCCAGCCTAGCACACATATGGTACTTGTTCTGCAGGGTATTTGGTCACCTGACTGACAATTGTGGGCATTGTATCTGTGGGAAGTCCACCCTATTCCTCCCATGGGAGACAACAACTTGGTGGCTGTGCCAGCACCCGTACATTCCTATCAGTCTTGGAATGTGCGTGACAGTGTGTGTTCCCTTTGTCTCTCTTAGTTTAGTGGGTTTCACATGACTATACAGTCTTGTGACATGATCTCAGTGTGTGTATCGTGCAGCCTCCACAAGGGGTGGGTATGCATGTGTCATTTGTCATCGCACCCACATGTGGTGTGTCATGCAGTGGGGGAATGACATCCATCCTCATGGGAGTGGGACACTGCTGTCAGTGATGTGTTGATATGGCACTCTCAACATAGTCGCACATTGGGGATGCGTTCATGGACCCATGGAGTTGTGGTCATCTGAGGATGATGCACCCACCCCTCATATGTCTGGGTACTGCTGGGAGGCCTCTGCACCCACCCCTCATATGTCTTGGCACTGCTGGGAGGCCTCTGCACCCACCCCTCATATGTCTGGGCACTGCTGGGAGTGATATGCACCCACCCCTCATATGTCTGGGCACTGCTGGGAGGCCTCTGCACCCACCCCTCATATGTCTGGGCACTGCTGGGAGTGATATGCACCCACCCCTCATATGTCTGGGCACTGCTGGGAAGCCTCTGCACCCACCCCTCATATGTCTGGGCACTGCTGGGAGGGCTCTGCACCCACCCCTCATATGTCTGGGCACTGCTGGGAGTCCTCTGCACCCACCCCTCATATGTCTGGGCACTGGGCCATACCCACGCCCTCACAGCGTGGGTACGGTGCGTACACCTCCATCACCACCCCAATGGTGGTACGGCCCGTACCCACGCCCCCACAGCGTGGGTACGGCGTGTACACCTCCATCACCACTCCACTGGTGCTACACGCCGTACGTGGGTACGGGCCGTGCCACCATTGGGGTGGTGATGGAGGGGTACGCGCCGTACCCACGCTGTGGGGGCGTGGGTACGGGCTGTACCACCATTGGGGTGGTGATGGAGGTGTGCGTGCCGTACCCACGCTGTGAGGGCGATGGTACGGTGCGTACCCTCCATCACCACTCCACTGGTGGTACGGGCCGTACCCACGCTCTGGGGGGCGTGGGTACGGCCCGTACCACCATTGGGGTGGTGATGGAGGTGTACGTGCCGTACCCACCCTGTGAGGGCATGGGTACGGCGCGTACCCCTCCATCACCACTACAATGGTGGTACGGCCCGTACCCACGCTCTGGGGGGCGTGGGTACGGCCTGTACCACCAGTGGAGTGGTGATGGAGGGGTAAGCGCCGTACCCATGCTGTGAGGGCGTGGGTACGGCGCGTACCCCTCCATCACCACTCCACTGGTGGTACGGGCCATACCCACGCCCCCACAGCGTGGGTACGGCGCGTACCCCTCCATCACCACCCCAATGGTGGTACGGCCCGTACCCACGCCCCCACAGCGTGGGTACGGCGCGTACACCTCCATCACCACTACAATGGTGGTACGGCCCATACCCACGCCCCCCAGAGCATGGGTACGGCCCGTACCACCAATGTAGTGGTGACAGGTACGCGTCCACGTCCACTTCCGTTGTGGCGGTACGTGGGATGTTGGACACGCCCCCCGAAGTGACCAGACCATGGGGATAAGTTATGTGCAGGATATATATGTTTTAACTTGGGGGGGGTTATGTTTCCTGCCCCTCGGCCCCCCCACCCCTTTGCCCCTGGGTGTTGTTCTGACCTTCTGCAGCGTCTGCGTCGGTTTCGGTGCACCAGGTCGTAGGCTAGGAGGGCCGGGATGACACGTAGGATGGGGTCCATGGCTGTCCGTCACGTACCGGTGCTCCTTGTTCGCGTCGTCCTCAATTTCCCGGCAGTTTTTGGCTCCCGTAAAAAATGCTACGTGTGGAGTGACGTAGGCACGAATCGTACATGCTGGTCCGTAAAACGCTGCCTGACTCCGTCCGGACGTCACGTACGCGATGTCCCGGATCGGAATTGTGGGTATTTTTTAGCCGGTCGGTGTTTTGTACGTCTCATACGGAAATGGTATTTCTGTACGAATTGTACTTGCGGGTTTGTAAGGTGCTTTTCCCGGGTACGAGTCGGACGGAGAATTCGCTCCGTACGACCATTCGTACCCGGGTTTTACAGGATCGGAATCGGCACCATAATATCAAGATTACTATGCATTTTACAATTTTTTTGTAAATTTGAATTTATAAATTAAAAATATATAATTTCTAATTTAAATAAAAATTTTGCTTTTTTATAATATTTATATTTATACATTTCTTATTTTATATCTGATTTTAAACTATTATTTTTAAAACACTCCCCACCCTCATCCCCTATTAACCCAAATCCCGCTCCTCAAACAAAATAATTACTTAAAAGTTTAATTAACATTTATAACTCTAAATTCTCAATCTTTCAATACATTTTCAAATATAACTTTCACATTTACTTACAAATGTAAATTATATAATTTCGAAATTATTTTTACATTTCTAAATGTTTAATTATTTAAAATTCTAAATTTCGTAATTTATATGTAATTTTATATTAATATTTTTAAAACACTCCCCACCCTTATCCCCTAATAACCCAACATCCCGCTCCTAAAACATATTTTACATAAAATTATTTAAATAAATTAATTATAATATTTAAACAATTTAAGTAATAATACATAAAATAAAACTATTTATTAATTCGATATATAGAAAATCGATATTTTGCACATTCTGGTGCCGATTCCGATCCGTTAAAAAAAATTTGCGTCCGACTTGTATCCGTATATTTTTACGTACGAATCGTACAAGTGCCCTACAACCGGCGAAGTACGATTCGTACGTTAAAAATACATACGAATAGCGTCGGGAAAAGTGTACGAGAGGGAGCCGGACATTTTTACGTGCAAATCGTAAAACAGAAGTCCGAGCGCGCAAGTACGATCCTTACCGCCCGTCCGAATACACAACCGCATGTAAAAGGCCCCGTACGGAGCGAACGCAGTAGCACACATGTACACGAGTAAACTTGTGCCCGGATACGAGTCGTACAGCCCCCACTCCCCCTGCATATGTCAGCACCGTACCCCCGTATGTCAGCACCGTACCCCCTCTCCGCACCGTACCCCAGGACCATACCCCAGGCCCGTACCTGTACGCATCGTACCCCAGGCACGTACCCCAGCCCCCCACCTGTACGCGCCGCACCCCAGGCACGTACCCCAGCCCCGTACCTGTACGCACCATACCCCAGGACCGTACCCCAGCCCCGCACCTGTATGTGCCGCACCCCAGGCCCGTCTCCCAGCCCCGTACCTGTACGCACCGTACCCCAGGCCCGTACCCCAGCCCCCCACCTGTACGCGCCACACCCCAGGCGCGTACCCCAGCCCCGTACCCATACGCACCGTACCCCAGCCCCCGCACCTGTACGTGCCGCACCCCAGGCCCGTCTCCCAGCCCCGTACCTGTACGCACCGTACCCCAGGACCGTAGTGCCTGTACGCGCCGCACCCCAGGCCCGTACCCCAGCCCCGTACCTGTACGCACCGTACCCCAACACCGTACCCCAGCACCCTCACCCAGCATCGCGTATGTACGGACCTTACCTACGCGAAAAAGACTCGTACAGAACCAGGACACTGTAAAACAGCACAAGGAGGGTCAATTCGGATCGCACAACACCACAAAACACGTCTACATGACAAAATACATCTCAATGACTGACCTGGCACATCCAAACAGGCAAACAGAGGCCTCATATAACACACCCACCAAAAATTCAAACCCAGCCACACCCACAAATGGACCAATAAAAAGGGCCCACACACACAACCCATGAGCCTTTGCAACAGACCCACTGCTGCCAGACCCCACAGACAAACAACTGCACCTTACTTACACCTTAACTACACCTTAACTTACACACCTTCACACAACCTCCTTCACAAACACCCCCTCTTCACATTCACACAAACACCGTCACATTCACACCCACAAACCCACAACCATCCACACCAACACCCCACACCATGCCCACAAACAAGAATCCAAAGCTCACAAGGGTGGAGCTGGACCTCCTTGTCAACGAAGTCATCAGAGTCGAGCCACAGCTGTTTGGAACATTAGTCAGACAGACCAGCATAGCCCAAAAAACAAGCCTGTGGCATAGGATCGTCGATAAGGTGAAGACTGTTGCGCCCATCCGAAGGACCAGGCATGAATGCCAAGCCAGGTGGTACGATCTGCGCAGGGCAGTCAAGCGGAAAATGAACGAGGAATACGCCCAGAGCAACATCACTGGAGGTGGGCTGCCCCGCAGACCCGTACATTACCATTCCTGGGAGGAGAAGGTGATGGCCCTGCTTCCGCCGGTGGGAGTACACGGAGTCAAAGGAGTAGCAGAGCCTGATGAGTACACAAACTACTTACGTAACATGGGGGCAATGGCATCCACACCCCAAATACACCAAATGCACGCAACTACCCCCAAGCCCTCACCGGACACAACCACACTGAAAAAGCACGCTCATGCCACTAACATGTCCATGCTCCATTCACAAAGCAAGGCCATGCCATGTCCCAGGCTACACAAACCACAAACCCAAGACTGGATGTCCGGGATGCTGGGAGGGTGGGCCTCACAAAACACAGTGTGACACTCAGAAGCAGACACCAATGCCCTCAGCCCATATGGCCTAGGTACATACCCATGCACCATGCCCAAGGCACAGGGACTGGCAAAGTACTGACAAGGTAGCTGACACTTGGCCCTGCTGTATGCAGAACAAGGCCCTCCTGTGACCACTGTACACTCAAACACCAACTCCACTAACTCAGATATCTAGCACAGGAACTCACACTCACTGTCATGCCAGCATGCACCATGAGGGGACAGACACATCACCTGGGAGACCCAATGACAAATCACACTACACACAACAGCAGGCCCAGTCACAACCCCCCCTTACACAAGCACACTCCCCTGGGGCAGGCAACGGATTCATCCACTCTCACAATGGACATGTGACACAACAAGACCAATCCATAGCCAAATAAGCATCCTAGCCACAATTCTACAAACACTCAGGAGAACATATCAATCTGTCCCCCGCAACATACCCATCCACAATTGGACATTGAGAGAAATGCTAGGCACATCCAACTACCTGGAGGAACTGTGCCAACTTGAATATGTCTGAAACATGGATGTCGCATGAAACAGCATTGACATTGTCTCTCTCTCACACACAGGGCAATGTCATGGATCTCCCCCCAACAATGGGGGGGAACAATCACAGTCGCAGGCTCGGCGTGAAGATGATCCCACCGGCAGCGACGACTCTCACCACTCCGTGGATGACCCCGACCAACCTGGACCCTCTGGTGCCCAAGCCCCTGCAGCACCTGCTTCAGGTACATCTGTGCCAACCACCACCCCCATTCCTGCCACATCCCAGGAGACACCCAGGAGCCCTGCTCGCACTGAACAATAGAGCCAGTCTGACCAGGAGGGACAAGGTTCTCCAGGCACCCAGGAGGAGGCAGGCAACCCCGCAAATGCCATCCCTCACGGGTCCCGTAGACCCGATGTGCCCACAACGGCAGGCCAGGCTCGTGTGGGCAGGGGTGGTGGGAGTGGAGGCAGGCGGAGGCGCAAACCTGACCAGCCAGCTGAGGCAACCGGTATGTCACACATATGCCACATCCTGGACACATACCGGCGTGACACCAGGGGCATCAGCCAGGTAGTGGGGAGCCTCACAGAGATGAAGGGGACCCTCGACAAGATGAAGAACCTGCAGGCCGAGCAACATGCCAGTCAATAACAACACCAAGGACGGATGGAGGCAAGACTGGGTGAGCTCCTGGCGGTGCAAAGGGACTTAAGCCATTCACTCCGTCGGATCGCCGACAACATGGGCAACCCTTCCTGTGACACCAGGCGCAGACCAGCACCAGCCACAGGGAGGGAGGAGGAGGATTCGTCCGACGGAGCGTCCCAAACATTGTCAAGGCCTGCATCTGAGTGTCCCCGGAGGAAGGTGGGTCGTCCACGGAAAAGACCGTGAGAGGCAGCGGACCATCCACATCTCCCAGGTCACCTGGCCTGGCACCTGGCCCTCTGACGCAACAGCAGCACCACATCCAATGAAATTCTCTGCCACATGGACTTGCTGGTCACAGTCTGACCAATGATGACCAACACTGTGGTCTGGACTCTGATGACTCCAACTGACAAGGATACCATCTCCCCCTGTGAACTTTGGATTCCATGCACCCGGTAGAGCACCTTATTTTATCTACCAAAACACGTACCCCACCGCAAATAAAAAGATTTATTTTGTATTATGAGATGTTGCAGTCATTTTGCATTAGTCCACAACATATGTGTGTGTAAATGTCAAACTATGCCTGAGTGTTGAACTAACTCCACCCATCCATACCCTTGGATCTGAGTCTGGTACAGGACACACATGGGTCACAATGTATCATTCAATGCAGACATGGAGAACAATACTCACCTGTGATGGCCTCAAGCTGCTGAGGGTGGGCTTGCAATACTGTGCAGACAGACCTATTTGGAAGAGTATCATTAAGGCATAGAGGTCATGGCTCATGTGGAGGTTCCCGGGGAGGGAGTCCCAGGTATGTTTCCCAGGTGGGAGAACTATGTCCTGCATGCTGGAGTACGGTGGATGTGAAGAATGGTGGCCAGGGCAAGGTTGGATGCACGGAGATGGCCCAACGGGGTCTCGGATGACAGTGGTACAAGGTTGGTTTTGGGTCGGGGTTGTGGCCTGCCTCCTGAGTGTGGGTGGGGAGTCTGAAGGTCATCCTGCAGCACACAGTGATCCATTGCAGCTATCTCTGCTGGACGGTGATGTGGCTGGGGCGCGGGATGTTGAAGCTGAGGTGTGCAGATGCACCCTGGATGTGTACTAGTTTCCCGGGAGTTTGGATGTACTTGCTCCGTAGAGGGCAGGGCAGTATTTGACACGGATGTTGTTGTGGAGCTGGGGGATGGTCTGTCTTTCCTTGGAGTGGATCTATCTGTGGATCATGTGCATAATGCAGAGGGTGTTGCAGCCTGAGGTACAGATGCTGGTGATTACCATGGCAAATGTGAGCGAGCAATACATGATGCACACCATCTTGTGTGCGTGCCCACTGGGTGCTTGTGCAGGGCTCTTGCGGGTGGGACACAAGCAGTTGACCCAGCTGTAAGGGGACAATCCACAGATGATTACCTCAGTCCTGTACAAGTCCAGCCTCAGGTGGCTGATGTTCAGCCATTCATCAATGGATCTCATGCATTCTTGATTATTGGAACTGGCAATGTCGGCGTCTTTGGTGAGGGTGAGGAGCACCTGGCTGTCAATGGCATACGAGCTGATGATGAGGTGCTGTGCGCATGTGATGGTGGTGAGGGGGGTCCTGGACACATTGTAGATTGACACGCTGAGAGATGATACCTGTGCCATGTGCCAGATGACAACACTATACTACATGCAGAAGCCTTGAGTCCCACTCCCATGGCCTTGCTGGGGTACAGAGCCGGTGGGGAGTAGGAGGGACATGACCTGGTTGGTGTGACAGGGCCTGGAAGGCGTGGCAGCGCTGTGTAGGCAGTCGGATTTGCACACTCATCATGCAAAGGTGTTGTGTGTGCACTTAGTGTATGCCTGAGAGCAGGCGGTAGAAATGCGGATGGACATTGCATGGAGGGTGGCTGCAACATCAGACTGTAGTGTGATGTGGGTCATGCAAGGACATGAGGGTCGTGCAATGTGCACGTTGCATGTGCAGACGGTCCAGCCTTTGGCACCACGTGGCCGCAACAGTGGCACAGACAAGCTGATGACAGCCAAATGAATGGGTGGAGGGAGGAAGGGAGGAGCATCTTTGAGGCGTGTGTGTTGCCAAATCCGGAAACTCTGTGTGCCCTTGCTGCAGGTGCTGCAGCAGCAGGCGGCATGTCCTGGAAAATATGCCACAAGTTGCACACAAAGACAAGGATGTCAGAAAGGCCAACTGCAACAGGCGTATGTAAAGGAAGGACTGTCCGGTTTTCCATGGCACACCCAGAGACAATGGATGCACAATCACCAAAGATGACTGACACCTGATGAGGAAACTGAAGGCCGAGCTGCGCACAGGAAACACACCCTCAGCAGGTGTTGAGGGCCCGTTGTGGGGACCAACATGACCAAATACATACACAACCATGGACATCATGCACAATAGAGATTCTAATACATGTAGAACAGCATGCATGTTGCTAATCTACACATAGACTCATATGCACAATCTTTGACAACTATGCCAGAGATGCCGCATGCACAGTGGCAAGAGACCTGCATTGACAGAGATGAGGCACCTTGGAGGGTGAGGAACACCTTTATTACTCAGGCCCACACTAAGGGAAATGCATCAATATGAACGGACTCACAGGTCATTTGGCTGAACATGTGGGACCTACACTGGACACCCCCTTCACACCACAGATGCTGTAAATCCATTGAACTGGCACACAAGTGAAGGGGGTGAGCCAAACAACCCCTGCTGCACACGGAGAGGCTGCAATTCCCCATTGAGCCTCTTATGGGGATGTCCCACACTATGTCCACCCGTAGCCTCCCGTATGTTTCAGAGGGAAGTTTCACACACATTGATGCCTTCCTCACAATCCACAATCCCATTACAGATGACTGTCACGTAGGGTGACTATCAATTCATGGGAGTCATGCTACATGTCAGGTGCCCCATGGTGAGTCGACATGTATGCATAGTAACAAAACATGCACAGGAGCAGTGCCCACACATTCAAAACAACTACCACACCCAAAATGCCTTGCTGAAATCCTACACAAAGGAGACTTTTCACCATGTCCGTGCATGTCACGCTGATTCAGCACACGTTGCAATACTCATGAGGAATAGCAGGAGCCCAACGATGCCACGAGCAGACAGCATGCGCAACTACCTGGGGATGACAGACACACAAGAAGTCACCGAAAAGATAGTCAACCACATGCAAGGTCATTGACTCTACAGGAATAAGGTTGTCACCATGCTAGTTTTAAATTTACTGTCTCAGCTACAATGTGTGGAATGACATCATCACTCGAGTGACACATCAGAACACACCTCTAAGTCACTTAGCATACAGTCAGCTGGGCACACACATCGCAACACATGCCACACAAGGCTCAAAGCGTGCACACTCAGACCCAGGGACTCACCATTATGAGAAGAAGTTGTGTATGAGCTGACTCCGGATGTCCTCCTCCTCCTCCTCCTCCTCACTTGCCTCGTGACCAAGCCCTTCATCCTCCACGGGTGGATGTTCCTGCTCATCCGGATCCAGGATGAGTGGCACAGCTTTCTCCACTGCCATGTTGTGCAGCATGCAGCACACAATGAAGATTTTGCAGACCTTCACCGGTGCATATGGGAGGGATCCACCTGTCTTGTGAAGGCACCGGAATCGGCTCTTCAGGAGGCCAAACGTCCTCTCAATCACTCGCCTGGTCTGCCCATGGGTGTTGTTGTAACGATGATCTGCAGCTGTTCTGGGGTTGCGGAGAGGCGTCATCAGCCATGGCATGTTGGGATAGCCAGAGTCCCCTACATGGAAACATCATGTAAAGAAGTGGGTCAGGAAATGCAGTAAGATACAAAGATACCGCTAAATACAGGACAAACAGAGTATACCCACCAACAAGACATGCTCGTTCGTTGTGCAGCCGCAGCAACATTTCTGGCACCCTGCTATGCCTCATGATGTAGGCATCGTGTGCTGACCCTGGAAAACGTGCACAGACATGGGAAATCAGCATGTTAGGTAGACACACCACAAGGGAACTAATGGAGTGATAATGTTTTCGGTTTCGATAGGCTACCTCCTGTGCCTGTGGTGGTACCAAAGCCACATGTGTCCCATCAATGGACCCAATTACATGGGGCATCCCTCCCAGGGCATAGAAATCACCCTTGACACCTGTCAACTGCTCACGAGTCGGAAAATGGATGAAATCATCCAGGTGCTCCAACATGGCTTCTAAAACATCATGCAGGACACGGCTGAACATGGTCTGGGACATGCCACCCACATCAGCTATGGTGAATTGAAACGTACCGGTGGCAAAAAGATGTAGGGCTACCATCACCTTCATCTTGGGGGTCAGCACAGTAGGATACCTGTGTAGCGGTTTGGATTGTGGTTCTAGCCGGGCGGTCAAGTGCTCAATCAACTCTTGCGAGAAGCGGTAGCGTCTTATGCAGTCACGTTCCCTCATGGCACCCAAGTCTGGCATTGGTCGGGGGAGAGGCGGTGCCCTGCAGAAATTTGGAAGGAATAACGAAGAGTGAGTACATCACACCACCAATGTCAATAAACTGAGCACATGTTCAACAGCTAATACACATCTGCGAAATACAGAGTCTGGTCTGTGCAATACATCCAGGATACATATGCCAGCCAGATGAGACTCCTACGATGAGCCAGCTACAACCAATGATGGTCAAGTTCTACATTACATGCCCTGAAACAAGCTGTGGCCCAGTGTAAGTGAACAGCCAGAGACATCACAGGAGTGACATACATCCACATATCTGCATTTGAAGGATCTCATCTCATACAGACAGCTGGCGGCAAGCTAGACGCACAGGGCACATGTCATTAAAAATTAGCAGCTCACACACATTGCGATGAAGGGGTACACGTGAAAAAAGAAAACACTGACATGGAGATGACGCAGATAGGTCCTCATGTCAAAAGAACATGTTCGAAGCATCCAGACACACGTAACGTGTGAATCCACATGTGGCATGGTGTGCGTATATGTGTGCCATGGCCATCTATGCACAGACACATGTTGGATGCAGCAACAGCAGATGCAGTTGACGGAACCAACAGCAAGCTCATGGGAACACATGACACACACAACATAGTCACATCGGGCCACGCTGGTAGTCAGATGTCAGGTGTCAGTGTCCCTGTCCCTGGCATCAGGGGACAGTTGCGGGTGTTGGTGACTGTGCCATACCAGTGATGCAGTGCTTGACACGTTTATACTACATGCACACATGTGCAAAATGTGAAGGGGAAGTGTGCCACATAGTGCCCCATCACACATGACATGTGTACACAGGTCATCACACAACTATTGTGCAAAAACATGAGGAGACATGTGCCATATCACTGCCTGACACACATAGGCCCTGCACAAGAAGGACTGCACTGACAATGACTTGATGTACAGCCTTGTGTGAGTCTGAGACCTCCATTCCTGTCCTGTGCACCTCCTATCACCAGTGGAAGATGTGAAACGCACCGTCCACACGCTCTCAGGGCATGTGTACGGTACGTATCACTATATTGGTGTTGGCGTAGGAGTACGTGTATGTGTAAGGACCGGACACACGTACGTGTACGACCAGTGTGTACACGTACGTGTACGACCAGTGTGTACACGGACGTGTACTACCGTAGTACACGTCCGTGTACACACTGGTCGTACACGTCCGTGTACACACTGGTCGTACACGTCCGGGAACACACTGGTCGTACACGTCCGGGAACACACTGGTCGTACACGTCCGTGTACACACTGGTCGTACACGTACGTGTACGACCAATGTGTACATGTACGTTTGCGACCAGTGTGTACACGGACGTGTCAAACGCACTGTGCAACTGGTGCCGTAGGGGTACGTGTCAAACGCACCGTACCTGTGTGTGGATTGTAAAATTACATAGGGGACACATGAGGGACAAGTATTATGGCCTAAATGCATGCTGGTTGTCATGGAGACCGAGTTTCCAGTTCAATTTTTTTCATCAGGTGGCCAGCAAAAGTCGGTTGGAGACAATATACAATGTTGCAAAGTGGTTGTTGACTTGACATGATGCTCAAATTTTGAACCATGCAAAGGCACTCACTGGTGTATGTTTAAAGGGATTGGAGGAAACGTAGGATGCAAATGAGTCTGACCAATCACTCTGTACTCCTGTAAATGAAACAGCCCAGCAAAGCAGATATAAGGCAGCCAGAACCCATGAGAGGGCACTTGCCTGCACAACACGTCATTGGACACCACTGCTGCTGTCATTGCTTCCTCTGTCACCATGTCCAGGTCTGTGGAGAGGGCCCAGCCATTCACCCAGGAGGAGAATGAGGCGTTGCTGGATGTCATCCTCCCACAGTACCCCAGCCTGTATGGGAGACCAGGGGAGCAGGTGAGTCCTGACTCCACTAGCTTTGACTGTGCACCTTTTTTGTGACTGTCACTTCTGGCATTGTGTCCAGGTGTGACAGACATGCAATGTTGTTTAGAGTGGGTCCCAGGGGGGGGAATGCCTTATGTCTCTCATGCAGAGCATGATGTAGTTCATGTCTGCACTCCTCACTTGCATTGTGCTTACTGTGACAATCACTGCATGGTGCATGGCACATTCAGCCTGGCTAATCCTCTTGGGCATTTTTGTTCTATAGTCCTGATGTGATTCAGTGGTCCCCCCGGTGGGACAGGTGACTGTACCCACAGATGTGTTTGAGTTGAGTGGAGCTGTGGTGAGAGTGTCCAAATGATGTGTACGCCCCCTGGACATTGATGTGTGTGAATGTTCCTTGTCATGTGGGTGAGTGTCTATGTGGAGTGTTGCACCACACCTGCATGGAGGAGGTAAATGCTCTACCCATCTGATGTGAGAAGGAAGCCGTGCTGTGTGTCTGACATGCTGAGCTAGCCCCACACCTGTGACACCCCCCAGGCAAGTGGCACATGTGCAGACTGAGGTTTGTATCCGCTGTTGCCAATGGCAGGTGATTGATCTGTGCCTGTGTGTGTCTGTGTACTCTGCTGAGGTTGCGTCAGTGGCCTGGGGCATGTGACTGCTATGAGGTGCTGTCCATCAGCCTTGTGTTGCTTGTGATGCACAGTGTGAGCCATGATCAGGGAGTGTGTCACACCCCTCATGCCGCCTGTGTACTTTCAATGCCATGTAGTGCATTAGGGCTTCCCCAGAGGCTAATGTCCCTATGACAAAGGTGCTATTAGTTGTCACCATACAATGCCCTGTTCAAAAAAGCAAAGATGTTCATATGTGTGTCTCTGTGAATGGGGCAGGTGTAGTGATGTTGTCTCACTTTGTCATCCTCACAGGTAACCGCCTACGAGAAGGGGAGAATTTGGTAGCGGGCCGTCAGGGCTGTGATGTCGGTGGAGGGTCGCTGTCGGCGCCTACCCCAAGTGAGGAAACGCTGGCAGGACATCCGGTGCTGGACCAGGAGGATCACCCGGGTCCTGCTGGGGGACTCACCTCCACGCCCCCACG
Source organism: Triturus cristatus (assembly GCF_964204655.1). Lineage (NCBI taxonomy): Eukaryota > Metazoa > Chordata > Amphibia > Caudata > Salamandridae > Triturus > Triturus cristatus. Next base: position 933,211,613 of record NC_140580.1, on the reverse strand, counting down.
GCGGGCATCGACGACTGACCCACCAGATGAAGCGTGTCCTGGCGGTGGTCTTCCCTGACATGGATAGGCGGTTACAGGAGGGACAGCAGCAAGGAGGGGGTAGGTACATGTGTGTTTGTTGTGTGTCACCAGCTTTAGGAACTGCTCAGTCGCATGGATACACTGCCAGGGTTTATATGTGCAGTGCATATCCTGTTGCCCCAAGTCAACCGGGGCTGTTCTTCCTCCCGTTCCCTCCTTGACATGTGTTCCCTGGTCTGTGTGTAATCCCTCTTGCACATGGTCATCTAGGCTGGCAGTTAATCCAAGTGCACAATGCTTGCTGTATCATGTGTGGGGGTGGTCTGTGACATGTGTTGGTACCTTGCCTGTGCCCTGTCCTGTTCAGTAATGTGGGGGTCCATAATTGTTGGCACTGATGCTATGTCTCAACATAGGAGTGTGAGGCTTAAAATGAACAGACTTGCAGCATGCATGACTGATGTTGTGGCCTCAGACATGATGTGCATGAGTGGGAGATATGCATAGTGCCGGGACGGTTGCTCCTGTTACAGTCAGATCATTCCAGGACCATGGAGCAGTGTGCCCACTACAGTCCCCTGAGACACCTTTTCCTAGGAATCATGTGTGTCATCCAACACTGTGGACATTCTCGTGTGTTCAGCATAGGTTGGCCTCTGTGGCATTGTTCCCTGCCCTCATTTGTATTTACGTAAAGTGTGCTACATGTGTCCACTGTACAGGGTGACCCCATTTGGCTTGTGCACACTCACACTGGCCAGTGCCGGTGTTTCTATGTACAACTATCTGATGATGGTTGTTTGTCACTAATATGTGTGGTCAGCCTTACGAGGTGATGTTGAGTACATTTAGGAGTTCTTGATGCACATTTTAGTAAACCCAGATTAAGAGGTGTAAGTACTTGCTCTGTCTCAATCACATTGTCTCAGGTAGGGGGGGGTTTGTGCGGGCAAGGCCTACATGTCCAAAACAGGTCTGACCTGTGTGTGATAATTGTCTGGACAGACACTCAACATGCAGTGACCCAGTCATGTTGTGCAGGGTTTAATGTTTGTGCTTTGCAGCATGTGTCAAAAGTTAAAAGACATGGTTCCTGCTCATCCATTTTTGGCAACGGTGTGTGGTCCAGATGCTACGTAGTTTGGTCTGTGTGTGCTGACATCTGTGTGGACAATCTTGGTTCCCATGAGGGTGTCTCCTCAGTGCAGGTGCTCCTTATTCCAACACAATTGCAGGGCCATTAGCTAATGCATTGTCCTGTGTTTGGACATGTGTGCCACTCCACATGACAGGTAGTGGGTCAGATGTGTTGCCAAATGTGTCAAGATGGTACGGATGGCCATGTGACAGGTGGCATGATTCAAGTTGTTAGTCAAGAAGTCTTGTACGTTGGCACTCACTACACTTGTCAACATGTCTCAATAGTTGATATGCATGACTTTGATGTTTTGTGGTGAATGATAATAATGTGCCTGCATAACAGATGTCTCCCAAGGAAGTGCTCAAGACACCACCTTTACACTTTTCTGGGACACGCTGGCACATTTAAAACAAAGGCACAGTTTGGAAAAATATTTGTTTAGAGATTATACATATACATGTTCCCACTGTGTGGTTGCATTTGGGTAAGTCCTTGGTTGTTGATGATACCAACTTACGAGTGTCAAGTCATCCAGACCACCATGGTGCCATGTATATGTACTTACTGATACCCCATTTCTTCTTTGCAGTGGCTTATTTGATTCAGGCTGCCAGCTCATACAATGACTGTAAATGTAGTTTTGTGTGCACCTTCTTGTGTGACTTCTGTTATACAGGCACATGTGTCTTCTGATCAAAAAGTGGCACATTCACACATTCCAAACACGTCGATTGTGTAAAGTGTTGTGATTCCGAAGGGTTCACAATGTATTTCTTTTGGCTTTCCAAATTACTCACAGGTCTCTGAGTGTGGGGACACCTTCAGCATTGGCGTCTGTTATTTGCACTTGGGTGCACCAATACTGTTTCTTTCACAGTGAACAAGAGGTGGCATGCATTCATAGTCTGGCTGTGCTCAACAATTCCCAGACACCATATCCTCTGTCTAATTGGATATCGAGTTATTTGCTGTTGTGTCCTGATTTTTATTGTTTCCAAGTGGCATGATGGGTCAAGCAACTGGGGAGTGCAGGGCTTACATATGTGCGGAGTATTCTAGATGTTACTCATGATGCATTTCATGATATGCACTGTGACCTATTTTGTTTGGACTCATGTGTCATATGTATACAGGTGTCTGATTATTTTCTGTCTCTTCACCTTGCCCACAGCATCATCGGGGGACACCGAGGGAGACACCTGCACGGACGTGGAGGAGGGATCCAGCACCGGTGCCACCAGTGCTGGCGAGTCTGGCGCAGCAAGTGGCACGGAGGGCGAGGGGAGTCAGGCGGAGGACCTGTCTAGTACCAACACCGACTACGACGCAGACGGGTCCGAGGCTGAACTCCCAGAGGGGGCGCAGGCTGCTCCAACAGCTGGCAGCAGCACTACATCTGTCACCGCCCCCTCCATTCCCATCACCACCCTCCCAGTTGCTCCGGTCCCTTCTGTCCATGTAGGGCAACAACATGTCTCCTTCGTGCCAGGCACCGCACCCCCTGCCCCTGTCTCCCCTGCTGCCCTCACTGCCGTGTCTGTGGACATTCAGCGGCAGTTGCAGGTTGGCCAGACATCGCTGCTGAGTGTCCTCCATGGCCACACCAGACTGCTGACACAGATGGTGTTGTACATGGAGGGCATATCATCAGCAATGTCTGACCAACGGATGTTGCTGAGGTCCATGGACTCGTCACTGACGGCAGCAGTGAGTCTCCTGCAGCGCTTCGTCCCCCCCCTACCCCTGCACCATCCACACTTCCCACTCCCATGCCTGTCCCAAGCACACCCAGACATTCCCAGGCACGCACCCCACCAGACACAGGCAGCACACCAACACGGAAGGGCAAGCGCACACCTCCTGTCACGCACACTCAGGGGGAAGGAGGCACACCCACTGGGTCTGGGGCACACAGGCAGACATGCAGCCACAGTCGGAGTCCGCATTCCTCACTCCCCAGTCCCTCCAATGTCACTCCCCTCGGCTCCCCTGCCCCACAATCTGAGAAGGAGACCTACTTGGCTGTGCTGGGCCTCAGCCCCACTGGTTCACCAGCCCGCAAACGGGCAAGGCACTCCACGGGTAGGGGAGTTGAGTCCCCCCCCCTGTCCACCCCCTCCCCCAGTAGCGCTGCAACCCATCCCTCTGAACCCCCCCTCCATGGGGCCTGTGGTTTCCTCGGGTGCAGGGGAGATGCTGGACGAGCTTGCGGAAGTGTGCAGCGCCGTGCTAACCACCACCTTTGGCGCTGCCCCACCCCCTGTGGTGGAGTCGTCCGTCCCTGCACCCACAACACCTACCCTTCCCCCTCCTGTCCCTGGTCCTTCCCCACATGATACCCCCCCCCCAGTGGATGAACATGAAGTGTCTAATGTGCAGGCAAGCTAGGGGAGACGCGTGGCCATATGTCCCCCCCCAGGACTTCGCATCTGGACTGGCCTATGGCCTTTGTAAATAGTGTCCTTTTAGACGTTTTAATTTAATGCTGAATAAAGCATTTTGTTTTTCCTTTGAACACTATTGCTTTTCTGGTATTGATGTTGGTGCTGATGCTCCATGAGTTGGGGTGGTGATAATGTGTTAGGTGTCTGGGAAATGTTGTAGTCTGCTGCTCATGGGGTGGACCCTGGTATCTGTGTGCCATCACAAGGTCTCTGCAAAGATTCTTTGGTCGTGTATGCTCATTGTGTTTGGAGACATTGTCCCAAGGAGTGTTCCTTCCTCTGTTGCACCTGACATCTTCCCTGCAGGGAGTTGCACAATTGTTGTGCTGACCTGTGTCTACATTTCCTTGGTGGGTGACGGATCCCTTCAACTATGGCCATGCCTGCTGAGCAATGTCTCCGCCTGCATCGTCTGTGCCATCCTTGGTAGTCACTGTACTTGTGTATAGAGTATGTTGCCATGCCTTCATGTAGAAATGGTCCCTTTTACGCACTATGCATGTGTGTACTCCCAACCTAGCACACATATGTTACTTGTTCTGCAGGGTATTTGGGCACCTGACTCACAATTGTGGGCATTGTATCAATGGGAACTCCACCCTATTCCTTCCATGGGAGAGAACAACTTGGTGGCTGTCCCAGCACCTGTACATTTCTATCAGTCCTGGAATGTGCGTGACAGTGTGTGTTCCCTTTGGCTCTCTTAGTTTAGTAGGCTTTAGCATGACTATACAGTCTTGTGGCATGATCTCAGTGTGTGTATTGTGCTGCATCCGCCAGGGGTGGGTATTCATGTGTCATTTGTCATCACACACACATGTGGTGTGTCATGCAGTGGGGGAAGGACATCCATCCTCATGGGAGTGGGACACTGCTGTCAGTAATGTGTTGTTATGGCACTCTCAACGTCGTCGCACATGGGGATGCGTTCATACACCCATGGAGTTGTGGTCATCTGAGGATGAAGTACACACCCCCATGTCTCTGTCCACTGCTGGTATTCCTCTGCACCCACCCCCATGTCTCTGTCCACTGCTGGGAGTCCTCTGCACCCACCCCTCATATGTCTGGGCACTGCTGGGAGTGATAGGCACCCACCCCTCATATGTCTCGGCACTGCTGGGAGTGATAGGCACCCACCCCTCATATGTCTGGGCACTGCTGGGAGTGATATGCACCCACCCCTCATATGTCTGTGCACTGCTGGGAGTGATAGGCACCCACCCCTCATATGTCTGGGCACTGCTGGGAGTGATAGGCACCCACACCTCATATGTCTGGGCACTGCTGGGAGTGATAGGCACCCACCCCTCATATGTCTGGGCACTGCTGGAAGTGATAGGCACCCACCCCTCATATGTCTGGGCACTGCAGGGAGTCCTCTGCACCCACCCCATGTCTCTGTCCACTGCTGGGAGTGATAGGCACCCACCCCTCACATGTCTCTATCCACTTCTGGTATTCCTCTGCACCCACCCCCATGTCTCTGTCCACTGCTGGGAGTGATAGGCACCCACCCCTCAAATGTCTGTGCACTGCTGGGAGTGACATGCACCCACCCCTCATATGTCTGGGCACTGCTGGGTGTGATAGGCACCCACCCCTCATATGTCTGGGCACTGCTGGGAGTGATAGGCACCCACCCCTCATATGTCTGGGCACTGCTGGGAGTGATAGGCACCCACCCCTCATATGTCTGGGCACTGCTGGGAGTGATATGCACCCACCCCTCATATGTCTGGGCACTGCTGGAAGTGATATGCACCCACCCCCATGTCTTTGTCCACTGCTGGGAGTGAAATGCACCCACCCCTCATATGTCTGGGCACTGCTGGGAGTGATAGGCACCCACCCCTCATATGTCTGGGCACTGCTGGGAGTGATAGGCACCCACCCCTCATATGTCTGTCCACTGCTGGGAGTGATTGGCACCCACCCCTCACATGTCTCTGTCCACTGATGTGAATCCTAGGCAGACACCCACCCGCCCGCCTGCACCCTTGGTGCAGTACACTGCTCTCCTGGGCATACACCCCCCCCAATATACTGGTTAGCTGCTGCTCCAGGCCCTATGACAACATTCGTGGCGTGTGTACGCCTTGTATCACTAATGTACTAGTGCCCTAGGCGTACGAGTGATGCGGTCCGGTCCGTACCCATGCTCTCAGAGCGTGTGTATGGGCTGTACCACCATTGTTGGGGTGACATAGGGGTACGGCCCGTACCCACGCTCTGAGGGCGTGGGTACGGGCCATACCACCATTGTTGTGGTGACGTAGGGGTACGGCCCATACCCATGCTCTGAGGGCGTGGGTACGGGCCGTACCACCATTGTTGGGGTGACGTAGGGGTACGGCCCGTACCCACGCTCTGAGGGCATGTGTACGGGCCGTACCACCATTGTTGGGGTGACGCGTGGTATGACCCGTACCCACGCCCTTAGAGCGTGGGTACGGGCCGTACCCCTACGTCACCCCAACAATGGTGGTACGGCCCGTACCCACGCCCCCAGAGCGTTTGTATGGCCTGTACCACCATTTTTGGGGTGATGTAGGGGTACGCGTGGTGTGACCCGTACCCACGCTCTGAGGGCGTGGGTACGGGCCGTACCACCATTGTTGTGGTGACGGGACGCGTCCACGTCCATTTCCGTTGTGGCGGGATGCAGGGCTTGGTGGACACGCCCCCCGAAGTGACCAGACCCTGGAGGTACTGTATGTACATGATATCTGTGGTATAATTTGGGTAGGGGTTAAGTTTCATGCCCCTCGCCCCCTCCCTTTGACCATTGGTGTTGTTCTGACCTTCTGCGGCGTCTGCGTCGGTTTCTGTGCACCAGGTCGTAGGCTAGGAAGGCCGGGATTACACGTAGGATGGGGTCCATGGCTGTCCGTTGCGTACAGGTGCTCCTTCTTCGCGTCGTCCTCAATTTCCCGGGAGTTTTTGGCTGCCGTAAAAAATGATCCGTGCGGAGTGACGTAGGCATGAATCGTACTTGCTGGTCCGTAAAACGCTGCCTGACTCCGTCCGGACGTCACGTACGCGATGTCCCGGATCGGAATTGTGGGTATTTTTTAGCCGCACGTAGTTTTGTACGAATCGTACAGAAATTGTATTTCTGTACGAATCGTACTTGCTGGTTTGTAAGGAGGATTTCCCGGGTACGAGTCGTACGGAGAATACGCTCCGTACGACCATTCGTACCTGGGTTTTACAGGATCGGAATCGGCACCGCTATATATTATTTTGCGATATTTCTCACAACACTAATACATCGATATTATCTACAAACGATATTACTACATCTATATTTTATACTTCGATATTTTAAACATAAAAATTTAAGCGATATTTATTACAACGATATTCTATACTTCGATATTAGGGCAATATCGATATTTCGACTTTGATATTATTCTTATTCGATATTTCTAATTCGATATTATGTCTATTTACCCTTTTATAGAGGTCCTCATAGAAGGATTTAAAAGCGTACAGGATCTCTCTTTGTTTAGTTTGGATGTTATTATTGGAGTCTTTTATCAAAGAGATAGTGAACTGTCTCTGCTTATATTTAAGGTAAGAAGCTAATAATTTGCCCGCTCTGTTGCCTTCGCAGAGTTTGAGGGCCTTAAATTTGTTAATCCACACTCCCGCTCGCTTACTCACAATTTTATGATATTCATTCAAAGATATTGTTACTATCTAGCGCCTTGGCATGTGAGGTTTCCAGGAGTTTAATTTCTTTTTCCAATGCACCTAATTCTGAATTTAGTTTTTTATTGATTTTTGCTTTAATCCCAATGATTACCCCCCTGATAGTCGCCTTTAGCACGTCCCACAAGGTGAAGGTGTCTGTGTCTGGGAGATCATTATACTTAATGTAGTCATGGATAGCATTCTCAATCTTTTCTTTGGCTGCTGGATTGGAGAGTACCTCATCAATAAATCGCCACCTTCTAGGAGGAAGTGTGGAATGAGTACCTGCTAATTTGGTATTAATGCAAGAGTGGTCTGACACTAGTTTAGGAGCAATGTCCGTTTGGTCGAAAAGATGTGTAAAGGAGCCTGATATTAAAATGTAGTCAATCCTAGTATAAGAATTGTGCGGGGCTGAGTAAAATGTATAATCCCTCGTGCCTGGGTGCTGAAGGCGCCATGAGTCCTTAAGGTTGAACTTGGAGCAAAGTTTATGGAGAATCTCATGGGATCGGGTGGTTTGATATCTACATTTGGATTCGCGGTCAATAAGTGGGTCTAGAGGCTAATCGAAGTCACCGCCTACTATGATGAGATCATCTTGGGGAAAGCTTCCTATTGTATCTGAGATCTTCTCCCAGAAGTTGGGCTCATCGGAATTAGGGCCATAAATATTGAGAACATGGATTGAATCGTCCCCTTTTTAGGTCAAGCCTATAGCAGCGCGCATGCGCTGCACTGGCGAGACTTATAGTAAGAGGCTTTCAAAAGCTCACCACACGCTCGTGCGTGTGTGGTCTATTGCTTGCGATTACCTGCACGGGCGCCATATGTTTTGAATTATCGTACCCAGACACGGGCGCGATAATGCAAAACATATGGCATGGTGCTCGCTCTCGCGCCACTCGCGGGACGCTCCCTCGTCATGGCTCATTAAGTGCATCGCTCGCGGGCACCCTGACAGCGCGTGCACATGGGATGCGCGCCGCTGCTCCAGCTAGTTTATTTTTTTCCCACTTTCCTCTTCTTAAATGTTGGCACTTGGCTTGTGCTAGAAGACTTCCTGTCGCTTTGGGTAGCGGCTATATCCTCGGCGCACACAATGCAGCTCCCATGTCTTGGCCCCCACAGCTTCCCCCCAGACAGAGACCCGAGCCCGGACCCATAGCAAAGAAACACGCTGAGTCCCGCACAGGGAAAACCCGCTAAACTGGCTTCTGAACGGGTCACTCTTTATTCATATAGAGCTTGAAGCTTTTAGAAGTTTGGGACTCACAGCATCACAGGTCACATTTATTTATGCATATGGAACTCACTGCTTAATAGTTTACTTTTTAATTTACGTATACTGATTAGCGACTCATTGTTAGCTCTCGCCTGCAACAGTGCACACATTGCATGCGCTCTCACTTGTGTCTCTCGTGCCCTAACCTCTCTCCACTGTCTGCCGGTGAAGGATAGAGGGTTATTTACATCTCTCTGCCTAGTACATGAAACACTTTTTAATGCTTGTTACACACCTTTGTCAGTTTGCTGTCTTGCTATTAACCCAGCAGTTGCTTGTGGTCTATGGATGTTTTCCTTCTGTCAGTACATCAGTTTCTCCATTCCGCTATTAGTGGTAGAGCGTTTTCAGGGGCAACTGCCTCAGATTTGACCTTGCTTACTCTATCTTTGCAGTAACAATTATTTCTTCTAAACGTCAGGCAAGCTCTGAAGACCTAGCTTTTTCTCTCTCTGTTAAATAAGTGTCATTTAGGCACTATGCCCTTGCACCCTTTCTACTGTGAACCCCCTAGTGAACAGTTACCTGCACCAATCTTAAACTGTGCAGTGTGCCCCCGCATGCTTCTTGATGTTGGCCCTTATGGATTTTAATGAATTGTGATCCTCTCAATATCTGCACTGCTTTCTCACACCCTTCTGTCTGTGGAACACACGAGTGCCAGTAAATGGTGCCCTGCGCCCTTACAATGCAAACAAGCATTGGCATAGCCAATAGGTCTCGCCTTTCGGACCTTATAAGTGTTTAGCAATGCAACAGTTTATGTTGTTGCACCAAGGATATTGTGCTGCATAAATAAATACTTATAAGGTCCCAAAGGCAAGACCTATTGGCTATGCCAATGCTTGCTTCAAGTGTGTGACTAACTAACCCCCTCCCTTCATCATCATGTGTGGTTTTGAGACAGTAGTGATATTGGATTTTCTGGCTGTAGGGGTAATAACTCATGTTTTCTTATGGCCTGCTGGTGAGCATGAGATATGGGAGATCCAGTTGTGTTTGATAAAACCATTATCCTCCTCTGAGAGTTTTGTTTTCTGAAGGAGTATGATGTCGCCCTTGGTTTTGGCCAGGTAGTCGAAGATTTCCCTACCCTTAACTAGGTGGTTAAGCCCCTTCACATTTAGGGAGACTATATTGAGGTCCTCTGCAATATCTTTAACTTGAGACATCGACTGGTTTAGTGGTCGCTACAGAAATAAACATACCCATAAAGTAGGTGTGAAACACCGCTCTCGAAATCCACAATTATGTATTTAGTTTCATAAGGAAGGTCAACTGGTAAGGACATCTCTCATTGTGGCCCACAAGGGCCCTGTCCCTGACAATTTACCAGGAGTACAGCATACCTGTCATTTCAACGTATACAAGAAAAAAGAGGAAAACAACATACAACACAAAGAAAACAAGCACAAATATTTTTACCCCCTGTCCCTCCACCCCCCACAACACCTGAGAGATTCAAATATAGGAGCTGCGATGGCAGGTCCGTCAACTGGCAGCCGGGAGGGTATTAACTTGATTTTTATCTAATCTGGAGAAACTCAAACTGAAATAGCGCTGATCCATTATCTATATAACAATAGTAATTGCGACTTATACTCAGTAGACATCAGTAACCGCTATTGATATATATATCTTATTACCCAGCGAGAACAGAATAAGGCCCTGTCCAGTAATCCAATATATTAAAATCTAGGATAACTGTATATCGTGAGGAACATGCTCTATTGAAACAAACATTTGTGCCTGATTACTGCGACAAAAACGTGTGGAGTGATGCTTAAAACCAGCGAACTAAGATGCAGAACAACTCATAGGAGCAATGAACGACCCACTACTCGCACATAACACCTTGTGCCCAGCGGGTGAATTAACCATAGAACGCCGAGCCGCAATCCGCCTGTGTACAGTAGAGGCAAGGCACATGTGTAACATTCACATTTACGCCTGTGAGATCAGTGTGAAGCTGTTACAATAGGCAAAGAGCATGTGTAAAGCACTTACATTTACAAATGCAAGAGTAGGGTGAAACATTTACAGTAAGTCAAAGGATGTCATGTCTTCCGTTTGTTTGAGGCCCCTGCAGAGAGTTCCATTTCTTGTACTGGGGATGCTTCCAAATGTTTTGCTAGATCTTTGGGATTTTTGAAGAAGTGTGGCTTGCCATTTTCAAAGATCCTACATTTTCATCTTCTAATACAGAATACTTAGCCGTAGGCGGGTTTGCCACCCGGATTCCTTTGAGTAACTTACAACTCAGTGGATGCATTCCCATCGCTCTGCCATCCACCTGTTCATGTCCTACCGAAATGGCAGATCGAAAGTTGTTCCCAGACCTGTATATTAACCCTTCTGAGCCTTTTTGAGAGAGACGTCTGAGTCAGCTGAAGAGCCAGGTCTTGAGGCTTCTCCTGAAGGTGTGCAGAGTGGGGGAACATCTGATGTTGAGCGGGAATTTGTTCCAGGTCTTAGCCGCAATGTAGGAGTAGGCTCTTCCACCCGTAATGGTTCTGCGGATGTGCAGGGTTGCGGCGAGGTCAGCTGACCAGAGGTTTCTCTTGGGTGCGTGGAAGGAGACACTTTCGGTGAGGTATTGGGGTCCGGTGTTATGGAGGGATTAGTAGGCATAGGTGAGTAGCTTGAAGGTGACTCTTCTCGACTGGGACCAGTGGAGGTTTCGTAGGTGCTGGGTGATGTGTTTGTGTGGTGGGATGCCGAGGATGAGCCTGGCAGCAGTGTTCTGGATGGTCTGGAGTTTCCCGACGAGGGCGTATCCGTAGTCTAGTCTGCTGGTTATGAGTGCATGGGTGACGGTCTTTCTGGATTCAGGGAGGATCCACTTGAAAGTCTTGCAGAGGGGGTTGAAGGATGAGGAGGAGACGGCAGTGATCTGTCGGGTCATGGTGAGGGAGGAGTCGAGTATGATGCCGAGGTTCCTGGCGTGGTCCGTGGGAGTAGGGGAGGGCGGAGGCCCATCAGGTGTTGTTCCATCCTGAGGGGGTGGGTCTGAGGACAATGACTTCTGTCTTATGCGTCCTCGAGGTCTAAACAGACCATCAAGTCTCGTTCCCTCAACAAATCTGTCAACAGATAGATGCCGTTTATCTTGAAATGTCAGTAACTGACAAACTGGTTGAATTCCTTCAGATTGAGAACTAATCTGTGGCCACCCCCTCTCTTCTGTACTAGGAAGACGTTGCTGCAGAAACCCTTGGGGCTGCTGTCGTAAAAAGCGATTGTGTTTTTCTGCAGGAGGTCTCCTATTTCTATATCTATAAAATTGCTGTCTTGTTGGGAAAACCACAGTGGATGATGAGGACATTTTTGTACTGGGGTCTGATAGAAATCTATGTCGAAACCATGAATAATTTGCAGGACCCATGCATCTTGTGTAATTGTTGCCCATTTGTGTAAGAAGTGACAGACACTACTCCCCAGAGGAAAAGAGGCAGAATATATAAGTCTTACCTGAAATAATCTAGGGCTGGAAGCCCGCTCTCTTTCCGCCCCGATGGAAGAGACGGCGAGAGAATCTTCTTGTAGGGTAGAAGGTGCCACCTCGTGTTATCTTGCCAGTCTCCTCTACCGCAGCTGTAGCCACCTCTAGGAGGGCTTTGGTAGTATTGGCGGGCTGGCAAGCTGCCCCTGCCTCTCCCGGCCTTGGCAAAAAAGGCCAGCATGGAACATCGTCTTAATATTTGTTTGAGCTTTGTCGTGGGAAGTGAAGGTGCCTACATACTTTGACACGTCCTTGACAAACCTGTCCCCAAAAAAGAGCCCGTCCACCAGGGGACCCCCTTCGGTGGAGGCAAGCTCAGTGAGGTTTGAATCTATTCTCATGAGGAGAGATTTGCGTCGCTCCGCTTATATGGTGCAGTTAGCGTTCCCTAAAAAGTGAATAGCGCACTGGTTCCAGCCAACATGGATGTCAGGATCCACAGGAGAGCCTGTGTCTTTGGCTCCCGGATCCAGTTCCAGAGCTTTTGCTAGGGGGCCAGTTATGTCCAGGAGCTTGTCCTGACGGCCGCACCAGGCACGGTTGATGCCCTTCTTAGGGTCCTTGGCAAACTTTTTAAGGAATGCTAGCATGTTTGGGTCGATGTCCAGGGTCTCAGCCACTTTGTCTGGGATATCTGGACGTGGGCATTCTGCTCGAAATCTATTACGGACCTCCTTATTGAAAATGTTTCGTAGATCCTGGTGCAGGTAATCAGCAACCTCAGGGGCAGGGGGCCAGTCTGAAGATCTTGGGTGCACAATGTCCTGAGGATTGAAGTCGAAAGGGTTAGAAATTTGGTAACTAGATAGGGAAGGTTGACTGAGATGCGCCTTTTTTGCCTTCTTTTTCTTCGGTGGGGAGATGTGATCTGAGGAGTCAGTATCGGTATTTGTGTCCGTATCCCTGGCCCTCTTCTTGTTCGATGGACCTGCACCTGCTGGGATGGAAGGGATGGAGTATTCATGGTTCCCTGGAGCACTTTGAGGGAGTTTCGCTTCGGCCTGCGTGTGAGGCCATGTTGACAACTTGGCTTTGGATTTAAGTGCTCCTTCAGAGGAGCCTGGCACTGACCCCGAACCCTCTGGGGACTGTAAACCATGACGTTATACGAAGTTTTCTAACTACGCTCTTATTGGCTGGAGGGCGGCCGCCAATGCCAGGTTGACAGTCTGAGGGACGGCTGACTTGATGGCTCTATTCATAGACTGTTGCACTGAGGCATCAAAAGCATCTACCAATTTGTCCTCGAAATAGGGGTCCTTCTGCTTCTCATAATATCCATACTCGTCCTCCTCAAAGGTAGCCAAATCCTCCATCCTGGGGAAAATTATTTAAATTGCCAAATTAGCCAAGTCAGTTCAGAGAATCAATCAAGGGGGAGCAACTCTTTGTGGAAAAGAAAATAGCCCTGCATTTCTCTGCCCAGCTGTATAAATATTATTGCAGCCCCAAGGGTGTCAGGAGAGCTCTATATATTTCAAAAGCCTGCACACACTTAGGGCAGCACATGTTTTTCCAGCCTGGGTAGGCGGTGGGCTCCACAGGGAGAGTTACAATCTGTGAACCGTTCCGTGTTAAAAGAACACAGAATGAGTAGGAGAAAAACCATGAAGGTGTGGTGTAGCCCAAAAGGAGCTCAAAAGTACCACAATCGGTCTACGTGCGCTAGCTCTCAATTTATGCGGCATGGACGTGAACAGGAGAGGCTCAGCGCTCAACATTAATAACAGTACGTATTGTTGCACACTTTATAGCTCTATTTGAAATAACTCTGCAAATACCTATATGATGTGGTTTTTCTACCTAAAACGAAATCTGTAATTTAGTACTTGTGGCAGACCTATGGACAAGAAGACACAATAGATTAATACTTAATTCTGAGTGAAGGAATTAAGTTGTACCTGTGTGTGTGGGTTTGTACATATATATATATTCACTGAAAAAAACCATAGGTTTCAGGGGTGTTATAGTTAGCTGGACTTTTCACTTGTACAAAACCATTGAAATTCCCCCATTATAGTTAGTTCAGCTAACTATAAACTCGCGCGCCCGCAACGCACTGCTGATGACGTCACATATTACATCACTCATGACATGGTCAGTGACATCACTCATGACATCACTGATGACATCACTGATGACATCATCCAGTGAATGTGTGTTTTTCTGAAAATTAAATATGTTTTACATATGTATATCTCAAGGTCGATGGAGGAATAAATGGGTATATAAGTGTCTAAATGGATGATTTGTTTTTGAAAAATTGATTGTGTAACTGACTGATTAAGTGTATCATAGTGAATACATGGCTTAGTGAGTAATGTTTAAATATGTAAATATCTGTATCAGTCTCTCACTTTGTGTATAAGTGGCTGTATGGGTTGGTGAGTAGCTACATGGGTGTCTATATAGGTTATTAGTTGGTTTTTTGAGTATCAGTCTGAGTGTCTGCATGGTTCGTGGGGGGTATTACGTAGTGCATAGGTGCATGAATGAGTGACTCACTGTTTGTATGTGTTGAAGACAGCATGTGTGCAGGACTGTATGGGTGGATGAGTGTGTGTATGGGTGTGTTAGTGAGTGAATGACTGTCTCAATAGTGTCTTTATGAGTAACTACATATGTTTTAAACTAGTATATGTGAATATTGGTGTATATAAGTGAGTATATGTGAGAGTGAGAGATTGAAAGAGTTCCTGTATGAATAAGTATGTGTTTCTATAAGTGATTGTTTAAAAGACTAAGTATGTGTAAGTTTCCGTAGAAGTAAGTGTGGTGGTGTGTGTATAACTGTAAATGCAAGTAAATGTATGTTTGATTCTTTATTAGCATGAGTGACTATGTGTGTGAGTAACTCTATGGATGAGTGGCATTGTGTAACAGGATGTATAGGTGTATGAGTACATGTGATGAGTGAGTACATGTATGAGTGACTGTATAGGACTGTTGGTGAATGAGTGGATGTGTATGTGGATCTTAGAATTACTGAAGAGGTTGATGTAACTGGTATTGGTATGTCCATTGTTTTGAAAATTTTAGTCTCTATTTTTGAATGTGTGTCTCAAAGGTTATATTAGGGTGAGAGGAGGTCTGCCACTCTATCACAAGGATGCTGTCATCAGTGATGTAATCAGTGATATAATCAGTGATGTCATGAGTGATGTCACTGACCATGTCATGAGTGATGTAATATGTGACGTCATCAGCAGTGCATTGCGGGCGCGCGAGTTATAGTTAGCTGAACTAACTATAACGGGGGAATTTCAATGGTTTTGTACAAGTGAAAAGTCCAGCTAACTATAACACCCCTGAAACCTATGTTTTTTTCAGTGAATTTCTGAGGTTTTTTAAATGCTAATTCCTAATTATAACGTGCCTGAAAACTATGTTTTTTTCTGTGAATTTCAAATGCTAATTTCTAACTATGCCTACAGAGATAGGACATGTGAAGAAAGAAGAAAAAATGCACAGAAAGAAAAAAAAGAAGTGCAGAAAGAAGCAACAGAAGTCCTCAAAGACGAAGAAAAGTGCAGGAAGAAGGATAACGTGCAGAAAGAACAATAAGAAGAGCAGAAAGAAGCCTTGTTGCAAAATCATCCTGTACCCTCAACTTTTTCAGACGGATACTGGTGGTAACTGAGTCTGACTAACCAGTCCTAGAGCCAGTGCTATGTTAAAAGACACTTAGAATACAGTGAAAACACCTACATACACTAGGGAACATTATGCGTTGGGGTCCCCCTGTGATTAGCATGACCTCCTCTGTAAGCCCCTAGTATATAATAGGGCAGGGGGATTAAAACTACCTCTTAAAACAGGCCACAGGGCGTTTTTGCACACGTTAACTCAGGCCCCGTCCCCTCCCTTCACCACTGTGTAAACACGCCCTGTGTCTGTTTTTAGTTGGGAGATTAAGTTCATTTGAATCCTGAGGGTCCCTAGGGTCCAACTAGCCCACTAGGTACCTCCAGTAAGCGCCACAGAGCTGCGTTGCAGAGAGGTGTAAAAAGGGGCTTGGCCTCAGAACACCTGTCTGCAGCGCAGCTCCCTGCGCATACTGGAGATGCCTGTTGGGCTAGTTGGCCCTCAGGGACCCTCAGTATTGAAGAGGAATTAATTTCCCAACTTACAACTCGCCAGGGGGCGCGTTTGCAGAGTGCTGCAAGGAGGGGGCGTGGCCTCCGGCACGATGCCAGTCTTTTATTTATTTTAATTTTTTAAGAAGGGGGTCTGTGTGGTTCCCCTTCTTATTCTAATTTATTGGCCCTGATGACCCCATCCCCCAGGGCCTGTCTCCTTATTGTATTTTTTTGACCCCAATCCCCAGGGCCGGCCACTGTTTTTTTTTATTTTAAAAAAATATATATTTATAGACACACCTAGGACATGCTGGACAAACCGTACGTACCTATCACCATGACGATTTGCATGATATTCATTAAAAGCCGACTATGCATACAATGAATCCACGTGGAATGTATTTACACCACTAGTGAAGCTCGAACATGTCTGATGCCCTACCGTGCCTAATCCCGGTAGACACCCTTGTCGTTTATTTATACAAACATGTGTAGCTATTGACGGGCACATTTAATACACATGCACACCAAGCCATTCAAAGGGGATTCGACAAAAATTCGACCAAAACTATGCAAGAAACCCCCCTCACGGTTAATAAAACACACATCCACTGCCGGATGTGTAATACTTTTTATTTTACTCTCCGGAAAGGGGACGAACATCACTTGAGAGTCACAGCGCGCTCCTGGCAGAGCCCAATGCTGTGTTACACCCACCATTGCCTGCCGAGTGCCACACACCTCTGTGTTGTATTCCACTAGCTAGTGCATATGCTATGACACTCTCTAGCCCATGTGCACTGTAACACCACCCCGTGAATATGTCATGCCACACTTGTCTTCGCACGGGTTATATTGCCCCATCTAACGTGCCTTCCTCGATGCCTAGGTTATAACGCACAGTGCTATGCCATACATATTACAACCTGGGATCCATATCTTTGTCACAGTGCATATGCAACGTTACACTCCCCAGCACATATTTTATATTACAACTTTAGAGACTAGCTAGGTTACACAACACTGCCCTGTGCATATTACACTCCAAGGTGCATATCGCATAGCATGCGCTAGTGCCTGTGCTATCTCGCGCTCTCCAATGAATCTGTCATTGCGCACAATGTATTGCATATTATATTTCACGCCCGGTTCATCTTATATCACAATTTTTGGTGCATAGTTTATACCATACACTATATCTAGTTTTCATTTTCAATCGTGCTCTCAGGACTATGTTCTATATAACACTGTGTTCACCTACCCTTTTCACGGGCATTACATTTTCCGATAGGGGGTGGAGGGTCAGGGGGTGTTTCTGCCAAGTGAGCCCCGAGTCACAGTCACAAACGTCCTCTTCTTCCTGAATAAAAGTGAGATTATGCTGCATACTTGTTCATATTTTAAGTAGTTCACACAGACACACGTTTTAAAAACAATAAAGTTCCTAATACCCACCTTCTCTGAACAGTTAGCTTGCTGCCCCATCCCCCTCCTCCCTATCCTCTGTTGTGTGAATCCATGGACTGGCCTCCTCCCTCCTGCCATGCATGGTCTGAAGTGCTGCCACTGCCCTCAATTTAGTATGATGTACCAGTCCACTCCTCCTGCCCTCCATTGCCCAATTCTATGCCCCATCATTGACCTCCTGCTTAAACTCTGTGCTTAGCTTGCTGCCCCTATTCTCCTTCCCCCTGCCCTCCGATGTCTTTGTGCATGCCCCTGCTCCATCCTTTTTGCCCACCATGTTCCATGGACTTGCCACTCCTATCTACTCTGAGTGTTCTGTTGAGCTGCCACTCCCCTCCCACCTGCCTAGCATTGTCAGATGACTGTAACCTGTCCCTGCCACCCCCACCCTGCCTGTCCACATGCCATGCCCCTATCCTCTTCCTCCTGTCCTACATGGTCCATTGTACTGCCACACCCTTCTGCCCTCCCTGGTCTGTTGTGCTGCAACTGCTCCTCCTGCCTGCCCCATGCGGTCTGTTGTGAGGCCCCTTCCCCTGAACTTTCTTGTCTGTGCACAGGTCCTGACCCTCCCTTCTATCCTCCATCGTCCTTTGTGCATGCCCCTGCACCCTCCTTCTTGCCCATCATAGCCATTGTGCTGCCACTAACCCTCCCACTTGCCATGCATGGTTTTCTGTGCTGCCATGGCCCCTCCCACCTTCCCTGTGTGGTCAGTTAGCTGCCCCTGACCCCCTCCCACCTTCCCTCCATGGTCTGTGTGTATGCCATCACAGTCTCACTGTTGCTCTTCATGGTGTGTCTTGCTTCTAGTGCCCATCCTGTCTGACCTCCATGGCTATCTTGCTGCTCCTGCTCCTGCCCTGCCCCCTTGCCCCCAGCCCTCTGTTTACATGTGCAGACCCCTACTCTCTCCCTGCTGGCTTGTCTGTTCCATTGTAATGCCCCTGATCCGTCCCTCCTGCCCTTTATGGTCTGTTATGCTGCAGCTTTTTCTCCTGTCTGTCCATTATGGTCAGCTAGCTACCATTGCCTCTTGCCCCTCTGTTCTCTGTTGTCCATGTGCATGGTCCTGTCCCCTCCCTCTTGCTTTCTATGGATTGTTGTGCTGCACTCTCGTCCCGCATGCCCTGTGTGGTGTATTGTGCTGCTGCAAACCCTGATGCCTGCCCCGCAGGGTCAGTTTGGTGCACCTCTCCATGTACCTCCTGTCCTCTGTTATCCAAGTCCATGTCCCTACCCCATTTCCTTCCATGATCCAATGTACCATACTTGCGAACATTTTGAACTTGGTAAGAGGGAGATTTTGAAAAAAAACTGGGGTATTGATATTCCACTTTGAGTTACATTGAAAAAGAGGAGATTGTAGACAGGAGACAGATCAAATAAAGCCCATTTGAGCTTAAAAACATTGGACGTTTCCTGGCTGAATCGGGTCTGTTGGCATGTATGGTTGTACTACCATTGCCTCTTCCTTCTGCCCACAATGGTCTATTACATTGCCCCTGCCCCCCTTTCCACAGCCCTCCATAGTCTGTTGTGCTGCCACGGCCCTTCCCGCCTGCTCAGCGTGGTTAAATTGTTGCCTTTGCACCCTCATACCTGCCTTCAATTTTCAGAGTCCGTGCCCCTGGCCTCTGCCTCTCAACAGTATCCTAATGAACAACTAGATTGCTAACATTCTATATTTATTACAAAAGTGTGGAACGCCTGACGTCATCTTGATGTAATCAAAACTGTAATACCTAGAGCATTTCCTTTAGAAATTATATATATGAGAGGGTCTTATTGGCATAAAAATTATGGTTAGTGCTCTAAAAGACTAAAATAAGGACATATTTTCTGAGTTTTCAAATAGCGACAAAGCACTTTTAAATTATTTGTTATCTTTATGTTTTTTTATCCAGTTGACCACTTGATTAATTGTTGCACTTAGGGGAGAGGATGTGATGTTACTTCCAGAACTGCAGACTTTGCAACTGGGGAACCAGGTTGGAGTTTCTGCTTCAGCTCGAAATTCTGTGATTCTGGTCAAATCACTTAGTCTCTCCATGTCTACAACCAAAATTAATTTGTTCTTGTGTGATGTAACCAATGCTCATGTAAGGCACTCCAATACCTGACAAGTCTGCACTATATAACACTGCAAAAACACAAAATAATAAGTGTTTTGCACACTTCTGTCATTGGGCTATATTTGGGCTACATCTGGGTGATTTTGGGCTACATTTGGGCTCTTTTGTCTCCGGTGGCCATCTTTGGAGATTTATTTGTTATGAAGTTTCCTAATTTCCTCATGTACTGCAGTCTCCTCAGTAGGAAATGCTTTCAGTTTTTTACTTTGATTCCATCATGAAGGTATTCAGATATGTCACACATTTGCCATAAATTCTGAATGTTAGCACTCTAGTTGCTCATTAGATCACTGTAGTAAAACTACTGTTCACCATGGAAGTCTGCTCCTGGTATTAAAAGTGCATGTTTCAGTCTGCATGTCAGAATTTTTTAATGAAATAGAAGAGGATTTGAGAAGTCACTCAAAATGTGCCCTCATTTTCTTTCTTCAGCATTAATCATAATTTCTATGGCAAAATGAACCCCCTCATTGTGTTCCTTTTTAAATTAAATGTTTTAAGTGTTACCAGTTTATTCCAATCAAGATGGCTTCAGGTGTGCCATACTTTTGTCATAATGAAGACAGTAAGCGCTCTAGTTGTTTTTAAGAACACTCTGGGACATTCTGTCATTGGGCTATACTTGGGCTACATCTGGGTGATATTTGGGCTACATTTGGGCTCTTTTGTCTCTGGTGGCCATCTTGGGAGACTTATTTGTTATGAAGTTTCCTAATTTCCTCATTTACTGCAGTCTCCTCAGTAGGAAATACTTTCAGTTTTTTACTTTGATTCCATCAAGAAGGCATTCAGATGTGTCACACATTTGCCATAAATTCAGAATGTTGGCACTCTTTTTGCTCATTAGATCACTGTAGTAAAGCTACTGCTCACCAGGGAAAACTGCTGCTGGTATTGAAAGTGCATGTTTCAGTCTGCATGTCAGAATTTTTTAATGAAATAGAAGAGGATTTGAGAAGTCACTCAAAATGTGCCCTAATTTTTCTTTCTGCAGCACTAATCATACTTTTTATGGAAAAATGAACCCCCTCATTTTGTTCCTTTTTAAATTAAATGTTTTAAGAGTTACCACTTTAATCCAAGCAAGATGGCTTCAGGTGTGCCATACGTTTATCATAAGTAGGACTGTTAGCGCTCTAGTTGTTCTTTGGAACACTCTGAGAAGCTGCAGTAGAACACAAAGGAATCAACTGACAGTCTCTGCCCTTGTTGGATGTACATGTTTTACTGAGAATGTCAGACTTCATTCTCACATGACCGAGAAAGATAATGTGAATTTACAGAAAATAAGCTCTCAGTTTAGCTTATAGATCACCTTCCAAACCTCTGTGGGAAAAGCATGAGAAAATATTTTTCTCTCAATCATGATATCCCAGCAGAAGGCTTTTTCACATGGTGAAATCACCTTAGAACATACCACAATTCCTAAAATGAGTATGGTACCATCAACAAATGATTTATAATGTAACTAAAGTCTTAAAACATTCTATTAACTGCAATGCTTTTTAATGAGGTGCTATCATGTATATTGGTCCCAAGATGGCTGCCAACACTTCTTGGATGAAGTGCTGACAGCCAATCAGATCTCAGGATGAGATGTGTGGTTAGGCTCTGCCCACATATATATATGATTTTACTTTTGATTTTCTCAGGAACTACTGAACAGATTGACACCAGACCTGCAAAAGGCACTTCCCTGACCTGAGGACTACCTCTCTGCCAAATTTCAAGTAATTCTGTTCAGCCGTTCGGGCTGTACCTTCGACTAAAGGTCCTATGGAAAAATGCATGGGGAAAACGCGTTTTGGGACCCCCCTTTTTTCTTGGCCCTCGCTTGACGAATCACCCCGAGACTTTCAGGGTAGGAGCGGCGCGGAGCGCCGCACCTAATTTGAAAATTTTGCGAGGATTCGTCAACCGGCGCCAAAGTTATTCCAAATAGAATGTTGCGGATTTCCTATGGAAACACGGTCCTAACTATAACTATCTACTGGCGATCGCCATTAGATAATATATAAATATATATATATATATATATATATATATATATATATATATATATATATATATATATATATAAATATATATATATATATATATTTTTTATATATTTTTTTCTTTTTTACAAAAGCTCTATATATTTCTTGGTTTTTGACAATTGCTTTTGTACTAGAAAAGAGATACATGTGGGAATGCCTACATATGATTTCTTATATTTTTGTTTCTTGTGAAACTTTCTAGTACCTGCTTTTGAGCCTTCCTGGCGCCTATTACAGTAAGCCGTGAGATACATATAATCTTAAAATGTCTGTGGACCTTGCTTAGACACGGAAGGGGGAAAGTGTTCAGGAGGAGTGTTTTTTAACATCCAGGGTAGACACTAGCGCTCCTGCATAGACTTCTTTCTCTTCCCTTCCCTTCTTCTCCATCGACCCAGACCAACTTTGATATAGTTGGGCTGCCTGTGTTGTGGGTGACGTTGGGAGCAATCATTATGGCTTTCTATCACTCCTGCAGAGAGCAGGTGAGATTCTGATAGTGGATTAACAACCTCAATGACATACAGGGCCCAGAAATGTGATGCGGGCACCTGGAAAGCTTCGATCGACTGAGAGAGGCCTTCTGTAAGAGTGCACGCACATTGAGTACCGCACCCTTCAGGGAGGACGCTTTCCTCTGAGAAAACAGCGACATGGTCGCACCTGGTTTTGACCCTGAGGAGTCCCCTAAAAAAGGGGAAGAGGATACTGATGAGGGTGGCTCATCTGATGAGTGGCAGGATTCCGTGAGACCCTGGGACCCAGTTGAGTAAGACACATAGGTCAACTATACAACATTAGACAGGAATATAAGGTAAGGGTGAAGAGCACTTAACTCGGCTACGAGCAGCAATGAAAGAGGATATGGTCACATGAAAGGTTCTAGTTATAGGGAAAGAGACACTGTGATTGGTGGATATGCACCATGGCATTATGGGAAATGTCGTTTTTAAAAATATATTGACAGTTTTCCGTTGGCTGCGGAAAATTACAGTAAAGCAAGAGAAAGCATAATCCAAAGCCTCCGGTCCTGAAATAGAATCAGATATTCTTCAGTGCCAAGTTGCGAGTAACGCGCTCAGCACACTACGGCGCAGCTCGTTCCTTATACTGCAGGAACAGGATTTTAACTCTGAGGCCCACTGGAGGGTGTTTTTGTGATCCTGGTAAAGGTTTGAATTTGCATTAATCCACTGGAGGATGTAATTAACTCTGAATGTGAACCACAAGTTCCGGCATGCATTGCAATTTTTTCACCAAGAAGAGCACACCGGAGGCTCATTAAACTAAATGAAATGCAGGGAACTGTGGGAGAGGAAAATGTGCTCATTCGAACTGCCTCTGAGGAAAGAGCTTGTAAGCTTTGAAACGCGTCAGGCAGCAGGAAGAAATAATCGGAGAGAAAATGCCTGTTCCTTTTGAATAAATGATTTTGTTTAAATCACCAGCTGGAGGAGTGCGTGTCCAAATGCATGGGCATTTTTGTTGGGAATACAAATCACGGCAGGTCCAAGCCGTGGGAAGGTCGCACCACCCCTCAGAAATGTCACGAGGGGCCCGTCTTACCTGAATCTTTGGGGAAGAAATACGGCGCAGCTGGTTCCTTATACTGCAGGAACAGGATTTTAACTCTGAGGCCCACTGGAGGGTGTTTTTGTGATCCTGGTAAAGGTTTGAATTTGCATTAATCCACTGGAGGATGTAATTAACTCTGAATGTGAACCACAAGTTCCGGCATGCATTGCAATTTTTTCACCAAGAAGAGCACACCGGAGGCTCATTAAACTAAATGAAATGCAGGGAACTGTGGGAGAGGAAAATGTGCTCATTCGAACTGCCTCTGAGGAAAGAGCTTGTAAGCTTTGAAACGCGTCAGGCAGCAGGAAGAAATAATCGGAGAGAAAATGCCTGTTCCTTTTGAATAAATGATTTTGTTTAAATCACCAGCTGGAGGAGTGCGTGTCCAAATGCATGGGCATTTTTGTTGGGAATATATATATATATATATAAATATATATATATATATATATATATATATATATATTTTTATATATTTTTTTCTTTTTTACAAAAGCTCTATATATTTCTTGGTTTTTGACAATTGCTTTTGTACTAGAAAAGAGATACATGTGGGAATGCCTACATATGATTTCTTATATTTTTGTTTCTTGTGAAACTTTCTAGTACCTGCTTTTGAGCCTTCCTGGCGCCTATTACAGTAAGCCGTGAGATACATATAATCTTAAAATGTCTGTGGACCTTGCTTAGACACGGAAGGGGGAAAGTGTTCAGGAGGAGTGTTTTTTAACATCCAGGGTAGACACTAGCGCTCCTGCATAGACTTCTTTCTCTTCCCTTCCCTTCTTCTCCATCGACCCAGACCAACTTTGATATAGTTGGGCTGCCTGTGTTGTGGGTGACGTTGGGAGCAATCATTATGGCTTTCTATCACTCCTGCAGAGAGCAGGTGAGATTCTGATAGTGGATTAACAACCTCAATGACATACAGGGTCCAGAAATGTGACGCGGGCACCTGGAAAGCTTCGATCGACTGAGAGAGGCCTTCTGTAAGAGTGCACGCACATTGAGTACCGCACCCTTCAGGGAGGACGCTTTCCTCTGAGAAAACAGCGACATGGTCGCACCTGGTTTTGACCCTGAGGAGTCCCCTAAAAAAGGGGAAGAGGATACTGATGAGGGTGGCTCATCTGATGAGTGGCAGGATTCCGTGAGACCCTGGGACCCAGTTGAGTAAGACACATAGGTCAACTATACAACATTAGACAGGAATATAAGGTAAGGGTGAAGAGCACTTAACTCGGCTACGAGCAGCAATGAAAGAGGATATGGTCACATGAAAGGTTCTAGTTATATGGAAAGAGACACTGTGATTGGTGGATATGCACCATGGCATTATGGGAAATGTAGTTTTTAAAAATATATTGACAGTTTTCCGTTGGCTGCGGAAAATTACAGTAAAGCAAGAGAAAGCATAATCCAAAGCCTCCGGTCCTGAAATAGAATCAGATATTCTTCAGTGCCAAGTTGCGAGTAACGCGCTCAGCACACTTTATATCTACTATTTGAAAAAACTCTGCAAATACCTATCTGTTGTGGTTTTTCTACCTAAAACGAAATCTGTAATTTAGTACTTGTGGCAGATCTATGGACAAGAAGACACAATAGATTAATACTTATATAATATATATATATATATATTTTTTTTTTTCTTCTTTTTTTTTTTTTACAAAAGCTCTATATATTTCTTGGTTTTTGACAATTGCTTTTGTACTAGAAAAGAGATACATGTGAGAATGCCTACATATGATTTCTTATATTTTTGTTTCTTGTGAAACTTTCTAGTACCCGCTTTTGAGCCTTCCTGGCGCCTATTATAGTAAGCCGTGAGATACATATAATCTTAAGATGTCTGTGGACCTTGCTTAGACACGGAAGCAAGACAGACTTAAGACAAACTTAAGACAGACTTAAGACAGACTTAAGACAAACTTAAGACAAACTTAAGACAGACTTAAGACAGACTTAAGACAGACTTAAGTTAGGATTTTGTCTTAAGTTTGTCTTAAGACAAACTTAAGACAAACCTAAGTCTGACTTAAGACAGACTTAAGTCAGACTTAAGTTAGGATTTTGTATCAAGTTTGTCTTAAGTCTGTCTTAAGTCTGTCTTAAGTTTGTCTTAAGTTTGTCTTAAGTCTGTCTTAAGTCTGTCTTAAGTTTGTCTTGAGACAAACTTAAGACAAAATCCTAACTTCTGTGAATACCAAAAGTAGTAAGTTAAGGATTTTGTCTTAAGTTAGTTCTGTGAATCGGCCCCTAAGTAATTACTCTGGTATGAAATTTGGTCCGCCTACTGATTATAAAGGAGACACCAAAGGGGAAAACATTCTGCCCGTAATATCAAGAGTCCTTACGTCGGACACTCTCCTACAGTAAATCAGACATAATAGCATTGCTAGCTTTGTAGTGCTCTTTCCGTGACAAAAACCTATTTGGTTGCCCGGACAGGAAAAGGTTCAGCACCCGATTGACGTCTCAGGGAGCAGAAGACCTCGGCTCAGGGGGAAGGGATAACCAAACCCCTCTGAGAAGGCGGCAAACAAAAGGGTGCTCCCTGACCGGGGATCCGTCTACTGGGTTGTACCCTGTGGAAATGGCTAACCTAAAGGTATTAATGGAACGATAAGCCAAAAGTTCTGAAGCTAAAGATGCCAGGAAGTTGAGCACTTGCATGACGTCTGAAACGCCGATCAAAACCCCATTGCACAAACCAACGGGTCCATCGCGTTCGAGATGATTTGTAACTCCCTGCCCAAGCCTTTGGGATGAGATCCGAAGCTTCTCACAAAAGGCTTGGGATGGACCATCTGCTCCTGTAATCCGCCAGGCCAGCAGAGACAATGAGCCGTCCAGCACCATCTGATGCAGAATCTGTTCTGGATTGAGAAGCAGGGCTGAGAATCAGGGGAGACGGATTAGAAAATCCCAAGAAAGTTCCAGAAGAACTGGAAACCACACTTGAGATCTCCAGATCGGGGTGACGATCACCAGATCCACTTGCTAGCATCTGACCTGCGCTGACACTCGGGGGATCATCGCAAACAAGGGAATGCATATCCCCGTTCCTTGCTCCAATCCTGGAGAAAAGCATCCATGGCGACCGCCAGAGGGTCCAGCCTCTAACTGACGAATCTGGGAAGCTGATCTTCCAGAATGGAGGCAAAAAGGTCGATGGAAAGAGGTCCCCATGTGTGATGAAGTGCTGCAAAAACTTCTGGGTGAAGCTTCCAAAGCCTGGTGTCCTGAAAATTGCAGGAATGCCAATCTGCCACCTGGTAACCCATATCTGATGATCTTGGCAATATTAGCAGAAGCTGGTCGCTAGATTCGACAGCGCGTTTGAGTGTTTCCCCTCCAGATGGTTGATGTACCGGACGGCAGAAATGTTGTCCATCTTCAGGAGTACGCCAGACTGAATCTTGTCTTGGGTCAACATCGAACCGCAAAGGAACCTGCTAAAAGTTCCAAGCAATTGATGGGTAAAGACTGCTACTGGGTGGACCACAAATCTCCTGTAGCAAACTCCCCGCAACGAGTGCCCCAGCCTGACCTGTTGGTGTCGGACTCTATGACTAGATCCAGAAAGGGAACCAAAATTGGCCCTGCCATTCTAGGCATCTATGTGAGTGAGCCACCAGCCAATTTCTTCTTTCGCTTTCTGTGAGAGGACTACCTGTTGTGAAAAAGTGAGGCTCCTCCTCAAATTTGAAGCTTTAAGTCTCTGAAGTGCCTGGTAATGTAAGGGACCTGGGATGATTGCATGTATTGAGGATGAAAGAAGGTCAAACAGATGGGAAATATGTCTCAGAGATATGTGATTTTTTCTCCAAGGTTCTCCGTAACTTGTGTTAAATTTTCGTGACCTTGCGGGTCGGAAAACTGAGAGAAGCCTTTGTTGAGTCTGTTACAAAACCCAGCAACGTGATCAACTGGAATGGGGAGAGACTGGATTTCTTTTAGTTGATGACAAAACCCAGATCCTTCAGCAAGGAGACTGCCAATTGGAGCTGGCGTGACAGCTGAACTGGACATTGCCCCAGTAGGAGGATATTGTCCAAGTAGACAATGAGCCTCACGCCCTGGGACCTGAGGAACTCCACTGCTGGCTTTAGGACCTCCATGAAACACCATGGGGCGAAGACAGCCCAAGGGCAGAGCAGAAAATTTGTATGCCTGTTTGCGCCAATAAAACTGAAGGAACCAAATAGCTATATAGGCGTTCTTGAGGTCTAACCTTACCATCTAATTGTAGGGTCTGAGGAGGTCAGGGAGGAGGTGAATGCCCTCCATCTTGAAATGGCGGCATATGAGCTAGTCGTTGAATTCGCGAAGGTTGATGACTGGCCGTTGACCTCCGTCGGCTTTGTCAACCAAACACATATTGCTCATGAAACCCATTGGGTGAGGTACCGTAGGCTGGATGGCCCCTTTGTGTAGTAGGGAAGAAACCTCTGTGTCTATCAAGGCTGCCTTGTCTGTGGAAAATTGAATGGGTCTTGGGGGAGCCCTCTGGTATGGGGAGCCATAGAACTCTATGTGGAGTCCTTGGATAATTTGCAGGACCCATATGTCTGAGGTAATAGAACTCTATGTGTGTACGAAACCCGCCAGTCAACCTCCCTACCCTCAGAGAGGAAAAAGGAATAATACTCACCAGAGCTCGAAGCTGCGTTTTGATTCCCCTGCCTGTGCCTTTGAAGCGTTGGCCTCTGGTTGGGTAGAAAGTGCTGCGGCCTCTCATTTTGAGCACAGTAAGCAGGGGGAGGACTAGAGGAATTCCTTGCCACTACTAATATTTTTGAGTCCAATTTTATAGAGGTAGGGGCAGGGTTATTACGTATAAAGGCACTACCTTGGGGACAGTGATAGATTATATCTTTATGTCCTCTGGTGCCTTAGCGAGGGCAAGAGCTTACAAAGCCGTCCCGTCTGCCTTCAGCGACCACAATCCGGTGTACTTGGAGTTGGATATGGTCGAGTGCTTGGGCGATTCGCGCCATGTTTGCCAAAGTGACCTTCCCCTGATCACGAAAGATCAGGGTCGCAGAATCAAATGGGCCAAGGTGGTCCCTGCTACTTTTCTGGAGGAGCTTTGTGCCAAAATTGATGGGCCTTGGGACACTTGCCTTAATGATAATTCGCCCCCGGCGGAGGTAGTCAGTGCCTTTGAGGCAATCTGTGTACAGATCTCTAGGGACCTGACTTCCACCAATACCCGCAGATGTAGTAATCCTTTAAGATGGTTTGACGGAAGTTGCTCTAGGGCCCATAGGATCTTGCACCAGGCGCTTAAAAGCAGTCCTAGGGACAAGGCGGCAATTGCCGTAGCAAGAGGGGCTTACAAAGAGGCTATTGCCAAACGGAAAAAGGCGATAAAAACGGTGGCTTGGGATAATCTCCTATCTATCGATGTCCTACGGGACAGCGGAAAGTTCTGGGCAATAATTAATCACCCATTCTTCTCGGGCATTGAGGGCACTGACCTGGACTGTGTAATTCCGGACGAGCAATGGTTTGAGTATTTTAGCAATATGTATGGTGCGGGTGGTTCAAGTCCCTTAAGCAGCAGTACTTCTCTTGAACCCCATTCTCTGCCTTGCTTACCTTTTGATCTCTTGGATGTGGAGAGAGCCATAGAGGAATCTTCTAGAAATAAGGCGCCGGGCCCCGACGGCGTGCCGGCAGACTTATATGGCTCCTCTCCTAAACTATGGGCAAGGATTTTAACAAATGTTTTTAATGCTGTCTCTGGCTACAGGTTCCCCGCATCGTGGGCTACTGCGGTCATTATACCAATTTTTAAAAAGGGTCAGCGTGGAGACCCCTCTTGCTATAGACCCATCTCCCTGTTAGATTCAGCAGTGAAGATCTTGGGCAGCATCTTACTCCTTAAACTTAGGGATGCCTTAGACAGTCGGGGCATCTTGTCTAATTTGCAATATGGGTTTAGAGCTAATAGGGGGACCTTGGATCAATGTTTAAATCTCCAGTTTTTAATGAGTAAATATACGGTGGCGAAGGACGGGTCCCTTTTTATGGCTTTTATGGACCTGTCGTCTTCATTTGATCTAGTTAATCGGTCGAAGTTATGGCTTATCATGCTGGAAATAGGTATTGACCCCCCCCCCCCCCTAGTGAGTTTTTTAGCAGCACTTCATCAGGATCTTTCTGCTTCAGTAAGGGTTACTCAGGACGGGAAATGCACTAAGCACTTTAGGTCAGAGAGAGGGGTGAGGCAAGGGTGTATCCTGGCCCCACTCCTCTTTACCATTTATATTAACGGCCTGGAAAAGTCCCTGGGGATCCCGAGGGCGGATGCGCCGCGTATAGAGGATCTAGTTATACCGGTTCTCCTATACGCGGATGACGCTGTCCTGCTGGCTCGCACTGGCGTGGGGCTTCAGAGACTCCTGGATGCCTTTGGCGCCTTTATGGCTGCCTTAGACCTTAAGGTGAACATAAAGAAATCTCATTTTATGGTAGTGGGGAAACAGGGCAAAAAGCTTAAATCTAGATCTTTTTTCTGTAATGGGGAAGAGATTTCGAGAGTAAAGGTTTTCTGTTATCTGGGGGTCCTTTTTGACGAGAGAGGCACTTGGGGCCCGCAAATCAAGCTCAAAAGCAACTCTGTAGCCAGGTCCACCTCAGCACTGTTGAGCTTTGCCAAAAGACTGGGGGCAAGGCCGATAGAGGCCCTGCTGAAAGTCTATATCTCGAAATGTTTGGCCATCGCTACTTATGGTGCTGCACTGTGGGGTTATGTTGCTCAGAACTTGATTCAAGTGGTAGAAAATAGATTTTTAAGACACTTGCTCTCAGTTCCCCAATCTACTCCCGTTTTTTCTATTCATTCGGAGGTTGGCTTGGGTTATGTTACAGATATGTTACAGAGATACCCTTCTGGGTGATTCAGCGCTATATAAAACTATAAAAAATAAATAAACTGAAGATGGCCCCATTGCTGTGTTGGGTGAAAACCTGGTTAAATCAGGAAATCACTCTCAATCATATGATTCTTAACGACATTCTAGCTATGGACAATGTCAAAAGAATACCCTGGCTGGAGTACGTTAGAGCGGCGTTCTCCCGTCTTGGGCGTCCTGAGCTTTTCTCATCCCCATTACATATTGTTAAGGCAGATATAGCATGGATTAAGCAGTCTTTTATAGATAGGGCAAAATTGGATCGTGAAGAGAGGGAACTTACAAAACCATGTGTTAGAGCGCATTTTATGCTTCTCTTATCTCCCTCGATGGAACCCTACATAAGCATTGTTTCTAATCCACACCATTGATTTCTATTGCTGAGATTTAGATTAAATCTGATTCATTACTCACTAGGTTTTTATCCGTCCTGGGGTAAACCTGAATGTAGCAGGCCATGCCAATGTGATAATTTTTCATTCCAAGACACATTGCACTTTATCATGTTTTGCGAGTTTTATTCTGCTAGCCGGAAAAAATATTTTCTCCCAATTTTGAAGGAAGCCGGCTTTTTACAAGTTAGACCTGCTTTGTTATTCCTTCAGCAGCTGAGCAGTACTCGCATTGTATTTAGTGTGGCAAATTTCTTGGTGGCAGCTGTGCGCTGCAAACCAAAAATTCTTCCCAGCTTGTGCAATCCTGACTGACCTTTTTAGTGATTGTTTCTAGGTATGGTATTTCTAACCCTGTGGATATGTTGTAAATATTGTTGGTATACTTCATGTTCTTTGATTGTTTTTATTTATTGTATGAAATTTGTACTTTTATGATTTTAATTAATCGAATAAAGTGTTTTCTGACTGACTGACTGACTGGGTAGAAAGTGGCGTAGCAGGAGTTATCCTGGTAGGCGTTGCATCCGGAACCTTGACCCTGGGGGTATTGAGAAATTGAGCGGCCCCTGCCTCATCCGGCCCGTGAAAAACCAGTTTAATGGAGGACTGGACCGTATCTAGTGACATAAACATATTCACAAATTTTCCCAGCTCTTTTATAAAGTGCTGTCCGAAGAGGCCCCCATGGGCCACCGCGCCGGCCTTTGAAACTGCTAGGTCTCCCAGCTTGGGTTCCACCTTGATGAGGAATGAGCGACGACGCTGTGCTGACAAAGCACTATTGGCAAGCCAAGAAAAATGACGGCTCGTTGAGCCCAGCCTGATAGGATGTCGCGAGAAATGCCAGAAGACTTAGCGTCCTCGACCATGTCGAATATCTTCGACATGGTCGAGGGGGCCCAGGGTTTTGAGGAGTTTGTCTCTGCTTGCTCGCCAGGACCTATCAATGCCTTTTTTAGGATCTTTCATAAATTTGGTCAAAAAGGTAGCAATGGTAGGATCCTGTTTGGGGTTAAGGATACCTTACCCTCCAGGGAGGGGCAAGGACATTTAGCTCTGAGGCGACTACGTGCCTCCTTCTCGAGGGGCTTATGAATTCTCGCTGCCACCATGTCCGTGGGGGCCAATTCTGCTGACCTCGGGTGAATGATGTTATCAGGGTCTAGGAGGTCAGACCACGGGCTGGGCTTTTGAAGGGGGGAAGGTGTAGAAGCAGGGAGCCAGGGGCGTGATGGGTCTTGTTCATCATCCATATCTCCCTGAGGGATGTATGACGTTACAACGCATGCTATTACAACGCATACCTTTACATCGCATTTTTTACAACGCTAGTACTACTACAACGCATTACTTTACAACGAATTCTGTTACAACGCAAAACCTATTACAATACAGAAAAGAGCTGTTACAACGAAGTATATTACAACGCATACCATTACAACGCGATTTTTTTTTTTTTAAATTAAAAGTACAATAAAATCTGGCACGGGATGCAGGGAAATTAGGGGTTTTAGGGTGGGGAAGTGTATTAAAACGTGGAGAACAACTGTACGTAAATCGTCTGAAACGCATTACCAAATTAATACTCGGGTATTAAAATTAATACTCGAGTATTAAAATTAATACTCAAAATTCCCCAAAAAAAACCGTTTTCACACATTACTAAGCTTTTAAAAAATAACGAAACTATAAATAACATAACAAACACATTTTTAACATGATTAGATCGCAAAGTAAGTAAACCAACTGTAACATAACACACATACACATAGGCGCCATTTTACCCATCTCACTTGTAAAACTTGTCCTACCACAGTTTCTATGCAAACAATACCAAAAGACATGTTCCAAAATGGATGCCAAAACGGAGCAAATGAATCAAAACAATATTTGTTAAAAAGCATTTTTAAATTATCATTTTCCACAGTAAAACAAAGCAATAAAAAAAACACATCGAACGCAGTTTTTAAAAAAATTAATAGTGACACAGAGTAAAACTTATAAATACAAGGGAGACACCATTTTGCACTCAGTTGATTATCAACTAGCAGAGAGAGCAGACGTAATAAGCTGACCCTCTGTCACCTGCACTGCGACCTCCTCAGAGAGAGCACAGAATTCACTCGTTAAAGCATAACAGCAGAACAACTACTAGTAAGTTATTAATATATTTCTAAACGTTAGTTTTTAGAACAATATATTTTCATAACCCACTAAAAATATAATTTTAATTAATAATAAAAACTTTACAAATGTAATGTTTCCAATATATTATCAACAAAATTAAACTCAAAATTAAAACAAATTTTTTATTTTCCACAACCAGAAAATCGGAAGATTTTGACATTCCACAATAGCAGCACCTATTTTGGCATCCTCACCACGTTAACGATTGACAAACTCAATTATTCAGGTAAATGTTATTTATGTGTAATGGTTTTACTTGTAATATTTTTTTTTAAAAATTTCCTAAAGTCATGTTTGGCAAAGGTGTTTTTTTATTATTACTCAATCTCACCACATAATAAAGGAAAAATTACCATGATACTAGAGTAACAATTTCTAATAAGACTTCAGTTAGTTACCACATCTGCAAAAGCGTTTCATATTACTAGGGCAAATATTTGTATTCTAAGTCCATGAATGTTCTGCATTTTACTAATTTCGTAATAGTTTCGAAATTACCTGTTATGTTTTAGTTGAAAAATGCATCAAATGTGTAGTATGTTTACTCTCACCAATTGTTACTCATACTCCTTTTTCATATTACAAAAGTGATTTTTTTTTTTTTTTTTCTAACCAACTTTGACAAAGGAACAAATATTTTTTTTTTTTTTTTCCACCAGTGAACATCTTTTCACCCAAAAAATTTCAACCTCCTACAAGCATCAGGTTAAAGGGACGATAACAAAAAAACCACTGGAAAAGGTATGTAACCTTTTCCATTTTTTTAATACTATACATTATTAATCATTCCTTTTGCAATTATTCCTCCTCTAACGGACCTAATTTGAAAACTAATGGATAGTTTAGAGAAACAATATACTATTTCTACTCTAGGAAGGAGCAACATTAGGGATATTTCTGTGTAGGGTAGGGATACATATCTCTATTTCTACTGCAGTAAGGTGCATTGATTAGGACAGTGTCATGTAGTACTAGTTATATTGTATGTCAGTATAATTATAAAGATACTCAGTTTCAACATTTGTAACCACCGTTAATTATTGTTTTTTTCCTCTTTTTTTTTCCCAAAGAAAACAACTTTAAAGCACAACTAAAATCTTGAGCCAACAAAGGAAATCATCTTCAGCCACCTCATCCAGAAAAGCGAGTTCTACGAAACAAGGTATATATTTTCTGCACGGATTCTTAACCTTAAAAATACTACACTAACTATCGCATTGCTAAAGTTTTCCAAAAAAAATCAATGCAGTTATGATTACATTTCCCCATTTCAGAATTATATTTCATGTCTAAAGGATGGTTTAGCATTACGGAAATTGTTATGTGCTGCAACTTATATCACATGTGCGATTTTTAAAGGAAATTTTAAAAAAACACATTTCTCAACATCGTTCTGTTTCCAAATTTTTTTCTTTTTTCACTTTTCCAGACATTTATTTATCGATTCCACAACAAATCACCTTGTAAGTGTCTACACAAGCCTACACACCAATACCACTGAACAAGAGTCAGCCAGAAAAGCAATTTCGAAAGAAAAAGGTAATTTCAAGCAACATTGTAAGGTGCAGCAGATTTTAAAATGTACCATGCTTTAGAGGTAACAATTAACTATTCTAACTCCAGGAAGGTGCAGCAGTAGGGAAAGTTTTGGATAGTGTAGGGGTATCAATTTACTATTCTAACTCCAGGAAGGTGCAGCAGTAGAGAAAGTATTGGATAGTGTAGGGGTATCAATTTACTATTCTAACTCCAGGAAGGTGCATCAGTAGGGAAAGTGTTGGATAGTGTAGGGGTATCAATTTACTATTCTAACTCCAGGAAGGTGTATCAGTAGGGAAAGTGTTGGATAGTGTAGGGGTATCAATTTACTATTCTAACTCCAGGAAGGTGCAACAGTAGGGAAAGTGTTGGATAGTGTAGAGGTATCAATTTACTATTCTAACTCCAGGAAGGTGCATCACTAGGGAAAGTGTTGGATAGTGTAGGGGTATCAATTTACTATTCTAACTCCAGGAAGGTGCTTCAGTAGGGAAAGTGTTGGATAGTGAAGGGTTATCAATTTACTATTCTCACTCCAGGAAGGTGCATCAGTAGGGAAAGTGTTGGATAGTGTAGGGGTATCAATTTACTATTCTAACTCCAGGAAGGTGCTTCAGTAGGGAAAGTGTTGGATAGTGTAGGGGTATCAATTTACTATTCTAACTCCAGGAAGGTGCTTCATTAGGGAAAGTGTTGGATAGTGTAGGGGTATCAATTTTCTATTCTAAGTCCAGGAAGGTGCTTCAGTAGGAAAAGTGTTGGATAGTGTAGGGGTAACAATTAACTATTCTAACTCCAGGAAGGTGGAGCAGTAGGGAAAGTGTTGGATAGTGTAGGGGTATCAATTTACTATTCTAACTCCAGGAAGGTGCAGCAGTAGAGAAAGTGTTGGATAGTGTAGGGGTATCAATTTACTATTCTAACTCCAGGAAGGTGCATCAGTAGGGAAAATGTTGGATAGTGTAGGGGTATTAATTTACTATTCTTACTCCAGGAAGGTGCATCAGTAGGGAAAGTGTTGGATAGTGTAGGGGTATCAATTTACTATTCTAACTCCAGGAAGGTACTGCAGTAGGGAAAGTGTTGGATAGTGTAGGGGTATCAATTTACTATTCTAACTCCTGGAAGGTGCTTCAGTAGGGAAAGTATTGGATAGTGTAGGAGTATCAATTTACTATTCTCACTCCAGGAAGGTGCATCAGTAGGGAAAGTGTTGGATAGTGTAGGGGTATCAATTTACTATTCTAACTCCAGGAAGGTGCATCAGTAGGGAAAATGTTGGATAGTGTAGGGGTATTAATTTACTATTCTAACTCCAGGAAGGTGCATCAGTAGGGAAAGTGTTGGATAGTGTAGGGGTATCAATTTACTATTCTAACTCCAGGAAGGTGCATCAGTAGGGAAAGTGTTGGATAGTGTAGGGGTATCAATTTACTATTCTAACTCCAGGAAGGTACTGCAGTAGGGAAAGTGTTGGATAGTGTAGGGGTATCAATTTACTATTCTAACTCCTGGAAGGTGCTTCAGTAGGGAAAGTATTGGATAGTGTAGGAGTATCAATTTACTATTCTCACTCCAGGAAGGTGCATCAGTAGGGAAAGTGTTGGATAGTGTAGGGGTATCAATTTACTATTCTAACTCCAGGAAGGTGCTTCAGTAGGGAAAGTGTTGGATAGTGAAGGGTTATCAATTTACTATTCTCACTCCAGGAAGGTGCATCAGTAGGGAAAGTGTTGGATAGTGTAGGGGTATCAATTTACTATTCTAACTCCAGGAAGGTGCTTCAGTAGGGAAAGTGTTGGATAGTGTAGGGGTATCAATTTACTATTCTAACTCCAGGAAGGTGCTTCATTAGGGAAAGTGTTGGATAGTGTAGGGGTATCAATTTTCTATTCTAAGTCCAGGAAGGTGCTTCAGTAGGAAAAGTGTTGGATAGTGTAGGGGTAACAATTAACTATTCTAACTCCAGGAAGGTGGAGCAGTAGGGAAAGTGTTGGATAGTGTAGGGGTATCAATTTACTATTCTAACTCCAGGAAGGTGCAGCAGTAGAGAAAGTGTTGGATAGTGTAGGGGTATCAATTTACTATTCTAACTCCAGGAAGGTGCATCAGTAGGGAAAGTGTTGGATAGTGTAGGGGTATCAATTTACTATTCTAACTCCAGGAAGGTGCATCAGTAGGGAAAGTGTTGGATAGTGTAGGGGTATCAATTTACTATTCTAACTCCAGGAAGGTGCATCAGTAGGGAAAGTCTTGGATAGTGTAGGGGTATCAATTTACTATTCTCACTCCAGGAAGGTGCAGCATTATTGAAAGTGTTGGATAGTGTAGGGGTAACAATTTACTATTCTAACTCCAGGAAGGTGCATCAGTAGGGAAAGTGTTGGATAGTGTAGGGGTATCAATTTACTATTCTAACTCCAGGAAGGTACTGCAGTAGGGAAAGTGTTGGATAGTGTAGGGGTATCAATTTACTATTCTAACTCCTGGAAGGTGCTTCAGTAGGGAAAGTATTGGATAGTGTAGGAGTATCAATTTACTATTCTCACTCCAGGAAGGTGCATCAGTAGGGAAAGTGTTGGATAGTGTAGGGGTATCAATTTACTATTCTAACTCCAGGAAGGTGCATCAGTAGGGAAAATGTTGGATAGTGTAGGGGTATTAATTTACTATTCTTACTCCAGGAAGGTGCATCAGTAGGGAAAGTGTTGGATAGTGTAGGGGTATCAATTTACTATTCTAACTCCAGGAAGGTGCAGCAGTAGGGAAAGTGTTGGATAGTGTAGGGGTATCAATTTACTATTCTAACTCCAGGAAGGTGCAGCAGTAGAGAAAGTGTTGGATAGTGTACATGTTATGTTTTGTATACATATATTTTAAAATATCAGGCTAAATTTTTTAACTTTTCTCCTTTTTCAGAAAATGTCTAGCCTTGCAGCAGCAAACTTCATTAAATCCAGGAAGGGCAAAAATTTGTTAAACCATGGTGGATACATATATAGTAAGGAAAGAATAAGTTTAACTAGAAATCATTGGAGGTGCGTGCAATACTACACTACCCATTGCAGTGGCAGAGCGGTTACTGTTGATAATTTGGTTGTGAAAACCACAGAACATAACCACTCTGCCTCTGCAATGGATGTAGAAATCAGAGAGACAATTAATGAGATGAAAGCTATTGCAAGCACCTCCAATGATTCTACAGGATCCATTTTAAGGGAGGTTGCACAGCATGTCCCCAGTCATGTTGCTAGCAACATGCCTATAATACCCAATTTGAGAAGAATTATTCAGAGACAAAAGCAGGCAAGTAATATTCAATTGTCTACACCACATACATTTTCTGACATTAGAATTCCTCATGATCTTTCTATTTCTTTTTCTGATGAACCTTTCCTTCTGCATGACAATGAAAACCCTCAAAAAAGAATTTTAATTTTTAGTACCCCCCGTAACCTTGCTAAGTTAGAAAGTAGTGAAATTTGGATGATGGATGGGACGTTTAAAAGTACACCCCATCCTTTCACTCAAATTTACACTATACATGCGAAAATTAACAATAGTGTAATTCCCTTAGTGTATAGTTTGCTACCTGATAAGACTTCTGCAACATACACTGAACTTTTATCAGTGATTAAAAGCAAAACATCTGCAAGTCCTCGAAAAATAATTATTGATTTCGAATTGAGCATGATCAATGTGATCACTAAAACGTACACGGATACCCAAATTCAGGGATGTTTCTTCCATTTTTCGCAGGCATTTTGGCGTAAACTACAGAAAACATCCCTAGTTGCAGAATATTCTCGGGATAGCAAATTACAGTTTGAATTAAAAAAATTAACTGCACTTTGTTTTGTTCCTCCCGATAGTGTGGACGAGTACTACACTGCAATTATAGAATCTGTTTATTATACGAGTAACGAGGAAAAATTGGCACCCATTCTAAATTATTTTGAGGACACATGGATTGGACACCTAAGCAGATCGGGTCGCAGGAGGAAGCCACGATTCCATGTGGAGTGGTGGAACTGCTACACGAGTTGTTTAGAGGGAGAGGCCAAAACAAACAATGCCATTGAGGGGTGGCATAACTCCTTCAATCATACAATTGGAAAACCACATCCTAACTTCTACTCATTTTTGGAAACTTTGAAGAAGGAGCAAAGTTTCCAAGAAATGAGATTAGCACAAACACTCGCAGGTAGTCTAAACCCACGAGTAACAGTCAAAACAAGGGAAATGTCTGAGAGACTATTGGCAATTCTACAACAGTTTTCGTTGTGTGTGGCTATAGACTACCTGGAAAATCTTTCTAACATTCTTTCTTTTTAAAACAATGAATTTGCTTACTTTCCTGCTTTGCCAAAAATTATACTAATTACAATAATTCAATTTGCATATAAAGTATTTTTTTTAAAATTTTTTTTACAAATTAACAAGTCGGGTTTTTTCCTTTTTTTTAAAACAAATCTTCATTTCATCCAAAATAAACAAATGATGACAAATTTACTGTTCCATAGTATTTGAACCATTTATCATTATCGGTACGCAATTTTTCAAATTACCGAAAAAATCCAATTTAAATTCCGTCAAAATCAATTTCCAAAACACAATCCGATGTATAAAATACAAATAAAACCATATTCCTTAATGCACATTGCAGCTGAATCATCATTTGCATTTCAACGTTAGATATTCAAAATATAAAAGTACGCACAATTTTTGAACAAAGAAATGAAGATCGACAGTACATTTTTTTCTTCGAAAACAAACAAATCAACTGTCTGAACCGTAACTTTTAATTTAGAAAGAGTTACATACTTTTTTAAAATAACTAACTTACTTTTAATAACCCGACATAGGCCTGTATTAATGACATTAATGTGGACATGTTTTCCAACTTTTAAAACATCTATTAGTTTTCCAGCAACCTCCCCTTATTCTTTCCTTACTATATATCTATCCCTTTAAAAGGTTTAATCTATAATATCAACTGAAAATATTTCCTACCTGGACGCAGATCAGCTTCCTGCTGCTTCCTCCTCCGATGCTCTGCAAAATGGCGCATTACGTCGACGCACACGTCCTTACGTCATCGCGTGCTTCTCTATTTATGGCGGACTACTTTTTTACATTCAACTGTAAATAAATGTTAATATATGTTTTTAAAATATTTTTATTTTGTTATAAAAATGAAACTTACTTTGCAAAATTAATTAAAAAATATGTTTATTTTTTTCATGTTTTTTAAATAAAATAAAATTGAAAAATAAATAATTGTTTGCTGTCATTATTTTTAATTAAGTTTTATAAACTCCAATATTGTAATTTAATAAAAGTAAAATTACTAAATATGTTCCTTACCTTGGCTCTATTGTCTTTTCCTTTCAAAACTTCCTCTTACTTCACTTTCTGTACCTTCTTTTCTTGTTCCGCGGGTTGCATATACTGAGGCTGCCAAAATAAATGAAGGACAAACACGCTTATAGACTTAAATGGAAAACCGTGGGAAATAAATTAAAACAGTAAGTTATAATTATTATTTCTTATTTTAAAATTTTAATAATGTTATATTGTTATATTTATTACTGTAAATATTTTTAAATGTTTGTGTTAATATTTGTAATATATTATTATTGTATTTATATATTAAATAATTCAAAAATTCAATTCCATTTCTATATAAAAGGACACTTTCTTTACAACATATAAATACTCTTGTCTTTTCATATGTGTTAAAAATACTATAGTATTTAAAATTAGGTACTCAAACATTTTTCTTAAAATTTTAATATTATATACTCTTTAATGTTTTTAAAAACTTATTTTTTAGTAGATAAAACCAAACTAAAAATTCTAAAGTATTAATTTATCAGCAAACAAACCAAACTTTTCTACAAGTCACAATACTCAAGTATTAATATTTTAATAAACTACTCACTTATTTAAAAACAATATTGCATTTTTTAAAAATATTTTAATACTCAAGTATTTATTTAACTGCTAACCAACAAAACACTTCTACCAGACAAAATACTCAAGTATTAATATTTTTATTAACTACTCACCTTTTTTAAATTAGAATTGCCAACCAAACATTTCTACCACACAAAATACTCAAGTATTAATATTTTTATTAACTACTCACCTTTTTTTAATTAGAATTGCTATATTAAAAAAATAATAATACTCTAGTATTAATTTTACTGCTACCCAAGTAATAAACAAGATAAATATTTTGCAAAAAAAATGCGTTGTAATAGTATATGCGTTGTAAAAGTACTTACCATATAACATCTTGCGTTGAAAATGCATGCGTTGTAAATGCATGCGTTGTAAATGCATTTTCAAATAATGCGTTGTAAAAGTATATGCGTTGTAACAGTACTTACCATATAATGGAACGCGTTGTAAAAGCATGCGTTGTAAAAGATTTTGCGTTGTAAAAAATGCGTTGTAATAGCACAGCGTTGTAAAAGTTGCGTTGTAAAGGTATTTCCCCCTCCCTGAGGGTCATCAGGGTCAGCGGATATGGGAGGGGGGTAAAACTGGCGCCAGGAGTGTTTTCTAAGGGGACGGGTGGGGGTTTCAAACGCTCAAAGGTGTCGAAGTCCACCCCTTCCTGGCAGGGGCGCTAGTCGGTTTCTCATTCGGGGTAGAGTTAGGGTCAGGGCCCTGAGGTTCAGTCGTCAGGGAAGCTGCGCTCCCTAACTTTGCGCAAGCGAGTGCGATCTGTTGTGAGAGGCGTTTCTCCATAGGACCCATCGCCTGCGCCACTGCCCTATAGATAGAAGTGTCAACCGCCTCGTAGAAATCGTCATCAAAAGTTAAATAGTGAAAGGGATCCCTCTCCCCCGCGTGTCATCAAATGCCTCCTTGTCCGCCCAAAAGAAGCACCTAGAAGGCTATGCATACGAAAGCTGCAATGGCAGGGCTGGGGAACAGCCAACAAGTTAAAGTGGGCAGCGCTTTACATCGATGGGTCTGAGCCCAGAGACGCCACTCCCCTGGTGCAAGCCAATGACATACGGGGAATACGCCTGGGAGGAGGTGTCTCCACTATAAGCGTAATGCCTAGACAGGCGGATGGCAAGGGGCCTCATCGAGGCTTATCTCATGCTGTGAGGGCCGATCGGGCCAAAACTGCTGTACAGGGCCCCTCATTGGCTTTTGCTTTGACTCCTTGTTCATCGGTTAATGATTTGCTTGACTTTGTGCAGTTCCCAGGATCTCATGGGAATACTAGTTTTTGTCTTATCTTGGTAAATGGTTGCTGTTTGAATAAAACAAAGAGTATGCATTATCCTCGCCTCCAATCCTGACATAGAGACATGTTTCAGCCTGATTGCATATACCAAATGAGGTCCTCTGAATGGATACCGGATCAAAAAGTAGCAGATTATGTGGCCAGTAAAATACGCCAACTTCTTGAAAAAAGAAGTTCATGCCTGCTTATGTGTGGAGTGCCCTAAGCCCTTTTTGGGAGACAAAGAAGCATCCACCCAATATTTACCCAAAAATGTGTGCCTTCTTTGCTAAATATTTGAAGGATCCCAAGAAGGGTAGTGACTGCTCCTGGAGGGTGTGTCAAGATAAGTTATTGGACGTGCTGGACCCACTGACAAAACTCATTGAGTTGGCAGAGCAATCTAAGCAATCTGGGACCGCACTCTCCACTGACATCGTGGCGGGCTGGGCGCAGAGGGTGGTGTGCCTACTGGGCAACAGCAACTGTGCTCTAATAAAGATCGATCCCAAGCTGGGGGAATTATCTACAGCAGAGGCTGGTGCTACAGGACAGGGAAACCTGTTTGGGGAGACATTTGTAAAGGAAATAGGAAAGTACATGGCCACTTCGGCGCTTGATAAAGTGCAGACATCTATAAAGAAAATGATCCCGGGGAAGGTTTTTGCCGGTGCCGGAAGAGGCAGGGTCGCTCCTCCGGCCGCTCCTTCCAGCAAGGCCTCAACAGAGTTCAAGCCCTCTGCAACAATGGGCAGAATGATGGCCGCCAGGGAGCCTTTTTCCACAACAGGGGAGGTGGAAAAAGCAGAGCCAACCGTGCTGCTCGAGGACGGGCTAACACACCCAGAAGATTTAGCGGTGAGCAATATCCTTCCTTTCCTTCAAAACCTAGGGGGAGGATAAGGTTATTCATACTCAAGTGGGCAGAAATTACTTCAGACCCTTGGGTCATGGAGACAATACAAGGGTACCACATAGAGTTTTATGGATCCCTTTGGACAAGTAGTAAAACCAAACCCCTTGTGTTTTTTTTTTAGCATGACATGAGTCTGATCGACTCCAAAGTGAAGGAGCTTCTTCACAAAGCAACGATTCGGAGGTCAGTATCACACCCTCGTGGTTTCCTCAGCAGCCTCTTTTTGGTAGAACAGAAGGACAAAGCGTCTCGTCCAATAATAAACCCCCGAGAGTTCAGGGACTTGGGATTTGTCATCAACAATCAGAAATCAGAACTGATCCCAGCACACAGCATAACCTTTCTGGGTTTCCTCATCGACTCAAGGTCAGTCACTCGGAGCCTGCCAGAGTAAAAAATGTATCAGATCAAGAAGGAATTGATCAATATACTGAGAAGGGACAGGATTTCCCTTAAGCAGTTGGCCAGTATAGTTGGTTTGTTATCATCGTCGATACAGGCCAACCTTCTTAAGCCCCTAAACTACCGAGTACTGCAGAGGCTGAAGGCAGCTCATTTCAGGAGAGGCTTCACCTACCCAGAGCTAATCTCACTGACTGCAAAAGCCAGGATTGAGTTGCAGTTGTGGATAGACCACATGGAGGCATGGAACGGCAAGGCAATCTTTGGATTTTTTCCAGACCTGATTTTAGAATCAAATCCTAGCCAGCAGGGCTGGGTATCCAGATGTGGTGAGGTCTCCATGGGAGGCAGATGGATTAAGGAGAAGTTGAACCTACACATCAACTGCCTAGAACTCCTCGCATACACCCTTTCGATTCGGTCACTTACCTGGGGCAAAGTCTCATGCTGCATCCTCCTGAGTATGGACAATATGTCAGTGGTACAATACATCAACTGCTTGGGGTAGTACATGCTCAAAGGCATTGGTGGAGTTGGCAAAGGACTTTTGGCATTACTACCTCCAGTGCCAGATTACAGTGATGGCGGAGTACCTTCCGGGAACTCAGAACACTGTGGCAGACTGGAACTCCAGATTCTTCAAGGATTC
Source organism: Triturus cristatus (assembly GCF_964204655.1). Classification (NCBI taxonomy): domain Eukaryota; kingdom Metazoa; phylum Chordata; class Amphibia; order Caudata; family Salamandridae; genus Triturus; species Triturus cristatus. The sequence goes on along the minus strand of NC_140580.1, from coordinate 933,167,960 downwards.
TAGCAACTGGCAACTACATTGAGCAGTATTTCAAGCCCTGATGGACCGATGAGGTCTTTGGAGCGTGGACCTGTTTGCCTCTAGACTAAATGCTCAAGCTGTACAGTATGTCAGTTGGCGTCCGGACCTGGGTGCCATGGCAGTGGATGCCTTCCTACAGGACTGGATGACAGGTCAGCCCTATGCATTCCCGCCGTTCATGCTGATTCTCAGAGTGGCGGCTCAAGTCCGACATCAGAGGGCTTCAATGGTACTGGTAACTACGATCTTGAAATCACAGCCCTGGTTCCCCACCTTGTTGAAATTATCTTAGAAAGGGTAATGCAACTTCCATCATTTCCAGTGATCTTTCCCAATCCCCTCGGCCATGCACATCACTTGGTCTTAAAGGGCCATCTCACCTCATGGCTTGGAGAATTTCAGGCAACGCTGGGAAAACGGCAAATTTTCGGACGCTGCTGAAAAACTCATCCAACAGTCCTGGGCCTCCGGGACAGTCAAACTATATAGATCGGCCTAGAGAAGATTGGTTTGTTGGTGTTTGGAGAGACACTTGGATCCCGTGGGGGCGGAGATTTCAGACAACCTGAATTCTTTTGCAGAATTTCCTCGTTCAGGCCTAGCTTATTACACCATGAATTAGTTCAGAATGGTGATTCCAGCAGGGCATTACCCCATTAACAATATCCCAGTGGGGGAACTTGCGTGCGTTAGTGAACTCTTGAAAGACATCAGAATGTCTCAACCCCCGGAGGCCAGATATTCTGTGTTATGGGATGTTAATTTGGTTCTCCAACTTCTATTAAACAGGCAGAATAACCAATACTTTTCTTGGAAAATAAATTTTGGCGAAACTGGTCATGCTGCTCTGCCTGACCTCTTGCAAGAGAGTTTCATATGTCAGAGCATTAGATATCACAGCAAGAGTTTTCACCCCGGAGAGTGTTGCCGTCACTATTTCTCGAAGGACCAAAACCAATATCAGGTCAGTAACCTATCCAGCTCTTGAGACTTCACCCAAACCTTGTGTGGTTAGATGCATTAAGGCATATGTGGAATCAGGCCACCAGGTGAGAGACAACTTTGATTGCTATAAAAAAAAAACCTTCAAGGCAGTTTCATCTCCTTCCATTGCCAGGTGGGTTATGGCAGAGGTCGGAATTGATGTGCATCAGTTTGGGGCTCACTCCACGAGGGGGCCCAGGCATCTAAGGCCATTCAGGTAGGCGGCACACTGGTCTCGAGAGTATACTTTTAAGCGATTTTATTTCAAACCTAGGTTATGATGCCGCATCGTTGGCAGTCAAGTAAGCTTTGAGCATGCATAGTCCTCGTCTCCGATCCTGGCACAACTGTAGGATGTGTTTAGCCAAAAAGCTAAAATAATTTATTCACTGATACAATGCTCAAGTGGCTTTTGTGAGGAGTATTAACGGTTTGCTTCTGTAGGATCTTTGGCATTACAATCTGACTGCATATTAGCAGTATTTCTTTCACTGTTACTATCAATTCATTTTGCACTTGTTTAAGCGTCAGCATCTCACACTTTTTTTATCCTTTTAGAAATGTTGTTGTAGAATTAACATACTTCCATCTGTTTGCTCGTATTGTTCTAATCACTTCATGAAATGTTGTATCTTCTCAAGTAGCTTTTTCCAACTTTAGAGGGTTGATTATCTAATGATAATATTTATTTTCTACTGCCAGTGAGTGACTTTGAGGATTAAGGACTGGCAATTAAAAAATAGTCTACTAAATTGTATTTCTTACCGTTCTTGTGTATTATTTTGAAGTCATAATCCATAAACCTCATTACCCATGGTTCAATTTTTTCTGCCATTCTTGTCTTTGGATTACCATATACCACAAATAGTGCCTCATGCTCTGTAACTATTGTGAATGGTTTTCCATACAGGAATTAGTAGTGGAGTTTTCAAGCCCAGAAGATGGTCACACTCTTTTTCTGCTTGGAAATATGAGATTGGCATAAGTAAGTATGTATAGTGGTGATTCTTTTCCAAGTTTGTGCGGAAAAAGTATTGCCTCCAAGCCAACTCGACTTTTATCTACTGTTATTCAGTGCATAGTTGTGGGTAAAAATAGACCATGTTCTTCATAGACGAGACTTCTTCCTTTATTTTGTTGAATGTCTTGTCACAGCTTTCAGTCGTTTTTGTCAGTTCTTGCAATGGTGAACTGATATTTGCAAATTCTGACATATAACAAGCTCAGTAAGTCACCATGCCAAGCTAGGCGCGCAAAACCCATTGGCCTCAAAGGGCTTTAGCCCCCCGTCGTGTGTGTCAGCCCGGGCTGAGGCAGCTTCCCGGGCACACACACAGACAGTTCTTGAGCTGCTGTGGGCTGGCTGGTCTGGCGTCTTATCGCAGGCACACCAGAGTATTTCACAGGTCTTTAAAAGGCCATTTACTTGATAACAAGGCTTTGTTGTTTTTACCCTTTCCTAGAGCCCCTGCATCTCCACTCTGCCTATTCCTTAACGTTGCAAATCACAGTTTGAGAATGTATTTCCTGAAAAGTAACCCTAGGCTTTGTGTTTTTTGCAGTTTTATATAGCTTAAACTCCACTTGAAGGTATTGAGGCACTTTGCATGAGCTCCAGTTACATTATACAAGGACACATTCATTTTTGAAGGCGCAGGGAAATAAAGTAATTTGCCCAGGATCACAAAATGTTGAGCTGGCGCTGGGAAATGAAACTTGTTCACTAACTCAAAGCCAGCAGATCTGGCAGTTATGTCACATCCGTTTCACTTTTAAGTCATAGCAACATAACACAAATCATGGCATATCAATAGTCTAAAAGATTGTTGAGGACCCACAGATTATTTATTTCCTCCACCCTCCATCCTTGATGGATGCCATAATACAAATTATATCTGAGATCCCACTCACTACCATGGATAACAAATATGATGAGTTTCTCGAAGTGGCTGTCTTGCATTCAGGCAACTAACCCATCATTCTCAACGCTCACTTTGCACTCACTGCAATCACATTGTATTTCCAACGATCACCATGCACTCATGCATTCACCCTCCTCTTATCCTGCACCCACAGGAGCACACCTCTCAGCCTGTACTCACAAGTAATGCTATAGCATTGGTCCAATAGCCTCTTGGACCACTCACTGTGGTGGGCAGTCCATTTTTTGCAAACTACAATATTTTAGAGTAGCTTGAATGTTTGACATTTATCACTTGAATTCTAACATCTGCATATGACATGTAATCTTTGCACATTCACCATTTCAGTGCATAGCTTTTGATTGTGTAAAAAGAAATAGGCCAAAAATCCCTAAGTGAAACTTGTTTATAAACTTTTTGCATAGTTTCCCATTGTACTGTGTGACACATACAGCCATTCCTGCCATTCAATTCACCACAATGCTTCATTATGGAACGTGTGTGGTTTTTTTGTGTACATTGTATGTTGAGTCTGAAAATCGAAAGATACAAATCTGGATAAAAAACTATGTTTGCCAAAGCACTCAATCATTTCATAATATCAATTAGATGCTGTAATATTAATTATTAAAGAGTGGATAAGTTTGTTTCCAATATTGTTAATACTTTAAAAAAAATCACAGCACTATACAAGTTTCTTAATTTTTCCAGACTACCGTATGGAGTTATGTCATGGGCTGCCAAGACATAACTCATAATCCTGAAACAGTACAGTGGTTTTTGAACTCTCTCAGTTTTTTCAAAATCGTAGTTTCCATTTTTCTAATCTCTTGGCATTTATTGCCAATAATTTTACACAGTTCCTATATGCTCCCATTGTGCCTTGGACTCTCATTGAAATCCTAGTAAGCAAATGACAGTGACTCTATGGAGCTAGGTAGTGCCCAGTTGTTGGACCATGCATTAGAATTATGAGTAGGTAGCAGGGAAAGCTGACTGAAGCCAAGCTACCTGATGCCTGCCTTGCTTCAGAGGAACCTGTCCTATGTCCTGTAAAGATGACATGTGACCTGAAGAGCAGACCGTGGTCAAGAGACCTAAACATGAGACAGGCGATCTGAACAGGAGGAGGTGACGATGGGCCTCTAGATGACAACCCCACTGGAAGAGTTCACAGGTAAAAGGATCCTCTAACCACAGTAACTGAATTGACAGTACCTTAGGAAATCCTAATGCCTTGGCAACTCAGTCAAAGGCCTCTGGACTTTCCCTTGCATCACTTCAAACGGCCAAATGATTTTAGACCCCCTCCATCCCTCTCCAATGCTCAATCACAATTCCAACGGTGCTGCACAGTTCACTAGAAAATAAATTATGAAAACAACCACCAGTTACTCGCCTTCAACCTCCTAATCACACAGGACTTTAATAAAGCTGCAAAAGCTTGTAGACTAGCACCATCACTGGTAGAAATATGTCCGGCTCATATATGCAAGAATATCCTCATTAATAGCGCTGTAACTGATCTAGCCAGAGCTATCAACAGCTCCTTGGATAAAGGTGTCTTTTCAAAAGAACTCCCTAAAACAAAGAGGCTTTTAAACAATGTCTCCTAACTTCCAGACCATATCAAACTATTTATAGGCAAATAGATTGAAAGCTCAGCATCCAGACAAATAACTACATTAAGTGAAGAACATAACCTTCTCTTAGATTACCAAAACAGATTCTGGTATGGCTGTTGCAAGAAAGCAGCAGTGACTTCCACATGGGTTGATTAAAACACTGGAATGGATTCAAATGGAGTACAGGCACGCCTATTACTTGATCTCTCCCTTGCCTTTGATTTTGTCCATCTCTACAGGGATTTGGAATTGGACAAATCTTCTTTAAAAATAACTTTGTATCAGTAGTTAGCTAGGCCTCTGCCATTGAGAATGGCACCTCTCCCCATAAGACTCCTTACAAATCAACTTTTCTGCCAGCTCGTTGACAACCGCCTGGTGCATTCCTAGTGAATGTGGCTCAGTATGTTTACATATATGGGATCCTAACAATAACCATTGGTTTCTTTTTGTGTAGCACAGGTGTGTGGCAGTGCATTTACATGAAGTAATCTTACCAACTCATTGGCACACAACTACATCTGGGGGTCTCTAGTTGGCAGAGGTAGGTACCACTGTCCAAATAGGGACCCTTACTTCTAGTCAGGGTAAGGGGGATACACTCTTTAGATAACCCCTGCTCACCCCCTTGGTAGCTTGGCACGAGCAGACAGGCTTATCAAAGGCAATGTGTAAAGTATTTGTACCAACACTCACAGAGATAAATAAAGTACTTTTATATAAACTATACAAGACCAAAACGACAAAAATCCAACATACACAGTTCAAGAATATGGTTTCAAAAGAGTTCTTAGCTTAGCGACAAAATAATCAACATTAGCGTCGATTTTAGCCATCAGTACCTGGTGATTCGATAAAAGTTCCTAGCGGCGCTCAGGTGTCGAAAAACAAGCAACAGGGTCAGTCCTGAGACCCTGGGGAGGTGATGCAACAACCCCGCTGCACGCAGCGGGCGTATGCGACGAATCCGGTCTGTATGGGGAGTGAGGCGATACTTGTATGGATTCCAAGGCGTAGCTTCTCCGGTAGAAATTTACTCGCAAAGGCACGATGTGACGAAATACGGCTCTGCGACAATGTTCGCAGCGACGAAATGCAGCCCGCTAACGAGCGGTGCGACAATTTCACTCAGCGGCGGCAGGCTCTGCGACGATACTCGCAGCGACGGGAATCTTCCCGCTCTGGGGGCGATGTGCTCCGAAGATGAACGCGGCGTTGACGTTGCAGCGGCGAAAGGCGCTGCGATGATCTTCGCGGCGACGGAAATTTTATCGCTAAGCCGGCGGTGCATGAAAAAGTTGCAGATCTTTTACTTCTTTTCTCTTGGTCAGTTTCCCAACAGCAGGCACAACTTCCAGAGGCCCCACAATTGGATCAAGCACTCTAGGAAGGGCAGAACTCACACAGCAGAGTTCTGGGGGAAGCTGGGGGTGAAGTCCTTTTGTTCCTGGGACTTCTTAACAGGAGGCCAGCTCTACTCAGGCCCTTGGAGATTCCTTCAAGCCAGGGGACACAGCACACAGCAAAGTCCTTCCCCTCTCCTTGGCAGCAAAGCAACTGCAGGTCAGCCTTACAGCAGGTCAGTCCTTCTTCTTCAGTCTTCCAGCTTTCTCCTTGGCAGAGGATCCTTCTTGATTCCAGGGTGATCTAATTTTATGTAGTTTGGGTCCCAATACTTATACCCCAAAATCCTTTGTCCTCTGAATGCAGAGGGGCCTTGGCCTAGTCAGAACCAGTTCTGGCCAGTACTGGAGCACTCTGTTTACTTGGTTTCTTCTTTCCTTCGAGAGAGAGGGGCAGGGTCGTCAGCCGCCCAGCAGGGGGTGGAGCCAGCATTGTGGAAGGCAGGCACAGCCCTATTCAGGCCCAGGTGCTACTCCTCCCACCCATCTACAGGGGAATTTCCCTATTCAGCCCTGGGCTGACCCATTCAGCCTCTGGGAGCCACCCCTGTCCCTGTCACTCACAAACCAGACAGTCAATTCACAAACAGGCCAAGGCACACAGAAAGGGTAGAAAAGGAAACAGCCACGTTCTAAAAGGGCTGTTTTCACACACAGGATTTAAAAACCATCTTTCCTAAAAGATGTGTTCTTAAATTCTGAGTTCAGGGATACCAGACTTTAATTTTCTATCTTGCTCCTAAGGGAAGATATGCAGGTAAACATTATACTCAGGATTCCCCATTATAGCCTATGGGCAAGATAGCCTTTCAATAGTGAAAAACGAAAATGGCTGTAATTCACTACCAGAGCATGTCACCTACACCAATACATGCTCTACCTTTCTGTCAAGAATTCCTGTCATGCGAGGGGAGGAAAATGGTAACCAGCGAAAACGGACTACATCTCCCAGGATGCTTAGCGGTTGAGAGGTTATGTAAACAGGAGAGCTGTTACATAACTCAAGGAAAACACGCCCTTATGTAAACAGGAGAGCTGTTACATAACTCAAGGAAAACACGCCCTTATGTAAACAGGAGAGCTGTTACATAACTCAAGGAAAACACGCCCTATAAAGGGAGGAACCGGGAGGTACAACGCTGTCGGATATTGTGTTTACACCGACGTACCTGCTTAGTGAAGAGCAGTGTTCCGGAGTGGTGCTCCAGCAAGGCAAGAACGGAGGTAGGTCGAGTCGTTACTCCCTGGGCCGTGTCTTGCCCCATCGTCACCTGTGAAGGACCCGGAAGCTCTACCGGATAACCATTGAGCTTCGCTTTTTGACTCGGCTGAGTCAAAGCGCAGTGGCGCTTTTGCTGGTTGGAGTCGTAACTCCCAGCCCGACCAGAGATACAGGGACTGCCAGCTGTAACGCACACCAGGAGGTGTTTGCCGCGTTACAGACTCGGAAGTCCACAGGATCGATCGAGCGGCTGCTCTCGGTTCAGTCTTCTTTGCTTGTGATTGGGGTATCGGTGACGCATCACCAGGAGGTGACTCCGCGTCCCGGTGCAGTCTGAGGAAGAGGTTGAGCGGCTGCTCCCTTCAGGTAGAGACCCCGGCTGGGTGTTTCCCTGACTCCTCGATTCTCCCCAACACTCTTCGTGCCCCTCACAGCCTACCGATTGGCATTGTCGGCCATTTCATTTCTGCCCTCTGTTGGCATATGCCGGGATCGGCGTATATGCAGAGGACGGTTAGGACCATCCGTGCTGTGGGCTGGTAACGTACTTAGCCTGGAGGATTCCAGTGTCTATAACCTTTGTTTATTCCTTGTATTGTTTTTGCCTTCATTAAAATAACTAAACCTTCACAAGTGGTTGCGTTCTCATTATCGTGTCTGTTAAACGATCCTGAGACATTCAGGGCGTTACACTTTCACATACACTGCACCCTGCCTAGGGGGGTACCTGGGGCCTTCCATATGGGTGTCCAATGTGTACAGAAAGGGAAGGGTTAGGCCTGGCCAGTGTGGACACTGGTCAGGTCAGCATGGCAGTTAGCAACTACACCCAGGCACTGCGGTGGCAGACCTGTGATACCATTTTAGGGCTACTCCTGTGGGTCGCACAATCAGTGCTGCAGGCCCGCTAGTAGCATTTGAATCACCAGCCCTGGCACACTCAGGGCACTTTACTAGGGGCTAACAGGTGAAACAAATATACCAATCATGGATAACCAATCAATATAACAATTTACCCAGGGAGCACTTGCACTTTGACACTGATCAGCAGTGGCAAAGTGCCCAAAGCATCTAAACCAGCAAAAACGAAATCCAGCACAGCATCAAAAATACAGGAGGTAGAGGCAAAAAGTCTGGGGAAACCACGCCAAAGATGCCAGGTCTAACACCATTGGTTTCTTTTTGTGTAGCACAGGTGTGTGGCAGTGCATGTACATGCAGTAATCTTACCAACTCATTGGCACACAACTACAGAAGAAGGAATGGTATTTGGGGAATTATACCTATGATTTTCGAGCTACCTACCCAACTTCACGTGTGGTAACCCACAAAGCCGTCCTTAATTAATTAAATCATAAAGGCCGGGGCCAAAAGCTTTGCTCAGGTTCTTGTGCCCGGCAATTCCAAATGTCAGGAGAGCTTAATTTCAACACTGCCATGGCTTGATTCTACTGTGTGCCACTTTCATCTACCACCAGTCACTCCCTGCCTCTTTATCTCACTCTTGCAGGTTCTTTTTAATTTTTGCTTTCTCGTTTTGTAATAATTTTCCCATCTTTCTCTTGGGTCTTTCCCCCTTTTATGTTTTTCTCTCTCTTGTTCTGAAGCAAAGTCTGATGAGGAAACATTTGTGCAAGATCCTAAAAATGAGTGCAAGTGGGCTCCACCTGCAACCACCGGCTCAAATTAGGCACTGCCACTAAGGCTTATATTTTGAGACCTGTACGTAGGGGCAGCTTCACCCATGAATATTTTGCAACATCCAATTTGGTAAAATAAATTATGCCTTCAGGTGTTTATGGGGCAGGATCCTATTTCTAGACTTTCAATTATAAATATTTTGCAAGCACATTGTCCTGTACAGAAGGAATTGGTGAGTAGTCTATGAACAGTGTCAAATCTACAAAAACATACTTGTTACACTATAACGTTTGTCCAATTTGTTTAAATGGCACAGTTTTCACTTGTTATTCTCATATTGGCTATGTGGATAGCTTGTACTCCTTTTGCCCCATTGCTGGAAGTATCACCCCCCCCCCCCCTTGAAATTTGTCTTTAGTTGCGCCCCTGCCTCTGACATATCTTTACTCTGTTTTGTCCTGTGAAGGGTCTCCACATTTTAAGATCTGGTTGCATGCCATATTTTGAGAACACATCAATTCTTTTATATTGAATTCACATTTGTCTGCGTTTTGTGTTAAGCCCGCTTCCATGAGCCTTGCACACACTTCCAGCAACGCTGTATTATGATCTTCCTGTATTTTCCCACATATTAAAATATTATCTCTTTTTTAGGGATTAAGCATAGCATAGCCTGAGTGAAAGAACCTTGGGACTTCCCTTGATCAACAAAGGAATTAATCAAAGAAAATAAATGTGGTAACAGGATATCCTTAAAGTGGAGATAAAAACGAACTGTGAAACCATCTGGGCCCGGAGTTTTATCTTTGGGAAGAAGAGTAATAGCATTAAGTAGCTCTTTTTCTGAAAGGGGAACGTCCAGTGAAGAGAGATCCACAGAACTGTCCGAGGATCTGGGGAGAGACTGAAAGAAGGAGTCTATTTGAGAAGGCGAGGGAACAGATTCGGGCGTATAAAGTGTGGAATAATATTGAACAAAACAATCGAGAATTTTATCATCAGTATGCTGAGGAATTCCATGCGAGTCAGTAATAGTCATTATTTTAGATTTTTGTTTTTTAATTTTTAGATAAGTAGCGAGAGACTTACCAGCTTTATTGCGCCCGCCATACATTTTAGAGTGAAAATTGAGAAGAGTAGTACTCGCAGAGTCCCAAGAGTGCTTGTTAAATTGCATTTTTGCTTTGATGAGGGAAGAGAGCGATTCTGAGGAATTAGTGGTGAAGTAGAGATGCTCTAGGTCTTTAATTTGTTTAAGAATTTGGGCCGACTTTGAAAGAGCTGTTTTCTTTTTCCGTGAGACAAAATCAATAATAAAACCTCTGGCAGCAGCCTTGAAGGAATCCCAAATAAAGTGAAAGTGAGAAGTAGAGTGAAGATTATTTATAAAAAAAATCCTTTGCAAAAAATATAAATTGCTCAACAAACTGTGAATCTAGGAGGAGCGAATTATTGAAGCGCCACCGCCTAGAAGTGGGAGTAGGTGAGGGAAAGTCCAGGTCAGTAATAACCGGAGCATGGTCAGAAATAAGAATTGAGCCTATTTCTGAGTTAGTCATAAATTGGAATGAATGCTGTGTGAGAAAAATATAATCTATACGGGAATGTGAAGAATGTACTGGAGAAAAAAAGGAAAATTCTAAAATATCGGGATGAGAAAGTCTCCATGAGTCAATAAGACCTCTAGAGGAGATAGCATTAAAAAAGGACTTTTGCATTTTATTGGGGACATATCTGGTGTGTGATTTACGATCTAAAAATGGGTCCATTAGTTGGTTACAGTCACCACCTACAATCAAATTATCACTTGCATGAGAGGATAGAAGCTTAGAGAAATCCCTCCAAAAGGATACATCTACACCGTTAGGGCCATAAACATTACAGAAGGGAAATTGTGTATTATTAACAGTAACATCTAAAAATAGCCATCTACCACAAGTATCATGGAATTCGTTGTGCAATTGAACAGATAATGACGTATGAAACAAAATAAGAACACCATTTTTACTATTTACTGCTGGAGAACAGAATGCCTCTCCAACCCATTGTCTACACAACGAAGACAAATCTTGAGAGTTAAGGTGGGTTTCTTGTAACAGTGCAACCTGACATTTCAACCTTGCTAAATGAGATAAGACACGTTGTTTTTTTACAGGGTTGCGAACTCCTTTAACATTCCAAGAAATGACACGAAGACCATTCATTTGTGTAAATAAAGTAAAGATAAGCAGAAAGGAGTATGGAATTTAAGACAGGGTAGAGAACGAGAAGTAAACTGAAAATAGAAATTAAATGCATATGTGCCTGAATAAGTAGTAAGAAACAGAAAAATTAAAGCAGGCAACAACCGCAAATACGTTGGTAAAGATATAAAAGAGAAGAAAAACAAAGAAGTACCATGATCAGAGAAAGAAAAAAAGGAAGTGTGGCGTGTATCAGATAATGAAGAAGTTGCCAAAAGAGTAGAGATGACAGGGATAAAAAGGGATGAGGAAAGAGAGGACAAACAGCAAAAGGGGGGGAGAAGCAAAGAGGAAAAGTGGAAAAATAGGAAGAAAGGTACAGGGGTACAGAAACCCCCAAAAAGCATCCAAAGGAGGGTGACGAAAAGCCAATAGACTTTAGCCACAGAAAGCGATTCAACAAAAAACATTACTGTGAGAGGGGGGCGACAAAGAACAAAACAACCGCACTAAGAGGAGCATATAGGAGAACAGACTACCATAGAGATAGAAAAAAACTGAAAGACGAAAGACTATAAATTGGAAAACTAGAACAATATAAAAATCAAATAGGACAAGCGAAGGAACTTACCAAACATCTAGGGAAAAAGACGGCAACAGAAGGGGTAAACACTGTAAACAGCAGGATGGGACAAAAGGGTGACCTTGACAAGAACACTACATAGGGGAATCCTGCAAAACAAAAGGAAAAACAAGGAATGAGCAAGAGAAATACAGGAACTATCCAACTTATAACTGAACAATTTAGAAAAACAAAATAGTCCTAGACTTATAAGAAGAACGAAAAACAACTAGGATTTGCTCAGTTCCATAAGTTCTCCCTTGTGAGTATGAATGAACTTCCGCAGGTCAGCAGGATCCTCAAAACTAAAAGTTCTTTCCTTATAGGTCACTTTGAAAAAACAAGGGTGTATTAAACCATAGCGTGCATTCATAGATCTCAAAGCCGGTCTGAGGTCCAAAAATTCCTTTCGGCGGGAAGCCGTAGGCATGGAAACGTCCTGAGTGAAAAAGACCTTGTGCCCAGACCAGATCATTTGCTTATGTTGCTTGGCGGCCTGGAGAATCGTCATAAGATCAGAGTAGAGGAGGAAATATGCTATGATTCCACGAGGTTTAGATGCAGAAGATGCATTTCTTGGCCCCAGACGATGAGCACGTTGAATGTTAAAGTCTGAGAATTTCGGGAGGCCGACAATTTGAAGAACTTGAGATTTTAGGAATTGGATCATATCCGACCCCTCCGATCCTTCCGGAATACCATAAATGCGCAGGTTGTTGCGCCTATTGCGGTTTTCCAAATCTTCCGCTACTTTCTTGAGCTGGCCGACCTCTTTGGTGAGAGTGTCAACTTTAGCAACAACATCCTGTGCATCACTGATCCTCTGTTCCACCTCAGACAATCTCGTATCCATACTAGACCATTTATCATCTAACCTCTGAAGCGTGGCAACAGTGTCTGTAATAAAAGGACGAATAAGGCGCAACTCCTCCATAATATCCTCAAGAGTGAGAGGCAGCTGAGACTTGTTTGGGGAAGGCGGGTCCTTTTTGGTACGCTTGACAGAAGGGTTGCTTGAATCCTTCCTTCCCCCAGTGGAGCCTCCATGAGGTTTGGTTGAATGAACGCCCTCCATACTGACGATACCGCAACCAATGGTGACAGAAATAACCAATGACGGAATGCAGGCAGGACAGCAGTGAAAATTGCTTAGTCAGCAGCAAGAGGGGGCGAAGCAAACGATGAAAGTACCAAGATACAACACAGCGGAGGGTACTGGGACACCGGAAACACAACTGGCTCCCTCTTAAATAATTGCTAGGAGATACGGTCCGAGGAATCCACAAAAGCCACCAAAGAGACCGAGCACTAAGAAATAATTGCGCAAAAAGATGGCATAAGGTGAACTAACGCAGCCACCGCCGTAGTGCCACAAAAAACAACAGGGAATTATCGACCCATTTCTTTAATTAGTACGGACTGTAAAATTTACGCTAAAGTTTTGGCCTCTCGTATTAACAAAGTTATTCCTGATCTTACCAACATTTATCAATCTGGGTTTGTTAAAGGTAGATCCATCACTGATAACTCGAGAACCCTCCTTAATATTATTCACCTGGCCTCAAAGATGGACTCCCCAATCGCTGCCATTACCTTAGATGCTGAGAAAGCGTTTGACAGAGTTTGTTGGGATTTTATGTTTGGTGCTTTGCGGTGGCATGGCTTTAGTCCTCCTTTCATTCATTATGTTAAATTGTTATATTCTGCTCCCTCCACTTCTATTTGGGTCAACGGGTCTCAATCCTCTTATTTTTCTTTGCATAGAGGCACTAGACAAGGTTGTCCTCTCTCTCCTCTTCTTTTTATTCTTGCGTTAGAGCCCTTTTTGGAAAAAATTCGACGCTCACCATTGTATACTGGCTTCATATTTCAAAACATTGATATTAAGTTTACGGCCTATGCTGATGATATTTTGCTCCATATTTCTAACCCGTCCACCTCTTTGCCCACACTCGTTTCCTTGTTACAAGAATATTCTCTGGTTTCTGGGTATAAACTTAATATAGATAAATCTGAGGTTTTGCCACTTAATAAATTTTGGCTTCCTCATATGTTTCAGGGTTTGGGTTTTGAATGGAACTCAGGTAATATTAAATGTTTAGGTATTCTTTATGCTAGTACTATTAGGGATACGATTAAGCTTAATCAGAAGGATATTGTTAAAAAGCTCTCTTCCCTTATAGAACGTTGGTCCCCCCTTTTCTTATCCTGGTGGGGGAGGCTCGCCACTATTAAAATGATGCTTCTTCCTATAGTCAATTTTTACCTTTCAATGCTTCCAATCCCCTTCCACTCTATTTTTTTAAAACTATAAACCATATTTTTACCTCCTTTTTATGGAATAAACGTAAGGCGATGATTTCTCTCTCTCGTCTTCAACAACCTAAAGATCTGGGTGGAGTTAACTTCCCCAACATTGTTCGGTTTCACTCAGCTTTTACTCTGAAACAGATTTGGCCTTTTCTATCTGATTCGTCTGACCCCCCTCTAACAGCCTGGAGTGCTATAGAACTTGCGCAGCTCTTGCCTTTCTCATTCGTTACGGCTGCCCGGTTATCTCATCCTCCGCAACGTTTTCTTACTCCTATTTTTAGACACTCTAAGGCACTTGCCCTTTCTGTTTTTCGCTCTTCCCTCTCGCAGTTGGAGTTTCATTCCTCAATCCCAATTTGGTACAACAAATCCGTTAAGATTAATCACAGAGGAGGAGCCTAGCGCGCAACCAAGATGGCCGCGTAGGTGCGAGGCTCCCGAGGACCTCCGCGACCTCCTGAATAAATCCTGGAAATATCCTGTCCTTGTTAAGGGGACTGTGTCGGGGAACCCGAGCTGAGGCACTACCCGTTTTTTGGGCTCGAATCGGACCCCGAACACCGGTGGGAACATCGACTGAAGGTTGCGGCCTTCTCCTCGCCGGCCCCCCGGATTGGAGTAGTGGCGCGATCCGGGGACAAGGTGAATAACAGCGGCGAGCGGGGCTGGGCGACTCGCGCACCCCGCACTTTCACTTTCGCTTTTGCGCCCTCCTTGCTCTCTGGCGAGGTCGGGCTGCGGAGCGGGGTGCGGTGGTGTGGCCTTGTCCAGGTACCCAGCTGGCCCGCCGGCGGTGGGTCGACCCGCGGCTCTGTGGTCGCCCCCTTGACACCCGTGATCTGGTGTGACGGCCCGTTTGGAGATCTTGGCGCGACGGTGGAAGGGCCAGCATGGCCACCAAACAAGATGGCGACCGGGCGAAGGTGAAGACGACCCGCCGTGGCACGGCGCACCAGGCCAATAGTATGGACCGCTACACGCTCCAAAAGGGTTCTCCGGAGACAACGCGGTCATCCCCGGTGGGACCGACGGAGACACCTGCCCATCCAGTGGATCTAACCCTCCGGGACGTCATGGGCGCCATCGCTGAACTGAAGGCCTCAGTGGACCAGCGTTTTGATACCTTGTCGCAAAAAATTGACTCGGTCCTGGTGGATGTGGGCCTTGTGAGGGCGGACTTGTCAAAGACGAACGACCGAGTCGATTCCCTGACCCACACCACAACGAGCCTCACGACTGACGTGGTGGCCCTCCAGAAGGAGGTGCGCCGGCTTGGCCAGGCGAGCGCCCTGATGGACCGGCGACTGGAGGATTCCGAGGGACGCGCCCGGAGGAATAATATCCGCATTATTGGTGTGCCGGAGGGACGTGAGGCGGAGGCGGCGGATCTCTTCGTGGAAGACTTGATCCTGACCCATCTCCAGCCCCGGGGGCTGAGTAAGTTTTTTGCGGTGGAACGTGCCCACCGGGTCCCTGGGGGCCGCCCTAAGACCGGTGCCCCGCCGCGGCCCCTTATTGCCCGAATCTTTAATTTTCGGGACCGAGATGCCATCCTCCAGACCTCCAGGCAACAGGGACCGGTCAGGTTGGACAACATGGACGTAAACTTCTACCCAGACTTTACCCCGGCAGTCCAGAAGCAGCGGCAGAGCTTTATTGGCATCAAACGTCGTTTAAGGGACCTAAATCTTAAGTACTCAATGCTCTTCCCGGCTAAGCTGCGGGTGGAGGTGGATGGTCGCACGCACTTCTTCGACCGGCCCGAGGCGGCTGGGGACTGGTTGGACACCTTGCCTGGGGATCGGGGCCGGGGGGGTGGGGGGAGCGCAGCTGGCGAGGAGGGCCCGCTGGATCAGAATTGAGGGGTGACTGTATTGCCTTACTCGGGACATTGTTCCTTCACCACATACTGCTTCTGTAGGTTCCCCTCCCATGGAGGTCATGTGGGGTCTGCTGGGGGCTTCCCTCCTCCTCTGGGGGACTAGTTAGTATTTAGCTATGGGGCGACAGGCACACTGCACTTTGGGGGGGCTGTCTGGGCTCATGCAGGGGTGCAGGGAGGGGGGAGTTTTGTTGGGACCGGGGGGTGGGGGGGGTGTGTTGTTTGTTCGTACCGCAAGGCAATCCTGCAACTGTTTTGTTGTCTTTAGACTGCTCGGTGGGGGACGACCGATTGTTTCGACGTATGATGGGGGGTAGGGACTTGACTGTGTTGTCATGGAATGTTAACGGCCTGGGGGATAGGATTAAGCGTGGTGTGGTCCTGCAGTATTTAAAACGTATTTCCCCAGATGTTGTCTTTCTGCAAGAGACGCACCTTATAGGTAACACCTTTCATGCAATGAATCGGAGGGGATACCGTTTGGCGGCCCACTCTGGCTTCACCTCAGGCTCGCGGGGGGTGGGTATTATGGTTAGGAACTCGCTCCCGTTGGAGATTGATGAGGTGCACCACGATGAGAGGGGACGTTACACTGCTCTGGCGGGACGTATGGAGGGTAGAGTGTTCAGTTTTGTGTCGGTGTACGTCCCGCCTGGGCTACAGGCCACTACATTTGCGGACCTGGGGCGCCTCCTTCTGGAACTTCCGAGTGGCCTATTGGTGGTTGGAGGGGACTTTAATGCGGTTGTTTCTGGATCTATGGATCGCCATCCCCCTAGGGACCTCCCCCGGGCACAGGCGTGGCTGCCTGGCCTTTTAGACACACTGGGCCTGGTGGATTGTTGGCGCTTAAAGCATCCCGTATTGCAACAATACACCTTCCACTCGGGGGCCCATGGTAGTCTTTCGCGGCTTGATTACATCCTTGTCCCAGCGGCCCATGCGGGGAGGGTGGGAGAGGTGCGCCATCTGGCACGGGGTATTTCAGACCACTCCCCATTGTTGTTGCATTTCGATGTCTTCCCGAGGGGGGATGGCAGGGTGGCCCCGATTAACGCCTGGTATCTGCGCGACCCCACCATTCGTGCCGACTTGATCACATCCTTGCAGCGCTATTTTGAGGAGAATGTGGGGTCGGTCCCATCTGCCATCTCCCTATGGGAGGCTTTCAAAGTGGTTCTTAGAGGGGAGGCCCTCTCCTTTATTGCCAGTGCCCGGCGGCGTGAGCGGGAGGAGGTGACCCGGGTGGAGGCCGAGATTGCGGAATTAGAGGGTGACCTGGGGAACGGGGTAACAGACGCCAGGTTACATGTTCTGCAGTTAAAGCAGGCGGCCTACCGGGCCCTCGTCACGGAGGCGGCCAGGGGCCTTGGTAGAGAGCAGCAGGGGCGCTTGTATGATGTGGGTGATAAGGCCGGTAAATTGATTGCGTGGTTGGATAAGAGAGAGAGAGCGAGCCGAGTGGTGCCTTTGATTGAGAGTGTGGATGGTGCGTGTGCCACGGAGCCGGAAGCCATTGTCTCCTGTTTCGCGGATTATTTCCGCGGAGTCTACTCCCCTGCTTCTCCCTGTTCGGAGGCGGACTCCCGTGCCCTGCTTCGGGATATTGCACTCCCCTCCCTTACGGCGGAAGACAGAGATTCGCTGGACGTCCCTCCCACCTCGGACGAAATTGCCTCGGCTATTCGCTCGATTTCATCCGGCAAGGCCATGGGCCCGAATGGCATTCCCATTGAGCTATATAAGTTACGCCCGGATGTGCTGGCACCCCACCTGCGAGCGATGTTCCTCGCGGCCCACTCGCAGGGCTCCCTCCCGCCGGACCAGCGTCTGGCCACAATTGTGGTAATCCACAAGGAGGGGAAGCCCCGTGAACGGGTCACATCCTATCGGCCGATTTCGCTTTTGAACGCGGAGCCCAAAATCCTCGCCAAGGTGTTGGCTAACCGGTTGGTTGGCGTGGTGGGCGATTTGGTCCATCAAGACCAATCGGGCTTTATCCCACACCGCAATACGGCTCTTAATCTACGGCGCTTGCACGGCGTGCTCGCGCGTGTCCCATTTGTGCGGGAGCCAGCCATCTTGGCGTCCTTGGACGCCACCATGGCGTTTGATACGCTCGAATGGCCATATCTCTGGGCGATGCTCGCGAAGTTTGGGTTTGGCCCGGGTTTCATCAGCTGGGTCAAATTACTATATTCGGGCCCGATGGCGCAGGTGGTGGTGAACGGGCGTGTGTCGACCCCGTTCGCGCTGGGGCGGGGCACGCGACAGGGTTGTCCCCTGTCGCCTCTTCTGTTCGCCCTGGCCCTGGAGCCCCTGGCGGAGTGGCTGCGGTGGCACCCTTCCATCCGTGGTCTCCGCTGGACCCCCGAGCACGAGGACCGCGTGTCCCTCTACGCGGACGATATCCTTTTGTATCTCGCCTCCCCGCGCAAGTCCCTGATCGTCCTAGTTGATGTTTTGCGCTCCTTCGGTCGCAACTCAGGCCTAGTCATTAACTGGGCGAAATCCTGCGTCTACGTGCTTTCCGGGGAGGCTCCGGTCCTGCCGCGGGACTGCCCGATCCAGATTGCCTCCCAGGGTTTCCGGTACTTGGGTATATATATCACTCTTGACCCGGAGGCCCGCTATGAGCGGAATCTGCTGCCCCCTCTCCAGCGTTTGAAGGAGGACGTGGTGCGCTGGCGGCGTCTCCCGCTCTCGCCGCTCGGTCGAGCGGCCTTGTTTAAAATGATGTCCCTGCCGCGCTTCCTCTACGCCCTCCAGAACACTATGGATATGGTCCCGGCACGCTACTTTCGTGAGGTGGAGGGCCTTCAGCGGCGCCTGTTCTGGGACGGGAGGCCGCGTATTGCTCTGGCTAAACTGACGCTCCCGTGGTACGATGGAGGGGTCGCCCTCCCGGACATTAAACGGTATTACTGGGCCTCCCAGCTAGCTGCAATTAATCATGGCCTTTACGGGCCCGCCCTGAACCCGGCATTCGAGATGGACAAGATGCTCCTGCCCGGTGGCGATTACAATCGAGCGCTGTACTCTGGCGCGCCTGACTCCCGTCTGACGGGACCGACGCGTGTAATGGTGCGGGTTTGGCACGCGGCTAATGCAGCTATGGGGTGGAAGGACCGTTTGACCCGGGCGTCTCCACTGTATGCCTCTGAGAGACTGGGCTCCCTGTGGACATCGAAGGGCTTCGAGAAGTGGGACACGATCGGAATCAGCACAGTGGGGGATCTCTGGACGAGGGGGGGATTCAAAACTTTTGAGACGCTGCAGGCGGAGTTCCAGCTGCAGGGCAGTGAGTACTTTCGGTACCTGCAGGTCCGCCATGCGCTGGGCTCCGTCTTCCCGGATGTTGCATCCATTCCGGAGTCTTCCCCCCTGGAGGACAGAGTGCTGGATGGCCATGTCCCGGACAGCACGATCTCCCTCATATACAAGAAGCTGATTAATGATAGATCGTGCCTGTTAACTAGTCTACGCGAGGCTTGGGTGGCCGACGGGCTGGAGCTGGACGACGAGGATTGGATGTCCGCGGTGGCCTCTCCGAAAGAGGTGGCCATCCCGGCTCGCCTTCGTTTCGTCCAGCTCAAGATTCTTCACCGGGTCTACGTGACGGGGCCGAGGCTTCTACGTATGGGTTTTGCCATGGACGGACTGTGTAAGCGTGGCTGTGGTGCGTTGGCGACTTTTATGCATATACTGTGGGAGTGCCCGAAGGTGGAGCGATTCTGGCGTGGTGTGCATGAGGTCCTGCATGTGGTCACGCGTGTAGCGCTGCTGCCCGAAGCGAGGAGGTGCTTGTTGAATGTATGGGAACCGAATGACTACTCGGTTCCGCAGACGCGGTGGGTGACTCTGGGATACATGATAGCGAAACGTGATATTGCTCAATTGTGGGGATCCCAGAGGCCCCCTGCGGTGTCGGCCTGGAAAGAGCACATGGATTGGTGTATGTTCCGTGAAAGGGTGGTGTATGTGGCGAGGGGCAAGCCTGGGGCGTGGGTGAAAATCTGGGGCCCCTGGAACGCCTACCGTGGGGGCATTTGTGAGCCACCACAGCTGCCGGCTGCCTCGCCTGCTCCGTCTCCCTAGCTGGACCCTCTTGCTCGGCCGCGGGCACGCGGCCCCCCAGTCCTTGATCTCCTCCCATCCCCCTCTTCAGATCTTTCCTGCCAGTCTGGATCCCCCACTATGGAGCAAGTGTTGTCATCTTGAATCTCGGGTTGCCTTGCGGTTGTGGTTTTTTGTTGATGTTGTTAGTCCTTAAAATGAAACCGTACTCTGTGGCAGGACGCCGTGAGGCCTGCACCGTTGATTACTCCTGTGTTTCTACTGTACACCGCTGAGAGACCTTTACTGTCTGTATGTACTATATTTGTGATGCTTTAGCGGCCGGCCGTGCGGTTGTAGGCCCATACCTGTAACCTTTTTATGGATGCAATAAACGGTTTCAAAAAAAAAAAAAAAAAAAAAAAAAAAAAGATTAATCACAGAGCGCTTTTTTGGAAAGAATGGATAGATAAAGGCATCATTACTTTCGATTCCTTACATAGCAATAATTCCCTGCGCGACTTCTCCGACATTCGCGATTCTTTTCACCTCTCTAATGTCCACTCCTCCCAGTATCCCTTGCTCAAGAACTCTTTAGATCTCTTTATTTCTCAGGGCGCTTCACTCTCTACTGCTGACTCAACCATTTTCCCCCTTCCGGACTTCTCTATTCCCCTTAAAGCTGCTGCTATTTATAAGCTACTTTCTTTTTCCCCTGTAGTAAGAACCAAGTCCAAACTTGAACTCTCCTGGGAAACGGATCTAGCCCAAGAGTTTCCCCTTCAAGTTTGGAACTCTTTATGGTTGAAGTTGCACACTGCTTCACGTTCTGCTAGCACCACACAGACTTTGTATTTTTTTTACAATAAACTTTTTTTTACTCCTTCTGATTTATATAGTTTCAAATTAATTGACTCTAGAAAATGTTGGTCTTGCCCCTCTGAGAATGGTGACTTTTTGCACATGTTTTTTCACTGCCAGTTGGTTAAATCCCTTTGGTCCCGTATTTGGTCTAAACTGAACGATATCTTAGCTACTGACAACACTTTTGAGATTGTCCATATCTTTTTGGGTGGTATGGCTCCTATATGGAATGTTTCTGCTAACGTACGTAAATTTATAGACCTGTATATAGCCATTTTTCTACAGATAATTACGACCAATTGGAAAGATACCTCCAAGATCTCATATAATGCATGGTGGAATCTATTGTGCCATCACCACCGACTGGATCGTGCTTTTGCCACCACTGTACCTCTTTTGATCAAAAAGGATCTGTTATGGTTGCCATTAACCACTTTTCTCTCCCAAACTGTCCCTTAAATAGCTGTTTTTATTTCTTTTCTCTTTTGTTCATGTTATAAATACAGCTTCTTCTAGTATATTTATTCATTTACTAGCTTACGGTATTTATATGATGCTTATCCTGTATAATGGTTGCATTTCCCCCTCCCTCCCCCTCCTTCTCTCCTCCTCTCTTCTCTACCCTCCCTACCCATTAACCAAAACTTTAAAATGCTTTTTACCTATGTATATTCTCTACCTTTCTATTGGCACTTTTTTCAGACTGTATGATTTCGTTTTTTCTCTATTGTTCTATTACATTGCCTTTGTCATTTTTTCTGTACTGATGTTTTACTTGGATTATGATATTTAATAAAGCTTTCTGAACTTAAAAAATAAATATTATCTCTTCAGTTTAAGCGATTTTTCACAGGTCTCATTATTTTTCTTTAATTTTTTTAATATTTCAGCTGCAGCAGAGGATACTCCGAAATTAAGGGCCTGATTTAGAGTTTGGGGAGTTGGTTACTCTGTCACTAACGTGACGGATAACCCGTCTGACTTATTTTAAGTGCTATAGGATATAATGCACTTATAATAAGGCAGAGAGGCTAACCGTCATATTTGTGATGCAGTCACCTGTCTGCCAAACTCTAAATAAGGCCCTAAATTTGAGAAGTCCGTGATCTATGGTGATTACTCATCCAACTCATGCTGGTGGTATCCTTTGCATAAATCTAATTTTTGGAAAAAGTGTTGCTCATTTCGTGCAACATATCGTATCTGCCAGCAATGTTCCAGGGTGCATCCCTCATTAAATAGTAGGATTTGGTATATTCATATCAACACAGATGTGAATCAGATCTGTTCCTTTCTTGGGAATTCCTACAACCGAAGACAGCCATGGCCAGATTTTCAAAGGGCTTGCATTGTCCTTGTTTCAAGGAAGGCAAAGCAAGGCCCTTAAGTAAAATTTACTAAGACACACAAAACTGCCTTTTGTGGCTGTATGTAGTGTAGTAAATCCAAGGTAAGGCAAACCAGTGCATTTCACTGCCTCACGTTACCTTGCGGTAGGGGGGCGTATCATGGGTGAAGTAGGGGCGTTCCTACCCATCCACCCATGGATTTTGGCGCGTTCCCATGTTTACAAAGAGTTGTAAACCTGGGAATGCATCAGAATGGTACGCCTCCCAGAACTAGGTGTAACAAGCAGAAATACCTTTATTTCTCCAAGTTACTTGCTTTTTCTATGTGTGATGAATTTCACATCACACATAGAAAAAGGAAAATGCCTTTAAGGATTGCTTTTGTGTAGGAAGGTGTCCCTTCCTGCAATAAAAACTATCCTGCTCGTAATGCAGGCACTTTTGCACTATGATGCAAAGGTGCCTGCATTAGCGGTAGGCAGTACACAGTGCGCCAGCATAAGGAGGAAGCAGAAATGTGCCATATCTTTGTAAATATGGCGCATTTCCCATGTTTCTCTTTCACGCAGCACAGCAGGTTGCCTTGCTGTGCTGCATGAAATGTTAATAAATCTGCCTATTCAGTGTTTCTGCACAGGCAAAGGTTCTATTATGTCCCGTTTAAAAAAAGTTTAAAATCTACTTTCTTTTGAAAGTCGATTGGCACTCTTCTATGATTCTGTATTACCGGCTTTACTGCTTCATTTATATGTAGAATTATTTGAGAACTCTTGAATATTCCAAGTCTTTGAAATAATTGTGGGAACCGTCTTGTGATTTAATGTCCTCTGTAATCCTGCTAGCCATAGGTACAAGATCCAAAATGTGTACAATAATATTATTCAGCAAGCCGAGATCTTGTATCTCTCCTCCTAACACATATATCTCTTCTTGAGATGTTTTATCCCAAAGCTTGTCGATTGCGCACTCAAAATTGGAATATGTTAGCATTCAATGTTTGAGTGCTGGTTTACATATCATATTTTTTATTCTGTTACACACATTACATCTTAATTTGTGCCATTATTTTTTCAGTTTGAACCTGTTTTATTGAGTTTTATTTAACAGTACAAAAATAATGTGAGCAACAGATATGGCACCTTACAGCGGAGGCATAATTTCTCATGTGCAATGTCAGATATTGCCCTATGTGGAATTTGCAAATATTGCAATTGGACATTGCAGGAAAGTGGTTTCTGTTGCAGTACCCCCTCATTTCTTGTCTGGCTTTTGATGCAACTTTGACTGTAGCGTCATGGGTCCCTGCTAACCAGGTTCCCAATACCAGTGTTCCTTCTCTAAAACTGTACCACGATTGGCACCACATCAGTTATCCCTGTAAGTCCCTAGTAAGTGGTACCCATAGTACCTAGGGCATGGGTACTGAAGAGGGTACTCTGGGGCCGCATCACTGGTTGTGCTACCCTAGAGACCCCTCCCCAAGTCTATGCTCTCTGCCATTGCAGGCTCTGTGTCTTGGTGCAGAGAAAACTGAAGAGTCAACATGGTACGCATCCCTATGTGCCATGCCCACAGACACTGCATGAGATATAGGTAACACATCCCTCTAGCACGCCTTAGCCCTAAGTCCTCTGAGGACATATCTGCATGAGCAGATATGCCCAAACAATATCCTGGTCGATTCCTGGATATTGTAAGTGACCAGTCAAGCCATCGTAAGTCCATGGGCTGGACACTCATCATTACGAGTTCCTCAGCTCCATGATGGCTTCACTGAAGTATGGGATGTTTGGTACCAAACATCTCAGCATAATTAACCTGCACTGATTCTAGTGTCGGGTTTATTAAAAATTGCACACAGAGGACCCCTTAGAGGGGTCCTTTGAAAACTGCCAATCTTTAATGTGGTCACCAACTGGCCTAAGCCAGCCTGCTACCGCCAGACAGTGTTCTGACATCATGGGGTGAGTGCCTGCACACTCAGAGGTTAAGAACAATGCCTTTCTTGGGTGGAGGTGTTCACACCTCCCCCTGGTCAGGAACAGCCATCTGTGGCGGAGACCTCCAAAGGCCTTGCCACCTTTGTAATGCAATGTCATCCTTCATGTCCTCACCCCTTTTTGGTAGGAGGACAGGTGGGAAAACTTAGAAAGAATAGGTGTGCCCCCTTTGCCAACTCCACCCCTCAGGTGCTGGAGGTACAGTGAAGTACACTTTTCAGTGCCTACCATCTTCGACGATCCTGCCCCAAAAGACAGCTCGTCCTGCAGCCCAGCGACTTCCAGAACCTGGGGAAGACTGCCTGCCTTCATTAAAGACCAAGATCTCCCGAGATTAGTGGACCTGTTCACAAAGCAGCCATCTTCAAAGTAAAGACTCTGTGACCTGAAGAATCGCAAACATGGCCCTGGTTTCATCTCTGCACCTGACGCCTCCGACCCGAGTCCAAGTGACCCACCAGTCCCAGCAAGGCTCTGCAGCACTCCAGAGCCTGAGTCAACCTTGAGTTGACCTCTCCTGGACTTTTCAACGTCACCTGCATCCTCTATAGTAAGACCCCTTCGACCGCGACCTGCTCTGGTAAGCCATTTCTTACACCAAAGGGCACCCCTGCACTTGCCCGTCGTGGGTCTTTGTGAAGAGGACAAAAGGTGTCCCTACGTCCCCGAGCATTGCAACTTACCTCTACAGCTGTTGGCTTCTCTCGACCGGCCTCCTAGCCTGAGCCTGCAGCCCTTTTCCGATTTGACCTGTCTCCATTGTTTTTCATTGGGCAGCGGACTCTGTGTTGGCACCCTGCACCCGGCCGCCCCTGTGCCGCTGAATGAGCCCTGTCCAGTGTTTGCCTCAACCCTTGGAGACTGATCCCCCAAGCCACTGCTACTTACCTGTAAGCAGCCTGTGTCCGATTGCCCCAGTCCCCATAAATTTGTATTGGCTGCCTGACCACGAACTTGCACCCTGCATCCGGCCGCCCCTGTGCCGCTGGTGGTGTACTGTTGGTGCTGAACTGAACCTTGCCCAATCTTGACCTTAACTTCCAAACACTGATCCTGTAAGTCTATGTTGCCTATACATATGTTGAATGTTTTCTTCCTCCTGTAGATTTGCATTGCAAAGTTTGAAAATTGCACTAAGTGTCCACTGTTTTTATTAAAAAGTATTTCTATTGCAAAATGTATTTACTAAAGACGAAGTTCTGTGGTTCTGCAAAATAAATATAACCCAGTATTACTTCTATAAATTGGTCTCTGATTTATTGATCAAGTGTGCTCATTTATTGCCGCGGTATGTACAACAAATGCTTAACACTACCCTCTAATAAGCCTAACTGCTTGCCCACACTACCACAAAAGGGAGCATTAGTATTATCTACTTTAGCCTCTGTAAAGCCTCTGGGTATCCACCGGACTCTCTGCAAACTATACCTTTTTTTGGTATAGCATATAGAGGGCCAGCTTCCTACAGTCGTAGTTGAAGACAGTTTCTGAGGGAGTCAATAACAAAACGATCAATTCTTAAGACCAGTCTATAATGTGACATGTATCCCCACATATCATTACTCAACATATAACAGGAGAAAAACATACTGATCCATGCAAAAAGAAGACCACATCGTTGCAGATAGTGTTGACAACAGGTTCATGTCATAAAAACAGAATATGCAAAAAACACAAGATCGAAAATACAGTAAACTGTACAACAGTGAACTCTGCCTAGCTCCTACACCTCTCACATAAAATAAGGGTAGACATGACCCTGCCAACATTTGCTCGCATTTGGAATCTGTGCCTACAAAGGGGGTTCAGTACTCATCGGTGCTAAACAATGGATAAATAGTAATGGATAGGGTACAGTCTGTTATTCCCTATGGGGAAACTCATGCTACTATCTATATTGCATGTGGTAACTGACTGAAGTTCGGAGGAGAGGGTACCAATAAGTAGTGATAGTGTATTTCCTGAGGCCAAGAACATCTTCCCTATGCAGCACAATGCTTTCCACCTGCGCCCAAGTAAGCGTTGAGCTTGTCTAGGCTGCCAGAGGTGGGGTTTCAGGAAATACCAATAATCTTAAAACCAGGAAGTGAGAGGTGGCCCTATACTTCTTGTGCCTACCATATAGACCCAGGATGCATGTCTCCCATGTGTGCAAGTCCAGGCATCCAGTGCATGCGAAGAGGTGGGACTTGATACTCAGCCAATACCTTTGTAAACGTGGGCAGCCCCATAGCATATGTAACAGGTCTGCGGCCACTAGGCCACAGCGAAGTCAAGCGGTGTCTGTTCTACGATAATAACGATTGATGTTGGCGGAAGCGGGGTAAGCCCTATGTACAATGTAGAGCTGAATGAGCTTACAAAGGGCATTACGTGGCACGTGACTTGGGCTCTCCAATAAGGCAGCCCATTCCTTGTCGCCAAGGATGCGTTAAATCAGCCTACCAACACTTTTGTAAGACTGTGAGGTGCTGGGCTGTGGGAATACATTGCAAACCAGCATATGAGGTGTCTGGCTATTCCTATCACATGGAGATACTGGATGTGAGGTGCGTTGGGGGTTCGCGAGTCATGTTGCCCCATATGTTACCTAAGGAAGCAATCAATGAGATATGTAGCAAGAATTGACCAGGGGTCAGACCATCCTCTGCCATCATTGTCTCATAGGGAGCCAGGGCACCATTACGATACAGATTGCCTGAAGTGTTCAGGCCAGTGACAGGCCAAAAGGTACATCTGCTGCCAGTGTAAATCTGACACTTCTGGGTGTTCCAATCAATGCCAGTGCTGTGCATAAGGACTTGTGCATCTTGTTAGGTAAAGACACCTTCTGTAGCATCAATGGGCCACTCCCAGCAGCAAAGAGTCTTGCGGCCGTGTTTGGGTGCAGGGGTGGAACAGTTGAAGGGTGGCAGGTAAGGAGCAAGTGGGTAGGGCGATGGCCAACGATTTGGCGACCCACTGAATTTGAGAGGCAAGGTAGTACTGCTCGAAATACGTTACAGCGAGTCCACCCTGAATTGTGAGCAGGCAAAGTTTTGCCAGAGCTACCGTGCATCTGGGCCTATGCCAAATGAATTCATGTACCTGTCTATCAAAAAAGCGAAAGAACATGGCTGGGACTAAAAAAGGAAGACTGGTGAAATAATATAGAAGACAGAGAAAACCCACCATTTTTAAAAGTCCACCTGTCTCATGCCAGATAGTGGTAACATGCACCAAAACGACATCTGGAATCTTAGGGATGTGATGGAGCGAGTGATATTGCCATCGAAAAGGTCTGCTGGTGAATGGTATATGCGCACACCAAGGTAACGAAAGCTGTGGGGTTGCCAGTCTATCTGCATGCCATTGAGAACAAATTGTGGATTAGGGACCTCTGACTGGAAGGGGAACAAGCAGGACGTTGCCCAGTTAACCTTCAACCCTGAGAGGGCATCAAAATGGTTGAGAGTTAAGGCTATCGGCGTAGGGATGGTGTGTGTGTCTCTAAGATAGATTAATAAGTCATTGGCATATAAGGGTAGTTTGTGTGTCTCGTCTCCTAAGGGTATGCTCCAGGGTCTGCCTCTGTCGTGCATTCCAATTGCTAGAGGCTCAATTGCTAGGGAAAAATGTAAAGGGGAGAGTGGGCAGCCCTAGCTCAGGCCCCTGTGTATGGCGATTGGTTCTCAGATGATAGAGCCTGTTTTGACCCTTATCAATGGTTTGGTATATAGCACTTTCACTAATCGAAGAAAGCGGTGGCCAATGCTATAACGAGGTAGCGTGTTAAAGAGATAGTCCCACTCCAATGAGTCAAAATCCTTTTCAAACTCCAGGACCATACACCTGGCATTAGGCCTGGCCTGTCGTGAATAGGTCATGACTGAGGAAATGGTTTAGGTTCAGGTTCACTCTGCCCCCACTCCACTCTACGCCAATTTACCCCATTCCACGCTACCATATTCTTAACCACTCCAATCTACTCCACCTCAGCCCACTCCGTGCCACTAACTTTAAGTCATGCTGAACATCAGCCACACTGGTGTAAATAAAGGCTAAAATACATTGCCAAAGTGTCATGAACGCAATCTTGCGAGCGCACACTTCATGATGCGGAACACTTCACCGGTATTCCGTTCAGTTTAGGAAGAACTACAATACCCATGATTCCTCGCGCCTCACATCCAACGTCGCGAGAAGACGGCATAAAGAGGAAATGGTTTCCCGAACCGTCGTCGGAAATTCTTCATCCCTGGTTGTATTCCCGCAGCAGTTTCTGTTCCTGTATTTCCAGACCGGTAAGGGTGCCCTGCGCCACTCGTTATTCCTGCTTTAGCCAACCTCCGTTGGTGAGCGGCTTGCTCGTGCGGAGGCTGGTTCGTTCTGTGGTAGCTTCCTCGGCTGGTATTGTCGGCTGGGGGCGAGGGAGTAGGAGTGTTTTGGATTTGCTCGGCCTGCATTGACGGCCGGCGGGGGGTCTTATGAAGAGCGGTTCTTACACGCTATTAATCAGAGTATTTTCCTTGTGCTTCTGAGCACACCCTCTAAAGCGCTACCCCGTGTGTTCCATGTGCTTGGTTTGCTGCATTGCTAAGATACTTCTGTGTAAGAAGCATTACACAAGAAGTACTTTCGGATACTGTCGTATGGATCCACAAAGGTTTATTTGAGGATTTAAGTTCCACATATTGCATTACCACTCCTGTGACTGAATGATTCAGGATTGCTTTTGTTATGTACTTGGAAGATGTAGTCTTGTTATAAGTGTTGTTTCTGGCTCTATCTTTAACAGGGGTTGGTATGAGTGGTAGAGGTCTACGCTCTATCCCTGTGAAGTACGGTGGAGTCTAGATAAGGGTAGGTTCATGATATAGGTTTTTGTGCAAGGTTGTTGATGTTTGATATCTACAGGAAAAGGGTGAGCTTATGAATATATGGCTATCTGTTCTTTGTTTCATTCCTGCAGTTATAACACTACAAGTCCGTCCACACAGAAGGCACCCCCTTCTATCCAAGCAACAAACTCTACAAGGGTTATTCCTTTCATTTACAGGTATAAGAGGTGTATCCACCCCTTCAGGGTCTGTCATTTCTAATAGGTTTTTTCATGATTTGGTATATGTAAAGAAGGTGTTCTCAGTCTGGTGCTCTCTTTCTCGTTACAGATCTCCCTCCCCGCTGTTCCCTTCCTTTCCTTCCCCCACTTGATCCTTCCGATGACCTTTGTCATTATGGCTTGTAGGCTTGGT
Source organism: Triturus cristatus (assembly GCF_964204655.1). Taxonomy (NCBI): domain Eukaryota; kingdom Metazoa; phylum Chordata; class Amphibia; order Caudata; family Salamandridae; genus Triturus; species Triturus cristatus. The sequence continues at coordinate 933,138,639 of NC_140580.1, read as the reverse complement.
TAGATCAAGAGGTGGACCACTCCTTGCAACAAACCGATCCTGAGGACTGACCATTGTCACAGAATTTCCGACCCACGAAATGTGGTCCTCCCGGTCGGGTTGTGTTGGGTATGGCCACTCTAGAAGACGTAATAGCTGTACTAGCTACCCTTCAGGGGGAATTGGCTGCCTCAAGACAGGAAGCAGCCGATTTAAGAGCAAGGTTGGATGGTATACAGAGGAAACCGTTTAATGTAGGCGCTGCAGCAGGCCCTCCCACATCAGTGGTGGTAGAGATGCCTGTATCCATACCATTAGACTCATATACTGCAGACAGAGAATTGCTGGAGCTAGGACAGGGTAATAAGGATCTGCTATTATATTTAAATGCCTTTCGGAGACTGGTGGCGGAAACCAAGTGGCCTGAAAGCAAGCAGGCTGCCCTCTTCCATCAGGGGCTACGGGAAGACCTCAAGGATATCATAGCACAGATAGACCCTCAGCCTACCTCGTGTGAGGATTTGATTAACTTAGTGTTACGCTTAGACCATAGGCTACGTGAAAGAAAGGGGGAATATAAAAATAAGGAGAGACACATGCAGCCTTACGAGAGACAGAAGGCTACCAATATGAGCCCTGCCTCTGCCACCGAACCAATGGAGATTGGGGCAGTAAGAGCGGCATTGACTACCGCAGAAAAAGAAGCCCGCCGTAAGCAAGGACTCTGCTTATATTTCGGCAAAAGAGGGCACTTCGTCAGAGAGGGTCCTGTGAAACCCAAGACTAGTCGATTTCATAACCCTAGACAAGCAACAGCTGCCATGGATGTGGCATCGGAAAACTAGTTGACTCGAAGAAAGATGAAGGGGTTTCTTGGAGTCAGGCATATATCCCTTCCTTATGTAAAAGAGACATGATAACGCAGGGGCATTTATTCATCTAGGTACTGTTGGTTGAAGCATCTGATAGGATCCATACGTCTGCCATGGTGGACTCTGGGACCACCGGTATGTTCATGGACATGGGTGAAGCTCAACGTAGAGGTATAAGTCTAGTGCCCAAAGATACACCAGAAGAAGTATATGCAGTAGATGGTAGAGAGTTGTGTACAGATCCTATCGGGTTTAACACTGAAAACATCGAGGTGCAATATGGGGCATCTCATAGAGAGCAGATTACTTTTAGTATCATTCAGGCCCACCAATATGGGATCATATTTGGGTTGCCATGGTTGCAACAACACAACCCTGAGATAGACTGGGCATTAAGTACAGTGCAAATGAACTCTCTGTACTGTCTTGAACACTGTCACAACATCCCTGATGAACCTGCCATGGCCTTGGCTTGTGGCTCAGTTATCGCCACTGCAGCAGAAAAGAACGTCCAGCTTCTGTTTGATTACCGAAAGTACGAAAAGGTATTCAGCGAAATTCAAGCAGAGGAGTTGCCACCCCACCGACAGTATGATTGTCAGATCGATCTTGTTCCAGGGGCAGTGGTCGAATTTATGCCCTGACGGAACCTGAGAATCTGCATCTCAGGGCACATTTGGATAAACTCCTGGAATTGGGCTTTATCCGCCCTCTAAATCCCCTGCCGCCTCCCCACTTTTCTTTATTCCTAAGGCCAACGGCGAGTTGCGCGCATGAGTGGATTATAGGGCGTTGAATACCATCACTGGGAAAAATCGATACCCTTTACCCCTGATCAGTGTGTTGTTTGAACAAGTAAAAAAGGCAACCATCTTCACTAAGCTTGACCTCAAAGGAGCCTACCATTTGGTTTGCATGAGAAACGGCGACGAGTGGAAGACTGCTTTCAAGACCCGATATGGGTTATTTGAGTATTTAGTAATGCCGTTCGGCCTGTGAAATGCCCCTGCGGCATTCCAATACTTCTTGAACGATGTTCTTTAGGAAATTTTAGACCACTATGTAGTGGTTTATATTGATGATATTCTTGTATATTCCGAAGGTGAAGAAGCACACATCCAACACGTAGAAACTGTGCTCAGAATATTAGAAGAACATAATCTATTCTGTAAGCTGAGCAAGTGTGACTTTCATGTCCACACCATGGAATTTCTTGGGGTTATGCTAAGCCCGCCAGGCCAGGAAATGACTGAACGAAAGATCACAGCAGTGAAGAATTGGACTCCTCCTCAGAACATCCGTGATGTACAATGTTTCATTGGCTTTGCCAACTTCTATCAGAGGTTTATTAATCAATTCTCCAAACTAGTCGCCCCGATAACCCAGTTGCTGATGAAATCACAGAAGTTCGAATGGAACGAGATCACCCAAGAGGCCTTTGTGGCTTTAAAGACAGCATTCGTTACCGCTCTAATTCTCTCTCACCCGGATCCAGAGAAACCCTACATTGTGGAGGCTGACGCTTCAGATGTGGCCTTGGGAGCAATTTTGTCACAGAGACATTCTGCCACCGGACAACTCCATCCAGTAGCATATATGTCTAGGAAGCTCAATGAGGCCGAAAAGAACTGTCACATTGCTAAAAAAGACCTCCTGGCCATCAAGGAGGCTTTCATGGAGTGGAGACATTTCCTTATGGGAGACAAACACGTGGTAACAGTGTATACTGACTACAGAAATTTGCAGTTCATGACAGCAGCCAGACATCTCACTCCCGTCAGCACGCTGGATGTTGTTTTTCTCTGGTTTCCATTTTATCATCACTTATCGTCCCGGCTCAGAGAACAGGAAGGCTGACGCTCGCACGCGCCAGTACTCTGCCAAGAGCCCGGAAGGCATTCCTGTGAATAGCATTATTGACCCGGTGAAAGTGATGTGTGCGATACAGCCTGATGCCTTTCTTAAAGACATACTGAAGGGGGTGGCGTCCTTTACTTGGAGAACCTGGCTTAAGAGCCACTCAGAGTGGTGGTTACATGGGGGCTTCCCTATGCTCAATAACTGTCTCTTGGTCCCCACTGTACAGCTGAGAAAACAGGTGTTCGTGTGGTGTCATGTGTCCCCTAGTGCCGGCCATCTCGGGGTGGAGAAGACTGTGGAGCACATCACCCGTCAATTTTGGTGGCCTTCATTGAGGATGAACGTTAAGGAGTGGGTGTCCTCTTGTGCCCAATGTGCAATGATGAAATCCGATCATAGTCGTCCACAGGGTTTGCTTCAGCCCCTTCCAACCCCTACCAAGCCATGGGAAAGCATCTCATTATATTTCATCGTAAGTTTACCTAAGGATCAGGGGTGCACAGCCATTTTGGTAGTTATCGACTATTTGACTAAGATGGGGCACTTCATTGCCTGCAAACAGGTGCCTTCTCCTGGTGAATTGGCTGGGTTACTGATGGTGAACGTGGTTCGATTACACGGATTGCCAAGTGTTATCGTGTCCGACAGGGGCTCGCAATTTACAGCTCAGTTTTGGAGGAAATGGTGTTCTTCCCTGCACATTAGCACTGCTCTGTCAGCCAGTTTCCACCCCCAAACTGACGAACAAACTGAGCGTCTCAATCAAACACTCAAACAGTATCTAAGATGCTATGTAGATAATAGTCGGGAAAACTGGGTGGATTATCATTGGCTAGCTGAGATTGCCTATAACAATGTTACTCACAGTTCCACTAAGACATCACCGTTCTATTGCAACTATGGTCGACATCCAAGGTTTCTCCCTTTCATACAACCAACAGCAGATCACACTCTCCCGGAAGTAACTAAGAGGGTTGTCCATATACGGGAAACCTTAACCAAGGTTTCTCCCTTTCATACAACCAACAGCAGATAACACTCTCCCGGAAGTGACTAAGAGGGTTGTCCATATACGGGAGACCTTAACCAAGGCACAAGAGCATCTAAAGACCGTCAAGATAAGGTACAAAGCTGCCGCAGACAAACACCGGAGGCAGGGTCCTTTGTACAGTAAGGGGGATACAGTCTGGTTATCCACCAGGAACATATGCTTCATGAAGCATAGTGTGTTCAATCCCAGATTCATTGGACCTTACAGGATCATGAAGCGCATAAGTCCGGTGACTATGAAATTGAAGCTCCCGTCTCATTTACGCATCCATCCGGTATTTCATGTGTCCTTGTTGAAACCTTCTTCGGCCTCGGTCAAGAAGCCACCTCCGCCTTTATTGGTGGATGATGACTTGGAATACGAGGTGCAGGTGGTATTGGACTCTAGGATGCGGGGCCGGAAATTGTGGTATCTGGTGGCTTGGAAAGGATATGGCCCTGAAGAGAATTCGTGGGAGCCTGCGTTGGGTGTGCATGCACCCAGATTAGTGGCTTCCTTCCACCGTGCCAATCCAATGAAACCTGGTCCATTGGTGCCCTCTTGTTAGGGAAGGGATGTACTGTCATGAGCGCAATCTTGCGAGCGCACGCTTCATGATGCGGAACACTTCACCTGTATTCCGTTTTGTTTAGGAAGAACTACAATACCCATGATTCCTCACGCGTCACGTCCGACATTGCGAGAAGACGGCATAAAGAGGAAATGATTTCCCGAACCGTCGTCGGAAATTCTTCGTTCCTGGTTGTATTCCCACAGCGGTTTCTGTTCCTGTATTTCCAGACCGGTAAGGGTGCCCTGCACAACTCGTTATTCCTGCTTTAGCCAACCTCTGTTGGTGAGCGGCTTGCTCGTGAGGAGGCTGGCTCGTTCTGTGGTAGCTTCCTCGGCTGGCATTGTCGGCTGGCGGAGAGGGAGTAGGACTGATTTGGATTTGCTCGGCCTGCATTGTCGGCCGGCGGGGGGTCTTATGAGCACACCCTCTAAAGCGCTACCCGTGTGTTCCATGTGCTTGGTTTGCTGCATTGCTAAGATACTTCCGTGTAAGAAGCATTACACAAGAAGTACTTTCGGATACTGTCGTATGGATTCACAAAGGTTTATTTGAGGATTTAAGTTCCACATATTGTATTACCACTCCTGTGACTGAATGATTCAGGATTGCTTTTGTTATGTACGTGGAAGATGTCTAAAGTCTTGTTATACGTGTTGTTTCTGGCTCTATCTTTAACAGGGGTTGGTATGAGTGGTAGAGGTCTACGCTCTATCCCTGTGAAGTACGGTGGAGTCTAGATAAGGGTAGGTTCATGATATATGTTTTTGTGCAAGGTTGTTAATGTTTGATATCTACAGGAAAAGAGTGAGCTTATGACTATATGGCTATCTGTTCTTTGTTTAATTCCTGCGGTTATAGCACTACAAGTCCCTTCTTCCCAAGCAACAGACTCTACAAGGGTTATTCCTTTTATTTACATGTATAAGAGGTGTATCCACCCCTTCAGGGTCTGTCATTTCTAATAGGTTTTTTCATGATTTGGTATATGTAAAGAAGGTGTTCTCAATGTGGTGTTCTCTTTTTCGTTACAGATCTCCCTCCCCGCTGTTCCCTTCCTTTCCTTCCCCCACTTGATCCTTCTGATGACCTTTGCCATTATGGCTTGTAGGCTTGGTTAGATCAAGAGGTGGACCACTCCTTGCAACAAACCGATCCTGAGGACTGACCATTGTCACAGAAAGACAGTAGCTTTCGCATTGACGTGACCAATTGGCTTTTCAAATGCTTGTTCTTTCTGGTGATGTGTTGCTTGCTCTAATACTTGATTTTCCAATTGCCTGACATCTTCATTATTTTGTTACATCTTTTCGGCTTGATATGTTTTCTTTACTGTCTCCAAAGTTTCCCTTGGTCCTGCAGACAGAGGCAAAATGGTGGTTTTTAGGCCATTTTTTGGTCGAGCCTAGGCAGCGCATGCACTGTCTGGAAGACCTGTAATCATCACTATTGCAGTGGAATCCCGCCTGCTGCTTTCTATTGATTCACTCCTGCGTCGCTCTTCTTTACTGGAACCTCATTGGTTGGTGCTCCCGAAACATCAATTCCGTTTCTCTCTCGGCAGCACCGACCAACTTCAGTGTCCTTACCCTGTAAGTGCTTATTGTGTTCCTTCGAGGACTTCTTATTTTGTTTGTCATAAATCATGTTTATTGTGAACAGGTTTTTACGGATAGGAATGTATTTTGAGTGGTTACGTGCATGTTCTAAACAACACTTCCCATATTTACATGTGTAGCTAGCTACGTGTTTTCTTTTATTTAAGGTGTAATACTAGAAGCTGCTTCCGAGCATCAGTTATTTACGTGTTTATCTTTTTTTTACTTTGTTTTTAATTTTAACTACTCCTTTAAGAATTACTTAGAGGCGCCATAGCGAAGCATTTCACTGCTGGCTAACAGGTTTTTTTTCCTCTGGGAAGGCGTGAGTGTTTTCGAAGTGAAATGCGTGAGACTTCTCGTGTGTGGTCGGGAGTTGTTTCATTGGTGTTTCTCCAGTCACGCTGGTGACTGGGCTCAATCTATCTTCCATTCTGTGTATAACACGCATTTACAATGCAATAATAGGTCTCGCACTGACATTGTTTTGAGCTACTGGCATTGAAAATGTTATTGTTTTTTTTTTCTCATCGTGAAGCATTAATCAAGTAATGGTGTTGTAAATGACAATGTCTTTTACCCCCTGTTGAGCCCCGCATACAGACATACATAGAAACTGCACTACAAACGGGCACACATGCATGCACACATTGAGAAACACACACATCCCGTGAGACAGACGCACTAATACATAGAGGCACACAGGTGCATCGAAGCACGTGATCACACACGCAGGCACACTGAGTCACAGGCACACTGAAGCTTTGGGTCTGGCAGACTAGCCGACACACCAGACACTGTCCCACTGAATATACGACGTAGTGGTGGTCAAAGCAGCAGCACATCAGCCCTATAGCAATTCAATTTGGTGAAAGGTTTGACAATATTAGATCCACAGTCAAGATGCCCCCCAAGGTGACAAATAAAACACCCCACTACCCAGAATGTCACCTAACGAAAGTTCAGCCGAACTCCCATATTAGACTGATTAATACAAAAGATTGTACCTCGGCACTCTCCAAATTCAAATTAACATTTGTTTATGGCTGTAAGCCTAAAGAATACATAGAAAACTAAATGTGACAACTCACAGGAGACACTAGTCAGGAAGCATGAATTCAAAAGAGATAATTCACCTGGAATCTTGATAAATGCCGGATTTATCAAGATTCCAGATCGAGACGGCTTCCCGCCGCGATACAGAGACATACTTCTCTTTCTTAAATGAACTTCTGACTTAATATCAAGGGCATTTTATAGCCCTTTATTATTGACAATACCCTTTTTCAACAAGTGAGATTATTTGTTACTGATACAGAGTTCTATATCGGCTTCCAAAACTTTCTAAAGTGAGACCTCAAACTGAACACATTAGATGTGGAGCATAACCATTAGTTCCATAAAACAAACCTCTTTACCTGACTAGAGTTTGGAGGTTGGATTTATCTTTTCAAAGATACTTACTGACAGATGGTTACTGCGAATAAGGAGGTATTGGATTCTAGTACCATTTTACTACAAGGTCTCCTGACTTTCTCGCCAAAAAGTTCACAGTCCACTCATCGTGGATGGTTCTCCTAAACTTGGAGTATTCTCTCTTAGCTTAAGCCTTGAGAAAGTTACAAAAAGTAACGAAACACGAGTCGGCTGCCATCATCTGCCACTAACTAGGAGGCTTTAAGAACGGGACCTCCAAACATCTTCTGTTGTGTAACAATAATCAACAGGACTGTATTACCCTTATTTGTATTACTGTTTTAGACATTGTTGTCCTAGACATGATTGTAGTTTTCTAGTGGAACACGGCTGATCGATGATTATTTAATATTAAACCTGATCTCTTTTGAATTCATGCTTCCTGCTTAGTGTTTCCTGTGAGTTGTCACATTTAGTTTTCTATGTATCCTTTAGGCTTACAGCCATAAACAAATGTTAATTTGAATTTGGAGAGTGCCGAGGTCCAATCTTTTGTATTAATCACAGTCACACTGAGTAGAGGCGCACACATGCTGAGAGGGATGTTTTAATTATCAAGCTCAAGGTGCTCACTGTAAAAGTCAAGAGGAGTGGATGACTGACGTGACGTTATGTAAACAAAAAATATTATGCAGTGAACCAAAGGATAAAATTATATACATTTTTAAACGCTATAGCGTTTGCTCACACACCATAACTACAATGCACACACTAGTAGATCGCCGAACAAATTAGAACCATTGAAGTCATTTGCACCGTGTAAGAACTAGAACAGCAAAGAAATACTGAAATGGTGGCTGCAAGTCACGCCCCACTCATACATATGGCGATTGGAAAGTGCCCTTTCATTGGATTCCAGAGTTCCAATCAAAGACCTAGGTGTTAATAAGATAACTCAGTGGGTTGAACTACCTTCAGGCTACCAGCTTCCTCCCTAGCATGTCCCACTCAGCCTCCTGTCCTTCTGATGTCAACATGGCAGCCACATTTTCCAGGTCAATGCGTGACTAGTGGGACCAGGCCTGTTTTTTTCTTAGTATTCTAGAATTTGTAGTCTTTTTTTATCAACCCAGTATAAAGCCGTAAATACATGTTCCGGAATTCTAAGACAAAACACTGGACTGGGCTAAGTAGCCACCCAGGGACCTGGGAAACTTGGCAGCTATGTAATGATATGCGTGGAGCCTGATTGAGAAATATTCTTTTGGGCAAACATTACATCAGAAAAAGCGGTGCATTGTGGTAGTTGTAATCTTACTCGTCAGTTGGTGCTAGCTTCACTTCACACAAAGCAGGTGCCCTTACAACACATTGCTGTTCAATCAATAGGAGTTAATTTCTGGAACAATACGGTTGCATTGAGGGGCACAGGCCCTCGCCTCGCCATCCCTCAACCCCCACTGGCGGCTCTTTGTCTCCCCAACAACAGTGAATTGACTTTCCTGTAAAACAAAGAAAAACTCTATTAGCGGCATCAAAGGCAGCCTGGCAGCCATTTCTCTTGGGGTGGCCAGTATTTTGTTTTTGTGAGTGAAAGGCATGGCGGGGAAGGGACGGGGCACTTTTTATAAAACCATTGGTAGTGACCATTCAGACAGGATGTTAGAAGTGTCCAGACAAAGGGAGTTCTGCCCTGAGAACTGCACAGGGTGTACCAGGGAGGGGTTGCATAACCATTAACCCTGTCTTCCTCTCTGTGCCAGAGCACGCTGCTGAGGTGCTGACAGGCAGGGGAGTGGCCAACGTCTGAGAGAGGGGGTGCAGAGGACTGCAGGGGGCGCTGAGGGGCTTAGTGGCCAGTTCCAGGCCCTTTTGTGCAATTACTGAAGGGGAGCACTATGAGACCCGAGTGCCATGGATGCTCATAGCTTGCGGTGTGTGTGTGTTTTTTTTAATTGTTTAGAGATATTTCGTTTTTGTTTATAGAATTGTATAGTGAAAGTCTCAGCCACAACAGGCAGTGGGAGATTGAAAACTTTCTATATGACAAAGATTCAGGTGTAGAAAAAGGCAGATGATGAGAATTTTTACCCCCGATAGAGGTGCAGGATACCTAAGAAACCAAATAAAACCTTGATGTTCGCGGCATGGGCTAGAAGCTGGTTTTGCAAATCTCTGAGAGACTCGAGGGCTGACGAATATAAACATCGTAACACTGGGGATCAGAGAAAGTGCAAATCAACTGAGGCTTCCAAAAACAAGTTACGTGTCCTCCGAGGCGGGGGCTAAAGCGAGGAGAGGCTCCCTGAGCGAACCTGTGCTCTGAGGGGTGGGGGGGACGCTGAAGCGAGGAGACCTCAGTGTGCAGGGTAGTGCCTGCAGACTTTCTTATCTTTAGGGGGGGCTATCTGTTTGTAATTAGCATGGCCACACTAAGGCCATGCTAATTAGAAACAGAGGGCCCCCCCTAAAGATAAGAAAGCGCTTCACGACAGCCCTGAAGCAGACGACCCAGTCTGGATGGGCCGTCCAAAAGGGAGCAAGGGCAGTGACCAAATAGCATCCTTTTCAATGGGAAGCCAGCGTTTAGCATAAATGCTGATGCGACCCAATGAAAATGATGGGCGGGGCATCAAGTCCCCTTCTGGAATCTCCTCTCTCACTATGTCTCGCCGAGCGAGCAGCGCATGCGCTGCAACGCTAGGCGAGATCTAAATAGGAATCTGAGATGAAAAGCTCTTATCAGGTTAATGATCCCTGCTGATTGCCTGGCCCGCGTTTTGCTTTTCACTGGAAGTCCATTAGTGGCTTACATTAATGCAGTTCTCCGCCAGCAGCGAGGTGCATACATAACAAATGCTGCTCTCACTTTTACTTTTCCAAACATACTTTTAACATTTGATCCAGCGTTCGTTTGAAAACAAACAATTTCCCATATGCATTTTCTTGTTTTATTAATTGTGTTCAGGAGGCTGTGGGACCATATTTTTTCATTTCCTCAACGATGCAGAGAGAACTTTTAAGAAAACGAATTCACTAAGGCATTTCTATACATTCCAGCATGCATTGTTTAGTTCCCGTCCAGATCCCTCTTCTCGCTCTTTCTCCCTCCATCACGCCGCACCCACTCCGTATAAAATAAACCAAATCATGCCATCCTATAACATATTTCTGCCTATTTATCTTCCTTTTATATGGTCAAATAAAAACATGACAACTTTTCGAAGTGTTGGTTATGGAGAGGGGGCCACAGCACGTCTGGTAGTTCAGTAAGGTTAATATTGTTTTAGTGGAGCTGTGTGACAAAGGCAGTTCAGCCCCTTTGCCCCCTCCCTCCAGGCCCTTCCTCCCACCACCACCCCTGGATGCGGATGGCCTTCTTTCCCTTTCCTTTTTTCATTAGTCCATTCTTTTTGTCCTCTTTGGGCCATTCACTCCAGGGGGTGGCATGTCTGCTGATTGAGGTAAAAAATAATTCAACAGCAGTATAAAGGAGTTCTTCTCGCAGAAGCTTTTCAATTAATTTGGCAGAATAATCACATTTGACATACACAGAGCGTGGACAGATTACAGTGTCAGTGGGAAATTGGAACAGCTACAAAAAAACTGGTTTAATGCAACAGAACTTTAAAAAGCAAGATGTGCACAAGTAACCACAGTAAAACTGTCCCTCACAATGCAAGCTGGTTCCTTTGCTACCCATCGACTTACAGGACTGCTTAAGGCTTATTTAAAGGTCATTACTTCGGAAGCAATATTCAGCTTGTGTCCTTGGAACTTTAGCAAAATGAATACATTTTTGTAATGCTGGTGGATACTAAAATACAACAGAAAATAGCAATCAGAAAAAGTAAATTCCTAATGTGGAGGTAGGTCCTTGGTGGATCCCTAAATAAGGTTTCACAGAATAAGGTGCGAGATTTATTTCAAGTTAATAGGCAACACATATATCACTCTGTAGGCAGGCCTAACAGACTTTGAACCATATGTTTTATTGTGGCCTGTCGTACCTGAGTTGATACACTGCTGCACTCCCATCTGGGCGTGTACCTTATGTGTGAGCCAATACCGCCAAAAGGCATATACTGTTCAGTGATGCACAAAAAAGTGCACGTGAATATATATTAGGTTTAGGCCATATTATGCCCCAAGTGTATTTCTTTTGTAACATATAGACTACTATGAATATATGAAAAATCTGTGTACTATTTCCAGGTAGCTAGTCTACTGCCTAAATCAAACAGAATGAAGTAAAGCTGTCTCACCGTACAAACCGCTGTTCTGGCAGCAGCACTGCTCTCTGCCTCTTAGTGGTGGTGGTGTAGGACATCGTAAAGGCATGCTGTCTGGGAAGCCACCACAAAATTCCACATTATCCCACACAATTCAACAGCACACTGCATAAGTACCACATACCACTCCACAACACAAAATATCAATTCACATAATTGCACTCCATTACACAATCCTACTCCACATAATTCCAGTACACTCAGTACCACATAATTACTATATACATAATTCCACAGCACCCATGCCACATAATTCCACTACACAAATGCATTCCATAGTGTTGCAGGGATTCTGCTTATACACAGAACTATGCGTAGAACCCCAGGACCTCAGTGAGTTGTGGTGTACCAGAAACTCACCTCAGAACCCAGAACCCAGTATCTGGCTAGCATAAGTGTCCCATTCGTTATCCGAGATTTAGCTCGGCGGTCCCAATGAAAAGACAACCCAGAACACGCGACTCAGTACATACTCAGGAATGGTGGGAATCGGAAATACCTGTTCGTATATTATTCTCACATCAGTCCACAACAAGAATCAACAGAGACACAGTGAAAATAAAAAGAGTTTATTTTTATAGACCACGTGTCCTAATATGCAGTACTTTGGCTAATACAAGCAGACAAATGATTAAAATCAAAACCATCAACATAGTTACAATTCCATAGAATATAAAAGGGGTGATCATGTTATAATGACAGTGGATACTACCACCTTCCCTTTATTAAGAAGCTAATATTATTATTAGACTAACAGAAGGTCTCTTAGGCTTGAATAGGGGACCCCATACCTCAAAGATCAGCTTAGTGAAATCACATCACAGGAGCATCAGGAGTCTTCTCGCAGGAAGGCTTGTCTTCGGTCTGAATAATAAACATGATGTCCGTGATATTAAAAGCACCAACTTTCAGGTATGTGCAGCTGCTCGTGTGTTATGACTAAATAGTGGGTCGATCAACCTAGAGTGGAAAACATGCATTGTCTAACAACTCAGACTGTTTGTCACATCGTGTGCAGACCAAGGTCGCTTCGCAGAGCTCGGGATGGTAACAACAGATTGCTCTCGTGTGAGGCAAAACTCGAGTCAGCAGTTCGTTTAAGCAATAACATGTGAACGCAGTGTCGTGTGCAAAAGCAGCAAGATGGCTTTCTAACTTCTGACGTGGTTATGCTAACTTAACAATGTATGTACGTATTAAGGGAGTCCTTACTACATGCCCCCTTGATCGAAGCACTACTTAGTATGCAAGAAAAGAGAGAACGCAGAGTTCAAGCGCGATAGAGCAGAACAAGGCGTATCCAATTTAAAAAACATTGATCAGTTCAGGCAAAGTCCGAACAGGAAAAAAACAAAAATGGAAAGAAAAAACAAAAAACCTCAAACGTGCAGTGGGGGGTGAAAAAATGAAAAAACGCCTCACCGGGCAGAAGTGCAGACGTACAGGGACAGTTCAAGACACGTGAGGAAAACACAGTGGACGATAGTTCACTCAATCCATGAAAGTATACGCAGCATATGTGGCCACTGCTTCCAGCAGAAAATCATTGGCACGGCCACTGAAGGTTTCAGCCATCCAGTTAAGTAAAGAAAAGGAACATACGTGTTCTTCTATCAGCGGAGCCTCTAGCACCATCAGAGGGCAACCAGCGTGTACTTCCAAGTAACTCATATTCAAGAAGTCATATGCCGCTCTCACGATGTCCCAATTACCCAGGATACCATGCGCCGCACCGCAGGCCATAATCAGAACACCAGAACAGGCAGACTCGTGAGACACTAAGGGCCTCATCAGTCGATCAAAATCCGGGTCCGGAGACACCATGTTGGTTAAGCACAAATCCATAGGCCATTCAAAGGGACAATCTAGGCAGTGGAAGACAGGTTGCACACAGGTGAAGTAGGAATACCGGAAGGATAATCCATATGCCAGGCTCAAAGTCGCCAACGGCAGGACACCATAGTAATCAAGCATCCTGTCACGAAGAAGCTGCAGACGGGACAGGCTGTCGTGTGGCACAGAAAGAGCAGCCATTCCGCAAGATGAAAAGTAAAAGTAGCACACCTGCCACTAGAGCCAGAATTAACGGGACACCTCCAAAGACGCTGGAGAAAATAGAATGAAAAAATGCCGGAATCACACCAAAAATAGTTTGGAAAGAGGTCACGAGGCCCGAGCCCACAAGTTTAAAAAAATGAGCCAGGCCAGTCGTGGATGAGGCATTGAAAATTGTTTGGATCAAAGCTCCAAAATGCAGGGGGAGGTCAGTATTCAAAAGCGCCTGTACCTCGGTGCGCGTATTTGCTACGTGAAGGACAAATGTTTCCCGGGAGGAAGTCAATGGCACCTCCTTTTGGGACAATAGCGCTCTTATTCTGCTCATCTTGTTGAACTCTGCTTTCAAGGTTGGAATCGAAGGCCAGATGGAAGCATCCAGCCTCCCATGCGGGGGTGGAAACAGGACGTTATTGCAGCAGACAACCCTCTGTGTTACAGTTACTATATACGGGATCCCTACTAACATCCCGCAGCAAGCTTCATTGTTTAAAATTAAATAACTACCGTTTGCAAGCAGCGTGAAAGATGGCGTAATCACTGGTACTGGGATACCTTTGAGGACGCAGGCCAAATTCGGAGCGTGTACATTACAAGCACCGTGCAATTGAATGTGCCTACATACAACAGAATGATCAGGTGACGTTGTACATTCCTCACCCTTCAGATAAACCTCAGTACCGTCCCTTGTACATCTATACGTAAAGGGGAGGGACCAGACTTCATGTATGAAAGCGGTACCCAGCTGTTCATATCTACCCAGAGCATAGTGTTTCATACAAGAGGTAAACTTAAAAAGCGCAAACGGTAGAGTTATCAATCCGTGTAAGAGCCACACAGCGGAGTCGACTTCCGCAACAGAAAAAGGTAACGGCTCCAATTTCTCAATATGGAGCAAGGAATATGTAGCATCCTTCATGGACATGAACTGCTGTTTGTCAGTAAGGTTAAAGGGAAGAAATAACGATGTTGTATTCAGATAGTCCCAAGGGACCTTCCCTGCCTTCAATGTTTGTAATGTCCATGCAAACTGCATAACAGAACGCAACTGGTTTTGACCATGATACAACACAGACATATCATCCTGCACAATATCCACAAGATACAACACAGACATATCATCCTGCACAATATCCACAATTGAAGAAACAATATTATCTAATGTATAAATGCGAGAAGAAAGAGTGTTAATGCTGTTATCAATAACTGCTAATACTTTTTCCATATTAGCCTGATCAATAGCTCTCAATCTTGAAGCTGCCTCAATTTGCGACAGTTTCCATACTTCGTTGTAAATAGCATACGCCCATCTCTTGGATCTGCCACCCACAGGACCTTTAACAAAATCATGCAAATCTATTTTGTCATGTAACTTTGATAAATGAACTTTGACAGATGCCAAGGTGGAATGTCGCAGCCAGGACTGACATAATTTCCCTACAGAGTATGTAGTTACTGTATGTGACGACTCAAACCGGGGGTCCACGCGATCTTGAGTATACCCCGGTTTCAGTCCTAGAAAACGACGTTGACAGGTATCAGAACTGCTTTGCCAAATTAACCATCCCTCACTATTAAATTTCGAAATATTGAAAGACGAATTGGAAACCAATAACTGCAAAGCAGGAAGGGACAGATCTGTGTGATTATACCAATTTGGGTAAGCACCCAGATCCGGCACAGAAGGCGAATTTAGTTTTTTAGAAGTGGCCAATCCGAAACAGGTGGTTTGGAAGATGGTTGCATTTAAAAACAACATATGATTTGGTACTAGACAGGCACGGTGTAAAGCTTCAGTTCCCTGAACCTGCCACGGTTTGGAACCCCAAACCGACTTAAGATCAATAGTAGCCTTCCATAGATCATAACCTTTGATTGACAACTCATCCATAAAGGACTTAGAATATAGCAATTTGGTGTGTGTCAGTCTAACCTTGGAGGCAGACTCAGGCTTAACTTTAAAATAAAAGGATGCCGGGGCCGAAACACTGAAATCAGTAAAATAAGTAAACTTATCAACTAATGTATGTGAACTGCCAAACGAGGGGGTGGGACAATGTTCCCACTGGGTAAAATTTACAAAATTTCTAAACGAATTCGATTTATGCAGGAAGTGATTGCCATAATGTTGAAAACAATACTGTTCCGCATAATTAGCCGCATTTTCATACAAATCCTCAGCATCAAAGGCGGCATAATATTTCAAATCCGAAAACAGTGCTTCAATGGCGTGTACATCCCAATCATCAGAACGTATGTTCTGTTTAACTACATCACCCATAGAAACACGAAATACATTAGGCACATTAATGACCTCTGTAGGCCCATGAATTTGAAATTTAACTGCATCCCATGCGATTCCATCCATGACAGGCCAGGCAGTAATATTCACAAAAGTCTGGTCCCTTTTCATGATGTGGGATGAGGAGTGGGGGGCCAAAGTTCCATTGATAAGTCTAATTGTCGATCTCTCTTTGAGATAATGGCCATCCACCAAACGGAAGAAAACTACAACAAATCCAATGGACATAAACAAAAAAATACCAAAAAGCATCAACCAGATGTATGTCCAAGGAGCTATCAAAAAATGTTTCTTAAACCAGCTCACAAAAACAGCAATGATTGATGGGGGAGTGGAGGGCAAAGAGTTAGTGTCAAAGGAAAAACGGGACTGGCCAAGTGCTGTAGATTGTAAAACAGGCGAAGGTCCACGTGTAGGATAAGCATACTCAGTCTCATCGGGCAAACTACCAGCAGGTGGTATCAGCAAGGGATCAGTAACTGAATGCATCTCGATGGCAACATCAGACAAGGTGGTAGAAGCAGGAACCGACATTGAATGTCTTTGCATCGTCTGGCATGAAACTGCCGGAGTCATACTAAGAAGTATCGGCCACTCGCTGAAGTTTGACATTGTCAATAGAGATTTACCTGTTTTCTTTGCGACCAGGAAGGGGAGGTAAAATGACTGTTCTTGTACCCTGCACTCCAAGCACTGGAACTGGTGCACGATAAGAAGGGCCGAACTCCTTCTTGTTCTCCACCTTCTCACGGACCAGATCACCAACTCGGGGTAGCCAGCCGACTACCGGAATCTGAACCTCAGCTTCAGACGTGGAGGGCAAATGTTCTTTCGAAAGAGAGTCTCTGGCTTCTTGTAGAGTCTGCAAAACAGCACAGTGATCATCTACGTCAAAGGGTGCGGTCGACGCCGCAATGTCTAGACCATCAAGGTCTGGAACAAACATTCTGATTCCGAAGAGCATCATGTACGGGGTCCGCCCACCCAGAGACCTTCTAGGGAGATTATTTAGTGCACGTTGGACGTTATACAAATGGGCTAGCCAGTTCCGGCCTGTGCCTAAAACACGTGCTGTCAATGATTGCTTTAAGTCACGGTTCATTCGCTCCACCACACTATTACCCTCAGGTCGGTAGGGAGACGAAAATTTGACTAGGACCCCCAAATTTTTCATAGCCTCCTTGTAAGCCTTAGAGCCGAACGCAGGGCCCTGATCAGAATGGAAGGTACCACACGCAAAAGTTCCCACAAAGACACGCAAATCCCTGATGACAGTCCGCGAGTCTGCACTCCTTTGTGGCCATACCCATAGAAAACGTGTGCACGAATCCACTGCAACCAAGATGTACTTGTACGCAGTATCAGAAGAAAAAGGACCGCAGTGATCTAAATAAACACAACCAAATGGCTTATTAGAGATGTACAGCTGTGTCTGTGGTGGGCGCGCAACAGTAGAAGGTTTAATCTGTTGGCAAATGTCACAATCAAGAACATAAGCGCGCGCTTGTTTATATAAACCAAACCACCAGTAACGTTGTTGTAGCAGAGATATTGTAGCTGACACACCGGCGTGGGCTGACGCCAACCCCTCGTGCGCAGCCAAGATCAGTGCTGGTCTGCAGTCCGCGTTGGGAATAATTCTATCACCAACGTCGTTAATCCTCACTAATGGGACGTTATCAGGACTTAAATGATAAATATACCGAGAGGGAAAACCCTTCGGGTAATCTCCTCCCTTCTCTGTAGCAGCAATAGCTGCCAAGATGTCATCATCAATTTTACTTTTGGATCTTGTAACTGCTGCCACTAAGTATGTAGCCACTGCTGTTTTCGCTGCCTCGTCAGCTAAGCTGTTGCCGACAGCATGGACACCAAGCCGCTGGTGACCAAGAGTGTGAATAACACTCACGAGAGGGAGACGTTCTTTAAAGTCTGCCACCCGAACCCAAAGCGTTTTATGCTTAATTGTGCTACCTTTAGTGTCGCGGTAATCATTCTGAGACCAGAAGATTAAATTGTCATTGTAGGACTGGACACAGTAGAAGGAGTCACTCACTATAAGAGTAGTGACTCGGGGATCAGCAAACTCCAGTGCAAGCACCAGAGCCCGGAGCTCCGCCAATTGCGCGGCACAATCACCCAATGACTGCGTATGCACTGCATCAGATTGGAATTCACCATTTACGAATGTACCTACGACAATTGCGCAAGCCGCAGAATAAGCGTGCTTCGATCCAATTGCGGGTTGCGCAGACCCGTCAGTGTATATGACACAATGGTATTCTTCGAGCGGGCGCAAAGACAGAGGTGCCGGATGAACGAATTCATACTGCAAGTACTCTTGAGTCTGTAATGAGGCATCAAAGATATAAGTGACGTCTGGCGACGTCAGTGTTGTGGCCCATTGTATCCACCGTGGATGCAAAGCTTTAGAATTTGGTACACTTGCTTTAGTCACTGCCTCTAAAGCAGGATATGGAGTTACAACCAGAATCTGTTTCCCATGCGACAGTGCGCGTTCCTTGAGGATCGCCATCTGCACAGCAGTCAGAACTTTTTCGACCGTGGAAAAACGTAATTCAGCAGAGGTGTACAAGTGGGATTTGTACGCAATGGGGACTGTGTCGCCCTCATTAAACGTCAAATACGTGAACCCCACGGCGCCTGGTACTATTCTTATTACCAGGTTAGTGCGGTTATCACGTGTCAGCAAATATTGTGAAGCAAGAAGGTCAGCCTGTAAAGACTGTAAAATTGCAGAGTGTTCTAGCTGCCAGCTAGATTTCGAAAACGAAGGCTGTACCAAGGCGTAAAGCGGCTTGATACGCTGGGCATAATCAGGAATGTACGTACGGCCGAAATTCAGAAAACCCAGCAGAGATTGTAATTTCTTCAGTGTCGTAGGAGCACTTAAGCGTGCACACTTTTCCAGAAAGTGGGGGGCTAACCCCTTACCTTCATTGTTGAGCTCGTAGCCCAAAAACAACACCGTATATTCTGCGATGTGTGACTTCGCAAAATTGAATTTGTAGCCATAGTCAGCAAAACTCACGATAATATTGTCAACCCGAGACAGATGCGGCATCAGCTCATCATCCGTAAGATAGATATCGTCAACATAGGAGTATGCTTCGGGGTCTATTCTTTCTAAAAGAGAAACCACGCGAGCAGAAAAGACGCCAGGGCTATTTTTGTAACCCATGGCTAATCTTGTAAACTGTTTTTGTTTTCCGCCTGAAGTAAACGCTGTCCACTGGCTACTCAGTGTGGACAGGTTGTGGCTAAAAAAGCCATTGGAAATGTCAAGTGTCGTTTTAAATCTTTTACGCACGAGACTGTCGACCAAAGCCGAGCTATGTGTATTTTGTACCGCGCAGGTCCGGCAATGGGAGTTTAGGTGCCGGTAATCCAAAACTAAACGGTACGAGCCGTCAGGCTTCGTTACAGTGAATAAAGGGTTATTCATAGGGGACACACATGTTTCAATAACACCCTGATATTCCAATTGTTCAAGGATTGCCGCGACGTGGGGTCTCGCTTCACGACGCATAGGATATTGAGGTTGAGGCTGGGGCATAGACCGCAATGGAATCTCATGGCAGGGGGACAATCTGTCCCATCCCACCTGAGTACGATACACCGCCGGCGAAAGCGCAAGCGCCCACTCCTCAGCATACACTTCAGCTTGGTCCTTAGGCACTGTGTGCGCAAAGGACGGGAGGATTACTTCCTCCCCTCTAGGAGCCTCTAAAATGAAAGCTGGGGGCCAATCTGCCTACGCTAGGAGGATATCATAGGTGGTGGTCAGATTATCCCAAAAAATCCCTTTTATTGTACGTTGTATGTCACCCTCTATTAATAAGACTATTTTATAAAGTCTGTCAGGGGGAGCCACTCTGGTGTCAGCTGTTTCAACAGTAACCGATATATCAGTTGCTGTCACCGCCAGAAATGGACGCAGAGCTTGACGGACTATGGTAATTTCCGCTGCGCTGTCCAGGAGCGTCAGCGCCCATGTCCGGTTCCGAAGCTGTGTCCGCACTATCTGAGGCATACCTTGCCGTCAGAGCCGCCACTTTCTTCTTCTGAAACGGGGGTCTTTGTCGTGCAAATTCGTCCTGCTTGCCTTTACCCTCAGTCTGTCGGGGCTGGTCACGCTGTTGTGGAGCACCCCGACCTTTGCCACCGCCTCCGCCACCGGACTGTGTAGCCGATGTTTCCTGTGAAGAACGAGGAGAGCGCTGTTCAGAAACCTGAAATCTATCAGGAGACTTTATAGCAGCACGATCGCGCAGATCATAAGTGCGTTCACTACTAGACTGTACGGGAGAGGCAGGCCGAGAGCCCTGTCTCTGTTGCTGCTGCTTTCCCTGTTGTTTAACCTGCCATTTTTGTTTAGGAAAAAAGGGCCGTTCGTCCTTACCAGACGTTTCTGCCTTACCCTGCTGTTTTAGATCGGGATTCTTTATTACAGGCTTAACTCCTAAAGAGCTACGACCCAAATCCCGATATGCCTCTGCGATTATTTTCGCAAATTCCTGCGGTTTGTCCTCCTCAGCAACTCGTTTCAGTTCATTACGAACCTGGAAATGCAAAGCATCACCCTTCAGGTTACCAATTATCATGGTAGCCACCAGGTCAAATTGCCCGAGGAGCCGCATCCCTAACTCTATCGCAGACTCCGCACCATGGTTCTCTTGAACTCTTTTGATAACGGAGGGCAGCTGCAACATAGACGGAGTGCCAAAGCACTGCGCGTACGTCGCTGCAAAGACCTTGCCCCAATTTACACAATCATCAATGTGGGGGACCAAGTCTTTAGGCAAACTAATGGTGAGGATCCTGTGTTTCTCCACAGGAGTAGTATTCGGGTAAACCGCTTCTATTTGGTCAAATTTTTCAGCAAGCCAAAAGGGGAAATCATCCCTAGTTTGGGGGCGCTTGCCCATAACAGAATTAACCATAACAGGACTAATGACCACCGCGTGATGATCAGTAGGCTGTCCCGCAACAGCAGGTGCCCCCGCCTGCATATTGCGCGACACATACTGCACTAACGCCCTATATACCATAATGAGGGCAGTGTGTAGTACACGCAACTCAGCCACCGTCACCGTGAGGTAACGGGGATGAGGCGTAAATCCGGCTAGTACCGGCCAAGTGGCCCCTGCAATTGATAAAGGGCCCATTCTCGGCGGTATAACCACATGGGGAAGGGCGCCATTAAACCAAATATGGTGCTGCCAAGCAGATATTGGTATTTCCTGTGTCCTATACGGCGTATAGTTCGCCGGCACTGCAGCGGCAGTGTAAGAATGAAAGGTGTCATCATCCCCCACCGCTGGAATCGTCACCCAAGAGTAAAACAACTCATAGGGATGAGCCGCATCGGCTCCCACTACAAAGATGACGTTCATACCAGTGTCCGGTACCCCATACTGCGTCAAATGACGTTTCACAGCTGCACGGCTGTGCGCCGCAATTTCCACCGACATTAGGACAACACACACTTGAAACTATCAGTAGCACAAGGGTTCAATAACCTTTTTAATTATCAAGCTTGAAAGAACCTATATCAATAGACCTAGGTAGGTTTTAAATCCGTCAGACTTGTTATCCGGAAACAAGAATGAGGGTGTTGTGGACAAACGCGAGCACTACTAAGGCGTTTCAACTCATAGACCAAACGTTAGGTGCGCCATGTTGCAGGGATTCTGCTTATACACAGAACTATGCGTAGAACCCCAGGACCTCAGTGAGTTGTGGTGTACCAGAAACTCACCTCAGAACCCAGAACCCAGTATCCGGCTAGCATAAGTGTCCCATTCGTTATCCGAGATTTAGCTCGGCGGTCCCAATGAAAAGACAACCCAGAACACGCGACTCAGTACATACTCAGGAATGGTGGGAATCGGAAATACCTGTTCGTATATTATTCTCACATCAGTCCACAACAAGAATCAACAGAGACACGGTGAAAATAAAAAGAGTTTATTTTTATAGACCACGTGTCCTAATATGCAGTACTTTGGCTAATACAAGCAGACAAATGATTAAAATCAAAACCATCAACATAGTTACAATTCCATAGAATATAAAAGGGGTGATCATGTTATAATGACAGTGGATACTACCACCTTCCCTTTATTAAGAAGCTAATATTATTATTAGACTAACAGAAGGTCTCTTAGGCTTGAATAGGGGACCCCATACCTCAAAAATCAGCTTAGTGAAATCACATCACAGGAGCATCAGGAGTCTTCTCGCAGGAAGGCTCGTCTTCGGTCTGAATAATAAACATGATGTCCGTGATATTAAAAGTAGGCCTGGGCAAAAATTTCGTTCCGTTCGCGGAAATTGCGATAATTTGACATTTTTGCGTTCCGCGGAGAGCGCGAAAATGTCAAAAATTCCGGTTTCCGCAGCTTGGCGATAATTTGTTTCTTGCTCGCGCTGTAAAATGATACATTCTCGCGCGCGCGCGATCGCCTTACCTGAATCCCTGCGTTCGCCGACAAGTTTTCTTGATCCGGTCGCGTTCTCCATGAGATGTTGTATTGTTTTTAGCCATTTGCGCTGTCTCGCGACAGTTCGCGCCCGCAGTGACGTCATGCGTCGCGCGATCACGTCTTTCTTCTCGCGATCATGCACCGCGAGAACAACTCAAAACAAGATGGCCGCGCCCGCAAGCAACCACATGGGTAAGTTGGCGACCCGCAACCATGCAGAAAATCTCGCGAACATGCCGGAAAAAAACTTCCGCATCTTCGCGATATTTCTGCTTGTTTGCGATAATTTTAAACATTCTCGCGATAATTTGCGAAGGTTAATTCCGCAAATTCCGCCCACCCCTAATTAAAAGCACCAACTTTCAGGTATGTGCAGCTGCTCGTGTGTTATGACTAAATAGTGGGTCGATCAACCTAGAGTGGAAAACATGCATTGTCTAACAACTCAGACTGTTTGTCACATCGTGTGCAGACCAAGGTCGCTTCGCAGAGCTCGGGATGGTAACAACAGATTGCTCTCGTGTGAGGCAAAACTCGAGTCAGCAGTTCGTTTAAGCAATAACATGTGAACGCAGTGTCGTGTGCAAAAGCAGCAAGATGGCTTTCTAACTTCTGACGTGGTTATGCTAACTTAACAATGTATGTACGTATTAAGGGAGTCCTTACTACAATAGCACACAATCCCACCCAACACAATTACACAACTAACACATTCCAGTACAAGTCACATAATTCCACTCCTCACCACATACATTCACTACACTCCAAACCAAACCACATAGGTAAAAGACATTCTCATTTACAATGCCAGTAGTTCCTACTCTCATAAATGCAAGACCTATTGCATTGTAAATGCTTGTTTACTAATGCTGGACATTTGGCTGAATGTGGAAATGTTACTCCACTTTTGTAATTTTTTTGTTTATAAGTGTCTTTTCGCTAGTTTTTCATTGGCACTTCATAATTTTTCTTGTTTCTTCTTGCCTCTATTTCGAACGCTTGTTTTTCTGTCCTCAATTCAGTTGTCAGTTGTTGTATTTTCAGCAAATGAATTGTTTTTTTTAACAACTTGAACCTGAATTTAGTTGAGTGACATCTTCTATTATTCACATTCTTATTGCGTCCTCATTGCTATTTTTTTTTTAAAATCACAATAAATTACTAATTTATGTAGCAATTTTATAATGTAATCCATGGTTTCATCTTCTCTGTGTCACACAGTGTTAATTAAACTTGTATATTACGTACTCAATTAATCTCTAAGAGTCAAACCGCTCATTCAGACATTGGATCATTCCCAAATACGTCTCTGCTTGTGCTGTGGGATATGTCACTAAGAATTCCTCTACATCATCGCCTACTAGATTTAAGAAGAGAACTAGTGTTTGCTCGCCAGCCGTGCTTTAAATCGGCCGGTACTTACCGGTACTATGTACCGGCGCTTGTAAATTTTCTGCGCTTGAGTACCGAAACTTCTCCCTGTCCAAAGAGAGTACCGGTACTCAAGAGACAGCAAGCAAAGCTTACTGAAATGGGTATGTACAGAAAGAAGTGCAGCACAGCTGACAATGAGTCGGTCCATTTTCGTGACGCGCTCTGATAATCGACTGCTAATCTACCCTTATAATGTGCAAATTGAGCAGTGCCCCATACACATTAATTCAGAGCTGACAGGAAGCTTGGGAGGGGACAGAGTCACACTGTGATTATTGACACAGTGTCCACTTAGGCTCTGTGGAGGACTGTTAGTTTGCGAGCAGGGCCTGCTAACTGGCATATCTTGTCACTCGTGGTAAATCTAATCTGTACATGCTGGCATAGCAGAGTACTATTTTTCGAAAACACAAGAGCTATCCATATGTCCATGTGAACTGGGTATTAGCTATTTAGATAGCAACAATTGTTCAAAGGGAACTCATTTTGAAAAAAAGATTCATTTTTCGCAAGTGTTGACCTTGCAATGATTCAATCATAAACAGAGAAAAATAAATGGAGTATAGCATATGGTAGAATCCATCTACATTAAATACTTAAATAATTAAAATATTAATTGATGCAGCGAAGAAGGTAGCCCGAGGAATATAATGATTTTTACTCACTTCAGCTGAAATGAGTAATATATTTATTCGTCAGTACAAAAATATTTATAATATAGCACACCAATATATATTTACAATGCAAGAGCAGTGATTCGCACGTTTGTTAAAAAGGACAAAACAGTGACATTTGTGACCCCAGTGAGGTGACCATACCCAACGCTCATTAGAACATATAGTGACTCAAACAATTAAAACAACAGGTTATTGGAGCTACAGGATGTCTTTTAAGGTTCTGATTCACTATCCCAGACCAAGGACCAGATTCTTCTCTGGTGGTTTTAAGACTATCCTTAATAGTTGCCGACGACTTTTCGACCCTACTGAGGATAGGAGGATCTCTTCAGGGCAGGTATTTCCTGGGGGCTGCAAAAGCATTGATTAAAATGTTTAGAGTATAGTGGGCAGTGTGCGAAGGCTACTTGAAAGACCCTGACGACAATGTCATTAGTGAACTAGGAAAGAAGTCACCTTCAGGTGTACATTATATATGGCCTACTTTGTTTTCATGACTGAAGCAACATTATAGGGGTATATTCACAACAATGTGTGATAACTACCGCAAGAGTAGCTTAACGCAACTCTCAACATGGCAGCCTATCGTGGGAAAATTACGCCGTGCCATCCAAGTATTCACAACGCGGCGGTAGCATGCAATAGTCACCAAATAATGCATCAAATTGGCGCACAAAAATCAACGCCATGCCGCAAAAATGCGAAACGCAAATGCAAAAAATCATGCGATGAGGCCAATCGCGGCACTAAAAGTAGCGAAAAACACCCAGGGGCGCGCACATATCAGTCACACACCCATGGTGGCCCTGCGTACGATGGCCCAGGCCACTCCCCTTACAAATTGAGTGGGTGACGACAAAGATTCATGTCCAAACTCAAACCTGGTGCCTGCGGTGACATGCCTGCATCCGCTGTACACAGCACAATGTAATGTCGTAGGGCCCTGGGCCCTCATGCATACAACAAGACCACAGGGACACACGCAGATATTATGCTGAACTGGCTATGGGCACGCGCGCCCTGCCCCTTTATTGGCAGGGCCACATGTACAGTGACGCCTGTGCTGGATGTGTGTGGGGTGGGTGCAAGCCAGCCCTCAGGGAGTTGCTGGTGCTGGCAACAAATACAACAGTTAACACTATGAATACGTAAACGGACAACAACAGCATCACAGGGACAACTGTGGAGCATCATGGAGGTAGCCTGAGCAAGTCTAGAGGGCACACAATGAGCAAACAGAAGTGTCCGTGAGTTGCAGTGCACTGAGGTCTGGGCACTACAGCTGAGCGCACCCATGTGCAGAAAAAGTCTTGGATTGTGTCCCTTCGAGACATTCCTTTTTTTTAAAAAATGTATATATTTTTATTTCATAACAAAGAGAAATACAGCTGAGGCTTAAATTCTCCATACTTATAATACAGTGGATAAGTGTCTATATATAGCATATAAAAACCATTATCAACTAAGACCATATACTGAAATAAAACCCATAGCAGCAAGAAGTCTATATACAGGCAATAAGATATTTTTTAACGATTTAGGACATTTGCGATTGGCTTTTCTGATAAACAGAGCTAAAAACGGTGAAGGTATAAAGGACAGACATAGGATCAGCCTTTCATAACAGTTATGACCATACATTTCATTCTGACCAGATAAATGGAGTAATCCAATTTGTAAACAGGCCCCAGATCTTTTTCCCTTTTATCCTGCCCTTTTTCCCTCTTCATACATAAAGCGCTTTTTCTAAGTTATAAATATGTAAGAAGCAGCTTTTCCACTGTTGAAAAGTCGGAGGTTGCAGATCCAACCAGGCAGAGGCAACACAGAGTCTTAGAACTGCCATTGCGATAAAGATCAACTATTCTCCCTTCTTCCCTGTTGATTCGCTCACCCCAATAACATAAGATGTGGTGAAAGGGGAATCTCCTCTTTTAAAACAAGCAGCAGAAAACGAGAAATTTCTTGACCAAGTGGCTCAATGCGGGGACATGTGGAGAAGATATGTGTTATATCCTCAGCCTGTGCCTTGCACCTATAGCAATGGGTTCCTTCGACACCTCCCCATTTTGCGATTTTAGCAGGCGTAATATATAAGTCAAACAGGGTCTTAAAATGTTGTCATTTGAGATTGGCTGCACACAGCACAGAGTTCCCCAATTTAATTGACTCCAAGAAACAGGAGTCCAAAACCCCCAATTTATCCTGCCAACTTTGCCTGTGTTTATCTAAATCGTCTGGCAGCCCCTCCAGCAAACAGCTATAGAGTTGTGAAATAGAGGAGCCCGAACTACGAGTCAGCAGTTCGACTAATGCAACTTTGCCGAAACCTGCAGCGCCACCCGCTTTTTTAAGAAGGAAGTCCCTTAACTGTAAATATTTCAAAAAGTCCCGGGGGCCAATACTGAATCGTTCGCAAATTTTATCGAAGGGAGCTATGTGATCTCCTTCCAAAAAATCAGCAATCCTACAAAAGCCGCTCCTGCCCCATCTTGCCAAACACTCATCTTGTAGGGCAGGAGGGAGCTGAACATTCCCGATCAAGGGGGTATACCTGTTATATCTACCTACTCCCAATTTTTTCCTTATACCAGCCCAGCTGGGAAAAGTAGCTATTAAAACCTTAAATCGGGTTTTTTTTAAACTAGCTGGCTTCATAAAATGTTAAAAGGCATCCATTAGCTCGGGTATCAATCAAGATTTCGAATATTGAGGGGACATAGCTAGGATCGTTTCTCTCCCTAGCCTCGACTCCGAGGAGAGACCCATAATATTGCAGAGCGGCAGCTAAATAATATAGTTTAAAATGTGGAAGTCCCCATCCCCTCTCTCCCTTGGAAGGGATAGGAATGCATTAGCTCTCCTTGTTCTGCCGTACGACCAAATAAATCTTGCTACTTCCCTCTCTATTAAGTGAAACCAAAAATTGTGTATTTCAAGAGGAATTGTGCGAAAGATATACAACAGCTTTGGGAGGATAATCATTTTAATAATATTACATCTCCCCTTTATTGATAGCTTCAGATTGTCCCAGCGCTGGAGGTCATTTTTAATTTTCCCCAAGATAGGAGCCATATTTGACTCTACTATATCCTCGACCTTTGCTGTGATACAAACCCCTAAATAGACAGCTTTCCTAACAATTCGAGTGTCCACAGCTGTGACAAATCTATTTGTCAGGATCTGAGTTTTAGTTTTATTCAACAGATAGCCCGAGTGAATCCCAAAATCTTCCGCTATATTTTCGACAGCTCGCATTGCTCCATCGGGATCAGAAGTAATTATAGACACATCATCAGCATAGGCCAGGAGCTTGGTATCCCAACCGTGAAGGCTCACCGGAATAATGCGTGACGAGGACTCCAGCTGCCTAAGAAAGGGGTCTATATATAATGCAAACAGCGAGGGGGAGGACGGGCATCCCTGCCTAGTCCCCCTACTGATTAAAAAGGCCGGCGAATCCTCACCCATTATTCTTAGTCGTGCAATGGGGTTTATGTACAAAACTCGTAATGCATTAATAAATGAAACCCCAAGGCCGTTAAGCTCCAAGACCTTCCATAGATAGTCCCATGCAACACGGTCGAATGCATTCTCGGCGTCCAAGAAGGCAACTCCCATAGGCTTGGAGAAAGCTTCTGTAGCGTCAAAGAGTGTAATTACCCTTCTAATATGGTCGTCCGTCCCCCTGCCCTGTATAAATCCGTGTTGCTAAACTGAGACTAATTGATGCAACACAGAGTTCAGCCGAGTGGCTAAGATCTTCGAGTATATTTTGGCATCGCTATTGAGCAGCGTAATGGGCCTATATGAACCCAGACTGATAGGATTTTTACCCTTCTTTAAAAAGATTACAATATTAGCTGTACCCCAAGAGCCAGGTCGTTGAGCTCCCTCCCTAGCCTCTATGAATACCCCAAGCAAGGCCTGGCATATCTCGGTAAAGAAAACCTTATAGAACTCTATTGGGATACAATTGGTGCCGGTGGCCTTACCTGCAGGTAAGTATAGAATTGCACAATATAACTCCTCTTGCGAGATAGCCAGCCCCAATTGTATACCCTCCTCCTGTGATACCTTTCCCCTCGGGCGAAATACTGATTGATCCTCCTTCAAAAGAGAACCAGAGGAAGCGGCACTGTAGAAATCCTCATAAAACTCTCTAAAAGCCTCTCTAATATCCCCGGGTCTGTAACAACCTACCCCCTCATATTCTTAACCCGTTCGATATGATCTGATGTGACCTGTTGCCTAGCCCTGATTGCCAATAAACTACCAACATTTTCGCTGAATTCATAGCAGTCTTGCCTTTTGGCCAGGTACTTCCCTGCTGTCTTTTCAGCGTTAAAGTCAGACAAGCAAGCTTTAATAACCGTAATAGAATTCAGAGTTGCGGAAAGATCTTCTCCCTTAGCTACCTTGCTTATTAATTCTGTTTCTAGATCTGCAAGCCTCTGATAGAACGATTTAATCTGTGCAACCCCTTTTTTAGGTCTCGGCTACGCAGCGCGCATGCGCTGCACAGGAAAGAGACCTTTAGCCATCAGCACAGCTTTCCCGGCAAAAACGTGCACTCGTTGCATTGCTTCCAATGGCAACACGTGCACGTCTGGCGATTCCCTTTCGGGAGCAAGCTTTGAAACCATATGTTTGTAATTAACAGATTGTTTCAAAGCTCGCTCCCGCAGGGGAATCCGGCGCAGGCCCCCTCCTCTCTCCCCCTGCTGCCTCCTTTTACCACGAGGCGCGCGCGCTTGTTTTGGAAGGGAGGAATGCTAGGGCGTTAGTCGGAGTTGACACTTGGGCAGGCTGCAGCTGGTTAAGTATGTTATTTCTTACATCTTATTGTCGCTCCTTCTTTAACCAGTGCGGAATGCCCGTCAAAATACAAATACTGGTTGGTTTACTTGGGCTGTGAGGGATCAGTGTAATTTGTTTGCCAAGGCAGTCCCGCGTTTTAATAAAGAAATAAATCTTTCTCTCGGTTGGCTTACTTGTTTTAATTTTGTTCACCCGCACCCCTGCAGAACCGTGTCCACCGCCCCCCGCCCATTCAGGCTCATTCACCCCTTTACTAGCTTGTAATTGGTTTCAACCTGACTCTACCAGCTATTCCAAATCTTCCTGGTGGCTCCCATGTTCTAACTTGTATTTTTC
Organism: Triturus cristatus; assembly: GCF_964204655.1. Lineage (NCBI taxonomy): Eukaryota > Metazoa > Chordata > Amphibia > Caudata > Salamandridae > Triturus > Triturus cristatus. The sequence goes on along the minus strand of NC_140580.1, from coordinate 933,108,887 downwards.
CCATTACCTCCAGTTTAAAACTGCTGCATCAATTCACGCCGATCAAACACACCCCATGGAGTATTGACTAGTACAGTGCGTCCCAAACCCAAGGCAAGCGCTGCCATGTGTCCCAGCACAGATTGAAAAAGAACATGGTACTGATGTATATAACATATGCAGTATTCGGGAAAGCACACACTCAATTATTTTATTTATTTAACCCATATAAATTAACCTTAAGTCGGAGTGGCTTTGGCCAGGATGAAGAAAGAGTACCTGTTAAACATTTACATTATCTGGTGGTGATATTTTCAAATCATAGAATGTTTCTTGTATACTTTTGCAATGCAGTGGCAGCAAGCTGTAATTACTTAGTGTGATTGAGTTTACTCCAAGGCATAATGCAGGCGAGGATCCTATGGTATTCTATGGTGCTCAGAGGTTATCCTAGCAATTCACTCACCGTGTTTTGAATTGAGTGCTATTAGACACAAGTAAAATCTGCTTAAACTTGCACGTATTACATAACATTTACTTTGTATTGTACTTATCCCAGAAAAATGTGCTGCATGGGAAAACACTTCAGGTGCAAAAGGCAAGACCTATTGACTATGCAAATACTTTTTAGGTCTCTCCTGTGCCAGCGCATGTGTTGCTCTGGCGAGACTTTTTGTAAACAGGCTTAAAAAAATGCTACCACACACATTTGGTGGTGGCCTAGAGCTTGCTGTCACACGCGCGGGCGCGCGCTTATGAGCACAGGCGCCATCTTGCGGGCGCCCTTACAGCCGCGATTACTTTCACGGCGCTGCCAATGCTTGTTGGCTTTACAATTCTGGTCACCCTACACCTGACGTTCCTATATCTCACAAATATTCATTGGTTTTGGGTCATGCATGGGTCCAAGGGTTGGAGCCCCGTGGAGGGTAGAGGCTGAAGGGGCCTGTGTTAGACCCCTTTGCTCATAACATACCAGTAATTTAGCTTTTTGCTTCTTTTACATCTGTGCCACTGCCTTCACATAAGTAAACACGCTATTACTATGGAGTACCTTTAAATTCAGTTCACATTATTTACACATAATTAATTGTAATAACTGTTATTTCCACTGACGTGCTGACTGCTATTGAAATCATGAATCACTTCACGTACTTCTGTCGGCATGACAGCCCACGCAGTAAGCGCTGCTGTTTACAATTTGTGCTTCTGTCCGCTGGGTGAATTTCAAAACCGGAGGCTTATATTTTAAAACGCTCCCTTTCTATCATGAAATCCAGTAGGCAGTCCGGGGGCTGTTTTGATTCATAATCCTTTCAAGTGTTTGTGTAATTAAATCCTGCGATTTGAAGGAGACAAGAACAGTAACTGCTCTGGCATTTTAAAGGCACACATCATTCATTCAGGTTAACGTCACTTTAAGTGGCTCTTATTTGAATATAAATGCAACTTGTGCTACACCTGAATGTCTTATAAAAAAAGATGTGCCGCTATGGCACCTCATATAAATACAATGGAAAAATGCCCTTGTTTATTTCTAAATGTTACCATGTTCATATGTTTGCTCCTCGTTGCTTACGCGCAGATGTAGAAAGGTTTAATGCAATATTTTGGTGGAGACGTGATGACATCATAATGAGTCTTCCAGCCTGCGTGTCAGCTGTCAACCACGTGAAACAAACTGTGAAGGATGAAGCTGTGATATATGTGGGTTATCTATGGGATGTTGTACATTATATCACAGAGGAGTTCCATGATCATATAGAAGAACACAGCTGAAAGTCAAGTTCCTTTATAAGGTTATGGGACTCACGGGTGGTTTGCAATATCCTGATCATGCATGGAAGGGGGTATTTTATCCCTTATAATACATGGCCACCCATTCACCTTTCCCACAAACAACTTAAATCCCTGGTGCAGGGCTCTTTCATATAAAAGAGAGAGCATGTTTTCAAACATAAGGAATAAAATTAGAATCTCAAGTGCAAAATTAAACTAATCAAAATTCTGGTAGATATTTGTTGCACAAATATATTAGAACCAGTTTAGTACAAGTCAGTTTAAAAAACAAGCATTGGCATAGCCAATAGTTCTAGCTTCTGGGACCTTATGTGTTTAGCCATGCAACAGTTGATGTTGTTGCACCAAGGATATTGTGCTGCATAACTAAATACTTATAAGGTCCCAAAAGCGAGACCTATTGGCTATGCCAATGCTTGTTTTTGTTGGCATTGGGAACCCCATCTCACTAGCTACTCACCCTTCCCACAAATATGTGCTTACCTTCTTCATGATCATGCCCACCCATGCTTTCAAGTTCTGCTGCTTGCAGTTCCCTGACCTATGTTTGTATATCTGAAAGTTTTTTAAATAAAGATTTTGTTGAGGAAAAAAAAAAAAATCTGTAGTGGGTGGATGGCTTTCACCCCATTTCTATTCTTTTTGGAACGCCTGCTGCTTTAAAAGCTGCAAACTGCGTTATCCATTTGCACTCTTTCATTTCTTCCCTCTCATGTTCCTTTCCCTTTCCCTTTCCCTTCGCTGGTGTTAACGAAGGAATTGATAATCCCTTCGGTCTGCCTGTTTATGGCTTCCCCCCTCCCTCCTCACACTTGGAGCCCTCCCCCACCCTCCAAGCACACACACACAGCTGTGGGTTTCTCATTCTTCCAAATGTAATTTCACACCCTCTCTATTATCTGAAGGAAGTCCTTCCATTATAGGAAATTCTGTTCTCCATGACTATAGAAGTGCCTTCCCAGTGTGTTCTTGTGATTTGAGTGTCTGCCATTTATTGCAGTATTATACTTCTACTTGTATTTTGTACTCTTTTGTAACATGCACACGTCACTTTTCCTCTTGTAACGTATCGTTTGCTACCTCTTGTATTTTGTTTGCTTTTGATACATGCACAATTGTCACCATTGCCTCATGTAACGTAACGTTTGTTCTTGTGTTTTGAGTGTCTGCCATTTATTGCAGTATTATACCTCTACTTGTACTTTGTACGCTTTTGTAACATGCACACCTGTCACTTTTCCTCTTATAACGTACCGTTTGCTACCTCTTGTATTTTGTTTGCTCTTGATACTTGCACAATTGTCACTATTGCCTCATGTAACGTAACGTTTGCTTTTGTAACATGCTCACTTGTAATTTTCTCCTCATGTATCATTACTGTTCCTATTGTGAAGCGCTCTGACACCTTCGGGTAAAGTCCGCGCTATATAAAAACACATAAAATAAAATAAATAAAAAATGGCAGAGAGACCTCGCACAGCGAATCCCCCCTCCAGCACTCCACCCTGCCTACCTCTCTTTCCTCCTTGTTTTAGAAGCTCCTAAACCATTAACTCAAGAGGTTAAGCTACAAAAGCGTATTTAAATTCTTCAGCTTATGCACTTTCATAAGACAATTGTCTGCAATGTTCAGTTAAATTGCGTCTACGAACTTGCATGATTGTTAGCCACTTGGGGCCCTATTAGAGATAGACAGTCCAGGAGGCAGGGGCGTAGTGGGTCTGGATTGTGTTTAAAACTGGTATTTGAGCCCTCTTCCCGTGCGTGCAATTACTACTTCTCAGCCCCTTAATGGAAAATAACATGCAAGTAATAATTTGAGAGGACCGCTCCAGCATGCAATTACTGAAGGTCAAGACAGTTTTCGCACGAAAATTCCACTCTTCCGTGAGCAAATAAAATTTGTCAGCTGAAATAGAAATGTAGTTACCAGGAGCAAGACTGCACTCGTTCAAGTTGTGGTGATGTTGGGTGGTAGCTACGACGGATATCTCACTTCCCATGACTCACTATCATCCTATTTCAAGAGAAGCCTTGGATTGGAGGACGGAATGGCTGTGGAGCACCACGCCGCGTAGCCACAGGTGATCTGAGCACCACCCCCAGCAATGGCGGATTGTACCTGGCGTGTGTGCGGGAGGCTGGCGTTCTCGCTCTTCTAACTTGGAAGGAGTGCGGCTGTGTCTGGGGCAGCGAAGCGAAGTGAAAGCGGCGCAATTTCTTCTCCGCTTGGCGGTGTTTGGAACGGTGTCTGCTCTGAGCTCTTCCACCCGATCTTCGCCCGAACGCCTTCACGCTAAGCTACCAGGTTCGGATGGGGGCCTGCTGGAGGTAAAGAGAGGCAGGCGAGAAAGACCGTGGCGGTGGCGGCCGTTTGGATGTACGCGAGCTGCATTCAAAATACCACAAAGGAAACAGATCTCTAATATGGAACAAATGTGAAGCATTCAAAGATTAAAAGCAAGAAGGCTGTTTAGAATGATTCAGCTGCAGTGACGGCCCGTGTAGGGCGTTTTACCGGGGCGGTGACGTGGCGCAGAGGAGGGGCAGGGTGGGGGGTTGCAAAATGCGGCAAACAGCCGATTACAGGTAAGTTACGAAAAAAATTAATAAAATGAATTTCGTTGCGCGTGCTGCATCGCATTTGTCGATGCAGCGCACGCACGTCACTGTTCAGCTGCATTCTTTACCATACTGCAGCTTTATAATACCGAGTTTTGGACATAGGATGTGAATCCTTCCTGACTGTACAAATTAAACGGCACCTCTGCATATTGTATGCCCTGCTTTAACCGATATAGATTCGGGCCTCATTGTTTTTCTCACATTAGCTGCCTTTGTATGCCCTGCTTTAACCGACAATAGTATAGACTCTGGTCCCATTTGCTTCAATTTCATAGGTCCAATTCTCCACTGTACCAAGGGAGAAGTTGCCTGTGAAATCTTTTCGAACTCCATCCCTCATTGGGCGTATATGTTTAATTAAAAGCGGTATATTTCATTAGCACTTACTACACTATTCCGAAGGGTTGCAAGGAGTGGTAAGGCGGCGTCCTAGTGGAACTGTGGCCAGAATGGGGAAACTGCTCAATGCCTGTCTCAAGGTTAAAACTCGTCGTGCCCAGGCTAAGGAGATAAAAGAAACTGCCAGACTGGCCTGCAAGGAAAGCATTCCAAATCTGCTTGACCTCGATTCGACTTTTGAGAGCTCAGAGGATGAGATCCGAGCCTCTGCTGCACCTTTGGATCAGGCTCGCTTAGTGGGTGTGGCTGACAAGAACACAGCAACAATTATGCTTGGATTAACCCCACAAGAGATCTCAGGGTCCGAAGGTCTTAAAAAGGCGAGAGCAACAAAAGAAGCTAAACAATTTTCATTATTCTTGAAAAAAGCAACTCTGCAGTCCCCTTCCCCTGGCTCTAGCTCTGCCCTCAAGTTCTCTAAGGAATCTTCGGCTGTTATTTCTCCATCAGCCCTAACATCAGCAGCTGCAGATTTGGTCCCTTCAAGTTTGGTAAAACCGCAGGCGTTTTTGAAAACTGGTCCCATTGCAACCATGGAAATATTTCTGGACCAAATAGCCAATCAGGATGAGACAACATCTTTAACTCTCCCGATCGATCAGATAGGGAGACAAGAGGAAGCACGGGAGTTCCGGAAAGTCCTGATGTACCAGAACCGACCGTCATCACATCTAGTGCCCCCAGTACAACATCGACTTTTCAAGCTAAGTCACCGACTCACCTCCAGGTTCAGGCTCCTTTACAAGAGCCTGTATCCTTAACTGGTGTGATGTTTCCTGAGAGGATTTTTGAAGGGAGCTCCTCTTCTGCTGTGGACCCTCCCCAGATCATTTCTAGTCCCAATCTGGAACCAGTTGGTGATTTTCAGATGAGTGTCAAAGACATGCTAAATTTAATCCTGGAGGAAGTCCGCGAGCTGAAAAGAACTCAGAAAGCTGAACTTGCCTCTCTTCATCAACGCCTAGAGAATATCGAAGGCACAATGTCAACCCTTCCAGTGAAATTACAGGAGGCAGAAGCTAGGATTTCAGCTTTAGAGGACCAGATGACCATAGTAATGGGAGAGGCCAAAGCGGCGGCTAAAAGTAACCACACCCTTGAGCACAAACTGAAGGAGTTAGAAAATCACTCTCGGAGGGCTAATCTCCGGATAGTGGGAATTCCGGAAGGAATCGAGGGCTCCCAAATCCTGCAGTGGGTAGACTCATTTATCAAGCAAAAGGTTATCCCAGAGTTTGATGGTGATCTCACCATCACCAGGGCTCACCGTGTCCCTGCCTGCCCGTTCCCGAATTCCACGGTACCACGGACAATTCAATTACATTCTGCAGATTATTGCATAAAAGAGAGTATATTGTCACTGCAGTCCAGTAGAGACAATTTCCAGTGAATGAGACTTTAAAATGTCGCATTTTTTCAGATATGACTGCTGTGGCGGCGCGTAGGAGGAAAGAATTCGTGAAGATCCTCCATTTATTTAAAGCAAATGGGGCAAAAGCATCCATCGCCCAAGCAGTCTAAATTGAAGGTCCTGGTTAAGGGCACATTTTTTATGTTGTCTGATCTGGATGAAGCACAGGAACTACTAAAAGAGATTTCGCAGGGCTCTGGGATTTAGGGGGAGATTCTGTTTATTATTATAACCATATGGGCTAGGATACTGGGGGGCTTTGGTGGGTTAAGCTACGCTTACCCGTCGATTCTTTCATTGAAGGCCCAGTTAAGGTTATGTTGTGTGTTCAGCTGCTAAACTGATTATAGTAGGGGCTGTATCCTTATTGTGCATGTTTGCTTGTAGGTGTATTTTATTGATATTTATTTCCAGCTTTGCTGACACCCTGGTTAAATGGGAAAAGAGTTTTTACAGGGCTCCAGGGCTTAGAAGGATCTGCTTGAGGTAAAATATTAGTTACTGTCATCGTTATAAATTGTTATAAATTGTGGGGTCAGGTAGGTGTGTTTTCTCTCCCGTCCCCGGGAGGTCAAGGTGTCTTTCTAATAATGATCGATCTTAACTGGGGTTTTGACACTTGGATCAAACATTTTCTTGCATGTTTCAATATATTTGATAAAATTGAGAATTGCTGGGGGGGCTAGGGGTAAGATCACTCGGGTGTAATTACATGACACCCTGGTTGGAGTGGGGGGTTGAAATGTGGTCAGCGTGGCTGGTGGGGGGTTTTCCACATTTTGGGGGAAGGGGGTATGTGGGGTGGGATGGGAGTATAAAAACAAAATGAAGTCCTTTTATTGCAAATGCATTTATGTTTTATACATCCATATTCTAGTTTGACTCTGGGTAGGATGTCTATCGGGTTTAGGTTCTGGTTAGGTTTTAACTATGGCTAGTAAAGAATTGCTAAGAGTGGTTTCTTTTAATGTTAATGGTCTCAACAATCAAAAGAAAATGCGGGCAATTGAATCATGGATTAAAACAGAAAACCTGGCGGTGATATTTCTACAAGAGACCCATATACCAGCTGTAAGACTGCCAGATTTTTCTATGTTTAGGTCTTGGGCAGCTTATAGGGGATTCTCTTCATCTTCTGCTTCCCATAGGGGGACAGCAATATTTTTAAATAAAAAAATTCAGGCGGAGGTTCTTAATTTTGAGAAAGATCAGCAGGGCCGCTGGTGTTGGGTTAAATGCATTCTTAGACAAAGCCAGAGACCGATTACTTTTGTTAGCATATATGCCCCAGTTGAGTACAACTCTAAGATCTACGAGGATTTGTTTCAGTCCCTAATCCAGATTCCTGGTGAGCTGATCCTGGGGGGCGATTTCAATGTCCTAATGAATTCTAAAATAGACTCCTCAGTGCAGGCCAAACGGCAGTTGAAACCTAAATCCTTTAGAACCTTACAACACTATGAAAGAACCTTAAATCCACAGGATCCCTGGCGCATAGCCTTTCCATCCAAAATAGCGTATACTTGCTGGTCAGGTAGATTCCGCACCTCTTCACGGATTGATTTTTTTTCTGGTTTCCCGGAGGCTGTGTTTTAACCAGCAGAGATTTCTACATAATGGTTTCTCTAATCATGCTATGCTGGTGCTTGAGGTGCAGCTAGGAAATTGTGTTAGATCCCCTAAACGTTGGTTGTTGAACAGACAATATTTTAATGAAGAGGCCTGGGTGGGTTTTATTGGAACTGAGATTAAGGAATTTTTACTACGAAATAGCGAGTCTGCACCTGTGAGCGTGGTATGGGATACACTTAAGGCCTTTATCCGGGGGTTAATTATTGGTAAAGATGTAGAAATTATAAAAACAAGTTAGGGAAGACAAGAGAATTTTGGAACAGAAAGTCCAAATGTCCTATTCTGCATTTCTTAATAACCCCTCTGTGTTTAACCAGCGCCAGCTCGATCAGGCTAAGCGGGAACTCAGTGCTAACTACCACACTCAGAGTGGAGCTTCCTTTCAGCAACTTCGCCCAAAAACTTATGAGGAAAGCAATTTTACCGGCGGGTTTTTAACCTTGCAAGCCAGGGAGCAAGCTGCTATAAATCAAATTAATGCGCTGAAATGCCCCCTAACCACCCTGCGTACAGATGACCCCGCAAAATTGGGGAAATAATGCTACAGCATTATGTGTCCATTTATGGCCAACAACAGACTGTTGACATGACTTTATTAGAAAGTTTTTTGCAGAATAATGGATTACCGACACTTTCAGGTATAGAAAAATTATCCATGGCAAGTCCCTTTACTATGGAAGAATTGGAGGGGGTTATTAAGAATCTAGCAAGCGGCAAGGCCTGTGGCCCGGATGGGTATCCACCTGAATTTAAAAAAATCTTTTTTAGCTCAATTGCAGAATTTTTTCTTCGATTAGTAAATTCTCTATTGGGGGGGAAATACCAGAGACTTTTAGACAGGGTAATATAGTTCGTTTTTTTTAAAAGATAAGAACAGCGAGGATCCGAACTCATATCGTCCGATAACGTTATTAAATTCAGATTACAAAATTGTCACCAAATTGTTATCACTTCGGTTTAATCGATATGCGGCGCAATTGATCCATTCGGATCAGAATGGTTTTATTGCTGGTCGGCAACTGGCTACCAACACACATTACCTAACTGAGGCTCTCGACTATTTTGATACACAGAGGATACCCGCACTAGTCCTTCTATTAGACGCCGAGAAGGCCTTTGACCTTGTTGTGTGGGAGACATGGTTTAGGATTTTAGGTCACTTTGGTATTCCCCCCAAGATTATGACTTTGATTCATAATCTATATAATAATGCTGAAGCTAATGTTATTATCAATACGTCGATGATTGGGCAGGTTACAGTAAAACGGAGCACAAGGCAGGGGTGCCCTTTATCGACGGTTTTATTTGCTTTTTTTATCGAACCGTTGGTGATAGCAATAAGGAACTGTGCTGATATCCGTCCCCCATTTCCATCTATGGCGAAGTTGAAATTATATGCCGACGACATTATGCTTATTATTAAGCCAGAGATAGAGGTTCAGGCTAATGTTTTCCAGCTTTTTGAAGATTTTGAGGCTTTAGGTGGGTACCGCATTAATAAAAGGAAAACTGAAATCTTACAATGTGGCGGAGCAAGCTGGGATCTGCACCCTGATATCCTTCCTTGTGTCAACACCAAACCTAAAAGATATCTGGGGGTATATTTCTCTGAAAAAGTTAATGATCTATACCATCTAAATTTCACACCGCTCCTTCGAAAAATTCAGGCCTTGTTTTTACGCTGGCACTCTCTCCCTTTATCCATCCTGGGTCGGGTGGCCTTGATTAAAATGTCTGTTCTTCCTTTGTTTAATTTTTTGTTTTCAACTATCCCAAGTATTTTATCAGGTTCTTTTTTGCCCAAGTAGAGTCAATGTTTACAGCCTTCCTTTGGGCAAAAAAGTCATCACGTATTGTACTTAGCACTTTATATGAAGAAGTGGAACAAGGAGGCTTAGCTCTTCCGAACCTCAAGGATTATTACTATGCTTATTTTGCACAATATTTAACTAGATCCAAACCTGAATTACAGTTAAATCCTTTTATCAATAGTTTTGTGCATCTCATGTGTAAGGAAAGTCAGATCCACTCCCCTCTCTTAATTTTTAAATCCCCTAAACTGGTTCGCTATAAGTGTCTCCATTGTTTTTTACAAAAACGACAGGCGCTTTATAAAAGATATTCCATCCCGGTAATCAATTCAGCCACCCTACTATCCAGCATTCTACCATTAGCAGGTATTTACGCAATCCTCAGAACTTACTGCAAAATGGGCCTCGGTGGGTTTTTGTAAGGTCTCAGACTTTCTGAGGAATGGAGGATGGCTAACGTTGACCGAAATGTCACAAGTGACCGTTAATGATTTTATTCTTTTAGGGTCATATAACATGCTCCTTAAATTCCTTGTTGAGCTAGATGTTTCTCAAATTGGCGAACAATACCAGCTGGTTACTGAACTCTTAGAGGATACATCTGGCAGAAACCCTGGTATATGGAGAAAGCGTTTAGCCTCAATCAGGGGATTGGATCTTGGACAGAAGGCAATTAAAAAATGGAAGGACCATGAAGAGTTTGAAATTTCTGTTAATTTATGGTTGGTCGTTACTAAACTGAATTTTAGTACATTAAGAGGAGCGAATTGGCGAAGGATGTTGTTTTTTAGTAAATGGCAACTTTACCGAACACCTCTTTCTCTTTCAAAAATGTATGCCAATCACTCAGCGAACTGTTTTCGCTGTAACATTCACCCCTCAGCTAATTGGTTGCATATTATGCTGCAATGCCCTAAGATTCAGAAGTTCTGGGAGGATATTTTTTGCTATTTGGAAACTGAATGCTGTATTCAATTAGAAGTGAATGATTTGTTAATTATTTTCGGTTTTGACCTCGATCTCTTCCTTTGTGACCAATTGGTAAAATGTATATACATTGCAATGGCAGTAGCTAGATCACTGTTATTACAAAGGTGGCGTACTGATTCGATTCCCTCTGTCCTGGATTGGGCCCATAAGATGCAAGTGGTTAGAAGAAGTGAATGCACTTACGCACTTCGGGTGGGGGGTCTTAGGAAGTTTGAAAAAATCTGGGTCACATATTTCGATTAAGCTTGGGAGGGGGGGGGTTATTGTTTTGAATGTATTTCTATCTGATATTTAAGTGCTTTATGTAATCTATGTACTATTTATAAATCTTTGGAAACCTAATGTTATGCCCGAAGGTAACTCGTTTTTTTGTTGTTTTTTATAATTGGATGTTTCGATCTTAATGTATTTAATGTATTGTAATATTTATGGACTTCAATAAAAATTATATAAAAAAATAAAAAAGAGAGAAGCCTTGGATTGGCATATTCAACCTGCACATTTAGGACTACAAAAAAAGTGACAAATCCAGGAAATAAAAAAAAATATTTATCAATCCGAAAACCATTTCAAAATGTGTACAAGCTGCTTAAAGTCTACTTCTGTGATATCCAGTAGTTTTTTAATGTCTCAATATTAGTGGGAGAAGAAGCCTATCACTGCTTTTGCGTTCCGCATAAAAGCTCAAGTCCAATAGTCTTTGTGTAGTTTAAATCAACTACGTTTGGAAACAAAGTCTATATTTTTTCAAGCATATACTTTTTAAACTGCGGAAGGATGGGTATTCCTGGGAGCAGGCTTTTGGCTGCACTATCAACTGGACGTATTTTCTCTTGCTGGAAAACTACATGAAAATAGTTTGTGTTTATTTCCATTATTATACAACGCGAAAGACGCAAAGTAAGAGTCAGACAGCTTTCCATAGAAGGGATACAATATTGGTAATACATAGGTTAGAATATAAATTCATACAAAAAATATTTGACTACACAAGTGAAACGGTAAAGTCGTCTTGGGGGCAAGCACACAAGAGAACAAATCACACTGCTGTAGAATCTATTTGTACGTGAAAAGACGATTTTATGGGAATTATTTCCATGTTTTATAAATGGATAACACCTTGGCTCAGACAGACTACCTACCAATAAAACAGTAACACAGATCAAACATTTCATGAGATCACTTGCCCATGTTCTCTAGAAGGCAGAGGATTAATTTGTATGTAATGCATAAATGCACTAAGTTATCTCGATGTAGATGCATATCTTTAGCAATATTTAGCTTATCGTTATCTGGCACTCTTATCAGCAGTGGGATAAGGCAGGCCTCTGCGAGAGTGGGGAGCAACTTCCAAATTTTGGAGGCCCTCAAAGAAGGACTGAACCATAAAGTGCCTTTTTTTTGTAAAAGATATATATTTTATTTTTAACGCATAGGCAGTCGAGCAAGATATACGTTGGTAGTACCAAAAGAGAATTAAAGGTCAGGATACAAGAACACCTCAGGGCAGTAAAGAATGGGGATCTGAGATACCCCTTAACATTGCATTGCCAGGAAGAGCAACACAAGTCAGAAGAATTATGGTTCTTTGGAATAGATCATATACTGATATCACCGAGGGGTGGAAATAGGGAACAGGATCTAAGAAGAAATGAAGCCAGTTGGATATGTAGACTCCGTTGTGTGGAGAGGGGTCATAATAGTGAGTCTGAGATGCACTATTTTCTTTAAAAACCAACTGGCCATCCCACTGTCTCGCACCACGGTGGCCATTACTTAAGTTGTCTGCATTCAGAACTATAAGATACTTGTAATGATATCATCATAAAGTGATTAGTGTACTGTTTCCAATATGTTTTATGTGAATGACTTTGTGGTAAACCTTGTTTTGACCCCTGACATGATTTGTTCTTTGCCATGCCTTTGATGATTACTCCTTTCTGCATGACATATGACTGAGGCCAAAAGTAACTTTCGTGAGGATAGTTCACTATTATGCACCAAATTGAGCATTCTTCCTTATACGACTTACGTTGTTGGCCTCGCAATTTTTTCTTTCCCACCATTACCCCCCGTCCTCCTTGGCATACATTCACTCATCCAATATGGTGTTTATGTTACCTTCTCTACTAGCTGTTACCTCGTTTTTATCAATGACCCCCCTGTTTTGTAATAATCGAGTATTAATACACACCTTCATGTTATTATACATTGATTTGCGATAATTTTGGTTAACTTCACCATCTTATGGGCGCTCATCACTACTTAAAGACACTGGTTTTTGTTTTTCCATTCTAAAGATGGCGGCGTCCTGCTACATCTTTGTCTATCATAATACGCCCTGGCTGAGACCAGAAGTTTTTAGGCGGTGGGCTCCTAATCAGGCTTTACCCTTCCCATCTGCCATCATTCCTGCACTTTCACGAACATTGGATACTCACTAACGATACCTTTCCAAGATGGCGATCGGTTTCACCATCCATTTCCATACTCGAACTGCTAATTATTTTTGAACATAATGTAGGTTTATTTCACCTATTTAGGATGACGATTGGTTTTATCATCGCTTTTCCCCATTGAACTTGACCGCCACGTAGGCTCATTTTACCGTTCTATGATGGCGGCCAGTCCTTCATTTTCTTTTCTCTTTTTTTCTTTTGACGTGTTTATATAGTTTAGGATCACTCGAGACTCCCGTAACTCTAATGTACCTTAACATGTTCTACTTTTATGGACATCGGGTAAACATATGAATAGGGAAAAACCTGTTTCTTACATTTTTTGTATCACTACATGGACTTTCTTCGCCGCTCTAAGATGGCGGCCGGTAATGTGATTTCCTTTCCTTCTGGGTACGTTTGGGCTGTGATTTGAAACACCCGCGCTTTGGGATTAGAATCAGGTGTTTCCTTTTCACCTGGTTTGGATGCTATATAAACGGGTACTTTTTTCAAGGGGTCCTGTTGCTACCAAACAGGGTCGGTGCCTTCCATTATCTGGAACGAGATACGGAATCGGGTAAGTCAGGTCTCGCCTCACCCCTTTTATACTGGTTTTGTATGAGGTTTGTGGCTATTTTTTGTAAGTAACATGGGACGTTTACCACTCTCGTTGTGCAGTCGGTTGCTATTATTTAGATGTTTTTCTATCCTTGTCTTTATATTTAGATAGTTCTGACTCACCTCACCCTCTTCTGATAGCAGTTTCAACTTTTTTCTTTTATTTAATGGACAATGGCATGCTGAGTTGGGCACTATATCTGCCCATGTGTGTCTGGTTTTTCTCCCTTTCTTGTATTTAGGTACGTGATTATTGGAATTGTGACGCTCTATCTTTTTGCTTGAATGTTTTATACGTTGTTCTTTCTTATAGGTATCTCAGTACAGAATATACTTGTCCTTATCATTGGATGAGTTATCATATAGATCCACCGTCAAATTAATATACAACACTGATGTCTCTTGTTACCGAACCTTCCTACATTGAGACATATGCTTTAAAGAAATAAGTGAGTAGGATATTGCTATGATCTACAAATTTTGTCGAATTTAGGAATTACCTTTTGTTATCCTTGCACATCCCATGTGATCTTGTCTTTCCCTCAGGGACTTGGATTACCATCCTGAGTTATACTACTAATTGAAGTAGTGAGTGATTTGAAGAACACAAAAGAGAGCCTAAAGACGATGACATTCATCCCACTTTCTTTGGTGGGTATACACTTATCTTTTCCTCTGTAGTTATTACTTCCTTTCCTTTTTCCCTTCGTTTCTAATCAGACCTCGACTGGGGCTCAACCACATTGCCCCCACTACCTAACATAGTCCTCTAACCTGATGGTTCTTGACAATTAGATACGTTTATTGTATCCTACACCAAGTTTTATGTGAAGTGGTTGTCTTTTCTCTTTCCGTTATCCCCCTTTTTTTGGCCTGTTTTAGTATACTTTTAGGCCTTTTTAAAATGTGACATGCTGAGAGGAGTTTTCATAAATTTTTTAAACACATTCATCTGGAACTTCAACTGTCCAACATGTCAGAAACATGATGCTGTATATATCAATTGTTATCTGATGCACTATGGATTTCCCTGATGACATTATATATGGAACTTCAACTATCAATTAGATTGAAGTGAATATATTGATATTCATGTGTTGTTTTGCTTTGGATATATATCTACAATGTTTTTAATGTCCCTATTTGTGTCGAAATAATTGTTTGTGCTCAGTCCTTACGTGTGTCATTTATATTGAAATAATTGTTTGTGCTTAGTTTTTACGCGTGTTATTTATATTGTCGTTTTGTATAAATTTGTTGCAGCCCTGAAGAAGTCCAAAGGTGGACGAAACGCGTCGGCTGCTCTGGCTGTTTTTGGAAGTTTTTAAAGATTGCATGACAAACTGCACAATAAAGAAGAAGTTTTTTGAAAAAGAACAACTTTAAGAATTTGAACTTATTTGATATAAGCTGAGTGGTGCATTTGGTGCTGTTTGCGTATATGTATATTCCGGTAATTGGAACGGCATTGTGCTAGCGGGTTCTAACCAAAATTGCACACTCATGGTGGATGAAACCTCCCACCAGTAGATATATTGAGTCACTCTTAAATCCGGTGCTGTCCTAGTGGGATACCGCTAGCTTTGTGTGTTGCATTCACTGACATAGGCAGTCGAGCCCCTGAATCCCCCAAACGATGCTTCATCACCAAAGGAACAATTGCAATGAGGGCATAGATGAAAGAGTTTTAACATACACTCTGTTCCATAAACTGATTCAGATTCTTGGCCCCTATGTATCTGAAGTAATAAAAATGTGTTGGCATCCACCTGCCAAACTGATACGTTTCTACGTGAAGGAGGAGCTATCAAAGTGCTTTCCACAGACCACCTACAATCTTTAACATTCACAGCAATCTGCAGATGCCACCAAGGACCTTTCAGCAACTTGACAGTACTACTAGATATTTCTTCCTTTTCCTTAATCTCAACCTAGGTCCGCTACGCTCAGCTAACTACAGAGCTATCTCTCTTCTCCCAGTTTTGGGGAAGATGCTGGAGTCTTGGTCAACCTCCTGATTACTAGATTGATTGAGGAGACTAACGCCCTACCTCCTTCACAATCTGTTTTTTGTGCTGGCTTCAGCACTGTGCCGGCATGCTTAGAAGTGTCGGATTTTATTAAAACTCGATTTGTCCCAGGAACAAAATCCATAGTTATTGTGCTTGACCTATTTGACCTATCTGCACTGCAGCTTTCGATATGGTGTCACATGATATTGTTATACAACAGCTGGGGAATGCTGGCATAGTGGGCAACACTTGGGAATGGCTAAAGTCCTTCCTCTCTAACAGTAAGCAATCAGTCCACCTTCCCCCTTTACCTTGAAATACAGAGAGTTTAATGGTGGAGTGCCGCAGGGGTCAGCCCTCAGCCCCATTCTAATGGTGGAGTGCCGCAGGGGACAGCCCTCAGCCCCATTCTTGGTAACATCTATACAGCCCCTCTTGCTTTCATCATATAATCATGGGGCTTCAATACAGTGTCCTATGCTGATAACACTCAGTTGATGTATGCTTTCAATCACCTGGATGACAATATCACAGCCAACTTCCAGGGTTGCCTGTTGGAAGTAGTTGAGTGGATGCACAAAAACTGCCTTTGTCTGAACTCTGAGGTATTAGTATTTGGCTCATCCTCTATATTCGACCTGACCTGTATGTGACCCACTGAATTGGGCCGACCTACTTTACAGACCACTACTATCAACAAGCATTGGCATAGCCAATAGGTCTTGCCTTTGAGACCTTATAAGTGTTTAGTAATCCAGCACAATATCCTTGCTGCAACAACATCAACTGTTGCATGGCTAAACACATACACGGTCCCAAAGGCAACACCTATTGGCTATGCCAATGCTTGTTCTGCTTAGTAAGGCTATATTGCAATGTCTCCCCTCTCGTTGCTGCCTTAAACGCATCCCACATCATCCCAGAAGGGGTGCTACCGATATTGTTCTTAAAAAACTCTCATATATTCTACATATTCATTATCTGATAGCAGTGCCCTCTCAAATGTCCAGCCAGTATGCTCCTTTCGTATTCCACTAAGTGTTAACTCCAAGACAATAGGGTTGTGGTCTGACATAACTCTAGGAAAAAGCTCCACTCTAGCCCGCTGCGTGAGTTCTGGTGCGGCTAAAAAAATATAAAAAATAATCGAGCCGAACAAATTTACCATGGGGGGACGAATAATAAGTATAACCAGGATCATCAGGTTTTAATTTAGCCCACACATCGACTAGGCCTATATCTTTTAATAAATTGGTATAAGCCCTCATGGAGCGTGGTTTGCGCCCTTTACTGGATACTCCAATCTCGCCTGGGGTTCCTCTTGAACCGTTAATATTTAAATCTCCACAAACCACATATGGTGCCGGCCAGGAAGGCAGTTCATTAGCTTGGAAATGCAATACATCTGGATCATCTAGCACTGGAGCATATACAGAGCATAGTGTAAAAGAACCAGCACCACTCTTGCACTCCATTATAACCCATCTACCATTCCTATCCACCATCTTTCTCCCCCCCCAAAGAGACAGAGCTGCTCTTCGAAAGAATAGCAACCCCCTTAGTCTTAACATCTTGCGACGTGCATGCTGAGACATCCAATCCTAAAGATGTATACAGATCACAATCTTTCCATGCAATATGAGTTTCCTGCAGACAATACAGATTGGGCTTGAGGACTTTGAGATCTTCTTGTACCTTTCTCCTTTTAATACTATCATTGAGCCCGCATATATTGATAGTAGCAATTCGTAATTTAGCCAATCAATCAATCAATCATTGCATTTATAAAGCACGCTACATACCCGTGAGAGTCTCAAGGCGCTGGGGGGGGGGGGGGGGGGGGGAAGCTGCTACTGTTCGAAGAGCTAGGTCTTGAGAAGTCTCTTGAAGGTTAGAAGGTCTTCGGTTTGCCGCAGGCGGATGGGGAGGGTGTTCCATGTCTTGGCGGCGAGGTGGGAGAATGATCTGCTGCCGGGGGTCACTCTTCGGATGCGGGGGACGGTGGCGAGGGCAGGGTCTGCGGATCGGAGCTGGCGGGTGGGGGTGTAGAGGCTGAGTCGGCTGTTGAGGTACGCCGGTCTCGTGTTGTGGAGTGCCTTGTGTGCGTGGGTGAGAAGTTTGAAGGTTATCCTATTGTTGATGGGGAGCCAGTGCAGGTCTCTCAAGTGGGGTGTGATGTGGCTGCGGCGAGGGATGTCGAGGATCAGGCGTGCGGAGGCGTTCTAGATGCGTTGGAGCCGTTTCAAGAGTTTGGCCGGGGCTCCTGCGTAGAGTGCGTTTTCGTAGTCCAGTCTACTGCTGACGAGGGCCTGGGTGACCGTCTTTTAAAAAATGTCAGACTATACCACCACCTTACTTTATCTTGAATATTAAATTGCCTGTCAAATCCACTAATCCTGACATCCATCACGAATAGTCCCTGGTTTTTAATACTCTCAAAAGAAACACAAAAATCCACACAAAAAACACTGGAGGTAGCTAGAGCACCGCACCCCCTCCCCAGCCCCTTCTGCACCCCTCTATTCTTCAAGAAAAAAAAGCTCAAGAGCCACCTATAAGGCCCATTAGAAAGAGAGAACGCCTTATCTAGTCCTCGTCTAGGGCCTCATGTAGGTAAATAAATTTTACCGGTTCATAAATACCGAGCCGTACCGAATCGGTAAATTAGATCCGGTAAGTTATATGTAGGTAAAAATTCGGTAACAGTTACCGATTCGGTAACATTCGGTAAATACGAATCGGAAGTCACCGAATCGGTAAATACCGAGGTGGTATCCACCGAATCGGTAAATACCGAGGTGGTATTTAGCGAATCGGAAAATACCGAGGTGGTATTTAGCGAATCGGAAAATACCGAGGACACTACCACCTTCCCTTAACTAAGTAGCCAATATCACAATCATGTCATTATAGAAGGTCTCTCAGGCTTGAATAGGGGACCCCATACCTCAAAGATCAGCTTAGTGAAATCACATCACAGGAGCATCAGGAGTCTCCTCGCAGGAAGGCTCGTCTTCGGTCTGAATAATAAACATGACGTCTGAGATATGAAAAGCACCAACTGTCAGGTATGTGCAGCTGCGCGTGTGCCATGGCTAAATCGTGGGTCGAACAACCTAGAGTGGAAAACATGCATTGTGTAAAATTCCAGACTGTGTGTCACAGCATGTACAGACCAAGGTCGCTGCGCAGAGCTTGGGATGGGAACAACAGAATGCACTCGTCTGAAGGAAGTCTCAAGTCAGCAGTTTATTCAAGAAAGAACATGTAAACGCAGTGTCGTGTGCAAAGACACAAACATGGCTACATAACATTCAACGTGGTAATGCCAACTGAACAATGCATGTACGTATTCAGGGAGAACTCACTACACGCCCCCTTGAGCGAAGCAATATGTAATAGGCAAGAAAAGAGAGAACGCAGAGTTCAGTTTCGTCAGAGCAGAACAGGGCGTAACCAATGCAGCGCCAAAGTCCTACAGTCCAATTAATTGCAGCATACAATTCCAAAAACACAATGCAAGTATAGTAAAAAACTCAAGCAGACCATCAGGAAGAGAAAAACGAGAACTAAAAGAAATAAATGTTGCGCCAGGGTGCTGTCCAGTAGCACAGGCGCAATGGACGACAATCCAGTTAATCCATGAATGTATAGGCAGCATATGTGGCCACGGCTTCCAACAAGCAATCGTTTTCAGGGCCACTAAAAGTCTCAGCCATCCAATTGAGTAAAGAAAAGGAACATACGTGTTCTCCAACCAACGGAGCCTCTAGCACAATCAGAGGGCACCCGGAATGTTCCTCCAAATAGCTCATGGACAAGAAGTCGTAGGCTGCCGCTGAGATGTCCCAATTACCCAGGATACCATGCGCCGCTCCACACGCCATGATCCGGACACCAGAACAGGACAACTCGTGAGACACTAAGGGCCTCATCAGTCGATCGAAATCCGGCACCGGAGACACCATGTTGGTCAAGCACAAATCCAGAGGCCATTCAAAGGGACAATCCAGGCAGTGTAATACAGGTTGTACGCAGGTGAAGTAGGAATACCTGAAGGATAATCCATAAGCCAGGCTCAAAGTCGCCAATGGCAAAGTACCATAGAAGTCAAGCATCCTATCACGAAGAAGATGCAGACGGGACAGGTGCTCGTGTGGCACAGAAGGAGCAGCCATTCCGTAGTATGAAAAGTAAAAGCAGCACACCTGCCACCAGCGCCAGAAGCAGCGGGACACCTCCAAAGATGCTCGAGAACAGTGAATGAACAAATGCCGGAATTACACCACAAATTGTTTGGAAAGAGGTCACGAGACCCGAGCCCCACATGTTAGAAAAAATTGAGCCAGGCCGGTCGTGGACGAGGCATTGATAATACTTTGGATCAAAGAGCCGAAATGCAGGGGGAGGTCAGTATTCAGAGGCGCCTGTTCCTCAGTGCGCGTAGTAGCAACGTGAAGGACAAATATTTTAACGAGAGGAAGTCAAAGGCACCTCTTTGTGGGACAATGGCGCTCTATTCTGCTCAACTTGTTGGACTCTGCTTTCAAGGTTGGAATCGAAGGCCAGATGGAAACATCCCGCCGCCCATGCGGGGGTGGAAAAAGAACAGTATTGCAGCAGACAACTTCATGCGAGACAGTTATGTACGGGATTACCACTCACATCCCGCAGCAAACTTCATCAATCATTATTAAATGAATACCGTTTGCAAGCACAGTGAAAGAAGGTGTAATCACAGGCACTGGGATACCTCGTAGGACGCACGCCAAAATCGGGGCTTGTACATTGCATGCGCCGTGTACTTGCATGTGCCTATTGTCTCATGTATGAATCCTAGAAGTGAGAGTGCTAGAGCTAATATCTATATCGGCTTAGGCCTTCTCCATGTTTGCTTGGTCAATAGCTCTCAGTCTGGAAGCCGCCTCACTGTGCGACAACTTGCAGACCTCGTTGTAAATAGCATACGCGCACCTTTTGGTTCTGCCACCCACGGGACCATTCACAATATCATTCCATTCGGTATGCACATTGATGGAGTGGGTGGACTTCCTGATCCTGTAGATGTGCTCTGTGTCAGCTGGTGGACAGAGTGGGATGTGTGTCCCATCAATGCAGCCAATATAATGGGGGAAGTAATTCCTGAAGGAACGGGACAGGCAACTCTGGGATACACCACCCACCGCAGCTGTCACCACCTGAGAAATGCCGGATGCCAGCAGATGTGGGCTGCAGAGCACCTGCACATGTGGGGGTATGGCGTGCGCCCTTCTCATTGGCTGGTCCAGGAGTGGGTGCGGGTCCCTGATTGAGTCCATGATGGTTTCGGGGTGTAGCCTGTACCTCTCATGTATCTCTGCATCAGTCAGCTGGAATAGTGTGATGCGCTGTCTGTGGATGCGTTCCTTCCGTCGCCAAACCCTCAGTCCTGCTGCCTGTAGACGTAGGCGCATTGCAATGACGTACATAGCTGCCAGGGTGTCCACGCTGTTGCATTTTGGGATTGCTTAGCTGCACTGTTGTTGGTTACCACCTGCTTTCAATCCGTGTTAATTACCGACTCTTATTTACCGATTTTCTTGGATTTCTTAATTACCGAGTGCTCCTACATGTCATTTTAACTTTTTACCACTTCATATTTACCACTTCATATTTACCGATTCGTTAATTATGTATTCGGTGAATATGAATCGGTATTTACCGCCTCATATTTACCGAAAAGTGGTTTTTGGTCTCCTACATCTCACTTGTCTGAATACCGGTCGGTAACGGAATATTTACCGAAATTGGGCCGTTACCGACCGGTATTTCGCTACCTACATGAGGCCCCTAATCTCTTATTTTCCAGTGACTTGTTCCAGGTACTCTCTCGCCTGAACTTCAGAGGAAAAGAACTTGAAAGTGCCTCTAACAACAGTCTTCAATCTGGCCAGAGCCAACAAATATTCCTCAAAACCTGCGTCTTGGTAGGGTTTTATTAACTGTCGCAAACGTCACCTGCATTCCACCGTAATGTGGCAGAAATCGGGGCGAACAAAGAAGGAAGAATCCTTATTATGTCTTCTAGCTTCGGGGTGAGCTTTTTCGAAGATAGCCTGTCTAAGCAGGAAATTACCCAAAAAAACTAGGATGGCCCTCGGTCGGTTAATATCCCTGCCAGGTGTTTTAAGGAGGACAGCTGGGAACTGGTGTACCCTCTGTATTTCTCGATCCCAATCCCAGCCCCCTAGCTCCGGGAAGGCTGACTTGAGTAAATTAAGTATAAAAGCATGAATGTCCTCCCCTTCCAGTCCGTCCTTGATCCCAAGAAAGCGGAGATTATTCCTCCTCTGGCGATTTTCCATATCTTCTAACTTCCACATTGCATCTTTTAATTGAGCTTCATGGGATGTGGAGTCTTCCCTTACAGCAGATAGTTCTTTTTCGACATCTTCAGTTCTCTCTTCAATGGCATTCATCCGTTTCCCGATCTCTACACATGCTTTGCCAACTTAGCGAACTGCGCCTTCTAGCTTTTTTGTCACTTGTCTAGCTTTCTTACCATCCGCTCTAGTCTCTGCACGATGTTCCTTTATTGATTCTAGAATCATACTTAATGCAGAGTTCACATCTGTAGTCTCTTTATGTTGCTCCTCCGAGGGGCCTGCAGCTGAAACCAGCGCCGACTCCGTAGGACCGGTAATCCTTGTATGAGAATAGTCCCATTTTAGACCCATGCTAGTGGACGGCCTTCCTTGATTTTTCTGCATCTCGACCGATTCCTTGTTTCACTTAGAGGTCCGTCGCTGCGTTTGGCGCTTCAAGGCAGTCTCTGGTGCCTCAAGAGTACTAGAGTCCGAGGTCAAGATGATATACCCACTTCCACTGTGGTCAGAATCTGAAAGACCGGACAGTGTGTCCTCAGCAAGTGAACAGAACTTGTCTGTATTATCCGATATGATGACATCAGTAGCACCTTCTTGTATAGTTATGGACATACCAGCAGGGAGATTAGGTATAGTGCGAGGTCCACTAACAGTGGCATCCTGTGCTATCTCGCTTGGTGTGCTGACCCTATCTTCTTCCAGGATTTCAGGCTGCGTCATCAAGAGCTCACCCAAGGAGTCCCCCCGAAACCCACTAAAGGAATGGACCTGAGATTCTAGGTTCATGTCTTGCGTGAGATCAGAAGTACATGTACTTCTGATCTCACGCAAGACATGAACCCTTCGAGACATTCCTGATGCAGATGCAGTGGGGTGTGTCAGACCTGCATCATCTTCATCCTCAACGTCCCAGGTCTCCCACACTGCTTGAGGTGACATTGATGTGCAAACTCTCAACAACACAAAACTCAATCAGTAACGGACGATGGCTCCTGGATTGCTGAGCAGGGTATTAGTCTGATGATGGCATCCATGACAGGTGTGAGCAACTCCGTCAGTCTGTCAGGACCACAGTTTCGACTCTGGCAGATGGCGGTTGGAGGTGGTCCTGGCAGTGGTGGCGTGTGCCTCCTGCGGTGATGCGACGTCCAGGCTGGTCAGGACTCGATTTGATGTGTGAGCCCTGGTGGACTTCAGTTGAGGCTGGAGATAGCGGACAGCGCAGGGCCACAGACACATGGCGTTAAAGCCCCCAGGGCCATCACCTCAGAGGCCATCCAATATCTCAGAAGAAGGGGTCCCGGACATGAGCAGCACAGAGTTAGTGGCCCCGGATGCACTGCGGCCGGCACAGGCAACCAGCCACGGGATGGTGACTTGCTGTGCAGTCAGATGGGCCATGCGACCTGAGCGGGTCCTAATCAATGTCCGAGGTGTATGTTGCGGAGGGTTACAGGGGACAGTGGAATGTGTCCTCCAGGGCATGATGCAGAGGGTGGAAACTGTCCAGAAGCAGCAAATGGAGGGGTGGAATGCCACAGCCTTGTTTTCGCCACAAAGTCAGTATCACCGCCATGATGGCGATGACAACCCCAAGTCCATGGACTCAGTCGCCACCAAAGTCCAACCAGAAAGTGTACATGGGTCTCGGGGAATAGACATAGTGGCACCGGGGCTGAAAGGGGATACAGTCTGCGATGAGGCCTGTACAATGACATCAAGTCTGCCATAAATAAATCAAGGCTGAATTCTAAGGTGTGTGACCTATTCGACCGCAGTGTAGGCCAGGGGCAGCGGTCAGCAAGGGCCCACAGCCACGTGTCGTTGGGATGCTATGCACATGGTTGCTGCCACCTGACCAAAGGGAGAACAGTGAAGTAGAATCTTCCTTCTTGTGCGTACACGGACAATGTATGATCAAGACTCAGTTCCAAATGTGTGACCTACTTGGCCGTAGTGTGGGCTGAAGGCAGTAGTCAGCAGGGGACCACACCCACCTGACGTTGGCTCGCGATGCACAGAGTTAGTGACACCAGGGCAGTTGTCGGTAGTGTTCGATCACCTCCGTAACGATGATCCTATTCCCTCCGAACTGCAACGCGTCATCCTCTTACGCCTCTCCTTGCTTGCGATGAAATGTATTCTGTCTTTGAATGATCGATGTTCACTTCCAATTCTGCTACCTACTCGTGCACAGCATAGGCCGACGGAAGTAGTCCGCGTAGGCCCACAGACACGTGTGGTTGTGATGCTATGCACAGACTTGGTGGCACCACATCGGAGGGAGTATAGTGACATAAACTCTGCCTTAAATAATGTCCATTGCCATGGTGTAATCACGACTCAGTTCCAAATGTGTGACCTACTTGACCGTAGTGTCGGCCGGAGGCGGCAGTAGAGTACGTCAACGAGAAAGGACTAGAGCGGGCCTGTGTCGTGAAGGCCGTGATGGTCTGAGAGGCTGCCATGGTAGCGGCCCTCAGGATTGGAGCTTGCACAGGCACGTGGTGGGCCCTCCTTGACACGCGCCGGTGTCGGAAGGTGATCGTTGTGGCATGGCTGCGCTGGGGTGGGCCTGACGGGTTCGGGGTCCAGCGGGCCGGGGTACGGCCGGCGCACAGGCTCACAGGCAACTCCGCTCACGAGGACGGCATCGGCCTTGTGACGTGGTGAGAGGTGCCGCCCTGGCAGAGACGTTGGGCTTTCCGGAAGAGGACCACGCCCAGGGCTACGTGCTTTTTATTCACACCCCTATGCTGGCCTGACGTACGCCGGGCCATCCCACTCCGCTCACGCTTACGGGAGGATGTAACAGGCAACATTTCCACGAACTCCCCCGCTGGCTGGGGGACATGGTTGCGTCCACTGTCCACTACACTCCATGCACCAACAGTGTATGTCGCCATGGATATGGGTGTGTTCGGCATACTGCGGTCTGTCCAGCACATCACCGCCACTCTTGGCATTGTCTACTTTCCCAATCATGGTTCTCCTGCATCCTTCACACATGCCTGGCTGCAACCTCTCCCCACATTGGGCCAGAGTGTGGCTAAGGTGCCATGACGTTGATGGCTCATGTCTGGTGTGTGGGCATGTTGTTTTGCATGTTGGTTGTGATTTTGTGACGTGTGCATTGCCAGAGTTGTGAGTTGCATGATTGTGGAGTTGAGGTGAGTGGGAAGTTCATTTGGAACTTGCCAAGGGGCTGTGCATTTCCCTTGGTGCCATCCTGGGAACGCTGGTTGCTGATGGACTGTCGGGGGGTGAAGGGACCATGCACACTGGCTGGGTATTTGGAGGCGACATTGGTGGAGGTTCCACAGTGTTCGGTTGTTGCCTGCACAATGATGTGAGACGTGTGCTTTCTGTTGCGGTGATTGTGTGCTGTGTCACCAGGGGGCACAGATATGACATGTGTGCTGTGGATTGCCCCAACACGTGCGTGCATCCAGCTATGGCGTATGGTCCTTGCTTGGTCCCCAGCGGATCCTGCGCATTGTGTTGGACGTATGGGGACTGGGGTTCCAGGCTGATGGTGATATCCAGGACAGGTGTGAGGGACTTGGATGTGGCTGGCTGTGTGAATCCTCCGACTCTGGCGGCTGTTGGTTGGGAGGTACCAGGGGCCAACAGGTGCAGCACAGCCAGCACCTTTGTGTGGGGTGGGATGTTGGTTGTCCGCTGTGTTAGTGCCGTTGGCCTGTTGGGAGTTGTTGGTCAGGATGCGTAGGATGGTTTTCCTTTTGAGCCTGTAGTGGGCAATGACATTGTCAGGTGTTGGGTCTGTGAGGCTGATGCGTTTCCTGGGGGTCCACTGTCTATGTCTGCGCTGCCTCTGTGGTGGTCCGGGGGGGGGGGGGGTGTTCCGGGTGGGTGTTGGGGTCCTGGGGTGGTGGCGGTGGGTGTTATGGCCCTCTGGGGTGTCCGGGCCGCATGACCAGTGGCTCCATGGCATCTGTTGCCCTTCTGATGTGGCTGTGGGCTGTACTTCCTTTTGTGGTGCGGGCTGTGGTCCGACTTTGCACCAGGTCAGAGCAGGTGTTGTTTTCCTGTTGCTAATGCGCCTTATCGCCTGTTTTGTGTTTTTATCGCAGTTCTGGCTTGTCGTTGTGAAAGTTGTGGAGTCGTGTTGTCGTGGCTTTTGGCACGGGAACGCCTACTCTGCATCTCATTAGCGATAGTTGTGGGGGTCATCTGTGGCGATGTTTTTTGCGGCTACTATCGCGGGTAAACTGGTGCTGTTAACACCAGCTTGTGATTGGGGCGATACGTTTATCGCAACTTTGACTGCGATAAAGTGCTGTTGACTCGGCGATAGATCCTTGTGAATATCCTCCATAGTGTAGTAAATCTAACACAAGATGTGGTTGTACAGCTCACATCCTGAACTTGTGCATTTGAATATACTATCATATGTGCTAATGAAGAAAAAGGAGGCTTGGTGAGATAAAATATTTGTCTGCGATCACACAATTTGGTCTTGTTGGGTTAGTTGAGATTGATCCCTGAATTTCTGCTTTCACATTGTGCAATCCAAGGCTATATCTTTCATTCTCTCCTGTATTATAATAAAGGTCACTATTTTGTCTTTATTCTTTGCATATGAGATTAAAGTTGGGTTGGCAGGCAGATGCACCATCAAAGTTCAGTTAATTTTTGGCTGGAGGGTGCTAGAGGAGATGGAACTGAGCCATACATCATGGCTCAAGCTTTCAACAGCTTGCCCAACTCCAGAAAGTGGAAATCAGACTATATAGCAGGTAAGGAGATTTGAGGCAAAGCTGTGCCATCTAGGAGAGGCTTGGTGATGTCTGCTAAGTGACAATGAGACAAGAGGGTTAACCATAGTTAAACGTCTCCAAAGAATATTAACGACAATAGCTTGTGCAAGTCATATGTGCTGTGCAAGAGCATAAAAAGCTGAAATCAAACTGGCCCAGGCTTCATATTATGATGAAAGAATTTCCCTGGCAGCCAATCCCCCCCCGCGAAACTTTTTGCATAGCAAAAACTTTACTCAAAGCCCCCTCACCCCTGGATAGTCCTGATGCCACTGGCCAACGTTGTAATGAGCTTGCAAACTACTTTCATAATAAAATCCAAACTATTTACTCTTCATTCTCCCCGGTGGACAGCCTAAACAATCTCGACTCAGAGGATACAGATCAACATAGCCGAGACCACTCCCTTGAGGCTTTCTCCCTGATGGACTGTGAATCTTTCCAAACCATCTTGGCACTTGTAAAGAGCGGGTCGCCTATAGACCCAGCTCCACCTAATATCTTGAAACAAGTGTCCAAAATAATTTCCCCAGTCATTCTTGACCTAATCAATGCCTCGCTCCACCCCCATGGAAAAGAGCGATGGTAAAGCCTCTCTTGAAAAAACCCAGTCTTGATCCTGATCTACTGGGTAATTTCCACCCTATCTCGCTCCTCCCAGGGATTTGCAAAATGGCTGAAAAACATGTCAACTCAGAGCTTTTGACATATCTGGAATCCCACAACCTCCTCCATCCCTCCCAAATGGGCCTCCACCGGCGTCAAGGAACAGAGACTGCACTGTTGGCAGTTGTCGAAGAATCTAAGAAGATTCTCGATGCCGGAGGCTCAACAGCGATTATCCTCTTGGACCTTAGCTCTGCCTTTGACGCGGTCAACCACCAAATTCTGATTCATCGACTCAGAGGTTTGGAGGTGACTGGGGCAGCCCTAAGATGGCTGCAATCATTCTTGGAAGAGAGATCCTTCCAGTTCTTTGAAGGTGATGTCTCCTCAAAACCTCTGCCTCTCCAGTGCGGAGTCCCCCAGGGGTCATCCCTTAGTCTGTCCCTTTTTAATGTCTATATGACTCCACTTGCAGAGATCGTGCTCCCATTTGGGGTTCATATAGTAGCACTAAACCACTCTGACAAGGCCTCTATCAGCCTCTGTCCTTGCCTAGAAGAAGTAGTCAAATGGATGAATAAATCTTACTTAAAACTAAATGGTGATAAGACCGAGCTTATGCTCCTTAGCAATCCATCCCTCTTCAAGGCAGATGCTCTCTAGCCAGCCTGTATGGGTACGTCCCTGTTCCTAAGTCCCAAATGAAGAGTCTAGGCATCTGGCTGGATCAGGATCTCAGCTTTATGGTCCAAGTACAGAAGGTTGCGGCTTCCTGTTACGGCATCCATAGGATGCTCCGTAAAGTGCTTCCACTTCTCCCCTTCCACGCGAGAAAGCTCAAGTACAGGCACTTATTCTTTACTGCCTGGACTATGGGAACGTCCTTTACCTCGGTGCTCCGGTATCGACCCTCACAAAACTCCAAACTGTGCAAAATTGTGCAGCAAGGATGCTGGTGGTGATCTCGAACCAGCAATCCACAAAACCCACACTGAAGTCCCTCCACTGGCTCCCTATACGAGAGAGAGAGTTACCTTTAAGGCCATGTGCATTGTCCCCAAGATGCTAACTGAGAGTGGTTCCACGATCAACCACTCCATGATCCAGCCTTACGTGGCAAATCGTCGGCTGCTGTTCCCAGGATTAAGAGGGCCAGAAGTGGCAGCCGCCTATTCACCTAGAATGCTGCTAAGCTGTGGAACAGCTTCCCCTCTGTCTACTGAGGGAAAACAGCCATCTAGCCTTCCAGAAATATTTGAAGACCTGGCTCTTCCCTGAAGTGTGCTGCTCGGTCCTTCTCTGCTACTGCCACAGCGCTGGGATCCCCCTGGGTAGCTACGCGCTCAACAAATGCTTCTGTTTTCATATGTGTTTTATGTGTTACATCATGAGAAGCTCACATTAATATTAAATGTACCCTTTTGCATGTATAAGGGAAAGGAATACCCAAAATATACCAGAAATGCTTTAATATCATTAGGCACATCTGCACACCAATTAAATCTCAATCAAATTGAATGTGTGCCCCTGGCCGGGTCCTTTTCCACTGCCCGTAGTCTGGCCCCCAAGCCCCACTCCCTAGTCTACATCTAAATTTACCTGCATTTATTTTTTCCCATTTAAAGCACTGTTCGCCAATATGTCTCTTACATATTGCTTTTCATGCTTGAATCTGCATAACCACTTTTCCCTCCGAGCTCCAGAGGTTTGTGTTTAAGACATGTTGAATAGTAGAAGCCTTGTGAATGTAGTACTAGTTAGGTTTTCTTCATCCCACCATCTACTTGTAGTATGTGTTGTAGCTTGAATGGACGACACTGGCCTAGGTGATGTTGCCATTGTTTCTATATTAATTGTTTCTTCTTCTGTCATGTCTTTATTTATTTAGGATTTAGGACACATTTTGTGTTGAGTACATTTAAATATTTAGGTTATATATCTTCCACTGTATTTCTTTTATTTTTTTCCTTTAGGTTTGATTTACATTTAGCTCACTTTCTTGGTTAGTGTTTGGTGGCCCCATGTCGCCGTTTTAATTCTGTAAATGTCTTTCCTCGCATGCCTTGTCATAGGCGGTTGTACCGGCTCTGCTTCCTTTGCCGGGCACGCCCTGACTGGCAAGTTTACACATCTTTGTTCGCCCTGCACTTGCATCTAGAGTCTAGGTTACCTAACACTCTTGCACTTAGTTGCGTGCACTGTATTTATGTTATTTAATTTACTCACCCATCTGTGCCTGACCATTTTCAATCAGTGAAGCGTTTCACTCTCTTGGATTTATGTGTCCTCCACTTGGCACTTGCTTCAGATGTTTCAGCGTGGCTTTTATTTCGATGTCAACGGCTATAGTGATTTTGTAGGTCGAGCCTAGCAGCGCAGCGCGCATACGCTGCTAGGTCTCGATGCATGCTGTAGTGGAGTACGCTGTGGAAGCCTCGCCCACTCCCCTCCCATATTTTTCATTGGCTGGTATCATTGTCCTTGGTAAACACTGGCTTCTGAGGCTTGTTAGTCCCGCCTTGGTACCGCCCTGTCTCCATTTGGTTCTGCCCATAAGGACTGGATCTCTTACTTGGCTCGTTGCACGGACTGCTTTATCTAGTGAGTGAGCACTATTTTCGTTATTGACACTGATGGGGACAATGACGGCTGCTTTATTTTGTGGTATTTGCATGTTGAACGCGGTACCCACTTCAGGGACACCGCGCTCGTTTTTGTTCTTGTTTTGCCACGCCCATCACTCTCATTGGTTCTTTGCTCTGCCTTTCAAAATTGATTTCTTTTGATTGGTAAATTTTGTACATTTATCCCGCCTTTGGCTGTTTTGTCCCCTCCCTGGCGACTGACCCGGTTACGTGGATTAGTTGACTCCTAGGCATTTATTTATTTGGGGCGTACTACTTTTTCTTTTGGCTCATGGTTTTAGTTTATACTAATGCTCCGTGCTACACGTCCCTGCGCTACATTACACACCATGGCAGCCATGCCCTTCAATTTTTTCGGCATGGTGCCTGCAGCCTCCTGCACCTATGACACTGAAGGTCCCTCCCCGCAGCCCAGGCTTTTAAATCCCTCCCTCCAGCAGACAGGGCTCAAACAAAGCAGGCTGTCTAAAATGGCCGCAGCTGAACAAGCGCTTTCACTTTCATAAGCGCTTTTAAATGTAAAGCAGGGCGCCCGGCTCCACAAAATTTTACAGTAAAGGTCTCTCTCCGCAGCTCAGGCTTTAGAGTCACTGCCGGAAAAGGCAGGGCGCAAGCAGGCTTTCTAAAGTGGCTTTTGCCTGCTGCCAGCAACAAAACAAGCGCTTTCACTTTAACTTTACAGAGCCTGGGGAGAGTCAGAGCTGAGCACTGAGCACAAGAAGCGAGAGCTCACTTAACTTTCTATGGTTCACTTTTTTTGCTGCAGTGCTCGGTACATTGGATCACTTTTGCTGAAGGTGATTAATGTTATTATGGCTATCACTATCCCTTCCCTCTCCCAAAGTAATGTGCTGGCTCTCCTCATGATCATATTGGCGTCTCTTAGACTCTCTCGCTTTAAGCCGTATGGAGCCTTATCACATACTGCGGACTGCCAGAGACCCCTCTGACTGCGAGCTAGGCGGCAGAAATAGCAGCCCCATACACAGAAAATGATTTGTCGCTTTGACCTCAGTGCGCAGGTCCGGTCCTAGAACTTCTGGGGTCCCGGGCGAGAGGGAAGATGTGAGGCCCCTCTAATTTGCATGTAACATCACAAGAAGTGACATCACAGAAAGTGACATCGCAGGACTATTGATCTTATTGAGCATCACTGAAGAGACCTAATGTGGATATCAGTAACATGGACAAAAAGATAAGTATACAAGTGAAATAGGTCCATATATTTGAAGACTGTATTAAATGGATTACATTTGTCACATTGGATGGAAAAGCTAGGTGCATGTCTCAAAAGGATGGACATTTTGTACTCCATGTTTCCAGATTCCATGATTGTTTCCAGATGAGTGCATGATAAAAATTCCAGTTCTGTCTCATAAAGGGGAGAGATCCTGTTGAGGTAATGAGGGGGTGGGATCAAAAACCCTCACATCATGGATATAATCGCAAATTTCAAAAGGCTCCGTTATCTTTCTGTGCCATTATTGTGCCACCTTAGTATGGCATTAATACTTAGTAAGTTGTTTTTAAGTAAATCCTCTTACCAGTATCCCATACGCACATGCTAAGACTCGTAGGACAGTCTTTTTGTGTGTGGGCTCTTTACTCGCCAGAATTATGTTAAGTGTAAAAACACAACACATATATTACAAAAATACAAGACACCATTGCAAACAAATAAAGATTGTACATAAATTTAAAAAAATACTTAGAACCACAAGACCACTACTAAATCATACATGGACTTGAAGGTATGCTGCAGATTCAAGGGGTTTTCAAATCAATGTTTTTGATTTAGTGTTGGAACAGTAGGAAGGGGTAGAGGCCAGCTGTAGTGCTGGTGGAGCCCTGTGCGACAATGTTTGTTGGTGCCCCCAATGACACCCTCTGCCACAGATTCCCTCAGCAGTGCCCATCAAGCCTCTGCAACCACGTTCTCGCTCAGATGCATTTATTTTGATCTACAGCGCCACTGATACCAGTGTAGGGTGTCAGACCACTTTACATCACAAACATTACACAGAGACAATCAATCACTGATTAAAACTGTGTAAAACACTGTATAGGAAATGTTAGATAAGACAAAGGACTACAAGGTGTAGCAGTCACATGACAATAATACTAGTAGGCAGTGTAATTTAATAGTGATTGGTCTGGAGAAACATAAACTATGAATTTAGAACGTAATATCATGGTTGGGGGTTCTCTTTAATAAACAGAACTGATTTCTATCCAAATGAACCCTTTTTGCAACATTGGGATACTCAAAGACCGGGGAAATATCCCTAATGCTCTAATGTATACCTTGCAGTTTAAGTCTAAGATGACAGTTAATATCTCACTCTTCTATGTTAAGATTTTTGACTTATAAACTGCAAGTAACAAAGGGATCTCACTGACAAAAGCAGTAACCCACTGACCTATTTACATTATGTGCACTTTGTGATCTGTATGGTACATGTTCTATGCAGCAAGCACATTAACCCTCTGCGATTACTTTTCAGGAGTCAAAACTTCCACTTGACAAAACTCCATCTCTCTCTAAGAGGAACATTAATCAATGGAGTTATCATGGCATTTTTATTGTTGCCAAAAATTGCTGGAAACCAGGAAAGAGGCAGCAAGTGCTTTTAAAAACATAATATAATTGCAAACATGACGCTCCCACCCAAAGTCAGTGGCCGGTGCGATCACACCAGTCGCACTGCCCTAGGGCCAGCCCTTCTTAAGGGTCCTGTGACCTCAGTGGCAGGGTCACTGCTGCTCTAAGGTGTGCTGTTTCATAGGCTGCCCACAAGACTGGAGGTGAACTTCAGTATGGATTGTCGTGGACAGGCCTTCAAGGTTAACCCACACTTGCCAATGCTATGGTCCACCTGCTGGTGCTGAGACCAGAGCTTCCATGGTCTAGCAGGACCTTCTAAGGTTTAGCACAGGAATGTGCTCCCTCAAGAGAGTGGTCTGGGAGACTGGTCATGACGGCTGAACCTGGTTCCCTGGTCCCATATTCGTCAGCTCTGACGATAGTGCCACATCCTCTTCCCCCCCCCCCCCCCCGAACACCATACTGCCTCACTGAGAGAAACTCTCACTGCCTTCAACTACAACTCAATGGTGCCTCGCTATAAACACCTGGCTGTGACACAATTCAAAATTACGATTAAGTAAGAAAAAATAAAAGTAACAACATGGTTACCTTAACGCTTTTGCACTTATTATTCAGAAATCGGTGAGTGCTTTTGCCTGAAAAGTTAATGACATGACCACAGGGCCCAGAGGGGACCCATTTCAATGTTCATTACTTATATCCTTACAAATCATAAGCTGTATGGTTTAAAAAGACCACATCTGTGAACACAGAGCCGCGGTACGCATTTTATTTTCCAATCAACCCATTAACCATATATTGCAGTACCTCCAGGAATGGTGCACTTCCCCACCCTGGGAAAACAATGTTGTTCAAAGAAAGAAGTGAAAATGAAAGTAGCGCTTCACTAGCAAACCGTAAAGTAGCGCTAATGCGTTTTGGGTGTGAATAAAATCAATCTGGCCGCTTTGTGACCCACCCTGTCTTGCTTCATTTCGTTATTTTTCACATTTTGAAACTTGTATTTCTCTCCATCCCGAGGCTGCACATTGCAATAGAAAAATTTCCCAAAGAAAAGACATTTCCAGCAAAGTGTTTTTCTTTTTTGGTCAATTTCACGTAGGACCACATAAATGAAAGGAGAGGAAAGGGAGAGAAATGGTTACAAGGCCGAGGGAAGGGGGCCCCCCACACCCAGACCTTACAGATGGCTCCAGCGATTCTCCCCTGGGCCTTGAAGCAGTACGAGGCATTTTGCACAACACTCCCTAGCACCGGCAGTTCTGCATACAATTTAAATGCGCATTCACATCAAAGCAATCTTTGCTATGTGTGATGCAAAGATTACAAAAGCCAGTTGATTTGGCTGTTTCCTCCTCCCCTCACCCACCCCTCCTTACCTGTGTCCGGCTGGTCATGGAAACAAGGGGGCCTTCTGTCACCTAGCAACAAAATGCCGAAAGGGCGCCTAGAATGGCCGGTACTTAACAGAGGCGCTGCCTCGCATCTGACACTGAGCCAACATAATTGCTGGCCCAGCTGCGGTACCAGCCCCATTCTGTTCGCACCTTCCCCCACCCCTGCACCCCCAGGATGCCACCACGCTTGGGATAACTGTGAAAGTGTGGCCTTTCACAGTGAAGCGGGGCCGCCTGTTTCTCAGCTGAGCGCGAGGCCCTGGTAAGCTGACCACACTGCCCATGCCTAGCGCCGGCCCTGTCAGTGCGTGCCTGCATCTGTTTGAAGTCCTTATTATTGCAATCATATTCATTGTCCCGTCCCGCTTTTCCTTCCATGGTCATAAAGTATCCTTTTGGGGGGGTTCATGATAACTCTGGCACCGTATCCACCACCACATAGCAAGGTAACACAACCCCCACTCGGGAGGGGTGTGTTCTCATCCAGCCAGAGAAGAACGCGCCTGAATAAACGACTGTGAGTAACGCTGATTTGAGAGCAGAAGCGTATTATCTATCTCACAGTGCCACTGTTGCCTTGTGCGGCGACCTTGTGACCCTGCCTCGGCCCCAAATATTTCTCGAGCACCCACAGTTCTCGCACTGCCATATTCAGCCCCCACACAGGAATATATCAGCTACACCAGACAGCATTGCATGTAGCTGAAAAGAAACCGGCACAAGAGCATTGATACTTGTCAGAATGGCAAGAGTCTCTCACCCCTTCACCCGCCCAGCGATCACCTTCAAATGGCTAGTCTTTGTGTTGATTTCTTACAGTCCTATATTTTACAGTCGCTTTTTAGGTCTCGGCTAGCGATAGCTGCGCTTGCGCAGTCTCGCTCGCGAGACATAATGACTTGGGTGAAGAGGGGCTTGAACCCGCCCCTCTTCTTCCCTGTTCTCCATTGGCTGGCCTAGTAAATGCTGGCCAGCCATTGGAGAAGAGGTCCCGTCACTCTGATCCTGCCCCGTCCTTTTCGGATCGGGGGGCGTGTTTTTTGCGAGAAGTCTCAGGGAGGAGACAACAGCAAAACACGCCCCCCAATCCGAAAAGGACACTCCCTTTCTCCGAGGCATTTTCTTCTCTGCCTCGGAGAAAGGCGGTGGTGTGCCTTTTGCCTCCGTTCGAAATTAGCAGTCGCTCTCCTCAATCGCCGACAAAAAGCTTACCCATACAAGGAGCGGTTGTCTTTAATGCAATCTATAGATTACATCACAAAGCAGGCGGACCTCGGCTGTATTTGGAGCTTTTCTTTAGCCCGTGGAGCTAATTCCTATAACGGAGCCATGCCAGATAAAACGTAATTTCGATGACCAACCCTTCGCTCTGAAGTGCTGTTTGAGCCCTTATAAGGGCCGAGGAGCTTGCCTGATATCCCGCCTCCGCTGAAGTGTACAAATGGAAAAAGGACAAGCCTCGCTGTGATCTCGAAGCGGCCATCTTTAGCGTAGAGAGGAGGAGGAGGAGGAGGGGGGTTACCCTGACGTCTGCTTGTGGGATAAACATGTTTTAGCATTTTGATAATAATTATTGGTAATATTATTTAATTTTGGAAAAGAGTTGCAGACCCTCAGACCACAGGCTAAGACAGAACCACTGGCAACCTGAAGTCTTTGGTAAACTTGAGGCAGGGTTCACGCTGCCTTTCACCTTTCCGGTTTTGATAAATTCACACGATTTAAGTCCAGATAACAGGTTCGCGCTACATAAATATGCACAAAAAGGGGGGGGGGCGTTGTGAATAAGCCCCTTAGTTAGTATTTGCGGCAGCAATCATTAACTACGACTTGACGTCGTGTCATTCCGCCATCCTTGATCTGTACAGAAGTTTTAGTCAAAAGCAATGTGTGTGCGGCGTCTCGAAGTCTCACTTTTATCTGCTGTAACTATAGGCTTAAATGTCCCAGCATTCCGAGCGAGGTCGACATAAAAGGCAGTGGTGGCCCGTGCCATGGGCCCTGTTGACAGTTATTGGCATTTTTAG
This sequence comes from Triturus cristatus, assembly GCF_964204655.1. Lineage (NCBI taxonomy): Eukaryota > Metazoa > Chordata > Amphibia > Caudata > Salamandridae > Triturus > Triturus cristatus. Next base: position 933,072,740 of record NC_140580.1, on the reverse strand, counting down.
CTAATTAAAGTCCCAGGTTCTCGCTGAATTCTGGTACCAACATTTTCAATGTTTTTATTTAAGTTTTTCAATATAGACAATAGCATATGCTGTGACCTGCATTTGAATTGCACGTGTAAACAGTTCAGGTAGCGTGGCGCATGCTACAATATTATGTTCTGCACTACAAGTCCCAGAATCCATCGGTAGGAACTGGACTGGATCAGATACTCGTCCAGGGAGCAGCTAGAGTCTCGGAGGGGTTTGATCTCCGCCACAATGTGGATTGTGGTCGGGAGAGTCGAGTGGCGATGCAGCTGCCAATCACCCCCCCCCCCCCCCTTCTGCGGAATGCGCCCTCCAAGGTGACTGTCACAGCTGGAAGGCGCTGCGTGGCTGAAGGGGAGGGGATACACGAGGTAATTAGATGTGAAAGTGGCGGGGCCGGACCAGCTGACTACCTTTCCAAAGTTCACGGGGACCGGCTCTCTAGTTCCCTGTTCATGACCTTTGAGACCCAGAACTGCTTATTCCCGGGGAATCTTCGGCCTATCCGGGCTGCCCTGTCTTGATAAGGCCCGGAGGGCGGGGGTTTCCACACAGACACCAGCTCTCTCTCTCTCCCCGCAGCCCTCTGGACCCCTCACGTTTTCACCGGCAGCACTGGTGTCCGGGGGCGATTGCACGCTCCGGTATGTTTGGCCCTTCTGGAACTGCGGCAGCACGGTGGGTTTAGTAGTCACTGCACGCGTAGACGCGAATGACTGCGTTTTGTTATTGTAAGGGTAGGTTCCAGCAGGGTTTGCGAGGCATTGACCCTGCCTGGGCAGACTTGATACGAGTACACACAATGCTCTATATTCGCCACCTTAACTTTGCAAGCCAAAACACTAATCGACGTCATCCATTAGGTAATCCATGTCAGCGAAGCGGTCCTCATTTGTATTTCACCTGTTTTGCTTCATCGTGATACCCTAAGAGTATTTCTTATTTCCGGATGTGTTTTATAGTTTTTTTAATCTTCATTTAACACAGGACTCTTGATTAGATGCCAGGTGTGAAACGAGTCGCCTCAAGGTGTCTGGGGAGTTCAGGTTGTAGGGGGGTGTGTTCGACGGAGGGCTCTGAAGGTGGAGAGTGTCTCATCTTGCACCTCGGTGAGTCATAAGGTGTTCACACTACATGCTCATCCAATCGTTGGCCTCTCTGCAGAGCGATAGTCATGTGTGCGTAAATTGGATTTATCATTTTATGCGAAAGTGAGTGAAAATACTGTCTGCAGGTGAGGAGAGCGTCTGCCTGGTTGTGTGTCTAAGAGTGTCTGCGTAGGTGTGTGTGTAAGAGAAAGCATAGTAAATGGGTTGGTGAAACAAGGAGCGACATGCAGAAGGTCCGCGAAAAGACCAGATTGTTCCTTTTTTAGGTCTCGGCTAGCGATGGCTGCGCTTGCGCAGTCTCGCTCGCGAGACATAATGACTTGGGTGAAGAGGGGCTTGAACCCGCCCCTCTTCTTCCCTGTTCTCCATTGGCTGGCCTAGTAAATGCTGGCCAGCCATTGGAGAAGAGGTCCCGTCACTCTGATCCTGCCCCGTCCTTTTCGGATCGGGGGCGTGTTTTTTGCGAGAAGTCTCAGGGAGGAGACAACAGCAAAACACGCCCCCCAATCCGAAAAGGACACTCCCTTTCTCCGAGGCATTTTCTTCTCTGCCTCGGAGAAAGGCGGTGGTGTGCCTTTTGCCTCCGTTCGAAATTAGCAGTCGCTCTCCTCAATCGCCGACAAAAAGCTTACCCATACAAGGAGCGGTTGTCTTTAATGCAATCTATAGATTACATCACAAAGCAGGCGGACCTCGGCTGTATTTGGAGCTTTTCTTTAGCCCGTGGAGCTAATTCCTATAACGGAGCCATGCCAGATAAAACGTAATTTCGATGACCAACCCTTCGCTCTGAAGTGCTGTTTGAGCCATTATAAGGGCCGAGGAGCTTGCCTGATATCCCGCCTCCGCTGAAGTGTACAAATGGAAAAAGGACAAGCCTCGCTGTGATCTCGAAGCGGCCATCTTTAGCGTAGAGAGGAGGAGGAGGAGGAGGGGGGTTACCCTGACGTCTGCTTGTGGGATAAACATGTTTTAGCATTTTGATAATAATTATTCAGTATCTTTCCAATATAGTACCGCACATTACAAAGCGCTGAATTCTATCCCTCTAATCAGAACCGTGTCTCTCGGTCTACAATGCTATATTCCGTAGTAACTTCAGGCAGTTCACGCCGAATCGGTTATTGAAGCACCACACTTGCCCTCTTATTGAAAAAGAACCATATCACGACCATAAATCCCACCTTTGATATTTCAGTAACTACTCCTCCCACATGCCCTCGCTTCTTCTACACCGCCTTAACCCCTCCGGCCCACATTAGCCTGCGCTCCTAAGGCTACTTTCCTAGCCCCACCCCTCTTGCCCCACCCTCTACGCCACGCCGGGGATGTCGGGAGGGAGGTGGGTGCCGGAAGTGTTCGCAATCTGAAGTAACAGCGGCCGAGAAGGAGGTGAGGGGGAGAGCAGAAGAGGGAGTGGAACACCGTGGGTGCAGTCCAGGTAGAGGGGGGATACGTGGCACAGAGCTGCTTGTGGTCTGCACTGGCTGGAAGGGCATCAGGGTGGGTGAACAACATTGGGTTCATAACATTGGACAGCACTTGGTTAGAGGGCTGCAGTGGAGGCGTATATAATCAGGGTGAGGCGAAGGTGCATGGGCGAGGTGGCAGCATTCAGGAAAGGGACATGTAAAGGGTTAGCACCTAGTTGATGACATAAGTGCGCGCGCTGTGCCCGGATTAGCAGGGTCTCCGGTCGCGAGCAAACAGCCTATTATGTAACAGTCTGGCCGAGAGTACACAAACCCGAGCCGCCCCTCTGTTGCAAAGGCTGGGAAGGAGTCGGCCGCAGTACCAGGGCTAATTTTGGTAACCAGGCGGCTGTATTACGTGAACAGGTTATTTAAGTTTAACCTGCTGCTGTGTCAATACCCAAATCGATTGTTTTCTTGCCGTGCAGTGAACGCTTCGTTAAAGGGGCGTGTTCGCTTTTTTTACATGCAATGCATTTTGAGCGCCCAGTTACCACAAACAGGTGGCACTAGAAAAAATGTAGAAGTAGCAGCCGCCAAATCTCAAAGTGACACGATCAGACAAGCACAGTGGTGAAGGATGACCCACCAGGGCAGCTGAGGGCAGAGGAAGTGTATAGCCAGCCCCAGGGCATGACACCAGAGCTTCTGCCCTGGGACATAAACCAGTGAAATTCAGCAGTATAGTTACTTGAGTTAACTATACCACTGCCTCTTTTTGTGCCGGATCGCCACCTGATGGTCAGAAGAGTAATGCCCCTTCTTGCCATGATGGCCTCTCTTATTGCCATAGTCCCCCATGCATCCGCTACGAGAGTGCCTGGCGGCACAATGGTCACAAGTGGGGGGGGTTAATGGGATGCTGTACAGGAATAACTTTGCGATGGTTTATAACTTTGCAAGTTTGTGCATGGGTGGAGCGAAGGGTAGCGCGAGGACATCGCATCCACTCCCCCCACCCACTTCCCCCTGCTCTTTCCAAGTGTTGTTTGGCAAGGGGGTTCCTTTCTGCTGCCTGAAAGCATAGATTTCACAACCATATTAAAGGGGAAAACTGTACACACTCAAGAACACTGCCTGAACACAAAATGAAGGCTGCTTGTATTTTCCTCTGCGGAACATGTTTTATTTAGTCTTTAAGTCTCGGCTAGCGAACAAGCATTTACAATGCAACGGTCTCGGCATTGTTAAAGTTAGAGCTATTGCCATTGCTCAGGACATTTTTTTTGTTTATGTTTTTTTTTATAAACATGTAAAGAAACGGCATTGTTATTTACTATGTCAATAGCTTAATCAGTGTGTGTGTAGGTGGCTCTGTGTGTGGGTGCAAATGCAATAGGTCTCGCATTTGAGAGTGATTAAGCTATTGACATTGTAAATAACAATGCCGTTTCTTTAAATGTTTTAAAAACAAAAACATAAACAAAAATAATGTCATGAGCAATGCCAATAGCTCTAACTTTACCAATGCCGAGACCATTGCATTGTAAATGCTTGTTCTATCACATGCTGTAGGTTTTAAAAAGCATGTATTTGTAGTGATTTTTTTTTCTTCAAATTACATAATCAATCCTTTTGTTAAATAAAAATACGTTTATTTCTGGAAAAATACTTGGGCCTTTTGAGTTTTTCTTATTACTTAGGCAGGTTTCTAGTTGTTTCCCCTGCAAAGAAAACACCCTGCTACATATGGCCACCGTATTTAATTTATCAGCAGCCATTTCTACCTCAACTCAGTACCTCGTCTTATCCAAGCATGCCTTTCTAGTCGAAACACAGGCAGTATATGTTCGCATGAGGTATTGGAAGCATTTTAACTTGTGTCAAAGCTTAAGAGCGGGACTTGTAATCTCTTTTGGAACAGGCATAGAAATAAAACAGCAGTGGGGGCTGGCCCAGTATTCTAGCTTGCCGCATAGGTCTTCGGGTGGTTTCACTTAAAAACACCACAAAGCTTTGGGGCCTTCAACTGCAAAAATATTTTTCGGTAAGTAGATTCAAGCCGTGCAACAGGCTCTCTCATGGATGACCCCTGCTTTTGCAATGTGAAGCAGGAGTGATTCACCTATTCTGGCAGCTTAGATCAAACGGCCCTCCCTACCTCCTCCCAGCCCCCTTCTCCCCACTCTTGGCCAGTCTGCAGGGGTCAGTAGGGCATTCATGTCTAGAGCCCCCCTCCAAACTGCAAAACTAACCTTTGTGCTCAGAAGCCCCTTTCCAGCCCCTCCCCACCCCCTTCGGATGCGTTAACACCACTTGGTGCCCGCCGTATCACTCAGTGAGTTATTCACACACCTGCATGTTTATTTCTATTCTTTCTGCCAAATGTCTCCCCGGCTCGTAATTTCCCAGGGCTCGCGGCAAGTACACCAGATGGAGTCCACCTCTAGTTACATCTATTGAGCTCCATAACACCTTGTTTAGCACCAGTTGAACGCCAAACACCCCTGGCCTCAGCTCGTCTGTGTTTGACTCAAAGCTGCACAAACCATGTTTGTAAGTAGGCAGAGGACATTGTGCCGTTGTGGGTTGCGAGGAAAACAGCCTAATTCAATAGTGTAAGTGTGGACATCTGTGCTAAACATGCAACAAATTGGAACCCCACGAACCAAGAAGCAACACATCAACACGGAAGGACAGATCTTAACAGAAGACAGTGACAGAGGCGAGGAGGGCTGCCGGGAGATTCCTCTGACTTGCTTTCAAGCAGAGATAATTGCCCCTTCCAGGGTTTTCCCTCCATACAATACCACTCTCGTGGGACTCATTCACAACGGTCTTTTTCTTTGACAGCAAATGTTGTTTACTGCAGACAGATGTTATATTATGCTTAAATAACTACCAATGTCACTGAACTTATGCTAGGAAAAAATATTTGAGTAATGTTTAGCCTCAAACCTAATATTGCCTTTAAGAAGCCACCATTAGTATAGACACCAAGCAAGCATTGGCATAGCCAATAGGTCTCGCTTTTGGGACCTTGTAAGTATTTAGTTATGCAGCACAATATCCTTGGTGCAACATCAACTGTTGCATGGCTAAACACTTATAATGTCCCCAAGACGAGACCTATTGGCTATTGTGTTTCTGGTATTGCATTGGTATGTACAGTACCTAAACCTCTTGGGGATCTGGCACTTGAACAGAGCATCCTACAGAATGGCCAGGGTGCGTGGGCTGCCAAGTGGTGTATCTTTGAGTGGCAGAAGAACCAGGGTTCCTGGCACTGGGTGCAGTCCATGCGCAGATTGCCTTTGGCATGCCTGCTGTGTGTGGCTGCGTTTCTACCTCCATTAAGTATATTGGAATAAAGGAGGGGCGGCGAGAGAAAGACGCAAAAAAGCGGAAGATAAAGAGCGGGAGAAAATGGCGCAACAGCAGGCAAAGAGCGGTATAGAGATACAAAATGAACAGGTTACATAATAACAGTGAACAATCAAAAATAGGCTATTTGACAATTGAACCAATCAGTGCGAGCCTCCCTATTCTTCTCCCAGAAATATTCCATGTGCAATTTTAAGGGAACTCGCTGTGGAACTCCGTGCCCTTGACCGTGAGACTGATAACTGATTATCTTTCTTTTAGAGAGTTCCTTAAAACGTTGTTAGTTTGAACAGCTGTGATGAGGCCTCCGAATTTTAATTAGCTTTAGCGCGTGGACATCCTTTCACTGGGGGTAACATCGCGCTTTGTAAATTGTTTTCATTAGTTGATATAAATTAAGTATCTCTGTATTGGACCAAATAAATGACATGCATTGTTAAATTGCCCACTGAGAGGCCCTCGCACGGCCTTCAGCCTGAACTACAGAGATCTCAAATGTGCCCTGTTAGGAACACCCACCCAAAGAGAGAATGCACACAGACACAAGGAGGTGAGAGGCAACTCAGTGCGGAATTAAGACAGATGTTTCTCGAATACTCGTGGGAAATATGCACAAATTGCATGAAATTAAACAGATGAAATGTATACAGTGATGGCACTGCCAATCGGGAATTCCTTAAGGGTTCTTGAGCACACTGTGTCGACAGAAATCTTCCTTATAGTGATGAAGTTTGACACGAATGTGAGGCCGCTATGGACCTGTGTAATGCCACTTTAAATTTCTACTGGTGCTGCGTAGGGGCAAAGCCCACCGCACTTGAGAGAGCTGCAAGATATGTGCGTAGGGTGCAAATCAGAGGTTTCCAAACAGAGAAAGGTGTTGGGATCGTTAATAATAGTACCTGGCGCTTGTGTGATTCTACACAATCAGATTGCAGTAAGATAGCTTGGTGGGTGAAGGCACCTGGCCTAGGGTCATGACTGTGGCAGGATAGCTCCAGTGATGTAGACAATTGATGCTTAGAGCACGTACCTATATTAGCAAGGGGTAAATCATGACATAAAAAGAAATTGCTTGCAACAAGGCACGGTGAATAATTTGTAGTGCTTCTTTCTATCCCCCCTTGTTTACAAGTATCACTGCAATCTTAAAATTCAATTAAGTGAGGCAGCCAGGATTTAAGCTGGCGACCAGAAAGGACACTGCATGGCTTCTCTTTGTATCCAATTGCCACTGTTTGTCACAGCAGAGAAAGGATGTGGTGCAGCGGTCAGAGCTGCCGACTCGGGAGCTGTGGATTCTCGGGTTTGGCGCAACATCCTGTGATTCTGGGCAAACCACCGAATGTACCGGTGCCCACACTACAAACTTTAGTTAGCATTTTGGGGAGGGCAAAGCCAACATGATACGAAATGGTATCCAGATATTAAAGCCAAGCTCCAGTCCAGGTATCCCCTCACGAAATTGCGTGATCCTGGGGGAATAATTTCATCTTCCTTTCTACGTATTTCCTTACCGGTAAATCGAGTCTTTAGAACGTGCAACTCAGGATATAAGTACTACACTGCTATATTAAAAGTAATGTACATTTACTTTGTAAGTAAGACGAGAGCACGTTTAAAGGGTAAGGTTTTTATGGCGAATGCGCTCCAAAAATCATAAACCCGGTATGCATGATCACTTCGTACAACATAATTTTGCATTTCACATAGTTCAGTGGTTTAAGCTCCAGCTGTGGAGAACAGTGGCAGATTGAACGTCGCCGTCGGAATCTCGATAAGGAGGACTCGGCCTTTCAGCCTATCAAGACTATAACACACAAGTACAGAATGAAGTATTAGCAACACTTCTTACGTGCAGCACAATTAAAACAAGCATTGGCCGCGCGGCAGTAAATGTAACGCCGCGCGGCTGTAAAAGCGAAAGTGATCGCGATCACTGTGAAAGCGAAAGTGATCTCGATCGCGATGACGCGCTAAAGCACGCTAGGGATGCGCGCGCAGCAGCTGGGGGAGGGGCATGGTGCTGAAGGCTGGTGCAGGAAAGGCAAATGGCTGGGTGAGAAGGGAGGGGGGAATGCGGGGAGCAGCTGTGCGCGTGCACGCCATCGTGCACTGCAGATTGTAGCCAGCACAAAAATGTGGGTAGCACTTTCAAAAGCCACCTACTAAATGTCTCGCCAGACCAGCGCATGCGCTGGGTCAGGCGAGACCTAAAAATGATGAACCCAAGAGTTACTTCCTTGTCACAGAGCTGGTGGGGGGGGGGGGCGGCCCATTCATTCACTGTAGCACACGCACCTGGTACATAGCAAGTGGCAGCAAGGTAAAATTGGGTCAGGGCATAAACTTTGGGCAAAGCAAATTAACCACAGTAGTAGTAGCCTGACCACCGGCCATCGCAAATTTTCCTTGCAACCTCCTTATAAAAATAGGAAAGTTTATTAACGTGGTTGATGTTTTTAATTGCTGCTTAGGGAGGCAGTTCAAGCAGGGGCGGCAGGTGGTACAATTTCACAATGACAGCAACAGGTCCCTGGTGCCTTCCTTCCTCCCCTGGTGACATGCCCCTGTACTGCAGCAGCCTGCGGCAAAGGGGTGATCACTGAGGGAGGTGCAGAAAACAGCTCTTTACTGGCAGCCAGGCACACACTACAGATAGTCTTCAGACACTAAATATGAGAACAGGTACGCAAGACTAATTTTATTTTTTATTTTTGCATATGTTCTCACTACCACCCAGCTCTCTCTTGTTAGGAAAGGAATAGTCATCTGTAACTGTTATGGCCTGGTAGCGCTAGTCAGCCGCGGTCGGTAGTAGGAGTAACTGCAGGGCGGTGACGTGGAGAGGGGGAGGGGCAGGGTGGGGGTAGTAAACTATGGATTACGGAGGTTTACAGGTAAGTTTACATATAAATTAATAAAACAAATTTCGTTGCGTGCACTGCATCGCATTTGGGGATGCAGTGCACGCAACGAAATTCATTTTCTTAATTTATATGTTAACTTACCTGTAAACCTCCGTAATCCATAGTTTACTACCCCCACCCTGCCCCTCCCCCTTCCCACGTCACCGCCCTGCAGTTACTCCTACTACCGACCGCGGCTGGCGCTAGTAACTGCTGCCTCTTGTTTTATACTGATGTTATCTCATATTGGTAGGATAGTGGTTATATAACCCATAACCCTTTTCAAAGCACCAGGTGGAAGACAAAGGACATTAAGTGTAATGTTATTCAATTGTCTGTTCCATACTTTAGCCCTTGCTATAGCTCCGTAGTACCCTCAAAATCTGTCATCTGTTAATTCTCTCCTAATATCCATCTGCTACTCAAGTTATAATTCACAAACTATTTCCCAACCCCTTCCCTCTCGTTGTTTATATTTCCTCCCCACTCAAAACAAAAAAAAACTATAACAACCATTAGAACAGACAGGAAAAAGTTGCCAACAATACAAAAATAAAAACCACCAAACATTTTTTAAATTAATTCTTTTTTTAATAAAGTTGTTCAATTATACATAATCTCATCTTAATTATAGACAAGGTAACACTTTTTTAATTATAACTTTGCAAATTGTTGCACACAAGGAACACTACTCTACAACACAGTTTAAAAACATAAGCAAAGACAGTAGCTCTGGCTAAACACTTATAAGGTCCCAAAGGCGGGACCTATTGGCTTTGCCAATGCTTGTTTCCAAAGGGGCGTGGTCAATGTAATTAAGGGCGTGGCTCAAAACCACGTAAGCTAAAAATCTGTGCTTAGCATAATGTGCCACCCGACTTGTATTGTGCTGTTTCTGTCATTGCATTCAGATATATAATGCAACAAGTAACATCATACCTACAAGAAGTCAGGTCTATTCGCTTTGTCAATGCTTGTTAGCTGCATAAGATAAAATAAGCAGCAACTATGGCCTGTTTATAATATTGAAAAAGCTTCCACTTAAACACCACGACAATGTAGCTGCTCCTGCGTTTCAAAAAGAGAAGGGAAATCCAGAGAGAAAATTACTCTCTTTAAAGGATTTCCCTTCCCCTACAACTCTCACCTGGCAGACTTCAAGCCATAACTTCACTAGTGAGAAGTGAGCAGTCTGAGCACACGCACATCGATGTGCTTGCTGTCACTGCAGTCCAGAAAAACACGGACAACCTGTGCCAGGGCACAAGACCGAGCCGCTAGAGACCCGTTTCGAGCCCCCCCTTAAAAAAATGCCTTATCTAGCATTAACATACTTTCTAGAGGGCATTATTGGTCTATAATTGACTTCCATCCAAATTACCAGTCTGCGCATACAGTGAAACCTGCATTTTGAGGGTGAAGGGCAATTAAGTCATTGATAGCAGGACATTTTTTGATTCATACTATGATAGGCGCCTGTTTGCTTTCAGTAATGACTGTCACTTCGAATGGCCCTCCCCCCTGAATTTACAAATTGTACCCCACATACTGCAGTGTGATTTTTCTCTTCGACGCTCACAATTTATTTCCATTACACAAGGGGATAGGGGTTTTGACAGCGGGTGATTTGCGCAGCATCACAAAATTTCAAAAAGTCAGGAAGCCATAATTTAAACTCAGATGTCTAGATTCTAATCCGGCTCAACATCTTCTGATTCTGGGCAAACCACGCAATCTCCCAGTGCCTAAAATGAATGCGACCTCGTGAAGCTCACATAAAGCGCTCCTATACTTTTAGGTCAAGTTTGCAATATATAAAACTGCAAAAGTAAGTGTTATGCTACAGCTTCCGTAAGTAGAAGTAATTACCGCCTGGGGTGGTGAGGGGCAATCCGGGTCAGAAACTGGCACACTCTTGTTTCCAAATGCTTCGTATTTACTGTGATTGTGTCTTTTTAGTTAGGACCCTTCAAGATGAATATAGGCGTTTACATCGCATGCGTTTACAACCCGAGGGATTACAACGTGTTTGTTACAACAACCGCGTTGTTACATCGCAGTACCATTACAACGCAAGTCGTTACAATGACTTGCTCTAGGGAGCGCGCTGGACGTAGGAATAGTATAATTTACTATTCCAACTCCAGTGTGTGCAACTGTAGGGAAGGTGTTGGAATAGTAAATTATACTATTCTTTAGTTTACAGCGCCCCCTAGAGCAAGTCGTTGTAACGACTTGCATTGTAATGGTACTGCGATGTAACAAAGTGGTCGGTGTAACGACCGCGTTGTAATCGCATGCGTAGTTTCGCATGCAATGTGATGGCTGTTTCCCCTTCCAGATGCATGGAGCTCTACAGTACGCAGTACGTAAGAGTGAGATTGGAGAATTTCATTTTCAAAGCACTCTAATGGCCCCAAAAAAGCAGGATGGCAGGACAGCGCAGGAATGCTATATGTAATCGGCTTCGGGAGGGCGGAATAAATCAATGTGGCAGCTTTACGGTCTCGGAGGAGGAAAACTCTCCGGCAGACACACCCAGGAGGCCGATAAAAAGGCTCCTGCTCAGCCCTGGGAGCAGTATTGCAGGACTTGGAGCACTGGTATTACAGGCGAGTAATTTAGCTGTGGAGCGCAGCGGCCTTAATTACCACTGCGGCAAGACGTGGAAGTGAGAAAAGTATTTGGAATACGAGACCTATGGCATTGGATTCCAAGCGGCAGCCGTTGTCCCGGCTTCTTCGAAAGTAAAAGTGTGCCTGGCACGCTGAATGTAAGCAAAGCGCGTCATCATGCGTAACAAGGAGAAACTCAATAAAGAAAATAGTACACGTACCATGTAACAACCAAGTAAAGGGGCCAGTAGCCATGGGAGGTACCAAATGAAGACATGACCATACTAAGGAGGGACTAACAAGCTAATTCCAGAATCACAAACCAGCATTTACGAAGGACAAAGGGACAAGCCAATAAAAATATGGGCGAGGGGAGTGGGTGGGGCTTCTGTCCCGTACTGAACTACAACAGATCATCGCCAGAGCAGCGCTTGCGCGATGGCTCAGGCTCAACCTAATAAAAACTGTGTCCCACAAAACATTGCACAGAGATGATCTTTACTCACCCCTGACCCCTTTAATAATGAGGAAAGAGACAGAAGTTCAACAGAGCCAACGTAAAATGGATACTAATGCAGCTGCCATAAGAAATTACCTCACAAACAATTTTTTTAACTTCCACATAGACACCATTTTCACTTGTAGTAATACATTTAGTGAGCACTGATGATCAGTTCAAAACCGTCTAATTATAGAAAATGCCCTGCAGGGCTTGATTCACAATGGTTTGCCTGTTTATTTTGATTGTAAAAATATAGTTGGTAAGTGAGTGCAATCCTGGCCAGTGGGCATTTCCACTGTCCTACAGTCAAATAGGTCTGTAACCTGGAATGCAATCATCTCTGTTTTAAAGCGAAAGTTATCTAATTGGTGAAACTGTATGGTGCATAACAAAATAGTGTTAATGCATAAAGCAAATTCATCTCACACATATATTGAGTATTTATTGATCTCTGTTCAGTTTTCAGTGCCCACCAGATTCAACATCATATATACTTTTGAGAAACAATGATGAGCTGATAGCCAACACATGTTTTGTCCCTCACTGGCGTGCATGCCTGTGGCTTTTTCAAAGCTTATCAGATTTTATGTCAAGGTCTGTCTGTAATCAATAATGTTCGGCATTTAGATGAATAGACCTTTGGTGTCTCACATTCACAAAAAAACATTGTTTTATTAAGACAGAGGAGATGACAAAGGTGCAGAAGGTCTTAATCTTCTTTGTTCTATGTCCCTGGCAGGGAGTTGTAGAAAAGCCACTAAATTGGTCTCCAGTATGCCCAGCACAGGTTGTGTGGCTGGACTGCTGCTGTGTGGGTAAGATGACCTTAGACTAACTTGTGTAACATGTTTCAAAATGCCACACATCCCTAATTCATCTAGTGGATTGACTCTCAGACTGTGCTGCCACAAGGTTCAGGGCATGCCTATTGACCCTGACTGACTCCCTCTGCAACACTTGTTGTTATTGGCGTACATGGGAAAACCTCATAATTATTGGTATCGCAGCCACAAATACTGGCTGGTATCTGATTTATTTTAGACCTGTATTCAAAATGCTGATTTACCCGGACGGCTCGTAAAAGCGTTTTCTTGTTTTGCCAATAACTTTGGTGCCACTTGACAAATCTTCCCCCTTCAGGTTCAGCTGCTGTGTTGAAAGTTTTAGGGTGATCCGTCAAGCGGGTGCCGAGAAAAAAGGGGGGTCCCAAAACACATTTTCCCCATGTTACGTCTATTGGCAATTTTTGATTTTTTTTAACCCGAAAACAACCCAAAACCCTGAACAGAATTACACTAAATTTGGCAGAAAGATAGATGTTGGTCCAGAAAGCTTGCTTTTTGTGATGTATTGTAAATCCGTTCATTAGTTTCAGAGATATTTAAGTTAAAAGAATATAGCTCTCTAGGAGCCCATAATCCTACTGAAATTTAATTGTCTGCCAACACTTCAACCAGGAAGCGTTGGCAGCCATCTTGGGACTCAGCTTGAAGCTGAGTCCAACAAAAAAATGTTTTAAAAAGAAAAGGGGGCAGGATAGGAACACCCTAAACCCCTAAGCCTTTTTTTGGGGGGGGGGGTCCCACTAGGACCCTGCTTGGCCCAAAAAAACACATTTAAAAAATAATTTTGGCAATATCCATGGATCCCGCTGAAAAGTAAAACTTCCAGTAATTCCTACACAGCGGGATTGCTGAGAGGTGGTGGGAGGCCATGCCCTCTTCCCACCACTCTTCAAACAAGCCTTCAGGTACACTAATAGTTGGGGGATGAAGTCCACTTTGCTCCAGAGGGTCCTTGGGGGCCAACTACCTCTCCTGTTACCTCCAGTAAGTCCCATACTGCGGGATTGCTAAGAGGTCTTTGAAGGCCACGCCCCCTTTCTCCACCACTCTGCAAACGCGCCTCCTGGCACACTGCTGGTTGGGGATGACGTCCCCTTAGCTGCTGAGGCTCTTTGGGGGCCAACTACTCCTCCTATTACCTTCAGTAACTCCCACACAGCAGGATTGCTGAGAGGTTGTCGTAGGCCATGCCCCCTTTTTTCCACCACTCTGCAAACATGCCTCCTTGCACACTGCTGGTTGGAGGGATGAAGTCCTCTTAAATGCTGAGGGTTCTTGGGGCCAGGAACCCCTTCTGATACCTCCAATGAGTCCCAGACAGCGGGATTGCTGAGAGCTGTTCGGAGACGCGGCCCCCTTTCTCCACCACACTGCAAACACGACTACTAGTTAAAAAAAACTATAGAAATTCAGTGAAAAAAACTAAAGGTTTCAGGAATGTTATAATTAGGAAATGGAATAAAAAAACTTAGAAATTCATTAAAAAAACAAAGGTTACAGGGACGTTATAGTTAGGCTTAGGTTTCACTTGTGCAAAACCAGGACAATTCAGCAGTTAAAGTTAGCTGAGCTAACTATAAATCACGCACCCTGCAATGCACTGCTTATGACCTCACATATTACATCAATCATGACATGGTCAGTAACATCACTGATGACATTTCAAATGACATCATCCACAGAATCATGACGCAACAACTCACACCCCCATAGAACCTTTCATACACCCACTCCCATACCCCCACAACCATTCACAAACCCATTCACATATGCATTCCAGTACTGATGCACCCACACACTGATTCATAGAGCTTTACACATATCCACTCACTCACCCATACAGCCACTCATACACCCACTCACTCACTAATACAGCCATTGAGCCACTCGCACACTCATACAGCCACTCACACACTGAGTCAGTCACACATAGAGCTACTCACACACCTAGTCACTCATCCCTATAGTCAATCACACAGCCATTTACTCACCCATACAGATGTACACATACCCACTCACTTACTCATACAGATAGGGACACGTACTCACTCACCTATACAGTCACTGACACAAGCACACACTCACCCATACAGCCACTCTCACATTCACTCACTCACTCATACAGTCACTCATATACCCCATCACTCACCTAAACTGCCTTTCACGTAACCAGTTACTCACCCATATACCACTGACACATCCACTTACTCACCCACACAGCCAGCCATACACACTCACTCACCCATACAGCCCCTCACACATGCACTCACTAACCCATACAGTCACTGACTCACCCACGCACTCATCCATACAGGCAGTCACACACACCCTCACCTACCCACACAGACAACCATACAGGTACTCCGACAACCAATCACTCATCCATACAGCCACTCGCATTCCCACTCACACGCCCATACAGCCACTTAGACACCAACTGACAGACAGATAGACATTCACACAACCAGTCACTTATCCATGCATTCACTGAGATACCTAATCACTCACTTATACATTCGTGTCACACCCACTGAATCATTCATACAGGCATACAGGCACTCTTACACACACTGATTCACCAATACACCTTGGTATATATATATATATATTATCTACTGGCGGTCGCCAGTAGATAGTTATAGTTAGGACCGTGTTTCCATAGGAAATCCGCAACATTCTATTTTGAATTATATATATATATATATATATATATATATATATATTAACACTCATACATTTTGTAAAAACACTCAAAGTCCCTGGATGATGTCATCAGTGATGTCATTTGAGATTTCATCAGTGGGCTCGGCACTGGAAGTCTAAGGACTTTCTTGGAAGAGTTCTGCTCCTGAGCCTAACTATAACATCCTTTGTTTTTTTCAATGATAAGATATATATAAAAGAATATATTAAAGAATTACGCCAAGTGTTTAAATTAATTTCTAATGAACCTGTTTGATAGAAAAAAAGAGCGTGCGAAGGAAGAACTACAATTTTTGAATAAGGAGTATCCGATTCTTCCGAGTATATACTTCATCCCTAAGGTGCATAAGGGAGTCAAACCGATTCCAGGACGCCCTATAGTATCGGCAATCAATGGTACATTCGAGAATACCTCGAAATATATAGACTTTTTCCTCCAGGAACTAGTGATCAACTTGCCCAGCTACATAAGAGATACCATGGACTTTTTACACAAATTGAACAATCTGAACTTGCCTTCTGATGCTGTTCTTATGACTATGGACATCACAGCACTATACACTAGTATAGCTCACGAAGATGGGTTGAAGGCTGTGGCTCATTTTTTGGGGGAAAGAGACATTGAGTTTTACAACCACAATAACATGTTATTGAAAATGATTCGTATTTGTCTTAATAATAATATGTTTCAGTTCAATGGTGAGTTGTTTCAACAATTGAGAGGCGCGGCGATGGGGGCATGCTTCTCTCCCAGCTATGCATGTTTACATGTAGGCTGGTGGGAGAAGCATGTCCTCAGGACCCGCTTTGGGGAACAGTGGTCGAACAACATTCTGGCATGGTGGCGTTACATAGATGACGTGTCATTTGGAAGGGCACGGAATATGAAGCATTTGAATTTGCCAAAAACATCATGTTAATGACCTGAATCTGGAATTCACAGTAGATGTGAGCACCAGCGTGGTCAACTTTCTTGATGTAACGGTACATGTTCATGACGGGGTATTGGAGACTAGCTTGTTTCGTAAAAAGACATCAGGAAATACGGTATTGCACGCAGAGAGTTTCCACCCCCAACATACTATAAAAAGTATTCCATATGGGGAATTCCTGCGTATCCACAGAGCGTGTAGCACTATTGCAGCGCGCGACCAACATCAGTTGGATGCTAAAAATAGGCTGTTAGCGCGTGGATATGAAGAACTCAGTCTAAATAAAGCTATGACTAAAGCAAATCTCAGGAATAGCGATGATCTTTTGGTAGTCAAAAATACCGTGAATCAGGAAACTCCAGCAGTCACCAGTACTGCTCCTGATAACGATTCGAGTATAAGTGAAATGAGATTGATCACAACCTACAGCAGACCGGCCAGGAAAATTAAAAAAATAATCTGCAAAGAGTGGCCCATTGTGCTGACAGACCCCACTCTAAAGACAGTACTTCCCAATACTCCTACCGTCACATATAGGCGTGCGTTCTCTATGAGGGACGAATTGGTCTCCAGTAGTCCGGAAGTATCAGCAGGAGGCACCTGGCTTACTCCCACAAAAGGATTTTTTAAATGCTCCTCGTGCAGAGCTTGTAAGTTTGGAACCAACACCTACCACTATATGACACCTTTCAGCGACAAGCCCAAATATTTGAAGGGTCATTATACCTGTCGAACTGATCATGTGGTCTATGTATTGCAATGTACATGCAAACTTCAATATGTCGGCAGTACAAAGCTACAAGCTTACAATAGAATTCTACAGCACTTACGTGCTATAGTCAACTCCGATCCTGCGTACCCGGTAGCCAGACATTTTAAAGCCTGTCATAACAACAATTTGAGCTGTCTGAGCTACTTTGTTATAGATTCGGTACCTAAGCAAAAGAGAGGGGGCAATCGTGAAAAAACCCTTAGGCAATTGGAGTGTAAATATATACTGGAGCTAGATACCCGTATACCAGGAGGTCTGAACAATGGGGAAGATTTGCACCATTTTTTATGAGATTTTTAAGATCAGTATTGAGTATTGCATATTTTTGGGTTCATTAGCATAACGTGTACATATGGGTCCTCTCTCTGTTTCCCTCTAGTCTACCAATATTTGTATGTACAGTTATATCATTATGAGTTTTCTATAGTCATGAAGATGTGAGAGTGGCAACTTTGACATCTCATATCTTTCCCGTGCACTGGAGTTTAGTTCCATGAGTATATATTACGGGTATTTTAATCTATCAGCTTCCTCGCGGCCTACATATATTTACACATTATGTGGTTTTATTTGTGCTTTTACAACAATGTCAGTGTGCCATCTTTTTTGTGACTCTACTAGACATTAAGTATAAAGAGTATAGGGTCCCTTTTATTTTTCCTTTCTTTCCAGACTTATTTTATAATTGTTCCATGTATAATGTATTTAGGATATAATGTTGGTTTATAATATATGCTTTGCATATTTTGCACAGTATATGGGGGTTATGTATATCGAGCCGTATTTGCACATTCAAATATATAGATTGCTAGATTTGCACATTTTCTTTTGCAGATTTGCACATCTTGCTGTATTTGCACATATACTTCCATTTAGCGTATTTTTGCACAGATATTGCGTATTTTGCACATCATTGGAAATTGAAGTCTTTCCAATGTCGATCTCCCCATTCATCTTAACATACCAACTAATTTTGCGCATTTGAGCAACAACCTTGTTTTTATCTTTTTTAATTGTATATGGACGCATTCATTATAATAGTACATTTCTGGAAACTGTCATTTATAATAGAGTACAGGATTTATCCTGTTATAGTCATATGTGAGAGAATTTCAACAAAGCGACAGTATGTTTTTTATGCCTATACGTAAAGTATTTTTTTCAGGTCTATTCGTAAGGTGTCACACATTTGATTTAAAAGCACTACGTTCTGTTCGTGTAAACCATGTGATCAAGACCGCTGTGTCGGTCGAAACGCGTCAGAACCGGATTGAAGTTTGCGTGGAAATAAACTGAGCTAAATACCTGTGTCCGTGTCTTGCAGCAACACCGGCTGGTGTTGCGAAAGGAGGAGTTGATATATATATATATATATATATATATATATATATATATATATTAACACTCATACATTTTGTAAAAACACTCAAAGTCCCTGGATGATGTCATCAGTGATGTCATTTGAGATTTCATCAGTGGGCTCGGCACTGGAAGTCTAAGGACTTTCTTGGAAGAGTTCTGCTCCTGAGCCTAACTATAACATCCTTTGTTTTTTTCAATGATAAGATATATATAAAAGAATATATTAAAGAATTACGCCAAGTGTTTAAATTAATTTCTAATGAACCTGTTTGATAGAAAAAAAGAGCGTGCATGCTTAGTGCTGCTTATTTTGGCAGCACAGTGTTTACATTGCTGGGAATTAGAAATATATGAATGTTGAGAGAAATGGAGGGTTTTACCAGCGAACACTCTAATATATTGCAACAGTACAGCTCGAGAGTTTGTAATTCCTGAAGGCACGCTACTCATGAGAAAATGTTATCTTGCATATCAGGCCTTTAGCAACAGTTTCAGTGAACAACAATTATAATTTGTTTTGGAAGGATTAGTTTAAATGCATCAAATTTGCATGGCAGGTTTTGTCCAACAGCTTTTAGGGGCATGTTCTAAAGACCACTATGGTCATTATAGAGAGCATACAATGTAACCTTGACTCCAGCAAGTTCGCACACCAGCACATACATGACTGTTTAAAATGTTCATTATTTTTCCTTCAGAATTAGTCATACATTCAAACACAGGATAATACTGCTAAATGTGTTACTTTTATGTCCATGGTCATGTGAGCATTCAGTACTACTGCCTATGGCTGTGCATAATATTTTCTATGTTTGTAATACAAAGCCTATAAAGTTGTGTTTCAAATAGCGCTCCTCAGATTGAAAAAGGCTGTTGATCAGCCGAAAAGCGTCTCTTTGTGTCGCAGGGTAATGATGGACCTGCTTAATTAAATGGATGTATTTCACCAGTTCTGTGTGCATGCTCTCTTCGTTAAGGGAGTTCGGAGGAAGCTTTGAGATATATATATATATATCGTGGTTGAAATATATTACGAGTTGTTGGTATCGTTTTTGACACGCACCTCGGTTCAGGTGCACCTTGGATTGCTAACACTTTTGGAAGGATTGTATGGACATACACCACAGAGCCTCCCAAGCTGTTAGGGTTGTTCAGGGCAGGCTGCCTTTGGCCAGAGCGTCGGAAAGCACTCTAGGCTGCAGGTGAAAAGATCTGAGGTAATTGGAGGAATTGGGAGGAGGGCTAGCAGCATACAGATGAGTAGACAGGATTACCGGCACCACTGAAAGAACTTTAAAGATCGGCAGGATTTGTGACATTGTTAAAAAAGTTGTGACCAGGTTCTGCAATGGAAGTTTTAAAAGTTATGCATTGCCTGAATTCCATTTGGAACATTAGTGGAGAATTGGCACTCTTAAGTTCGTTATGGGGGAGGAGCCTAGCGCGCAACCAAGATGGACGCGTAGGCACAGGGCTCCCCGGACCCTTGCAGCTCCTCGCAACTTATCCTGACATTATCCTGGATTTGTGAACGGATTCTGGAAGATGAACCTTGGCTGAATCCATAACTCTTTTCAGAACGAAAATCGGACCTGGGAGACCTGAAATATAGCGTCTTGCATTTTGGAGGCCCACCTGGAAGCTGTGCCCGGTGCTTCGGTGAACTGTGGGGCCGGGGAGTAGTTGAACAACAACGGCATCGGAGCCTTGCCAATGACCGCGCCCCCACTTTCGGTTTCGCTTTTGCACTTCTGCATGGCCTGATTGAGGAACTGCTTCGCGCGACTGGGGCGTCCTCCGGCCTTTGTACTGGACTGATTTGTGCCTTTTTCTCCACTTTTCCGAGCGGGCTCTCGGACAGTCGGTGTCTGATCTGCTGGCACCCCTTTGCTATCGGTCCTGGCGGACCCCTCCGGTGAGCATCGCTTAACATGGCGGGCAAGGGGGATCCCGAGAAACGGAGGACCAAGACATCCCACCGTGGGGGACCAGTCCAGAGTAACATCATGGATCGTTATACCCAGGGTAAAGGATCCCCCGGGCCAGCAAGTGCCGCCGTGGAGGACTCTGGTGGTGGCCCGTCCGTGCCCACGGAATTGTCGCTGCAAGACGTTCTGGGTGCCATCAATGGCATAAGGGAGACCATCGCCCTGCAGTACGAGGCTCTGGCCCGTAAAATTGACACGGTTGCCATTGATGTCACATTAATTCGGGCGGATCTCTCTAAGACTAACGAGAGGGTTCAATCGCTGGACTTGAGGACATCCACTCTTGTCACGGATGTATCAGACCTCCAGGCAACTCTTGGCGATCTAAAGTCGGCGAACGACACGATGTCCCGCCGGCTGGAGGATTTCGAGGGTCGGGCACGACGCAATAATATCCGCGTCATAGGTGTGCCGGAGACTCTCGACAATCGTCCGGTGGACCTCATGGTCGAAGATCTAGTCCTCAATCATCTTGCTCCTTCAGGCCTGAGCAAGTTCTTTGCCGTGGAGCGTGCTCATCGTGTCCCGGGCGGTAGGCCTCGACCAGGAGCTCCCCCGAGGCCTATTATTGCAAAACTTTTTCACTACAGAGACCGGGATGCGATCCTGCAGGCCTCGAGGGTACACGGCCCAGTTAACTATGAGAATGCCTCCGTTAACTTCTTTCCGGACTTCACCCAACTCGTTCAGAAACAGAGAATGGGCTTTCAGGGGGTGAAGCGCCGTCTTCGAGATTTGGAACTTAAATACTCTATGCTTTTCCCTGCCAGGCTTCGTGTGGAATATGAAGATCGGACTATCTTTTTTGAACGCCCTGATATTGTGAGTGACTGGTTAGACTCCCTGCCGGACCGGGGCGAACGATCTGGGCGTACTGGCGGTGCTGAGGGCGGAGGGCCTCCGCAGGAATGATTCTTGGTCCTCTACTTTGACATTTCCTTCTGCGCCCAGCCAGGTTCTACTTCAATTGTATATTTTGTCTATTAATGTGCTGTTTGGATGCGGGCGGGGACGGGTCCCTTCCCTCCTCCAGGGTCTTTTTGTAGCATGGGATTGTTAGGGTGACAGGCACACTGCAAGTTGGGGGGGCTGTATAGTCCGCAGGGGTGCAGGGTGGGGGGAGTTGTAATGGCGTGGGGGTGGGAGGGGGACAGTGGTTGTTGGGTTGTGTGTTTTTTCTTTTCAAGGCGGTGTGTTTGTTTCCTTTCAGTTTTAGGTGTCTGGCTGCGTGCCCGGGGACTCCAGCTTCTTGTGTTGGGATGGGGGGGGGGACGGGTTGAAACTCGTGTCTTGGAACGTCAACGGATTGGGGGACCGTATCAAACGTGGGGTGGTGTTGCAATTTTTGCGCCGATTGGCCCCTGATGTGGTATTCCTTCAAGAGACGCACTTGGTGGGTAATGTATGTCATGCCATGAACAGGGGGGGCTACCGATTGGTTGCGCATTCTGGCTTCACCACTGGATCCAGAGGGGTGGGCATCTTACTGCGATCTTCCCTCCCGCTTGAGATTGACAAAGTTACTCTTGATGATAGAGGGCGCTATGCGTCCTTGACTGGACGATGGGAGGGTCAGACTCTTTCATTGGTCTCGGTCTATGTTCCCCCGGGCCTCCAGACCTCCACTTTCTCTGATGTGGGTCGTATGTTACTTGAACTTCCTGATAGTCTCTTGCTTGTGGGTGGGGATTTTAATTCCGTGATTTCTGGCGAGTTGGATCGTTACCCTCCCAGAGCCCTCTCTGCCGCCCAGGCGTGGCTCGGCGGGTTCTTGGACACTTTTGGCCTAGTGGACTGCTGGAGGTTGATACATCCGACACAGGGTCAGTACACATTTCACTCCGGGGCTCACGGGAGTCTCTCCAGACTAGATTACTTTCTTATGCCAGCGGCCCAGACCACCCGGGTCCGGGAGGTTAAGCACCTGGCCCGGGGCATTTCCGATCATTCCCCATTGTGGCTCCTCTTCGATACTGGGATGCGATCCGCCGGGCGGGTCGCCCCCATTAACTCCTGGTACCTGCGTGACCCCAAGATCCGCAAGGGTCTCATTAAGTCGCTTGACCAGTATTTTCTTGAGAATGAGGGGTCCGTCTTGTCCTCTGTGTCCTTGTGGGAGGCTTTCAAAACGGTTCTCCGAGGACACGCCCTATCCCTGATCGTGGAGGCCAAGAAAGCTAAGAACGGGGAGGTGGTTGCGTTGGAGGCCGAGATATCGGGGTTGGAGACTGCCTTGGAGACGGCTGTCACTCAGGACGGGCTCCACGCTCTCAGCCTGAAGCAATTCGAATATAAATCCCTTGTTACGGAGGCTGCTCGAACAATGTATAGGGAACAGCAGGGTAGACTGTATGATGCTGGGGATAAGGCGGGTAAATTGATTGCTTGGCTTGATAAGAAGGAGAGAGTGAATCGAGTGGTCCCCGTGCTTCAGACGTCGGAGGGAGTGGGTGTGACTGACCCTGGTGAGATTGTGGAGTGTTTCGCTGATTACTTCCGTGCTGTGTACTCCCCGGTGTCTGATAGGGATGAGGCTGACTCCCGTCCCTTGTTGAAGGATATTGCTTTGCCCTGCCTGTCGGTGGATGAGCGTGTGCAGTTAGATGCCCCGTTGTCGGTCGACGAGATTGCTACCGCGATTCGTTCCCTTCGCTCAGGCAAGGCTATGGGCCCCAACGGACTCCCTATTGAACTTTACAAACTGCAACCGGATAAAATTGCGCCATTTCTTCTTCGTATGTTTTCGGAGTCACTTGAACTTGGTTCTCTCCCTGCTGACCAGCGCTTGGCCACTATAGTCGTGATTCCCAAGGACGGTAAGCCTCGGGACCGTTGCACCTCGTACAGGCCTATTTCTCTGTTGAACGCTGAGCCGAAAATCCTTGCCAAGGTTCTTGCTAATCGCCTGCTTACTGTTATCTGTGACCTGGTGCATCCGGACCAATCCGGTTTTATCCCGCACCGGAATACGGCCCTTAACTTGCGGCGCCTACATGGCGTACTTGCAAGGGCGGAATATCTCTCAGAGCCGGCCATCTTGGTTTCCTTGGACGCCACGATGGCCTTTGATACGATAGAATGGCCGTATCTTTGGGCCGCCCTGGCAAAGTTTGGACTCGGGGCGGGATTTATTAGTTGGGTTAAACTCTTATACGCTGCTCCGTTGGCTCAGGTTGTCGTTAATGGAAGGGTTTCCCGGCCCTTCGTTCTTGGGAGAGGCACTAGGCAGGGGTGTCCATTGTCTCCCCTGCTCTTCGCTCTGGCTTTGGAGCCGCTCGCCGCTTGGCTTCGTTGGGAACCGTCGATAAGAGGGATCCGGTGGGCCCGTGGCTTCGAGGATCGAGTTTCGTTGTACGCGGATGACATTCTTTTGTACCTCACCTCACCACGTCAGTCACTCAATGTGCTCTTTGACATCCTTACTTCCTTCGGCAAGAACTCTGGTTTGATTATTAACTGGTCCAAATCTTGTGTCTATGCTATATCCGGTGACTTTCCTCTCTTGCCTTCTCGTTTTCCTATTAAGGCGTCCCACTCCGGCTTTACGTACCTGGAGGTGTACGTCTCATTGGACCCGGCGATCCGCTACGAGCATAATCTCCTCTCTCCACTTCGGAGATTGAGGTTAGACGTGGCCCGTTGGTGTAAGCTTCCCTTGTCTCCCCTCGGTCGTGCGGCGCTTTTTAAAATGATGTCTCTTCCCCGATTCCTTTACGCACTTCAGAACTCCTTTGATATTATTCCGGCGGCCTACTTCCGGGAGGTGGAGAGCTTACAGAGGAGGCTTGTTTGGGATGGTCGTGCACGTATTGCTCTTGCAAAACTGACTCTCCCCTGGTATGACGGGGGCATTGCGCTCCCGGACATCAGGAGGTACTATTGGGCCTCCCAGCTATCTGCTATTAACCATGCAACGTACGCACCTGGTCCGAATCCGGCTTTCGAAATGGATAGATTTTTGTTGCCTGGCGGCAACTTTAACAGAGCGCTTTACTCTCGATCGGCTGGGAGGAACTTAACCAGTCCCACTAAGATTGCTGTGCGCGTGTGGAGGGCTGCGAATGTGGCCATGGGCTGGAATGAGCGTTTGACGGGTGCGACCCCTCTGTTCGCGTCTGAAAGATTGGGAAGCCTCTGGATGACGAAGGGCTTCGAGCGTTGGGACACGATTGGCATCAGTAGAGTAGGTGACCTTTGGGTGAAGGGTGCGGTTGAATCCTTTGCTGCGTTGCAGAGTGAGTACGAATTGAGTGAGCGGGAGTTCTTTCGGTACGTCCAGGTTCGGCACGCCTTGCTCTCGGCCTTCGGGGCTGGGACTGCAGTCCCTGTGTCTTCGCCACTCGAGGACCGCATACTTGACGGTCACTTGCCCGACAGTACTATTTCCCTTATCTATAAAAAACTAATAAACGTGCGGGCGGATCTCCTCGTGCGCCTTCGGGAGGCGTGGACCGGGGATGGTGTGGAACTGGACGATGAGGACTGGCAGTCTGCGCTGTCCTCCCCTAAGGAAGTGGCCATACCCGCGCGTCTCCGTCTTGTCCAGCTTAAAATTCTCCACCGTGTCTACGTGACGGGCCCTCGTTTAGTTTTGATGGGTTTTTCTGAAGACGGGCTCTGTAGGCGCGGCTGTGGGCTCAGCGCCACTTTTCTCCATGTTCTCTGGGAGTGCTGTGAGGTAGCGGAGTATTGGCGCCGGGTGCATGCTGTCATGGAATGCGTCACTGGGGTCGCTTTGTTGCCCGAGGCTCGCCGATGTTTGTTGAACGTGTGGGAGCCTAATGACTATAATGCGGCTCAGACTCGGTGGGCGGCCCTTGGGAACATGATTGCTAAGAGGGACATCGCACAGCGTTGGGGTTCCTGACGGCCTCCCACCGTGTCAGTATGGAAGGAGAGCATGGATTGGTGCATGTGCAGAGAGAAGACTGTGTATGTGTCTCGGGGTAAGCCGGGGGCGTGGGGTAGAATCTGGGGTCAGTGGAACGCGTACCGAGGCAACATCTGCATGCCCCCCCTCGTGGACACATCTGATGCTGCCTTGTCCCCCTGATCCTGAGGTTCCCGGACTATTACATTTTACCTGTAGACGGTTGTGGTTCTCCCGTCGCCCCCCCCTCCCTCTTGCTCATCCTCATTGTCCACCTGAGGGTGGAGTATGTATTGTGCAGTTCCCCGGATGTGGTTAGACGCCCCCTTTTTCGATGGTTTCCGCCTTGTTTTTTGGTGTTATTTTCTTTGTCTTTGTTTGTATTTTTAAAATCTATGTATTCTGATAATCTCTGAGGTGTACTCAGTAACTCGTTAATTCGGCTGGGCCCCAGGGGGCCTGTTGCTGCCCTAATGTTGTTGATCATGTACATATTAGCGGCCGGCCCTGGTGGTTGTAGGCCCATGTTTGTATTGATTTTTATGTACAATGAAGGTTTTCGCAAAAAAAAAAAAATGTTCGTTAGCATGGGGAGCAAACAGCTACAAACTAAGACTTTTCAAGCACACTCCATATCTAATAGGAGCTGGGAAACACAGGGTTACGCAAGATAAACGAGGGAAGTTTAACCCTGAGAAATATCAATAATGCGCCGTTTGGTATGTTGAGAACTTAAGCTATTTCTTTCACGCACTCCAATGCATCCCCAACAAGCATTTGCAATGCAATAGGTCTCGCATTTGCCAAAGTCCCTGGCTGTGTAACTACAGTGACCAGGGGCGCCACCGGGCTCGACTGCCATTGTCGGGCAGCAGCATGGTGTGGCGGACCGGGGCCTTCTTCTTCCCTCTGCGGTCCTGGCCTCTTCTGCCCTCCTAAGCAATAGAGGTGAGAGTTCGCCCATGCCGGCCGAGGATTGCGCTCCGGCATCTTGTGCTCCGGCACGCTGGGGCCCGGCGAGGTCCATCGGAGGCTCCGCGCCCCTGTGGGGCCCCCTATCACCGCTGCGCAACCTCCTGCTTCAGCTTGGCCTGAACCCTTTTGCCCGCCCTGAACCGCCAGGCTCGGCTGCCATTGTCGGGCAGCGGCATGACGGACTGGGGCCTTCTTACCCCCTGCTGCCCCGGCCTCTTCCGCCCCATCTGAGCGATAGAGGTGGGGGTTCGACCGGGCCTGCCGAGGACTGCGTTCCGGCATCCTGTACTTTGGCCCACAGGGGCCCGCCGAGGACCATCTAAGGCTCCGTGCCCCTGAGGGGCCCCTATCGCCGCCCGCTGCTGTGCAGCCTCCTGCTTTAGCCTGGCCTGAACCTTCCTGCCCACCCTGAGCCGCAGCGGTGCAGCGGCCTTGTTTCGGACCTCTGGATTTGCCGGCCCTCGGAGAGGAGGTGAATCCCTGTCTACCCTCCAATGGCGGACCACCAGTGAGTGGGGTGTGAGCTGGGGGCCGGCTGGAGGGCTGAAGGGTGGTGCAGGGGTGGTGTAACTGCTGCGGCCCCACCTCCCTCACTGCTTTACTCAGCACCTCTGCGCCTCCATGTGATTGCTAAAGGGTCTCGGCCCGAGACCCCCCATGGTCGCCCGCTCGGGACTGGCTGGCCCCGGCTACCATTGTCGGGTAGCGGCGTAGGAGATATCTGTCTCGCATTATATCTGAAGGTGCCCTCACTGGATTGTTGGCCCGTGTGTGAGGGGAGAGCCCGCCTGACCATCCCTGCCTGGAATCAGCTCCCCGCTGGCAACGTACCCCCATGGGGTTTGGAGCCCTCCTCTCCTCCCCGCGGCCCCCTCCACTGTTTGAGGGTACCTAACTGCTGCGGGCTTTCCTCCGTCCGTCGCTGATGGGCGGTAAGGAG
The DNA here is from genome assembly GCF_964204655.1 of Triturus cristatus. Lineage (NCBI taxonomy): Eukaryota > Metazoa > Chordata > Amphibia > Caudata > Salamandridae > Triturus > Triturus cristatus. Next base: position 933,045,395 of record NC_140580.1, on the reverse strand, counting down.
CACACTGCTGGCCCCCTATGCTGCTGCTTACTCGCCTGGACCTGTCTGCATCCCAGTGGAGTCTCTTGTTCATCAACGTTCCCATCACCGAGTGGAGCCGGACCCCTGCATCGGACTGCCTATTGCCCGCCATGGTGTGGATTAGCGGTTCGCCTTCCTGGGCCACGGCTTATTGACGCTCCTCCTGTGACGGCGCCACCCTCCCTGAGATTGCTGTTCGCCTCCCCTGCCCGTGCGGCGACTGGACCTCACCCTCGGTGGCGATGGGAAGAAACCGCAACCTGCAGACCCCTGCCCCTCAAACCCCCCAAAAAATGGACCAATACACCATGAACGACCGGATCCTGGAGGGGCGGCATCCAATATTCCTGCCCCCGCTGGGGGTGACCTATCCACTATCCTCCAAGCAATTGGCGCATTGCAGGACTCGGTTGAAAATAAAATTGGCGAGGTGAGGGTAGACCTGGCCCTTATTCGGCAGGACCTGCGTAACGCCACACCCCGGATTTCAGAAGCGGCTGGGGACGATATAGGCTAACTCAAGACTCAAGTGGCCCGTCTCCAGACTCAGACCTCGGAACTTCACCGTCAGGCCGGCAACGCTGAAAACAGTTCCAGGCGGAATAGCATGCGCATCATAGGATTTCCCGAACGGGCGGAACAAGGCAGTACAGACACGTGTGTGCTTCAGCATTTGATGAAGGCGCTTGCCGAAACGCTTCATGTTTTGCTAACGGAATAAAAACGGAGGGGATTAAACCTCCCGCGAGTGCCTAATTTTTCCAAGGATTTCCGGAAACTGAGCGAAATTATATATATATATATATATATATATATATATAATCTACTGGCGGTCGCCAGTAGATAGTTATAGTTAGGACCGTGTTTCCATAGGAAATCCGCAACATTCTATTTGGAATAACTTTGGCCGAATCCTCGCGAAATTTTCAAAATAGGTGGGGCGCTCCGCTCCGCTCCTTCCTTGAAAGTCTCGGGGGGATTCGTCAAGCGGGGGCTGCGAAAAAGGGGGGGTCCCAAAACGCGTTTTCCCCATGCATTTTTCCATAGGACCTTTAGTCCAAGCTACAGCCCGAACGGCTGAACAGAATTACTTGAAATTTGGCAGAGAGGTAGTCCTCAGTTCAGGGATGTGCCTTTTGCAGGTCTTGTGTAAATCTGTTCATTAGTTCCGGAGAAAATTGCAGTTAAAAGCATATATATATCTATGAGCGCGCACCGTGCGCGTACGGTAAGCAATTCTGATTGGTTGTTAGATGTCAGTAAACATTCAAATCGGTCGAAATCAGGAAGTGTCGGCCGCCATTTTGTCTCTCGCAGTCTGAGGCAATGAAAAACAAAGGGGGAAAGCGTGAGAAGGGGGCAGGATGAACAGGTCCTGACCCCCTAGCCTTGGTCAGGGGGTCACTGAAGGACCCCCAAGGGCAGTAAAAAAAAAAAAAATTGGCGAAAACTCGCGGGGTGCGCGCACCGTACGCGCACGGCACGAACAACGCATTGTGGGCGCTTGGTGCGCGAAGCGCACCAAGCACCCACAGCGCGCGCACGGTGCGCGAAGTGCACCGTGCGCGTACGGTACGCGCACGGTGAAAAAACTTTAAAAAATAAATAAATAAATACATAACTTAGCATTTAAAAAACCTTGCAAATTCACTGAAAAAAACATAGGTTTCACACACGTTATAGTTAGGAATTAGCATTTAAAAAACCTTGCAAATTCACTTAAATAACCAAGTTATGTATGTATTATTATTTTTTTTATATATTTATTTTACAATAAACTACATATTAAATTTTTTTTGGTTTTTCACCGAAAAAAAAAAAATTCTGCCTTCGGGGTCCTTCAGGGACCCCCTGACAAAGGCTAGGGGGTCAGGAACTCTCTACCCTGCCCCCTTTTCACGTTCGCCACCTTCCTTTTTCACTCTCGCACTGAAAACAAACAAAATGGCGGCCGGCACTTCCTGATTTCGACCGATTCAAACGTTGACTAACATGTAACCACCCATCAGAATTACGCTCGCGCACGTTAGGGTGCTCGCACGGTGCGCGCACGGTACACGCTTATAGATATTTATATGCTTTTAAATGCTATTTTCTCAGGAACTACTGAACAGATTGACACCAGACCTGCAAAAGGCACTTCCCTGACCTGAGGACTACCTCTCTCCCAAATTTCAAGGAATTCTGTTCAGCCGTTCGGGCTGTACCTTCGACTAAAGGTCCTATGGGAAAATGCATGGGGAAAACGTGTTTTGGGACCTCCCTTTTTTCTCGGCCCCCACTTGACGAATCGCCCCGAGACTTTCAGGGTAGGAGCTGAACGGAGCGCCCCATTAGTTTTGAAAATTTCGCAAGGATTCGTCAACCGGCGCCAAAGTTATTCAAAATAGAATTTTCAGATTTCATATGGAAACACGGTCCTAACTATAACTATCTACTGGCGACCGCCAGTAGATAATATATTTATATATATATATATATATATATATATATATATATATAATTACCTACTGGCGGTCGCCAGTAGGTAGTCATAGTTAGGACCCTGTTTCCATAGGAAAACCGCAACATTCTATTTGGAATAACTTTGGCGCCGGTAGACGAATCCTCGCGAAATTTTCAAAACTAATGGGGCGCTACACTCCGCTCCTACCCTGAAAGTCTCGGGGGGATTCGTCAAGCGGGGCCTGAGAAAAAAGGGGGGTCCCAAAACGCGTTTTTCCCATGCATTTTTCCATAGGACCTTTAGACACAGCTACAGCCCGAACGGCTGAACAGAGTTACTTGAAATTTGGCAGAGAGGTAGTCTACAGGTCAAGGAAGTGCCTTTTGTAGGTCTGGTGTAAATCTGTTCAGTAGTTCCTGAGAAAATAGCATTTAAATCAATATATATATCTGTGGCAGCTTACGGTGCGCTTACCGTGCGCTTACGGTAAGCTTACCGTACGCGTACGGCGCCGTGCGCGAGCGCGATTCTGACTGGCTGTTAGATCTTAGTAAACATTCGAATCGGTCGAAACCAGGAAGCGGCGGCCGCCATTTTCTCTCTCGCACTCTGAGGGGGGGAAGCAAAACAAAGGTTCAAAACATGTAAAGGGGCATGTTAGACAGCTCCTAACCACCTAGCCTTGATTAAGGTGTCCCATAAGAACCCCCAAGGCCAAAAATTCAATTTTATATTTTTTCGAAAAAACGCCGATTAAGCGTACCATATGCGTACGGTAAAAATTAATTATAAAAAAAAAATATCCACTTTCCCCCCCCCCCCCGTGTGCAAAAGGTGCCCGCAGGGCACCTTTTGTGCATGGGAACCGGACATTTTGAAAATTGAATAGTTTACCTTTCACGACTTTGTGCATAATATGTCCTCCGTGTGCGGACGGTGCGTACATGGCCCATCCAGCGTAACGTGGGCACGCGGTGCGCGTAGCGCACTGCGTGCCCACCGTGCGTGCACGGCACTAACTGCGTAAAGTGGGCGCGCGGTGCGCGAAGCGCACCGCGTGCTCACTGTGCGCGCACGGTGCGCGCACGGAACGAACTGCGTTAAGTGGGAGCGCGCGCCACGAACGGCGTAAAGTAACTTAGCATTTAAAAAAACGTACAAATTCACTGAAAAAACCATAGGTTTCACACATGTTATAGTTAGCTGGACATTTTACTCATAAAAAACCAATGAAATTCCCCCGTTATAGTTAGTGCAGGCAACTATAACTCACGCGACCGCAATCCTCTGCTGATGACATATGTATCTTTATGAAAAAAAAATATTTGTAATATATGTATAGCTAAAATTTAATGGAAGAAGACATGGGCAAATAAGTGTCTAAATACAGTATTAGCATCAGCAGAGGATTGCGGTCGCGTGAGTTATAGTTGCCTGCACTAACTATAACGGGGGAATTTCATTGGTTTTTTATGAGTAAAATGTCCAGCTAACTATAACATGTGTGAAACCTATGTTTTTTTTCAGTGAATATATATATATGTATATACTGAAATAAACAAAGGTTACAGAGATGTTTTAGTTAGGCTCAGATTTCACTTGTACAAAACCAGTGAAATTCAGCTGTTACCTGAGCTCACTATAACGGACGACTTGCAAAGCACTTCTTACTATCTCACATATTACAACACACATCATCGAAGGCGAGTCAAAGGCAAGCCCGTCTGCCCCTGTCCGTGCCTGGATGTCACCAGGAGCCAGGACCCTTGGCTCTTTTAGGGTAAAAAATATTGTTACTATTACTTAGCAGCTACTTTACACCAACTGAGAGCGCAGAATAATGCCAGCGCATTTCAATGACTCCTATGTTCCAATTCTTATACCCACATCCTAGAGGGCCTAGTGGCCTGCTATAATTGTCATTTTCAAAACAACATTGATCCAGATTCATTGAACTCTATGGGGAATGGCCCCAGCACCACACCACTCAAGTATGACCTAAAAAGTATTTTCTGCGACATAAGATCATTAGCTAAGCACACAACTGAGATATTGGATTTAATCACTTCTCAGTCTCCAGACATCTGTTTCTTGACAGAAACATGATTAAATTGTTCCAACCTTCCAGCCATCACGCTAGCTATTCCGAACAATTATAAACTAATTAAACTCAATAGAGGATTGAAAATGAGTGGAGTTACTGCCGTAGTTTTTAAAAACACACTCAATGTGACATGGATCACAACCACCCTTTCAGACTCTATGGAGTTAGGTATCTTTAAGATAAAACTTTCCTCAACCAATATCTGGAACGGACCTCTGATCTATCGCCTCTCAGGGCCCGAGGCCAATTTCAATCAACAGCTGGTGGAACAAATAGCCTCGCATGTCTTAGCCTCAAATAAATTTCTTCTCCTAGGTGACTATAACTTTCTTGGGGAAGCTCACACCAATTTGGAAGTGATAAAGCTATTAACGGACCTAGAAACATTAGGACTCTCCCAAAGAGTCAGAGGCCATACGCCCACAGCAGTTTATTCACTTGATCTACTAGTCTTTAATACTCAACTGTTGGATTGTAAGGTACCACTTCTCCTTACATGGACTGATCATTTTTTAATCACTTTTTACATTCGGTCCCTTTATCCCTCTACTATAAAAAGGAACAGCAGATCACCACTCAATGCATATAGTCTGTGGCATAAACTGACTCCTGAAGTTTTTAGGTAAGCATATTGGATTCCTTTAACTCTGTGCTAATGGTAGCACTGAATGCTACTGTCCCTTATAAAATTTATTGTTCCACCAATCACTGACCTTCTGCCCTCTGGTTCTCACCAGAGATAAAATGAGAAAAATCAAAGTGCAAAAACCTAGTGAGGCGCTAGCCCAGAAGCAAATAGTCTCAAGATAAGGAACTGTACAAACAAGCCCTGTCCTGCTATCACCATAACATTAAATCTGCCAGGCGTATTTTTATTATCATTCAAATCGAACAAGCGAGCAATTCCCCTAAAGCTCTTTTTAATATAGTCCATGATTTTACCACCTCTCAAGCGTGTATCCAGTCCCCTTCTGTAGCCCAGAAACTAAGCGATACACTGGCCTATTTCTTTCAGGAGAAAATCTCCCACATCTATTCAAAATGTAATATTCCCTCCCCTCAGGGAACAGAGATCACTACATCCGATGTAGGTTAAAATGAAAAATGCATTTTTAAAGCGCATGGCTACCCGAAGGCATCCCAGCGCTGATAACGGCAAATAGTGGAGAGCCAACCAGACTAGGGGAATAGCCAGGTTTTTAACAGTTTACGGAAGGCAAGATGGTTAGATTCCTTTCGTAGATAAAGAGGGAGAGATTTCCAAAGCTGAGCTGCATTGTAGGAGAACAGGCAACCTCGATTCTAGCTTTCCTAATACTCGGAACAGTGGCAAGGGGCAGGTTATCTGAGCAAAGGCATCTATTAGCATGGTAGGGGCGAATAATAGAGTGATTATTGACAGGGCCTTTTCCGGATAACGATTTATGAACAATGCACATAGCCTTGCAATTTACTCTCTCACTAATAGGGAGCCCGTGAAGTGAATTCAAAGCAGGTTTTGCTGATTGGTATTTCAGGATATCCAGAAGGATTCTGGCTGCCCAATTCTGTACCACCTGAAGTTTTGAGAGGGTCGTGCATGGGGCCCCCAGATAAAGGGTATTCCCATAGTCCAGACGCGATAGAATGAGAGCCACGTCCCTCTGCAACAATCGGCTGAAAAAGTCGCGGCGGACCGGAGACCGGTGTCTGACAAAGTGCAAGTGCTGAGTAAGTATGAACAGATTCAAATGTCCTGACGATCTAAGCGCAATTAAAATGAAAAGAATTAAAATATTAGAACAGTTAAAATGCTGGCGATAATCTATTGGATGCTGGCTTCTGGCACTGCTGTTTGCCGCTGTACGCCCGCTCCGGCATTCAACTTAAATGTGAATTCAGCCCCCGGAAGTGAGGGAGCTGAGGGGAGGAGCCACGTCCGTCCCCGCAACAATTGGCTGGAAAAGCTGCTGCGTATCGGGGACCGACGTCTGACAAAGTGCAAGTGCTGAGTAAGTTAGAACAAATTCAAATGTCCTGAGGAGCTAAGCGCAAATACAATGAAAATAATTAAAATATTAGAACAGTTATAATATCTTGGGTGCTGGCTTCTGGATTGGTGCGTTGCTGTTTACCGCTGATCAGTTACAGGTTACTCCTTACACATTAGACAGCTTTGTGCCCTTCACTATGGAGGAAATCCATCACTCTCTGATGTCAGTGAAGTCTGGCTCTCCTTTGGACATTCGCTCACCTACAATAATGTCATTATTGGCCAACCCTTGTGCCCCGGTGATTCTAGAGATCTTTAATTGTTGGGTCAAAACAGGCAGTATCCCGCCTGAGTGGAGGGCGGCATGTGTATGGCTCATTTAAAAAAAAAAAATACTTTGGACCAAAATTCCCTGGGTAATTATTGCCCTATATTCTTGTTACCTCTCCTAGGCAAACAACTCGAAAGTCTAATTAATAAACAACTGGGTACATACCTCGAATCCAAACAAATTCTTGATCCCTCCCAATCGGGTTTCTGCCCAGGCTATTCCACGGAAACGACACTCCTGGTTGTGACAGACTCCCTGCGCCTGGGGTTGGATGTAGGCAACCCAGTTATGCTTGTATTATTAGACCTTTCTTCAGCCTTTGATACAATCTCTCATACTTGGATGATGGAAAGGCTACAAGCAATTGATATACAAGGCCTGGCAGTCAAATGGCTCCACCATTTTTTGACAGATAGACACCAGACTGTCATCCTGGGCCCGTACTCTTCACACAAGACATCCTTAGATAGGGGTGTTACACAGGGCTCGTGCCTGAGCCCCTGTTTGTTTAATATCTATATGGCTCCTTTGGCCATAATTGCAGAGCGCTTGGGCTTTGAAATAATTTAATATGCGGATGACACCCAGCTGATCTTTACATTTGCCCATGACCTGATAGAGACTAAAAAGCGCTTTGCCTTAGGGATGTTAGCTATTTCCGACTGCATGAATGAGAACTATCTCTAATTGAATGCAGATAAGATGGAGATCATGTTACTTGGCAAAGCCTTCTCTATCTGGACTGACGATTGGTGGCCTCACCAACTGGGTGCCACTCCCATGCCCTAACAACTAGTAAAGAATTTGGGGATGAAACTAGATCATGCCTTAACGATGAAAGAGATCACCATGGCTGCCATTGGAATATGCTATTACGACCTGTGCCTTTTGCGCCAAATATTCCCCTATCTTTCATTCTAAGCCCGTAGAACCCTGGTCCAAGCCTTAGTAATAAGCAGACTGGACTATGGCTATGCCCTTTGGCAAATGCTAGTGAAACTTTAGTTGCAAACTTCAAGTCGTTCAAAACACTGCAGCCAAGCTTGTTCTTAAACGCCCTTCTCGAACTTCCTCGCCCCCCCCCCCCAGCTGAAAGAACTACACTGGCTGCCAGTGAAGAAACGTTCTTATTTTAAGATCTGCTGTCTTACATATAATGTCTTAAAAGAAAAGGCTCATTATATCTTTTTTTTAAAGTATGCACACCTGGCCGTAATCTAAGATCACAGGATGAAGCCCTACTGTGTGTTCCCTGCATTCGTTTAACTCGCAGTGGTGGAAAGGCTTTTTCCTACCTCGCTCCCTTGTACTGGAATAAGCGTCCTCTTTTCGTTCGCTCATGTCCAAACTACTGTAAATTCAGGAAACTAGTCAAAGCTTATCCTTTCTGAACATCTTTCCCTTCTCCTGATCTTGTTTCCGCAACAGCGCTGAGATGCCCTCAGGTGATTTGGGAGCTATATTCAATCGAATTAACATAACATAACTCATGACATGGTCAGTGACATCACTCACGACATCTCAAATGAAGTCACTAATGTCATCATCCTCAGGACTACTGACGCATACATTCTATTTCCTAACTATAATGTCCCTCTAACCTTTAGTTTTTGCAGTGAATTTCAGTTTTTTTTAACACAGCGGGGGGTGGCCAACCAACCGCCTGCATCCAATTCCACATAAATAGGAAAGGGGGTATGCAGCCCCCCTCCCTAGGCTGATATTTGGCCCCAGTGACCCCATCTCCTTGGTCTCAGCCATATTAAGAAGGGAGCAGGCAGGCACCCTCCCTCGGCTAATATTGTCCCCGAGGATCCTATCTCCGCTCATGGCATCCACGTGCAGACAGATGTTTGAAATGCTAGCTAAATATTCAGCCCTCGATTTGGAACAAGTTGCGGCAGAAATCAAATTGCTCCGTGAGATGCTGGACAAGCATGAATCCCAGCTGAATGTCATTTGAGATGTCATCAGTGATGTCATGAGTGATGTCACTGACCATGTCATGAGTGATTTAATGTGTGACGTCATCAAGAGTGCATTGCGGGGGCGCGAGTTATAGTTAGCTGGACTAACTATAACGGGAGAATATCTATGGTTGTGTACGAGTGAAATGTCCAGCTAACTATAACGCCCCTGAAACCTATGGTTTTTTCAGTGTATATATATATATATATATATTATCTACTGGCGGTCGCCAGTAGATAGTTATAGTTAGGACCCTCTTACCATAGGAAATCCGCAACATTCTATTTTGAATAACTTTGGCGCCGGTCGACGAATCCTCGCAAAATTTTCAAAATAGGTGGGGCGTTGAGCTCCGCTCCTACCCTGAAAGTCTCGGGGGGGATTCGTCAAGCGGGGGCTGAGATAAAAGGGGGGTCCCAAAACGCGTTTTTCCCATGCATTTTTACATAGGACCTTTAGACAGAGCTACAGCCCGAACGGCTGAACAGAATTTAATGAAATTTGGAAGAGAGGTAGTCCTCAGGTCAAGGAAGTGCCTTTTGTAGGTTTGGTGTAAATCTGTTCAGTAGATTCTGAGAAAATAGCCTTTAAATCAATATATATATCTGAGCCAGCTTACGGTGCGCTTACGGTGCGCTTACCGTACGCGTACGGTGACGTGCGCGAGCGCGATTCTGATTGGCCGTTAGATCTTAGTAAACATTCGAATCGGTCGAAACCAGGAAGCGGCGGCCGCCATTTTCTCTCTCGCACTCTGACAGGGGGTTGAAAAACAAAGTGCAAAAACATGTAGAGGGGCTGTTTAGACAGCTCCCAAGCACCTAGCCATGTCGAGGGAGTCCCCAACGATCCCCCAAGTGAAAAAAGGCAATTTTAATTTTTTCGAAAATTTCGCCGATTACGCTTACCGTACGCGTACGGTAATAAATAATAAAAAAATAAAAAAAATATCCACATTCTCCCCACCCCGGGTGCAAATGGTGCCCGAAGGGCCCCATTTGTGCATGGCTTAATACAGCAAAACAAAACATATATTTTACCTGTCACAACGATGCTCATCATATGTCCTCCATGTGCGCACGGTGCGCGAAGCGCATCGTGCGTTCATGGCCCATCTAGCGTAACGTGGGCACGCGGTGCGCGAAGCGCACCGCGTGCTCACTGTGCGCGCATGGTGCGCGAAGCGCACAGTGCGCGCACGGAACGAACTGCGTTAAGTGGGCGCGCACGCCACAAATGGCGTAAAGTAACTTAGCATTTAAAAAACCGTACAAATTCACTGAAAAAACCATAGGTTTCACACACGTTATAGTTAGGAATTAGCATTTAAAAAACCTTGCAAATTCACTGAAAAAACCATAGGTTTCACACATGTTATAGTTAGCTGGACATTTTACTGATAAAAAACCAATGAAATTCCCCTGTTATAGTTACTGTAGGCAACTATTACTCACGCGACCGTAATCCTCTGCTGATGACATATGTGTCTTTATGAAAAAAAAATATTTGTAATATATGTATAGCTAAAATTTAATGGAAGAAGACATGGGCAAATAAGTGTCTAAATACAGTATTAGCATCAGCAGAGGATTACGGTCGCGTGAGTTATAGTTGCCTACAGTAACTATAACGGGGGAATTTCATTGGTTTTTTATCAGTAAAATGTCCAGCTAACTATAACATGTGTGAAACCTATGGTTTTTTCAGTGAATATATATATATATATATATATATATATATATATATATATATATATATTACCTACTGGCGGTCGCCAGTAGGTAGTTATAGTTAGGACCACGTTTCCATAGGAAATCCGCAACATTCTATTTTGAATAACTTTGGCGCCGGTTGACGAATCCTCGCGAATTTTTCAAAATAGGTGGGGCGCTACGCTCCGCTCCTACCCTGAAAGTCTAGGGGGGATTCGTCAAGCGGGGGCTGAGATAAAAGGGGGGTCCCAAAACGCGTTTTTCCCATGCATTTTTCCATAGGACCTTTAGACACAGCTACAGCCCGAACGGCTGAACAGAATTACTTGAAATTTGGCAGAGAGGTAGTCCTCAGGTCAAGGAAGTGCCTTTTGTAGGTTTGGTGTAAATCTGTTCAGTAGATTCTGAGAAAATAGCCTTTAAATCAATATATATATCTGAGCCAGCTTACGGTGCGCTTACGGTGCGCTTACCGTACGCGTACGGTGGCGTGCGCGAGCGCGATTCTGATTGGCCCTTAGATCTTAGTAAACATTCGAATCGGTCGAAACCAGGAAGCGGCGGCCGCCATTTTCTCTCTCGCACTCTGACAGGGGGTTGAAAAACCAATTGCAAAAACATGTAAAGGGGCTGTTTACACAGCTCCCAAGCACCTAGCCATGTCGAGGGAGTCCCCAACGATCCCCCAAGTGAAAAAAGGCAATTTTAATTTTTTCGAAAAGTTCGCCGATTACGCTTACCGTACGCGTACGGTAAGAAATAATAATAAAAAAAAGAAAAATATCCACATTATCCCCACCCCGTGTGCAAAAGGTGCCCGAAGGGCACCTTTTGTGCATGGATTAATAGAGCTAAACAAAACATATATTTTACCTGTCACAACGATGCTCATCATATGTCCTCCATGTGCGCACGGTGCGCGAAGCGCACCGTGCGTTCATGGCCCATCTAGCGTAACGTGGGCACGCGGTGCGCGAAGCGCACCGCGTGCTCACTGTGCGCGCACGGAACGAACTGCGTTAAGTGGACGCGCACGCCACAAATGGCGTAAAGTAACTTAGCATTTTAAAAAACGTACAAATTCACTGAAAAAACCATAGGTTTCACACACGTTATAGTTAGGAATTAGCATTTAAAAAACCTTGCAAATTCACTGAAAAAACCATAGGTTTCACACATGTTATAGTTAGCTGGACATTTTACTGATAAAAAACCAATGAAATTCCCCCGTTATAGTTACTGTAGGCAACTATAACTCACGCGACCGTAATCCTCTGCTGATGACATATGTGTCTTTATGAAAAAAAAATATTTGTAATATATGTATAGCTAAAATTTAATGGAAGAAGACATGGGCAAATAAGTGTCTAAATACAGTATTAGCATCAGCAGAGGATTACGGTCGCGTGAGTTATAGTTGCCTACAGTAACTATAACGGGGGAATTTCATTGGTTTTTTATCAGTAAAATGTCCAGCTAACTATAACATGTGTGAAACCTATGATTTGTTCAGTGAATATATATATATATATGTATGTATGTATATGTATATATATATGTGCATAAACAAAGTATCCCCCTACGAGGACGCACTTGAGGAAACAGGCGAACCCTGCACATTAAATCAGCTTTCTTTATTTCATAAAACCGAACATCACAGAGCTTGTTGGGTGAATAGCCCTACGCATTTCGGAGCTCCTGCTCCTTGCTCATGGGCTCACAGCATTGTCAGCGGGCTGGAAAACCAAGTGGAAACCGAGTCTCTCATTTTTCTTACTCTTAAACAACCTCAGGTGGGTCACCCTCTGGTGGGCTAATTGATGCTGGCAGACTTCTGGGACTCGTAGTTTCACCACTTGAACAATCATATCCTCTGGTGGATTCCGCCAACTGAACATTGTACAATTTGCATAACTCTCGCTTTCTAGTGAGCCACAAGTCCCGGACTCCGGTTTGCTTTGTGAATCCTGTTTACAACCTGGAAGGCGCTAAATCAGACACCCTGTGCGCCGCAGCCCGCCATTCTTTTCAGTGGTAGTGCTGTCCCCTGGGCCGGGACAGGCCTAATCAAATGTATAAACAAAATATCCCCCTACAAGGACGCACTTGAGGAAACAGGCGAACTCTGACCCAAAACTTCATCGCAAGCGCAGCAACAAATCCAATTATCTGAGCCCCTGCAAGTGATCCCCTTTCTTGCATTCACGAGACTGTGACACCAGGTGCGAGAAACAAGATCCTCTGTGTTACCTTTGATTGCGTTGGCTAAAGGCCACTCTTCATGGGCATGATGTTGCTCGCTGGTTACTTACCTCACAGTGGTGAAGGTGTTTCACCCTTTGTTCCTGCACCTCATTCCTGTTGTGGATCCAACCAGAGCATCACAGCTTGAACATGTGTTGTGCTCAGGTAGCCTCGAGACTAGTGAACCAACTCTGACATGAGCTGCATATGTCCAACTCACTCACCTAACTCCAATGACCCTTCATCATGTGCTCTCACTGCACGTAGCCAACATGGGCATTCTCGAGTGCAGAGTCATATCAGGAACAGCCAATTAATGCTGCCAAGAATAGATCTGAAAGATCATCTTACAGTCAGGTTACGCGCAGCCCAAAGAGGCGGTGTAGCAATTTAGTGAGCTCCACCTAGTATCTACTTCTGTGTTTCTAGATGCAATATATCTTTAAACAATTGCGCTGCAGACCAGAATACTTTAATCCCAAGAGAAACGTTTCTTACCCGTGTATGTGGTTGTCCAGTTTTGATAACTTTTCTAGATTTATGTGCTATTAAATATTAACCACACGTAAAATTATTGGGAATTCTCCAGTAAGATAAAAGATGGAACGTTACTTTGGCAAAGGCTCAGCAAAGCATGTTTTGCCGAATTCCTTCATACCGGTTTCTCCCGGGCTTGCATTTATCGTTCCCCCAGGGTACCACCATTGTTCAGATTCACTGTACTCACCAGATATATATGCAGTACATAGCACAAACCAACCGCTACTACTAACCAGGGAAGTCGGTGGGGTCGTATGTGAATCAATAAGAAACTAATCCTGTTGAGCCTCCAAAGCCACATTGGGTCTTTTTAGGTCTCGGCTAGCGATGGCTGCGCTTGCGCAGTCTCGCTCGCGAGAGATAATGACTTGGGAGAAGAGGGGCTTGAACCCGCCCCTCTTCTCCCCTGTTCTCCATTGGCTGGCCTAGTAAATGCTGGCCAGCCATTGGAGAAGAGGTCCCGTCACTCCAATCATGCCCCGTCCTTTTCGGATCGGGGGGCGTGTTTTTTGCGAAAAGTCTCAGGGAGGAGACAACAGCAAAACACGCCCCCGAATCCGAAAAGGACGCTCCCTTTCTCCGAGGCATTTCTGCTGTGCCTCGGAGAAAGGCGGTGGTGTCTTTCGGTGCCCTCGTGTTTTTTTAGGACTCGCACTGGTCTTGGTTACGTCGCACTTGTGCTCAGCGTTTCTTCCAGTGTTTCCCCTTATTAGGACTCGCACTGGTCTTGGCTACGTCGCACTTGTGCTCAGTGTTTCTTCCAGTGTTTCCCCTTAAACAATCTTTGTGCTCCATCATGTACTACAGCTCCTAAGGAACGTCACGGCCACCGAGGTAACAAGAGCAGCCTACACCTCGAAATCTAACTCGCCTCGTTAAGCTTTCAGCCTCCCTTCGTTTCCTTCCCGAGTTTCGACCCCCACCGCCTCCACACTGAACATCCCACCTGACCTCAGCCAATCAACTCGAGGGCCAGAACTCACCCCGCGAGTCACGCGGCGACGCTACTGCGCCTCCTATTGGACAAAAGGTAAAGATGGTGGGAGGGGTCCTGCGAGACGATTGACAGGCGCGCCGGAAGCTTTTCCTAGCAGCGGCCGGCAACTGCTTGAGAGGAGGAAGAACTGCATTCAGAAGGGCGGTCATCTGTACGCTGCTCTAACGGGACCGCTCCCTCCTCTCCGTCCCTGGGTCGTGCTTTTATTTCTTCTTTTTTCTTTACCTCCTGCCGCTCCTCGTGTCTCCTTACTTTGCTGCTGTCTGGTAGGTGACATATTTATTTTTACTTGAAGGACGCGGCCCTGGGGATGCTGGGCATGTGTGTCTCCTCTGCAAAGGATGCCAGTAGCGCCCAGTTGATGGGTGTCAGCCCAGGGCTGGCACATCGTGGAGCTCTTATCCCAGTTATTTGTGTTCCTGTGTGTTCGAGGCCACATTTCCTCAGTAACAAGTGAGAATCTCCAACCCAAGGGCGTTGACAGTTTAAACCGCATCAAATATTAGCCTCCATTGAGACTGGTGTGTGTGCTGACTGCACAAGACAAGCATCCTGAGATATTGGGTAATAGTAGTACCCCCACTTGCCTTCATGCTCCCTACGGTTTACCTGAAAGATATCTGTTCTGAAATCTAATTTTGGCACTTGTTCCCACGCTCCCGGCACTTGCACTTTGACTCCTACACTGGCTCGTGATGTTATTTGCGTCGATGCAAATAACTTGGTGTTCCCATAGCTTGTCCAAATAAGTTGCTGTTAGAATTGACTGCCCCGACTGCAGATGTTTGTCCTCTATTTAGATAAGTCGGGCAATCCGCATGTCACTATCAACTGCAAATCAGGCCTGACTCCAGGATTTGGGATCTGGGTGGGCCAAGAAGAAGAATGGATAGGCCATAAAGATAAGCGGGGTTGTCCAGAGACCCCCAGGTGTCTTTGAGCTTGGTGTGTGCATGTTGGGTGGTTTTGTACGGTTTTGAACTGCATACCATACCTATTACCGGGTTCTGACTACTAGTTTTCATTGAGCATTGCTAGAAGTTTACACCTACTGGTTTCATCCCTAATGCTGTTTCCAGATCACATTATTTTCTCTCCGTGTCACTCCCTCTCTTCCGACTTCACCCTTCTTTCTCTTCATTTCACTTTGCTCTCCTGCTCACTGCACGCTCTTCCTCTCACCCTACTATCTTCTCTCCTTACATCATCCAACTCACTCTCCATCTTAGCCACCTGTTTCCGTACGTCTCTTCACTTTCTACACTTCCCTTTAATCTACCTCTCACCTCATCCTCCTCTCTTTCCACCTTGTCCTACTTTCTCGCTTTCCTGAACTCGCAAACCTCTCACTGTGCCTCAATTTACTCTGACTAGACTTCACCCTTCTCTCTCCACCTCACTCTTCTCTCTCCACCTCACTCTTCTCTCTCCACCTCACTCTTCTCTCTCCACTTAACCCATCTCTCTCTTCCTCACCCTTTTCTCTGTTCCTCGCCCTCCTCTCACTCTTGCTTACTCTTTTCTGTCTTTCCAATTTGCCCTCCTCTCTCCCCATCACAGTTATCCTTTTGTTCTCACTACCCATCCTCTTGCTTCCTCCTTATTAACCCAATTACCCTCCCATCTCTCTGCTACGCCTTCACTTCTCCCCACCTCACCCTTCTCGTAATTTCAATAAATAATTCATTTGTGGATTTATATAGTGCGGCTTGTCACCCGTGAGGGTATCCATGCACCGTCAATGGGCTTGGGGAGATTAAATGATTTACCCAGATTGACATAACATTGATGACAGCACAGGCACTCTGAAGATTATTCCAGCACCACTGTCCCCACCCCGCCACCCCCTTCACATGGTGTCCATCAGCCACTTCCGTTCTGGTACACAACTGCACCAACGCATGCTTCTTTGTAATGCCTGAAGTGAAAAGCGCGGGACGGCTTAAAGTCACACACCGGACATGGGGCCAGCGGGAAAGATGTGGAAATTAAGGATACCGAGCGACTGGGTATATTCAAGGGCGTGCTGCTGCAGTCCAGGGCTTTTCTTTTACAAATCACAGTTTCAAAGTTTGTGCAGTCACTTGTATCCAGTGAACTGATCTAGGACTACAACTCCCAGAATGCAATTCAAAAGATTTTAAATGCAAACCCAGGACAACAGCCTTGCACCCTTAATGACAGTTCATAGCAGAGGACATGACACGCATAAAAACTATGTTACAGTTTTGTAAATACAGGGATTGTGTACACAGAAACTGCCCAAATCACTGGTACAGAACAGGGTCAATTCCCTCTGCCCTGCCAAGCTTCCCATGCATGCATGATGAACTGTTCCAACCCAAGTTTTTTTCTCTGCATTGTGGGGATCATTATAACAAGCATTTACAATGCAACGGTCTCGGCATTGTTAAAGTTAGAGCTATTGGAATTGCTCATGACATTATTTTTGATTATGTTTTTAAAATATGTAAAGAAACGGCATTGTTATTTACAATGTCAATAGCTTAATCTGTGTGTGGGTGCAAATGCAATAGGTCTCGCATTGGAGAGTGATTAAGCTATTGACATTGTAAATAACAATGCCGTTTCTTTAAATGTTTTAAAAACAAAAACATAAACAAAAATAATGTCATGAGCAATGCCAATAGCTCTAACTTTACCAATGCCGAGACCATTGCATTGTAAATGCTTGTATAGCTCCTGCTGCCGCTGACTAGAGCTGACTAGAATTCCGAACAGTAATTACCAGCAACTTAGGCCATTTTTACAAATCAAAGCCACCCATTGAATTATTAATAAGTCAAACCTTTTATGCCTTGTGGTCCAAAAGACAGTGTACATGGTACTTAAAAGATGTACATGTGGAAATTAATTTAATGTTGACATGTCCTTACAGTGACTAGCACCCAGAAGCTATTTTCATTGTAGCAGGCCTAGCTGTCCTATGTACGAAACCAGAACACAGATTAAAATTCCTAATCATGTATCTCGGGAAAAGGACTAGCTAGAAAACTAACTAAATAGTTGTTTGTAAAAGTTATTATAAAACAATCCAAGGGTGAAGTTGGATGTTTGGTCTCCCACTTCTGCCAGCCAGTAATTAGCATTTGAATACATGTAAAAAAAAAAGAGATGCAAAGTGCCTCCCGGGGGCAAGCAATAGACTGACCAAAATCAGCAGAGATGACTCCTCTGAGCCTCACATAATATGAAGGGTAGGGGGCTGAGAGCATCATTTTGACCAATACTGCTTGAATGTCAAATCCTGCCACACAGGTCTGCTGGGTTTACATATAACAGTTTAGAGTGCACTTGAAAGGAAGGGAAACAGGATGTCAAAACAGATCTTGCGTATCTATTGTCTGATTGTTGGAAAATCCTACTTATGGTCTACCAGACAGGGTTTGCCCCAGGTACTTTTACCTTATCGGTTAGGGCATACCCATGAGTCATTCTCACCCACTAGTTTGTGCCAGGCATAAATGCGGCCCCTCCAAGCACCCACTTCAGGACACTTGTGAACCCGAGGTAGTCAGAAAAGGACTCAACCGGTTGTCTGAAACCTGAGAAGAGTCTTGAAGGACTGGATCTGGTCTCTCTTGTACCCAGGATAAAGAAGTACACTTCAAGGAACACAATGCTAACCTCCTGTTACAGCTACAGGCTACAACAGGCCTTGCCTTCAACTGCCCAACTGATCAGTGGCAACTGGACCTGGACTAGGCACTACTGTTGGCCTTTGCCTGACATCCTACAAGTCTCTAAGTGCCTCCTCTGAGGTCCTGAGGGCTTTGGAAGCCTACACCTGAGGTGAATTGGAACTTAAAGGACTAAAGTCATTAGGTAAAATATTTTTCTGATTGAGACTTCTAGCTGCAGACCTGCTTACCTTAGAATATTCCTCAGGCATCAGACTGGATCCAGATAGTTTTTTAACAATCCCACTGCACGCCGTTAGGTGGCTTGTTTGGCTCTGCATGGTGTTGGAAGCATCATCTGAGCTGGAAGTGACATGTGCAGTGCCTATATATGCTCCACGCCAGCCCGCTGACCTCAGTTCCTTCTTTTTCGCACAATGAGTGTGGGTCCGGACGAGCTCCCCTCAGTCAATATTTGACATAATTTGTTTTAACCATTTTATCCAACTTTACTAGTTGTGCCTTTTCTCCACGTTTTTGGATATGTCCCCGAAGAAACTAACCAGTTTCAAGCTTTGTGGTGCCTATCACAGACAAATGTATGTGTCAGACTACCACTTGATGTGTCTGTGGTACCTAGAATGGAACCGGGACTCCACAGCCTATGTGCATTGCATGAGAGTGAACCTGAAGGCCATCTACAAGCAGGCCATGAAGCTTCTGGCTGCTCACCATGCAACTCCGTACCACTCCAGGTCCCCTGACTAACCGTTCGTGTTGGGAGCAGGAAACTTTGCTCTTAGGACTTCAATTGAAGATCGATACTCTTTTAGAAGCATTTTACCTTGGCTTCTACCTGTTCACCATAACGGGTTCCTTTAGCTTACTCGACTCAACTAGTGAACATACAAGTTCATTATGATTCACGGATTCGGGATTGTTTTTACTGCACTTTTTCAAACTACGTATTGGAAGAACATAAGGGTGCTTGCGTTGATTCTTCCATATACTGATTTTGAACCATGTCTTGAGAAAGCCGTTTATCGACAAAACATGTGTCGGCTGTTTACTTGCTACAACTACATGTCAACATTTAGGAACACTGATTCACCTATAATCAAGCTCTTGCTATACTGACTGTTATAGTTACTGCTCTTTTTTAAATTAAATACTTTACTGACTATTGCTGGTCAGTTGGAACTTTGTTTGTGTTGTGCTTTGTCGTTCGAATTTCTAGGATGTATGACGTTACAACGCATGCTATTACAGCGCATGCCTTTACAACGCATTTTTTACAACGCAAATACCTTTACAACGCATGTTGTTACAACGAATACTGTTACAACGCGATATAGCTTTATTAGTTGTAAAGTGCTATTACAACGAATTCAAATATAACGCATACCTTTACAACACATAACTATAGTGTTTTTTTTATATTTTTTTATTTTGTAAAATAAAACCTGGCACGGGATGCAGGGAAATTAGGGGTTTTTGGGTGGGGAAGTGATTTAAAATGTAGAGAAAGACGGGACGTTAATGTAATGAAATGCAAAGCATTCTCATTAAAATTAATACGCGAGTATTAAAATTAATACTCGAGTATTAAAAAAATACTCACTTATGTTTATTATTTGAAAATTTTACACAGGCAATGAATTAATACATATAATATACTTACAATATATTACTAATTCACTAAATAAGTATTCGTAAAAACAAAAATTTGACATACACATAGTCGCCATTTTAAACATTGTAGTTCCCAAAATTGTCCTACAACACTTTCCATGAAATTAATACCACAACACTACTTGCAAAATGGATGCCAAAACGGAACAAAAAAGTGAAAACAACACATCTTAACATGCTTTTTAAAATGATACTTTTCCACAGTAATTAAAAGATTATTTTAAAATATAACCAACGCTGTATTTCTAAAAATTAACAATGACACTTGCTAAAACTTATAAATACGACCAACACACCATTTTAAAATCAGTTGATTATCAACTCCCAGAGTGACCAGACGCCAAAAGCTGACCCTCTGACCTCTTCACCGAGATAAGACCCGAATCGATTTAAGAAGCATTATTTGCCGAAATACAAGTAAGTTTCTAAAACGAATAACAGAAATGTTTACTTGAAACATTTAAAACGCTGCACCTAATAAGTTTGAATTTGCATTTTTAAATTAAAAAAAGCACCAACCTATTACTATACTTAGGGAAACATATATCATAAAAAAAAACACAAAATATTTTAACCTTACTAAAATCTGAAGTAAATTGTTTCTTTAATAAAAGGATTGTCAAATAAATTATAATAAATATTATTTTTCAAACATCACAAAATGATTTATTTTTTTATAAAATACAACTTCTATAAAGTGTGACAAAAAAAACTACTTTAAAAAATAGCGTTTTGCTAAAGGAGCCACACTACTCATCCAGAATAAATCGAAGGTATATTTCTAAATTTTTGTAAACACTATTCTAAATTAGTAAAACGAAAAAACATTTTCTAATCCACACATACTTAATCTGTTTTTCACACAGAAATTCAATAACAAAAAAAAACAAAATACTTTCATCTTTGAAAATTCAAAAGTCGATTTTTAAAGAAGGTAAATATTTTAAACATAAAATAACTGTTCTTTTTTTTCTGTCTTCATGAATGCAAAAAAGATTGTGAAAGTGTAAGAAAGTGTAGAGGTTCAAATAATTCAGGTAACGTCATGAAGGTGCAGCAGTAGGGAAAATGTGGGATGTTGTAGGGGTATCAATTACTATTTTAACTCCAGAAAGGTGCAACATTAGGGAAAGTGTAGGATGGTGTAGGGGTAACAATTACTATTCTACCTCCATTAAGGTGCAGCAGTAGGGAATGTGTGGGATAGTGTAGGGGTAACAATTACTATTCTAACTCCAGGTTGCTGCTGCAGTAGAAAAAGTGTAGTGTGGTATACAGGTATCAATTACTATTCTAACTCCATATATGTTCAGCAGCAGGGAAAGTGTGGGATGGCGTAGAGGGAACAAATTACTATTCTACCTCCATTAAGGTGCAGCAGTAGAGAATGTGTGGGATAGTGTAGGGGTAACAATTACTATTCTAACTCCAGGAAGGTGCAGCAGTAGTGAATGTGTGGGATACTGTAGGGGTAACAATTACTATTCTAACTCCAGGAAGGTGCAGCAATAGGGAAAGTGTGGGATGGTGTAGAGGTAACAATTACTATTCTAACTCCAAGTTGGTGCAGCAGTAGGAAAAGTGTAGTATAGTATTTAGGTACAATAAAGTAAAATATCACTTATGCACAGCAATGTTATATTTTTTACTGTATCACAAACATTACAATAAAAAATAGCATTTCCATTACTTTCTCTTTTTTCCAGATACTCACATAAATCTTCTCAACACCAAATCCCGAATTGAATCCCTCAAGACCAGACAACAAAAAGGACCAGCAAAAAACCAGAAACCAGACTAAAACCAGACCAAGAAGAAAACACCTAAATCAAAAGGTAATTAAAATGAACACTCCAAACTAGGAAACCATTCAATTGGCAAAACTTGAAAAAACATATTCAAGAAAGCTGCAACAATACAGAAAGTGTGGGATAGTGTCGGGGTAACAATTACTATTCTAACTCCAGGTTGCTGCAGCAGTAGAAAAAGTGTAGGATGGTATACAGGTATCAATGACTATTCTAACTCCATATATGTGCAGCAGCAGGGAAAGTGTGGGATGGTGTAGAGGGAACCAATTACTATTCTACCTCCATTAAGGTGCAGCAGTAGGGAATGTGTGGGATAGTGTAGGGGTAACAATTACTATTCTAACTCCAGGAAGGTAAAGCAATAGGGAAAGTGTGTGATAGTGTAGTGGCAGGATTGACTATTCTAGCTCCAAGGAGGTGGAACATTAGTGAAAGTGGAGGATAGTGTAAAGGCAGGATTTACTATTCTAACTCCCGGAAAGTGCAGCATTATGGAAAATGTAGGATATTGTTCTTTCTTATTTGTCTTTTTATTCCACATAGTAAAATCTAACATTTTTTCTTCACAGATAATGTCTACTCAGGAAACAGCTTCCTACATAAAATCCAGAAAAGGAAACAGATTACTGATGCATGCTGGATACATATATTGTAAAGAAAGGATACGTTTTTCCAGAAATCATTGGAGGTGTGTGCAATACTACTCATCCCATTGCAGCGGAAGAGCGGTTACCCTTGATGATATCATTATTAAGACAACAGATCATAACCACTCTGCCTCTGCAATGGAGATTGATGTAAGGGAAACCTTAAATGAAATGAAACAACTTGCAAGCACCTCCAATGATTCCACTGGATCCATTTTAAGAGAGGTTGCACAGCATCTCCCCAGTCATGTTGCTAGTAATATGCCTATAATTCCTAATTTGAGGCGAATTATACAAAGACAAAAGCAGGCAAGTAACACACAAACCACAACACCTCATACCTTTTCTGACATTATTATTCCACATGAACTTCCTATTTTTTTTGCTGATGAACCTTTCCTTCTCCTTGACAACCAAAACCCTCAAAAACGTATTTTAATTTTTAGTACACCCCGCAACCTTGTTAAGTTAGAAAATAGTGAAATTTGGATGATGGATGGTACATTTAAAAGTACACCCCATCCTTTCACTCAAATTTACACTATACACGCGAAAATTAACCATAATGTGATCCCCTTAGTATATAGTTTGCTGCCTGATAAGACTACTGCAACGTACACTGAACTTTTATCAGTTATTAAAAATAAAACATCCAAAAGTCCTAGGAAAATAATTGTCGATTTTGAATTGAGCATGATCAATGTAATCAGTAAAACGTACACGGATACACAAATTCAGGGCTGTTTTTTACATTTTTCCCAGGCATTCTGGCGTAAGTTACAGAAAACATCCCTGGTTGCAGAATACTCAACAGATTGCAAACTACAAATTGAATTAAAAAAATTAACAGCTCTTTGTTTTGTTCCTCCCGTAAGTGTAGACGAATACTACACTGCTATTACAGAATCTGATTATTACAATGTAAATGAAGAGAAATTGGCACCCATCCTAAATTATTTTGAAGACACATGGATTGGGCACCTAAGCAGATCGGGTCGCAGGAGGAAGCCACATTTCCATGTGGAGTGGTGGAACTATTACACGAGCTGTTTAGAGGGAGAAGCAAAAACAAATAATGCCATTGAGGGATGGCATAACTCCTTCAACCATACAATTGGCAAACCACACTCTAATTTCTACTCTTTTTTGGAAACTTTGAAGAAGGAGCAAAGTTTTCAGGAAATGAGACTTTCACAAACATTAACTGGTAGTCTAAACCCACGAGTTACACAAAAAGCAAAGGAAATGTCTGAGAAACTATTGGGTATTATACAACAGTTTTCGTTGTGTGTGGCTCTAGACTACCTTGTAGCTCACATTCTAAACTTCTAAATAACTTTTTCACCTTACTTTCCTGCTTTGCCCTAAATTTAATCAAACACTAATTACAATTGGCAATAACATTTTTCCAAAACATTTTTCCAAAATATACGTCGGGTCAGCCTACCTTTTGTTGCCTTCTTTCTTTTTCTTCTCCTTTTTCCACCATAATAAATCCAATTTTTGCAACATCCAAAAACCCAAAGCAATCCATAGTATAAAGGAGATAAAAATTGTTTCTATTTTTCTAAAAGTGAATATCCATTCCAATTTTGCAACCATCAGAAAGCATATTTTAGTTCCATAAAAAGCATTGTTCTTTTTAAAATATTATCTTCTAGTGTTTCTCAAAAAATGTATTCTTAAATAAGCTTCTTTAAATAACCATGTATTTTCTTTCCAAATGTTGGTTATAAGCACCCAAAAAGTTTTCAAAAGGTAAACTTCTTTAACGTTCTAAAATATGTAAACCGATTTTTTCTAAAAATATTATTTGTATAATTTTTAAAATAAATATACCATATCTATTGTCTATCCTTTTTGGACTCAGTCCTTAAACTGTTTCTTCTCCTTTCGGAGTTGTTAAAAAAAATATCTAAGAGGAAATATTTTCCTAATTAGTATTTTATGTCCCACAAATCTTCTTTTAAAACAAAACCTTAGTTAAAAAACGAAAAAATCCAAGAAATCCATTCTTCTTCTTCTTGGTAAAATAAAAAAAAATCCTTGTCCATAAGCATCCAGGTGAAGACCACGATAACGAAAACTCAAACTCTTTAGCACTCCTTCTTGATTGAATATGTAGATCCATCTTCTTTTTTTTTCAAACATAGTGCAAAAATATTAGAGTAATATAACAGCATCCTAAATAAAATACTAACTCCTAGCAAAACATTTTCTCACTATGTCACCCTTGCTAGTTACCAATTTAATGCAGAAATGTATTGAAAAACTAGATCCAAATCTACCTCCTACGAAAACATATTCTCCCTATGTCAACCTGTGCTAGTTTCCTTTTTGCACCACAAATAAAATCGTATTTCTTCTCACCAACCAATTCAAAATTAAACAATTAGTACCTCCTACCAAACCATACTCTCACTATATCTGCCATAATACTTGTACAAAACAACGCAAACAATTTAAATTTTATTTCTTTAAAGTTTTTCTATCCAAAATATCAATAATAAATAAAATAAGCTTTTTTCCATAGTAAATTAACCACATTTCAGACTGTTTTTTTAAAGCAAAACCAGCATGATTATTTCTCAAAAATACATTTTAAAATACAGCTTTTCGTAAACAAATAGGTTGTATAAAACATTTATATTATAATTATTTATTTATTTTTTCAAACCAATTGTAAACACAAATAACTTTTCACGATAACTTTTTCTGACCCGACATAGGCATACTCTAATAACACGATCGGCGACATGCATTTTTTTCATTTTTACATTACATTCTTAAACCGCAACCTCTCCTTACCCTTTCTTTACAATATATGTATCCTTTTTTAACTTAACATGTATAAATAAAATTTAAATTGTTTCCTACCTGGACGTAGATCAGCTTCCTGCTGCTTCCTCCATCGATGCTCTTCAAAACGGCCGCTTACGTTCACGTTTACGTGCTTACGTCATCTGAAGCTGCAAAGATTGCTAACGGACTATTTATTTATATTATTTTTAGAATGACTTTTGTTATTTAATTAAATAATATATTACTTCCCAAAAAAATTGTAAATATGTAAAAATATCAACAAAAAAAAGGCTTTTTTTCTATATTTTTCAAATAAAAAAATAATTAACGAAACTATGTGAACTTTATTTTTATTAATGTATTTATTTTATCTATACATCTTAATTGTATATTATTATTTGTAAAATAACGTAATTTTATCCTTACCTGGATGCTTACTCCATTTCCTTGCAAAAGATCCCCTTTCTTCTTTTTTTAACACCTTCCTTTTCAGTTCCGCGGGAGAAACAGCTTCATATATGGAAATAAATGAAGGACAATTTTTCCCATAGAAAACAATGCAAAAGCGTGGGACCTTTTTTAATAATAATAGTTTAAATAATTTTTACAACTAATAATTTATTTTAAAAAATATATATATTTAACATTTATCTTTTAATACATTTTAATAATTTTTTTTTGATTTGTATTATTTTATATCTTTTTTTTTAAATATTAATTTTAATACCTAAGTATTAAATTATTACCTTTACACTACTTTTTTGAAATTTAAATATAATAAATAATTTTTCCCACATTTAAATTAAATTGCCAAATTTACTCAGTATATTTCATTCAAAAAATACTAGAGTATTAATTTCCAAATTTTTTTGTTTCTTCAATATATGTTTTTAAAAAAAAATCTATATAATAATATTTAATACCTGATTTTTAAAACATTCCTTTTTATATATTTGCTCACTTTTAATACTATTTGTTTCAATTAATAACACTTTCAATTTACCTCTCAATATTATTACTATTTTTTAAAATATTAATACTAAAGTATTATTTCTCAATACTTGAGTATGTTTTCCATTTATTATTTTTAAATATTAATAAAACAACTTCACCAAATTAAAACATTTTTTAATGCTATAAATATAATAAATTAGAAATATAATGTAATAATATATATAATAATTTAAACAAAAATTACATAGAAAACTAAATACTTGCGTTGTAAAGGTACTTGCGTTGTAAAGGTACTTGCGTTGTAAAAGCAGGCGTTGTAAAAGCATGCGTTGTAAATCCACTTGCGTTGTAAAAATCCCGTTGTGCGTTGTAAAAGTTGTCCTTCGTTCAGGCTGCCCCTTCCTGAAGATTTTCTGTTACAGCAACAGGGCAGGGTCCTGTACCGGAACCTGCATACTTCATCTACATGTATGGAGATATAGCAGCAACAGTTCAGGGTGTTTGACCTCCCTCCCTAAGTATGTAATGTCATTCTGGCAGCCAGGCATCCCTCCACCAAAACTATTTACAGCAGTTTGTGGTTTTGTGTACTGCTAGATCACTTGATCCTCTGTCTGCACCCTTTTCTGAAGTCCTGTTGTTTGCCCCATCCCTTGCATAGCAAGGTCTTGCTTTGGGAACAATTAAAGGGTACCTTTCTGCCATTACATCTTTTGTGCAGCTGCTGGGTCCACCCTCCCTATGTAAGTCACCTGTTGTGACTTGTTTCTTGAAAAGTTTGCAGCATACGTTCCAGCCTTTGCTCTTCGTTATACCCCAACGGGATCCTAATTTAGTTCTCACCTTTTTCATGCATTCACCATTTGAGCCTACACAACTGCCCTCTGAGACTGTTGACAATCAAAACAGACTTCCTTGTGGCTATAACATCTACCAGGAAGCTGAGCAAATTGCAGGTGCTTTCGGTTCACCGCCTAAGTAACATTTTTCCCAGATAAGCTGGTCCATAAGAGTCCATGGGACCGGTGCCTCCTTCTTGCCAAAGATCATTATGCCTTTTCACATCAGGCAGAACATCACACTGCCTAGTTTTCTCACCTGCCCCTGATCCTACCAGAGAAGATGAGAGACACCAACATCTGGAACCAACAAGAGCGCTAACATTTTACATCAATCGTACCAAAGACTTCCTGGTGGACTATGAACTCTTTGTTGGCTTTGAGGTGCAAAGAAAGGCAAGGCAGTTCACAAGAGAATCATCTCCAAATAGATTGTCCTCTGCAAGAAAATCAGCTACTCAATGGTTAAAAAGCAGCCCCCTGAAGGCCTCAGGCTCAATTCACCAGAACCAAGACGGCTACCACAGAGTTAGTGAGAGGAGTACCAGTCCTGGACATCCGTGAGGCAGCTACATGGGCCTCAATGTACACTTGTACACTACTGCCTAGACAATCAGGTATAATGTGATGGGCATTTTGCCCATTTGGTCCTCCAGGAATTCTTAGTGTAACACAGTCCACAGACCCTCCTCTGGGGAGAGATTGCTTTGGTATCCATACCAATGTAAGGAATCTGCGGCTAGAAGTCTTATGAGTTGTGCAAGTTACTTATCTTCGGTAAGGCCTTATCTGGTAAAGACTCTGGTGCCAATTACGATCCGGTAAAAAAATAGCCCGTACGACTCGTATCCGGTCTTTTTACCGTACGAATCGTACAAGTGCCGTACAAACTGGCAATCACGATTCGCATGGTAAAAAGTCCATACGAACCGCATTCGGAATATTTCCCCACACGTCCTCGGATCGGAAAATGTGTCCGACACGTCCTTGGACGATTTACCGTACAAATGTGAAAAGTGAAGTCTGACCGAGGAATCACGATCCAACCCGTGCGTCCGATCTCACAACCGTATGGTAAAAACACCGTCCGCACCGAACTCCCATTGCAACCATGGAGACATGTGCCCGCATACGTGCCCAACACTCCCCCCAGCACCCATACGTTCGAGTCGTACTCCCCGTTAATGTACACACACCCCCTGTATGTACACCCGTGTACGTGTCGAACCCCCACCCGTGTATGTACACCCCTGTACGTTCGAGTCGTACCCCCACCCCTGTACGTGTCCTACCCCCCTGTATGTACACACCTGTACGTTCGAGTAGTACCCCCACCCCTGTACATGTCCTACCCCCGTGTATGTACACCCCTGTACGTTCGAGTCGTACCCCCACCCCTGTACGTGTTGTACCACCGTGTATGTACACCCCTGTACGTTCGAGTCATACCCCCACCCCTGTACGTGTCGTACCCCCCTGTATGTACACCCCTGTACGTTCGAGTCGTACCCCCACCCCTGTACGTGTCCTACCCCCGTGTATGTACACCCCTGTACGTTCGAGTCGTACCCCCACCCCTGTAAGTGTCCTACCCCCCTGTATGTACACCCCTGTACTTTCGAGTCGTACCCCCACCCCTCTACGTGTCCTACCCCCGTGTATGTACACCCCTGTACGTTCGAGTCGTACCCCCACCCCTGTACGTGTCGTACCCCCCTGTATGTACACACCTGTACGTTCGAGTCGTACCCCCACCCCTGTACGTGTTGTACCACCGTGTATGTACACCCCTGTACGTTCGAGTCGTACCCCCACCCCTGTACGTGTCCTACCCCCTGTATGTACACCCCTGTACGTTCGAGTCGTACCCCCCTGTATGTACACCCCTGTACGTTCGAGTCGTACCCCCACCCCTGTACGTGTCCTACCCCCGTGTATGTACACCCCTGTACGTTCGAGTCGTACCCCCACCCCTGTACGTGTCGTACCCCCCTGTATGGACACCCCTGTACGTTCGAGTCGTACCCCCACCCCTGTACGTGTCCTACCCCCGTGTATGTACACCCCTGTACGTTCGAGTCGTACCCCCACCCCTGTACGTGTCCTACCCCCCTGTATGTACACCCCTGTACTTTCGAGTCGTACCCCCACCCCTCTACGTGTCCTACCCCCGTGTATGTACACCCCTGTACGTTCGAGTCGTACCCCCACCCCTGTACGTGTCATACCCCCCTGTATGTACACCCCTGTACGTTCGAGTCGTACCCCCACCCCTGTACGTGTTGTACCACCGTGTATGTACACCCCTGTACATTCGAGTCGTACCCCCACCCCTGTACGTGTCCTACCCCCCTGTATGTACACCCCTGTACGTTCGAGTCATACCCCCACCCCTGTACGTGTCGTACCCCCCTGTATGTACACCCCTGTACGTTCGAGGCGTACCCCCACCCCTGTACGTGTCCTACCCCCGTGTATGTACACCCCTGTACGTTCGAGTCGTACCCCCACCCCTGTACGTGTCGTACCCCCCTGTATGTACACCCCTGTACGTTCGAGTCGTACCCCCACCCCTGTACGTGTCCTACCCCCGTGTATGTACACCCCTGTACGTTCGAGTCGTACCCCCACCCCTGTACGTGTCGTACCCCCCTGTATGTACACCCCTGTACGTTCGAGTCGTACCCCCACCCCTGTACGTGTCCTACCCCCGTGTATGTACACCCCTGTACGTTCGAGTCATACCCCCACCCCTGTACGTATCCTACCCCCCTGTATGTACACCCCTGTACTTTCGAGTCGTACCCCCACCCCTCTACGTGTCCTATCCCCGTGTATGTACACCCCTGTACGTTCGAGTCGTACCCCCACCCCTGTACGTGTCGTACCCCCCTGTATGTACACCCCTGTACGTTCGAGTCGTACCCCCACCCCTGTATGTGTCCTACCCCCGTGTATGTACACCCCTGTACGTTCGAGTCGTACCCCCACCCCTGTACGTGTCCTAACCCCGTGTATGTACACCCCTGTACGTTTGAGTCATACCCCCACCCCTGTACGTGTTGTACCATCGTGTATGTACACCCCTGTACGTTCGAGTCGTACCCCCACCCCTGTACGTGTCCTACCCCCCTGTATGTACACCCATGTACGTCAGAGTCGCACCCCCACCACAACCTCCTAAGTACGGAGCGCACCCCAGGCCCCAACATCACAACCGCATGTACGAGTCGTACCAAGCCACACACAAGGACAGCACCGTACAACCAAATGGCCCATGTACACACCGTACACACGCTAAAAACGCACGTACACAACCAGGACAAACCAAAACAACACAAGAATACACCATTCGAATGGCACAAAGCCACAAAACATGTCCAACAAACACTAACAAAACACATTCACTGACCTGCAACTGCCAAAAACAAACAGAGGCCCAAAACACCACCACTCCTTATAACACACCCACCCAAACTTCAAACACAGCCACACCCACCAATGGACCAGTAAAAAGGGCCCATACACACAAACCATGAGCCTTTGCAACAGACTCACTGCTGCCAGACACCACAGAACCATACTACAAGCTTCACCACACCTTACACTTGCACACCTTCACACAACCACCTTCACAGACACCCCCTCATCACATTCACACACACACACACCTGCACAACCACACCCACACACCCACAACCATCCACACACACTCCCCACCATCCACACCCACACCCCTCACCATGCCCACTAACAAGAATCCAAAGTTCAGTAACCGAGAGTTGGAGGTCCTTGTTGATGAAATCCTCAGAGTCGAGCCACAGCTCTTTGGAACATTGGTCAGACAGACCAGCATGGCAGCAAAAACAGCCATGTGGCAGACCATCGTCGATGCTGTGAATGCTGTTGCGGACACCAGAAGGACCAGGCATGAATGCCAAGCCAGGTGGTACGATCTGCGGAGGAGGGTCCGAGCCAAGATGCTGGAGGAACACAACCAGGCCAACGCCACTGGAGGAGGGACCTCCCGCAGACCCGTACACTACCAGCCCTGGGAGGAGAGGGTGATGGCCATACAGCCGGTGGAGGCAGTCGAAGGATTAGGAGGACTCCGAGACCCGGGTGAGTACACAAACAACGCACCTCACATGGGGGGAACGTCATCCACAACCAAATCCACTAACAGGCACGCAACCACCCCAAGCTATCGTATGACTCAACCACACTCCATGAACACGCACATGCCACTGCCGCCACCATGCCCCATGCACCCAGCTGGACAATGTCAAGTCACAGGCCACAGAAGACACCAACACATGACACGGTAACCCGGATGGCGGGAGGGTGGGCCCAAAAAATCACATAGTGCAACTCAGAAGCAGACAACAATGCCCTCTGCCCATATGGCCTAGGTCACAGCCAGACAAACAGTGTGTCCCCACTCAGGAAAGACTCGCCAGCAAATGGCGGATGCCTTGCATTAACACATGGGGGTGAAGGCACTGTTTTGCACATGACAGCAGCTAATGAACAGCCAACATTGTGAAAGAGTGGCAGCACACACCACCACAGCAGCAGCGCAGAGACACACACTACACCCAATGGGTGCCTGGAGATCAGAAACAAACTCACATCAACAAGCCAAGGGCCATTCAAAGATCTGCTAACAGTCTGTGCCCAGGAAGCTGGGCTGAGGTGACAGAGGGTGACACACAGAGGGAGGGAGAGGGGGATAGAGAGGGAGGGAGAGGGGGACAGAGAGGGAGGGAGACACAGGGACACGGACAGAGGGAGGAGGCTGACACACGGAGGGAGGGAGAGGGGGACAGAGAGGGAGGGAGACACAGGGAGACGGACAGAGGGAGGAGGCTGACACACGGAGGGAGGGAGAGGGGGACAGAGAGGGAGGGAGACACAGGGACACGGACAGAGGGAGGAGGCTGACACACGGAGGGAGGGAGAGGGGGACAGAGAGGGAGGGAGACACAGGGACACGGACAGAGGGAGGAGGCTGACACACGGAGGGAGGGAGAGGGGGACAGAGAGGAAGGGAGAGGGGGACAGAGAGGGAGGGAGACACAGGGAGACGGACACAGGGCCATGTCACAACCTGTTCACGAGCACAACAACAGCTACCTGCATTATATAAGTGTGTGGATCCACTCCATGTGCACATGTACAGTGCTACACGGAAGGCGCCAATGCATGGCTCGCCACACCTGCCCACTCCACTGCTGACTGCAGTCACACTTGACGCAGCAAGTAAGACTGTGCCACACATAGTTAAAGGGGCCAAAGTGGTGCCCAAGGGACACACCCATGCACAAGTGCACTGTGAGTGGAATGCAAGACAGATCCTAATATCACGAGGAAATGTGCCAACGTTGAAACTGATGAAACATGGATGTTGCATGGACCAAAATTAACATTGTCTCTCTCACACACAGGTCAACGTCGTGGTTCACCCCCCAACACTGGGGGGGAAGACTCACAGGACCTGGATCTGCGGGAGGCCGATCCCACCGGCAGCGACGACTCAAACCACTCTGTGGACGACCCCGACCAACCTGGCCCCTCTGGTGTCCAACCACCTGCAGCACCTGCGTCAGGTACAACGGGGCCAACCACCACCCCCACTCCTGCCACATCCCAGGAGACACCCAGGATCCCTGCCCCACCACCACAAAGCAGCCAGGCTGGCCAGGAGGGACACGGTGTCCCGGGCACCCAGGAGGAGGCAGGCGACAATGCCAATGCCACCCCTCAGGGGTCCTGGAGACCCGATGTGCCCACAAGGGCAGGCCAGGTGCAAGTGGGCAGGGGTGGTGGGAGTGGAGGACGGCGGAGGCGCCAGCCTGACCAGTTGGCTGCGGAACCGGTGTATTCCCATGTCCGAAACATCCTGGACACATACCGGCAGGACACCACGGGCCTGGCCCAGGTTGTGTCCGTCCTCGAGGGGATCAAGACCCAGCAGGCCCAGCAACATGCGGAGCTACATGCCTGTCTACTGCAACACCAACGGAGGATGGAGGACGGACAGGCTGAGCTTGTGACGGCGTACACGGGAATTCACGATACACTCCGTCGGATGGCCGACAACATGGCCGACCCTCCCTGTGCCAGAAGGCGGAGAACATCACCACCCACAGGGAGGGATCAGGAGGAGGAGGAGGAAACATCCGATGGAGCATCCCAGACGTCGTCACGGCCTGCTTCTGAGGGTCCCTGCAGGAGGGCGGGTCGTCCACGGAAAAGACCGTGAGGGTCGGCGCAACATCACCATCTCCCAGGACACCTGGCCTGGCACCTGGCCCACTGGCCCACTGGAGCAACAGCATCACAGCATCAAGAGACATTCTCTGCCACATGGCCTTGCTGGTCACTGTCTGACCAATGTAGACAAAGACTGTGGCATGGACTCTGAGGACTTCCAATGGCAAGGACACCAACTCCCCTACTGAACTTTGGATTCCAAACTCCCGGAAAGCCCCTCACGTCATACCCCCCCCCCCCCAAAATAAAAATAAGTCTAAACATGCCTGAGTTCTCTTTTGACTTCAACCATCCACACCCTGGGGCCTGAGTCTGGCACAGGACACACGGGCCACAGTGTATTAGGCAAGACAGACATGGAGCACCACACACACCCGTGATGGGCCCAACCAGCTGAGGGGGTGGCCGAACAACCGTGCTGACAGACACATTGAGTACAGCAACAGTCATGCGCAGAGGTCAGGGATCCAGTCCAGTGTCCTGGGGGGCACCCAGGTATGTGTAGACAGGTGGCAGAACCATGTCCTGCAAGCTTGAGTCCGGTGGATGCAGAGAATGGGGGCCAACATTGGATGCATGGGGATGGCACATGTCACAATACCCACACAGTCATGGACATCATGCATAATACACAGTCTCAGCCCACACACACAGCTTGCATCTTGCTACTCAACACATAGACACATAGCCACTATCAGGGGAAACCATGCCAGACATGCTGGATGCACCGTGGCAACACACCAGCATTGACTGAGAAGAGGCACCTTGGAGGCATAGGGACACCTTTATTAGTCATGTTTTCGGGATTGCAGAGGCAACTTGAAGTACACATGAACACTTCATGTGGAGTAACATGTGGGTCCAACACTGGCACCCCCCTTCTGCAGTACAAATGCGTGATAGCCATGGAACTGGCACACAATTGTCGGCCAACAGCTAAACACCCACAGCTGCTCACGGAGAGTCTGCCATACACCATTGATCCGCTGATGTAGAAGTCCCACACCATGTCAAGCCAATGCAAACCGTATGTGACCGAGGGCAGTGTTACACACATTGATGCCATCATCACAATCCACTATCCCATCACTGATGACTGTCAACAAGTCTGACCATCTATTCAGGTGTACCCAGCTGCATGTTATGTGTACCATGGTGATGCTACATGTCTGCAGAGGAACCAAACATCGACAGGGGCAGTGTGCATACATCGTGAACAACTGCCACACCCAATACACCCCTGATGCATCCCTTACCCTATGGAGACTTCCAAACGTGTCCGTGCCTGTAACGCTGAGTCAGCACACGATGACGTGTCCATGAGGAATAGCAGTGCCACAACAATGCAAGCAGCAGACGGCATGCGCAAGTACCTGGGGAAGAGAGACACACAAGAAGTCAGCCACAAAAAGCACAGCCACTTGCATGTGCATTTACTCGACACATGTATGGATGACAACATGCTAGGTCACAATTATGACTGGGGAAATACAACCATCACTGGCACCATCACTCCAGTGACACACCCACACACACCTCTGACTCACGTGCCATACATGCAGGTGGAGACACACATCACAACACATGCCACACGGGGACCAATGCGTGCACACTCAGACACTGGTACTCACCACTAAGCAAAGAAGTCGCGTATGAGCCGAGTCCGGATGTCCTCTTGCGGCTCCACATCCTCCACATCACTAGCCCCATTGCCAAGCCCTTCGTCCTCCACGGGTGGATGGTCCTCGTCATGTTGATCCAGGATGAGTGGCACAGCTTTCTCAACTGCCATGTTGTGCAGCATGCAGCAGACCATGAAGATTTTGCAGACCTTCGCAGGGGCATATGGGAGCGCGCCGCCGGTCTTGTGGACGCACCGAAATCGGCTCTTCAGCAGGCCAAACGTCCTCTCTATCACTCGCCTTGTCCGGCCATGGGCGGTGTTGTAGCGGAGCTGGGCCGGCGTGATGGGGTTGCGGAGAGGTGTGAGCAGCCATGGCATGTTGGGATAGCCAGCGTCCCCTACATGTGAAGCACATGGACATCGTTAGAACTGGTGAAGCGGTCGTGCTGGTAGGCTATGCAAAATACAGGACAGACAGACTGTACCCACCAACAACACATGCTCGTTTGTTGCGCAGCTGCATCATCATTTCAGGCACCCTGCTACGCCTCATGATGTAGGCATCGTGTGCTGATCCTGGAAAACGAGCACAGACATGTGAAATCACCATGTTGGACAGACACACCACAAGGGCATTGATGGAGTGGTAGTGCTTCCAATTGCGGTACGCTACCTCCCGTGCGTGTGGTGGTACCAAAGCTACATGTGTCCCATCTATGGACCCAATGACATGGGGCATCCCTCCCAGGGCATAGAATCCACACTTGACCCCAGTCAACTGTTCAGGGGTTGGGAACTTGATGAAGTCATCCAGGTGAATCAACATGGCCTCTAAGAAATCATGCAGCACACGGCAGAACATGCTCTGGGACATGCCACCAACATGAGCTATGGTATTTTGAAAGGTACCCGTGGCTAGAAAATGTAGGGCTGCCATTACCTTCAGCTTGGGTGTCAGTGCCGTAGGATACCTGTGCAGCGGTTGCAGGTGTGGTGCCAGTCTCGCCGTCAACTCCAGAATCAACTGTTGGGGGAAGCGGTAGCACCGGATCCGATCATTCTCCCGCATGGCAGCCAAGTCCGGAATTGCTCGGGGAAGAGGCGGCGCTCTGCAGGAATTTGGAAGTGACACGGAAGAGTGAGTGCCCCACAACAACAAATAATTTGTACTGAGCACATGTTAATCTGTCTATACACATATGCTACATACGGAGTGAGGTATGTGCCACATGCCCTGGACACGTATGGCTGCCAGGTGACACTCCTACCAAGACCCAGCTACACACGGAGATTGAGAACCTCCACATGCCATGCCATGGGATTAGCTGTGTCCCAGTGCAAGTGAACAGCCAGACGCAACACAGGAGTGACATACACCCACACATCAGCAGAAGTAGGATGCAGATTGCAGAGACTGGTAGCGGAACACTAGAGCCACAGGTCACATGACATTACACTAGGACAGCCCACACACCTTGCCATGAAGGTGCACATGTCATGACTCACCACACCTTCATTGAGAGGATGCAGACATGTCCTTGTCACGCTAATCTGTGTCCCATGCATACATACGCACCTCACATCCGATACCACATGTGGCAAGGTGTGCGGAACAGTGTCCAATGTCAATCTACACACATACACATGTCGGTTGCTGCAACAGCTGCAGCTTTTGAGGGTGCTCCAACATCAACCTAATGGGAAGCCCCCACACATACATGACATAGTCACATCGTGCACCGTGGGTAGTGACAAGTCATGTCTGGTAACCCCTGTACCGGGCATCAGGGGACACTTCCGTGTGTTGGTGTCCGTGCCATGGCAGTGACGCTCATCCCATGTGTGCAGTACGACATGCACACATGTCAAAGGAGTCAAGGGCATGCCTGGCACACATTGCACCGTCACACATTACATCTGTACACATCTCATCATACATCTGGTGCCTTCTCGACTCAGGAGTAATGTTCCACATCACAGCCTGTCACACCTGTGCCCCACACATGTAGTAATGCACAGACAATGCCTTGATGTCCATCCATGGACAATTATGTCCGCCCTATTCCTTCCTGTGTGCTGCCTGTCACCACTGTGATGTGTGTAAACCGCCGTACTGCTGCTAAGAGGGCCTGTGTACGTGCCAATATCACTATGGGAGTGCTGCCGTATGTGTACCCATCGTGATGGTGAGCGTACAGGCATGTTTACGGTCCGTACCACTACGAGTACGCATACGCAAGAACACCCATAGTGATATGGAGCGTACAGGCGCGTGTACGGCCCTACCACTATGGGTGTTCTTGCGTATGCGTACTCGTAGTGGTACGGACCGTACACACGCCTGTACGCTCCCTATCACTCTGGGTGTCCTCGCGTATGCGTACTCGTAGTGGTACGGACCGTACACGCGCCTGTACGCTCCCTATCACTACGTGTACGCATACGCGATAACACCCATAGTGATATGGAGCGTACAGGCGCGTGTACGGCCCTACCACTATGGGTGTTCTTGCGTATGCGTACTCGTAGTGGTACGGACCGTACACACGCCTGTACGCTCCCTATCACTCTGGGTGTCCTCGCGTATGCGTACTCGTAGTGGTACGGACCGTACACGCGCCTGTACGCTCCCTATCACTACGTGTACGCATACGCGAGAACACCCATAGTGATATGGAGCGTACAGGCGCGTGTACGGCCCTACCACTATGGGTGTTCTTGCGTATGCGTACTCGTAGTGGTACGGACCGTACACACGCCTGTACGCTCCCTATCACTCTGGGTGTCCTCGCGTATGCGTACTTGTAGTGGTACGGACCGTACACACGCCTGTACGCTCCATATCACTCTGGGTGTCCTCGCGTATGCGTACACGTAGTGATAGGGAGCGTACAGGCGCGTGTACGGCCCGTACCACTACGAGTACGCATACGCGAGGACACCCATAGTGATAGTGAACGTAGGCACGCGTGTACGGGCCGTTGCTATGCATTTGGGGTGCCCTAGGGCCCCGGAACGCGCCGTACCTGTGTGTGAAGCTCAAAATTACATAGGGGCACATGAGGGACAAGTATTAAGACATACATGCATGCTGGTTGTCATGGAGACCAAGTTCAAATTTTGAATTTGTTCAGGAAGCTGCATGGCAGAAGTCAGTTGGAATGAATCTACTTTGTTGCAATGTGTTTGTGGGGCTGACATCATGCAGGAGAAAAAAACAGATTTAGAACCCACAGACTGCTAGGTTTGAAGGGATTGGAGGAAACATAGGATGCAAATGTGAGTGACCAATCACTCTGTACTCCTGTGCATGAGATGGGCCAGCAAGGCAGATATAAGGCAGGCAGGTCCCATGAGGGAGCACTTGCCTGCACATCTTTGTATTCCACGACCCAGCTGCTGCTACTGATTCCCTGGAACCATGTCAAGGGCTGTGGAGAGGTCACAGCCATTCACCCTGGAGGAGAACATGGCTTTGGTGGATGTGATCCTCCCACGGTACCCCATGCTGTATGGGCGACCAGGTTATCAGGTGAGGGCAGTGTCCACTGGCACAGACTGTGTCCCTTTTTAGTGACTGTGACTTCTGCCATTGTGTCCAGGTGTAACACACATGCTATGTACTGTAGGGGGGGTCCCAGGGGGGGGGGAATGCCTGATGTCTCCCAGCAGTGCCCTGAGACAGGAGGGGTGGGTGCCTAACACTCCCAGCAGTGCCCAGAGACAGGAGGGGTGGGTGCCTAACACTCCCAGCAGTGCCCAGAGGCAGGAGGGGTGGGGGCCTATCACTCCCAGCAGTGCCCTGAGACAGGAGGGGTGGGGGCCTATCACTCCCAGCAGTGCCCTGAGACAGGAGGGGTGGGGGCCTATCACTCCCAGCAGTGCCCTGAGACAGGAGGGGTGGGTGCGGAGTCCTCCCAGCAGTGCCCTGAGACAGGAGGGGTGGGGGCCTATCACTCCCAGCAGTGCCCTGAGACAGGAGGGGTGGGTGCGGAGTCCTCCCAGCAGTCCCCTGAGACAGGAGGGGTGGGTGCCTAACACTCCCTGCAGTGCCCAGAGACAGGAGGGGTGGGGGCCTAACACTCCCAGCAGTGCCCTGAGACAGGAGGGGTGGGTGCCTAACACTCCCAGCAGTGCCCAGAGACAGGAGGGGTGGGGGCCTATCACTCCCAGCAGTGCCCTGAGACAGGAGGGGTGGGTGCGGAGTCCTCCCAGCAGTGCCCTGAGACAGGAGGGGTGGGTGCCTAACACTCCCAGCAGTGCCCTGAGACAGGAGGGGTGGGGGCCTATCACTCCCAGCAGTGTCCTGAGACAGGAGGGGTGGGGCCTATCACTCCCAGCAGTGCCCTGAGACAGGAGGGGTGGGTGCGGAGTCCTCCCAGCAGTGCCCTGAGACAGGAGGGTTGGGGGCCTATCACTCCCAGCAGTGCCCTGAGACAGGAGGGGTGGGTGCGGAGTCCTCCCAGCCGTCCCCTGAGACAGGAGGGGTGGGTGCCTAACACTCCCAGCAGTGCCCAGAGACAGGAGGGGTGGGGGCCTAACACTCCCAGCAGTGCCCTGAGACAGGAGGGGTGGGGGCCTATCACTCCCAGCAGTGCCCAGAGACAGGAGGGGTGGGTGCGGAGTCCTCCCAGCAGTGCCCTGAGACAGGAGGGGTGGGTGCCTAACACTCCCAGCAGTGCCCAGAGACAGGAGGGGTGGGTGCGGAGTCCTCCCAGCAGTGCCCTGAGACAGGAGGGGTGGGGGCCTATCACTCCCAGCAGTGCCCTGAGACAGGAGGGGTGGGGGCCTATCACTCCCAGCAGTGCCCTGAGACAGGAGGGGTGGGTGCGGAGTCCTCCCAGCAGTCCCCTGAGACAGGAGGGGTGGGTGCCTAACACTCCCAGCAGTGCCCAGAGACAGGAGGGGTGGGGGCCTATCACTCCCAGCAGTGCCCTGAGACAGGAGGGGTGGGTGCAGAGTCCTCCCAGCAGTGCCCTGAGACAGGAGGGGTGGGGGCCTATCACTCCCAGCAGTGCCCTGAGACAGGAGGGGTGGGTGCGGAGTCCTCCCAGCAGTCCCCTGAGACAGGAGGGGTGGGTGCCTAACACTCCCAGCAGTGCCCAGAGACAGGAGGGGTGGGGGCCTATCACTCCCAGCAGTGCCCTGAGACAGGAGGGGTGGGTGCGGAGTCCTCCCAGCAGTGCCCTGAGACAGGAGGGGTGGGGGCCTATCACTCCCAGCAGTGCCCTGAGACAGGAGGGGTGGGTGCGGAGTCCTCCCAGCAGTCCCCTGAGACAGGAGGGGTGGGTGCCTAACACTCCCAGCAGTGCCCAGAGACAGGAGGGGTGGGGGCCTAACACTCCCAGCAGTGCCCTGAGACAGGAGGGGTGGGGGCCTATCACTCCCAGCAGTGCCCAGAGACAGGAGGGGTGGGTGCGGAGTCCTCCCAGCAGTGCCCTGAGACAGGAGGGGTGGGTGCCTAACACTCCCAGCAGTGCCCAGAGACAGGAGGGGTGGGGGCCTATCACTCCCAGCAGTGCCCTGAGACAGGAGGGGTGGGTGCGGAGTCCTCCCAGCAGTGCCCTGAGACAGGAGGGGTGGGGGCCTATCACTCCCAGCAGTGCCCTGAGACAGGAGGGGTGGGTGCGGAGTCCTCCCAGCAGTCCCCTGAGACAGGAGGGGTGGGTGCCTAACACTCCCAGCAGTGCCCAGAGACAGGAGGGGTGGGGGCCTATCACTCCCAGCAGTGCCCTGAGACAGGAGGGGTGGGTGCAGAGTCCTCCCAGCAGTGCCCTGAGACAGGAGGGGTGGGGGCCTATCACTCCCAGCAGTGCCCTGAGACAGGAGGGGTGGGTGCGGAGTCCTCCAAGCAGTCTCCTGAGACAGGAGGGGTGGGTGCCTATCACTCCCAGCAGTGCCCAGAGACAGGAGGGGTGGGGGCCTATCACTCCCAGCAGTGCCCTGAGACAGGAGGGGTGGGTGCAGAGTCCTCCCAGCAGTGCCCTGAGACAGGAGGGGTGGGTGTGATGCACAGTGTGAGCCTGGCTCATTGCTTGTGTAGTTGCCCTCATTCCACCTGTGTCCTTTAAATGGCACGTACTGCTTTTGGCCTTCCCCCAGAGTATCATGTCCCTATGACAAAGGTGCAATGCGTTGGATGCATACTATGCCTTGTTGGAAACAGCAAATGTGTTATAATCTGTGTCCCCGTGACATGTGCCAGGTGTATTGAGGTAGTGTCACTTGTCCATCCTCACAGGTAGACGCCTCTGCCAAGGAGAAGATATGGCTGGACGCCGTCAGCGCCGTGAGGAGTGCGGATGGTCGGAAGCGGCGCCTGCCCCAGGTGAGGAAACGCTGGCAGGATATCCGGTGCTGGACGCGGAGGATCGCACGGGTCCTGCTGGGGGACTCACCTGAGAGCCATAAGAACCGCGGGCGCCGCCGTCTCTCCCACATCCAGAAACGTGTGCTGGCGGTGGTCTTTCCTGACTTGGACAGGCGCCTACAGGAGATGCAGCAGCCGGAAGGGGGTAGGTACATGTGTGTGTTTGTTGTGTTTCACCAGCATTTGTAAGTGCACTGTTCCATGGATACACTTCCAGGGTTTATGGTGCTGTGCAGATCATGTTACCCACAGTATTGCAGGGCTCTCCTGCCTCCCTTCCCCTCCTTGCAATGTGTTCCCTGGTCTGTGTGTAGTCACTCCATCACAAGGTTATGTAGCCTGACACCTTCTCCAAGTGTACAATGCCTGCAGCATCATGTGTGGGGGTGGTGTGTAACAGGTTTAGTGAGCTTGCCTGTGCCCTGTCCAGTTCTGGACTTGTGGGTTCCATGTCAGTTGGCACTAATGCTGATTCCAGACATGGGAGTTAATCTCTCGAGTGCGAGGCCTTCCAGCAGGCATTTCCCATGTGGTGGCCTTTGACATGATGTGCATGAGTGTGCGTTACGCATAGTGCAGGGATGTTAGCGTGTGTTGCAGTCATTCCCATTCAGGAGCATGGAGTTGTGTGGCCACTACTGTCCCCAGGGGCATCTTTTCCTAGGTATCATGTGTGTAATCCGAGAATGTCGACAATCTCTGTGTCTACAGCATAGGTTGTGCTCTGTGCCATTGTCCCCTGGCACCATGTATATTGACGTGAGATGTATTACAAGTGTCCACTGTCCAGCCTGACCTGATTTTCCAAGTACATACTCACGGTGGCCATTGCCTGTGTGTCTTGTTGCAATCATCTGATGATGCCTGTTTGTACATGATTATTTGGACAGGCGCACCTTGGGTAGTTTGTGTGCAATATTGAATTTTTGCATCCCATGTGTATTTCACCCAGACTAAGAGATGTAAGTGCTTCCTGTGTCTCCACAGATTTGTCTCATGTAGGGGGTGGGTGGTGCGGGCATGGCCTACATGTCAAGACCTGTAATCTCCTTGCTAGGACTGGCCAGTGTGTGATGTTTGTCTGGACATACACTCAAGGTGCAGTGTGCCAGTCAGGGTGGGCATGTTATCAGTATTACCTATGCTGCATGTGCCTCTAGTTCCTGGATGTGGTCCCTGCTCATCCCTATTGCCTGCCACGCTGTGTGGTGCAGATGCAGTGCTGGATTGTCCCCAGGGCCTTGCTCCTCAGTCAAAATTCCATGTCATCTCATTTGCTATTGTGTCATGCTCTCCATAGCTTTTCCATGGCATGGTGGGTCGCACAACTGTGTCTTGCAGGGCCTACATATGTACCTTGTTTTGTAGTTGTAACTCTTCCTTTGTTTCAGGCTATGCACTGTAACCTAAGTAGATTTGACTCATGTGACATATGTATACAGGTGTATGATTAATTCCTGTCTCTTCACCCTGCCCACAGCATCGTCGGGGGACACGGAGGGAGACATGGACACAGACGGCACGGAGGGACCGAGCACCAGTGCCAGCGGTGACATCGGGGCTGGCACATCGAGTGGGCCTGAGGCGGAGGAGAGTGAACCCGGGGACCTGTCGACTGGCACAACAGAGTATGAAGCTGACTGGTCCGAGGATGATCTCTCCGAGTGGGCGGTGGCTGCACCACCATCTGACAGCAGCCCTACATCTCACACCGCCCCCTCCATTGGCATCAGCCGCCTCCCACGTGCTCGTGTCCCTTCCCAACGTGCCCGGTCACCACATGTCTCCTTCCTGCCAGGCACCGCACCCCCTGCCCCTGTCTCCACTGCTGCCACCAATGCTGAGTCTGTGGACATCCAGCGGCAGTTGCAGATTGGTCAGACTGCGATCCTTAATGTCCTCCATGCCCACAGCCAGGTCCTCAACAACATGGAGGCATACTTGGAGGGCATTCATTCATCGCAGGCTAACCAACGCAACTTGCTGAGGTCCATAGACTCCACACTGACTGCAGCAGTGGGTCTCCTGCAGCGCTACGTCCCACCCCCTACCCCTGCCCCTTCCACACTTCCCACTCCCATGCCTGTCCCACATACACCCAGACGTAAGCATGCACCCACCACAACAGACACAGGCACCACACCAGCAGGGAAGGTCCGCCGCACACCTCCTGACACGCACACACAGGGTGAAGTAGGCACACCCACTGGGTCGGGGGGCAAACGTGTGACACGCAGCCAGAGTGGGAGTCCGCATTCCACCCAATCCACTCCCTCCAAATCCCCTCCCCTCAGCTCTCCTGGCCACATCTCCCCCAAAGGCTCCTTTATGGCCGCTCTGTCCCTGAGCCCCACAGTGACACCACCCCGCAAGCGGTCAAGGAAGTCCACGGTCAGGGTGCTTGAGTCCCCCCCTGTCCACACCCTCCCCCAGTGGCGCTGCGACCCA
This sequence comes from Triturus cristatus, assembly GCF_964204655.1. NCBI lineage: Eukaryota > Metazoa > Chordata > Amphibia > Caudata > Salamandridae > Triturus > Triturus cristatus. Next base: position 933,001,956 of record NC_140580.1, on the reverse strand, counting down.
TCCCTCTGACCCCCCCCTCCTTGCGGCCTGTGGTTCCTTCGGGTGCAGGGGAGTCCCTGGAGGACCTTGCCGAGGTGTGCAGCGCGCTCCTAGAATCCACCTTTGGCCCTGCCCCACCCCCTGTGGTGGAGTCCTCCATCCCTGCACCCACGTCACCTACCCTTCGAACTCCTGTCCCTGCGGTGCCTGTTCCTTCCCCCCCACTTGATGCCCTCACCCCTGTGGAAGACAACGGCTTGTAACTGTGCAGGCAAGCTAGGGAACACGCATCCCACTGTGTCCCCCATCCAGCTGTGACTCCTGGACTGCCCTATGGGCTTTGTAAATTTTGAACTTTCTACATACCAGTTTTTGGATCATGCTGAATAAAGCTATTTATTGTGTGCCCTTGGAACACTCCTGCTTTGCCGGCATTGCTGTCGGTGGGGCTGCTACATGGTTGTGGGTGGTGTTCATGTGTTGGGTGTGTGGGAAATGTAGTAGTGTGCTGCTCATAGGGGGGACCATGGGATCTGTGTGCCATCACACGGTGTTAGCTAGCTTTCTCAATTCATGTAAGCAGTTGCTGCATGTTGCAATTGTCCCAAGGTGTTTTCCTTCCTCTGTGTACCCTGACTTCTTCCCTGCAGGGTGTTCCCAATATTTAGCGCCGAGCTGTGTGTACATTAGCTGGGTGTGTGACGGACTCCTTCAACTTTGCACATGCATGCTGAGCCATTCTCCACCTGCATCATTCGTGGCATCCTTGGTAGTCATTGTACTTGTGTATGTGGACTATTGACATGACTTCATGTGGACATGTTATCTTTTTGGCACTATGCATGCGTATACTCCCAGCCTCGCACACATGTGGTACATGTACTGCAGGGTCTTTGTGCACCTGACTGACATTTGTGGGCATGGTATCTGTGGCTACTCCACCCTTTGCGTTCCATGGGCCCTGCTGGGAGTGTTAGGCACCCACCCCTCCTGTCTCTGGGCACTGCTGGGAGTGATAGGCACCCACCCCTCCTGTCTCTGGGCACTGCTGGGAGGACTCTGCACCCACCCCTCCTGTCTCAGGGCACGGCTGGGAGGACTCTACACCCACCCCTCCTGCGTCTGGGCACTGCTGGGAGTGATAGGCACCCACCCCTCCTGTCTCTGGGCACTGCTGGGAGGACTCTGCACCCACCCCTCCTGTCTCAGGGCACTGCTGGGAGTGATAGGCACCCACCCCTCCTGTCTCTGGGCACTGCTGGGAGGACTCTGCACCCACCCCTCCTGTCTCAGGGCACTGCTGGGAGGACTCTGCACACACCCCTCCTGTCTCTGGGCACTGCTGGGAGGACTCTGCACCCAGCCCTCCTGTCTCTGGGCACTGCTGGGAGGACTCTGCACCCACCCCTCCTGTCTCAGGGCACTGCTGGGAGGACTCTGCACACACCCCGCCTGTCTCAGGGCACTGCTGGGAGTGATAGGCCCCCACCCCTCCTGTCTCTGGGCACTGCTGGGAGGACTCTGCACCCACCCCTCCTGTCTCAGGGCACTGCTGGGAGTGATAGGCCCCCACCCATCCTGTCTCTGGGCACTGCTGGGAGGACTCTGCACCCACCCCTCCTGTCTCAGGGCACTGCTGGGAGTGATAGGCCCCCACCCCTCCTGTCTCTGGGCACTGCTGGGAGGACTCTGCACACACCCCTCCTGTCTCTGGGCACTGCTGGGAGGACTCTGCACCCACCCCTCCTGTCTCTGGGCACTGCTGGGAGGACTCTACACCCACACCTCCTGCGTCTGGGCACTTCTGGGAGTGATAGGCACCCACCCCTCCTGTCTCTGGGCACTGCTGGGAGGACTCTGCACCCACCCCTCCTGTCTCTGGGCACTGCTGGGAGGACTCTGCACCCACCCCTCCTGTCTCAGGGCACTGCTGGGAGGACTATGCACCAACCCCTCCTGTCTCTGGGCACTGCTGGGAGTGATAGGCACCCACCCCTCCTGTCTCTGGGCACTGCTGGGAGGACTCTGCACCCACCCCTCCTGTGTCTGGGCACTGCTGGGAGGACTCTGCACACACCTCTTCTGTCTCTGGGCACTGCTGGGAGGACTCTGCACCCACCCCTCCTGTCTCTGGGCACTGCTGGGAGTGATAGGCACCCACCCCTCCTGTCTCTGGGCACTGCTGGGAGGACTCTGCACCCACCCCTCCTGTCTCAGGGCACTGCTGGGAGGACTCTGCACACACCCCTCCTGTCTCTGGGCACTGCTGGGAGGACTCTGCACCCACCCCTCCTGTCTCTGGGCACTGCTGGGAGGACTCTGCACCCGCCCCTCCTGTCTCAGGGCACTGCTGGGAGGACTCTGCACACACCCCTCCTGTCTCAGGGCACTGCTGGGAGTGATAGGCCCCCACCCCTCCTGTCTCTGGGCACTGCTGGGAGGACTCTGCACCCACCCCTCCTGTCTCAGGGCACTGCTGGGAGTGATAGGCCCCCACCCCTCCTGTCTCTGGGCACTGCTGGGAGGACTCTGCACCCACCCCTCCTGTCTCAGGGCACTGCTGGGAGTGATAGGACCCCACCCCTCCTGTCTCTGGGCACTGCTGGGAGGACTCTGCACACACCCCTCCTATTTCACAATATGTACGCTCATGACATACACGGATGTGGGTACGCTCCATGCATTTGAGGTGGGGGTACGTGTCGTACTTACACTGTTGGGGTGGGGGTACGCTCCATACGTACGAGGGTGGGGGTACGGGTCGTACTTACACTGTTGGGGTGGGGGTACGCTCCATACGTACGCGGGTGGGGGTACGGGTCGTACTTACACTGTTGGGGTGGGGGTACGCTCCATACGTACGCGGGTGGGGGTACGGGTCGTACTTACACTGTTGGGGTGGGGGTACGCTCCATGCATTCGAGGTGAGGGTACGGGTCGTACTTACACTGTTGGGGTGGGGGTACGCTCCATGCATACGGGGTGGGGGTACGGTCCGTACATATCCGTCCCCACGCTATGTGATGCTTGTGCGGCCCGTACCCAGGCCTTTGCCACGTGGGTACGAGCCGTCCCGCCATTGTTGGGGTGACGTGGGTGTGGGCGTGGTACGACTCGTACCCACGCTCTTCAGGCGTGGGTACGGGACGTACCTGTCTGGTTGTGTTGCCGGTTCGCGTCGTGAAGGACTTCCGTTGTGGCGGTCGCTGGCTTAGCTGGACACGCCCCCACCCCCTCGTAGTGACCAGGGCCTGGGAGTCAGGTATGTCCAGGGCATGTGTGCTGTGTGACTTTGGTGGGGGGTTTGTGGCCTGCCCTGGTCCTGCCACCCCCCCCCCCCACTTTCCCCCCTCCCTTAGTTGTTCTGACCTTCTGCGGCGTCTGCGTGCGAACCTGTAGAGGAGGTCGACTGCTATGAGGGCCGGGATGACACGTAGGTTCGGGTCCATGTCTGTCCGTCGTGTACGGGTACTCCTTGTTCGCGTCGTCCTGTCTGTCCGTCGCGTACGGGTACTCCTTGTTCGCGTCGTCCTGTCTGTCCGTCGCGTACTGGTACTCCTTGTTCACGTCGTCCTGATTTCCCGGCAGATTTTGGCTGCCGGATAATATTCACCGTGCGGGATGACGTCGGTGCGAATCGTAATTCCTGGTCCGTGAATGGCAGGCTGCGAGCGTCCCGACGTCAGGTCGGCGCTTTCCCTGATCGCATTTGTAGGTTTATTATCGTCGGTCGGGGTTTTGTACGATTCGTACGGAAATGGTGTTTCCGCATGAATCGTAATTCCATGTTGGTAGATTTTGACGACCGGGTACGCGTCGGACGGAGAATATGCTCCGTCCGACGGTTCGTACCCAGTTTTTACAGGATCGTGATCGGCGCCATAATCTAGCTGCACATTCCCTACCGACCATCCCATCCTCCCTGTTCTGTGAACTGAATGCCAGCATGTGGAGGTGGTGCCTCTATAGGCACCGTGCGTGTCACTTCCAGCTCGACCAACACCAATGATGCCACGTGGAGCCAAACTATGCCACCTATTGGCATGCTAGGGGATTGCAGCAAAAAAAATTCAGTTCCAATCTGACGCCTGGGGAATATTCTAATATAAGGAATCTGTGGCTAGATTTGGGTGCCGATTACGATCCTGTAAAAACCGGGTACGAACCGAAGGACGGAGCATATTCTCCGTCCGACGCGTACCCGGTCGCAACAATATACAAACACGGAAGTACGATTCGCACGGAAATACTATTTCCGTACGAATCGTACAAAACCCCGACCGCCGAAAATAAACATACAAATGTGATCCGGGAAAGCGCCGACGTGACGTCGGGACGCACGCAGCCTGCCATTCACGAACCAGGAAGTACGATTCGCACCGACGTCATCCCGCACGGAGAATATTTTCCGGCAGCCAAAAACTGCCGGGAAATCAGGATGACGCGAACAAGGAGTACCTGCACGCGACGGACAGACATGGACACGAACCTACGTGTCATCCCAGCCCTCATAGCAATCGACCTCCTCTACAGGTTACGACGCAGACGCCGCAGAAGGTCAGAACAACAAAGGGAGGGGGGAAAGGGGGGGGCAGGAGCAGGGGCAGGCCACAAAACCCCCACCCAAGTCACACAGCCCACATGCCCTGGACATACCTGACCTCCAGGCCCTGGTCACTACGAGGGGGTGGGGGCGTGTCCAGCAAAGCCAGCGTCCGCCACAACGGAAGTGGTTGACGACGCGAACCGGCAACACAACAATACAGGTACGTCCCGTACCCACGCCTTAAGAGCGTGGGTACGAGTCGTACCACGCCCACACCTACGTCACCACAACAATGGCGGGACGGCTGTACCCACGTGGCAAAGGCCTGGGTACGGCCCGTACAAGCATTCCACAGCGTGGGTACGGATATGTACGGACCGTACCCCCACCCCGTATGTATGGAGCATACCCCCACCCCAACCATGTATGTACGACCCGTACCCTCACCCGCGTATGTATGGAGCGTACCCCCCATGCCAACAGTGTACATACGACCCGTACCCCCACCCCGTATGCATGGAGCGTACCCCCCACCCCAACAGTGTAAGTACGACCCGTACCCTCACCCGCGTATGTATGGAGCGTACCCCCACCCCAACCGTGTATGTACGACCCGTACCCTCACCCGCGTACGTATGGAGCGTACCCCCCATGCCAACAGTGTACGTACGGACCGTACCCTCACCCCGTATGCATGGAGCGTACCCCCCACCCCAACAGTGTAAGTACGACCCGTACCCTCACCCGCGTATGTATGGAGCGTACCCCCACCCCAACCGTGTATGTACGACCCGTACCCTCACCCACGTACGTATGGAGCGTACCCCCCATGCCAACAGTGTACGTACGACCCGTACCCCCACCCCGTATGCATGGAGCGTACCCCCCACCCCAACAGTGTAAGTACGACCCGTACCCTCACCCGCGTATGTATGGAGCGTACCCCCACCCCAACCGTGTATGTACGACCCGTACCCTCACCCGCGTACGTATGGAGCGTACCCCCATGCCAACATTGTACGTACGGACCGTACCCCCACCCCGTATGCATGGAGCGCACCACCCACCCCAACAGTGTAAGTATGACCCGTACCCTCACCCGCGTATGTATGGAGCGTACCCCCACCCCAACCGTGTATGTACGACCCGTACCCTCACCCGCGTACGTATGGAGCGTACCCCCCATGCCAACAGTGTACATACGGACCGTACCCCCACCCCGTATGCATGGTGCATACCCCCCACCCCAACAGTGTAAGTACGACCCGTACCCTCACCTGCGTATGTATGGAGCGTACCCCCACCCCAACCGTGTATGTACGACCCGTACCCTCACCCGCGTATGCATGGAGGGAACCCACACCCGTGTATGTCCTAAGCGTACATATCCTGAAATAGGAGGGTTGGGTGCAGAGTCCTCCCAGCAGTGCCCAGACACAGGAGGGGTGTGTGCAGAGTCCTCCCAGCAGTGCCCAGACACAGGAGGGGTGGGTGCAGAGTCCTCCCAGCAGTGCCCAGACACAGGAGGGGTGTGTGCAGAGTCCTCCCAGCAGTGCCCAGACACAGGAGGGGTGTGTGCAGAGTCCTCCCAGCAGTGCCCAGACACAGGAGGGGTGTGTGCAGAGTCCTCCCAGCAGTGCCCAGACACAGGAGGGGTGGGTGCCTTACACTCCCAGCAGTGCCCAGACACAGGAGGGGTGTGTGCAGAGTCCTCCCAGCAGTGCCCAGACACAGGAGGGGTGTGTGCAGAGTCCTCCCAGCAGTGCCCAGACACAGGAGGGGTGGGTGCAGAGTCCTCCCAGCAGTGCCCAGACACAGGAGGGGTGTGTGCAGAGTCCTCCCAGCAGTGCCCAGACACAGGAGGGGTGGGTGCCTAACACTCCCAGCAGTGCCCAGACACAGGAGGGGTGGGTGCCTAACACTCACAGCAGTGCCCAGACAGGGGAGGGGTGGGTGCAGAGTCCTCCCAGCAGTGCCCAGACACAGGAGGGGTGGGTGCAGAGTCCTCCCAGCAGTGCCCAGACACAGGAGGGGTGTGTGCAGAGTCCTCCCAGCAGTGCCCAGACACAGGAGGGGTGGGTGCCTAACACTCCCAGCAGTGCCCAGACACAGGAGGGGTGGGTGCAGAGTCCTCCCAGCAGTGACCAGACACAGGAGGGGTGGGTGCCTAACACTTCCAGCAGTGCCCAGACACAGGAGGGGTGGGTGCAGAGTCCTCCCAGCAGTGCCCAGACACAGGAGGGGTGTGTGCAGAGTCCTCCCAGCAGTGCCCAGACACAGGAGGGGTGGGTGCCTAACACTCCCAGCAGTGCCCAGACACAGGAGGGGTGGGTGCAGAGTCCTCCCAGCAGTGACCAGACACAGGAGGGGTGGGTGCCTAACACTCCCAGCAGTGCCCAGACACAGGAGGGGTGGGTGCAGAGTCCTCCCAGCAGTGCCCAGACACAGGAGGGGTGTGTGCAGAGTCCTCCCAGCAGTGCCCTGAGACAGGAGGGGTGGGTGCAGAGTCCTCCCAGCAGTGCCCAGACACAGGAGGGGTGTGTGCAGTGTCCTCCCAGCAGTGCCTAGAAACAGGAGGGGTGGGTGCAGAGTCCTCCCAGCAGTGCCCAGACACAGGAGGGGTGTGTGCAGAGTCCTCCCAGCAGTGCCCAGACACAGGAGGGGTGGGTGCAGAGTCCTCCCAGCAGTGCCCAGACACAGGAGGGGTGGGTGCAGAGTCCTCCCAGCAGTGCCCAGACACAGGAGGGGTGGGTGCAGAGTCCTCCCAGCAGTGCCCAGACACAGGAGGGGTGTGTGCAGAGTCCTCCCAGCAGTGCCCAGACACAGGAGGGGTGAGTGCAGAGTCCTCCCAGCAGTGCCCAGACACAGGAGGAGTGGGTGCAGAGTCCTCTCAGCAGTGCCCAGACACAGGAGGGGTGTGTGCAGAGTCCTCCCAGCAGTGCCCAGACACAGGAGGGGTGGGTGCCTAACACTCACAGCAGTGCCCCTGCAAAGAAAAGGGTGGAGTACCCACAGATCCAATGCCCACAAATGTCAGTCAGGTGCACAAAGATCCTGCAGTACATGTACCACATGTGTGCGAGGCTGGGAGTATACACATGCATAGCGCCGAAAAGAAGACATGTCCACATGAAGTCATGACAACAGTCTACATACACAAGTACAGTGACCACCAAGGACGCCACGAATGATGCAGGTGGAGACATCGCTCAGCATGCATGGCCCAAGTCCAACGAGTCCGTCACACACCCAGCCAATGTAGACACAGCTCAGCACCACATATTGGAAAGACCCTGCAGGGAAGATGTCAGGTTACACAGAGGAAGGAACACACCTTGGGACGATGTCACCATGCAGTAACTGCTTACATGAACAAAGTTATGTAGCCAACAGCTTGTGATGGCACTACAGATACCAGGATCCACCCTATGACCAGCACAAGACTACAATTCCCACACACCCAACACATTATCACCACCCAAAATAATGGGGCCGGTCCACCAACAGCAATACCAGACAGACAGTAGTGTACTAAGGAAAAATAAATTGCTTTAATCAGCATCCAAAAAACTGTTTGTCCCTTGAAAGTTCAAAATGTACAATGCCCATAGGGCAATCCAAAGTTCAAATCCAGGTGGGGGACACAGTGGGACGCGTGTCCCCTAGCTTGCCTGCACAGTCAGACTCTGTCGTCTTCCAGAGGAGGGAGGGCATCATGTGGGGGGAAGGACCAGGCACCGCAGGGACATGAGGGCGAAGGGTAGGCGTCGTGGGTGCAGGGATGGAGGACTCCACCACAGGGGGTGGGGCAGGGCCAAAGGCGGAGGCCAGGATGGCGCTGCACACCTTAGCAAGGTCCTCCAGCGACTCCCCTGCACCCGAAGGAACCACAGGCCCCAAGGAGGGGGGGGGCAGAGGGATGGGTCGCAGCGCCACTGGGGGAGGGTGTGGACAGGGGGGGGGGGACTCAACCACCCTGACCGGGGACTCCCTTGACCGCTTGCGGGGTGGTGTCCCTGTGGGGCTCAGGGACAGAGCGGCCATGAAGGAGTCTATGCCGGATATGTGGCCAGAAGAGCTGAGGGGAGGGGATTTGGAGGGAGTGGATTTGGTGGAATGCAGACTCCCACTCTGGCTGCGTGGCTTACGTTTGCCCCCGACCCAGTGGGTGTGCCTACTTCACCCTGTGTGTGCGTGCCAGGAGGTGTGCGTTTGACCTTCACTGCTGGTGTGGTGCCTGTGTCTGTTGTGGTGGGTGCATGCTGACGTCTGGGTGTACGTGGGACAGGCATGGGAGTGGGAAGTGTGGATGGGTCAGGGGTAGGGGGTTGGACGAAGCGCTGCAGGAGACCCACTGCTGCAGTCAGTGTCGAGTCAATGGACCTCAGCAAGTTGCATTGGTCAGCCTGCGATGAGAAAATGCCCTCCAAGTATGCCTCCATGTTGTTCAGCACTTGGCTGTGGCCATGGAGGACATTAAGCATCGCAGCCTGACCAACCTGCAACTGCCGCTGGATGTCCACAGACTCTGCATTGGCAGCAGCAGTGGAGACAGGGGCAGGGGGTGCGGTGCCTGGCAGGAAGGAGACATGCGGTGACTGGGCACGCTGGGAAGGGACACGAGCAAGTGGGAGGCGGCTGATGGCAATGGAGGGGCGGGGAGAGATGTTGTGCCGCTGTCAGCTGCTGGTGCAGCCTCCGCCCACTCGGAGAGATCATCCTTGGACCCGTCAGCTTCATATTCTGTGGTGGCAGTGGACAGGTCCTCGGCCTCACTCTCCTCCGCCTCAGTTCCACTCGATGTGCCAGGCACGATGTCACCGCTGGCACTGGTGCTCGGTCCCTCCGCTCCGTCTGTGCTGATGTCTCCCTCCGTGTCCCCCGACGATGCTGTGGGCAAGGTGAAGAGACAGCAATTAATCATACACCTGTATACATATGTCACATGAGTCCAATCTACATAGGTTACAGTGCATAGCCTGAAAAGAAAGATGAGTAACATCTACAAAACAAGGTACATATGTAGGGCATGCAACACACAGTTGGTTGACCCACCATGCCACTGAAAAACTGTGGAGAGCATGACACAATAGCAAATGACATGAAATGGATTTTGACAGAGGAGCCAGGCCCTGGGGACAATCCAGCACTGCATCTGCACCACACAGCGTCGCCGAAAATAGGGATGAGCAGGGACCATATCCATGAACTTGAGGCACATGCTGCATAGGTAATACTGAAAACATGCCCACCATGACTGGCTCACTGCACCTTGAGTGTATGTCCAGACAAACAGCACACACTGGCCAGACCGAGCAAGGAGATTTCAGGTTTTGACACGTAGGCTTTGCCCGCACCAACCACCCCCTACATGAGACAATTAGTTGAGACACAGGAAGCACTTACATCTCTTAGTCTGGGTGAAATACACATGGGCTGCATAAATGCAAGATTGGACACCAAATACCCAAGGTGCGCCTGTCCAAATAATCATGTACAAATGGTCATCATCAGATGATTGTAACAAGACACACAGGCACTGGCCACCGTGAGTATGAACAAGGAAAATCAGGTCAGGCTGTACAGTGGACACTTGTACTACATTTTACGTCAATATACATGGTGCCAGGGGACAATGGCACAGAGCACAACCTATGCTGTGGACACTGAGAGTGTCCACATTTTGTGATGACACACATGACACCTAGGAAAATATGCCCCAGGGGACAGTAGTGGCCACACAACTCCATGGTCCTGAATTGGAATGACTGCAACACACGCCACCATCCCTGCACCATGTGTATTGCACACTCATGCACATCATGTCACAGGCCACAACATAGGACATGCATGCTGTAAGGCATGACACTTGAGAGACTAACTTCCATGTCTGGACTCTGCATCAGTGCCAACTGACATGGAACCCACAAGTACTGAACTGGACAGGGCACAGGCAAGGTCCCAAAACCTGTTACACACCACCCCCACACATGATGCTACAGGCATTGTTCACGTGGATAAAGTGCCAGCCTAGATAACCTTGTGAATGAGTGACTACACACAGACCAGGGAACACATTGCAAGGAGGGGAAGGGAGGCAGGAGAGCACCGCTATACTGTGGGTATCAGGATCTGCACAGCACCTTTAAACCCTGGCAGTGTATCCATGCAACTGTGCACTTACAAATGCTGGTGACACACAACAAACACACATGTACCTACCCCCTTCCTGCTGCTGCTTCTCCTGTAACCGCCTGTCCAAGTCTGGAAAGACCACCGCCAGCACACGCTTGTGGATGTGGGTCAGACGGCGGCGCCCGCGGTTCTTATGGGTCTCAGGTGAGTCCCCCAGCAGGACCCGTGCGATCCTCCGCGTCCAGCACCGGATATCCTGCCAGCGTTTTCTCACCTGGGGCAGGCGCCGCTTGCGACCCTCCGTCCTCCTCACGGCACTGACGGCGTTCATCCATATCTGCTTCTTGGCAGAGGCGCCTACCTGTGAGGATGAACAAGTGACACTACATCAATACACCTGGCACATGTCACAGAGACACATATTAGGACAAATTTGCTGTTTACAACAAGGCATAGTATGCATCCAACGCATTGCACCTTTGTCATAGGGACATGATCCTCTGGGGAAGGGCAAAAGCAGTACGTGCCATTGAAAGTACACAGGTGGAATGAGGGCAACGACACAATCAATGATCCAGGCTCACACTGTGCATCAGAAGGTACACCAGGATTATGTGCAGCACCTCTAAGCAGTCACATGCCACAGGCCACTGACGCTACCTCAGCAGAGTACACAGACACACACAGGCACAGGACATTCACCTGCCATTGCCAAATGCAGCGACAAACCTCACTCTGCACATGTGCCACTAGACGGGGGGGGGCTCACAGGTGTGGGGCTGTCTCTGCACGTCAGACACACAGCACTGCTCCCTGCTCACATCAGATGGGCAGGGTATATCCATCCCTCATGCAGCCCGGGTGCTACACTCCACATATGCACCCACCCACATGACAGGGGACTTACACACACCGATGTCCAGGGTACAAACACATCATGTGGACACTCTCAGCACAGGTACACAGAACTAACACACATCTGTGGGTACAGTCACCTGTCACACTGGACTGACCACATAATCAAATGAGGACTGTAGAGGCTACATTCCCAGGAGGACAAGATAGGCAGAATGTGGCATGCACCATGCAGTGATTGTCACAGTAAACACAATGCAAGTGAGGATGGCAGACATGCACCACCGCATGCTCTGGCTGGGAGACATCAGGCATTCCCCCCCCCTGGGACCCCCCCTACAGTACATAGCATGTGTGTCACACCTGGACACAATGCCAGAAGTCACAGTCACAAAAAAGGGACACAGTCTGTGCTATTAGACTCTGCACTCACCTGATACCCTGGTCGCCCATACAGCAGGGGGTACTGTGGGAGGATCACATCCAGCAATGCCAGGTTCTCCTCCAGGGTGAAAGGCTGTGCCCTCTCCACAGACCATGACATGGTTCCAGGGAATCAGGAGCAGCAGCTGGGTCGTAGAATCCAAAGATGTGCAGGCAAGTGCACCCTCATGGGACCTGGCTGCCTTATATCTGCCTTGCTGGCCTGTTTCATGCACAGGAGTACAGAGTGATTGGTCACTCACATTTGCATCCTATGTTTCCTCCAATCCCTTCAAACCTAGCACAGTCAGTGGGTTTTAATTGTTTTTTTTCTTGAGCATGATGTCAACTCCAGAACCACATTGCAACAAAGTAGATTTATTCAAACTGACTTCTGCTGTGCACCTTCTGGAAAAAATTCAAACTTTAAACTTGGTCTCCATGACAACCAGCATGCATGTAGGCCTTTATACTTGTCCCTCATGTGTCCCCTATGTAATTTGGAGTTTCACACACAGGTACGGTGCGTACCGGGGCCCTAGGGCACCCCAAATGCATAGCACCGGCCCGTACAGGCGTGTGTACGGCCCGTATCACTATGGGTCCGCATACGCGAGAACACCCATAGTGATAGTGAGCGTACGCACGCGTGTACGGTCCGTATCACTATGGGTACGCATACGCGAGAACACCCATAGTGATAGTGAGTGTACGCACGCGTGTACGGTCCGTATCACTATGGGTACGCATACGCGAGCACACCCATAGTGATACGGACCGTACACACGCCTGTACGCTCACTATCACTATGGGTACGCATACGCGAGAACACCCATAGTGATAGTGAGCGTACGCACGCGTGTACAGTCCGTATCTCTATGGGTACGCATACGCGAGCACACCCAGAGTGATACGGACCGTACACACGCCTGTACGCTCACTATCACTATGGGTGTTCTCGCGTATGCGTACCCATAGTGATACGGACCGTACACACGCCTGTACGCTCACTATCACTATGGGTACGCATACGCGAGCACACCCATAGTGATACGGACCATACACACGCCTGTACACTCACTATCACTATGGGTACGCATACGCGAGCACACCCATAGTGATACGGACCGTACACACGCCTGTACGCTCACTATCACTATGGGTGTTCTCGCGTATGCGTACCCATAGTGATACGGACCGTACACGCGTGCGTACGCTCACTATCACTATGGGTACGCATACGGCAGCACTCCCATAGTGATACGGACCGTGCACACGCCTGTACGCTCACTATCACTATGGGTGTTCTCGCGTATGCGTACCCATAGTGATACGGACCGTACACGCGTGCGTACGCTCACTATCACTATGGGCACGCATATGGCAGCACTCCCATAGTGATAGGGAACGTACACAGGCCCTCTGAGCGAATGTACGGTGCCTTTCACACATCACAGTGGTGACAGGCAGCACACAGGAAGGAATGGAGCTGACATACTTGTCCATGGATGGACATCAAGGCATTGTCTGGGCAGTACTACATGTGTGGGGCACAGCTGTGAAAGGCTGTGATGTGGCACATTACTCCTGAGTCGAGAAGGCAACAGATGTATGATGAGATGTGTACAGATGTTATGTGTGACGGTGCAATGTGTGCCAGGCATGCCCTTCACTCCTTTGACATGTGTGCATGTCGTACTGCCCACTTGGGATGAGCGTCACTGGCATGGCACAGTCAACAACACACGCAAGTGTCCCCTGATGCCCGCTACAGGGGTTACCACACCAGACATGTGACTACCCACGGTGCACGATGTGTCTATGTCATGTGTGTGTGGTGTGTTCCCATTAGCTTGATGTTGGTGCTCCCTCAAAAGCATCAGCTGTTGCAGCAACCAACATGTGTCTGTGTGTAGATGGACATGGCACACTGTTACACACACCAGGCCACATGTGGCATCGGATGGGAGGTGCGTATGTATGCATGGGACACGGAGTAGCGTAACAAGGACCTGTCTGCATCCTCTCAATGAATGTGTGGTGAGTCATTACATGTACATCTTATTGGCAAGGTGTGTGGGCTGTCCTAGTGTAATGTCATGTGACCTGTGGCTCTAGTGTTCCGCTACCTGTCTCTGAAATCGACATCCTACTTCTGCTGATGTGTTGATGTATGTCACTCCTGTGTTGCGTCTGGCTGTTCACTTACACTGGGACACAGCTAATCCCATGATATGGCATGTGGAGGTTCACAATCTCCGTGTGTAGCTGGGTCTTGGTAGGAGTGTCACCTGGCAGCCATACATGTCCAGGGCATGTGGCACATACCTGACTCCGTATGTAGCATATGTGTATTGACAGATTAACATGTGCTCAGTACAAATAAATTGTTGTTGTAGTGCACTCACTCTTCCTTGTCACTTCCAAATTACTGCAGAGCGCCGCCTCTTCCCCGACCAATTCCGGACTTGGCTGACATGCGGGAGAATGACTGTATACGGTGCTACCGCTTCCCCCAACCGTTGATTGAGGAGTTGACGGCAAGGCTGGCACCACACCTGCAACCGCTGCACAGGTATCCTACGGCACTGACACCCAAGCTGAAGGTAATGGCAGCCCTACATTTTCTTGCCACGGGTACCTTTCAATATACCATAGCTCATGTTGGTGGCATGTCCCAGAGCATGTTCAGCCGTGTGCTGCATGATTTCTTAGAGGCCATGTTGCGTCACCTGGATGAGTTCATCCATTTCCCAACTCCTGAACTGTTGACTGGGGTCAAGCGTGGATTCTATGCCCTGGGAGGGATGCCCCATGTCATTGGTTCCATAGATGGGACACATGTGGCTTTGGTACCACCACAGGCACAGGAGGTAGCGTACAGGAATCGCAAGCACTACCACTCCATCAATGCCCTTGTGGTGTGTCTATCCAACATGGTGATTTCACATGTCTGTGCTCGTTTTCCAGGATCAGCACACGATGCCTACATCATGAGGCGTAGCAGGGTGCCTGAAATGATGATGCAGCTGCGCAACGAACGAGCATGTGTTGTTGGTGGGTACACTCTCTCTGTCCTGTATTTTGCGTAGACTTCCAGCACGACCGCTTCTCCTGTCCTACTTATGTCCATGTGGTTTCCATGTAGGGGACGCTGGCTATCCCAACATGCCATGGCTGATCACACCTCTCCGCAACCCCAGCACGCCGGCCCAGCTCCGCTACAACACCGCCCATGGCCGGACAAGGCGAGTGATAGAGAGGACATTTGGCCTCCTGAAGAGCCGATTCAGGTGCCTCCACAAGACCGGCGGCACCCTCCCATATGCCCCGGCGAATGTCTGCAAAATCTTCATGGTCTGCTGCATGCTGCACAACATGGCAGTTGAGAAAGCTGTGCCACTCATCCTGGATCAAGATGATCAGGACCATCCACCCGTGGAGGACGAAGGGCTTGGCAATGGGGCTAGTGATGTGGAGGATGTGGTTCCGCAAGAGGACATCCGGAGTCAGCTCATACGCGACTTCTTTGCTTAGTGGTGAGTACCAGTGTCTGTGTGTGCACGCATTGGTTCCCGTGTGGCATGTGTTGCGATGTGTGTGTCCATCTGCATGTATGCCACGTGAGTCAGAGGTGTGTGTGGATGTGTCACTGGAGTGATGGTGCCAGTGATGAGTGTATTTCCCCAGTCATAATTGTGACCTAGCATGTTGTCATCCTTACATGTGTCGTGTACATGCACATGCAAGTGGCTGTGCTTTTCGTGGCTGACTTCTTGTGTGTCTCTCATCCCCAGGTACTTGCGCATGCCGTCTGCTAGTTGCATTGTTGTGGCACTGCTATTCCTCATGGACACGTCATCGTGTGCTGACTCAGCGTTACACGCACGGACAAGTTTGGAAGTCTCCTTAGGGTAAGGGATGCATCAGGGGTGTATTGGGTGTGGCAGTTGTTTACGATGTGTGCACACTGCCCCTGTCAATGTTTGGTTCCTCTGCAGACATGTTGCATCACCATGGGACACATGACATGTAGCTGGGTACACCTGAATAGATGGTCAGACTTGTTGACAGTCTTCTGTGATGGGATAGTGGATTGTGATGATGGCATCAATGTGTGTAACACTGCCCTCGGACACATACGGTTTGCATTGGCTTGACATGGTGTGGGACTTCCACATCAGAGGATCAATGGTGTATGGCAGCCTCTCCGTGAGCAGCAGGGGGTGTTTAGCTGTTATCCGACACTTGTGTGCCAGTTCCATGGCTATCACGCATTTGTGCTGCAGAAGGGGGGTTCCAGTGTTGGACCCACATGTTACTCCACATGACCTGTTTATGTGTACTCCGAGTTGCCTCTGCATTCAGGAATACATGAATAATAAAGGTGTCCCTATGCCTCCAAGGTGCCTATTCTCAGTCAATGCTGGTGTGTTGCCACGGTGCATACGGCATGTCTGGCATGGTTTTCCCTGATAGTGGCTATGTGTCTATGTGTCGAGTAGCAAGATGCAAGCTGTTTGTGTGGGATTAGACTGTGTATTGTGCATGATGTCCATGACTGTGTGGGTATTGTGACATGTGCCATCCCCATGCATCCAACGTTGGCCAGGCCACCATTCTCTGCATCCACCTGACTCAAGCTTGCAGGACATGGTTCTGCCACCTGTCCACGCATACCTGGGTGCCCCCCAGGACACTCCACATGATCCCTGACCTCTGCGCATGGCTGTCGCTGTACTCAATATGTCTGTCGGCACGGTTGTGCGGCCACCCCCTCAGCTGGTTGGGCCCATCACGGGTGTGTCTGGTGCTCCATGTCTGTCTTGCCTAATACATTGTGACCCATGTGTGTCCTGTGCCAGACTCAGGCCCCAGGGTGTGGATGGTGGAAGTCAAATGAGAACTCAGGCATGGTTAGACTTTACAAGACACATGTAAGGTAATAATGCAAAATGTAGGCATCATCTCTTTATCGTGTAACTTTTTATTTTTGTTGGGGTACGTGGGGGGGGGGGTATGACATGAGGGGCTTTCCGGGTGTGTGGAATCCAAAGTTCACTAGGGGAGTTGGTGTCCTTGCCATTGGAAATCCTCAGAGTCCATGCCACAGTCTTTGTCAACATTGGTCAGACAGTGACCAGCAAGTCCATGTGGCAGAGAATGTCTTTTGCTGCTGTGCTGCTGTTGGTCCAGTGGGCCAGGTGCCAGGCCAGGTGTCCTGGGAGATGGTGCTGTTGCGCTGACCCTCACGGTCTTTTCCGTGGACGACCCGCCCTCCTGCGGGGACCCTCAGAAGCAGGCCGTGACGATGTTTGGGATGCTCCGTGTTCTACGCCTGGTGGCACGGGGAGGGTTGCCCATGTTGTCGGCTATCCGACGGAGTGAACGGTTAATTCCCGTGAGCACCGTCACAAGCTCAGCCTGTCTGTCCTCCATCCACCCTTGGTGTCGCAGTAGACAGGCATGTTGCTTCGCATGTTGCTGGGCCTGCTGGGTCTTGATCTCCTCGAGGATGGACACAACCTGGGCCATGCCCGTGGTGTCCTGCCGGTATGTCTCCAGGATGTTTCTGACATGGGAATATACCGGTTCCACAGCCAACTGGTCAGGCTCGCGCCTCCGCCGTCCTCCACTCCCACCACCCCTGCCCACTTGCACCTGGCCTGCCCTTGTGGGCACATCGGGTCTCCGGGACCCCTGAGGGGTAGCATTGGCGTTGTCGCCTGCCTCCTCCTGGGTGCCCGGGACACCGTGTCCCTCCTGGCCAGCCTGGCTGCATTGTGGTGGTGGGGCAGGGATCCTGGGTGTCTCCTGGGATGTGGCAGGAGTGGGGGTGGTGGTTGGCCCAGTTGTACCTGACGCAGGTGCTGCAGGTGGTTGGACACCAGAGGGGCCAGGTTGGTTGGGGTCGGGTTCGTCCACAGAGTGGTGAGAGTTGTCGCTGTCGGTGGGTCCGTCATCCCGCCGAGCCGGGTCCTGTGAGTCTTCCACCCCAGTGTTGGGGGGTGATCCACGACGTTGACCTGTGTGTGAGAGAGACAATGTTAATTTTGTTCCATGCAACATCCATGTTTCATTCGTTTCTAAGTTGGCACATTTCCTCTGGGAATTTGGATATGTCTTGCATTCCACTCACAGTGCACTTGTGCATGGGTATGTCCCTTGGCCACAGCTTTTGCGACTTTACCTATGTGTGGCACAGTCTTACTTGCTGCGTCAATTGTGACTGCAGTCAGCAGTGGAGTGAGCAGGTGTGGCGAGCCATGCATTGGCGCCTTCCGTGTTGCACTGTACGTGGGCACATGGAGTTGTTCCACACACTTACGTAATGCAGGTAGTTGGCGTTGTGCTCGTGCACAGGTTGAGACATGGCCCAGTGTTTTGCCATGGAGAAGAGAGGGGGATTCAGGCACTGGCCACCCTTGTCTACATGCACGCAGTCCACCTGCTGACGAGCAGACATTCCCACACCCCCCAAGGCTGAATTGGTCTCCCTGTGTGTCCCTTTCTCACTCCCTCTCTGTCCCCCTCTCCCTCCCTCTGTGTGTCACCCTCTGTCACCTCAGCCCAGCTTCCTAGACACACACTTTTTCCAGTCCTTTGAATGTCCCTTGGCTTGTTGATGTGAGTTTGTTTCTGATCTCCAGGCACCCATTGGGTGTAGTGTCTGTGTCTGCGCTGCTGCTGTGGTGGTGTGTGCTGCCACTCTTTCACAGTGTTGGCTGTTCATTAGCTGCTGTCATGTGCAAAAACGTGCCGTCACCCCCATGTCTTAATGCAAGGCGTACGCCATTTGCTGGCAAGTCTTTCCTGTGTGGGGACACACTGTTTGTCTGGCTGTGACCTAGGCCATATGGGCAGAGGGCATTGTTGTCTGCTTCTGAGTTGCACTATGTGATTTTTGGGGCCCACACTCCCGCCATCCGGCTTACCGTGTCTTGTGTTGGTGTTTTCTGTGGCCTGTGACTTTGCATTGTCCAGCTGGGTGCATGGGGCATGGTGGCGCCAGTGGCATGTGCGTGTTCATGGAGTGTGGTTGAGTCATGTGATAGCTTGGGGTGGTTGCGTGCCTGATTGTGAGTTTGGTTGTGGATGATGTTCCCCCCATGTGAGGTGAGTTGTTTGTGTACTCACCCGGGTCTCGGAGTCCTTCTAATCCGTCCACTGACACCACCGGCAGTATGGCCATCACCCTCTCCTCCCAGGGATGGTAGTGTACGGGTCTGCGGGGCGGCCCTCCTCCAGTGACGTTGGCCTGGTTGTGGTCGTCGGTCATTTTGGCTCGGACCCTCCTCCGCAGATCGTACCACCTGGCTTGGCATTCATGCCTGGTCCTTCTGGTGGCCGCAACAGCATTCACAGCATCGACAATCCTCTGCCACATGGCTGTTTTTTCGGACATGCAGGTCTGTCTGACCAATGTTCCAAAGAGGTGTGGCTCGACTCTGAGGATTTCGTCGACAAGGACCTCCAACTCTCGGCTAGTGAACTTTGGATTCTTGTTAGTGGGCATGGTGAGGGGTGTGGGTGTGGATGGTTGTGGGGGGTGTGGGTGTGGATGGTTGTGGGTGTGTGGGTGTGGTTGTGCAGGTGTGTGTGTGAATGTGATGAGGGGGTGTTTGTGAAGGTGTGTGTGTGAAGGTGTGCAAGTGTAAGGTGTAGTAAAGGTTCAAGTATGGTGCTGTAGGTTGTCTGTGGGGTCTGGCAGCAGTGAGTCTGTTGCAAAGGCTCATGGTTTGTGTCTGTGGTCCCTTTTTATAGGTCCATTGGTGGGTGTGGCTGTGTTTGAACTTTGGGTGGGTGTGTTATAAGGAGTGGTTGTGTTTTGGGCCTCTGTTTGGGATTTTGGCAGTTGCAGGTCAGTGAATGTGTTGTTTTTGTGCTTGTTGGACATGTTTTGTGGCTTTGTGCCATTCGAATGGCGTATTCTCATGTTGTTTTGCTTTGTCCTGGTTGTGTACGTGCGTTTTTAGCGTGTGTACGGTGTGTACTTCGGGAATTTTGTTGTACAGTGCTGTCCTTGTGTCTGGCTTGGTACGACTCGTACATGCGCGATGTTGGGTGAAGGTGCTGGTGTTGGGGCCTGGGGTGCGCTCCGTACATACACGGTTGGGGTGGGGGTACGCTCCATACATACGCGGGTGAGGGTACGGGTCGTTCATACACGGTTGGGGTGGGGGTACGGGTTGTACATACACGGTTGGGGTGGGGGTACGCTCCACACGTACGCGGGTGAGGGTACGGGTCGTACATACACTGTTGGGGTGGGGGTACGCTCCATACGTATGCGGGTGAGGGTACGGGTTGTACATACACTGTTGGGGTGGGGGTACGCTCCATACATACGCGGGTGAGGGTACGGGTCATACATACACGGTTGGGGTGGGGGTATGCTCCATACGTACGCGGGTGAGGGTACGGGTCGTACATACACTGTTGGGGTGGGGGTACGCTCCATACATACGCGGGTGAGGGTACGGGTCGTACATACAGGGTTGGGGTGGGGGTACGGGTCGTACATACACGGTTGGGGTGGGGGTACGCTCCATACGTACGCGGTTGGGGTGGGGGTACGCTCCATACATACGCGGGTGAGGGTACGGGTCATTCATACACGGTTGGGGTGGGGGTACGGGTCGTACATACACGATTGGGGTGGGGGTACGCTCCATACGTACGCGGGTGAGGGTACGGGTCGTACATACACTGTTGGGGTGGGGGTACGCTCCATACGTACGCGGGTGAGGGTACGGGTCGTACATACACTGTTGGGGTGGGGGTACGCTCCATACGTACGCGGGTGAGGGTACGGGTCGTACATACACTGTTGGGGGGGGGTACGCTCCATACATACGCGGGTGAGGGTACGGGTCGTACATACAGGGTTGGGGTGGGGGTACGGGTCGTACATACACGGTTGGGGTGGGGGTACGGTCCGTACATACACTGTTGGGGTGGGGGTACGCTCCATACGTACGCGGGTGAGGGTACGGTCCGTACATACACGGTTGGGGTGGGGGTACGCTCCATACATACGCGGGTGAGGGTACGGTCCGTACATACAGGGTTGGGGTGGGGGTACGGGTCGTACATACACGGTTGGGGTGGGGGTACGGTCCGTACATACACTGTTGGGGTGGGGGTACGCTCCATACGTACGCGGGTGAGGGTACGGTCCGTACATACACGGTTGGGGTGGGGGTACGCTCCATACATACGCGGGTGAGGGTACGGTCCGTACATACACGGTTGGGGTGGGGGTACACTCCATACATTCACGGGTGGGGGTACGTCTCGTACATACACGGGTGTACATACACGGGTGGGGATTCGACTCGTACATAGGAGGGCTGGGGGGAGTGTTGGGCGCGTATGCGGGCACATGTCTCCATGGTTGCTATGGGAGTTCGGTACGGACGGTGTTTTTTCCATACGGTTGTAACATCGGACGCACGGGATGGATCGTACTTGCGCGGTCAGACTTCACTGTTCACATTTGTACGGTAAATCGTCCGGGGACGTGTCGGACACATTTTCCGACCCGAGGACGTGTGGGGAATTATTCCCAATGCGATTCGTATGGACTTTTCCCATGCGAATCGTACTTGGCAGTTTGTACGGCACTTGTACGATTCGTACGGTAAAAAGACCGGATACGAGTCGTACGGGGAAATTTTTTACAGGATCGTAATCGGCACCAGAGTCTCTACCACATAAAGTAACTTGTTCGGCCAAACAAAACTGGTTGGTTTTTTGTCATCTTGTATATTAAATTTTACTCTATTTTTCTAATTCAGTTTGGGATTGTTCTTCTTTTACATTCTGACTTAATTACTGTTTTGGTACGGCATAAATACTTTACACATTTCTCTAGGTTAAGCTTATCTGCTCTCTGCCATACCTACTACGGGATGAGCTCAAAATAATGTTTTACTTTAAGGATTCACCCTAACAAGGATTGTGGTTATTACTTGAGGTGAACACCTACCCCACCCACCCAACCAATACCCATGTGTTTTACAGTTGCCTTGTATATAAGTTTAAGCGGAGTACAGAAAGACCCAGTTGGTTTTGGTGACAAGTAAATGATAACAGTTTGTGGCCAGATTGATTCATTATGAAATAATATTTCTGATGTCAAAAGTTTGATCTGTTTATCATGAAAGTTATGATAAAAGCATTAGGCCTGACATATTGATTGTGAAAAGTATGTCAAAATCAACAAGGATTGTTATTTATCTGAATTAAAGCTTACAGATCGGTATTTTATTACATGAAATGTCACAGATTTCCTTTGTAGGGAAGGATTTTGGTGCTGGTTACCGTATTTTACAAACCCTATTGGGAGAATATTTGCACTGTAATAATCCTTGCTAGAATTCCTCCTTAGCTGTCTGCCAGGGTCTTGGAATAAAACAAAAACATTAAATACATACATCCATATATGTATATATATATATATATGTATATATATATATATATATATATATATATATATATATATATATAGATGTATACAGGGCTTTCAGACAGCTCTGTTCTGCCATTGGACTGTCATTTACACTCTGTTTCCATCCATGATAGACAAGATCATGGGTAATGGTTCAGTTCAGATCAGTCATTGGCTCTCTTGCCCTATGAATGTCAGCTAATCACTGTCTGGCTTCATAAGAAAGAAAGAGAATGCTGAATCTAAACTAATGTCTTTAAAATTGAAGACCATGCACCAGAGTGCGAAGGGAAGAGGGCTGGGTGCCTACACTAGCGGGAGATAAAATGTGGGGAGAAAGAGTGAGAAGGGGCAATGGGATGGGCAGAGGAGAAGTCCCAGGTTCAAGAGGGACATGTTTTGCTTGTGGTCAACTGGGACAGCTGGAAAGGGATTGCACTAATTCTGTTTGAGATGTACCCAGTCTAACTGACCCACCCTAATTTGATCAAATAATGCAAAACTCTTATCGTGAACAAGAAGACAGCCCAAGAGGTTACAACTGTGCCCTGAATATCCTGGTTCCTGTAAATCAAAAAGGTCCCTATGTAGATTGTATGATAAACGTTAAAGGCATTACCTGCTTTTTTAGGTCTCTGGACCATCCGGTCTGCCGAAGGCAGAACCGGAAGTCCGGAGATTTAATGTTTTGGAGAAGAGGGGCTTGAACCCGCCCCTCTTCTCCCCTCTTCTCCCCTCTTCTCCATTGGCTGGCCTCTTGAATGCTGGCCAGCCATTGGAGAAGAGGTTCGTCTCTCCGATCAGGCCCCGTCCTTTTCGGATTCGGGGGCGTGTTTTTTGGCTACTTTTCTCATTTTCTCCTCCAGCCAATGGCAAGAGGAGAGAAGAGAAAAACACGCCCCGAATCCGAATCCGCCGCTGCCTTTCTCCGAGGCATTTCTGGCTGACCTCGGAGAAAGGCGGTGGTGTCGGGATTAGCGGAGCCCATAGAGCCACTGCTGACACATTGCCGATCTGTGTTACTTCGCTTCACCTGAAAGAAAATACCAATCACCCGGTTTAAAAAACATATCATTAATAAAACACTCTATGGCGTTTCAATTTCTAAAGCAGTCGAGTTGGTAGATTGTTACTCCATAAAAACATATTTTTACAGCTTTTTATTCGACCTCCAACTGGATGTTTCCTGAAGCAAAATCGGTGTCTATTTAAAGTGTTAGCCCGTCAGAATCTTTGGGTAAACATGCAACAGATGGGTTTTGTAAGACGAGATATCAAAAAATGTGCTTCTCAAATTCTTCGTCTTTTATTTTTAACTCGAAGGAAAGGATAGTCAGTCAGGGAATTGAGCGTCACTTGGCAGATGTATATAAATTACGGATGTGTTTGTTAGAGGCTGCTTGACACAGCGCCAAAAGAAACCGTATCCCGGTGTTGGATGGTTGCTGACCTTACACCGATGAATGTATGTAGCGTAAATTGTGCCAACGTAGGCTGAAGATTCCATACATTTTCGAGGGCTAGAAGACAAACAGTCTGCGTAGGGTCCAATCCGTTTTCAAACGATAAAGGCCACATCAAATCATGTTTTTATTTGCTCATATAGTAAGTATTGCAAAACCCTTACAGGCAACTTAGTCCTATTACGCTGAAATGCCAGTGGCAGAAATTGCACGAGTAAAGTCAGTGTGCTTTCACTTCTCCTGCGTCAAAAGACTGAGAAGTCAAGTTAATGAAATGCCTTCATAGGGTGCATCTAGGGGCCTGTGGGATTCATTGCCCTGAGCACTTATTTTATTATTTGTAAGTTTCTGTTCTATGTTTATATATTTATACATATGCATGGAGATGGAATGTGATCTGTTTGTTTTTATTTGAAAAAAATGGAAAGCCAGGGTTTTAATAGGCCCCGGGCCATGTGTATAGTAAGTAGCAGCACGGATTTTGAAAAGAAAGCAAAAAATAACTTTTTATGAAGCCTGGCTCTGAAGCCATTGAAAACTGGTCCTTCATCATCCCAGCCACCATGACCGACCACACCATACCTTCTCCCACCACCGCAGGGCCGGTTGGGTCCACTGACCCCTCTCCACTGCACATCCTCAGCCCAATTCACCAAATATCAGATCTGCACTTGTGGAAGCATCCTACATTAGATATGCAGATGTACCACTTTTTTTTGCATTTCACAAACATTTCCACTACTATAGCTGGGTCCGTTGCAGGTTTCCAGGGGTACTACTGAGAATGTCCTATCACAATTTGGGACATTCGTATTCCCACAGCGCGGAATAGTACACACTGCACAAGTCCGTATTTCTGGGTATTTCACTTCCCTTCCCACGTTGTAAAGGAATTTACTCTAGTTCTTTGCAGGAGAAAATCTCCGACCACTTGCACGGAGGTGGGAAAGGTTCGGCGAGTGCTCACAAACTTGTGAGTTTGTTGACATTCCAAATCGCAAAGAACAACATGCCTTGTTCTGTCCTTTCCCCACCCCTTGCATGTGGTTTACTCCTGCATAATTGTACGCATAGTGTACTGTTCCTTATCGTTTTGTGGCTGCTTAGGAGTAAATACCAACAATTTTCGGGTGTAAATGGATAGTTCCAGCCGAAAATGACATTGTTAATTGGGTCTCTGTCTGTTTCAGAAGAATGGATTCCGGTCAAGGATGAATGAGCACGGTTCCCTTTTGTCCAAAACTCAAAGGCGCTTCAGATACCTCTTTTTAAAGGCAGCGCTAGATTTTCTGTACAAAAACATGGCGAATTAATATTGATTAGCGTGAGAAGGGCTTGGAAACGTCAATAATAAGAGCATTTTGAATTGAGAGTATGAAAACGCAATGAATAGTTTAACGAACAATTGTTTAATGCTTTTAAAAACATCTTCGCCTGGCGGATTCTTGCATCTCAGCAGTCTATATACCCAGTATGTAATAAGTTTATATACGCAACACTAGCTGAAAATAGGGTGCCGCAGATTGGTGACGTTGATTTTGTTATTTTGACCTCTGTAGCCATTCGCCAGCAGAGAGATTGTATCGGCGTTCTTGATCAACACAGTTCTTGTAATGCTCGATTGGTCTTTCTTTTATGTCTATCATTTGACAATAAATTGTAGGGAAGCTGTCAAGGAGAACATCAATCAAAGAACTCAAAGCCAATTAGCGCCCGGGCATAATTCTTCGTCGCCTACGAAGGATGGTTTATATTATGTTCCATGAAGGACTAAATAACATAAACTTTCGAGTTTAGCGCGAAACCCACGCTCACTCGGCGTTTACCCTGCGAATAGCAAAAAAGAGAAACAGTAAAAAAAAAAAAGCATTTACAATGCAACGGTCTCGGCATTGTTAAAGTTAGAGCTATTGGCATTGCTCATGACAATGCCGTTTCTTTAAATGTTTTAAAAACAAAAACATAAACAAAAATAATGTCATGAGCAATGCCAATAGCTCTAACTTTACCAATGCCGAGACCATTGCATTGTAAATGCTTGTTGACTGATGCCAGACGCTCTGCCTTGAAAACATATGAAATCCCTTCATTATCTCTCTCGGGCCTGGCCATAGACGCAGTCGGTATTTTAAATCAGCATAATCCCCCCATTGCATATTCCCCGGCACATTTTCTACCCCGTCTTTATCAACCATGACCCCATTAATAAACATACTTTCTTACTCAAATAACTGAAAATACAAAATGTCAATCTGTTGTAAATAATACTAATAATATAGCAGATCTGACCAATTTACTTTCCCAGGTACCTTCCACGTTGTGTTTCACAGTGACCAACGATGTGGGATTTATTTCTTCAGTGGAGCATGTGAAAATCAAGATCAATCCACAAACGAAACTGCCACAGATTCCTCAGTAAACCCTTAAACCTGAGGCAGAGGAGATAATTTCTGCGTGTCATTGCAGAGCTCAGAAATCCGGGAGTTTTGGTACCAGTTGTTAGCAGGTGTACTACTGCGATCCTCCCTATCAAAAAGGTGTAAAAGGCAGTGTAAATATTTGTCCAAGATCCTAGGGCCATTATTAATATGGTTATCACAAGTTTCTATTTGTTCCCTAACCCTGCCACCATCCTTTCTTATATCCCCACAAACGCACAATGGTTTGATGTGGTAGATCTCTGTGCACGATTTTTCTCCATCCCCATAAGCAAAGGGGATCAGGTTTTCTTTGTGTCCTCGTTCAGCAGATCTCAACTCTTGTGGCAAAGCCTTTCTCAAGGATATACAGTACCCCAGTTAATCTTTTCCCATGATTTTAAAGAATGATTTGGACATATTCGTCATTCATAGGTGCTCTACTTTAGTACAGTACATTGATGATTTATTGTTTGGTATCCGCTACTTTGGAACACTGGAAGATCGACTCTCTTTATTTTCTCATTTATCAATACTGTTCCTCACTCTCAAAGGCATGCTCCTGTAACAGAGACAAACGTTTTCGGGAGGGTATGGGAAGCAAATCATTCAGTACAACATACATACCAGCATCATTGGTCTATGACAACGCTGGACTGATTAGATGTTGGGAACTGTCAAATGGCTAAGAAGGGGCAGAAGGCTTCAAAGATATCAGATCCCTTAGATGCCCAAAAGACCATGCTCCTACAGAACAGGATGGCCTTAAATTATCTCCTTCCTTACGACCAAAGGGGGATCTGTGCGATAGTAGTGTCTGAATGCTGCATGCATCTTCCCAACGTCTCGCTTAGTATGATTAAACTGATATATCACATTAGGGATAGTGCAAAAAAATCATATGCAATTCAGGTCAGCTTTGATTTCAACCTGATTGGCATCTGATCTTTACTGTAATTGGAGAATAAAGATTTTTTAAAATAAATATCAGTTATTTTTGTTATAATCACAATATAAATTCTGACCAGATTATGTATGTGCATCATCCAATGTGCTTGCTGAAATAAAGGTGTTGCACCTCCTTACCCGCTTAATGCCATTAAGGATGATGAGGGATAGGACAATGTAGAATAAAAAAATAAAATTATTCAACGGTATGCTATTGAACTATTGTAGGAGTTTCTTAAGAACGTGAATTTATAAATATATATGCCTTAACAATTGCTGATATAATGTGTCTTAACAATTACTAATATAATGTGTGACTGCAAATACACACATGCCTTAATAAGTGCCAATCTATTGTTTATTAATCAAATGCACATTTGTTTGCATGCCTGCTTGAAGCTCTCTAAAGACTGAGCAGTATTGCACATATCCTTTTTGGGTACTACCACTATGGAAGAAACCCATGGCATTGGCCCAGTGAAGCACTCAAAGATATCATGTTTGAGTAAGGATTCAAGTTCTTTTTCAACAGTTTCTTGTAAATTAAAGGCAATTTGTCTGTGTCTTTGAGCAACAGGACAAACATTCTCATTGATGTGTAATTAGACGTTCATATTTTAGAGTTTTCCCAACCCATGAAACAACAAAGGGTATTGACTTACTATTTAGTGATGAGCATTCTTGTTATAGTTCATTGATATCAGTCCCATATCAGCAGCTGTACTGAATGTGAGTAAACAGGCGCTTGACGCCCACCTTGAAGTACATGAATGGGTGCTTGTACTTTTGTTTTCTTGTGTTTCATCGTTACTATAAATGAACAATGACTGTTTAGTAACGTTAATGCAGCCCACATATACACATTAGTTTTTGATAGTGTAAGTTGGGGCAATGAAAACTGTTTATTCTATTTCTCCTGAGGCATAATATTTATTGATCAATAAAGAAAGGTATTGAACATCCGTTGACCTTTAGTGTGATTTTTGGGCAATGTTTGAATGACTTTGTTGCTTTGTCATGTCAGCTTTTCTCTGGCTGGTATTTTTCCTCACAGGCGGCAAGTCCAACATGCACACATTTCTCTGAGGGAAGCATCGACATGGCACAACCATCTTCTTAACATTCTCTTGACGCTGATACTGAAGAACAGTTTGTCGACGATTTAGATGCATATCGGCTTTGTTTGGTGTCAATTTACCTCAGCTGTTGTGGTTGCTTGGCCTTATGGGTGTGCATCAGATGTCGCTGCTGGAACATTTGGGTGGGCATTTTGTCTTCACACTGTGACACAGTTACTTTTTCCTTGGCTTTGCAGACTGTTACAAAATGGTTCTCCTTTCCACATCCTTTGCTGATCTGCCCAGTGGCAGGGCATTTACCTTCTTGTGGAAACGAAAATCCACACCTCAGGCGCAACTTCTTTTTATGGGGAGTAATCACTCTGTCCCTCTGCCTTATGCTTTAGCTTACTTTTCATGTGCATGACTGACTCACTCTGGGACTTCACTCCTCCATGTCAGCAGCTTGTCGATCAGCATGCTCTTCAGCTCTGGCAGCCATGAGAACTTGCTCCAGACTAAGAGTTTCTCTCAGCATTCATCGTCTGAACGAATCTGGCAAGCATCCGTCAATCCTTCTGAGGTGAATAGCTTCCTCATCATTAAATTCACTAAATTCAGTGTTTGATGAGCGTATCCAGGCTCTCAACAAATTTGTTGATGGTCTCATCAGCTTTCTGTTGTTCTTGACTGAAGATGTACCTTTTGTAATCTACATTCGGTATTGGATTGAACTTGAGATTCAAGGCTGCTTTGATTAGACTATATTTCAGTTTGTCAGCTTGCAAACTTTTCTTTATGACTTCTTTTACACCTTCACCAGCAAGATTCTTAAGGTACTTGATAATCTTCTTGTTATCTGCTTTTTCTATTGCATCAATGAAATAATCAAATGTCTCTATCCAGGCAGTCCCTCTGTTGCCAATATTCAGCTCTTTGGCAGTAATGAATGACCGCATTGGTTTCAAGAAGGCGGTTGCATGGTAACCATTTATAAGATTGGCTGAAACAGGGTGGAGTTCTCTATGACACTGTCACCTGTCTGCTAGGACCAGCTACAATCATATAATCTCCAAGGCCCTATAATGTGCTGGCCTCTGGGTCATCGAGGACAATCTGTGGAATCTTGCCCTCCCTCTTAGTCGCCTTTTGAGTATTTTGCTTTCAGGAAAGTTTTGGAGTTGATCTGAGTTGCCACCCAGCAGCTTTGGTGGTGTGCTGCTTCAGGTATGGACAGCTCCAAAAGCACAACCCTGGGTGCCTCTTCTAGGGTCACCTCTCCCAATTTCGGTGTTTGTAAGAATTTTTATTTGTACTGCCTGACATGTCATTGATCTCTGCCTGGCAGCACTTCTGCTCACAGCATTATCACTCCATATGATGTATTGCTTTAAGTTGCATAGTGTGCTGTACCTCTCTTAGCCACCTTCCCAACAGGTTTTTGGCCAACGATATGTAGACTTCTCAGCAAAGCTTTCTTTATCTTCAAATGCTTTACACAGACTGGGGCTGCGCTTTGACTCCACATATGCCAAACGTCAATTCCGCACTTTGATGGAGGCACACATACATGGCATGCACGAGCAGTTTGCCGGACCATCGCAAACTCTCTGGGACACCACTGTCAATCTTCGAACCACTTACCCTCTATCTCGTCACCAGTTGAAAAGTCCTCCCCAGCCTGGGTACTTTCCAATGACTTTGCCACACATGGAACTTACTATATTATGTCTTTATTCTTCTGCGCGTAACTGCGATATCAACATTCTAAACTTGCATTCACTTCACTACACTCTAATGCTTACGTCACAGTTCTATGGAGTTCATCAGGAACCACAAGGTTTCCATCATTGCAAACTCACACAACACTACACAAAGGGGGATTTTCTCAAGAACGTGTGATAACCATCGCAAAAGTAACTTAACGCAACTCTCAACATCGCAGTCTATCGCGGAAAATTAATGCCGTGTTAACCAAGTATTCACAACACGGCCGTACCATGCGATAGTCACCAGGTAACGCCTCAAATGGCCGCGATAAAATCAACGCCACGCCGCAAAAATGCGAATCAACAATGCCAAAAAAGCTGCGATAAGGCCAATCGCGATACAAAAATCTGCGAAAACCAGCGACAGGCCTGCAATTCACACGCGTAAGGCGGGAAAATCACTATAAAAGCCGGGAAAAAAACAGAAACATTTCAAACAACAGCGAAGCACAATAGATGTCGCCGGAGCAAGTACAGAGGAGAACCAGAACCCCACA
Organism: Triturus cristatus; assembly: GCF_964204655.1. Lineage (NCBI taxonomy): Eukaryota > Metazoa > Chordata > Amphibia > Caudata > Salamandridae > Triturus > Triturus cristatus. The sequence continues at coordinate 932,971,413 of NC_140580.1, read as the reverse complement.
AGCCCCCTGGAGGACCTGCCTGGGACCTCGGGGTCAGGGAAGGCCAAGGAGAAGAAGAAGAGTAGGAAGAAAAGGTTCAGTCCGCAGGAAAACAGGGTCCTGATAACGGAGGTGGTAGAACACCATCAACTACTGTTCGTCACCTCCACTGTGTCATTGGCAACCAAAAATGGACTATGGCAGTCCATCGTGGACAAGGTGAATGCAGTCGGAGTGCTGAAGAGGACAATGGAAAAGGTCAAGAGGTGCTGGAATGATGTCAAGCGCAAAACCAAGCAGAAACTCCCAAACAACTGGAAGGCAGCAATGCAGACTGGAGGTGGGAGTCCTGCGCCACAGGAGGAGCTGGACGAGATGGAGGAAATGGTGTCCACCGTCATCAGTGGGGAGACGGTGGCAGGAGTATGGGGCCCGGACACTGCTTAACAGGACCGAACACAACAGCAACAGGGTGAGTAACGACCGGGGACGGGGGGGAGATGGGCACAGTGGCACACATGTACAAGTAAGCATAGCACATCTGCGGACAAACCATGCCACAGCCCGCAACTCCCACCAAGAGATCAATGTACACAAGTATGCAACTTCTCAGCACCTTATAAGCACAGAAGTCAAAGGCAAACCGCATGAAAGGGATAAGGGGCAACAAAATCAGAGCTGTAGTGGCCACTCTCCCAAAATACAGCACACACACATCACATGCAGAGCACATTAACATTGACAACGATGTGGCACAAACCGCAACACGTCCACAACAGAACACAGGACACAACTGGTGCCGACTGGGTGTAGCGGGGCTGCATGATGTGGAGGGTGCAATGTCCGCAGGCATGTGGCTTGCAGGGGCACGTGGTGGGCGCTCATCGCTACACGCCAAGGGCAGAAGGTGAGCAGTGAGGCCTGGGTGCTCGGGGCGGGCATGCACCGCTGGGCGGCGGGAGGGGTTTGGGTGCATCTGCCTGGGTGCGAAGGGGCAGGCATGCACCGCTGGGTGGCGGGAGGGGCTGGGGTGCATCTGCCTGGGTGCGCAGGGGCGGACAGGCGATGATGTCTTGTACAATTGTATGTACTTTGCCATTCATGTATCTGGACTCTGTTTCAGATGACGGATCTGTTTCAGATGTGTGACCTGGTGAACTGCACTACATACTGGCACTTGGTTGGAGACACACCGGTGGCAGCAGGTAGGCAGTCGGCACTCCCTCTCCCTGTCCATCTCTTCTGTTATCTGTGTCTCTCCCCCCTCTCTGTCCGTCTATATCTCTCCCCCCTCTCTGTCCGTCTCTCTCCCCCTCTCTGTCCATCTATCTCTCTCCCCCTCTCTGTCCGTCTATCTCTCTCCCCCTCCTCTCTCTTCATCTATCTATCTCCCCCCTCTCTGTCCATCTAACTCTCTCCCCCCTCTCTGTCCGTCTTTCTCTCTCTCCCTCTCTTTCTCTCTCTCTCTCCTTCACTCTCTCTCTGTCCTTTGATGTGCGCAAGACACACCTTCTCATCATGGTTTTTGTCTTGCAGGCGTGACCTACGGATTGTCCCGAGGGGAGCCGCCATGTGTCTTCATTTCTGTTCTGTGTTTCGTTGAATACATTTTCATTTGTTACATCGAAGGTGAATGTGTGATGCTCATTTTTGTGACGACACATGCATGTCACCAAATGTCAAAACCAAAGAACACTGTAGCATACCACACCAGACTGTTGATCTGGTACCATCAAGTATATTCGATTCACGTCGAGTTGATAATGATTAATTTTTATTCCAAATTCATACAAGAACAGTAATTTCCAATTCACAGCCAGCCGACGCACGTTTCGCCCAACGGGCTTCCACAAGGCTCCAGCGCGAGAAAATTGTACATCTATTGGTTCTCAAAAGGATCCAAATCCTGGTCAATTACTTGTAGTAATTCTTCTCAGTTCTGGAAAATCAGTTCCATCTGTTATCCAATCAGTAATGTGCATATACAAACAAAAGGAATTGTTTGTTTTAATTGAAGTATGCACATCTATTAAGGGACCATGATACGGCCAATCCGTAATGCAAAGTAACGCCCGTGTACCGTCCGGGTTTCCGAAAGTTGGCGTTTGATTGTGCGACATCAGGCAGATCATTTGGTACATGATTCTGTGTAGTTGATGTGGCATGTCTTTGGCCAGGGGGGTGCCCGGGGAGGGGGAGTCCTGGGGGTGGTGGCGGTGGGTGTTGCAGCCCTGTTGGGGCTCTGAGCTGCATGATCGTTGGCTCCATGGCATCTGTTGCCCTTCAGGTGTGGCTCTGGGCTGGGCTCCATTTGCAGGCTGTGGTCCGAATTTGAACCAGGTCAGAGCAGGTATTAGTTTCCTGCTGCTAACGCGCCTTATTGCCTGATTTGTGGTCTTATCGCCAATCTGGCTGGTAGTTGAGAATGTTGCGGAGTGGTGTTGTGGCTTTTTGCACGGGAACTCCTACTCTGCATCGCATTAGCGATAGTTGCCGGGGTCATCTGTGGCGATGTTTTTTTGCGGCTGCTATCGCAGGTAAACTGAAGTTATGGGCTGTTAGCACCAGCTTGTGAATGGGGTGATACATTTATCGCGACTTTGGCTGCGATAAAGTGCCGTTAACTTGGCGATAGCTCCTTGAGAATATGCCCCATAATAAGGTCACCAATTATGCATTCAGATCAACAGAGTGCTGTTCTTTTAGTTGTGGTGGCATTGTGCTCGATACAATTAAGGCTTACTTTAATCAATCAGCCTGAGGCACAAAAGTGATGGAGTTCTCAGTCCAGGTTTAGCCCTTTGCTTACAGATCTTAATCTAATGATCCACTTGGCCTCATTTTTACAAGAGTGCATGTTCTGTTACCACTCCTGGAATGTCCTTTAGTGGATAAAGGTGGACTTAGATTTCAAACCACTTTCAGTGTTGATGCCAGAGGAGATATCTAAGTCTATGAATAGATAGCAACAATTTTGAGAGTTACCCCTTTTATAAAGGCACAGGGAATAGGGTTCAGCCAAACCATACTAAAGTGTTATCCCTGGACTTATTGATAAAATCTCAAAAAATTATATGTGGATGTTTAATTATCAACACAAGAACAACAGATTTAACATCTATGTAAAAAATATTTTGTTATTTTTTGACACCGAAGTTACATCTGCTGTTCTTGTGTTGATAATTAAGCATTCACATAGAAAAAGTTTGGATTTTAACATAATGTCCAGAGGTAAAGCTTTTGTATTGGTAAGTACATGAATAGGTCAGGGAGTGAGGTCTTATCAATGTCATGGCCACCTATGGACAGTAGGGTATGTATGTCTAAAACATCTTAAATAGACATATTACATGCGATGTTGCCGGTTGGTACATGCAAATTATGTGTTTGTAAACCACCAACATCCTGCTTTTGTCTGCTTGGAGAGAGCCATGCCACTACTACCACCGCTGGGGAAACTTCATCCCCCAACATCCCCTGCTTCAGATGACTCGCGCTCATAAGCGCGCCACGCTCCGGCAGCAGTTAAAGCCGCCAACAGCCTGCTTGTTTCCGTTTGGGGAGAGCAGTGCCAATACTACCACCTCTGGGGATACTTCATGTCCCAACATCCCCTGCTTCAGAGGACTCGAGCTCATAGGCCAAAACCAAGAAAGGGCACTTCCTCCCAGGGTGCAGCAACCACTCCGGCCCCCCTACAGATTAACGCTACATTAACTTTAAAATTGCAGGATGCTGAAGCAAACTTGACAGCTAGGGTGGGCAATTTGCTAGCACCAGCAAATGTAAACTGAAGTCGCGGTATTATTACTCATAATCAGTCCCTGGGGCAAGAAAATAAAAACTCGGCTGCAGACCGCCAAAGCGCAGATGGAACTCACCTCAAGAATATAGGGGCATATCAGCAACAACCGGCGATAATTATCGCTAAGCGCACTTAGCGCTAGGATAATTATCGCCGGCTAGCGTGGATTTTCATCGCTGAGATAGCGTGCTATTAGCCACGCTTATCTCAAAAGCGATAAAAATCCTAGCGCTAACTGCCTAACGTGTGATTATCGCTAGAAACCCAGCGATAATCTCACGAAATGTGGCGTTAGCTTGTTGACAGGGACTCACAAACTTAGCTATGATATCCACCTTTTATAGAATATCATGGCTAAGTCAGTCCTGAAGCAGGCGTAAGGAAAGTAGCGATAACAGGGGTTATCGCTACTTTTCCTGCCGCTATGCTTCATAGCGTGGGGCTTGATGATAGGATAAATGCCGCTTAGCGACATTTCTCCTGTCATGTTAGGTCAGGAACGCCCACTTTGCATCTCATTAGAGATGCAAAGCTGGGCGCTAAGATTTCGTGCGCTAAAGCAAGGTTTCACACGTTAGCGTGACCTTGCTAATTAGGCGATAAAATTATCGCCGCTTTTCGGCCGAAAACAGACGCAAAAGCGGCGATAATTTTTTATCGCCACCTTGTAAATATGCCCCATAGAGATCCCATGAAATATGGTCCAGCTGAATGTAGTTTCCGCTGGTTCTATTAGCAGCATGCAGCAGGGGGCTCCTGCAGATATTACTCCTAGTGTGCGTACAGCCCCATATAACAGTACAGTCAGCGAGCAGCACCTTAAGAACAAGAAGAGTAGCATTCCTTTGATTCTGAATTTACCACCCGCGGCATGCCCCTTTGTGATAATTATAGTTAATGTTCCACTGCTTAGAGCATATCAAAATTAATCAACTGCTCAACTGATGGCTAAGGCTCAGCACTGGTTGTCGCAAGCTGCTAATATAGGCCACCTAATACAAGATCACCTGATTATGGCCAGAAGAATCCCCTGGGTAGGCCTCGATCCAAAATCAATTGAAAATGACAGCATCGTTCTTAAATTTGACACCCGCTTGTTGGTGAAGATTTTGTTATGTCAATTACCGATAGCACCCTTCTCACAGACCCAGATTTTCATTGTCCCATTGGGCTTTTTCTATAAACCACCCTTTATGTTTAAAAATAACATACACAGTTTAAGACCTTCTGTAAATAAAAAGTTATTTCACACCCCCCAGTTGGCTAATAATAATATACTTTTAGCAAATAGATTTGCCTTACTGGAGAATATGGATAGCTGCGATTGACTCAGTCTCTCTTTTAAACCATCACCTCTATTTACTATATCGGACAATGGAGACCATAGAGCAGAAACTGGGGCTGGGGTTTTGACGAGGTCGGGAGCTCCGTCACCACGAATCTTGACATATACGATCCACCGAGTATGTTAGTAACTGTCCCAGCCTGATCAAGAAATAATTTCACTCCTCTCATGGAATATAGCAGGCTTTAATAATAAATAAAAAGGTAGCATGACATGGGAAAGTGAATTGCGGAACGCTAGAATTATTTGTTTAAAGGAAACTTGGGAAAAGTACCATATCTTCCTAAATGGTTACCGTTCCTTCTTTACTCCAGCAGCTCCCTCGAACTCAGGTAGAGCAAAAGGGGGCTTAATAACACTTATCGCTAACACTATGATAAAGTAGATTTTGTGAAAAGTTCCGCTTATTTTCTTATTGTAGTAGCCAAAGGACGGAAGAGGTCAGACTTATTGCTAATAAATTTGTATAACAAAAAGTTTGTAAACGCAGCAGACGTGGTTGAAGAATTGGGGCGCACTATGAAGGCACTGCTTTCTCACCATCCTAGACCGTTATTTATTGTTTGGGTTGGTTATTTAATACTCATATTTGCAAGCACACTGACCCAAGCATATGTGGGGTAGCCGATGTAAAGGGGCACTTGGCTGGACATCTTAACCACCCTAACTATGGTAATGTCTTAACCCTTTCCATGCTCATGACGGAATGGTTCCGTCATAAGCACAAGTGCAAGTGTACTCATGACGGAACCATACCGTCATGAGCAGACTTTCAAAAAATCCCTCTGCTGTAAACAGCAGAGGGATTTCCCATTCGTTTTTTTTGCTTTGGGAGGTGCATGGATAGGGTTTTCATTGTAATGACGATCGTGCCATGGCGCGCTCTCCTCATTACAATAAAAACTAAACTGAATCTTGGTTTCAGTTTCACAGTTTCAGTGCTTGTGGGGCTATCTCAGCCACCCGCGCACCGAAAAACATGGGAGGGGTATCGTTAGAAAGGGGAGAATCTTCCCTTTCCAATGGTACCCTTCCCTAGTGAATCCCTGCTTGGGGATCCCCCCAGGAGGGCGATCACCAAGCATGGATCCACCCACTTGCCACCAGGGATAAGGGAGCAGCCCCTTGGGCAAGGGCCTTCGCTCTCCCCCATAAAATTTGCCAGACAACCTTTCTGCCCCCCGGGGGGCAGAAAGCCCACTAGACGCCAGGGATTTTTTTTAAAGGCCATGGGGTAGGGCTTGCCCAGAATGGGCATGCCAATGCCCCACCCTACCGCCCCAAGAAGGCATAAGTCTTTATGTCCCTCCCAGGAGGCAGATGGGGGCAGCAGCCCCTGTTCTGCCCCCCGGGGTCGGGCAGACAGAAAGCCCATAAGGCACCAGGGGTAGGGGCTGCACAGAATTGGCTTGCCAATGCCCCACCCCCCCTAAAAAAGACCTAGCTGTAGATTTTGAACCCTAGCTCCACCGGCACCTAGGAAAAACTAGCAAACCTATACATTTTTGAAAACTAGATACACAGGGGAATCCAGGATGTGGTGTCTTGTGTGGCTCTCACCAGCCTCTCTTACCCAGAATCCCTTGCTAACCTCAAACTTTGTAAAACAAAAACACATTTTCTAGGTATTAAACCCACACATTTCTGAAAACTAGACACCCTGGGGAGTCCAGAGAGGTATGGCTTGCGTGGATCCCCCAACATTTCCCTACCCAGAATCCCCTGCAAACCTCAAATTTGTAGGAGAAAATCAAATTTTTCACAATTTTCTGTGTAGTAAAGTTGTAGGATCATTGGGCTGACAAAAAATGTCCTACCATCCAGCATTCCCCCAGGTCTCCCATTAAAAATGGTACCTCACTCGTGTGGGTGGGTCAGGTACCCGTGACAGGCAAGGGCAAAAAACGTATTGTGAAAACATCAAAATTACCTATCACAAAACTATCTGCTTTTGCCAGGGGGGTCACATGAGTTTTTGGTCCCGGGCTTGGCGGTCATCTAGGGAAACCTACCAAAACCACACATTTCTGAAAACTAGAGACGCGGGGGATTCCAGAAAGGTATAGCTTGCGTGGATCCCCCAACATTTCCCCACCTAGAATCCCCTGCAAACCTCAAATGTTGCAGGAAAAAACAAAGTTTTCTCAAATTTCTGTGTGGGAAAGTTGTACGACCACCTGGCTGATGCTTGTGTGGGTAGGAAGTATGGCTGCAACAGGAAATGGCCCAAATCGTACTGTGGTGACTTCAAAATTACCTATCATATGTCAGGAGCTCCCCATCCTGTCTGGTATGTCAGCATCCTTAGGGGTCCTTGCTTGCTCACATTTATGTCCACTCAGTTGTTTGGTTTTTTCCTTTTCTTGCCACTGCTAGTTTCTTTTATTGTGTTTGTTGGTGCCAGTGCTTGTTTTGACAATGCTTGTTGTTTTTGGGTGCTAGCAATAGTGTCACATTATTGGACATGTGCACCTGCCGTGCTTATGGGTGTGGCTGAGGCACCTGGCATGCTTATGGGCGTGGCTAGCCATGTGTGGTTAACTGCCACTGAACTGCCTAAAAAAGTCCAAGCCTTGCACCTGTCAGTGCTTGGCTTAATCTCCTAGCTCCCGCTTCAGCTGGAGACTCCACTCCCAGCATCAGAATTTCCTCCTTCACCATTGGACAGAAGCACTCGCCGGTCCAGGACTGCAGCATGCATTGGACAGCTAAGTGCACTTCGCTTTAAAGCTGCGTGTGAAATGAAAGGCTGTGTGACTTTGACATTTTCTGTTGGTATTGGAAGGCTCGTCTTTGCATATTTGCCATGTTAATTGGCCATCTGGTATTTGGCACAAGTGACTTTTGATTCAAGACTATGGCATTTACATATTTGTTTTGCGCTTACCGCTTGGGGTCATTTTATGTTTCAAATCATTTCATATTTGTAGCACGCTTAGCCCTTGGAGTCATTTTATGTTTGAACTTATTTCATATTTGTATCCAGCCAAGCGCTTGGGGTCATTTTATGTTGAGAACTCATTTCCAACTTCTGAGAGTTTTGTTTCTACACTATGTGCATAGAACTTTGATATTAAGACAAATATTGTGCATGGAAGCATCCTGTTACCCCTCTGATCATTATATTGTATGGACACTGACTTATGTAGCCCTTTGGGCCTGTTCCTAGAAGTAAATATTTGTTTATGGGTGTTTTGTGCAAACGAAACGACATGTCTAGGTGCCATTCGTTTACCCGGCTGTTGATGACACAAAATCAAAGGCAGTGACTCATTTTTGGCAGAATTGCTCTTAGAGAACTATTATTTGGATTGTATTCTCCTGCAACCTGTAGACAATGGCTAAGAGAGTATCTCAGCTCCTCTTGAGAACCAGGTGATTAACATAGCTCGCTTATAATGAATGCTCTGTGTTGAGTGCGCCTGGGTGGCCCGGAAGCGTCTCTGTGCTCATCTGTTGCATTTCTTATTTTATAGAGAAACACAAGTCCTCAAAAAGGCGACCTTACTCTGCAAACAGATTCCCTCAAGGGTGCTGGGCTGGACCAGGCTTTGTGGAGTAGCAGTGGTCTCTCTCTTTTTCTCGTCCCATTCCCCTTCCCTTTTGGGACACCTGCAAAGACTCCTGTAGTGAGTTCACTAGTGCCGAGAGGTGTTCTAGGAGGAGAGAGGACAGTTCATCGCTCCTGCAGACAAGCTGAACTTCAGGTGAGTGGCTGTGCCACAGTCTTACATTAAGCCAAGCCACAAAATATAGGCCTGCCTGAGCGATGGATTCTAGGAGGGGGTCCTTTGGAGATTTAGCACAGGCACTACACACAGACACAGCAACCCACACCTTATCAGATATTACAAAAGCACTAACTAGTTTACAACAGGAGGTGGTCTCAAATCTGAGACTGGAGAATCAGGATTTGCGACAGGAGTTACAGCGATATAAGCCTTGAGACAACCCTTGGGATGAAAGTAAGGTAAAACAACCCAAGACCTTTATGCAACCACCTAGGTTTGAGTTTCCGTTACACTTTCCACCTGTTCCACGAGCCCCTATTGCAACCATGGTTCCTCAACCCTTACATCTGAATGTGACAAGCCCAACTCCAGTCCTGTTAGCCCCAACTGAGTGCTTCTTTGGTGATAATACGAAATTCAGGGCTTTTATGATTCAGTGTCATTTACAGTTCTTGTGTCGCCCCAACTCCTTTCCAAGTGATTCGGCTAAAGTAGCCATCATTATTTCTTATCTTGGGGATAATGCGGCCGCAAGGTCCATTTTCCTTGTTGAGAGGCATGATCCCTTACTTTATGATTTTGAAAGATTTAAAGATGCCATGCGCAAACTCTTTGCAAAACACATGTTTTTGCAGGCTAGCAACTGTAAACTGCGAAATTTGCGCCAGGTGAGTAAAGATTTGTTGACATACATTACTTCTTTTCATCGGCTCATTGCCGAAACAGAATGATTATGATTATTTGTGCCAATAATCATACTGAACAGATTAAATTCGACCTAATAGACTGCCCAGTATTTGGAGCCATTTTCGGTATCCCGTGGTTACAAGTGCATAACCCCAAAATAGACTGGGATGCAAGAACACTTGATTCCAAACATTTTTGGCAAGCATGTTATCAGGAGAAACCCCAGCTAGTGATCCCGTTACATTGTGCTTCCACCCAACCCATGGCTGAGACACCAGTTGACTTGCCTGCACCATACCGTGACTTTTCTGATGTTTTCAGCGAACAACGTGCCACAAGCTCACCACCCCATTAAACATATGACTGCCACGTTGACCTAATTCCAGGAGTTGCATTACCATGCAGCAGAGTTTATGCTCTATCAGAACCAGAAACCTTGTATCTCCGGGAGTATATAGATGACCTTTTGGCTAAGGGTTGCATTAGACATTCTACCTCACCTGTGTCACCATCACTATTTTTCGTCCCAAAGAAGAATGGCGAATTGCGCCCCGTATAGATTACTGCGCAATTAATAAGGCAACCGTAAAAAAACTATATCCCTTGCCACTGATACTGGCTCTTTTGGACCAAGTCTGTAACTCCACTATCTACACAAAACTTGATCTGAGGGGAGCCTACCACCTAATTCGTGTTATGGAGGGAGACGAGTGGAAGACGGCGTTCCGGACCAAATTTGGGCTTTTTGAATATACCCTGATGCCCTTTGATATGTGCAACGCCCCTGCAGCCTTCCAATTTTTTTATCAATGAAGTGCTGCAGGAATTCCTTGACAGCTGTGTCATAGTTTACATTGACGATATTTTGATCTATTCATCATCTCCAGAAAAAAACATAGAGCATGTGCGGGTGGTCCTTCAAAAACTCAGAGAACACCACCTCTTTGCCAAGGCTTAGAAATGCATTTTTCATGCCACAACCATTGAATTTTTGGGGTGTGTCATTTCCCCAGATGGGATTGCCATGGACACCTCCAAGGTGAAAGCCATTTTACAACGGCAGCCCCCAAAATCTGTGAAAGAGATACAGCAATTTTTAGGGTTTGCAAAATTCTACTGGCGCTTCATACCCTAGTTTTCTTTGGGGTTTTCACCCATCACCCGTTTACTGAAAAAAGGGGTTCCCTTTTGCTGGGATTCACAAGCTAATGAAACCTTTCAGCAACTTAAAAAGGCCTTCATGGAATCCCCTTTACTTCGACATCCAGATCCATCTCAACCTTTTTTTGTGAAGTCCGATGCGTCACAAACTGCTGTGGGTGGTGTCCTGTCGCAACGAGACCCTGGAACACGATGTTTTCACCCAGTTGCCTATTTTTCTAAAAAACTGTTACCAGCCAATCAGAATTATACAGTGGTGGTTCTCCTTGCGCGGACATCCAAAGGGCTCCAGGGTTTGATAGACGGCTTTGTTTCCTTTATGGAGAACCTAGATCTGTCCCCCAATTTAACTAAGTCATACATCATGGAAGTGGGGAAGAAACCGAGCAAAAATTATGGTTACTCGATTGGTTCCCATCACCTGGGAAAGGTGCACTCCTTTTCTTATTTGGGGAAATTATTTGACAGTCGTCTTAATTTTAAGGCCCTTGTAGAAGAGAAATGCCGCACACTAGTGAGCTGCCCTGGGTCGATCATGAACTTTGCACGAAGGTTGGGCCGTTGGTCCCCGGAGCAAATACTGAGATTATACAGCTCTATATGTTGTGCCAAATTCTTTATGGAAGCGAGGTATGGGGTTTTATTGACACGCAGCATCTGCAGACCGAGGAAAACAAGTACCTCCGGCGCCTACTGAAAGTGCCTCAGAGTACACCGTCCCACATCATTCACGAAGAACTGGGTGTCAGTTATGTCAGAGATAGGCTGGAAGCCAAACACCTAACCCGCTGGGCCAAAATATGGGCAAATACAGAGGCCTCATTTAGTAAGTAGATTATAACAGACTGCCTTGCCCGTGACCGGGGGCTGAACATCCCATGGCTTAAGTATGTAAAGGAGACTTTAGAAGCCATAGGATGCGCAGATCTTTTTAATAACCCCACAAAAATGTCAGTGCATGACAAGACTTTGGTGCAGGCCCGGTTCCAGAAGCATGTTATATCACTCAGGGAAGATAGGGAACTGGTTAAACAGTCAGTTAGAGAACACCTCCTGACTAAATCATGTTTGGGTATTGAGCCCTATTTATCTTATGTCCATAATGCCCATGATAGATTTATAATGACACGTTTTAGGCTCAATCTATTGCACCACACACTAGCTGACCTGGTAGGATACACTCCGTCCATAGAGTTGAAGGGTCCGTGTGGTTGCGACCATCGGTCTCCTCAGGATACCCTTCACTTTGTTTTATTATGCCCTTTTTATTCACAACCTAGGAATTTGTTTTTAAAAAGCATTTTAAAGACTTCTAGATTTAAACATGCAAAGGTGGCCCTGTTATTTTTAAAATTGTCTACAGACACATTAACCCTGTTCTGCACTGTAAACTTTTTAATGACAGCCATCAGACTCAGAAATACAAGAGGTACCAGATGAACATATGTGGCTCGTAATACCATGTAGGTAAAAGGCACCAAAAAAAAAAAAGAATGAATTTGAAGAGGGGAAGGTTCTTTTAATTGTGAAGGGAGCAAATATGTATCAATTCTAAGCTGTCAAACTATTATGTTCCTCTCTTAATTTTGATGTTTTTTATATGTACTTTTGTGGCCCTCGATGTTAGCCTCTCATTGGTCTTTAATATGAATTTCATGTGATAAGGGGTTTCCACTCACGGAAGGATCGAACATGTATTATTTTAAGCTGTTGATTGTTTTGTTTTTATATTATAATGTATTTGATCTGCACTTTTATGGTATTTTTTTTATACCGAATAAAGTATTATTATTATTATTATACAGTGGCAAAAAGGGAGCTGCTTGCCATAAAGATCGCCTTCCAAGAATGGCGTCATCATCACTCGGGAGCAAGACATACCATAACCATCCATACTGATCACCGTAACCTTCAATTCTTCCAAAACATCAAAGGCTTTACTCTACGACAGCTCTGCTGGTTGCTCTTCTTTAACAAATGTGACTTCATTATTACATATAGACCGGACAATTCACAACAAAAAGCAGACACACTTTCACGTTTTTTAATTTCTCCTCACCCGATTCTGATAAAAACAAGACGCAAACTATCATACCAGCTGAGAGAATTATACCAGTCGGTTCCTCTCAAGAATTTTATGAGAAACTTGCTCAGGTAAAAGATATCGCTCTTTATACCTCTGGTGTGCTTGAATGACAGGGCGTCTTATATCATGGTGACCAACTCTTTGTTCCCACCCAAGAATTGCAGGAAACAGTGATACACTGGGGACATGACTCTGCCCTTGCAGGGCACTTAGGGGAAAAGAAGACAATTGACCTATGTCAATGCTGGTTGTGGTGGCCTACGTTAATACAGTCATCAAGGAGGTGGTGTGCACACCGCATAATTCTGCTTGTTTACTCAATTGTTTGTCATAATCAACAGGAAAGTGCGTGCGTTGCTGGGTAATGCCTTGCCCTGGCGGCATTCCAATATAAACCATACTGTGGGGAGCGAAAGGTTTCGTTCCACACCCAGCCGCACAGCAGGAAGTGGATTTACCAACTACCTTGAAACAATCTTTATCAAAATCAACCTAATTTATTCCATATATTTGGCCAACTTTAATCCATTGTTAAACTCATCTATGAAATTCACAAGTACTTGAATCCTGCTTTTAGATTGCTTCACATGTTAAAGATGTGCCCATCCAAGCCTCTATCCAAAACACGATCGAAACGCTTGGTACGTTCAAAGCAGCAGTTCTTTATTGATACCCAATGCATTTTGGGCTTGTCACAAGCCCTTCTTCAGGGGGTCACTGAAAATATTAATATAAAGAGTCGCCATTACCTTATGTATATACACAAGCATTCTTGATAACATCATCTGAATTATATGACAGCCAGTTAGATACAAATGTATTCAAACAAGTAACACTTTTTTCTACTAAATTCCCTGAATTCCAACTTAAATCCAAACACTCTTCTGTGTACACCAATCACAGGAGACACTCTAGTAGGTTGAGGGTTTAAATTAGAAACGGCTATACGGGGTGGGAAACATCGTCAAGTGAACTTGAAATAAGGATGTAACTGGAAACGCAGCGTTTTTTCAGGTACGCATTCGAGCTAGTCGGGTACGATAGGAGAGACAGTGATTTGAATGTTTCAAGCGTAAGGTGGGAAAGGTGAAGTGATAGGGTGGTTTATGGAATATTTTTGTATTTTCATAATTTCAGGGGGAAGAAGAGTGTTTGGATTTAAGTTGGAATTCAGGGAATTTAGTACGAAAAAGTGTTGCTTGTTTGAATACATTTGTATCTAATTGGCTGTCATATAATTCAGATGATGTTATCAAGAATGCTTCTGTATATACATAAGGTAATGGCGACTCTTTATATTAATATTTTCAGTGACCCCTGAAGAAGGGCTTGTGACAAGCCCGAAATGCATTGGGTATCAATAAAGAACTGCTGCTTTTAACGTACCAAGCGTTTCGATCGTGTTTTGGATAGAGGCTTGGATGGGCACATCTTTAACATGTGAAGCAATCGAAAAGCAGGATTCAAGCACTTGTGGATTTCATAGATGAGTTTAACAATGGATTAAAGTTGGCTAAATATATGGAATAAATTAGGTTGATTTTGATAAAGATTGTTTCAAGGTAGTTGGTAAATACACTTCCTGCTGTGCGGCTGGGTGTGGAACGAAACCTTTCGCTCCCCACAGTATGGTTTCTACGTTAATACAGGACATTAAGACATACATTCAAGACTGTCCTATTTGTATTCCAACAAAAATACCACACACTCCTCCAGCAGGTCTTTTACAACCTCTCACAGTTCCGTCTACACCATGGTATACCATAAGTATGGATTTCATCACTGACCTACCCTCCTCCAATAGGCACATTGTCATTTGGGTAGTGGTAGATTGCCTGACAAAAATGGCACATTGTATTCCCATGAAATCCCTTCCCACAGCGAGTGCACTACTGACTTTGTTTATCCAATACATAGTGCGTCTTCATGAGTTACCTTCTTCCATCATGTCTGACCGTGGCCCCAATTCATCTTGCGCTTCTGGCGGGGTTTATGTTCCTCTCTGGGGATAGATGTCCGCATGTCCTCTGCATATCATCCGCAGATGGATGGTCAAATGGAGCGCACAAACCATTCCTGAGAACAAATCCTACAGTGTCTGCTCTCCACATGGTCATCTGAGTTGGATAAGGTCTTGCCATTGGTTGAATTTGTCTATAATAACAGTAAGCACACTGCTACTGGGGTTTCCCATTGTATTGTTTGACTGGTCATCATCCTAGAATGCTCCCTATTGTTGACCCTACCAAAGCAGGAAAAGTCCTGTGCAGGAACACCACACTAAATTGTATGATGTCCAACAACAGGTACAACGACATATAGGTCACTATCAAGAGGTATGTAAAACACAAGCAGATAAACATAGAATACCTGCTCCTAAATATCACAGAGGGGATCGTGTTTGGCTATCTTCCAAGAATTTACATTTGGCAGGATCGAAAAACGACTCCCCGCTTTCTTGGTCTCTTTACCATCCGTAAGGTAGTGAACCCTTTGGCCATGGAACTTGAGTTATCCGAGGACCACAAGGTGCACCCTGTATTTCATGTATCCTTGCTTCGTCCCTATTCCCCCACCACTCGCTCAGCTCCTCCTCCTCCCCCAATTCAAGTGAGTGGACAGTTGGATTTTGAGGTGGCGAAAGTTCTGGATTCCAAACGCATCCGGGGTGTGTTGCACTATCTGCTGGCCTGGAAGGGCTACAGTCCTGTTGACAACACTTGGGAACCCGCCTCTGCAGTCCATGCTCCTCGCCTTGTGCGTCTCTATCACCTTCACCATCCCACGAAGCCCCGCCCACTACGAGTACCTTTGGTGGGGAGAAATGTCTGGTATGTCTGCATTCTCAGAGGTCCTTGCTTGCTCATATTTATGTCCACTAAGTTGTTTGGATTCATCCTTTTCTTGCCACTGTTTGTTTCTTTTTATTGTGTTTGTTGGTGCCAGTGCTTGTTTTGCCAATGCTTGTTTTTGGGTGCTAGCAATAGTTTCACATTATTGGACATGTGCACCTGCCATGCTTCTGGGTGTGGCTGAGGAACCTGGCATGCTTCTGGGCGTGGCTAGCCATGTGTGGTTAAGTGCCACTGAACTGCCTATAATAGTCCAAGCCTTGCACCTGTCAGTGCTTGGCTTAATCTCCTGGTTCCGGCTTCAGCTGGAGACTGCTTCTATCACCGCTTCAGGATTCACTCCTTCACCATTGGACAGAAGCACTCACCGATTCAGGACTGCAGCAAGCATCAGACAGCTAAGTGCAGTGAGCTTTAAGACTGCATATGAAGTGAAAGGATGTGTGACTTTGACATTTTCTGTTGGTATCGGAAGGCTCGTCTTTGCATATTTGCCATGTGAATTGGCCATCTGGTATTTGGCACAAGTAACTTTTGATTCAAGACTATGGCATTTAAAGATTTGTTTCACGCTTAGCGCTTGGGGTCATTTTATGATTGAAATAATTTCATATTTGTATTACACATAGCGCTTGGAGTCATTTTATATTTTAACTTATTTCATATTTGTATCCAGCCAAGCTCTTGGGGTCATTTTATTTTAAGAACTCATTTCCATTTTCTGAGAGTTTTGTTTCTACACTATTTGCATAGAACTTTGATATTAAGACGAATATTGTGAACTTGATACCGCACCTTGCAAATGGAAGCATCCTGCTACCCCTCTTATCATTATATTGTATGGACACTGGCTTATGTAGCCCCTTTGGGCCTGTTCCTAGATGTGAATATTTGTTTAGGGTTGTTTTGTGCAAACGAAATAACGTGTCTATGTGCCATTCATTCACCCGGCTGTTGATGACACATAATGATAGCCAGTGACTCCTTGTTGGTAGCATTGTTGTTAGTGAGCTATTATTTGGATTGTATTCTCCTGCAACCTGTAGACAAAGTCTAAGAGAGTATCTCAGCTCCTCTTGAGAACCAGGTGATTAACATAACTCGCTTATAATGAATGTTCTGTGTTGAGTGCGTCTGGATGGCCCGGAAGTGTCTCTGTACTCATCTGTTGCATTTCCTATTTTATAGAGAAACACAAGTCCTGAAAAAGGCGACCTTACTCTGCAAACAGATCCCCTCGAGGGTGCCGGGCTGGACACAATTACCTATCGCAAAACAACCTGGTTTTGCAAGTGGGGTACTGTTTTTAACGGGAGACCTGGGGGAACGCTGGGTGGTAGGAAATTTGTGGACCCATACAGATTCCGGAATTTTACTACACAGAAATTTGAGAAAAAAGTGATTTTTTCAGCTAAATTTGAGGTTTGCAGGGGATTCTGGTTAGGAAAACATTGGGGGATCCATGCAAGCCATACCTTGCTGGACTCCCCCGGGTGTCTAGTTTTCAGAAATGTGTGGGTTTGGTAGTTTCCCAAGATGGCCACCAAGCCCAGGGCCAAAACCCCAGGTGACCCCCTTGCAAAACCAAGTTGTTTTGTGATAGGTAATTTTGATGTCTCCTCAATACGTTTTGGGCCCTTGCCTGTCGCTGTTACTTGACCCACCCACGCGACTGATGTACCATTTTTATCAAGAGTCCGGGGGAAAAGCTGGGTGGTAGGAAATTTGTGTCAGCCAGGTTGTTAGAAATGGGGGTCTCTAGTTGGCAGAGGTAGGCACCTTTGTCCAAATAGGGGCCCTTGCCACTAGTCAGGGTAAGGGGGATACACTCCTAAAATAACCCCTGCTCACTCCTTTGGTAGCTTGGCATGAGCAGACAGGCTTATCTCAGAGGCAGTGTGTAAAGTATTTGTGAACACATACAGTAAGACAGTGAAAACACTACAAATGGACACCACACCAGTAAAAAACAAAATATAATCTTTATCTATTTTTTAAACAAGACCAAAACGACAAAAATTCACAATACAATATCAGAAATAGGTTATTCACTTAAATCAAGCTTGTAGCAACAAATAACTCCACTGTGAGTTATACGACGTTGTGACAGATAGAAATCCCAAAGTACGGCACCGACCGTGAGGGGCACGGCGCCGGGCCCGGACTCAAACAGCCCCACAAAGAGCAGTACCTTGGAAACGCGATGAAAAACAAAGATAGCTCACGGCGTCTGGGAGGTGCGGCTTCGTAGGCGTTGTGAGGCGGCGGTTCCTTACGACCCCAGGGGAGGTGTAGACTCTGTTCCTTACTGCAGTGCAGGAGAGGTGAGACGACGGTTCCTTACTGCATCGGGGAGTTGACGGCACAATGGCGCCAAACCCACTGTTCCTTATGATATTGCGATGTCGAGGTTAGGCTCCGCGATGATGAAGTCGGCTTCAGAATCGATGCGGCACAGCAGCAGGCGTCGGGCCCACGTCGCACGTTGGAGGAGCGCTCACGGCTTCGGGCAGGTTACGGCGTTGCTCGCTGGTGTCGATGTGGCACGACAGCTGGCGTTGGGCCTACGTCGCAAGTCGGAGCAGTGCTCATGGCTGAGGGCAGGTTACGGCGTCGCTCGCTGGCGTCGGTGTTGCAATTTCCTTCTGTAGCAGCTAAAACAGCAGTTCTAGATGCAGCCAGACAGTGTCATGGTTTTGGGCTGCGGCTCTAGGGGCACACTCAACTGCTCACGATCATTGAGTGGCAAAATGCATAGTGTCACACCCATAGCCCGATATTGGTGGCAATGTTTCCAGCATTAAGATTCTTTGTTTACCTATGGTCATTGTCAAATCTTAAAATCATGTGCGCACTGTATATGCCTTGCTGATTCAATGTCTCTATATGCTTTGTTCTTTGCTTTTTAATTTATGTGCGCGCTTATTTCATGTGCGCGCTCTATACACTACATGTGTGAAGGATGCCTTGCTCATTTGACTCCTGAGCACGCTGTGTACACCATATGTGTGAAGGTATGGTTTGCCCTTATGTTCTGACTCATGGTTTTGCAGCCTGTAAATGGATAATAAGCCTTATGTTTTATAAACGTGCTTTATTTCTTACACCACGTTACAAAAATGCACTGTTTAACACCCTAATGTTTGCATTCTTAATAATAACGGGCCGATTTACTGAAGAAGCGTAGTCCCGTCCTTCACGCTTCAATCTCCTTGGGTGTGGCACGTCTATAAATAGAAACCACACCCAAGGCAACAGGCTCACTATTCCTCGGCGTTTCTGAAGGCAGCAGTTTGTTCCGGTTTTCCCGCTGTTGCAGGAAATCTTCTGAACATCTCCGGGAATAGAGGATGATTCTGCAAGCTGTAAATCCCCGTCTGTTTCGAGCCTACTGAACCTGGGTAAGAGTTTCTAGGAGATACTCTGTTCAAGAAAGAAAAGGCTTTTCTTTAATTTGTTGGGAAGAACTTAAACAGGCAACATTGTCTCTAGACTTAATATGCCATAGGATTGAAGACTGCATGAATAATTTGAGTATTTTTAACACACAGACTCTGCAATGGCAGGCCTGAGCCACGTTTTACAAACTGCTTCCGTGGGAGGCACAATCAGTACTGCAAGCCCACCAGCAGTATTTGATTTACAGGCCCGGGCACACATGGTGCACTGTACTAGGGTCTGACAAGTAAATCAAATCAGCCAATCATGGAATCACTAATCCATCACATCAATTTACAAAGGGAGCACTTGCAATTTGGCACTGAACAGCAGTGGCAAAGTTCCCACAGCATCTAGACCAGCAAAAACACAGGAGGCAACAGCAGAAAAAATTAAAGGGAGACCCACACCAATGGTGCCAGGTCTAACACCGGTGATCCCACAACTTTCCCACATAGGAATTTGAGAAAAAAAGTGTTTTTTTCAGCTAAATTTGAGGTTTGCAGGGGATTCTGGGTAGGAAAACATTGGGGGTCCCACACAAGCCATACCTCGCTGGACTCCCCCGTATGTCTAGTTTTCAGAAATGTGTGGGTTTGGTAGGTTTTCCATGATGGCTGCTGACCCCGGGCCTAAAAACCCAGGTGACCCCCCCCTTGCAAAACAAGGTTGTTTTCTGATAGGTAATTTTGATGTCTCCTCAATATGTTTTGGGCCCTTGACTGTCGCGGGTACTTGACCCACCCACGCGAGTGAGGTACCATTTTTATCGGGAGACTGGGGGGAATACTGGGTGGTAGGAAATTTGTGGATCCACGCAAGAACTTTCCATCACAGAAATGTGATGAAAATGTGGGTTTTTTCAAAGTTTGAGGTTTGCAAGGGTGTCTGGGTAACAGAACCTGATGAGAGCCAGACAAGTCACCCCATCCTGTATTCCCCTTGTTGAATAGTTTTTAAAAATATATAGATTTGCTGGGTTTCGTTAGATGCCGGCAGAGCTAGGGTTCAAAATCTACAGCTAGGCACTTTGCAAGAAAAGGGTCAGTTTTCACTGTGAAATTGTGGTGTGTCCACGTTGTGATTTAGGCCGTTTCCTGTCGCGGGCAATAGGCCTACCCACACAAGAGAGGTAACATTTTTCTCGGAAGACTCTGGAGAATACAGAGTGGGTGGAATTTTGTGGATTCACACAGATTCCAGAACTTTCTACCACAGAAATGTGAGGAAAATGTGTTTATTGTTCTACAAAGTTTGAGGTTTTCAAGGGATTCTGGATAACAGAACCAGGAGAGAGCCAGACAAGTCATCCCATCCTGGATTTCCCTGGGTGTATAGTGTTTAAAAATGTATACGTTTGTTAGCTTTCCCTAGGTGTCGGCAGAGCTAGGGTTCAAAGTTTACAGCTAGGCACTTAGCAAAAAAAGGGGTCAGTTTTCACTGTGAAAATGTGATGTGTCCACGTTGTGTTTTGGGCCATTTCCTGTCGTGGGCACTAGGCCTACCCACACAAGTGAGGTACCATTGTTCTCGTAAGACTGTGGGAAATGCGGGGTGGGTGGAATTTTGTGGATCTACACAGATTCCAGAAATTTCCACCACAGACATGTGAGGAAAATGTGTTTTTTTAATGACAAAGTTTGAGGTTTGCAAGGGATTCTGGGTAACAGAACCTGGTGAGAGCCAGACAAGTCACCCCATCCTGTATTCTCCTGGGTGTATAGTTTTCAAAAGTGTATAGGTTTGCTAGGTTTCCCTAGGTGTCGGCAGAGCTAGGGTTCAAAGTTTACAGCTAGGCACTTTTCAAGAAAAGGGTCAGTTTTCACTGTGGAAATGTGATGTGTCCATGTTGCGTTTGGGACGGTCCCTGTCGCGGGCACTAGGCCTACCCACACAAGTGAGATACCATTTTTCTCAGAAGACTTGGAGGAATGCAGGTGAGTGGAATTTTGGGATCCACGCAGATTTCAGAACTCTCCACCACAGAAATGTGAGGAAAATTTTGATTTTTTTACAAAGTTTGAGCTTTGCAAGGGATTCTGGGTAACAGAACCTGGTCAGAGCCAGACAAGTCATCATAACCTGGATTCTCCATGGTGTCTAGTTTTCAAAAATGTATAGGTTTACTGGGTTTCCTTAGATGCCGGCAGAGCTAGGGTTCAAAATCTACAGCTAGGCACTTTGCAAGAAAAGGGTCAGTTTTCACTGTGAAAATGTGGTGTGTCCATGTTGTGATTTGGGCCGTTTCCTGTCGCAGGCACTAGGCCTACCCACACAAGAGAGGTACCATTTTTCTCGGAAGACTCTGGAGAATACAGAGTGGGTGGAATTTTGTAGATCCTGGTCAAAACCAGACAAGTCATCCCATCCTGCATTTCCTTAGGTGTCTAATTTAAAAAAATGTATAGGTTTGCTAGGTTTCCCTAGGTGCCGGCAGAGTTAGGGTTCAAAATCTGCAGCTAGGCATTTTGCAAAAAAAGGGTCAGGTTCCACTGTGAAAATGTTGTGTGTCCACGTTGCGTTTTGGGCCGCTTCCTGTTGCGGGCACTAGGCCTACCCATGCAAGTGCGGTACCATTTTTCTATGAAGACTTTGGGGAATGCGGGGTCGGTGGAATTTTGTGGATTCACACAGATTCCAGAACTTTCCACCAGAGAAATGTGAGGATTTTGTTTTATTTTTTTACAAAATTTGAGGTTTGCAAGGGATTCTAGGTGACAGAACCTGGTACGAGCCAGATAAGTCACCTCATCCTAATCTGTATTCCCCTGGGTGTCTAGTTTTCAAAAATGTATAGGTTTCTAGGTTTCCCTAGATGCCGGGAGAGCTAGGGTTTAAAATCTACAGCTAGGCACTTTGCAAAAAAAAGGGTCCATTTTCACAGTGAAAATTTGGTGTATTCACGTTGCGTTTTGGGCTGTTTCCTGTCGAGGGCTCTAGGGCTACCCACACAAGTGAGCTACTATTTTTCTTGTAAGACTGAGTGGAATGCGGGGTGGGTGGGATTTTGTGGATCTACGCAGATTCTAGAATTTTCCACCACAGAAATGTGAGGAAAAAGTGTTTTTTACCAAGTTTGAGGTGTGCAAGGGAGTCTGGGTAACAGAACCTGGTGAGATCCAGACAAGTCACCCCATCCTCTTGGATTCCCCTGGACCTACTTCAAAAAAATGTATAGGTTTACTAGGTTTCCCTAAGTGCCGGCAGAGCTAGGCGTCAAATCTACAGCTAGGCACTTTGCAAAAAAAGGGTCAAGTTTCACTGTGAAAATGTGGTGTGTCAACGTTACATTTTGGGATGTGTCCTGTCGCGGGCATTACAGACTTAAATGGTTTGAAAAAAACTGCTCATAAGTCTCAGTGGACCTACACAAAGCACTTAAATTGCAACCCAGAGACGAAAACGCCATTAGAAATCTTAGGTCTGCATATAAATCTGCTAGGCAGGAGAGAAAAAGGGCGCTTTCTGTGGAAGCCTGGGAGAATCTGAGATTAGCCTCATTATCTCCACATACGTCCTCCTCGTCCCAGTCCTTACCATCACGACAGCCAATAGAAATGCTAGTATTTTTTCAAATGTAAGCCCCTCCCACCCAACTCCATGCCTGGTTTTTTTGCAGTCCGACACATCGGTCGGAACGTTGGTGTTTGCTGTGTCGTGTTTCCTGTTTCTGCTGTGTCCAGCTGGGGAACTGGGGTGCCATGAGTTTGTTTTTCTTTCTCAAGTACGTTTTGTGGCCTACTGTGCACGCTGACCACACCCATTTTCCGGTTGGTCACGTACCTGCTCCGTTGCCAGAACGTGCTCCCCACGCATGTGCTTGGCTGGGGCAGGGAGCTTTCCTTTGCGTTCTGGCCTCAGGTCGTTCCGGTGCTGGGGTTTGCAAGCGGCATCTGTCTCCCACAGCCATGGTTTTTGTTCTGTAGCAGTGAGGGAGGCGGCAGGGCTGTCCCTTTTTGATATTTGCAAGTCTTGTTTTGGTCGTGACTTTGTTGCTGAGGGACAGCATTTAGTGGGAGTGGCTGGGTGCTTCCTGGTTTGTTCTGTGGCTTCCTGTGTGGTTTGCTATTCCTGCTTGGGGCCATGGGAGATGAGGATTCCACTCTGGTGCCTGCGAAGTCTTTATCCAAGCGGAATAATGTTCAGGATCTGCAGGAGGATGACCTGTTGCAAATTTCCAGATCTGATTGAAGGGTTTGATCAATTCTGCTGTGCAGGCTGCGCTGCTTAAACCTTCCGCTAAGAAATCTAAGATGGAAGATGATGAGGACATGGAAAATTCCCCTAAGGGGAAGTATATCCAGGGGAAGGTTTTTTTCGGACATGTTGGTCCATATTCGTGAGGTACTGGGGTTTGATCCTAAGCCATTATCTGATGAGGGGTTTTACTCCCAGTATAGTACCTTGTGGTGGATGACCTCCCTTTTCATGATGTCATCAAGGACATTCTGGCTAAGGAATGGCTTGAGGTCGATAAGCAAGGGATTCCTCGCTTTCTGGGGAGCGATATCGCCTGGCAAAGTCTCGATACCCAGTTTCCTCAGGTTCCTAAGGTCAATTCTATTTTGTCCTCCATGGCTTCTTCTTCTTCATCATCTTTGTTTTCGGAAGATGCTTCTTTGCTGATCCGGTTGAGCGGAAGGTGGAGTCCGCTCTCAAGTGTTCATATGCTGCTTCTTATTTTGGGGTTCGGGCTAGCAATTATTTGGCCTACGCGCCGCAGGTCCTAATCAAGAATTTTGAGAAATTGTTTGACTGTCTTCAGGATCAGGGGGATCCCACTCCTATCTTGGCACAGATGGAGGTCTTGGCTCAGTTTCTGTTTGATGTGACGTTTTATACCCTGTGGGCCTTCTCCTCAGCTGCCGGGGCAGCGTTAGCTGGTCAGAGGTCTCTCTGGGCCAAGCCTTGGCGTCATGATGCTTCTCAGAAGGCCTTGATTCATAAGCTGCCTTTTGAGGCTCCCCGGCTTTTTGGGGACGATTTGAACACAATGGTGCAGTGGTCTGTGGAGGAGAAGAAACCCTTTCAGACTGTGCAGAAGAAGAAATCCTTTTTCTTTAAGCAAGAGTTTCAGGGTGCTCTGTCTTCTTCTCAGCCCTTTTGTGGTCGGGGAGCTGCGTACCATTATAAATTCTGGCCTCAGCAGCAGCCCCAGGGTGCTGGACAAAAATGACTATGCCAGGGTGGGGGCTCGGTTACATTTGTTCCTGGATTGTTGGTCAAGTCTGATTTCCGACCAGTGGATCCTGTTGATCATCGATCTGGGTTACCGAATTCTGTTCTGGAACCATCCCCCTTTGGACTGTTTTTGGGTCACCCCATTGCCAAAAGACTTCGTGAAACGGTCTGCCATGTTGTCGGGCTTCGGCCTGTTATTATCAAAGGGTGCTGTTGTCCTGGTTCTGGTGGCAGAGCGGGCCTGGGGTTCTATTCCACTCTGTTGACAATGGATGCCAGTGTTTGGGGTTGGCGGGGCCACGTTGGGGTCCTTGGAGGCCAAGGGTCAGTGGTCTCAGGGAGACAGCACCAGTGCCTCGAACTGGCGGGAGTTGGTGGCCATTTGGCAGGCGATGCTGTTCTTTCAGATTTCTCTCCAAGAGGCGAATCTATTGGTTCATACCGACAATCAGGTGGCTCGTTGTTACTTGAACCGCCAGGGGGGGACCAGGTGTGCATCTCTGAATCTGCAGGCTTCCATGATTTGTGCATGGGCGATGTCTCTCATGTTTGCATTGCGGGCTGTTTACATTCAGGGGCATCTGAACTTTCATGCAGACAGCTTGAGCCGCGAGCTTCCGTCCTCTGTTCTGTACCATCTGTCTGTTCCTCTGTTCCGGGACATTTGTCTTCGGTTCAGGACTACCTGGATTGATCTTTTTGCTTACCCTCACAACGCTCTTCTCCCCCAGTTCTGTTCCGAAGTGATTTGTCCTCAGGCTTGGGCAGTGGATACTCTCTCGATTCCTTGGCCCTTGGGCCTTCTGTATGCCTTCCCTCCAATTCCCCTCCTACTGAGGGTGCTGCAGAAGATTCGGGGGGAGAGGGTGTCTGTGCTGTTGATTGCTCCCTTTTGGCCTTGCCGCCTTTGGTTTCCGCTCCTGATGCAGCTGGCAGGGGCAGGTTTATCCAGCTTCCCTTGGTTCCGGCTCCACTTCAGTATCCTCTCCTGTTTTTGCCCAGTCTTCGTCACTTACATCGGACAGCCTGTTTCTTGAGTTGCTGACATTGGAGTCTTTGGGCTGTTCGTCTATGGTGGCCTGTGTCATTCAGCAGTCACATCCACCTTCGACCCTTAAAAGCTATGATAAGCATTGGGGCTCTTTTGTCTCTTGGTGCTGCTCGCATGGTATGGATCCTGTGGTTGGGGATCCGGCTTCTATTCTTGAATTTCTTCGAGATGGGTTTTTGAGAGACCTTTTCCCTTCTACCTTGTCTGCTCAGTGGTCTGTGGTTCGGGCATGTAGGGGTCCCGGAGCCTCCTTGAAGGTTGTTGCTCCTTTAGTGAGTTGGCTTCTGCGTAGAGTTCGGCTTCGTCGTCTGGTCACTCCAGGGATTGTGTCTTCTGGGGATTTGCCAACTGTTTTGAGGGGTCTGCAGTTGCCCCCTTTTAAGCCTGTATTAGAAGCAGATTTGTTGTGGTTGTCTGCTAAGGTGGCTTTTCTGTTGGCCATCACCTCCGCTAGGCTGTTAGGGGAGTTGGGTGCTTTGCTTGTCTCCTTCCCTTATTTGCAGTTTCTGCAGGATAGGGTTGTTTTGTGGCTTGACCCCGCATTTCTCCCTAAAGTTTCCTCCAAATGTCATTTGCAGCAGTAGGGGGTCCTTCCTGATTTGCCTGGGGATGGGATTCGCTTGTTCCTTGTACCTTGGAAGTTCACAGGGTCCTTCAGGTTTACCTCCAACGTACTCTGGGGTTTCGTCTTTTCCCTGCCCTGTTTGTCTCCTGTGGGGGTGTGGCTAAGGGGAAAAAGGTTTCTACTTCTAATCAGTCAGTGGGTGCGTTTGGCGGTCTGCCAATCCTATAAGTCTGTGGGTCAGACTCCTCCATT
The DNA here is from genome assembly GCF_964204655.1 of Triturus cristatus. NCBI lineage: Eukaryota > Metazoa > Chordata > Amphibia > Caudata > Salamandridae > Triturus > Triturus cristatus. The sequence goes on along the minus strand of NC_140580.1, from coordinate 932,945,280 downwards.
TCAGGTACAGGGACGTTCAACACATTCTGTGTCCGCTTCCTGGGCTGAGGCGGTGGGGATCTCTATCCAGGAGATTTGTAGGGCGGCGACTTGGCAGTCCCATCATACATTTGTCCAGTATTATCTTGATGTTTTGCATGCCTCTGTGGACAATTTTGATGTTGGTGTTTTGAACGCTGCTATACCTTAGTAATTTCTCTGATTAAATTCTTGTACTTTTGCATGGATCCTTGGTGTTCTGCATTTTTCTTCTTGCTTTTCTGCTTGTGAGTTCCTCACAAGGTAAGGACTGGGACGAAGAGGACGTATGAGGGGTAAAGTTTTGTTAATTACCGGTAATCTTCATTACCCCGATTAAGGTCCTCCTCGTCCCAGTCCTGTTACCTCCCTCCCTCCCACTGTGTTTGTGTCTGGACTTGTTGATAACAGACATGGCGGTGGGTGGGAGGGGCTTAAATAAAAAATATACTAGTGTTTCTATTGGCTGTCATGAGGCAGGACTGCCTCACATGGTAAGGACTGGGACGAGGAGGTACTTAATCGGGGAAATGAAGATTACCGGTAAGGATCAAAACATTATCCAAAGACAGTAAGGTGTTCTGGAAAGTGGTTAAGAGCCCTCTTTTCCAGGGCAAAAGTGGGCCATATCTGGACCTCCACATAGATGAAGATACATGGCTAAACCATTTCCAAAACATATTTCAGGATCAGTCAGAAATAGCCATGGAGATACCGGCATCCCACTCACGTGCTCCTTTAGTATTGGTGTTCTCTATAGACGAAGTTGATCGTGTGCTGTCCCAATCGCCTGGCCTGAAGACAGCTGGACCTGATGGGGTCCCATTTTCTTACTAACAAACCTTTGTGGGCCCCAGTCTTGAGCACAGCCCTTAACATTATAGCCAAAGTTGGTCCCTTGCAGTCTTGGAGGCAGTCTGTGATAATTCCAATTTATAACAAGGGGAATTGCACTGTCCCTACTAATTATCACCCTCTCCCTTTTGGACAGCACGGCAAAACTAATGGGCAGACTGTTACTAAATAGATTGTAGGTGTGGGTAAGGGAGAACAATGTACTTGTGGAAGCCCAATATAGTTTTAGGAAGGGGAAGGGGACAATAGACCAACGCTTCAACCGTGCCATAATGACATCTAAATATGTTACTGCAAGGAAAGGCCAGCTATTTATGGCATTTATGGACCTGTCCGCGACCTTTGACTGTGTGACCCACAGTAGACTGTGGGCCATCATGGAAGCGATGGCTGTGAACCCTTCCGTAATTTCTTTCATTAGAGATCTTTATAGTCATGCAGAGATGTTAGTCCAATATGGGAAACACGGAGAATGCTCGACACCCTTTAGGACAGAAAAGGGGGAGAGACAGGGCTTTGTCCTTGCCCCCTTTCTTTTATCCCTATATACAAATAAATTATCTGAGGTGCTGAGCGAAAAATGCAAGGATATCCCAGTGGTAGGAACACTATCCCTGCCCGTCATGCTTTACACAGATGACGTGGTTTTATTGGCCAGAACCCCAAAGACCCTAGAGCTTTCTATTGAGTTATACTCAGCCCATATGGCAGAGTTAGGCTTATATGTTAATAAAACTAAGTCCTATGTGATGGCTGTGGGCAGGGAAAAGTAGAAAAAATTAATGCAACTCCAAATAAATGGTAAAAATTTGGAAAGAGTGGACGTTTTTATGTATTTCGGCATTCTCTTTGACGAAAAACTAAATTGAGCTGTATTGGTCAGAACCAGAAGACCAAAACTATAGCTGGCCTTTGGAAGTTTGCTAAAAAAAAAATAGGAATCAAACCAATCAAAGAAATGTTAGAAATGTATTCAGCAAAAACATTATCCATAGCGACCTACGGTGCAGAAATTTGGGGTATAGCACATGTTGATCCCTTACACGTTATAGAGGATACATTTCTAAAGAGACTATTGGCTACCCCTAGTTCAGGCTCAAATATTTCAGTCCATAAGGAACTAGGCTTCCCGTTTATATCTGATATTTTAAAAATGGCCCGCTTAAAGTTTGGCTTTCGATTTGGGAAAGGGAAATAGTCCTTTTAAATCAAATTGTGTTAAAGGATATTTTATTTTTGGACCGAGCTTCCTCGATTACCTGGCTTGCATTTGTGAAACAGTCTTTTGCGAGCTAGACTTAGAGTTTTTGTTTAACTCACCGTCCGAGTGTATATCCTTTTCTAAATCCAGATTAAAATAACTTTTAATTGCCAAATGTACTCAAGATAGATAGCAAAAAATGCTAACCAAAACCTGTCATTACCTACGGAGCATCCCCAACTGTGGAAAGTGGGCAGATATCTTATCTCTCATTTGTTACCAACATCAGACACCATTTTTTACTGGTGGGATTTAGACTGAATTACATTCCGCTATCCAGCACAAGTTTACTCGGTAAACCAGTTGTCTTTATGTTCTTGCGATGGTTTTTTCAGCCCATCTATTTCACATCTTCTATTTTTCTGCTCATTTTATAACGGTGAGAGGAAAACATTTATCATCCCACTACTGAGAAAACGTGTGCACAACCAGGCTCTTGAAACATTACGACTACTGGAAACACCATACATATGCTTTATGATTGCGTCTTTCTTATTAGCTTTTTTAAAGATTAGAAAGGTGAATATTACAGCATAAGGGGCACGCTTTTAAGAGCTTGTATTGTCTGTTTTGGTAACTGTCCGGGTATGTTAAAAGTTTTATAGACCTATATAATCGTACCCACATTGTAGTCCCTATCAAACGGCTACTGGCTATTTTTATATTCACTAAATTGTTTGGATGAGATGATGTCTTTATCGGATGTATATTATTTATGATTTTATGTACCTTTTATGCATTTATTCAAATGCAAAGTAAAGCTCAATGATTGATTGTGTTCGTTTTTTGTTAAAAAATGTACGCAGTTTGAATGAATTTGAATATGTCAATGTGTACTTGCTCAAAAATACATTTATTAGATGGACAAAACTTAATCCCTTATTCAGGTTGAAGTCATCTTCAGAAAATGATTGTGTTGACAAATTTATACTGATTGTGCTAACCTGAATTGTGGGGAATATTGATTAAATGGGGAAAAGTGTTGTCTTGTTTAGGTTTGGTTTGTTTCTGACTTGGTAACTACTGTGTTTACTTGTTTTCTGGCGCATCTCCTCGGAGAGTGCTTTTCTTATGTTGTATCCTTCTCCCAACACCTCTTCTCATCGATTCTGAACCTGTATATTTCATCTAAAAATAAGGACGCGTTTATTTGTTTCCCCGCTGCTATACCTTCTTCTGAAGATTCACTGATAATGATTGAGATGTCTAAGTCATATGCAGAGATTGTGTGTGAAGCTATTCTCGGTGTAGGGTTTATTTTTGTTGGTCAAAGTGCTATTATCATATTTTCTTGCATATGTGAAGATGCAACCACATATACAGTCACTGTCATCGCTGATGATCTTTTTAGATTTTATTTTGTCTTTGAGCTACAGTTGATGAGCATCAAAATTGTATCGTTGTCTGCACAAGCTTCTGGTAGGTTCAGAGTGTTTATTTATCCCTCCAGCTTTTGTATTTCAGAGAGTTTCAAGTTAATTTCTGTGTGTCTGATAAAGATGTGTATCATGCCATTTAATAAAGTTTGCAATGGATTAAATCACTTCATAAGTAGATCTTGGTCTTGAAAGGAGGGAACTACAACCCCCTAGTTACCCGCTATTGTTCAGTATATATTTCTTATGTAACATCATCTCTCCAGTGGGAACTTTTTTTTGTTTCCTTAGTCTTTCTAGCTTAACATATTTTTGTTTAAACCGTTCGTGGTTATTAGTGTTAGTTTGTCTAGCTGTGTTGATTTATTATTATTTGTTTTGTAAATATTTTCATTCATTTTATAAAGAAACATATATCGAACATATACAGCATATATGGTCCCTTGACTATAGATGTAGCTTTGGGTAATATCATAGGTTCCAATAGTTCAACCAGTCCAGGATCAAAGCGGTAGGTATCGGGTCAACCACTGGTATGGAACTGTGCATAAGTACCCCAATATGAAAACTGGTCTATGTGATCAGCCCTAATGTGCTATAGATCTCAGCAAAGGTAAATGTGGAACATATATGAAAAACCAATAAACCCCAATCGAATGGAACCCCTGCCACCCTCAAATAATCCCCCCTTCCCTCCCCCCTTCTAGACGTGGCACATAAGGCTGAAAATCTAGTAGTATCTGGGCGCTTCGTATCGAACTATTGCAACACATGTGTAAATTCATATGTATGGCAGTAAGGCCCACAGCAAACAATAAATGACAAGTGATCTCTAGCCACTTCATGTATATATTACTCCAGCGGGAGACCAAACCATATACTAAATAAGTGGTATAAGAACCACGACTCGGGACTAGACCTAGTCTAGAAGGTGTCGAATTGCTGGGACCCCAGGGAACCACCCAAGGTGAGTAAGTAGGGACCCCACGGAGGACGGGCACAGAGTGAGAACACGACCACGTGCTCCGTACAATTCAATGGAAAAGTCGCGGTTGGAAAATAAGAGATTAAGGACCCTTCCCAGCAGATTACGAAGACAACCCTTGGAATTTAGGAGGTTGGAGAGCCACCCCACCCGTGGATACCTTTGTACCAGAGTTACCTATCCCAGAGGAGCCGGGTGCATAGGCATGAAGTGGCGTCAGAAACCCTTGTTGTTCTCTATGGATGTCGACAAAGAAATGCTGCTGCTGGAAGTAAGAAAAGTGTTCGGTGGAATCCAAACGTGGATTCTAGATGGAAAGAACCTGAAAGCAGAGGGGACAGAGTCTGGGTCACTTTGGAGTGGACAGGACAGCGGGGAGGCTACACCCATGTCCTTTGTCCAGTTATGCACCAGAGCAGGAGCAAATGGCTCCCATAACTGGTTTGAGCTGCACTATGCACAGGGACACCAAATGTGCCCCTGAGCCAGACTTTCTAGCACTGAGACAGTGCACCCACCCAGTCCCAATACACTAAATCCTGTCTGGGAGGTGGCAACACCTCCCTGTGACAGGATGCCTATTGTGCTGCCTTCCCCTGCTCAAGCTTGGCTCAGAAGCAGGAGGGCAGACTCGTGTCTGTGGCTGGCTGCATCCATTTTGTGCTGTCAGGCTCGAGAAAGTCGGTACCGGTAGACTTAGGTACCCGAAGAACATCGGTTCTGAGTAGAGGAATCACCAGTTACTGGTGTGGAGGTTTGATTCCAAGGTGTTTGATACCAAACACGACATACTTAGTTGCAGTTTTTTTCAACATAGCATTTACCGCAAGGTTATAATGCATCTTTACTTATATGTCGGGTGGTATCCCATACAGCCCAGGAGAATGGTCTCCGAAGACTGCAGAGGGGCCCTACTCATGCAGGAGCACCCTCTCACGTAAAACCCAGCACCTTGCCTTCAGGATTGTTAAGGCCTGCTATAGGGGTAACTTACAAAGTGTAATGATATATATAGATATAGTGAGTCTATATCTACGGTAAGTGGTGCAAGCACCATCTCACACAGGCTGCAGTAGCAGACCTAGGATTCCATTTTGCATGGCCTCTCAGGGGTGACATAATACATGCATCAGCCCATGAGAGGCCTCTGGGGTACCTATGCCCTGGGTACACGTGTACCACATACTAGGGACTGATAAGGGCACCCCAGTATCCAATCTGGAGTTGTACCAAAGTACATACATATCAATTTAAGGGTGAAAGCAGATAGGCTGGGGTCCTGAATAGCAGGATCCCAGCCAGACTAGTCAATGAAATGAATGAAATGAAAGGGGATTTATAAAGCGCGCCTGCTGCCCTAAGGCGTCCAAGCGCTGAGTAGAAAAACCGGTTCACTGAGGGACTAGCTAAGGGAGACAAGTGGGGAATTAGTTCCTGAACAAGAAAGTTTTTAATTCCTTGCGGAAGGAAGGGAGGATGGGATTGGATCTAAGGGATAGGGGAAGTGAGTTCCATAATTTGGCGGCGTTGAGGGTGAAGGCCCTGCCTCCTGCTCTTGACCTCTTAATTCTAGGTACTGTGGCTAGAAATGCGTTAGTTAAGCGCAGTAGTTTTCCGGGGAGGTAGGGAGTGAGAAGAGAATGATTGATCTCTGGGTTTGCTCTGTGAAATGCTTGATGGGATATGCATAGGGTTTTGTATTTTATTCTTTCCCTCACCGGGAGCCAATGGAGTGATCGAATTCCCGTTTTGGCAGATTCTCTTCTCGGTATCTTAAGTAGCGTGCGTGCAGCACAGTTCTGGATTCGCTGTAGTTTTTGCAGCACGTATTCAGGGGCTCCCAGATAGAGAGCGTTGTTGAAGTCTATCCGGGACTGGATGAGGCCCTGAATAACTACCTGTTGGGCTTCGAAAGGTAGGAGAGGCAGAATTTTCTTCAGCATCCGGATGATACCGAAACAAGTTGCTGAAGTTTTGGTGGCCTGGGAGTTCAGAGTGAGTGAGTTGTCGAGCCACACTCCCAGGCTTTTGATATTCTCCTTCGGGGTAGGTGGTGGGCCTAAACTAGGGGGCCATAGCCGGTCGAAGTCAGTGAGGGTGGAGGGGCCGAGGAGCATGACCTCGGTTTTATCCCCGTTTAATTTTAATGAGGATGCTGTCATCCATTTCCTCACCTCTTCCATGCAGGCCGCTAGGTTGTCCCGAGGGGGCCCGCTGTTCTTCTGTGCCAGGGAGACCACCAGCTGGGTGTCGTCCGCATATGAAATGATTTTGATACCATATTGGCGGACAACCTCAGCCAGCAGTCTCATGTACACATTGAACAGCGTGGGGCTTAGGGAGGAGCCCTGGGGTACCCCACAATCCAGGGATCTACTGGTGGAGCAGGAGTCGCCGTTGAAGACCTGGAAAGTCCTTCCGCTCAAAAAGGAGCTTAGCCAGTCAAGGGCGGCTCCGGTGAGTCAAAACAGTGGGTGCAAAAAGCAAAAAGTGGGGGTAACCACAAGCAGCAGATCCTACTTTCCTTCACAGGACTTGACATAGAGGGTACCAAAAATAATGCTTCTGATGCATTGTTTTATTTCCGGTGGCAATACAAGCAAGCCTCCTCATCGCTTTTTCCAGCACAGCTTTTGCATTTTCTGCAGTGGACCCATGGTTGGCGAAACTTGGGGAACTGTCACTCAGACACAGGACACAAGTGCATTACAAGAACTGTGTCAACATCTTGCTTAGGGTGACCAGAACCCTCATTGCCGCTCCTTTGGAAGCAAGAGTGCAGTATTTCATCCAATGGGCTAGGGAAAAGAGAAAGGGCCATGCATGGGTAGCAAGGCACCTCTGCGCGGTGCCCCACCATGCAAAGCTATATGATCAGTAAGCCCCACCTGTGCATTCCCTATCAGAGCATCTCTCAAAGGTTGGGTCATCAGACAAGAAGGAACACAACAGCAGAGCACCCATACAGTTCCACATTTTGCAAGATGGTAAACAGTTAACATAGTCACCTATTCTAGCTACGAAGCAGCACGGTTTTTATCTGCCTTCTTTGTAATGTGATGTAATGTAAAGGGCATTAGTAAAGCAATCTGTTACTTCAGGGAGTGTCCTGTCGCTATGTACCTCACATGTTGACTGGTAGAGAGACCTAACCATTAAAGCCTGATTAAAAAGCCATGTCTTCAATTTCTTCTGAAACTGGGAGGTGGCTGAAATGTTCCGTAACTCCAAAGGGAGTTTGTTCCACACTGAAGGTCCTAAGATTGAGAAGGACCAGCCACCCATTCTACACAGCAGAATCATTGGGACATTGGCCAGAAAAAGGTTAGCTGGGCAAAGGCACCTAGATGGAGCATAGAAACAGATCCTATCTCTGAGGTACCCCGCACCAGCCTAATGAATTGCCCTATGTACCTATACCAAGGTCTTAAAAATAATCCTTTCCAAATTGGGAGCCAGTGCAATACCCTTAAATGTGGGTATACATGTGTTCTCAGTGGTAGGCCTAGAAGAGTACGAGCTGCTGCGGTTTGAACTGCCTGTAGTTTGTTATCAAATAGGCAGGCTCAGATGCAGAGCATTACCATAGACAAGTCTTGATGTAATTAAGGCCTGTACTAACCGTTTCCGAGCCGAGAAAGAGAGAAGATGCAAAAGCATTCTTACCATACACAACAGGCCAAAACGCGTCCCCACCACTGCATTACCCTGAGGCAAAAACAAAAGAGGGCCATCAAACGTAATGCCTAGAGTCTTATCCGCGCTAGTCTGGCGTAATCGAGCAGAGCGTCCACAGGCCAAAAAGACTGCCAAGGCTCATGTACCTTTACACCAAAAAAAGAGTTGCTCTGTATTTTCAGCATTACATTTGAGCTGGTGAAGTGTCAGCCATTGGAAAACTGCTGTCAAACAGGTTCTAATTTTTTTGCTAAGGAATACTTCATCTCTGCCCCAGGAAAACAGTAGCTGAGTGTCACCAGCATAAGATTTTTTTGTGCTCCTTGGGCCTCTGCCAAAAGAGCAAACAAGCATTTGCAATGCAATAGGTCTCGCATTTACACGAGTTTGACCTATTGGCATTGTAAATGACAATGGCTTTTATTTATGTTTCAAAAACCAAAACATACATAAAAGGCAATGTCATTTACAATAAAAATAGCTCAAACTATTGCATTGCAAATGCCGCCATGGATTGAAGCATTGTCAGGCTTATCTGCACTTACTTTGCATCTGAGAAGGAGAAAGAGTTTGTGTGGAGGGAATTCTGGACTTCGGCTTCATAGAGGGGTAAGAGGGGGTGAGAGGCAGGGGTTATAGCCCTAGGCTTTAGCATGTAAATTACCACAAGAAGTTGTTTTTTTGCTTGAAAGCCCTGAAAGGAAAGGTTAACATTATTGTTGAGACCCAAAACAACAATAATCACCGTGTTTGTCACACTAACATTGGTGGGGAAAAGCAAACAGGTCACCTGATTAAAGTGAAAATGTGGTTCTATGCAACTCAGGTTGCAGTGTTGCTTCTAACGAGTCCTACGGCTTTACACCTGCACGGAGACTAAGACACTACCAAAAAGCAATACTCTGGAATTCAGGCTTGGTCCCCTTAAAACCACAGAGAATCGTTTCATTTAGTTCATTAAAGCTTTTGTTCAAAGCCTGCAAAGACCCATGGGGAACTCCACTGTACACCTTCAGGCGGTTATAGCGGAGAGAGAGCAGATCTCCCACCTCATCAACACGGACCAACTCACACACCAGCGTGGGCTGTAAAAAACAAAAAATCGAAACGTAGCCAAAGAAACTTTAAAGAGACACATGGAAAGAGGTAGTGCACGAAGTGAGCCGTGAAGGCAACAGCTCGGCCAAACTCACCCAAGAGCTAGATTTGGGAAAAGCAGAAGACAACCTCACCATTTCTCAACCTTACTAACTGCTGTTAGACGATTTCGAAAGATGAGAAGGCAACCCCCACCCCACACACAGACCATATTCAGAAGTCTTGCTGATACTCTACGGTAAAGACAGCATTTAAAAGGATATGATGGGCACAGCTAGTAAGTCTACCTCAGGAGGTCGATTAGCTCGGGCCCCCAGCCAAGCCTTACCCAGAAAAGCAAACATCTGCAACACAGCCCCATAAAACAACTTACCAGTAAGAGAGCACAAGGAAATGCATAAGCGAACCAGAGGGGGGAGTAGGAAAGGCAAGAAGCTGGGGGGAAATGAGGACACACACAGACACACGAAGAACACACATGGGAATCTTGTCTCCTGCACTAGGCAAAGCTTAGGAACCTCGTAGCAGAGGAAGCTGGAGAAAGGGTGTTGTTTATGGCTGCAAGTGTGAATGCACTGAAAGGAAGGGGTTGTGTGTGTCGGGGGTATTACAGACCACCCTCCACAAATTGTTGCCCTTAGAACAGAGGACTAATGTGAGCACAGGAGCAGTGGGTGAGGGGCAGAAACAGGAGCACTGCTATGGGTGGCAGGAGATTACTAAGTGGGTACTAAGGGGAAGGGGTGCTCGAAAAGGTGACCAGATTATTGCCAGATGTAATGGGGCACAGGAAGCCTCAGCTTCAAAGACAGAGGGCTGAGTGTTTTGAGTCTGGGGGAGGATGCATGGTGAAAGGATTGGAGGGGGCTGAGAGGGGAGAGAGAGGAGGCTGCAGGGACCAGCGTGGTGCCCCTGCACAGAGTTTTGTTGATGATTGCTCACCTGGGTCTGCAGGGACAATGGGGCCGGTGATAGAGGCGCTCAGCCACCGGGGGTGTCCGGGGGCCCCGGTGCTGTTGGCTGCAGAGGAGGAGGGGGCTGTTCCGCCGCTGCCGGCTATCTGCTGCCTCTGTTGCCCGAAGGTGGGGGGTAAACGCTTCAAGAAACATAAAGCACAGTGGCCGGTAAACGAACGAGTATGCTGATAAAAAAACACAAGGGGCAGGGAAAGCGTTCACTTTCCCTTCGCGTTCGCTTTCCCTTCCGCTTGAAAAAAACACAAAGAAGCCCGCGACTGGTGCGCGCGCGCCACTGCGAGCCATGGCCTATTGGTGTCTATTACGCGCACTAAGAGCGTAATAGACACCAATAGGCCATGGGCGGAGCAATGCGCCGGCATTGGCCAATTGCGTGCAGTCTTTTATAAAAAGACGCACGCAAAGGCCAATCGCGTAGCACACATTTCTGAACCCCCGGACAAAAGGGCTCTCAGTGCAACGCAGGTCGCGAGACCTAAAAAGGGCCTTTAGGTGCGGAAAAATTGGTGGCCAACTCGTAAGGTGACACCAGCTTGCAGGCCCGGTGTGGGGATGACCTGGTCACGAGAGATGGTGTTCTGGACGGGAGTGTCCAGAAATCCAAGACTTATCAGATAGGGGTGGGCAGGATGATTTCTCTACAGAACTTGGGGGAACCAGCCTATTCCCTGGTGGCATGTGGGGGCACACCTGTGTTAATATTGATGTTGATGTATGCAATGATACATGTGTGCATAAAAACGAAATTGAATCACTGTTGTCGAAATTACCCAAGATGACCTCTCCATCAACCCCGAGTCAGAGATAGGTAGTCAGGCATGCCCTGTGACCTAAGCCTGAGGCAACTGATTGACAGATCACAAGTGGGGTGGCACATAACCAGCAGAACAAACACGTGAATAGGAAAAAACTGATTTGTCCCACAGATAGGCAGCAACACCACAATGGTCCGGGTAGATTGGCCCCAATAAAACGCACCTGGCCGGAGGGGCACGCATACCCAAAACACCAGAAAGTTAGATGCCACATGAAGTTAGAAACACCAAGCCAATCAGGACACAGCATACACAGCACATGCAGTGATCACGCACTCCCCATGCCGCACATTTGGACACTTTACCCACTGGCCCTCATTGTGTCCACTCGAGGTCGAGACCCACTTGCATTTGTTATCAGGTGGGAGTATTTTATGGCTCCATGACTAGGCCCACATTCCTCTCCCTAAACAGGATCTGCAAATTGTTCTATGAAGCTCCAAGAAATGTGTACAGATGTTACGCATAGGCCCTGGGTGTGATATAGTGCCAGCACCTTGATCTTATTTTTTAGTCTGAAAGGGTTTTGTCAGTGCTACCAGATTCTTAACACTGTTAGTGTCTGAAAGAAGGGAGGGGTGTTATTCACTTGGATCGCTGGGCATGATACAGATGATATGAATGACTCCTTGGTGTGATATAGGGTGTAATTCGGACATTAGGTACAATTTGGATCTTGGAGGTTAGGTGTAACTTGTGCTTGGCGAAGGAAGGCCTGTGGTTGTCAAGTTGTTCCTTGTTTCCATGTAAATTGTTGTTATCTTTGCCCCGGAGCCGATATTGACAGACTCTCGGGCTCACTTAGTCCTGTGTACTACGCGAAGCCTCCCCTCGTCTTCGGGTAGCAGGGTGTTGAGGTATTTTTTTGACAAAGTCATAATTTTTTCTCAGTCAGTTTTTTCTCTCTTTTTCTTCATTGTGGTTATCAATTGATGCATTCTTGATGTTGTGGTGTTGGTAAATTGTTGCAACTGCATTTTTGTCTTGAATGTTGTGTTTTGTTCATGAGTCAATGTGCTTATGAAGACCCAGCTAATTCTAACAATAGTTTTTCCATATCTGCTATTTTCCTGCTGAAATCACATGATTTGAACTAACAATTACACTTCCTTTTAGGTTGAGACCCTTCAGTTTTTTGCTTGATCTGTTTATTACACTTTTGCATATATAGTACATCCGATCAGCACATATTATACCTACAGAACCAGTAGTTATATACAATCAGAGTTTACAAAAACCGCTTAGCATTTTGAATGTAGTCATGGTCTATATCTGATCAAAGCAGCAAACATTAATTACTAACTTACCCAGCCCACCTGCAAATCGCCGGTTCTTGACGACACCGTGCCTACAATTCCGCTGGAACTGCCATCGCGCCCCATCCAACCCCAGCAATCATCCATCCTGCCCGCGTAGTCTGAATCCTTTCAGACACCTCCGGGTTTTCCATTTTAGGTCGCCATAACTTGCAACCGCCTACTATTTTCGCGCAACGTGTCACCGTACCCTGCAATCGCCTAACATGCCCACCTAAGCTTCACACCCTTTCGGTGTCTGAATTCAGATGGACACCGAACTCCCCAGTTCGTTTTGGCTGGTTATTCCGTATTGAGACCACGTGCTATTATGCATTCTCTCTGGAGTTCTTCACAAGATTGCCCTTGCACACATTGCATGGCAAAATCCTTTCTCAGCATGTTAATATTATGTCCTGATGATGATCCCATTATTTCCCCTACGGTATCTCAACGTTGTCGACCCATTATACACCGAAACCACAACTTAATTTGCAATTTATGTGTAACATTCTGTACAGCATACAAGCTCTTTGTCCTGCCTGAGCGTTTGTATTTGTGTTAAATATATTGCGTTGGACGCAGGATTGTGTCCCACTTTATTTTTCTGTTCAACAAACTACAAATCATTGAATTTTCACTGTCCGGCTGGACAGCATTACCATAGTACTAATTTAGTCTCTCTTGTGTGCATTTCCCTTTCAGGTGTGGAAATATGGATTTTTATGATCAGTTATGTCCCCTATCTTGGACCCCAACGGTTTCATGTATAAATCACAAGTACATGTATGTTCCCTCCAGTTCCAGTTATGAAGACGCAAACACTTGTGCGTCCACCGTCAACATGTCCTCTTTCAGATCCGCCATGAATGGGCCGGATATTCTATTTCTAAGTATGAAAGGCCACCGGCTTTATATGGTTCATTTATCCCATTTTTCAGTCCAGGCGAGTAGTCCCTGATTCTGCCGTTAAGCCTTTTCCTGCCTTCTGCCTCTGAAAGCTCCAGTCTGAGCTCGCATCTGTATCCATGAACTTTGTCCTATTCCCTGGGCGGCTAACGGTGCCTGACTCCAGCCTGTTTCCTGCCAAAAACTGTATTTCACCTTCGAGATTATCTGCTCCGCTCCCTACCCAATGCATTCCTGTCTAGTAGTTTAAGTAAACATTCTTCCAGCTATCGAGCAAAGGGCCCGGCTTCTCTGTCTTTATGCAAGTAATTCATAGCCCTGTTACTATGGAAGATTTCTGCCCTCGCATCTAGTGTAGACACTTAGACGCTTGTACACGCACTCACAGTCAGTATAGAATAGATTTTGTTCGAGAGACCTTTCTTTTTGGATAACATAGTTCTTTAAACATAGGATGTTAGATATGATTTGGGATTAGGTTGACATAACCCCAGACTTTTGTCTCCACATGTAGAGCTAAATGTCAAGTCCCTTTCTCCCTCTAGTTGCACGTCTATCACACGTCATGCGACTGCGCACGCATCTCTGCCAAATATTTCTGCTGACATTGCAGGATTCTCCAGGTATCCACCCACACATGACAAATTACCCATTATCATCAAGTGGACGCCCACATGGACGCCCACCTTCACGCCTACTTACACGCCCACATGCTCTTATCTCATTCTCTCTTGCTCTTTTGCTTACGTACAATTGAGAAATGTGTATATATACTGTACTCTGTGAATAATGTTTTGAGAATATTGAGAATACTTTTGAGTCCCTTTCCAGATCCTTTTTTGGTGATGGTAATATTCTCCCTTTGACTCGAGTTATTGGAATAAAGCCCTTTTAGAACCTGATACCACAGACTCAGCCTCTTGCTTTATGCATGATCCTATTGATATTCTGAAATACATAGAGCGTAATATTTTATTTACCACATAATGGCGCCCGAACAGTTTAATCTCTTTCCCCACACGCCGGAGATGAAGGTCCAGTTTTGCCCCCTTCCATAGCCGTGACGGACTTCAAGCGCGCACGTCGCGGGTCTTCCCGCCAACTCCCTCAGGCCAACGAAGGGGACAGACTGCGACCAGGCATCCATACGAGGCGGTGAGGAACGCAGATTGTCCTACCCAGAGCCCACCTGCGAGAGAGCTGTGTCCGAGGTATACAGAGGCCCACCAGATTCCGAAGTTCCGAAGTATCCAAGTCACGAGTCGAGTCCAGTCCAGTCCAGTTTGGTCTAGTCCAGTTCAGTTCCGAGGCCTTCCGTTCCGAGCTACCCGGTGAGTACCATTGCCGGGGAGGCGTTCTGACGTGCACATAGGTTGTGCCGGTCAAGACGGGTTTGGGTACACAAATCCGGTCTGCACTGTTTCAGCAGTGTATCTGTACTGTTTAGCAGTATATCTAGTATGTCTAGTATATAATTCAGAATCACCTAGTTGGTGTTCCCTAATGGCCATTGTTGTTCGTTAAATGTTAAATGTTAAATGTTTTAAATACGTTCTACATATTGTGGTGTGAATGACTGTTCATTATTGTGTTTATTGTATTAAGTGTGTTCAAGTAATAAGGTCTAAAAATGCCGCTCTTTTCAAAATTAAGACAGATCAAAACTAGAAAAGGGGTACTCGAAGAAGCTGTTCCCATTCAACATAGGTACACTCCAGGGTACTTTATGTATCATAAGCATGGCCTAGATGCCGTATTATTTCTTGATTTATGGGTGAACTACACCAAGGATTTACCAGAAAGTCAGAGGTGGCCCGCAGTTGGGACATGGGATGCAGATTGCATCATGAGAGTAGAAGAAGAATTATGGAAAAAGATAGCCAGACAGTAACAGAAAGATGCCATTGAATTATGGCGTAAAGAATAGCATAGACGCACAGAGTAAGCGCTCAGAAAAAAAGAGAAAAGTAGGGAGGATTCAGACAAAGCCCGAGAAAACGTGTTAGTTGAGGAAGGTATCCGAGTAAAGGCAGAACAAGTAGATAGACAACGAAACACTCTTATGAAAGAGAAAATGTAGACCAGCTTGGAAAGATGCCATTGAGTTTTGGCGCAAGGAGTCACATAGGAGGACAGAGTAAGTGTTTCACGAAGCAGAGAGAAGTAGACTGGAGTCTGGAAAAGCCAAGGAAGAGATGTTACAGGAGGAAGTGGAGCAGGTGAAATGAGTGCAGGCTGACAGAGGAAGAAATACTGACGTTGCTGGTATTTATCCCGTCCTTTCAGAGGACCTAGCAAGAGTGGCCCTAGTAGAAAGACCAGTTAGAGTGCCACCGCAAGTACCACGATACATATAATAATGATATAGTAGCCCAAAGGTTCTTGAGCCACCCACCAAATGAACAGCGCATAGCTGGTGTTTACATGGTCCAACATTTGACTACGTTGTCAATAGGAAATTGAGAGGGGTGTAGCTAGAGAAGGAGCAACACCTGTGATTTGATGACACCCCTAATGTACAAAGTGCTAACGAAAAAAGTAATTTTTGAAAAGTTTAGCTTGAAAAAAGAATTGTGGGTATTTCGAATTTGCAAATTGTTCAAGAATACAGGTTTGTGTTCTTGGTGGTCCAGTGAGCCAATGTGCTGGGTCAAGTCGGTGAGATTATGACCCCCTGAGTGCAAAATTGTATGTAAAAATAATTTTTCAATTGAGCGAATTATTGCAGTTTTTATGGAATTGAGTAGTCTTTTTGTCTTTGACAGCTTCAGAGTGAGGAGAAGGTGGGGGCTGTGTAGAGCAGTATGTGATACAGAAATGGGAGACAGATTCTGACCTTGTAGCCAGTGTAGGTGGGGGCCGGTGAGAGGAGCAGAACAGAGGCACTGCTTAGAAAGCTTCTCTGACATCGCATCTGTGTAATGCCTGCAGCCGGAACAACGAAAAAAAGTTGGCTGGCGGCCCAGGCTCAGGCCGCGCTGAGGGGCTATTTTTAGCTTCTCTGATAAGACAGGGCAGCTGAGAAATGTAAGTCGAGAAAGATTCCCTTGGTCTATTCTGTGCTAAACCAGTACCCCGGGGAAATGTCTATGGAGAAGATTGGTTTTATTTTTTAGCAAATGTTATATTGCTTCTGGCCAGAAAGTAAAATGTTGCTCTTGCTTGGAATTTTAAGGGCTATGTGCCTATATAAAAACGATTTTCAAATTCAGACATTTTTGAATTGTGGCCACAAGCTGCCACCAGTTGCATTGGATAAATGATCCAGTGGTTAAAAGTCTGTGAGGAGAGATGAGAGGTGCGTCTTCGTCTGGGACATTAGGGTACATTGTGTTGACGAAGATGCATAGCTCATTTTTATAAAAGAAAACAAACAGGTTTGTGTGTTCTTCGTTTTTGATTATTATTGCTGATTCTGTTTTTATAAAAGAAAACAAACAGGTTCGTGTGTTCTTCGTTTTTGATTATTATTGCTGATTCTGTGTGTCAGACTTGACACGGTGATTTCAGATGGGGGTGTATAGGGCAGGTAAATAAGTTATTGATTATAAGCCTGACAAATTAAGCAGGCCAGAGTGTTCGCCTCTGAGCTGTAGGTACTATAATTGCGCATCGCTGCTCATTTATATATGTTAGTGTAATTGTCTATGCTTTCTGTGCTTGGTATACTGATGGCTTGGCATATGTATTTTATATATGTTTTGTTTTTGTGTTGTATTGACCAGTCTGTTTAGCGTTTAATACAAAGTTCTCCTGTGCAGTACCGAGATAGTCGTGACGACGGCGATCTTTGCACAGCGCTTGGCTGGAACTTGTTCACAATTACTAAATTTCACAGACATGATATTACCTTTATCATGCTGTCAAAATAGCAGACAACACGTTATCAGTGTATGTCTAATTGGTGTTGGAGATGAATGAAATAAAAGTAAATAGTTATGCAAGACTTAAATATGTATCACATGACTGCCTTTCTCTTATAGACAGGCAGCCTCGGTCATATGTTTCCAGATTGGACATTAAGGAACCATTATGATCTGTGCACTCGCATCTTACCTCTTGAAAGGCCTGTTTTAAATAAGGACTGCCACCCCAGAGTGACAAATGAGGCTCGGTATTTAGGGTAATGAGAAAATATCTGACAGGATTTCCTTTTTAAAGTTTGCTTTAGTAAGCTCATTCTTGTAAGTGGTGGCCCCAAAAGTTGACTTGTTTTTAAATTAGGCTGTTTATTGTATAGGTGGAAATTATTGCAGAATTACTGATTTCTTTAGCAGATGAATTATTAATTATCAACATTAACAACTGTTCTTAAACTTGGTTTTCCGAATATTTAGGTAATTTAGCATTCCTATTAGGGCCTCCTAGCATTAATATTGACTTCAGGTTGGTGTAGGTTCATGTAATAGGGACATTTGCATATGAGATGTCATTTGGCCAGCTTATGAGCTAACACAATGAGGTTTGTACATTAATTTGAAGGATTTCTCGCCGTTTCAAATACGCTGTGTATCTCCTATAATTTTGCTTACGCCCAGTAGCTACACACAGGGATTAATAGTGTTGACAAGATACAGGGTTTGATAGTGTTTGACAGCAGTGAAATCTGTTTCGGATTTCCTCCTGTCAAAAAGGGGGGGAAGGAGGAGAATATTGGCTTTCTGCTGGCCCCTGAGGAGGTTCGCTTCCCGCTAGCCCCTTAAGAAATTAAGCCCCTTAGTAATTAGCCCCCTTAGAAATTAAGCCGAGGAAATAGGTATGGTGTTTTCCCCTTTTTCTCATGTTTTATTGTGATCTTTCAGGGGTATTAGTCCAAGCCCCTAATAGAGCTTCTACTAAAGTCCTCCCTTGGACACAAGAACACACTGTGGCATTTGAAGAATTAAAGAGAGCTTTATGTCAAGCACCAGTTTTAGCAAACCCTGATTACAACAAATCGTTTATGCTTTTTGTGACAAAGCGGGATGGAACAGCACTATCTGTCCTAACACAAGATCATGCAGGAAAACACGAGCCCTGTGCTTATTTTTCTAGTACATTAGACCCAGTAGCACAGGCTTTGCCTGCGTGCCTAAAATCAGTTGCAGCAACGGCCTTAGCCATAAGACAAAGTGACTCGATAGTGCTGGGCCACCCTCTGACAGTACAAGTACCACACGCAGTAGAGGTTCTCTTGAACCGGACACAAACACAACACCTGACTGTAGCTAGACTGACAGGCTATGAGCCAACGTTATTTCAACCACACATAGAGATCAGACGATGCAACATACTGAATCCTGCTACCCTTTTGCCCTCCAGTACAGAAAGCGTTTCACCACACGACTGTGTTGAAGTAATACATACCGTGACTAAACCAAGACAAGACTTGACAGACGTTGCACTCCCAGACCCCGACCTAACACTATAAGTTGACGGCTCATGCATGAGGACAGGGGCGGGAGAATTAGTGGCAGCATATGCAGTGACTACTGATACTGTAATAATAGAGACTAAAAGAATAGACATATTGTCAGCACAAGTAGCAGAGCTCATCGCCCTGACACAAGCGTGCATAAGAGCTAAGCACCTGAGAGTAAACATTTACACCGATTCTCTGGCGAGAAAGAGGTTTCTTGACCTCTCATGGGGCCAAGATACAGCATGGCCCCCATATTCAAGCCCTACTGGAAGCAATACATTTACCAACAGCCATAGCTATCCTAAAATGTAAAGCACATACTAGAGCCACAGATACCATTTCCCAAGGCAATGATCTGGCAGACCGAACAGCTAAACAGACAGCTCAGACCCCACTAGACATGACAAAGTTACAGGTTCAATAAGTGTCCAAAGCCATGACAGTTAGGGATCCTTCCAAGGATGTACAAGACATACAGACACATGCTACTATGGACGAATTAAAGAAATGGTCGGAACAAGGAGGGGTACTGACTGATCAGGGTTGGATGAATAAGGGCAAATCCACATGGTTTCTTCCTGATTCGATGGTACAAGTGATTATAAATACCGCACATAGTCCTGCACACTTAGGAGAGAAAGCAATGATAGATAGCTTACAGAATATATGGTTCAACAAGCACCTGCGTGCAGCAGCGAAACAAAAGGTCAGAACATGTATGATCTGTTGCCAATTCAATCCAGGTAAAGGCATTCCGATGGAACAAGGTGGATTCCATCCACCTGACCACCCTTTTGAAGTGCTCCAAATGGATTATATCCAAATAAACAGATGTAGAGGTTACAAATATGTCCTGGTACTAATGAAGCAGGTGTCCCTTCTGTTAGGGTATACCTGGAAATTCCATTGTGTGCGACATCCTGAAGCAGCAGGCCTTGTAGAAAGACATAATCAGACATTAAAAATTTGCGCAGACAAAGGTGTAGATTGGATGGTAGCCCTGCCGGTTGCCCTCTTTTACATGCGAATGGTAGCTCATTCTAGAACAGGCTTATCTCCCTATGAAGTGGTCTTTGGTAGACCACCAAATATGTGGGGCACTCCAATGCCTAAAAGATTATTGATGTTGATAATAACATGCTGACAGATTACCTGGCTTCCTTGATGTCTGCACTACTCTCTTGTTGTTCGCAGGTTGCTGCCGCCTTCCCTGACAACACCCAGGTCAAAGAATACTCCATCGCTCCTGGATGGAAGGCGCCAAAGTCAGTGCTCTGGACCACGGGGACGGCCGTTAAAGTCAAAGGGCGGAAAAGATGGTTGCACCTTCACCACTCTTTTACAAAGGAAAAAGACTTTGAACTTGGATTTTGGATTTTGAACACCATTTTCTGGAGGAGACTCCCCAGCAGTTTCCACAAAGCTAAACTTAGATCTAAAAAGTCAGAACCCGTTTGATCAATTAAGTCCACTAGGTGGTGAAGCGGTTGAACATGTATTCTGGCTTGCATAAGATCTTGGACAATAATATTGATAAAAAAGAGCAAGATGTGCATCACGATAATATGTATCAGCTTAATACTACATGCTATTTTTCCTCCTATTGCCTCACTCTTATACTCCTCCACTAATGATACCATAAAGCACACATTTAGTGATCTGCCATCCTATGAGCTATCATATCGACTTGCCTTACGCAACAATACCTTTATTCAGATGCTGCACCATTCACATCAGACTAGCAATGCTACAGACTGCTGGGTCTGTGGCCGACTCCCCCCCTATCAGAACTATAAGGGAGTTTTGCCCCTCTTTCTCTATCCGTTCACACACAATGGCTCCTGTGGAGCATGGTTTAGTTTGATTAATTCCCTAGATTCGAATTCCGCAGTTTATCAAGACAACTGGGTATGGGGAAACCTGAACTTAGTTTTGCTTAAAGTCTGCTACCCTAACAAGGAGGGACTTCCCAAAAGAACAGGAACTGATCTAGAAAATGAAGTATATGGATTAGGTAATTTTACACTTAACCTCATGATCCTGAACGTTGAATCTGAAGCTACACCAATCTTGCCCGCCATGTCCGTATTCCCAGTAAAAGGGGAATTATGTATAAGAAAGAATGGCTCCATACACATGGGCCATAGTAAATGCACCACTGTAATAAAATTCAGTGATCAAGGCAAGTCTACATTTAGAGCTTCTCGTCATTCCTACTTTATATGTGGCCAGACCGCATATATACGCCTACCTCTAGATTGGGATGGTACCTGCTACATCGGATTCCTTTTGCCACCTGTTTTCCTAGCTCCTCCTGATTATCATAGAAATACTCATTTAGTACACAATAGAGAACGGAGAGATCTCCCAATAGTCGATTACACTGAGACAGCATGGGAAAAATACACAGATTTCAATAAAGGTCTCTTTCCCTATATAGGTACAGTTACCAATAGTAAGCTGATACGTAGATTAACCAGAACCCTTGAAGCAGTAGTGAACGAAACTATTTCCGCCTTAGGCAATTTAACAGAAGAGCAGTCTGCTATGCGGATTGTTGTGCTTCAAAATCGTCTTGTCCTTGACGTTATCCTGGCCGATAGGGGCGGAGCTTGTAGGGTCATCGGATCAAGCTGTTGCATTTTCATACCAGAAAATTCGCCATCTGTATATAAAGCCATAACTCGCCTTCATAAGATTGTAAGCCAGATACACCAGAATCCAGGCACCTGGATTTGGTCCGGTTGGTTTTGGAGTGTATTATCTACCTTTGGACGGAGGGTCCTATCCTTCCTAGGTATTGGCTTTCTCATACTATTCAGTTGCTGCTTATGCCTACAATGTGGACCAGCGATTTGTGGTCTGTGTGCCACATCGTGTATTCCACCACCAAAATTTCATTCATCCCGGAAGAAAAAAGAAGAACAAATGATGTTATATGAACAGATCAACGGATTGATGAAGATTGATATCTCTTAAGGGCAAGTAGGGGACAAGGAGGGAATGTGGAAATATGGATTTTTATGATCAGTTATGTCCCCTATCTTGGACCCCAACGGTTTCATGTATAAATCACAAGTACATGTATGTTCCCTCCAGTTCCAGTTATGAAGACGCAAACACTTGTGCGTCCACCGTCAACATGTCCTCTTTCAGATCCGCCATGAATGGGCCGGATATTCTATTTCTAAGTATGAAAGGCCACCGGCTTTATATGGTTCATTTATCCCATTTTTCAGTCCAGGCGAGTAGGCCCTGATTCTGCCGTTAAGCCTTTTCCTGCCTTCTGCCTCTGAAAGCTCCAGTCTGAGCTCGCATCTGTATCCATGAACTTTGTCCTATTCCCTGCGCGGCTAACGGTGCCTGACTCCAGCCTGTTGCCTGCCAAAAACTGTATTTCACCTTCGAGATTATCTGCTCCGCTCCCTACCCAATGCATTCCTGTCTAGTAGTTTAAGTAAACATTCTTCCAGCTATCGAGCAAAGGGCCCGGCTTCTCTGTCTTTATGCAAGTAATTCATAGCCCTGTTACTATGGAAGATTTCTGCCCTCGCATCTAGTGTAGACACTTAGACGCTTGTACACGCACTCACAGTCAGTATAGAATAGATTTTGTTCGAGAGACCTTTCTTTTTGGATAACATAGTTCTTTAAACATAGGATGTTAGATATGATTTGGGATTAGGTTGACATAACCCCAGACTTTTGTCTCCACATGTAGAGCTAAATGTCAAGTCCCTTTCTCCCTCTAGTTGCACGTCTATCACACGTCATGCGACTGCGCACGCATCTCTGCCAAATATTTCTGCTGACATTGCAGGATTCTCCAGGTATCCACCCACACATGACAAATTACCCATTATCATCAAGTGGACGCCCACATGGACGCCCACCTTCACGCCTACTTACACGCCCACATGCTCTTATCTCATTCTCTCTTGCTCTTTTGCTTACGTACAATTGAGAAATGTATATATACTGTACTCTGTGAATAATGTTTTGAGAATATTGAGAATACTTTTGAGTCCCTTTCCAGATCCTTTTTTGGTGATGGTAATATTCTCCCTTTGACTCGAGTTATTGGAATAAAGCCCTTTTAGAACCTGATACCACAGACTCAGCCTCTTGCTTTATGCATGATCCTATTGATATTCTGAAATACATAGAGCGTAATATTTTATTTACCACACAGGGACTACTGTCCTTGTAACTTACTGATACCCAAGGTCCCTGTTCACCAATATTGGGTTCCCTTGTTGCTTTAAATATATATATACAAACATTAATTACAGCATTACACAAAGTTTTTCAAACATAACCTATTATCGTTTGAATATGTAACACAATCACTGGATTCCAGCACATGAGCATGAGTGTTCCATGTGAACTATATTTGTGATTCATGTTAGCAATATCACATTGTCAGGGTCAGCGATCAAACAGATGAGAAAAAAAAGGAGAAAACAATAACATGTATAACAACTCCTCAGATGAACAGAGATGCAAATAATGCAGAGTGAGTCCGAGTGAGGGGCAGGTAATCTAAATACACTACATCTTGCCACATTTACTGTATAAAAAAGTGTCCATATACCCACAGTGTTACATTGTTGTTATAGTGTGCATGATAAATGATGCACAGTCAAGTACTCATTAAAACCGTGTCGTATTGTCACGCATAAACAATCCATACTTATGTAGTATCAGGGACGTCTTCTGGGATTATTGTCACATGGAGCGCTGTTAGGATCGTGTTCCAAGTTACTGCAATGGGATATTTACATAATCCTAGCGCGTCCTCCCTTGACAGTGATAGTGCTGAAGGAAGTGACACGCTTAGGGTCACCTCGGTCACTAATGACCACCTCTCAGCCTTCCATACCAAATGAAGAGTTGGTCAGACAGTAGAGAATACAAACCAATAACTGTTTATTCATATACACTCAGAGCGGAGCCCTGTCTGCCCAGTCGCTATGAGTGCTGCAGAGGGACTGACATCAACAAGCAAACAGATACATTATGTACATCTCGCAACTGGGCTAAAGCACGCCCACGGTGGAATTCTCCAGGCAGATGCAGCTGGACAGCAAAATGTTTTTTTAAATGTTTCGATTCTCATATCTCACATCACCTAATACAACCCAAGGTTGTTTCACCCTGCACCAGCCACCAGACAAGTGGGAGAGGGCCTCTATCTAGTGAGAAAGGAATGCACTAATATAATCAGTCTATTCATTAGTGAAGCAAAAATTAACTTTGCATAAACGAAACGTAACAGAGGCTTTTGCTCAGAAACAGCAAAGGATTAGTTTTGATCATGATTCAAAATGGCACCTGAATAGAAAATGGTGCCACGAATGCTAACTTACATAGAGCAATGCACAAACATGAATATTTCTATTCTAACAGACCCTCCTTTTAGCATGAGCTAAAACATTTTCTAACGGCAACAAGGAAAATATAAAACCAGGAAAACATGAAACCATAAACAATAATACAAATAAATCTTTATGAGCATTCCATGTTCTCAATATCGGGAAAGGAGACTGTAAGGAGGGAAGAAGTCTCAAAAATGCCCTCATCTATGTTTATGAGGTCCTCTATTTCCTTCTGTACCATAATTGCAGTGTTGGTATCATGAATCAATATTTTCTGTTTGGGGGTGAGAATGGTGGTGCAATA
This sequence comes from Triturus cristatus, assembly GCF_964204655.1. Lineage (NCBI taxonomy): Eukaryota > Metazoa > Chordata > Amphibia > Caudata > Salamandridae > Triturus > Triturus cristatus. The sequence goes on along the minus strand of NC_140580.1, from coordinate 932,920,930 downwards.
AGAGCAACAGAAGGGGAGGCACTGAATAAGGGCACAGCAAAGCACTAATAGCACAATCATGTAGATCACCTTTTCAAGAATCCAGCCCCAACTACTGAAAAGAGACCAACTCCAATTTCCACTTTCCATTCCCTTGACATTCTCAAGGATATCGAGAATGTGCTTGGTAATATTCTCTTCCATATTCTTGATCCTGACTACACACTGGTCTCCCACTACCTCGCATACACCACCACTCTTGGCTAAGATGAGTTCAACTGCGTATCTAGTCTGTTCGGAATATATTCGCATACTTTCCAACTGAGTGGTGATGTGGAGGTAGTGTTAGATAAAATTTGTAACTTGCACCCAAAATATCCTCTATCTTTCTCACCCTGAGCCATAGAAGTACCACCCAAAGTGAAAATAGAAGAAAGGATGTATCCAAAAGTGATCCCATTACTATAATTATTGACCTCTATATCGGTCACTCCCTCACAGAATTCTTTGGTCAAAGTCCTTTTAACCCAACAGACATTAAGCTTAGCGTATATACAGGGCACACCAAAGGGCAACACCATCACAAGAGCTACATTGTCTGTACCATTATGAACGTTAGAATAGGTACTGTTAGACAAAAAGTAAAACCCGGGGTGTGCATAAATCGGTCCTTCATAATCTTCTGCAGAATATCTGGTGTTCATTCCAAAAGTACTCAGATCCTTGTCATTCACTAAGGGGATTTGTACAACACTATTCCAGAACAATTGATATACAAAGAAGTGTCCCTACTATTCACGATAGGGCAACAAGCAGGATAATAACCAGCTTCTCAGGTGACTATCAATTCCTGTGACATTCTGTTCTTCCATACAGAAGTTGTCTCAATATGTGTTGTTATCACAACCTGGATAACCCATTCCCAGTGGCATTCTATAATATAAACAAGGACCTGGATAGCCAAAACCAAAAACTCCCTTCACTTCTGTAAATTGTGGTGGACGAGTAAATGTATAGTTCACAAGTGACAATGGGTATACAGTCCATAAACTAGTGACTGATTCACTGGGGTAGCAAGCTGTCCCTTCTCCAAAGAATCTCTTGTGCATGTCTAAAAATACATTACACGGGGGTGTCCTTTTCTTTCTTGTTGGGGAAATAACCTTAACCTTGGTACGTATTGGCACATCCTGATCATTTTCAAAAACCCATGACACCCCACACAATATTATTAACAACAAAACCACAAGAATAACACATGTTATTTCTGCTTGAGAGTTCACACCACATTATTATGGGCAACAAAAATCACTGGTTGCTCTTCCTCAGCAATCGGTCTACCAAAAGGATGCATAACAAAAAATAAAAAGGGGGTAAAATGCAAAGGAAATATACAAGTTCCCAGTGTCCATCGGAACCTCACTGGTGCAGGCTCCTATTGTCCACCAATAAGTTGTCGCTCTTGAGCACCGGCGGTAGAGCTTGCTCTGTCCTAAGCTCTGTAATGTATCGCACGTCGATCAAGATGGTACACCTTCAAGGTATACTTCGGCCTTCTCTAACTAATGTTCAAACAACTCAAATAAAGTAAGCAAAAATCCTTTACTAATTTCAGCTAATTCCGTTAAGTACTATACCTCAGTACGACCTATCTTATGCAGTCCATCCCGAATCTCTTTTCTCCTTGGACTCTTTTTCCCTCAGCCTCGTTCAACACATTCTCCTTTTCTTTAACCGTGGTGCGTGCACATTAGCTGGGCATCATTAAAAGGGACAAACCTGGGCACTTGTTCGCATTCCACCTCCCCAATCCTGTCCTTGATCCACTGGTTGTAGGGCAGAGGCAAGAGAACCCTCCGACAGTGGGTCGCATGGCCCCAGTTCTTACAGCCAGCAACCTTCACAGCAATACATGTCACCAACAGAACCTGCTCAGGGTCCTTCCAGCGTGGGTCCAAACTTTCCTGCGGAATTGGTGCCCCGTAGCAGAGGCCCGTGGGGACGCAGATCCCAGGAGGAGGTCACCGGAGACGGAGCTGCTCTGTGGGCAGTGCTGAGCCTAGGCTTTGGCTTGGAGCGAAAGGGCGCCGCTGAGATGCAACTTCCCCTACCTCGGTGCAGTCAACTCCGAAGGAGCAAGGAAAGGCTCCTAGCGCTGGTGCAGCGGTATTTCCAGGCAGCCACACCCGGTGGTGTGTCACCTTTGCAGCGGCCCCACCTGGCTGGAGTGAAATCACGAGCCGGCCCTTGCGCTGCATCTTGGCCCCCAAAGTGCAGCATAGCCAGCATATTTCCTGGAGGAGGCCCGAAATTGGAGGAGAGGAGATGCCCCATGCAGGAGAGCGGACTCTACCCGGTGCACGAGGTGAGCGCGAAGGCTGCAGACTGTCTCATCGCACATTTTTTCCACTGATAGCGGGGTGCCATACGGAGCCGGCAGCAGCCCTGGCGTGTTAGGGGCTGCAAGCATTTACAGCTTGTTGGGACTCATTGGCTCCCAAGCGATGAGCGAGGACCCAGTGGTGAGTGGCGGCGACTGGCTTTACCCCGTAGCGCGCTGGGCCCAGTAGGCCCAGGCACAGTATTGAAGGTGGAGGTGCCATCCTGAGGCATGTGGAGGCCTAGCACACGAGTTTGGCGCCGTTGCTTGCTGGTTATCCGGATCGAGGTGGGTGAAGGAGGCCTGGGGTCTAAAAGTCGGCAGGAGACGAGAGGAGTGGGGCGTGGGGTGCATAGACATTGACATTGACCAGCATTTACAATAAGGAGGGAGCGGAGTTCAGCCCGGCCCTCGAGCCCGCCCCCCATCATAATCAGCCCCCGAGATGTCCTCCCTAAGATCAAAGAAGGGTTCCACAATCAAAGACCTCCTACAAAAGTCCAGTTCAAAAAAGGCAGTCGCACGTGCTGGAACGGCAGAACTCGGAGAATGAGATGGAGTCCAGGAACGACTCGACAGCGGAACCCATAACAAGGGGCTTCTTGAAACACATTTTTGGCGCCCTCAGAGAGGACTTTGCGGCCCTCCGTCAAGAGATGGCCTCAGATGTCAAGCAGCTCAAGGCGGACGTCCAGGAGATTGGTGATCGGGTTGACTCCCTTGAGCGAGCAGGAGATCTCAGGGACGAGGCGATCACAGAACAGGTCCGGGAACCATTGGAGCTCAGAGATTGTAAAGAAGAGCTGCATCTCCGCCTGGAAGACCTGGAGAATCATTCCCGGAGATCTAACATACACATCAAAGGGGTGCCATTGCAGGCAGATGGAGGGAAGCTGGAAGAGTGAGTATTGCGCAGCTACCAACATGTAGCCCCAGAAGTCGGAGATGGGAAAATTATCCTTGATCGCACGCATCGGGCTGGATGGCCGTCAACGAGCCCGGGCCAACAACAGGATATCCTCACCTGTCTCCACTCATACAGACAAAAGGAACTCATTATGAACGCAACCAGAGACAAGGCAACCATTAACTTTGAAGGTCTTCAGGTGGGAATGTATCAGGACCTCTCGTCTTTCACTCTCCAGCGACTAAGGGATTCGAGGCCAATCCCTTCTCTCTTGAGGGAAATAGGATAGCGGTATCGGTGGGGCCACTCATTTAGCCTGTTCTTCATGAGGGAGAATGAACTTCAAGTGGTGCGATCCCTGAAAGACGCAAAGGAAATACTGGGTACCAGCCTGAATGTGGAAGAGCTTGAAAGTAGTCAGCACCCGAATGCGGTGTCCCTGAGGCAGACCAACATGAGAAGACACTGGAGGCCTGGGAGGGGGAAGTCCACAAAACCAACGGAGCTCGAAAGGCAGCAGGAGAGAGAGGCCCTGCTCCGCCAGCTGCAGAACAGAGATGACTCTGGTGACCCTAGGAGCGATTGGCCAAAAGACGCCCTGAGGATAACTCAGCTGTGACTCTGTAAGTCTCCGTTAGGGTCCCAACCGCACAGAAATCGGCCACGCCCAGGGGCCTACCCTACGAGGCATGAAGACCGATCATCGGCAGTATGAACCCATGCATGTTGGATAGCACATTTCATGCTCCCGATTTGTTTGTCTACTGTTTTTCTATATTTCTCCTTTCTTCAATATTCTCCCTCTGTTCTTCTGCAGCTCTCCCTAGTAGAGTTAGAGGTGAGTCTTCCAATGGGTAATGTGAATCCTCAGGATAGAGTGTGTGTTGTGGGGATTGTTCAAGATGGGGGGTACGGGGATCGATGGGCGAAGGTGTGGGGGAGATTCTGGAAAGTTGGAAGCCACGGTTGATGCCCGGGCACTTCATAGGCTTGGAGTCATCCTATAGACCTTATGCCGATACTTGAAGTAAGAATCTTGAGCTTCAATGTCAGAGGCCTTAACTCCCCGGTGAAGAGACGAGTGTGGTTGGCACTCCTGCAGGAGTCTGGATGTGATATTTGCCTGTTACAGGAGACTCACTTACTGCGAGCAGACTGGAAACGCCTTCGCTCCAGATGGTTCGACAGGCAATATTTCTCTTCCTCTGGGGATAAGAAGGCTGGAGTTGCGGTCCTGTTTGCTACACATTTTCTGGGCAGGGTGATAGGCATACACACAGAAGTGCCGGGCAGAGCTTTAGCCGTGAGGGTAGTAGTTGGAAACCACACATTTATTTATTTATTTTGCGGATTTGTACAGTGATTAGCTGCCCCAGCGACGGGGCATCCCAGCGCTACCCAGGTGTAAGTGACCAGAGACGGTCCAGAAGAGGAATGGGAGCTATGCCGGAAGGAGACAGGTCTTTATGGCTTTACGGAACGCCAGGTGGTTCTGGAGCACTCTAAAGGAAGAGGGGGGAGAGTTACAGAGCTTGGCCGCCAAAACCTTAAAGGAATGACCACCAGCTCTGGCTCTTTGAACTAGGGGGATACAAGCCAGCCCTTGGTCAGTTGAACGCAGGGGTCGACTCAGAACATGCGGCACTAGCATATTGGCTAGAACTGGAGGTGCTTGTTTGGTCAAGAGTTTATGAGCGACACAGAGTGTCTTGAACTGGATTCTTCTATCTACTGGTAGCCAGTGTAGCTTAGGTAAAAGCTTAGACACTGAACACATACACTAATGCATCCATATATGGCCCAAATGAACGCCAGGCGGTGTTTCTCAATAACACCTTGAATGCTATCCTGGAGTCACCAGATGAAGACCTAGTCATAGGGGGGGATTTTAATATAGTACCTGATGCGCAGTTAGATCGATCCGTACAAAGGCAGGGGCGCTATCAGACACTATACGGCAGAAACTGAAGGACTTTAGTTTGACAGACGTGTGGAGAATGACGTATCCAACATCTAGGGAGTACACATATTTTTCAGCGGCTCATCAAACTTATGCCCGCATTGGCTGGTTTTTAACTTCCCTGAGAGTCACTAGTCATTCTCCAATCAGACGGGAACTGCACATCCAAGGGGGTTCCTCGGGCCACAAACAGTGTAGGCTTAATCACAAACTGCTTGAGTATGACACCAACATTAAGTAAATACAGGAGACAATCAAGGCGTACTTTGAGACTAACGATGACGGAACGTCTTCGATTGCCCTCCATAGGATGCACTTAAAGCCATCATTCGAGGGTGATTTTCTCGCGATAGCGGCAGGGGTCAACAAAGATAGAAAGGGGAAAAGGGAACACCTCGAATCGCAAGTAATTGGAGGGGGTGCATCGTAGGACGGAAGACGTTCAGGTTAGGAGACAACTTACTGCTGCTAGACAGCAGCTGAAAGCCTTTGACTTCTACCTGGCAGAATATTCTCACCTGCGGACCAAACAGCGTTACTACGCTGGAGGTAACAAAACCGGGAAACTCCTTGCAACTCTACTCCGAGCACAGACGACCACTCGGCGTATTAGGGAAATTAGAAGCACCCATGGCGAAGTTTTACGTACAGACGGCAACATAGCGGGCAGGTGTGAGTCCTTTTATACTGAGCTCTATAGGGCAGACAATTTAGACCCAGAAGTGGCCTAATATTATGTGTGGGATGTTCCAGTGGCGTCCCTCCCTCAACTGGAGGTGACAAACCTAGACGCGGACATCCGTATAGAAGAGGTTCTTAAGGCCATAGGGGGTCTCACGTCAGGGAAGGCCCCTGGGGAGGACGGGTTCTTGACCAATATTTATAAGTCATTTGCCCAAGAATTGGCTCCTGTACTGGTTTGTTTATTTAATTCTTTTAGTGACACTGGTAGATTGACTCCGACTATGACCATGGCTGAGGTCGTTGTGATTCCTAAGCCGGGTAAAGACCCAATGGACTGTGCATCTTACTGCCGTATCTCTTTATTAAACATCGACCTTAAGATCTTCACAAGCATCCTGGCACCACACATGCAAGGTCTGACCGACCCTGATCAGTCGGGATTTATCCCAGAACGCAATTGCAGTAACAGGACTCATCGGATGGGTCACCTGTTGGATAAAACTCTACGTACTCAGATACCCGCGGTGCTTCTTTCGACCGATGCCGAGAAGGCATTCAACCGGGTTCACTGGCCATATTTGCGACAGGTCTTGAGTAGATTTTGAGCGGGTGACCGCTTTCTGAGATGGGTGGACTGCATTTATATGGACCCACAGGCACGGATTAGGATCAATGGTGTGACCTCCCGACCATTTCGAATTCGAAGAGGTACGCGACAGAGCTGCCCATTATCGCCCCTGCTCTTTGCGTTGTATTTGGAGCCATTCGCAGAGAGAGTATGCCAAAACCCGATTATCTCTGGGATAAGAATGGGTGATAGGGGGCATAAAATGTAATTATATGCGGACGACGTGGTTGTGTTTTTAACTCAACCGGCAATCTCATTACCTCCCTTAATGGAGGAACTAGAGTTCTTTAGTCAAGCCTCTGGATTCAAAGTCAACATTCACAAAACACAGGCTCTGAGCATGACCCTCCCTAAAGCGGAACAACTGGCCCTGACAGCACATGTCCCATTCACGTGGGCAACGGAAGGCGTTCAGTACTTGGGTCTGCAGTTGTTCCCCACCCTGGACAGGATAGCCTATGTCAACTATTCGACTCTCCTGGCTGGGGTTAGGAACAAATACTTGAATTGGAAGAGGCACATTCTGTCCTGGCTGGGCAGGCTGGCTGCCGTTAAAATGACTATTCTTCTAAGCATCCTGTATGTGATGCAGACGCTGCCGCTAAGACCGCCGCCCACTATGCTGACACAGATGCAACGCCTTATTGGCAATTTTGTCTGGGGGGGTAAGAAAGCGAGAATGGATCATCACTTGACATATTTGAAGCAGGAAGACGGGGGACTGGGTGTCCCGTGTTTGGAGCGTTACTTCCAGGCAGCACAACTTAGATATATGCTTGAGTGGTACAAACTGGAGTCAGAGAAGCATTTAGCGGGCATGCACATCTGGAAAGTCCCATGGCTCCCCCAAAAGCACCGCCCCAGTAGGGTATATGTGTTACTGGTCTTGAGAACCACCGTGGGAGTGTGGGATAGGGTACAGGTGCCGTGCGGCCTTTCGACCCCTGTCTCCCCTGACCCCTTTTATAGGCAACCCGGAATTCCCCCCAGCAAGCAAGGGGAATGGTTATCTCCATTGGCAAGGGGCCAATTGTAAGCGGATTGTGGATCTCTTTGACGAAAACGAGGTGATAGAGTTCACTAGCCTCACCGAAGGCTTTGGGATCCCTCAGAATACATACTGGCAATATCTGGCCCTTCGCCACTGGGTGACCCAGCAACAGATGCAACCCTATTAGGGCAGAGGAGCGTCGCCCACTGGTTCTCGCAGTGTGAGAAGCAGAAGCATAAATGGTAAAACGACCATTTTATGTTTCTGCTTCTCGCATTGAGAGAAAGCAGGAGTGTTTGGTTGCTGGCGGGCGGGTGGGTGGACGAGGCTGCTTTACGAGCAGGGCTGGGCAGGGGAAGAGTGGTGTGCCCACTCCTGAGTGAGCATGACTGGTTGGCTCACCCTCTGAGGACGCCCAAACCAGTCATGCATACTCTGCCCTTTCTCCATGCAGGCTGCAATGCAGCCTACATGAGGAAAATGGCCTCCCCGTAGGCGAGTGGCTAGACGCCGCCCCGACCAATCACACCGCTACCATTGCAGCGTTGTGATTGGCTTAGGAGAGGGGAGGGAGGCTGCCTGCTTCCTGTTCCTGCAGGGGCAGGAGCTGAAAAATGCAGGACCTGGCCGGCTGGCAGAGAGGTAAGTTTTTAAAATGTATTATTACATTTACCACCCCCAGCCCGTGTGACCACCCTGCACTTCCTACCTGCGATAGATGCAGGCTGCGACTGATTGCCAAAAATGGCATGAACACACCAAGGCACACGCGTTCCACTGGCCAAAGGGAGGAATCTTCGACACTAACATAATTGAACACACGAGAACGCACATGCTGACCAAATATGTAGGGTAAAAGAAGACAAAAGATTGGCATTGTTAGAACTAGAGTCTGGGCTCACTGTGCCACTGGAATCAAGCTATTCTGGCTGAAGAGGGGTGAAACCCAGAAACCGGTCCTAGGATGCTTGTTTCCGGTCCAGGGAGGACCTGGCTTGGCAGTTCGGGCTGGACTGTTCCCATGAGGCACAGGGTCAAGACTGATTTGCATATAGCCAGGTCTAAACTGGGGTGGCATGGTGAGCAAAAGAATGATGGATTTAACCCAGATCGCTTGACTGGGGGTGAGTGTTTTGATTTGTTCTGCATTCCGTCCATCAATTGTGTGTCTTTTGTTAGACCTATGGGCCATCTTTGAGGAGGCCCAGACCAACAATCATGTTCTAGAACCCGCAAGTGAGCGTCCGCACCTCCCACACCATATGTATAAATGGAGGTGTTCTCTCGAATGCCTGCCATTGCTGCATTAGGTTATACCAATCCACCAGTCGAGGGAGCCGGTCCTGCGCAGAACACCGAACTACTAGATACAGACTAGCGACGGGCATTGGACTCCGCTCTGCTGGTGGAATTTGAGTTTTGCTACTCCGCGCTCCGCTTTGAGGGCGTAGTTCGGCAGAGGCGCACTGCCATTCACCCCTAATTTGTCCACAATGAGAAATTGATTTCCCCTCTGAAAACAAGCATCATTCATACTAAAAGTAAAAGAATAGTATTTAATTATTACTGGAAATTGAGGGACGTTTTCTCACGTTGCTGGGCTTGAAATTTTGTAACTTCATTTCATCGGGCTGCAGTGTAAAGGAACTCCACAGCCAATAAATAAAAAACAGTTGGGTGTTACGTGTGGTGCACCGAAATTGGCTGAGGCAACACCGATGCTCCAATCCTAGGTAGTGATATACAATACGAAACTCTCCCACTCCCAGAATATGTTTGGCTCTGCGATTGGCTACCAGTGCCAGGTGACCCCGAAGCGTAAATAGTTTGGACCCTTGTCACCCACAATCAATAACGGACTACAGACATTAAACTGATGAATTCACGTAGGGTCCATGTAAGTAGCAGATAGGTGGCTGACAGTACTCAATGGTGAGGCTGTGGAGGAGACATTTCTTCTAATGTTTGTGGAATGGATTTACCAAGTCAGCAGAGTCACCCGCTATTATACACAATGCTGCCGAATTGGAAGTGCTTGTTTTCTGCATCTGTTCAAGCATAAGTGCTGGGAGAAATTCTGGCAGTTTCCTTGCGGTTTCAACTCGCAAGTAAGAATGTTTCTAATGCATCCTACTTGTATCACCATTATGTCACACCTTTTTATTTTTCGCTGTTACAAATTCTAGCACTCTTGCGCATCACTGCCCATTTTTCCTGCCACTGCCCACTCTCTCTGTCCTGTCACTCTCTTTAACGCTCTGCCTCGTTCTGTCTTCTGTGACCGCTATTTTCTCTTACTGTCTCCGGTTTCTTCTCTTTCAGTAAAAGTTTTGACTCTGCCCTCCTCCTCCTCCTCCTCCTCCTCCTCCTCAGCCTCCTCCATTATTGTGAAAAAGCCTGATAAATGTTATGCTGCCTGTCATCGTCCCAGTGGTCCCATGTGTAAACAAAGTTTCACAAAAGTGAATGAAATATGATTATAATGCGAACACAGTAGCTAATGGTTCTCTCAGGCTGCAGGTAGTCCATGGGGCAATGTACTTGTTAGAGTAGGGGTGGACGACTGGCTGAACAACATTACTCTGCCCGCGTTTTTTGGTAACTACAAGGAATTCCTCGGAGTGAAACTCCGCAAGCTCCACCCAGGCCTAATCTACACAAGGGAGGCCAACAGGCCCAGGCAATCCCAGTATCACCCCAGTCCAGTGCTAGAGCCCCCCGAAGCTTAATCCCCATCCATCGTGTTCAACCCATTGAACCCCAGCGGCACGGAGAGCGTGCACTCCCAACCATCCAGGTGAACTCACTCAGGTGACCGGGAGATTCATAGCAGTACTGGACAGTGATATAATAATGGAGGCTAAGAAAGGGGCCCAGTCCTCCGGGGTCAGGCGATAAGGGTGGAGCCACAGAGTATGCTCAGGCAGCCGAAGGGACAACCAAAAGTGAGTATTGGGGGAACTTCCTACCCAAAATAACAACGCCTAGCTCAGAATGAAGGTGACAACCAGGGTGTGAGTTAGAAGAGAGGTGTGAATTAAGGATGGAGAGAGAGAGAGCTCTCACCCGCGGAACACAACGAGAGGACAGAGCAGCACACCCTCCACCTAAGGAGAGTGGGGGGTGGGTATAGAGCATCAGGCAGAGAAGAGTCAGAGGCAGGACTAGAAGGGAGGCTTCTGCCTGGGGCCCGAACGTCATCAGATCAGCAGTGTAGGAGAGGTTCCGACCAAGTGATAAGGGATCAAGGTAGCATGGTGCAGAACTCAATTAAGACATAGGAAAAGCCACATAACACCTTTACATGTGCACAAGAAGAGCAGCGACAAACACGCCCACTGCCCCCCCCCGAACGCACAGTGTAGAAAAACGGACTCTAAGGGACGGAGTGATCAGAGAGGAAGGTGAGACCTTCGCGCAACCAATTTGCCACCTGCTAGCCAGCTGGAATGAAAGGGAGGGCCAATATGTTAGACCCTGCCGAAGGAAGGCTCTTTCAAACCAGAGGACATGGCCATTGTGGAGGACTGTATCTGACATGGAGGGAGCGATCTTAAGTGGAACTTCCCCTACATGCAGGATTGTCTAAAGAAAATGAGCGTGCTATATTGGAGAGAAACCAGCAGCACTGCCCCAAGCCAAAATGTGGCCGCTACTGCAGAAGGGCATGCCAGGGACCATCTTTTTGCCAGGGGCCCAGTTGGATAAGGAAGGGCTCAGAACCAAACTGCCTCCATTGATGGAGGATCGAATGGATCTCATGTTTTGAGAAGAACACCGCGGGGATTAACGTAGCAACAGGTGATGTCCAAAGTCTGCTAAGCAGTCTCATCGGAGAGCAGACTAACACGGTGTTCGCCCGAGCCCACATTCCAGCAGTCATGCTGACAAACACTGAGCATGACAGGCTGTATCCAATTCGTACAGGCACCCAATACAGACAGCCCTGAGGAAAATATTCCCTAATCGCCCAGGTTTTGGAGGATTGATGACAGAAACTATGAAGCCTGGGGAGACCACAAGGGACTTTCTAGACAGAAGAAGGCACGATGGAGACAAGAGAGAGGCCAGCCATGGACCGATACTGGCCCTCAGGTTGCATTCTTCTACAACATCCTCCAAAAAGGGCTGCCAATGAAATACAAAGTGTATTGGACAGCGTTGTAGGGGTAGACACCAAATTCTGGAAATACAGGCTCCCGTATTATAATATTACAGAAGGAAATAAGAAAAGGACAGGGGAAAACAGGAGCAAGCTCAAAGAGACACCACCAAATTGGTCCAACACAAATTAAAAAAGACCGCTCTTGATGGGGCCGCGTTGTACGCCAACATACAAATGCCACTAAGCTTGAAGGGGGCTCCACCGCAAAACCCCAGAGGGCCTTAACCCAGTTATAATGGCAGAAGTCAGGGAGGTTGGCAGCAGCCAGACCTCTGACAATGTTATTATTGCCACTGAATGGGTCACATGGCTTACCGATGCCACTTAAAAGCATATCACGAGCAGAGATTGATGAATCTGGGCCACTCCCACCAAATTCTCCTTCGTCAAAACTAAGTCCAAGGTAACGCGAATATTCCCCCATACGTTCAGCTACAGGGAGGTCAGACAACCACTGCACCACCGCAGCAAGCAACAGACAGGGACCACCAGCTCAACAAGGACTGCAGCAGAGAAGGGTAACTGTCAGGGGAGGCAATGCCTTTACTCAATCACAAAACCCACCTATGCAGTAAGTTCAAAACCCCTAATGCAGAACATACAGTTCACGCACACCTTAAAACACATTTAATTCTAAGTCTTTACTTGTATTCGTGAAACTCAGTCCTGCTGTACGTCATGTTGATCGAGAATTCACTCTAGAGTCCACCATTCAGGTGTCTGCAGTGGCCTGGCCCCACCCTGCTGCTGATCCCCCCCCAGGGTGGGGTTGGCTGGCAATGTCCTGGGGGAGGGCAGTCAAATGAGAGGGCAGGATGGCTCCCCAACCAGTGTATAAAAGCAAGCACCCAGGTCCCCTCCGTTAAATCCAGTGGGGACGGGTTCCTATGACCAGATCAATCAGAGGCCACTCTCTGGCCCTGGACTAAAATTCCTTTATGGCGGGTGGTTTTAACCACAGCCAACAGCTTCCAGTCAAATGGAGGCCCCTTCTCAGTTCCAACACAAAGCAATGTTTCAGTGTCGGGAGCCAGGTTTCCCCACAAACTTGGGATGATAAAGACCCCATAATGTCCATAGTACATGCACAAAACTCAGACCAATCGCAAAAGCTCTACATGTCGCCAAGTCAGCAGGGATGTTCACCAAAACAACCGGTCATCCAAGTCTATTACCTGTATCGGGCGAAATTTGAAGAAGTCTTGCCTTGCACTGGACTCTACATTTAGCTAATATTCTGCCTCTTCTTTTCCTTCAAAGGTCTCCAAACACCTAAAGCCAGCTTATTGGGCCATGTCTCTCCAAAACAATGAAGGTAGTGTGTCACCAGTTGGAAATCCCTAGCCACAGCCAGGGACAGCAGGCTCAATAGTCCTGGACAAGACGTAGCCAAAGGGAGTAAGGGTGCCAGGAAGGAAAGTCTGCAAAAATCCATCTTAGCTCTGTACGAGGTATTCGGAAATAGGCTCACCACCATATCCGGCCTAGCAATCAAGCTGACTCACACAAGGCATTGCACTCACCTACTAGGGGAGCATATCAGCCCAATCTCAGACACCGACACATCAGAAACAAACACATAGGGGCCGCAGGACTGCTTTCTGACCGCCTCCAGTACACAACAAAAGAAGTAAGCAAATCACATGGGAACCTAGAGAAACGCTCAAGATGCCAGCAACAAGCTCAAGACTAGACCAAAAAGAACCCTCTAGACAAACTGATAACAAGATACCTGGCCCCGCTAGGGACGGTCCCACTGCATGCCGCGTGCTGGGACTAGAGCGGTATACATGTGACCCCAGAGCATGCTGAGATCGCAAACAACACCTAATTGCAGCATGCCCCCTCTTTACATAATATCCGCACACATGAAGGTCAAGAGACACGACCGCACTCCCTCACTAGGAAAGGTAGGATATTAGAAGCCTAGCAACATCCATAAAACGTTACTCAAAAAACCAAGACCATCCACAAGCTCACGTAGACCACTCCTTAACAAAACATATCCCTTTCTGTCATGATTCAGGGGTCGGGTAGAACCGATTACCTGTAAGCAAGAATTAATGCGACCCATGAATAAACACCCATTGTCTTAAAAAAAGTAGACACCCCGACTGGGGGCCACCTTCCAGTGCCTCACTAAAAATAACACATATGAATATGAAAGCACAAAATAAAAATGGCACAGCAATCCCCAAGAATGATTGATGATGATATGTAAGGTTGCAAATGTTTTCAGAACTTAACCAACAAACAACAGCTCTTATCCAACAGGTCCGCAATCAAGCCACCAAAGTGCACCATCTTTACAGCAACCCAGCATCTCTTCAGTAACCACTTGCATATTCCTAACAAGACTAAGTGTGTAAGTCATAGACCTTGACATTTTATCACAAACTTTTCCTCCAAACTCTTTTAACACTTTTCAAAGTAAAGAAATCCCCCATTCACCGAAAGACTACAGCCATCTTTCCTGGATCCATCCCCTCAACCTACAATGTTCAGCAAGTTATGTACTAGTGTACAATTGAATACCTTCTGTTTATTGTGAGTATAGCTGCATCCATAGATTTCCATTTCCAAAGATCTGCCTAGTCAAATGGAGTCCATCCCAAAATTTGCACAGCACTTGCGTAGGGACCTCTACAGTGTCACTTATAATTAAGGCTCCCTGTTTTCCGTTTTTACTGATATTTACAGATAAATACAGACAGAAAACGTTAATTTTCTTGCCTGTATTTATTTTTAAATGTGGATAAAAACAGAATTTGGGTTGCTTTTTGAGTAATTCTAAAGACTGTCTGCCATGACTGCCAGGCCAATAGATGTGTGGATTGAGAGATACAGGGGTTAAAAAAGAAAGGAATTTTAGTAAAGAGGCTTCAACAGCAGTAGATATGCACAAGGTTGATACTGAAATTTGCATATTTTCATATAAGTGCACTGATTTATCTTCTGCAGGTATTCACAGCACTGAAACCTGGCAGACATTCAAGCATGAGTGCATTTTTATTGGTTAAATAAATGTGGAAATATACTAATTTCAGCTTAATTTTTGCACAAAATCCAAAATAAATATAGATAAGTACAGATAAAATTGGCAAAAAATAAATATGGATAAATACAGACGGAAATGGCAAAAACATAAATACCATAAAACCGGGAGCCCTACTTATAATTACACGGAACCCAACACTAGTATTCAACACGCACTACACAGCACACTCTTACACATGGAATTAGCACATGACTGCTGTGAGTGCTCAGACATCAGCCAGGTCATGTTATGTCTGCTCACTGATATCACATGCAGTAGGTGCAGACAGGCTTTGCTTGTCACAAGAAATAGCTCCTGAAAAAGCGAAATGCCTTCTCCACCTGTTCCTATGTAGGATTAGGGCCAAGATACAACCCAACAGAGTAAAACTCCCCAGAGTAGTAGCGAACATGACACATTACGAGAACAATCCCACAGCACTGTACCACCTCTTCACCGATCCTAGTGAGATTCAAACAGAGCTAGATAGAATGTGCAGGCAGAGCACCATAGGGGAGGATACTGTTTGGTGCAGAGACTTTCCAGAAAAGAGGTACTGTGAGGTAGCAAAGCCAATGCACCAGTGCACAAACACGTCCGCTGGTGAGCCTATTTCTGAATACCTCGCCCAGAGCTGAGATGGATTTTTGCAGACTCTTTCCTTCCTGGCACCCTTACTCCCTTCGGCTACATCTTATCCAGGACAGGTGGGGCGGTAAGGAATCTATAACTAATCTATGTCTCTTGCAGATATATCGTTACCGAAGGTAAGTAACTTGTTCATCTGAAAAAGACAATTAGTTACAGATTCCTTACCTTAGAACAGATACCCCAGCAATACCAACCCCGGAGGTGGGCCTGCGAACTAAGTTCACACCAGAAAATCGTGTAGAACAGAACGGTCAAAGAAGCCGTCTTTCCGGACTTGGCTGTCCAGGCAATAGTGTTTTGTGAACGTGTGCAGACATGCCCAAGTAGCTTCCCGACAGATGTCATTGAGGGGTACTCCCCGTCCCAAAGCAGTGATCGCTGCCGTCCCCCTGGTGGAATGGGCACGCAACCCTACTGAAGGGTCCTTCTTTGCCAAAGAATAGCAAGCTTTAATTCATAAAACGACCCACCTAGAGATGGTCCGTTTGTGCACTGCCTGACTTTTCTTGGCGCCCAGTAGCCAACAAAGAGCTGGTCATCCACCCAAATTATTTGGTGCAATCAGATTAAAAGGAAAGCAGACGTTTTGGATCCAGACTTTGGAGCATCTCTTCCTTCTTAGAAGGATGCGGGGGCGAAAAAAAGGTATAGTGATGGTTTGACCAATGTGGAAGGAAGTAACCACCTTTGGAAGAAAGGAAGGCCTGGTTCTAAGGACGACCTTGTAGGGATGAACTGCCAGAAAAGGAGGTTTTGAAGAAAGGGCTTGCAGCTCACTCACCCTGCGAGCAGAGGTGATGGCAATCAGAAAAGCAGTCTTTAGAGTAAGAAGTCTGAGAGGACAGTTATGAAGCGGCTCAAAGGGAGCGCACATAAGGTATGTAAGAACCAAGTTCAAGTCCCACTGAGGCATTACGAAGGGAACAGAAGGAAAAAGATGAGTAATGTCCTTAAGGAAGCGATTTACAACAGGGGACTTGAAAAGAGATGGTTGATCAGGATGCCTAAGAAAGGCTGAAATGGCAGAGAGATAACCTTTAAGAGTGCCCAGAGCAGAGCCCTGCTGGGCCAAAGAAAGGAGAAACAAAAGAACCTCAGAAAGGAGAAACAAAAGAACCTCAGAAAGTGGGGCAGAAAGGGGATCCACAGCCTTTGCTGCGCACCATGCCACAAATTTGTTCTATCTGTAGGCGTATACTGTCTTAGTGGAGAAATGCCTGGCTGCCAAGATAACATCACAGACTTCGGGAGGAAGGTCAACGGCTGTCAAATATCAACGCTCAATCTCCACACAAGGAGGTGGAGGCTGGACAGGTTTGGTTGAAGGACCGTCCCCTGCTGCTGCGACAAAAGATCCCCCCGAAGAGGCAGTCAGATCGGAGGATCGATGGCCATGTGTAACAGCTCTGGATACCAGACTCTTCGTGCCCGATCTGGAGCCACAAGGATGACTTGAGCCCGGCCGCGCTTGATCTTCTTCAGCACTCTGGGCAGAAGTGATATAGGCGGAAAGGCGTATAGAAGACCGCAACTCCACTCACAACGAAAAGCGTTGCCTAGCGAGTGCCGCCTTGGAAATTCCAACACAAAGTATTGCTGACTGTTAGAAATGGGGGTCTCTGGTTGGCAGTGGATGGCCACTGTCCAAGCAGGGACCCTTCTTTCTAAGTCAGAGTGAAGGGCTGCACTCCTTTGACAACCCCTGCTCCACCCTGTGGTAACGTAGCACGAGCAGTTAGGCTAATCTCAGAGGCAGTGTGTTAAGCATCTATGACCATACACAGTAATACAGTGAGGAACACTACAAAGGGACACAACACAGGTAGTTATCAAAAATAGTTATATTTATATATAGGCTTATCACAAGACCAAATAACGAGAGAGCCACAATACTGTACAAAAATAATACTCTTGATGCTGCAAAAATAGTTCAAATGGGGAATGCAAAGTTCAGTCAGGGCAGTGGTCTCTGCGACCCTTTTACTCACAGTTCCTGGATGTTGGTGTCAATAATCCACAAAATGCCGCTACGGTGTGATAGCAATGTTTTTCCTCACGCCCTTGGTCATGGCGGCTCGCAAACGGACCTTAGCGATGGTTTCGAGGCCCGCAAACGTGCGGGGCGATGATCAGGTCAGCGAGCACTCAGCAGCAGCAGCGCAATGTTTTTTCTCATGCTCTTGGTCGCGGCGGCTCGCAAACGGACATTAGTGATGGTTTCGAGGCCCGCAAAAGTACGGAGCGATGATCAGGTCAGCGAGCAAACAGCGGCAGCAGTGCGATGTTTTTCCTCACTCTCTTGGTCGCGGCGGCTCGCAAAACGGACCTTAGCGATGGTTTCGAGGCCTGCAAACGTGCAGTGTGATGATTTTGTCAGCGAGCACTCAGCGGCAGCAGTGCGACGGATTTCTTGATGCTCCTCGGCTGCGGCGGTTCGCTAACAGGCTTTAGCGACGAAATGAAGTCTACTTGGCCTGGGACTTCAGTCAGGAGGTTAGTTCTCTCTCTAGCCCTTGGGTGATTGCAGGTTCAAGATTAAAAAGTTCTCTTACAGCTTCTTTTCCCTCTTCTTTCCAGTCCAATGACAACTACTGCAGGCCAATCCAGGGAACAGCACACAACACCAGGACAGTCCTCTCCTGCAGTTTCCTTCAGTTCCACGAACAGAGGTTGGTCTTGAGATCGAGGGGCAATACAAATTGTAGGGGTTTCAGCACAGATATTTATACCCCAAAAGTCTTTGTTCTCAGAAGCTACAAGTTACTGAACCCAGCCAGAACCAGTTCTGCCCAGCCCTGGAGCACTTTGTTTACCAGGCTGCATCCTTCCTTTCAGAAAGAGGGGGTCTGCCATCAGACGCACAGTGGGAGGTGGAGCCAGCATTCACCTTGCCAGGCACAGCCCTATTCAGGTCCAGGAGCTACCCCTCCCCACACTTTAATGCAGATCTTTCTATTCAACCCAGGTCTGACTCAGCCTGCCCTGTCCCTCCAAAACCAGACAGCCAATACACAACAGCAGAGCACATTGGAAGGCTTAGGCAAGAAAATACCTACTTTCTAAAAGTGGTATTTTCAAACACAGAATATAAAAATAAACTGCACTAAAATATGTACTTTAATATTCTGAGCTCAGGCATACTAAATTCGTTTTTCTACCATGTTCTATGGGTCAGTTAGGACTATAGAATGTAATAGCCAAACCTCCCATTCTGGCCTGTGGAGAACAGGTAGCCTTACAGTAGTGAAAAACGAAATTGGGTGTAATTCACTACCAGGACATACTACACACATCAGAGCATGTCCTACCTTACACATACAATGCACCCTACCATAGGGGTAGCTTACATGATGCCAAGGGAAGGTTCAGGGGCTGGGAAGTGGGTGCACTTCACAGCCAATACAGCGGTTCTAGACTGCACACAGATACTGCATTAGCAGGTCTGAGGTCTGAGACACACTTTACAAGCTGCTTCAGTGGGTGGCGCAAACCAGCGCTGCAGGCCCACCAGCAGCATTTGGTTTACCAGCCCTGGGCACACACAGGCCACATTACTAGGGACTAACCGGTAGACCAAATAAGTCAATCAGGGATATATCAATTCATATGTCATCTTTACACAGGGAGCATCCGCGCTGCGGCACCGAATGGCAGTGGCGCAGCACCCAGAGCATCTATCACCAGAAAAAACAGATGAGGCACAGCGAAAAAATGGTGAGTCTCACCACGGGGGCCGTCACTGTCCTGAGCGGGATGGCCTCAAGGTACCTGGTGGCATGGTCCACCAAGACCAGAATGTACCTGTTGCCCATGGCTGTCTTGGGGTCTAGAGACCCCACAATGTCAATTCCCACTCGCTCGAATGGGGTACTCACAACTGGAAAGGGCTGGAGTGGGGCCTTGATCTTCCCCTCACTCTTCCCACTTGCCTGGCACGTCTCACAGGTCCTGCAATAAGTATCTGTACTTTTGTGCATCTGGGGCTAATAGAAGTGGGTGACCAGTCTCTCAACGGTCTTGGTCTGCCCCAGATGTCCTGCCAACGGAATGTCATGAGCCAACCCCAGTAGGAAGGCTCTGAAGCACTCGGGAACCACCAGCACACGGGCCGACCCCGGCTCAGCAGCCTTAGGCTCACAATACAGGAGACTGTTCTCCCAATAGATCAGATGCGAACCAAACATATCACCTGCTGCCAGGGTTGCAGCCTGACGGCGCATGCCCTCAAGTGAAGGGCACATTTTCTGCTGCTCACAAAAGTCCTCCCTGGTGGGCCCCCCCTCCTGCTGCCAATGGATCAGCTCAGGCAGGTCCCCCAGGTCGGTGCTTTGCTCCCCGATAGGCTCCAGGGTATCCCCCTTAAGGTCTGCTCCTTCCTGGGCCGTGGGAACTAAGGGGGCTGGTTTCCCGCGCCCCCTGCTCCTTCTCTCTAAGGCAGGGTTCTGGGCCATACTTTCAGGCTCCAGACTTTTCTCAACACCCTTTTTTGCTGCCATGGACCGAGTGGTGGCACACGCCCATTCAGGCAGACCTAGCATTTCCAAGTGAGAACTCCTCTCCACCGAAGCCCACGGGGAGTTCTCCAAATCATTGCCCAACAGACAGTCTACAGGCATGGCGGTCCTCACAGCTACCTGAAGAGTTCCTGAGACCCCCTCCCACTCGAAGGGAACCTGAGCCACCTCACATTGGCTCTCTGAGTTGTCGGCTGACACTACTGGGCAGAATGCATGGGGAATAATCTGCTCTTGGGACACCAACCGGGAGCTGACAGCAGTTATACCGGCTCCTGTGTCCCTGAGCCTCCACTTTATGGCCATTGATGGTCACCCACTGCCTGTTTTTCTTAGTGTTGTCAGGCAGTGCAGGTTTAGGGACCATCTCGCAGTCTCCTATGGAGACAAGGGTTAACTGTACAGGGTCCCACCCCTCTTGGGCATCCATCTCTTCTCCTTCCAAGGCTACACTAGCCATCTGGCGGGGTGGCACATGGGGGGTGCGGCAGTAGCCCTCTGAGGACCCTGGGGATCAAAGGACCGGTGGCCCACTTGGCCACAATGATAGCAAGTAGGGGGCCCCCTGTGAACAGGCCTACCTGTCGGGGGCATTGGCTTCCTTTCTTGGGGAGGCTGGGACACCACTGCTTGGTTCCCTTGGGCATTACTTTGGGGCCCTCGGTGTAACTCCCTTGGTTGACCCCTGTCCCCCCACTTCTCTGCTGGGGACCCTGCCTACCTCTGGCGAAGTCTCCCACTGGACCCTTGTGAACCCTGGTACTGACCCAGCGGTCCGCCTCCTCAGCAAGCTTCCTAGGGTTAGTCAGCCTGCAATCAATGAGGTGCTGGCATAGCTCAGGAAAACAGTTATCAGATAGATGCTTCCATGCAATCAAATCATACAGTTGCTCAAAAGTTTCTACTTTGCTACCTTTTACCCAGCGTTCCATTGCTCTGCAAAAACACATATTCCACCCATGTGGTACCTTCCAACTTCTTACAGGACCTAAACCTTTGTCTGTACATCTCAGGGGTCAACCCATAGCGGGTCATCAGCGCTTCTTTCATGTGTTCATAAACCATTCTCCTTTCTGGGGGCAGATCCAACAAGGTGTCTCTCTCCTCACTCACAAACCATCCCCACAACCCGCTCCCCAATCCTTCTCAGGGATCCGGTGGGACACCATGGCTATTTCATAAGCGGCAAACCATTGCCCAATATCCTCACTCTTGTGGAAATCTTTAATAACGTCTTTAGGAATGTATACTCTGCTCTCCGTCTGTACTACTGGCATGCTGCCACCAGAGGGACTGGAGGTCTCTCCACTCTTTGCCTTGATCTCCAGCTCCCTCAATGCTCTCTCATGCTCAAGCTTCATTTTCATCATTTCAAACTCTAGCTTCTTGTTCTCAAGGTCTCTCTTCCTCTGATCTTCTAGTTGTCTCTTAGCCATCTCCATATTATGGCGTCTCTCTCTTTCCCTGTCCTCCATCTCCTCTGGGGACGGACCCCACGCCAACACACTCGTGCCCGGGCTGGAAAGCACTTTATCATCTACTACATCAATCACTTCATCCACATTCTCTCCCTCCACCACAGGCTCTCCCATATTCCTAGGGGCATCCCTGGCTGCTAGCCAGGCCTTCAGTGCCTTGCAAAACTCTTCTTTCCTGGTGAAACCTGTGGAAGGGACTGTAAATTTCTCGCAACAAAAATGTGAGCTCCTTGGAAGTGTAGATATCTATCTTCTCCTCTTCTCAGGAGAACTCTTCTGGGTCAACGGCTCTGGGCTTGGCCATTGTATCAACAACTGGCACTCTCAATAAAAAATAGACAAAAAAAAAATCCTCAAATATGTATGTGGTACGTTATGGTCTGCACTCACTAGTAGTGTACACTATAATTACTGTATGCGGTCATAAACGCAAGTCCAGATCCCCACCGCTGACCACCAATATTAGAAATGGGGGTCTCTGGTTGCCAGTGGATGGCCACTGCCCAAGCAGGGACCCTTCTTTCTAAGTCAGAGTGAAGGGCTGCACCCCTTTGACAACCCCTGCTCCACCCTGTGGTAACGTAGCACAAGCAGTTAGGCTAATCTCAGAGGCAGTGTGTTAAGCATCTATGACCATACACAATAATACAGTGAGGAACACTACAAAGGGACACAACACAGGTAGTTATCAAAAATAGTTATATTTATATATAGGCTTATCACAAGACCAAATAACGAGAGAGCCACAATACTGTACAAAAATAATACTCTTGATGCTGCAAAAATAGTTCAAATGGGGAATGCAAAGTTCAGTCAGGGCAGTGGTCTCTGCGACCCTTTTACTCACAGTTCCTGGATGTTGGTGTCAATAATCCACAAAATGCCGCTACGGTGTGATAGCAATGTTTTTCCTCACGCCCTTGGTCATGGCGGCTCGCAAACGGACCTTAGCGATGGTTTCGAGGCCCGCAAACGTGCGGGGCGATGATCAGGTCAGCGAGCACTCAGCAGCAGCAGCGCAATGTTTTTTCTCATGCTCTTGGTCGCGGCGGCTCGCAAACGGACATTAGTGATGGTTTCGAGGCCCGCAAAAGTACGGAGCGATGATCAGGTCAGCGAGCAAACAGCGGCAGCAGTGCGATGTTTTTCCTCACTCTCTTGGTCGCGGCGGCTCGCAAAACGGACCTTAGCGATGGTTTCGAGGCCTGCAAACGTGCAGTGTGATGATTTTGTCAGCGAGCACTCAGCGGCAGCAGTGCGACGGATTTCTTGATGCTCCTCGGCTGCGGCGGTTCGCTAACAGGCTTTAGCGACGAAATGAAGTCTACTGGGCCTGAGACTTCAGTCAGGAGGCTAGTTCTCTCTCTAGCCCTTGGGTGATTGCAGGTTCAAGATTAAAAAGTTCTCTTACAGCTCCTTTTCCCTCTTCTTTCCAGTCCAATGACAACTACTGCAGGCCAATCCAGGGAACAGCACACAACACCAGGACAGTCCTCTCCTGCAGTTTCCTTCAGTTCCACGGACAGAGGTTGGTCTTGAGATCCAGGGGCAATACAAATAGTTGGGGTTTCAGCACAGATATTTATACCCCAAAAGTCTTTGTTCTCAGAAGCTACAAGTCACTGAACCCAGCCCTGGAGCACTCTGTTTACCAGGCTGCATCCTTCCTTTCAGAAAGAGGGGGTCCGCCATCAGACGCACAGTGGGAGGTGGAGCCAGCATTCACCTTGCCAGGCACAGTCCTATTCAGGTCCAGGAGCTACCCCTCCCCACACTCCAATGCAGATCTCTCTATTCAACCCAGGTCTCACTCAGCCTGCCCTGTCCCTCCAAAACCAGACAGCCAATACACATAACAGTAGAGCACACTGGAAGGTTTAGGCAAGAAAATACCTACTTTCTAAAAGTGGTATTTTCAAACACAGAATATAAAAATAAACTTCACTAAAAGATGTATTTTAATATTCTAAGCTCAGGCATACTAAATTCGTTTTTCTACCATGTTCTACGGGTCAGTTAGGACTATAGAATGTAATAGCCAAACCTCCCATTCTGGCCTATGGAGAACAGGTAGCCTTACAGTAGTGAAAAACGAAATTGGGTGAAATTCACTACCAGGACATGCTACACACATCAGAGCATGTCCTACCTTACACATACAATGCACCCTACCATAGGGGTGGCTTACATGATGCCAAGGAAAGGTTCAGGGGCTGGGAAGTGGATGCACTTCACAGCCAAGATGGCAGTTCTAGACTGCACACAGACACTGCAGTGGCAGGTCTGAGACACACTTTACAAGCTGCTTCTGTGGGTGGCGCAAACCAGCTCTGCAGGCCCACAGATGCATTTGGTTTACCAGCCCTGGGCACACACAGGCCACATTACTAGGGACTAACAGGTAGACCACATAAGCCAATCTGGGACATATCAATTCATATGTCATCTTTACACAGGGAGCATCCGCGCTGCGGCACTGAATGGCAGTGGCGCAGCGCCCAGAGCATCTATCACCAGAAAAAACCGATGAGGCACAGCGAAAAAATGGAAGGGAGACTCACGCCAATGGTGCCAGGTCTAACACGTGTCCCCCCCAGCTGAAATTTGGGGAGAACTACCCATTCCCTGGGAAGTTCTCATCACTAAGGCGGAAAAATCTGGACAGACAGTCAGCATTGGCGTGCTCTGTACCAGGGCGGTGTTCCACCGTAAAGTCCATCCCCTGTAGGGAAATGGACCACCTCAACAACTTGGAATTCTCACCCCTCATTTGCATCAACCATCTGAGGGGCCTGTGGTCTGTCTGAACCCGGAAGTGAGTCCCAAACAGGTATGGTCTCAGCTTCTTCAGCGCCCAGACCACAGCAAATGCTTCCTACTCAATTGCACTCCACCTCTGTTCCTGTGGCAGTAACCTCCTACTGATGAAGGCTACAGGTTGGTCTAGTCCCTCCTCATTGATCTGTGACAGAACAGCCCGCACCCCATGCTCTGAAGCGTCTGTCTGGACAATAAATTCTTTAGCAAAGTTGGGTGCCTGGAGTACGGGTGCTGTACACATGGCAGTCTTGAGGGCATCAAAAGCTTTTTGGCAGGTATCAGTCTAGTTCACAATCTTTGGCTGCTTCTTTGAAGTCAGCTCAGTCAAGGGTGCAACAATGTTGCCATACCCCTTGTCAAACCTCCTGCAGTACCCCGTGAGTCCTAAGAAGGCCCTCACCTGCGTCTGGGTCCTTGGGGACTCCCAATCCAGGATGGTCTCAATCTAGGGCTGCAGGGGTTCCACCTGGCCACTCCCCACTTGGTGTCCTAGGTACACCACAGAACCCTGCCCAATCCGGCACTTACTGGCCTTGATTGTGAGGCCTGCTCTGCGCAGCGCCATCAACACTTCCCAGAGGTGGCGCAAGTGATCCTCCCAGGAGGAACTGAACACTGCAATGTCGTCCAGGTAGGCGGCACTGAAATCCTCCAGCCCAGCCAACACCTGGTTGACCAACCTCTGAAAGGTGGCAGGGGCATTCTTCATCCCAAAGGGCATCACACGGAACTGGTAGTGCCCATCTGGTGTGGAGAATGCTGACCTCACCTTTTCCCCATCAGTCAAGGCGATCTGCCAGTTCCCAGACGTCAGATCAAACGTGCTGAGGTACCAGGCAGCCCCTAGCCGATCAATGAGCTCATCTGCTCTGGGGATGGGGTGCTCGTCGGTCCTTGTGACCGAATTGAGACCTCTGTAGTCCACACAGAAGCTTAGTTCAGGGGCTTCCCCAGGCGCGGCAGCTTTCGGTATCAAGACCACTGGGCTGGACCAAGGGCTGCTAGAGGACTCAATCACCCCTAGGGCAAATATTTTGGAGACATCTTCCTTAATGTAGGTCCTGACCTGTCAGACACCCAGTAAGCCTTATGCTTGACAGGTGGGCTGCCCCGGTGTCATGGACGCACCAGTCAGTGACACCAGGCAGTAGGGAAAACAAATCTGAGAATTGTCCCAACAGCTGGTGACAATCTCTCTGCTGCTCAGGGGTCAGTGTGGTGGAGAGGACCACACCCTCAACTGACCCATCCTTCTCTTCTGCGCACAGGAGGTCAGGAAGAGGCTCACTCTCCTCCTACATTCCAGCATCTGAGGCAAGCAACATGCCCACTTCAGACCTCGCAAAGTGGGTCTTCAGGCGGTTCACATGCAGGACCCGCAGGGGGTTCCTGGGCGACTGAAAGTCCACCAAGTAGGTAACTTGACTTTTGCGCTCTACCACCTAAAATGGACCCGTCCACTTATCTTGGAGCGCGCAGGGCTCCACTAGGGCCAGTACCCAAACCTTCTGACCAGGTTGAAACTCGACCAGAGTGGTATTCTGGTCGTGCCAACGTTTCATCTCCTCCTGGCTGGCTTCCAGATTTGCCTCAGCAATCTTTCTGAAACGCAGAGTCTGGTTCCTGAAGACCAAGATGTAGCTAAATATGTCTTGGGGAGGTTTCCTGGGAGATTGCTCCCAGCCTTCCCTGACCAGACTCAGAGGCCCTCTGACCGGGTGATCATACAGTAGTTCAAAGGGGCTGAACCCTAAGGACTTTTGGGGCACCGCACGGTAGACGAACAACAGGCATGGCAAGAGGACCTCCCACTTACGCCTCAGGGGCTCCTCTAGGCCCATAATCATACCTTTCAAGGTCTGGTTGAACCTTTCAACCAGGCCATTTCCTTGGGGGTGGTAAGGAGTGGTGAACTTATAAGTTACCCCACACTCCTCCCACAGGGACTTCATGTACTGGGAGATTAAGTTGGTTTCCCTGTCAGACACCACCTCTCTGGGGAACCCCACATGAGAGAAGATCCCCATCAGTGCACTTCCCACCACGGGGGCCGTCACTGTCCTGAGCGGGATGGCCTCAGGGTACCGGGTGGCATGGTCCACCAAGACCAGGATGTACCTGTTGCCCATGGCTGTCTTGGGGTCCAGAGGCCCCACAATGTCAATTTCCACTAGCTCGAATGGGGTACTCACAACTGGAAAGGGCTGGAGTGGGGCCTTGATCTTCCCCCCACTCTTCCCACTTGTTTGGCAAGTCTCACAGGTCCTGCAATAAGTATCTGTACTTTTGTGCATCTGGGGCCAATAGAAGTGGGTGACCAGTCTCTCAAAGGTCTTGGTCTGCCCCAGATGTCCTGCCAACGGAATGTCATGAGCCAACCCCAGTAGGAAGACTCTGAAGCACTCGGGTACCACCAGCACACAGGCCGACCCCAGCTCAGCAGTCTTAGGCTCACTATACAGGAGACTGTTCTCCCAATAAATCAGATGCGAACCAAACATATCACCTGCTGCCTGGGCTGCAGCCTGACGCCGCATGCCCTCAAGAGAAGGGCACATTTTCTGCTGCTCACAAAAGTCCTCCCTGGTGGGCCCCCCCTCCTGCTGCCAATGGGTCAGCTCAGGCAGGTCCCCCAGGTTGGTGCTTTGCTCCCCGATAAGCTCCAGGGCATCCCCCTTACGGTCTGCTCCTTCCTGGGCCGTTGGAACTAAGGGGGCTGGTTTCCCGGGCCCCCTGCTCCTTCTCTCTAAGGCAGGGTTCTGGGCCATACTTTCAGGCTCCAGGTCCTCACCAGAAAAAACAGAGGAGGCACAGCAAAAAATGGAAGGGAGACTCACGCCAATGGTGCCAGGTCTAAGACTGACACTGTGCATTCTCTTCAGTGGCGAATAGATCTAACCACGGCTCTCCCCACCGCAGAAAGAGACCTTGCGCCACCTCTGAGTGAAGACGCAATTCGTGATCCATCATGCACCTGCGGCTGAGTTTGTTCAGTGAACCTGCCAGGTTTTGAACCACCAGAGATATGCCTTGATGTTCCAGCCATGTCTAGAGACGAAGGGCCTCTTGACATAGGGTCCACGACCTCACCCTGCCCTGTTGGTTGCAGTAGCACATGGCGGTGGTGTTGTCTGTGAACACATGCACTACTCTTCCCTGGAGAGAGGGAAGGAATGCCTTGAGTGCAAGACGAATCGCCCGGAGCTCCAGCCGGTTTATGTGGAGCTCGGACTCCGCCGGAGACCAGAGGCCTCTGATCTCCGCCTTTCCCATGTGGCCGCCCCACCCTAGAAGTGATGCATCCGTCACCACCGTGTACTCCGGTTGGGGAAGGGAGAGGGATCTGCCGTGGACCCAATCCAGGTTCGTCAGCCACCACTGCA
Source organism: Triturus cristatus (assembly GCF_964204655.1). Classification (NCBI taxonomy): domain Eukaryota; kingdom Metazoa; phylum Chordata; class Amphibia; order Caudata; family Salamandridae; genus Triturus; species Triturus cristatus. The sequence continues at coordinate 932,893,353 of NC_140580.1, read as the reverse complement.
ATTGGCGTGCAGTGCCCTTCGAGATCTGGCCGCAATTGGACAGGTTCCCCTGATGCTGTGCCCACTGGAACTTCAGGTCCCACTGCAGAGCCCACATGTGCCATCTGGCATGATCTACCAGCAGGATGCAGGAGGCCATCAGACCTAGCAGACACATGGTCACCCTGACCGAAATCAGGGATAGAGGCTGAAAGATTGGAATCATAGCCCGAATATCCTGAACTTGCTGTTCGGGAGTATAGACCCGAAACTGTGTCATGTCCAGAACCACTCCGATGAAGAAGAGCTTCTGAGAGGGAGTCAGGTGTGATTTTGGCATGTTGACAGAAAACCCCAGTGAATGCAGGTCGGCCGTAGTTTGGAGGTGGGAGACGACAGCCCAGGGCAAGCCAATCATCAAGATAGGGGAAGACTGGAACCCCATGATCTGCACAGATGAGCTGCAACCACCGCCATCACTTTCGTGAACACCCGAGGGGTGCTGGTAAGGCCAAAGGGGAGCATGATAAACTGAAAGTGCTCGAGGACTACCGTGAACCGCAAGTAGCGCTGATGGGCCAGCAGGACAGGGATGTGAAAGTAAGCATCCTGCAAGTCCAACGCTACCCTCCAGTCTCCAGGGTCGAGGGCAGACAGGACGTTAGCTAGCGCCAACATTATGAACTTATCCTTCTGGAGGAAGTGATTGACGTTCCTGAGATCCAAGATAGGCCTTTGTCCTTCTTGGGCACCAGAAAGCAGTGGGAATAGCAACCAAGACCTACTTCTAGGGCAGGAACTCACTCGATGGCTCCCTTGGCCGGTAGAGCCGTAACTTCCTGTTGGAGAAGGGCCAGATGATCCTCCGACATGCAATGGCACTGAGGTAGCATGGCTGGGGGGGTAGCCTCACAGGGGACGGAGTAACCCCTTCGGACTATCTGCAAAATCCACCTGTCCGGCATGCTGGTGCGCCAGTGGGGGAGGTGATGATGAATCCTGCCGCCCACTGCCGATTGGTGGCCCTGAAAGGTCAGACTAGGAGGGTTTGGAGGCTGCTGCAGAGGGGTCTGTGGTGGACTGGGCCACGCGCTGGCCCCCAGACCCACGGCAGTGGTTCCCACGTCCCCAGCCGCGCAGGGGCTGAAGAGCTTGTGCCGGCCTGTGGCTCTGGGAGGAAGGTGGCAGGGCACCCCTTCCGTAACCACGAAAGGGGTCAAAGGCAGACTGCGCAGGGCGAGTGGTGGAGAGGCCCAAGGACTTGTCCATAGCCCAAGAGTCCTTAAAGCACTCTACCGCGTTGTTTGCCTTGTCGCCGAACAGGCGGCGGGCATCAAAGGGCTTGTCCATAAGGGAAGCTTGGACATCCCCTGAAAAACCAGTCGACCTCAGCCAGGCATAGTGTTGAAGGGCTACCGACGAGGAAATCGTCCTGCCTAGCAAATAGGTGGTATCCAGCCCACAGAGAATGGTAAATTCGTCTGCGTTTCTCCCCTTGGCAACTGCACGGGAGAGTATGGACTGGGCCTCCTCCGGGCACTGGGGCAGCACCTGCGCCACCGTATCCAACATAGAGTGGGTGTAACGGCCCAGCAGACATGCAGTGATACCGACCGTTGTCCTAAGATGGTGGAAGAAAGCATTTTCTTCCCAAGGTGGTCCAGCTTTTTGGATTCCCTATCAGGTGGTGTGTTAGGGAATGCGCCTTTGGATGTGGAGGCTTGGACCTCCAAACTCTCAGGGGAAGGGTGTTGGGAGAGGAAAGAGGGGTTGCCCAGAACCGGACGGTAGCGCCGGGCGATCATCCTATCTACAGGAGCCCCTGTGTTGGGCCTGGACCAGGTGGCCAAAAGGATGTCAGTGAGGGCTTCATTGAACGGTAGCAGTGGCTCCAAAGAGTCCTGACCGCCACTGTAGGCAGCTCGAGGTTGGGAGCCTCAGCCGCCCTACGCAACACCACTGCGTAAGACGCTCCCTCTTCTGTAGCCACGTTAGGAGGAGACAACATGCCAAGATCTGGAGAAGTATCCAATCACTTGCCATCCCCCAACACCTCTAACCAGTCCGGATTATACTCTAACAGTCCTCCTCAACCTCCTCTGGTTGACAATCTGGTCTAAAAGAACCAGGGTGGAACAAGGGTACCCGTTGGTGCCGGAACCGGAACCGGCGCCGGTTGATGTCGGCCCAACTCCATATCCACGTCGGGGTGGAGACTGGGGTCGACGCCGGCTGGGTACACAACTGGCGTCGGCTGCGGACGTGGTGCCGGTAGAGTCGGCGCCGGGGGAGGTGTAGGCAGGTCGACCGGTGCCGATCCGGATACAGGCCTGGATCCAAGGGGAATAAGCCGCCGGTGTCGAAGGCCCAGGGCCCCAAACGAGTCTGCAGGGCCCAAAGGCGCGCCCGCAGAGTCGGGCTGCCCAAAGATGGCATGCATCGCTTCATAGAAACTCCGAAGCTGGGCAGGGGTCACACCGGGTCCTTGGGAGGGAGTGAAACCCAAAGTCGACCCAGCGGGCTCTGCAGGCGGAGCCGCAGAAGGGGCACCAGCCACATCCCTCGTCACATCGGCCGACGGATGGGGAGATGTTGAAGAGCGGCAATGCTTCTTTTACTTCTTCTTGTGCTTTAACTTACCGGAGGAGTGCAAAAAAATTGGAAGAAGATTGGTGGTGGTGGTGGCTCTGCGACCGGTCCCTCGACCTCCCACGTGCCCGGGACCTCAAGCAGAGCGGAGCTGACTGCCGGGCTTCGAGAATCTTTAGGGACCGCTCCCGCAACGACTTCGGGTTCATGGTCCAGCAGTCGGAACACGACTTGGAGTCGTGGTTGGGTTTCAGACAGAACAGTCACACGCGGTGCGGATCCATCAACGACATCAATCGTCTGCAGGAACCGCAAGCCTTGAAACCGGGCATCCTTGATGTGCACCAGGAGTCAAAGACTCAAAAACCACGTCAACAAAAGTCGGCAAAAAGTCAGTCAAAAAGTGACTGGAGGTACCGCTCACTCCGGATCTAGGCTGGCTGGCGCGGAAAAAGAAAAAACTGATGTCAGCGCGCGAGGGCGGTGTAGGAAAGTAGGATCTGCTTCTTATGGTTACCCCCACTTTTTGCTGATGTTTCACTGTTTTTCGACTTTAGTTTGGCTGGGACCCTGCTATTTAGGCCCCACCCTAGCTGCTTCCTCTCTAAATTGATTTCAGGTACTTTAGGTACACTCCAGATTGGATTCTGGGGTACCCCTATAAGTCCCTAGTATATGGTATACTATGTACCCAGATGTCACCCCTGGGATGCCATTAAAAATTACACAACAGGTCTGCTACAGCAGCCTCTGAAAGGTGGTGTATGCATCCCTTACTCAGATATAGGTTCCCTATATCTATCCATATCACTGCACAAATAAAACCTATCAGTCACCGCTATGGCAGGCCTTATCAGTCCTGAAGGTACGGTGCTGGGTTTTATGTAAGAGGGTGCCCATGCATGAGCAGAGCCCCTCTGCAGCCTTCGTAACCTTTATTCCGGGGTTGTTTGTGATGCAGCCAAACCATATAATCTTAAGTGCATTATAACCTTGCGGTAAATGCTAACTTTGGAATGGCTGCATGGAAACATGTCGTGTCTGGTGTCAAACACCTTGGAATCATACCTCCACACCAGTAACTGGTGTGGGAGGTATGATTCCACCATACTAGGTGGAGAACCATGATTACCGGTACACCCGGTACCAGCTTTACAGACCCTGGCATCACAAAATGGATGCTGCCAGCCACAGACACGAGTCTGCCCTCCTGCTGCTGGACGAAACACCGGCAGGGGAGGCCTGGAAAATAGGTTTCCTGTCACAGGGAGGTGTAACCACCTCCCAGACAGGCTTTAGTGTATTGGGGCTGGGTGGGTGCACTCCAAGAGTGCTTTGATGTCTGCACTGGGGGCACATTTGGTGTCCCTGTGCATAGTCCAACTCAAACCGTTAGCAGGGGCACTCAGCCCCTGCTCTGGTGCGAAACTGGACAAAGGACATAAGTGTAGCCACCTCTCTGTCCTGACCCTCCCATAGGCGAGTCCCCAGAGTTTGCCCTACCCCTTCCTTGGGTATAAAGTGGGAACCCCTGACTACAGGACTTTTGATTTATCTGGACGAAACTCTGCTACAGAATCCCAGAACTTCTACTATCTACACGACGTTGGATGACCGAAGAATCTCCCTTGGAGTAAAGGAGTTATTCCCCTGCAAGGCAGGCACCAAAGATGCAGCTGTCCAGTTTGCATCGACGCTGCTCCTGAAGGACTCCGACAATTTTGCAACACAGGAGGTGGGTTTCCAAGCTTCCCCGAGGCCGATCCATGCTCTCAGCAAACCCGAGATCCAAATCCCTCGTGGGGACCGTGCAACCCGAACCTCTGGAAACCGCGACCATTTGCAGCAGCATATACTTCTTGGCGATCCCTGGGGGTGTGCTTTGGGCTTCTTGTAGTCCAGACCCCGAGCAGTGATTCCACCGAAGATTGCTGGCCTACACTCCTCGAGTGAACCGTGGGCTGGTATTCAGTGATTCCTCTTGAGGTCCCTTCTCGATCCCTTGTCCGTCGACTTGTGGGTCCCTGAGAAGGGTACTTTGACTTTCAATGGGCTTACCTGGTTGCTCCAGATGTGCCCTGACTCTCCATCGCTTGGGGAGTCCACAGGACCTTGCTGGTCCACAACAAAGCTGTTTTACTCTCACCGCTTGGGATGCCGTTGCCAAGGCTTGTTGGTCTCCAATCCGGACACCGACCTCAGCGCTCGACATACTTTGTGGGACAGCTTGCCTGCAGACTGTGGTCATCATCGACGCGTCCTGGTCTCCGTGGCAGGGGAGTCAAGCTTCACCTCATCGCACCTGAAACACCCGACATCGGTGGGCATTTGTCTATCGTGCACCTGGTCACTGGAAAGTGACCCAGACTCTGTCCACTCTGCTTTCAGGTTCTTCATATCTTCGATCCAGGCTTGGATCACCCCGGACACTTCTCCTTTCCACGGCAGCAGCACTTTGCAGCAACTCTCCATTGACGACATCAAAGATTCCAACACCATTTGACACCTATGCACCTGGCTTCCCTGGGTTAGGTAACACAAGTACTCCAGTGCTCATGTGGGTGTTGGCCTTAGAACCTTCTAAGTCTGAAAGGGTTTGCTCCAAGTCCTCTCCTAAGTGTCCTTAAACTCTAAGCTTCCAACCGCGACTTTCCCATAGGATTGTACGGAGCTCGCGGCTGTGTTCTCACACTGCACGTGTTCCCCGTGGGTTCCCTGTGTCACCACCTTGGGTGGTCCTTGGTGTTCCAGCGATTCTACGTGCTGTAGGCACTGTGTCTAGTCAAGTTGTGGTTCTTATACCACTTTCTTAATATGTGGTTTGGTTTCCCCCTGGGGCCCATTGTATATTGTGCTATTTAATGTCGTTTTAGAACTGTATTATTGTGTGCCTTGCTCTCTAACTTCATAAAGAGGTAAATAGAGCGTGTTTAGAAATAAATACATATATTTTATATATATACCTTGTGTGGTTCTCCTTTCATTTAGTTATTGAAGAGGTTATAATCTGGTAAACCAAGCTGCTTTACACTCCTTCAGGACTTAGCCTGAAGGCTGCTCTCCATAGCTACCACTAGGATAGCTTTCAAGAAAGGTTGTCTTAAACCTAATCATCAATACGGGTTGTTTGGACTGGTGCATGGTGCCCACTATAACTAGTGGACAGCATATACCAGGTTAACTTCTCACATTGGTGTGCAGCAGTGGGATTCAAGCTTGTTATTGCTTTACCAGATAATCTCTTTGAGTGACTAGCTGAAAACCATTATAAGTACATATAAATCAAATTTAGAATACAGTATGTTCTACTGAACTTAGAGTTGTGTGTCAAGGGCTTAGCACACCCTTTCTACAACTGAAGAGAGTTTAGTAGTTCCTACTAGGTTAGGTAGGTGCAACACCTCACTACACTAGTATGTCTTCAAGAGCAGAAGCCAGTGGCTCCTTGCTGACTAAGTATGACCATCTCTCATTTCAGGAATTGAGAAACATGTGTGCATCTAGGAAATTGAAGACAGGGAAGAACTCTAGGACTCAACGTCTCATAGAGGCCTTGCTTTTAGATGACCTCAGAAAGACCCCAGGGTATGATGAGGCAGGCAAGTTGGGTGGGGCAGCAGATGAGGACAGGCCTGGAAGTGAAAACATCCAGGACCTAGAATCTGAAGCTGACCAGGAGGATCAAGATGATTCTAACCTGGACAATCCAATCTTTCCTGGGGGTGGGGGAGAGGACCCAAGGGGTCCCCTCTTTACACCACCTGGAAGGGTTAACAGTGTACCTAGAAGGTCTAGATCTCCTTCTCAGGAATCTAATCATTCTGGTACATCTGTAGAGACCTCTATTTCTCAGACAAGGGAATCCTCCTATGAGAGGAAATGCAGACTGCTTGAGTCTGAGAAAGCTAAGCTTAGGATCAAGAGCAGTTGGCATTAGATAGGGAATCCCTGGAGCACCAAAGAGCTTCACAAAGATGGGGGCTAGAGCCCCATGGTGGCAGCAACAGTGTCCCTAGAGGCAGAGATCATACTAATGACCATAGCAACCCGAACAAGATTGTCCCTCCCTACCAGAGTAGGGAGGACATCCACAAATGGATAACTGCACTTGAGACGGCCTGTAAAGTACAGAGGGTCCCTCAGGAGCAGTGGGCAGCAATCTTGTAGCTCTCCTTTGCAGACAAAGGTAGATACAAGCTCCTCACTGATAGAGAAGAGGATGCTGACAATTACAAAGTCTTGAAGAGTGCACTGATTGATGAGTTTGGCCTAACCACTGAACAATACAGGTTACAGTTCAGAGACACCCAAAAGGCACAGAATCAAGACTGGGTTTACTTTGTAGATTGTGCTACTAAGGCTCTGGAAGGCTGGTTACTTGGCTGAAAAGTGTGTGATTTTAAAGGATTGTACAATTTGATTATGAGGGAGCAGATCCTTAATAATTGTCAAAATCAGCTGTTGCATCAGTACGTGGTGGACTCTGATCTGACCTCTCCCCAAGAATTGGGCCAGAAGGCAGACAAATGGGTCAGAACCAGGGTGAGGCAGAAGGTTCAGAACCAAGGTGCTGACTCCAAGAAGCAGGATTCGAAGAACTCTGATATGGGTGGGGAAATGGGTAAAGATCAGAAGTCTTCTCAAGGGCCCCTAAAATCTGCATCTGGTGGGGAGTCCCAATCTATCAAAGGAAAAGACCAAAAGAAACCATGGTGTAAAATCTGTAAACAGAACACCCACTGGACAAGTGATTGTACCAAGTCCAAGGACTCTAATCCAGCCACCATTGCCCCTAAGGCAACTGTTCCCCCTAGTTCAGCTTCAAGTGGTGGTACTCAGAATAAGGGTGTAGTAGGGTTAACCCTGGGATCTGAGATGGACTCTGCCCTAGTAAGAGTTCCCACTCAGGCTGTACTGATCTGTGATGGAGGCATGGATATGGCCTCCTTATTTGTCAGTCCCAGTAATCTGGGCAAATACAGACAGCAGCCTTTAATCAATAGAAAAGAGGCCTGGGCATTCAGGGACACAGTAGCAAGTGTTACAATGGTGACAAAAGATCTTGTGGCTCCTGAGCAAATCATACTTGGGGAAATGTACCAAGTGACCAATGCTAGCAATGTCAGGATAGACCATTCCCTGGCAGTTGTTAATTTCTCCTGGGGAGGGGTAACTGGCCCTAAGAAGGCTGTGGTAAGTGCAGATCTCCCTGTTGAATGTTTGCTTGGTAATGATTTAGAAACTTCAGCTTGGGCTGAAGTGGAGCTTAGGACCCATGCAGAAATGTTGGGAATCCCTGCAGATGTGTTTCCTATGACCAGATCACAGGCAAAAATGTCTAACACTGGACAGGCCCTGGATTCTGGAAGAATGGACCAGGTGCCTCCCAAGCAAAGGAGCAGTAGGGGTAAGGCACTGTCTTCCCCCCTGACTCAGAAAGCAGATCAGTCTCTTGAGGGAGATGATATTAGTTCTGAAGAAGTAACTGTCCCAGAGGAGCTTGAACCTGACCAGGTTGAGTTCTTGGGGACAGGGGGGCCTTCCAGGGCAGATCTGAGCCAGAAGCAGCTGAGCTGCCCTTCTCTTGAACCCCTCAGAAAACAAGCTGCTGATGAGGCTGCTGGGAATGCTAGTGGAACCCAGAAGATATATTGGGATGATGGACTCCTGTGCTCAGAGACCCCAAGCCTGGTGCCACCAGGAGATTGGTTATACCTCTGAAGTTCAGGGGCTTCCTATTAACACTATCCCATGATATTCCCTTAGCAGGACACCTACGCCAAAACAAGACTTGGGACAGAATAGTCCATCACTTTCATGTGCCTCACATGTCTGAGGACACCAAGGAGTTTTGTCGCTCCTGTGTCACCTGTCAAGCCAGTGGTAAGGCAGGTGGTACAACAAAGGCCCCACTGATACCGCTACCTGTGGTGGGGGTTCCCTTTGAGAGGGTTGGGATTGACATAGTTGGTCCCATGGATCCTCAAACAGTATCTGGGCACAGATTTATACTGGTGGTGGTGGACCATGCCACTAGATATCCAGAGGCTATTCCCTTAGGACCAGCACAGCACCTGTGGTGGCAAGGGCCCTACTTGAAATCTTTTCCAGAGTGGGTTTCCCTAAGGAGGTAGTATCAGACAGAGATGCAAACTTCATGTCTAGTTACTTGACTGCTACGTAGAAGGAGTGTGGTGTGAATTATAAATTCACCACCCCTTATCACCCACAATGCAATGGGTCAGTTGAAAGGTTCAACAAAACCCTCAAGGGCATGATTAAAGGTCTCCCAGAAAAGCTTAGGCGCAGATGGGACATACTTTTGCCCTGCCTTCTCTTTGCCTACAGAGAGGTTCCACAGAAGGGGGTTGGTTACAGCCCATTTGAGCTTCTGTTTGGACATCCAGTGAGGGGTCCATTATGTCTGGTGAAGGAGGGATGGGAGTTACCTCTCAAACCCCCTAAATAGGATATTGTGGACTATGTACTTGGTCTCCGCTCCAGGATGGCTGAGTACATGAAGAAGGCAAGTTAAAACCTTGAGGCTAGCCAGGAATTACAAAAGACCTGGCATGACCAAGGGGCTGTGCTGACTGTTTACCAGACAGGGCAGAAAGTATAGGTCTTGGACCTGTGGCCCCAGTAGCCCTCCAAGATAAATGGAGTGGCCCCTATACCATAATAGAGCCAAAGGGAGAGTTTACCTATTTGGAAGACCTTGGAACTCCCAGGAGCCCCCACAGGGTGTTCCATGTCAATAGGCTCAAACCATATGTTAACAAGGCTGACATGGGCTTGCTCATGGCTACTGATGAGGGACAGGAGGAAGAGAGTGACCCACTCCCTGACCTGCTCTCTCAGAACCCTGATGATGGATCAGTAGATGGTGTAGCCTTGGCAGGCAGCCTCACTGTCCAGCAACAAACTGACTGCAGAAAAGTTCTCAGCCAGTTTAGAAATATGTTTTCACTGACTCCAAGTCAGACTACCTGGTGTACTCATGAATTGGACACTGGGGATAGTCTGCCTGTTACAAATAAGATTTACAGGCAACTAGACCATTTCAGGGACTGTATCAAGGCTGAAGTCCAGAAGATGTTGGAATTGGGAGTTATTGAACCCTCAGATAGCCCTTGGGCTAGTCCAGTAGTCTTAGTGCCTAAACCTCACACCAAAGATGGCAAGAGATAAATGGGGTTTTGTGTAGACTACAGGGATCTCAATGCAGTCACTAGGACTGATGCCCATCCACTCCCTAGGGCAGATGAGCTTATAGACACTTTGGCCTCAGCCAAGTGTCTTAGCACATTTGACCTGACAGCTGGCTACTGGGAGATCAGACTAGCTGATGATGCAAAGCCAAAGACCGCATTTTCTACCCCTAGTGGGCACTACCAATTTGTGGTGATGCCCTTTGGTTTGAAAAATGCACCTGCCACAAAGGTTGATGAAGAAAGTCCCTACAGTTCTGGAAGCCTCTAGTGCAGCATATCTGTATGATATTGCTGTCTTTAGCTCCTCCTGGGAGGATCACCTGGTCCACCTAAGAAATGTTTTGGAGGCCCTGCAAAAATCAGGCCTAACTATCAAGGCCACTAAGTGCCAGATAGGGCAGAGTCAGGCTGTGTACCTGGGCCACCTTGTAGGTGGAGACCAGGTTCAACCATTGCAGAGCAAAATCCAGCTTTCTTGGGCCTGACTGGGTACTATAGAAGATTTGTCAAAGGTTATGGGTCCATAGTGACCCCCTTGAATGACCTAACTTCTAAGAAAATGCCCAAGAAAGTTCAGTGGACATTCAGCTGTCAAAAGGCATTTGATGACCTGAAGCAGGCCATGTGCACTGCTCCCATTCTGCAAAGTCCTAACTACTCCAAAGAATTCATTGTCCAAACAGATGCAGCTGAGTTGGGGGTAGGGGCTGTGTTATCACAATTGAATGATGAAGGACAGGATCAGCCAGTAGCTTTTATTAGCAGAAGGCTGACCCCCAGAGAGAAACGTTGGTCAGCTATTGAGAGGGAGGCCTTTGCTGTGGTTTGGGATCTGAAGAAGTTGAGGCCATACTTGTTTGGCACTCACTTCATTGTTCAGACAGACCATACACCCCCTCATGGCTAAAACAGATAAAGGGTGAAAACCCCAAACTTTTAAGGTGGTCCATTTCCCTACAGGGGATGGACAATACAGTGGAACATAGACCTGGGAATAACCATGCCAATTCAGATGGACTCTCCAGATATTTCCACTTAGAATATGAATACTCAACTGGTCAAGGTTAGTTTAATGTCCTTACATTTTGGCGGGGGAGTTGTGTAGGAGAGTAGGATCTGCTTCTTATGGTTACCCCCACTTTTTGCTGATATCTCACTGTTTTTCGACTTTAGTCTGGTTGGGACCCTGCTATTCATGGCCCCAGCCTAGCTGTTTTCTCTATAAAATTGATTCCATGTACTTTAGGTACACTCCAGATTGGATTCTGGGGTACCCTTATAAGTCCCTAGTATATGGCATACTATGTACCCAGAGCATAGGTACCCCAGAAGCCTACCAGGGGCTGCAGCATGTATTATGCCACCCCTGGGAAGCCATTCAAAATGACACAACAGGTCTGCTACAGCAGCCTGTGTAAGGTGGTGTATGCACCCCTTACTCAGATATAGGTTCCCTATATCTATCCATATCATTGCACATATAAACATATCAGTCGCCCCTATGGCAGGCCTTATCAGTCCTGAAGGCAGGATGCTGGGTTTTATGTGAGAGGGTGCCCATGCATGAGCAGAGCCCCTCTGCAGCCTTCGGTTGTTTGTGATGCAGCCAAACCATATACTCTTAAGTGCATTATAACCTCGCGGTAAATGCTAACTTTGGAATGGCTACATGGAAACATGTTGTATTTGGTGTCAGACACCTTTGGGGTTGGGTGGGTGCACTCCAAGAATGCTTTGATGTCTGCACTTGGGGCACATGTGGTGTCCCTGTGCATAGTCCAGCTCAAACTGGTTGCAGGGGCACTCAGCCCCTGCTCTGGTGCAAAACTGGACAAAGGATATGGGTGTAGCCACCCCTCTGTCCTGACCCACCCATAGGTGAGTCCCCAGAGTTTGTCCCACCCCTTCCTTGGGTATAAAGTAGGAACCCCTGACTACAGGACTTTAGATTTACCTGGACAAAACTCTGCTACGGAATCCCAGTACTTCTACTATCTACACGACGTTGGATGACCGAAGAATCTCCCCTGGAGTAAAGAAGTTACTCCCCTGCAAGGCAGGCACCAAAGACGCATCTGTCTGGTTTGCATTGACGCTGCTCCTAAAGGACTCTGACAAGTTTGCAACACAGGAGGTGGGTTTCCAAACTTCCCCGAGGACGATCTGTGCTCTCAGCAAACCTGAGAACCCCTGGACACCGCAACCATTTGCAGCAGCATATGCTTCTTGGCAATCCCTGAGACTGTGCTTTGGGCTACTTGTAGTCCAGACCCCGAGCAGTGATTCCACTGAAGATTGCTGGCCTACACTCCTCGAATGACCCGTGGGCTGGTATCTAGTGATTCCTCTCGAGGTCCCTTCGCAATCCCTTGTCTGTCGACTTGTGTGTCCCTGAGAAGGGTACTTTGACTTTAAATGGGCTTACCTGGTTGCTCCAGATGTGTCCTGACTCTCCATTACTTGGGGAGTCCACAGGACCTTGCTGGTCCACACCGAAGCCATTTTACTCTCACCATGTGGGTTGCCGTTGCCAAGGCTTGTTGGTCTCCAATCCGGACACCAACCCTCCAGCACTTGACATCCTTCATGGGACAGCTCGCCTGCAGACTGTGGCTGTCATCGACGCTTCCTGGTCTCCGTGGCAGTGGAGTCAAGCTTCACCTCATCGCACCTGAAACATTCGACATCGGTGGGCATTCATCTATCGTGCCCCTGGTAACTGGCAAGTGAACCAGACTCTGTCCCCTCTGCTTTCAGGTTCTTCACATCTTTGATACAGGTTTGAATCACACCGGACACTTCTCCTATCCATGGCAGCAGCACTTTGCAGCAGCTCTCCATTGACGACATTGAAGATTCCCGACACCATTTGACACCTAGGCACCCGGCTTCCCTGGATTAGGTAACACAATTACTCTGGTGCTCATGTGGGTGCTGGCCTTAGAACCGTCTACGTCTCAAAGGGCTCGCTCCAAGTCCTCTCCTAAGTGTCCTTAAACTCTAAAATTCCAATTGCGACTTTCTCATAGGATTGTACGGAGCTCGCGGCTGTGTTCTCACACTGCACGCGTCCCCCGTGGGTCCCCTGTGTCACTACCTTTGGTGGTTCCTTGGGGTCCCAGCGCATCTACGTGCTCTAGGCACGATGTCTAGTCAAGTCGTGGTTCTTATACCACTTTCTTAATATATGGTTTGGTCTCCCCCTGCGGCCCATTGTATATTGTTAGGCTTTCCTGTTTTCAGTTTCTATTTTTGATAAATTCTGGTGGGGGTTTTCATTGTTTTCAAGTGATTTCAATATCTTAATAAAACAGTGATTATCAGTGGTTACACATTTTCGCGCCATTAAAAACAACGGAAACAGTGTTTTTCAAGTGTTTTTGGAGCTTTTTGCTTTTATTATTGCTTGCTTTCTGCACTGATAGTGCCTAGAAGATAGACAGTGCACGTACAGTGTATATGAGGTCCAAATATATTTTTACAAATCACACTTAATGTAGTACACCATACAATACTTTTTCACCTAGTGTTTGGTCATGCATGCTCGCTCTTTCCTTCCCATGTAAACTTTTATCTGTGAAAAGGCCCTCTCAACATTGGCACTTGAGACAGGCAACACCTAAATAGGCAGTACACAAGTTGCTAACTCTGGCCAATGAAATAACTTTCCATGCCAATGCTGGTGCACCTGAAGATTGTGATTCTCTGCAACAGGTTCTGCAACATATATGTTTAACTGGCCACATATGCCCTCAGAGTTATTGAAGCGGTACAAAATGAAGCAGAACTTTTGAAACACAAGAGAAAATTTCCCTTTAAAGAAGGGATCTAGAACTTGTAAGAGTACCACAGTGAGACTTCATTGACTTCAAATGCCATGGTTGGTGAAGGGACATTTCTATTCATCATTGCAAGCCATTTCTCATACATTGTAAAATAAAAGTTCATGCATTGCATCTCAACATTTCTTTGCTTACCAAGCGGCAAGCACTCTAACATGGAACATGTTGCGGTGCCAAAGTCACTAAAAGTGTCACCTAGCCTACTCTCAAGTAGATGTTTCCCATCTACACCAATTATGCTGAACACTTGGCAGGCAAGGGTGTTTTCAGACTCTAGTTTTTTTTATTATGTCCACTACAGCAGTCATGCTTTCCTATGAAATTCTAAGAATGCAGTAGAGTTTACTTTTTTTCAAATCAATATGTCATCCAAAGATCCTCACATTTCTTGCCTTTGGCATCACTCAGCAAAAGTTCTGTAAACTGTTGCCACATGGAAAATATAGAATTCATGGCCTATAGCACTGAGAACAACCAGCTAAGTGACACAGTTGGGATGACTCTTTCTTTGATGCCACACAAAGCACAAAATGAGAAATATTTGGGTACTGGTTTCTGCGCATAACAAAACAGTGCAACAGAATGGACTAAAAAGTCAATAGCATTTTTCATTAACTCTGAAGATTGTAAAGGTGCTTTCAGCATACCAACAAGTGGCAAGGATCTCTTACAGGGAAGCACTTCAGCTCAGATATCGATTTTGACAGGTCATCACAACCTTTTCATATACGTAGCTGAATCACTGCAAATACAAACAATATCACTCCAATCTTTGTTGAACTTGGTTAGAACTTTTTGCAGCAGCATTCCAAGTGACATTGTGTTCCATGTTTTCCAAAAGTCTGGTGTCATGTTTTCACCAGTATCCCAGATGCTTTGTGTCTGCACTCTTTTCCCATATACCTGTCACTATACCTTGCATTGAATGTTTAAAGCCTGGGGTGTTTGGCAATTCACCTACTATCAATAGTGACTCACTAGAGAAGGGGGCTGATGTATCAAGGGTTATTACTCATTCTCTGTAGATAAATGTGATGGTACATATAGGGAAAGATTCTTATGAAACTTACATTTTTACTATCAGTGAAATACTCAAACATAACCACACTATGTGGTAGCTGCCCAACCCTCTCCACTTATCCCGGCCACCTCATTCAGGCATTTCCTTTAGCCACTCTGGAATTCCTCATTGACCCTTGAATTAACACCATATCCACCATTGCCTCTAATTTAGGCATCAAATTTCAGGCTTGTTTTATACCGTCCTGATCATGATCCTAGTATCATGTTAAAGGATCGAAACTTCATTGACTTGCTCAAACAGCTTGCACATCAATCAATCGTGATAAAAAAAAGTGCAACGGCTGTTGTCTCTAAACTTGTTCTAAACTAACTGTATTCACTACAAGCTGCTTTTGCCTTGCCTGAATGTTTTCATCTATATGTATATGTTTTGTGATTTTGTAGGACACATGACTGTGTCCCACCTTATTGTTGTGTGTTTATACTTTTGGATTTTGATCATTTT
Organism: Triturus cristatus; assembly: GCF_964204655.1. Lineage (NCBI taxonomy): Eukaryota > Metazoa > Chordata > Amphibia > Caudata > Salamandridae > Triturus > Triturus cristatus. The sequence continues at coordinate 932,878,201 of NC_140580.1, read as the reverse complement.
ATTAAATTCACTGTCCGGCTGGACAGTAGCAATATAGCACTGATTCTAGTCTATAATAATCACTGCTTCATCAGGTTTCTTTCTAAGGACCAATGTTTACTTAAAATAATGACGCCAGAGGTCCTTAATTACCTTGTGGGTTCCCTTGTTTGTTTTAAAAAATGTCCAGAGATGGTGGCCTCTTGACAAAGGGTCCACGACCCCACCCCACCCTGCTTGTTGCAGTACCACAAGGCAGTGGTGTTGTCCATGAACACCTGCACTAACTTCCCCTTGACAGAGGGAAGAAATGCCTTCAATGCCACTCAAATCACTCAAAGCTCCAACAAATTGATGTGGAGCCCCGACTCTGCCAGGGACCAGTGTCCCCTGATCTCCACCTCTCCCAGATGGCTGCCCCATCCCAGAAGTGAAGCATCTGTCCCGACTGTGAGATCTGGTTGGAGAAGGGAGAGGGATCTGCTGTTGACCCAATCGTGGTTTGTCAACCACCACTGCAGATCTCTCGCAGTTCCTTCTGAGATCTGGACCACGTCTGTGAGATTTCCTTGATGCTTTGCCCACTGGAACTGTAGGTCCCATTGCAGAGCCCCCATATTCCACCTGGCATGCTTTACCAACAGGATGCAAAAGGCCATGAGGCCCAACAGCCCCAGAGTCAGTCTCACCGAAATCCTGGATAAAGGCTGAAACATCGGAATCATAACCTGAATATCCTGGACTCACTGCCCAGGATGATAGCCCCGAAACTGCACTGGATCCAGAACAGCCCATATGAAAGGGAGCATCTGTGAAGGAGTCAGGTGTGACTTCATGTTTATAGAGAACCCCAGTGGATGCAGGAGGTCCGCCATAGTCTGATGGTGGGAGACGACAGCCTGGAGCGAGAAGGCCTTCAACAGCCAGTCATCAAGGTAAGAGAAGACTGACATCCCTAAGCTTCGCAGATGAGCTGTGACCACTGCCATCACCTTGGTGAATACCGAGGGGCACTGGTAAGGCCGAAGGGGAGTACAGTAAACTGAAAGTGCTTGCGACCTACCTTGAACCACAGGTAGCGTCTGTGGCCTGGCAGGATGGGAACGTGAAAATACGCATCCTGCAGGTCCAACGCTACCATTCAGTCTTCTTGGTCTAGGGCAGACCAGACCTGAGCGAGAGTGAGCATCTTGAACTTCTCCTTCTTGAGGAAGAGATTGACGGTCTGAAGATCTAAAAATGGATCGCAACCCTTTGTTCTTTTTTGGAATCAGAAAGTAGAGGGAATAACAGCCACTGCCTACTTCTGAATACGGGACCCTCTCTATAGCTCCTTTTCCCAAGAGAGCTGTAACTTTCTCCTGGAGCAATTTGAAATGATCCACCTGAAGCTGTTCTTGATTGGTGAGAAGGGGAGGAGGAAAACAAAGGAAGGGCAGAGAATAGCCCTCCTGAATGATCTGCAAGACTCACTTGTCTGATGTTATGGACCTCCAGTGGGGGAAGATGATGATGGATTCTCCCACCAACTGGAGCGGTGTGGTCTTGCACAGTCAGACTAGGACTGCATGGAGGCTGCGGCTGCCGAGGGAAGGGTGGCTGACAATTTCTGGCTTCCACTCCTTGGTCAGAATGAACCGCGTTCACGTCCCGCACGACTTGGGAAGTCTGTACAGGACGGTGGCTAGGATAGGGCTGATGTGGCTGTAAACCCCTTCCGTTGCCATGAAAGGGGCAAAAGCTAGACTGGCCACGAAGTGTAGAAGATAGGCCCATGGATTTGGCCGTAGCTCGAGAGTCATTGAACCTCAGTAGGGCAGAGTCTGCCTTCTCCCCAAAAAGATGGGTTCCATAAAATGGCATGTCCATCAAATTTGCCTGGACATCGCCCGAGAAGCCAGTTGTCCTAAGCCAGGTGTGGCGCCTCAAGGCTACTGTAGAAGAAATCTATCTGCCCAGCTAATCAGTTGTGTCAAGGTCGCACCTTATGGTGAATTTTGCTGCATCTCTTCCGTCCTTAATCACCTGAGAGAGCACAGCCTGGGCCTCCTCCAAGACTTGTGGCAGCACTTGCACAACCATCTCCCAGAGGGAGTGAGAGAAACGACCCAATAAGCATGCGGTATTCATCGACCGCAAGGCCAGGCTCGTGGAAGAAAACATCTTGCCAAGTGAATCCAGCCTCTTGGGTTCCCTATCCGGAGGCGCGGAAGGGAATGCGTACTGGGATGTAGGAACCTGCACCACCAAGCGTTCATGGGTGAGGTGTTGGCTGAGGAACTTTGGGTCACCCGGAGCTGGGCAATGGTGGTGTGCAATTGTCCTATTCAAAGGAGCTACTGTGCTAGGCTTGGACCACGTGCCTAGAAGGACATCAGTTAGTGCCTCTTTGAAGGGCAAAATGGGTTAAGAGGTGGAAGCCCCAGGCTGAAGCCCTTCGGTCAGGACATTAGTCCTGAACTGCACGGAGGGCAACTCTATACCAAAGACCTTAGCCGCCCTGATAACCACCATGACCTATGATGCCCCCTATCAAAGAAAAGAGGAGCCCCTTCTAAGCCAAAGGAGTAGGGCACTGTAAAGTGAATGAGAAGGGTATACCTTTGGACAAAGTAGATTAAATACAAACAATAGTTCTTCCACCACTCAATCAGTCCTTATTGTCACATTCATTCGTCCATACCGAGGAAGATTGAAATACATATAGTCAGAAAATAAACAGAACAAAGTTATAAAAATCTGTCTTCACAGATTAATTTATTAATTATTCAAAATATAATAAAGAAAAAAGGGTTATTTGATGAACATCATTTTTCAACATTAATAGACCATAATCTTGAATAAAAACCAAAGACCCAAGGGCCATATGTAGGTAAAACGTGTTTTGCGATTCTCTAATTGCAATTTTTAGGGAATCGCAATTAGAGAATTGCAAAACGGAATGTAGGTAGGATTAGCAAAATATTTTGCGATTCCCATCTGTAGGAGAGTAGGGTCTGCTATCCTATGGTCACCCCAAATTTTTGCTTTTTGCTTCACTGGTTTTTGACATATTGAGGCTGTGGGCCTGCTAATCAGACCCCCAGCCTGCTGTTCTCTCTACTAAATTGACACTATGTCCTTTAGGTGCATAACCAATTGGAATTGGATCACCCTGTGAGCACCTGTACCAGTGTACACTAGGTACCCAGGGCATTGGTGTATCTAAGGCCTACCAGGGGCTGAAGCATGTATTGTGCCACCCCTGGCCTGGCCTAGCAATTTGACACAACTGGCTGATCACTCAGCTGGGGTAAGTTGGTGTATCCACCTCTTACTTAGGTGTAGTATACCTATACCTAACCTTAAATGGGACACATGTTAACCTATAAGTCACTCATATGGCAGGCCTTAACAATCCTGAAGGCAGAGTGCTTGGTTTCATGTGAGATGGTGCTCTGGCATGAGCTGAGCCTGTCTGCAGTGGTCGGAACTACTTCCTTCTACCGTTTCCAGATATCGCAATACCATATACTCTTAAGTGCATTATGAACCTCGCGGTTAAATGCTATCTTTGGTTTGGCTTTATCAAAACATGTCGAGTAAGGTGTCATACGAATTGGAATACTAACCCCTCGCCAATTCTGGCGACGGGGTTAGCATTCCACCCTTCTAGAGCAGTGTTCTTCAATCTGTGGGACGCGCCCCCCAGGGGGGGCGCGCCACCATCCCAGGGGTGGCGCGCACTCCACGACAACCTTACCTTTGTTTTGTTATTCTTCGTTCCAACGACGCACGTTACCAGCCATTACGAATTTTCCATTGGCCTGCTGCTCCCGCTTTCTCCAATCAACACGCAGGAACGTCACCAGTGACGTTCCACCAATGAGGGGAGCAGCAGCTGAGATTGCAGGAAGTGCCGCGAAATTTGCGGCCATAAAGCCCCTGCATGCCATTTCTGCTGCCTTTTCTTCCTGGTTTCAACTGAAGGCTTTCTCGTTGCTTCGCTGAATCTGCGGTTTCCGTCGTTGTGAAGGGCTGTTTAAATCTTCATTTTCCCATCCTCGTTGAAGGCCTGCTAAAATCTGTGTTTTCCCGTCGTCGTCGTGAAGAACTGCTGAAATCTACGTTTGCCCGTCCCCTCGCAAAAGGACTGCTGAAATGTGCACAGGTAAGGGGGGGGGGGGGGGGGGGGGTTGGGCTGATGTTCGGACATATTTTTCAGTGCGCACCTAAAAGCACGGCAGAATGCATGTTTGTTTGTGGGATTGCTTGTTAGCAATGATGGTGACGTCACTTTCCTTGGATGGCTCACCTCTCTCTTTTCCTTTTTATAGCTGTGATTGGTGATACCAGGGCCGGCTTTAGGGCGGTGCGACCGCTGCCACCGCAACGGGTACTGGCTTCCTGGGGGCGCCGTGTTTGAGAGTTTATGCTTTTGAAGCACCTGCTGCAGTGTTTCTTTCCACCAGCAATTACAGAGCCTCACAAAAATGTCAAGATGACTGGTGTGATTAATTATCGTCCTGGAGAGAGATCAGCATTTAGCATAGTGGAGGTTTTGACATATGTGAAGTAAGTGCAGAGGGTTAATATGCCTGCTGCAAAGAACGTGTACCAAGTAGATTACAGAGTGAGTATGATGTAAACAGATCAGCAGGTTACTGCTTTCAAAAGAGACATCCTTTTGTTACTTGCAATTTATAACTTAAAGTCCTAATATACAATAGTGAGTTATTAACTTTCATCTTTGAGCTGCATACACACTGCAAAGTATACATTATTAGAACATTGATTAATGTTGCAAAAAGGGATCATTTGGCTAGAAATCGATTCTTATTGTTAAAGAAAACTCCCAACTATGCTGTTTCTTTTTCGACTCGGAGTTTGTGCTTCTCCACACCAAGCACTCTTAAACTATACGGCCTACCAGTATGGATGACATGTGACTCCTACACTTTCAGTCCTTTGGCTTATGTAACATTTCCTATACACTGATTTACACACGTCTGATTGATTCTCTCTGTGTAATGTGTGTGTGATGCAAAGTGCTCAGACACCCAACACTGGTATGAGTGGCACTATATAACTAATTCAATGCATCTGAGAGGGTGTGGTTATGGAGACTTGGTCACTGTTAAAGGGTGCTAGTGAGAGAATCCGTGGTGGAGGTGGTCATCGGGGGGGGCGCCAACAAACATTGTCGCACAGGGCACCACCAGCACTAAAGCCGGCCCTGGGTGATACAATGCACCTTACTTTATATGTCCATGTGCCAAAAGAATTCAAGGGCTCAATTACAGCAGGCCATGCTCATCAAGGTACTCACAGAGTAGGAAGAATACATGCAGGCAGACAAAGCAGTCGTTTGGACAGGCAGACATTCAAAGCAGTTGTACAGTAAGATACAATACAGAAATAACAAGCAGTCAAAGATTTGCGAATGATAAATGGTGATACCTCTGGCTTCCTCCCAGGGCCAAGAACAAAATTGGTAAACAATGCAAAATCTGACTGTATGCTGACAGATAATAACTGTGCAAAAGGGAAGACAACTACATGCAAGACACTGCAAAATTTGATTAAGAATAAAACCTATAAGAAATGTACAGGATGATAGATGGGGGAAATGCTGGAGAGCTGCGTTCGGGGCCATTTCAATGCCAGCTGAAAGGGTGCCATGTACAGAGAAGGATTCTAGTAATATAGAATGCACCTAACTTTCTCCGCATAATTATGCATTTTCAGAATTTCTAGTGTGACAACAGCGCCAGCATGTTTTCAAGCACTTTTTACCCGTGTATCTGTCGCGACATTGGAATGTTTTGCACTCGTTTTTCTTACTTTGAGCACTCTGTCCTAACATTGAGTTTGGCTGGTGGGGAAAAGACAGGTCCAATCACCATTCATGCAGCCGCACAGGGTCTTTGGGTTGACTCAATTAAACCGTTTATTCCTCTCTTTTTTTTTTGCACAGCCTCACAGCCGGTTTAAACGCCTGTTGCACACGTTTCACTGCTTTTCACACTGGGTTTCAACCCCGATTGTTCAAGATTTTGGTTCTTCATTAGGCCAGGTACCCAAACGGGTCTATGGGAAAAATAACGTACTTTTTGCAGCATATGCTTCACAAAGGAGCTTGTAAAAATATATGGTGGGAGAGCACACATAACTGTGAGAAACTGCTATCAAAACTCTCTTGCCTTTCAGCTCGTCCTATTTATGTGACATTGGGTTCTCAGCACTTGCGGTACTAAAGACTAAGTACCGTTCAAGACTGGATGTGGAGCACAACCTGAGGATGGCAGTAGCAAAAATCCATCCACAGATTGACCGTCTCTGTGGCGAAAAACAGGCACACCCGTCACATTAATGTTGGTGGTGTTATCAATCTGTCATGTGTAAAACAAAGCATCCTAGTCAAAACAATTTGCGCACATTTTATCTTGGAAAATTTTGTTTTGAGCTGTGTAAAAAGCCTCTGTCATTTAACCACACCCACTCACACACCTACAGTTAACTAAACTCTTATTGTGTTGCACATTATTTGCCGGATATGGCCCGGGATATGCGGGTGGCGGTCAATTATGTAGTGTACCAGATTCCACAAATTTCTGACAGGTGCTGGGGGGGCCCGACATTTAAAAAAATTCAGCAGGGGGGGCTCAACCTACAAAAGTTTGAAGACCTCTGTTCTAGAGGGACACGACATGTACAGAACCTGAAACCCGGGTAAAATCAGACATAGCCTCAGCTCCACAAAATGGACGCTGCCACCACAGACACAAGTCTGCCCACCTACTGCTGGGAGTCCTTCCAGCTTGGGAGACGTGGACAAAGGGTTCCTGCCAGGGGAGGTGCGAGCACCACCCCAGAGAGGATTTTGTGTATTGGTCAGGTAGGGCTTGAATAGAATCAGACATGCCTGAGGCTCACAAGGAGCCTCGGTGCATATGCCAGTTCAAACCGGTCCTGGGGCACACCAGCCCCGGACCTGGGGCGAGCTGGACAAAGGATTGGGGGTGTAACCACCCCCCTTCCTGGTCCCACCCTTAGGGAGGGACCTAGCAGGTAGTCCGGCCCCTAGAATCCGCTTAAAGGTAGGAGCTGTGTCCTAAGACTTCAGACATCCTGGAATCAACTTAACACTAAGAAGAAGACGGGAACTTCGACGTTCTGCTGCACAGAAGACTGAAGGAATTCTCCCCTATGGTCAGGGAGTGACCATCTTGCTAACGCAAGCACCAACCAGCGAATCGACATCTGCTTTGCCACCGCCTCCCGCCGGAGCCCAAGCCCAGAGACCGACAAGAACTGGACCTCCAGACCTCTCACAGCCCGATCCACAGTCCCTGCAAAGAAGGAACCCGTGGAGGCACCGAGACACGTGGAGCCAGCCATCTTGGAAGACACTCGACAAGCTGCAAGCGCAACAACAGAGGCTCCCTCCGAGTTGTGCTTTGGGTCCTGAGAAGCCCAACATCCGAGCAGCATCTGCACCAAAGGTGAGCCCTCCAGCATCTCCACGATCTGCGTGGGGCCCCTCTGCACTTTGCGACTCGACGCGCCTACCCGGTCCCTGGCCCGTTGGCTAGTGGCCATCTTGGCAACCCTTTTTGAAACCTACGACACTGGTCTGGTTGCTCCAGACTAGCCCCGGCTTCCCCCAAAGGAGCAGCCCCTCTGACCTTGCTGGTCAGAGTAAACAGCTTTCTTCGATTCCTGCGACTCCTGCTTTTGCCAAGGCTTGTTTGCTTCTTCTGAGTCGCCGACAGCGAGAGCCTGCTTGGGACAGCTCGTGAACCGACTCCTGGACGTCGTCGACCTTCAGGGACCACGTGGCTGCAGAGACAAGCTACACCTCTTCACCTGTTTGCACCCGACATCACCTGGTACCTACCTGGTGCCACGCCGGTCACTGGCTAGTGACTGTGAACACTGTCCCCTCTGCTTACAGGTCTTCTACAACTCCGATCCATCCTTGGATCCACCGCATCTCTTCTGGACCGACCGCCTGCAGTATCTTTGTCATCAGGCTCCATTGAACAGATAGACGAAACCCGACGCACTTCGAGCCCTATGCACCCGCTTCCTGTGGGTGAGGTAAAGCTGGCACTCCGGTGCCCAAGTGTAGAGAAACATCTCTAGTGTCTGTGTTTTAAGTCCCAAGTTCGTAGTCCATCCAGAAGACCCTTCTAGCAGTAACTTTTGAACTTTTACGCACCCATTGAAAACCTATGGGAGCCCGCGTGTAACTTTCCTCACTTCACACGCGACCCGTGGACCTCCTGGTCACTAACTGAAGTTAGCTCCTTGTAGGCCCAGCGACTCTAGAGGCCCTAGGCCTTTCCCCTTTCCTGTTCGTGGTACTTATACCACTATTTTAGTATATGGTTTGAGCGGCCACCAGGGCCTATCCATATAAAGTGCAACTTTTGTATATTGTAATACTTTCTTGTTTAACGATTTGTGCTCCTGTGCTCATAAAGAGTCTAGGGGATACTTTGAGTAATAAATACATATATATTTTGAATATATATCTGTGTGGTGTCCTTTCATTGGTATAAAAGGGGGTTACATATGGTAAAACAGCTTGCTTTACATGCCTAAACGAGTTTAGCCTGAAAGACTGCTTAGCCTACGCTACCATTAGGGCAGCTGGTCCGAAAAGGTTGACTTACAACCACACCATAAGGGTTGCTTGGCATGGTACAAGGTGGTCACTTTAACTAGTGAACATCATATACCAGGCCAACTTCTCACATTGGTGAGCAGCGGTTGGGATTTGAGCTTGCTGTGTTTTACCTCTGTAATCTCTTTGTTACCAATTGAAAGATCATACAGGTACCTTTAGGTATATATAAAACAAGTTAGTCATATACTTAAGTTCTACTGAACTTAGTTGTTGTAGAGCAAAGGGAGTAGCACACCCTGACTACAACTACTAGATAGGTTTAGTAGGAACACCCAAGTGTAGGTAGTTGCAACACATTCACCCACACTTAAGAGCAATGGCTGGGGCAGAGGGGTCCAACGTACCCATCTCTGTCGAGAGTGACCCCCAGAGGGCACCATCCATCTTTGCTACCCTAAACCAGAATGAGCTTAGGCAGTTGGCTAATATCAGGGGCCTTAAACAGCCCAGGAACCCTACCTCTGCTGAACTCAGAGAACTCTTGCAAGCTGATGAAGATCAGAGAGCTCTCAAGAAAGCCTCCCAGTTAGGCCCCTTAGGGACTGGAACAGGAGGCCCTCCTTCTGAAGATGCTACTGAAGCACCCCTTCCTAACAGTCGCCCCTTAGTTGAGAATCAGACTACAGATGATGAGGATCAGCATAGGGACAAGGATGACAAGGGGGATGAGTCTGATAGTAGTAGTAATTCTGATGGGAGAAATAGCCCAGTGCCAGGTGCTATACCTGGCTCAGCTAACTTAAGACTATTGGGGAATGACAATGGGTTCCCCCCATTGAATTTCCCTGGTGGACTTAACCAGGGGTTTGGGAGACAGAGGAATCACTCAGGTGACTCTAATGACACTCATGCCTCTAGAGGCTCTCAGGGTCACTCCAGAAGAAGGATGACCAGCCCTCAGAGGAGGGAGCATGAGGCCAGAATGCAGGAAGCCCAGCCGAGGATCAGGAAACAGGAGCTAGAAGTAGCCCTGATGGAAGAGAAACTGAGCAAGGCTAGGCAACCTAGAGAGGGTCGGTCTATACCCACTGATGGCAGCATTGTCCCTAGGGACAAAGATAGGGTCTTTGATAATAGGAACCTGTCCAAGGTTGTGCCCCCCTACAAAAGTGGGGATGATATCCACAAGTGGATGACTGCTCTTGAGAGAGCCTGCAAAGTGCAGCAGGTTCCTGAAGACCAGTGGGCAGCAATCTTATGGCTCTCCTTTGAAGGTAGAGGCAGAGATAGACTCCTCACTGTTAGAGAGGAGGATGTCAGAAACTACAGAGCCCTGAAGAGTGTCCTGATTGATGGGTTAGGCTTAACCACTGAACAGTACAGGTTAATGTTCAGAGATACCCAGAAGACACAGACTCAGGACTGGTCTGAATACATTGAATGTGCCACTAAGGCTTTGGAGGGTTGGTTGCTGGGAAGTAAGGTGTCTGATTATACAGGATTGTACAATTTGATGATGAGAGAACAGATTTTAAATAACTGTCAAAACCAGCAACTGCATCAACACTTGGTTGACTCAGATCTGACCTCTCCCCAAGAATTGGGAAAGAAGGCAGACAAATGGGTCAGAACCAGGGTTAAGCAAAAGAACCAGAACCAGGGCCAAGGGGGTGATCAGAAGAAAACAGACCAAAAGGGTGATCAGAAATCCAAAGACCAGAAGTCTTCAACAGGGCCCCAAACTAGTACTAATGAGGGTGGGTCCCAACAAGCTAAAGGAAAGAAGAAAGAAGGTCCAAAGACACCCTGGTGCAAATCCTGCAAGAATACAACTCACTGGACTAGTGATTGTAAGAAGGGTGGAGCCCCCAACACTGTTGCCCCTAAGGCACCTGCTCCCAGTAGTACTGTTAGCAGTGTTGGTCCCCAGACAAAGGGTGTAGTGGGAATCACTATGGGAACTGAAGGAGATTCTGACTTAGACAGAACCCTTACACAGGCAGTCTTGATCTGTGATGGGGACATGGATTTGTCCCTGACTGTGAGCCCCAGTAATCTGGGCAAGTACAGACAGACTCCATTGATAAATACAAAAGTGGCTCAAGCCTACAGGGACACATGTGCCAGTGTCACTATGCTGACACCAGGCTTTGTGGATCCTGGACAGTACATACCAGGTGAGAATTACCTGGTGACCAATGCCAGCAATACCACTACTTCTCATAGTGTGGCTATTGTTAACTTCTCATGGGGAGGGGTAACTGGCCTCAAAAGGGTTGTGGTTAGTGCAGACCTCCCAGTAGAATGTTTGTTGGGCAATGACCTAGAGAGTTCTCTATGGTCAGAAGTGGAGTACAGGACACATGCAGAGATGTTAGGTATATCACCACATGTCCTTGCTGTGACCAGGTCACAGGCCAAAAAGTGCCTTACTGAACCACAGGTCTTGGATCCTGGAACAATGAACCAAGCACCTACCAAGAAGAAGAACAGGAGGGTTAAGGCTGTGCCTTCCCCCTGCCTCCAAGTGATGATCAGTCTTCCCAGGAGGATGATCTTGAGAACCCTGAAGGAACTGTCCCTGAAGAGCTTGAACCTGACCAGGTTGAGTTTCTGGGGACAGGGGGACCTTCCAGGGCTGACTTGGGGCAGGCTCAGTTATCCTGTCCATCTCTTGAACCCTTCAGACAGCTGGCTGCTGCTGAGGCTGCTGGGAATGCTCAAGGTACCCATAAAGTGTATTGGGATGATGGGCTCCTTTATTCAGAGGCTAGAGACCCAAAACCTGGTGCAACCAGGAGGTTGGTTATACCTCTGCAATTTAGGGGCTTCCTTCTTACCTTGGCCCATGATAATCCTCTAGCAGGACACTTAGGCCAGAACAAGACTTGGGACAGGCTTGTCCCTCACTTTCACTGGCCTCACATGAATGAAGATACCAAGGAGTTTTGTCGCTCCTGTTTGACCTGCCAAGCCAGTGGCAAATCAGGTGGCACAACAAAGGACCCCCTAATACCACTACCTGTGGTGGGGGTTCCCTTTGAACGAGTGGGAATAGATATAGTGGGTCCCATGGATCCCCCCCCCACTGCATCTGGGCACAGATTTATACTGGTGGTAGTGGATCATGCCACCAGGTATCCAGAGGCAATTCCCCTTAGGACCACAACAGCTCCTGTTGAGGCCAGGGCCCTACTGGGAGTATTCTCCAGAGTGGGGTTTCCTAAGGAGGTGGTTTCTGACAGAGGTACCAACTTCATGTCAGGATACTTGACAGCTATGTGGAAGGAATGTGGTGTCAACTACAAGTTCACCACCCCTTATCACCAACAAGGCAATGGGCTTGTTGAGAGATTCAACAAGACCCTAAAGGGTATGATCAAAGGATTACCTGAAAAGCTCAGGCGAAGATGGGACATCCTTCTACCCTGCCTTCTGTTTGCTTACAGAGAGGTCCCACAAAAAGGAGTTGGCTACAGCCCCTTTGAATTGTTGTTTGGGCACCCTGTAAGAGGCCCCCTATGTCTGGTGAGGGAAGGATGGGAGTTACCTCTCAAAAAGCCTAAGCAAGACATAGTGGACTATGTACTTGGTCTCCGCTCCAGGATGGCTGAGTACATGGAGAAGGCATCCAAAAACCTTGAGGCAAGCCAGGCCTTACAGAAAGCTTGGCATGACCAAAAGGCTGTCTTGGTTGAGTTTCAGCCAGGACAGAAGGTATGGGTGTTGGAGCCAGTGGCCCCAGCAGCACTCCAAGACAAATGGTCTGGACCCCATACAATCCTGGAAAAGAAGGGAGAGGTTACCTACTTGGTGGACCTAGGCACTCCCAGGAGTCCCCACAGGGTACTCCATGTTAACAGGTTAAAAGCATATGTTGACAGGGCAGACATGGGCTTGCTCATGGCTACAGATGAGGGACAGGAGGAAGAGAGTGACCCTCTCCCAGACCTGTTGTCTCAGAACCCTGAAGATGGTTCAGTTGAAGGAGTGACCCTTGGAGGCAACCTCACTGAGCATCAGCAGATTGAATGTAGACAGGTTCTACAATCATTTCAGCATATGTTCTCACTGATACCTAGTCAAACTGATTGGTGTACCCATGTGGTGGACACTGGTGACAGTCTTCCTGTGAAGAACACATTTTACAGACAACCTGACCATGTCAGGGACTGTATAAAGGCTGAGGTACACAAAATGCTGGAACTGGGTGTCATTGAGCCCTCAGAGAGCCCCTGGGCTAGCCCAGTGGTTTTGGTCCCCAAACCTCACACCAAAGTTGGCAAGAGAGAGATGAGGTTCTGTGTGGATTACAGAGGACTCAATGCTGTCACTGGGACAGATGCACATCCTATTCCAAGGGCAGATGAGCTCATAGATAAACTGGCTTCTGCTAAGTTTTTGAGCACATTTGATTTGACAGCTGGATATTGGCAAATCAGGTTAGCTGAGGAGTCTAAGGCCAAAACAGCATTTTCAACCCAAGGAGGACACTACCAATGTTTGGTGATGCCCTTTGGTCTGAAGAATGCACCTGCCACCTTCCAAAGGTTGGTGAATCAAGTCCTTACTGGGCTGGATGACTTTTGTGCAGCATATCTTGATGACATTGCTGTCTTTAGCTCCACCTGGGAGGATCACCTGATCCACCTGAAGAAGGTACTTGAGGCTCTGCAAAAGGCAGGCCTCACTATCAAGGCTACTAAGTGCCAGATAGGGCAGAGTAAGGTTGTGTACTTGGGCCACCTTGTAGGTGGAGGCCAAGTTCAACCCCTGGAGAGTAAGATACAATCCATCAAGGACTGGTCTCCTCCAACCACCCAGACTCAAGTTCGAGCTTTCTTGGGCTTGACTGGGTACTACAGGAAGTTTGTTAAGAACTATGGGTCCGGGGGGGAGGAGCTTCGCGCGCATCCAAGATGGTCGCGTGAGCACAGGGCTCCACGGACCCTTGCCGCTCCTCGCAACTTATCCTGACATTATCCTGGATTTGTGGACGGATTCTGGAAGATGAACCTTGGCTGAATCCATAACTCTTCTCAGAACGAAAATCGGACTGGGGAGACCTGAAATACAGCGTCTTGCATTTTGGAGGCCCACCTGGAAGCTGTGCCCGGTGCTTTGGTGAACCGTGGGGCCGGGGAGTAGTTGAACAACAACGGCATCGGAGCCTTGCCAATGACCGCGCACCCACTTTGAGTATCGCTTTTGCACTTCTGCATGTCCTGATCGAGGAGCTACTTTGCACGGCTGGGGCGTCCTCCGGCCTTGGTACTGGACTGATTTGTGCCTTTTTCTCAACTCTCCCGAGCGGGCTCTCGGACAGTCTGTGTCTGATCTGCTGGTGCCCCTTTGCTATCGGTCCGGGCAGACCCCACCTGTGAGCATCGCCCAACATGGGGGGCAAGGGGGATCCCGAGAAACGGAAGACCAAGACATCCCTGCGTGGAGGACCAGTCCAGAGTAACATCATGGATCGCTATACCCAGGGTAAAGGGACCCCCGGGCCGGCGGGTGCCGTCATGGAGGACTCCGGTGGGGGTCCGTCCGTCCCCACGGAATTGTCGCTGCAGGACGTTATGGGCGCCATCAATGGCATAAGGGAGACCATCGCCCAGCAGTACGAGGCTCTGGCCCGTAAAATTGACACGGTTGCCATTGATGTTACGTTAATCTGGGCGGATCTCTCTAAGACTAACGAGAGGGTTCAATCGCTGGACTTGAGGACATCCACTCTTGTCACGGATGTATCAGACCTCCAGGCAACTCTTGGCGATCTAAAGTCTGCAAACGACGCGATGTCCCGGCGGCTGGAGGATTTTGAAGGTCGGGCACGACGCAATAATATCCGTGTCATAGGTGTACCGGAGACTTCCAACAATCGTCCGGTGGACCTTATGGTCGAGGATCTCATCCTCAATCATCTTGCTCCTTCAGGCCTGAGCAAGTTCTTCGCCGTGGAGCGTGCCCATCGTGTCCCGGGCGGTAGGCCTCGACCAGGCGCTCCCCCGAGGCCTATCATTGCAAAACATTTTCATTACAGAGACCGGGATGCGATCTTGCAGGCCTCGAGGGTGCACGGCCCAGTTAAATATGAGAATTCCTCCGTCAACCTCTTCCCGGACTTCACCAAACTCGTTCAGAAACAGAGAATGAGCTTTCAGGGGGTGAAGCGCCGTCTTCGAGATCTGGACATCAAATACTCTATGCTTTTCCCTGCCAGGCTTCGTGTGGAATATGAAGATCGGACTCTCTTTTTTGAACGCCCCGACACAGTGAGTGACTGGTTGGATTCCCTGCCGGATCTGGGAGACCGAACTGGGCGTACTGGCGGTGCCGAGGGCGGTGGGCCTCTGCAGGAATAATTCTTGGTCCTCCACTTTGACATTTCCTTCTGTCCTCAGCCAGGTTCTACTTCAATTGTATATTTTGTCTATTAATGTTTCGTCTGGGTGCGGGCGGGGACGGGTCCCTTTCCTCCTCTAGGGTCTTTTTGTAGCATGGGATTGTTAGGGCAACAGGCACACTGCAAGTTGGGGGGGCTGTATAGTCCGCAGGGGTGCATGGTGGGGGGGGTGGCAATGGTGTGGGGGTGGGAGGGTGGCAGTGGTGGATGGGTTGTGTGTTTTTTCTTTTCAAGGCGGTGTTATTGTTTTCTTTCAGTTTCAGGTGTCTGGCTGCGTGCCCGGGGACTCCAGCTTCTTGTGTTGGGATGGGGGTGACGGGTTGAAACTGATGTCTTGGAACGTCAACGGATTGGGGGACCGTATCAAACGTGGGGTTGTGTTGCAATATTTGCGTCGATTGGCCCCTGATGTGGTATTTCTTCAAGAGACGCACTTGGTGGGAAATGTATGTCATGCTATGAACAGGGGGGCTACCGACTGGTCGCACACTCTGGCTTCACCACTGGCTCCAGAGGGGTGGGCATCTTGCTGCGCTCTTCCCTCCCGCTTGAGATTGACAAAGTTACTCTTGATGATAGAGGGCGCTATGCGTCTTTGACTGGGCGGTGGGAGGGGCAAACTCTTTCATTGGTTTCGGTCTATGTTCCCCCGGGCCTCCAGACCTCCACTTTCTCTGATGTGGGTCGTATGTTACTTGAACTTCCTGATAGTCTCCTGATTGTGGGTGGAGATTTTAATTCCGTGATTTCTGGCGAGTTAGATCGTTACCCTCCCAGGGCCCTCTCTGCCGCCCAGGCGTGGCTCGGCGGGTTCTTGGACACTTTCGGTCTGGTGGACTGCTGGAGGTTGATACATCCGACACAGAGTCAGTACACATTCCACTCCGGGGCCCACGGGAGTCTCTCCAGACTAGATTATTTTCTAATGCCCGCGGCCCAGACCACCCGGGTCCGGGAGGTTAAGCACCTGGCCCGGGGCATTTGCGATCATTCCCCATTGTGGCTCCTCTTCGATACCGGGATGCGATCCGCTGGGCGGATCGCCCCCATTAACCCCTGGTACTTGCGTGACCCCAAGATTCGCAAGGGTCTCATTAAGTCGCTTGATCAGTATTTTCTGGAGAATGAGGGGTCCGTCTTGTCCTCAGTGTCCCTGTGGGAGGCCTTCAAAACGGTCCTCCGAGGACACGCCCTATCCCTGATCGTGCAGGCCAAGAAAGCTAAGAACGGGGAGGTGGTTGCGTTGGAGGCTGAGATATCGGGGTTGGAGGCTGCCTTGGAGACGGGTGTCACTCAGGACGGGCTCCATGCCCTCAACCTGAAGCAGTTCGAATATAAGTCCCTTGTTACGGATGCTGCTCGGACAATGTATAGGGAACAGCAGGGTAGACTGTATGATGCTGGGGATAAGGCGGGTAAATGGATTGCTTGGCTTGATAAAAAGGAGAGAGTGAATCGAGTGGTCCCCGTGCTTCAGACGTCGGAGGGAGTGAGTGTGACTGACCCTCGTGAGATTGTGGAGTGTTTTGCGGACTACTTCTGTGCTGTGTACTCCCCGGTGTCTACTAGAGATGAGGCTGACTCTCGTCACTTGTTGAAGGATATTTCTTTGCCCTGCTTGTCTGTGGAGCAGCGTGAGCAGATGGATGCCCCACTTTCGGTTGACGAGATTGCAACCGCGATTCGTTCCCTTCGCTCAGGCAAGGCTATGGGCCCCAACGGACTCCCGATTGAATTCTATAAACTGCAACCGGATAAACTTGCGCCATTTCTCCGTCGTATGTTCTCGGAGTCGCTTGAACTCGGCTCTCTCCCTGATGACCAACGCCTGGCCACTATAGTCGTGATTCCCAAGGACGGTAAGCCTCGGGACCGTTGCGCCTCGTATAGGCCTATTTCTCTGCTGAACGCAGAGCCGAAAATCCTTGCCAAGGTTCTTGCGAACCGCCTGCTTACTGTTATTTGCGATCTGGTGCATCCGGACCAATCCGTTTTTATCCCGCACCGGAATACGGCCCTTAACTTGCGGCGCCTACATGGCGTACTTGCAAGGGCGAAATATCTTTCAGAGCCGGCCATCTTGGTTTCCTTGGACGCCACGATGGCCTTTGATACGATAGAATGGCCGTATCTTTGGGCCGCCCTGGCAAAGTTTGGCTTCGGGGCGGGATTTATTAATTGGGTTAAACTCTTATACGCTGCCCCGCTGGCACAGGTGGTCGTTAACGGGAGGGTTTCCCGGCCATTCGTTCTTGGGAGGGGCACTAGGCAGGGGTGTCCGTTGTCTCCCCTGCTCTTCGCGTTAGCTTTGGAACCGCTCGCTGCTTGGCTCCGTTGGGAACCGTCGATAAGAGGGATCCAGTGGGCCCCTGGCTTCGAGGATCGTGTTTCGTTGTACGCGGACGACATTCTCTTGTACCTCACCTCACCACGTAAGTCACTCAATGTGCTCTTTGACATCCTCACTTCCTTCGGCAAGAACTCTGGTTTGATCATTAACTGGTCCAAATCTTGTGTCTATGCTATATCCGGTGGCTTTCCTCTCTTGCCTTCTCGTTTTCCCATTAAGGCGTCCAGCTCCGGCTTTAAGTACCTGGGGGTGTATGTCTCATTGGATCCTGCTGTCCGCTACGAGCATAATCTCCTCTCTCCACTTCGGAGATTGAGGTTAGACGTGGCCCGTTGGCGTAAGCTTCCCTTGTCTCCCCTCGGTCGTGCGGCACTTTTTAAAATGATGTCTCTTCCCCGATTTCTTTACGCACTTCAGAACTCCTTTGATATTATTACGGCGGCTTACTTCCGGGAAGTAGAGAGCTTACAAAGGAGACTTGTTTGGGGCGGTCGTGCACGTATTGCTCTTGCAAAACTGACTCTCCCCTGGTACGACGGGGGCATCGCGCTCCCGGACATCAGGAGGTACTATTGGGCTTCCCAGCTATCTGCTATTAACCATGCAACGTACTGACCTGGTCCGAATCCGGCTTTCGAAATGGATAGATTTTTGTTGCCTGGCGGCAACTTTAACAGGGCGCTTTACTCTCGATCGGCTGGGAGGGCCTTAACCGGTCCCACTAAGATTGCAGTACGCTTGTGGAAGGCTGCGAATGTGGCCATGGGCTGGAATGATCGCTTGACGGGCGCGACCCCCTTGTTTGCGTCTGAAAGATTGGGAAGCCTCTGGACGACGAAGGGATTCGAGCGTTGGGACACGATTGGCATCAGCAGAGTAGGTGACCTTTGGGTGAAGGGTGCGGTTAAATCCTTCGCTGCGCTGCAGAGTGAGTACGAATTGAGTGAGAGGGAGTTCTTTCGGTACGTTCAGGTTCGCCACGCTTTGCTCTCGGCCATCGGGGCGGGGACTGCAGTCCCTGTGTCTTCGCCACTCGAGGACCGCATACTCGACGGTCACTTGCCCGACAGTACTATTTCCCTTATCTATAAAAAACTAATAAACATTCGGGCGGATCTCCTCGGGCGTCTGCGGGAGGCGTGGATCGGGGATGGGGTGGAACTGGACGACGAGGACTGGCAGTCTGCGCTGTCCTCCCCTAAGGAGGTGGCCATACCCGCGCGTCTCCGTCTTGTCCAGCTTAAAATTCTCCACCGTGTCTACGTGACGGGCCCTCGTTTAGTTCTGATGGGTTTCTCTGAAGACGGACTCTGTAGGCGCGGCTGTGGGCTCAGCGCCACTTTTCTCCATGTTCTCTGGGAGTGCCGTAAGGTTGCGGAGTATTGGCGCTGGGTGCATGCTGTCATGGAATGTGTCACTGGGGTCGCCCTGTTGCCTGAGGTTCGCCGATGTGTGCTGAACGTGTGGGAGCCTAACGATTATAATGCGGCTCAGACTCGGTGGGCGGCCCTTGGGAACATGGTTGCTAAGAGGGACATCGCACAGCTTTGGGGTTCCCGGCGGCCTCCCACCGTGTCAGTATGGAAGGAGAACATGGACTGGTGCATGTGCAGAGAGAAGACTGTGTATGTGGCCCGGGGTAAGCCGGGGGCGTGGGGTAGAATTTGGGGCCAGTGGAACGCGTACCGTGGGAACATCTGCACACCCCCCCTCGTGGACTCATTTGATGCTGCCTTGTCCCCCTGATCCTGAGGTTCCCGGACAATTGCATTTCACCTGTAGATGGTTGTGGCTCTCCCGTCGCCCCCACCTCCCCCTTGATCATCCTCATTGACCACCCGAGGGTGGAGTTGGTACTGTGTGGTCCCCCAGCCATGGTTAGACGCCTCTTTTTCGATGGTTTCCGCCTTGTCTTTTGGTGTTATTTTATTTTTCCTTTTTTGTTTGTATTTCTAAAATTTATGTATCCGGATAACTTCTGAGGTGCACTCAGTACTTTGTCAATTCGGCTGAGCCCCAGGGGGCCCATTGCTTCCTTGATGTTGTTGAACATGTATATATTAGCGGCCGGCCCTGGTGGTTGTAGGCCCATGTTTGTATTGAGTTTTTCTGTGCAATAAAGGTTTTTCAAAAAAAAAAAAAAAGAACTATGGGTCCATTGTGACTCCTCTTAATGAACTGACATCCAAGAAGATGCCCAAAAAGGTTCAGTGGACAGTAAGCTGTCAAAAGGCATTTGATGACTTGAAGAAGGCCATGTGCTCTGCACCTATCCTGAAAAGTCCTGACTACTCCAAAGAGTTTATTGTCCAAACAGATGCTTCTGAGTTGGGTGTGGGAGCTGTGCTGTTACAACTTAATGTAGATGGTCAAGACCAACCCATTGCTTTTATTAGCAGAAGGTTGACCCCCAGAGAGAAGAATTGGTCAGCTATTGAGAGGGAGGCCTTTGCTGTGGTGTGGGCCCTGAAGAAGCTGAGGCCATACTTGTTTGGCACTCACTTCAAGATTCAGACAGACCATAAGACCCTCTTGTAGCTAAATCAGATGAAGGGTGAAACCCCCAAACTGCTTAGGTGGTCCATTTCCCTACAGGGGATGGACTTTACAGTGGAGCACCGACCAGGTACAGACCATGGGAATGCAGATGGTCTCTCCAGGTACTTCCACTTAGGACATGAAGACGAGACTGGTCAAGGATAGTTTAATGTCCCTGCGTTTGGGGGGGGGGGTTGTGTAGGAGAGTAGGGTCTGCTATCCTATGGTCACCCCAAATTTTTGCTTTTTGCTTCACTGGTTTTTGACATATTGAGGCTAATCAGACCCCCAGCCTGCTGTTCTCTCTACTAAATTGACACTATGCCCTTTAGGTGCATAACCAATTGGAATTGGATCACCCTATGAGCCCCTGTACCAGTGTACACTAGGTACCCAGGGCATTGGTGTATCTAAGGCCTACCAGGGGCTGAAGCATGTATTGTGCCACCCCTGGCCTGGCCTAGCAATTTGACACAACTGGCTGATCACTCAGCTGGGGTAAGTTGGTGTATCCACCTCTTACTTAGGTGTAGTATACCTATACCTAACCTTAAATGGGACACATGTTAACCTATAAGTCACTCCTATGGCAGGCCTTAACAATCCTGAAGGCAGAGTGCTTGGTTTCATGTGAGATGGTGCTCTGGCATGAGCTGAGCCTGTCTGCAGTGGTCGGAACTACTTCCTTCTACCGTTTCCAGATATCGCCATACCATATACTCTTAAGTGCATTATGAACCTCGCGGTTAAATGCTATCTTTGGTTTGGCTTTATCAAAACATGTCGAGTAAGGTGTCATACGAATTGGAATACTAACCCCTCACCAATTCTGGCGGCGGGGTTAGCATTCCACCCTTCTAGAGGGACACGACATGTACAGAACCTGAAACCCGGGTAAAATCAGACATAGCCTCAGCTCCACAAAATGGACGCTGCCACCACAGACACAAGTCTTCCCTCCTGCTGCTGGGAGTCCTTCCAGCTTGGGAGACGTGGACAAAGGGTTCCTGCCAGGGGAGGTGCGAGCACTACCCCAGACAGGATTTTGTGTATTTGTCAGGTAGGGCTTGAATAGAATCAGACATGCCTGAGGCTTACAAGGAGCCTCGGTGCATATGCCAGTTCAAACCGGTCCTGGGGCACACCAGCCCCGGACCTGGGGCGAGCTGGACAAAGGATTGGGGGTGTAACCACCCCCCTTCCTGGTCCCACCCTTAGGGAGGGACCTAGCAGGTAGTCCGGCCCCTAGAATCCGCTTAAAGGTAGGAGCTATGTCCTAAGACTTCAGACATCCTGGAATCAACTTAACACTAAGAAGAAGACGGGAACTTCGACGTTCTGCTGCACAGAAGACTAAAGGAATTCTCCCCTATGGTCAAGGAGTGACCATCTTGCTAACGCAAGCACCAACCAGCGAATCGACGTCTGCTTTGCCGCCTCCTCCCGCCGGAGCCCGAGCCCAGAGACCGACAAGAACTGGACCTCCAGACCTCTCACAGCCCGATCCACAGTCCCTGCAAAGAAGGAACCCGTGGAGGCACCGAGACACGTGGAGCCAGCCATCTTGGAAGACACTCGACAAGCTGCAAGCGCAACAACAGAGGCTCCCTCCGAGTTGTGCTTTGGGTCCTGAGAAGCCCAATATCCGAGCAGCATCTGCACCAAAGGTGAGCCCTCCAGCATCTCCACGATCTGCGTGGAGCCCCTCTGCACTTTGCGACTCGACGCGCCTACCCGGTCCCTGGCCCGTTGGCTAGTGGCCATCTTGGCAACCCTTTTTGAAAACTACGACACTGGTCTGGTTGCTCCAGACTGGCCCCGGCTTCCCTCTAAAGGAGCAGCACCTCTGACCTTGCTGGTCAGAGTAAACAGCTTTCTTCGATTCCTGCGACTCCTGCTTTTGCCAAGGCTTCTTTGCTTCTTCTGAGTCGCCGACACCGCCGACAGCGAGAGCCTGCATGGGACAGCTCGTGAACCGACTCCTGGACGTTGTCGACCTTCAGGGACCACGTGGCTGCAGAGACAAGCTACACCTCTTCACCTGTTTGCACCCGACATCGCCTGGTATCTACCTGGCTAGTGACTGTGAACACTGTCCCCTCTGCTTACAGGTCTTCTACAACTCCGATCCATCCTTGGATCCACCGCGTCTCTTCTGGACCGACCGCCTGCAGCATCTTTGTCATCAGGCTCCATTGAACAGATAGACGAAACCCGACGCACTTCGAGCCCTATGCACCCGCTTCCTGTGGGTGAGGTAAAGCTGGCCCTCCGGTGCACAAGTGTAGAGTAACATCTCTAATGTCTAGGTTTGAAGTCTTGATTTCGTAGTTCAACCAGAAGACCCTTCTAGCAGTAACTTTTGAACTTTTACGCACCCATTGAAAACCTATGGGAGCCCGCGTGTAACTTTCCTCACTGCACACGCGACCCGTGGGCCTCCTGGTCACTAACTGAAGTTAGCTCCTTGTAGGCCCAGTGATTCTAGAGGCCCTAGGCCTTTTCCCTTTCCTGTTCGTGGTACTTATACCACTATTTTAGTATATGGTTTGAGCGGCCACCAGGGCCTATCCATATAAAGTGCAACTTCTGTATATTGTAATACTTTCTTGTTTAACGATTTGTGCTCCTGTGCTCATAAAGAGTCTAGGGGATACTTTGAGTAATAAATACATATATATTTTGAATATATATCTGTGTGGTGTCCTTTCATTGGTATAAAAGGGGGTTACATATGGTAAAACAGCTTGCTTTACATGCCTAAACGAGTTTAGCCTGAAAGACTGCTTAGCCTACGCTACCACTAGGGCAGCTGGTCCGAAAAGGTTGACTTACAACCACACCATAAGGGTTGCTTGGCATGGTACAAGGTGGTCACTTTAACTAGTGAACATCATATACCAGGCCTACTTCGCACACCACCTATTTCTTATTTGCGAATCCCAAATTGAGATTCGCAAATAAGGAATACCTTGCCATTCATTCCTATGGGCTAGAAGGCCCATAGGAATAAATAGGAAGACATTCTCAATTTGCGATTCTCAATTAGAGAATCGCAATTTGAGAATGCAATTTCAAGGTTGCAAGGGTGTCAATAGGACACCCTTTTGCACCCCTGAAATAAACATGTGTGCACATGTGGCGCACATACATGCGTTATTCCAAGACCAAAGTATCTCACCTCTTCTTAGTGAGGCAAGCTACCATCCATATATTAGGCCAGTAATTTTCAATTTTCTAGAAGGAAGACTCCTATAAAGAGTCAGGATGGCCCTATGGTTAATCTGGGAATGATAAAGGAGAATTTATACAGTCATAATTTGTACTTTGACAGAACTATCAGTTTGTTTGGTTGTTAAAGAAAAGGTAAAGACGTCTCACCTTTCATTTCCTTGGGCTTTTTTCTTTTTTTTCTTATTTATAGAATGTCACTGCAATAGTCTGGTTTAATTATAAAAAAAACATATATGGTGTATAGAACACTCTGTAAGATGTAAATAATATAAATCTAAACTCCACACTATCAGAATCAATTCAGTTAAAAACAGCAATAGTCTGGTAATATTTACCTTAAAGTGGAACACTTTCGATTTCAAGTCTGCACTTCCCACATATTTCTTGGCAATCTTGCCATAGTATTTATTTAGATTCTTTGCAGAAATTCCACCCGCGTAGTTTCCCTCTTGTAATTAGGGTCTAAAATCACAAAGAAATTGCCAAAGTTACCACTCTATAGATGACTATTTTTTAAAATTCTTGTCTCAAAAAGAATGCAAGTACTAGCTCCCTCTCCATACTGTTGACCACATAAGCCATTACTGTCCATATTAAATTATTGAAGTTCTTATCCTGACAAAGTCTGGAATTTAAAATTTGTACCATCCAGCTTATTTTATTATGATAGTGGTCCCAATCTATACTTTATTTATTAGAGAGTTCCGTACCTATATCGGAATCTCACATCGGTTTGACCAAACTGGTACCTATATCAACGTATCTTTCAACGTTATATTTACCATTGTTTTATAACGTCTCATCAACTTCGTGGTGTATATCGTAAGATTTGTTCAGAGAAAGAACTTATCTCTATAATTCTCGGGCCCTCTCTATTAGAGGAAGCTAAACTATCTAGTAGGGGATCTAGTATAAATGCGAGCACGCTATTTACTTAGATCGATGGGTGTCCCCGGGTTCGGTCGGCAAGGAGTAGATCATCAACCTCCCACTCGGGGGTCTAATGCTTTTATACTTACTGAATAATATGAAACACCTGATAATGGACCTCGTCTTCCCGCCTCCTAAAGCACCGTATTTCTCCGCTGTAATCCACGAATATTTCCGGGTCGGATCCACCACCACTTCCGGGTTCGGATCCCACTAGAATGCTCAGACCGCGGCTAGTAGAGCAATCGTCCTAATCGGGCGCCATGTTGGTCTGTGTAAAATATATGTATCAGACAGTAACCGGGGATATTGGCGGGCATAACATCACGTCGAGTATAGATGCATAATGTTTTGATGATCAAGGCCTTTCTGTGATATATTAAAAGCGATCTCCCCAAAGGAGACCAAAGATGGGAAAAACCTAACTATCAGAAACCCATATATTCCAGAGGAGGGAATAAAAGGATCAAATTTTCAGATACATCCTGTTCGAGTAGTGAAAAGGAGGAACATCATCCTGAGAGCAGGGCTCGTACAGGATACAATCAAGATTCGGAATCTTTTTTAGGTCAACGCCAGAAACGCGAACAAGGAAATTTCTGGAACCCCAACAGGGGAGACACAACGAGGAATTATCCCCCCAGGAATATCTAAAAACAAGGAATCGCCGATATTGGCGGTTGATAAAATTCCTATTATTAACCTCTCTTCTAAAATCTTTAAAAAAGCTGAAATGGAAGTTCTGGAGAGATCTTTGAATTTTTTTTCGTAATACAGGTTGATCCACTCTAGCTTATTGATTAGCTAAGACATCAAATTCATAGTGTTTTGCGAATGTATGTGGGTTATTACATATAGCTGCTTTACAAATATTGGCTAGTGGGATGTTCCCTAAAAAGGTCACAGAGGCCTATTTTTTGCGTGTGGAGTGAGCCCTTAGAGTTACAGTTAGTACTCGGTTTGCTTTTAGGTAGAAAGTTTGAATACAACTAACTATCCATCTGGTTATTCTAGCTTTGGATTTTGGAGACCCTTGCTGTAGATTTGTAAATGCAACAAAAAGTTGTGTTTTGTGAAAAGATTTGGTTCTCTGTATGTAACACAATAATGCCCTTTTAACATATAATGTATGTAGATCCCTTTCTGCTATTGAATCCTGTTTAGGGGGAAAAGCAGATAGCTCAATTGTCTGATTTGTGTGGAAGGTTCAAACTACTTTTGGTAAAAATTTAGGGTTAGGACAAAGAACTAATTTTGTTGGAAATATTTGAAAGAAAGGCTTTTCTAATGTAAGGGCATGGATTTCACTTATTCTGATAGAGAAGTGATAGCCACTTAAAAGGCCACCTTCCATGTGAGGAACTGGAGATCACAGGAATGGAGTGGCTCAAGTGATGGACCATAAGTCTTGTGAGGACAATATTACAGTTCCAGACTGGTGCTGGTGGAATGACTCTTTTGAGTCATTACATAAATTCTTTAACAACTGGAATTTAAAGTGTGTTATGTGCGGTGTATTTCGCATATATGCAGCTAAAGCTGCTCAATGTAATTTGATTGATGTGTAAGCAAGGCCTGCTTGCTGTAGGTGAACAAGATAACCAATAAGATTTTTCACTGTTGGTGATAGCAGTTGGATCTGTTTATTTAAACAACAATGAAGAAATCTTTTCCATTTTGCTGCATAGCATGCTTGTGTAGTTGGTCTATGTGCTTGTTTGAGAATATCCATGCATTCTTGTGGTAGATTAGGTGTCCAAATTCTAAGACCACAGGAGCCACATCGCTAGATGTAGCTGTGTGGAATTCTGGTGCATTACCCTCCCTTTATCCAGAGTAAGAAGATGTGGCCAAAGAAATAATTTCTTGTGTGACACTACTAATATTTGCAGTAGGGTTGAGAACCAAGCCCGACGTGCCTAAGTGGGGCTATTAGGACTAGATTGAGGGATGTTTGTGTTAGTATTTTTTTTTATGAACAGATTTTATTAGATTTCACATACAAATTCCCAGTAGCAAAAGAAACAGAAAATAAAAACCACAATCGTGCTCCAAGTCATCTGTACTCATCCCCTCACCCCATGTCTGCCCCCCTGCGAAAATTAAATGATATGATCTGCCAAAGAATCTAGTATTGAAGATAATCTATAGTATTCCTACAATTTCCCCCAAGATTTAGAGAACTTTGAAGGGCAGCCCCATGCACTAGAGATTGGTTCCTCCAGTTTGGGGCACCAGTCCATACCCTCACGCCATTGTTTCATTGTCAGCAGGGAGGGTTATCTCCGAGTGCGAGCAATGTCTCTTTTGACTACCAAAGTGGCCAGTCCAAATAAGGTTCTGCCCCCACTAGACCCTCCCAGCCCATCAATCACCCATAGTAGTGCCACTTTAGGCATCAACTGTATGGGAGTTCCAAGGACTGCTACTAGGGTAGGGCCAATCCAAGACCAGTAAGGGGCAATTCTGGAACATAACCATACCATATGAAAAACGTCAGCCTCCAAGGATTAGCATAGTGTACAACTGGGAACAGTGAGGAGCTGCGCACATCCCAGCCTCTGGGGAGTCATGTAGGTGCAATGGAGGTAGTGCAATTGGATCAATCGTAGTCAGGAGGAAATCTCTAGCTCTCTGGGAGCCATGCAGGCCTCCTGCCAATCAGCCTCGTCTAATTCCCCAATCCAACCCTTCCTCTTCTGTAGTGAGTCCAATGATCTGGGTGCATTACCAAGCAGAACCCGGTATAACTGGGAAATCTCGCCCTAATCCAACCTCCCAAACGTCAACAGGGCTTCAGGATGAATAAGGTTGGTGAGCTTATGCAGATCCCCACTGCAAAATTCAATGACATAACCTCCTTGTAAGTATTGATGAAATTGGGTATTGGAAAGGGAGAATTGTGACTGAAGGCCGGTGAAAGAGTACATGGTGGACATCAGCCAACATGGAAATACCGATCAGATCCCAGCGATAAAACCCTTTGAGCTGTGCAAATTGTGCTAGCCAGTGACCTCTCCACAAAGTAGGTCTGCCCCGTCAGGCGCCTATTTATGTTAGGTTTAGCACCATGTATGAAATAACTGGGAGAGGGGGGAGGGGGGAGGGGAGGAGCATAAACAACTTTCCCTGACCAATTGATCCGTATGGCATTGTCTTTGGATTGGGGGTGAGGAAACCTGGAGGCGAAGTTTTTCCATTTTGCATTGTGTGACAAATAGGTCTATCTATGAGGTTCCCCACCATTTAAAGTATGAGTGTAAAAATGTTTTGTCAATTTCCCACTCGTGTACTTGCAGATGTGTTCTGCTGCGCATATCTCTGCTGGCTGCATCTTCTGAGGCTTGAGCCGGGGGACGGCAGGCTGTTTACTCGTGCTATTTACTTTGCACATTTCCGTTGCTAAAAATAGCTTCCACTTTGGAATGAAAAAAGTATCAATTTCTTCGCAGAATTCCTGGCTGGTAGAAATAGTTGCAGGCGGTGGATGCGCACACCTAGTAACTACTTTATATAATTCCTTGGAAGAGTTGCTGGCTAATTTAATCTGTCCGGCAAAAAACTCTTACTCCCCTTTTTAATGCTATGTTTTCTGAAGGGCTTTTTCCTAAATTATGGAAAACTGCTTCTGTCCTGCCGCTTTAAAAAAAAACTAGCTTAGATAGTAAAGACCCAAGTAGCTTCCGCCCCATCTCACGCCTCCCTCTGCCCTCCAAACTGGTGGAGAAATACATGAACACTAAATTGAGCTCTTACCTATGTGAAGCCAGGGTTTTGGACCCCACCCAATTTGGGTTTAGAGAAGGATACAGTACTGAAACTGCCCTTCTTAAATCCACGGAAGAGATTAGGAGAGGGCTGGATCAGGGAGGAAAGGCGGTGTTGATCTTGCTTGACCTCTCCGCTGCCTTCGATACGGTCCATCATGGAGTATTGATGGATTGTTTATGGGATTGCGGAGTCAGGGATAAAGCCTGGTCTCTCCTTAAATCCTTCCTCTCAGACAGATGCCAGACAGTCTCACTAGGTGAGTTTGTTTCCATACCTTTTTCGCTCCCTTGTGAGGTTCCTCAGGGGTCTTCCCTGAGCCCTACGCTCTTTAATGTCTATGTTTCCTCTTTGGCCCCTTTGATTGAATCCTTCGGCTTCTGCTTAACATCTTACGCCGATGATACCTAAATTGTGATCTCCCTGCAACCAGGTCAGGAGAAGGCAACAGGTGAGAGGCTTCATGACTGTAAGGGAGCAGTGGGAGGCTGGATGTTGCAAAATTGCTTAAAGTTGAATGCTGGCAAAACAGAGGTGATACGGTTTGGGAATAACGCTAATCTCTGGACTCCTAGTTGGTGGCCAGAGGCCATGGGGACTCTACCAGTACCCTCCAGAAAAGTCAAGAACCTGGGGGTGGTGCTGGATGAACACCTTGATATGTGTGATCAAGTAAATGCCGTGGTCTCTGCTACTTCCTATATCCTCAGAGAGCTAGATGGAGAGGCAGAAGTTTCTCCGTTGGGGCAGCTAAGGCCTGGAATGATCTTCCTTTCAGCCTAAGAAACTGCAAGGATCTATCTGCTTTTAGGAAAGCGCTCAAAACATGGCTGTTTTAATTCTTCTGGCCTGAACCTCAGTTAGGAGGACTGTAGCAAGCGCCAGGACACCTTTGGGTAACCGTGCTCTATATAAGTTTTACTAACAGAACATAACATATCTGCGGTCATTTTCCTCCCCTGGCAGGTATTCTGCTAGGCGGTGAATTTTGTGATGTATGGCCCATTGCCAAATGCGCTCTGCTAGTAGAGAGAGCTGCAATGAGAGTGTTTCCATTTTTTAACATAATGCATTGCTATCATGTTGTCCATGCATAGTAGGACTACTTTGTTGTGAAGATGTTTGTGAAAAGCTTTCAAAGATAATTAACTTGCTAGAAGCTCCAGATGATTGATGTGGAAGCGTTTCTGAAATGCTGACCATATACTGCACATGTGCCCCGCCACCCTGAAGGGATGCGTCTGTGTTAATGGTGACTTGCGGACTCTAAGCTTTGAAGGGCCGACCCTGCAACAGTTTGTTGCTGTTCCACCACTGCAGATGGGTCGTTGGGCCTACTAGCACTACATCTTGTACATGCCCCTCCGCTTGAGACCATTTTGACTGAATAGTGTGTTTAAGGGGACGCATTAAGTAGTCAAGCATTTGGTACTATGTATAGGCATGATGCCATCATTCCTAGAAACCCATGGCTGTTTTTACAGTAACTCGATGATGTGGTTGAAAAAGAGGCAATGCTAGCTGGAACTTTTGTACTCTTTGTGGGCTGAAGTAAGCTTTGGCTATGACAGTTTAATGATGTGCCTAGATATGGTTCTATTTGCAAAGGTTGGAGGTGCAACTTTGCTATGCCTAGTGTAAACCCTAATTTGTGTAGAAAGCTGATTACCTGCTGTGTGGGCTGTCGACGTTGTTTGGTAGCACTTTTGATAAACCAATCGCCCATATAGGGGAAAACATGTATGCCCCCCACCTTATAAGATGAGCTGCCACCACTGCGAGGCATTTTGTGAATACCCTTGGAGCTGCAGTTACTCCGAGTGGTAACACCTTGAACTGGTAGTGCTGCCCATTGATTTGAAAACGGAGATAGCGATGGTGTGCTGGTTGTATGGGAATATGGAAGTAAGCACCTTTGAGGTATAATGCAGCCATGAAATCTCCCCACTGTATAGCAATGGTATCACATTTTGTAGTGTGTCCATGTGGAACTGTTCTGATGAGATGTAACTGTTGAGTGGCTTGAGGGCTAGAAGAGGCCTCAACATCAAGTCCTTGTTGGGAATGAGGAAGTATAGTGAGTATACTCAGTGTCCCTGGTGCTCTATTTCTATAGCTCCTTTTTGAAGGAGAGATTGAACCTCCTCCTGGAGACGTGTAAGATGTTCTGATAACATATTTTGTGTTTGTGGTTGTATCGTAGGTGTAGTTTTTGTGAGCTCTAGACAATACCAGTCTTAGATGATAGAGAGAACTCACTGATCTGTGGTAATTTAAGTCCATTGTTAATGGAACTGCTGTTGCTGTCCCCCTACTGGTGGTATATGCTGAAGGGGAGGGTTAGGTGGTCACTGTTTAGTTGTTGTGGTGGATTTTGAGGTGATCCCACAACCTCTATTGTTTTTGTAGTGTGACCTATGGGAGGTTCCTCTGGAATATTGTGCCTGATATGAGCCCTGTTGTTTTTATGCATTACCTGAATCGGATGTGTACCAGGTCTTGCCACACCTCTATACTGCCCCCTGCAAAAGGAACGTTTATGCTGGAAGGTTGTTTTCATATTTTTTTTGTTTTTTTAGAATGTCATCTACTTGTGGCCCCAAAAGATTTTGGCCATCAAAGGGTAGGTTCAAAAGATGTTGTTGTACATCAGGCTTAAAGCCCTAAGCCAGGCATGACGCCTGATAAGGATACTGGTGTTCATTTCCATGCACGGATATCAGCAGAATTTAGTGTGCTCTGTATTGGGGCATTTGTCATAACCCTACCTTCCTGTACCAACAGAGTCCCCTTTTGACTATACTGTTCTGGGAGATGTTGCAGTAGCTCTGGCATTTTATTCCATTGTGCCTGGCTACAATAGGATAGTAATCCCACAGAGTTTTGGAAGCGTAGGTGATTAGCTGCTTGTGCAGCCACACTTTTCCCTACTGCATCATATTTTTTGCTTGCTTTATCTGTGGGCAGGACATCTCCAGTGCCTTGGGAGTTACCCCTTTTTCTAGCAGTGTGGACTACTAGCAAGTCATTGGGCACTTGTCCCCTGATATACGCCGGACCTGATGGACATGCCCTGTATTTGTTTTCCACCCTAGGAGTTATAGTCCTGACTTAACCGTCTGCTTAAAGATTCCTTGTGTGGATTTGAGCATGCCCTTTAACATAGGAATGGATTGCGAGAACACTCTGGGACAGAGAACACTCTGGGACGAAAAGAGGGAGGCAAGATGGCCGCGGACGGGCTGTAGAGAGTAGTCGCCACTAATCCCTCTCCTGAACGGATTCTGAACGATGCCCTAAATTGGGATGAAGTGGCCCCCGTGAAACTGGAAAGTTGGGCCGCTTATGGCAAGGAGGCTCAAAGGTGGTTTTATACATTGCCTGAATACTGAATTAGCCTCGAACGCTCACTAAGTCTTAACTTGAGACCCCTTTACTATTTTATCACCGGATTATCGCTACCGCTACCGCACAAGATGCCCGTACGCCCGCAGCGGCAGGAGGAAACTGGTAGTATTTCAAAAGACTCCAATCGTGGGGTAAAAGGGAGCAACAAGGCTGTGCCCACGGGAGGTACTCTAAAACCCCCCCCTCTCAACAAGAAGCTGATCCCTCCATCAACCCGAGGAAAAAAGGCAACAGAGAGGAGAATTGAAGCACCAAGCAACTCGACCTCCGCTACCGCAGAAGATGGAACGCCTCGCCAGAACGAACTACGGACCTCAAGCGGGACAAAAGGTGCCGGGGCAAAAGCTCTTACCTCAAAAGATGCAGTCCTTCGTCAATCCACCTTGGCTGAGTTGTTCTCCAGCGGCTCTGCAGCGAGTACATTTTCGGAGAGGCCGGAGCAAAACTGGGAAGCAGACGCTTCCCAACCCCGCAAGGACGCCAACAACGCTGACAACGTGGTTGCCAAGCAACATACAGCCCCGCTGGTGAGCCAGACGGAGAAGGCGCCCGCTCAGCCAAGTGTGGAGGAAGCAGAGCAGTGCGGAGAAAGTGACCAAACGAGGCAGGTGAGGCCCAGGGCTGCAACAAAACAATGCGAGGGGGGAGCAGAGATGGAGGAGTCTATTGAGAACATTGGAAACAGTGGAAACATGGATATGATGGACGCTCTGCTGCAGGTGGAAGCAGGGATGGCTGTTTCCTATCTGACAACGCCTCATGAGGGGGGGGGGGGGTGAGAGAACCCTTAAAAATCATCAGTTTATAGATGCCCGCCCTAAAAACTCAGACAATAGGGGGGCAGGCTCCCCAGAGGGGGATCGTTTCTTCTTGTTGAATGAAGATTCCGAGTCAACCGGGTCCAGCGAAGCTAGCTTATGTGGGGGTTCTGACACCGAATCCTCCACGTCAGATGGGAAAAGCACTCAGAAAAAGCTGATTAAGCTAGGACGACAGAACTCCCCGACGAGTACGAGTAAAAAACTAGTATGGGATTATTCGGCCACCTCAAGTATGTACCAGGAAGATACTCAGGGTACAGTTGGAGAAGTAACACAGCAGACACCATTAGATCTGATATTCAGTACCCTGAAACAGATGCAAGGGGAGGCAAGGGCGGTGAGCCGGAGGGCCAGACAAGACAATAAAAAGATACAGTCCTCCCTCAAAAAAATGAACAAACTGTACGAAGAGGTAGCGGACAGAGTAGCACAGGTGGAAGAAAGGACTGGGAAGTTAGAAGACGACATGGCTGATTGGCGGTCCTCTAAATCTACTCAAGAGAAAGTGGTAGAAGATATACAGTGGAAGCTGGAAGACTTTGAGAACCGCCAACGAAGGAATAATGTTAGACTTTTGGGTCTGGCGGAAGGGGAACTGGTCATTTAAACCCCGCCTACCTGCACCGGGATCCTCTTGCTGGTCTCTGCTGCTGGGGGTCCCTTATTGTTGCTGCCAGCGTTTCTGGGTGTCTTTCTGCCTGTCTCCCCCGCCGCCGCTTCCTCATTCGCGGCCGAGAGCGGGTGGAGACCACATACCCCAGACTCCTTAGCGCGCCCTGACGCTACCAACGCGCCCCGAGGCGCACAAAAGACTGCGACTCCTCCGGGGGAGCAGGAACTGGTCATTTAAACGCCGCCTACCTGCACCGGGATCCTCTTGCTGGTCTCTGCTGCTGGGGGTCCCTTATTGTTGCTGCCAGTGTTTCTGGGTGTCCTTCTGCCTGTCTCCCTCGCCGCCGCTTCCTCATTCGCGGCCGAGAGCGGGTGGAAACCACATACCCCAGACTCCTTAGCGCACCCTGACGCTACCAACGCGCCCGGAGGCACACAAAAGACTGCGACTCCTCCGGGGGAGCGGGAACTGGTCATTTAAACACCGCCTACCTGCACCGGGATCCTCTTGCTGGTCTCTGCTGCTGGGGGTCCCTTATTGTTGCTGCCAGCGTTTCTGGGTGTCCTTCTGCCTGTCTCCCCCGCCGCCGCTTCCTCATTCGCGGCCGAGAGCGGGTGGAGACCACATACCCCAGACTCCTTAGCGCGCCCTGACGCTACCAACGCGCCCGGAGGCGCACAAAAGACTGTGACTCCTCCGGGGGAGCGGGAACTGGTCATTTAAACGCCGCCTACCTGCACCGGGATCCTCTTGCTGGTCTCTGCTGCTGGGGGTCCCTTATTGTTGCTGCCAGCGTTTCTGGGTGTCCTTCTGCCTGTCTCCCCCGCCGCCGCTTCCTCATCCGCGGCCGAGAGCGTGTGGAGACCACATACCCCAGACTCCTTAGCGCGCCCTGACGCTACCAACGCGCCCGGAGGCGCACAAAAGACTGCGACTCCTCCCGCGTCGCGGGACGCGCGTGGGCGGCGCCGGGCTAAGCCCGGGCAAAGGGCGGGCCCTCTGTGGCCCTCAGAGTACCGATTGAGGCCGGGACAGGCCACGTCCTTTGGCTGCCAGGTATATATCTGATATTAACCGGACTTGGTGACTTGATCGATTCCACGAATTAAGAGGCGCTATTGTGTAGGTTAAGAAAGTGTCTCATGTGTTATAATTAATATACTTTGGCTAAACTCTTATCTTTGCGTAGGCGTTTTATCTTTGTTTTTCATAGCCCGCAACTGTTTAATTAAATCTTAAATCTTAATAAATCCCGTGGTATCCACGAAAATGTCGAAAACAACGACAGGAACCAAATCTACCACTGCTACAACACTAGATAACTATCTAGTAAAAGTTGTTACAAAAATAAATAGTGAAAGACGCAAATCACTAGGCCAGGCCTCTACCCCGACCACCATCTCCCCTCCTTTGATCAGTACACCCACCTTGTTATCTCCGCCCATTCATGGTGTGAACCTTTGTATTGAAAACCATGATTTGGTATCTTTGGGTGATCTAGCCCCTATTCCTTCTGAAATAGAATTGGTTGAAACTAATAGGGACGCTTTAAAAGATATAATTGAGGCTCCTCCAGAGGAGTCCCCTGATCCGGTAATACAGAGAGTCCTGAGACCCCGCAAACATATCCAATCTAAACGGGGAGGTGCTCGTACTAGTCATAAAAAAACAGGTTTGGTGTCTTTAACTGGGGACACCCTGAGGGAAGACCCATCTAACAATCTAAAGACAAAAATAGATTCTGATCAATTAGATTGTCTGGTAGGTATCTTGGAGACTAAAATTCTAAAGATAGTTGAACCCTTAGTAATTAAAATTGACGAACTGTCGGCGGTAATTGAAAGTCTACGAAACCTCTTAGGCCCTCGTAGTAATCCACCTGTGATAGCTGGTATTGCAGTCGGGGGTCCATGTGGACCTGTTGAGCCATATAAGTCCCTTAAGGAAGTCTCAAATCCTGTTGAACCCTCAGCTGCTGCATCTATGATAGCAGGGAATAAAACTACACCCCTAGGCAGTTGCCCAAAGAGCAAGAGGGAAACCAGGATTACATGTACAGCAGGAGCACGACCAGATCTACCCCCTGAATGTGCTCCTTTTGTAGCAGTGTTGACAAATGTCCCTCCCCTGATGGATGGTAATCAGATTAATAAATCAGAATCCCATGAATCTCTTAAGAATAAATCTGTTTCATGGTTAAACAAACAGTGTGGGTTTCCTGTGCAATTATCACACCAGATATTAACCACTAGAAGAGTTTCATGGATAGGGCATTCTCGTAAGGATACTAAGGGGGACTGTGTTATAATAAACTTTAGCAATCCTTCTCTAGTTAGTAATGCCCTATTAAAAGCCACCCTGCTCCCTCAAAATGATCAGGGTATCACTCTCCGTCCACTGGGATATTTTTATAGGCATCATACAAATCAACCCATTAGTGACATGTTGAAGAGTAGAGCATTTAGCCATGAAGGACAGTTTTTTCACGGTGTTGTTACATCTAACCGTTTCCAACCTCTGAGTGATTTAGACTCAAATGATTGACTCCATCGTGATTGGGTTCTTCCTATATCCATTAGGGACGCTTCTACATCAATCGTGGAGGAGGATCAGGGGATAGCAAAAATTCAGTCAAACAAGGGGGTGGAGGGCATACCAAATGTTATGCCAATAGAGAGGAATGTTAAAGATGGTAATGTGGATAGCTCAGCTAATGTCCTACCCCAGACTGTAGGTACAAGGGTCCTTAGCTGGAATATAGCCGGCCTTAACAGCAAAGCGGATGATCCCTTGTGGAGGGATTGTTTATTAGGCTGTGAAATTATTGGGCTACAAGAGACCTGGGACACGGAAAGTACCTTTTTGCTGGATGGGTATTCTGCTTTTTGGTCACCCGCGGTGGTTTCCTGTAGGGGGAGGGCAAAAGGTGGACTTTTAACCCTCATCTCATTGACACTTGAGGGTTTTTACAGTAAAGTGGAGACAGGTTCGCCTTATTGCCTTGCAGTGGAAATTCAAACTAATATAAACGGGAAATGGCTTATTGTCAATTTTTACAATTCTTTTACTAAGAGTACGCCAAACGAACATTTAGTCAGTCAATATGATTTTTTGCAAATGTATGATGATAAAAATAAGAATCCCTATTCGGTTATACTGCTTGGTGATTTTAACGTTCATCGTTGTTCAAGCAACTGTTTTGTATTGGACAGTTTAGGTCCTTCAAACCAAGGAAATATTCACTTTGAACATACACCGCAGGGTATGTTCCTAGATGACCTCCTCGCTGGAAATGCTTTGGTTCATCCTGCTAACTATTTGGATGATATTCCAACTTATAAAGGAAGTGGCCTGGGCTCCACCATTGATTATATTTTTGTAAGCACAACCCTAGTAGATAATGTAAGCCAGTATAAGGTCAACTGGTCTATTCATGGCGACCATAATTCTATCCAGATGACCTTGTCTAACGACCTAAGGAAAAGAGACTCTGATAACTTTACCGTTGGAACTCTGGATATAAGGCCGACTGACCAAACACGTCGACTGAAATGGTGACGAGTAGTACCAAAGGACTTTAATGAAAATTTGTGGGGAAAGGTTGGGGATGAAATGTTTACATGTTTGCAAGATGGAATCATTGGTGAAGTGGTCCTGACAGCTTATGGTAAAATCTGTTCACAGGTAAATAGTGACCTTAAAAAAGCATATAAGGCCAAACCCATGGATGGGGAGAAATGGTTTGATCATAGTTGCTCATTAGCCCAAAGGAAGTTAATGAGAGCATTGAAAGTTGTCCCACCTAACAAAGCAGAAATCGCTGTACTCAGGAAAGCCTATAAAAAGGCCCAAAGTAAGCGTAAAAATGAAATTAGGGAAGAAGCTTGGGATGAACTTTTATCTATAGATGTCATTAAAAATAGTGCCAAATTCTGGTCCGTGGTAAACAAGTCCTTTTTTAATGGTAAAAGTAATAATGAGCTTGACTGCGGCATACAAGAAGAAAAATGGTTTAGTCATTTTAAACAGGTGTATGATGGAGACGGTTCCAGGGTGGCACCTACATTAAATCTGGAGAATTATACTCTGACTTTTACTGAATTAGAGGTCACACATGCTATCATGCAAATGACCAGTAATAAGGCTCCGGGACCCGATGGAGTCCTGGCAGACCTTTTTAAATCAGACATAAAAACTTGGTCAAAAATTTTATTCAACGTTTTTGTTAATGCATGTCAACTGGGTCTGCCTCCGACTTGGGCGAAATCTGTTATAACACCTATATATAAAAAAGGCGACAGAGGTGATCCGAGCTGCTATCGCCCAATATCTTTAATAGATTCCTCTGTGAAAGTATTGGGGAGGGTGGTCCTTGCCCAACTGACTGGTTGGTTAGAGGAGACAGGAACACTCTCTAAGGCCCAGTACGGATTCAGAAAAGGGATGGGCACCATAGATCAATGCCTAAACTTACAACTATTAATAGGCAAATATACGGTGGCCAAGAAAGGAGTTTTATTGGCAGCCTTTATGGATCTGTCATCGGCTTTTGACCGTGTAAATAGGTCAAAACTGTGGTCCCTGCTCTTATCCCGTGGAGTAGACAATAATATCGTCTACTTCTTAGCTGACCTACACAGGGATTTAACGGCTACGGTACGGTATGACCAATCGGGCAATTGTACAAAAGACATACCCATATCTAATGGAGTTAGACAGGGGTGCATTTTGGCACCCCTGCTTTTTACACTTTATATAAATGAATTAGATAATGCTTTAATCACCTCTTGTAAAGATATCCCCCGTGCAGGGAAATGTTTAATTCCCGCACTTCTATACGCCGATGATGCCGCCCTAATCGCAAGAACGGGAGTGGGCCTTCAGTTACTGCTAGATTCATTTGCGGGTTTCATGAAGGCGTTGGATTTAACTGTTAATTTTGCAAAATCGCATGTTATGGCCTTTGGTCCTAAATCTACAAAGATTAAAACTTTTAAATGTGGTGGCCACCCATTATCCAGGGTTTCATCATTCCCTTACTTGGGCGTTCTTTTTTATGATCAAGGTTCTTGGGTAACCCAAATAACTGCAAAAAAGATTGTTTTATCTAGAGCGACTGTGGCTGTTCTAGGCTTCGCTAGAAAGTTAGGTGCCAGGCCAATGAAGGCCCTTATTCAAGTCTATAGAGCCAAGTGCTTCTCTTTGGCAATGTATGGAGCTGAGGTATGGGGTATTAAAAATGTAAAAAGTATACAGATTGTCGAGGATAGGTTCTTAAAAAACCTCCTCTCAGTCCCGACCTCGACTGCCAATTATAATGTCCATCAGGAGCTTGGAATTGGCTTTGTAGAAGACTCCATTACCCTGGCCCCATTACTGAAATGGATCAGTATCTGGTTAAACCCGGACTTACAGCTGAATCGCACGATCATGAAAGATTGCATATCATTGGATTATGGGTCACGCATACCCTGGCTGAAATATATTCAGAACCTGGCAATAAAGCTAGGTAGACCTGAATTATATCATATAAAATGGTGTAAAGAAATTTTTATGCATATAGTCACCATGGATAGGGAAGGGAATGAGCTGGTAAAGGGTACTGTTAGGGCTCACCAACTATGTAAAACAACACCATCCATAGAATTATACCTAGGATATGTCACAAATGCTAATCACCGTTTTTTATTGACTAGATTCAGATTAAATCAATTACATCTATTGTATGGAGAAAAGAAAGGTTGGAAAAGGGTTGAGGATCTTGGCCCGTGTTCTTGTGATAATTTTTCATTACAGTATATGTCACACTTTCTTTTCTTCTGTGAGCACTTTATTGACATCAGGAAACGCTTTTTATTCCCTATATTAAAAAACAAAGGCTTTGTGCAGGTGAGACCTGCTCTTCTTTACCTTCAAATGTTAAATGATGGTTGGGAAACCTATAATATTGCGAATTTTTTATCGGTTGTAATTAGATTTTTGAGGCAATGAATTGTATCCTCTTTTAAATGCTTTTTAAATGGAATTATTATTTTTTAGCCTTATGAATTATTTAAATTGAAATCTGTATCTTTTTAAGTGTTTTTAGTGTAGTATGCTTTTATGGTTTGCAATTTAACCGAATAAAGACTTTTGACTGACTGGGTTGGAAGGGCAGGATCCGAGAGGGTTCGTAATCAACCTGCTTAAAGGGGCTTTTCCTGAGGCTCACTGGCAGTGGGAGCTGGAAGTCCAGCGGGCTCACAGATTCCCTCTCATACAAAGGAAGAAAGGGCCTACTGGTCAAGGGACCTTGCCCAGGGCTATGCTAGTGTACATAGGGAATTACCTACTGAGACAGGAGATAATTGACAAGGCCAGACCAGATTCAAAGAAATCTTTTAATGGCTCTACATTCTTTGCAAGACCCGATTTTTGCCATGTGACGGTGGAGAGGAGATGGAAATTAAGACAATTAATCTCTTCATTTCAAAATCTAGGTTCAGAAGCATACCTACTCTTCCCTGCTAGATTGAAAGTAATTACAATCACGCAAGAATGTTCTTTTCAGAAATTAAAGCAAATCAATTTCTAGAAGAACTAAAAGGCCAGAAAGGGGGGTAGCTGAGCGGAAGGAATAAGTGCCGAGATGTAACACTGGGGGAGGGGGGGGGGGCCAACTGAGGAGTATTATCAGAGGTAGACAATTGGGTTCTAAGTGGTGAGGGAGGCGACAACTACAGCTTGCAAGCAGTCACACATAGGTCATGGTTGACCTATTTGCCTGTACAAGGGGGAGGGAGGGTAGGGTGGGGAGGTTGGGGGGGTTGGGGAGTTTGGGGTGGGTTAGGGGGGGGCGGGGGGGGGGGGAACGGTCAATCACCTGGTATATACAGTTTAGTCCAGCACAGTATAATGTATAGCAAAGCAAATTCATTGTTCTATTGGCAACACGCTTATGCCCTTATGGCGGTTACTTACATACTTAAAATATTGGATGTATTTATAGTGAGGCCACCTGCTTTAAGCTATGGCTTCTAGAATTGCTACAATGAATGTTTGTGGACTCAACGATCCCAATAAAAGAGTTAGAGTTGCTGCCCTATTAAAGACTCTCCGATTAGATTTGGTTTGCCTCCAGGAGACACACATAGAAGGCTCAAGGGGATACCTACTGGAGCAGCTCGGTTTTTCGTTATTGGCTCATTCATTCCAAACAAGGGACAAGAACGAGAGGGGTGGCAATACTGGGGAGAAGTGGAAATGGGACTGTGGGAAGGAAACAGGAAGACCAGTGGGGTCGTTGGGTCATAATGGAGATAATTTTCAAGGGAGCACGGTTTACGCTAGTTAGTATCTACGGCTCAACAGAGGACGACCCTGATGTTTTCCAATATTTAGACATAGAGATGGCACAGTGGCCAGAGCCAATTGTTTGCTGCGGCGACCTTAATATTCATGATCATATTAGTTCATTTTCAAAGCCAGGTGGGCAATATAACGGGAGGAAGAAGAAGACATATAGGGCTCTTTCAGATATGGTTCAGCATAATTCCCTGGTTGACCCATGGATTGAACTACACCCATATATAGACGGCAGCACATTCTATTCTGCCCCCCACAAGGTCTTGGTTAGGCTGGATTATTTTTTAATTTCCAGGTCCTTGATGCAGGGTTCGCAGATTGATAGATACCCCCGCGCAGTTTCCGATCATAATCCACTGGTTCTAACAGTCACAATAGGGAAGCAGCAAAACAGGGTCACTCAATGGACTTTTGAAAGAAAATTATTAAAAGACGAGGTATATCGGGAGTTTATGGAATCTTGGATCAGGAATTACTTGGACATAAATAGGGGAACAGCACCTCCAGGGGTGGTATGGGATGCGTTTAAGGCTGGGGTTAGGGGTGAGACTCTGAGTTTTGTCTCAGCAAGGAATAAAAAGGAGACTTAGGGCCGAAGAAGTTCTAAACAGCTTACTTAAGGAGGAAGAAATGCTGGCCCTCGATATACAGTACCATCGTCCATTGGAGCAGCACCTGCTTAAAATTGCAGTACTCAGAGCTGAAATCACAGAATCCATTTCCAGGAAGGCTGCCGAGAACTTCCTTACTAGAAAAGAAAATGCATATGAATTAAGTGAAAGGGTGGGCCATATTTTAGCTGTTCGGACTAGGCAGAAGCTAGCTATTACAGATGTAAAGGAGATTACTAATAGTCAAGGTATTACTGTCACGGAACCCGACAAAGTGAGGGATGTTTTCAGGCAATTCTATGCGGAACTTTACACCTCTGACTCTGGAGATTGGACAAAAGAGATAGAGAGCTACCTTGAGGGTACTCCTTCCCCTTCATTACTAAAGGAAGCCAAAGATATGTTAGATGTCCCATTCCAAAGGGAAGAATTCACCGCAGCTCTGTCTAAATTACCTTTGGGTAAGGCAGCCGGACCGGACCAGATCCCGGTGGAATTTTATAAAGTCTTTCAAAGGGTATTGGAAAGGGACATGTTTGGTATTATGGTGCAGGCGCAGAAAGGGGAAGCTGTCCCCGAGTCATGGGGAGGAGCGGACATTATAGTGATCTTAAAAAAAGGGAAGCCCTCATCAGCAGCAGGCTCATATAGG
Source organism: Triturus cristatus (assembly GCF_964204655.1). Lineage (NCBI taxonomy): Eukaryota > Metazoa > Chordata > Amphibia > Caudata > Salamandridae > Triturus > Triturus cristatus. Next base: position 932,836,933 of record NC_140580.1, on the reverse strand, counting down.
CCAATTACGTTAATGAATTCAGATGTCAAAGTGTACTCAAAAATGTTGGCAAGTAGATTGGCCGGCATTATTGAAACTCTGGTAAGCCCCGCACAGCATGGCTTTATCCCAGGGAAGGGAACTACGCAACACGTTAGACAGGTAATCACAGCGTTTGACGCAGCAGGCACCCTAGGAGACCCAATGGCAGCCCTCTTTTTAGACGCAGAGAAGGCGTTCGACTGGATCTCCTGGGATTACTTGTGGTTGGTCTTGAAGTGGTGCGGCATAGGAGCGGGATATATAGTAGCCATCCAAACACTATATAAAGAACCGATAGCTAAAATAAGAGTTAACAGGGGATGCTCGCTCCCAGTTAAGATTACCAGGGGGACTAGGCAGGGGTGCCCTTTGTCCCCCCTTCTTTTTGCTTTATACTTAGACCCTCTATTAAGAAGGTTAGAAGACAATCATAACATTCCTCCTATGAAGTGTAATACTATTGAGGTTAAAACGTTGGCATACGCTGATGACGTGGCCATTTTGACTCCTAATCCCGCATTGGCTATTACGGAGGTGGAAGCTGTGGCACAAACGTTCGGACAAATATCAGGCTATAGACTGAATAGGCCGAAGACTCAAATAGTGGAGAATAGATACTCTAATTGTAATGACACAAGGGTGGTTAGATCAGCAGTATATCTCGGGGTAACAATTACAGCTGACTTAGAGGTTGGTAGAGGGAAACATGATCCCACTTCTTAGCAAGGTAAAAATAGACCTGGAGAGGTTGAACAATTTACATTTATCCCTGGTTGGTTGTACCAATGTCATCAAAATGTTAATTTTACCTAGATTCCTTTACTACTTTAGGACTATCCCCTTGTCTTTTGAGGCCATGTGGTTTAACGTGCTGGAGGTAATATTAAATAGATTCATTTGGGCTCAAGGGAAGACACGAAGGGCTTATAGGTTTATTTCTCTCCCTAGAGAGAGGGGCGGATGGGGCGCACCGGATTTTAGATTATATTATTGGGCTGCAACATTGCAATACATCCAGGGGCTGATAGGAGGGGGTGGAATTGATGTAAGAACCACCTCAAACTCTACCAATATTTATGCCACTGTCCTAGGGGATGAGTCGGAAAACTGTTTCTTGAATTGCATTGAGTTTGGGTACTATAAAAGAACGCGGTTCAAGACCGTTAGCGCAGCTATTAAAGTATGGAAAGCCTTCCTTAAGAATGCTGGCTTGGGAAGAATCAACAGATATACCAAACTATATAGGAATAGGTCTTTTCCGGCTGCAGTCTTTGCTGACAGGACAATGGCGGGCTGGGCGGACAAGGGAATAGCTCAGATAGGGGATATTATGGATTCTGACGGAGTGCTGCAGTTCACTGATTTATCAAACAAATTTGGTATTGATAGACAAGGGTTTTTCAAATATCTTCAAGTAAGAAGTTTTTTGAACAATAAAAAGGGGGGACCAGCAGGGTTTGCAGTGAATGAAATTCTAGAGAAGATCAAGATGCTGGGGGACTGCACAATCAGAAGTTTTTATGCAAGTCTGATAAAGGGGAAACCAGATGATATTGAGAAATATAGTAAGAAGTGGGCTGTGGCTCTCAGCGGGAAAGAACAGTGGTTTTTGGAGTCACTGGACCTAGGCTACACAATTCTGTGTTCGGCTCCCTTGCAATCACAACATTACAAGACCCTATATTCATTATACTTTACTCCTGCCAGAATTTCCAAATGGGGGGGTACTACAGGGACTTCTTGTTCTCGCTGTAATTTGGTGGGAGCAGATATTGTACATGTTTTCGCATCCTGTCCCCAACTGTATACCTTAATAAGAGATATAGAGGCATTTATAAATAGATCTTTAGGCATACAACTTACACTTACGCCATTGTGGATTTTACTGGGGATTAGCCCAGACTCTGAGACACCGCAGAGGGAATTTATGTTTATAGCCATGGCAGTCTATAGACTAATGATAGCTAGAGCATGGCTGGATAAGAACCCCCCAGGTTGGCAAACATGGCTGGCTAATCTCTTGGCAGCATACAATTTAGAAAAGTCTATATATGAAAGGAAGGGAAAGAGAAAAAGACAGCTCGGGTTAAAAACATGGGAACCTGTCACCAGGTGGAAGGCAGGCTTTACTCAATCCTAAGCAGTCTAGGAAAGTTGATCATAGTATATGCCTAAAATATTACTGTGGGTATTTGATTAATTGACGATTTGGAAGTATTAAGGCAATGTTTTGAGTTGTAATTGCAATGAATATGTATTGTATAGATGCTGCTAAGGAACCCATTGAATTTGATGAAATGTATGGTGATGAGATTTATTATATGTGCAAAACGGTAAAATAAAAAAGAGATTAAAAAAAAAAAAGGAATGGATTGCACCGTTCTGTGTGACTTATTTAGTGTCTCAACAAAAAAATTCCTTCTCATCCTCTAAAATGTGCAGGTCCACTTTGTTGTAGTGAGCTGCTCTACTGATCACCTCATGATGTGGCATCATCCAGTGTTGATGATTTTGAGGGGTATAGCTCTGGTTCAGTATCTTCTACTGGATCTGTATCATATCGATCTCCAGGATCCTGTATATTGTCTGGGACCCCTTGGGGATCTGGAAAATATGTTGTCATATGGCAACTCCCCCCGTATCAAAGTCACCCATTGATGACTCTGCCGGAGATGTGTGTGATATTCTGAAGGCAGGTGTTCTGGTGACTGTGGACAAACTGGTGATAGTGTAAGTGGTTGTAGTATTGGTAATGTAGGTGGAGGACATACAGACTTAAAAGGAGGTAGAGAAGAAGGAGGAAAAAGAACAGCACAAGTGCCCCTGTCCTTTATTTTCTTTTTGGGAGCTTTGGGTGGATCTTGCCCCATGATCTCCTCTTCAAATGTTTTCTCCCTCTTTGGAAGTGTCTCCAATTTAGTTAGAGGCGACTTTGCCCCCACTATCCCAGCGCCAGGGTGAATAAACAAAGTATTTTATCAAGTTTATCTTGAAGTCTTTCAAGAATTGGTTGTGTAGGCCAATTTTGGGCCCCAACACCGTTACTGTGTGTTTCGCCGTTGAAGGTATCTTCGACACCAAGAGGATTTTACCCCCTGATGATGGTTTTGGCAAATGATGTTTCGGTGCTGAGGGTGTCTTTGGGTTTTAGACGCTGAAAGTATCTTCGGATCCGATGGTAGGTATTTCGGCTCCAACACCTTATGGCGCTTCAGAGGAGCAGCGTCTGGCTCTTTTGGTATCGCCACCATAAAGACTTTCAGGGCTGTACACGTTGACACTTGTTGAGTGAGTTTGCAGGCAAAGGGACGTGGGTCTGCTCCTGAGCATTGTTTTCAGAGCCACCTTAGTTGGTTTTGTTGGAGTATAGGAGACTTTCTCCTATGTACTCACGTTTCTTGTGTGGAAGGTTCAGGATCGGAGGTGGAGCGTTCGCCATTGCCGGCCAGCAGTCATAGGGATGTCCATCAGCACTGCCTGTGCCTCAGTGTCTTCCTTCTCTTGCTCTGGCTGTGTTGTGTCAACTGCTCCCTGAAAAAATCAGGCATATTTTCAGTATGCCATGTTTGCATGGTGGAGTGGGCCCAACGATGTTCCCTCTGCTGTTAAAATGTTTTCTTCAAGTTAAAAGCTGGACACGCCTCACACAACACCTCGTTGTGCTTCTGGGACAAGCAGAGATTACTTGGCGTGACAATTAAGGCAAAAGCTGAATGCCGTCTTTTCCATTCCTCGTCAAGCGAATGGAGTTTGCCGTTGTAGGAGTTGGGCAGGCACATCGAAAATGTGAAGAACATCAGTTGCCAGAGAAACAGGGCGCTGGAATGGCCTTGTGGCAGGAATCAAACATCAGTCATGGAGCTCTGATATCTACGTTTGAACCTAGGAGCAGATGAACATGCACAGGAGTTATTATACCTCATGACTTAAAGAACTTCTTCAAAGAAAACCAACTTGTAAATGTCCAAGCGCAACACTAGGTGGCAGAAGTATGGTAAGCATATGTATCTACTGCCAACACATGTTACAAACAGAACATTTTCAATGTCAAAAGCCTTAGATGACAACTGTGCAGTGGCTTAAGGGCTGCACAGAATAAAATAGAATTAAATTAAAGGCTCACTTTGGCATCCCAAAGTGTTTTGGAGGAAACAAGTAATCCAAATCTTTTGAAAACCACCTCACACCGGGTGATTCAAAATAAAGAAGGCTGGTCCGGGATTCCAGTGGGTTAATCTGGGAGGGTGTCACACCAAGTCACAAACCTTTGCCTGTCATACATCAGTTTTATAGAGGGAAGCCTCACTGCCAAGATGACATCAACAAGCTCAGAAGTGAGGTCAAACGCAGTCAACTGCTGCGCTAAGTCTTCAAGAATTGATATTCAGATCGTGTAGGACCCTGTGCAAGACCCTTTTGGTACGACAGCAGTTCCTTCCAGAGTGGTAGATGGTCAGAGAACAGATGCTTCTGCCCAGGAGTTCTGGGTACCACACTCTCCTGTCCCAATGAGGTACCATTAGGACAACGTGGACCCAGCTGTTCCTGATCTTCAGAACTATGAGCAAGTGAAATATCTGTGGGACAGGAGTCCCAAACTCCGCTCTAGATGGAATGAGTCTCAGAGAGCCTTCTTGGAAACTTTAGCATGCAGAAGTACTGACATTGTACATTCTCTTTAGTGGCGAAAAGATCAAGCTAGGGTTTCCCCATTCTTGGGAGGTACCCTGCACCATCTCTAGGTGTAACTGCCATTCGTGATCTGCTAGGCATCAATGGCTTAATTCAGTGGTTCCCAAACTGTGGTCTGCGGACTCCCAGTGGCCTGTGACACATTCCCACATGGTACGCAGACAGCAGTTTTAAAAGCACTGCATAGTTCCTTGTATAACTAGCAGTTTTCAGGCAACAATAAAAGTGTCAACATAACTCTGGTGAGTAATGTACCTGCTAGAGAGAGATGGGAGTTTGTCCAGTGGCAGCTTTGACTCATCTACGGTAGTGTAGATGGTTAATATGCCTGCTGCAAAGAATGTGTACCATGCATTTAAAAAAATAGCATTTTATGTGCATAGCCTACTGGGTTACTGCTTTTGTCATACAGATTCTTTTGTTACTGTGTAGTTCTTAAGTTACAATCGAAATCTAGCACAGTGGGCTATGAACTGCCAGCAAAGAGCTGCATGCAAACTGCATGGTGGAAAGTTAGTAAGTTGTTTTCTTCCCAGTTTTTCATTATCCTGATGCTGCTAAAAAGGTTTGTTTGGTAAAAAGAATTATTATTAAAGTCAAAGATAATGATCGTTACGTTCTGAATCCTGAGTTTGTGCTTCTCCAGACAAAGCACTCTTAAAAAATGCCTACCAATGGAGGACATGTGAATTCTACACCGTGTAGTCCCCTTTGCCCTATGTAACATTTACTATACACTGATTTACACGTGTATGATTCATTGTCTATGTATGTGTATGATGTAAAGTGCTCTGACACCCTACCACCCTACACTGGAATGAGAGGTGCTATAAAACAAACAAAATACTTGTCACAGAGGGGCTATGCAGAGATGAGAGGCACTGTTGGAGGGTGATAGTGAGGGAATCATTGAAGAACCTGTTGCACAGTAAGGTCATCATTTACTATGCTTTAAAAGCTAATACAATGCAATACATAATGACAAATGTGTTGTAGAATGCACCATTTCCCCCCATATTTTCTTGGGTGGGAGAGACCCCCACCCCCAAACCTCCATTGTAGTGGTTAGGTTCACTTGTTGCACTTGGTGTGCACTGTACGGGGACTGGTCTGACATGTGCCAGGACTGTTTTGGGTTTCCAGTCCAGCCCTGGCAGGAGCCTCGTACTGCGAAATAAAACCAAATATTGTGCAGAGTTAACCATCCCATTTCATTTTTTTTATTTTTGCAGTATAAAATGCAAAAATCTTTAGTAACTCGAGCACTTGTTTGGTGTGCACACATGTTTATTTGTTTTCCAATTACTGTTTTAATGTTTGAAATTTAAATCGTACAACTTGCATGGGGGTCCCCGGCTTCCAGTATTGACTCATTGGGGGTCCCCAGGAGTCAAAATTTTGGGAACTACTGTCCTAGTATACGTAACCCAGGGCCTGTAGGTTAGAGAGTCACCCCAGTGCCTGAGTGATAGAGGGGACTTTCTGCACATTTGGTGGTCCTGCCCCGGACTCACACTATTTTGTAAGGAGGTCCTCAGTCACATTAAATAGGTGGTGGGTTTCCCGGTTCCTTCCTCCCCGTTGGTTGCGATTTTGGGCATTAAACCCAGCATGCTGAAATCCATGACAAATACAGAATGGCACCCGATTTTCCATTTGTTAGGAGCGGCTAGACAGTCCATTGCCTTATATTGGAAGAAACCACACCCTCCCCTCCATTGCCATTTGGTTTCTTCGGTTGTGTGATGTCTTAGCCTTAGAATTGCTTACAGCCCATATTAACCACACAGACACATGATTTGATTGCATTTGGCAGCCACTTATACCACACTTCTCCAAGACTGAACACTCCTGATTGGTTCCCCCCAAACTACGAGCTCTGCAGCTGTTTGAAGACTCCCTGGAGCCTTTCTCTAAGGGTCGGTAGCCGGAATCCCCGGTACGACTCACTTGAATCAACAGACATGCCATCTCACCCCCTGAACTCCCTTTGGTCCCCAACCTGGGCCCTGGATCCCTACAGCGCATCTGGCCTCTGTCCCCTCCCCCCTTGAGGGAAGTTCCGTCTGGTTGTTTCTCATTTGTTCTTTTTTCTTAGTTTTTTTGTTTTGTGTCATTTCTATAAAATTGGCGATAGTTCTCTAGTATTCTTACAGTTTAAGGTGCTTCTCTTAGATGATGAGAAGATCTTACCTATGATAAGGCTAAGCATACCATGTCCCTAATGAATGTATGGCTGTGTTAATGATACACTTCCTCAAAGGATGATCGGACTATGGAATAGCTCTTGTCCTCAGTTCTCTCCATAAGTAGTCCCCTGGAATTGGGACTACTGTTACGCTGATTGAGGTCTGGGAAAGTAACACTCATTGTTTTTCTCCAATTTGCCATACTTTTTACGGGAGGGATTGATACTCTTTTACACAGTCCGGCCTACGCTTCTTATGGGTTGATTCTCTTCTGATGTTTTGATGTGCAGCTTGGACTGCGATATTATTTTGCTGCTTCTCTTACTGGGACATGTGCCCTCAATTTGTTTGGCCTTTGTTTCTGCTTTACTTTCAATAAACAGACATTACAATAGAGTCACCCCAGGGATTGGATCACTGGTTGTGCTACCCTGGGTGTGACAAAGGTAAAACATGGCTCTTAGTCTGCAACTGCAGACTGGAAGAGTGGTTTTAAACTGCCAACTCAACTTTGCCATTTAAAGCAATGGCAAAGCCTACTCTTCCTTTTTTAGGTTGAGCCTAGGCAGCGCATGTACTGTCTGCAAGAAATGCTGTATTCAGTCCATGGGCTTTCAACAAGCCCAGGACTTTTGGTTGATTGTTTGGCCTGACTTTTAAAATTCCTATGCTCTGGTTGGTGAATAGTGTTCATCTGTCCCGCCTTTGGGTGCTTGGGTCCCACCCATCGGAAATCACTGTTTGTTCCTTTTTGTAGGCCATCTCTGGCCTCCTCGCTCACACCCCATCCCACCAGTCATTGCTGCCGTCCTTCCTGCGCCGCTGCTTGTTAAATGATGCAAGTCTGTAGTGATGCCTGCCTCTCAACATATCACCTGCTTCAAGCGGCCCATGGTATGAGACACAGCATAGGGGCATTTTCTACATCTAACAAGACCATGGCTAGTTCAATTCAATTCAAAAGACCTTTATTCGAATTTCATAAAATTCATAAACCATGGCTAGTTAGATTACTGGATGCCCTCCATCTAATGCAGTGGCGCTCTTCACCCCACTTGTGTGTGTGTGTGAGTATATGTGTATGTAGAATGCACAAATGTAAAGATGTGTGTGTATGTACATACCAGCCAACTCACAGTGTAACACATGGTATCGCTCCCATCACACGGTCACCCGGTGAGGAGCGGATATCAGCCGCGGTCCATGCAGGTAACAGCGGACTGGCCGGGTAAAGGGGGATTTGGAGGGACGATACAGAGGGTAGATTATTTATTTAATTTTCCTTCTTCATTGTCCCTCGAAATCCCCCCATATCCGACCTCACCGATGTTACCTGCACAGGCTGCTACTGGCGGATATCACACTGTGGCATGGGAAAACAAGCTGCAAATCACTGTTAAAAGTAGTTTTCCAGCTCCCTTTCGTTAAGCTTCAAACTGCTGACAGCCATCAAGGTGTGTGATAACACCCCAGGACGTCGGCACCAGCCTCAGTAAGCTTGGGGGGGGGGGGGGGTGAAAGGTTCCTCCTAGGTACAGAATGCGGTAGGCAGAACCCTTTTGAACATCCCTAAGTTTGAACCAGTATCTCAACTGCTGCACGGTCTTCATTGGCTACCGGTAGAGAAGAGAGCCTCTTTTAACCCCTTCCCCGCTCATGACGGAACCGCTCCGTCATGAGCCACGGTTGCCGTGTGCTCATGACGAGCGGTTCCGTCATGCCACGACCGTTGGCGGCCGCTCCGCCCACGCGGCGCTGTTTCCCTGCCTGTGCGGGGGGACAACGCAACTGGGCGGAGTCATGACGGAACCGCTCAGTCATAAGCAAAGCTCAACCGTGGCTCATGACGGAGTGGCTCCGTCATGAGCACAGCGCCACCGCGCTGCCCCCCCGCACCCCCCAGCGCTGCGGCGGAATTCCCGCCGCAGCGAAGGGGTTAAGGCTCTGTGTCTAATACATAAAGCTAGGGTGACCAACCGTCCGTAAATTTCACGGACCGCCCGTTATTTGGGCCCCTTGTCCGTTGTCCGTGAGCATTTCTTTCACGGACGCCTGTTGTCCGTAATTTTGGGGACGGCAGCAAGCTGTGCTGTTCCCCTGTGACCATCGGAGCCAGCTCGCATTTCTCTGAGGCTGCAGCAGCCCCTCCCCGCCCTCTCTTAGTCTTCCTACAGGCCCACTGTCATTCTGATGTGGCTGATTATCACCTAAAGAATGACAATGGGCCAAAGATGTAGGGAAGCACCCGGGGGTCAGATAAGTGTTTCATGGCCCCTCCTAACTCGCAGATCAGCACAGGACAGATAAACAAACAAAGAAATAAAGCAAGAATAATCACTGTGGTGCAGCTGTGTGTGTGGGGGATGAGGGGGGTGTAGAGGGGCAGAGGGTGCCGAAGTAGCCAGAAGCGGTGACAGAAAGAGAAATCATGATAATGGTAAATCAAAAAGAAGCACAAGGCAAATGGAGAGAGAAAGCAAAGGACGAATAGAATGCAAATAATGAAAGAAAGCTGGAAATATAGAGAAAGATTTAAATTTAACAATGGAAAGAAGGACAAGAGGATGATCAAATGGAAAAAAAGAAACACAAAATTCATGTTAATGTGGAATATGGAAATGTGAAAAGAAAATGAAATATGAATTTAAAGAATAGAGCGAGAATGAGAGACGGAATGAAAGGATGCACTGACAGAAAGATGAAAATAAAAATAAATGGAGGATGTAAATAAGAAAGTAGAGAACAAAGGTGGATAGAAAGAAGTAGATAAGGAAAGAAAGAAAATGAAAAGACGGAAAGAATAAAAGACAACCGTCAATATAGGTAAAGGCAGTTTTTGACCAAGTTTCTTTCCGGCTGTAAAAAGCATAATTTTGCATTATTTTTGCAAATTTTCATCAGGGGAAAAAATGTTAGACTTCAAAAGGAAAGACCAGGATAGCTAACTTTGCTACTTTATTTTGTGCCATATGTGGCAGGGGTATTTTATTTTTCTGGCTACTCCTTTGTAATGGGCCCTTGTGTAGTTACAGCATGTGGCGTGCCGTCCTCTGCATAGGCCTTAGGGCACAGCATGCTGCTTTTGTGGAGGAGCTGTGCTGGAGGACAAAGTTACATTTTGAAAGACTTCTCAGTGCTTTGCGTGCCTGCAATTTTCAGGCCATAACAAAAATGTCTATTTAACTCTGCTGATTAATGTATTTCTTGGAGAGATCTGAGTTTTCACTAATCCCGGTTTTGACTCATCATAAAGAATCATAGAGGCATAATGCACTTCTTGTAAAGCACAACGTGTAACATGCAGAGCAAAGTATTCATTTGTATAATAATTGTAAAGACAACCCCAACCACTATGTTAGGGAAGAGGTGTGGTGCAGTGGCCAGGGCAGCTCCGTACGGAACACGGGGTCTCATGGTTCGAACCCCGATGCCAGGGGCAGGTTAGCCCAGCACCTTGTGACTCTGGGCAATAGCTCGCTTAATCTTCCCGATGGCCCCCAGCGCCGGGACACCTCTCCGGAGGTAGCTGTGTGCGCTTTACAAATGCTGGTATTTCATTTTTATTTCATATGTTATGTGTTATATCCTCAGTTTGTATTTCGGGGTCACTGGAATTATGCGATTGTGCGGCTTCAACAGTTTTCGCATGATTATGGATTTGCCGCATGTGCCACATAATCTATCATTAGCTGAATAGATCTGAAGAATCTAATTTAAAAACAGTGTCTACCTCAAATGGCTAGAAAATAACAATAAAGGCAGTGATGTGTTGCAAAGGCCCTTTGTAAAGGTTAATTGGTCTCCTTCCTTTGCATATTACTATATTTGGGTGTTCTACGGGTACTAATGAGGTGCAACCTATGACCAGAAAGTGTTAAAATGTGCATAAAGTCCCTTTTCTTGCCAAATAATTTAGTCAATCCTGCAGCATAATTTGGCCCTCCCTGCTGCATAATTCCAGTGGCCCTGCATATAGTACCTACCAAGTATGTAAGCCATGTGACTCCTACACCTTGTAGCCCTCCTTGTCTTAAGTAACATATCCTATATATTGATTTACATTCTTATATGAGTCATTGTCACTGAACAATAAGCGTGTGAGCTAAAGCGTTCAACACCCTACATTGGGCTGAGCAGCACTGTAAAATAAATGACATACACATGAGCGATGGTCTATATAGAGATGAGGGGCACCATGTGAGGTTGATAGTGAGGGACTCTGTGCAGAGGGAGGTCTTTGGTGAAGGGGTGTAAAGAAGGCCGAAGGTCCCCGCATCGCCTGCAGTGTGGGTGGGACAACACTTCAAAGGAACCCCAAACTGTAAACAAAATATCATATGAAATACCACAAATACCTGCACAGTTGCTCAAAGCTGTGCACATACCAAAACGGCGAGGTCCTCGATTCTCTCAACTTAATATAAACTTATTTTGACGTGTACTTATTTTGGTTGTCTATTTACTTACTTATACACTATTGTACGGCCTCCTCTGATGTGTCGGAAAACGTACCTTTTGTCCCAAATTTCTGTCCTGAATTTTGACCTTCTGTCCTGAATTTTTGTCCTGAATTTTGACCCTTTGTACTGAATTTTTAGACTCACTGTCCTAAATTTGCACCTATGCCTGTTGGTCACCCTACATAAGGCGCTTCACTGTACTGGTCCGCTTTATTTTCAGGAACAATTCACATGGTATGCGGCCAGTAGGACATTAAGATCTAACTCGGCGCACATGGTCCTGATCCCCAGAATCAAACTAGCAAACTGTGGCGGCAGAATGCTGGCCTTCTGGGGGGGGGAGTTATTGAACTCCCCTCTCTGGCCCTCCGGTCTCAATCTAGCTTGCAGCTATTCAGAAAGCAGCTAAAGACCTGGCACTTTCACTCTGGTAACAATAAAGTGATTCAGACTTAACTCGGCTTGTTGTCATATCCTTAGTCCTTGATCCGCGCCTAGCGCTAAGACACCTCAGGTGATCTGTTGTGTGTACTTTCTCCTGTCTGACTCCTCCTATCGCTTTGTTTGGCTTTTGTCTGTGCCATTAAATAATTGTAGCCTGCAAATGGCTAATGATTGGTGCATGTCCCACCTTTTCTCACTAGTTAACTCCCCTGGAGTATTGCCACCGGAGAGAGCAGCGACGCGCAGGGCTTGTTCTCATTACATTACGCTTCTCACACCAGTCACCCCTTCCACAACACTTGGCTTGCCTGCCTCCGCCCCCCTCCACCCCTCCGAGATCGCTACTTTTTTGTTGCTATCCAATTTAGATTAGGTGTCTAATTTAAATTTGTAGAATATAACGTGGGTACGGGCGGAGATTAAACGATTTGCCCAGATTCAAATGATGTTGTGCTCGGATCACCAGCTCTGAAGTGGGCAGCTCTAGCCACTAGGCCATATCCTTTCCCTATTCTCTGGCGAAAATAAGTTTGCCATCAAGTCAGTACACAATCAGTATAAGTTACAATCAGAAGCTGCACACTGGAAAAGGTACTGAAGGCAGACAGTACTGACTAGTGGTGTCTTTTAGGATTTGGCCGAGGGGAACACCATTTAATTGCCACTGTTGAACTCCAGCCGATCGACTGCAAACTGATTCCCCTGGGTAATAGTAACACGCTCTTGCACACTGGACTATATATGTTACAATGCAAGGAAGAGCCTACTCTAACAATAAACACGAGGAACCAGTTCTTAAGATGCAAATGGAATTTTCACTCCGGCTGTTCTACTATCCCGCTTGCATTTGATGCACATTCTGTCATGTACTATTTCAATGTACTGTTTTTCGTATGACGTATCGCTGCCATTTGATGTCATTCGCCATTCCGCATTAGTAACAAATGTGGCGTTAATGTGGCTGATTGAGAAAAAAAAACAGCGCAGTCTAGCCCATTTTAACGTGAAATCACCCAGGTAAAATTAAAGTGTTTTCATGCAATAGGATTCCACCTAAAAAGAATAGGAGGTGTGGCTACACTAAAAGCAGCCCCTTGTTCACCCGGCTTGTTATGGTTTCCATTACTTTATTTTCTTTGGTCCTTCTTTCGTCTTCATAGCCTATTTTGTAGCAGCAGTGGTTTCCATTTTCCAGCTGGTTCGTTGTGTTTCTTCACTTTTTCCCATGGAATTTATCTAAGCCCGGTGTCACTAGTATTGCGATCTGTTGGGTTCATTGGAGGCAGCTGACCCGGTTGGGATTTGTAAATGCCAGGCAAGATGGGGGCCGCAGCGTTTTTCGATGGCACTTTCATTGCTTTCTCTCTTATTGTTTATGTGATTTATAAAGCGCACGGCATTGCCGAAAGGAAGCAGAGTATGGAGAAGAACATTAAGGGAACATCTCTGGTCAGTCTCAGCTCCTTGGTCAATGAATTCCAGAGCTTTGGAGGAAGGTGTGTGAAAGAGCTCCATCCCCATCTTGATCTCTTTATCCTTTGAGTGATCATAAGATAGCCAGAGGACCTGAGAGATCTATTAGGGACATAGGGGTGGCCATAGTTTTTAACAGGGCTGGATCCCTGTCGTACATGGCTCTATGAGCTAGGCAAAGGGTTTTGAACCTAACCCTGGCCTAGATGGGGTGCCAGTGCAGTTTTTTAAGCGAGGATCTAACTCACTCCTGTCTATGAATTTTCAGGAGTATCCTGGCTGCAGCGTTCTGGACAACTTGTAGCCTTACAACAATGTATTGTGGAGAACCCAAATACAAGAAGCTGCCGTAGTCTAATCTTGAAGTCACTAGGGCCTGGACCACTGTTCTGCGTGCCTGTTCAGGGACGAGGTCCGTGATATTACGGATCATGCGTAATATGCCGAAACATACGGCTGAAAGTTTTACAGCTTGAGTTTCCACGAACAGGTTGTGGTCAAGCCACATCCTCAAATTTTGTAAGGATGGCTTTGGAACTGGAGGGGCGCCCCAGTCCTCTGACCAGCTGATTTTAGCCAAGGGCCCTGGGCAGTAGCCCAGGAACATCAGGTCTGTTTTGTCGCCATTCAGTTTTACATTGGAATTGGTCATCCATTTGGCTATCTTTTCCAGGCATGGTACCAACTGAAGAGTTAATCTCTTCTGACACCGATACTACCAATTGTGCGTCATCAGCGTAAGACACTGTAGTTATTGCGAACTTCTGTACAATTTGTGCTAGAGGGGTCAGGCAAACGTTGAACATGGTTGGGCTGAGCGCAGAGCCCTGTGGAACTCCATGGGGGGCTGGAAATACGGCTGCTCCATGCACTGGAATGATCCATACCTTAGGAAGGAAGACATTTTTTGGCTTTATTCTGGATCCCGATGTCTCTTAGCCTCTGTATAAGAATATTATGGTCCACAGTATCAACAGTAGCACTTTGATCTAAAAGAATAATAGCTGCAGATCCCCCTCGATCCAGTATAATTTTTAGTTTATCTGTGATTGATAGGAGGGCCGACTCTACTATGTCCTGAGCGGAACCCCATTTGCGTTTGGTGCAAGATGTTATTTTCCTCCAGGACCTGTGAGATGATACAATAGAGATGCTTTTCTACTACATTGCCCAAAATGGGTAGTAGTGAAATGGGGCGGAAATTCCCCAGAACCGAAGGATCCAGTTGCGATTTCTTGAGCAAAGGCTTCATGATGGCATGTTTCCACGTCCATGTTCCAGTACTCAGTGAGAGTGACAGGAGGTCTGCCATTACGGAGAGAATGGGGTCACCGCCCTGGAACAGGATGTGAGGAGGGGCAGGATCTAGTGGAGAGCTGACTTAATTTTACTTAGGATTAGTCTTGTCTGTTCTTTGTTCAGGGGGACTGGATGATTGGCTATCCAGATCCGAAGTTGCTTGCCTTTCTTCAGAGCTATCCACAAGGTACAGGTGTAGTGAGTTGATTATTCTACTTTGTTATTGAAAAAAGTGGCTAGTTCACTGCATCTCTCTTTGGAGATTGAGTCGCGTGGACACCCTGTTCGGTCGTGGTGAGTGACTTCACGATTTTAAAGAGTTCTTTGGGAGAATTGGCGGCCATATTTATCCTCTCCTCTTAAAATGTTGCTCGCGCTAGCTCGATGTTGTCATGATATTGTCTGATCGCTCTTTTGTATACCAGCGTGAGATCTGGGGCAACATTTTCCACCAGTTTTACACATTTTTTGGGGAGTAGCTAGCTGGGTATTAAACTAAGCTGCTCTTTTCGGGTTACTTTGTGCGGTCTTTTTTGTTTTCTGGCAACATATGTCTACCGAGTGGTTGATCCAGTCTACTCATTGTTTATGTGCCTCATCAATATCTTTTGTTAAAAAGGGGTTCGTGGACTCAAGACATTTGATCCAGTTTACTGGTGCAGCCCTGGGCCAATTCCTGTTTGAGTTCAATTCATCTGCCGGCAGCGTTTGTGTGACCGGTATCACAAACAAAAGGGGGATATAAAAATGGTCAGACCATGAAACTTGAACTGGAGTGAGGACCTACAGTCTTGGGTCGTTAAAAAAAATGGGAGCAAGGATATGACCTTTTTCATGTGTGGCTGAGTCCACCAACTGGGAATGTTGCAGGGCCTCCAGATCTGATTAAAGTCCGTTTGCTGATAGATTATTGGTATAGTCGAAATGCAAATTAAGGTCACCAAGCCCTGTGATAGCTCCTTTTCCATCAATTAGGCTGGCCAGGAGGTCGGGAAAGGCCTGGAGGAATGTACTAGTATCCCCAGGTCCCCAGGGGGCCTGTAGACAAGAATTCCGGAGAAGAAGCGGGTGGGGGCCAGTAATATTCTAAATATTATAGCATCACAGTTGACCAGTATCATTGGATTGATGGAGCAACTAAACTGTGATTTATAGATTGCCACCCCATCTCCTATCTTCCCCACCAGGTCCAGTCTGCTGATGCCATATTCCAGGGGGAGGGTCATATTGATATCTGGCACTGTGCTCTCTTTGAGCCAGGTTTCTCTAATAAACAGATAATCAAGAGCCTCTTCCTCTAGAAGTATCTCGATTTCTACCCTTGTGTCCTGGTAGGGATGTGCAGTTTAACAACCCCATTTTTAAAATGGCGTTATTGTCTTGGGAACCTCATTTACTATTAGGGTTATACAGGTTCCTGTCTGTTGAAAAATTGCAGTCTTGGCACAGCATTCCCTTTTCTAAATAATTAGCCGGCTCTAGAGCTTGTGCGCAGAGTGGAGACATGTCGGGCCTGAGCTGCCAAAGTTCCTTAGCAGTGAATTTTATATAACTTATGGGGGCTGTGGAAATGTGGGCAGGGTTCCTGGCCCACAGCCCTGTTCGGGCGCAGACGGGCTTGCCATAGGCGCACCTTCGGCACCCCAGCGGCACGTCCGCACAGCTGCCACCATTAATAGTCAAGCCCGATTAACGGGAGCGCTAATCTGAGCATTCCTCTCTATGGTCACTAGGAGTATCTCGCTCCTCTCTATCATAGAGTGAGCAGCCAACGAATTATGCAAAGCAAGAGCGTTGTACTTTGATCTACCATCAGCTCTTTTTTTTTAAAAACGGCGAATTTTAATACAAGTAAGGTATTCAAGGCAACACAATTCAATTCTAGGGCAGTATGGTTCCGTTTAGATAAAATACATTCAAATTCAGTACAGTACGATTTCAGTGCAGTATGGCTCCATTTTCAATAAAGATGCAAATGCAATGGTAGAGTGAAGATACCTCCTCTGAGTGTACTGACACCCAAGTGCCCCCTCTCAGCTGCGTGTCCATGCTGCTGCCGCAATTAATAAGCAAGCCCGATTAACTGGAGCGCTAACCTGAGCGTTTCTCTCCATGGCCAACAGGAGTATCTTGCTCCTCTCTATCATAGAGCGAGTAACCCATGAATTAGGCAAAGCAAGAGCTTTGTACTTTGACCTACCAACAGTTCTTTTTAATTAACATTGAATTTTAAAACAGGTAAGGTATTCAATTCAATACAATACATTTTTAGGGCAGCATGGCTTCATTTAGATGAAATGTATTCAAATTCAATACAGTACAAATTCAGTGCAGTATGGCTCAGTTTTCAATAAAGATGCAAATTAGAGTGAAAATACCTCCTCCGATTGTACTGACACCCAAGTGCCCCCTATCAGCTTATGCTGACTGTTGCAAAGGATCCGCTCAGGGTCATTATTCTGGTGGCAGAATGAGTGGCATCTCTTTACTTTTTTATACTGGTCCCTCAGAGAGCGTGGGTTTTGAGGTTCTCATCTTATGAAGGTAGAGAAGGTATATCAGGGTATGATGTACCAATACAGCTAGTGGCGATTTAATGTTGCAGATACAAAGGATTGATTTAACAAAAGGTGTGTGTTTAGTATCATAAGGTGGAATGTGATATCTGGAGGAAAGGGGTGAAGTGAACATGCTTTTTAGCTGTGTGCCTTGTAATCTCGATGTAATAATGTGGCTGGTACTTTTCAATTTCTTATGGCTTGGTATGTTTTTGTAAAGCTGAAGTGAGGCTATACAGTGTGCTGTGGTTTGTGTTGAGGAATTCACGTAGTATGTTCTGTTTGTTTTGTGGTGTGTTCTGATCTGGTGTGGTATGAGCTGCTGGGAGTGACTGCAGATCATGGAGCGTGCCAAGGTGTCTGCTTTAAATAAAGGACTTAGGTTAAGGTGATTACATTAATGTGGTCGTTAATTGCTGCAGACAACACCACATTGTGATGCTGTTAGCTTTAACCCAAATATATTTGCCATTTGTTCATGAGAGTGATGAATATATGGCACTTTGGAGGAAGTTTGGGATAATCAGAATACATTTTTTATTTTCTATTTTCAGTTTTATGTAGCACAAACTTGAGTACTGTAGCACTTTAAATCAGCACAAGTTACATTACACAAGGTCACATTAATTTTTTGGTAGGCACGGGGTGATTAAGTGATTTGCCCAGAATCACAGGATGTATTTCTCCCTCTTCACTCTACCACATAATTATCTCTCCAAATTTAACAACCTACCTCTAAACACTCTCTCTCCAACTCTTCCTTTCTCTAAATCTTTCACTCTCTATCTCATTCTCCCTCTTCACTCTACCACGCAAATAACTATCTCTATATACCATCTCTCTCTCGCTTTCTATCACTTTCGCATCTGCGCGGTCTCATGCATATGTAAAAAACATTTCCATTACAATGCTGATAGCTTTAACTCTAAAAGAAATTCGAGACCTATTGCATTGCAAATGTTTGTTTTATCTGCCATTTGTTTCTCTTCAAATGGAGGGTCCGGGAAAGCTAGGAGGGTTGGAATGAAAGCTGGAGACCTCTTTGGACTTGGGCCCATTGTTTCTTCCTGCTGGTTCTCCTGGGGGCTTTTATGCCTCTCTAAAAACATGCCACTGTCAGGCTGCCGGCTCTACAATTTGTGATGGCTTATTTTTGAGGACGGGGAGTGGTTGACCTCACTACAGTGTGTATCACAGCAACTCTCGCCTTAAGCAGCACTTTACTAGCGTTGTATTGGCTTCCTGTTTCTCATAACTCCTATTTTGTTTCTTGAGTGTGCGAAACTTTCAAGTAACATGATTGCACCTTTTTGCATGTTAAGGGCCTATTGAACAAGTTACTTACCTTCGGTAACGCTTTTTCCGGTGGATAGAGTATCTGCCTGTGGATTCCTCACCTTATGAATATCCCCTGCGCCAGCATTCCGCGGAAACGTTTTTCCTAGCTCTCCACGCCGACGAGGTCGTCACAATACTATGGCTCCGCATGACGTCACTGGAGCCATTAGAGGGCCACGTCGGCGTGATGACGTCAGTTCCACCCACTTTTTCTGTGCCACCGAGGTGAAACGGGCGGACCGACCATATAGACAATGCATACATAGCACACAGTATTGGCACAAATACACACACAGAGTAAAGTGAAAAAGGAAAGCAAAAGAAAGCAAGCATTTCCTATAAGCCTACACAAAGGCAAACAGAGGCAATACACAATGACAATATGAAACAACATATTAACGAATACCTCTTTTAAGGTATAAAAGGGTGGACAACAGGGAGGCGGGTGGGTCAGTGAGGAATCCACAGGCAGATACTGTATCCACCAGAAAAGGCATTACCGAAGTTAAGTAACTTGTTCTTCTGATGGATACATCTGCCTCTGGATTCCTCACCTTATGAATAGAATCCCACTGCAGTCCCACTCCCGGAGGAGGGTGTCCACCCTTCTATACCAAAAAGTCCTGCAAAACAGGGCGCGCAAAATGGTCGTCCCTCCTCACTTCGGAATCTAGGCAGTAATGCTTCGCAAAAGTGTGAAGGGAGGCCCAAGTTGCATCCTTACAGATACCCAGCACAGGAACACCTCTGGACAAGGCAGAAGTAGATGATTTAGCCCTGGTGGAATGAGCTATAATGCCTTCAGGAGGCTCCTTACCAGCCAAAGCGTAGCAGATCTTGATGCACAAGATGATCCACCTGGATAGAGTGCGCTTGTGCACCGTCTTGCCCTTCATGCATCCAACGTAGCCCACAAAGAGCTGATTGTCCAATCGCAGGTCCTTCAATCTATCCAGATAGAAACTAACAGCCCTCTTAGGATTCAAGCGGTGAAGACTCTCTTTCTCCTTGGAAGGGTAAGTGGGGGAATAGAAAGTAGGGAGGGTAATGGACTGATCTGGATGGAAGGGAGTTACCATCTTAGGCAGAAATGCAGCCCTGGTCCTGAGAACCATCCTTTCAGCATGAATAGTCAGAAACAGAGGCTTAGAACTCAAAGCCTGAAGCTCACTCACCCTCCTGGATGAGGTGATAGCCACAAGGAAGACCGTTTTGAATGACAGCAGTCTTAAAGGACAACTATGCATAGGTTCGAATGGGAAACCCATTAAGAAAGTTAAAACTCGCCGTTATTGCCTCCCGCTTCACCAGCTCCGTCCCCCTAGATGACCCCCTCCCTCAATCCCGGGCACAGTGTTTTCCCAGTCCCGGACCTATTCTCCCTCCCCTCCTTCGATTTTAGTGTATGGTTGGGGTCCCCCCATTTGAGGAGCATATGTTGTCACTTTCGCTCTCGGGTTGCCTTGCGGGTGTGGTTTTATGTTGTTGTGTTGTATAAAACGAAACCGTATTGTGGGCTCAGAGTCATGTGGCCCATGTTGTTGATACCTCCTGCTTTAGCGTCTCTGTAACGCCAAATGCCTTATTGTATATATGTCATTTATTTCTGTCACTTTAGCGGCCGGCCGGAAGGTTGTAGGCCCATGCCTGTATATATTTGAGATTGTAATAAACGGTTTAAAAAAAAAAAAAAAAAAAAAAAAAAAGAAAGTTAAAACTAGATTTAAATACCACTGGGGCATAATGAAGGGAGTAGGCGGAAACATATTAGTAAGGCCCTTAAAAAACCTTAAAATAACATGAGATTTGAAGAGCGACGTCTGAACAGGCAAACAAAGAAATGCCGACAAAGCCGACAAATAACCTTTAACAGTAGCCACAGCACAACCCTGCTGGGCCAAATGCAGCGAAAAACAAGGACATCAGAAAGATGAGCCGTTAAGGGATCAATAGACCTCTCTCCATACCATTTAACAAATGTTGACCACCTGTAGGAGTAAATGGACTTAGTGGTGAGTCGCCAGGCCGATAAGATAACATCCACCACGTCAGTAGGGAGAGAGAAGTAACTCAGATTGCCCTGTTCAATCTCCAGGCATGAAGGTGTAGGCTCTGGAGGTGGGGGTGAAGAACCTGCCCCTGCGAGAGGAGGTCTACCCTGAGAGGGAGACGGAGCGGAAGGTGCGATGAGAGGTGAAGCAGATCTGTGTACCACACCCTTCTTGGCCAATCCGAGGCGATCAATATGACTTGGACCCGGTCTTAGCAAATCTTCCACAGAACCCGAGGAATCATGGGTATGGGAGGAAACGCATGAAGGAGTTGCTAGCTCCAACTCAACTGTAACGCATCCCCCAACGCACCCTGCATCGGAAACTGCAGACTGCAGAATGACGGGCAATGCGCGTTCGAGATTGGCAAACAGGTCCACCCGCGGAGTCCCCCACGTGAGGAAGATGTGTTGAAACACCTCCGGATGAAGCCTCCACTCGTGGTCGGCGGAGAACTGCCGACTGAAACTGTCCGCACACACGTTCAGCACCCCGGCCAGATGATTTGCCATCAAGCAAATTCGATGGTCCTGAGCCCAGGACCAAAGCCGCAACGCCTCCCTGCAGAGATGGTATGACCCTACTCCTCCCTGCTTGATGACATACCATATCACGGTAGTGTTGTCCGTCAGGACTTGAATCGACTGACTGCGAAGGGAAGGGAGAAAGGCCTTGAGCGCCAAACGTATCGCACGCAATACCAGAAAATTGATACGAGACAATCTTTCCTCTGGAGACCAAAGACCCAGATGAGCACCCCACTCTAGGGTAGAGGCATCCGTTATCACTGTGGCCACCGATGGAGGATGATGAAAAGGCTTTCCTTGAGACAGATTGCCCTCCACACTCCACAGACAGATCCGCTGCAGCTTCTCTGGAGATCCTGACAGACCCCTTAGATCTCTATTGTGCTGATACCACTGCCTGCGGAGGCACCACTGGAGCGCCCTCATGTGCCAGCGTGCATGGTTGACCAACAGAATGCAGGAGGCGAACAGACCGAGCAGGTATATGACCTTCAGAACTGGAACAACGCTCCATTGTGGAATAAAGGGATCATTTCCTGAATGTCAAGAATCCTTTGCGGAGGAGGAAAAGCTCGACACACAGTGGTATCCAGTGATGCCCCTATGAACAGGTTGCGCTGAGAGGGCACCAGGTGAGACTTGGGCACATTTATCGAAAATCCCAATCTTAACAACAGCTGAGTTGTTACCTGCAGATGACAACGCATCATCTCTGGCAACTCTGCCTTCAGAGGCCAGTCGTCCAGGTAGGGGAAAACCGGGATCCCCGACCTCCTGAGATGGTCAGCCACCACCGCCATCACCTTGGTGAAGACTCGAGATGCAGTAGTAAGACCAAGCGGAAGGACCGCTAACTGGTTGTGTTGCGAACCAACCGTAAACTGGAGATACTTCCTGTGCGACTTCAGGATTGGGATGTGAAAATACACATCCTGCAAGTCGATGAACACATTCCAGTCCTCTTGTTGCAGTGCCTGAAGAACCTGCGCTAGGGTGAGCATCTTGAACCTCTCCAGCTTGAGAAACAGATTCAAAATTCTGAGATCCAGGATGGGTCGTAACCTGCCATCCTTACTGGGAATCAGGAAATACCAGGAGTAGCATCGGTGACCCCTTTCCTGCTCCGGAACGACCTCTATCACACCTGTTTGTAACAGGACAAGAACCTCCTTCTGAAGAAGTAAATGATCCTCCGTGCAAAACCCTTGGCAAGGAGGGTAAGGAGGAGGGAATTCCCTGAAGGGAAGGGCGTACCCATTTTCTACCAGATCTAAAACCCAGAGGTCCAAAGTGACTAATTTCCAATCCCGTAGAAAATGGGTAAGCCGACCCCCCCACAGGATCTGCATGACCCAGGATGGCGGATCTAGGGCTGCTTCCCTGCATTACCAGGAGAAGTTGGGGGAAGTGGAGAAGGAGGAAGAAGGCTGGCGACCCGCTCCACGAAGGTGACCTCTGCCCTTACCCCTGTAGGACTTGTACCAGGGGTTTTGTTGCTGTTGCTGACGGGAACCACGAAAGGAAGATTTCCCAAAGCCGCGGTATCTTCTATAGCCATAACCCATTGCCTGAGACTTTAGACCCAAGGATTTAGCTGTGGCCATACTGTCCTTGAACCTTTGCAGAGTCAGCTTTTTCTCCAACAAGCATAGATCCGTCAAAGGGATGATCTAGTAGGGCAGCCTGTACATCAGGTGAGAACCCAGAAGACCTCAGCCATGCATGTCTTCTAGTAGCAATGGATGGCCACCGAATCTGCGTGTCCAGGCCAAACTGGATGACTTGGCGAGCAGCAGCCTGAGAGTCTTCCAGAACCTCACTCAAATTACCCCGGTCTTCCTCAGATAATTTTGGAAGAAGCTGCTTGGCAGAATCCATAAGAGCATGAATATACCTACCCAACAAACAGGTAGCGTTGGTGGATTTCAAAGCCATACTCGCAGACGAGAAGACCTTCTTTGCAGATTGTTCAAGCTTCTTGGAATCCGTCAGCAGGAGCTTGCGGAAAGGCACCCGTAGACTGCTTTGAACATGAAGCATGCACCACCAAACTCTCAGGCGAAGGGTGAGAATAAAGGAACACAGGATCTCCTAGGGCAGGCCTTTACCTTCTGGACACAGATCCTGAAACTGCAGGAGCAAAGAGGATTGCGCCAATCCTCAAGGATCGGCTCCGTCAGGGCATCATTGAAAGGCAAGAGTGGTTCAACCACAGAGAACGGAGAATGAAGCACCTCTGTCAGCAAATTAGGCTTATACTCAGCCATAGGGAGCTGCAGATCCAAGAGCTCTGCAGCCTTCTTTATTACAGTATGGTAAGGTGCAACTTCCTTAGGAGAAGCTTTCTGAGAAGCAAAGTCCCACTCCGGGGAGGTGTCAAGTCCACTTGCCTCACACAGACCCTCAAACATATCCTCAGGCTCATAAATTTCACCTTCCTCCATATCTTCAGCCTGGTACTGTTCCTCCTCTAGCAACCTCTGCGCTTCTCTCCTCGAGCGCATCTTCGGTTGTGGCGTCGGTGGCGCCACACGCGGCGTTGATGGCTCCGGGAGCGGCATCGAAGCAGAGTCCATAGCAGCAACCTGCGTCCAACGAATCCGTGAAGAAGGTTCGCCGGATGGAGCCGGGGACTGCCCATACAGCGTCGACATCCTCGGAGGCGGAATTTGACTGGACTTTGAACGTTTTTAACCTCTTGTTTAAGGTCTCGTCTGGCGTTAGCAGTGCGCATGCGCTGCTCTAGGCCAGGACGAGGGCCTTTTGTGATCGATACGATTCTAAAGCGTGCTCGCGGGTTTACTTTCCAATCTTTATTTCGGCCATTTGGCCATAAAAGAGAAACAATACACATATACAATCACAATAAATCCAAACATTAAAACATTGGAAGTACATATGTTAAAAATACAATAAAAACTGTGCATCTAAAATTTTAAGGGGGACCCAACACCTTTAAAATGCGGTTGCGCGTATGCCAAACATTAGTAAGAAATTTAGATAATGCGAGGACAGTTGGACCAGAGAGATCAGATTTTAAAATCCTATACATTGGAGCATATTCCCTGCCGCCCATATTCCTAATCAAGGGAAGAAGCCAGTATTTCCGCGCTGCCCTGTAGGCTGGGCAGAAGAAGGCCACGTGTAAATCGGTTTCCTCCAAGGCATCACAAGCCGGGCACTGCGTCGTAGTGGGGGGCGATGACCAAGTACTTGTAAAGGACCGAAAGGGCAATGAGCCGTATCTCCATTGGAGAAACAGCTTCCTAGCAAGTACCGGAAAGATAGGATCCAATACCCTCTCAAACCTATAAAGGTCCTTGCTTTGCAAAAACACAGAGGATAGAGACCCTTCTGCCTGGGTAACTCGGGCCCTAGCTAATTTGCGTTCATGGTATACGTTAGTCAGGGACCTTTTAGAGATATTCAGTGCGGCATTCGCAGGGTCAGTCCATAAGTCGGGGAGCCCTAGTTCCATGCAGGTGGATTGGATGTTTTTGACCCAAGGGATACGGAGCGCTTTTGGGTGGTTCAATAATTCTGCCAGTTCCGCCCTGTATGCTGCAAGATCATTACTGCTCCACAACCTACGCCAGAAGGCTATTGGTCTCAGGCTTATTTCATCAGATAATGGTCGTAGACCGAGGTCAAGCCTCAAGGGGAGGAGCGGGGTACTGGGGGGAAGCGCGGTTATCTGTCTTATAAACTTGTTTTCTATTAATGACAGGCTATGGCATGGTGTGTGTCCCCACAGTTCCGCCCCATACATGATCGCTCCCCTGGCCTGGGCCTTGTATATCTGAATTAGGGCCCCCAGCGGGCGGTATGAGGAGCCGGTCATCATCCGGGCGATACCCCCAGTAATTTGTGTAAGTTTGAGGTTCGCCCTAATCTGGTGGGATCCCCAAGTCATGGTTTCATTGAGAGTCACACCTAGATATTCAAAGGTGACAACCCTCTCGAGCCGTGCTACTCCCAATTGCGGATTCGGCCGCAATTTTTGGCTCGGATTTAAAACCATGAATTTAGTTTTGGCCGCATTGATTTCTAGCCCTCTGTCCGTACAGAAGGCTACAAATGAATCAAGGATCCTCTGTATCCCCATGGGGGTTTTAGATAGCAGCAGGGTGTCGTCCGCAAACATGATTGCGGGCACCCTGCTGCCATTAAGTTTAGGGGCGTCAGTATAATCGGTGGCATTTAGGTGGGCGATTACCCCGTTGACGAAGAGGCAAAACAGGGTCGGTGCCAACACACAACCCTGCCTTACCCCTCGGTCAACGGGGAATCTATCGGTCAATTCCCCCGACCTCCCACACCTCACTCGGGCATAATTATTATGGTGAAGCCTCTGTAAGATTACTAGGATGTCCGGGGGGACGCCCATCTCTGCCAAGACGCTCCAGAGTTTTCCTCTGGGCACCAGATCGAAGGCGGCCCGTAAGTCCACAAAAATTGTGTACAGACTGCCGCCCTCGAATATTGCTGCCCTCCAATAGATGAGATTCAACCTAAAAGCCTGGTCCACTGTGGATACCCCCTTCCTAAATCCCGCCTGATAGGGACTAAGGGCACCCACCTCTTCCATCCAATCCTGGAGGCGATTCAGCAAAACCCTGCCAAACAGCTTCTGTGCTACGTCGATTAAGCTGATGGGTCTGTAGTTGGCCGGGAGGAGAGGCGAGCCCTTTTTAAAAATAGGGACCACCTCAGCCCCCAGCCAAGTACCAGGGATTTCCATGCCGCTTAGAATTCCATTGAAAAGGGCAGTAAGGTAGGGGGCCCATACAATGGGCTCCTGTTTGAACATATCCCCAGGTAAGCCATCCAGTCCTGGCGCCTTTCCAGAAGCAAGACCTGAGATGGCAGCGGTGACCTCACCCAGCGTTATCAGCTCTCCTTCATAGCCTGGCCAACCAACCTCGGTGACAGTAGGAGATTCTCCCGGCTCAGAACTGTAAAGAGACTGAAAGTGAGCCTGCCACACCCCTGGGGCAATATTGGGCTCTATTGCCGATTGAAGATGCCCCGACCCCCCATTCACTATCCTCCAGAACAGACGTTGGTTTTGGGTCGCTAGGGCCTTGCTAAGTTCTTCCCACTGATTTTCCTCCCACTCGGCCTTAGCGTGGGTAACTAGTTTCTTGTAAGCCCGCCTGCTTTGTCTTAGGCTATCCCCCCCTAGTCCCTCCTTAATAAGTCTGAGGAGTTCTGCTTTTGCCCTTCTGCATGCCGGACTATACCATGTTGTTTTGCCTTGTCGCCCCTGTCTAGGTTTTCGTGAGCTACTAGAGAGATGAGGGGCCGCAGCCTTTATAAGGTCCTCATGAGCCTTGTACAATTTAGCCCGGGAATCATTATTGCTTGCCTCGTTGTCCAAACTCCCCACAGGTTATCCCGTCATAGAGCATGGGGAGTTTGTTCTTACTTGTAACCAAGTGCTCCCACCTGATTCTTCTCCTACTATTTTCCAGGAGAAGCGCAGGTTTGTTCCCTTCTACATTGGTCACAGGAGCTTGAGGGCCAGGGGTGACCAGGTCGAGTTCGAGCGCATTATGGTCGCTATCTGACCGTTCCATAACCCTAAAATCCTGAATGGTCGGCCACTTCACTATTTGGGCCAGGACATAATCCAGGCGGGACTCTCTTCCCAGTCTGTTGTAGGTGGTTTTACTGGGTATATCTGATTTCATTCGCCCGTTACAGGCTCTGATTCCGAACTTTAGGGTTAGAGCTGTAATTTGTAATGCAAGTGGGGTCCAAGCCTTCGGGGGGGGAGCTTCCACTGGGGGGACTGCCCATCTGGCCTCTTCTTCCGATGAGAACCCCTCCAAAAGACCAGGAAGTGGCTCAAAATGAGAATTAAAATCCCCTCCCACCACATAAAATGAATCACTCGGTAGTTCAGATATAAAGTTTGTGAGTTCATCTATGGTCGGTGATTCCTTTGCAATTCCCACTGGCCTAGAATAGATGTTAATTAACACAAGTTTAGCTTGGTTAGGCCAGGATAATGAAACCACAAGAATGTCTTCTGAGTTAGCCGGCAGCCGTGTTGCCATGCAGCCTAGATGAGATGCAACCCAGATCGTCAGCCCCCCTGACGGACGGCCCTTGCCTTCCCACCTAGCTGGGATGGAAAAGGACATGTAGCCTTGATGACCATAATTCTCTCTAGCCCAGGTTTCCTGGAACATACATACATCTCCAGTCTCGATGTAATTTACCCAGTCCGGGTCACCCAGTTTGTTGGCCAGTCCAGCAACATTCCAGCAGATTAGCCTTAGGTGTTCGGAGGTGTCAGTTGCCGTGCCAGAAGGGTTGGAGGAGATGGTTACAGGTGCCGCTTCGATCAATAGTTCTGGGACATTACCGACGGTGGGGGCAGATGGCTCAGGGAGACTGCAGGGGCCATTATCCAGGAGCTCTGGACCATTTAATAGTTCAGTAACATTGCCAGCACTACGGGCGAGTGGATCAGAGGGTCTGCAAGAGCCATTGTCCGGGGTCACCGTGACATTCAATAGACCAGGAAAAACCAGCGATCGGGGAGATGGATCAGGAAATCCGTCGGTGCCATTATCCAGAGTCACTGGGCTGTGAGCAGAGAGTCAATCAACCCCATCCAAGCTGTTCAAGCAGTTAAAACGATTGAAGTGGAAATAGGGTGTATCAGGCACTTGGAAGTTAGGGTGCTGTGCATAAGCTTTGTGTCCGCGTCTACGTTCCACCCTTATCCATTCGTCATGCAGAGGAGCATAGTGCATGCGAATAGGAGGGAAGAAAAAGGATACTGGGCGGGTCTGGATGGTGGAATCCAATGAACGATTTACTCCTTCACAAATATGCAAAACGGTGCCCGGATCTTTAAAAGTTACCAGAATGCAGTCCCCTATTATTGTTTTTCTGGTCTTCCCTAGCCAAGGGACCCTTATAACCATAATAATCTCGTTGTTAAAATGAGATGGTAAGGGTCGGTTCCAATTTAGCCACTTGATCACCTTTTTCTTTAGGGATTGGTAATCTTCATTTTCGCCAGTTCTTAGTTGAGGAGCACCTGCTAACACCACCGTTAGATTATTAGCTTCTGGCGGCAGATCTGGTCTCCGTGGTCTTGGGACTGGTCGCCCCGGGGGAAGAAGGAGGGTGCTTCCAGCTTCGGGGAGGCCGTCATTGGTCCCTGTCTGAGAGCTTTGGGGGGCAGAGTCTGTTGGTTGTAAAGGCCTATAAATTGGATTATTACGCGGTGGCTGGACTGGAATAGCCATTAGTTGCTGCAGGGGGGGAGCAGTAGGAGCACCCCGGGAGGGGACTATGTTGGTACCCTGTAAAGCTCCTGTTTTAGGGGCGTTTCCTACAGGGAGATGGCTCAGGGAGACTGCAGGGGCCATTATCCAGGAGCTCTGGACCATTTAATAGTTCAGTAACATTGCCAACACTACGGGCGAGTGGATCAGAGGGTCTGCAAGAGCCATTGTCCGGGGTCACCGTGACATTCAATAGACCAGGAATTTTACCAGCGATCGGGGGAGATGGATCAGGAAATCCCACATTCTTGGATTGCTTACTAACTAAGGTGTTTAGGGATGTCTCTAGTATAGTCAGCCTTATCTCAACCTTTTTCAGGCTGTCACTAATAGGCTGCAAGAGGGAACGAAATAAGAATTCTATACTCCCTATAGATGTGAGAGGGGGGTTTGTGTTGGATGTGTTGGCCACTGGATCGCTGTTAATAGCAGCTGTGTTGGGGCTTGGATCTTTGGGGGGGACAGCGATAGGCGCAGTCTCATTGTCCTTCCCAGATTGGAGTGCATTTTTATGTTTTTTGCCAAAATCTAGGTGAGATAGTTTGGTTTTCCCCCGCCCCCCATGGACTTCCTACTGCGTTTGCTAGGTGGAGGCATGTGCATCTCCACCACAACACTTTGCTTTGGCTTGCTCTTCTTATTTATATTCGAGGGGGGAGATTGGATAACCAGGTTAACTGGAGTGTCAGATGACAAGAGTGGAGTTGTGTCTGCGACTTTTTCAGGCAGCATGCCAGGGATGCTTGGGATTTCCCGAAGTAAGAGGGGGGAAGTCCTCAAGGGTCGTCGGATTCAAGCTATTGGGGGGGGAGTACCCTCCTCTTGAGAGATAGGATACGGCATAATTTCAGTCAGGGGTCTACTCTTCATTGATTCGATGGATCGCCGACGGTCCGCCCTACGCCTCTCTAGGGAGTTTTCTTTGCCCCCATCTCCTTTGGCGGGTTTGAAGTAATTGTCCAGCGTCCCAGTATTGCTACCCCCCTCCCTTGCTGGAGTTTCACGTGCTGCAGGTGAGGGCATCACCTTATGCACAAGCAGATTTCAACCAGAGTTTGGGTGGAAAGGATAAGGGGTATGGCCCAGCCCGGCCTCCTTTGGCCCCTGACGGCCACAGACGGTCCCGCCCTTGTCCCGGGCTTCTCCCGGCGAGCTCCCGCGCAGCGGTACTCACGCGTTAGTTTATAGCTGTGGTGGAGGTGGGCTGGTCGATGGGGGCGGGGCGGGGAGGGAGAGCAGCCCAGGTGGAGCGGGCGCGGGTTGCTGGGGCTCCTGGGAAATGGAGTCCCAGCCCTCTTGCTCGCAGCCCTCGGCCCCTGGTGTACCCCCGCAGCAGCTTCAGCCCAGGAAAGCGCCCCTCTGCGAAGCGAGACCCGCGCAGCGGGTTCCGCGAGGCGTGGACAAAGTTTCACAGAGTGTCCTCAGGAATCCAAAACGGCAGAGGCAAGTTTGTTAGAAGGACCCACGAACTGCAGGGCAAGCCGGTATTTAATTCACCTGGTCGTTGGGGGCGGGGCGGGGAGGGAGAGCAGCCCAGGTGGAGCGGGCGCGGGTTGCTGGGGCTCCTGGGAAATGGAGTCCCGGGCCTCTTGCTCGCAGCCCTCGGCCCCTGGTGAACCCCCGCAGCAGCTTCAGCCCAGGAAAGCGCCCCTCTGCGAAGCGAGACCCGCGCAGCGGGTTCCGCGAGGCGTGGACAAAGTTTCACAGAGTGTCCTCAGGAATCCAAAACGGCAGAGGCAAGTTTGTTAGAAGGTCCCACGAACTGCAGGGCAAGCCGGTATTTAATTCACCTGGTCGTTGGGGGCGGGGCGGGGAGGGAGAGCAGCCCAGGTGGAGCGGGCGCGGGTTGCTGGGGCTCCTGGGAAATGGAGTCCCAGCCCTCCTGCTCGCAGCCCTCGGCCCCTGGTGTACCCCCGCAGCAGCTTCAGCCCAGGAAAGCGCCCCTCTGCGAAGCGAGACCCGCGCAGCGGGTTCCGCGAGGCGTGGACAAAGTTTCACAGAGTGTCCTCAGGAATCCAAAACGGCAGAGGCAAGTTTGTTAGAAGGTCCCACGAACTGCAGGGCAAGCCGGTATTTCATTCACCTGGTCGTTGGGGGCGGGGAGGGAGAGCAGCCCAGGTGGAGCGGGCGCGGGTTGCTGGGGCTCCTGGGAAATGGAGTCCCAGCCCTCTTGCTCGCAGCCCTCGGCCCCTGGTGTACCCCCGCAGCAGCTTCAGCCCAGGAAAGCGCCCCTCTGCGAAGCGGGACCCGCGCAGCGGGTTCCGCGAGGCGTGGACAAAGTTTCACAGAGTGTCCTCAGGAATCCAAAACGGCAGAGGCAAGTTTGTTAGAAGGTCCCACGAACTGCAGGGCAAGCCGGTATTTAATTCACCTGGTCGTTGGGGGCGGGGCAAGGAGGGAGAGCAGCCCAGGTGGAGCGGGCGCGGGTTGCTGGGGCTCCTGGGAAATGGAGTCCCAGCCCTCTTGCTCGCAGCCCTCGGCCCCTGGTGTACCCCCGCAGCAGCTTCAGCCCAGGAAAGCGCCTCTCTGCGAAGCGGGACCCACGCAGCGGGTTCCGCGAGGCGTGGACAAAGTTTCACAGAGTGTCCTCAGGAATCCAAAACGGCAGAGGCAAGTTTGTTAGAAGGTCCCACGAACTGCAGGGCAAGCCGGTATTTAATTCACCTGGTCGTTGGGGGCGGGGCGGGGAGGGAGAGCAGCCCAGGTGGAGCGGCCGCGGGTTGCTGGGGCTCCTGGGAAATGGAGTCCCAGCCCTCTTGCTCGCAGCCCTCGGCCCCTGGTGTACCCCCGCAGCAGCTTCAGCCCAGGAAAGCGCCCCTCTGCGAAGCGGGACCCGCGCAGCGGGTTCCGCGAGGCGTGGACAAAGTTTCACAGAGTGTCCTCAGGAATCCAAAACGGCAGAGGCAAGTTTGTTAGAAGGTCCCACGAACTGCAGGGCAAGCCGGTATTTAATTCACCTGGTCGTTGGGGGCGGGGCGGGGAGGGAGAGCAGCCCAGGTGGAGCGGGCGCGGGTTGCTGGGGCTCCTGGGAAATGGAGTCCCAGCCCTCTTGCTCGCAGCCCTCGGCCCCTGGTGTACCCCCGCAGCAGCTTCAGCCCAGGAAAGCGCCCCTCCGCGAGGCGTGGACAAAGTTTCACAGAGTGTCCTCAGGAATCCAAAACGGCAGAGGCAAGTTTGTTAGAAGGTCCCCTACGCGGGTTTAGATGCTTTACTGGCGGCGTGATACACGGGGGACATTTTTTTTGCAGCCAATAAAGGCAGTCCCTGCATGCACCCCTTCTGTCCGTCCCATGACAGGCCGCGCTTGTTTTTGAGTGTATCATGGTCTTGTACTTGTTGAGGGTGGTGTCTCACGGAATCAGTGGGACCCGGTGAGCATGGGATGAAAACTCCGGCTTTTGGGGTGTAATGGCCCCTGCTGTGATCTGGTAGCCATCTGTGGCAGGTCAGTCTGTTACAGTAAAACCCAGCGCCTCCACTGTCATTTTTGTAGAGGTGGCAGTATTGGTCTCTCTGTACACTTTGTGGACACCAGTTGTGCACAGGCGTATTTTCGTCTCCTCCTAAGAGATTGATAGGTCGTGCTTGTGGAAGGTCATAACAAGTCAGGAGGGGCGAGAGAGTGAGTCACTGTCTCTCACTGTCAGTGTGAATCACAGACACTGCACGACTGGCCGCAGGGCACTGGGCTCGGCCGTGGTAAAAAGCGACCCCTAGCGGACACTGATTCAGCCTGGGGCAGAGTGTATACCTAAGGGCCCGAATTTGGCGCTCTCTCTGATCTGGGCCACCGTCCACCTCAGTCTCAGATTAAAGCTTGGATGGGCTATCTGCGGCCTAGCGGCTGGAGCTGCCCACTTTGGAGCTGCGAACCAGGTTCGAATCTCAGCCACAACTCATCAGCCTGTGATTCTGGGCAAATCACTTAACTTCTCCCGTTCTGGTTCTGATGGAAGGCGCTGTAACGCCGTTAGGCCAAGTCCACGTTATATAAAGCTACAAATATAAATACATGAAACTCCTACCAGGATGACTAATGCACGCTCTCAAACTGTGCAATAATAACCTGTTTTAATTAAGAGAGATTCAAATTCTGGACAGTATGTATCCACTCTCTCCATGGGCCATTCCCAGCAGAAGTGAAGAAGGGGTTGATGCGGGAACACTGACGAGGGGTGGGGGTAGAGAGGGTGGAGGGTTGGGGGCTTAGGGGGGCAGCGGGGGACGCACGGATTTCTCCTGATATGTGCATTGAGGATTGAGTCCTCTTTATTCTTCTCTGTAGTTGGTTTCACTGCGCTGATGGAAAACTTTAATAAAAATATTTTTAAAAAAATGTATCCTCTCTCTCCATCCCTTTAAAAAATAGCCGCCAAAACAAATTCGAAGGTAAGTTTGGTGCACGTTGCTCAACAAACGCCAATGCTATAATCCGCAGCAAAACATACCCCCCACCCTGATGACAAGGGAGCGGGAGAAGCAAAGGGCACCCACCTACTCTGAGCTCTTCAGTGTGTGAGAGGCACTGTGCAACATAGATGACGTCACAGAGAAGCCAACTGACTAAAACAATATTTCTCGTCTAATTTTCAGAATGCAATTGGGTCCTTATACCTGAATGAGGTCACTACCCGAAAGGATTTCTGAAATATTATTCTAGAGGTAACTCTGTGCTTTTAAATGGGTCGGTACTGTCCGATATGGAGTACCGGCACTTTTTTATTTTGGGAGTGAGAGTACCTGCACTTCTCAAGAGAAATGCTATACTTTTAATTGGAGTACCAGTACTTCTCAGAAACAAGCAGGTACTTTGCTACAGAGTACCTGCACTTCTATTTTCCCATTTCAAGCACTGGGTGAGATGCCTTCACCCAGAGTGCCCCTTCTGGTGAACTGCCTGCTATCGTGTGGGTATATAATCTGTATTGTAATGGGTTATTAATACTTCCCTATTAAACATTCAGGGGCCAATACGGCACCTAAACTGTATAGATACTGGCAGGCAATGTGAAGGCTTGTAGAAATACTAGGTAGCAATGTGGAAATACATGGTACCTGAGAAACACTAGGAAGTAATTCTGTACCCCACAGGGAGAAATAGTGGTACCTGTAGAAACACTAGAATGTAATGGTACCTAGGGAAGACTAGGATGTAATGCTGTAGCCCGCAGGAAGAAATGGCTGTACCTGTAGAAACACTAGAAAGTAATGGTACATGTAGAAAAGCAAGGAGGCGACAGTGCAGCATACATGAAGAATGACGGTAATACTGCCACTTGCAGAAATACTGTGAGGTAATGCTGGAGCCTGTGGAAATAAATGCTACCTGTAGAAAAATTAGAAAGTAGTGGTACATGTAGAAAGAGAGGAAGTAATGGAACATGAGACACTAGGAACTAATGGTACCCCTAGAAACAAAAGGAAGTAATGGCACCTATAGAAACACTAGGATGTAATGACACCTGTAGAAAAAAACAAGCATTGAAAATACAATAGGTCTCACCTTTTATTAAGTTAAAGCCAATTGCTTTGCTATACAATACCATTAGCAAAGCAAATAGTTTTAACTTAATCAAAGGCGAGACCTATTGCATTTTCAATGCTTGTCTTTTCTTACTTTAGCCATGTACAGCCTTGCTTCTTGTTCCTTCAAGTTCATCTTCCTACAGCAAGGACAGTCCTCGACATCGTGATCAGACAATAGACACCACAGGCAGTCCTCATGGGGGTCAGTGATCGACACATGCCCCCCGCACGCCTTAAGAGCTTGAAGCCCGATTTCCTTGGAGCAGACATGTCGAAACCTCAGAAGGAAACCAGACAAATACAAAGTATCCAGGAGAAAGTATTGGAGAGTCCGTAGAAAAACCGTTAGCGTCGACAGCGCGGAAAAAAGGGAACTGACGTAATCACGCCGACATGGCCCTCTTGTGGCTCCAGTGACGTCACGCAGAGCCGCGTGTGGAGCCATAGCATTGCGACGACCTCGTCAGCGTGGAGCGCTAGGAAAAAAGTTTCCGCGGAATGCTGACCCAGGGGATATTCATAAGGTGAGGAATCCACAGAAAGATGTATCCATCAGAAGTTGTTACACTTTTCCTCTCTGCCAGCTATTATTGTATTCACATTTGAGGAACGATCCAGTGAGATTCAAAGGTGCATCTATAACATACATAATCTGTAGCTGAGATACTTCACATCAATGCTGTCGCGCTATGCTTTACGCAATTCTGTATCAGTTTATACCCTTCTCAAATCTGTACTTGTGATACTTCACATCTATGCAGTAGCGCTATGCGTTGAGCCTGTCTTCTTTGGGTTAATCATAATCTGTACCTGTGTAGACAGGTACGGTCAAGATGCCACCCGTGAAATAAGCACAAGGGATTTTTGTGGCATGATGTATGTGTATATTTTTCAATGAGTTAGAGGGCAGATGGTCGGTCAGGCAACTTATTCATCTTACCGTAATGTGCTTCATTATTGTGATGTATTGTAATCTTTAATTCTTGTTTGTGGCTTATATCCCATATGGTTCCTCTCTCTAGAGCCCTTAACCCCTTCGATGCTGCGCAGATTCCGCCGCTGTGCTGGCGGAATCTTGCGCGGGCGGGGTCATGACGGAATGGTTCCGTCATGAGCACAGCTCAACCGTGGGTCATGACGGAACCATTCCGTCATGAGCACCGAAGGGGTTAAAGATTCCTTCTAATTAGTGGCAAAAAGCCACATCAGCTTCTCAGCTTTGAGCACTACTCTTTACAGCATCCTCCTGAAAAACCCCACAAAATGTATGTTTATTGGTTTGTATGCGCTGGTAGAGGGTGTACTGCCAGTTTCCCCTTCCAAAAAATAAAATAGCTTCCCCCCCCCCAACGTTTTACAGCATCACTTAAGAGCATTGGTAAAGCCAATAGATTCCTCCACTCTTCTTTTTTTTCCTCCCTCACTTTCTTAGTTTTCTCTCCATTTCTTAGTGATCTACTCCCACCTTTACGTGCTCTCCTCCATCTCACTGCTTCTCTAAGTATCCTTTTCTCTATTTGCTCGTCTTTCCTCTTCTTTCCCTCCTACTCCTCCCTCTTACTGCTCCTTTTTTCTTTCTTCACCACGGTCTCCTCTCTTAGTCAATCAATCATAGCATATGTAAAGCGCATTACTCATCCGTGAGGGTCTCAAGGCGCTGGGGGTGGGGAATGCTGCTACTGCTCGAAAACCAAGGTGTTGAGGAGTCTTCTGAAGGTCAGCAGGTCTTGGGTCTGTTGTAGGTGGATGGGGAGGGTGTTCCAGGTCTTGGCGGCGAGGTGGGAGAACGATCTGCCGCCGGAGGTCGCTCTTTAGATGCGGGGGACTGTGGCGAGGTCGGCGGAGCAGAGCTGGCAGGTAGGGGTGTAGAAGCTGAGTCGTCTGTTGAGGTACGCTGGTCCGGTGTTGTGGAGTGCCGTGTGTGCGTGGGCGAGGAGCTTGAAGGTTATCCTCTTGTTGACAGGGAGCCAGTGCAGGTCTCTCAGGTGGGGTGTGATGTGGCTGCAGCGAGGGATGTCGAGGATCAGGCGTGCAGAGGCGTTCTGGATGCGTTAAAGCAGTTTCAGGAGTTTGGCCAATGCTCCTGCGTAGAGGGGTGTTTCCGTAGTCCAACCTGCTGCTAAGGGCCTGGGTGACCGTTCTTCTCGTTACGGTGGGGATCCACTTGTAGATCTTGCGGAGCATGCGGAGGGTGTTGAAGCAGAAGGAAGAGACGGTGTTGACCTGCTTAGTCATGGAGAGGGTAGAGTCGAGGATGACCCCCATGTTGCATGCGTGGTCGGTGGGTGTTGGAGCGGTTCCCAGTGCAGTCAGCCACCAGCAGTCGTTCCAGGCCGAAGGGGTGGATCCGAGGATGAGGACCTCCGTCTTGTCTGAGTTCAGCTTCAGTCGGCTGTTCCTCATCCATTCGGCAACGGCCTTCATTCATTCGTGGAGGTTGGTTTTGGCGGTGTGGTGGTCCTTGGTGAGGGAGAGGATCAGCTGGGTGTAATCAGCGTAGTAGATGTTGAGGTTGTGTAGTCGGGCGACGTGGGCGAGCGGTGCCATGTAGATGTTGAACAGCGTTTGGCTGAGGGATGAGCCCTGGGGTACGCCGCAGGTGATCTCAGTGGCTTTGTAGCAGAAGGGGGGTGGGGGGGGCGGACGCTCTGTGTTCTGCCAGAGAGGAAGGAGGTGGTCCATTCCAGGGCCTTCTCTTGAATCCCGGTGTCGTGGGTCGTGGAGGCATTCGTAGTGTGCGGTGGCAGACCGTGTCGAAGGCGGCTGACAGGTCCAGGAGCATGAGGGCCACGGTTTCTCCGTTGTCTAGCAGGGTCCTGATGTCATCTGTGGCAGCGATGAGGGCAGTTTCGGTGCTGTGGTTGCTGCGGAACCCAGACTGGGACGGATCCAGAATGCTGTTCTCCTCGAGGTAGCGGGTCAGTTGTTTGTTGGCGGTCTTCTCGATGACCTTCGCCGGGAACAGGAGCAGGGAGATGGGCTGGAAGTTCTTGAGGTCCTTGGGGTCTGCCTTGGGTTTTTAGAGTAAGACGTTGATCTCGGGGTGCTTCCAGCTCTCCTGGAAAGTTGCTGTCTCGAAAAAGAAATTGATGGCTTTCTGGAGATGGGGCGCGATAGCAGTGCGGTCTTTGTTCCAAGATGTGGTGTGGGCAAGGGTCAGACGGAGATCTGGAGTGGAAGGTGTTCATGATCTTGATGGTGTTGTCGTCGTTAATGTTGGTCCAGGAGAGCAGGCGGTTGGTGGTCGTGGGGGCGGAGGTCACAGTGGCTGTCGGGGCGTTGAAGCCGTCGTGGATGTCTGCGATCTTGAGATGGAAGAAGGTGGCCGGCGAGTCACACAGGTCTTGCGAAGGTGGGATGTCATTGGTGTTGGAGAGTTCCTTCACGATGCTGAAGAGCTCTTTGCTGTTGTGTGCGTAGTTGTCTAGGCGGTCTTTGAAGGAGGCCCTTTTGGCTGATCTAATGAGGTGATGGTGTCTGCGGGTGGCGTTCTTGTGGGCTGCGAGTCCCCAACTCATGCTCAGTAAAGGAAACCCCTGATGCATGTAGCCTTGTGTGGCAGAAAAACAATGAGGTGGTGGTGGCGGTGGTTTGCATTTCTGAAAACTAACATATGCCTATGTAGCACAGCCCTCGACAGAATTGTGGACTTTATGACAAGGTTTTTAAATTGCAAACCCTAGTATCTTATTAAATTACTGAGTTAGTCTCAATATGGGTAGTTTGAGCTGCAAGATTTCTAAATAATAACCAGTTCGTTTTTGGAATGGCGAGTTAGAGGGAGTTGGCATACTTGACGTGGGAGTTTATAGTCTTTCCCTACTAGAACGGATTCTCCTTCTGGCGGAGCGTGCGAGGCTCCAAGTAATCTACCTATACCATTTTTTTTTTTTTAGACATGGGTAGATTAAGTGTTGCACCGAGAATAACAATGCACTGACACAGGGAAGCAAACATGGATACTCAGTTCAAAAGTCAGCAGCCCCGCCCATGAGGCCACATCTTATGCCTGCCACTCTACCCTCGCTCTGCATTCCGCATCTGGTCTGTGTGTAGTAAGGGAGGAGTATTTGATAGAGGAGCAGGAGCCAGAGCCACTTTTCATTCAGACATCACAGGTCCTCATTTAAAGTGGAGACAGTGTAATGCAGTCAAATCCTTTTTGAGAATGCAAAACAATGCAGTGAAGGGTGGCAGTCCATGAACAGATCACTACTGGTCTGATGCTTCAGAAACAACCTGAACTCACATATAGCAAGGTTTTTGCACTGCTCAAGCAACTGCAAGAGTGCATAGTTTACTACGGGAGGTGTAAAATCTGTCATCTTATTGTGATAAGCATAAAGTTTTAACATGTTGCACAGCAGCCACACTGCTCTACACATAGCTTAAAGACCTTAACAAAGCCAATAGCTCTGGTTAAACACTTGGTGCCAAAGTCAAGACCTACTCGCTATGTCAATGCTTGTTAATATATGTATTTCACCCTTAATACAGGCCTATTGAGCCCTAAGGCAGGGTGCTGTGTATTAGAGTGGAACCTGGTTTTACATGTTCCAGCAGTAAAAAGGCACAAGTCTTTTTTTTTTACTGTGAAAAAGGATAGTAGCCCGATTGGCAAGTGTAGTCACAGGCTGCCATAGCAGCCCTGCTAACTTCTGTGACTACTAAAGTTAGTACGGTAAGGCATCAAATAACTCATTACATTAAGGCTGACTGGATGCTCAAGTCAAAATTAATTTAACTTGTCACAGTGTGCAACTTTTACAGTTGCCACTTTGTTGTCCTAAATCCTCTGTGCTAGTTGCTGAGGCAGCTCTCTGCCCTCCTGGGTAGACGTGCAAACTCTCCCCAAAAATCTTCACTCGCAGGCTGCACAGGAGGTTTTACCTCTCCCTGGCACCTCCCAGGACTTAAGACGGGTAAATGGTGAACACTTGGGAGATTGGGAGAGAGTCTGCTCTAGTGTACAAGTTGACTGGCTGGCTCTCAGGAAGGAGAAACCAGTTAACAGTTTTTAGGTCTCGCCTACGCAGCGCGCATGTGAGACTGACTGCTTGGAGCCACAGCTACCCAGGACTGAGCTACAGGTTTCACAAATAAAATGCTGCTAAAGGGAGCTCGGTAAGTATTACACAGAGCAGTTGCACCACCACACCATACAATATACCCCATTAACTTATAAAGGAACTCTACGTTTGGCCTTGTTCCTCTATAAATGACTTGCTATATTATTATTATATTGTTCCAAAGTTATCCTGTGCCCTGGTTACCCCCCGTTTTGCTGACTGGTTCAGGTGGTAAGACTGTCCCTGGGCTGTCTAAGCAGGCCCAATGCTATGCTCAAAACACACTTAGAATACAGTAAGAAGCACCTACATACACTAGGGTATACTATGGTTTAGGGTACCCCTATGATTGGCATGGCCTCCCCTATAAGGCCCCAGTACACAATAGGGCAGGGGTATTAAAACTACCTTTAAGGCCCTAGCGTATAATAGGGGATGGCAGTTTAAAGGCCACCAGCTTTTCTGTACCTGCATGTGTGCAATGCGAATGCCTGAAGTCAGTTTAAAAACAGCCGTGTTGCAGGACTGCTTTAAATCGACTTGTGCTAGGAGCACTGTGGAATGAGGATCTGCAATACTTACACTTATTCAGGACCCTTAAAGTCTCCCCTAGGTGTTTCAGGTGTGGAGGGCCCTGTAGATATAGGCAAGGTCCTTATAGAGGATGTTGGAGAAATTGCCCAGCTCATTTTCCCCACTGCTGATCCCCAGCCACATAGGTGAGGATGGCAAAAGGTTATTAAATAATACCTAACATCAAGGTGGCAATAAAATATCATTCAAGGACTTCCTAGAATGGTATTTAAATTCCAACAATATGGTACTGTTGAATTTATCCTAAAATGTACAGACAAATTAAAAGACTTTGTAAACCAAAATTCAGCCCTCTAGTGCTTTGAACCGATTGGCCAGAGTTAATTGGATTAGCCAGGCTGGTTTGAGGTGATAAATACCACATAAGAATGCTATGGCAGGAAAGGGATCGTAAAACATCTTCTAAAAGCGAGGCAGGCACAGGGTGTACATCAGGTCCAGTTACAGTCCTACCCTCTGAACCCAGCCAGATGGCAGGCATAAAGAATATGCATAGAATAAACATGGGCTCAGCTCCCCACTATCGAAGTGCCTTGGTCCAACACTATCACCCTTCACGCTTACTTCGATCCTCGAATCAATAAAAATTTCATGTGCCCAGAATCAAACGAGCCAGAATGGGAGGACGCTCTTTTGCCTTTCTAGCTCCCTCCCTATGGAACTCCTTTCCTATGCACTTGCGTCATGAAAAGCAGCATCTCATATTTCGCAAAGATCTGAAAACATGGCTTTTTGATCAGTAAAACCTGTGAATCCTCCTGC
Organism: Triturus cristatus; assembly: GCF_964204655.1. NCBI lineage: Eukaryota > Metazoa > Chordata > Amphibia > Caudata > Salamandridae > Triturus > Triturus cristatus. The sequence goes on along the minus strand of NC_140580.1, from coordinate 932,796,623 downwards.
TTGCCCTTGCCGCTTGTCTTACATTGTCCTTAGGCGCTGGGAAACCTCCGGGTAGCTGTACGCCACACAAATTCAATAAATAAATAAATAAATAAAGCAGGAATTTCCAGATGGGAAGGGGCCACTGTAGATTAGCAATCATGTGGGTTGGTTTAACTCATGCTTTCTTGTAGACCATTGTAACACACTTTGGAGGAAGTGGTTATGTTCTGGGGTGTTGGCCTGCACCTCATTGGACAGTACTACCCTCCTGCTTGACCCCAGAGAACACTGAATAGGTTTCTGATGGGCAGTGCCTCTCAGATTTGCAGCTTGAAACTTAAGTAGAAGGGGCCAGCAAGTTTGATTAGCACCAACCAGGCCCTGCACTCGAAGACTACACCTGCTGCATTATCTGGACAACAGCACTTTGGATGGACCTTGCTTCAAGAGGAATAAATAGGGAACGCCAAGCTGGAAACTTGATTTGCACCATCAGGCCCTGCATTCTGACAGACTGCGCCTCATACCGCCCTTTGGATATACCTTCTTTCAAGAGGAATAAAGAGTGGGCTCCCTGTAAACTACAGGTTAACAGAGCTCACTTGCATCAATTCCACTAAGAGTCCCCTGCCTGGGGTGTATCCAGTGGACTTTTAACTCCTTCCGTGCACAGGACAGCTGGGAGCTGTCCAGAGCCACGTGTGTGCTCAGGGCAGCTCCCAGCTGTCCTAGCACCCACCCATGGGAAGGGGGGGGCGGCCGCTGCCCACAAGGGAAGACAGCAGAAGACCTTCTACTGCCTCCCCCGACACATCATCTAATGACGTCAGCACGTTAAGACATCGTTAGATGAAACTGGGCGCACTGAATACCATTTGCTTCCAGCGCATCCAGGACAGAGGAGGCGTGTTTCTCCTTGGGAAGTGGGATTTTGTAATCAAAGATGCATTGGAGGAAAGGAAAGGGTTTTTCATTTGTTTTTTTTTTATATGTAATGCATGCAGAGAGCGGCCCCTTGGGCAAGGGTAGCTCCCCTTTGTGGGGCATTTAGTGTGGCCATTTCTGCGACCCTGGGGGTCAGAAAAGCCCCATCCATATTTTAGATGGGCCACTAGGGATCTTTTTAAGTCTCGCTGAGCCAGCGCATGCGCTGCGAGACATTTAGTATCAGGGTTTTCGAAGTGCTGCCACAGGCTTTTGGTGGCCAAGCGCTTGCGTTCACGCGAGCATGCTCGCGCGCAGCCGCCATCTGCCTCCCTTCCAGCGATCACTTTCACTTTTTCGTGCTGCTGCGTGCACATCACTAGCGGGTTTTTTTTAACATTACTACAAGCTTCCTGCATCACACGGCCAATGCTTGTTAGCTTAATGTTAACAGTTTGACTTTTTTGACGGAACCGCAACACGAATGGACAAGTCCGTAAAATAAGCATGACTCAGCGGAAGACTGGATAAAAGTCATGCCTTCCAGAAATCTTCGGCAGATCAGTGGCATTACCATTATTATCTGCCATTAATATATCATTTAACAATGCTTTCTTTGTATACCTGGATGTCTTATCCTTACTGTTGCTGCTCTTGTGAAGAAAGACACAAAAATACATCTTGTGTTTTTTACAGCGCTTATTTCTGAACCTCCAGTCCACAGACGGTAGGTAATCTGTCTGTTACTTGGCAACATGTCGCCCTATCTCACAATGCATAGAAAGGTACGGGATGTCAGAGGGAAGATTTCATCAACAGAGCGTGTTTTGATAGTTTTACCGACATGTACTCAGTGACCTAGATAAATCCGCCTGGGTTCACGTTTGCTTATCGAGCCTTAACGCATAGGAAACGCCAACATGACTTGTTGGTTTTAGAAATTATCACAGGAAGTGGTGTATGTCTAAGGATGTGTACTTGTAGCAGAGAGGGGAAGTGGCATCTAATTTTGTACATGACCAAAAAGCTGGACGGATTTTCTTTACTGTAACCATTTTGTCTTGTTTCAACTGAATCTTGTTTCCCCTTTGAGGCTCAGATTGCACTCAGTGCCAGCAGCTGTCAGAACTGTGCCGTCGAGATTGAACCCTTTGTTTTAGGAACAACTGATTTTGCTTATTCATCAAATCTACTTGATGGATTCTTGTATTATCAGTTAAGTGTTAAGACTTTCTTATGTCTGTCAGTAATTTTCACTTAGAGTATTTTAAGGAGTAATACCGCTAAAAGATATTTACCCAGCATTTATCCTACTCTATTAAGGTCTCGCTTTTGGGACCTTATAATTATTTAGTTATGCAGCACAATATCCTCAGTGCAACAACACCAACTGTTGCATGGTTAAACACTTAGGAGATTCTAAAGGCGAGACCCATTGGCTATGCCAATGCTTGTTTTTGTTTGTGGGCAGCATATTTAGTTTGTTTTGTGTGAAATGCTTTGAGATGTCTTTTGCGCTCATGTGTAATTTTCTTTTTAGTGGTATATTGTTCGTCCTTGCTATTCCTTTGTAGAGTAGGGGGTGGTGTGCCTATCTGCTTGTCAAGCGAGTGGTTTACTTTTGAAGTATATAGGTCTTTGTGATAAAGCCACATGTTGCTTATTAGTTATTTTACAACGTGTTTGTTGTTGACTTATTTGACAAGTTACCTTTGCTAGTAAGGATTATGGCTAGTCGCAGAATTACCGCTCAGCAGATGGTTGGTATGCTTTTTGAATCTCCCTCTGACCAAGATTATGAGAATGACAGTGTGTCCGAGTGTAAGGAGGAAATGCAAGATTCTGGCGAGTTTTCTGTCCACGAGGAATCATCGGATAGTGAAGCTACTCTCTGTCGGGGTGAAGTGCCTGTTTTAGTGGACACTGATGTGTCGATGGTGCAGCAAGAGGCATCTGGATTGCAGCCTGGGGCTGCAAGGCTTCCCATTGGAAGGGCTTGACTCATGGTTGATCCAAACTGCCTGCCTTTAGTTGTGATGCAGTGTAGATTGAATTCTGATTTTTATTTGCCTATACACTTTTTCAATTGTTTATGGATATATTTTTGGCTGAGATTGTTGAGCAGACTAATTTGTATGCTGAACAGTATTTGAGACAACAGTGACAGACTCAGGCCCCACTCGAGCTACCTGATGAACTCCCACAAATCTGGATGAGATTAAGATTTTGGGTTGACTTTTTGATGGGCTTGATAAGGAAGCAGTCTATGGCTTCTTATTGGTCTATCAGTCAATTGATGGTAACAGCCACATTTCTGCAATTATGAGTCATGATCGGTATTTACTTGTGCTTCCAATGCTACATTTTATTGATAATGATTGAGCATTACTACAAGATCACTGTGACCATCTGTTTAAGGTACAGCCTGTTCTTGATCACTTTGTAGATCGATTTTTTGAGATCTATAATCGAGGGAAAGAAATAGCTGTTGGTGAGTCTTTTGCCCTGTTCAAGGGTCGTTTGGTTTTTAGACAGTACATTCCTAGCAAGATGGCACTTTATGGAATTAAGATGTATATGTTGTCTGAGAGTAAAACAGGATACATCTATTATTCACGGGTGTACACTGGTAGAGATTCCACTATTATCCTTGCTGGTTGTCCGTCTACTTCAGGAGTTTCAGAGAAAATTGTGTGGGAACTTGCTAAAGGACTTTTTGGCTTACATGGATATTTATTTGGTATAAGGATTTGGCCATCCATTTTTCCAATTTAGCAACTTTTAATACAGTGTTTAAGGAGTGTTCTCCAGCATCAAAGATGACTTTTGCTCAGTTTACAGGAGTCTGCGACAGGCAGCCTTGTTGTAGTGGAACAGGCAAGTGTTCCTAGAGCTGGAGTGGAGGAGGATGTGGCTAGATTGGAAGATCTGAACTTTCCCGATTAAATCCCCCCCCCCCCCCCCCCCCCAAAAAAAAAACAATCCCTGCACGGGATGTAATAAATTTGCAAAGAGGTATGCAGAAGGAAAGTCGTATGCACTGTACAGATTGTCCTAATCCCAGGCTGTGTGCGGCCACGTTTCAGATTGTTTCACTCAAAATGAGATTTTGGGAGCACTCGTGAGCCCAATAGTGTTCTACCTGGTCTGTATGGTTTTCTATTTGTTGTTCAGTTTCACAGTTGGAATTAGAATGATGTATTTCACTGCTGCTGTTTGTATCTAGTTCCAAATGGGTTTCTTTCTTGTAAAATAAAAATTGATGGCAGTGTGTGCAAGGGCTGGTGCCTGGCTGGCAGTGTAAGTAGTGACTTGCTGCTGGCCATTGCACACACTAGGTCAACCACCAACCAGTGTGATTGAGGTGTCAATCATGTGGGCGTATAAAGTAATGCACCCTTGAATGGTGCTGTCTGTTGATGTGATTGTTCTAATGTGCTGGGCCCGCGACTGGCAGTGCGAATGGTCTTGTGTGTCACACATGAACAGTGTGTGAATGGCCTGTGGAGGTTGGTGCCTTGCTGTGGCTGTCATTGTTTCAGATTATAAACTTTTAATTATTAAAAGTGCATTTCCTCTTTGTGAAATCTCGTTTGTTAATAACATTTACATTTTGATCCTTTCACTCACCTTTGTGCCAAATCCAACCACTATGCGTGTACTTGAGTAACAGATGTATAGGCAGTCCTATTTGTTGCATCTGTCTTTCTGCGCTTAAGTGTAATCAGCCTCCATGGAAAATATAGCAACTTTAGATAATTTGACCACCCAAAAAAACGGGGAGTGCTGGGAGGTGTGCCCATCATGGATCCTAACAAGTTTCTATACTCACAATGGCATGCAAACCTCCAAATGTGACTAGTCACTCATTTCTCTTGCATTACTGTGACATAATATTCTGATGTAAGAAAAACCACCCTTTTCCTACCATCCAGTTCTCCTCCCCCTCACCCCCCAAGGTCTCCAGATAAAAATGGGAGCTCCATCGTGTAGATGGGCCAAGTACCCACAACAGGCAAGGGCCCCAAACATATTGTGGAGACATCCAAATTACCTATCACAAAACAACCTGCTTTCGCAAGATGGGGGTGGAGTCGCCTGGGTTTTTGGCCCCGGCGGCCATCTACGGAAACTACCTAACAAACACAATTCTGAAAACAGTCACCCAGGGAGATATGGCTTGTGTGGATACCTGTTTTCCTACACACAATCCCCTGCAAACCTCAAATAAGACCCCCCCCCCCCCCCCCACCAAAAAAAACATTTCCCACATTTTTGCATGGGATTGCCTCGCCGGCTCAAACAGTGTTCCCCCAAGTCTCCAGAGTAAAAGGATACCTCACTTGTGTGGGTGTCCAAATGCAGAACCGGTTAAAAGAGCATTTTTTTAAAATGTAGCGCTTAGAATTTGCTGTGCTATACCCTTAATGCCGGTTTTTGGCCCATACCAGTCACAGGTCCTTGCCCCAACCACACAAGTGAGGTATCATTTTACTCGGGAGACTGAGGGGAAACACTGTTAGGACATTTGTGCCGGCAGTGATCCCACACAAAAATGTGACAAATTGGATTTTTTGGGTTAGCAGAATTTGAGGTTTGCAGGGGGATTCTGTGAAAGGAAACGTTGGGGTATCCACAAAAGCCATACCTACCTGGACCCCCCTCCCCCCGGTGTCTAGCTTTCAGAAATGTGTGGGTTTGATAGGTTTCCCATGATAGCCGCCATGCTCAGGGCCAAAATCTTAAGATGTCCCACCCCCCAGCAAAACAAGATTGTTTAGCGATAGAGAATTTTGATGTCTCCCCAATACGTACCATTTTTCACAGGAGACCTGGGGGAACGCTGGGTGGTAGGAAATGTGTATCAGGCCAGTGATCCTATAACTTTCCCACACAGAATTTTAGTTTTTCAGCTATATGAGGAGATTCTGGGTAGGAAAAGATTGGGGTATCCATGCAAGCCATTCCTCCGTGGACTCGCCCATGGCCTCTTTCCCTAGAAATGTGTTGATTTGGTAGGTTGCCCTAGATGGCAGACAAACCCAGGGCCAAAATCCCAGGTGCATCCCCAGCAAAACCAGATTGTTCAGCGATAGGTATTTTTGAAGTCTCCTCCAATACGTTTTGGATCCTTGCCCATCACTGGTATTTGGTCCACACACAAACAAGCGTGATATCAATTTTATCAGAAGACTGGGGGGGATGCAAGGTGGATCCACACAGATTACAAAACATAGAAATAAGAGGGAAATATATATATATTTTTTTTTTTACAAAGTTTGAGGTTTGCAAGGGATTCTGGTTAACAGAACCTGGTGCAAGTCACTCAAGTCACCAGATCATGGATTCCACGGGGTGCCTAGTTAATCATTTTGTAGGTTTTCTAGGGTAAAAATGTGGTGTCCGTTTTGCATGTTGGGCAGTTTCCTGTCAAGGGCACTATGCCTACCCACACAAGTGAGATACCATTTTTCAATCAGGAGACTTAGTGGAACTCAGAATTGTAGAGCAACTGCTACTACCTATTGACTTTCTATGCATTGGGCTCCGTCCTGCAAGCGAAAGGTTCAAGGCTAACACTTTGGACCGGCAAGAGGAACTTCGGGAAGAATTTCCTCACTGAATCCAGCCTGACAGACATCCGGTAAGAAATCCTCCAGCAATGTTTTATGTGGAAAGGTAAAATCTTGACCAGGGCCTCCAGTTTAGCTCAAATTTGGCTTGGTCCTAGAGTGACACTATGGGTTTAAACACCCTATTAAGGGTTTGCCTCTAAAAATACATATCCCTGGTTCCATACAATGTCCCCCCCCCCCCCCACCCCCATCTTGGTGTCATTTTAATTATAAAAATGTTTCCTATTTTCATATTGTGGTGTTCAATTTTTGGGTGTTGTCCCAATTATTCACCGAGTTCGCGTTTTTTAATGCTTTAGCTTTAGATACCTGTCTGAAGTTTAACCTGCATGCTCACAGCCAAGCTACCAAGGGTTGAGCATGGGAATCGTTTCTAAAGACCTATTCCGAGCCCTATGTTAGTGGTATTATTGGCAGTAGTAAATGCATATCTGCCACTACTATTAATCCACTTTCCAACTATTGTACTACAGTGGGTACAATATCTTAAATATCATGGCTAGAGACGCCTATAGATATTACAATTGTGCTCGTCATGTCAATTTTAGGATTAAAGGCATCATGATCCTTCTATGGCATGGAGCCCTGAAAACTGAGACACGTATATGGACTATTGATTGGGTGTTCAATTGTGGCATACATTCGAAATTTATGCAGGTTCACAATTTAAGGTGGACGCAAATTTTTTTTACCTTGCTTTTCATACTGCCATTACTTCGTTCTGAAATTGACGCTGTATCTTTACCTAGCCAATGCAATAATGCTTATTCTAAATCAGTTGGACTTGCATTAAGAGCAAAATGAAATTAAGAACAACCCCGGTAACTTCACCGAGCCATCGTGTTCAAGACAATCTGCTAATCCATCAGAGGATATACAGACTGAGCAAGAGGTCAGCTAAAGGAAACAAATGTAAGAGAAACTAAGGACCATTCAAAGCGAAGGTCTTAGGGTTAGCCTGAAGGACCTAGAAAGTGCACAACAGCAAGCAACAAGAGTGGATGGAAACATAGTAGAGAGTTAATTAGCATTGTGTGTATTGAATGGTATGAAAGAGCACACTACTCCTCGGGAGTAAACGTATTTGAGATGATGGCCAAAACGGACTCTGGTTTTGGGCCAAGAGGTTGAATTTCAGGGATTAAGTCAGCAAGGACATATGGGCAGTAGTGGAGGGGAGGAACAGGGGGAGAGAATCATCCTACATTTTAGGAATAAGAAATATGGCACCATTGTGTGTCTGAATGCCACTGTGCTTGAAAGAAAAAGACTGTCATTAAGGTGATCTGAAAAGCCAAATGAGATCCTGCTAAAAGATGGGTATAGTGAGTGATGAAGGAGATTGAACCTTTTGAGCTCCTTCTGGAAAGGGGCTCATAAAGGGTGCATGTCAGACGATTGTTAGGTGCGTGGCCAACAATGCTTAGCAACTCTGGCAAGTAGACCAATAATGGCAACAGCGTAGGCAGTTCATTTATGCGGAAATAAGGGTGGTTGGCATTAGGGTGCAAGGCATACAGACAGGAAGGTGTTTTAGGCCTAAAACAGGACAAGTGTGAATGGCACATTGTCACATCCCAGTGATATGCCTGGCTTTAATAAGATAATTCAGTCACTAAAGCATTTTCATACTGGACCGGATATATAAACACTGGACAGAAATTTTGAAACCATTCAGTGATTTCCCTTATGCGAACATCCAGTTCATAATAGATTGTGAAACAAAGTGTTAAGAGAACGTGGCGAACAGTTGTGGTGCATAAAAAAGGATTGATTCAAAAGCTTCATTGTGCACTCATTTCGAAGCATCGAGTTCTACATTCTATACCATAAAAGTAAGCCCAGTACCACGAACAGATGCTGTAGAAAATATATGCTATACAAAAGAATGTCAAAAGAATGTTTTTGTAAATTGTACTGAACACAGACAGATGAAGAGCATTTCATGTTTACCTTCAAATAGTAACCAAAACCAGATTCACGCAAACCCAAATAAGACTATTTTTCCCCCCCGTGTTAAAAAGAAAAAAAACTAGTTCTGTGGAAGCACATCAGTGTGCGAAGACAAACTAATGCTCAGGTTAGTTTTAAACCCACATGGGTTAGCTTGGCTCCCATTAAGGAAAATACCCCAGGCAACTGGAGGACACCTACAGAATTATTTTTAGTTTCTCAGCAAAACTATGGAGACAAGTAATCTTCTGCGTATGGAAATGTCCCAGTATCAGTGAATGGATTTGGGATGCGCCTGAGCTGAAGCAAGAATGAAATGTCTAAGAAAGGCTAGCAAAACAGCACTGCTAAGAGAATTGTGGCCTTCTGGCTGAAGGGCCTCTGGCAAATAAATAACTGTAGTGCAAGGTTCAGGACCATGCTACAACATGGCAGGGCCAAGCCATACATTTAAAACAACAAGTAAGAACATTTGGGTTGTAAAAGATTAATTCTTGTATGGGTGTGTGTCTTACTTTTATGCAAACAAATGAAGGAAATTGTACGAAAGATTCAGACCACTGCTTTCTGTGCAACAACGTGTTACACTGCCGTCCACCACCACCTCTACTGTAGTAGCTTACACTGGAAAATAAGACATTTCAAAAAGCCATACAGAACGTGTTTACTCAAACTCCATTTAAGAGGGGAAATTTACCCAAACTCCATTTAAGAGGGGAAATTAGCATACTTATAAAACAGCCAGTTTAAACGTTTTTATTTAAGAATGACCTATATTTACAACTTGTAAAAAAAGCATCCAAACACAAAACAGAAGCAGACCACATTCTTTTAGAGTTCTTACAAGCATGTTGACTTCCATCAAATGACACACCAGTCCCCCTGTGGCACATCGCAGTGCTCGCTCCCGAAGCACAAGCTACAGTTCGCATAGCCACACTTACAGGTTATTAACAAAGTACAATTACACCCCATACAGCATTCACAGCAAGACGAGAAAAATACAATTTCATTGCAAAAACACATTCAACTACATTAGTTTACAAGGCATGGAAACTCGTGCACGTCGTCCGTCCAACAGATCTGAGGTCTTCGAGTGCAGGAAACATTCGTACGTTACTTGCTCCCATTGCTCTGCACACTTTCTCACCAAAGCCACAGGGTCCAGAGACAATCTTGCCACGTTTGAAAGTAAAATCCAAGCTGCAACACCAGGTCTCTGCACGCGCTACTTTTTCCCCCACCTCTTCGCTCATACCCAACCATATCATTCCTCGGCACCATCATCAATTCCACAAAGTTCAAACAGCCGTCTGGTCCATCTCTCAGTCTTGCGAGTCTAGCGTTGGTATGAATCCATGTAATAGTGGATTAAAAATGCAACACCCACCGTGTTAAGACGTAGCACGAGCAGGGAGGCTGGTGGATTGGATAACAAGTCGACAAAAAGAAATCCAGAGAACATTTACAGCGGTGCTTTTAAGAAGTGCTCTCCAAAAACAATCACAGCACGCTGAATGAAGTAGCGATCTGGTGAAACGTTCACTTGTTGCTTTGTAATTAGGGGGAGTGGGGGGTGGGGGGGTGAGAGAAGACCATGAAAAAAATGTTTGACCCAATTTCTGAAGGAATGTCCCTGAAACAAATGCATTTGCTCTCTTGGCCTTCCAAATGCAATGGTGCCTAATGAAAAGCCCTGACTTAACCAGGCAACTTCAAGCTATCCCACTCGTTTTAACAAACCTTCCAACAAAAAAGATCAATCAAATTTAGAGCATTCAGTTTTTAGAAAATAAAGTGTCAAAAATAATGTTGCTTTCGCACGATCAGAAGACTTTTACATATATTTTACAGTATACTTACCATCAAGTTAGAAAAAAAGGAACGAAAAAGTCCAAAACTTCCTTCAGCTACATGCCCCAACCAGAGGACTTTGACTCCATACTTGAAGAACCAAATCCTCCACCATTAAAGACACCACCAGGACCTGGGTTAGAAGAAGAGCCCCATCCTACCGCCCCTGCGTTTGAGCCATATGCGTTACTTCCAGAACCAAAGCCCTGATTTGGCTCCCTCGGCAAGTTACCTTGCACAGGATTGTTACCTGGTGGCCCACCAGGCTGATTTTGCTGACTAGCCAGCATGCCCATCATGCCCCAACTGCTCTGCAAGGCCGCTTGTGCTGCAGCCATCATTGCAGGATTGATATTAAATGCTCCGAAATTCATCCCTCCTCCAGCAGCTCCTCCACCACCACCGCCACCCATATTACCTCCTGGAGGACCACCAAGACCACCTCCAACACCACCGCCACCACCACCGCCACCACCACCCCCCATGCGGCCTGGACCAAACCCACCCTGGTTACCAAAGCCCCCTGGATTCCCCCCAAATCTGCCACTGCCTCTATCAAACTGCCTATTGGTATTCTGTTTAGGCTCTGCATTAGATACATGCACGCTGACTCCTTTAATGATCAAATCTTCTCCACACAGCGATTGGGCGACCTAAAAAGTAAATTACAAAGACATTAAATTCTATACTTCACAAAAATGTGGTATCTACGTCAGCTGTTCATATTATTTGCTTTTACTGTACCTGATCATCAGCAAACGTAACAAATGAAAAGGCCCTGAAAGGCTTAGGAATGAAGACATCCACGACTTCGCCATACTGGGCGAAAAACTGCCGGAGTTCATCAGCAGACATGTCTTCAGTACAACGGCCCACAAACACCCGACTGCGTAGCGGCTCCTCGGGACCCTGTAAACGTTACCAAAGAAAAATTAATTATAAGAAAATAAAAGACAAAATCCCAGTCCAGGTGTGAATACCTACACATTTATATACTAGACTTTCAACTACAAGACTACGCAGTTGTATCGTAAAAACAATAGGAACACCTAAAGTAAAAGGCCTTAAAATATTCAAAGACCTGTACAATATACAATACGTAGATGGACAAACTGGCTTCCTCCAACACATACAATACTCCTAATAAACATTTGTCATGGGCACAGACCTAGCACACATAAGCAGCATAACAAACTGCTTCGTACTTCAAAACTCTATGGACTAGGTTGACAAAATATCAAAACAGTGTTCCAAGGGCACTGATGACCTACAATTTGGAACATTGCCACAATCGATAGCGACAACTGTTACAATAAAATAGACAACCTCTTAAACCCATTAGGTTGTTACCTCCACTCGACCGTTCTCTTCCTTCAAAATTCGACACGTGTATCAAACTCCTGCTTTTGATGTCAGGCAAAAGTACAATAAAATCGGTTTCCGCGAATCTCATGTTGGTTTGCAAATATACCCATCCCACTCCACAGCTTTTCGGTACAACTGCTGCTTACCAAATTGATGCATAGGGTAAACACAAGTTTGACACATACAAGCTTACATTCTAGGGCTGGGAGAATACACCTGGTACAGGATGCAGACACGAGCTGTTGCCAACAAGGAGGATGCCACTCTGGGGTTGCCTAAAGAGTGAGCTGGACGGCCCGCCTGGATGGAATATGCTACTTACCAGTATGCATCTGTTCTTGGCATGTAGAGCTGCAGACCTACACACTTGTGCATAGATCGCCATCTGGTGTTGGGCCCGGATGTTTGCAGTTTGTTTTTCCTCTTGGAAAGTCTTTGGAAGTCACGAGTTCGTTCACTCCTCCTTTGGATCGTATTGCGCATGGGCTTCGATTCCATCCTTAGATTGTTTTTCACCAACAGGTAAAGATGGAGCGTAGTAATAACAGGAAATATGCCCATGTGTGTTGTATCTAAATAAGATAGACTGGAACAGATAAAGGTAGCCGGGGAGGCGGGTGGGCGTGTCTAGATCTGCAGCTCTACGTGCCAAGAACAGATGCATACTGGTAAGTAGCATAATCCGTTCAAGGCATATGAGCTGCAGATTACACACTTGTGCATAGATTATATAGCAGTACCCACCCTTAGCGGCAACCATCCTTAGCTGTTGCAGTGGTTTGGAATAATGTTCTGAGTACATTCAAGAACCATTTCTGCAAATGCACCATAACAAGGTTGTTCTCCGTACCAAGCCAAAATTCCTCCCTTAAGTTATTTCTCCCTTTCACATAAACCAAGCGGTAGAACTACCAGTATTCTTCTCGCAACCACAAACCGTTGCGGAAAGAGCTCTTCTCACACTAGGGCAACCCCATCTCCAAGTTGGGGATAGCTAGGTGGATTGTCAAATGCATTCAGATTTGCAACCATAAAGCAAAACGAACGCTACCCGTCCACCCCCAAGCCCACTCTACAGGCAAAATAGGGCTTCAATGGCATTTTTAGGGAACATCCCATTAGATAATATCTGCAGAGCAGCTACATGGTCAACACCGCACACTTTCACTAAACACTATTGTGTAGATGTGCAAACTAAGCAACAAGCTAGTGTAGGCCAGGCTGTACTCAAAACATTATTTCAAACCACTGCAACAGATACGGGTGGTTGCCGCTAACGGTGGGTACTGCTATATAATCTATGCACAAGTGTGTAATCTGCAGCTCATATGCCTCGAAAGGAATATGCTACTTACCAGTATGCATCTGTTCTTGGCATGTAGAGCTGAAGATCTACACACGCCCACCCGCCTCCCCGGCTACCTGTATCGTTCCAGTTTATCTTATTTAGATAACACGCACGGGCATCTTCACTGTCATTACTACGCTCCATCTTTCCCTGCTGGCGAAAACAATGAGGATGGAGCTGAAGCCCATGCGCAATACGATCCAAAGGAGGAGTCACCAACCTTGTGACTTCAAAAGACTTTCGAAGAGGAAAAACAACTGCAAAACATCCAGGCCCAACGCCAGATGGCGATCTATGCACAAGTGTGTAGATCTGCAGCTCTACATGTCAAGAACAGATGCATACTGGTAAATAGCATATTCCATCTGCAGCTCATATGCCTCGAACATAGAGTTCTCACAGCATTCCACTACACCAGAATTCATTTTCCCAGTAACCAGATGTTGGACCTAAGCTGACTGGGCTTCCTCAACTCATCCGATCAGAAGGCAAATTATGATCCACATTTACAATTTAAAATAAACAGCTTAAGCTCGTACGCTCCTTAGGCTACAAGCTGGACCTCCCGAACCTTAGATTCAACCATCCTCACAATTTGTCCGGTCAAGTTACAAGACGATAGACCAGACACCCTAGGTAAGTTACACCAACTAGATGCTTTAAATCAGTTATGAGTGGCAATACTGTAAGTCTCCTCAAATCGAGAATGCTGAAACAGTTCAACATTATTGGAAACCCGTTTGCCTTGTTAGTCTCTTAAATTATGCTATTAATGACTCAAATTACTGCCATTAGTTTGATTGGAGTTTATAAAAAGACTGACCAGGGCATGACCAGCATTTACAGAGGGGCTATTTTACTGGCCATAGCTAATGAAATTGGGCCAATCCTGCAATTTGCCCCAGTAATGCGTTTACCACTGGCCCATAATAATTATCTAATCAAAACAACGTTGACCTGCAGATCTCAAGAATTTGACCGCTTATTCCCTCCAGAGATGGGGCTATTCTAGTGAATAAGTTCTGAATTCATTCACTTCCCTTAGGATACGGGACAAGTCAGTCAAATGGTGTTTTACAAAGAGCATATTGTATCCGACCAAAGATTACTATTTTCCTACTTAACCCCATCCCCACACACACACTGCATGGCGTTGCCCGATCTTTAAAACGTCTGACAAACTTACAATCAATTAAATCAAAGCTGGTGTGGAATCATAAGCTACCCTACAGCCATGTACATTAGCGTAAAGGCTATCTGGGGCACTCAGAACTACAACTGGAACCGGCGGGGCCTGCACGCAATTTGTCTGGAAGGTCTATTCCAATACGAGCATAGTAACAAGAAAGGGGGGGGGAGGGGGTTGACTGGCCAACATTCATTCACACTATGATTTAAGAGAATACGTAGGAGAGCAGTACGGCGAGACAGCTCGAGTACAGGCATACTGATTGTTACGTACATGTTTTAAGTAGTAAACGCCCTTACAAAAGGAAGGCACCACCCTAACTGTTTACCTTTGAGTTCGGAAGTTTGCAGTCACACCATCTTCCATCAATCATGTGGCGCTGAGACATTGCCTTCAATTGGGTTTCATACTCCATAAACCGCACAAACCCAAAGCCTTTAGAATTGCCAGATTTAGCATCTTTCTTCACCTAGAAAAAGAAATTAGATTACATCAGAATGTAAGGGAAAGCAACATACATCCAAATAAAGCACGACTGCCATACTTTAACTCTTCACAATGCACAATAATTGTATAGCATGCATTTTATTAATTACGTGCGTTACAGTATTTCAATGCAGCTCGTCAAGTGGGGTCAGGCTATTGGAATCTATAATTGCAGAGCAAAAGGTTTAACCTTGCAGCTACCCTGTATACACCAGCGACCGAATGCTTGCCATTTAAGACATTTACCTGCACCATGACGACCTCCCCAAAAGTGCTGAAATATTCCTTCAGGTCTTGCTCCGTAGTCTTCCAGGGAAGCCCCAAAACAATCAAATCGGAGGTTTTCACGGCACGTTTCACTTTAACAGCAGAAGACGCGTCTGTCTCATCCATTTTCCTTTTGTTGTCTAAAAGATGTAAAACTATGATCAAACCAGCGTTTTCCATTACAGCCCACACGATAGTTATAGTTAGCCATATGGCGTTATTGGGTAAATTTAGTTAAAAACTAACACAGATAAATCGTACTAAATAAATCTCCATCTTATAACCCATATGCAGGTAAAGGAGACGAAATTGAATTGCGAAAGAATGACCCTCATTAACCTAAATTGCGATATCTTAAAATAGCTATCCGCCACTTGCACATAATACAGTACTGCAACGAAAACGGGAGTACCCCCCCCCCCCCCCCAATAGCAGAGGCAATAAACGTCACATACATGAGGAACATCGCCCATAAACAACCTACGGCTATTAAAATATATGTTTAAGATTCCCGAAAGCATAAAAAGTACCTTTTGGATAATTGACGACATATACCAGATTCCCCCAACCGCTTTCTGGGGCATGAAGCACTCCTTCCGCAAGTCGGACACCCCTCATGCACTGATTAACTGGATTTCTGTAACGTAAGCCGCAGGCTCCAGGGAACTGGGCGGTGACGGTGGACAACAGGACCGTGCCATCATCCTCAGATGGGATCTCAATTGGCTCGTCGTTCTCGTCTTCTGTGATACGAATGTATTCCATCTCCATGACGGACTAGAGGAAAAAAAAAAGGGGGGGCTAGTTTAAAGCTAGTGCAAAGAAACACGTGGGCGGCATGTGTAGTAATTCAGGAGTTCATAACTTCAGACAGTTTCATCTTAACTTATCCTTTGCTTAATGTGGGGCTTGGTACAGTCTCATCCTCGAGCGTTGAGCTAGCTGAGCAAGTGACTAACCAATGGAGCATGCTTCAAAGAATAAATATCTGTTCTACAGTGTGCGATGCATGCGTCTGTCACTCATTGGGCCTCAAAGACATGATTCACATAAAGAAAAAGATTGCAGTACACCCAAGTGGTTTCCCCTCAGTAAGCGTGGCCTACACCTTTCAGCCCAATCTAAGACGTTATCACACTGCGTATCCCGCTCAACTCTGTCGTAGGCCCGCAGCAGGTAACAACCATTTGGGATTAAATGAAAAGGACGTGGTTTAAAAGTGCATAATACATGCTTAAACCCTTTACTGTCAAACTCAAATACCATCTCAAACACCCCCGAAATACTCGATCTAGATAGATAAGAGGATTCGTTCAAGTTAACAAGGTTGATTCCCTTTAACAATAAAAAGGAAAATGTAACTTATGTATATCTAGACAAAGATTATAGGGTGCATTTAAACATTGAGCTCACAGGTCAGCTCACCCGGTCTCACAGCAAAAACTGTTTTGATTAGATGACGGGTAATCGGTCTATATCTGGTATTCGTTATTTTAGGACAGCGCTGCTGCCTGCTAAACTGCCTATATGCCATCGTGCTTTTTTTTTTTTTTACATGAAAAGAATCTCTTGCCTACTTTCTTGAAGCTCGTTTCTGTAAACCGATCTCCGAATGGCCGTACGAGTAGGACGCCATGTTCGTAGTCTAAAATTGATACACCTTCAACAAACATGGCCGCCGCGCACACGAAAAAAGAAACGGGACCCAAGTCTTCGTCACGTATCAGCGAGAAAAAGCTATAATGCGGGGTAACGTTAAGTTAGCTAGCACCGCAGATGAATTATTGTCATAATGGCGCTGCACACACAAACTAAGTTTTGGGCAGGAATCAGCGGGGCAACGCAGTGTGTGGGTTACAGTTAAAAAACGTACCTCGCTAGGTCAATTGTTGACGCAATGGCCTCCGACCACCAAAAATCGTGCGCAGCCCAGTCTACAAAGGCGTCAACGCAGTCGTGGGAGTACAAGATAAACATGCACGCCATTTGGTTTACTGATGATCTAACAATGAAGTTGTTTCTTTCCTTCTATGCATGGAAAAATAACCGGCGGATCCATAATACTTACCGGTTGAGGAGGGGAAGCCTGGTCCTGCCCGCCGACTGAGGATTCGTAATCTTCGGCTAGGAGATCGTAGGACTCGAGGCCTGAAACAGGCACCTCAAACGTATCCGTGGTTGCACTAATTACCACAACCGACTACCTCGCAACTCCCGATCAAAATGGCCGTTTCTAATCGGCCCGTGAGAAGACAACAGCCTCTATAGCCACGCCCACTTATGAATCCACTGTATCGTGACAGGAGAGGGGAGAGACTGGCGCATATATTATTAGTCACCATCTCCTAGTCAAAGGGTTCTGATTCAAATAAGAAAGACGTACATATTTCATTCCTTCTGATTTACCTATCTTGAGGTAGCCACACTAAATGTTTTAATATAATGATTTTCTTCTTGGTAAAATACGCCCCTTGACGGGAACTTGGTACAGTCTCAAGCGTCACCCGTTGGGCAACTGTGAGCAGGCGTATTGTCATAGGAGAGGGCTCGAAAGAGAAGTGCGCCTGACTGCGCATGTGTTAGGGTCTATCCCTCTTTCGTTGGGGGTAAAAGACATGGTTTTATTGATGTCAGAAACAAACAGTATTTCATCAAAAACATTAACAGTAAACACCATCGAATGGCGAGAGGATGCAGCGTAACAACCAGCGCTTCTGACTTTGAAACGGGGAACCAAAAATAATTTGCACAGTCCAATCCCAAAATGAAATTGCTCTTGTCGTGTTTTATTTGATTAACAGTTTGATGATAACATTAACAGTAAGCACCATCGAATGGCGAGAGGATGCAGCGTAACAACCAGCGGTTCTTGCGCGGGCGGGGCCGTGACGGAGTGGTTCCGTCACCCGCACAGCGCGACCGACGCGCGTGACGGAACCACTCTGTCACGCGCATCGAAGGGGTTAAAGTTAGAGCTATTGGCATTGCTCATGACATTATTTTTGTTTATGTTTTTGTTTTTAAAACATTTAAAGAAACGGCATTGTTATTTACAATGTCAATAGCTTAATCTCTCTTAAATGTGAGACCTATTGCATTTGCACCCACACACAGAGCCACACACACAAAGCCACCCACACAGAGCCACCTACACAGAGCTATTCACATAGAGCAACCCACACACAAATAGAGCCACCTACACACACACACAGTTACCCACGTATAGACAGAGCCACCCATGCATAGCCACCTACAAAAAAAACCACACACACCCATTCTCCCACACCACATACTCACACTCCCACACACACACACACTCCCACACACACACACTCTCCCACACACACACTCTCCCACACACACACTCTCCCACACAAACACACTCTCCCACACACACACACCCTCTCCCACACACACACAGAGCCACACTCAGCATATGTAGATCAAGCTCATAGGAGTATTTAATCCCGTTACGTGCCTCTGACACTCTACCAAAAAGAGCTAGCTGCACATCAACAAAACAAATGTCTGATGGACACACTGATAAATAGTTATGTTAACGACTGAAAATCCTTTTGCACCAAGGACACTTCACCTTAAACGTTTGACATGAAGGGAAAGTGAAGCAAAACTTTCTACATTTGAACAGAAATCAATACCACAGGGTTTAACTTTGTTGTTGTACTGATTGAGTCGGTGAAAAGGGGGCAGGGAAATATAAAATGGCTTTCAGTAAGACCTATAACCCAAAGACACTGTCCATAGATGGATCACAACGCGTGGTGCACTCTTACATACCGCTGTATGAACACTGATTAAACTGTGAATTTGGCGCCGCACAGTCACAAATCTGACAATGAGCACCCCATCTGCAAGGTCAGGCACCCAAGAAGTGGAAGAGCCCGCTGCGGTTTGAGTAGCGTTTAAATCCATATGCATTTTTTTTAGGGGGGGGGGCTGCTACGGGGGAAGTTGGACCCGATCGGGGGAATATAATGCGGTCTGCATCGCAGATGTGCGGATCGGATCGCTATTGTGAAAACCGCCCGTGCAAGACGAGGCAGGGGTCGAAAAGAGGGCTCTACGAGATACCTAGAGCTCTCATTCATACTCCAGGCAACAGGCCCAGTCCACTGTATACTAGCTGCCAGTCCCTGTGCAGGAATATAAATCTGTGCGGACAGTAATGCTCCTCGGATGCTCACCTCATTGTTGAATACTTTGACGGCCTCCATGTTGCTCTTTGAGTTGGGGCTGCTGCGAAATCAGCACAGGGATAGGGGTGTTGTGGTGTATGTCACTGTTGAGGCTCCACACTGCCCCGGGCTTTGCAGTTGCTCGAGTGACGCGCCCTAGCCCTGCCCCGCCTCCTTCTCCTCCATGATCCCGGCATGGTCCTCCCGGTTTGATCGAAGAGTGCGTGCCCAGCAGACCTTGGGATCAGTCCTACGCTGAGTGCCGGACAGTGAGGTGCGCGCACACCAGCAGCAAATGCAGCAGTGGCAGCAACGACGACAACAGGCAAGATGGCGGCACTGCCATTTCATATCGGGATGCATTATGTTCATCAAGAGCGAATGTACATGAAGCTCTTTCATACCTGTATTTTCGAATAAAATACGTTTTATTTAAAAAGAGTACAGATGGATGATTAAAGATATCACTGACTTCTGAACTTCAACGGTTTTAAATGATAGGGAGTTTCTATGGTATGCTGCTGTATCATTTAAACAAGCGCAGCCTTCGGTAGCCGAGACACAAATAAACACGAAAACGTCCCTGTAAAAAAAAAAAAAAAAACATGCCCACCACCAGTGTAAAAGGGGCGGACTTCAAAAAAGAGAAAGAATCGAAAAAACACGCCCACAAATCCGAAAGAGATGGGGCTTGTTTGGAGAGACAAAGCTCTTCTCCAATGGCTGACCAGCATTTAAGAGGCCAGCCAATGGAGAAGAGGAGAGAAGAGGGGCGGGTTGAAGCCCCACTTCTCAAAATCATTAAATCTCGCGATCGAGACTGCGCAAGCGCAGCCTTCGCTAGCCGAGACCTAAAAAGTGCTACCACAAGCTGCTTTGGCTGGCCTAGCGCTTGCGTTCATGTGCGTGTGCGCGGTCACAGCCGCCATGTGAGTAATAAACTTTCATGCATGTCTTGGCCCCCACTGTGCTCCTCACTTCTTTTGGCTTCACTCTGCCATCTGGCTTTCCTCGCGGCACCCCTCTGCCCCTCCCCACCACAGAGCGCATATCTCGGCGCACGTCTTTACTTCGCCTTAGTTCCAGCCTGTGGTTGGATGCGCTTCACTTCCTCATACTAAAAGTAAAGTCCTTGTTTGCTTTCTCTGTCCCCAATCTGTCGTCGCTTAATTTCTGTGAGCCTCCTCTGTCCCTCTTTACTTTCGCTCGGGTACGTAGACCGCTTGTCAAGTTGTCATACATTATGATACCTGTTACCTACGCCGTTAAATCAAGAATGCTGTTTATGCTACCAATTGGGGAGGGGGTGCTTGGGGTGAAGGACTACCTCGCTTTTGAATTCCGTGATCCTGTTCTTATTTTTTTCGCTGTGATCAGATCAGTACCTCACTCACGCATTCCCGGGACTCACTCACGAGAGGCAGTGTTTTGCCTGACCAAGGTTCAGAGGCTCTGTCATCTCTGACTCTCCCCATAAATCCCATATATTGCATGGTATGCTTTGTGCGTACGTTGAAATACAAGTGCCACCTATGAACGCTTGTGACATTTTTGTTGTTGCACTTGTAAAGCGTATGACACTTTACCGCACGGAGCAAACTTTCAGTATAATAAAGAAGTAATGTACTTTGTTTTAACTTCTATTTGATCCTGGGCGCAGCTGCTACATGACCTACAATGTGTATAAAGCCAACATCCACTTCGTCTTTTTTAGCAACTGAGTGTTGCATTCTGGGACTTGCAGATTTGCTATCGCCATTACAAGGACAGGCTTGTGATTGACAGCATGTTAAATGTTGCCGATTAAAAATCTAGGACTGGCTGAAAGTGACGCTTACCACATAAGCCATCTTTGAATTCCACAGGTGTGCTTGAATGTGAGTTTTTTGTGTCTGCATGGGTCAATAAATATCTTTCTGCCACGTAAATGTAGTCGGTGGAAGGGTGAAACTAGGCTTCAAGACGTCAGTAGAGTACCAGGTGCCCGACCTAAAGCTTATATGTCGACACTTACTAAGGTGATGTCCTTTTGGAGCGGGTTAGACAGCATGTGATGGCATTTACAAAACAGCCTCTTCGGTGTACTGTTGAAATGTGCATCCTGAAATGGTTTGTAGCACCCTCCTTTTAGCAAAGAGGCGTAAAGCTAGGGTGTTGGCGAGACGAGACAAGCTGCCTCCCCCGGCTGCATGGTTTGAGGGGATGGCTCACTGTTGGAAGTGGTAGGGAGGCCGAGAGGGTTGTCGGAAATGTTGCTTTAACCGTATTAATTATTGTATATGTTATCAAGGACATGTATAATGTAGCATTTTTAACAAGCAATGAATGGTAGAGACAGTGGGTCTGGCTCAAATGTGCTGCCTGTTGCATACATGCAAAAACAACAATTGATGGACAGAATGCAGAACAATGTCATACATTCACCCCAGTACAGAGATCTGGGCCTAAATCCATTGATTTTTGCTCACCATGCCATTCCAGTTTGAACCCAGCCATATGCAAATCAGTCTTGACTCTGTGCCCCATGGGAACAGTCCAGCCTGAACTGCCAAGCCAGATCCTCCCTGTACTGGAAACAAGCATCCTAGAACCGGTTTCGGGGTTTCACCCCTCTTCAGCCAGGATAGCTTGATTCCAGTGGCATGGAGAGCACAGGACTCACGTCTGAGCATACCCGTCCCACTCGGTGTGACAAATGCAAAAACAACAATTGATGGACAGAATGCAGAACAATATTATACATTCACCCCAGTACAGAGATCTGGGCCTAAATCCATCGTTTTTTTGCTCACCATGCCATTCCAGTTTGAACCCAGCCATATGCAAATCAGTCTTGACCCTGTGCCCCATGGGAACAGTCCAGCCCGAACTGCCAAGCCAGGTCCTCCCTGTACTGGAAACAAGCATCCTAGGACCAGTTTCGGGGTTTCACCCCTCTTCAGCCAGGATAGCTTGATTCCAGTGGCATGGAGAGCCCGGGACTCACGTCTGAGCATACCCGTCCCACTCGGGGTGACAAATGCAAAAACAACAATTGATGGACAGAATGCAGAACAATGTCATACATTCACCCCAGTACAGAGATCTGGGCCTAAATCCATCGTTTGGAGTTCGGGCTGGACTGTTCCCATGAGGCACAGGGTCAGACTCATTTGCATATGGCCATGTCTGAACTGGGGTGGCAGAGTGAGCTAAAGAACGGTGATGGATCAAACCCAGATCTGTTGACTGGGTGTGAGTGTTTGATTGGTTCTGATGCTCCGTCCATCACCACCCCGTTTGTACCGCTTTGTTCGCCATAAGCTGGCAGGGTATGCTCAGACGTTGAGTCCCTTGCTCACTTTGCCACTGGATTCAAGCAAGCATGGCTGCAGACGGCTGAAATGCCAGAAACCGGTCCTAGGAAGCTTGTTTCCGGTCCAGGAAAGGCACGGCTTGGCAGTTCGGGCTGGACTGTTCCCATGAGGCACAGGGTCAGACTGATTTGCATATGGCCATGTCTGAACTGAGGTGGCAGAGTGGGCTAAAGAACGGTGATGGATGAAACCCAGATCTGTTGACTGGGTGTGAGTGTTTGATTGGTTCTGATTCTACGTCCATCACCACCCCCGTTTGTACCGCTTTGTTTGCCGTAAGTTGGCAGGGTATGCTCAGACGTTGAGTCCCTTGCTCACTTTGCCACTGGATTCAAGCAAGCCTGGCTGAAGATGGCTGAAATGCCAGAAACCGGTCCTAGGAAGCTTGTTTCCGGTCCAGGGAAGGCATGGCTTGGCAGTTCGGGCTGGACTGTTCCCATGAGGCACAGGGTCAGACTGATTTGCATATGGCCATGTCTGGACTGGGGTGGCAGAGTGGGCTAAAGAACGGTGATGGATCAAACCCAGATCTGTTGACTGGGTGTGAGTGTTTGATTGGTTCTAATGCCCCGTCCATCACCACCCCCGTTTGTACAGCTTTGTTCGCCATAAGTTGGCAGGGAATGCTCAGACGTTGAGTCCCTTGCTTACTTTGCCACTGGATTCAAGCAAGCCTGGCTGAAGACGGCTGAAATGCCAGAAACCGGTCCTAGGAAGCTTGTTTCCGGTCCAGGGAAGGCATGGCTTGGCAGTTCGGACTGGACTGTTCCCATGAGGCACAGGGTCAGACTGATTTGCATATGGCCATGTCTGAACTGGGGTGGCAGAGTGGGCTAAAGAACGGTGATGGATCAATCCCAGATCTGTTGACTGGGTGTGAGTGTTTGATTGGTTCTGATGCTCCGTCCATCACCAACCCCGTTTGTACCGCTTTGTTCGCCATAAGTTGGCAGGGTATGCTCAGACGTTGAGTCTCTTGCTCACTTTGCCACTGGATTCAAGCAAGCCTGGCTGAAGACGGCTGAAATGCCAGAAACCGGTCCTAGGAAGCTTGTTTTCGGTCCAGGGAAGGCATGGCTTGGCAGTTTGGGCTGGACTGTTCCCATGAGGCACAGGGTCAGACTGATTTGCATATGGCCATGTCTGAACTGGGGTGGCAGAGTGGGCTAAAGAACGGTGATGGATCAAACCCAGATCTGTTGACTGGGTTTGAGTGTTTGATTGGTTCTGATGCTCCGTCCATCACCACCCCCGTTTGTACAGCTTTGACGTCATAAGTTGGCAGGGTATGCTCAAACGTTGAGTCCCTTGCTCACTTTGCCACTGGATTCAAGCAAGCCTGGCTGAAGACGGCTGAAATGCCAGAAACCGGTCCTAGGAAGCTTGTTTCCGGTCCAGGGAAGGCATGGCTTGGCAGTTCGGGCTGGACTGTTCCCATGAGGCACAGGGTCAGACTGATTTGCATATGGCCATGTCTGAACTGGGGTGGCAGAGTGAGCTAAAGAACGGTGATGGATCAAACCCAGATCTGTTGACTGGGTGTGAGTGTTTGATTGGTTATGATGCTCCGTCCATCACCACCCCCGTTTGTACCGCTTTTTTTTTTTTTTTTTTTTAAACCTTTATTAGTCAAAAACAGAGCATACACAGCTTCTTGCCTACAACCATGTCACCTGGCCGGCAGCAACAACATGCAGTGCAATAGACGTAGAACACTTGCTGGACAGGAGTAAGTCAGGCTCACAGCATGTCGCCTACAACCCATATGGGCCGGCCGCTGGGTATTAAATTTAGGCTGCTGATGAAGGTATATAGTGGCAATGATAACAGCAAGAAGCACACATCCAATTACCCTGTGAGGTTTCGTTTTTCATTTTGTCAGAACCAACTTTTAACTTCAATGAGAACTGTACGCCCCCAGTGTGTGTCCACCATACTTAGTATGTGGCGTAAGGAACTGTCCAGTGCAGGGCTTTGGTATGAGGTGCACCCATAGCTGGGTACAGGCCAACTGTAGTGTTATGTTGCTCTGCACTTAACTGACCTAGCCAGCGACCTGGGGGGAGATATCCTTGATGCAATGTAGTGAACATGAACCGGTGCTACACACGACACAGCCACTCAACCTGCGCAGCGGCGGGGAAAGCTTGATGGCATCTCGAATCCGGGGAAATGGCATCCCGCCCCCTCCCACCCATGTAGCAGGCGCATAAAATGCTATCATACCAGCAAGCATGTACTCGGTCCAGGCAAACGGGGAGCGTCCCGTACACCCATCCTGGGGGGGGGGATCAGGGAGACGAAAAAAAAAGGGGGGGGGGTCAAGGCAAGCAATCTGTCGTAGTGGTCAACGGGGTAGAGACAGCACAAGGCGTGGCCGAGGAGTCGGCTCGCCCAACGTTCTCGGTCTCGCCCTCCTCGGAATCGCCCCCCTCGCGGGCCCGCAGGAGGTAAGCGACGAGGGGTCGCCAGAGGTCCTTAGGCCGCGACTTGGGGGGCAAAAGGTCAGCATACTGATGAAGCCTTTCCTGCCATGTAGACATAGTACTCAGCCAGTCCTTGAATTTAGGCGCCCGTCCTCGCCCCCATCTACATGCCACGTGGCGCTTGGCCAGCAGGAGTCCCAGAGCAAAGAATTTCCGATGCGTCTTGAGCACCGGGTGCGACCGGCCCAACAGGGCGAGCTCAGGGCAAGGCGCGGTGGTCACCCCGATCATCTCGGACAGAGCCGAGAAGACCTCCTCCCAATAAGCGGCAACAGCTGGGCACGTCCAGGCCAGATGAAGAAAGCCAGCGCCCAACCTCCTGCATCTCACACAGCGGTCATCACTTCGCAGCCCGAATCGGCACAGTTTGGCGGGGGGTATAGTAGAGGCGGTGCAAATATTTAAAGTGGACTAGTCTAAGTCGCGCATTCCCCGTAACCGCAGTGGTATGAGAGCAACTCTCCTCCCATTGTTCGTCCGACATTGGGTTCCCCAGGTCATTATCCCAGTCCGCCCGCGCTCTGAGGGAGGGGGGGGACGGAGCCGACTGCACGTGGGTATACAGCATGGAGACCACATGTTTCGGAGTGTCCGTTTGCAACATAGCATGAAGAGGCGCCAAGACCTCAGGCTCGTCCGGGAAACTAGGCGTGACCGCCTTTATGTTTTGTCGCAGTCGGACATAAAGGAACGTATCCATCACCGACGGGGATGTCTCGCCAAAGAAGTGCGCCGCCGAGCGGAAACTCCCCTCGTGATATAGGTCACCCCACGTGCAGATCGCGAGCCTTGTAAGCATTTTGCGACCGAGTTCTTCACGTGCAACACTCAGTCTAGGATCATATGCTAAGACCATACGGGGAGAGTATAGGAATGTGGCCCCCATTCGTGCCGCTATGCGCTTCCAGGCCCTTACTGTGCAGTCAACTGTAGTGGGGTCACGATCTCCCAAACGGACCTCCGAATATAGATAACCGGAAGGTTGCTCAGGTCTCATGTACCCATCCTCCACCGCCAGGTGCGCCATAAAGGGTGGGGGGTGGAGCCAGTAGGCAGCAAAGTGCCCTTGGGCACAGTCGTAGTAGCGCTGAAAGTTAGGCACCTCAAACCCTCCCTGGTGGTAAGGCAACATGAGGGTTCGCATCCCGATTCTGGCCTGCTTCCCGCCCCAAACCAGACGAGACATCTGGGAGTTAAGAGCTCGGAAGAAGTGGGGACCCGGGCTATAGGGGATGTTGGTAAAAAGGTATAACAATTTGGGAAGAACCACCATCTTAATCAGGGAAATACGCCCTGCCATAGACAGCGGAAGATGGATCCATTTAGTGACATTCTCGGTAATTTTATCTAGCGCCGTCCCGTAATTAGCCCGGATTAGGGTCTCCCGGTCTCTGGTCACCCTGATGCCCAGGTATTTAATCTCCTCCGACTCCCACAGCAATGGGTAGTCCAGGGGGAACGGCAGGGTACTGTCCGTCAAGGGGAATAGGGCTGATTTCGCCCAGTTGATCTGAATCCCAGATATAGCTCCGAATTTAGTGATTTCACGTAACAAAGGGTTCAGATTTTCTTGCGGCTTATGCACGTAGAGGGTGATGTCATCCGCATATAATGCGACAAGCAATTGGCGCTCTGGATAGATAAGAGAGCGGTGATTATGGTGCTGCCTGAGTTTAGCCGCAAGGGGTTCAATCGCGATTGCGAACAGTACTGGAGAGAGGGGGCACCCCTGTCTGGTACCCCTGCGGATGGCAAAAGGGGCAGATCGGGCACCATAGAGCAAGACCGCGGCTTGGGGCCGGGTGTACAACAACTTGATCCAATTCAGAAAGCTGAAGGGAATGCCCATTCGCTCCAGCCGCGCTAAAAGGTAATCCCACTCCAGGGAATCAAACGCCTTAGTGGCATCCAGGAAAATTGCAGCAGCCTTACACTGTGGGCTGATATCCTGCAGCACAGCCTGCAACGTGCGCAGATTATGGGCAGTCGCACGGTTAGGGACAAATCCGGCCTGATCCGGAAGGACCAGGCGCTCCATCAGGAGATTAAGGCGGGTAGCCAGTACCTTTGCCAATATTTTAATGTCCACGTTCAGTAGCGATAGAGGCCTGTACGAATCACATTGGTCCGGCGGTTTCCCAGGCTTCAACAAGGACGTGATGAGGGCTTCGCGCATCGTAGCCGGCAGAGAACCCTCCTCCAGCGCAGTATAGTATACATGCTTCAGCACCGGGGCCAGTGCGTGAATGAAGGTTTTGTAAAACTCGATCGGTATACCGTCCGAGCCCGGCGCCTTGCCCGATGACATGGACATTATAGCATCTTTTATTTCATCTAATTCGATTTCGTGATGAAGAAATTCCTGCTGTGTAGGGCCCAGCCAAGCTATGGCCGTGTCGTCGAGATAGTCATGTAGATTGATCGGCGTCGACCTGTGTGTGGTGTAGAGTCTGGTATAATGGTCGGTGAGGACCCGAAGCTGATCCGGGAGATTGCGCTGCGGGTTCTCCCGCTCGTCGAGCAGGGAGGCCACGAAATTGCGGTACCTAGGGGGGCGGACAGCCGAGGCTAACGCCCTACCGGGTCTGTCTCCCTCTCCGTATATCCGCGCCACGAACGGTTTCCCCAGAAACTTGCTTTCCCTATCCGCCGCCTCCGTATATTCATTCATCTTTTCTCGGAGCTGTGCGGCCACCGCAGCCCCCCGCGGGAGCCGCGTCAGTTCGCCCTCTAAGCGACGTAGCTCGGACTCGAGTTTGTGCAGATCTCCGCGCAAGGACCGAAGGACCCCACCTCCCTTAGCTATGCACCAGCCTCTCACCGTAACTTTGAAAGCTTCCCAGACCGTGGCAATACTGGACACTGAATCCACATTGCGGTAAAAAAACTCCTGTATGTCTTGCTCCAGTTCCGCCTTAAAGACCGAATCCAGGAGATGCGCCGGGTTGAGGCGCCAACTAAGAAAAGGGGATATTGCAACAGGTATGTGCAGCGAAAGGAGGACCGGGGAGTGATCGGAAAGTGTGCGGGCGAGATGTAGTGTACGGCCCACCCATGGAGAGAGACCCGCCGAAAGAAATATGTAATCGATGCGTGCCCACGTGGAGTGCACTGCCGAGTAATGTGTACCCTGTCCGAGCGAGGGGTGTGAGTACCGCCACGCGTCTATCAGGTGGTGTTCGTCGACAATGCTTAATAATGTGCGTTGGGTCTGCGTGTAGTGCGACGCTTGAGGGTGTGATCTGTCCGCCGTGGGCCGAAGCGCAGTGTTGAAGTCGCCTCCTATTACGACATGTGCCACTCCCAGTGTTTGTATCTTCCCCCACAGTGTGAGAAATGGGGCCGGGTCGTCCGTGTTGGGGCCATCGTAACAGGCAAAGAGTATTGTGTGTGAGTGCAGTGTCCCCCAGACCAGACAGTACCTACCACCCGAGTCAGCCTCACCAGAATCGTAACCCCTCTAGCGTAATTAGAGTAGGATGAAAACACCCCACAGGTAGCCCAACGGGATGCAAATAAGGGGGACCCACCCTGTAAGAGATGCGTCTCCTGAAGCATGGCAATAGAAACCCCCTGCCTGTCCAAATACCCCAGGACCTGTCTCTTCTTCCTCGGGTTGTTCAACCCTCGTACATTCCAGGATACAAGCTGCAATTGCATAGAGGGCCGCAAGTCGGCTACGTCACCCATTCACTCAGACCCAAATATCCGTGGTTGAGAGTCATAGCATATGAAGTCGTGCAGCACTCAAGTTCACCAACATAATAAACTCCCACAACAACTGCCACCTCCCCCGACTCCAGTTAACTGGCATTGCGAAATCTAAGATCTCAAAAACTAGCCGGAGTCGGTTCTCTCCCACACCGGCAAACCCCACTAGCAGGGTACCTAGCTCCCTCCCCGTCCCCCCCTCCCCGAACAACACCATCCCTAAGAACATGAGGGAGATAACTGACCCCCTCCCCTCACTACGGAAGGGGGAGTATAGGGGTTCGCCCATTAGGGGACGATGCCTAGGGGCACCAAGCCTGCCCTCCCCCTCTCTACTTTCACTCGCTAGGAACCAGGTATATTCCTGGTATCACAATGCGGGACAGAGGCGGGTGACCGGGCACAAGTAATGAAATATTTCAGTTCATCTGACACCTGACCTGTTCATCGGAAATGCCTCACCAGAATGTACTGCTGATAGTCCGAGTATATTCAGCAGCGATGGTCTCTCGCAGCCGGGGTGTCGTCCCAGCACGATCAGTTCTGCTGCGCCATTGGTGACGGTGCACTCGAGCGCCTCCCTCCCGTATCCTCTCCGACTATGTCTTTTTTATGGGATTTGAGGAAGTCTTCAGCCTGTTGTGGAGTTTGAAAAAAATGCTGTCGGCCTTGGTGAGAAATTTTAAGCTTCGCTGGGTAAAGCATGGCGTAGGGCAGCTTCAGGGCCTGTAGTCTCTTTTTAACCCCGGCGAATTTTCGTCTAGCTTCCTGTACCGAGGCAGTGAAGTCAGGAAAAAAGGATAACGTGGCGTTACCATACACCACCGTGCCAATCTCGCGCGCTCGCCTCAGCACTGCATCCCTGTCTCTGTAGTTAAGGAAGCGCGCCACAATGGGTCGCGGCGGGGCTCCCGGTGGAGGCTTGGCAGCTAAGGATCTATGGGCCCGTTCCACAATGAGGGATGAGGAGAATGAGTCTTTCCCAAACAGTTCAACGACGAGGTTCTCAATGAAGATTTCCATTTTCCCCGTGTTGGTGGACTCAGCCAGTCCCAGAACGCGGATGTTGTTGCGACGGGACCTCGCCTCTAAATCCTCATTCTTGTCCGCGATGATTTTGAGGAGCCGATCCATCTGAGCCGTTTGCCTGGCAGCGGAAGAGGCCCCGTCCTCCAGGGTAGAGATCCTTTCCTCCGTCTCCTTAATGCGAGTATCATGGTGCTCCAGCTTAGCAACAACACTGTCCAACCTGGTATTGATGCTATCTATTTTTGAGTCTATGGACGTCAGGCTGTGCCTCATGCTCACTAGTAGGGATTTCCAGTCTTCGTCGGGTGCCCACGCGGCGGGCGGCTCGCTCCCCGACGCCGGCGCCGTCGCGGCTTTCCTCGTAGTCTCGAACGGCAGTGTGGACTGTTTGGCGTCCTTGCGACCCATGTCCAGGGCCGTCCCCCCCAGAGTCCAGCTCCTCCCGGCAGATCGGACGACCGGAGGAGCACCCCGGGGCAGCAGCCGACCAGCCCGCGGACACAGTCCCCAAACGGCGGCGCAAGGGGCGGCGCGGCGCAACTCCCTCCAGCTGAATGAATGCAAGCGGGTAGAATCAGGCAGCACACAGCGGGCCAACACCAGGACGAGCGCTTCGGTCACGAGCCACGGGTCGAGGCTCTCAGCAAGTGGGTTCCCCTCCTCCTCCGGCCCCCGGTCGGTAGCTGACTCTCACTCCATCCCAGCCGCTCCACAGCCCCAGCACCGCCCCGCGTCCAGCGCCAGCATCTACGACACCCCGCCCGACAGGGGGGCCGCTGCAGGGAGAGGGCCAGAGGCAGGAGGGGGGGAGGTCGCGCCAAGAAGTCCGGCCGGGCCGCAAGCCAAGGAAAAGGCCGTGTCCCCGATATACTCCGTGTCCACGGGGCGCCGCCCGCCAGTGTTCCCAATCCACTGAGGCGCTCGCAGTCAGGTATGGACAGACAGCGCGTCCCGCGCCGCACTCGGGCAGGCCGCACCGCGCGGGGAGCTCCTCCCCTCCCCCACGCGGCCTGCAGACCACAGCTATGCGCCCCGCCGGGGACGGACTAGGCCAGTTCTTCTGTTTTCGGGGGCCGCACACTACCAGGCCACCTGCACATGGAGGCACAGCGCTAACGGGCGAGTGGGATCATTTCCAGGCCCCCGTAGTGTCCTACCAGCATCGTCGAGATGGGGCCGCCCAAGCCGCGATCAGTCTCGTCGTCTCCTCCGCCCCGACACTAGGAAGTCTCCCCACGACAGGGGCACAGCAGGCTCCGGCGTCCCCACAGCGTCCTCCCGAGTCCACCGGTGCGCCGCTCTCCCCCGGGGGGATGTCTTCGTAGCAGCGCAAGGGCCGCAGAAGCCTTGGAGTTTCCCGGCAGGCGACACCTCACCCCCGCCGGTCTCAAAGCAGCCAGTAGCTCCGCCCGGGAAGAGTCGCCGCCGATTTCTCCGCCGTTCGGCAGGGTATCCCAACTCCACCAGCACCGCTGTAATCCGCAGGTATTCAGGCGTCCAGCCAAAGTGTCTTTATGAAGGATAGAGTGGTCAGGATGTCCTTAAGGATGGTAAGAATGCCCGGTCGGGCGAGAGCCTTGCTATAGCGCGGCCATCTTGGTTTGGCGCCACCTAGCGCCCCCCCCGTTTGTACCGCTTTGTTCGCCATAAGTTGGCAGGGAATGCTCAGACGATGAGTCCCTTGCTCACTTTGCCACTGGATTCAAGCAAGCCTGGCTGAAAACGGCTGAAATGCCAGAAACCGGCCCTAGGAAGCTTGTTTCCGGTCCAGGGAAGGCATGGCTTGGCAGTTCGGGCTGGACTGTTCCCATGAGGCACAGGGTCAGACTGATTTGGATATGGCCATGTCTGAACTGGGGTGGCAGAGTGGGCTAAAGAACGGTGATGGATCAAACCCAGATCTGTTGACTGGGTGCGAGTGTTTGATTGGTTCTGATGCTCCGTCCATCACCACCCCCTGATTGTACCGCTTTGTTCGCCATAAGTTGGCAGGGTATGCTCAGACGTTGAGTCCCTTGCTCACATTGCCACTGGATTCAAGCAAGCCTGGCTGAAGACGGCTAAAATGCCAGAAACCGGTCCTAGTAAGCTTGTTTTCGGTCCAGGGAAGGCATGGCTTGGCAGTTCGGGCTGGACTGTTCCCATGAGGCACAGGGTCAGACTGATTTGCATATGGCCATGTCTGAACTGGGGTGGCAGAGTGAGCTAAAGAACCGTGATGGATCAAACCCAGATCTGTTGACTGGGTGTGAGTGTTTGATTGGTTATGATGCTCCGTCCATCACCACCCCCGTTTGTACCGCTTTTTTCGCCATAAGCTGGCAGGGTATGCTCAGACGTTGAGTCCCTTGCTCACTTTGCCACTGGATTCAAGCAAGCCTGGCTGAAGACGGCTGAAATGCCAGAAACCGGTCCTAGGAAGCTTTTTTCCGGTCCAGGAAAGGCACGGCTTGGCAGTTCGGGCTGGACTGTTCCCATGAGGCACAGGGTCAGACTGATTTGCATATGGCCATGTCTGAACTGAGGTGGCAGAGTGGGCTAAAGAACGGTGATGGATCAAACCCAGATCTGTTGACTGGGTGTGAGTGTTTGATTGGTTCTGATGCTCCGTCCATCACCCCCCCCTGTTTGTACCGCTTTGTTCACCATAAGTTGGCAGGGTATGCTCAGACGTTGAGTCCCTTGCTCACATTGCCACTGGATTCAAGCAAGCCTGGCTGAAGACGGCTGAAATGACAGAAACCGGTCCTAGGAAGCTTGTTTTCGGTCCAGGGAAGGCATGGCTTGGCAGTTCGGGCTGGACTGTTCCCATGAGGCACAGGGTCAGACTGATTTGCATATGGCCATGTCTGAACTGGGGTGGCTGAGTGGGCTAAAGAATGGTGATGGATCAAACCCAGATCTGTTGACTGGGTGTGAGTGTTTGATTGGTTCTGATGCTCCGTCCATCACCACCCCCGTTTGTACCACTTTGTTCGCCATAAGGTGGCAGGGTATGCTCAGACGTTGAGTCCCTTGCTCACTTTGCCACTGGATTCAAGCAAGCCTGGCTAAAGACGGCTGTAATGCCAGAAACCGGTCCTAGGAAGCTTGTTTCCGGTCCAGGGAAGGCATGGCTTGGCAGTTCGGGCTGGACTGTTCCCATGAGGCACAGGGTCAGACTGATTTGCATATGGCCATGTCTGAACTGGGGTGGCAGAGTGGGCTAAAGAACGGTGATGGATCAAACCCAGATCTGTTCACTGGGGGTGAGTATTTGATTGGTTCTGATTCTCCGTCCATCACCACCCCGTTTGTACCGCTTTGTTCGCCATAAGTTGGCAGGGAATGCTCAGACGTTGAGTCCCTTGCTCACTTTTCCACTGGATTCAAGCAAGCCTGGCTGAAAACGGCTGAAATGCCAGAAACCGGTCCTAGGAAGCTTGTTTCCGGTCCAGGGAAGGCATGGCTTGGCAGTTCGGGCTGGACTGTTCCCATGAGGCACAGGGTCAGACTGATTTGCATATGGCCATGTCTGAACTGGGGTGGCAGAGTGGGCTAAAGAACGGTGATGGATCAAACCCAGATCTGTTGACTGAGTGTGAGTGTTTGATTGGTTCTGATGCTCCGTCCATCACCACCCCCGTTTGTACCGCTTTGTTCGCCATAAGTTGGCAGGGTATGGTCAGACGTTGAGTCCCTTGCTTACTTTGCCACTGGATTCAAGCAAGCCTGGCTGAAGACGGCTGAAATGCCAGAAACCGGTCCTAGGAAGCTTGCTTCCGGTCCAGGGAAGGCATGGCTTGGCAGTTCGGGCTGGACTGTTCCCATGAGGTGCAGCGTCAGACTGATTTGCATATGGCTATGTCTGAACTGGGGTGGCAGAGTGGGCTAAAGAACGGTGATGGATCAAACCCAGATCTGTTGACTGGGCGTGAGTGTTTGAGTGCTTCTGATGCTCCGTCCATCACCACCCCCGTTTGTACCGCCTGTTACTCACAAGCATCAGTTGTGCATGCTAGTGTTTAACACTCTAAAGCCTCATGTATTGGCTTTGCAATGCTTGTTGTTACACGTGCCATTCTAGGAGTTTCTGTATTTGCAGATGGACGCAGATTCTAGTCTCGCTTTTACCTCTACATTTATAACGAGCAGTAGCGAGCACAATACGAGACGATGCACCCGTCCATCTATAAGACGGGTTGGTGACTGTGCAGTGTTATAAGCATTATATAGGCGTTTGTTACATGTACAAGGACGTTGGAGTCATACACAAGGAAAGTCCAAAATATGTTGCATGTTGTCTAACTGTATGCACACAGAGAGGCAAATGATGCGGTATGTGATAGTACTGTTTTGCTATTTTATAATTTTGACACTCATCTATACTGTCTGGGCAATCGTGTCCCCTCATGTATATCAGTTTAATATTTGAATATGGCAATCAGCAGCTGAAAGGTCCTGGTTAACCTTTGTGCCCTCTACGTACCTATGTATTTCTTTACTTCAGTCCCTGTCACTATGTACTCTCTATGTACCTATGTATTTCTTTACTTCAGTCCGTCACTGTGTGCCCTCTATGCGCCTTTTTATTTCTTTACTTCAGTCCCTGTCACTATGTACCCTTTATGCACCTATGTATTTCTTTACATTAGCCTCTCTCACTGTGCCCTCTATGTACCTATGCATTTCTTTACTTCAGTCTCTGTCACTATGTACCCTCTATGCACCTATGTATTTCTTTACTTCAACCTCTCTCACTGTGTGCCCTCTATGTACCTATGTATTTCTTTACTTGCTCCTCACTTCTTTTGGCTTCCCTCTGCCATCTGGCTTTCCTCAAGGCACCTCTCCCCCACCACAGAGCGTGTCTCGCGGCCGCGCGTCTTTACTTCGCCTCAGTTCCAGCCTGCGGTCGGGTGTGCTTCACTTCCTCATACTAAAAGTAAAGTCCTTGTTTGCTTTCTCTGACCCCAATCTGTCGTCGCTTAATTTCTGTGAGCCTCCTCTGTCCCTCTTTACTTTCGCTAACTCCCTCTAACCCCCACTGTTTCACTGATTTGCATATGGCCATGTCTGAACTGGGGTGGCAGAGTAAAGAACGGTGAGGGATTAAATCCAGATCAGTTGACTGGGGGTGAGTGCTTGCAATGTTCAACACTCCGTCCATCATTTCCTTTGGTTTTTGCTTTGTTCGCCATAAGTTGGCAGGGCATGCTCAGACGTGAGTCCCTTGCTCCCTTTGCCACTGGATTCGAGCAAGCCTGGCTGAAGACGGCTGAAATGCCAGAAACCGGTCCTAGGAAGCTTGTTTCCGGTCCAGGGAAGACATGGCTTGGCAGTTCGGGCTGGACTGTTCCCATGAGGCACAGGGTCAGACTGATTTGCATATGGCCATGTCTGAACTGGGGTGGCAGAGTGGGCTAAAGAACGGTGATGGATGAAACCCAGATCAGTTGACTGGGGGTGAGTGCTTGCAATGTTCAACACTCCGTCCATCATTTCCTTTGGTTTTTGCTAAACACTTATAAGGTCACAAAGGCGAGACCTATTGGCTATGCCAATGCTTGTTTAGTAGGCACAGGAGATTAAATGATTTGCCCAGAGTCACAGGATGCTGAGCCAACACCGAGGCTCAACCCCATTTTCCCAGCTCTAAAGTCAGCAGCTCTAGCCTTGTAAGGATACTACTTTCCCCAACGCTGCATACTGCTTAAAAAAGAATACCAATCGTCATCAGAGTACAATTCATTTCAAACAAAAACAAGCCAGGCAGGGGCGCCAATAAAAGAGGATCAGTTCTATCCAGCTCCCATTCAGGCTGGAACACTCTTCCGTAAAACCATTTTCACAAAAATATGTAATTGATCATATATTTAAAAAAGATAAACATAATTGTGCAAAATAGTGCCACAGTTGTGAAAAATACAATTATATTTTTGCAGTATGCAATTGGGCAAGATAGGCATTAACACTGTGCAAAATACCATTCCTTTTGTACAGGATAAAACCGTAGCAATACACCATACAATTATATTTGTGCAAAGATGCAGTTATAGATGGAGGAACCAAATGATCGCTTTGCGTAACAACGTAGGCCCAATTTTAAAATATAAACAGGCCTCAACGTTCCCTTTCTATACCTCTAATACTGTGGCCACTATGCTCTGTTGATCGTTTGTCCACAACTGCCATGAAATTCCCTACCGCATAGCACAATGATATATTATCGCATCGTAAGATTACTGTCATTAGATCACTTATACGGAGTACCTGTAGTATTCTAGAAAATGGTAACAGACATATTCTTCTATGATTGTCAAAGCACATGCGAGCTATAAGTAAATGCATAAAGGTTAATAATGCATTTTGATAAAAGGAACATTTAATTTTTGCTCCCCTGCCTGTCTAGCTAACTTCCATCTTATAAAGGCTGGGTGGGACCTGCCCCAGCGTAACCTTCAGGGCCCACCTCCTTATATAGCTACTTTTTATATCCAGCAAGTAAGACTGAATATGCCCCCCCTAATTTGACTCCTTTAGATAGAACAAATTATCTCTATTGCACACACCCTCTATATAACTCCCCGTTGAGCACTCTTTTATTAAGTGCATTAACGTTTGTTTCTGCTGCACTACAGACATTTTTTTTAGTTCTACCCCTATTGTAGCATACAGGGAGACCTTATTATCAAGGAGATTAGCAGCCCATTGACCAGCATACTTCGGCTGCAAAACTGATTTTATTGTTTGCCTTAAGGAGCCCTCTTCAACTTTAAGGAGACAAAACCAATAAGTAAGAAGACACTGTTTGTATTTACATAGAATACTAGTAAGGCCTAGTTCTAACCTCAGGGCACTATTTACCGATCCTCTGGGCAGGCAAGCCATTTTTTCCATATATTCCTTTTGATGGTCTGCACCCTCCTCAAATACTTTACAGGCAGAACCTCACAGCCATAGAAGAGCAGACTAACAATTTTGGCATTATAGGTCTCTATGAGAAACCAAATGGACTTATGTCCCAATGCTAAGTCCAGCCTATATAAAGCACCTGCAATAGCCTTAGCACGCACCTCCTGGAGGTAAAAAATGAGGCGTAAAGTTGAGGTTATATTTAAAAAGAAGACCAAGATAACGATATTCCTTTACTACCTGTAGTGGTTACTATCTTCCAAAAACCCTTATTACTTCCCGATCTCAGGAAGACAATTGCTTGTATCTGTATGCTCTCCCTGTATTCCCA
Source organism: Triturus cristatus (assembly GCF_964204655.1). Lineage (NCBI taxonomy): Eukaryota > Metazoa > Chordata > Amphibia > Caudata > Salamandridae > Triturus > Triturus cristatus. The sequence goes on along the minus strand of NC_140580.1, from coordinate 932,759,616 downwards.
AGCTATTCTTCTAAGCTCCTCCATATGACATTCATCTAGATATTCCTTATTAACACCACCTCTTTTATAAACCTCCCTTATTATCTTATTTAGTGCATCCTTGGACTGTGCTATGGCAAAGCCAGATGAGACCTTCCTGCCCGACCCCATTTCAGGCTTGTTCATGCCATATTGCTTATGGGGGCAATTATATTTCCATACTCCTGCAGAATGAGCTGAGGTGGCAAAATGGACTGAGCTTTCAGTAATTCCTTCATTGTATTTTGAAAATAAAGTTTTAATTTACCAGTCCATACCAGTCTACGCTCATTAAAGCAGTGAATTGGTGCACTATTTTGCCAAATATCTCTTAAAAATGTATCCCTGTGCAGCTTAAGGGATAGGGGCTTGTGATCACTGCTTACTAGATGGCCAACTACTAGATCCATAACTATACCAACATTTTCAGTGGAGATCAATACATAAGCTATCAATGTAGACACCCTTCCGTTATCAAAGGCGTATTGAGCAGGCTGATCCACTACGCATCTACTATTAACAGTTGTCAGGTTCAAGCTACCAAGCAACAAACCCAGTTGTTTCCCTCTCCCATCCCCGTGATGATGCTCCAGAAACTGACACATAGTCCCCGAACATTTTCGGTATCCCTTTGGAACTCATCTTTCGATGGATTATGGGAAATCTTAGCTTTAAAATCACCCGTCAACAGCATTCATACCTTTGGGAAACTTGAGCTCATCTTATCCCTCAGTACTTCCAGCTCCTTTAACTGCACATCCAACCTTTTAATCTGTGGAAAATAGGATGTGCCACATTATGCCCCATAATTTGCCTTTTCTTGCTGCATAATTTAGTCAACATGTCCGCATAATTTGGCCCACCATTGCCGTATAATGACCCTGCTTATTTTAAATGCTTTATTGGTTTCCCATACTGATGACAATGATTACTGCTCAAAGTAAATATGTTTTATTGGCATTAATCAGTGCATTCAGCAGGATTATTCTTTTTGATAATTGTATCTAAGTATAAAATGATGGCTTTAATATGTGGTTTGTTGCTCTTGAACCTTGACAAAACCAATAGGCTCACTTGATATGTTAGTGTGACCCATTTATAGGGCCAAAAAGTGATTAAACAATGTCATATATGGTATTTTCCATCCTCCAATGTACATATTTGTAAATTACTGTGTAGTATTTAAAAATGTGTGTGTAATAAACATACTTCTCCTGTTTCTAAAGAACAAGGACTAACTCGGTAATCATTTATTGAGTGTTATTATTGCCAGCCAGCGAACAGTGGTTACTAGCCCACACCACCTCCCCTGAGTAGGCCTTGGACTGCTCTGCCTCGCTACAATGAAGTGCTTGGTTCCCTGTAAAGACACTAGTGTACTATTTACTTGTGCAGGCCACACAACTAATAACCCAATTTCCTACAGTATGTATTTTAGATTTGTGCATTTTTGGGGTGAATGGTAACTATTGTGTTGATATACTATATTTGTATTTAAATTCAATGTGTATAACAAGCTTTGTGTCTATTTAAAGTCATTGTTTTATGTGAAAAGTGTTTAGTGTTTTATGAATGATTGTTTAATTAGTTTGGCCATATTATTGTACTCGATATTGTGTGGATCAATATTTTTTACATATTCTATGCTTATTTAAAGGTAATGATATTTTTGTTTTGTTTTCGATACATGCAAAAATTGTTATTTTTTACAAAGATATTTGTGTTCTCAATATGTGTGGTTTGTATAGTTAAGAAATATTTTTGTTAGCGATATTTCATTTCCGATATTTTTGTGTTTCGATATGTGTTGGATTAATATCACGTCCGTGATCTGTCCAGGACAAATACAGTTGTAACTGGTCAGCAAGGTACTTTGCAGATGCAGGGCTTCTTTATTTTTTGTGTTCCTGGAGCTTAACAGGAGGCTGGCTAACTAGCCCTTTGACTCCACTTTCCGGTCCATGGCACAAGTGGGAGCAGGCCCAGACCTTGAGGTCTCTCGCCATGACTTCAAAAGAAGGAGCAGTCCTCTCTTTCTGAAGACCTGTCTTTGGTTCAGCTGGTGTAGTCCTCCTTAGTTTAGCCTTTCTTCCTGAGGTCCACAGGTTTAGTAGATGCAGTCCTTCTTATTTCCTTTCCTTGTCCAGTAGTGTTCTGAGGCTGGTAGCAAGGGGTGCAACGTTTATGCTAGTTTAGAGTTTGTGGGTGGGGAGGACTCCCTAGCCAATGAGGGTAAAATTCTAATGGGCAACCTTACCCACTTTACATAACTTCCTAGGGGATCGGCATAAACAATACCACAGTTCATCTCCTTGCACAAATACAACATGTCAGAACCTTTCCTCCATTAGTCGGAGATATCGGCACAACCCTGGGGTGGATCCAGTATAATGAGCAATGGTAAAATGGTTCTGCAACAGGTTTTCCCCTTCTGGAAGAGATGCCACCCTGTCTACCTAGACAAAGGAGAGGGCAGGCTAAAGTATGACTCGCATTTGCCTGTGACAGACAGCAGGCCCTTTGAAGATTGACCATCGGCGACCACAGTCCTCTGGCCATCACCAGGTCTTTTGTTCCCTGTTACAGGGAGCAATTCACACATCCTGGCTGGAGGGCAGCAGGCTGTCTCAGTGACAACTGCAGTAGTTAATCAGAAATGGCTACTAGAACATTGGGGCAATACCGTGATTACTGTCGAAAGTCACCATTATATTACAAGTTACTTTAAAGCCAATGTTAGCAATATGTCGGGTTTAATGTAACAATTTGATACCTTAAAGTACTACATTTGTTAGTCTCAAATCGGAAACCACACATAGCGGTTGGACCAGTGTAACCCCATGTTAGCCAATGGGACTACCAGCCTTACTACAGTGAAAATGACAGTGGTGAATTTCCACTGTCAAGACGTAAAACATTAAAGAAACACACCTTTCTTTTTAATATTCTGCCCCTTGCCTTATGAACCTTTAAGGCCTTCCCTAGGGGCAAGGTATAAACATTAAAAAGGAAGGTTTGGACTTAACGAAAGGGTTATTTTGTCATGTCAGGTTGTCATTTTAAAAGCTTCTCAACTAGGCTGCAGTAGAAGACCAAGAACCATGTTTTCACTTTTTCACTGCAATAGTGGTTAAATAAACGCTGGAGTGCACTAGTGGCATTTAACTTAAAAGTCCTGGGTACGCCTTGTAGCATATACTAGTAACTTATAGTGAAGCTAAATATGCCAATCAGGTATTAGCCAATTGTACATACATTTGAGGGGCCTGGACAGCAGAACCTAGTCACTTCAAAGTTGAAAAACCATCTGCATCAGTTCAAACATTTGGGGGAATATCATACACAAAGAGGCATTACCTCACTAGCCCCCTCCAGATGAAAGGTGACAAGCAACTGTCTAATAGTTCTCATCATGCAAGTGAAAAAACCTGGAAAGGCCATCTGCATTTGCATGATCACTCCCAGGTCTGCGTTTCATTGTAAAGTCCATTCCCTGTAGGGAGCAGGACCACCTCAAATGTTTGGGGGTCTCCCCTCTCATCTGCATCAGCCACCTGAGAGGCATGTGGTTGGTTTGGGCTCTGAAGTGAGTCCCAAACAGACAGGGTCCCAGCATCTTCAAGGAAAACAACTTCAGCAAAGGCTTCCCTCTCAATGGCAGTCCAACAGTGTGCACTGGAGAGGCAGCTGATTCATAGGCAACTGATTGTTCCTGGCCCTCATCATTTTCCTGTGCCAGCACTGCCTTATACCAATGTTCAGAAGCATCCCTCTGGACAATAGACTCTCTGCTACAGTCAGGTGCTTTTAGGACAGGTGCTGAGCAAATTGCTTCTTTCAGGAAGTCAAAGGCATTCTGACACACTTCATCTAAATAACTTTCTTGTGCTGCTTTTTGGAGGTGAGTTCTGTCCGGAGTGCTACAATAGTGCCATACACTTTTAAAAATCTCCTGAAGTACCCAGTCACACCAAGAAAGACCATGACCTGGGTTTGGGTTTTGGTAGGCTCCCAGGCCAGAATTATCTGGGTCTTGGCCTAGAGTGGTTGTAGATGTCCCCCACCTATAAGGTGGCCCAGGGGCCCCACAGTCCATTGCCCTATTTAGCACTTGTTTGCCTTAAAACTCAGGTCTGCCTGCTGCAGGACCGGAGGCACTTCCTTCATATGGGCCAGGTTGTCCTGCCAGGTGGAGCTAAATACAACAATAGCATCCAGATATGCTGCACTAAGAGTATCCAACCCAGACAGAACCCAGTTCACCACATTTCGAAGGTGCCCAGGTCATTCTTTAAACAAAAGGACATCACTTTAATGCCGCTCTGTTCTTGACTACCTCTGTTAGGTCAATCTACCAATATCCTGAGGTGAGAAAAAAGGTGCTCATGTACTTGGAAGCCCCAAGTCTGTCTATGAACTCATTAGGTTCTGGGATGGGGTGAGCACCAGTGTTGTTTAATAAACAAAGTCCCCTGTATTTCACAAAGAACCTTCGCTCTGACTTCCCAACCACTGGGCTCTGACCAAGGACTACTGGAGGGGCCAATCAACCTCATCTCCAACATCTTTGATGCTGGTGTTCACCTGGTCAAACAACTGAGAGAGTTTGCTTTTGACAGATAAACTGTCACCTGTGTCTACATCATGGACACACCTCTGGGTCTGACCTGGTTCAGTAGAGAACAAACCAGCTGTAGGAAACTGACTCTCTATATACTATATCAAAAAGAGGTATAGTGTGCAGAGAGTCCAGTGGATCCCCAGAGTCTTTACAGAGGCTAAAGTAGATAATACTAATGCTCTCTTTTGTGGTAGTGTGGGTGAGCAGTTAGGCTTATCAGAGGGTAGTGTTAAGCATTTGTTGTACATACAGTGGCAATAAATGAGACACACTGAATGAATAAATCCTAGACCAATTTATAAAAAAAATACTTGGTTATATTTGTTTGGTAAAATCACAGAACTTCGTCTTAGGTAAGTACGTTTTGCAATAGAAATACGTTTCAATACAAAAATTGGACACTACAATTTTCAGACTTTACAATGTTAACATATGGGGGAAGAAAACATTCAGCATACATATAGGCAAAATTGACTTACAAGACTGGTCTTCTGAAGTTAAGGTCAGTATTGGGCATGGTTCAGTTCAGCACTAACAATACACTACCAGTGGCACAGGGCAGGGCCGGGTTCAGGGTGGGCACTGAAAGTGTACTTCACCTCGCCTCCAGCACCTGAGGGGTGGAGTTGGCAGAGGAGGCATGCCTCCTATCCTATCTACGCTTTCACACCTGCCATCCTGTCAAAAAGGGGGTGAGGACAGGAAGGGGGACTGCTCTCTCTAACAGGAGTGGCTGGGGACATATTACAAAGGCGGCAAGGCCTTTGAAGCTAACTGTCACGGATGGCTCTTCCTGACCAGGGGGAGGTGTGAACACCTCCACCCAGGAAAGGCATTTTCTTGACCTCAGAGGAAGCAGTCACTCTCCTCCTTAGGTCAGAACACTGTCTGGTGGTAGCAGGCCGACTCAGGCCAGTCGGTGACCACAGCGAGGATTGGTAGGTTTCAGGGGCCCCTCTAAGGGGCCCTCTGTGTGTAATTTCAAATAAATCTGGCACTAAATCAATGCAGGTTTATTATGCGGAGATATTCGGTACTAAACATCCCACATTTTAGTGAAGCCATCATGGAGCTGAGGAACCCGTAATGATGAGTGTCCAGCCCATGCACCTACTATGGCTTCTCTGGTCACTTACAATATCCAGTAATCAACAAGGGTGTTGCAGGGGCATATCTGCTCATGCTGATATGCCCTCACAGGAGATGTAGTGTATCCTACCTTAGGGCTAAGGCCTGCTAGAGAGGTGTCTAACCTATATGCCATGCAGTCTCTGTGGGCATGGCACACAGGGTTGTGTGCCATGTTGACTCCTCAGTTTTGTCTGCACCAAGACACACAGTGGCTGTGTGCATGTGCTTGGTGAGGGGTCCCTTAGGGTTGCACAATTCGTGCTGCAGCCCTTAGGGATCTTTCTTTAACCACAAGGCCCTTGGTATCAGGAGTACCTTTTACTAGAAACTTATATGTGAGCTAAAGGGGTGCCAATTGTGGAAACGACAGGCACAGTTCAGGGTAGGAGACCTGGTTGGCAGGGACCCTGTGCTCTCCCAGTCAAAACAACATCCTTTTCCAGGCAAATAGTGGGGGATAACCATGTCCAAAAGAGGCACTTTCCTACACCAGCAAACTGTCCCAACAACTTTTGACAGTTCTTCTGCTGTTGTTCTGTCAGGGTAAAGGAGAGCACTACTCCTACTGAGCCATCCATGGCATAATGTGACAGAAGGTCTGGGTTCCTCTCCATCTGTCACAATGAGCATAGTCATGTCCTCCCTGTCTTGATGGGGGTTTAAATTGCTTTCATGGCTCACTCAATGGGGGTGTCTGGAGATGCCCAGGGCTGCTAAGTAGGTGAACTTTCACTTCTTTTACAGGATCTTATAGGGCCCGCACGCGTGTTCTGGGAGCTACAGGTTCCACTACCCACACCTCCTGACCGGCCTGGTACTCAACCAAGTTGGCCGTCTGCTCATACTAGTGTCTCACAAGCTCATAGCCAGAGTCCAAATTCTTATTTGCTTTCTTCATGTACTCTGCCATATGTGACTCCAGGAATTTATAGTCCCCGATGTCCTGCTTTGGTTCTCTGGCAGGTTCGCCCAAACTTCTCTCACCAGACTCAAAGGACCTCTCACAGGGTTCAAACCAAAAGCTCGAAGGGGCTGAAGCTCACTCCTTTTTGGGGTGTTTCCCTATTGGCAAACAACAGGCAGGGCAGTAGGGCATCCCTCCTTCCTCATAGTATTACAGGCAAACTAATTATCATGCTCTTCAAGGTTTTGTTGAATCTCTTAACTAAACTCTAAGTTACCCCACACATCCCACATAGCCTTCGAGTATGCAGACATGAAAGTTTGGGCCCCTGTCAGATATTGCTTCCTTTGGAAACTACATTCGGGTGAAGACACCAAATAAAGCTCTGGCCACAAAGGGCACAGTCACAGTCCCTAGGGGTATTGCCTCTGGTTATCTTGTGGCATTTGTACGCCATCACTCGGATGCACCTATTTCCAGAAGCAGTTAGAGTATGTAGGGGACCAGCAATATCAAACTCCTACTCTCTCACAGAGTGTCCCAACCACAGCTAGTGCAATTTAGGGAGCCACGAGTTGTCGCCCTGCATTGGCACTGGTGTATCAGGAGTGACAGAACTCCTGTATTTTCTCTTATATCTGGGGCTAGTAAAAGTGACTGACCAAACTGCCCTAGGGCTTGGTCTGCCCTAGATGCCCAACTGAGAAGGCGCATGTGCCAGATTTTGAAGGAAGGCCCAGCACCGTTGGGGGACCACCAGTGTCCTAATTGCTCCGTGTTTGGCGTCGCTTGCTTCACTGTATAAGACACCATCTGCCAGGTAGACTCTGTGGGTACCACTGACATCTCGCTGATCTTGGGCTTCAGCCTGCTGCTGAAGGCAGTAGACCAGGTATTCTGTCCTTGACACAACTCCTCCCAGGTCTGTCCTCCTGCCCCGTGCAATTCTATAAGCTCCGGCGTAACTAGGGGGAGCCTTTCCCATCCAGGTCCCAGGCCCAGAGAGACAGCCTCCTTCTAGGCCATCGGAACTTTAGGAATCTGTTACCCAGACGTTTTGCTCTTCCTCTTGTTTGTTGGGGACTGGGCTATTATTCCAGGCATCATGCTCCCTCAACTCCCCTTACTGCTGTTTTGGCTTTGGTGAACACATACCCTCTCAGGGAGACCCAGCATATCTGCATGAGCCTTCCTTCCCACATCTACCCAAGCAGAGGTTTCACAATATTTTCCTAGCAGACACTCCACTGAGTTTGCAAGGGACATGGCTACCTTCTTCAGGCCATTAACCCCTCCCCAGTCAAAGTTCGCCATTAGATGGAACTTTACTTCCTCGCCAGCACTGAATACTCTGTTTACCTTATCTGGGAATATCTGCTCTGGTGAAACTAACTTGTCCACCTCAGTGGTCCTGCTGGCTCCTGCTTCCCTCAGAGCCACTACTTTAGTGCTGTTGATGCTTGGCCAATGCCTGTACTTCACCGTGCTGGGAGGTAAGGCTTTCAGGGTCTTAACATCTACCCCACCCACTGATACGAAGGTGACATCAGTATACCCCTTGGATTCCCCAGGACAAACTTCCATCCCAATCCATGAGGACTGCTTGCTTGTGTTGGGCTTCTTGGAACAAACAGGGTTCCTCTCTTGTGCCTAGACTACTGACAGACAGATCACATACAGCCTTTAAACTGTAAAAAATATTTTCCTGATATCCCCTCCTCCTGGGCCTGGACAGGTTAGAATCTACTAGATGCTGGTGTAGCTTCTCTGAAGAACAATTGTTCTTTCACAATTAAATTGTACAGCTCTTCATATGTCTTAATGTCATTGCCCTTTAACCAACCTTGTAGTGCCTTTACTGATGTGTCTACAAAGGTCACCCAGGACTGCCGTGCATCTTTGTAGGTGTTCTTAAATTTCTTTCGGTACTCTTGTGGGGTTAGACCAAACTTTTCTACTAGGCCATCCTTCGTGTGGGGGTAGGTCTCAGCTACTTCCTCCTCTAGGGTAAGAATACTGTTCCCCATAGTGACTGGAATCAATTCCCATAGTGTTCGGTGCCCACCTTCCTTGGTTTGCAGACTTTGTACTGCGTTTATTCTTCAGACAGACATTTCTCTGCCTGCACTACAGCACCTTATAAAACAGCTCTGCAGTTGGAGATTGTGAAATGCCATTGAGCAGGGTGGGGCGTGGCAGTGGAGGTACGTGGGGGGGCAACCCCCATAAAAAAACAAAATGGCAACTACCGAGAGGCAATCACCAGTGCTCCGCAATGAAATGTTAGTAAATCACTTTCCTCCTCCTTAGAGCTCTCTTAAAAGAAGCAAACCCTTTATCTATGTCGTTCCCAACCACAAAACTAGGCACATTCCCTTTGGGCAGGCGATGGTCATGTGACGCCCCCCAACAAGTAGATACCTCTTGTTCACTGCCACCATGTCTCTTCGGCTTCAGGCACAGTCTGGGCCTCTTCTTCGCAGGGAACAGTATTTTTCCTCAAGGGCCAATCTATTTTTCTCCAAAGCCAGTATGACCATTTGGGCATCTAGCTCCCTGCCAGCTTTGTCAGACTGCTGGTATTATACTGAAACAAACTGTTGTCTTCCTCCACCTCCTCTAACGGAAGAGTTTTGTTTTCTTCCTTCTCTGCAGCTTCTGTTTCAGAAGTAAACATGGCTAAACAGGCTGTATGCCAGTGCCTAAGGGCTTTCTGGAAGCTGTCTTTGGTATCTTTGTTGTCTTTGTTTTATCTTTGTTGTCTACCTAGATATTCATTTCTTTGCACAGAGCCTTCAATTCTCTGAGGGACAGGTTGTGCAGGTTATCCAGGTCTAGCTCCATGGCTCCAGTTCGCATTGGGAATGAACTCAGAAAAATGAAAACTGACCCAATCAATGACTTACCCTATTAAAAATACAAAATAAAACAATGTTTGCCTTATGTCAATTTAGGCATTCTTGATTTCTAGCTTACTAGCTGAGCGGTGCTGCTAAACACAAATTCTGTATCCCACTACTGAAACACTAATGTGAGAAAGTGGATTATTAGTTGTTGTGGTTTTGAGACAACAGCAAGTAATAATGTCACTATTCTGTATGAGACCTAGTTAGGTTGCTTGGATTTAAACTGTAGCTCAGTCCTGGGTAGCTGTGGGACAGAGCAGTCAGGCTTAACTCAAAGGATAGCTAGTGTAAAGCATTTACCTGTACCCACAAGATACAACAAAAATACCACTCCAATTTATAAAAATAGTATATATTACTATCTTTAAATAGGCATCAAAACAAAAACAAATCCGATAAAGGGAACCAGAGTTATGATTTTTCAAAGATTTTGTAAATCATTGCAATTCACTACACTGTTTGTGTAGTAGTGGTAGTCTATGAGCCTCAAAAGTGAGGGTCTGAGCCAAAGTCAAAGTTTCAGGCTGATTGTAATGGCTCATCAGCCAGATGCAGGGGCCTGGTTGTCCCCAGTCAAACTATTTTTTTAAAACTCAGAATCGTTTTTTTTTTATTTTAAAAACAACAAGTACATGTACATGTACCGGCCATATGTTAAAATTCTTTAGAATCATTTACATAATAAGCACATATAGGTGGACTACTATGTAGCCCATAGGAGCAATAAAATGGGGGATACAAAGAAAACAGCGATCAATAAGTATCAAGGAGAGAGAATCAATATAACGCTATAATAGTCTGCCGGAATAGGGAAACAAAGATTGTTTTTAAAAGGACTAAAAACTTGTATGCATGTCCACCATATCTAGTTAAAGGTACCATCTTGCACCCCACATCTCCAGCAAGAGGTGGAATTCGCAAGGAAGATTGACTGCAGATGTACTGGGGTGTAATACCACTGGAACATTAGCTTGTAGGCGGATTCCTGGTGAAGGATGCTGCAGTGTGTCTTGGGGATTTCCTGCCATAAGAGCACCCATTGTTTCTGCGTGATACCCAGGCCACTCTCTAGCTCCCAACACGCCTGATATGGGTGTTTCAGAAGATAAGATTGTTGGAGGACACTATGGGGCCAATAGACCAAGCCCTTAGTCCCTTCAAGTTAAAGATCAGGTTTTCAAAGGGTGTAAATGGGCATGTCACTCACTCCACCATAGCAGGGTAGAGTGCCCAATGGCAGAGTTGGAAGTATTGATGCCTAATTCTATCAGGTAAATGAAATTCAGACTTGCACTGATCAAAGGGTTTAATTTGAGGTCCTTGGAATAAGTCCCTCAGTGTCCTACAGTTAGCATTCTCCCAGACAGTGAGAGATCCCAGGGGGAGCCCAGGTGTGAAGTCCGGGTTACTAGCAAAGGGAGTATTTCGAGAAGGAAATGAGGTAAGGGCATAGGTAAGTGCAATTCTGTCTCATATTTCCGGTATCATTCTAGTTGGGGTTGTATGATAGGAACTTTGAGGGCAATAAGATTTTGGTAACCAAGACAGGTCCCATAGTGGCCTGCATGCCACTGCGCGATCCATGTGGAGCCAATGTTCTTCACTCTGTCGAACTAGTAATTGGGAAATAAACCTGAGATGGCCGCTCGATAATAATTAAGAAAATTAGGACAAGATAGGCCTACTCTTTTTTCTGGTCAGCATAAGTATGTGATTGGAGGTATGAGCTGTTTCCCATTCCAGATAAAGGCTCAGACATCTTTCTGGAGTCAACAAATATCTTCAGTTGGAATAGAGGTTGAGAGGGCCTGAAACAGGTAGAGCATGCAAGGCAGAAGTCTTATTTTGACCACATTGATCCTCCCCAACTAGGAGATATGCAACAGCTTCCATCTGCACAGGTCCTCTAAAATAGTCTTATGGTAATGGGGCCAGTTAGCGCAAGTCCAGGTCTGAAAGGAATTTGTAACATGAAGCCCCAAATAGTGTATATACTGTTTAACACATTGAAAAGGAAACACGTCTTGCAGACCTGGAAGGAGCTGCGATGGTATAGTGAGGTTTAGCGCTTTTGATTTGGATATATTGACTTTACAACCTGAGGCAAGTTCAAATTCTTGCAGCTGCAGGATGACGGCAGGGAGAGTTGACACAGGGTTAGTCAAAGTCAATAAAAGTTAATTGGCATATAGCAGACCTATATGATACCGCCCACAGAAGGGTATGCCTGTGATGTCCGGGGACTGGTGTAGGTGGATCGCTAGAGGTTTTACAGCCAGGACAAAAAGAAGATGGGACAGGGGACAACCCTGGCAAGTACCCTGCTGTATCAGGATAGGGACAGTAGAATGGCCGTTTACTTTGACTTCTTCAATTGGGCGGTGTAGGAGGCCATGATTTTGCTAATCAGGACAGGGCTAAAACTAATTTTGGTGAGAACAGCGCATAGGAAGTCCCAACTGACCCTGTCAAATGCCTTCTCCGCATCCAAGTACAGGAGAAGGGGAGGGATGTTATGCATATGGGCCTTTTCTATCAGGTGGGCAAGGCGCCTCGTATTATCAGGGCCTTGTTGATGTCTAAAGCCCACCTGGTTAGGGTCAATCAAACTGGGCAGTAGGGAGGGACTCTAGACGGTTGACCAGCATTTTGGTATATATCTTTTGGTCAGTGTTTAAAAGAGCTATGGGCCTGTAGGAGGAACATTGAACAAGGTCTTTGCCCGGTTTAAGAATGAGTGATATTTCCACCGCCAACATTGCGGCCGTAAGGCCAGTAGAGTGGGCGAAAGAATTGAAAAGCGCAAGCAAGTGTTCCCTCTGAGATCGGGAGAATATCTCAAAGAAGGAAACTGACAGACTGTCCGGGCCCAGGGTTCTCCCCACTGACAGTCCCTCAACCGCTTTTTAAAGTTTGGACATCGTGAAGGGCATTTCCAAATCATGGGCAAGTTGAGCACCCAAGACGGCCATTGGCACTCCTGCAGGTAAGCCTGCACAGCTACACAATCTTTCTCCCTGCTGGCCTAGAGGGCACTGTAATAGTCATGAAAAGCCTACGCTTGTCAGCTTCGCTAATTACGTAACCTGAGTGGATTGTGCAAAATTTTGCAGTGTGGGAAGGAGCATGTTGATGTCAGAGATAACGAGGCAGTAGGGTGCTCACCTTGTCCCCTCCATTATAAAACCTCTGCTTAAGAGCCAAAAGTGAGCGCTCTGCCTTATTAACTCGGTGTGCTCTTAGCTGCACTCGTATCAGCAAAAGCTGTCGCTTAGTACGTCTTGAAGGCGTCTGCTTATCATTACTCTCCAAGGCCCTAATTTAATCTGTCAGCTTAGTCTTGAAGAGGCGTGCTATAGAATACCGCCCCGCATTGTTGCCTTAAAGCCATCCCACAGCATGTGAGGAGAGGTGGCGGATAAAGTATTGAATTCAAAGTATTCTTGGATTGCCTCATTGAGTGTAGCTTTGTCGACTGGATCACGCAGTATATGGGGTGGAAGTCTCCACCGCAGACGGGCATTTGAAGCACCTGACCAAGATGGCCAGATCAGTTCAATATGAGCATGATCAGAAATAGAGATATCGGATATCTGAACCGATTCCAAATGGCATAGGAGAGAATGTGTGACAAATATTTGGCCAATGCAAGAGTATGATTGATGTACATGCGAATAAAAGGAGTATTTGGCATCAGGGTGGAAGAAGAACCAAGCATCCACTAGACCTGAGTCAGTGAGTTCCTTCTTGAGTGGAGGGAATATGGCCCCACACCCTGAAAATGGGCGGTGGTACTGTCCAGCATTGAGTCCCATACTAAGTTGAAGTCCCCTCCCAGTATGATGTCATCCCGGGCTAGGCTAAATGGTTCCTTAATAATCCTGCACAGAAAAGTCTTGAGCTTGGTTTGGAGCATATAGCTGAAGGAAAGACAGGGTAATGTGTCCCTTTTATATTATCACCAACAAAAAAAGCCTCCTGGATCCCTGACCACCCATGTCAGTGCCGTTATGAAACCTCGTCAAAACAAGATGCCCACTCCCAATGTTTTAGTGTCGGTGTGTGCCCAATATCGGGATGGGTATCTAGGGTGAGACATGTGATGACAGTCTTCTTTAAGGAGGTGGGTCTCCTGCAAGAAAATGATATCTGGGTCTTGCTGGAGAAGTTAACACCATACCTGTTTGCGCTGATATGGGGAATTAAGCCCCTTCACTTTTAAGGAAATTAACTTTGTTTTAGCCGAGAACCCCTATATACTAGGCAATAAAGAAAGGGGAAAAGAGAATTCATTAGTGTCTGGATAGGAAGTGTCGCACAGCAGTGAACAGGTTGAGGCAGTGAGAACAGTACTCTTCCAGCGGTGTTCCCTCCCCTGAGCCCCCCAAGGGCATGGCAAGGAAAGCGGGTGAGTAACCAAGGAAGAAATAACAGGCCAGCTGAGGCCAACAAAGTGAGGTTGTCCATCCTCGGACAGAGGAGGCCAACAAAGTGAGGTTCTCCATCCTCGGACAGAGGAGAGCATCCCAAAGTCCGCAGAGATGTCGCCTCAGGGGCCGAAGTGCTTGAAGAAAGGGGGCGAGACCAGGCAGAAGAGCAGGAGCAATTTACAGAACAATACACTTTTATCAAAGTATTTCAACAATACAGACTAAATGACTGCAGGCAGAAATACAAAAACGTTCGGCTCTGAGGCTGTAGACCCTGTAAAGGAAAAGAAAAGAGCAAATATAGGACAACAACGTATGGCAGTGCTCCGGTTAGTAAATACGGGCCTGGTACAACCCAGTTAAACAGCAATCAGTTGTCCAGGTCAGTCTGTTGTGAAGATTCCTGCTTCATATTCCGTGGAAGGAGATAATGTATTTTTTAGTTTCTCTCAGGGCCTTCGCTTTAATCCAAAGAGCATGACCCCACCTGCCCGCTATGTTCCAAGTTGGGTGTTATCGATCACCATCCCCTGAGGGCGCGAGGTGGGATCCCCGGTCTCGGGAACGCTCCGGTAGTTCCAGTAGGCGCTTGGCTTCAGTCAATGAGCGAACATGACACTGTTTCCCATTAAGCTGAAAGAGCAGGCCAAAAGGGTGGGTCCTCTGGTATTTGATGTTCATATGTCGAAGTTCCTCTGTTATCTGCCTGAAGTCCGTGCGTTTTTTAAGGGTCACTGGCGAGAGGGCCTGAAAAATCAGTAACGTATGGCCGCTGAAGACCAAATCAGCCTTGCTTCGACAGGCTCTCATGATTGCTTCTTTGTCTTGAAAAAAATTTATTCCTAATTAAGATGTCTGGGGGAATCCAGTTTTCCTATAATTGCAGTGCCACGATGAGCTCGGTCAAGAATGAGTGGCCGGTCTTCCTCACCTCCCTGAGTAGTGGTCAGCAGCTCCCTCGTGAACGTCAGAATATATTCCCCCTCTGGATTTGGATGTTATTTCTGCAGCTGTGGTTTTCCAAATCTTCTTGGTTAGCTTGGAGTTCAGCCTGCTGGTCTTCCAGGGCAAGAACATGATCCATAAGCATTCTTGGACTTCCATGGGGAAGTTCAGCGTGCGCTCTAAATCATCGACATGCGCACAACTCCGTGACCTTTCTGCACAGGTGCTCTATACAGCTTTTAAAATCTGTTGCGTTTTAGGTGAGGGGAAAAAGATCCACATCCCTTACTAATCATATAATAAGCATGTATCGTTCTTGTGCTGTTTCTAGCCCAGAAACAGGGGGAGAGGCCCCTATCCCCCTAGAGTGAAGTAAGATGAGTTCAGTGTGTCCGGGCCAGAGTATAGATTTGTTGGTCGATTGGGATAAAATATCCAATTGATGCAAGTATATCAAATGATAATGGTGACAAATTTGTGCTTTTATTTGTCTTTAAGGAAAGAACAAGGATGGTACAGCCAACACGTGTTTCGCCCTCTAAATGGCCATCCGGCCTAGGGCTTCTTCAGGGCTGAACAAGCGTAGTTAAGCGTAAGAGTACATAACACCGAGTCAAGTATATGAGGGTGCGGTCGGTGGGAGTAGAGGAGGAAGGGTGAGGGAGTGAAGAGTATTTAAAGGAAACAGGGGAAAAGAGAGAGAACAGAGTTTAAAGTTCGAAGGATGGGTAAGGGTTGTTTATCGAAAATTAAGGTATAGTTGCAAGCAAAAATATGTGTGTGGCGATAGACGATAGATATTAGGTGGGGGTCAGACATAGTGATTGGGGTGGACGTGCAAAGAGTGATTAAGTGATATGGAAAGAAAGGGGGATGTGACAAGGGTATTAGGATCATTTAGACGGTGAGGGAGGGAGATAGAAAGTTATAGGCGGGCAGGTCGGCATTTACAAAGAAACATGTCATACAATTAGAATATTTACACGTTTGTTTGAATTCAGTCAAATACAAATATAATGACAGATATGAATGAGGGATATGAATTGTTATAAATGTTGAGAAACCACAGTTTAGGGTAGCGCGCGTATGCAAAAAAACATTCGAAGCATTTTGCAAGTAACGAAGTACATGTTAGTGATGGCATCATATTTGCAAAAATTCGGGACAGCATGTGTGTCCAGGACAGGAGCAGGACAGATACCCGTTCCCAAAATACATATTTGTGACAACATCATGATGAAGAAAATATATTATCAGTTTAAAAGTTCCAGCGATCATTTAAGGAGGAAAGCGAGGAAAGGGCATGTCATGCAGAGAGCGGCGTAGTCGGGAGAACCAACAAGTTTAGATAAAATTCACGTGGTGTTCAAAAAATAGTAAAGTGATGACACGGTCATGAGACATTGGAAACAGATTATGTAAACATAGGTGAATAAAAAGCGGTTAATCACAAGGATCCAAGGTACGAATAAGGGTTAAATCAGATGCAAATAAGGTTGAGAAAAGTATATATTTACAGAGTCAGTGGGAGTTCAGCGTCAAGGAGGTCCGGTCAGGTATGAAATGAAGGGAAAGAGATTTTCTTTAGTAACATACGATACAGGTGTTTGGGTGAGAGGCATGGGTATGGGTGCGTGGCGTAAAGATCAATGAGGCGGTGATAGAGGTGGGCCGTGGGACAAACGTGTCATCAATCGAGAGCAAGGTGACTGCAATAACATGCTGTTATCAATTATAAATATTCTTGTGATATCAAGGGCAACATTAGGAGGAGTAATCTTGAGGATTACAGCCAGAATGTGGAGTGGAGCTAAATCAAGGCTTCGGAAGTGCTCATACGCGCTTGATCAAGGTTAGCGTGGAATGTGAATGCCAACCGTTGCGTGAATACGGTCTATTTTTAGTTGTGTTTCGGAGTTATAAGAAATACAAGTGCGTTCGGCGGATTCATTATGTAAAGACCATGTGAGGTGCACAAGGAGATCGATAGTCCCTTACCGGGTAGTCAAATACTAGGATGTCATAATGAGCGGGAGGGTTTGTCGACCCGAGGATTCTAGATGGGGAGTCAAAAACAATGAAGACCAAAATGAGATACGAGTCAAAAAGCTTGAGGTCGAATGGGACATGAAGGGTGTGGTGAAGTGGCTCTTACCTACTGTCTCGGCTAATGCCAGGTTGCGATGGGTTTCTGCGGTCGCGGCGTGATGTGATGCCGGTAACGGAGTGCACAGATAAAGTAGTCGTGTCTAACAACTTCCGGGTGAACCGGAAGTGGAAATGTGCTTACTACAAGCGCCATTTTGGAGCGGGGTGTTTGGAGAGTAACGGTTGACAGATAGATAAGTAAAAAGAGAAGGGCGGTTGCCATCTTGGAATGGGGGAAGAAATTAAGGGAGAGACAGGCATAACAAATGAACATTTAGATCTAAGTAGCGCTTTTTTAAAGGAAACAACAGTATTACATTAAATACATTTTCTAGATAATCTGTATTGTTAGGACATCTATCAGTTCATAATAGAGGTGAAAGGAAGTGGCAAATATATATTCTCGGTACAGCATGGCAACGTATAGTTTGTATATCTTAGTGTTCAAACATAGTTTTTGTCAATAGAGGAATGCTGCGTATTTTCTGGTAGTATAGAGGGTACACTGCTTTTGGAGGATTTTTCGGGAGAGGCACAGAATTGAGGTCATGGGGCTCGGAGGTATGGTTTGACCAAAATAGGGGAAGCAGTTAGTCATCTCCTAACCATACATGCATTTCCGCATCTTTATTAAGTCCCAAAGTTGTGGTTTTGTAGTTCATGATAAATTCACTTTCGCGTCTTCGTAGTTTCAGTTCACGATTTCCCCCTCTCTTAGTTTGGTGTATAATTTCCAAACCAAAGAATTGAAAGTCCTTTTTGTGGGGGTGAATGTTTTCAAAATGTTCAGTGAGTGGATGGCCGGCAGAGTGTTTATGGATGTTGCGATAGTGTTCCTGAATCCTGATCCGTAATGGTCTAATTGTGCTGCCAATGTATGGGAGGTTGCAGGGGCAGATTATCACGTAAATACAGAATTTGCTATTACAATCAATCCATTCTTTTATGACGAATTCCCTCCCTTGTGTTATTGGTACTCTTTTGGTTTTACTGCAGCTTAGTTTGCAGATGCTGCAATTTTTGCAAGTATGAAATCCTGGAGGTCTATCCAGGAAGGTAGTGACTGTATTGCGTTTGTCTTCAAATTCTGATTTGCAAAGCATATCCTTTAGGTTTGGTGCACGTCTGAATGTGATTTCAGGGTATGTTTTGAGGTCTTGACTAATGTTAGGTGTTTGTTTTAATAGATGCCAATGTTTTTTGAGGCTTTGTCTGATTTGGTGATGGCCGATATTATAGTCAGTAACAAAGCGTATTGCCAAATCCTTCTTTTTTTCTTTTTCTTCGGTGTTTTTTCTGAACATCTGTTTCCTCTCTACTTTGGCCACTGAGGTCAGTGTATTCTGTAGCATTGAGTGGTCATATCCTCGTTGTGTGAGTCTGGATACAACTTCCTCTCCTTTTGTTTTGAAGACATCGTCTTCACTGCAGTTTCTGCGTGTTCTCAGCAGTTCTCCTTTGGGAATGTTCCTTATGTTATGTCGTGGGTGGAAGCTGTCAGCGCGTAAAATGGAGTTTGCCGCTGTTTCTTTCCGAAATAGTTTGCTTTGTAAGGTGTTGTCTTTGACATAAAGTGTTACATCAAGAAAATTGATCTCTTTTTTAGAGAAGGTATGGGTTGTTTTAATTCCCCAGGGGTTTTTGTCTAGTTGCTTCAGGAATCTTTTGAGCGATGTTTCATCTCCTTGCCAGATGCATAGAATGTCATCTATGTACCGCCGCCACATTACGATATGGGGTGTGAACTCTGAAAATTCAGGGTCCCATAGCCAGAATTTCTCCACATGGCTCATTAGGATACAGGCGTACGGCGGCGCAAATTTGGCTCCCATGGCCGTACCGCGTATTTGTCGGTATATTTTGCCATTGAAGCTGAAGACATTGTTTTTCAGGCAAAAGTTCAGCATTTCCAGGGTCATTTTGTTACTTTCAAGTAGGTTTGCCGATTGTGTCCATAGTGATGATTGTACTGCATTGAGTCCGTCCTGATGTTGGATAGATGTATACAAGCTTACAATGTCTATGCAGACCAATATAAAGTCTGGCTCCCAGGTGATGTCTTGGAGTTTGTCCAGGATGTCTTTTGTGTCTTGGATGAAGGATGGTATTTCCTTCATCAATCCTTGTAGTTTTCTGTCAACATATTCCCCTAGTCTAGAGCACGGTGAATTGATACCTGCTATGATGGGTCTCCCTGGTGGAGGGTGAATTCCCTTGTGAATCTTAGGGAGGAGGTATAGAGTGGGCATAGTAGGGTATGGAATATATAGGAATAATTTTTCTGATTGTGATATGAGTCCCGATGTGTGCCATTTGTCAAGCATGGTGCTGATTGATTTGAGTATGTCTTTCGTTGGATCTTTGGTGAGGTGTTCATAGCAGGACTTATCGGCAAGTTGTTGGTTCGCCTCTTGGATGTAATCATCAATATGTAGTGTGACCGGGTTTCCACCTTTGTCTGCCTCCTTGATAATCAGGTCTTTTCTTTCTTTAAGGTTTGTAATAGCCTTCCTCTCTTCTTGTGTGATGTTTTGTGGTAGATATTTAGATTTTTTTCGGTATTTGGTATATTCGTGTTCTAGATCATGTGTGACTGCTAGATGGAATGCATCAATGCTATTACCAGCGGGTAATTGTAGTAGGAAGGTAGATTTTTTAGTTAGTCTACTGTCTATTGTGAGGTTCGTGTCAATTCCAAGTTCGAGTCAGTGTATCAGGATCGCTGTTTACCTCACTGAGATGGGTCAGTAGGTCCACATATTCTAGTTCTTGAATTGACAGATCAGATGTGATAGTTGTTATAGTAGGCTCATGCCTTGTATATTGGTCTGCAAAGAACACCTTAAGTTTCAATCTGCGGATGAATTTAAACAGATCTATTTGTGTTCTGGTTAGATTCCATGGAGCCGTAGGGCAAAATGATAGTCCTTTGTTCAGAATGTTTGATTCCTGGTTGGTTAGTTGAATGTGTGATAAGTTCTTAACTAGGTTTAGTGGCGTTATGTCCTTCTTTCCATCTCCTTTTTTCTTGATCTCGTAGTGACGCCTATTGTTGGTGTCTGTTGGCGTCCAAATTGTTGGGAACCTCCCATGGTTGAAGTATTTGTGGTATTTGATGTTTTGATACCTAGTCGGTAGCGTAGTACCTCCTCTAAAAAATTGACCTTGCATCTTGAGTTCTCTCCCTCTGGTGCCGGTGCTGGTGCTGGTGAGTCAATATCTGAGCTGGTGGTCGCTCCAGATGGTTGTTCTGCGGTATTAGTATTGGATGTATCCTGAGGTTTAGCGTCGTATTTCTTTGCGAAGGTATATACCCTTCCAAATTGGTAGTCCAGTTGGTCCCTTCTGAATTTGCGATTTTTTCTTTTAATGATGTCTTCCTCGAATTCGTCAATTATTGAGTTGAGTATCTCATAGTTCTTCTTTGTGAGATCTCCCCAGTTAGAATCTTCAATATGTTTGCTGAGATTGTCCACTTCAGTTTTAGCCAGGTTGTATTCTTCTTGGGAATGATCGATTAATTGTCTAATCATATTGTTTGAACATTCCTTGAGGTTCTCTTCCCATTTGCTTATGTATTGGGGGTTAGTGGTGTCAGATGGGGGGAAAATGAGTATTCTAAGTCCCCGTGGAATTCGATCAGCTTCGAGATATTTTTTGAGGGATTCTGCTTCCCACCATTTGCTAGTTTCTCTCTTGACTGCACGTTCCAAGTTCTGGAAAGTACTACGTGCAGACGTTGGGTTGGGTTTAGGGTTTGTGCTTTTGTTGGTTACTGGTTCACTGGAAAAGGTTTCTTCGACTCTTGTTGATCGTTGTGCTCGTCGGTCTTGGCAGAAAGCCATGTGGTCAGAGTTGGATTTTTTGTTCGTAGTGTTTGCAGAAGAGTTCTATTTTCTTATGTAGTCCGTAGTTAGAATAAAGCTTGGTGATTTTTCGGGGATGTGACCTTAGGGTTTGTTGCGTTTTAGGTGAGGGGAAAAAGATCCACATCCCTTACTAATCATATAATAAACATGTATCGTTCTTGTGCTGTTTCTAGCCCAGAAACAGGGGGAGAGGCCCCTATCCCCCTAGAGTGAAGTAAGATGAGTTCAGTGTGTCCGGGCCAGAGTATAGATTTGTTGGTCGATTGGGATAAAATATCCAATTGATGCAAGTATATCAAATGATAATGGTGACAAATTTGTGCTTTTATTTGTCTTTAAGGAAAGAACAAGGATGGTACAGCCAACACGTGTTTCGCCCTCTAAATGGCCATCCGGCCTAGGGCTTCTTCAGGGCTGAACAAGAGTAGTTAAGCGTAAGAGTACATAACACCGAGTCAAGTATATGAGGGTGCGGTAGGTGGGAGTAGAGGAGGAAGGGTGAGGGAGTGAAGAGTATTTAAAGGAAACAGGGGAAAAGAGAGAGAACAGAGTTTAAATTTCGAAGGATGGGTAAGGGTTGTTTATCGAAAATTAAGGTATAGTTGCAAGCAAAAATATATGTGTGTGGCGATAGACGATAGATATTAGGTGGGGGTCAGACATAGTGATTGGGGTGGACGTGCAAAGAGTGATTAAGTGAAGCCTTGATTTAGCTCCACTCCACATTCTGGCTGTAATCCTCAAGATTACTCCTCCTAATGTTGCCCTTGATATCACAAGAATATTTATAATTGATAACAGCATGTTATTGCAGTCACCTTGCTCTCGATTGATGACACGTTTGTCCCACGGCCCACCTTTATCACCGCCTCATTGATCTTTACGCCACGCACCCATACCCACGCCTCTCACCCAAACACCTGTATCGTATGTTACTAAAGAAAATCTCTTTCCCTTCATTTCATACCTGACCTGACCTCCTTGACGCTGAACTCCCACTGACTCTGTAAATATATACTTTTCTCAACCTTATTTGCATCTGATTTAACCCTTATTCGTACCTTGGATCCTTGTGATTAACCGCTTTTTATTCACCTATGTTTACATAATCTGTTTCCAATGTCTCATGACCGTGTCATCACTTTACTATTTTTTGAACACCACGTGAATTTTATCTAAACTTGTTGGTTCTCCCGACTACGCCGCTCTCTGCATGACATGCCCTTTCCTCGCTTTCCTCCTTAAATGATCGCTGGAACTTTTAAACTGATAATATATTTTCTTCATCATGATGTTGTCACAAATATGTATTTTGGGAACGGGTATCTGTCCTGCTCCTGTCCTGGACACACATGCTGTCCCGAATTTTTGCAAATATGATGCCATCACTAACATGTACTTCGTTACTTGCAAAATGCTTCGAATGTTTTTTTGCATACGCGCGCTACCCTCAACTGTGGTTTCTCAACATTTATAACAATTCATATCCCTCATTCATATCTGTCATTATATTTGTATTTGACTGAATTCAAACAAACGTGTAAATATTCTAATTGTATGACATGTTTCTTTGTAAATGCCGACCTGCCCGCCTATAACTTTCTATCTCCCTCCCTCACCGTCTAAATGATCCTAATACCCTTGTCACATCCCCCTTTCTTTCCATATCACTTAATCACTCTTTGCACGTCCACCCCAATCACTATGTCTGACCCCCACCTAATATCTATCGTCTATCGCCACACACATATATTTTTGCTTGCAACTATACCTTAATTTTCGATAAACAACCCTTACCCATCCTTCGAACTTTAAACTCTGTTCTCTCTCTTTTCCCCTGTTTCCTTTAAATACTCTTCACTCCCTCACCCTTCCTCCTCTACTCCCACCTACCGCACCCTCATATACTTGACTCGGTGTTATGTACTCTTACGCTTAACTACTCTTGTTCAGCCCTGAAGAAGCCCTAGGCCGGATGGCCATTTAGAGGGCGAAACACGTGTTGGCTGTACCATCCTTGTTCTTTCCTTAAAGACAAATAAAAGCACAAATTTGTCACCATTATCATTTGATATACTTGCATCAATTGGATATTTTATCCCAATCGACCAACAAATCTATACTCTGGCCCGGACACACTGAACTCAGCTTTTAAAATCTGCCTTTTCTTGTTTAATGGCATTGAGGAATAGGGTTATATAAACCTGAGTAATTGGTGGGGTCAAGGAGGGCTCAGTATCCTGAGTAGAAGGAGCCCCTTTATTGTACATGTTTGTTGAAGAAGGCTTGGACCTAAAAGAAACAACTGAGCTGTCTCTAGATGATTTGCCCCCTGGCATAATATTGGAAGACCAAACAGCTGGCGAGTACAGTAGTTAGAGCGAGGGTACACCCACTGGGCAAGTGCCCTCCAACTGGGCTCGTCTAGAGGAGGTCACGCTGGAAGGCATTGCAGATGATCTGTGGGGCCCCAAAAGTTTGATAGAGCCAGACAGAGGCCCAGTGGCGCATGTCGCAGGAACGAGGACAGGAACCACAGCAAGTCGAGGTAAATTGAAAAGGAGACAAAGTGGGAAGGAGACAGGGGCTTTTGTTCAGAGCTGTAGTTCTAATCTGAATACTGCCTTTCCGGGCAGGTTGAAATCGCAAGCCTAGACAGTTTCCTTCTTATATGTGAGCTATTATTTTAAAGGCATTCTGCCGAGCGAGATGGTACCAGGCCCCAGGAGCACATAAAGCCTTTCTTGGCGTATGCAGGGGCACCTCAACACACGGGTGATCAGTGCGAGAGTAAAGGGTCTCAGCGGTGGCAAGTTGAGGCTAAGGAGGTTTATGAAAGACTGTAGTCATAGCTGTCAAGGTTTCAGATTACTTATGTGTGACATTTTCAGAATTTTAGTGTAATTAAGAGTGACATTCAATGACAATGAGTGACACTTTCTCGCGAGCAAAAATCAAGCAACAGAGACAAGGGAAATCTATAAATTTCAGAAATTACATCCATTTGAGCAACGAGAAACTCTAAGATTATTTTAAAACTGCTGTAAAGTACTAGAAAGGGAAGGGCAGTCCTCCTCAACAGTTGGCAAAAGCAATACCCATCCTTCGTCGGCTTCCTCCCATACACATACTCCTTCAAAACACCAACTCTCCTCTACAAAACACTCTCATACACTGGCATAATCTCCTCTCATCCTACACTTTACACCTGCTCGCACCACAGAACCACAGATAATTGACACCGCTCTCTCAGTGTAAAATTGCCATTCCATGCTACTAAACCTTACCAGAGTGATCAGTAAATCCAATCTTCTTCCTGTAAACTATTGCAGTAACTGGGCAGATGGTGTGGGGTACTGAGTACCTGCACTACTTTAAATTAAAAGGGAGAGTATCTGCACTTCCCAGCAATGCTATAAAATTTACGGGAGAACAGCGGCACTTTGAAGGAGGAAATAGGTACTGTGGATAAGTACCAGCACTTTTTGTATGTTTTCATTGAAAGTACTGCCTGCACCATTTCATAGGTATACGTCACTCCTCCAACTGCAGCCATCACTCTTTAAGCAGGGATTGAGAGCCTCTTCTGGCCAGGCCACACTAACTAACTTTCTCCACGACCACTACGGGTTCTGCTAAATTTGCCCGAACTGGTGCTGGTGTTGCTCTGACAGCAGCAGTCGCTGGGCCTCTCTTGAATTAGGGGACTCTGCAGAGTGGAGTCTGTAAAATCCTCGTTCACAGCTGCCAGTTCAGGTCATTGAGAAGTCACAGGCTCTAGTCTTCTGTGCCTTATCAAGATAAGACAGCACAGCGCTCGCCTGGACGGACACAGGTGCCCAGACCATTCCCGGAACACACGTGGAGCCAGGGCAGGTGAAGAATGCTTTGTATCACAGGCCCGCCCAGACCACGGGAATGAATCTCTGCCTGGGGGCCAGGGCTGGCGAGGCAGCAGGGCGTAAAAACACTGCTGTCAGTGTGAGCGCGATCTCCTCCACAGCAGAGCAGCGCTGAGAGGGCCCGAAAGTATGTTTACATTCTAGTTAGTGCTTTAATAAATAAATAAATCAAGAGTCAGCTGAATGGAGCCTACCTTGTCCGCTTCGGCACCACCCTGAGCCTGCAGAGCAGAGGTGCCGGCTCAGCGTCTGTCAAGCTGTAAAGTTTGAAACCTATTAATACCTCCGTGAGCCACGCAGCGACCTCTCCGTGATGACTGTGTGTGTGTGCGAGTACTGGCTGACGGTCAAACGAAAGTAACAAATACAGAACTGCCACCAGCTCGAACCGAGGGCTCGCCCACCTCAGAAGTAACAACTTGCAGGCTGTCTCCCCTCTCAGGGAAAGGAAACACTGTTGCGATCGTGACGCTATGTCACGGGAACCCAGCGGCAGTGAATGCAACAGCAATCTAAGGCTCAGCAGCACTGCACCCCCCCCCCCCTCCCCTCCGCAGGGGCGCCTGCGTGTGCCTGATAAATGTAACTTGAGTGCAGGAGCACTGCGCAGAGTAGTTAGCCCATAGTCTGCCAGGGCGTCGGCCTTGGCCCTGGTGTCAGTCGGGCCGATGCCAATACAATAGACGCACTGCATGTTGCGAGCAGCTGCGGACGGTGCTGCCAAACACTAAACTCTCTCATCTGCCGTCCCCCCCCCAGCTCCCCGGGCGGCATGCCAAAGTTTCCAGGCAGTCTCAGCAGCAGCCATGATTGGGCAAATGATTACAGACTCTTCTAACTGACCTCACGTGAATCTGAGGATGACGTAAAAAGTGTATGTTGTAAATTGTAGCCAGAGCGAGTTGCCCCAGCCCCCAACTCTACCTACTGCAGCAGCGTAAACGAGGGCGCTGCCAGCTTTCGCTGTCTGTCAGTGCTAATTAATAGCCGGCTGAAGCTTGGCTGAGGCGCTATAAATGAGTGCATTTCAGTGCGATGATGTGGACCACCGCGCTGAAATGCGTTAGTCTAACGCCTGATGCGAAGTACGTGGCAGGGCTGCAACTCCCATTGCAACTTCACCTTGATGTGAGATCTATATACTATGTTCGACACACTTGAAACAATATAACAATTAACAATTCTTGTCTGCTTTACCTAAAGGTAAGGGGAAATAACATCTCTTCCAAAATAAAATCCAACACAAACAAGGAAAGCAGGTTATTGGCCACTTACTCTTGGTAGCCTACTCTTGGTCAGCACATTTACTCCTGTGCACCGAAGAATAAATAGTCACCAATCTGAATTTATATGCATTCACAACAAGATATTTACTAAGTCTCTATCATGGTGTGGATGTGGCACTTACAACTCACCTTTAGTAGACAAGTTTCAATAACAAGTCTATATCTCGAGATCTTGGAGTAACAACCATAACCAAACTTGAAACAAATACATTTAGTTATAATAAGTGCAACCAAAAACATAAATGAAAACTCAAAATTTCATGATCAACGCGAAGACCTCTTGCCGCAAAAACCCAACTCAGAAATGAGACAAACAGCATCAAAATCTCAATTATAAACAACAAATTAATCTTGATAAGCACCTTCCATAAACATGTATGAACACCTAAAATTTCATTGCACATACATAGCCCTCCTGGACCCAATTAATGGGCACAACTTTAAAGTGAAAGCAAAACATAAAAATTATAATAACCCTAACTCCTTGTGAAGGTACCTCTCCCACACCCTCTCCTTACTTGACAAATGTGACCTCAGCTCCCGTCCGCCATCATACGAACATCACGATAGAGGGCAGCTAAAAACAAGCATTTGCGATGCAATAGGTCTCGCATTTGCGACGGTTTAAGCTTGTAAATGACAGTGCCTTTTATTTATCTGTTTTAAAAACCAACACAAATAAAAGTCATTGTCATTTAAAATGCCAGTAGCTCAAACTCTGGCAAATGCGAGATCTATTGCATTTTAAATGCTTATGTTTTTTTTAAAAATTCACTGATTTGAATACAACTGTTACTGGTTTTCATATGGCCCAGTTCAGTGGCGGCTGGTTAATTAAAGTGCACATGCTCACACCTATCCATTCACACGCATACATGTGCAAATACACCCATTTATTCACAAGCACACACACGTGGACTTACAACCACCCATTCATTCACAAGCATTCACACCTGCACATCGAGCTACCCATTCACAAGCACATACATACACACACTAGCACCCATTCATCAACAGGCACGATTGCACACATACAATCTCCTATTCGCAAGCACATACACACATTTGTACACACCCATTGACATGCACTTCCTCAAATACACATACATGCATACATTGCTCATCCCACTACAATAAATTGCGAATTGGGAAAGGGTGGTGTGAGACTTCATTGATAAACAGTCAGTCCTAGGCTTTTCATGTGTTTAACCTATGGCCCCTAAGGCTACAGCTCTCTGTGATGCTCCTTTTTGTCATCAGGGTGAGTTTTCTTCTACAGTGCTCAAAAGGCTTTCCTGGGTGGGCTGCTAATATCACTGCCTTCAGGGCAGTAACATCTTCAGTCGGGGAAAACTTGGCTCAGGCTGCCAGGCACCTGCGCATTAGTTCATATAATGTGCCTGGCTGCCTGACCCTGACAGAAGTGCCTGTCAGGATGATCTCTGCTCAGCTTGACAGACAAGCACCATGCTTTGGAAAAGAGAGTAGGGTGCCATGACTCCTGCACTGACGGGTCGCCATTGACCCTATTGTTGACGTTGAGCCATCCCTCCTGCTGCTGGCATATCTAGGTAAGTTGTACAGAGGTTGGATAGCAAGGGTGAGAACCATTTTTAGTGGTGTATAAGAGGTGGCTTGCTAGTATATTATTTCAGTAGTCTAGTCTGCCGAATACTAATGAGCATTTTGGTTGCATTAAATAGTAGGAGTCAGCAAATCGTGTGACTACTATGTAATTGAAAGCATTTTGCGGAGCCTGTGTAGGTAATAAAGGCTTCCATGTTCATGGATGGACTGGAGAGAATTTGAAGCTTTCTATGCGAAGTTGCGAATTTCAGAGATTTCAGAAAAAGAGGATAGAGTGTCTGAAAGAGGATGGGTGTAGTGGAAGAGAGAATGTATACAGTCTGTGTTTCATGCATTGCACATGAGTTTCTGTACTGCCCTTCACTATTGGATGGCTGTGCGGCAGTCCCCATTGCGTGGCTGGAAGTAAGTTGTAAAAGTTGAGATGGGTATGTTTTGTACATGCTGTGAACAGTAGAGGTGAGTATGCGATGAGACTCATGAAGGCGTGAGGTGGTGCTAGAAGGCAGGTTACACAGGTGTGTGAGCAGTGGGAGTGAGCGCCTGATGAGACCCAGGAAGGCGTGAGGTGGTGCTTAGAGGCAGGTTACACAGGTGTGGGAGCAGTGGGAGTGAGCACCTAAAGAGACCCATGAAGGCGTGCGGTGGTGCTTAAAGGCAGGTTACACAGGGGTGTGAGCAGTGGGAGTGAGTGCCTGATGAGACCCAGGAAGGCGTGAGGTGGTGCTTAAAGGCAAGTTACACACTTGTGTAAACAGTGGGAGTGAGTGCCTGATCGGGCCCAGGAAGGCGTGAGGTGGTGCTAGAAGGCAAGTTATACAGGTGTGTGAGCAGTGGGTGTGAGTGCCTGATGAGACCCATGAAGGCGTGAGGTGGTGCTAGAAGGCAGGTTACACAGGTGTGAGAGAAGTGGGAGTGAGTGCCTGATGAGACCCATGAAGGCGTGAGGTGGTGCTTAAAGGCAGATTACACAGTTGTGTAAGCAGTGGGAGTGAGCACCTGATGAGACCCATGAAAGCGTGAGGTGGTGCTAGAAGGCAAGTTACACAGTTGTGTAAGCAGTGGGAGTGAGTGCCTGATGAGACCCATGAAGGCGTGAGGTGGTGCTTAAAGGCAGGTTACACAGGTGTGTGAGCAGTGGGAGTGAGTGCCTGATGAGACCCATGAAGGTGTGAGGTGGTGCTAGAAGGCAGGTTACACAGGGGTGTAGGCAGTGGGAGTGAGCGCCTGATGAGACCCATGAAAGCGTGAGGTGGTGCTTAAAGGCAGGTTACACAGGTGTGTGAGCAGTGGGAGTGAGCGCCTGATGAGACCCATGAAGGTGTGAGGTGGTGCTAGAAGGCAGGTTACACAGGTGTGTGAGCAGTAGGAGTGAGCGCCTGATGAGACCCAGGAAGGCGTGAGGTGGTGCTAGAAGGCAGGTTACACAGGTGTGTGAGCAGTGGGAGTGAGCGCCTGATGAGACCCATGAAGGCGTGTGGTGGTGCTTAAAGGCAGGTTACACAGGGGTGTGAGCAGTGGGAGTGAGTGCCCGATGAGACCCAGGAAGGCGTGAGGTGGTGCTAGAAGGCAAGTTACACAGTTGTGTAAGCAGTGGGAGTGAGTGCCTGATCGGGCCCAGGAAGGCGTGAGGTGGTGCTAGAAGGCAAGTTATACAGGTGTGTGAGCAGTGGGAGTGAGTGCCTGATGACACCCATGAAGGCGTGAGGTGGTGCTAGAAGGCAGGTTACACAGGTGTGAGAGCAGTGGGAGTGAGTGCCTGATGAGACCCATGAAGGCGTGAGGTGGTGCTTAAAGGCAGATTAAACTGTTGTGTAAGCAGTGGCAGTTGGCACCTGATGAGACCCATGAAGGCGTGAAGTGGTGCTAGAAGGCAAGTTACACAGTTGTGTAAGCAGTGGGAGTGAGTGCCTGATGAGACCCATGAAGACGTGATGTGGTGCTTAAAGGCAGGTTAC
Organism: Triturus cristatus; assembly: GCF_964204655.1. NCBI lineage: Eukaryota > Metazoa > Chordata > Amphibia > Caudata > Salamandridae > Triturus > Triturus cristatus. The sequence goes on along the minus strand of NC_140580.1, from coordinate 932,729,911 downwards.
ACAGGGGTGTGAGCAGTGGGAGTGAGCACCTGATGAGACCCATGAAGGTGTGATGTGGTGCTAGAAGGCAGGTTACACAGGTGTGTGAGCAGTGGGAGTAAGCGCCTGATGAGACCCAGGAAGGCGTGAGGTGGTGCTAGAGGGCAGGTTACACAGGTGTGTGAGCAGTGGGAGTGAGCGCCTGATGAGACCCAGGAAGGCGTGAGGTGGTGCTTAAAGGGAGGTTACACAGGGTTGTGAGCAGTGGGAGTGAGCGCCTGATGAGACCCAGGAAGGCGTGAGGTGGTGCTAGAAGGCAAGTTACACAGTTGTGTAAGCAGTGGGAGTGAGTGCCTGATCGGGCCCAGGATGGCGTGAGGTGGTGCTAGAAGGCAAGTTATACAGGTGTGTGAGCAGTGGGAGTGAGTGCCTGATGAGACCCATGAAGGCGTGAGGTGGTGCTAGAAGGCAGGTTACACAGGTGTGAGAGCAGTGGGAGTGAGTGCCTGATGAGACCCATGAAGGCGTGAGGTGGTGCTAGAAGGCAAGTTACACAGTTGTGTAAGCAGTGGGAGTGAGTTCCTGATGAGACCCATGAAGGCGTGAGGTGGTGCTTAAAGGCAGGTTACACAGGTGTGTGAGCAGTGGGAGTGAGTGCCTGATGAGACCCATGAAGGTGTGAGGTGGTGCTAGAAGGCAGGTTACACAGGGGTGTGAGCAGTGGGGGTGAGCGCCTGATGAGACCCATGAAGGCGTGAGGTGGTGCTTAAAGGCAGGTTACACAGGTGTGTGAGCAGTGGGAGTGAGCGCCTGATGAGACCCATGAAGGTGTGAGGTGGTGCTAGAAGGCAGGTTACACAGGTGTGTGAGCAGTGGGAGTGAGTGCCTGATGAGACCCATGAAGGCGTGAGGTGGTGCTTAAAGGCAGGTTACACAGGTGTGTGAGCAGTGGGAGTGAGTGCCTGATGAGACCCATGAAGGTGTGAGGTGGTGCTAGAAGGCAGGTTACACAGGGGTGTGAGCAGTGGGGGTGAGCGCCTGATGAGACCCATGAAGGCGTGAGGTGGTGCTTAAAGGCAGGTTACACAGGTGTGTGAGCAGTGGGAGTGAGCGCCTGATGAGACCCATGAAGGTGTGAGGTGGTGCTAGAAGGCAGGTTACACGGGTGTGAGCAGTGGGAGTGAGCGCCTGATGAGAACCAGGAAGGCGTGAGGTGGTGCTTAAAGGCAGGGTACACAGGAGTGTGAGCAGTGGGAGTGAGTGCCTGATCGGGCCCAGGAAGGTGTGAGGTGGTGCTAGAAGGCAAGTTATACAGGTGTGTGAGCAGTGGGAGTGAGTGCCTGATGAGACCCATGAAGGCGTGAGGGGGTGCTAGAAGGCAGGTTACACAGGTGTGAGAGCAGTGGGAGTGAGTGCCTGATGAGACCCATGAAGGCGTGAGGTGGTGCTTAAAGGCAGATTACACAGTTGTGTAAGCAGTGGGAGTGAGCACCTGATGGGACCCATGAAGGCGTGAGGTGGTGCTAGAAGGCAAGTTACACAGTTGTGTAAGCTGTGGGAGTGAGTGCCTGATGAGACCCATGAAGGCGTGAGGTGGTGCTTAAAGGCAGGTTACACAGGTGTGTGAGCAGTGGGAGTGAGTGCCTGATGAGACACATGAAGGTGTGAGGTGGTGCTAGAAGGCAGGTTACACAGGGGTGTGAGCAGTGGGGGTGAGCGCCTGATGAGACCCATGAAGGCGTGAGGTGGTGCTTAAAGGCAGGTTACACAGGTGTGTGAGCAGTGGGAGTGAGCGCCTGATGAGACCCATGAAGGTGTGAGGTGGTGCTAGAAGGCAGATTACACAGGGGTGTGAGCAGTGGGAGTGAGCGCCTGATGAGACCCAGGAAGGCGTGAGGTGGTGCTTAAAGGCAGGTTACACAGTTGTGTAAGCAGTGGGAGTGAGCACCTGATGAGACCCATGAAGGTGTGAGGTGGTGCTAGAAGGCAAGTTACACAGGGGTGTGAGCAGTGGGAGTGAGCGCCTGATGAGACCCAGGAAGGTGTGAGGTGGTGCTTAAAGGCAGGTTACACAGGTGTGTGAGCAGTGGGAGTGAGCGCCTGTTGGAGCCGGCCTCGTGGCGTGGTCCTGTTCCCCCTCGCCAAGCCGCACGAGGTCCCCTGCACCTCGGGGCTCCTCCATTTTGGATTGTACGTGACTGCGCACCAGCCTACGTGACCCCGCTCAACCCGGCCTCGGCCCCAGCAAGCCCTGACATCAAGGCGCCAACAACTGGCCAGGGGGTACTACGTGAACACTTCCCCACTCCCGGCGGAGGGCAGTATCGATGGGACCCCCAACCGTCCTCCCACACCTAGGTGCGATAGCCCCACAGCTCTCCTGGGCCTGGCGCCTCTCCTGCTGAGCGTCTGGCCGCTCCCGACCCGGCCTCTCCGCCCCCCCGGGCGCAAGGGTCCGGACATCAAAGGGCTCCAGACCTATATCTGGGGCGACCCTGCAACAGGACAGCAGTTGTATCCCGGAGTCAAGAGCCCTGCTGATCGGATCGCGGCTGACCCTACGGAGAAAGACTCATCCTGGAACCACGCTCTGAGCCCTGCTGACTACGTCGCGGCTCCACCGTGCTTAAAGACCTTCACGAACCTTTGGGGCCCTGCTGACGCTGTCGCGGCCCGACCTTGTTGAACTTGCCATCAGAGCCCAGCTGACCTCGTCGCGGCTTGACCGAAGCGGACCTACCACGGGAGCCCTGCTGACTGTGTCGCGGCTCGACCCAAGCGGAACTACCACCCGAGCCCTGCAGACACCGTCGCGGCTCTACACGTCCGAGCTGCTTTGAGTCCAGCACCTGCCGCTCCGGTCCCCGGAGCCACCTTCGGCCTAACGCAAGGTCTGGCGCAGAGCATTCCCCGTACCAGGCTGGTACTAAGACTGTCCCGCTACCCTGCCCCTACAAAGACATTGAGACTCTTTCTGGATCTCTCGATCCCCCTGTAAATATTTCAAATGTGCTACTATTGATAAAATACCTAGATAAGCAACTGACACGGAGTCCTGTGTGGTGGTGTTACTGGGCCTAGTACGATCATAGGAGAAAGACCTCCCCTAGGAGGCTTCTCAGCGGCGCTCGGCTATAACTTTGCGGTAGGAAGGTGCCCCGGAGTGGTCCCCCTGACTCCCCGGTGGTCCTCCCTCCAACATTTGGTGGCCAGCGACGGGATCCGAGCCAGACGCAATCGTACAGGCAAGTAACGCACCCGCTGCCTAACCAGACGGAAAAAGAAAGAGAACCATGAGCAGCCAAGAAACAACCGTGGCCGCAACCTTCCAGCAAGAAAGTTTGGAAGAATACACCCACAAAGAATTGAAACAATTCTGCAAGGACAAAGGGATCCCAACCACAGGATTGGGCACCAAGGAAGAAATGCAGAAAGCCCTGAAAGCCTGGGCAGAATCCGAGGCCACTCCACCCCAAGGCGAAGGGACCTCGGCCCGGGACGAAAACCTGCCGCCGACCATGACCCCGGCAGATGGGGGACGAAGCATCCCGGAAGCCGGCCTATCCCACGAAGAAATGCGAGAACGGGAGAGGGTCCGGACACACGAATTGGAACTCGCACGACTCCGGCTGGACGGTGAACTCCTGCTGGCGGAGAAAAAGTTGGCCTTGGAGCAACTACGGCTGCAGGAGGAAATCGAAGAAAAGAAACGGCATCGAGAACTAGAAGAGAAACGGCTAACCCTCGAGCACGAGAGGGGCCTCAAGGAACTCGAACTGAAATCCAAAACGGGGGAGACCAGCACCCCCGGATCCCGGGACGCTCTGCCACTGACCGAGCCAAAGGTTCATATCCCCAAGGATGTCGTCAAGGAGTACTATAAAAACGACGACATCCAGCAATGGTTCCGAGCATACGAGGTAGCCATGACCTCCCATCGGGTACCCCGGAAGGATTGGGGTGCCGGCCTATGGGGGAGGTTCCTCAGCGAGGGCCGGGATACCCTGCTGCAACTCCCCGACGCGGTGATGACCTCGTACAACCACATGAAAGAGGCCCTACTCACCCGCTACGGACTATCAGCCGAGATGTATCGGCAGCGCTTCCGGGACTGCAAGAAGCTCCCCGGTACCACATGGGTCGAATACGTGGACTTCTTCAGCAGAGCCTTTGAAGGGTGGATAAGAGGGAGCAAGGTCACCTCGTACAACGAACTGTTCGACCTCATTGTCTGGGAGCACCTCGCCAACAACTGCTTTGTCGAACTAAGGCAACACCTCCTTGACAGCAAACTGACCGAGCCCCGGAAGCTCGCCGCCGAAGCCGACCGATGGGTCAACACCCGGGTCCCCCGGAACCCCGTGGGGGACTACCAACGGAGTACCACGGGACCTCCTCGCCAGCGGGGCGGAGGAGGAGGGTCCCACCGCAGTCGAGAATTCCCGGCCGGGCCGTCCCGAAGCCCGCCACGAGGCCAAGCCGCCAACTACACGTCCCCGACCCTGGTCCGTAGGGGGACCCCCATCGCCAGGCCTGGACCCCGACCAACAGTGACCTGCTTCGGTTGCCAACAGACAGGCCACTATGCGAGCGACCCGGCCTGCCCCGTGAACCGACGAAACGGGACCGCTGGGCCCCCTCCCCGACAAATAGCCGCCGCAGCCCTGGGGGAAGGAGAAGAAGAGGAGGAAAACTGCGATGTCGGGTCTCCCGAGTGGGAACCGGCTGCCATGTCACTCGTATGCCTGGGCACCCGAGAAATGGTGCCCCGAGCCCCCATCCCGAGCAACACCCAGAAGTACCAGCAGTGGGTCACCATCAATGGGCAACGGGCCGAAACCCTCCGTGACACTGGGGCCAGTGTGACCGCTGTCCGCTGCCACCTGGTGACCCCCGAACAGATCCTGCCGCATGTCCTATGCCCTGTCCGGACCGCGGACAACACCGAAAGCATGTGCCGGATGGCCCGGATCCCCTTCGAGTGGGGAGGAGTGTCAGGCACCCAGAAAGTAACTGTCCGCGACGACGCTCCAGTGGACTGCCTCCTGGGGAACGACCTGGAGAGCTCCCCCTGGGCCCAGGTGGAGCGCCGAGAGCATCTGGGGATGCTAGGGCTGCCCGAATGGGCCTGCGCCACCACCCGGTCCATGACCGCCCAACCAGCCGCTGCAGCGGCCCCCGTCGAGCCTGCGGGTCCAGAACTGCCACCCTCCTCCAGCACGGAGGAGCCTGACGAGGAGGCCGGGCCATCCGAACTTTCCCCCGACGAGGCCGCCTCCCTCAGCGAGATCCCCGAGCTGGCCCAGTGGCGCCACGACGGGGGCCCCACCCGCAAACAGTTCCAACAAGAACAGAAGGCCTGCCCGTCCCTCGAGGGGGCCCGACAGCAAGCGGCCGCCCAGGCCACGGGGGACCCCACGGAACCCACTGGATCTATTGGGACAATGACTTGTTATATAACGAACAGAAAGTCGCCGTGTGTTGGTGGTTCCCCTCCGATTCCGAGAGTTCCTCCTGAACCTGGCGCATGACGTGCCCCTCGCCGGACACCTCGGGCGAGACCTACAGCCGCTTGGTGACCCATTTTTATTGGCCCCGAATGCGGAGAGACGTGGACCACCACTGCCGGTCCTGCCAGACCTGCCAAGCCAGCGGGAAAGCTGGGGGTCGAGTCAAGGCCCCCCTCCAACCATTTCCAGCCGTCCACACCCCGTTCGAACGGGTAGGGATCGACATCGTGGGGCCCCTCGACCCTCGAACCGCCCTGGGCCACCGCTTCATCCTGGTACTGGTCGACCACGCCACCCGATACCCAGAGGCCATCCCCCTCCGAACTGTGACCGCTCCAGTAGTGGGCCGGGCCCTGATGGGCATCTTCTCCAGGGTGAGGTTCCCCCGAGAAGTGGTGAGCGACAGGGGTACGAACTTCATCTCGAAATACATGAGATCCCTCTGGCAACAATGTGGGGTCACCTACAAGTTCACCACCCCTTACCACCCCCAGGGGAACGGACTGGTCGAGCGGTTCAACAGAACCTTGAAAGGAATGATCAAGGGCCTGGAAGAGCCCCTGAGGAGGAGATGGGACGTCCTGCTGCCATGCCTCCTGTTCGCCTATCGAGAAGTTCCACAGAAATCCCTGGGCTTCAGCCCCTTCGAACTGTTGTATGGGCACCCCGTCCGTGGGCCCCTCAGCCTGGTCAAAGAGGGCTGGGAGGCGAGTGTCCAAGATGCCCCCCCCGACGTCTACAGGTACCTCTTGACCCTGCGGAACCAGATTTGGAAGTTCCGGGCCCTGGCAGAAGCCAACCTCGAAGCCAGCCAAGAAGACATGAAACGCTGGTATGACGAAAATGCCTCGACCATCGAGTTCGAGCCGGGCCAGCAAGCCTGGGTCATGTCGCCCGTGGACCCCTGCGCCCTTCAGGACAAATGGACCGGGCCCTTCAAGGTGGTTGAGAAGAAGAGCCTCGTTACCTACTTGGTCGACATGGAGTCCCCAAGGAACCCCCTCCGGGTCCTGCACGCCAACCGGCTCAAGCCCCACTTTGCCCGAACCGAACTAAGCCTGCTGCTGGCTACCGACGATGGGGGCGAAAGCGACTCCGAGCCCCTACCCGACCCCCTTGGGGTCCTCGGACCAAGACGGCTCCATGGAGGGCGTCAAACTCTCCACCACCCTGACCCCAGAACAGCGCCATGACTGCCGGCAGCTGCTGCAACCCTTCGCTGCCCTCTTCTCTCTCACACCCGGGGTGACCCCCTGGTGCGTCCACGACGTGGATACTGGGGACAGCCCCCCTGTGCGACACCGCGCCTACAGAGTGCCCGACCGGGTCCGAGCCTGCATACAAACGGAGGTCTCCAAGATGCTCGCCCTCGGAGTCATCGAGCCATCCGACAGCCCGTGGGCCAGCCCTGTGGTCTTGGTGCCGAAGGCCGCCGCCCCCGGCACCCCCCCGGAACTCAGATTTTGTGTGGACTACAGGGGCCTAAACGCAGTCACCAAGACCGATGCCCACCCCCTGCCACGGGCAGACGAGCTGATCGACCGCTTAGGGGCCGCCCGCTACCTAAGCACTTTTGATCTCACCGCTGGGTACTGGCAGATCAGGCTCACCCCCGGCGCCCAGGAACGATCCGCCTTCTCTACCCCCGATGGGCACTACCACTTTCGGGTGATGCCCTTCGGTATGAAGAACGCCCCAGCGACCTTCCAGAGACTGGTGAACAAGGTCCTGGCCGGACTAGAAGCCTTCAGCGCGGCCTACTTAGACGACATTGCAGTCTTCAGCAACCACTGGGCCGCGCACCTAGGACACCTCAGGGAAGTCCTGGCCGCTCTCCAAAGGGCCGGGCTCACGATTAAGGCCAGCAAGTGCCAGATCGGTCAAGGATCAGTGACCTATCTGGGCCATCAGGTGGGGAGTGGCCAGGTGGCGCCCCTCCAGTTGAAGGTCGATGCCATCCAGGTGTGGGAGCCCCCCGCTACCCAAACAGCTGTCCGGGCCTTCTTAGGCCTCACAGGCTACTACCGGCGATTTATCAAAGACTATGGCAGTATTGTGGGCCCCCTCACGGAGCTCACTTCCAAAAAGCAGCCCAAGACGGTGCTTTGGACACCCCGCTGTCAGACCGCCTTTGAAACCCTCAAAGTGGCAATGTGCGCTGCCCCTGTACTACAGGCCCCTGACTACGGCAAGGAATTCGTGGTTCAGACAGATGCCTCGGAGTACGGGGTTGGGGCGGTCCTCTCCCAGATGGACACCGAGGGCCTCGACAGACCTGTGGCCTTCATCAGCCGCCGACTGCTGCCCCGAGAACAGAGGTGGAGCACCATCGAGCGGGAGGCCTTCGCCGTGGTATGGGCTCTCAAAAAGCTCCGGCCCTACCTTTTCGGCACCCACTTTCGAGTCCAGACTGACCACCGGCCCCTGCGGTGGCTAATGCAGATGCGGGGCGAGAACCCCAAATTGTTGCGATGGTCCATCCCGCTGCAAGGGATGGACTTCACCGTAGAGCACCGGCCCGGCAACGACCACGCCAATGCCGACGGCCTATCCAGATTCTTCCGCCTCGGCGAGGAGAACCCCCAAGGAGATGGGTGACTCTCCCTGCCTTCAGCTGGGGGGGACGCTTGTTGGAGCCGGCCTCGTGGCGTGGTCCTGTTCCCCCTCGCCAAGGTCCCCTGCACCTCGGGGCTCCTCCATTTTGGATTGTACGTGACTCTGCGCACCAGCCTACGTGACCCCGCTCAACCCGGCCTCGGCCCCAGCAAGCCCCGACATCAAGGCGCCAACAACTGGCCAGGGGGTACCACGTGAACACTTCCCCACTCCCGGCGGAGGGCAGTATCGATGGGACCCCCAACCGTCCTCCCACACCTAGGTGCGATAGCCCCACAGCTCTCCTGGGCCTGGCGCCTCTCCTGCTGAGCGTATGGCCGCTCCCGACCCGGCCTCTCCGCCCCCCCGGGCGCAAGGGTCCGGACATCAAAGGGCTCCAGACCTATATCTGGGGCGACCCTGCAACAGGACAGCAGTTGTATCCCGGAGTCAAGAGCCCTGCTGATCGGATCGCGGCTGACCCTACGGAGAAAGACTCATCCTGGAACCACGCTCTGAGCCCTGCTGACTACGTCGCGGCTCCACCGTGCTTAAAGACCTTCACGAACCTTTGGGGCCCTGCTGACGCTGTTGCGGCCCGACCTTGTTGAACTTGCCATCAGAGCCCAGCTGACCTCGTCGCGGCTTGACCGAAGCGGACCTACCACCGGAGCCCTTCTGACTGTGTCGCGGCTCGACCCAAGCGGAACTACCACCCGAGCCATGCAGACACCGTCGCAGCTCTCCACGTCCGAGCTGCTTTGAGTCCAGCACCTGCCGCTCCGGTCCCCGGAGCCACCTTCGGCCTAACGCAAGGTCTGGCGCAGAGCATTCCCCGTACCAGGCTGGTACTAAGACTGTCCCGCTACCCTGCCCCTACAAAGACATTGAGACTCTTTCTGGATCTCTCGATCCCCCTGTAAATATTTTGAATGTGCTACTATTGATAAAATACCTAGATAAGCAACTGACACAGAGTCCTGTGTGGTGGTGTTACTGGGCCTAGTACGATCATAGGAGAAAGACCTCCCCCAGGAGGCTTCTCAGCGGCACTCGGCTATAACTTTGCGGTAGGAAGGTGCCCCGGAGTGGTCCCCCTGACTCCCCGGTGGTCCTCCCTCCAACAGCGTTACAACAAACAAATGATGGACGGAATGCTGACAATGCATACATTCTCCCCCAGTCAAGAGATCTGGGTTAAATCCATCGTTCTTTTGCCCACTACGCCACCCCAGTTTAGACATGGCCATATGCAAATCAGTCTTGACCCTGTGCCTCATGGAAACAGTCCAGCCCGAACTGCCAAGCCATGTCTTCCCTGGACCGGAATCAAGCATCCTAGGACCGGTTTCTGGCTATCAGCCGTCATCAGCCAGGATAGCATAACTCCAGTGGCGTAGTGAGCACGGGTCCCACGTCTGGGAATACCCATCCCACTTAGGGCGAAAAGCGTTACAACAAACAAATGATGGACGGAATGCTGACAATGCATACATTCTCCCCCAGTCAAGAGATCTGGGTTAAATCCATCGTTCTTTTGCCCACTACGCCACCCCAGTTTAGACATGGCCATATGCAAATCAGTCTTGACCCTGTGCCTCATGGGAACAGTCCAGCCCGAACTGCCAAGCCATGTCTTCCCTGGACCGGAATCAAGCATCCTAGGACCGGTTTCTGGCTATCAGCCGTCATCAGCCAGGATAGCATAACTCCAGTGGCGTAGTGAGCACGGGTCCCACGTCTGGGAATACCCATCCCACTTAGGGCGAAAAGCGTTACAACAAACAAATGATGGACGGAATGCTGACAATGCATACATTCTCCCCCAGTCAAGAGATCTGGGTTAAATCCATCGTTCTTTTGCCCACTACGCCACCCCAGTTTAGACATGGCCATATGCAAATCAGTCTTGACCCTGTGCCTCATGGGAACAGTCCAGCCCGAACTGCCAAGCCATGTCTTCCCTGGACCGGAATCAAGCATCCTAGGACCGGTTTCTGGCTATCAGCCGTCATCAGCCAGGATAGCATAACTCCAGTGGCGTAGTGAGCACGGGTCCCACGTCTGGGAATACCCATCCCACTTAGGGCGAAAAGCGTTACAACAAACAAATGATGGACGGAATGCTGACAATGCATACATTCTCCCCCAGTTAAGAGATCTCCCTCCAACAGCGCCTGATGAGACCAATGAAGGTGTGAGGTGGTGCTTAAAGGCAGGTTACACAGGGGTGTGAGCAGTGGGAGTGAGCGCCTGATGAGACCCAGGAAGGCGTGAGGTGGTGCTTAAAGGGAGGTTACACAGGGGTGTGAGCAGTGGGAGTGAGTGCCTGATGAGACCCAGGAAGGCGTGAGGTGGTGCTAGAAGGCAAGTTACACAGGTGTGAGAGCAGTGGGAGTGAGTGCCTGATGAGACCCAGGAAGGCGTGAGGTGGTGCTTAAAGGGAGGTTACACAGGGGTGTGAGCAGTGGGAGTGAGTGCCTGATGAGACCCATGAAGGCGTGAGGTGGTGCTAGAAGGCAAGTTACACAGTTGTGTAAGCAGTGGGAGTGAGTTCCTGATGAGACCCATGAAGGTGTGAGGTGGTGCTTAAAGGCAGGTTACACAGGTGTGTGAGCAGTGGGAGTGAGTGCCTGATGAGACCCATGAAGGTGTGAGGTGGTACTAGAAGGCAGGTTACACAGGTGTGTGAGCAGTGGGGGTGAGCGCCTGATGAGACCCATGAAGGCGTGAGGTGGTGCTTAAAGGCAGGTTACACAGGTGTGTGAGCAGTGGGAGTGAGCGCCTGATGAGACCCATGAAGGTGTGAGGTGGTGCTAGAAGGCAGGTTACACAGGTGTGTGAGCAGTGGAAGTGAGTGCCTGATGAGACCCATGAAGGCGTGAGGTGGTGCTTAAAGGCAGGTTACACAGGTGTGTGAGCAGTGGGAGTGAGTGCCTGATGAGACCCATGAAGGTGTGAGGTGGTGCTAGAAAGCAGGTTACACAGGGGTGTGAGCAGTGGGGGTGAGCGCCTGATGAGACCCATGAAGGCGTGAGATGGTGCTTAAAGGCAGGTTACACAGGTGTGTGAGCAGTGGGAGTGAGCGCCTGATGAGACCCATGAAGGTGTGAGGTGATGCTAGAAGGCAGGTTACATGGGTGAGAGCAGTGGGAGTGAGCGCCTGATGAGACCCAGGAAGGCGTGAGGTGGTGCTTAAAGGCAGGTTACACAGGAGTGGGAGCAGTGGGAGTGAGTGCCTGATGAGACCCAGGAAGGCGTGAGGTGGTGCTAGAAGGCAAGTTACACAGTTGTGTAAGCAGTGGGAGTGAGTGCCTGATCGGGCCCAGGAAGGTGTGAGGTGGTGCTAGAAAGCAAGTTATACAAGTGTGTGAGCAGTGGGAGTGAGTGCCTGATGAGACCCATGAAGGCATGAGGTGGTGCCAGAAGGCAGGTTACACAGGTGTGAGAGCAGTGGAAGTGAGTGCCTGATGAAACCCATGAAGGCGTGAGGTGGTGCTTAAAGGCAGATTACACAGTTGTGTAAGCAGTGGGAGTGAGCACCTGATGAGACCCATGAAGGCGTGAGGTGGTGCTAGAAGGCAAGTTACACAGTTGTGTAAGCTGTGGGAGTGAGTGCCTGATGAGACCCATGAAGGCGTGAGGTGGTGCTTAAAGGCAGGTTACACAGGTGTGTGAGCAGTGGGATTGAGTGCCTGATGAGACCCATGAAGGCGTGAGGTGGTGCTTAAAGGCAGGTTACACAGGTGTGTGAGCAGTGGGAGTGAGTGCCTGATGAGACACATGAAGGTGTGAGGTGGTGCTAGAAGGCAGGCTACACAGGGGTCTGAGCAGTGGGGGTGAGCGCCTAATGAGACCCATGAAGGCGTGAGGTGGTGCTTAAAGGCAGGTTACACAGGTGTGTGAGCAGTGGGAGTGAGCGCCTGATGAGACCCAAGAAGGTGTGAGGTGGTGCTAGAAGGTAGGTTACACAGGGGTGTGAGCAGTGGGAGTGAGCGCCTGATGAGACCCAGGAAGGCGTGAGGTGGTGGTTAAAGGCAGGTTACACAGTTGTGTAAGCAGTGGGAGTGAGCACCTGATGAGACCCATGAAGGTGTGAGGTGGTGCTAGAAGGCAAGTTACACAGGGGTGTGAGCAGTGGGAGTGAGCGCCTGATGAGACCAATAAAGGTGTGAGGTGGTGCTTAAAGGCAGGTTACACAGGGGTGTGAGCAGTGGGAGAGAGCGCCTGATGAGACCCATGAAGGCATGAGGTGGTGCTAGAAGGCAGGTTACATAGGTGTGTGAGTAGTGGGAGTGAGCGCCTGATGAGACCCATGAAGGCGTGAGGTGGTGCTTAAAGGCAGGTTACACAGGGGTGTGAGCAGTGGGAGTGAGCGCCTGATGAGACCCAGGAAGGCGTGAGGTGGTGCTAGAAGGCAGGTTACACAGTTGTGTAAGCAGTGGGAGTGAGTGCCTGATGAGACCCATGAAGGCGTGAGGTGGTGCTTAAAGGCAGGTTACACAGGTGTGGGAGCAGTGGAAGTGAGTACCTGATGAGACCCAGGAAGGCGTGAGGTGGTGCTAGAAGGCAAGTTACACAGGTGTGTAAGCAGGGGGAGTGAGTGCCTGATCGGGCCCAGGAAGGCGTGAGGTGGTGCTAGAAGGCAAGTTTTACAGGTGTGTGAGCAGTGGGAATGAGTGCCTGATGAGACCCATGAAGGCGTGAGGTGGTGCTAGAAGGCAGGTTACAAAGGTGTGAGAGCAGTGGGAGTGAGTGCCTGATGAGACCCATGAAGGCGTGAGGTGGTGCTTAAAGGCAGATTAAACAGTTGTGTAAGCAGTGGGAGTTGGCACCTGATGAGACCCATAAAGGCGTGAGGTGGTGCTAGAAGGCAAGTTACACAGTTGTGTAAGCAGTGGGAGTGAGTGCCTGATGAGACCCATGAAGGCGTGAGGTGGTGCTTAAAGGCAGGTTACACAGGTGTGTGAGCAGTGGGAGTGAGTGCCTGATGAGACCCATGAAGGTGTGAGGTGGTGCTAGAAGGCAGGTTACACAGGGGTGTGAGCAGTGGGGGTGAGCGCCTGATGAGACCCATGAAGGAGTGAAGTGGTGCTTAAAGGCAGGTTACACAGGTGTGTGAGCAGTGGGAGTGAGCACCTGATGAGACCCATGAAGGTGTGAGGTGGTGCTAGAAGGCAGGTTACACAGGTGTGTGAGCAGTGGGAGTGAGCGCCTTATGAGACCCAGGAAGGCGTGAGGTGGTGCTAGAAGGCAGGTTACACAGGTGTGTGAGCAGTGGGAGTGAGCGCCTGATGAGACCCAGGAAGGCGTGAGGTGGTGCTTAAAGGGAGGTTTCACAGGGGTGTGAGCAGTAGGAGTGAGTGCCTGATGAGACCCAGGAACGCGTGAGGTGGTGCTAGAAGGCAAGTTACACAGTTGTGTAAGCAGTGGGAGTGAGTGCCTGATCGGGCCCAGGAAGGCGTGAGGTGGTGCTAGAAGTCAAGTTATACAGGTGTGTGAGCAGTGGGAGTGAGTGCCTGATGAGACCCATGAAGGTGTGAGGTGGTGCTAGAAGGCAGGTTACACAGGTGTGAGAGCAGTGGGCGTGAGTGCCTGATGAGACCCATGAAGGCGTGAGGTGGTGCTAGAAGGCAAGTTACACAGTTGTGTAAGCAGTGGGAGTGAGTTCCTGATGAGACCCATGAAGCTGTGAGGTGGTGCTAGAAGGCAACTTACACAGTTGTGTAAGCAGTGGGAGTGAGCGCCTGATCGGGCCCATGAAGGCGTGAAGTGGTGCTTAAAGGCAGGTTACACAGGGGTGTGAGCAGTGGGGGTGAGCGCCTGATGAGACCCATGAAGGCGTGAGGTGGTGCTTAAAGGCAGGTTACATAGGTGTGCGAGCAGTGGGAGTGAGCGCCTGATGAGACCCAGGAAGGTGTGAGGTGGTGCTTAAAGGCAGGTTACACAGGGGTGTGAGCAGTGGGAGTGAGTGCCTGATCGGGCCCAGGAAGGCGTGAGGTGGTGCTAGAAGGCAAGTTATACAGGTGTGCAAGCAGTGGGAATGAGTGCCTGATGAGACCCATGAAGGCGTGAGGTGGTGCTAGAAGGCACGTTACACAGGTGTGTGAGCAGTGGGAGTGAGTGCCTGATGAGACACATGAAGGTGTGAGGTGGTGCTTAAAGGCAGGTTACACAGGTGTGGGAGCAGTGGGAGTGAGCGCCTGATGAGACCCATGAAGGCGTGAGGTGGTGCTAGAAGTCAAGTTACACAGTTGTGTAAGCAGTGGGAGTGAGTGCCTGATGAGACCCAGGAAGGCGTGAGGTGGTGCTAGAAGGCAAGTTACACAGTTGTGTAAGCAGTGGGAGTGAGTGCCTGATCCGGCACAGGAAGGCATGAGGTGGTGCTGGAAGGCAAGTTATACAGGTGTGTGAGCAGTGGGAGTGAGTGCCTGATGAGACCCATGAAGGCGTGAGGTGGTGCTAGAAGGCAGGTTACACAGGTGTGAGAGCAGTGGGAGTGAGTGCCTGATGAGACCCATGAAGGCGTGAGGTGGTGCTTAAAGGCAGATTACACAGTTGTGTAAGCAGTGGGAGTGAGCACCTGATGAGACCCATGAAGGCGTGAGGTGGTGCTAGAAGGCAAGTTACACAGTTGTGTAAGAAGTGGGAGTGAGTGCCTGATGAGACCCATGAAGGCGTGAGGTGGTGTTTAAAGGCAGGTGACACATAGGTTTGTGAGCAGTGGAAGTGAGTGCCTGATGAGACCCATGAAGGTGTGAGGTGGTGCTAGAAGGCAGGTTACACAGGGGTGTGAGCAGTGGGGGTGAGCGCCTGATGAGACCCATGAAGGCGTGAGGTGGTGCTTAAAGGCAGGTTACACAGGTGTGTGAGCAGTGGGAGTGAGCGCCTGATGAGACACATGCAGGTGTGAAGTGCTGCTAGAAGGCAGGTTACACAGGTGTGTGAGCAGTGGGAGTGAGCGGCTGATGAGACCCAGGAAGGCGTGAGGTGGTGCTAGAAGGCAGGTTACACAGGTGTGTGAGCAGTGGGAGTGAGCACCTGATGAGACCCAGGAAGGTGTGAGGTGGTGCTTAAAGGCAGGTTACACAGGGGTGTGAGCAGTGGGAGTGAGCGGCTGATGAGACCCAGGAAGGCGTGAGGTGGTGCTAGAAGGCAAGTTACACAGTCGTATAAGCAGTGGGAGTGAGTGCCTGATCGGGCCCAGGAAGGCGTGAGGTGGTGCTAGAAGCCAAGTTATTCAGGTGTGTGAGCAGCGGGAGTGAGTGCCTGATGAGACCCATGAAGGCGTGTGGTGGTGCTAGAAGGCAGGTTACACAGGTGTGAGAGCAGTGGGAGTGGGTGCCTGATGAGACCCATGAAGGCGTGAGGTGGTGCTAGAAGGCAAGTTACACAGTTGTGTAAGCAGTGGGAGTGAGCGCCGGATGAGACCCATGAAGGCGTGAGGTGGTGCTTTAAGGCAGGTTACACAGGTGTGTGAGCAGTGGGAGTGAGTGCCTGATGAGACCCATGAAGGTGTGAGGTGGTGCTAGAAGGCAGGTTACACGGGTGTGAGCAGTGGGAGTGAGCGCCTGATGAGACCCAGGAAGGCGTGAGGTGGTGCTTAAAGGCAGGTTACACAGGGGTGTGAGCAGTGGGAGTGAGTGCCTGATGAGACCCAGGAAGGCGTGAGGTGGTGCTAGAAGGCAAGTTACACAGTTGTGTAAGCAGTGGGAGTGAGTGCCTGATCGGGCCCAGGAAGGTGTGAGGTGGTGCTAAAAGGCAGGTTACACCGGTGTGAGAGCAGTTGGAGTGAGTGCCTGATGAGACCCATGAAGACGTGAGGTGGTGCTTAAAGGCAGATTACACAGTTGTGTAAGCACTGGGAGTGAGCACCTGATGAGACCCATGAAGGCGTGAGGTGATGCTTAAAGGCAGGTTACACAGGTGTGTGAGCAGTGGGAGTGACTGCCTGATGAGACCCATGAAGGTGTGAGGTGGTGCTAGAAGGCAGGTTACGCAGGGATGTGAGCAATGGGGGTGAGCGCCTGATGAGACCCATGAAGGCGTGAGGTGCTGCTTAAAGGCAGGTTACACAGGGGTGTGAGCAGTGGGAGTGAGCACCTGATGAGACCCAGGAAGGCGTGAGGTGGTGCTTAAAGGCAGGTTATACAGGTGTGTGAGCAGTGGGGGTGAGCGCCTGCTGAGACCCAGGAAGGCGTGAGGTGGTTCTTAAAGGCAGGTTACACAGGGGTGTGAGCACTGGGAGTGAGCACCTGCTGAGACCCAGGAAGGCGTGAGGTGGTGCTTAAAGGCAGGTTACACAGGTGTGTGAGCAGTGGGAGTGAGCGCCTGATGAGACCCATGAAGGTGTGAGGTGGTGCTAGAAGGCAGGTTACACAGGTGTGTGAGCAGTGGGAGTGAGCGCCTGATGAGACCCATGAAGGCGTGAGCTGGTGCTTAAAGGCAGGTTACACAGGTGTGTGAGCAGTGGGAGTGAGCGCCTGATGAGACCCATGAAGGTGTGAGGTGGTGCTAGAAGGCAAGTTACACAGTTGTGTAAGCAGTGGGAGTGAGCGCCTGATCGGGCCCATGAAAGTGTGAAGTGGTGCTTAAAGGCAGGTTACACAGGTGTGTGAGCAGTGGGAGTGAGTGCCTGATGTGACCCATGAAGGCGTGAGGTGGTGCTTAAAGGCAGGTTACACAGGTGTGTGAGCAGTGGGAGTGAGCACCTGATGAGACCCAGGAAGGTGTGAGGTGGTGCATAAAGGCAGGTTACACAGGGGTGTGAGCAGTGGGAGTGAGTGCCTGATCGGGTCCAGGAAGGCGTGAGGTGGTGCTAGAAGGCAAGTTATACAGGTGTGCAAGCAGTGGGAGTGATTGCCTGATGAGACCCATGAAGGCGTGAGGTGGTGCTAGAAGGGAGGTTACACATGTAAGCGGGGAACTCACTCCCCGCTTACCTTCGCCTTACCCAGAACCACCTAGCATTCAGAAAGCAACTTAAAACGTGGATATTTGACAAGTAATCCTCCTCCCCTTCCTAAGCGCCTTGAAACCCTCTGGGTATGTAGTGCGCTATATAAATTCTATGACTTGACTTGACTTGACTTGACATGTGTGTGAGCAGTGGGAGTGAGTGCCTGATGAGACCCATGAAGGCGTGAGGTGGTGCTTAAAGGCAGGTTACACAGGTGTGGGAGCAGTGGGAGTGAGCGCCTGAAGAGACCCAGGAAGGCGTGAGGTGGTGGTAGAAGGCAAGTTACACAGTTGTGTAAGCAGCGGGAGTGAGTGCCTGATCGGGCCCAGGAAGGCGTGAGGTGGTGCTAGAAGGCAAGTTATAAAGGTGTGCAAGCAGTGGGAGTGAGTGCCTGATGAGACCCATGAAGGCGTGAGGTGGTGCTAGAAGGCAGGTTACACAGGTGTGCAAGCAGTGGGAGTGAGTGCCTGATGAGACCCATGAAGGCGTGAGGTGGTGCTTAAAGGCAGGTTACACAGTTGTGTAAGCAGTGGGAGTGAGCGCCTGATGAGACCCATGAAGGCGTGAGGTGGTGCTAGAAGGCAAGTTACACAGTTGTCTAAGCAGTAGGAGTGAGTGCCTGATGAGACCAAGGAAGGGGTGAGGTGGTGCTTAAAGGCAGGTTACACAGGTGTGTGAGCAGTGGGAGTGAGCGCCTGATGAGACCCAGGAAGGCGTGAGGTGGTGGTTAAAGGCAGGTTACACAGGTGTGTAAGCAGTGGGAGTGAGCGCCTGATGAGACCCATGAAGGTGTGAGGTGGTGCTTAAAGTCAGGTTACACAGGTGTGTGAGCAGTGGGAGTGAGCGCCTGATGAGACCCATGAAGGTGTGAGGTGGTGCTAGAAGGCAAGTTACACAGTTGTGTAGGCAGTGGGAGTGAGCGCCTGATCGGGCCCGTGAAAGTGTGAAGTGGTGCTTAAAGGCAGGTTACACAGGTGTGTGAGCAGTGGGAGTGAGTGCCTGATGTGACCCATGAAGACGTGAGGTGGTGCTTAAAGGCAGGTTACACAGGTGTGTGAGCAGTGGGAGTGAGCACCTGATGAGTCCCAGGAAGGTGTGAGGTGGTGCATAAAGGCAGGTTACACAGGGGTGTGAGCAGTGGGAGTGAGTGCCTGATCGGGTCCAGGAAGGCGTGAGGTGGTGCTAGAAGGCAAGTTATACAGGTGTGCAAGCAGTGGGAGTGATTGCCTGATGAGACCCATGAAGGCGTGAGGTGGTGCTAGAAGGCAGGTTACACATGTGTGTGAGCAGTGGGAGTGAGTGCCTGATGAGACCAAGGAAGGGGTGAGGTGGTGCTTAAAGGCAGGTTACACAGGTGTGTGAGCAGTGGGAGTGAGCGCCTGATGAGACCCAGGAAGGCGTGAGGTGGTGGTTAAAGGCAGGTTACACAGGTGTGTAAGCAGTGGGAGTGAGCGCCTGATGAGACCCATGAAGGTGTGAGGTGGTGCTAGAAGGCAGGTTACAAAGGTGTGTGAGCAGTGGGAGTGAGCACCGGATGAGACCCAGGAAGGTGTGAGGTGGTGCTAGAAGGCATGTTACACAGGTGTGAGAGCAGTGGGAGTGGGTGCCTGATGAGACCCATGAAGGCGTGAGGTGGTGCTTAAAGGCAGATTACACAGTTGTATAAGCAGTGGGAGTGAGCACCTGATGAGACCCATGAAGGCGTGAGGTGGTGCTAGAAGGCAAGTTACACAGTTGTGTAAGCAGTGGGAGTGAGCGCCGGATGAGACCCATGAAGGCGTGAGGTGGTGCTTAAAGGCAGGTTACACAGGTGTGTGAGCAGTGGGAGTGAGTGCCTGATGAGACCCATGAAGGTGTGAGGTGGTGCTAGAAGGCAGGTTACACGGGTGTGAGCAGTGGGAGTGAGCGCCTGATGAGACCCAGGAAGGCGTGAGGTGGTGCTTAAAGGCAGGTTACACAGGGGTGTGAGCAGTGGGAGTGAGTGCCTGATGAGACCCAGGAAGGCGTGAGGTGGTGCTAGAAGGCAAGTTACACAGTTGTGTAAGCAGTGGGAGTGAGTGCCTGATCGGGCCCAGGAAGGCGTGAGGTGGTGCTAGAAGGCAAGTTATACAGGTGTGTGAGCAGTGGGAGTGAGTGCCTGATGAGACCCATGAAGGAGTGAGGTGGTGCCAGAAGGCAGGTTACACCGGTGTGAGAGCAGTTGGAGTGAGTGCCTGATGAGACCCATGAAGACGTGAGGTGGTGCTTAAAGGCAGATTACACAGTTGTGTAAGCAGTGGGAGTGAGCACCTGATGAGACCCATGAAGGCGTGAGGTGATGCTTAAAGGCAGGTTACACAGGTGTGTGAGCAGTGGGAGTGACTGCCTGATGAGACCCATGAAGGTGTGAGGTGGTGCTAGAAGGCAGGTTACACAGGGATGTGAGCAATGGGGGTGAGCGCCTGATGAGACCCATGAAGGCGTGAGGTGCTGCTTAAAGGCAGGTTACACAGTTGTGTAAGCAGTGGGAGTGAGCGCCTGATGAGACCCAGGAAGGCGTGAGGTGGTGCTTAAAGGCAGGTTATACAGGTGTGTGAGCAGTGGGGGTGAGCGCCTGCTGAGACCCAGGAAGGCGTGAGGTGGTTCTTAAAGGCAGGTTACACAGGGGTGTGAGCACTGGGAGTGAGCACCTGCTGAGACCCAGGAAGGTGTGAGGTGGTGCTTAAAGGCAGGTTACACAGGTGTGTGAGCAGTGGGAGTGAGCGCCTGATGAGACCCATGAAGGTGTGAGGTGGTGCTAGAAGGCAGGTTACACAGGTGTGTGAGCAGTGGGAGTGAGCGCCTGATGAGACCCATGAAGGCGTGAGCTGGTGCTTAAAGGCAGGTTACACAGGTGTGTGAGCAGTGGGAGTGAGCGCCTGATGAGACCCATGAAGGTGTGAGGTGGTGCTAGAAAGCAAGTTACACAGTTGTGTAAGCAGTGGGAGTGAGCGCCTGATCGGGCCCATGAAAGTGTGAAGTGGTGCTTAAAGGCAGGTTACACAGGTGTGTGAGCAGTGGGAGTGAGTGCCTGATGTGACCCATGAAGGCGTGAGGTGGTGCTTAAAGGCAGGTTACACAGGTGTGTGAGCAGTGGGAGTGAGCACCTGATGAGACCCAGGAAGGTGTGAGGTGGTGCATAAAGGCAGGTTACACAGGGGTGTGAGCAGTGGGAGTGAGTGCCTGATCGGGTCCAGGAAGGCGTGAGGTGGTGCTAGAAGGCAAGTTATACAGGTGTGCAAGCAGTGGGAGTGATTGCCTGATGAGACCCATGAAGGCATGAGGTGGTGCTAGAAGGCAGGTTACACATGTGTGTGAGCAGTGGGAGTGAGTGCCTGATGAGACCCATGAAGGCGTGAGGTGGTGCTTAAAGGCAGGTTACACAGGTGTGGGAGCAGTGGGAGTGAGCGCCTGAAGAGACCCAGGAAGGCGTGAGGTGGTGCTAGAAGGCAAGTTACACAGTTGTGTAAGCAGCGGGAGTGAGTGCCTGATCGGGCCCAGGAAGGCGTGAGGTGGTGCTAGAAGGCAAGTTATAAAGGTGTGCAAGCAGTGGGAGTGAGTGCCTGATGAGACCCATGAAGGCGTGAGGTGGTGCTAGAAGGCAGGTTACACAGGTGTGCAAGCAGTGGGAGTGAGTGCCTGATGAGACCCATGAAGGCGTGAGGTGGTGCTTAAAGGCAGGTTACACAGTTGTGTAAGCAGTGGGAGTGAGCGCCTGATGAGACCCATGAAGGCGTGAGGTGGTGCTAGAAGGCAAGTTACACAGTTGTCTAAGCAGTGGGAGTGAGTGCCTGATGAGACCAAGGAAGGGGTGAGGTGGTGCTTAAAGGCAGGTTACACAGGTGTGTGAGCAGTGGGAGTGAGCGCCTGATGAGACCCAGGAAGGCGTGAGGTGGTGGTTAAAGGCAGGTTACACAGGTGTGTAAGCAGTGGGAGTGAGCGCCTGATGAGACCCATGAAGGTGTGAGGTGGTGCTAGAAGGCTAGTTACACAGTTGTGTAAGCAGTGGGAGTGAGCGCCTGATCGGGCCCATGAAGGCGTGAGGTGATGCTAGAAGGCAAGTTACACAGGTGTGTGAGCAGTGGGAGTGAGTGCCTGATGAGACCCATGAAGGCGTGAGGTGGTGCTAGAAGGCAGGTTACACAGGTGTGTGAGCAGTGGGAGTGAGTGCCTGATGAGACCCATGAAAGCGTGAGGTGGTGCTAGAAGGCAGGTTACACAGGTGTGTGAGCAGTGGGAGTGAGTGCCTGATGTGACCCATGAAGGCGTGAGGTGGTGCTTAAAGGCAGGTTACACGGGTGTGGGAGCAGTGGGGATGAGCGCCTGATGAGACCTATGAAGGTGTGAGGTGGTGCTTAAAGGCAGGTTACACAGGTGTGGGAGCAGTGAGAGTGAGTGTCTGATGAGACCCATGAAGATGTGAGGTGGTGCTTAAAGTCAGGTTACACAGGTGTGGGAGCAGTGGGAGTGAGCGCCTGATGAGACCCAGAAAGGTTTGAGGTGGTGCTAGAAGGCAGGTTACAAAGGTGTGTGAGCAGTGGGAGTGAGCACCTGATGAGACCCAGGAAGGTGTGAGGTGGTGCTAGAAGGCAGGTTACACAGGCGTGGGAGCAGTGAGAGTGAGTGTCTGATGAGACCCATGAAGATGTGAGGTGGTGCTTAAAGGCAGGCTACACAGTTGTGTAAGCAGTGGGAGTGAGCGCCTGATGAGACCCATGAAGGCGTGAGGTGGTGCTTAAAGGCAGGTTACACAGGAGTGTGAGCAGTGGGAGTGAGCGCCTGTTGAGACCCAGGAAGGCGTGAGGTGGTGCTAGAGGGCAGGTTACACAGTTGTGTAAGCAGTGGGAGTGAGCGCCTGATGAGACCCATGAAGGAGTGAGGTGGTGCTAGAAGGCAGGTTACAAAGTTGTGTAAGCAGTGGGAGTGAGCACCTGATGAGACCCAGGAAGGCGTGACGTGGTGCTTAAAGGCAGGTTACACAGGGGTGTGAGCAGTGGGAGTGAGTGCCTGATGAGACCCAGGAAGGCGTGAGGTGGTGCTTAAAGGCAGGTTACACAGTTGTGTAAGCAGTGGGAGTGAGCACCTGATGAGACCCATGAATTCGTGAGGTGGTGCTAGAAGGCAGGTTACACAGGTGTGTGAGCAGTGGGAGTGAGCGCCTGATGAGACCCATGAAGGCTTGAGGTGGTGCTTAAAGGCAGGTTACACAGGTGTGTGAGCAGTGGGAGTGAGCGCCTGATGAGACCCAGGATGGCGTGAGGTGGTGCTTAAAGGCAGGTTACACAGGTGTGTAAGCAGTGGGACTGAGTGCCTGATGAGACCCATGAAGGTGTGAGGTGGTGCTTAAAGGCAGGTTACACACGTGTGGGAGCAGTGGGAGTGAGCGCCTGATGAGACCCAGGAAGGTGTGAGGTGGTGCTAGAAGGCAGGTTACAAAGGTGTGTGAGCAGTGGGAGTGAGCACCTGATGAGACCCATGAAGGTGTGAGGTGGTGCTTAAAGGCAGGTTACACACGTGTGGGAGCAGTGGGAGTGAGCGCCTGATGAGACCCAGGAAGGTGTGAGGTGGTGCTAGAAGGCAGGTTACAAAGGTGTGTGAGCAGTGGGAGTGAGCACCTGATGAGACCCAGGAAGGTGTGAGGTGGTGCTACAAGGCAAGTTACACAGTTGTGTAAGCAGTGGGAGTGAGCGTCTGATCGGGCCCATGAAGGCGTGAGGTGGTGCTTAAAGGCAGGTTACACAGGGGTGTGAGCAGTGGGAGTGAGTGCCTGATGAGACCCAGGAAGGCGTGAGGTGGTGCTAGAAGGCAGGTTACAGAGGTGTGTGAGCAGTGGGAGTGAGCGCCTGATGAGACCCAGGAAGGCGTGAGGTGGTGCTTAAAGGCAGGTTAAACAGGTGTGTGAGCAGTGGGAGTGAGCGCCTGATGAGACCCAGGAAGGCGTGCGGTGGTGCTTAAAGGCAGGTTACACAGGTGTGGGAGCAGTGGGAGTGAGCGCCTGATGAGACCCAGGAAGGCGTGAGGTGGTGCTAGAAGGCAGGTTACACAGGTGTGTGAGCAGTGGGAGTGAGCGCCTGATGAGACCCAGGAAGGCGTGAGGTGGTGCTAGAAGGCAAGTTACACACTTGTGTAAGCAGTGGGAGTGAGTGCCTGATCGGGCCCAGGAAGGCGTGAGGTGGTGCTAGAAGGCAAGTTATACAGGTTTGTGAGCAGTGGGAGTGAGCGCCTGATGAGACCCATGAAGGTGTGAGGTGGTGCTTAAAGGCAGGTTACACAGGGGTGTGAGCAGTGGGAAGTGAGTGCCTGATGAGACCCATGAAGGCGTGAGGTGGTGCTAGAAGGCAGGTTACACAGGTGTGTGAGCAGTGGGAGTGAGTGCCTGATGAGACCCATGAAGGTGTGAGGTGGTGCTAGAAGGCAGGTTACACAGGTGTGTGAGCAGTGGGAGTGAGCGCCTGATGAGACCCAGGAAGGCGTGAGGTGGTGCTTAAAGGCAGGTTACACAGGTGTGGGAGCAGTGGGGGTGAGCGCCTGATGAGACCCAGGAAGGAGTGAGGTGGTGCTTAAAGGCAGGTTACACAGGGGTGTGAGCAGTGGGAGTGAGCGCCTGATGAGACCCAGGAAGGCGTGAGGTGGTGCTAGAAGGCAGGTTACACAGGTGTGGGAGCAGTGGGGGTGAGCGCCTGATGAGACCCAGGAAGGAGTGAGGTGGTGCTTAAAGGCAGGTTACACAGGGGTGTGAGCAGTGGGAGTGAGCGCCTGATGAGACCCAGGAAGGCGTGAGGTGGTGCTTAAAGGCAGGTTACACAGGTGTGGGAGCAGTGGGGGTGAGCGCCTGATGAGACCCAGGAAGGAGTGAGGTGGTGCTTAAAGGCAGGTTACACAGGTGTGTGAGCAGTGGGAGTGAGCGCCTGATGAGACCCAGGAAGGCGTGAGGTGGTGCTTAAAGGCAGGTTACACAGGTGTGGGAGCAGTGGGGGTGAGCGCCTGATGAGACCCAGGAAGGAGTGAGGTGGTGCTTAAAGGCAGGTTACACAGGGGTGTGAGCAGTGGGAGTGAGCGCCTGATGAGACCCAGGAAGGCGTGAGGTGGTGCTAGAAGGCAGGTTACACAGGTGTGTGAGCAGTGGGAGTGAGCGCCTGATGAGACCCAGGAAGGCGTGAGGTGGTGCTAGAAGGCAAGTTACACACTTGTGTAAGCAGTGGGAGTGAGTGCCTGATCGGGCCCAGGAAGGCGTGAGGTGGTGCTAGAAGGCAAGTTATACAGGTTTGTGAGCAGTGGGAGTGAGCGCCTGATGAGACCCATGAAGGCGTGAGGTGGTGCTAGAAGGCAGGTTACACAGGCGTGTGAGCAGTGGGAGTGAGCACCTGATGAGACCCAGCAAGGCGTGAGGTGGTGCTTAAAGGCAGGTTACACAGGGGTGTGAGCAGTGGGAAGTGAGTGCCTGATGAGACCCATGAAGGCGTGAGGTGGTGCTAGAAGGCAGGTTACACAGGTGTGTGAGCAGTGAGAGTGAGCGCCTGATGAGACCCAGGAAGGCGTGAGGTGGTGCTTAAAGGCAGGTTACACAGGTGTGGGAGCAGTGGGGGTGAGCGCCTGATGAGACCCAGGAAGGCGTGAGGTGGTGCTTAAAGGCAGGTTACACAGGGGTGTGAGCAGTGGGAGTGAGCGCCTGATGAGACCCAGGAAGGCGTGAGGTGGTGCTAGAAGGCAGGTTAAACAGGTGCTGCTAGAAGGGGTTATAATATTTGACAGGAAGAGCTTCTAGTATAATGCCGCCTCATTTATTCCTGATCTCGCATTATCTCAGAAGTTTCACCTTTTTTCTATAAAATAAAGTTAGCTTATGAGGTTGGGGTAGGTGTAAATAGCGTGGTGTCTGCCCTGCCCCTGTTAGCCAGAGATCCCACAAAGCCGGTGTATGAACATTACTTGGATCTTAAAAATAAAATCAGCCTCTTGCTGTGTTTTGAAAAGCCGCTACACGTGATCGACATGCCAGTTCTTTCAGTTTGGGTGGAAAGTACTTAGATTTCTGTGGCTATGAATGTGGCTGCCCTTTTAAACAGAGTTATTGTCTACAAGCAGTTTGTTCCAGTGTTCTTGGTCCAACGCGGTGCTGTAATTAACCTTGCGTGGCTTCGTAGTACTGCCATATTTTATTAGGTCTCGCCTGACACAGCGCATGCGCTGGTCTGGCGAGACTTATTGAGAGGGCTCCAAAAAGTGCTACCAGGCCTAGAGCTACAGTGCATGTGCGCGGGCGCGCGCTGCGCTTGACCGCGATTACTTTCACTTTCGCAGCCGCTTTGATGTTTGATCGCGATCACTTTCGCGGCCGCAGGGCCGCTTGGCATAGCCAATAGGTCTCACTTTTGGGACCGTATAAGTATTTAGTTATGCAACGGTTACATGGCTAAACACTTATAAGGTCCCAAAGGCGAGATGTATTGGCTATGCCAATGCTTGTTTGATTTATTTTGTTGCTGACTCGTGTGAAGTCTGTTAAATCGAGTTTTACTACTGTTGTCAGGTGCAGGCCCTGTAGTGGGGCAGGCCCTGTAGTGGCCTACACCATGTGCTGGAAAGTGTTGGAGTCAGGGGTGTTGACCTTCGAAGAGTCCTTCTGGCCTGGAGATGTCTCACACTGGGGTGTCTTTTTCATCACTGATTTTATGTCACTTTGTTGCTTTTGCGTATTTTTCTGTACTTCGTGTCCCAGACTCGGTTGAGCTTCTGAATGTCCGCATCAAACGGGCCGTAACATAAACAAGCATTTGCAATGCAACAGTTCTCGCATCAGTTAGAGTTAGAGCTATTGGTATTGTAATTACAATCTTGTGGCCTGGGACCTCTAGGTTTCCAGGATTGCGACTGGGTATTTCAAGAGTGATGTAACACTTTGTGAAGGCTGGACATATTCCTTTGTTTCCTATAGCGCGCATGCCAGTACTTCTGAATAACCAAAGGGTAGAGTTGAAGAAAGGTTCGTGGTGATTAATGTTTCAATGCATCACCTTGCATTGGGTAGATTAAGTTTTTTGAAAGAGAGATAACCTGGTACACTTTTTCACTTGAAAATAGTGAGTCTTATGCTTAAACTGGGAGTTTTGACATGTATACAATAATGTACCCCACTGTAGCAGCTAAGGTGCTCGTGTGTGTGTGTGTGTGATGCTTTCAGCTTGTCCTGTTGTTGTGGGCAACTATACATCACAAGTTGGTGCTGCCTTGGGACTTGTGTAGGATATGCATATCATAGATCAAGGCGCGCAGCTCATAAAGTTCTGGGTCGGATAATTAACCAAGCCCCGGCGAGGCCACTAGGACCGCACACCAAGGCAAAAGAGACGCCGCAAGCAAAAGAGACGCCGTGCACGTGCACAATCTCCAGTCCCGGTGGGCAAGACAAACAGGAGACAGGGAGGGAACAAACAAGCCTCCCTTGCAATGAAAAACGAGCTATATACGCGCGCCAATCAAAAGCATAGGTGGAGCTTCCACCCCACTTTCGAAGCAAACCCGACGACAATAGATCTCACAGAGCTAACAGCGTATGCAATAGGGGCAAATAGAATAGAAACAACCCTCCCACAGACAACGGGGGCGGAAGCAAAGGGAATAGTCACAACGGGAGGGGGCGGGAAAAAAGACAACACGGACAACGTGGGCAGGAGCAAAGGGAATACAGACAACTGAAAGGGGCAAGAAGAGAGGCTGCAGAAAGTACACAAAACACTTGTATGTTTATGCAAACATCTAAAACAATATTGAAATGCAGAAGAAAGGGTTTCACCACATGGAAAGACATGCTCCCAGTGGTGCAAAAATAGAGTGGGAATCAGACTTTTCACTAACCCTAAACTTGGTAGATTTTCATCTAGTGGAAAATGGTAGTTTTAGTGAAAAATGTTATTGTAGAAAGGAGACACTTAAGCCTTGAAAACTACAAAGATTGTGGTTGCCCAGGTCCACCCTGATTTACTTTCTTGAATACTCAGAAAAGTGAGAATGCACGACAGGTTTAGGCATATTCCTATTACCTTAAATTTCAGAATATATTTGTAAATCCAGCCCAAATGCCCAAGCAAAAAAAAAAGCAAATACATTCAAAATATGTCACACAATTCATATTTTCTAAGTGATTGGTAATCTTTGCACACTGTGAAACTAAACTAATGTATGGTAGCGTTCAATGGAATTGATAAATTGAGAAGCAATTAAGTAGAACAAAACCTTTCAAAAAGGAAAAACAATGAAAACCAATTGAAAAAGTATTAAACAATTGTGGCAGGTGAAAAACAATTGATAAAATGAGTGTGCACAATGATGATTGGCATATTCAGAGCAGTATGGAGAGATAAGGGGGTTGAAGTGGAAAAAAGATTTGAGGCTTACAGTGGGTAAATATGTAACACTTGCATACTCTTACAACTACAAAGAATAAAATAATGGTTCTGCAGCAAATGTATGAAGGCACTGGAGTTCAGAAGCCTGATACTAATGGGAAGAAAGTGGAGAAACAAGAAGGAAGAAAGTGGAGAAATAAAAAAATACGGATTGTGGCTGTACTGAGGTTCCAATTAAACAGCCCAAATTAGAAAATTGCACATGGAAGAACTAGGCTAGGTCATCGGAATAATACTAGTCTTTATAAATGAAACTTTCTTTACTGACCAAGCACGGGCGCTGCAGAAGGCTTAGTGGGACGACCATGATTTCGGGTGAGGTCCTGTTATAAATTGAACTACACCCTGGCCCAATTGCTTTGTACTAGTCATCTTTCCTGCAATGAGGATCATCGTCGAGGGAAACTCTGAATTTGAGTGTATTTCTGCTCTCCTGTTAGTGATTCAAGTGAATCCAGTGATCCCACGCCCAACATCACTAATTTCTGGGGACAGTTACATATTTTTCCTTAAGAAACTTTCATCCAGGGCCTCAGACAGAAAACAATGCACATCTTATGAGCTAAGCTTTGAGCCCCTGCACTTATTGTTTTACAAATTAAGCACTGTTTCCTGCAGTATTTGGCAATAGTTGAAGTTGCCAAATGGAGATGAACGCTGCAGTCTACAGCAAGAAGATTCCACCTTTTCACAAAAATTAACTTTGAGAGGTTGACACAGCTGCACATGACCAGCTTTAGCGGGTGGCACCCGGTGCAACATTCTCTTATTTTGGTGCCCTCCTCTCATAGCTCTCTTTTCCACAAGTTCATCCACTGCCACCCTCCAAGAGTGCCCCTCATCTCTCCATAGACCCTCTCTCATATATATTTCATTTATTTTATAGCGCTTCTCATACCCGTGTAGGATGTCAGAGCACTTTAAATCACGCATATATTACACAGAGATGAAGGCTTATACGTGTGTAAATCAGTGTACAGGAAATGTTACATAAAACAATGGGGATTACAAGGTGTAGGAATACCATGTCATTCATGCTAGCAGACTATGTTTTTAGAGTTTTTTGTCTAGAGAAGCGCAAACTCAGGATTCTCAGTCAGTCATTTTCGGTTAATAAAAACCATAAAAGTACACTACAAACATCGTATACAACAATATTAAAACATATACAAGGGTCATATTAGAGTAATCTTATGCACCATAAAAATTCAACATGAAAAAGGTCCTCAGCCTTTTGGTTGTTTAAAAACTCAGGATTCTGAAAGTAAACGTCGTGTTTGAGACTCCGCATTTATTTTGTTAATAGTACGTAGCTGCAGGGCTGACTGTGTGCCTTTGCAAAAGTATTCATGTGCAGCACCTTTTACATGCATAACTGGTGCAGCGGTTAGCATAAATACTTTCAAAAAAACTCAAAATCTGCCCTGCTCCTATTAACAGTGATGGCACTTGACTTTTGTGAATGGCCCTCTTCCACACTCCGTGTTTTCCTGTATGTCACACATTTCACAAACTATCTCTGGTGGGCTATCCAGACATTACTCCGTAGCTTGCACATCAAATTGTAAATATGTTATGTAATTGTGTATATATATGATCTTCTATAGGCTCCTAACATTTCCCCTCCCTATGAACAGTGCTCGAGTTGAGGATCTTTAGTAAAATTGTATTACGGTACCACCATTGGAGTCCTGTGCTTTTCTGAACCCGAAGTGTACTTGCCTGTGCAACCAATTCATGTCATGGCATGTGTATCTAAATTGAAAACCTGCTTTAAAACCATACATGTGGTGCTGCATGTGTGGAAATGCACCGCCTTTTTACTTTTATGAGTAAAAAAGTTTGGAGTGATATTTGGTGCTGCACCCCCACACACGGTCTGGTTCCGGGTGCACATAGTCTTGGTTGCAGTGCACAGAGACCTTACACTGCCGCACACAGAGGAAAAAAATGTGAGGGAACATTGGTGGCAGTAGAGGATGTTAGAAGAATTCTATTGAAGGTTTGCAGTGGACACAGGTCAGAAGGGCTGCTGGCAGACTTGTATGCTTTGACCAGGTCCATAAATTCATCATGTGAGATGTGTTGGAAGGAACGAAGAGGCTGGGTTAGAGTATTCTTGGATTTTTGTTTTAAAAAAGGGTCGATGCTGTTGTTTTGTCTTTGTTTTAAATATAAAAGTGTCTGCTTTGACCGTGAAATGATTTGCCAGTTTGTCTGTGAAATCTAGAGTAACGGGATGAGCTCCTTCTAGGCAATTTGGTTTACAAAATCCATTGAAAATTTTATAGAATTCTTCATTTGCACATTTAGCATTTTGAATTCTGCCTGAATGGTACCTTTTCTTAGCTTTTTTGATAGCTGACTTGTATAATCTGTAGTTTCTGAAGGCAAAGTTTGTCTTGATTTGTGTTTGTTTTGAGCCAGGCAAGTTGCAGCTTTCTAATATGTTGTATTATCTCTTTTGTCTCTGTGTTTCTCTAAGGTGCTTGTTTTCTGTTGTGTCATTTTTTGTGGTATCAGGATACCAAAAGCTTCCTGTAGCCACTCATATAGTTTTTGAACAGAATTTATTGGGCCTGACTCACAAAGGCAATCTGAGGCAAAAGTCTAACTTTACGACTTTTGGTATTCACAGAGGTAATTTATGAGTCGTATATTTACGTCCGCAATCGGGGCGGAATCTCCGGCTTGGGGTGTACTCTCTGCACCTGGGCCGTACTTTCCGCACCCGGGCCATACTCTCCAGCTCAGGCTGTACTCTCCGGCTCTGGCTGAATGAAGTGTAATCAATGGGTCGGAATACAATTTTTGCAAAAAGGAAGATTAGGAATGTGTGATAAATGGTAGAGGTCATGAAAATCAGTTTTGACAGGGAAAAGGGTGTGGCCGGACACTACATCATATCCTAGAAAAGTTTGCTCCTCTGCATCATGGTACATGCAATTCACAATTTGTGCTCCCCTCAGTGTTGACTGTAGTGTAACACTACAGTCAACACTAAAGGCCTGCCTTAGTGTTGACTGTACATTCAACACTGAGGGGAGCGCAAATTGTGGATTGCCTGTACCATGATGCAAAGGAACATTTTCTGGGATATGATGTAGTGTCCGGCCACACCCTTTTCCCTGCCCAACTGATTTTCATGACCTCTTCTACCATTTATCACATGTTCCTAATGTTACTTTTTGTAAAACTTTTATTCCGGCCCATTCATTACACGTCATGCAGCCAGAGCCGGAGAATACAGCCCAGATGCAGAGAGTACAGCCCAAGCCGGAGATTCCATCCCAACTGCAGATGTAGATATACGACTCATAAATGATCTCTGAGAATACCAAAAGTAGTCAAGTTAGACTTTTGTCCAAGATTGCCTTTGTGAATCTGGCCCATTGTGTCTATATCTGTACTGGATGTTAGTTCTGTCTCTAAGTGTTCCAAATTGAGTTTGTTCCATGGGTAGATGCATAAGGTAGTTTTAGGTGCTTGCTTTGTGTTGTCTTATGTTGGAAAGCAAGCAAATCGTGGTCTGACCATGTGACTGGAGTCATTGTTTGAAAGGTAACTAGTTATGTATTTGCAGAAATGACATCTAGGAATTGTCTAGCGATGTGTGTGGGTTTCTGGACGATCTGATGCAGGTTCTGTGCGTCTAGGCCAGTGATGATTGTTTTGGGATAGGGCATATTGGGTTTGTCAAACAAAATGTTGAGGTCACTCAGAACGCAGAGGTTGGAGTGTAGTGTTATCAGGTTTGAAACCGTGTCTAGAAGTGTGTCTGGGAATGTTGCTTTGCTAGTTGGAGGTCTGTAAATGAGCAGGAAGTTACAGGAGGAAGACGGTGTAGGATTGCATCGGATGAAAAGGGCCTCACAATCTTTTATGGAGACATTGTCAGCTTCAGTGATATGTAATGTGTGTCTGAACACACCAGCTAGGCCACCTCCTCTTTTGTCTATACGATTTTGGGTGATAGTTTGATAGCCTAGAGGCATGGATTCATGCAGGACTGGAGCCATATCATCTCCCAACCATGACTCAGTTATGAATAGTATGTCAGGTTTTGTGTCAGTGCGAAGGTCGTAGATGTGATGTTTGTTTTTAGAGAGTGATTGAGCATTTATTAGTGGACAGTTTAGAGAATGTGCTTTGGTGATAGTGTGACTTCGTTTTGTAGAAGAGTGAGTAGTATTTTGGGGGCTTGCAGCAGGTGTGTCCTTAGTGTTGGTATTGGCTGTATGAGGATAGCAATTGTGTAGCTGTTCTGTATCTTGTTCCTTGTCCAGCAGACTAAGGAGGTATTTTGATGGGTCTGCGTGTGTAGGTGGTGGGGACGGTGGTTTAGAATGAGTTGGTGTGCTGTGTTGTTTTTGTAGTGAAACCTTGTTGTGCAGTAGACATGGAGAACTGAAGTTGTGAGGTGTGGTATGTTGCTTATTTTGTTTGCGTCTGTTTAGGGTGGAAAGTGTATGAGTTGGGGTGGTGGTGATGCAAGTGGGTCATTTAATAAGGTTTTAAATTGTCCTATGGATGAGAGGCGGTTAAAAGAGAGTTGCTGTATATGTGTTAGGTGCGGGGGAAGAGAGAGAGATTGGTAGTGGAATTTGCTCATTTGTGTAGCCTGAAAGGTGGATGTATTTTTGTAGTTTGTGATGCAAAGTATTATGAGGTGTTGTACACAAGAGATTTGTTGTGCTAGTGTGTGTGTTATGTTTTGTTTTTGATGAGTAGTAAAACAAGGTGCTGATGTACTGTGAAGACACTGGATGGTTGGTTAGCTGGACATGGTGTGCAGGATTTTACTGGATTGTACAATTTATTCATGAAGGAACATATATTGAGTAACCGCACAAATGAAAAGTTGCATCAGCATTTGGTAGACCTAGGTCTAATTTCTCCCCAAGAATTGGGAAAGAAGGCAGACCACTGGGTCAAGACTAGGGTGACAAGGACAACCACTGGGGGTGACCAGAAGAAGGTGGTCACAAAACCTCCCCAGGGTAAAGGTGGTGAGAATCCCCAAGATAAAAAGTCTGAGTCTTCCAAAGGGCCCCAAAAACCTGTTCGGGGGGTGGGACCCAAACTACTCCCTATGTGGCTCAACCCTATAGGGGAAAGAACTTTGATCCCTTAAAGGCCTGGTGTAATAACTGTAAGAAGTCAGGACACCTAATTGTAGATAAATCTTGCCCCCACAACGAAGCCCCTAAGGCACCCAGCACAGCTACTTCTGGGGCAGCAAGTATACAGATGGGATCAGAAGTGTACCATGAGCAAATCTGGGAACACACTGAGGCAAGTCTAGTCTCACTGTGGGAAGTGGAGTTTGCCACTGTAGCTGTGTGGCCACCCAACTTGAAGAAATATTTGCCGTACCCCTGGGTGAATGGGACTAGGGTCGAAGCTCTGAGGGATACAGGTGCCAGTGTCACTATGGTGAAAAACACACTGGTTTCCCCTGAGCAATATTTGATTGGGAAGTCTTACCCAGTCACCAATGCGGACAGTGTCAATACTAGTCATTCCATGGCCATGGTGACATTAGGCTGGGGGGGGGGGGGGGGGGGTTCTGGCCTGAAACAGGTAGTGGTCTCTCCAAAGTTGCCAGCTGCATGTCTGCTTGGGAATGATCTGGAAACCTCAGCCTGGGCTGAGGTTGAGCTAAAAGCCCATGCAGCCATGCTGGGCATCCCTGAATTGGTGTGTGTGCAAACCAGAGCACAGAGCAAGAGGAAGGGTGAACAAGTAGGTCTGGAGCCTGAAATAATGGCCCAGCCAACCAAGAGAAAATGTAAGAAGACTGGGGAGCCAGCTTCTGTACAGCAGGACATTCAGGACCCCTCTCCACAGGGAGAGGATTTCGATACCCCTGAGGGAACTGAGCCCATGGATCTCGACCCTTACCAGGTTGAACTCTTGGGCCCAGGGGGACCCTCTAGGGAAGAGCTGTGCCAGGGTCAGCGAGGCTGTCCCACTCTTGAAAGCCTGAGGCAGCAAGCTGTTTCAGAAGCAAAGAGAGATATCAGTGGTACCCACAGAGCGTATTGGGAAGAGGGATTACTGTATGCTGAGGCAAGAAACCCCACTCCTGGAACTACCAGGAGGGTGGTAGTCCCACAGAAGTACAGGGAGTTCCTCCTAACGTTGGCTCATGACATCCCCCTAGCTGGACACCTGGGGCAATCCAAAACTTGGGAAAGGCTAGTTAGTCACTTTTACTGGCCCCAGATGCACCAAAATGTGAAAGAGTTTGTCAGCTCCTGTGTTACCTGTCAAGCCAGTGGCAAGACAGGTGGCCACCCAAAGCCCCCCCCCATCCCACTACCAGTGGTGGGGGTACCCTTTGAAAGGGTAGGAGTGGACATTGTGGGTCCACTTGAACCTCCCACAGCCTCAGGGAACACATTTATTCTAGTAGTAGTGGATCATGCTACTAGGTACACTGAAGCAATTCCACTTAGGACTACTACAGCTCCTGCAGTAGCCAAGGCCGTGCTGGGTGTCTTCACCAGGGTAGGGTTTCCTAAGGAGGTGGTTTCAGAGAGAGGTTCCAACTTCATGTCTGCTTACCTAACACACATGTGGAAGGAGTGTGGAGTGCAGTACAAGTTTACTACACCCTACCATCCACAAACCAATGGCCTTGTTGAGAGATTCAACAAGACATTGAAAGGTATGATCATGGGTCTCCCTGAAAAACTCAAAAGAAGATGGGATGTCCTGTTTCCATGCCTGCTTTTCGCTTACAGGGAAGTACCACAGAAGATTTCTCACCCTTTGAACTTCTGTTTGGTCATCCTGTAAGGGGACCACTTTGTCTTTTAACCCCTTCAGCGCGGCGCGGATTTCCGCGCCACGCTGAAGGTTCCGTGCGCGGGCGGGGCCATGACGGAACGGTTCCGTCATGCGCGTCGAACGGGTTAAAAGAGGGCTGGGAGAGGCCTCTTCAAGAGCCCAAACAAGACATAGTGGACTATGTGCTTGGCCTAAGGTCCAGAATGGCTGAGTACATGGAAAAAGCATCCAAGGACCTTGAGGCCAGCCAGGAGCTCCAGAAGCACTGGTATGACCAAAATGACCAAAAAGCTGCACTGGTTGAATTTCAACCTGGGCAACAGGTGTGGGTTTTGGAGCCAGTGGCACCAAGGGCCCTCCAAGATAAATGGAGTGGCCCTTACCCTATCCTAGAAAGAAAGAGGTCACCTATTTGGTTGACCTGGGCACTAGCAGGACACCCAAAAGGGTTATCCATGTGAACCGCCTTAAGCTCTACAATGACAGGGCTGACATCACCATGCTGATGGTGACTGATGAGGTACAGGAAGCAGAGAGTGAACCTCTCCCTGACCTCCTCTCCTACAGCCCACAAGATGGGTCAGTAGATGGTGTGGTCTTTTCAGACACCCTCTCTGCCCAACAGCAGACTGATTGCAAGCAAGTCTTGCAACAGTATGCTAGCCTCTTTTCCCTGACCCCTGGTCTGACAAACTGGTGTACCCATGATGTGGACACTGGTGACAGTGCACCTGTCAAGAACAAAATCTATCGCCAGTCAGACCAAGTCAAGGAAAGCATCAAAGCTGAGGTCAGCAAGATGCTGGAGTTAGGGGTCATTGAACCCTCTGAAAGCCCCTGGGCTAGCCCAGTGGTTCTGGTCTCCAAACCTCATCAACAAGGTGAAAAGAGAGGGATGAGGTTCTGTGTGGACTATAGAGGGCTCAACTCTGTCACCAAGACAGATGCTAACCCAAGAGCAGATGAGCTGATAGATAAATTAGGGGCAGCCCAATTCCTTAGTACCTTTGACTTAACTGCAGGGTACTGGCAGATCGGCATGGCCCCAGGAGCAAAAGAAAAGACAGCATTCGCCACCCCTGATGGGCATTATCAGTTTACTGTGATGCCCTTTGAGTTACAGAATGCCCCTGACACATTCCAGAGGTTGGTGAACCATGTCCTGGCTGGGCTGGAGTCCTTCAGTGCAGCTTATCTTGATGATATTGCTGTCTTTAGCTCCACCTAGCAGGATCACCTGATCTACCTTGGGTAGGTTTTAGAGGCTCTGCAAAATGCAGGTCTCACTATCAAGGCATCCAAATGCCAGATAGGGCAGGGCACTGTGGTGTACTTGGCCACCTTTTAGGTGGAGGCCAGGTACAACCCTTACAACCCAAGATCCAGGCCATCCTGGACTGGGTAGCTCCAACAACCCAGACCCAAGTCAGGGCAGTCCTTGGCTTGACTGGGTACTACAGGAGGTTTGTGAAGGGATATGGGTCCATTGTGACCCCCCTCACAGAACTCACCTCCAAGAAAATGCCCAAGAAGGTTAACTGGACAGTTAGTTGCCAAAAGGCTTTTGACACCCTGAAAGAAGCAATGTGCTCAGCACCAATTCTAAAAGCTCCAGATTATGCCAAGCAGTTCATAGACTAGACTGATGCCTCTGAGCTAGGGATAGGAGCGGTCCTATCCCAGACCAATGATGAAGGCCAAGACCAACCTGTTGTTTTTATAAGCAGGAGGCTACTCCCCAGAGAGCAGCGTTGGAGTGCCATTGAGAGGGAGGCCTTTGCTGTGGCTTGGCCCCTGAAGAAGTTGAGGCCATACTTGTTTCGTACTCACTTCCTGGTTCAAACTGACCACAGACTTCTCAGATGGCTAATGCAGATGAAAGGGGAAAATCCAAAACTATTAAGGTGGTCCATCTCCCTACAGGGAATGGGCTTTGAAGTGAAACACAGACCAGGGACTGCCCATGCCATTGCAGATGGACTTTCCAGGTTCTTCCACTTAGACAATGAAGACTCCATAGGAAAAGGTTAGTCTCATCACCTTTCGTTTGGGGGGGGAAGGGTTGTGTGAGAAAGTGCCATCTTTCTTGAATGGTATGCCCCCATTTTTTTGCTGAATTTCTGAATGTACTTTGACTGAGTGTGCCCTGGACTCCTGCCAATCAGGTGCCCAGGGCCTATGTTCCTTCCCTAAAACCCTAAAACCTAAATTGGCAAACCCTGGCCACATGTCAGCCTCTGGTAAATGGTACCCTAGATACCCAGGGCCTTGTGACCAGGGAAGGCCTCTAAGGGCTGCAGCACTTGTTGTGCCACCCTTAGAGGCCCTGTACCCTAACACACACACACTGCCCTTGCAGGCTGAGTGTCTGGGTACAAGACAAAACAGAGAGTCTACATGGCACACATCCCTGTGTGCCATGCCCACCACCTACACTGCCCTGGCATACATCAGCCACCCCTCTAGCTGGGTGCCCTATGCCAGTGGTGTGGGCACAGGAGCATGAGCCCTGTGCCCCTACAGTACCCAGGTCCATTCCTGGGCACTGTAAGTGCAGTGCTGCCATTTAAGAGTACATGGTGCTGAGAGCTCGTCAAACACGAACTCCACAGCACCATAATGGCAACACTGAAGACTGAGAAGTTTGGTATCAAACTTCTCAGCACATTAAACCCGCACTGATGCCAGTGTGGGATTTAATGTACCAAGCACCCCAGAGTGCATCTTAGAGATGCCCCCTGAAACCTAACTTACAAACCACGTCTGGTCTGGGAGGCTGCCTAGGCTGCCACACAGCAGACATGTTGCTGGACCCCTGGGTAGGAGAGCCCCTGCTCTCCTGGGCCTGCAACAACGCACATCCTGGGCGAGGTGCTAGATCTCCTCCCCCAGGATGGGCAGGGGGAAGCTTCAAAGGCATGCCGCCTCTGTGAGCTTCCCCAGGCCACTGGCAGCCCACACTCTGGCGGGAAGCGTGGCCGGAAACCCCAAATAAGGACAGGGGATGTGCCAGCCTGCCAACCCCACCCCTCAGGTGGGGGAGGCGAGGTGAAGCACATCTCCGGGCACTCGCCATCTTGAAGATGGGAGGCCCTACCCAATCAGGACTAGGCTGCTGCCCCCCTCCAACAGGAGAGAGGCAGGATAGGGGGTGTACCCACCCCAGGACAGGGACCCATTGGTCCCTGCCCTTCACCTACCTGTACCGCCCCTAAATCTAGTATTTTGGGGCACACTGAACATTCCTTCTCCAGATTCCAGATTCCGAAATACCAAGAAGAGCAAGAAGAAAGAAAACCTGCCTTGCAGCTGCTAAGAAGAGGAATACACCAACTGCTTTGGCCCCAGCCCTACCGGCCTGTCGACCCTCGAACCTGCTCCTGCTACAACCCGGCATCACTTGTGGCCAGCAACCTCACAAACCCCGGAGAACCTGGCTACCTTTTGGCTCTAAGCACCTGGGACTCCCATGATTAGAGGCTCTACTCAAAATCCGCTTCTGATCCCTGGCATCAGCCCGGAACCGCGAAACCTGCACACTCTGCACCAGCCATGCCTGGCCTGTGCCGGAGTGAACAAAGACCACGAGGACGACCCCCCGGTGACTGTGACCCAGAGTCCGGCACCCAAGGACTTCCCTCAACGCTCCTGACGACACCTGCAGCCTCAGAACCAGGTACCCCCCCCAACCGCAATCAACAGATGGTAAGATTTCCCAACACCAGAAGGCACCCCTGCACCTGGCGCCCTGCGGCCCCCTGTGCCCAACTCCTGGGTACCTACCTATCCTCCAACTACCCAACTTACCTCTCGAAGTGGTGGTGGCACCTGAAGAATCTTCGTCCCATAGCTTGCAGTCTTTTTCTAAACCGGAGCTTTCCCATTGAAAACAATTGAGCGCCCAAAGGCTCAAAAGCACCCTGCACCCAGCCTCCCGAGTGGTCCTGGCAGTGTAACCTTTGCACCTATCTACTTTTCCCCATTTGCCCTGAGCAAGTGACCAGGAGCCCAGTTCCCACAGCCGCGTGGCCTGCTAGTCAGCAGCCACCAACCAAGGCCCCCCTGCCTCCCATAGGATAACATTGGGCCTAACTCACTCTGCACCCGGCTGCCCCTGTGCCGCTGAGGGTGTAACAACTGTACCTACCTGACCCTGGGAGACCCCTGAGTCTGTGCCCAGAACCTTAACTTTGCCAGTCGAGTACTTACCTGAAAGCCGATAACTCAATTTTCTCCATAGGGTAACATTGACTGGTTTCTTCTGAAATTTCTTCTAAGTGTGGAGTTTTCAAAACTTAAAATATTCACCAAAAATCAGCCGAGTGACGAAAACGAAAATACTCACCTGCTATTAGGTGAGCTCCCAGTGCTGGATCTTGGTGCCCAGTACTGACCCTGAAAAATATTCACAACTGTACTTACCAGTAACCCAATTTTCTTCTATAGGAAATCATTGACTATTTCACTGTGAAATTTCTTGTGTCCATTTTTGCAAACTTTAAATATCGTATAAATTGTGAAAACGTAATTACTTACCTGTTTTGGATAAAGGTCCCAGTACTGAGTCTAGGCACCCAG
Organism: Triturus cristatus; assembly: GCF_964204655.1. Lineage (NCBI taxonomy): Eukaryota > Metazoa > Chordata > Amphibia > Caudata > Salamandridae > Triturus > Triturus cristatus. Next base: position 932,691,071 of record NC_140580.1, on the reverse strand, counting down.
TACTGGATTACAAAAGTAACGAGAACATACTATAACTGCAACTTGAATTTTCTTCCATAGGGAATCATTGACTGTTTTCTATGAAATATTTTCTAATTGTCAACTTTTAAAATAGCAAAATATTGTCTACAAATCATAACAGCAACTAAGTCGACTTTTATCACTTGTTTCTGAGAACTGACCCAGGACTGAATCTAGGATCCAGTCCTGGAAATACAAAAGTAATCCTGAAAGTAATCTATTGCAAATAACTTAAAACTTCCATTGAACTCAATTCATTATTGTGTTTGAACTTGTGTTGCCCTATTGCAACAATCTGTAACTTTCTACAAAAGCCAATTGCATATTGCAAAAGTATTTATCTAAAGCATCTCATTCTGAAAAAGTATATTTTGATACCTATTGTTGGTTCTAAAATAAAACAAGCATATATTTTTTTATATATAAACCATATATAAACCATTGGCCTAGAGTTCAGTTATTGAGTGTGTGAGACCATTTGCTGACTGAGTGTGTGCAACAAATGCTTTACACTGTCCTCTGATACTGCCTTACTGCTCGACCAAGCTACCACTTTAGAGAGTAAGGTTATATCTAACTTTAGCCTCTGCCAAACCTCTGGGGACTGTGGACTCTGTACACACTGTACCTATTTGGGAACAGTATATACAGAGCCACTTTCTCACACGATCTACAAGGAACATTTCTACACAACCTGGCGTTCTCTTGCAGTCTCTCTGAATTACCAGTGTTTGTTGGGTTTGTCCGCCAAGAAATTATACAAACTCTTTGTTTTGCGGTCACCGTCTGGGACATAGAATCACATGTGCAAGGTACTGTACGATTTGTTTTACTTACTGCACTTTTTAAGGTAAGTAGAGTCTCGCGCACTGTTCGCCTCTCAACTGTCGCCAGCGAGCCACTTTACATTGCTGATCACGTAACTGAGGCAACGCACCACCTACGTCAATCACACATGCGTGCTTCTCCCCTCATTGCTGTTACCTAGCTACACTGATGCTTACGCGTCGAAGTGCCTCCATCTTAGATTATTTCTGATACATCCGGCACCAACGAGTTCACAGTCTAACTGTCTTTTTTTTAATTTTAATAGAGTTTTATATAGCGCAAACTTGACCTGAATCGGGTATCAGAGCACTTTACATAGCACCAGTTGCATTACATGAGGACACATTCATTTTTGTTAGGCACGGGGAGATTAAGTGATATGCCCAGAATCACAGGATATTCAGCGTCACTGCCGAGACTCGAACCCAATTCCCCAGATTCAAGGTCGACCTCCCTAGCCATTAGGCCAACTCCTCCCCCTTGCTTCACAACGGATGGATGTACTGTAATCAGGAGTTGATCCTTTTGGCAGTTCAACGTCGGTGATTTGCACACCTTTCTTCAATATCGTTCTACGGTGGGTATCCGTTGCAGATCATTCACAGTGATTTGCACACCTTTCTGTAATATTGATTCACGGTGGGTAACCGATGCAGATCATTCACAGTGATTTGCACACCTTTATTTATCGTAGCAACAGTTATTAAATCTACCTGCAATGTGTTTTTAAACCAACTTACGCTATGGCTCTACAATCTAACTTCATCATGCCTCCTATGTTTTTGTCACAACCTGGCACTCCACCCACTGCTTGGGAAGACTGGATAGAAATGCTAGAGAACTACATTACTGCCCTTGATGGTCAAAACTTTAACTCTGCTAGAAAAAAATCTGTTTTACTTAGTGCATTGGGTAGTGAGGGCCAAAGAATTTTCAAATACTTAACTGTGACCATGGGACCTAATGGTCAACCAAGGGATGATGTATACAAGGAGGCTGTCAAAAGGTTAGAAACAAGGTTTGTGAATGAAGAAAATCTGGTCATGGCGAGATATACATTTTACACTCAACCTCAATTGGAAAACGAATCTATTGAAGAATTCGTAGCTAGATTGCGTGAGTTATCTGTTAAATGTCATTTTGGGGTTATGACGGAGGAGTTTATTCGAGATCAACTTATTGTACATTGTTGTGAGAAAAAAATTCAAGAAAGACTTTGCGCTGCAAAGGATCCATCTCTAAAAGAAGCTTTTGACTTAGCAAAAGTTATTGAGGAATCTCAAAAATGCATGAAGGAGTTAGGCAGAAGAGATTCAATGAACTCTGAGGATGCAATTGTAGATGGTCATAAGGAAGTTGTTGATGAAGTTAACATTATCACAAAACAAATGTGAAAGGGTCTGCACCCAGTTCGGCCACTAGAAATAAGGGAAGGGAATGTTTGCATTGTGGGAGTGCCTCTCACTTAGCTGACTACAAACGTTGTTTTGCTGTTGAGCAAGAATGCAGAAGGTGTGACCGAGGCTCAGACGATGAGAACTAAAGGATCGCAACTGCTTGCAATTATATATCGATATGTGTGAAACTGTCTTATGAAACTAAGTCAATGTTATGACCATTTAAGGCGACATGTAATTGTAGATCATGCAACATGTATAATAAAAAGTTTACACAAAAAAAAAGAATGCAGAAGGTGAGGCCGCAAGGGTCACTATGCACGTATGTGCAAACAGAGTGCCATTTCTGATAAGTACAAACCTAAAATTAATGTTGTAGAAACATACTCACCAATACTTGACTGCAGAGACAAAATACTGATGGTGGGGGGTATAAATGAAGTATTGTCTTGTGGTGAAGTTGTTGCCAGTAGGTCAAAAAGACCTATTGCCATGTTTCAAATAGGTGGGTCAGATGTGGAACTTATGATAGATTCCGAGTCTATGTACACCATAATTCCCAAATTTTTATTTAAAAAATTGTGGCATAATGTAAGTTTGTTGACCAAAGATATTGATCCAGTGGGGTACCAAGGGGAGTCCATAGACATCGTGGGCTACATGATTGGTATGATAAAATTTGGAACCAAATGCATTGAAGGCAAAGTGTACATTTCAAGAGATGGTCCCCCATACTTGGCTGGATGCATCAATTTGATCTTTTTTTTAAAACTTTATTTTCAGTTTATATATCATCAACAATAACACACAACTGGCATCAAATCAGTGTATGCAAGAAGATCAACGACCTTTTGAGCGGCACTTAGGACTACAGGCGGTATCAGGGAGGGAAGGACTCATGGGGAAAGGAAACTGTAACATACAATTATAGCACCAAGAGGAAGGAACCGGGCATGGCACTGATGCAGGCGGTGAACATCACTAGGGTCGACCCTCTCGTTCCCCGTCCGACCCAGACCCAACGGGCGTGTCCAACCCACTGCCCTCACTGTCAGTTGTGCCCTGGGGGGAGGGCTCCTCTTCTGCCAGCCCAGACGCACACATAACACGCCAGGCCATTAAGTCGTCCTGCAGCTTCTCATCCCTCCAAGTGAGTTGCATGTGGGTTTCCTCGGCCAGGGACCACTCTCGGACATCTCTAAGCCAAGTGGGTACCTCTGGGGCCCTCTGCCCCATCCAAGTTATCGCCACCCTGCGCCTGGCTAGTACCAACATTAATTGTAGGAATTTATACGAGAGTTTCTTTTTCTTGGGTTTCCGGACTAATGCAAGCAGACAATGCAGGGGTTCGAGCGCCATCGAAGGCCTGTAGCTGTACCTATTCGCTCCACCACCCCCACCCAGAATTGGTTGATCAAAGGGCAGTCCCATGCTAAGTGTAGGAAGCCCGCTTTCTCAGCGCCACATCTAGGGCATCCATCACCCCTATCCCCAGAGATACGCTTCAGGGATACCGGGGTTAGGTAGGTGCGGTGTAAAAAATTGAAGTGCGTCAGTTTAAACCTTGCGTTGCATGAAACCGTATGCGTGAGGGAGCCTATGCGCGCCCAATCAATTTGATCTTAATGTTGTCATCAACCCTAGGTCTCCGTGCCAAGTCACTGTAGTAGAAGACCTACATTTTCAAGAGATTTTGCAAGAAGCACATAAAGTCTTTGAAGACAAGTTGAGGTGCGTAAAAGGATATGTACATAAAAGTGTACTCAAACAAGGAGCTAACCCGGTACAGCACAAACTTAGGAGGGTACCAATCTCTGTTAGGGATGTTTTCAAAGACTTATTGCAAGATATGTTAAAAGAGGGGGGGAGGGGTGATTGAACTAGTGGAGGCTTCCCCGTGGATTTCTCCGGTGGTCATCACTCAGAAACCTGATGGCCGTTTGAGATTCTGTATTGACTTAAGGTCATTGAATCGTGACATTGTGGTTGATGCATTTCCACTTCCCAACATCAGTGAACTCTTACAGTCTGTGGGTGATGGTAAGTACTTCTCTAAAATAGATCTGAGGATTGGTCTTGTAGAATATTATCAGATCAAATTGCACCAAGACTCCAAATCCTTGACTTCTTTCATCACCTCTGAGGGAACTTGCCAATTTACTCACATGCTGTTCGGATTGGCATGGGCTGCCAGCGTCGTTCAGAGGATGATGGCTAACACGTTCAAGGGTTTGGAGAGGGTTGTATACTTTCAGGATGACATTCTAATTTCAGGGAAGACTGTCGAACAACACAATATCATTCTTTGGCAAGTTTTGAGAAGGTTAGAAGATTTTGGCATGACTGTCAATCGTGACAAGTGTATTTTTCTCACAGAGCAAGTAGAGTACTTGGGGTTACATTATGTCTAGTGGTGGCATATAACCAAAACGTTCTTTGTTGGAAGCCATCAAATCTGCACCTGATCCCAAAGACAAAGACCAATTGAGGTAATTCCTTGGTCTTGTAGAATATTATTCTAAGTTCGTGAAAGGTTTGGCTGACAAAACTGAGAATATCAGAATGTTATTATGGAAAGGCAATAACTTTGCCTGGGAAGAGGTTCAACACAAATGTTTTGAAAACATTAAGAGGGAAATTTGTGAAGCAGGAATTTTGGCTTCATTCGACTTTAAAGTGTCAAACATTCGTGACAGTGGATGCCAGCGCTACTGGATTGGGTGTAGTGTTGTCACAAAGACAAGGTGGCTTGGAAAAGACAATTGCGTTTGCTTCACACACCTTCACCCAAGCTGAACGGAATGACTCAGTTATTGAACCTGAAGCACTAGCTGCAGCTTGGAGTGCTGAATATTTCAGGGTGTATCTCTGGAGGATTAAATTTGTGTTAAGGACCGATCACAAGCCCTTGATCAAAATGTTGTCGGCTGGAGGTGCTGGCAAAGCTTCAGCGAGGCTATCTAGATTTGCTGCAGATTTGCAAGAGTATCTCTATGAGGTTGAATTTGTTCAGGGTTGAAAAAACGTCCAGGCTGATTGCCTTTCTCGCATGTCTGTGAACTGGGAAACTGTGGATGAGAGAGGTGTTAAAGATACAGATTCTGAAGAGTCTATTGCATTTGTTCATGATGTGGTGCACAACAGTTTGGGTGCCATAACGATAGTGCAGTGGGAAGAACAAATGCGTATGGACGAGGTGTTAAAAGTAGTTATGGTAATTATCAAAAAGGGTGTGAAGAGAGAGAACGCACTATCTATGCCTGCTAGACCTTTCTGGAAGGTATTAGATGAGTTATTTATAAGTGGTTTGGATGTTGTCATGAGGGGTGATCACTTTGTACCGCCAAATGGGCTAAGATTTCACATCTTCAAGTTAGCGCATGAAGGGCACTTGGGCCAAGGCATGACGTGTAGAAGGATTAAAGAAGAATATTGGTGGCCCGGGTTAGATGAGTAGGTCAAGAGATGGTTTGAGAATTGCAATTCATGCAAAGAAAGTGGGAAACGTTTAAAGGTTGGTAATCAGAGTGTGGGTGGTCATATCGAGGACCCTGGTGCAGCGTGGCATACTATTTGTCTTGACTTCATTGGTCCCATGTCGAAGATACCTGGAGATTTCAAGTTTGCGGCTGTAATAGTGGATGTACATTCTAGGTGGTTGATTGTACATTTTTTGAAAGATATTACCACCAAGTCTACCATCTCGATGTTGAAAGAAATTTTCATTGAGGAAGGTATCCCTACTGTTTTGATCACTGATAATGGTACTCAATTGATTTCCACTGATATGCGTCGTTTTTTTGGAGCAGGTTGGGATCAAGCATTCTCGTACTTCCTTATACAATCCCATGGGAAAAGGCATTGTTGAGAGGGCCAACAGATTGGTCAAGGAGACCATGCAACTAGCTTTGTCAAATCATCAGCCAGTCAGGAAACATGTCTCTGACATGTTATGGGCATATCGATCTACTTTACACAGTGTCACATCCAAAGTTCCTTTTAATCTCGTGAGAGGGCATTCCCCAGGTGTCTTTCCACATTCCTCCTGTTTGGTCACGGAGGCTCACGTCTTACAATCCAGTCCCAGTTTTGCGAGGGACCTGGTGTGAGCACGGGAGAGCGAGAGAGCAGCGGCAACAGAGCAGAGCCGCGGGGGCCAAGAACCGGGCTCCGCGAACCGGGAACTGAACCGGGACCCACATCAGGAGACGCAGGTGGCCGCAAGAACCTCTGGTGAGCCTTGGTGAGCCGGTGAGCCACACAGTGCCGCGGGGGGGGGGGGGCCAGGGCACCGCGAGCATCAGGAGAGCTTGGTGAGAACTTGGGAGAGGAGCGGAGCAGGAGAGGAGCAGGTCTTGGAGAGAACTCAGACCACCTGAACAGAGCAATACCGAGCCCCGCCAAACAGTCCAGTTCAGCTCAGCGGCAAAGTAATCTGCGGTGAGCGGGGCTACAGTACAATGTTTAAAGCACAAAAGCACCAGATGTGGCCAGTTGGTGAGTTGGTGAGTGTGAAAATCAGTGAAGCCTGAACGCTCACCACCACCCCTCCCTCCCTCACATCCCCTCTACATCCCCTAGTATCCTCAAACCCTCATCACATCCTCCACTGTACTGGACCTTGCTCAGCCACACCAAACTTTGCTGAGGAAAGGGGAGGGGGCGCTTTCTCCTACTGGGAGCACACAGGACACAGGAGCACAGTGGTGGTGGCTACAGACTGTGGGTTTGCGTGGCAAAGGAGCAAGTGGGGGTGCCCGCAAGCAGGAGCAAAAGACCAAAAGGGGCAAAAGGTTTATGGCAGCGCAATTAAGGTAGAAGGCCACCGGAGCAAAGGCAACCCACTTTTTGGCTCTGCCCAACTAATCAGCACAATCACATGGCTAGGAGAGCGTCCTAGGCAGCGCAAGTGGAAGAATGATCATATGAAACAGCCCTAAAAAACCAAGGGAGATATATATATAGATAGATAGATAGATAGATAGATAGATAGATAGATAGATAGATAGATAGATAGATAGATAGATAGATAGATAGATAGATAGATAGATAGATAGATATATATCACTTACTGGCGGTCGCCAGTAGGTAGTTATAGTTAGGACCTATTATCCATAGGAAATCCGCAACATTCTATTTGGAATAACTTTGGCGCCGGTTGACAAATTTTTCAAAACTCGTGGCCCGCTCCGGTCCGCTCCTATCCTGAAAGTCTCGGGGTGATTCGTCAAGCGAGGGCCGAGAAAAAAGGGGGGTCCCAAAACGTGTTTTCCCCATGCAATTTTCCATAGGGACCGTAAGTCGCAGCTACAGCCCGAACTGCTGAACAGAATTACACCAAATTTGGCAAAAAGGTAGCCCTTGGTTCACACTCGTGCCTTTTGCTTAAATGGTGTAAATCCGTTCAGTAGTTCCTGAGAAAATCAAAAGTAAAATCATAGATATATCTATGGGCGCGGTGGATCCGCGCACACTGCCGAGCACGAGCTGCATGCTAATTGGCTGTCAACACTCCAAACCAGGAAGTGTTGGCAGCCATCTTGTGCCGAGGCACAAGAAAAGAGAAGAAAAAACACGCAGAACGCAAAAAGGGGGCAGGGTAGAAACACCCTGACCCCCTAGGCCTGCTCAGGGGGTCCCACAAGGACCCCCTCTTTGGAACGCAGCTCTGTAGCTCTTTCTGGAGGTACCTAGTGGGGTAGTTTGACCCTAGAGACCCTTAGGATTCAAGGGGACTTAATCTCTCAACTTAGAACGGCCACAGGGCGGGTTTACACAGTGGTGAAGGGAGGGGACGGGGCCTGAGGTGACGTGTGCAAACACGCCCTGTGGCACGTTTTAAGTTGGGGAAATAATTCCCCTTCAATCCTGAGGGACCATGGGGGCCAACTAGCCCACCAGGTGCTTCCAGTAAGTGGCACTGCGCTGCGTTGCAGAGAGGTGGTGCAGGCTGTGCCCCTTTTTACACCTCTCTGCAATGGTGCTTACTAGAGGTACCTAGTGGGCTAATTTGCCCCTAGGGAGCCTCAGGATTCAAGGGGAGTTAATCTCCCATCTTAAAACAGCCACAGGGCGTATTTACACAGTGGGAAAGGGAGGGGACGGGGCCTGAGGTGACGTGTGCAAACACGCCCTATGGCGCATGTTAAGTTGGGGAAATAATTCCCCTTGAATCCTGAGGGCCCATGGGGGCCAACTAGTCCACCAGGTGCTTCCAGTAAGCACCACTGTGCTGCGTTGCAGAGAGGTGGTCCAGGCCGTGCCCATTTTCTCTGCAAGGAAGCCCTGTGGTGCTAACTAGAGATATCTGATGGGCTAGTTGTACCCAGAGGACACTCAGGATTCAAGGGGACTTTATCCCCCAAATTAAAATGGCCACAGGGTGTGTTTGCACACGTCAGATCAGCCCTCCCCTCCCCTCACCGGTGTGCAAACATCCTCTTTGGTGTGTTTTAAGAGGTAGTTTTAATACCCCTGCCCTATTATATACTAGGGGCTTACAGAGGAGGTCATGCTAATAACAGGGGTACCGCAACGCATAGTGTTCCCTAGTGTATGTAGGTGTTTCAATTGTATTCTAAGTGTCTTTTAGCATAGCACTGGCTCTAGGACTGGTTCGTCAGAGTCATTTACCACCTGTACCCATCTGAAAACGTTGAGGGTACAGGATGATTTTGCAATAAAGACTTTCTCCTCCTCGGTTTGTTCTTTCTACACGTCTTCCTTCTTCCTGTACTTTTCTTTGTCTTTGAGGACTTCTGTAGCTTCTTTCTGCATTTCTTTTTCTTATTTCTGTGTGTTTTTTCTTCTTTCTTCACATGTCCTATCTCTGTAGGCATAGTTAGAAATTAGCATTTAAAAAACCTTTGAAATTCACTTAAAAAACCATAGGTTTCAGGCACGTTATAGTTAGGAATTAGCATCTAAAAAACCTTAGAAATTCACAGAAAAAAAACATAGGTTTCAGGGGTGTTATAGTTAGCTGGACATTTCACACGTTCAAACCCATAGAAATTCCCCCGTTATAGTTAGTTCAGCTAACTATAACTCGCGCCCCCGCAATGCACTGCTGATGACGTCACATATTACATCACTCATGACATGGTCAGTGACATCACTGATGACATCTCAAATGACATCACTGATGACATCACTGATGATATCTTCCATGTGATAATTTGATGCATCTTCTCACACCCTAATATAACCTTTGATACACCCACTCTAAATTACAGACTGCCATTCTCAAAACCATAGACACTCCAACACCAATAACTACATACCCACTTACTGATTCTTAGGTCTACACATCCATCCACTCACTCACCCGTACAGTCACTCATACTTATGGTCACTCAGTACAGGACTATCATATGCACTCATACACCTATATAGACACTCACACACCGCCACTCATCCACAGAGGTACTCACACACCTAATCAGTCATGCAAATAATTAATCACACTGTCATTTACTCACCTATACAGTTATACACACACCAGCTCAATTACTCATACAAATACTAGCACATTCTTACGCCCTTATACAATCAATGATACAAGCACACACTCATCCATACAGCCACTCTCACAATCACACACTCTCACTTATAGCCATTTATGTACTCCAACACACATATATACTGCCTTTCACATATGTAGCTACTCACACATGTACCACTGAAATATACATTCACTCACTAACACAAACATACACACACTCACCCACCCATACAGTCCATCACAGATGCACTCTTGAAACCATGCACCCAGTGAATCATCCAGTCACACATCTATGCACAGAGTCACACACACCCCACCCACACAAACACTCAGGCACCCATACAGATACTCAGACAACCAATCTATAACCCATATAGACACTCATGTAGCTATTTGCAAACCCATGCAGCCGCTTACACACCAACAGACAGACAGATACAGACATTCACACAGTTTGTCACTAACCCATGCATTCAGTAAAATACGTTTAATCACTCACTTATAGTCAGTCACGCATCTACAAAATCATCCATTCACATACTTATACACCCACTCATTCTTCAATATGCCTTTCCCTATATAGAATAAACATATTTAAACTTTACAGAAACACACAGAAACTGGATGATGTCATCAGTGATGTCATCAGTGATGTAATTTGAGATGTCATCAGTGATGTCACTGACCATGTCATGAGTGATGTAATATGTGACGTCATCAACAGTGCATTGCGGGGGCGCAAGATATAGTTAGCTGAACTAACTATAACGGGGGAATTTCTATGGTTTTGTACGAGTGAAATGTCCAGCTAACTATAACACCCCTCAAACCTATGTTTTTTTCTGTGAGTATATATATATATATATATATATATATATATATATATAAATATGTATAGATATATATATATATATATATTAACGCTCCATGACTCCTCCAAGATTACCAAAAGGAAACTCGAGCACTCACGGGTAAGTAGTATGGCAGCTTCGTTTAATTCGGAGAAACAAACAACAAACGCGTTTCGGAGCTAGTCCTTCTTCAGTGTTGTTGCAACAACACTGAAGAAGGACTAGCTCCGAAACGCGTATATATATGTTGCAAAAGGTCGTTACGAGATCACCGCTCTACCTCCTCTCGACGCCGGTGCCAGCAGCGGTCGCAGCTCCGCTAATCACGTTTTCCTACTTGGACGAGATCTGAGAATTCCCAGATAAAAATCCAGCGGCACACCAATGGACAGCACAATAAAGAATTTTATTGTGTCACACAAACAGAACTACGCGTTTCGGCGAAGCCTTTGTCAAGTCGACTACCTGTGCCCAACTTTCCATAGAAATACAGGTCAGTGTTCATACAAAGTGAAAAAACATTGCGCGCAATGTAGTGGTGCACAATAATCATACAATAAAATATTGGCAGTATTTGCCTCGTGACAAAATTCAATTGTTTTTTCACCTTAGAAAAATATATTAGTTCATTCATCATGAATTTAAGAAATGTATGTATGTATGTATATATCGTAAAAACGTCAATATGTAATTCTAATCAACAACACATTTCTTTTTCTCTCCTTTTTTCCAATTCATTTAAGGAAATCATTTTCACTTATTGTTAACTTAAGAAATTAATCTTAATATGATAAAAATACTTAAAGTGATATTTATCTTATCTGTAATGTACCATGACATAATTGTCAATGTTTGTGTTGAGGGCAAGTGCCAAATTATTGCCTAATCACATATTACGTATGTAAAACAATATATCATACTATACAATTTTCAAAATAAGGCCAAAAAACCCCTTTCAAAATCACAATTACTGCTTTTCTCTTTGCAAAAATTCATTGACAAAGAATCTATTCACATGTATTAATATACATCATTTGTTGGGCAATGTACTTTCTTACTGAATATATTCATGGGCATAGGTCAATAACTTATTATGAAATATGAAGACAAATATATATATACCGAATAAATAATAAATACACCAAGTGACTATAGAAAAAATTCTAATGATTAGAATATTTGATAGAAGTATATGCGGGTGTCATTAAAAACCCATATCTTGGAAGATCTAATCCACTACGCTAAGCCTAGCCTTGTGGTGAAGATCTGGTTTATTTAATAAATTTAGTAAACAGTTGGTCTATGTACTGACAAAATGAATTCTATATAGGAAATGTCTACCCACTACTTCTATCACATAAAAAAGTGAATAATTAAAATAATTATAACCATTCTACATTCAGAAATGGAGAACTAATAGAGAAGTGAGGCTATATATATATATATATATATATGCCACAAAAAAAGGTTGCCTTCAGTGAAGGCGCCTCTCACTCGGAGCAGCTCCTTAAATTGAAGACTGCAGAGTCATAGTCTTGTTGATCCAATCTTTATTCACAGCCCAACGCGTTTCAAACAGAGATGTCCTTGATCACGGGCTTAAGAGCAGCGGTACACAAGATGAGACACCTGATAATATTTCCAAGTCCCGCCCCAGTGGGCGTATGCACTGCAAGCATGATGGTACTTGCAGTCTCATCTTTGTTATCCCTTGTGGGTGGTGACGTGCTCAAAACAATAAATTAAAAAGTCGTGCCCAAGTGGGTTGATCGTGAACGACAACCGCTGGCTGCCACTCTGTTAATTTCAAAGTCATTCAACACGGAACTCCGAGTTCCATCTGGCGGATTGGTTTCAATCTGCTGGGTCTGCACTTCGCAGCAGGGCGCCTTCGCGACTGAACCATCCGCTGAAAAATGCCACAAAAGAAAGGTTGCCCTCGGTGAAGGCGCCTCCTACTAGGAGCAACTCCTTAAATTGAAGACTGCAGACTCGTAGTCTTCTTGATCCGATCTTTATTCACAGCCCAACAGAGATGTTTTTTGATCACGGGCTTAAGAGCAGCGGCACACAAGATGAAACACCTGATAATATTTCCAAGTCCTGCCCCAGTGGGCGTATGCACTGCAAGCATGATGGTACTTGCAGTCTCATCTTTGTAATCCCTTGTGGGTGGTGACGTGCTCAAAACAATAAATTAAAAAGTTGTGCCCAAGTGGGTTGATCGTGAACGACAACCGCTGCCACTCTGTTAATTTCAAAGTCATTCAACAAGGAACTCCGAGTTCCATCTGGCGGATTGGTTTCAATCTGCTGGATCTGCACTTCGCAGCAGGGCGCCTTCGCTTCAGCTGTAAAAGGGATAACCTTCTTTGTGGCCATTCTCACTGGGGCAACTCTTTGTGTTGGATATTTAGGGTTCAGCCCGACCGCGAGAATGGCCCGCCGCCGTAGACGGATCTGCGACGCCTGGATCGCCAGGAGCCGACTCAGAACTGTAAGGTCAGGCTGGAGGAGCATGAAAGACAACGCATTCGCCATTCATTGCTGCATCGACCCACTGGGGTGTTTTAACTGATATAATTGGGACAGACAACAGCACCAACATGGATTGATTAGTATGCAGAGCACTACAAAGACCAGAATTTGTAGCGCTTGAACAAGGCAGGTAACACGCCCACTGGGGCGGAACCGTCAATAAAAGCAAATGGGTGCTCTTCACAGCTGTTGTGGGGTTCTCAGTCTTCAGGCTCGTGAACAAGAACTTTTGTTCGAAACGCGTAGAGCCGCTTATACCTGATGGGCATGTGAGAACACCTGTGTTGCCATCCTCAGCTGTAAAAGGGATAACCTTCTTTGTGGCCATTCTCATTGGGGCAACTCTTTGTGTTGGAGATATATATATATTCACTGAAAAAAACATAGGTTTCAGGGGTGTTATAGTTAGCTGGACTTTTCACTTGTACAAAACCATTTAAATTCCCCCGTTATAGTTAGTTCAGCTAACAAGTTTCAAGTTTCAAAAGATTTATTCAACAGCATGTCATAAAAGCAAATACATCCTAACCTTTTCATAAATACTAAGCTAAAATACAATATATAAAAATACATTAAATCATGATGCTGGCGAATAGCATTGAGTAAAAACAACATCAAAGGATAAAATTCTTTTAAAAGATCAAATATTGAATAAAAAAATTAATTAGACATTTCTTGGTATCAAGCATTCACAGACCAGTTTCAAGGGATTTCAGGGCACGAAGACGTAATATCCATGCCCACCCCAGAAATTTTGCAACAGCAATAGCCAAACAGGGGGTGCAATCAGATTCAAGGATTCTTAGGGCTTCCTTGTAGCTACGTGTTCCCAAGTTTGAACATACTGGCTTTAACCACCTAAGGCGAGGGGCGATATATAATTGACACACAAACAACAAGTGACCTGTATCCTCAATCAAGTCTAAACAATAATGGCATTTATCATCCTGGGAAGATGACCATCTATGGGTAAAAGCTTTTACAGGGAGAGACCCAATTCTAAACTGGAAATACAGTTTCCTGTCCATGGGCCTCTCTCTGATGTCCCAAAATGCCTCACAAGATGGTAAAGATTTAATATAAAAAAAACGACCAGTCAAGTTGGAATCTTGGCCTGCACTAGAGGCAGATGTCAAGGTCATATCCCAGTACAATTTCTTGAGGATTGGCTTTGATGGAAGACTTGAACCGTTTGGGTCATTCCATAAGTGCCCTAACCCCAATTTTATAAGCAAATCCTTAATTCCTTTAAGCCATAAGATGGAATGAAAACGGTCAGCCCTAATAATATCTTTCAGGGCGGTGGCGTAGTGTGCTAATTCTGGCATTGCCATGATCCGCCGCCAATACAGGAGTGGACGTAATCGTGCCAGGTCCTCAACTTTTTTCCTGCCTAGATCATATTTTAACGGGATCATTGGGATACTTTGGGGAACACCTGTTAGGCAACGTAAAAACTTGTTTTCAGCCAACCTTAAGTAATTCAGGTTGGCAAAACCCCATAGTTCCGAGCCATACAAGGAAGCACTAATAACTTTCATGTTATAAATTTCCAGGGCGGAACTAATTGGTTTGGTCAAAGAGGATTTATGTTTAGAAATAATTGCACCTGCTAACTGGTGAAACTTTAGAACAGCCATGTCAATATGGTTTGACCATTTCATATTATTCTGGAGGGATATTCCTAGATATGTAAAAGCCTCAACCTGTTCCAGCGGAATACCATTACATTTAATAACTCCTATGAAGTTTTGTCGCTGGTTTAAACACATAAATTTAGTTTTGGAGGTGTTTATCTCAAGGCCCCGTTCTTGGCAGAAATCAGCGAATACATTTAGCGCTTTCTGTAATCCACTTGGAGTTCGCGAGACTAACAACGTGTCATCCGCGAACATGAGAACAGGCACTCGGGACCCTGCCAATATAGGGGCGTCCGTGGGGGAACATCCAAGGTGGTCAACTATCCCATTAATGTACAAGGAGAACAGCGTGGGCGCCAGGACACATCCCTGTCGAACACCACGTTCGACAGGAAATGGGTCAGTCACCTCCCCCTGGCTTCCCCATCTAATTTGTGCGTAATTGTTCTCATGTAAGCGGATAAGTAACGTTAGTAGTTCCGGGGCCATTCCTGCTTGAGCGAGGACCCTCCAAAGTTTAGGACGAGGCACCAGGTCAAAAGCTGATCTCAAGTCTATAAAGACCGCGTAAAGGGTCCCGTTAGTCAGCTTCACATTCCTCCAATAAAGAGCTAGAAAATAAAAGACCTGGTCAATAGAGCTAGTGCAAGGTCTAAACCCGGCTTGGTATGGTGATAAAATATTATTTTCTTCAACCCAAGATTGTAACTTATTTTGCACTAATCGACCTATTAGTTTTTGTGCTGAGTCTATGAGACTAATAGGTCTATAGTTACTTTGGAGTGATTTGTCCCCTTTTTTAAAAACCGGAATTATTTCCGCCCCTTTCCATGAAGAAGGAATGGGTGCACCCATAGCTATTGAATTGGCTAGCCATTGAAGATATTGACACCAAGATGATCTGTCTGTTAAAAACACATCCGCAGGTATCCCGTCCATTCCAGGAGCTCGGCCCACTGTTACACTATCCAAAGCTAAGTTAACTTCTTTAATCGAAAACACCTGCGTTTGGAAATAGATGGTAGGGGGGAGTGGATGCTCTCCTTCGGATGATACAGAAGCGTACTGTGGTCTAAAGAAATCTACCCATTGGTTTTTTGCCACATTATTTTGGGGAGAAGGTGCGATTCCGCCTCTATCCCAATTTACTATGGCCCAAAATTGTTTTTGGTCTTTGGCCAAGCATGCATGTTTCAGATCTTGCCACTGTTCCTCATCCCATTCTTTCTTGGCCACTAACTGCGCTTGTCTATATAGCTTCCTAGCTAGTCTCACATCTTCCGTGTTTCTTGATCTCAAAGCTACACTCAAATTCTGGCGAGCTGTGTTACAGGTTTTATTAAACCATCCCTCCTCTGGTGGGTATCCCTTATTGGCTTTTCCAATCCTGGAGGGCTTCATAAAAAACCCTTGAAGTTTTGAAAAAAAGATATTATGGGCCTCAAGCATAGTTAGATGGAAATTTTTATTGGTCGATTGGGAACTTAAATTGGCCACCTCACTAATGGTCGCTTTTTTAAGGTCCTCTAAATTTCCCAACTTCTCTATAAATCTATCCCATTTGACATGTCGCATGTTATTCGATACGACAACGTCCAGGGTAATTTTCTCCTCCCCAGTTTTGGGTACTCTAAGGCTATTTGGCGATTGTAGTTCCAAACACAGGGGATTATGGTCACTTTCATCCCGTGGGATTATGGACATATCGTTCAGTCTGTTCCAGACTCTGACATCCACCAGGAAATAATCAATACGACTAGAAAACCTGCCATTATCAAACGTACTTGCGCCCTGGCAATCTGACTGGGTACGCCCATTGGCGGCTCTGAGCCCTCTTTCCAGACAGAGTGCTTTAAGTTGAATAGCTGCAGCTGACCATCTCTTGACTGGAGGAAGATCCAGCTGGGGAATACCCCACCTATTATCCTCTTCAACAGCAAGAAACTGATCCTCAGGGCCAAGGGGCTCAAAGGTCGTATTAAAATCTCCTCCTACGATTATTATCATTTCAGGAGGAAGCGCTGCAAGCTGATAATCCAAGACAGTTATCACATCAGACAAGGTTCCTCCAACCAACCCTCGAGCATAAGTATTGAAAATTGCCATACCCTGGTCATTGGGCCAGATGAAATTTAGAGACAAACTATCTTTGGATGAAAGGTTAGGTTGATTGATTTTGCAACATAATGATTGACGTACCCAGATTATTAAACCACCAGATGGTCGACCTTTTGCTTTTTTGGTAGCAGGTATGTGGAAGTTGAGAAATCCAGTGCGAAAGACTGGGACCAGGGACCACGATTCCTGGAATAAAATTATATCAAATTGGTCAACAAAGCTGCACCATACAGTAGAATGCAGCTTGCTGGCTATACCTGCAAGGTTCCAGGATAGAATGGTCAATCCTGAGTCGATTACAGGAGGGCAAGGAAGATCTTTAATCAATGAGCCATGTGTCTCACTAGCTATCCTACCCACATGATCAATATTAGTACATGAAAAACCTGGTGAGACATTTACTAGTGCATCGGGTAATAAACTCGCCCCTCCAGGATTATTGAGGAATGTTAGCCCCGATGATTCAATTGTGTCAACCTGAATTTCTCTATGATTACCTACTGCCCCAATATCTCTGGAGCTAACAGGAATTGTAGAGGCGGTCACAGTATTGAACAGTACTATGTTCTTGTTCACTAGATTAGTTTCTCCGTCAAGTCAATCGCATGCATTTAAGTCTGATAGAACCCCAAACCTATTTTCTAGACTAATATTCCACTTACTGGTGGAATCACTCCTGCCCCCTTTACTTAAGGCCGGAATCCACCCTGGTCTCAATGTCACTCGGTGGGCATCTCTGTTTCTCTTGTAGTAGAAATATTTGAGAGTTAGTGGGGTAATAGCACCCTGTCTTCGTTGAGGGGGGTGTATATTAGCCAAAACATTGGGGAGGACTTCAGGATTAGAAAAATTAAGAACCACACAGTCTCCTTTGAATTTTTTTGGATAGTGCCCTAGCCATTGGACTCTTCTAGCCATAATAATTTCCCCTGCTAGTTTTTGCTCGCCCCAGGGAGACATCTTCATATTGTTTACCAACCAGTGCAAAGGTTTACTGATCATGGAAGATGTAGATTCTGCTTTATCAGCCGACAGAGTAGGGACATTTGCAAGAACCAATGTAAGGGGTTCAGCCTCAGTGATACATTGAAATTGGTCACTTGCCAATGGTAGGACATTATAACTGTCTTTGTTTGCCTTCTGGAGATTTTTATTGGTTCCTGGTTGCTGGAGTGGGGCGTTGGCTATCTCGTTTGCTACAGCACTTAATCCTCCATTAGAGGGCACCCTATTTATGATAGATACATTTGGTGACAAAGGTATTACTCTAGTGACTTCGTCCACTGACCTATTTATTATAGCGTTCAATCTAGCTACCTCTGCCATAAGGTGATCGATTTTAACTACCAATGGTGTGATAATACTTTCTATTTTGGTATCGATCATATTTACGATCTTTGCAGAGAGCTCGATCTCAGGATCTTTGTTAACAAGCGGCCCTGCTACATCTTCTTTATTCGCGCTTTTGTTTGCAGTGGTTACCCTTTTCCTCCCTAAGCGAGTCCCATTATTTTTAATCTGGGATTTTCTACACGCTCTAACTACCCTGGTTCTCAGAGGAAGGGCAGGAGACTGTGGATCTGCCCCTTCAACAACCTCTACTATGTCTAAGACAGGATTTAATGGCGAATTAAGAGCTAGGGGCACACATGATTCAAAGTTGCTACTATCTAAAATCGCTAAGTCGGTGGAAATGCTACTAATGGCCTGTGAAGGAGAATCCAATGGTAAGCCGGACAAGGGAATCGACGGTGGGGAATTGGGAGAACATGTTAACCCCAGTGACGCCCTCCTATCATTGTTGATTTTGCTAACGATCTGGACCAAGTAGTTGTCCATGGTATTTGTCGTCAAAGGAGTTTTTTGTTTAGACATTATACCACTATACTATAGCACTAACTGGAGTTAAATCAAGTGTTAGTATCACAAAACGTCAATTGCCTTCAACAGCAGCAATACCTGTGAAGTCTCAGTCCCAAAGGTAGTGGCACATAAGTGCCGATGTCAATAATGTGGCCCGTCCCGTCCTCGCTCACCCTCGGACGGCCTCAGACGGCCCGCCCTCTGCCCGGGCTCAGCCCGGCGTCGCCCGCGCGCGTCCGCGAGGCGTAAGGGGCTATCCTCTTTTCAACTCCTCCGGCGCGGGAAGCAGGCAGTGGGCGGAGACACTGGGCAGGCTGGGAATTGTAGTCCGCACCACTCCGCGGCCGCGCGATGTAAAGGCACGGCGGCGGGTGCGACCACAACTGCAGGGCTCTTGGACTGCTCCGCTTCAATATTTCCAGGTAGGCGAGCAGGCAATGAATGGCAGCGTCACCTCCTACAAATCTCCTACGGCTCAATAATGCTCCCCCGCTCCCCAGTGGAGGCTGTCCTCTTTTCAACTCCTCCGGCGCGGGAAGCACGCAGTGGGCGGAGACACTGGGCAGGCTGGGAATTGTAGTCCGCACCACTCCGCGGCCGCGAGATATAAAGGCACGGCGGCGGGTGCGACCACAACTGCAGGGCTCTTGGACTGCTCCGCTTCAATATTTCCAGGTAGGCGAGCAGGCAATGAATGGCAGCGTCACCTCCTACAAATCTCCTACGGCTCAATAATGCTCCCCCGCTCCCCAGTGGGGGCTGTCCTCTTTTCAACTCCTCCGGCGCGGGAAGCAGGCAGTGGGCGGAGACACTGGGCAGGCTGGGAATTGTAGTCCGCACCACTCCGCGGCCGCGAGATGTAAAGGCACGGCGGCGGGTGCGACCACAACTGCAGGGCTCTTGGACTGCTCCGCTTCAATATTTCCAGGTAGGCGAGCAGGCAATGAATGGCAGCGTCACCTCCTACAAATCTCCTACGGCTCAATAATGCTCCCCCGCTCCCCAGTGGGGGCTGTCCTCTTTTCAACTCCTCCGGCGCGGGAAGCAGGCAGTGGGCGGAGACACTGGGCAGGCTGGGAATTGTAGTCCGCACCACTCCGCGGCCGCGCGATGTAAAGGCACGGCGGCGGGTGCGACCACAACTGCAGGGCTCTTGGACTGCTCCGCTTCAATATTTCCAGGTAGGCGAGCAGGCAATGAATGGCAGCGTCACCTCCTACAAATCTCCTATGGCTCAATAATGCTCCCCCGCTCCCCAGTGGGGGCTGTCCTCTTTTCAACTCCTCCGGCGCGGGAAGCAGGCAGCGGGCGGAGACACTGGGCAGGCTGGGAATTGTAGTCCGCACCACTCCGTGGCCGCGCGATGTAAAGGCACGGCGGCGGGTGCGACCACAACTGCAGGGCTCTTGGACTGCTCCGCTTCAATATTTCCAGGTAGGCGAGCAGGCAATGAATGGCAGCGTCACCTCCTACAAATCTCCTACGGCTCAATAATGCTCCCCCGCTCCCCAGTGGGGGCTGTCCTCTTTTCAACTCCTCCGGCGCGGGAAGCAGGCAGTGGGCGGAGACACTGGGCAGGCTGGGAATTGTAGTCTGCACCACTCCGCGGCCGCGCGATGTAAAGGCACGGCGGCGGGTGCGACCACAACTGCAGGGCTTTTGGACTGCTCCGCTTCAATATTTCCAGGTAGGCGAGCAGGCAATGAATGGCAGCGTCACCTCCTACAAATCTCCTACGGCTCAATAATGCTAACTATAACTCGCACGCCCGCAATGCACTGCTGATGACGTCACATATTACATCACTCATGGCATGGTCAGTGACATCACTCATGACATCAATGATGACATCTCAAATGACATCACTGATGACATCATCCAGTGAATGTGTGTTTTTCTGAAAATTACTTATGTTTTATATATGTATATCTCAAGGTCGATGGAAGAATAAATGGGTATATAAGTGTCTAAATGGATGATTTGGTTTTGAAAAATTGATTGTATAACTGACTGATTAAGTGTATCATAGGGAATACATGGCTTAGTGAGTAATGTGTAAATATGTAAATATCTGTATCAGTCTCTCACTTTGTGTATAAGTGGCTTCATGGGTTGGTGAGTAGCTACATGAGTGTCTATATAGGTTATTAGTTGGTTTTTTGAGTATCAGTATGAGTGTCTGAGTGTCTGTATGGTTCGGTGGGGGGAATTACGTAGTGCATAGGTTCATGAATGAGTGACTCACTGTTTGTATGTGTTGAAGACTGTATGGGTGGATGAGTGTGTGCATGGGTGTGTTAGTGAGTGAATGACTGTCTCAATAGTGTCTTTATGAGTAACTACATATGTTTTAAACTAGTATATGTGACTTGGTGTATATAAGTGAGTATATGTGAGAGCGAGAGATTGAAAGAGTTCCTGTATGAATAAGTATGTGTTTCTATAAGTGATTGTTTAAAAGACTAAGTATGTGTAAGTTTCTGTAGAAGTAAGTGTGGTGGTGTGTGTATAACTGTATATGCAAGTAAATGGATGTTTGATTCTTTATTAGCATGAGTGATTATGTGTGTGAGTAACTCTATGGATGAGTGGTGTTGTGTAACAGGATGTATAGGTGTATGAGTACATATGATGAGTGAGTACATGTATGAGTGACTGTATAGGACTATTGGTGAATGCGTGGATGTGTATGTGGATCTTAGATTTACTGAATAGGTTGTTGTAACTGATATTGGTATGTCCATTGTTTTGAAACTTTTAGTTTCTATTTTTGAATATGTGTATCAAAGGTTATATTAGGGGGAGAGGAGGTCTGCCACGCTATCACAAGGATGATGTCATCAATGATGTCATTTGAGATGTCATCAGTGATGTCATGAGTGATGTCACTGACCATGTCATGAGTGATGTAATATGTGACGTCATCAGCAGTGCATTGCGGGCGCGCGAGTTATAGTTAGCTGAACTAACTATAACGGGGGAATTTCAATGGTTTTGTACGAGTGAAAAGTCCAGCTAACTATAACGCCCCTGAAACCTATGGTTTTTTCAGTGAATTTCTAAGGTTTTTTAAGTGCTAATTCAGTGATGTCATGAGTGATGTCACTGACCATGTCATGAGTGATGTAATATGTGACGTCATCAGCAGTGCATTGCGGGCGCGCGAGTTATAGTTAGCTGAACTAACTATAACGGGGGAATTTCAATGGTTTTGTACAAGTGAAAAGTCCAGCTAACTATAACACCCCTGAAACCTATGGTTTTTTCAGTGAATTTCTGAGGTTTTTTAAATGCTAATTCCTAACTATAACGTGCCTGAAACCTATGGTTTTTTCTGTGAATTTCAAAGGTTTTGTAAATGCTAATTTCTAACTATGCCTACAGAGATAGGACATGTGAAGAAAGAAGAAAAAATGCACAGAAAGAAAAAAAAGAAGTGCAGAAAGAAGCAACAGAAGTCCTCAAAGACGAAGGAAAGTGCAGGAAGAAGGATAACGTGCAGAAAGAACAAAAAGAAGAGCAGAAAGAAGCCTTGTTGCAAAATCATCCTGTACCCTCATTTTTTTCAGACGGATACTGGTGGTAACTGAGTCTGACTAACCTGTCCTAGAGCCAGTGCTATGTTAAAAGACACTAAGAATACAGTGAAAACACCTAAATACACTAGGGTACATTATGTGTTGGGGTCCCCCTGTGATTAGCATGACCTCCTCTGTAAGCCCCTAGTATATAATAGGGCAGGGGGATTAAAACTACCTCTTAAACCAGGCCACAGGGCGTTTCTGCACACGCTAACTCAGGCCCCGTCCCCTCCCTTCACCACTGTGTAAACACGCCCTGTGTCCATTTTTAGTTGGGAGATTAAGTTCATTTGAATCCTGAGGGTCCCTAGGGTCCAACTAGCCCACTAGGTACCTTCAGTAAGTGCCACAGAGCTGCGTTGCAGAGAGGTGTAAAAAGTGGCACGGCCTGGACCACCTCTCTGCAATGCAGCTCAGTGGCTCTTACTGGAAGCACTTGGTGGGCTAGTTCAGTATTGAAGGGAAATTATATCCCCATTTAAAACGTGCCTTAGTGCGTGTTTGAACACGTCACCTCAGGCCTGGTCCCCTCCCTTCACCACTGTGTAACCACGCCCTGTGGCTGTTCTAAGTTGAGAGATTAAGTCCCCTTGAACCCTAAGGGTCCCTAGGGTCAAACTAGACCACTAGGTACCTCCAGTAAGCGCCACAGAGCTGCGTTGCAGAGAGGTGTAAAAAGGGGCTTGGCCTCAGAACACCTGTCTGCAGCGCAGCTCCCTGGCGCATACTGGAGATGCCTGTTGGGCTAGTTGGCCCTCAGGAATCCTCAGTATTGAAGAGGAATTAATTCCCCAACTTACAACTCGCCAGGGGGCGCGTTTGCAAAGTGCTGCAAGGAGGGGGCGTGGCCTCCGGCACGATGCCAGTCTTTTATTTATTTTAATTTTTTAAGAAGGGGGGGCTGTGTGGTTCCCCTTCTTATTCTAATTTATTGGCCCTGATGACCCCATCCCCCAGGGCCTGTCTCCTAATTATATTTTTTTGACCCCAATCCCCAGGGCCGGCCACTGTTTTTTATTATTTTTAAAAAATATATATTTATAGACACACCTAGGACTTGCTGGACAAACCGTACGTACCTATCACCATGACGATTTGCGTGATATTCATTAAAAGGCGACTATGCATACAATGAATCCACGTGGAATGTATTTACACCACTAGTGAAGCTCTGACATGTCTGATGCCCTACCGTGCCTAATCCCGGTAGACACCCTTGTCGTTTATTTATACAAACATGGGTAGCTATTGACGGGCACATTTAATACACATGCACACCAAGCCATTCAAAGGGGATTCGACAAAAATTTGACCAAAACTATGCAAGAAACCCCCCTCACGGTTAATAAAACACACATCCACTGCCGGATGTGTAATACTTTTTATTTTACTCTCTGGAAAGGGGACGAACATAGTCACAGAGCGCTCCTGGCAGAGCCCAATGCTGTGTTACACCCACCATTGCCTGCTGAGTGCCACACACCTCTGTGTTGTATTACACTAGCTAGTGCATATGCTATGACACTCTCTAGCCCATATGCACTGTAACACCACCCCGTGAATATGTCATGCCACACTTGTCTTCGCACGGGTTATATTGCCCCATCTAACGTGCCTTCCTCGATGATTATGTTATAACGCACAGTGCTATGCCATACATATTACAATCTGGGATCCATATCTTTGTCACAGAGCATATGCAACGTTACACTTCCCAGCACATATTTTATATTACAACTTTAGAGACTAGTTAGGTTACACAACACTGCCCTATGCATATTACACTCCAAGGCGCATATCGCATAGCACGCGCTAGTGCCTGTGCTATCTCGCGCTCTCCAATGAATCTGTCATTGCGCACAATGTATTGCATATTATATTTCACGCCCGGTTCATCTTATATCACACTTTTTGGTGCATAGTTTATACCATACACTATATCTAGTTTTCATTTTCAATCGTGCTCTCAGGACTATGTTCCATATAACACTGTGTTCACCTACCCTTTTCACGGGCATTACATTTTGCGATAGGGGGTGGAGGGTCAGGGGGTGTTTCTGCCAAGTGAGCCCGGAGTCACAGTCACAAACGTCCTCTTCTTCCTGAATAAAAGTGAGATTATGCTGCATACTTGTTCATATTTTAAGTAGTTCGCACAGACACACGTTTTAAAAACAATAAAGTTCCTAATACCCGCCTTCTCTGAACAGTTAGCTCACTCCCCCATCCCCCTCCTCCTTATCCTCTGTTGTATGAATCCATGGACTAGCCTCCTCCCTCCTGCCATGCATGGTCTGATGTGCTGCCACTGCCCTCAATTTAGTATGATGTACCAGTCCACTCCTCCTGCCCTCCATTGCCCAATTCTATGCCCCATCATTGACCTCCTGCTTAAACTCTGTGCTTAGCTTGCTGCCCCTATTCTCCTTCCCCCTTCCCTCCGATGTCTTTGTGCATGCCCCTGCTCCATCCTTTTTTCCCACCATGTTCCATGGACCTGCCACTCCTATCTACTCTGAGTGTTCTGTTGAGCTGCCACTCCCCTCCCACCTACCTAGCATTGTCAGATGACTGTAACCTGTCCCTGCCAACTCCACCCTGCCTGTCCACATGCCATGCCCCTATCCTCTTCCTCCTGTCCTACATGGTCCATTGTACTGCCACACCCTTCTGCCCTGCCTGGTCTGTTGTGCTGCAACTGCTCCTCCTGCCTGCCCCGTGCGGTCTGTTGTGAGGCCCCTTCCCCTGAACTTTGTCTGTGCACAGGTCCTGACCCTCCTTTCTATCCTCCATCGTCCTTTGTGCATGCCCCTGCACCCTCCTTCTTGCCCATCATAGCCATTGTGCTGCCACTAACCCTCCCACTTGCCATGCATGGTCTTCTGTGCTGCCATGGCCCCTCCCACCTTCCCTGTGTGGTCAGTTAGCTGCCCCTGACCCCCTCCCACCTTCCCTCCATGGTCTGTGTGTATGCCATCACAGTCCCACTGTTGCTCTTCATGGTGTGTCTTGCTTCTAGTGCCCATCCTGCCTGACCTCCATGGCTATCTTGCTGCTCCTGCCCTGCCCCCTTGCCCCCAGCCCTCTGTTTACATGTGCAGACCCCTACTCCCTCCCTCCTGGCTTGTCTGTTCCATTGTAATGCCCCTGATCTGTCCCTCCTGCCCTTTATGGTCTGTTATGCTGCAGCTTTCTCTCCTGTCTCCTGTTACTTCCAGAACTGCAGACTTTGCAACTGGGGAACCAGGTTGGAGTTTCTGCTTCAGATCGACATTCTGTGATTCTGGTCAAATCACTTAGTCTCCCCATGTCTACAACCAAAACGAATTTGTTCTTGTGTGATGTAACCAATGCTCATGTAAAGCACTCCAATACCTGACAAGTCTGCACTATATAACACTGCAAAAACACAAAATAATAAGTGTTTTGCACACTTCTGTCATTGGGCTATATTTGGGCTACATCTGGGTGATATTTGGGCTACATTTGGGCTCTTTTGTCTCTGGTGGCCAAGTTTTTTACTTTGATTCCATCATGAAGGTATTCAGATATTTCACACATTTGCCATAAATTCTGAATGTTAGCACTCTAGTTGGTCATTAGATCACTGTAGTAAAACTACTGTTCACCCTGGAAGTCTGCTCCTGGTATTAAAAGTGCATGTTTCAGTCTGCATGTCAGAATTTTTTAATGAAATAGAAGAGGATTTGAGAAGTCACTCAAAATGTGCCCTCATTTTCTTTCTTCAGCATTAATCATAATTTCTATGGCAAAATGAACCCCCTCATTGTATTCCTTTTTAAATTAAATGTTTTAAGTGTTACCAGTTTATTCCAATCAAGATGGCTTCAGGTGTGCCATACTTTTGTCATAATGAAGACATTAAGCGCTCTAGTTGTTTTTAAGAACACTGTGGGACATTCTGTCATTGGGCTATACTTGGGCTACATCTGGGTGATATTTGGGCTACATTTGGGCTCTTTTGTCTCTGGTGGCCATCTTGGGAGACTTATTTGTTATGAAGTTTCCTAATTTCCTCATTTACTGCAGTCTCCTCAGTAGGAAATACTTTCAGTTTTTTACTTTGATTCCATCAAGAAGGCATTCAGATGTGTCACACATTTGCCATAAATTCAGAATGTTAGCACTCGTTTTGCTCATTAGATCACTGTAGTAAAGCTACTGCTCACCAGGGAAAACTGCTGCTGGTATTGAAAGTGCATGTTTCAGTCTGCATGTCAGAATTTTTTAATGAAATAGAAGAGGATTTAAGAAGTCACTCAAAATGTGCCCTAATTTTTCTTTCTGCAGCACTAATCATACTTTTTATGGAAAAATGAACCCCCTCATTTTGTTCCTTTTTAAATTAAATGTTTTAAGAGTTACCACTTTAATCCAAGCAAGATGGCTTCAGGTGTGCCATACGTTTATCATAAGTAGGACTGTTAGCGCTCTCGTTGTTCTTTGGAACACTCTGGGAAGCTGCAGTAGAACACAAAGGAATCAACTGACAGTCTCTGCCCTTGTTGGATGTACATGTTTTACTGAGAATGTCAGACTTCATTCTCACATGACTGAGAAAGATAATGTGAATTTACAGAAAATAAGCTCTCAGTTTAGCTTATAGATCACCTTCCAAACCTCTGTGGGAAAAGCATGAGAAAATATTTTTCTCTCAATCATGATAACCCAGCAGAAGGCTTTTTCACATGGTGAAATCACCTTAGAACATACCACAATTCCTAAAATGAGTATGGTACCATCAACAAATGATTTATAATGTAACTAAAGTCTTAAAACCTTCTATTAACTGCAATGCTTTTTAATGAGGTGCTATCATGTATATTGGTCCCAAGATGGCTGCCAACACTTCTTGGATGAAGTGCTGACAGCCAATCAGATCTCAGGATGAGATGTGTGATTAGGCTCCGCCCACATATATATATATGATTTTACTTTTGATTTTCTCAGGAACTACTGAACAGATTGACTCCATATATGCAAAAGGCACATCCCTGAGCTGAGGACTACCTCTCTGCCAAATGTCAAGTAATTCTGTTCAGCCGTTCGGGCTGTACCTTGGACTAAAGGTCCCTATGGAAAATTGCATGGGGAAAACGCGTTTTGGGACCCCCCTTTTTTCTCAGCCCCCGCTTGACGAATCCCCCCGAGACTTTCAGGGTAGGAGCGGAGCGGAGCGCCCCACCTATTTTGAAAATTTCGCGAGGATTCGTCAACCGGCGCCAAAGTTATTCCAAATAGAATGTTGTGGATTTCCTATGGAAACACGGTCCTAACTATAACTATCTACTGGCGACCGCCAGTAGATAATATATATATATATATATATATATATATATATATATAATATATATTTTTTCTTTTTCTTAAGAATCTCTAAAACCCAGCAAGCACTTCAAACTTTCTTCTCCTGGTACGGGGAGGATAATGCTTAAGGGGAAATTGATTAAACCAATGAGGATGGACGCTGTCTTCGACAAAGAAACCCACAAGGGCCAAGCAACTACAAGCAACTAGGGTCACAAGGAGTACGTCTCAGAACTCCAGACAAGAGTTGCACACCGGGAGCCCCCTTTTACAATCCTTTCAACAATCCTTTCAACAAGGGCTCATCACCCACTCCTTAAAGACGCCGGGTGGCTTGCCTCCCTCCGGCATGTTGGCCAGGGGGGGGGGGTTGAGGAGACGGAAGGGACTGAAGAGCTCACAGCAAGCAACCCTCAAGCAATCCGACCCAGCCAGGCATTCAACAAACAGCTCGACATCAATGAACCCCCACTCGGGGGAGGCTATCTCCTGCCTAATGAAGGGAGCCAGGACGGGAACACATCGGTACAGGAAGATCAAAACTTGCCCCTGATTACCTGCTTAAGGCACAAGATACAGAGGAAAAAAATGCAACATATGAAGAAAGGATTGGTGATTCCGACTCCGAGAGGCCCACAACAACCGCTGGGATCGGAATGAAGCCCATAGATTTGTACACAGCCTTTCTCCAATTAATGATTTGATCCATCAGCCCCAGGAGGAAGACATGTCGGAAGTCTTGGAGGTCAAAACGCATATCAGCCCGCAAGACATCTTACGACCAAGCTCAATAGTTTAATCATCTGGGCACGGACATCTCGACTCACCAGAGACCGGAGATCTCACCCACTCCTTCTTACAGAAGTTAGAGCAGACAATCGAAAGGACCCTGGACCTCACGCCCCTCCGAATGAGGAGAGAGGCAGCTGAAAAAAATCAGAGCAACAATCGAGCAGGGATGTCTGTATCGACAGACCGGAAGGATCAAGACGAGCAAAACGAGCAAGAAGATTCCTCTCCTCCGACAATTATCATGGAAGCTCAGAAATCAAAAGTAAAGGCCCTGATATGGCAAGCAACTAAAATTGAGATCTAAGTAGACCTCCTACAATCAATAGCCCAGTGCCTAGAGAAGCAGGGCTGCAAATTGGATGAAATGGAGCTATCAATCAAACACAATCAGATAATGACAGCCCGGACAAGCTCAAGCGCCGCCAAAATAGAAAAGTGGGCCAAATTGCCAGAAATATTGGGGGACATAGTGGCACTAACCAAGAGCAGTGGCAAATCGTTACAAAAAAACAGGAACAACGGAATTACTGGACAAGGGCAACCCCAAAGTGACCTCCAAGGGCGAATACGGCAGAGCAAGGGAAATGGAAATAAAAGCCTTAGAGAATGAGATGAACAGCCAAGAGATTCTGGCATCCGACAAAGAGTGATACCGAGGAAGCTCTAGCAAGATCGGCTACAAAGGCGAAGAGCAGAAAAATACCATGGAGGGGAAAATAGAAGCCAGAACAGAAGCATCCCTAACAAGGAGGGCAAAAAAAAAAGCTGAAAAAAGAGCTGAAGAGATCAAAAATGAAAAGAAGATCCATCCTGCTGGCAATGGTACACAGCCAGAGATCTGAGGCGAAAAGCACCTCACTACCACCCTACCTGATTTTTAATCTCAAACAAAAGATCGAGAGCCAGTGCCTGCCGGCAGACACAGGAAAAGCCGAGAGAAAGAGAAAGGGACGACGTAACACGCGGCGAGGATCAAGTAATCCAGGCTGACCAGGCGGACCTATCACACTCAGCAGTGCCAGCACCAACGGCCGTCCAGGCGTTAACAAACAGGTACAGCTTGGGTAAGAAAGACGCCGCCACACAAATAAGGCTCTATGACCTATTGGAACTGGAGGGCCACAAAGGCCCTAGGGAGCACACTACATCCCACCGATGGAGCAAATGCATATGGCCAATACGCTGGGAATTAACAACAGGGCGGAAGAGGAACATCACTGGCGAACCTGGATCCAACCCCTCAACGGTCTGAGTTCAAACAGAAAGTGCAATGGGGGGGTCACACAAACAATAAATTCTGTGGAACCACCTACACTACATGAGGTAGTGCTTACCCCCAGTTACCACACGGAAGGGCCTCACGACATCTTAAACAGTACCAATATCCTTCGACTCTTTGGCCATGTCAAATCACTGTCTCAGATCACATCGGAAAACATAGAGTGGGTAAAGTTCAGAAGGACACAGGGAGACAGCCATGGCGATTCAACCGTCCTGGGTTTTTGTGAGCGCTCCCTCCAACGGGCAGTCCTCTGCGAAGCCCAACAACTCGCAAATTGTGGCATAGAAGCAACAGAACCCATCCAATCTAATTATCCCTTTGTCCTCATACCTCAAAAAGAGAGGTCGGGCCTACATCAATCCTGAAAGGCACCACCCACAATAGGAAAGGAGGTGAACATACAAACGACCGCTCTAAAACTCCAATAAACGTTGCTATATCTCAAAGTGACAATCTGCGAAGAGTGCTAATGGGTCAACCGAAACAGGCCACAAGAGGCGACAGCTAGCAACAGCACCCCTAGTCAAAATCAAGCGCTCGCTAGAGAAGGAAGGGCAACCATGGCGCAGGATGACCAACAACAAGGCCTAAACATGGACCTCCCCCAAGAACTAACCCTCATATCATGGAACATTGCAGGGTTAAACAAAAAAGTAGGGATCAAGGAAGTACAGGACTACTTCGCAAAAGGGGACATTGTTTGCTGTCAAGAAACTTGGTCAATGACATCAACACCCATAGCAGGATTTCATGAACATCAGATTAATGCAACAAAAAGAAACATCTTCAGTCGTCCATCGGGGGTTCTCTCTATCTTCATAAGCCATGCAAGAAAACTCAAGACCACAGAAATCAGAGTAAACTCCCCTGATCTGCAAGCAATGACAATTGCTGGGCTAAAGGAGGGCCACTTGCCGTTTAATCTGCTGCTCATAAACTGTTACATCATTCCGTCACTGACCACTGTCAGCATGGAATCTCTCACCAACACGCTGGAAGATATATTAATAAAATACGAACACTACAATGTAATCATCGCGGGAGATTTTAATCTGAGAGGTTTGGAAAGTGCCCCGGGAAAACATATTAAAGGGCACAAGACAGGCCCACTGCTCTGTCTTCTTAAAAATGTCAAACTTAACTCTACCCACTTCCTGATGAAACTACGATCACCCTTGTGGTGCTCTAAACCATCGTTTCGTAACATATCCACTATAGACTACATCTTAGTCAATGAAAAAATAGCGGACAGGTTGGAAGAATTCCAGGTCGATGATAGAGGAGAAAGCGGCCACAGGCCTCTACGCGCAAGATTTAACTTAGGAACGGAAGCAGCAGAGCTTCTGAAAATGTTGGCAGAAATCACAGGGGACGAACGTTTCAGAGCCATTAGAAGAATAAAATGGACAACCTCTCTCGAAGGTAAAATCCAGGAGTGGACATCAATGTGGCAGACCCGTGGACCATGGGAGACTGAATCAGAGGTGATCTGTCTCTGGGAAGAACTGACAGAAGACCTATGGCGCAAGATGGGCAAAAAACACTGCAAGAAAACTTTCTGTCACAAGGCGAATTCTTTAAAAAAAAAAACACAGCCCCTGAAGTGTCTGAGTCAATGTAAAGGAGCGCTAATGAAGGCACTTAGAAGTAGGAAGAAAGGTGAAACATCGGCAGAGGGGGCCCCTATAGCTGCATTGAGAGCCGCCCTTAGGAGGAAAGTAGGTGAAAAAAAGAGGAAAGAGATGGAACAAAAATGGATCACGGTATTTGCCCTGCTAAAGGAAAAGAACAACGCTAAATTATGGAGGTACATCAACCGTCTGAGCTCCCAACCAAGGAGCAAGGAGAACAACATTGCAAGCAATGAGT
Organism: Triturus cristatus; assembly: GCF_964204655.1. Classification (NCBI taxonomy): domain Eukaryota; kingdom Metazoa; phylum Chordata; class Amphibia; order Caudata; family Salamandridae; genus Triturus; species Triturus cristatus. The sequence goes on along the minus strand of NC_140580.1, from coordinate 932,659,459 downwards.
GGGAAGTATACGTAAGGGGATTATACACCAGAGGTACACCAGCTACAGAGCAAGCCCCACTGAAGAACATCCGGGGAGTAGGCACCCAGACAGCCACTCTTCCCAAGCACCCAGACGAAGCAGGACAAATGAAGCTCGAGCGCGCTGGTTTTACGGAAGCTGAAATAATGCTGGAGATTAGGAAAATGAGGAATGACGGGGCACCAGGCCCTAACGACATTCCAGCCATGGTCTTTAAAACAGCTCAGACACTCTTCTCCAAAGTCCTCACCTCTCTATACAACTTTTCATATGCAACGGCAGTAATTCCACAATCATGGAAAGGATCTATCCTCTTCCCAATTCATAAGAAAGGCGACCACTCTAACCCCGCAAACTATAGGCTAGTGGTCCTGCTGGATGTAGAAGCCAAAGCTTTTGCCAAACTACTATTGAGAGATCTAGAGGATTGGGCTAACAACAACGACATACTTCCATTCTACCAGACCGGCTTCAGGAAAAATAGCGCAACAACAGATAACATCATGGCCCTGGCCTACCTCTCAAAACGTGCTGTGAAAGTCAGGCACCCGCCGGTGTTCTGCTGTTTCATTGACTACAGCACGGCTTTTGATAGAGTCGATAGGGGCAAACTCTGGAGAAAACTGTCATCCTGGGGGGTACCTCCTAAGCTACTGATGGCCATCATATCCCTTCACGAGGAGACTTGAGTACAAGTCAAGTTAAGCCCCACAGCTCTATCAGAAAAAGTTGAAACCAACAATGGATTGTAGCAGGGTTGCGTCCTGGCCCCACTACTATTTAACCTCTATTCAGCAGACATGGGGGCAGCCCTGAAAGAGACAAGTCTAGTTCCAACGAGACTGGGCAAGGCGAGAATGGCAATTCTACAGTACGCAGATGACACCGTAGTGATGGACCATACAAGGGTAGGTCTCCAAAGAGCCCTTAAAGAGTTGGGGAAGTGCAACAAGAAAAATCACCTGACAGTTAATCAAGGGAAAACGAAGATAATGATAGTTGGCAGATACACGCACAAAAAACAAGTGGTCTGGAAGATGGGAGACCACCAAATTGGGACCACCACAGCCTACAACTATCTTGGAGTTTGGCTAAACGAGAGGGCAACATCAGCAGCTCATACAAAACGTTTAACTGCTAAAATCAACAGAGTCATTTTTTCAATATGACAACAAAGCCAAAACCTGACCAGCCCCACAGCCGAACCCATGCTGAAAGTCCTGAGGGCAAAATTAATTCCAGCCATTAACCACGGACACCTGGCATTTCCAGGAGCTTTAGACAAACTTATAGAAGCAGCGCAGGTCAAAGCCCACAAGATCGTGCTGCAAGCACCCAGGAACGCTAGGAACATGAGATTATGGCTGGAACTAGGGCTAGCCAGACCGGAACTGGCCCTCCAGGGAGACCTAATAAAATATTATATTGGAGTCCTTAAAGCACCGCACATCTCTCTAAAACATCATTTGGCAACAATCTTCAATGAAGAGGCCTCCCCCTGGCACACCAAGCTGGGCAAAGCAATAGAGACCCTAAACATAGATCGAAACAGTCTGCCTCTAACAGAAATCCCGCACAAGGCCTGGTTGAACACCATGAGACGGCAGGTCCTCTCCATTTCCTATGAAAAGGATCTAACTGCACTCCGACACAGCACCTATACGAAGGCACTGGACGAATCCTACATCCTGGGGAATGTCCAACCATACCTAATGGAAGCACTAGGGACCCAGGCCCGTGAGAAAATCCTTTTTATGAGGCTAACGGCCCTCAGAATTTTGGACTTTAACCCAGCATGGGCACGAACAGGCGGGGCCGTTTCATGTAATCTTGGATTCATTTACTGTGCTGTTGTCCAAAATTCATAAACGAACGACAGAGGCTGCTTCGTCCCATTTTAAGAGCCCTTGGCATCAGAACTTGCAAGAAGGCATCAGATTAGTCCTTCTCGGAAACAAAAACACACCACCTTGCAAGAGCGGCAAAATGTATTTTGCCAGATTGAACAAGCTCTAGATGCTAGAGTATAAAGGACACTCCTTAAGCTCTCAAAATCAGAGTTGTCAAATGTGCTAACAAACGGTTTTCGTAAACACCAATGGGCAAAGAAGATCTCACCGCTACTTCAAGTGCTCTGTCTGGAACCCTGCTGCATCAAAATTAAGTTCCCCGGATAGAAAGCTGAAAGGTCCCCTCAACATAAGATTGACTGTTGGAACAGGCTTTTTAATCTCACAGGAGCCACTGGGAGGGGGGTGGAAAAGGTTGGTGGGTAAGGGGTGCGGTGGGGTTCTAATTTTAGCTTTTTACTGTAATAATTTTAACTAATCGAACGGTTAATAATAAATCGATCAAGCAATCAATCAATCAAGCATTCCCCAGGTACCAGATTGGTTCCAGCTTGGTTAAAACCTTGAGTAGTGTCTGATGCCAAAATGACTCATGAACAAATTCATCCAGTTCATACCGAGGTCTGCAAGGGTGACTGGGTTAAAGTAAGATCCAGAAGGGTGCAAGGTGGTTTAAGTAAGTTCAAAGGCCCTTTTCGAGTGGTGAGTGTTGGGAAATACTTTGTGGTGATTGAGGGAGGTGAAAGATGGAATTTCAGGAATATTGCTTTGTATCAGAGTGGAGGGGTTTGTTCAAACAAAGAAGATGATGAGGTTTGTTCTGGTGCCATGTTTATGTGTGATGATGAAGTCAGGTGAGGTCGTCGTGATTCTGAAGAAGGAGTATGTGGTAGTAGTTCCATGCCTCCAATTGAGGTCAGTTCCACGCCTCCAGTTGAGGTCAGAGTTCGCAGACCTCTTGCTTACTACAAGATTATGTCAGAAAGTGATGGGTGCTCCACCTCATTTTCTTTTGAAGTTAGTTGGGATGGAGTGATTTCCCTTACTGTGTTTTTTTAGGTCTCGCCGCAAAGCGAGACTATTGTAAGGGGCTTCTAAAAGTGCTCCGAAAAGCGGATTGCATGGCGAGCACGCGCACAATCACGCGCATCGTGCCGCCATGCAATCCGTTTGGCATCGCACTTGAAAGGGTCCGCTCCCCCGCCTGGAATGCGCTCCCCCGCCCCCGCCAAGCGCGCGCGCCACGCTCCGCCGGGCTTGTCTTGTTTAGCAAGAAACCGGTCCGGAGGGGAAACAACTTGATCACTCGCACTGTTTTCTGTGTGCATATTCACTACGAAGATCTCAGTAGGCAGGCGACCTTTGATTCTATCTAACTGGTGTCAACATATAATTAGGGCAAGCGATCACATGTGCATACTAATTAGTCTAAATGCAAAAAATTGATACGGAATGTTGAAATCGCGTTACACGCGACACTTTTAATACATTTAGTAAATCACGTCGTTGATTCATGGCAGACGCCCGTCGTCTCCCTTCAGAGCAAAGCGCGTGGTGGTGAAATTCCTCCAGAAACGGCTTCAGATTTTCATAAGACAGTCTAATCTACGTAGTATACTTACAGTTGTTGTCCATTGTGTTTATTTCTTGCTGTATTAATGATGTTCATCGAGTCTCTTTACTATCCTGCAAGCATGTTAACTACATCAAAGCAAAGAGCTCCAAACAGGGCAGAACACGTCTGTGATGGTTGAGCATCTTTGAGAGATGCCACTCTTAGGCTGTCACAATCTCATATGGAAAGTGACACTGCTTAAGTAGCTTATGGCACGACTCTGAGATTTTTCAAATAACTGTTGAAGATTATAGGGGGCGACCCTGCCTGCTCCTCGCTCCTAGACTGAAATCTCTTGATGAATACCTGCAGGGCATGGGGGCTCTGTGCTGTACGGCTGAAGGTCATAGAGAATGCTTCCTTTTAGTGCAAATTCTAGTGGACAGTTTTTTTTACTGTGTTTACTCGGTTTGTCCTTAAGATTGTTTCGTAATGTGATTATGAATTACACTGCTAAACGAAACCACCCCCCCCCCAGACCGCATTGTGCGATGCAGGAATTAGTGGATTTAGAGATGTTTCTGCCTAATCTTCATCTTCATAACTGTAAATTTCATCACTGAAAACAGTAAGTAGTGTGTGTGTGTGTGTGAGAGAGTGAGAGTGGCATGTTACTTTAAAAAGCAAAAAGGTTTACATGAGTGAAGAGACTTTTATAGCGCCTACCGTAAACTCAGCTATTCCTAGGTATTTGCAGATAAAAGTAATTATGCCTTTTTTAGTGTATACATAGCACCTAACATTATTCAACCCGTTTCTAAGCACCTTCAATATTGACAAATAAGGAAACTGAGGCATAATTTTGGTTCACGACAGAAAAGTCAACATTGGAATTCTAATTTTCGGGTTACAGGGTCAGCTATTTAGCCAAAAACACATATTTAATGTTATAATCTATAATTATTGTACCTGCAAATGTTCCAAAATAGGCAGTAACATGGCTCAGTGGGGTAAGAATTCACTGCTACATATTTCTATGTGAGTCGTAGATCACGAGTTATGATTAGGCATGGCTAGCTCAGACATTCATCCTTGTGAGGTCGATAAGCGGAAACCTCCTAAATTGATTATCAGTAATGGCCCTGATCACTGTGTTAGTCGCCTGATATATTGTTGTAACTTATAATACATGTAAGAGGGAGGTGTTCAAGGATATTTTTAATTTATCTTTGCCGCTAAAGAAAACAAGCATTGAAAATGCAATAGGTCTTGCCTTTGATTAAGCTAACGCCATTTGCTTTGCTAATGGTATTGTATAGCAAAACAAATGTCTTTAACTTAATAAAAGGTGAGACCTATTGCATTTTTAATGCTTGTTTAATATTTTGTTTCTTTTAACGTACCTGTTTTTTTTTTTTAAAGTTAGTATAAGGGAAGGAGATGTGTGATGATGAGGTTTCATAGCTCTGTATTCCATGTTGAGAATGTAAGGTAAAGAACACTCCAAGTGATTCAGTTACTCCTGACTCTTTGAGGTGGATCGAGGCCAGGTTGTTTTAAGAAATAAACTTCATCTACATTTGATCGTTTCCTGTGATTTTATATGTTTCAAGCTTCAACATGTTACTTGGTTAGGCGTTTGTTGAAAGAGGGTTCTCGTGTAGGAATGATGGTTCTTGAACGAAGGTTAGGTTTGAAGACCTTTATTGGTTACATGCGTAATAGGTAGCACAACCCACAACCGCTCATCCTGGTGTTCCCGCTGCAACTGTCAAACTAGCAGAAGCACAAGAACTCCAGAATGAATGGCGTATCAAATAACAATAGCGCACGAGGGCAGGCGCGCGGAACTGACAAGTTGTCCTTAAAGAAATAAGGACAACTTGTGACTATAACATCACCCTCTTTCTTTGACAGAAAAGAAAAGGAGCATTATTAGCAAGCACTGAGAAAGTCAAATTTAACAAAACGCACAGAGCAGACAAAGGCAATGAAGAGAGAACAGAAATGAGCATTGGAACAGAAGTTGCATATGATGAAAATAATAGTCTATGAAAATGAATGGAGAAAGGCAGGAAAGACAGCAGGAAAGATAAATACAAACACCTCATGCACCTTTCTCACAAAAGATAAGCTCCCACTCCCTCACACAATTAAAACAACAACCCAAGTACAAACATAGTGAGAGCTGGCCAGGCTAACAAGAGTAAAGTACAGAGTTGAAGCAATAGTTGAAGAAGTGATATGACGAAAGAAGTACAGGGAGCAGTAAAAGAGTGAAAGACAGGTGTAGACCGAAAAAGCTAAATGAATTAATGTACAGCAATAGTAAGAAAAATAGTAAAACCGCAAAACACTGAAGAGTAAATGACGAATCCACAAGAGAATGGAACGGTCATTGTAAGTGACGAATCCACAGAAAGTGGAACGGTCAAACTACTGGTAAATTTTAGAATACATTCTAAGTGACGAATCCACGTAAAGTGGAACGGTCAAACAACTTGTACCACATGCGCAGATGTGGTGTAAAATACCTCTGAAGTGTGAACATGGCACACTAAACAAAACAAAATGTACATGTTAAGTACCTATGAAGTGTGAACATGGCACACTGAACAAAACAAAATGTACATGTGAAGTACCTATGAAGTGTGGACATGGCACACTGAAAAAAAACAAAATGGACATGTGAAGTACCTATGAAGTGTGGACATGGCACACTGAACAAAACAAAATGTACATGTGAAGTACCTATGAAGTGTGGACATGGCACACTGAAAAAACAAAATGGACATGTGAAGTTCCTATGAAGTGTGGACATGGCACACTGAACAAAGCAAAATGTACATGTGAAGTACCTATGAAGTGTGGACATGGCACACTGAACAAAGCAAATATAAAGTACCTATGAAGTGTGGACATGGCACACTGCACTTATTGTATGTGAAAAATATAAAAACTGCAATATTTACGTAGGTGTGGCATTTGGCATATAATGCCAGACAGTATAATGCAACACCGCAGAACTACACCAATTGCTAGCTGGATGTAAAGGTGTGACAATTAATTACACGGCAGCAGGAACAAACTGAGCATGCAAATCATGAAATTACTTATTACAAATATGAACGTAAAGATATTAAGGAAATACTTGTATTAAATATAACTGCTAAGAATATCAGTCGCATGGAGAATACCTAAAGAAGATTGTGGTAAGAAATAAAGTGATCAGATCCACATGTACAATTAGGCTCATTCAATAAAAGAATTATACGGAATACAAAGGAAAGAAGAAAAACTGTCCCCAGGAAAACAATAATTTAAAATAATTAAAGTGGTCACCGTAGTCTTGCTGGATAATTCACCCCATCTGCTGAATAACAATGTCTCACGTTGTAGCTGAAGAATAAGGTTGCTAGGAGACATCCATAAAATGCGAAGAACGGTGAGTGCTGAAAACAGTTATATCTGCCTCAATTATTAAAGAAGAAGATGGAGGCACGCAGTTGATGTAGGGCAGAAGAAAACTTGGAGAAAGTAGTTCTCAGTAACTTTAATGCAATGCGTGGTTGGTAAAACGCGGTTGGCAGGAGACGCGGTGAAAGATGAACTTGAGGAGACAGCGTGGTTCCAGTGCAGAGTTGCGGAGAAAAGCCAAGATGGCAACACGTACAGCACGCAGTGCCGGATGGCTCACGGGACGCTGAATCAGCTGGGCGTCCTTCAGCAGCAATAAGAAATGAGTCACAGACGTCACAGTGGAGCGAAGCAGGCAGCATGAGAAAGGTAACGCTGTGTGTGCTGAGAGGGTTCACGTGGTGTGAAACTCGTGGAATGTTTGAAAGTAAGCAAACCAACTGCCAAGGTGTAACGGCAGACAATTGAATCACCGAAATACCAAAATAAAGTGCCCACACCCACCACACAACGTGCAAACTCAGACTCCGGTGCTCCAAAACGTACATCTTCTCAGGAAAGGTGCCGCACCACACATGAGAAGTCATTGTGGCAGTCACTCTTGGGAGGAGGATAAGCTCATCTGTGGTGTGACTCCTGCTGGAACTAATCACAAGGTTGAGATCGAATGGGCTAGACTGGTTCACTGCCCGGCTGCCGATAATGCGGAAAGCGTAGCGTAATGTCTCTCGAATTACACGGACAACAAGGACATCAGTGCCTGAACTCTGTCAAAGAACAGTGGCAGGCAAACCGGAGGGCAGTTTTAAGAAAACTTGCATACTTGAGTTGGAGCGATAAATGAAGTGGTGTAACAATGCGAAATCGATAGTCATACGAAAAGTTCTTGAATGGTTTTCTTAGTTACAATCCTTAAGGTTGCTAGAAGTACGTAGCTTGAAGTACATTGCTTGAAATTGTTTGCTTTGAGCGTTGGAGTCGGTCGGTGGGTTGTGATGATAAGTGGGATACCAGGATTTTTAAATGCGCAGCTCAAAGTTAAGAAAGGCTTTACCTTGGTAAGTTGTTTAGTTTCCACATTTTCCGTGGTAAAATACATGGGAAGGGAAGGTTCTTTCCTCAGAATCGTCGCCAAATGTTGAAAGAGGGTTCTTGTGTAGAAATGATGGTTCTTGAACGAAGGTTAGGTTTGAAGACCTTTATTGGTTACATGCGTGATAGGTAGCACAACCCACAACCGCTCATCCTGGTGTTCCCGCTGTAACTGTCAAACTAGCAGAAGCACAAGAACCCCAGAATGAATGGCGTATCAAATAACAATAGCACACGAGGGCAGGCGCGCGGAACTGACAAGTTGTCCTTAAAGATATAAGGGCAACTTGTGACTATAACAGCGTTGTTAAACGAGAAACGTAAATCGTTTAAGTTTCATAAGTACTGGAGAAGAGGAGCCTTGTTGCTATTTTAAGACCGTTCTAAATCGTAATTTTGCCCGTGAGGTGGTAATTTCTTAAATTTACCCCAACATACCCCCAAGGAAGTGTCCGCGCTATATTAAACAAATCAAAAAAGTCACGCGTTCCGTGGTACGACGGGGGGGTCGCCCTCCCCGATATCAAACGTTATTATTGGGCTTCCCAGCTGGCAGCGATAAATCACGGGCTTTATGGGCCTGCCCTTAATCCGGCTTTTGAGATGGACAAATTGTTGTTGCCGGGTGGCGACTACAATAGGGCGCTCTACTCCAGATCGCTCGACGCGCGGTTGACGGGTCCGACACGGGTCGCGGTACGTGTGTGGCACGCGGCAAACTCGGTGATGGGGTGGAAGGATGGGTTGACCCGGGCGACGCCATTGTATGCTTCCGAGCGATTGGGTTGTTTGTGGACGACGAAAGGCTTTGAGAAGTGGGACACGATCGGCATTAGCAGGGTAGGGGATCTCTGGACGAAGGGGGGATTTAAAACGTTCGATGTGCTGAAAGCGGAGTACCAATTGCATGACAGGGAGTACTTTCGGTATGCGCAGGTTCGTCATGCGTTGCTCTCCGTATTCCCGGAGGTCGCGTCCATCCCGGAGTGCTCCCCATTGGAAGATAGAGTACTAGATGGGTATCTGCCGGATAGCACTATTTCATTAATCTATAAAAAGCTCGTCAATGATCGCTCGGGGCTGCTGGCCGCCCTTCGTGAGGCATGGGTCGCTGATGGATTGGAGCTGGATGACGAGGATTGGGTGTCTGCGGTGGCCTCCCCGAAAGAGGTGGCCATACCGGCCCGCCTTCGGTTCGTCCAGCTCAAGATACTCCACAGGGTGTATGTTACGGGTCCTGGCCTGATGCGTATGGGATATGCGGTGGATGGGATGTGTAAGCGTGGGTGTGGTATGATTGGGACCTTCCTCCATGTTTTGTGGGAATGTCCGGAGGTGACTCGGTTCTGGCGTGGCGTGCATGCAGTATTGCAGGCGGTCACGCATGTTGCGTTGTTCCCCGAGGCGAGGAGGTGTTTGTTGAATGTTTGGGAGCCGACTGATTACACGGTGGCGCAAACGTGGTGGGTGACATTGGGATATATGGTGGCCAAGCGTGACATAGCACAATTGTGGGGCTCCCAGAGGTCATAAACATCAGTAAAGTAGTGAGATGCACACCATTTTCTTCAAAACTTAAAGACGTGTACTCCTTTGAATCATTTTGGCGTGCAAACATGATTCGCGCTCCGTCCGATTGCGCGTGACAATTAAACAGAACACTATAGTACCTCATTCGGTGCTACTACAAGATGCACAGCCACATTCAGGAATGAATCCAATCAATCAAACTGTTTCTCGAACTTTGCTTATCAATTAATCAATACTTTTACTCCGTTTTTTTGCTACTTTTCATTCAATCCATTTTACTCATTCCGAGAGAACGCAGGAGACAAACTGGTTTCCACGTGCCACTTGTTTATTAAAATCACCCAATGCATTTCGGGAACCAAGTCCCTTCGTCAGGGGTATTTGGAATGCAAGATTACATGTGTAAGTGATGTTTAGCTTCATCGTCTACTGATTAAATCAATAAAACAACATAAAACAACATTTTCCATCTAATATCTGCTTGCCCATTACAACTCCCCATTAACATCTATCTATCGGACATGTCGTCCTAACAGTGCATGATCTCTCTGTTTCACGTGACCTTCCTTAAAAGAATTTCAAATATCTGCCAAACTGTGCATTGTTAATAGATGCACCTAAACTTAGATAAGCCTCTCGCTCTAACGCATAACTCAGCGCTTACCGTGGCACAAGGATAATTTCATGTGAAAAATAATGCGGGCTCCCTCCAACAGCACATTCTTCTAATGATCTTTCAACAAGGCGCCGCAGCGTCGATCCCCTCTAGCGTGAAGAAAACTGCACTGATAATGACTCGTGTAATCTTAAACCCACCTCCCTTATTATCACCAGGTGCGTGATCACGTGTCAATTGCTCTGAAACGCGGCCCAACACTGAAAACAGACTCGTCATGTTTAGTCTTTCAAACCCTCACTCATGGCGCAAAATGGAACTTCCAATCCCATAACCTCCCACCTAGGGTCTTCATTACATAGAACCAGCCTGTATTACACCAGCATGATTATTAATATTTATCACGAATGTCAAATGATGAGTTGTGTAAGTGATTCTATACACTGTTCTCTGCTGCAAATACGTTAATAATAGACGTGAACAAGAAGAGTTTTTGTTGTAATCTAAATAAAAAAGTTCTTGTGTGGCCAAAAACCAGCTCATGCGTTCAATGTCTTGTTTTGCGCTCCCGTCAATGCTTGTTTCCTCCTCCTTATGTTCCTTCTGATTTACTCAAGGGTGCAACCTCACAGGCCGGACGGCGTCAATTCATAAACATCAGTAAAGTAGTGAGATGCACACCATTTTCTTCAAAACTTAAAGACGTGTACTCCTTTGAATCATTTTGGCGTGCAAACATGATTCGCGCTCCGTCCGATTGCGCGTGACAATTAAACAGAACACTATAGTACCTCATTCGGTGCTACTACAAGATGCACAGCCACATTCAGGAATGAATCCAATCAATCAAACTGTTTCTCGAACTTTGCTTATCAATTAATCAATACTTTTACTCCGTTTTTTTGCTACTTTTCATTCAATCCATTTTACTCATTCCGAGAGAACGCAGGAGACAAATTGGTTTCCACGTGCCACTTGTTTATTAAAATCACCCAGTGCATTTCGGGAACCAAGTCCCTTCGTCAGGGGTATCTGGAATGCAAGATTACATGTGTAAGTGATGTTTAGCTTCATCGTCTACTGATTAAATCAATAAAACAACATAAAACAACATTTTCCATCTAATATCTGCTTGCCCATTACAACTCCCCATTAACATCTATCTATCGGACATGTCGTCCTAACAGTGCATGATCTCTCTGTTTCACGTGACCTTCCTTAAAAGAATTTCAAATATCTGCCAAACTGTGCATTGTTAATAGATGCACCTAAACTTAGATAAGCCTCTCGCTCTAACGCATAACTCAGCGCTTACCGTGGCACAAGGATAATTTCATGTGAAAAATAATGCGGGCTCCCTCCAACAGCACATTCTTCTAATGATCTTTCAACAAGGCGCCGCAGCGTCGATCCCCTCTAGCGTGAAGAAAACTGCACTGATAATGACTCGTGTAATCTTAAACCCACCTCCCTTATTATCACCAGGTGCGTGATCACGTGTCAATTGCTCTGAAACGCGGCCCAACACTGAAAACAGACTCGTCATGTTTAGTCTTTCAAACCCTCACTCATGGCGCAAAATAGAACTTCCAATCCCATAACCTCCCACCTAGGGTCTTCATTACATAGAACCAGCCTGTATTACACCAGCATGATTATTAATATTTATCACGAATGTCAAATGATGAGTTGTGTAAGTGATTCTATACACTGTTCTCTGCTGCAAATACGTTAATAATAGACGTGAACAAGAAGAGTTTTTGTTGTAATCTAAATAAAAAAGTTCTTGTGTGGCCAAAAACCAGCTCATGCGTTCAATGTCTTGTTTTGCGCTCCCGTCAATGCTTGTTTCCTCCTCCTTATGTTCCTTCTGATTTACTCAAGGGTGCAACCTCACAGGCCGGACGGCGTCAATTCATAAACATCAGTAAAGTAGTGAGATGCACACCATTTTCTTCAAAACTTAAAGACGTGTACTCCTTTGAATCATTTTGGCGTACAAACATGATTCGCGCTCCGTCCGATTGCGCGTGACAATTAAACAGAACACTATAGTACCTCATTCGGTGCTACTACAAGATGCACAGCCACATTCAGGAATGAATCCAATCAATCAAACTGTTTCTCGAACTTTGCTTATCAATTAATCAATACTTTTACTCCGTTTTTTTGCTACTTTTCATTCAATCCATTTTACTCATTCCGAGAGAACGCAGGAGACAAACTGGTTTCCACGTGCCACTTGTTTAATAAAATCACCCAATGCATTTCGGGAACCAAGTCCCTTCGTCAGGGGTATCTGGAATGCAAGATTACATGTGTAAGTGATGTTTAGCTTCATCGTCTACTGATTAAATCAATAAAACAACATAAAACAACATTTTCCATCTAATATCTGCTTGCCCATTACAACTCCCCATTAACATCTATCTATCGGACATGTCGTCCTAACAGTGCATGATCTCTCTGTTTCACGTGACCTTCCTTAAAAGAATTTCAAATATCTGCCAAACTGTGCATTGTTAATAGATGCACCTAAACTTAGATAAGCCTCTCGCTCTAACGCGTAACTCAGCGCTTACCGTGGCACAAGGATAATTTCATGTGAAAAATAATGCGGGCTCCCTCCAACAGCACATTCTTCTAATGATCTTTCAACAAGGCGCCGCAGCGTCGATCCCCTCTAGCGTGAAGAAAACTGCACTGATAATGACTCGTGTAATCTTAAACCCACCTCCCTTATTATCACCAGGTGCGTGATCACGTGTCAATTGATCTGAAACGCGGCCCAACACTGAAAACAGACTCGTCATGTTTAGTCTTTCAAACCCTCACTCATGGCGCAAAATAGAACTTCCATGTTCGGTGTGGAAAGAAAATATGGATTGGTGTATGTTCCGAGAAAAGACTGTGTATGTGGCGAGAGGCAAGCCTGGGAAATGGGTAAAGGTGTGGGGCCCCTGGAACTCCTATCGTGGCGGGATTTGCGCCCCGCCCCTAACGCGTGACTCTGCTGAGGCCCTGTCTCCCTAGTCTGCGCATCTCCATGATTCTGTGTTATCGGGATAACTTTGTCTCTGCCCCCTGCCCTTCCCCCCCTTCCTTCCATTGTAGTTTGGTAGGCCCCTCCCGAGGGGAGCGCATAATGTCACCTGGACTTTTGCCGCCTTGTGGGTTTGTTTTTTTTCATTTAAAATGAAACCGTCATTTGGGATGTCAAGGCCTATAGCCGCAAATGATATTTCGGATCCTTGGGACCTACACTGCTTGCTGCTTGTGTTTATACCTATATGTTTATGACCTTATTGTTTACTAGCGGCCGGCCCGGAGGTTGTAGGCCCATACCTGTATATCTATTGAAATTTGTAATAAAGGTTTCCAAAAAAAAAAAAAAAAAAAGTCACGCGTAAGCCAGGTGAAAAGCTGGTCATAATACACAAACCTATATTAGAAAAGATTCCTAGTTAAGCAAGGGGCCGAGAGGAACTCTGTGAGGGAGTACGCCCTCCCGTGGGTAAACACTGAATCACTATAAGTACTCCCATGATGGACCCGTCAGCAATAAATATCTATTGCTAACTCAAATGATGGTATGCCCTATCTGAAGTATATAACACCACTTAAGTGTGGGGAAGGAAGCAAGTCCTTTTGATATTATATTCCCTGACACAACCTAGTGGTGTCATGCTTCATCATCGGGACACCCCGACGCCTAGAGGTCAGGGTGGGCTCGACCAATGTTTCAGTGAGCACTTAATGAGATGATTTTTGGCCAGGGGGTTTAAAGATTAAAAATCGGTGTCAGACCCCAGTTTCCCTTTATTCTTGGGTATGGCATGGATATTAAAAACAAAAGAAGAGGGTGTCTAGGGATATTATGGGCCTAGGACCCTATTGCCAACATGTTTCTGTCCTTAATGCCCCATGAAGGGTGCACGGACATTCCTCAGGGCATGTACCCCCTGTAAGATTAAAAAAGTAGAAGGGAAGTTCCCTATACTAATGTGCAGTAAGGGCAGGTAGCTGCTCCTTATTAAATTCTATTGTTCTGTAAATGAATACACTCCATCTGTGAAAAACATAAAAGAAGACAAACAACATATAAAGCGCGTCAATTCCCTTTAGCAAAGAAACATATCAACAAAAATAGTGTGATTGTCTCTATACTCTCCGCATCATCATACGTGAAACCATGAAATAGAATGTGCGCGTGATTAGGGCATAGCCACTCGTATAAGTGACACACAGCATTGTGGCGTGTATATATATTTAGGTGGCGGAAATTTTCCGCATCCTATTTTCACTCATACTTGTGGCGTGTGATTATTAAGGTGGCGGTATTATACCGCATCCTAGCTAAACACATACATTTGCGTGTGATTATAAGACATCAGTCTTATCAGTCGAACTTTCAGTGCATCAACACGATTTTAAAACAAATCCCATCCTAATTCATTCCTTTGTGGTGAATACGCATTAACACTCTCGCATATGCCACACAGTGTCGCTTACCCCAATCTAGGAGAGGATAAACATCATGTTGGACCTCTATACGTAGGGTAGCCCTGTAGTCACACACTGTGAATTCGCAACATAAAAATGATATGCAAACCGGTGCATCCCCGACCATACGACCAAGGTTTTTGACATGACCGTTCATAGCGAGGAAGTCCAGTCCCACACATCGTGGCCGAAATATGAAAGAAAAAGAGAAGGAAACGAGGCAAAGTGGGCAACTACTCACTCGTAATCATTCTGTGTCTCAACTTGCTGTCTCGTCTACTTAAATCACACATTCATATTACTCACGCCACCAAGGGTCCTTCCCCGTGTAGACACCTATTCGGTATTGGTTCCCACAGCTTGGAATTACTCCCGTTCTCGTGGCCATGGTTTTAAGCTTCTATGGATGATCCCGTCTGTTTCCGGAGCTCCGAGGCCACGCCCCTTAGCGGAAGTGTGTATTGCGCATGTATCGCTACGGGGATTATGGGACATGAAGTTTTTGTGAAACGAGTAGTTCTCATGATGCGGACTCATTTCCCTTTAGTTATTCGTTTTTCTGCCGGTGTTCAAATATAGAGAAAAAACGGTGTTTAGGTGTGGGGAAAACAATCATATGTTTGTGTCACTCTCTGTATCCTCCTAGTTAGGGGCTTGTGTATGTCGTTATTATTGACACAGTCAAAATGCATACTTTTTCAATTCCGATGTCGTGGCCATCTCGAACTAGGGAATGTACATATCCCTGAATCACAGTGTTTGGTGTGATGGGGTTTTTTTTATATGAAAATTACTTCCATAAATTAAACCAATGTATGCTTATTCAACTATGATGTCGTAGCCATCCCAAACTAGGGTATATACACATCCCAGAGTCGCAATATGGGGTTTCTTTATATTTAAAAATTATTAGATATGGGTTGTTATAGGGACTATTTGTTCTTGTTTAATTGATTCCAAGGGATGTGGTCGTTCAGACCAATCATGTGGGTTTTCAATCTGTAGACCCATCTTTGTTCTCGTTCTAAGAGGACTTTCGACACGTTACCATCCCCTTTGACCTTCTCAATCACAGACCACCATAGGTCGCTGTCTGAGTGTTTTTTCTCTAGATAATGGGCAGTGAGTCTGGTTGCTGATATGGACCTTCTGATCGTACTTCTATGTTCGTTAATGCGTACTTTTATTTTCCTCCCTGTCATCCCTATGTACATCAACTGGCATGGGCATTTAATTACATATATGACTTTATCCGAGTTGCAATTGGTATGGGACCTCTGTTCCCATTTGTGATGTATACCCAGATCAATTTCTTTGGTGTGTTCCGTAAATGCACATGCCACACAGTAACCACACGGATAGTGACCCATGACCTGCGGCTGATTCCAAAGGGTACTCTGATATGTGGTTTTCATTTTCTGTAAATCTGTGTGAATTAATGTGTCTCTCAAACTCTTGTTCCTTTTGAAGGAAAACATGGGTTTTTCAAATTTCAACTCATTCGATGTTAATATCGGCCATTTTTTGTTGATAATTTTCTTAAACTCATTAGATGATGCATTGAAGGTAGTAACGCAGATTAGGGTATTTAGTTCCGCCTTCTGATGAGTCTCAAGTAAAACCTCCCATGGAGTATTCCGGGATCGTTTTTGTGCCTTCTCAATGATTCTTTTTGGGTATGATCTTTCCTCCAGCTTCCTAGTCAGAACTTGTGCCTCAATTTTATATTCGGTCAGATCTGAACAATTTCTACGTATACATGGGAACTGGCCCACAGGTAAATTTTCTCTTAACGCACGTGGATGGGCGCTGTTGAAATGTAATAAACTGTTCCTGTCTGTGGGTTTGGTGTATAGGGAACTAACGATGCCATCATCCTTGGCACTGATAGTGACATCAAGGAAAGATATATGGTCCTGATTATGGGTCATTGTGAATTTCAAATGTGGGTTCTGGTTGTTAAGCCATGCATGAAACTGTCCTAGTGTGGTTACGTCTCCTTCCCAAATGACAAGTACGTTGTCAATATAACGCTACCATTTCTTTATGTTGTTTGAGAATGGATTGGGGGTCCATATGTATTCATCTTCGAATTGCCCCATATAAAGACATGCTATGCTCGGCGCGAATGTACTGCCCATAGATGTTCCGTGGACTTGCAAATACAGCTGGTCATCAAATCTGAAGAAGTTTTCTTTCAGTGCCAAACGTAATAGGGTGATGACCCAGCTCACCGGAGCTTCCCAAGTCCAGTCCTCCTTATTCAAGACGGTCTTGATCACCTCAATGCTTTCCTCTTGAGGTATGCTCGTGTAAAGAGCTCCACATCTAGACACACTAGTATGTTCTTCTCAGGGTTGTATGGCACATCTTGGAGAGTGTTAAGGAGATGATTAGTATCCTGTATATAGGACCTGAAACGTGTGACTAGTGGTCGGAGAAATCAGTCAGTATATTTGGAAAGGGGTTCCAAAAGGGACCCAATACCAGACACAATTGGTCTTCCCGGAGGAGGGAATTTGTCCTTGTGTATCTTAGGTATGGTATAGAAAATAGGTGTTCTAGGGTCCTCACAATTCAGAAACGCGTGTTCTTTGTTGTTAATCCATCCTTCTTTCAGTGCCTCGGTGGTTATGGAGCTTATGGTTTTCTTAAGCCGTGTGGTGGGATCTCTTGAGAGAGGTTGGTAAAATTTAGTATCAGCCAAGAGGTTTAGACATGTCGTGCGGTAGGCCGTGGTGCTCTGAATAACCATTGCCCCGCCTTTGTCTGCTGGTTTTATTGTAATGTCAGTCCTTGAGCTAAGACTCTTCACAGCTTCTCTTTCTTTTTTACTCATATTGTTATATGTGTCTCGTCTGATGGGGAGCTCCTCGATCTCTTTCGTAACGCTCTCTTCAAAAGCCAATATTTCGGGTGGCATCAGAGACGTTGGAGGAAAGAAATTGGATTTTAACCTCAGCGGTGTGTATATGTGGTCTTCATCAGGTTTCTCTTTATCCATTGAGAATGCTTTAACGCGGATCTTTCAAAAGAACTCGCTTAGTTCACATCTCATCTGGAACTTGTCCAGGTAGGTTGTGGGAACAAATCCTAGGCCTTTATTGAGAACATCTGTTTCCTCTTTTGTCAAAGGAGTATCCGTAAGGTTTACTACTAGTCCCGTTGGTTGCTTGTCCCTGCATTGGGCCCCTTTGATGTGCTCCGTGCATTCACTGGTGTGTTGCTGTCTTCCCATTGGACTTGTTTGTTTGTGTTGTTTCTCGTGTTGATGAACTGAAAGTTCGACTGATAAGACTGATGTCTTATAATCACACGCAAATGGATGTGTGTAGATAGGACGCGGTATAATACCGCCACCTTAATAATCACACGCCACAAGTATGAGTGAAAATAGGATGTGGAAAATTTCCGCCATCTAAATATATATACACGCCACAATGCTGTGTGTCACTTATACGAGTGGCTATGCCCTAATCACGCGCACATTCTATTTCATGGTTTCACGTATGATGATGTGGAGAGTATAGAGACAATCACACTATTTTTGTTGATATGTTTCTTTGCTAAAGGGAATTGACGCGCTTTATATGTTGTTTGTCTTCATTTATGTTTTTCACAGATGGAGTGAATTCATTTACAGAACGATAGAATTTAATAAGGAGCAGCTACCTGCCCTTACTGCACATTAGTATAGGGAACTTCCCTTCTACTTTTTTAATCTTACAGGGGGTACATGCCCTGATGAATGTCCGTGCACCCTTCATGGGGCATTAAGGACAGAAACATGTTGGCAATAGGGTCCTAGGACCATAATATCCCTAGACACCCTCTTCTTTTGTTTTTAATATCAGTGCCATACCCAAGAATAAAGGGAAACCTGGGTCTGACACCGATTTTTAATCTTTAAACCCCCTAGCCAAAAATCATCTCATTAAGTGCTCCCTGAAACATTGGTCGAGCCCACCCTGACCTCTAGGCGTCGGGGTGTCCCGATGATGAGGCATGACACCACTAGGATGTGTGAGGGAATATAATATCAAAAGGACTTGCTTCCTTCCCCACACTTAGGTGGTGTTATATACTTCAGATAGGGCATACCATCATTTGAGTTAGCAATAAAATATTTATTGCGAAAAGCTGGTCTTGACATGATGTTGTATTGTATAATAGACCAGAAATTGACACATGAGTTTAAAGCAATAGAGAGAGTAAACCTTGTGTTATTTTCGCATTTACGCCTAAATCCCAAATATGGCCGCTATTTATGCGTAGACACAGAAACACAAAAAATGTCGGTTCTCGCTCTAGTTCGCGCGATTGGTTCGGCGCATGCGTTAAACGTAGGAAGCACTACCGGTTGGACCATTCCAAGTATTATGAATAGGGGGGAATTCACAAAACTCT
Organism: Triturus cristatus; assembly: GCF_964204655.1. Taxonomy (NCBI): domain Eukaryota; kingdom Metazoa; phylum Chordata; class Amphibia; order Caudata; family Salamandridae; genus Triturus; species Triturus cristatus. The sequence continues at coordinate 932,640,468 of NC_140580.1, read as the reverse complement.
TGTGCTCGTGACAACAATACTCACGACCGTCAACTGCGGTAATGGTTGAATAAAGTAATATAATTTATAGAAGCGAGTATAGCAAGGACTAAAGGCAGCCTTCTGGTTGCCTGAAAGGTTAATAACGCAACGTGGCGTCTCTCGCGCCCCCTTTCAAGTACAGCGTTGTATATTGGTCGCGGCCATAGTACGCCGTTGTCCTCGCGCGGGCTACCTGATTGCGGCCATTTTGTTCCTGAACGGTGGTGAGGTGGTTGGCCGTTAAAATACTGGTCCCTTACAGCAGCCGAGTGGTAGCTTTTTGACGGGCGCTACGCATACTAATCGGAACGCATCGTCGCCTTCGCAGTGGGTAAGATTCCGGGTAGGGCAGCGTGAAGAAAGCCATTCACAGGAAATATACCCAATACTTTTTCGAAATGATTCCAACTCCTGATGTGGGGTGGTAGTTGGTAAAAAGAAAGAGTATGTAACCCGTTGCGGCTCTCGTGGTGACCATGCCTTTTAGTGTGTACGAATAGTACAAACTGTGTGAAAGCGTGACGCTCTCCACGTTGTTTCAATCCGGGATCGGTGGCAGGCGGCCTGTTAGTAATGTCGTTATTAAAATGTTGTAGGTGGTTATGATGGCAACCACGTCACTCCCTGCAAGTCCAGTCCCTCACTCAAGATACCCGAATTGGGTTAAGGCGTAGGACTTCGTTGTATACTACTATCGCTCATAGTTGCGTTATAGCCTCAAGGGAATGAGCATATATTACGCAACCTGTAAATGCGTTTTATCAATGTATGTCCGTTGAGCTTGCTGCCCGGTAAACTTTATAGTTTGAACTGCATGTTTTCTACCTTTCGTCTAGGCTGCCATGGAGATGGAATATATCCGTATTACGGAGGATGAGAATGATGAACCCATGGAAATTCCCTCCGAGGATGATGGCACGGTCCTTCTCTCCACCGTCGCTGCCCAATTTCCCGGAGCTTGCGGTCTGCGATACAGAAACCCAGTCAACCAATGTATGAGGGGAGTCCGGCTAGTAGAAGGAATACTACATGCCCCTGAGAGTGGTTGGGGGAACCTGGTCTATGTGGTTAATTATCCTAAAGGTAGGTTTTCTAAAAGCATGAATTTGATTCCTCATATTTAACACATTTGTATCTGGATACTGCAGTCCTGTGAAGCCTCCTTTCGTAAGGTGGTTAACTACTATTTGTGATTTGTTCAGACCGCCCTGTTACACTTTTGGTCACGGACAAAGTAAGTTTGGTGTCATTGTAATTCCTGCACTAGAATAGTTAGTCGCTTTTCACAGATGGAGTAGATATATATTTTGTATTTGTTTTTAGATAAAAGGAAAATGGATGAATCCGATGGGTCCTCCGCTGTAAAAGTGAAGCGAGCTGTGAAAACTTCAGATCTGATCGTTTTGGGGCTTCCTTGGAAGACTACTGATGGAGTAGATATATATTTTGTATTTGTTTTTAGATAACAAAAGGAAAATGGATGAATCCGATGGGTCCTCCGCTGTAAAAGTGAAGCGAGCTGTGAAAACTTCAGATCTGATCGTTTTGGGGCTTCCTTGGAAGACTACTGAGCAAGACCTGAAGGACTACTTTAGCACTTTCGGAGAAGTTGTTATGGTGCAGGTTAGTACTGGTGTGTTTCACTTGATAACTACACTTTGTTGAAGAACTTAACTAATTTAAGGCTCTTTTTCTGTTAACAAAGTCTACCTATATGAGAAGTGTCTTTTGTGGCTTTGCTACAATACCTAGTACTCTACCTCACCAGCATCGATATAATTAAGATATTCTCGCTAAAATTAGTAGACGAAAAGGCGCATAACGTATTTTAAAGTAAGTGTAAAACAAAGTTGCTGCAAGAATGGTAACCATCCTGAATTTCATGGATGTGTAACTGTCCGGGGGACCTTTTCAAGATAAGTGCAAGATTCGTGCCTGACTTTGGTGTTCCTGGAACAGGATGTAGTAATTATTACACTAGGTATATTTTGACACCGTTGGGATCATAATGTATCAGGTGAGATGACAAGCAACGATCAAAGTGTGGTCTACCTGGTACATTTTGGCTAAATCTTTGCTATTTTAAAATTTTCCTGGTCGGGGATATGTATTAAACAAGTTGTAATTTTGATTAATATGGACCGCGCAAAATTAATTGTTACTTAGTTGAGAAACGTTACAATCAAAACATTACAAAATTGAAACCGACTCCCACCTTAATCTTTGAAATAAGCTGTTTTGACATCCTTAATACATAAAGGATCATTTGTGACTTCAGCATGTCCGGTCCCTAACCTCATACAAAACAAGTATTAGACATGCAATAGGTCGCGCATTTTTTCAGTTAGATCTATTGGCGTTGTAAATGAGTTTTAAATTCTGAAGAGCTGTGAACATCATAGGCAAGGCAAGTTTAAGAAATAAAGTATTACGTACCATTTTGTTACGATGTTGAAGTTTTTGTGTAACCAGAAACTAAAAAAATTGAATGAAAAAAAAATTATGAATTAAAAAAACCAGAGTAGCATAACATTACTTAGCCATTTTTGAAGGCACACATCGTTTGGGTGGGACGCCTTTTGATAATCCTGATGCCAAAGTGTCTATTGAGGCAAAAGTTAGAAGGAATGTCGAGAAAGCCTTCAGAAATATGCAGCAAACCGCTCACGCTGATCCTTGCAAGCTGTGGTTTTTACTGTAGTACGAGTTGACGTCACAACGCTTACAAGCCAATGAACAAGGTCTCATTGGTATAGATTTAAAATGGGAAGCACGTCACGGTGCTTTTGGATCCCGGGCTCCCTGAATTGCATCTCGAGTGCATTAAATAAAAAAAACCTTTGCAAGCGTGCCTGCAGCCTTAAATGTGTCGATAAGCATGTCTGCTGGTGGGATAAGGGCGGTGCTACACTCTTCCTGGATTGGTGCATGGCCACATATATGTAATGGACGGTGGTGGCCTGGGGCTTGTGGTGAGCAGGGATGGTACGGGCTCTGGTGGGACGGTACTGGTGCACTTAAGCATACATGCCCAAGTGTCTACTTCCACCGCATACTCCTTCTGGGTAAATTAGGCTGTCACTCCTTCATTTCCCTACTGTATTCAAACTGCTGTTAAGTGCTTGCATTCTTAAGGACAGCCCCTCGGACTGCTGCGAGGGGAGACCCTGCCCCCCTCTTTCCCAGGCTTTAGTACTCTTGGGGGAGTTGGAGGTGTGGCTTAAAGGCTGCATGCGTTCTGTGTAAAATGAGAGGATAATGCGTGCCTCCTTTGTTGAACAGGGGCTAACGTGCTTCAAAGAGGCAGTGCTGTGTGGGGTTGGATATAAAAGAAGTGGCTGCCATTGCTATGCACTCACAGCATTTCGTGCCTGCTTCTGCAAGACATTAAATTAAGTAAATAGTTCTCCCTAACTGCTAATGAAAGCTAGGGAGTAAGGACACATGTAAGAGGGGTTGTCCTTATGGGGGGTAACAGGAGAGAGGGAGGGGACTGGTAAGCCTATTGACAAATCAAAAGCCATCATTTATAAGGACAGGAATGGGAGGCAGTTGTAAAGATGGGCGGAACGTAATGCCCATATGCTGCATGTCTCGAAGACCGTGCAAGTGTTCTCGTTTGCGTGTGTATATATATTACCTGTGCCCTCCACCCAACTGTGTCCTGATTTAAAAAAAAAATGACGACAACTAATTTATTTTCTCAGGTTTGGGCCAGCTAACTACAATGTGCTGTTGGCTTGTGACTGCGTCGCTAGATAAACATCTTTTTGCTTTTATAATGCCAAAACTACTTAACTGATTTACACCAAATTACGATAAGCACCCTTACTGTACCAAGATCTAGTTTTGTGCCAAATTTGGTGTAATTCCTTCCAGCTTTTCGGTCTATAGTTGTATCTAATTACCCTAAAGGAAATTGCATGGGGAAATGCATTTTGGGATACCTCCCCACCCCCTTCTCAGTCCCCACTTTATGAATCAGCCTGAAACCTTGGACATGCTAGTTTAATTAAAAAAAAAGTTTTGTCAAATGTCGCCCAAGTTATTAGTAAAACAAAACCTTTTTACAATGGAAACTGGGTCCTAACTATAACTACCTACTGGCGAGTGCCAGTAGGTAATATATATTCTCGCTTGTCTAGCCATTAAGCGCCTGAGTGCTGCGAGGGAGGATGTTTTTGTTAGGCTTCAAGGGGTTCAGGTGCGTATGATGCGGTCCTGTCAGTTCACACACTTTTATATCTTTTGACACCCCGTTTAATGACATTAATTCCATTGTTTTATTCAATATTGTAAATTACTACATGCATCATTCTTGTACTTTAAGAATGTAAGTCCCCTGAAGAAGGGCTCAGCCCGAAATGCATTGGGCGCAACAAATGTGAAATTAACACTATGAATGCAATAGTATGAAAATAACCTAAATGAATGCAATAAAGTAAAGAAATTAATGCAAGAAAGTAAAGAAATTTTTGACGAAGTGTACAGAACTTTATTAAAACATATCTAAGGAGTGCACAGTGGGGGACGTTACTCCGAAGGGAAATAACGCTTGTCCACTATATCATTCATTTACCCTCGTGCTCAGAACGGTTTACCAACTCTGCACCCACCACTTTGAATAAATAGGATTACAAGTATACACTCACGGAGTGCGAAGAATCCACATTTCAATTGGATTTCAGCTGTCCTGTGTAGAGCAGGGTCTTGCGGGCTTTCCATAAGTTTAGGAGGGAGGGTGTGTTCTCCCTGATGTAAGGTCACACGATTTAGAAACCAAGGTGGTAATATATAAATATATATATATATATATATATCATGTGGTATTTAGCCTCTAACTGCACAGTAATCTGCAAAATACTTTTGATACAGTCCAGATATCTAACATTTGGAAGAATAAGCTTTTAAGGGATAGTTTTTCTAGACTCCCCTTTCTTAGACATGCGTTCCTTCATATTAAAATTTACAGGCCAACCGCGCTACGTCTGAAAGATCATAGAATGTGAGCTCCATTTCCCTCTATTTCTATGCATTTTAAGTTATGTTTTGCCTAGGAAATGGATGCCTTAAACCTGCAATCCAGTACCAGCTCCTCCATTCTTAAGGTCTTGCCTACTGGACAGCAGCACTCTTTTGCAAGATGTATTTTGCTTCCAGCGGATTTAGACCCCGTTCTTTGACTGCCATTGGTTTGCTTCGTTGTCTCTATGGCCTGCTTCGTGTTTGTTAGTTTGTGTGGGCTTTACTTCCCCTTTAGTGTTTGTACTCTCCCTTACACTGGGTGCATTACTTATTTTCTGCTGCTCACTTTTCAGGCGCTACTTTTTTTTTTCCTCTTAAATTATTTCATGAGAACCAGTTTTCTGCGTGTAATTGCCCCATCCTGCTTGTTCTGTTTCTTCTCCCACTCAGTTTCTTTCCACGCCCCCTCTATGGTGTGCTGTTATTTGTGTACTTTTACCCCCGAGCTCTACAGTATGCTCTCTTGCCCCAACGTTTGAAAATGTGTTAGCGTGCGTGCACCTACAAAAAAGCATCTCGGGTTATCATTGAGTTTTTTTGTTTTTTTTCAAGCTGCACAGTTTTGGGGATGCAATATAGCATGGCCGAGACATTTGTGTCGATGCTTGTTTTTATTAACTGTAAAATTTGGTACTATGTACAAGTGAACCATCTGTTTTGCAAAGCACTCATTGATGCACGTTTTAATAAGCAATACTGTTGCATCATGTTCATCAATCAACATAGTGCATTCGGGAAATACATTTTGACTCCCTGTTGATGCATGATAAAATGTGGGACTAGGAAATACTACTCTCCCATTCTACCTAACGTTGATATCCGTGCCAGCTACGTGAATGGTCATCCTTAATGTGTGAATTTCCAGCTATAAAAAAAGGATTAGACCCATGAAATAAGCACCCAGAACTTAAAAGAAATACATTAAGTGTTTACTGTCTTATAAACCCTCGAGCCAAACTTAACAAATGGCTATATATGTGTGTAGGTATATAATTTTTTTTTCTTTCTTTTTGTCTTGTCATTTCGTTTTTGCTCTCTCCTTCCTCTTTTGGTGAAGGGGGGGGGGGGGTTGAAAACAGCATTTGCGTTTTCTGGGCTGAGCCTTTTAAATTAAGGATATTTAAATTCTGGTTTTTAATATATATATATATATATATATATATATATATATAATCCCGTACCAATCTTGCCATTCTCTGGCTTTTTTGTTTTATGCAAAAGCACTAAATCTGGCTCTTTTGTGGCAATGCTCGTTAGATTATACAGCATTTTTGAATGAAAAATACACCTGCTAAAAATAGTTGGAGGATGGATCGGACAGTAACAACCTCTTAAACCCATATTGGCTTTTAATAGTGGCGAATGTATTTTGGGTTTCCATACGCCAGTCTTTTTCCATCTACTTGCGTCTCCAATTAAGATTTCAGTTTTGAGCTCAGTCCTTGTTGGCAGTCATCAGTGGAGCAAGTAGTGCCATCTCATTGTAACGTGCCTGCAGTGCTCCATAAGTCTGAGTGCACCAGGTAGCCTGTGGCCTCTGCAAAATCATTTAATTTTGAGTGCTTAACTGTTGTCATTTGTGCCGTATGCTTACATTTTCAATTTTTCCATACTGATCGATAATAGGTGAAGAAAGATGCAAAATCTGGCAATTCAAAAGGATTTGGATTCGTGCGGTTTACAGAGTATGAAACCCAAGTGAAAGTGATGTCACAGCGGCACATGATTGATGGGCGATGGTGCGATTGCAAGTTCCCAAACTCCAAGGTAAATGGCGCATGATGGCTCTTGGATAAATGGCTGAGTGTAATTTTTAGCACATTTCATGAGACTATGAAAAATATACTTTTATATTGGTAAAACCTTTCCTAATCACCTTGCATGGTGTGGATTCAAGTGTGAAGTGTTGGCATGGTTGAATTTATCATGTTATTTCTAGGGTAGAAGACTAAATAAAGGACCACTACCTATCGTAACCAGTCGCCAATACACCCTCCCACGTTAGACAGAGCTTTGGAAAAGATAGTGCCTTGTTCCTTGATTGTCTTAATGCCATCTGAGCTACCAGTAAAATTTGAAATGGCCGGCAGCACTAGTAGTTCTAACTCTTTATGAATAATTCTGCGAATCGCCTGTGCACCAACCACCAATGTCCTGTTTTTAATGCATCAAGTTATGTTTTCCGCTGCCAAACGGTTTTTATCCGAGGGGGTGTGAGCTGATGTGTGCGAGGTAGAGTATGCTTTAGTAAGTTTACACATTGCCGAGTAGAACTGTTTAAAAGAACACCCCATGTTTAAACACTGGGTGTATAATTTCGTCACCCACTGTTGCTTACTTGTGCTCAAACTTTTACCCCTCCACCTTCATTTTTTTTTTTTCGAATTAAGTTGGGGGCCATATCTGGCGCTCCACGTACTTATAGAACCCTTATAAGTTTGCTGTAATGTGTTTTCCTTGGTTGGACTCTGGCCAGGAAACCCTAGTAGCGGCACATGAGCATAGGATATCTTTTTTAGTATTTTAGTAACCCGGAGATGGCGGGCTATATGAATACCGGAGGGAAGCACAGCTACTACGAATGGGGCGGGGATGCAGACAGCTCCCCCTCGCATTACTGGAACTCGGTAAGCTTTCAGTATTTTACAGGCCCTTTGTCTAGTTTCAGGACTGTGAGCGACCACATGTAGCGAGTGACCTTCACTTTAGGCATTGAAAATGGTCCTTTAATGACCTTGTTCCATAGTTAGTATACATTATAGTCTTCTGCTCTGTTACCCACACATTTCTGTCCTTTGTTCAGCCGCTTATCAAACGAGTTTCTCTTGAAGTTTTTTTTTTGCGAACTTCAGTGTGTGTTCGTTGCCAGGCATTGATGGTAAGGTGGTGAGATCTGTCCTAAGTTATTTGCTATTGCGTGTTATCCAAGTTGTTTCTTGTACTGTTGGTGGGGAGGGCGTGCTTATGTTTTTCAGTTTGTGTGTACACTGACTGAGTTACAAGACCTAGACTTAATATCTACGTAAAGGCATCTCGGCAAGTAAGTGGCTTGTGGCAAGGTCTGCAGAGTTAGTCAATCATAGTGTTGTGGGGATGTTCTACAGCTTACATCATTAGTTATGGCAAGAAAACGTGGACATGTCTAGTAGTTGGGAATGATGTATGATTCTTTGGACTTAATGGTAATGGATTTTTACCTTCTATCTGCAGGGTCCTGATGAACCAGTTCGCAGTCGGAAGGTCTTTGTAGGGCGTGTTACGGAAGACATATCTGCTGAAGAACTTCGACAGTTCTTTACCCAATATGGCGAAGTTGTTGATGTATTTATCCCTAAACCCTTCAGGGCTTTTGCATTCGTTACATTTGCTGATGATCAGGTACTGTGCGAAGTTGAAAACTTGACACTTAAGTTTTTCATTGTATGGTGTTACAGGAAATTTACTGTCTTTTTTTTCTTTTTCTTGTTTTACAGGTTGCCCAGTCCCTTTGCGGAGAAGATTTGATTATTAAAGGAGTCAGCGTGCATGTATCCAATGCAGAACCTAAAAATAACAGATATTTAGACAGAGGAGGTGGTAGATTTGGTGGGAACATGGGAGGCTTTGGAAACCAAGGTGGATATGGTCCTCCTGCTCGGGGTGGTGGTGTTGGTGGTGGCGGCGGCGGCGTAGGGGGTCCCCCAGGTGGTAACATGGGAGGAGGTGGGGCTGCAGGGGGCATGAATTTTGGACCATTTGGAGTTAATCCTGCTATGATGGCTGCAGCCCAAGCTGCTCTGCAGAGCAGCTGGGGCATGATGGGAATGCTGTCGGGGCAACCGAATCAGCCTGGTGGACCACCGGGGAACAATCCAGTGCAGGGCAATGTACCACGAGAACCAAACCAGGGATTTGGAGCTGGCCCTAATGCTTATGGATCAAACGCGGGTTCTGTTGGCTGGGGTTCAACTAACCAGGGCCCTACTAGCGGCTTTAATGGTGGAGGCTTTGGTTCTCCAAGCATGGAATCTAAATCTTCAGGGTGGGGCATGTAGGATCAGTGGATCGTGTGTTTGTTTTTCTAAGTTCATGGTAAGTATACTGTATAATACCTGTAAGCAAGTCTCTTTAAGACCGTGCAGCAAACATATACAACAGTATTTTGACAGTTGTTTTTCCCTTTGTTGTAAACCTAAAAATTGAACGTTCTAAATTTTATAACTTGTTAATTGAGAGGTTGGAATTAAGTGACCGCGATGTAGAGATTTGTGTACTCTACCCTGCCATTTCTGTTCAACGTTTGTCATTGAGTCAGTGTTCATTTTATTTAGTCTAATTTTCTCTTGGACAGTGACTTTCTGCAGATTACCCGTTTGGAAAGCATAACTTCAGAATTGGGGTATTGTTTACAGTCTTCCACGTGTACAAAGCACAGTGAGGTCATCAACTGATTTCTACGTTCATCTTGCTGCCAATGTTCTGCAAAGAGCACTTCCCCTTGAAAGCACAGCTGTAAATTGCTCCCCGGATTACTTTTTGCCGGATTACTATCCAATCCACCATTCTCCCTGCACGTGCCTCGTCTTAACACGGTGGGTGTTGCATTTTTAATCCACTATTACATGGATTCGTGCCAACGCTAGAATCGCAAGGCTGAGAGATGGACCAAACGGCTGTTTGAACTTTGTGGAATTGATGATGGTGCCGAGGAATGAGAGGGTTGGGTATGAGCGAGGGAAAAGAGAAGAGCGCGTGCAGAGACCTGGTGTTGCTTTCATGGATTCTCTTTTCAAACGTGGCAAGATTGTCTCTCGACCCAGTGGCTTTGGTGAGAAAGTGTGCAGAGCAATGGGAGCAAGTAACGTACGAATGTTTCCTGCACTCGAAGACCTCCAATCTGTTGGACGACTTGCACGGTTTCCGTGCCTTGCAAACCAATGTAGTTGTATGCGTTTTGAAATGAATTTGTATTTTTTTCCTCAATGTCTACTGCTGTGAATGTTGTATGGGATGTAATTTCTGTTCATGACCTGGAAGCGTGGCTTTGCAAAAATAGCTTGTGCTTCGGGAAGCGAGCACTAGAATGTGCCACATGGAACTGGTGTGTCATGGAAGTCAAAATGCCTGTAAGAAATCTATAAGAATGCGGTCTGCTGTTGTCATTTGTTCTGCACTTGAATGCTTTTTTTACAAGTTGTAAATATAGATAAATCTTAAAACATTTAAATAAATGGTCTTTGTTTTACAGCTGTGAATGATATTTCTCTAGTGAATTTCTACTAAATTTGACTGCATAGTGGCTTGTTGATTACATATTATCTATTGTCTGGAAAACACTGGTGGTGCTCGCAGTTCCCTGGTTGACATGAAAGTCGATCCCTTTTCAAGGCTTTGTTACGAGCTTGCTCTGTTTATGATGGACTTGTCACTGATTTAACGCTGGTGCTTAAGTTCTGAAAACACACGCTGTTAAGCTAATTTCCACTGTCACATCCTGCTCGAGTTAATTGGATGCTGAACAAATTTTAACTTTGTGTGCATGTGGCAATCAAGCCACTCTAGTGCACAGCTTTTCCCCTCATTTAGTGTTTGTTGGCCACAGAACTTTGAAATATGTATTTCCATTAAGTTGTTGAATTATTCCTGAGTTGTCGTAGGGCTTGAAAACAAGCTTATAAAAATTGGCAGACACGTCTCTCCTTTTGACTTTGTTAACCTCTTCAGTGCCCATGACGAGATAGTCTCGTCATGGAGCAGGGTCGCGCTGTGCCCATGACGAGACTCTCGTCATGAACCCCACCCACTAATGCAACTTCCGGCACAGGAGGGGGAAAGGGCGTGGCACAGAAATTAATGATGTTCAGGAACAGAAAACTTTAGTGCTTTGTTCTGGAACCATCCCAAGAATAATTCAATATGATTTATTATGCCAGCTTTTTAAACACTGACAAAAACATGTACCATAGAGCATGACATCTAGAAAATAATTTGCAAGCCACTAGCATCGGAACTTTAGAAAAATCACAGCCGGAAGTGAAGCAAGCTTCACAGACCAAGTGACCCTCTACAGAAATAACTTAGCATGCTGCAAGACCTGTTAAACTCTGCTATTGCGAACATGTGGGGAGTGACAAACTCCAAACAAGCTTAACTAGAAAAAAGGGCACTGAAGACTAGGATGAAAAGAGCTCATCTGTGCGTTGCTCAGTGAGAAAAAAAACGTATGCGATTTGGTTTGTGGTGCCTCTTAAAAACAGGTGTTATGATCAGCAAGAAATGGCAGTACGTTTCAGGATGGGCTAAGAATTCAAAGGTAGAAGAAAACTTAAAAAACCCAGATGACAGCAATAGTGTCAGGATTGGAATCCCTTGTGAAAACAAACACTTATAAGCGAGCAGTAACAAAACTACTGAAAATGCTCTGGTAAGGCTGCGTAGCAATTTAGAGCAGACTTGGGCGTGAGCAGGAAAACACAGGCACTCCTATGGAATGCTGAAAGATGATAAACGTAAAGTTCTCTGAATGTAAGTATTGGAAGGACACATCATCCAGTCAAAAGGGTGTGAAAGGAGCTGTGATTCAGGTGAGGGACAATTCCAGGATAAGTAAAGCCATCAAATAAGCAAGCAGGTGACACAGAGCCAGCAAATGATAGCAGTGGCTGATCAAAAGCCAACTGTAAATATTGGTTAAAGCGCTCTTGCTACAAGACCCAAAAACTGCTTTGGCAAGGTTTACAAACAACCTGTCCGGAGACCATGTTCAGGTTATGCAAGTAACCTGAAAATCAGTAAGGCTTGTTTTTTTTATTTTTGGGTCACCTGCTAGACATTTAAGATCAAAATTCTCAGTGCTAGTGTCTTAGATTTTTTTTTCTTCACTTTTATAAATGACGTGTGTGTATGTATGTGTATGTGTGTATATATATATATATATATATATATATGTGTGTATATAATCTGAAAGACACACATTGGTGATCGATTCTTTACCTTAGAATATTCCCAGGCGTCGGACTGGATCCAGAAAGTTTTGCTAGCAGTACCCCTGCGCGCCAGTAGGTGGTGTCGTGCGGCTCCGCGTCAGTCACAGCCATCGTAAGCACCTAGATGACGTCACGGAGACTACTTAAGCGCCACCCATGCGTGCTGACGTCAGTTCTGATTCCGCGCCAGAAAGCGCGTACCTTAGGCACTTTTTGACTACCCTTTTTGAGACTTTTGTCTCCTGTATAATTTTGGTTTTCTTGGTGCATGTAGGGATGCCTGAATTTAAGTCTTGTGGGGCCTGCCGTCGCAATATGTCAGTCGCGGACCCCCACGGTGTCTGTCTCTACTGCCTGGAGACCGACCATGACTCCCTGTCGGGCCATGGCCCCCAAGGCCTTGAGGGAGCGGCATCGGAAGCTGCTGGAGGTCCGGCACTCGGCCCAGCACCGTTCCCGGTCCAGGGGCTGTTCCAGGGAGCGCTCGCGGGCCTACAGTCGTCTCTCCTCGGGCTCCAAGTCTTCACCCTCTGATTCAGGTGAGACAGTCGAAGAAGTGTGTTCGCTCTCTGACATCCCCTCCCCCCCCCCCCCGTCGGTCTCCTGATCCGGACGAGGGGGACAGGGGTTCTGCCCCTACCCACCTTACCCGGGTCAATCGGTGACTCCCACACAGGTGCAAGAATTTCTTGCTACCATGGACCGCCTCATTAGGCCTCGGGCTCCAGCCTGTGCGCCTTCGGGCCCGCGGTCCCGTGTCAGTATCCTGTTGGGCCGCCGGCGGATCCAGCTTTGGCACCACAGGATCCTGCACCGGAGCCACAGGATCCTGCACCGTTGGCTCCGGCCATGGCACCACAAAGTGTAGCGCTGCCGGCTCTGGCCCCAGCGCCACCCTCCGCTCCGGAGCCGCAGTGGGTGCCATTTGTTCCACACTTGCCCAGGTTCCAGGACCATTTTGTTACTACCTGGGATCCGCATTGGGACGCAGCGCCAGCTCGACCCTGGCCTGCGCTGTTCTCTGCACCGTTCCAGACGCAGTTTGTTCCTTCTCCGGCTCCTGCTCTGCTGCCACGGTTTGTACCACATGCGACGGAGGTGGAGGACGACTGAGAGGGGTCCGAGGACCCTCTTGCCCGTCAGTGTGACTCCGAGCAGGACTGGGCAGTTGACTTGGAGGATGCCGGCAACCTAGACATCTCCTCTGACCCAGGGTTTGCCTCCCCCCCCCCCCCCCCCCCCCCCGTTGCAGGGATTCTGCTTATGCACAGAACTATGCGCAGGAAACCAGGACCTCAGAATTGTGGTGTACCAGAAACTCCCCTCAGAACCAAGAACCCCTATCCGACTAGCTTAGTGTCACATTCGTTATCCGAGATTTAGCTCGGCAGTCCCAATGTATAGACCACCCAAAACGAGCGACTTAGATACACTCAGGAGTGGTGGGAATCCGAAATACCCGTAGGTAGCTATATATCAGTCCACAACAGAATAACAAAGACACGGTAAAGTTTAAAGAGTTTATTTTATAAACCTCGCGTCCTAAGATGCAGTACTTTGGCTAACACAAGCAGACAAATGGTTAGGATCAGCATTGTTACAATACCCTAGAAAATGAAAGGAGCAATCCTAATGATAGTGGAAAGCGACCACCCTCCTTTCTCTAACAACCAATAAGTTATTATTAGACTAATAGAAGGTCTCTTAGGCTTGCATGGGGGACCCCATACCTTATAGATCAGCTTAGTGGAATCACATCACAGGATCAGCTAGGCTCTCTCCTGCAACAGCTCTTCGTTTCAAATGTAACAGAAAACATGCTGCCCTGCAATATTAAAGGACTCTTCTTTCAGGTATTGGCAGCTGTATGTATGTTATGGCTAAGAAGTGGTACGATCAACCTGAACACAACAACCTGCACCGTCTAGTGACCCAGACTCGTTCTTTACATGGTGTACAGACCAAGGTCACTGCTCGCTGTTAAGGATGGTAAACAACAGACGGTTCTCATGTGAAGCAAAGTCGAGTCAGCAGTTCTCGAATGAATAACATGTAACAGTGTCGCGTGCAAAAGCAGCAGAAGCAGCAAGCTGGCTCTCTAACAGTCGTCGAGGTTATGCTAACTTAGCGTTGTACATAGGTAGTGGTTAACCTACACTACACCCCCCCCCCGCCCCCCCCACAAATGGCCTACCATGGAGGAAAGCGCTTCCTATACGATGGTGCTCAGTCGGGCAACTGAGGTCCTCAACCTTGATCTCCCTATGGTGGCCCTCAAAACTCCTTGCTGAAGTGCTCCAGACGGCATCCACTTCGTCTGAGCCCCTGCTACCATTTAACGACACCCTCACTGACTTCTTGCTGGGCACTTGGTCGCGGCTGGCCACAGGGGCCCCTGTGGATAAGAATGTCAGGCGTTGCTGCCAGGTGCCTGTAGACCCCGTTTTTCTGACCAATCATCCTACGCCTGAGAGCCTGCTTATCCAAGCCTTGACGTCAGAGTGCCTTTCCCATGGCTCCATCAGATAAGGACTCTTAAGAAGCTGGAGCAGTTCGATAAGCAGTTGTTCTCTTCGGCCAGCCTGGGGCTGCGGTCCGTGAACACTGCATGCCTATTGGGTCGCTATTCCCACACTGTGTGGGATATGGTTGCACAGATGTTGCCTCAGTGTCCTGAAGAAGCCCAAGTTGTGCTGTTGCAAGGTGTTGCCGAGGGCAAGGATGCGGTAACTTAGCCATTCGGTGTGATTTGGACACTGCGGACTCACTGGGTAGGGCGATTTCTATGCCTGCTGCACTTCGTTGCCACGCCTGTTTGAGATCTACTGAGTTCTCGCCAGATGTCCAAAGCTCACTCATGGACATGCCCTTTGATGGCACTCGCCTGTTTGGCGATAAGACCGACGACAGTGCACTAGAGCGTTTTAAAGACTCGCGGGCCAAGTCCTTAGGTCTTTCCACAAAAGGCCCAGCCACTCCTGGTTTTCGTTCCTTTTGTGGCCAAGGCAGAGGCGCCCAGGCACATTCCTTCAGCAAGCCTGCACAGAACCAGCCTCAGCACGGCCACGGACACAGCTTCTGCAGGGGCGGGTCTGGCAGTCAGCGTGGGGGTCAGTCCACCTCCGCCCCAACTGTTCCTACCTCCAAATATTCCTAATCCGAGCTTTGTGGAGCACCCCATGCCAGTGGGTGGCAGGATCCGTCATCACCCACACAGGCACGCTATTACATCGGACAAGTGGGTGTTGCAGATCATCCGCAAGGGTTACTCCCTTCCCTTTCAGTCCACCCCTCCAGCCATGCCACCTCGGTACCACCGGACGTCGGGACTACTTGGAAACTCTCCAGCAGGATGTTACGGCCCTCTTGGCCAAGGGGGCCATCAAGTGCGTTTCCGGGCTGGAAGTAGGGAGTGGTGGTTGTTCCCACTACTTACTGGTCCCCAAGAAGGACAAAGGGGGTCTGCTTCCCATCTTGGATCTCTGGAATGTCAAATGCTTTCAAAGAATACTGACTCTAGCTCAGGTCTTGGCTGCCCTCAACCCTGGAGACTGGATGGTAGCATTGGACTTGCAGGACGCATATTTTCACATCCCCGTCCTGCCGGCCCACCAGCGTTGCCTGCGGTTCACGGTAGGTCAGGAGCATTTTCAATTTGCCGTGCTCCCCTTCGGCCTTACCAGCGCCCCTCGGGTGTTCACGAAGTTGATGGCGGTGGTCGCAGCTCGCCTGCGCAGGTCAGGGGTGTCATCTTCCCTTACCTCGACGACTGGTTGCTGAAGGCGGGCTCGCCCCAGGCAGTCGTCAACCACCTTCAGACTACGGCTGACCTCCATTTGCTAGGGGTTCTCCATCAACGTGCCGAAGGCCCACCTGAGTCCCTCTCAGAAGCTCCCTTTCATCGGAGCGGTTCTGGATTTGACGCGGTTTCGTGTTTATCTTCCCGAACAGCGAGTCCGGGATATTCAGGTTATGATTTCGATCTTTCAGCCTCTGTCCAGGGTTTCAGTCAGAATGACCCTCCGGCTCCTGGGCCTGATGGCCTCCTGCTGGTGCCACATGCCAGATGGCATATGCGAGCTCTGCAGTGGGACCTGAAGTTCCAGTGGGCACAGCATCAGGGCAACCTGTCCGATCATGTCCAGATCTCGGAGGGCACTGCACGACAATTGCAGTGGTGGCTCACGAATCGCGATTGGGTCAGTGGCAGATCCCTCTCCCTTCCCCAACCGGAGCACTCAGTGGTGACTGATGCGTCCCTCCTGGGATGGGGTGGCCACATGGGAGAGGCGGAGATCAGAGGCCTCTGGTCTCCGGCGGAGTCCCGACTCTATATCAACCTTTTGGAGCTTCAGGCGATCCGTCTTGCACTGAAGGCATTCCTTCCCTCTGTCCAGGGAAGTGTGGTGCAGGTGTTCACAGACAACACCCGCCATGTGGTATTGCAACAAACAGGGCGGTATGGGGTCCTGGATCCTATGTCAGGAGCCTCTGTGCCTCTGGACATGGCTGGAACATCAAGGCATCACCTTGGTGATTCAACACCTGTCAGGTTCTCTGAACGCCAGGGCGGACAAACTCAGCCGCCGGTGCTTGATGGATCACGAATGGCCTCTGCACTCGGACGTGGTGCAAGGTCTCTTTCAGCAGTGGGGAAAGCCTTGGTTAGATCTATTCACCACCGAAGAGAACGCGCAATGTCATCAGTTCTGCGTGTTGGAATATCCAAGGCGACACTCGCTAGGCGAAGCTTTTCGTCGCGAGTGGAGTTGCGGTCTGTTGTATGCCTTTCCGCCTATACCATTTCTGCCCAGAGTGCTGAAGAAGATTTGGCGCGACCGGCCAAAGTCATCCTTGTGGCTCCGGATTGGGCACGAAGATACTGGTATCCCGAGCTACTCAGCATGGCGATCGATTCCCCGATCCGACTGCCTCTTCGGGAGGATCTGTCGCAGGGGACGGTCCTCCACCCGAACCTGTCCAGCCTCCACCTCCATGCATGGAGATTGAGCGGCGACAGTTGACAGCTTTTGATCTTCCTCCCGAAGTCTGTGGTGTCATTCTGGCAGCCAGGCGTCCCTCCACTAAAAAGGTATACGCCTGCAGGTGGAACAAATTTGTGGCATGCTGCACAGCAAAGGCTGTGGATCCCCTTTCTGCCCCTCTTTCCGAAGTCTTTCTGTTCCTTCTTTCTTTGGCCCAGCAGGGCTCTGCTCTGGGCACTATCAAAGGTTATCTTTCGGCCATCTCCGCCTTTTTACGGCTTCCAGATCAGCCTTCTCTTTTTAAGTCCCTGGTTAACAGTTGTAAGTACTCGACTGGCAGAGTTGAGGTTCTGGGCATAGACTCAGGGGTCCCCCAGGGTCAGGTAGGTACAGTTGGTTCACTCCCAGCGGCACTAGGGCGGCCCGGTGCAGAGAGTTAGGCCCAATGTTATCCTATGAGGGATAGGGGGGCCTTGGTTGGTGGCTGCTGACTAGCAGGCCACGCGGCTGTGGGAGCAGGGCTCCTGGTCACTCAGGGCAAGTGGGGAAGTAGATAGGTGTAGAGGTTGCACTGCCAGGGCCACTCGTGCCGCTGGGTGCAGGGTGCATTTGAGCCTTCGCGCGCTCAATTGATTTAAATGGGAAATCTCCGGTTTAGAAAGACTGCAAGTTCGGGGACGAGGATTCTTCAGGTGCCACCACCACTTCTAGAGGTAAGCTGGGTAGTTGGATGATAGATAGGTACCCCGGGATTGGGCACAGGGGGGCGCCGGGTGCAGGGGTGCCTTTTGGTGTCGGGAAATCTTACCCTCTGTTGATCGCGGTTGGGGGGGGGGGGCTCCTTGTTCTGAGGCTGCAGGCTTCTTCAGGAGTGTCGAGGGAGGTCCTTGGGTGCCAGACTCGGGGTCACAGTCGCCGTGGGGTTGTTCTCGTGGTCTTTGTTCACTCCGGCAC
This sequence comes from Triturus cristatus, assembly GCF_964204655.1. NCBI lineage: Eukaryota > Metazoa > Chordata > Amphibia > Caudata > Salamandridae > Triturus > Triturus cristatus. The sequence goes on along the minus strand of NC_140580.1, from coordinate 932,622,518 downwards.
AGGCCAGGCTTGGCTGGTGGTGTGTGTGCTGGGTTCGCGGATCCGGGCTGCTGCCTGGGATTGGAAGTAGGTTTTGAGTAGAGCCTCTACTCATGGGAGTCCAAGGGACTTAGAGTCAAAAGGTAACCAGGTCCTCCGGGGTTTGTGAGGTTGCTCGCCACAAGAGATGCCGGGTTGGAGCAGGAGTAGGTTTGAGGGTCGACAGGCCGGTAGGGCTGGGGCCAAAGCAGTTTGTGTCTTCCTCTTCTTAGCAGCTGCAGGGCAGGTCTTCTTTCTTCTTGCTCTTCTTGGTATTCTGGAATCTGGGGAAGGAAGGTTCAGGGTGCCCCTAAATACTAGATTTAGGGGCGTTACAGGCAGGTGAATGGGCCCCTGTCCTGGGGTGGGTACACCCCTATCCTGCCTCTCTCCTGTGGGAGGGGGGCAGTAGCCTAGTCCTGATAGGGTAGGGCTCCCCATCTTCAAGATGGCGAGTGCCCGGAGATGTGGTTCACCTCGCCTCCCCCACCTGAGGGGTGGGGTTGGCATGCTGGCACATCCCCTGTTATTATTTGGGGTTTCCGGGAAAGCTTCCCACCAGAGTGGGGGGTTGCAGTGGCCTGGGTAAGCTCAGAGGCGGCACGCCTTTGAAGCTTCCCCCTGTCCGTCCTGGGGGAGGAGATTTAGCACCTCGCCCAGGATGTGCATTGTTGCAGGCACAGGAGAGCAGGGGCTCTCCTACCCAGGGGTCCAGCAACATGTCTGCTGTGTGGCAGCCTAGGCAGCCTCCCAGACCAGACGTGGTTTGTAAGTTAGGTTTCAGGGGGCATCTCTAAGATGCACTCTGGGGTGCTTGGTACATTAAATCCCACACTGGCATCAGTGCGGGTTTAATGTGCTGAGAAGTTTGATACCAAACTTCTCAGTCTTCAGTGTTGCCATTATGGTGCTGTGGAGTTCGTGTTTGACGAGCTCTCAGCACCATGTAATCTAAAATGGCAGCACTGCACTTGCAGTGCCCAGTAATGGACCTGGGTACGGTAGGGGCACAGGGCCCCAGCTCCTGTGCCCACACCATTGGCATAGGGCACCCAGCTAGAGGGGTGGCTGATATATGCCATGGCAGTGTAGGTGATGGGCATGGCACACAGGGATGTGTGCCATGTACACTGTTTTCTTGCACCCAGACACCCAGCCTGCAAGGGCAGTGTGTGTGTGTAAGGGTACAGGGCCTCTAAGGGTGGCACAATGAGTGCTACAGCCCTTAGAGGCCTTCCCTGGTCACAAGGCCCTGGGTACCTAGGGGCCCATTTACCAGGGGCTGACATGTGGCCAGGTTTTGCCAATTTGGGTTTTGTGTGTTTAGGGAAGGAACATAGGCCCTGGGAACCTGATTGGCAGGATTCCAGGGCACACTCAAAGTACATTCAGCAAAAAGTGGGGGCATACCATGCAAAAAAGATGGCACTTTCTCACACTTGTGTAAAAATATCTGTAAGACATTAGTGAGATTCCTTACCGCCCACCCATCCTCCCCCGTTCTGCGAACTGATTTCTAGGATTAAGGTCATCCCTTTCAGGGCCCTAGTTTCTTGGCACCAGTGGTCAGTTTCTTGCATGGCTCTGCGTTCCTGGCGCGCAAAAAGTCATGTACAGAACTGACGTCAGCATGCATGGGTGGCGCCTAAGTAGCCTCCGTGAAATCTGTGCTTACGACGCCAGCGACGGACACGGAGCCGCACGATGCCACCTACTGACGCGCAGGTGTACTTCTAGCAAAACTTTTCAGATCCAGTCTGACGCCTGGGGTCTCCAACCTTTTCTGTAATATCTACTTTTGTTAAATGAAAATCATCCGAAGCTATTAAAAGTAGTGATGTAAGTAGTGTGATGTAATGGTGACATCCCTTCTAAGATTGTCAACAGTGATAACATCAGTACACTAAGCAGGGTTGCCATCAGTAAAGTAAAAAAATATCGGTTTGAAATGCCTCAATGTATAAAAGATATAGTTGCAATCTTCCTGGCACCAAGCTAAATACTAGGAGTAATACATCAGTCCAACTCAAATATCGGCTTTTAATATATTTTGAAAATGTTACGCTTTTTCTCCAAACATCAGCTTATGAGTTGTGAAAATACACAAATTTTTGTCTCGAATACATGCTTTTGCACTTTTGGTATTCATATTATAATTCAACCAAGCAAAAGCTTCAGTAAATATAGGCTGGGCTGCACCCAGGAGAGCTACTCACAGGCACCTGGAGAGCTGCTGGTAGCTCATGAGCGACTCGTTGGAGATGCCTGTTCTAAGGTAAGAAATTGATCACTAACTAATGCCTCTTCTAGATATATCGTTACAGAAGTAGTAAGGTGTGTGTGTATATATGTGTGTATGTGTGTGTATATCCAAGGTCTTCAAACTGTGGGGCGCGCCCCCCTAGGGGGCCATGGTATGTTCCTAGGGGGGCGCAAATGCCTGTGTAAATACTTGTAAACGAAGATGGCCAGGAGGTGCGACTTTATTTATTCATCGCGTTTCCAGGCTTTCTTCATTTATATCCAGCAGGTAAAGGTCATAGAAAACTATGGCAACTGTTATTCTTGGCGCCATGGTGGCGGGTTCAAAGACGTGGTTAAGTGGCTAAAAAGGAAAAGAAAAAAATTTCCTGTAAGTATTTGGTTGATTTTTCACATTTAGCTAGCTGCATATGAATTAATGCACATACCATAAACGAAAAATAAATGCTAACTAAAATAATCCTTGGGAACACTTTCTTTAATATTATCAAACCTCAGTTCATTAATACGATCACTACCGTTGTCTGTGAAACCAGAGAATCAGACAATTGAATTCTGCTTGGTATAGTGTGGAATCCTGACTTTTGTATTTATAATTCTGTTAAGTCCCAGCCTGTAACATAAAGCACTGTGAATATGCAAGTAGTTATTTACATTTTTTATTATACACTATATAAGGAAAGGCTGCTGGAATTATGCACCAAGAAGGATGAAATGATATGGCAGTGTTGACTAAATTATGCGGCGGGGAAAAAAAGCCAGCACATGCTGCTAACACAGTGCTTTTTTGTGATAGTGTTTATTAAGTTTATACATTTCACCCATGCTAGCACTGTGTGGGCAAATAATTCACCTCAATGCCAGATTAACCCTCAATTCAGCAATAAGCAGCAGAAAGCTGACTGTCAACCTTCGCGATCGGCCTTCCACTGTGTGGCAACGTGTTGCATTTTTAATAATTTTTGATACGTTTGAGCTAGAAACAGATTTTTGTTTGTTAAAATCTGTAGAATATGCAGCAGATGGTGAATTATGTGGCTTGTGGCTTTTAAATGGCGATCACTACAATTAGTGCAGCAGGTGTAGTGGCACTAGGGCAGTACACACCAATTGTGTCTGTTACTAGCATAATGGTGGACGGAAACCCTTTCTTCCTGGTAAGCATTAGTGCCCTAGTTCCCCTTGCAGCGCAGGGAACAGGTCCAAAGCAACAGGCGGCAAGATGTGGGATTTACTCCCTTTTCTTTTTAACACGAAGGAGCAGACAACCTGCTTTGGACCTCACCGTGATTGACCAATGGCTAGAGTGGGCAGAGTAGTAGGTATCATTTGTAACACCGAAGCAGTTGCATGGGGGCCAGGGGAATGAGGCGTGAAAATAAACCCCAATTCGTTTTTTTTTACTGTCTTTTCCTGATTATGTTGGGGCCCACTATTGTTACCATTGTTTTGCAAGTGTTGCTTTGGGCCTCGGACCAATGGCCCAATAGAAAGGAAAATTTAATCAGGGGAGGCACATTAGCTTAGGCCTCAGAGAGATGACAGAGTGGGGAAAGTGGCAAGATGGAGGCCCATTTTTTCCAGTAAGGGGAAGGGAAGACCGTCACCTCACAAGGCAGTTGATCTCATTACTGAAACAGATGCAGTGGCCCTCAGGCCCAGGAGTGAGAGGCCCAATGCATAACAATTATGACTGTCTTCATTTATAAAAGGGATTGTAGGCTTTTCTTCCTAGCATTAGAGGTGAGAGCACCCTTGCTGCAAAGTGGTGGACAACCTGCCTGAGCCCATTTTATTCTGAAAGTGACAGAGAATCTGTTCCAAGATTGGAGTGATGGCCGTGCATGGTGAAGTAGAGGTGAAAGAGGCAGAGGACACAGTCTGCTACTCAAGACTGCAGCTGTCATTAGTGCTACATGTGCAGTTGCATTGGGTCTCAGGAGTGTGAGTGGCTCACAATACCCCAAGTATCAGGAGTTGTGTTGATATATTCGCTCTTTTACCAGGGTCACATTTAGTGTGGATTCTCAGTTACAGAAAAGTACCCTGAAATGGTAATCCCACCCCCTGCACTCGTCCTGGATCTTTCCACTACCCCAAGTGCGGACAAAGTTTTCAAGGTGGGCCCTGACTCAAACATTTTGCTCAGGGGGGGCTCACAGCAAAAAAGTTTGAAGACCTCTGGTGTATATGTATGTGTGTGTATATATGTATATATATATATGGGTGTGTATGTGTGTGTGTGTATATCTATCAATCCTAGCAGGACAAACCAGCCGCACCAGTTTTGAAGTTTGATAAATGCTTCGGGTTTATTCTGAAAACGACGCGTTTCGATCTCTGAGATCTTGGTCACATGACCTCTTTCCGGTTCTGCATATATTTAAAGGCACAGTGAAATGCACGACGCAGCGTGCAGTGAAGCATAAAGGAAATACTTCGGTGAGTTCTAGTATGAATAACGTAAAATGAAATGCAACCTTGTTTATCACAAATGGTTTTGAAAAATTATAATTATATGTACTTGTGTATAAATGTGAACATTTTACAAATTGTAGTGAATTCTTTATAATTCATACAGCAGCCATGTTGTGTTATCTTGTGCTCTTAAAGACTATCTCCTGGGTGTAGTGCCCTTACCTTCTGGAGTGTCTGAGAATTGTGTGACTTGGGTATAGTACCCTATTCAACCCAGCCGTGGGTTGTTGTAACAGACCTCCTTACAGTGGCCATTTACTCCTTAATTTAAATATGGTGCGAGTACGGGGACTAGTGCTCGACGTGGCTTATCTTGAGGGGTAGTCTCTAGCATGGGGTTAATTTGCATGTTATGCATGCTGTACTTGGACTCCTCCCAGTTGTGCAAACCTGCATCATTAAGCCCTGTCTAACTACTCACATAAAATGTGTAGTGGTATGCCAAAATGTGTGGTGCAGTTTACGACGATATTACTAACGTTCTGTAGAGATGACAGTTCCTATGAACATGCAGGATCTCTTGTGCTCTTAGCAATATCTTAGTGGCTATCCTCCTCTTATATCGTGATACCAATCTGTTAAGAAAGACAGACTATTAGTATCAATGTGGCAATTCCCCTATATTCATACCACCATTTCTTACAATAAGTATCAAAGGCATCAGAACTTTAGGATCTGACATAGCATCGTCAATAATATGATGTATGCATGCTGTACTTCAATGCATCATTTGATATATACTCGTTCTCAGTGCCACTTGATTTCAGGCTCGAGGGGAGTTCTGAAAGTGATTAAATTGAACACAACAATAACCACACTATGACAACCCAGTCCCGACGGCAACACATTTTTTTTCACTCCTGTCTAGCTGTTTGCGAAAGGCCTCTATTGGATCATACAGATGTTGTTCAACCCACTGCCTATATAATTGGTTGACTTTTTTTTGGAACATTTGCTTATTTGATGGTTTTCTTTACTCTTTTAGCTTCTTTATCATCCTTTTGGATGGCTTGTGACTTAATATTCAGGAATGTCGTTTTTTTTCTTTGAGCACTCCACAAGCGTGCCTTTTGCGTGCTCTCACCTCCCTCAAGCGTTGCTTCCTCAAATACAGCCCCTGCCCCATGTGTCTGTATTGCTATATACTCCTTGCCGCCAGAGCCTCTGCTACCCTTCAACCTTTTTTGACTTCTACCTTACACCACCCATAATTTCTCAGCAAAAAAGTGTATATATAGGACCCTCCACCTACCTTTTTGTTGCAGTCACTCAATTTTCCACTTTGAGTGAAAAATAACATATTGGAACGTTAAATTAAAAAACAAAACAATATAGTGGCGGCGTCATGTGTGCATTGATACTTGCACAGCATTCATTGGCTGCCATACCACACGTTGAGATGAGAACTATTGGTCTTGCTAATGTTTTTTGCCCTCTTGTCTTATCTGTTGACGTTTGTACTAGCAACTCTCCATATAGTGGATCTTTCCATTTTCCAGTCTATTCGTTAGAGTGGATGGACTTTTTAAATCTTTTTTTCCTTACAACAAAGATCTTTGACTGATAAGATTTGGTTCCATCCGCTTAGATATCTGCTATAGATTGTTTGGCAACCCTCATGATCTATAGTCCTATTTTCATATCTTTCAAATAAGGAACACCATTACTAATGCTTTATCTACCCATTGGTACTATCTGTATTGAGTTACTCCTGTTTAAATGGATTGGCGTAATTTTCTCGGACAGTTTAAATGCCCTTGAGGGTTGGTGGTTGTAGGTAGGCATAATTTCAATAATTTTAATTTGGTAGATCAGTATACTATTGCTTGGGAGCTGCTGGTCCGATTTTTTTTTTTTCTTTCCTTCCAAGGCTAACCTCTTGCTTGGATCCACTTTTGAGAAGGGAGTAGCTGCCGTCTGTAGTCTAATGCTGTAACTTGATTTGTTCTTCCAAATTAATTGCCATGAGCCAATATATTTGATCTACTTGTTGATTTTTCCCATTAGACCTGTGCTTTGCAAAAATGTACTTGTAATTCATGGAAACTGATAGTGTAGTGAAAGTCTTCCTACACGTGGAACTCTGCATCACAATTAAACCTCGAACTCCAAGTTCACACTTTGACTTTGTATTGGCAGCTTTTGTTGTTGCCGGCAGACGCTAGGATGTTATTCGGGAACAGTGTTTGTGATGATTAGGCTAGTCCCCTTCTTGGGAGACCTTCATTAATAGGTAGGTGCTGAAAATGTAAGGATATTATTCTTGTGGGCAAATGAGTGTTAGGTCAGGTCATCTGCGGACGGAAATTTAGAGGAATGTGACAAGGCATACGCATACAAGTAGAGGAGGCACAAGATTCTGGAACATGTTCATAAGAAAAGTACAAAGCAAGATTGAACTGGCAAGCAGCCAGGCTGTATGTGGTGGGGTAGGCATGAACATAAGTAGTGCAAGTAAGGGGGTTGCCGGTGTTGTCAGCTGGTCAGTTTCTCCGTTGCCTGTTTAATAGACTTGGGCACCACCTTCTGTCAAATGGTGATCCCTTTCAGAAGTCAGAGTGGTGCTGTACACGTGCACTCCTATACTACTTGTTTCCACAGATTAAAAGATGCACTGCTAATACGGTGGACTAACTTCTGGGTCATTACCAACTTCTCCAGAGCATATGCGGTCAGTCCGAAACAAGAGCAGGTATAAAATTAGGTAAGTGGTGAAATAACTAGGATTGAAGCATCAATCTAGCTGGTCTGGCTATGATAGTCGTTATCCCAGAGCTTGCATTTTGGTTGTGTATGCATGTGCTCTGACATGTAGTGTTAATCTGTTTTTGTTTGTATATTGGAAAGGTTTGAGCTCCAGCCAGCCTTGGTGGGCAATCCTCTACTTTTTTTAGTCCTCAGTTGAGGTTAGTTTAACGGACACAAAATCAACCCTTTACCTCAGTTGTATGCCCCTAGCTTGGAATCATTGGGCTTTATGGAATGCTAATGTGTGTACAGTACAGTGTTGTAAGTTCCAGATAAGGGGCTTTTGGGGATAAGGCTTGAGGGTAAGTGTATGACACATCATGAGAGGTTAATGAGCAACATTTTGAATCTGTTAGCTTTTCTATACCACGATCGTGTATGCAGGTGAGTAACTTGCTATCCAAGGCTGAAGGAGATTATTTTCCCAGTGTAGATGATTATAGTTTGTGTAAATGGCTGCATGGAGTGAAAGGAGAGCTAAAGTCTTAAATTGTAAATGTTTTCAAAGTGCTTAGGCTTTCATGGCAACCATGTTATTCATACCCATTGTTTTAAAAAATCCATGGGGATGAGAATGTAATGATTCAAGGCGAACACAAGCATAGGCTGTTAAGTTTAAAACTTCTTAAACCCATCATGGGTGTGAATTTTCTAAGACCTTGGCTGTAGAATGCAGTTGTGTGTGGCTCGGGTATGAGTTAGCCTTGGTACTCATCAGCATAATGGCCAGCGCAGCTGATATTGCAGGGCGCTTAAGTGCGGGTGTATGGTCTTTATTAGTCTGGGTCAAATCGAACTGCTTTTCTATTTAACTATCAGCCTTGCTGTTGATTCACGCCATCTTCGTACTGTTGATTATACACATCCTCGACATTACATCCACCGTGAATGGATGACCTGCTGACATTACCTTGTTGATCTGCTTAAATTGCTATTTTCTTTGATTTGGCAGCCCTTTCAGTTTCACGGATCCTGCTGGTAAGTATATTTTTCGTGCACTTGTCTTAACTTTGGCTGTGCAAATTCTTTCATGTTCTGTGAGCAACATGAACTGCCTCATACGAGTTTGCTGTCTGAAGTATGGAAGTTGTTCCTTTCCCACTATATCTTTGCATAAAAGCTGCTTCAACCGAAAATGTGTTATCTTCAAAGTTTCTGTTGTGTAATGTAAGAATGCAGAGACCACAATCTTCCCCCTTGAATTTAACTGTGATATTTGTCTGCAGTTTACAATCCTAATAGCACGCCTAGGATTTGTAACTGCCACTTGTTTACCAAAGTTTGTTGTTGATACTGTTCGTGTTAATGAAGGATGAATATGATCGACCGTTTTGTCCTTTAATGAACTTTGAATGTTTTATAATGCGTGTTTTTCTCATCAATAAATTATACTATAAGTATTAAACTGGAACAGTCATGCGTGTTTTTCATTAAACCAACATGAAACACTCGTCAGTAGTCCATCCAGTCCATGATCTCAAGTTGCATTTGCAGCTGCATTTGACTAGCTCACTGTGAAGTTGTTGCTTCATAGTGCTGTAACTGCCTGAAGTATTTATATCCCTACTCATTTTGAGCTTTCTCACAACCTGAGGGCCTGACTGTGTTGAAGCGCAGGATACAGTTCTGGTCAAGAATAACTCGTTGATTTAATCCTTTGGCAGTTTGGTATTCCTTTCAGAAAGGGTGTATGAGAGGAACTAGTAGTTGGCCATTACTATTTGCCTTCTTCCTCGAAAAATGATGGGTGCCAGTCTCCTTGGTTCGGTTATTTGTGAAGGAAGAAACCAGTGATTTAAGTGTGACTTGAGAAGTTGCCTTTACTGTATTGAGTGGGTGTTGGAAATGTTGGTGGATTTTAAGTTGTGTTTAATGGTGCATTTTATGTTGATTTGAGTCATTCTGGTTAGCTTTTCGAGAACGCATTGTCCTCTTGTACAGTGTTGAGCATAGGAGAAAATAGCGTTGATGCATTTGGAGTCTGCTGTTGAGGTGATTGTGGTTGAAGTTGTTGGGTTAAAGTATATTCCTGCATGCAGCCCTTTGTGTTGAGTGCAGTAGGACAGTAACCTTTTGCGATCTACATTTTCGGTTTGTGTTGGTTGGAAGGATTTTGTGCTTTTGGAATGTTAATGTAGAGTAGGAGGTTGGTGTTGGCGTGCCTAGTTGTAGGACTGTTGTAACCCAGGGAAGATTTTAATGAAAGAATGCAACACATTAACTTAAGATAAACACAGCACTTAGCCGTATCGAATTTTGAACGTTAACTAGAACACGAAAAGGCCATTCAGACATTCGCTGTTGTAGCTGCATTGAAATTGGTTCCAACCGGTATATTTGTATATTCGAGTGCTCCCAGGGCAGTGCTGCACACTTTTTTTTTTTTTTTAAAGGAGCAGTGGGCTTTTCTTCCAAAGTCTGAAGGCGCATCATCTGCTTTGAATAAAACCAGCGTCTTAATGGCTTGCTGCTCTGCTTTAGCTGCTGTCAAAGTATACTGGTTAGTCCATGTCAGAGCATTATGGTAGCACCTTGTGAAAGTACTGGGCTGCATGAGGTTCTGATAGTCACAACAGCAAAAATAACCCCAGGCACGTTTTGAAGGAGGTTTATGCTGTGCGAGTCTTACCAGCTAAATATCCAGGTTGTCAAATGGTGCTGTGTCCATTAAGCTACAGGTGCATGGCTCCAAAGCAAGACCTTTTACACCAGAAGATAATGCTGTTGGGCAACCAAGCCACCAGTGTCTTGATATTTGCTCCCTGAGGGCCCACGACGTCCTAAGATCAAGAAGACCGGAAGTTCTTGAGAGCCTTGCACTTTAATGCTGAATACAGGCCACCGTTTTTGAGAAGCACATCCACTTTTTAAGGTTTTATTTGAATTTGGAAAGGACCATGAAAGGCTGTTCAAGACATCATGGGCCTCATGACCTATCTACAGAATTGTGCTTTTATAATTGCATATACAGAGTGAAATAGTGCAAACGTGTCCGCTATCTTTGGAGTTATGTGGCTCAGTATACAGTTATTGCGTAGGATGATCCATCATCCATATGGGATCAAGAGCCAAAGAATCTAGCTGGAGATGAATGTTACTATCCCTCCTTTGATATAGTATAGATCTCCCGATCGGATAAGGAGCTGGTTCACAAATTACTCAATTGACCTAGAATGATTCCATGTGTTTGATAAACATTTGACAATCTGATGGCTTTGAGTTAAGAGTAATTTCTAATTACTTGGCGGTCATGCAAAGGATTCTCGGAGGTAGGCACTATCATTCTAGAGTTGTATTTAGAAGTAAATTAATGTTACTGTTTGCACAATTAATGTAGGGGGTGGGCGTCTCTTCTCTAGAGGACTGTCCCCCAACCCAACCTTTCCACCCCAGCATGATGCCTTTGTTTCTCTTGGTGGGAGTGTTATGGGTTTGCGCCACTTTGTACCCTCATCGGGAAAACACGCTGTTAGAATCCTAATCTTTCAAACTAGAGTAATATCTGTCAAAATAAACTGTTGAAATAATTTATTGCTGTTTTGCAAAACAGATGGAGATCGTAAGCTGTCGCAGTTACATATGCTCCAACACTCCATCGGTAGCAAGCGCTATATAAATGCTAACATTTTTCCCACTTCTATCCCTCCACTATGCTGCTCAATCCAAATAACTGACTAACATCCACCACTTGAATTACTTTCATATTTTCACTATACTAAGTCGCCACTAATCCTTTATTGGTTCCAGAGTAGCGTGCTACTCGCCGAAAAAGCGCGTCGCCTCGTCAAGGATAGTATGCACTAGATGAATCCAATTACAATATGTGAAACCCCTTAATATTTACTGTACCTTCCACCACCATGAATGAAATGGTGCGCTCCTTATTGACGTCTGAAACTGTAAACGTGGGCATGTGGGACTGGGAAGGAAGATAGTATAAAGAAAATAGGATTGGAAACTGCAGGAACCACACCTAAATGCTCCTATACTTGGCGATCGTTTTGCTTCTTGTGTGGCAGATAAAAGATCTGCAGCACTCCTACTTGCAAATCCTACTGCAGACGGCTGCTTTTTTTAGGATTGGTTGCAGAATTTTGGTTAATGCAAAACTACAATAATGGTACCTCCTCAAGTGGACAGGGACTCGAAGGGATTGCACTGCAGTACGCAATGCTCGTTTAACCACAATCGCCATAGTTGAAAAGGGCAACGTTCTCTCTAAAGAGACTGCCATTGCTTGTTACCGATGTGCCGGCTCTATCCGTGGGAGAGAGCACCTGTTTGCGCGCGCGCACAACTTCCTTCAGATTGTCCTTTGTTTCAGCTTATTGTGAACCAACCTCACTCTGGTAACGCATCCCTAAAGCCCGTCTGTCCCATTTTCTTCAAGTGGCATTCCCGGCTTCTCACCTGTGGCAATCTAAAACTGTCCGTTCAGTGACTCCATCAACCCAATCAATTTACTTTCCATCTGACACAAGTGAACTTCCACTACCTCTGTCACCTTTACTGTCTAGCTTTCGCAGTATCTTGTCTACAGCTTTAATCTTAACCTGGCCGGCCTTCTCATAGTCTGACATGGCCCCAGTTTCCCGTATTCCACTTCTCTAATCTGTTATTTTTCGAGCCCAAAGAAGTCTGTCTTCCTTTATCTCTGTTTTTACTTGCCATTTAGCAGATTACAGTATGCCTCGGTGGTCACAGTTTGAAAGATGGGTCGCACTTCCACCCTTAAGCTTCTGTTGGCAACTCGAATATCTCCCACACGCTGCTGCCTGTAAATGTTGTAGACTTGTAAAGCGCTCAGCTGCCCCAGCAACGGGGCGTCCCGGCGCTGTAGACCGCTGGGGAACCCGTCCTGGCTATCCCTGTGAGATGGTCCCTTTCTGTGTATCTCCAAGGTGAAACCAGGCATCCCTGGCGTCTGTCGGGGGCCGTTGTAGAGATGAGGCAAGCTTAATGCCCAGAGTTGCCGAGTGTGTTCCTGGTTAGAGTAGGTACCGAGGCGAGAATTATCGAGTCCGTTTTGACCCTGGTCCACGACCCTGCCGCGTCGGGAATTGAACCCTGGCCGATTCTCTGCTTACGGGTCTGCCGCCTCTAACCAGTGAGCCACACCTCTCCAGTTTAATGGATGCGGACAGGCCCACTGTAGTGGGGGCCCAGTTCAGCCAATTTCTTCGTCTTCCCCGAAAAGCCGCTGGGATCATCTACCTCCACCAGAATGTTACTTCACATCAATCACTGAAATTCTAGGGCAGTCCCCTCGCAGGCAGGCATTCGTTATGTGCGACTGCTTCAACCTGCTTGTTTACAGGCTGCATTGGGAAAGCACATGTCCTATTACTCCTGTTCTTGCCTTAGCAACACTTGTTCCAGCAGCCACCGCCACGCCAACATCTTAGCATTTCTTGATCTGCTGCTTGAAGGAGAAACTACTTTTCAGCGGGTCCATGGCTTACCTAAGGCCGTGCATGTAGTTCAAAGGGACATGATTATCTTGGCCTTCATTAGGCTCTACACATCCAAAGTGTTTCAATTCTTCATATGTAGCTTATCTGTACGCTTTTACTTTTATTATTGCATATGTCCTGACTGATTCATTAGTGCCCGTTTTACTACTTTTATTGCATACAAATGTGAAAAAGAAAACGCCAGTCTGACCATGTCTGGCTGATAAATGTGTGTTCTGATGGATACATCTGCCAGTGGATTCCTCACCTTGTGAATATCCCCTGCGCCAGCAACATCCGGAAACTTTTGTAGCAGTCCACGCCGATGAGGTTGAAGACGACGTCAGACACGGCTCCGCTCGCGACTCCGCTGACGTCAATGGCTCCATAAGAAGACCTCGTCGGAGTGATGTCAGTTCCCTTTTTTCCGCGCCGTCGACGCCAACGGATTTCGGGAATCTCTATCTGTAGCTTCACTGTTACTTTGTGTTTCTGCTGGATTTCTCTGTTCTTTTTTCGTGAAAATGTCGACAAAGAAATCGGGGTTCAAGCCCTGTCGTGAATGTGGAAAGCATATGTCCATCACGGATCCACATGACTGTGTATGGTGTTTTATCTTCAGACCATGAAGTGGAAGGATGCTCTTGCTGTCGCAAGATGAGCTCCAAGGCTCTCAAGGAAAGGCGAAACTCTTCATCGCGAGGATGAGAAGAGAGGAAGGAGGAAGTCGAGAACGAGGTCGGCGTCGAAGTCTACTTCGGGGCATGCTTCAAGATCTAAGAAGCACAAAAAGAAGAGGAGACCTTCTTCTCGACGTCACTCTGACAAGAGTACGGCTACGAAGTCACCTTCTCGACACCGTAAGGGCTGTCTCTCCCTCACCCATTCCGGATTCACCTGCTGCTCCTTCTTCTCTAGTGGCTTCACCGGTTCATTTGCCGGTTCCATCTCCGACGCCGGTTCCATCCCCGGCTCCGGCTTCGTCTCCGGCTGAGGAGCTTCAAGCACCGGGTGAGCCTTTGACCCCGCAAATTCCACCGTCTGCGCCGGTTGGCCCGAGTCCGGTGATGCCTGATCAGTACCCTGCGTTCCCTGGACCAGGTCAGGACCCCACGCATTATTTGAATGCGATGTACGGGGTATTTTCTAGGGCCATGTACTACACTGGTGCACCTTCGGGTCCGATGGGTCCTTTGGCCTTCAGTTTGGGAGTGACTCAGGCTTACCCGCAGGCCCCCTTCATGCCATTTTTCCCGGCGGCGCTGTCTTGGCATCTGCCGGCGCCGAGTACATCGACGCCGCTTCCTTCACCGGTGCCGACGCAGCCTCGCTCGACGCCGGCAGCTCCTGTGGAACCACGCTCGAAGCCGGCACCGTCTGATTTGATCACGGCGCCGCCGGTTGTAAGAATCCGGTCTAGGAGGGAGGCTCAAAGGTGCTTGATGAGCAGAGGTACCTTTTGGAAGAGGCAGGAGGAGAGCTTGTGGAGTCTTAGTTTTTGACGAACTTAAGGAGGCTAGTGGCTTGGATTTATCTCCTGAGTGGTAAATTACTCCGCCTTCTGATGACCCCTCCAAGGATGTGGCTCCATATCATGCAGTCATAAGGAAGGCAGCTGAGCTGTTAGATCTGCAGCTGCCTACTACTGAATTCAAGTCAAACATTCTAACAGAGGTACTGCATTCTCCTACTACGGTTTCAGAACCATTGTTGCCTTTTAATGAGGCCATTATGGATCCTGTGATGAGGTGTGGTGTAAGCCTTTTTCTGCTCCCGCAGTTTCTAAAACAGTTGCCAGGAGGTATAGGGCAGCTCCAGGGGACCCAGAGTTTTTAACTTCACATCCGTCGCCTGAGAGCCTGGTGGTTCAGGCTGCTTGTTCAGGGAAATCTAAGGGTGCGTTTCCTCAGGTCCCAAGTGACAGAGAAGCTAAAAAACTAGATGTCGGCCAAAAAGGTCTTTTTATCGGCCAGCATGGCCCTTAAATCTACAAATGCCACTTGCCTTTTGGGACGCTATATTCATGCGCTCCTGGATTCTGCAAAGAAACTGGCTCCAAAACTATCTGAGTAGGATAGGGTTGGCTTTAATGAGGTCTTGACAGACCTCATTAAAGCCAGGCAGCATCACGTCAGGTGATACAAAGTGGACTGGACACAGCGGATTCAGTGGCAAGAGTTATGGGGTTTTCTGTTGCCACTAGGAGGGGTGCGTGGCTTAAGTCTTCAGAGTTTTCCCCTGATGTGCAATCGACGCTGTTGGACTTGCCTTTTGATGGCTCTGGAATATTTGGCAAAAAGGCAGATGCTGCACTTGAACTTTTTTAAGGAAAGCAATGCTACGGCTAAGTCTTTGGGCCTTCAATCCCAGTCAAGGGGATCGTTTTAAAGATACAGGGGTTTCGGAAGGGCAACCTTTCGTTCCTACAGGCAGACGCAACAGCAGCAACAACAGAGCTCTCTGTACAAGGGGTACAGAGGTAGAATCAGGGGTCGCTCACGTGGCCGTCAACTCTCCTCCTCCTCTTCCTCAGCCCCTCCTTCCACCGCAAAGCAGCCCTAGATCCGCCATTCTGGATCATGTTGGTCCTGTGGGGGGCCGGCTTACCCATTTTCTACATGATTGGAATCTGTTACTACAGATCTTTAAGTTCTAGATCTTGTAGAAAATGGGTACGCCCTTACCATTCGGGAATTCCCTCCAAATTCCCCTCCTTGTAAAGGGGCTTGCGCAGAGAACCACCGTCTTCTCCTACAGGAGGAAGTCCTGAAGTTACTACAGAAAGGTGCGATAGAGGTGGTTCCAGAGCAGGAGATGGGTCAGGGATGCTACTCCTGGTATTTCCTGATTACGAAAAAGGACTGCAGATTGCGTCCGATATTGGACCTCAGGATCTTGAATCTTTATCTGAAGCAAGAGAAGTTCAAGATGCTCACCATTGCGCAGGTTCTTCAAGCGCTGAATCGGGAGGACTGGATGGTGTCGATCGACTTGCAGGATGCGTATTTGCACATCCCCATCCTGAAGTCGCACAGGAAGTATCTCCGGTTTACGGTAGGGTCGCAACATTATCAGTCTGCGGTCCTTCCGTTTGGTCTTACTACTGCACCCTGAGTCTTCAGGAAAGTGATGGCAGTGGTGGCAGCCCATCTCAGAAGGTCAGGGATTTCCGTTTTCCCCTATCTGGACGACTGGCTGATCAAGGCGGAGTCGCCAGAGAAGGTGCTGCATCATCTACAGGATACAACTCAGCTGTTCAAATTGGATTTCTCGATAAACGTGCCCAAATCTTTTCATAGGTGCGGTACTGGGCACTACTGTGTGTCGAGCATTCCCTCCTCCTCAAAGGATTCTCGACCTACAGGAAAAGATTCCTTTATTTTGCAATGGAACGGTCGTGAATCAAAGGATTCTCGACCTACAGGAAAAGATTCCTTTATTTTGCAATGGAACGGTCGTTCCAGTCCTGAAGGTCCTTCGCCTGCTCGGTCTGTTTGCTTCCTGCAATCTGTTGGTCAACCATGCACGCTGGCACATGAGGGCGCTCCAGTGGTGCCTCCGCAGGCAGTGGTATCAGCACAAAGGAGATCTCAGGGAGTCTGTGAGGATCTCCGGAGAAGCTGCAGCGGATCTGTCTTGGTGGAGCGTGGAGGGCAATCTGTCTCAAGGAAAGCCTTTCCATCTACCTCCATCGGTGGCCACAGTAATAACGGATGCATCCACTTTAGGGTGGGGTGCGCATCTGGGGGATCTGGAGATCAAAGGTCTTTGGTCTCCAGAGGAAAGGTTGCTTCACATCAACCTTCTGGAATTGAGGACGATACGTTTGGTGCTCAAGGCCTTTCTCCCATCCCTTCGCGGTCAGTCGGTTCAAGTCCTGACGGACAACACTACCGCGATGTGGTATGTCAACAAGCAGGGAGGATTAGGGTCTTTGTCTCTGCAGAGAGGCTCTGCGTCTATGGTCCTGGGCTCAGGACCATCAGATTTG
Source organism: Triturus cristatus (assembly GCF_964204655.1). NCBI lineage: Eukaryota > Metazoa > Chordata > Amphibia > Caudata > Salamandridae > Triturus > Triturus cristatus. Next base: position 932,605,568 of record NC_140580.1, on the reverse strand, counting down.
TCTGATGGCAAATCATCTGGCTGGGGTACTGAACGTACGTGCGGACAGTCTCAGTCGGCAGTTGGCCGACCGAGTGGAGGCTCCATCCGGAGGTGGTTCGTCACGTCTTTCGGACGTGGGGAACTCCTCGGGTAGACCTGTTTGCCACTCACGAACGCTCACTGCCCGTCATTCTGCAGTCTCCAGTATCCGATGCAGCGTTGGGGGATGCGTTTCAGTTGAGTTTGGGCTCACGGCTCCTTTACGCTTTTCCTCCCATACCCTTGATTCCTCTGGTTCTGAGGAAGATTCGCCAAGACCGGGCCCAAGTTATATTGATCGCCCCGGATTGGCCAAGAAGGGTGTGGTACACATCTTCTCCACCTCTCCTCGTGCCCTCAGCTCCGTCTCACTCTGAGGGCAGACCTCTCGCAATCGGAGGGGCAGGTTCTACACCTCCACCTCCAGAGCTTACACCTTCATGCCTGGAGATTGAACGGGGCAACCTGAATTATTTTTCTCTTTCGCCTGATGTGGTAGATGTAATTTTGTCTGCCAGACGTCATTCCACCAAATCTATGTATTCCTATAGGTGGTCTAAATTTGTAATCTGGTGTGGAGAGAAGTCAGTTGATCCTTTGAGGGCTCGTTTATCTGACATTCTGCAGTTTGCACTTTCTCTTGCTCAGCAAGGATTTGCTGTGGCTACTGTTAAGGGATATTTGTCGGCTTTCCTTTGCTTGCCGGAACAGCTGTCATTGTTCAAATTGCCTATTGTTCTACGATTTCTAAAGGGCCTTACAAACAGGTTTCCTCCTACTCCCTTTATTGTGCCTCAATGGGACTTAAACCTTGTCTTGACTTATCTTATGGGTTCTCCCTTCGAGCCCTTACACAAGTGTCCTTTGAGGCTGTTGTCTTTTTAAGACGGTTTTTCTCATTGCAATCACCTCGGCAAGGAGGGTAAGTGAGCTTCAAGCTTTAAGTTCAAAACCCCCGTTCTTGACCAATCATGCTGAAAGGATGGTACTCGGGACCAGGACTGCATTTCTGCCTAAGGTGGTAACTCCTTTCCATCTGGGACAGTCCATTACCCTTCCTTCTATCCTCCCCCTCACCCTTCCAAGGAGGAGGAGAGACTTCACCGCTTGGACCCTAAGAGGGCGGTGAGCTTCTACCTGGACAGGACCAAAGACTTTAGAGTTGATGACCAGCTCTTCGTGGGCTTTGTTGGCTGCAGGAAAGGCAGAGCGGTGCACAAGCGCACCCTTTCCAGATGGATTGTCTTGTGCATCAAGATATGCTACTCTTTGGCTGGTAAGGAACATCCAGAGGGTTTAAGGGCTCATTCTAAGGAAACTAGGGAGGCCTACCTAATTGAGGCGAACTTATCACGGGCTAATCAGGAAGTCCAAAGCAGCATATTACACTATTAGAATTAGTGAAGCTGGTGACTCGATGAAGGAGCTTTTCTTGCTCTACAAAACCCTCTCGAGTGGGAAACCAGCCATTGCTCCAGATGACTGCTCGGTGGAATCCTGTGACAGGATCGCTGACTTCTTCGCCGGAAAGATAGCCAAAATCTACTCGGCATTTCCTAGTCATCCCATTGCTGGGACTGAATTTGCGGAAAGCCCGAGGGAATGGGGGGACAGACATATACTGACCAACTTTGTCACCCCGCCCCCAGAGGACCTACTAAAAATCTGCAGATCTGTCAAGTCTGGTTCCCCGCGGGATCCCACCACGCCGAAACGGCTAGCGGATAGCTTACCGGTACTAGAACCATATATCAGACACTTACTGGATGTGTCTTTTAGCACTAAGACCGTGCCCAAAGACTGGAAACAGGCGGTGGTTCTACCTCTCAGGAAGAAACCTAACATTAGCTTTGAGAAGCTAGAGAACCTCCGTCCGATCTCCCTTCTGCCCTACCTGGCTAAAGTGGTTTCCGTCCCCGCCACTCAACGGAATCAGTGCTTCTGATGGCTGTGGAGACCCTACGCCAGGGGGTGGATGAGGGTCATACTATGGCCCTCATCCTATTGGACCGGAGTGCAGCATTTGACACTGTAGCTCATACCACCTTGCTACAGTGTCCGAATAGTGGAGGGATATCTGGAGCTGCACTCGCATGGATCCATTCCTTCCTGACGGGGAGAAGCTTTCAGGTCCGCCAGGGCGAATGTTATTCCAGGGATATTGGATTGGGCCAGGGCGTACCCCAGGGATAGTCCCTGAGCCCCACCCTATTTAATTTATATGTCTCCCCAGTGGCCCCCATTGCTGAGGGCCATGGTCTGCACATAGTGTCCTACGCCGACGACACGCAGCTGGTTATCTCCCTCTCGCGAGCGCCCGGTCTTGCGGTGGACAGTTTCAGAGTCTGCATGCAAGACCTTGCAGCCTGGATGTCCACCAACTGCCTCAAACTAAATGGCAGCAAGACCGAGGTGCTTGTAGTGGGGGGGGAACCCATCTATCTGGTCGTTGGCGTGGTGGCCTCCATGCTTGGGTGAGGTTCCAACACCCTGTCAAGAAGTTCGGAACCTTGGAGTCTGGCTTGATGCTGACCTGTCCTTTGGACCTCAGATAGGACGTGTGGCGGGTGTCTGCTTCAGCGTTCTAAAAAGTCTACCGAAGGTCTTAGATCTCCTTCCTATGTCAGCCCGTAGAACGCTGGTGCACGCCCTCGTGACATCACGCCTGGATTATGGCAACTTGCTGTACCTGGGAGCAACCAGCAAGGCAATAAATCGCCTTCAGGTGTTGCAGAATGCGGCAGCCCGCCTCATTCTAAAATTTCCCAAAAGATCGGCCTCCAAAACTGCCCTTCGGACTCTTCACTGGTTGCCAGTGAGGAGTAGGGTCGAGTTTAAGGCCCTCTAAGGCCCTCTCTACCTGCCGCCGCATCCTTACTGGAAGGCGCCAACACCGCTCCAGAACCTGATCACCAGGTACGTACCCACCTTTTAAAGGTCCCGAGGATAAGGCGGGCTCGCGTGGGAGGTAGATCTTTTCGCTACCTGGTGGCAAAGAGCTGGAATGCCCTACTTTTGGACCTCCGTCTGGAGTCATCTGAACCTAGCTTCAGGAGGAAGCTAAAACATACCTATATACACGGTAACCTGTGCAGACTTTACGTTCTAGTCTGCGGGAGTTCTTCTGTTTTAGCGCGGGGACACGCCATCTGAGCGTAACCAAGCGCTTTATAAAACTCCCTTATTATTATTATTATTCCACTAGAGCCAAGTCTTCCACTTCTGCTTTGTCTAGGGGTGTTCCTGTGGAGGACATTTGTAGGGCGGCAACTTGGGCCTCCCACCACACTTTCGCAAAACATTATTGCTTAGACACTGAGGTGAGGAGGGACGGACACTTTGCTTGTTCCGTCCTTCAGGACTTTTTTGGTATAGAAGGGTGGACACCCTCCTCCTGGAGTGGGACTGCTGTGAGAATCTATTCACAAGGTGAGGAATCCACTGGCAGATGTATACATCAGAAGAACAAGTTACTTACCTTTTGGGAACGCTTTTTCTGGTGGATACAGTATCTGCCTGTGGATTCCTCACTGACCCACCTGCCTCCCTGTTGTCCACCCTTGTATACCTTAAGTTTATGATGGGGTTTCAAAATGTATTTGTTACTATCAAAGGCAGTGTGTTATTTCTTTTGCCTTTCTATTTATTCTCCACACTGTGTTGCTTGTATATTATGTACTGTGTATACTGTGCATATATTGCTGTCAGTCCGTCTGTGTGCCTCGAAGGCACGGAAAAAAGGGCAGAACGGACGTCATCACTCCGACTAGGTCTTCTTATGGAGCCGGTGAAGTCAGCGGAGTCACGAGCGGAGCCGTGTCTCTGTGACGTCTTCGACCACATTGGCGTGGACTGCTACAAAAGTTTCCGAATGTTGCTGGCGCAGGGAATATTCACAAGGTGAGGAATCCACAGGCAGATACTGTATCCACCAGAAAAAGCGTTACCGAAGGGAAGTAACTTGTTCTTTTGGGAAAATGCGGTCAAATCACCCATAATGATTTCCTAACAAAAATATAATCTACTGATACAAAACCATGCTGTGAAAAAAGAAATTATGTTAAAAAGTAGAAAGCACAAATGTAGAGGTAGTAAAAGTTGTGGCTACGATTTGCCCGGAAGTATGTGAAAGTGTAGATGTTATCACCCCCTGCAATTGTGTTCTGTTCTGCATTAACCATTACACTAATCCCCCCCATTACACCATGTACATCACTTACACCTTTCTTTCCTCTAACCCAACCCTTTCACCTGAACTTTACACCATCCCACACCCACGTTACAACACTAATCCTTACTCAACACTAACTGTGCATACTTCTGTAATACCACCCCTTACTGTAACCCATCCTTTAACATTGCTCAAACCTAATTGTTTACTCAATCTAAAAAGTATTGTTTTTAGTCCTAAAACCCCTGTAAACTGTACCATACAACTTGTACATAGTCAAGACAAAAAAATAACATTCACCTTTAAAACAATATAAAGTTCATTTAAATTCGGGCCGCCTTCTTGGTATTTAATTTGAAATAAAAAGCTCCCAAAGGCGACATTCACATTTCACACTCTTGAAGCCTATAATACAGATTTCGAATATCTTGGACAGAACTGTAGGGCATAACAGAAAAATATGCACAAGTATTGTGTTCAGAGTGCAACTTCAAATATCCTGTTTTGCACAATCATTTGTTTACTTTCAGTTATTCTGTAATCAAATTCGAGATCGTATTGCTCTAGTAAATCAGATTATATTTTTCTTAATTTGCAAAGTCTTTTTACTTGGACATGTTTCTCGGGCATTCCTCTCTACATCACACAGCCATACAAAATGTATTACAGAATATTCTACTTCCATTTTGTGGATCACGTATCAAATTCTAGGCATAATGCCTCGATCTAAAATAAGCTGGATCCTTATCTTTCGGATTGCTTTCTGTTTAAATCGTTTAAAATGTAATAAATGCATTTTTGCATGCTAATTCGACTCCACAATATACCATGGATTTCACTAAGCTAATATGCTTCTACAAACAGTGCAGTTGAAAAACCACCATAGTTACATTTAAGCTGTCACCTGCCCGACACACACAGCTCATTAAAAGTTAATTTCTCATTAAAAAAAACATACCCCTCTATTTATACAAGGTGACTTCACAATTTTACATTTTTCGGTGAGTCAAAATTAATTTCTTTGTCCCAAACATTATATATATTATTTTAAAATTGTTAATCTCTTGCCTACAATACTACCCCAAAAGAACCGAAATCTCTGCTCACCTGTTTGGGCAATATCTAAAGGTTACCAGAATGTGTACAATAGAATATTAATTTGTTTTCATTTTCTTTTGGTGAGAACTTGTCATATTTCCAAAGTTCTGTAGTAGGGGATCTCTGTGTATAGTCATAATCTATGAATAATCCCCGCCCATGTGCGGGGACCCTGGAGCAATCAAAAATATCTCTTAAGCTGTCCCGCATTTGCAAACCTGCAAAGACACTTAAGAGACAGACAAAATAATACAGCCTAATCACAACAAGGCTGCACTGGCCAGCACTTCCTCTGAAGTGAACACAAAAGCCAAAATAAAGTTGAAATGTCATTTTTATTCACATTTGACATGTTCCTTTATTATCACACACTCCCTTCACCAAAATCCCTTTAAACAATAGAGAGGAAGGGGTGGACAGACAAGCCCTATAGGCTGTCATTATGTGTCTGCTAAAGGGATACCGTGCCTTTAAGAAACTCTCCAGAGACCCCCGGTATCCCAGGATGCACAGCCAACACAAGTTACTTTCAGTTCTTTTTTCCGGCTCCTGCTAGCAGGACCCTGGAGCTTGAGCTCTACCCTTTTGGGTGGTTTAATTGATTAAAATCGGATTTTTGGGATTAATAGTGGTTTCATTCGACGTCTAAAGCCTTTGTCTACTACTGCCTGCAATCTGGAGCAGTTTTGGCCCACTCTCAGCATGGCTTTATTCGATAAATGCCCTGAGTGTGGGAGGAAGAAGGCTAAGACGGACCCACATGATGTGTGTATCCTCTGCTTGTCGCCCTCACATGTCCCGGCTGCCTGTGACATCTGCAGCACCTTTTCGAAAAGGACCCTGAGGGACAGGGAGAAGACTCGCCTTCAGGGACAGGAGATGCAGAGGACCGGTGGGACTTCAGGGCATGGAGGGTCCCATTCCCCCTCCTCCGCCCATGCTTCAGCCCCTGGAGGGACCTCCGGGCAGAGCAAGGAGCAGAGACGGCACCTACCGGCTGGTAGGTCGCGTTCGACGTCGAAGGCGGGACCGGGTCGCCGTCGCAGGTGTCACGGTCGACGTCCACAACACATCGACGTCGTACCGAGCCCCATGGACTTCACTCGTCGCCGTCTACCCACGGCTCGACGCTGACGGAGTCGACGCCGAGATCCCGGCGCCCGCCGTCGAGGCGGAGGCGGTCGACGCCGAGACACAGGTCGACGTCGAGACACCAGCGGTCGACGTCGAGACACCGGCGGTCGAGACACCGGCGGTCGACGTCGAGACACCGGCGGTCGACGTCGAGACACCGGCGGTCGACGTCGAGACACCGGCGGTCGACGTCGAGACACCGGCGGTCGACGTCGAGACACCGGCGGTCGACGTCGAGACACCGGCGGTCGACGTCGAGACACCGGCGGTCGACGTCGAGACACCGGCGGTCGACGTCGAGACACCGGCGGTTGACGTCGAGACACCGGCGGTTGACGTCGAGACACCGGCGGTTGACGTCGAGACACCGGCGGTTGACGTCGAGACACCGGCGGTTGACGTCGAGACACCGGCGGTTGACGTCGAGACACCGGCGGTTGACGTCGAGACACCGGCGGTTGACGTCGAGACACCGGCGGTTGACGTCGAGACACCGGCGGTTGACGTCGAGACACCGGCGGTTGACGTCGAGACACCGGCGGTTGACGTCGAGACACCGGCGGTTGACGTCGAGACACCGGCGGTTGACGTCGAGACACCGGCGGTTGACGTCGAGACACCGGCGGTTGACGTCGAGACACCGGCGGTTGACGTCGAGACACCGGCGGTCGACGTCGAGACACCGGCGGTCGACGTCGAGACACCGGCGGTCGACGTCGAGACACCGGCGGTCGACGTCGAGACACCGGCGGTCGACGTCGAGACACCGGCGGTCGACGTCGAGACACCGGCGGTCGACGTCGAGGCGGCGGTCGACGTCGAGGAGGCATGGGTCGACGTCGAGACGACGATCGACTGCGGGACGGCGCTCGTCGTCGAGGGCGAAGAGACGCCGGACGAGGTCGACGTACAGTTCGACGTCCCAGACATCGGGGAATACGTCCTCTGTGATTACGATCTCCAGTCGGGGATCGGGGAGGCGCAGACGTTCTCCTTCGGTGGCTTCCACGCGGGACAGGCCCGCCAAGAAGAGGAGAGTGGCCGCGAGCCCGGACAATGATGGGGGCTCTCCGGCTAGAAGTGATGGGGCTTCGGATCATCTGACCCCGCTGCGTACCCAGCGGCCGCCTTTGCCTCCGGTGCCCGACCTTCCACCGGTGCCTGCCCTTCCTCCTCCACCTCCTCCACCTCCTCCGCTGCCTCTGCCCGTGCCTCAGCTGCCTGCTTCGCCACCGCAGCAACCGCCTCCTTCCCCGAGGGTTCCTCACCGGCAGTGATCTCGCTCTCGCCCTCGCAGACTATCACGGAGTAGGCGCAGATCCTCCACTCGCTCTGGACATGGTCGACGGAGGTATCGGTCTCGTTCCAGAGGGTCGAGGGGCACGTACTCTTCTGGGGCTGGCAAGTTTTCGCCCTCGCTGTCGGAGACGCCTCCTACCCGCGTCTCTCCAGTGGATGACATTGCTACGTTCCAGGAGGTGTTGCTGAGAGGGGCTGCGAAGTTGGGGATATCAGTGACTACCCCTATTCCCACTACTTCTGTGATTTTTGAGACTTTGCATAAGGTACATCTGTCGCGCCCCCTCCTCCCGCTAGTCCCAGGGTTGGAGGAACCTGCTATGGAGGTGTTCTTAACGCCGGCCGTGGTGAAGCCGGCGCCCTCTAAACTGTTGACAAAGTACAGGGCTCCTGACTCGGATCCGGCGTTCCTCAGAGTGGATCCCCCACCGGATTCTGTTATCGTGGCGGCGGCTCGTAAGCAACACTCTACGACGCCTTCATCCACGGCTCCCTCGGATAAGGAGAGTCGCAAAATGGACTCCTTGGGGAGGAGGATGTGCTCCACGTCGGCCACTACGATGAAGGCCGCTAGCGCCTCCGCTCTGTTGGGGCGCTATGACAGGTCTCTTTGGGACTCCCTGCAACAGTTCGCGGCCTCCCTGCCCAGAGACAAGAGGGAGGATTTTCAAGAGGTGCTGAACGAGGGCATGATGGTCTCTAATCAGATCATCAGTGCGGCGGGGGACGTGTCGCTGCTGGCGGCCCATGGGTACTGCCACGGCATACACCTGAGGAGGCATTCCTGGCTGCGGCTGACTCCGCTCAAGCCGGAAGCGCAGCAGAAGATCGCCAATCTACCATTCTCTGGCACGACGCTATTCGGGTCACATGCGGATGACGAGATGGCCCGCATGAAGGCTGAGGCGGAAACTATGAAGGCGGTGGGGCTGGAGCGGCCTAAGGAGCAGAGGAGGTCCTTCCGTTCCTCGGGCAGGCGCTACACCAAGCAGAGGGGCCAAGGGCGTCAGTCGGGCCCCCAGCAACATCCCCAGCAACAGCAGCAGTACCAGAGGCAGCCCTTTCAGAAGCGCCAGAGGGGCAGAGGCCAGCATCAGTCCTCGGCGGGGAACAAAGGCCCGGCCGGGTCGAAGCCCTGAAAAGTTACTTCCCCCTCATCCGTTACCCGCTCCGGTGGGGGGGAAGTATTCAACACTACCTGGCAGAGTGGAGGACAATAACGCAGGACAAGTGGGTGCTGAATATTGTTTGCAATGGCTACTGTCTTCGTTTCACCAGTTCGCCTCCACAGATTCCACCAGTGCGCTCCTCCAACATGGTGCGGGAGCTCCAGCGGGAGGCAGACGTTCTGTTAAAAAAGAAGGCAATAGAAGCTGTTCCTTTGAAGCAAAAAGGAAAAGGTCTCTACTCACGGTTCTTTCTCGTAAGAAAAAAAGACAAGAACGAGTTCAGGCCTATTCTGGATCTGCGTCAAGCAAACAGGTGGATCCGCCGAGAAAAGTTCCGTATGTTGTCCCTGCATCAGATTTACCCTCGGTTGCATCGAGGAGACTGGCTGTGCGCCATAGATCTGCAGGACGCTTACTTTCATGTGCCGATCGCACCAAAGCATCGCAAGTTCCTGAGGTTTCTGGTAGGCAACAACCATTACCAGTATTCAGTACTCCCGTTTGGCCTGAAGTCTGCACCGCGGACGTTCTCCAAGTGCATGGCAGTGGTCGCGGCACACCTGCGGAAGACCAAGGTGTTTGTGTACCCATACCTGGACGACTGGTTGATCAAAGCGTCCACTTATCAGGAAGCCCAGTGCCATTTCAACAGGACGGCGGCTTTGCTTCACCGTCTGGGGCTGCACATCAACATGACGAAGTCAGTGCCGATCCCTGTGCAGTGTCTCCAGTACTTGGGGGCTTCAGTCAATACCTTGACCGCAAGCGTGTGTCCTTCGGAGGAGAGACGCTTATCAATCCGTGGGAAGGCTCTGCATCTCATCTCAGCCCGCTCTCCTACGGTGAGGACGGTGTCTTCCTTACTGGGGTCGATGGCTTCTTGCATCTTCCTCACCCCCAATGCACGTCTGCATATGAGGCCCCTGCAGGAATGTCTGGAGGATCAATGGGACCAGAGGCGGGGGCGTTGGGAGGACAAGATCCAGTTGTCTCAGCACGCTCGGCAGTCTCTGAAATGGTGGTGTTCCCCAGAGAATGTCTGCAAGGGGACTCCTTTTCACAAGGACATTCCGGTCCAGACCATAGTGACCGCTGCGTCTTTCCAGGGCTGGGGAGCGCATTCGGGCCCTCTTCAGATTCAGGGGATATGGTCGCAGATGGAGACGACTTACCATATCAACTTTTTGGAACTCAGAGCAGTACACTTGGCCTTGAAGGCGTTCCATCCCTCCTTCAGGACGTCCTCCCTGCTGGTTCAGACGGACAATACGACCATGTATTACCTCAACCAGCAGGGGGGCTCCCGTTCACGCACCCTGTCTCGGGAGGCACAGGCGATCTGGAACTGGCTGGTGGCCAGGAATCTGACGATCACGGCGACCCACCTGCCGGGAGTGCAGAATGCCCAAGCAGACGCGCTCAGCAGGCTCGTTCAAGAGAACCACGAGTGGGTGCTAAACGACTACGTGCTAAGACGTCTTCGCAGAATGGGGCACTCCGGATATAGATCTGTTCGCTACGGCAGAAAACAGCAAATGCCGCGACTTCGCGTCCAGGTACTACCAACCAGGGATGCTGGGGAATGCCCTATGGATCAGCTGGTCCAACAGCTTTCTCTACGCCTTTCCACCCATTCCCCTGATTCCGGCGGTGCTGATCAAGCTGTCGCAATCCAGAGCCAGAATGATCCTGATTGCTCCGGAGTGGCCGAGGCAATGGTGGTTCACCGACCTTCTTCACCGGTCTGTTCTGCCACACCGACGCCTGCCGTGCCGGCCGGACCTTCTCACGAAGTTCGGAGGGCAGATGGTTCACCCCAATCTCTCGTCCTTGAGTTTGGCAGCATGGCTCCTGAGCTAGTGCAGTATGGACACTTGAACCTGCCTCAGGACTGTATGGAGATCTTGAAAGAGGCTAAGAGACAGTCTACGAGGACTTCCTACGCCTATAAGTGGAAGAGATTCTGCTTCTGGTGCAAGGCGAAGGACTTTGACCCTACATCCTGTAAAGAAGACGTTATTTTGCCTTATCTGCTGCAGTTAGCTCAGTCTGGGCTTAATTTTCAATCTATTAAGGTTCATCTCGCAGCTCTGACTGCGTATAGGAAGGGCCTTTCTCAAACCTCATTTTTTCAAATCCCTGTGATTAAGGATTTTTTGGAGGGTTTGCGTAAGGTGTTTCCCCCTGTTAGAAGACCTTCTCCACCTTGGGAATTGAATGTGGTGTTATCTAGATTGATGAGGGAGCCTTTTGAACCTATCCATAAGGCTTCGTTGCAGCATTTGTCTTGGAAGGCTGCCTTCCTTGTGGCCATTACATCGGCCAGGAGGGTGAGTGAGATTCAGGCTCTGTGTTGCCAAGAGCCGTATACTGTTTTCCATGCTTCTAAAGTAGTGATGCGTACCCATCCTAAATTTTTGCCTAAGGTGATATCAGATTTCCATGTGAATCAGATGATAACTTTGCCTACGTTTTTTCAGCATCCTTCCTCTCCGGCGGAGAGGTCTCTGCATTCACTTGATGTGCGTAGGGTGTTGAAATTCTACCTGGATAAGACAAAAGATATCCGCAGGTCGGATCAACTGTTTGTTAATTATGGTTCGGTGAGAACTGGTTTAGCTACCTCAAAGCAGTCCATTTCCAGATGGATTGTTTCCTGTATTCAGCTTTGTTACCAAAAAGCTAATAAAACATTAGGGGGTAAGCCTACGGCACATTCGACTAGAGGCAAGGCGGCTACTACCGCTTTGCTTAGGAATGTTCCCATTGCTGACATTTGTAAGGCTGCCACCTGGAAGTCAGTCCATACGTTTACAAAGCATTACTGCCTGGATTCTGATGCTAGGGCAGATGCGCAGGTTGGACAGGCTTCGCTGAGGAATTTGTTTGCACAGTGATTTGTTGGTGGTTGGTCTTACTCCACCGCTTCTTGTTGGTTGGGATGGGCTTGCCATTCTATTCATAGATTATGACTATACACAGAGATCCCCTACTACAGAAGGAGTAGTTTCTTACCTGTAACTCCAGTTCTGTAGTAGGGGTATCTCTGTTATAGTCATAAGCGACCCTCCCTCCTCCCCGGTGGAGTAACCTGACGGTATCAGGCCTGTTGTTATACACCTTCAAAAAGAACTGAAAGTAACTTGTGTTGGCTGTGCATCCTGGGATACCGAGGGTCTCTGGAGAGTTTCTTAAAGGCACGGTATCTCTTTAGCAGACACATAATGACAGCCTATAGGGCTTGTCTGTCCACCCCTTCCTCTCTATTGTTTAAAGGGATTTTGGTGAAGGGAGTGTGTGATAATAAAGGAACATGTCAAATGTGAATAAAAATGACATTTCAACTTTATTTTGGCTTTTGTGTTCACTTCAGAGGAAGTGCTGGCCAGTGCAGCCTTGTTGTGATTAGGCTGTATTATTTTGTCTGTCTCTTAAGTGTCTTTGCAGGTTTGCAAATGCGGGACAGCTTAAGAGATATTTTTGATTGCTCCGGGGTCCCCGCACATGGGCGGGGATTATTCATAGATTATGACTATAACAGAGATACCCCTACTACAGAACTGGAGTTACAGGTAAGAAACTACTCCTTCTCCCTTTTCTCATAGTACCTTTGCTGCTCTCTGTAGGTTATAACACACGTATGCCTACGTTTCAAAAAGCAGCCCCTTCAAAATGGATAGCAAATCAGCCGTAATTCCATCACTTTCTAATTTGGCCCATAGTACATTCTGTTCCAGGGTATCCGATGCAGACTTAGAATCCACAAAGCACATGACTAACAAACCAGTAGATACGGTTTTATTCATAATATAATTTTAAAACAAACTTGATTTACAATCCAGGAGCCTGCAGATGCAATGGAATTAAGGGATTAGTCAAAGCACGTTTCTCCAATGCCTCTACTTCATTATTTTTTACTGGCATTTCAAGCAAAGATTAATTTTACAATAAAAAAATTCTGGAGATCGTTTAAAGTGCCTTTCTTATAGTCTAAATTCACTGAAGTTTCTAGCTCACTGTCCTGTAAAATTAGTGCAAAATCTCAACACTTGATTTAGGGTTCAATTTATAAACATTAGTTGGCCTTTAATGCCAGACACAAGGCTTTCCTAAACTATTGTCTTGCTCCCTTAAATCTTCAAGATGTCAAAACTGTTATTCCACATCTCTCGAATTGGAAACTGGTCTCGTTTGTGCCTGTCGAATTTTCCATTTAATTGACACACTGCTCTTAATGAAACAACCTTTCTACTAATTGATTCATTATTAGAGACAACACTTATTTACCACCAGTTTCAAAAGTTTTTTTCATAAGAATTTACGTTAATTTTCAACTTTTAATTATAGATTCTTCTTGTTTTGTAAACCGTTTTTGTTTTATGAAATCACAACCATATACTCTGCAGGTGGGCCACATATCGAGATAATGTTCAAATAGCATTGCAGTGTTTGGGCATTTGCATCAGTTATGTACTTTGTCTGCATAGCCCACAATAGGCTGTGCAAGATTAGATGGTTTTAAGGCATTCCACCAATTTATCCTATGCTCTAGTTTTTTTTCTACTGTACAGGGCCTCTGTCTCGCGCCTCAGTGTAAAATGGCACCTTCATACCCCTCCCATAATAGTATTTCTTTCCATTTGTCTCCTCTGGGGCTATTGGTGGTCTTCCCCATCACTGTGATTGTGTTTTGCTAGTGTCATGGCGAGGTCCACGAACAGGTCCTCACTTTTTTCCTTTAGTAAAGCCTCCCACTCCTTCAAACAGTTTCTAGATACACCTCTTAAATGCATTTCAGAGTCTGCCTCACCAGTATTTTATTTATTTTACTTTCTCTATTGTATCCTAAATCCAAATTTTCCTGCCTATCTTTTTAAAAGTAAAAGGCTATTCATAACATTCACTCATTTCTTTCATACTCTTCCTCTGAGCTATTAGTTCTTGCTCTTAGTCTAATCTTCCATGAATAGAAACGCTTTTTCCCAATTAATTACTTTTCCAGCATTTGTACATATACCATGTCTATTTTTAATTTGCCTGCAGTAGAATCGCACTGTTTGAATTAGTTTATTCTGTTTGGTCCCTCCAACATTACTCTTAATAGAAAATAATCCTCCCAACCTATGGCGCAAACTCTTGACAAAATGTACAGGTTTGCTAATTACAGAGCAAGTCCTAACTTTTACTTAAGTGTTAACTCTACCCTATCCCATGTTACCTTGCATCATCTTTCACTCAGTGGCAGCCTCAAAACCGAACCTAATGCTAAACATCGTTCTTACCATGAATGTTTTGCCCCTCTTTATTTTTTGTTCTTTGCAGTAAAATATTAGAAAAGAGTAGAGTAACCAAAAATATACTGGACCTGCATGCAATCACAAGTTTGGTGCATGTTTGTATATAAATACAGTATACGCAGAGCACAATATTCTATTTTTACACTTGATGTGTGGAGCTGGACATGTCAAGCGAGACGGCACCAGTGTTCCTGTGGTTCTGCTTCTCATTAGGATTCGCCTCTGCAATGGTGTAGCCGGCTGCCACGCCTGAACACTGGACTGCCCCTGCATAATCCACTTTGCGGAACCCCGCAGAACTGCACAAGTACTTTAGCCTACTCACCGTTTAGGTCGGCGTACCGACACCCACATATCCTCCTAGCTCGACTTGGAGCGCATCATCCAGCCGGGTTGGAATTCTCACCGCCCACCGGGTTGGCTCAACACGCGCCCACCCATCCTTCCAACTCCTTATCCGGAGCACATGACCCAGCCGGGTTGGAATTGTCACCGGCTACTTGACTTTTGATCCCAACCACACTACTTTCAGCCCTGAAGAAGTCACGGGATTACTCCCACATATGACAAAACACATGTCGGCTGGTTGCTCTCACATTTCCTCATTGATTAAACAAACGTGAAACTACTCATCTCGTGTAGATCAAATATCCTGTATTGAACACTAAATCGTACGGAACCATTTTGATACTAGTTACGTGTGCCCTAGACTTTGCTTTGAAATTGTGGGTTTCCGGACTCACATCTATACGGGGGTTTCAAGGTGTTTTCCCATGACCGGTTGGCACTGTACACATACGCAGCTCATCATACAGACGCATAACTCAGCTTGAGCGCCATTCTTCCTGCACAACACACAAACCTTACATCAACACAATATTCTTAAGCATACCTTTTTGTTAAATGAAGTGTTAAACCAAAACCGGGCTACATTATGTTTTATGTGTGCAGTAAAGTAAAACCACATTTGAGAGGCTATTCAAATAAATCTGAGAGACACATTAGTGATAGATTACTTACCTTAGAATATCCCCAGGCGCAAGACTGGATCTGGAAAGTTTTCGTCAGCAGTAAACCTGCGCGACTAGGCTTCACGTACGTCGCTGGTGTCGTAGCCGCTGAGATGACATCGGACCTACTTAGACGCGCGTTGACGTCCATTCTTTCTTTCTTCCAAGCCAGCAGCGCAGATCTGAGAGCGCGGTACCCCTAGTTAAAAGTTTTAGCTTGGTTTCGGAGAACTTGTTTCTCTTGTTTTATCGAGTACTCTACTCCTGGTGCAGTAGGGATGCCCGGGTTTAAGTCCTGTAGGGTCTGCCGTCGGAACATGTCAGTAGCGGACCCGAACGACGCGTCTCTTCTGCTTGGGGCATGCCCATGACCCCGAGGCGTGCCCCGATTGTCGGGCCATGGCGCCGAAAGCTTTGCAGGAGCGGTCCTGAAAGTTGTTGAGGTTCCGGCAATCGGATCCGCGCCGATCGAGGTCCCGCTCCCGTGGGAGGTCGAGGGACATCTTGCGGAGCCATCACCATCGCTCGTCTGAATCAGGGACAGGTAAGTCACGGTGCCATTAAAAAGTCAAAGGGACGTCGCTCTTCCTCTACTCCTCGCGGGATGAGGTGGAGGGGGCGGGTGGTCACTCCCCCGCTGCTCCGATGGATCCTCCGTTGTTGCCTGCAGCCTTACCCGCCCGCGACTCCGGACGAGGTACAGGCCTTTGTGTCGTCCTTGGGCCGTTTGTTAGGCCCATCGCGTCCCTCCGGAGCGCTTTTGGGCCCCACGGACCCGTTGGGTGGGTCTGCCCCCATGCCACCGACTTTGGCCTCTGCTACGCTGGCACCATACCCTGTGGCGCCGGATCCGGGAACCAAGATTGTTCTCTTACACCCCCCCCCGATTCCTTTTCTTGGTGAGGAGTTTGTCCCATTTCCCCAGGCATCTCATCCTTACCGGCCTCTTCAACAACCGGTGGATGAAGGCGAGTACGGGGAGGGGTCTGAAGACCCTCTTGCAGCTCAATGCAAGGAAGAGCCTGAATGTTACGCTGGCCCCTTCCGTGGCTACGGAGGAGGTTGGAACTTTTTCAGTGGTGTTGCATAGGGCGGCTGAGGCTCTTAACCTCGAGCTCCCTTCTGTGCCTATCAGGACCAATCTCCTGACCAAAGTGCTGCAGCCAGCATCGTCCTCCGGAGCCGCTGCTGCCCTTTAACGATGCACTTACTGACATCGTGTTGAGTACCTGGAACAAACCTAACACGGGTTCCTGTAGATAAGGGTGTGGCATGCCGCCAACGCTCTGCGACCCCAGCTTTCTCACACACCTGACCCCTCATAGTCTAGTTGTCCAGGCTTCTCCCTCGCCCAGCGCCATCCCTTCTGCTCCTCCAGACAAGGAATCTAAAACTGGAGCAGTTTGTGCAAAGATTTTAACTTCTGCCAGTTCCGGGTTGCGAGTGGTGAATACTGCGTGCCTGTTGGGCCGCTATTCACATTGTGTGGGACACCGTGGTACAGGTGCTCCCTCAGTGCCCTGTGGAACCTTGGGCGGTGCTCTCCCAGGCCATTAGAGATGCTGCTAAATTTACTATCCGTTGTGGGCTTGACACAGCAGACTCCCTCGGTTAGGCACTTTCCACAACGGTGGCGCTCCGCCGTTAGGCTTGGCTCAGAACTACTGGCTTCTCCGGGGATGTCCAGAACACTTTTTTGGACATGCCCTTTGATGGCACATGCCTCTTTGGTGACAAGGCGGAGAGCACCCTTGAACGCTTGAAGGACTCTCGGGCTATGGCCCAGTCCTTGGGTTTCGCCCCCACGCGTACTTCCTTGGGGTCTGCTTTTTGCTCCTTTTGAGGTCTGGGTCGAGGCGCCCAAGCGCATTCCTTTCAGACCCACAGGCCTGCGCAGCTGCAGTCTCAGCGCAGCTGCAGATGTGGGCCCCGCTGGGGGAGGGGGGGGGGGTGTCAATCCACCACCGCCCCGCCGCCTCAAAACCTTCCTAGTCTGGTGTTTCAGGCCCACCAGACACCAGTGGGTGGCAGGATTCGCCATCACATTCCCCACTGGCGCACCACCTCGGACAGGTGGTTTCTACAAATAGTCCGAAGGGGCTACTCCCTCCCCTTCGAGTCTACCCTCCAGCCATGCCACCTCAGTACCACCGCATGTCGGGGGTTAACTTGTCACTTCTCCAGCAGGAAGTTGCGGCCCTTTTGGCCAAGGGGGCCATTGAGCGCGTTCTGACGCCAGAAGTAGGTCATGGTTGTTATTCCCACTACTTCTTATTTTCAAAGGAGGACAAGGGCCTGCGTCCTATCTTAGACCTCTGGAACGTCAATCGCGCCCTCTGGAAGGGGAAGTTCAAGATGCTCACACTCTCTCAGGTCTTGTCAGCCCTAGACCCGCAAGACTGGCTGGTAGCGTTGGATTTGCAGGATGCTTATTTTCATATCTCCATCCTGCCGGCCCACCGGCGTTACCTACGGTTCACTGTAGGCCACGAGCACTTTCAGTTCACCGTGCTCCCTTTCAGCCTTACCAGTGCCCCTCGGGTGTTCACGAAAGTGATGGCGGTGGTCGCAGCTCAGGGGTTTCAGTCTTCCCCTATCTTGTCGACTGGCTGAAGGCGGGCTTGCCCCAGGCAGTCGTCTCCCACCTCCAGACTACGGCAGACCACCTGCATTCGCTGGTGTTCTCCATCGTGCCAAAGTCGCACCTGACCCCCTCTCAGAAGCTCCTTTACAATGGAGTGGTTCTGGACACGACGCAGTTTCGGGTCTATCCTCCCGAACAGAGAGTCTGGGATAATCCGGCTATGATTCCGATCTTTCAGCCGCTATCCTGGGTTTTGGTCAGAATGACACTGAGGCTTCTGGGCCTCATGGCCTCCTGAATCCTGTTGGTAGGTCATGCCAGGTGGCATATGCAGGCTTTGCAGTGGGACCTGAAGTTCCAGTGGGCGCAGCATCAGGGGAACCTGTCCTATTGAGTTCAGATCTGAGGGCACTGCTTAACATCTTCAGTGGTGCCTCACGAACCAGGATTGGTTCAATGGCAGTTCCCTCTCCCTTCCCCAACCAGAACACATGGTGGTGACGGACGCATCCCTTCTGGGATGGGGCGGCCACATGGGAGAGAAGCAGAGATCAGAGGCCTCTGGTCTCCGGCGGAGTCTGGCTTCACATCAACCTTCTGGAGCTCTGGGCGATTCGTCTTGCACTGAAAGCATTCCTTCCCTCTGTCTGGGGAAGAGTAGTGCAGGTGTTCACGGACAACACCACTGCCATGTGGTACTGCATTTGCTGGGGGTTTTCAATCCACGTGCCAAAGTCGCACAGGATTCCCTCTCAGAAGCTCCTCATCGGAGTGGTTCTGGATATGACGCGGATTCGGGTTTATCCTCCCGAACAGCGAGTCTAGGACATTCGGGCTATGATTCTGATCTTTCGGCCCTGGTCCTGGGTTTCGGTCAGGAAGACCCTGAGGCTGCTGGGCCTCATGGCCTCCTGCATCCTGCTGATCTATCAACCCAGATGGCATATGCGGGCTCTGCAGTGGGACCTGAGGTTCCAGTGGACGCAGCATCGGCGAAAGTCTCTTTCGGCACTGGGGAGAACCTTGGTTCGATCTATTCGCCACCAAAGAGAACGCGTAATGTCAGCAGTTCTACGTGTTAGTTTCCAAGGCTACACTCGCTCTGAAACGCTTTTCGTCGCAAGTGAAGTTGCGGTCTATTGTATGCCTTTCTGCCTATATCACTTTTGCCCAGATTCCTGAGGACGATCAGACACTACCGGGCCCAAGTCATTCTTGTGGCACCGGACTGGGCTCAAAAGTTTGGTATCCCGAGCTACTCAGTATGAGCGTGGATTCTCCCGATCCGACTGCCTCTTCGGGAGGATCTCTGGTCGCAGCAACAGGATACGGTCCTCCACCCAAATCTGTCCAGCCTCCTCCTCCTTGCGTGGCGATTGAGTGGTGACAGCTGATTCCATTTGACTTGCCTCCTGAAGTGTGTAATGCGCTTCTGGCAGCCAGGCGTCCCTCCACTAAAACGGTGTACGCCTGTCGGTGAAAACAATTTGTGGCATGGGGCACAGCGAAAGCTGTAGATCCTCTTGCTGCCCCTTTTTTTGAGGTCCTATTGTGCCTTTTCTTTTTGGTCCAGCAGGGCTCTGCTCTGGGCACTATCCAGGGCTACCTTTCTGAGCTTTCTGCCTTTCTTAGGCTGCCTGATCAGCCCTCTTTTCAAGTTCCCCAGTTGTCAATAGATTTCTCAACGGCATTACTCACCTTTTCCCTCATTCCTTTTGTGATGCCTCAGTGGGACTTGAACCTGGTTCTCACATACTTAATGTGCGCTCCCTTTGAGCCTCTTCCTAACTGTCCTTTGCGGTTATTGACTTTGAAAACTGTCTTCCTGGTGGCCATCACCTTCGCTAGGAGGGTGAGTGAGCTCCAGGCTCTTTCCTGTAAATCTCCTTTCCTGGCGAGTCATCCTGACAAGGTGGTGCTCCGACCACGTCTCTCCTTTCTACCAAAAGTAGTCTCTGCCTTTTATCTCGGGCAAACTGTCACTCTGCCCACTTTCTTTCTGCCTCCGCACCCTTGAAGAGGCGAGGCTCCACCGTCTGTACACAAAACGTACGCTTTTGTTCTATCTCACCCGCACACTACAGTTTGGGGTGGATGACCAGCTCTTTGTCTACGTGGGTGCCAAGAAAGGCCGGACTGGACAAGCGGATTATCTCCCGATGGGTTGTCTTGTGCATTAAAGCCCGTTACTCTCTGACTCCTCCGGTTGGGCTGCGTACCCATTCTACCAGGGTGACCGCAGCTACTACAGCATTGGGACGCGGTGTCCCCCTGCAAGACATGTCAGGCGGCCACTTGGGCCTTGTTGTATACTTTCACTAAGCACTATTGCCTTGACGGTCCGGAGAGAAGGCTTCTTTGGCCGTTCAGTTCTGTGACTTTGTGGTGTAATCTCACTTCGCAGACCCACCACCGGGGTTGGTATTGCTTGGGTATGTATTCTAAGGTAAGGAATCTATCACGAACGTGTCTTTCCGATGCACAAGTTACTTGTGTGACTATATATCTGTAAGAGATATTAGTTAGTGATAGATTCCTTGCTGCCTGCCCATCCTCCCCGTTCTGCGAACAGTTCTCTAGGGTTCGGGTCATCCCTTTCAGGGCCCTAGTTCTAGTGCACCAGTAGTCTGTCTCTGGCATGGCTGTGCGCTACTGGAGCAGAAAAGTTGTGTACAGAACGGACGTCAGCATGAGTTAAGTAGCTCCGATGTCATCTCGGCAGCTACGATGCCTGTGACGTACGCAGAGCCGTACGACGCGCAGGGGTACTGCTGACGCAAACTTTCCAGATCCAGTTTGACGCCTGGGGATATTGGAAGGTAAGGAATCTATCACTAACTAATGTCTCTTACAGATATATCGTCACACTAGTAAGTAACCTGTGCATTGTTACCATATGCACTTAATGTAACCTGTTAGGCAGTGAATCCTTTGTCAATGTTGCTGCACTGCTAATAACATGGAATTTGATAATTGTACTATACAAGCGTGAGTTATTAGAGTTGCTTTAAATGTCTTATTCAGCCACATTTCTCTTCATTGCAAAGGTATATAATGAAATGTGTATATGTAGATTGTTCCGTGACTAAGGTAAAAATGCTGAGCCACTTCAGAGTATTTTTTTGATAATGTGGCTCATTTAAACTGGATGCACACTGATAGCATAATGCACTTTAATGAACTAAAGTATTAAGGACTGTATGAGGGTCTTTGGTACAGCGCGTTCAAAAAGAATCTGAGCACTAGCATCTTCTTTGAGATGTATAAAAGGATCATAAAATATCTGGCTAAAATCAGTGGCAATGAGTTTTGATCGAAAAAGGCATATTGTTGGCAATATATACATCTGCAACTATATGCATTAAGGAAACTTGTTGCAACTCATGAAATTTGAATTTTCATAATTCAATAAAAAGCAGAAGTGCACGGGGATGCCAGGTTGCTGTCAATTTTTTTCTATCCTAAGGGCAAGCAAATACAGCTGCAGTAAAAAGAAACCTGCAGCAAATAATTTTACTCCGTGTCTTTTGCTGAACTCACTTGTGCTTCCTGGTCGCTGAGAATGTTACTCTGCACAGAGTAGTGGGGCTAGAAATAGTGTTGCGGGGGGAGGGGGGGCTGTATCCTTGCACGCCATAAGCGTTGCAGCTCCTGCTGTTTCAGCTCAGTGGTTTCTAAGGAGTGGCTCACGGTGGGCTGCAGGAAAAACCCTGGAGGTAGCTGGCGGGCACTGCCTGACTACGCTAGACCCTTAGCTGTGGGCTACCTCACACACCTCTTGTGTGATGCAGAATAAGGTAGAAGCTTTTTATCCAGCAGACTTGTTGGCAAACCGGTGAGTGACTGTTATCAAAGGTGATGGTGCAGTGGATTTAGTCTAACTGCAAAGGTTGAGTCCCTGAGTATGTGGAAGCGGCCCAGCTATACTGGTGAGGCTTGCGTCCGGGTTAACTTCTGTGCACTATAGCTCTTTTTAGGCTACTTTTGACTGTTGCTGCGGCTGTTGTCTCCCCTGTCAGCCAGTAGCAGACCAGCATTTTCTTCACTGTACAACCCTGTTAAAGAAATCTGGAAAAAGAACATTGATGATCTTCTGCTTCCCCAACTGCTCACTACAAATCCATAATAAGACTTGCAGGTCTTAGCATGCTTGCGCTTTGAAGTATCATTGGGGTAGCCTCTACAAACATGACCTACTTAGCAGTTTACAGCAAAAGGTCAACGGAAGAGCATGGCCAGCCCCCCATAAAGCGTTTATTACAATCACATCACATGGGAAAACACGTTTTTGACTGAACAGCTTCTTGATCTGGCTGGTGATAATTTCCTCCATTTGGAAGTCTTAATACCCACTGCTGAGCTCCAGTCCTCAAAACAGGCCAGGTACCGCCCAGGTTGGTGGCAGTACGGTTTTGAGAACTTGAGCAGTTGGCAGAAGTGGCCTGATTTGGAATAGTGCTTGGTGTCTCCCTGTTCAAACTGTAGCGGGCAATCAAAAAACGGGGAGGTAGAGGTTAAGATTATGTTCACCCTCCGTACTGAACGCAGTTCCACAAAATCCGGAATTGGAAACATAACCATAGGAAGAACAGGGATTCCACTGAACATGTGTGAAAAACCCTCTATCCAGAAAGAAATTATTTTCTTGTGTTCCCCTCACCCACCAGGGTTACCCCTTGGTGTGGCTTGCTTCATCGTGGTACGCACGGGGCTGGCACTCGTGTGGTCCTGAAGAAGAGCTTTAGAGGAAAGCTCGAAACATGTCGACCCAGTACTAGGGACACCATACTCATTACAGTTCGGTCTTTCCCTAGTATTTACCCCTGATTTGAAAACTTGCTGACTAGGAGCAGGAATACAATATTAGCTCACTAGCTAGGTATTTTTAACCTATTTTTTTCCCCACTTCACATTGCTGCACCACACACATTTTCCAATAACTAAGTGCACCTATGTAGTCCGCAAGTCACAGCATGCCTCGATCCGCAGTGGATTGAGAGGACCACCATGATGAAGCATGCCACCTAGGGATAATCCTGGTGGGTGAAGGGACTCAAAAGAATTTCTTTCTGGAAAGAGGGTGTTCAAGGCATATGAGTGCAGATCACACACTTAGGATAGTAGATCGCCATCTGTTGTTGGGCTCGGATGCTTGCAGGTTGTTGTCTTCGGAAGAAGTCTTTGGTCACGAGATAGGTGACTCCTCCCTTGGACTACAGTGCGCATGGACATCAACTCCATCCTCAGATTGTTTTTTTCCGCCATTGGGTTCGGATGCAAGTTTTCCGCTCCGGTTGGAAGTCTCAATTCCAAGCTTTTTGAAGCGAAAAAGCACCTTCACTCGACATCGATTTCATCGGCTCGATTCCGGACGTCAACGTGGGCCGCTGGGCCTATCCACGCCGTGAGGCCTACGGCTCATGGAAAGGACGCCTTTCAAAAAATGCCCCCAGTGTGGAGCAAAACTTCTGCACAGTGACCACCACAAAGTCTGCAACCTGTGCGTATCACCGGAACACGACGAGTCCAGCCTGTGCAGCATTTCGATCCAAAAAGACCATTCGAGATCGAAGGGCTCAACGCCACATCATGGCACAGAGACCAGCTCTGGAACCAGAAAACATCTTTGAGGGTCCCGATGTCCCGGAAGAAGATTCCGAGGATCTACAAATCATCTCTGAAGCAGACGACTCAGACGACCCCATTACTCCTGGGCAACACGTGAGTACTACTGCCCCTGCCCCAACCCCTCCAAAACCAAAGGCATTGTTCAAGACTTCGCCTGCTGGCCTCAGTCGAGACCGAAAACATCCTTCAGAAGCTCCGCCTCCGGGCTCGGCTCTGAAGAAGCATAAGCCTTCAGGTAGCTCGGGCCCGAGCAAGCTGCATGTCATTGTTCCACCGGCACCGAAGACAAAAGACTTCTCTGCACCGAAATCGGCTCCAACGCCTTCGGCACCGAAAACATCAATAAACATAGATAAACTGGCACGGAAAGTTCCCAAGCCTAAAGATAGAACTTCGGCTCCGAAACAATCATCGGCACTGAAAAGGACCTGAGGAAGACTTCCTATTAGATACTTTTGAGCAATCTCAAAAGTCTGTACAAATTTTACCTATGATTAAAGAAGTCATAAAACACTCCCCAGAGGTATTTAAGGGCCCCGTCCATGCCAGGGTTCTTAACCCAAGAATAGAAAAGAAATATAGGCCTGCCCCTGAAGATCCTTGTTACATCAAAGGACCGCTCCCTTTGGATTCTTTGGTCGTTTCCAATGCTAGGAAACGCGCCAACTCCCAAACCACAGGAGATACACCACCCCTGACAAAGAATCCAAGCTGTTAAAAGCTTCTGGCAAACGAGTAGCAGCACAAGCCGCTAACCATTGGCGTATTGGCAACACCCAAGCCCTACTAGCACGCTATGACAGGGCTCACTACGACCGTTTGGAGAATCTGTTACAACATCTGCCAGACCAATATAAAACACAGGCAAATGACCTTATCCAGGAGGGAAAACTTATTTCAAATGCGTCAATTAATGTGCGCTGGACGCAGCAGACACCGCCTCTAAAGCCATAAACACAAGTGTGCTCCTTAGACGACATGCCTGGCTACGCATTTCAGGCTCTAAGCCAGAGGTACAAACTACCATACTTAGTCAGCCATTCAACCTAGAACATCTATTTGGGCCAGCAGTGAACACTGCCCTTGAAAAAA
The DNA here is from genome assembly GCF_964204655.1 of Triturus cristatus. Lineage (NCBI taxonomy): Eukaryota > Metazoa > Chordata > Amphibia > Caudata > Salamandridae > Triturus > Triturus cristatus. Next base: position 932,581,066 of record NC_140580.1, on the reverse strand, counting down.
AGACACTGAGACTGCTAAGTCCATGGGAGCATCAGTCTCCACAACCATGTGGCTCCTTTCGACGCTCCTTCTACAGAGGAGCCGCCAAGAATATGGGAGCGGACACCTCCTCCACCTTCCAACCCGCTACACAAACATCCCCCAGTAGAGGATATTTTAGAGGAGGATATAGAGGAAACCAGGGACGAGGTCGAGGCAATACCAACACTCGCACCTCCACTGCCACAAAACAGTGACTTTCCTCCACTCCCCCCAGACCATTCCACTCCAGTCGGGGGAAGACTCAAACAGTTCCTACCTGTCTGGAACTCCATCACAACAGACAAGTGGGTAAGACAAATTATCCAGTATGGTTACTGCCTGGAACTCACAAATACCCCCCCCCCCCCCCCCCCCCACATATACCACCCAAACAGCATTCCATGTCACCAGACCATCTTGCGCTCCTCAAACAAGAGGTTCTCTCATTGCTTCAAAAACACGCAATAGAGCCAGTTCCCTTACAACATCAGGGTACAGGGGTATACTCACTATACTTCATAATCCCCAAAAAGGACGGGACTCTAAGACCAATTCTCGACCTCAGACCCCTAAATATGTATATAAACTCAGATCATTTCCATAAGATCACTCTTCAACAAGTGCTCCCACTACTACAAGGCGATTTCCTTGCCACTCTAGATCTCAAGGACGCCTACTTCCACATTCCCATACATGGTGGAGAAGTGTGGCTCAATGGTTAGAGTGGCAGACCTCGATGCAGAGCACTGGTCCGGGACCAGGGTTCGATTCCCGACGCGGCAGGGTCTCGGGCTATAAATTCCTCGGGCCTGATATTCTCGCATCAGTGCCTATTCTAATCATGGGTCCCACGCTGCAACTCTGGGCAATAGCTTGCTTAGTCTCCACAACGGCCCCAACAGCGCTGGGATGCCTGGCTTCACCATGGGGGTGCCCAGGAGTGGACACTTCACACGGATAGCCAGGAAGGGTTCCTACAGCGGTATGAGTACAGCGCGGAGATACCCCTAGGGGTGATTCGGCGCTATATAAGCACATACACATACACATTTACATTTACATCCTGCTCTCAGGAAGTACCTAAGGTTTGTGGTGGACGGACAACACTACCAGTTTACAGTCCTTCCATTCGGAGTAACAACCGCGCCCAGAGTATTCACCAAATGTCTAGCAGTAGTAGCAGCACAGCACATCTCAGAAGACAACAAATTCATGTCTTCCCGTATCTAGACGACTGGCTAATAAAAGCCAAATAATTCAACAAATGAGTTCTACACACTCACCAAACTATCCAAATCTTATACAACTTGGGATTCACCATAAACTATCCCAAATCTCATCTACAACCCTCCCACATACATCCGTATCTAGGAGCCACTATGAACACCTCAAAAGCCCTAGCATATCCCAGCCCAGCCGGGATAACCAATATACAAGCTGTTATGTCAAAATTTCAAACCCAAAAATCTCTTCCAGCAAGAGTGTTCATGCAACTCATAGGCATGATGGCGTCGTGCATCTTTATTGTGCCTTATGCAAGACTTCAAATGCGTCCCTTGCAAGAATGTCTAGCACGTCAGTGGAACCAGGCTCACGGACAACTTACAGATCTGGTGTTGGTGGACAGCTGCACACATTGCTCTCTCAAATGGTGGCACATAAAAAATCTCTCCAGAGGGCGGCTGTTCCTAGAGCCTCTTCCACAGATAGTGCTGACAACAGACGCATCACTCACAGGATGGGGAGCCCATCTCCTCTGACACACCACTCAGTGCAAATGGACCACTCAACAGAAAGTGCTCCATATCCATTACCTGTAACTACTAGCAGCGTTCCTAGCATTAAAATTATTCCAACTACATCTCCAGAACAAAACTGTCCTCATCCGGACGGACAACATGACAGCCATGTATTACATACAAAAACAAGGAGTCACACATTCTCTCCAGCTGTCCCAGCTCGCACAGAACATTTGGAGATGGGCCATTCCCCAGAACATATGCCTACTTGCAGAACACCTTCCAGGGCTTCACAATCAAATTGCCGATCTGTTAAGTCGTCAAACTCAACAGATCCACGAATGGGAACTACATCCACAAGTCCTACTGCCCTTTTTCCAACAATGGGGCCAACCAGACATCGATCTGTTCGCCACACACAAACACAAAATGCCCAACCTTCGCCGCCAGGTTCCCCCACCCGGAGTCAAAGGGCAATGTGATATGGATGAACTGGTCAGGCAGATTTGAGTACGCTTTTCCGCCTCTCCCATTCATTCCATTAGTGGTACGCAAGCTCAGGCAACAGTCTCTCAAACTGATCCTAGTAGCTCCCACATGGGCACGCCAGCCGTGGTTCCCAACACTACTGGAACTCTCGCTAGTTCCACACCAAAAACTACACCTCTCCCCGTCATTATTAACCCAGAACCATGGAGAAATCAGACACCCAGGTCAACTGAATCTAGCGATCTGGCTCCTGAAGTCCTAGAGTTTGGTTACCTGAACCTGCCACCAGACTGCATGAATATTATAAAGGAGGCCAGAAGACCTACAGCTAGAGCCTGCTATGCTGCAAAATGGACGACATTTGCAATTTACTGCACTAACAATCATATAAACCCACTGGATGCATCCATCCAAGACATCATTTGCTACTTACTGCACTTGCAAAGATGTAATTTGGCATACTCATCCATACGTCTCCACCTAGCAGCATTAGCAGCCTACTTACAAAATCGACAACACTTGTCACTATTTAGAGTACCTGTGATCAAAGCCTTCATGGAAGGACTTAAACAGATTATTCTTCCCAGATTACCACCCTCTCCAGTGTGGAATCTAAACATTGTTCCTACAAGGCTCATGGGACCCCCATTTGAACCTTTGCATAAATGCGAACTTCAGTTCCTCACATGGAAAGTGGCTTTCCTTATTGCTATCGCAACCCTCAGAAGGGTAAGTGAAATCCAAACTTTAGCCATACAAGAACCATTCTTACAATTACACCACAACAAAGTGGTTCTTAGAACAAATCCGAGATTCCTTCCAAAAGTCATATCTCCGTTCCATCTTAACCAATCAGTAGAGTTACCAGTGTTCTTCCCTAATCCAGACTCTGTAGCTGAAAGAGCTCTTCATACCTTCGACGTTAAAAGAGCCCTTCTTTACTAGATTGACAGAACCAAGTCATTCCGCAAAACAATTGTTTGTTGCTTTCTCTCCCCCACATAAAGGCAACCCCATTTCCAAATCTGTGATAGCTAGGTGGATAGTTAAATGTATCCAAATATGCTACCACAAGGCTAAACGCACACTAACAGTTCCCCCTAGAGTGCATTCCACACGCAAAATAGGGGCTTCCATGGCATTCTTAGGAAACATTCCCTTAGAAGATATTTGTAAGGCAGCCACATGGTCTACAACACACACCTTCGCTAAACACTATTGTGTTGACGTGCAAGCAAAGCAACAAGCTTCTGTGGGTCAGGTTGTCCTTAAAACTTTATTTCAAACGGCTGCAACCGATACAGGGGAGACACTACTATATATTGTCTATCCTAAGTGTGTGATCTGCAGCTCATATGCAACGAACGGAATATGCTACTTGCCAGTATGCATCTGTTCTTGGCATGTAGAGCTGCAGAGTCACACACGCCCACCCACCTCCTGGGACCTGTATCTGTTCCAGCATTGTCTTACTTAGACATCACACATGGACATCTCTCTCTTTTCTACAAAGTCCATCATGGCGAAAAACAATCTGAGGACGGAGTTGATGCCCATGCGCACTGTAGTCCAAGGGAGGAGTCTCCTATCTCGTGACCAAAAACTTCTTCCGAAAACAACAACAACCTGCAAGCATCGGAGCCCAACACCAGATGGTGATCTACTATCCTAAGTGTGTGGCTCTGCAGCTCTACATGCCAAGAACAGATGCATACTGGTAAGTAGCATTTTCCTTTTCACACATACTCAGTGGAATCCCTGTTCTTCCTATGGTTCGTTTTCTAATTCCGGATGTTGTGGAACTGCAAACTGTAGCGGGGACATAACTCCTAAGGGAGCCTGGGTATCTATCCTCCTAATTATAAGTAGTGAGACTAATAGAGGTACTTGTGAGGTATATTCTTAATAATGTCCAGGAAATTGAGATCAGGACGACTGATAATGGGGAGGGTGTGCACCAAAACTAAATATAACACATTGCAAAATAGACCACTCCCCTCTGGCCATGGCTTTAAAAGGAGAGAATCCAATCCTTTGCGTCTGGGAAAAAGAGAAGACGACCGAAGAACTGAAGGATAGTATGACTATGGCCCGCCTACCCCCCAATTTCAGGGCCAAACGGGGCCACTCTTGAAAGTTTGTGTGCCAAGTCGTGGTTATACCAACAGTAATGCCATGTGAGGAGGATAAGGTTGAGTAAAGCCCCACGAGGACTCCGAGAAAAGCACCTTGCTCATTATCCTCCAATTTTTCTCATTCCCTGTGCACTCTTCCTGACGGTGCTCAATTTCGAATACACCTAAGATAAGAAGCCTTGTAGAAGGTAAGTCCACAGCAAAACCACGGGAAGGTCCTACTCAAAGAGAAATAATCAGTGTAATGCATGAGCACTTAACTCTGCCAGATATTGACTTAGAGATAGACCGGAAGTGCAGAACTCAAGATAAGTTGTATAATTTACAGCCTGCGATATACCCATTCTGACTACCCACTGGCTTGCAACGTTTTAGTAGTACATCGTTGAACCATTTGCCTGTGTCACCTCTTGGATCAGGAGAATAAAATCTCTGAGAGACGACTTTGTTTAGGAAGACTCTTACCTTCTATTTTAGGTGCGAACGCTATCGAGAACATGACGATAGCAATATTGAAGGAATAGACTAATGTAACTAAAGACAAATTGTATATGCATTATGTATTTTTTTGACATCTAATCTAAGAAAGCCCTCCCACAAACTATTGCCCTTGATGCTAAATTTCACTCTCAGATCAAGGTCAATTTTAGTACTCTGACGGAAATCCCCCCAAAAAATGCCTCTTGGCACACCACCTCGCCCATCCCTGAACAAGTAATCTATAACACTATTCTAACAACCCCTCAAATCACTTCTCGGACCCTTTACCGCCTTCTTTATTCAAAGTGATAAAAACCTCTAGTCTACCCTTATGGTCAAAGATTGTAACCGCCCCTCTGAGACGAGGGTCCATACCGGACTTTCTTAAAATAGGGCAGGTCACACCTATGCTAAAGAAATCCGACTCCCTCCCCACAGATCTCAACAGCTACCGCCTTATATCCAACATCCCCACTTTAGCGAAATTGCTGGAAAAATGTGTACAAATACAACTATGCAACCACATCGAGAATTACAACCTCCTAGACAAACCATTCCGGCTTCCGTCAAGGTCACAGCACTGAATCTGCACTCACCCACATAATGGATGACATACTAAAAATGCTAGAACACAACGAATCATGCCTATTGATACTTCTTGACTTAACCTCCGCTTTCGATACGGTTAAGCATGACAACCTACTGGAACGAAGGATGGGCTTAACTGGCTCAGTGCTACAATGGTTCACCTCCATCCTAATAACAGAACACAAAGAATTAAGATGAAGCATTCTCTCTCTCAATCCTCCATGGTCACAATAGGGGTTCCACAGGGCTCAGCACTCACCCATCCTTTTCAATTTACTCATGGAACCCCTGGCAAACGCACTGAACTCTGCAGACATTCTATATCACCTGTATGCGGACTTCATCTCCCTCAATGCTATTCTAGAGAATGCTCCAAGTTGGTTCACCTCATGCTTAACACCAAAAAAACGAAATTTCTTCGCATCTCCCCTCCCAATCACACACCCAAGATAGACTTATGGTTGAAGCATCTAACTTCCTTTGACTGTGCTCCCCACATCATTGACTCCGCGAAATCCTTGGGAGTCACCATAGACAAACACTTGAACATGCAGGCGCAAATCAATATTGCCACCAAGGGAGCTAATCATCAGATGAGCATTTTCCTTCCTCTCACAGAATGACTTAAAAATGGCGGTACAAGCCCTAGTGCTACCAAGATTGGACTATGGAAGCACCACTCTTATGCGGTCTCCCCAAATACAAGCTTGCCCTGCTAAGGGCTTCGCTCAACGCTGCGGCCAGACTGGTCTCAGGGAACTAAAAGAAATAACCACATTTCTCCGACTTTGAAAGCTCTGAACTGGCTACCCTACGAGGCAAGAATACACCTAAAGATCGCCTGCATGACCCACAAAGCCCTGCATAGCAATACCCTCAGTTACTTAGCATGAAAGCTAGAGCGATCAGGAGGATGCAGACTATTGCGTAGTGCGAGTTCACTACTACTGAAACCACAATCCTTCCACAAAAAGAGAACTGGTTGCAGAGCATTCTCAGGACGCTCCGAAGATTTGCAACTCCCTACCTCCAGTGGTACTCGGAATCACTTCCTTCAAAAAAGAAGTAAAACTGCTTCTAATGAACAAATTCACATCCTAAGACTAACTCTATGATGCCTACCAGTCTCCTATGCTACCCTTATTCTACTGTCTACCTCTTTTGTATTGAATGACGAATATCTAATGTATGTATACTACCACAACCACCTAATATGTAATTGTGTATTGTAAAGTGCTCTGATTCCCTCGTGGATCATTCCTTGATGACTACTAGTCACCTATGCTACCTGTATACTCCTATCTACCTCTTTTGTATTGAATGGCGAATACTGAATCTATGTATACTACCTCAACCATAACGCTCAACAACTGTATATTGTAAAGTGCTCTGATACCCCCGTGGGTCATGTTCGCGCTATATAAAACCTTTATAGAAAATAAATAAAAAATAACCTATTAATGTGCACTGATCTGAAATATTCGGCTTCAAATTGCTTTGTAATTTGCTATTTTTTTTCTAGGATCATCTTCTATTTATCTGTTTCTTGCAGCTGGCATTTTACAAGGAAAACGTGTATGGTGGGAAAAATGGATTAGAAAGTCCCTGTTCTGTAGTAGGGATCTCTGTGTATAGTCATAATTATGTGAATAGTCCCGCCCAAGTGCGTGGACCCCGGAGCAATCGAAATAGTCTCTTAAGTTGTCCTCTTCTGCAATCCTGCATAGACACTTAAGAGAAAATAAAGACAAATAATGCAGCCTGAAATAAACAAGGCTACTCTGGCCAGTACTTCATCCTGAAGTGAAAAATAATAGCCAGATAATACTGAATTTTAAACATTTTGCTTCAATAGATATATAGTCTCCTAAGGTGTCTTCTACTGCAGTCCTGCATATACACTTAAAGAGATAATAAAAGACAATAATGCAGCCTGAAAACACCAGGCTACTCTGGCCATTACTTCATCCTGAATTGAAAAGGATAGCTAGGTAAAAGTCAAATTCAATTATTCACTAAGTTTCACACATAGAGAAACTCCCCTTCACAAAATCCCTTTTTCTTGATAGAGATGAAGGGTTGGACAGACAAGCCATTATATGTCTGCAAATAGATACTGTGCCTTTAAGGATCCTTCCGGAGACCCTCGGTATCCCATGATGCACAGCCAAAGGCCAGTTCCTTTTCCGGCTCCTGCTAGCAGGACCCTGGAGCATTAGCTCTTCATTTTATGAGCTTTTTTTAATTCATTTTTAGTGATTATTTCTGGATTTTTGCAGTTTCACTCGACGTCTTTGGCCTTTATCTACATTCTGCTGTGATTTTTTTTTTTTGGGGCAGAATTTCTGCAGTTTTCTTGTCTTTATACTATCTCTATCTGACAAGTGCTTTGACTGCAGTTGAAATAAAGGCCAAAGCTGAAGCTCACAGAGTTTGTATTCTGTGCTTGCCTGTGTCTTATGTCTTTGACTCCTGTCTTTGTAAAATCTTTTACAGGCACCCTGCGGACAGGGAGAAGATTCGGCTCCCAGGGTTGGAGCAGGGAAGATTGAAGGCATCTTCTTCAGCCTCTGGTTAAGGAGAGGGTAGGTCCTCTACCAAGTCCCATGCTGTGTCCTCTTGGGTACTCCCCAGTAGGAACGCGACTGAAAAACGATGTGGTTCCAGTCAGCGCTGAGGACGGTGACATCGAGAGCAGGTATACACCGATATGCTCTCCGTCGACCCTGCACTCTGGTCAACGCAACGTCAAAAGCCGACGTCAAGGAGTAGACCTGGAGAACCTCGACGTCCTGGAGATGCTCGACGTCGAAGTATGGTGATGCTCGACGTCGAAGTGGAGGTCGAAGTCGGGGTGAAGTGATGTACGACACCATTGTGATGGTCGACGTCGTAGTGATGGTGACGTCGTAGTGATGTCGACGTCATGGGTGTATCGAGAAAAAAATATATATTGACGCCGAGGGTTCATTACCGGTGCTCGATGTCTACGTCCCGTTTTGGGCCTCGCTCCGTGGTGAGCCTATCATCATCGGCGGGGACTTTGTGTTCCCGGCAACTTCTACTATCGATGCCGAGGAACCCTTCCGACGGGGAGTCTGGGGCTACTTACACGTGGTCCGCTCGTAAGCGAGGAACTTTGGTCCCTTTGCTTAGTTTGGAGTATTCGCGTACATCCTCGCCTCCTGCTCCGCCCCCACTGGTGAAACCTCCGGGGATGCCTCCGAATTCTCTCTGGCTCCTCTCCCACCCACCACCTCAGGGGCCTGTGGCTCCTCAGCCTGCGACCCCCCCCCCCCCCCCCCCCCCCCCCCCATGGAACCTTGATGTCCTAGAACAAGGTCTACTTTTGGGGCATCGGTCACATGGGCTCCGCTGTCTTCCATAAGGTCCCGTCGTCACCGTTATGGTAGGTCTCGGTTCAGGCATGCCAGGGATGCATCTTCCACGAGTATGGGGAGGTGCTCTCCTACTCTTACGAATTTCCCTCTTAGTGGGTTGTTCACTGGTTGGCGGTACTTAACTTTCGTCCACTGTCACCTGCCAGGAGGTTCTGGCTTCGGAGCTCCCTGTACAGTCGACATCAGTGATGTTTAAGACAACGAAAGAATGAAAAAAAAATTTGTCCACTGCTTCCGTTAGTGCTGGGTTTGGAGGAACCGGCGGTGGTACTGTTTTCTTTTTTTTCTTCCCGGAGTTGGACCCTTCCTTCCTCCGGTTGGACCCTACTCCTGACTTTGTCGCAGTGGTGGCGGCGGCATGCAAACGGCATGCTGTGGCCTGCTCTTGCTGGGCTGTTGTCAAGGAGGCTGATTGCGAGCCGTGGTTACAGGCTGACAAGAGTTATACACCCGCAGCCATCAGGTGACCAGTTATAGAGTGGACGAGTACACTTGCATACAACAGACACCCACCTATTAGAGGGGTAAAGGTATGCAAAAGGCGAGCGACCACGTGGTGCAGACAAAAAGCAAATTGGTCTAACAAAAGGTGCAGTGTGGCCAGTCGACCCTAGCCCTGATGAAATTGCCGCAAGCTTACTGAGGCAATGAAACATGTTGGTTTTTAAGTGAGCAAACACACAGCATGGAATAAAGATTAGATAGCCAGTGTTGTTTAGCTCGTTTTTAATGTGGACTGACGAGGGTTCTGATCAGACCCCGTCTCTCCTTTAAGGGTTGATATTGTTTTGAGCTCGGATATATTTACCGTAGCCTAGTGTTCACACAGAAGCACTACATGTTTTTATTTGTTTTTGACATTGTTTTCCGGGTGGCAGTTGCTAATGATGAGAACGTGAGGTAGCAGGCGAGTACCTGTCTGCGTATCCTCCATGGTGTTACTTCCGTGAGGCACTGAAATCCTTTTTCATTAGATATTATTTGCACATGACCTTTCCTTTCCTTCTTACACACTCCAGGTAGAAGGTTAGTGGGGGGAGGCACTTCACACAGATACGAATTTGGTTTTTTAACGACTAGAGTGATACCAGACCCTATCTATGGACGGCAGAAAAGTTGGCCGCCTTATGATTATTTGAAACAAAGGTGTTTTGAATGTGGATGGGCTACTGATGAAAGTTTTTCACTCGATACATTCATATGCAGGTCCTGTTTTGTAACAAGCTGTTGTGATAGATCCCTGTGTGAGTTCCTTCACCAATTTGTGGATCTCCTGCCCAGAGACAGGAGGAAAGCCTTACAGGAGATAGTCTGTAGGGCCTGATGGTTTCGGATCTAATCAACGGTGCTACAGCAGATATTTCGCTCCGGGCGACTCCCGGGCATTGCCATGGTTTTGTTCTACGGCGACATACTTGTATTCGTCTGACATCTCTGAAGCCTACGGCACAGCAGTGTGTTTCTAACCTTCCGCCCTTTCTAGCGGCGTTATTCCTTGCAGATTTTTTCTGCGGTCTCGGGTCGCCATTGAATAATTCAGGACAAGTGGGTGCTGAATATTGTGTGCAGTGGATACGCGACTTTACCAGTTCTCCTCCATCGATCCCTCCAACTCAATCACGCTACATGCGTGAGTTGTTGGAGGCCAACACCCTCTTCCAGTAAAGGAAGATAGAATTAGCTCCTCTGGGACGGAAAGGAACGGGATGGTACTCGCTGTTCCTTCTAGTGTGCAAGAGAGACATGACCGAGTTTGGCCTGTGTTAGACTTGCGACAAGTCGTCGCGTGGGTTCAAAGAGTAAAAATTCCGGTGGTTGTCCCTGCATTAGATTTCCCCTCAACTTCATCAGGGAGGCTGACTATGCGCGTTAGATCTGCAGGACGCAGATTTTCGCGTACCCATGGTGGGGAAAATATTGCAAGTTCCTGCTTTTCACAGTGGGCAACAACCATTATCATTACTTCGTGCCTCCCTTTCGGCCTGAAGTCAACACCTCGGAATGTTCCATACGCAAGGACGTAGTGGCTGCACATCTGAGAGGGAACAGTGTCTTTGTCTATCCATATCTGGACGACTGGTTGGTCAAGGCAGCTACTTTCAGGTAGCGCGCCTGCTTTTCAATCGGACTTCCAATCTCTTACTTCGTTTGGGTCTCCGCATCAACCTCACGAGGTCTGTCTCGGCTACTGTACCCTGTCTACAGCACCTCGGAGCCACTATCGATGCACGTGCAACAAATGTGTGTCCTTCGGAGGAGAGACTCTCTTCGATCCTTCGGAAGGCTCAAGCTCTCATAATCATGCCCTCTCCCAACGGTGGGGCCGGTCTCATCTCTCCTGGGCTTTATAGCTCTATGTGTCTTCCCGTCTCCAATGCGCGCCTCCATATGAGACACCTGCAGGGATGTCTGGAGGCTCAGTGGACCAGACACTGGGGTTTGGGAAGACTGGCTTCAGCTGTCGCAAAGCTCTACAGTTCATCCGCTGGTGATGTTCTCCACGAAATCCCTTCTTGGGGATTCCCTTCCGCAAAGAGATGCTCATGCAACCCTTAGCGCTGGTTGCTTCTCTACATGACTGGGGTGCGCATTCGGACTGTCTTCGGGTACAGGGAACATGGTCCTTGAATGAAACCAGATTCCACATCGCCTTCATGGAGCTTCGAGCAGTCCGGATGGCGCGAACACCGTCCAGCTGTCTTGGTCACACCTGCTTCTTGCTGGTCCACATGGTCAATACGACTATACTGTTCTACCCCAACAAGCTGGGGGGATCCTGTTCTCGAGTGTTGTCTCGGGGATCCCAGACAATCTGACTTTGGCTGTTAGCCATGAGCCTGACCAGCATGGCTATTCTTCTTCCCTGTGTTCATAATGCTCAGGCAGGCGCTCTCGACACTCATTCACGTAAACCACACTGGGTCTTGCACGCCGAAATGGTGCATGACCTATTCGAAGGATGGATACTACGGGAGTCATTCGGTTCTCTGCCGCAGGAAACAGCAGATGCCGCGACTTCGCCTTCAAGTTCTTCCACCCAGGGACTCTGGGGTAGGCTCTATAGTTTGATTGGTCAGGCGGTTTTTCTCTACACTTGTCCGCCAATTTTCCTGATTCAGACGGTGCTGATCAAGTTCTCTCTTTTACGGGCCTAGATGGTCCCCGGGGCTTCGGAGTGGCCCAGTCAGTGGTGGTTCACAGACCCACTCCACTGGTCTCTTCTGCTATTTTCTCCGTCTTTGGTGCAGCCGGACCTTCTGAAGTAGTTTGGCGGACAGAGGGTGCACTCCGGCTTCTTGTCGTTGCAATTAGCGGCAGGGCTCCTGAGCTCGTACAGTGCGAACATTTGAATCTCCGTCAGGCCTGTATGGAGATTTTATAAAAAATTAAATTAAAAAATAAGGATGAAGGTTAAGCTTCCATCTACACGCATGTCCAATGCGCATAAGAGACGAGATTTTACATCTGGTGTGTTTTTAAGGACGTGGATCCCGCCTCCTGTAAGGAAGATGTCCTCCTTCCTTCCTTACTTACTGCTCTTGGCTTTATCTGGTTTTCATTGTCATTCCATAGTAGTTCATCTGGCAGTTTTGACTGCTTATAGGAAATGTCCTTCACAAAATGTTGTTTGAAAATCCCAGAAGATTTTCTTGAAGGAGTTATGTTATGTTATTATAACTTATAAAGCGCACGATTACCTTTCGGTGTCCTGGAGCTAAGCACTGCCAACCTAACAAGAACTAGAACTGGGAAAAAAAACAAGTCTTGAGATGTTTTCTAAAAAAGCAAAACTCAGAGGAGCTCCTTAGCATAAAAGAGAGTTCATTCCAGATCTTGGAAGCACTATATACAAAACTTCTGCCTCCCCAATTGGCTTTTTTGGACTGGGGTGTTTGTACTAGTTTGGCCTCAGTGGATCTAAGAGTTCTACTAGGAACGTACCAAAGGAACTTTTGTCTTAAAAATTCCGGACCAGTCCCGTTCAAAGCCCTAAACACTATGCACGCAGCCTTGAAACGTGCTCTCAGACGAATAGGGAGCCAGTGCAGCTTCTGTAATTCGCCCTTGACTGACACCGTCCTGGGAGTCCGAGTCAGCAGTCTGGCGGCAGCGTTTTGAATAATCTGCAGACGATTTAGATGTTGTATCTGCATATTAACATACAGACTATTACAATAATCAAGACGTGATAGTATAAGTGCTGTCACCACAGTTCTGAGGCATCCCTCCGAAAGATATGGGCTAATTTTCCTGATCATTCTGAGGACCAAGGAGCATCCCGACGTCCCCTTGCTCGCCTGGTCCCCCAACATAAGTTTGTCATCAACCATCACACCCAAGTTTTTAACTTTTCTGCAGGGTGTGGGACATGGACCAAGCATGTCTGGCCACCAGTCGGGTGTCCACATCAGAGGGTTATTGCCAAATCTCATAACCTCTGTTTCGGCTGAATTTAACTTGAAGCAGTTTGCCGATATCCACCTAGAAATGGATCCCATACAGTCCGAAAAGCGAACCCCTGTTTCCTTTTCAGTTCCCTCCATCACAGACAGCACAATTTGGGTGTCGTCAGCGTAAGGAGTTAAGCTGAAACCCAAAGAATCTGATGATACCCGCCAGGGGTGCCACATAGATATTAAATAATGTAGGGCTGAGGGAGGAGCCCTGCGGCACCCCGCATGGTAGGGAAAAGGGTTCGGAGATATCTCCATTGAGTTCAACAGTGTGGGATCTGTCCTTCAGAAAGGAGTGCAGCAGATTCCATGCCTGACCACCTATCCCGATCTCAGAGAGCCTATTCATCAATACCTTATGGTGAACGGTATCAAAGGCCGCAGACAAATCTAATAGAATCAGCATCGCACTTCCTCCTTTGTCCATCACCTCTCTGATCTCTTCTGTGGATTTGAGAAGAGCCAGCTCCGTGCTGTGATGAGCTCTAAAACCAAATTGAGAATGGTCCAGGGAGTTTTTGACCTGAAGGAAATCGCTAAGTTGCCTATTCATGGCTTTTTCTACCATTTTGGCAGGGAGGGGAAGTCTGGAGATAGGGCGATAGTTGGTTGGATCCTTAGGATCCAAGGACTGTTTTTTTTTATAGAAGTGTAAGTACTGACGCTCTTTTCCAGGAGCTGGGAAAAGTTCCAGTACGAAACATATCAATAAATAGGGGAGTCAAAACACTGCAGATAGTATCCGCGATCTGCTTGATAATCCAGGTGGGGCAAGGATCAGAAGGGGCGCCTGATTTGATATTAGTCATAAGTTTATTAGTGTCCTCGGAATTCAAAGGCGAAAAGTGATCAAAGGTACTATCTGAAGGGTAAGAGATTTTAGAACTTGGGTTGTAATACGTTTTGTCTATCTGTTCTGAAAGTGAAAGAAAAATAGTTTCAACTTTTGACTGAAAAAAAGTAGCTATGGTCTTGCAAAAATCTGGGGCAACAGGAACATTAGGCATCCTGGGGTTGAACAATCTGATTACTGTTTTAAAAAGTTCTTTAGTGTCTAATTTAGCTTTTGTGATTTGCGAAGAAAAATATTCCTTCTTGGCTAACAGGAGGGATTGTTTGTAGCTGGAAATGATAAGTTTGTATTCTGATCTGTTGGCAGATATCCCTACTACAGAACTGGAGTTACAGGTAAGAAACTACTCCTTTTAATCATGAATGTATATATGATCAATGCATTAATGTGTTATCTGTTGTAGATTGTGAACCTCTGTAGAAGTTCCGTACCATAATAAAGTAAATTGATTAATGGAAAAAGACGAGGGAGAGGTAATACAAAGTTCTGTAGTAGGGGATCTCTGTGTATAGTCATAATCATGTGAATAGTCCCGCCCATGTGCGTGGACCCCGGAGCAATCGAAATAGTCTCTTAAGTGGTCCTGTTCTGCAATCCTGCATAGACACCTAAGAGAAAATAAAGACAAATAATGCAGCCTGAAATAAACAAGGCTACTCTGGCTAGTACTTCATCCTGAAGTGAAAAAGGATAGCCAGATAATACTGAATTTTAAACATTTTGCTAAGTTTCACACAGAGAGGATCTCCCCTTCACAAAACTCCTTTGTCATGATAGAGAGGAAGGGTTGAACAGACAAGCCCCCATAGGCTGCAATGTGTCTGTAAAAGGATACCATGCCTTTAAGGAACCCTCGGTATCCCATGATGCACAGCCAAAGGCTAGTTACTTTCAGTTCTTTTTGAAGGTGTATAAAGCCAGGCCTGTAGCATTCAGGATATTATCGTTTCATCCACCGGGGAGGAGGGCGGGTTGCTTATGACTAAAACTGAGATACCCCTACTACAGAACTGGAGTTACAGGTAAGAGCCAAAGCATTACGAACCATCGGCCTGCCTGTGGTGGCCTGGCGCGAAGGTGTCAGTGGAAAACACTGCTTTTGCACATGGGGAGGTGTGAATGGCCCAAGGGCCAGAGCAACACCAGGCCCACCGCTTGGCTCACGTGGGGGCCAGGAGCTGTTGTGGACTGCCGGCTGTCTTACTGCGACTCACCCGAGTACTTCACAGGACTTTAAAAAGACCATTTACTTAACGAGGGAAAATCTGCTGTTATAGGGTAAATCTTTCTTTAAAAAGGTATGAAATACACGATTAATAGGAAAATATTGGCGTTGAGAAAGAAACGCGGCAATTAAATATGTTTCAAATTTAAAGTCGCATTGTAGGCAAGCTTCGAAGTAATAGACCTAGTGGCTAACCTCAAGCTTTTAAAACAACTGAACCGAGGATAGTACATGGCACATATGGTTTAAGCTTGAAGCATGCTGTTTGCCAGAGGCGCAACTAGAGCCATATTTCCGGGGGGGCCCGGATCTTTAAGGAATAGGCAGAGTGGAGCTGCAGGGGCTCTTAGAAGGGGTGAAACAACAGCGAGGCCTCATTAGCATGCAAATGGTCTTTTAATGACCTGTGAAGTGCTCGGGTGCGGCTGTGTGGGTGCCCAGGAAGCTGTCTCATTCCGGGCTGCCACACATGACACGGGGGGGGGGGGGGTTAAGGGGTGCGGGGCTGAATCCCTTTGAGTCCAATGGATGTTGCGCGGCTCCTGTTTGCACGTCAAAGGCCAAATGCGGAAAGTAAGCTGTGGCTGGCTGGTTCTTTAGTGAGAAGAGATTTTATCAAGCGCTGTAATGTTGTTGGAGTTGCCACACTGAATGAGTTTTAAGACTGCGAATTGCGGAAGATCACAAAATGTTAGGGTGACGCAGAGTGTCAAATGTGTTTCTCTATTTGCAAATGTCTCAGCTCTGTCTGTAATGTCACACACTGTTCGATGTTTCGTATCCATTGAATCGAAACTGTGCCCCACAATGCAGTTACACGCACTGCATTTTAAGAATGAAAAAGCCTGCTAGTAAAATTAACGAACTCCTGCCAGGGAGTGTTGTCAGGCACATGGGGAGGGTAATCTCACTGACCCCTACTGCTCACACCCCCTCACGTACCAAAGGGCTCCTGACATCTGCGAATAAAGCCCACATTAAAGAGGCCAAGTAACAGTGACCCCCTCCCCTTGGTATTACATGACCATGTTTCGATAGATAATGATGTCACTCACTCGTGCTCTGGTGTATTTCCTCTCCACATCTGGCGTTGGTTACCAAAAACAGATTCGATTGCAACATTATTTTTTATTGATAGCTGCTCCAACTTGAAATAAACATGATTAAAAAATAGTGTTATTTGTAACCCAAGACGAGCGTGCGCCGAGTCAGGCCATTAATTGAAAGTAATGAGACAGGACAGCGCAGAAAGGAGGTGCGCACCGGCAGAGGGCACTTTTGTTTAAAAGCATCAATAAATCGGTCCTTGTCAGTTACTGGTCATTCCATTTTGCATGAATTGAGCTAGGCCAGCGTAAGAGATTGAGCATATTTTTTAAATTATACTTGAATCATAATGCTCGCTGCATTAGCCTCTGCATCAAGAGCGGGCTGGCTGTACTGTGCATCAGGAGTTTCCAGGGGGGCTAGAAGGGTTGGGGACCGGTTTCCTGGCTGTACTGTGCATCAGGAGTTTCCAGGGCGGCTAAAAGGGTTGAGGGCCAGTGTCCTGTCTGTACTGTGCATCAGGAGTTTCCATGTGGGCTAGAAGGGTTGAGGGCCGGTTTCTTGGCTGTACTGTGCATCAGACATTTCCATGGGGGCTAGAAGGGTTGGGGGCCGGTTTCCTGGCTGTACTGTGCATCAGACGTTTCCAGGTGGGCTAGAAGGGTTGGGGACCCGTTTTGTAGCAGTGCAGCTGTGTTTTAAAAGCACTGCAGAGGTCCTTGTATTCAACAGTTTTCAGGCAACATTAAAAGTGCCAAGATAACTTTGGTAATTAACATACCTGCTGGAGAGAGATTGGAGTTTTGTCTGGTGGCAGTGTGGAGTCATCTAAGGTAGTGCGGAGGGTTACTATGTCTGCTGCAAAGACTATGTACTAGGCGGATCACAGAGCATTATTTTATTTGCAATGCTCAGTGGGTACTGCTTTTGTCACAGAGGTCCGCTTGTGTAGGAATAAAACTTAGATGGTAAGCGCTCCAATGTTGATTATTAATTTTATATACAGTCAAATTTAGTTGAAGGTATTGCAGCAAGAATATGATGATTTGTGGCACTCCAGGATGTTGTTAGAGAATAAAAATCAACAGCTGAATATAAGTTACCATGAAGACAATAAAAATTCTAAATTGAATAGATCGTTGTAAGAATCAACCAAAAATGTAAAAATAAAATGTTATGGCAATTATTGATTCATTGGACTTTAGTATTTATTGAGCTGGAACTGTGCCCCACAGTAGTCACACAGACTGCATTTTAAGAATAAAAAAAACATACTGGTATAATTAACACGCTGTAAGATATGAAAGTTAATTGCAAAATAAACACACACACAAACGAAGTGGCACAAACTGCATTTGAAATCAACAGACCTGAAGTACATGCTTTCCCATTTTCAAAGTTGGAATCTCTATACCATATCCTTGCAACAAAAGTCCACATAAACAAAAAAAATGATGGGGCGAAGAAACACAGCTACAAAAAAACGTGCGGCAACAAGATGTGCCTGCTTCTAAAAATAAGCATTTGCAATGCAATAGGTCTCGCATTTGCGCGAGTTTGAGCTATTAAGATTGCAAATAACAATGCCTTTTATTTTTGCTTTTGTTTTTAAAACATAAATAAAAGGCTTTGTCATTTACAATGTCAATAGCTTAAACTCGCATAAATGTGAGACCATTTGCATTGCAAATGCTTGTTAAACCTGAGCTGCAGAATCAAAGGACAATGGAAAGTATTTTATGATTGTATTAAGCTTCTGAAATGTAGAGCAGTATACAATTTCTGAAGAAAAATGGAAAAAGCAATAAAAACAAAGCGTTCCATAGACACC
Source organism: Triturus cristatus (assembly GCF_964204655.1). Classification (NCBI taxonomy): domain Eukaryota; kingdom Metazoa; phylum Chordata; class Amphibia; order Caudata; family Salamandridae; genus Triturus; species Triturus cristatus. Next base: position 932,562,803 of record NC_140580.1, on the reverse strand, counting down.
GGTAAAACACTGTTTTAGTTGTTTTTTATGGCGCGAAAATGAGTAACCACTGAAAAGCACTGTTTTTTTGAAGTATTGAAATCACTGGAAAACACTGAAAAAACACCACCAGAATTTACCAAAAATAGAAACTGAAAACAGGAAAGCCTACAAATAATTGATCCGATCTACGAATCTCCTTAGTCTTATCTAAGTAGAATTTCAACACCCTTCTCACATCGAGAGAATGAAGGGACCTCTCCACCGGAGAGGAAGGATGCTAAAAAAACGTGGGCAACGTGATTGTTTGATTCACATGGAAATCGGACACAACCTTAGGAAGAAACTTTGGGTGAGTTCTCATGACAACTTTAGATACATGAAACACAGTATAGGGCTCTTGGCAACAAAGAGCCTGGATCTCACTCACCCTGCGAGCCGATGTTATAGCTACAAGGAAAGCTGCCTTCCAGGATAGATGCTGCAGAGAAGCCTTATGAATAGGCTCAAAAGGCTCTTTCATTAGTCTAGACAGCACCACATTAAGCTCTCACGGAGGTGAAGGACGCCTAATGGGAGGAAATACCTTCTTCAATCCTTCCAGAAAATCTTTGATGACTGGGATTTGGAAAAAGGAAGTTTGTGAAGGGCATTTCCTATACGCAGTTAAAGCTGCTAGGTGAACCTTAATTGAATGAAAGTTAAGGCCAGATTGAGCCAAATGCAGTAAGAATGGGAGGCTGACATCCTCCTTGCAGGATTTAGGGTCTGCACCCTTAGACGTGCACCAAATGCAGAATCTCTTCCATTTGTCTGCATAGGAAGTCCCTGTAGACGGTCTTTTTGCCTCTTAATATCTCGATGCAGTTCTGAGGCAAATTTAAATGTCCATACTGCACTAGCTCAGTAGCCATGCTGCCAAACTCAATGATGAGAGGTTGGGATGCACCATCTGCCCTCCGAACTTCGTGAGAAGGTCTGGCCGACACGGAAGTCGAAGATGCGGCAGGAGAGCCGGTGGAGGAGGTCGGTGAACCACCACTGCCGAGGCCATTCCGGAGCAATGAGGATCATTCTGTCCCTGGCTCTGGTAAGTTTGATCAACACTGCCGGGATCAGGGGAATGGGTGGAAAAGCGTAGAGAAAGCTGTTCGACCAGTTGATCCACAGTGCATTCTCCAGCGTCCCCAGTTGGTAAAACCTGGATACGAAGTCTCGGCATTTTCTGTTTTCTGCGGTGGCAAACAGATCGATGTCTGAAGTGCCCCACCTTACGAAGATGCCTCTTAACACCTCGTCGTTTAAGACCCATTCGTGATTTTCTTAAACGAGCATGCTGAGTGTGTCTGCCTGCGCATTCTGCACACCTGGCAGATAGGTCGCCGTGATCGTCAGTCCCCTGGCCAGCAGCCAGTTCCAGATAGTCTGCGTCTTCTGAAACAATGTGCGCCCCCTGCTTGTTGAGGTAATACATTGTTGTGTTGTCCGTCTGTACAAGCAGGGAACTGGTGTGAAACGATGGCTGGAAGGCTTTCAGCGCCAAGTGAACTGCTCGGAGTTCCAGAAAGTTGATGTGATACGTGGACTCCATCTGGGACCACGTCCCTTGTATTTGAAGGTGTTCCGAATGCGCTCCCCAGCCGCGGAGAGACGCATCTGTCACAATGGTTTGAGTCTGTATCTCTTTGTGGAACGGAATCCCTCTGTGGAGATTGTGAGGTGAACACCACCACTTCAGGGACTGGGCAGCGTGTTGCGACAGTTTAAATCCTGTCCTCCCAGCTCCCTCGTTTTGGTCCCAATGATCCTCTAGACATTCCTGCAGAGGCCGCATGTGGAGGCGTGCATGTGGAGTGAGAAAGATGCAAGAGGCCATCGAACCCAGGAGAGAGGACACCGTCCTCACCGTCGCAGAAGGAACGGACAGGAGTCTGAACCTTCCGAAGGATCGATAAGCGTTGCTCCTCCGAAGGACACACGCTTGCCTGGAGTGTATCGATGGAGGCTCCCAAGTACTGCAGACACTGAACAGTAGTCGAGACAGACTTTGACATGTTGATGTGAAGGCCCAATTGGTTCAATAGAACAGCCGTCCTGTTGAAATGTAGCTGCGCTTTCTGAAACGTGGAGGCTTTGATCAGCCAGTCGTCCAGGTACATAGACGAAGATCTTGTTCTTCCTCAGGTGCGCTGCAACCACCGCCATGACCTTTGAAAAAGTCCTGGGCGCAGACTTCAGGCCGAATAGAAGCACTGTATATTGGTAGTGATTGGTGCCGACTAGGAACCGCAGGAACTTCCGATGCTTCCTTGCAATGGGTACATGGAAGTACGCGTCTTGCAGATCTATGGCGCAGAGCCAGTCCCCTTGATGCAGCTGAGCATAAATCTGGTGCAGGGACAGCATCCAGAACTTCTCTCTGCAAATCCATTTGTTTGCTTGCCGTAAATTGAGAATGGGCCTGAATTTGTTTTTGTCCTTTTTGCACACCAGAAAGAACCTGGAGTATAGACCTTTTCCCCTTTGAGGAGGAATCAGTTCTATCGCCCTTTTTCTTAACAAGATATCGGCCTCCACTTGAAGTTTGCGCAACATGTATTGTGAACGAATTGGTGGAATAGATGGAGGGGAACTGATGAAACGTAGACAGTCTACACTGCGAACAATATTCAGCACCCAATTGTCCTGAGTTATTTTTCTCCACTGTGCCAGGTAAATATTTGAAGATATACCACTAAAGGTAGGGCTCAATGCTCCAGGGTCCTGCTAGCAGGAGGCGGAAAAAAGAACTTAAAGTAACTAGCCTTTGGCTGTGCATCATGGGATACTGAGGGTCTCTGGAGGGTTCCTTAAAGGCACGGTATCCTTTTACAGACACATAATGGCAGCCTATGGGGGCTTGTCTGTCCAACCCTTCCTCTCTATCATGACAAAGGAGTTTTGTGAAGGGGAGTTTCTCTCTGTGTGAAACTTAGCAAAATGTTTAAAATTCAGTATTATCTGGCTATCTTTTTTCACTTCAGGATGAAGTACTGGCCAGAGTAGCCTTGTTTATTTCAGGCTGCATTATTTGTCTTTATTTTCTCCTAAGTGTCTATGCAGGATTGCAGAAGAGGACAATTTAAGAGACTATTTTGATTGCTCCGGGGTCCACGCACATGGGTGGGACTATTCACATGATCATGACTATAACAGAGATACCCCTACTACAGAACTGAAGTTACAGGTAAGAAACTACTCCTTGCCTACATGGGTCTGGCCAAATGGCCTTAACGGAACAGATTTTTGCAACAAATGCAGAGGATATCCGCAAAGGGACACACATGCAAAGTGACATTGGCTCTCAAGCAGGAAAACCGTACTGCAAAGTTAGTCCCAAAGATGGCCACATCGTTGAAAGTCCCATTTGCTCCATTAGATTTATTTTTTGACTCTGACCTGGTTAACCCTAAAATGAGTGGCACTGCTGTGAAGACTAAACAGAACAGGAAGTGTTCCTCATCTTTAAATCCAATTCTAGCCAAGGCTCCGGTTCTTTCCCAGCCTAAGTCTAAAGGTGAGACAAAAAAACGGAAGAAAAGATTCACTTGTCGAATTACATAAAGGGGCCATAGAAAATTGGGGTTTGGAGATTGGGAGGGGGGGAGGGTAGACCTTCCTCAAAGGAAGAAGGGTTGATACAAAACCTTCAGTCTGCCCCTCTGGTGGTGGGCCCATCACATTCAGGATCAGGCCCACCGCGTGAGAGGAATGCAGTGGAGCTAAAGGGAGTGCTCTCTGCTGCTCCTTCATCCTTAATTTCTTACTCTTTGAATTCCGTGGCTGCTCTGTGTTTGGGGACTCCACCAAGAAGAAAGGTCTGCCCGCTTCACCCAACCCAGAAGATAAACACTTCTTTTGTTGGGGTGTTGATGTCTGTGTATTCGATTTCATTCCACTTTTTGATTTCGATGTAATCTTGAACCGATCTTTACTGGTGTGATTTACGGACATCAAGACTTTAACATTAACCCCAAGTAGTGACATTTCTTTGGTTACTTTACTACATTGGCAGCATAGGACTAAAGCAAGGGTAATTTTCTAGTAAAAAAAATATATTGTGAATTTGATATAACAAAACTGAAAGTTTGCACTGCAGAGGTATCGATGTTTTCCCACCACCTGAAGAAGGGGGTAGACTGAAAGAGACCCAGACCTGCGTTCTGAGTAGCAAGAGGGGTGGGTGGTTTTCTTACCCCTCCATCCCCTCGGACCAAGTATTGATAGACACCCAGAGGCTGAGAGTCCGCCTAGGGGAAAAAAAGTAGGTGTCTTTTAGGGAACCCAAGAAGTCAATGAGGAATGTAAATGATAAAAGCCGGAGGTGGAATTGGCTGCATGAAATTTTAAATGGTGCCTGCATGTCTAGTTGCCGACTGCTGCTCCGTAATTGACAGCTAAAAATTGTCTCCTGGAATGTAGTGCGAATAAAAAATAGCATGGAGAAGCTGCTACTCTTAAACTTGCTAAAGGTGGATGTGATTTGCCTCCAGGAGACATGGTGTGATGAACAGTTTCAGTGTGAAGAATGTTATTCTAGATTGTGCTATGCCGTCTACCTAGTGGCCACGCAAAAGTGAAGGGGGGGGGGGGGGTTAGCAATTCTCCTGACCAACCGGTTTAAGTGGAAGTATGTTAGGTACAGAGATCCCATTAATCAATTTTTTGGTGGGCTTTCAAAAACCTTTATTGAGGATTAGACGCAACAAAATTACAGGATTGCACCATGACTAAATAATATGCACTGGAATACGACATAGAAGATCGAAAGCTACCACATACATGTACCACAAAAAATATCAATGAAATAAGTCGGGGAAACACCAAAAACAATGAGGAGAAATTATCATAAAGGCACCATGTGTGAGATGGGGGGGAACACAGAGTTGGGGGGGGGGCGGGAGAGGGAGCAGTGAGGGGGAGACTCCTTGAACTTCACCGGTGGCTGGAGTGCCAGTGGGGAGCACGGGAGAGGTTGCTGGGAAGTGTGACTCAGGAGATAAGCGGTCCCCAAATATCAGGTGGGTGGGATCTGGCAGGCATTAGGTCTCAGAATTCGGACAGGAGAGTGGCAATGGGAAGCATCCTCCAGCCAGAAGGCCACCGTTGGTGTGGGCCTGTGACCCCACCACATGGAAACCCTGTGTCGCGTGAGGACGAGTAGCATAGCAATCAGTCTGCGGGAGGCATCTGGACAGAATTTGACAAAGCCTAAAAGGCAAAGCAGAGGATCAGTTTGGAACGGAAAGGAGGTGATCTCAGCAATGACCGCATACCTCTCGCCAGTAAGCGGAGACCTTGGGGCATAGTCAGGCGAGGTGGGAGAAGTCAGGCGCAGAGCAGCGCAGGCATCTGTCACTGACAATGAGTCCCATCTTGTGCAATTGTGCAGGGGTTTGGTACAGCCTGTGAAGATCCCACTAATCTATTTATGGCGGTAATTTGTTCCATCTTGATTGGGAGTGTGGTATTCTACCTCTTTTATTGGTAAATTCTTATACTCCACCTGATGCATCGTATGAAGCACACTTGAATAGGTTTTCTCTTTTAATTAATAATAAGCAACAGGTTCCACATGTAATATTGGTTGGGGATCTAAATTGTAAATTATCCACCCTTGCTTTTAATCAATTGGGTGGAGATGATAAAGAGGAGGCCTTGCGCGTTCCCCCTATTACCTTCCCAGCAAAAATAAGAACTGATCGGGGGAAGTTATATGATCAATTGAGAAGCAATGATTGTATTGTAAATAGGAGATTACCCAGCACAATGCACACAAATCTAAGGGGCGGGGCTATCTTGGATTATGTGGTGGTTGGCGATACCTCATTTTATTTGTTAGGTAAGCTAAAGGTAGTGGATATTGCCCATAGTGACTTGTCTGTTGAGAGGGGTGTTTGTGCTCCTGTTCACTCCTGGGGTCCCTTTTCAGCCAGATTGGCACCCAGAGGACGAGTAGGGGTCAGGTGACCCTCTCACTGACCAGCTAGAATCTGAACAGGACTGGAGAGAGGAACTGGGGGATGCCAGTGATCTAGACACCTCCCCTGACCTTGGCATGTTGTCTCCTCCTACTGTGGCTACGGGGTAGGGAGCGTCATACACAGTAGTGTTGCGTATGGCGGCCGAGGCTCTCCACCTCGAGCTTCCTACAGTGGTGGTCAGGACTGACCTGGTGCTTCAGCTGGCAGCGAGCTCTTCCGAGCCCCTACTGCCATTTAATGAGGCTTTTACTGACCTCCTTTTGGGCACCTGGTCCAGACCCAACACGGTGGCTTCCGTGGATAGGATAATTGCCTGACGCCACCGCCCGGCTCTGGGCGACCCCACTTTCCTTTCCCAACACTCCACCCCGAGAGCTTGGTGGTCCAAGCTTCCACTTCCAAGAGCGCATTCCCTTCCACTCCACCGGAAAGGAAATCCAAGAAGCTGGATCATCTTGGGAAGAAGATTTTTTCTTCCGCCAGTTTGGGACTGTGGTCGGTAAACACCGCATGTCTATTGGGCTGTTATTCCCACTTTGTGTGGGACACGGTTGCGTAGGTCCTGCCTTAGTGTCCGGAGGAGGCCCGGACAGTGCTCTCCCAGGCTGTTGCCGCCGGCAGGGATGCAGCGAAGTTTACTATCTGTTGTGGGCTGCATACCACCACTGACTCTCTAGGCAGGACGATTTCCACATCAGTAGCCTTTCGACGCTATGACTGGATGAGATCGACTGGCTTTTCTGGGGATGTCCAGAATACCGTCATGGACATGCCTGTTGATGGCCGTTGTCTTTTTAGGTCTCGCCTGGAGTTGGAGCGCACATGCGCTCCTTGCCTGGGAGAGCTATATTCAACAATATATTTCAGAAGGGGGCTTTAAGCCCCACCCCTGTTTGCAATTCATCCGCGTCGGACTTTATGGTAATCACTGGCTTGCGATTAGCTTTCGCCCATTTCGGTTACCGCCCTATGGACTTTTAAGATGGCCCATCCGGACAAACGCACGCCATCTTAGTTTTCCCCTGATGTCCATTCCACTACTTCTCAGGCTCGTGTTCGCTGCGAGCTCTGCTCATGCATCGTGCTTCTGTAATTGGCTGCGGCTTGTCCTATCCCCTGAGCACAGCGAGAAAGGGAGCCGGCAGAGTGCTCACTCTTCCCCCATAAATCTCCTCCCCTACCAGGTTAAGTGCAGCAGCCTCTCCACAAAGGCACAGAGGTGAGGGGATGAGTCTTTCCAGCTGCCTTCCTCGCCATCTTCCCTTCCCACGTTTCCGTGCACATGGCCGCAGCAGCGTAACAGATATTGGCAAGCGGTGTCTCCGTAGGTTTTCAGTGCCTCTTTCCTTTCCCGTCCCCTCTCCCTTTCGCCATTGGTGTCTTCCGTTTTTATTTTCCTTACAGGGTTTTACCGCTGGAAAAATACACAGCGGCTCGGGGGCAGCCTGACACTGGGAACGCCAGGGCTTCTGCCCAAATCCAAACGTGCTGCATAGCAGGAGAGCGCGGGCTGCCCCCTGGGATTCAGGTATTTACTAAGTGCAACATAATCATGGCTACAGTGCGGCTTTCAGGCTGAGTGCTGGCACGGTTCTGGAAAAGGGAGTTCAATCCAATGTATCATAATCCGCACAGCACCGTGCCTGCGCTATTTTTATGTTATTTTATGCGTTTTTATATAGCGCGGACTTTACCCGAAGCTGTCATAGCGCTTCGGCTTTGACTGTGACGCACAACCGATTTTCTGGGACGATGTAATTGAGGGCTACTTTGTTTTTAAATGTTGAAAAGAAAAACCTTCTTTAGCAGCAAAGCTTGTACTTTAAGAGGAGAAAAACAAATGCATGCTATGTCAGTAAAAGTTGTACGGCACTCAGCCTCTCTGCGAAAACGCATTTGTTTTATGCAGGACAGTGCACTGGAAGGAAAGCTTACATTTCAAGTGCTTTACTTAATTTTGCTTTTAACAGCAGTCCGCGTGGCCCCAGAGGGCGCCGGACATGCTCCAGTGCTGGGCTCATCATCTCCCCACCCCGTCCTTGCATAAAGTGGCACCCCACCGCTTTTTTGATACTGCATACCAGCACTGCAGCTGCCTCTTCTTCCACTGCTTGGTATTTGAAGGCATTTAAAAACAAAATTTGCTGATTTATTAGCATGAACTCGACCCGAAGATTTAGGAGCGCTTTACATAAGCATCAGTTACGTTACACAAGGACACATTCGTTTTTTGGTCGGAACGGGCAGATTAAGTGATTCGCCCAGAATCACAGGTTGCTGAGCTGACACAGAGGCTCCTACTTCATTCCCCAGCTCCAAAGTCGGCAGCTCTAGCTGTGAGGTCACATCCGCTTCCCTTTGCATTGTGAAAGTTAGGAGAAAAGAAAACCATCAATATGCACTACTATAATTAAGATATTCACTACTAACGTCTTAATTTTGGCAGTGTATAACTATAGATGTATTTTCTCCTAACTTTTATTGGTTCCATGGTCGTAACAACATCGCAACCTGCAGGCTGCATGGGGCACAGATCGTGCATTTGCAATGCAATAGGTCTCGCAATTACGAGAGTTTTAAGCTATTGGCATTGTAAATGACAATGCCTTTAGTTTATCTGTTTTAAAAAACACAACACATGAAAAAGGCATTGTCATTTACAATGCCAATAGCTGAAACCCTTGCAAATGCGAGACCTATTGCGTTGCAAATGCTTGTTGGTGACAAAGCGGACAACGCTCTAGAGCTACGGCCAAGTCCTTGGGCCTCTCCACTCGCCCTGCGCGGTCTGCTTTTTGCCCCTTTCGTGGCTACGGAAGAAGTGCCCCACTACGTCCTGCCCAGAGCCACAGGCTGCAGCAAGTTTCCCAGTCTTGGACGTGGGAACCACCGCCAAGGTTCAGGGGGCCAGCGGGCGGGCCAGTCCACCAACACCCCCTTTATAGCAGCCTCCAAGCCTTCCTAGTCCGACATTTCAGGCCCGTCAAACACCATTGGGTGGCAGGATCCGCCGTCACCTCCCCCACTGGCGCACCATCACGTTGGACAGGTGGGTTTTGCAGATAGTCCGAAGGGGCTACTCCCTCCCCTTCGAGGCTACCCCTCCGACATACGGTGGTATTGACGTGGCATGGCTGGAGGATCACCTGTGCCTTTTCCAACAGGAAGTTACGGCACTCTTGGCCAAGGGCGCCATCAAGCGCGTCCCTGACCCCGAAGTAGGTCGTGGTTGTTACTCCGACTACTATCTGGTGCCCAAGAAGGACAAGGGCCTGCATCTTATATAGGATCTCAGGAACATCAACCGGTTCCTCCGGAAGGAGAAGTTAAAGAAGTTGACGCTCGCTCAGGTCTTGTCTGCCCTCGACCCTGGAGACTGGATGGTAGCGTTGGGCTTGCAGGACGCTTATTTCCACATCCCAATCTTGCCGGCCCTCCGGCGTTACCTGCGGTTCACAGTAGGCCATGAGCATTTTCAGTTTACAGTGCTCCCCTTTGGCCTTACCAGCGCCCCTTAGGTGTTCACAAAAGTGATGGCGGTGGTCGCAGCTCATTTTGGCAGATCAGGGGTTCCAGTCTTCCCCTATCTCGACGACTGGCTGCTGAAAGCGGGCTCGCCCCAGACTGTCGTCTCCCACCTCCAGACTACGGCAGACCTACAGCATTTGCTGGGGTTCACCATCAATGTGCCGAAATCACACCTGATTCCCTCTCAGAAGCTCCTCTTCATCGGAGCGGTTCTGGACACGACACAGTTTCGGGTCTATCCTCCCGAGCAGCGAGTCCGGGATATTCGGGTTATGATTCTGATCTTTCAGCCCTTATCCCAGGTTTCGGTCAGGTTGACCCTGAGGCTGCTGGGCCTCATGGCTTCCTGCATCCTGCTGATCGATCATACCAGGTGGCATATGCGGGCTCTGCAGTGTGACCTGAAGTTCCAGTTGGTGCAGCATCAGGGGAATCTGTCTGATTGCGTTCAGATCTCGGAGGGCACTGCACGTCAACTGCGTTGGTGGCTCACAAACCATGATTGGGTCAACAGCAGATCCCTCTGCCTTCCCCAACCAGAGAACACAGTGGTGACAGGCGCCTCTCTTTTGGGATGGGGCGGCCACATGGGAGAGGCGGAGATATGAGGTCTCTGGTCTCCGAAGGAGTCTGGGCTTCACATCAACCTCTGGAGCTCCGAGCGATCCGTCTTGCACTCAAGGCATTCCTTCCCTCTGTCCAGGGAAGGGTAGTGCAGGTGTTCACGGGTAACACCACTGCCATGTGGTAATGCAACAAACAGGTCGGGGTGGGGCCTGGATCCTATGTCAAGAGGCCCTCCGCTTCTGGACATGACTGGAACATCTGGGCATATCCCTGGTGGTTCAACACCTGGAAGGTCCTCTGAACGCCAGTGCGGACGAACTCAGTCGCAGGTGCATATTGGATCACGAATGGTGTCTTCACTTGGAGGTGGTGCAAGGTCTCTTTCGACAGTGGGGACAGCCTTGGTTAGATCTATTTGCCACCTAAGAGAACACGCAATGTCAGCATGTTGGAATTTCGAAGGTCGGCACTCGCTAGACAGCGCTTTTCGTCGCTAGTGGAGTTGCGGTCTGTTGTACGCCTTTCCGCCTATACCACTTCTGCCCAGTGTGCTGAAGATCAGGCTCGATTGGGCACGAAGAGTCTGGTATCCTTAGCTGCTCAACATGGCCATCGATCCTCCGATTCGACTGCCTCTCCGGGCGGATCTTTTGTCGCAGCAGCAAGGGATGGTCCTCCACCCGAACCTGTCCAGCCTCCACCTCCTGGCGTGGAGATTGAGCGGCGGCAGTTGACGTCTTTTGACTTACCCCCAATGATTGTGATGTAATCTTGGCAGCCAGGTGTCCCTCCACTAAGATGGTATACGCCTGCAGATGGAATAGATTTGTGGCATGGTGCCCCTTTCTGCCCCTCTTTCTCAGGTTCTCTTGTTTCTCCTTTCTTTGGCTCAGCAGGGTTCTGCTCTGGGCACTATCAAGTATTTGAATCAATATTGATAATTTTCTTCCAAAAAATGATCAAATCCTGCAATAGAAAAGAACACAGCCAAAATATATTCTTTGTTAATGAAACAGTACCTACTGATACAGTCTACTGGCAGTCTTGTTGAAGACAGACTTGGACTGTTGAGGATGCGCTTCGATTGAAAGAAGGCATAATTTGTATACTTTGAAGGATTTCTCCCCAAATATAAATAAGGAAGTCTCTCGCCGCTTACTCCACAGCGGTTTTAAGGGAACTACCCCCTCCCTGGGACGTTTTCATTATGGCTAGTTTTGGAATTTACATTGACTTTATGTTCTTGGCACACCACTGACGGATCTCCCCTTTCGGGGGCACGCTGGTTGCCTCCCTTATCTCTGGGGGCTCTACATTCTTGAACTTAGGTTCCCCTTGTCCCTGTCCTGAGGAAGACCTTTAGCTGAGGAGATTACTTACCTCTTTTGCGTCTGGGTTGAAACGACAAATTCCCCCCGCTGGGCCTGTACTTTATGTACCCCACCCTGGTCACAGATGAAGTACGACTGTGCTTCGACTAAGAAAAAATAACGACTAAGACTTGAATGATGTGAGGGGCAGGCCTGCTAACAAGGATTTTTTTAGCCTTAGCAGATCCTATACATTGTTTAAAAATATTATTTTTCATTTTTTCTGATTCTCTTCTTTCACGTGAGCACCAACCTTTCACTTTTCTTTTCACCCCTTGGTAGTAACCCCCTTCTTTAAGAACAAATTGTATGTTCTGAATTGGAATATGGATGACTAACTATAAATTAATGTTTTTTGGCATAACTGTATCAGTAGGTATGCTTTCATTAACAAGGAATATATTTTGGCTGTGTTCTTTCTTTTCTATTGCAGGATTTAATCATTTTTTGAAAGAAAATTATCAATATTGATTCTAATATTTAATAGTGTCTAGGAACCATTGTTTTCTGTACCAATCGATACCCAGGTCCTCTGACGTTTCTCTGGGTCACCCCATTTATATTAATGGCTGGGCACTATCAAGGGCTCTCTCTGCTATCTCTGCCTTCCAGATCAGCCTTCTCTTTTCACGTCCCTGGTTGCAAGTCATTTCTTGAAAGGCATAACTCATCTCTTTCCTCCTATTCCCTTTGTTATGCCTAAGTGGGACTTGAATATGGTTTTAACCTATTTAATGTGCGCTCGCTTTGAGTCGCTTCACAACTGTCCAGTGAGGCTTCTGAAGCTTATCCCCCTTCACTGCTAGGCCTCCCCCCCCCACCTCCACCCCTCCCCCCGTGCCAAGCCATTTTTTGGGCTATTTGGGGTATTTCGCGCTTAGGCCCTTGTAGCTTTTTGACCACATAAGGTATCCACGCCAAATTAGCATTCTTTTCTTCCAACATTATGGGGATTCTAAAGGTACCTCGGGTTTGTGGATTACCCTGGAGGGGGGCAGAAATTAGCAAAAATATAGCAAAATAGTTTTTTTGTGGAAAAATGGGAAAAAAGGGCTACAGATTCTGGTTTTTTTCCCTGCAAATGGTATCAACAAAGGGGTTGTGGTGCTGAAATCACCATTTTCACAGCTTTCCAGGGACAAGCAGACTTTTGTCAGAAAACCAAAATTCTTCACTCAGTTTTGGCATTTTTCTGGGGTATAGCCTATTTTTGCTATTTATTTGTGTTTTCAACCTCCTTCAAGTGAATGGTAGAAATGGGTATGAAAGCAATAATGGATCCTGGAAAGCTATAAATTTTAGAAAAGTAGACACAATTCTGAATTTCGCAAGGGGGGGGGGTCATTTGTGTAGATCCTTCAAGGTTTCTTTATAGAAACTTACAGTTGAATATAGGAAAAATTGCAAAGCAATTGAAAAAAAACTGCCATTTGTGTCAACATTTTCACCTGTAACTTCTTCTAATTATGATAGCTGTTTGAAAGCAATATACCGTTACATCCGCTGGACCTTTCTGGTTGTAGGGATATATAGGACTTGTAGGTTCACCAAGATCCCGACTAACCCAGAGCCAATAACTGAGCAGTGTCTTGCAATGGTTTTTTATTATGTACTGGGTATATAGCAATTCATTTGGGAAAATATATACATGGAAAAATCGGTATGAAAGATACCTATTTATTTCTGAAATTGGAACAAAATATAGAGTTTAGAAACAGTAGATATTTGCACATTTCCGAAATTGTGAGTACCCATACTAGCATGAGAATTATAGGTCATTTTTCAAAAGGACTTCTTTTTTTACACAGTCTTTCATTTGGAAGGCAGAAATGCATCAAAAGTCAATAGGTAATAACGGTTGTTCTACAATTTTGTGTTACCCTAAGTCTTCCGTGAAAAATGGTACCCCACTTGTGTGGGTTAGCCTAGTGCCCATGACAGGAAAGGCTCAAATCGCAACGTGGAGACAGCACATTTTCACATTGAAAACTGACCCTTTTTTTTGCTGAGTTCCTAGCTGGTGATTTTGGACCCCAGCTCTGCCGGCACCTAGGGAAACCAAGCAAAAGTATACATTTTTGAAAACTAGACACCCAGAGGAATCCAGGATGGGGTGACTTGTCTGGCTCTCACAAGGCTCTATTTCCCAGAATCCCTTGCAAACCTCAATTTGTTTTAAAAAACACATTTCCTCACATTTCTGTGGTGGAAAGTTCTGGAATCTGTGTGGATCCACAAAATTCCACCCACCCTGCATTCCCCAAAGTCTTCAGATAAAAATGGTACCTCACTCACGTGGGTGGGTCAAGTACCCGCGACAGCCAAGGGTTGAAAACCTATTGAGGCGACATCAAAATGACCTATCTCAAAACAACCTGGATTTGTAAGGGGTTCCCATGAGTTTTTGGTCCTGGGCTCGGCAGACATCTAGGGAAACCTACCAAACCCACACATTTCTGGAAACTAGACACCCGGGGGAGTCCAGCAAGGTATGGCTTGCGTGGGTCTCTCAACATTTCCCTACCCAGAATCCCCTGCAAACCTCAATTCTGGGTAGGGAAACGTTGGGGGAGCCACGCAAGTCATACTTCATTGGACTCCCCAGGGTGTCTAGTTTTCAGAAATGTGTGGGACTTGGTAGGTTTCCCTAGATGGTGGCGAGCCCGGGGCCAAAAAACCAGGTGCCCCCCCAACCAGGTAGTTTTTTACTAGGTAATTTTGAAGTCTCCACAGTACGATTTGGGCCATTTCCTGTTGCAGCCACTATGCCTACCCACACGTGAGGTATCATTTTATATCAGGAGACCTGGGGGAACGCTGGGTAGTAGGAAATTTGTGTCAGCACGGTGATCCTACAACTTTCTCACACACAAATGGAAGAGAATTAATTTTTTCAACCAACAAAATTTGAGGTTTGCAGGGGATTCTGGGTAGGGAAATGTTGAGGGACCCACGCAAGCCATACCTTGCTGGACTCCCCCGGGTGTCTAGTTTTCAGAAATGTGTGAGTTTGGTAGGTTTCCCAAGATGGCTGCCAAGCCCGGGGCTCAAAACCCAGGTGACCCCCCTCGCAAAACCAGGTTGTTTGCGATAGGTAATTTTGATGTCTCCTCAATACGTTTTGGGCCCTTGCACTAGACCAAACCACACAAGTGAGGTACCATTTTTCTCGGAAGCCTTTGGGGAATGCGGGGTGGGTGGAATTTTGTGAATCCACGCAGATTCCAGAACTTTCCACCACAGAAATGTGAGGAAAATGTTTCTTTTTTGTTGTTGTTTTTTTTACAAATTTTGAGGTTTTCAAGGGATTCTAGGTAACAGAACCTGGTGAGAGCCAGACAGGTCACCCCATCCTGGATTCTACTGGGTGTCTAGTTTTAAAAAATTTATAGATTTGCTAGGTTTCCCTAGGTGCAGTCAGAGCTAGGGTTCAAAATCTACAGCTAGGCACTTTGCAAAATAAGGGTCAGTTTTCACTGTGAAAATATGGTTTGTCCACTTTGCGTTTTGGGCCTTTTTGCTGTTGTGGGCACAAGGGTTATCCACACAAGTGAGGTACCATTTTTCTCGGTAGACTTTGGGGAATGCGGGGTGGGTGGAATTTTGTGGATCCACGCAGATTCCAGAACTTTCCACCACAGAATTGTGAGGAAAATGTTTTATTTATTTTTTACAAATATTGAGGTTTGCAAGGGATTTTGGTTAACAGAACCTGGTGAGAGCCAGACAATTCACCCCATCCTGGATTCCCTTGGGTGTCTAGTTTAAAAAAATGTAAAGGTTTGCTATATTTCCCTAGGTGTCGGCTGCGCTAGGACCCAAAGTCCACACGTAGGCACATCCTTAAAAAAAAGTCAGTGCCTAGTGGGCTTTCTGCTGCCCCCAGGGGGGGCAAAAAGACTGAATTTAGCCCAACACATATGGGGGAGCAAAGGCCTTTGCCCAAGGGACCGCTCCCCCCTCCCTGGTGCCTATTGGGTAGATTCCTGCTTGGGGATCCACTAGGGAGGAGTACCATTGGAAAGGGGAGATTCACACCCATAACTCCATCAGTAAAGGAAATTGAGCTTGCTACTCAAGGAGTGAGTACCTCTGCCACAGTGGGCCCAGATGAAGTCCCCATCTCGGTTATAAAACAGGAAGCAAATTTGTTTAGCCAATTACTCCTGGTTTAAAAGCTGTTACAAGGTTAACTGGACTTCTGCTATTCAAAAAGGGAGACCATAATGTGCCAGGGAACTATCGCCAGATTGCCTTTCTGGATTGATGGGTAAGGTTTTTTCAAAGTGCCTCAAATAAATGAATGGGCGGCATAGCCTACAATCATACCACTTGAACAAACGAGGTTCAGGAGAAACCATGGAGCCATTGATAATATAGCTGCCCTGCAGTTGATTAACAAGAAATGTATTGGTTATAGGTGGAGTGATATATGCTGCTTTTATAGACTTCCTCAGCATTTGATAAAGTTGGTCTTGGGTATGTCAGGCATCCTCTTAGATCTAGTAATTGCACTCCACTCCTCTACTTGGTGTAGAGTATTGCTAGTGGTGACCAGGGTCTCTAAGGAAATCATAACCCAAAATGTTCTAAAACAAGGACCTTTTTTAGCCATTACTTTTTTCTCTATCTGGGACCTCCCTGCCTACTTGATACAGAGCAAGGGTATAGCCCCAAAAATTGATGTAAGAGCAATAGCCTGTTTTTTATATGCAAACAACATAATCTTGGACCTTACTCCCAAAGGTCTAAATAGTTGCCTGGAGACTTTGCAACATTTTGACAATGCACATCACTTGAAGATCAACATTTATAAAAGTAAAATAATGTGCTTTCATGGTAAGAAGAAACCCAAATACACTAATTTCCTCTAACTCTCGGGTTCCCGAAACTTAGAAATAATTAAGTCTTATACCTTTCTGGGGAAGATAATTTGCAGTAATCTCAGAGATAAGGCCCACATTAAGAATAACATGAGTTGAGCACAGTCTCGGGCCAAAGCATTCGGTGCACTTTATAGGGTGACTGGTGGACATTTTTCTTATCTCTTAGCGGTTTACTGAGCAAAAATTCCCGCCTCGCTCCTCTGTGCTTTGGAAGTGATAGATGTAGCAAAATGGGCCCTCTTAAATACAATGGAGGGGCTAGCGCTAAGAAATATTTCCTCGACTGACTGCACTTTCAGTGGCTTCTCTGAGGCTGGAAATGGGCTTAAGAAGTGCTTATGTCCAGCGATTGGTGGGGTGGTTTGCTCAGTGGCCTACCTAAAGAGGAGTGAAGAAGACATACTAAGGTACCTTATGAGGAAAGAAATCTGGTAGACAAAAAAGAAAAATCAGTCTACAGAAATTTCTCCTACGCTGTTAATCCGCTTCGATTAGATCCCAATCTGGTACTCGCATTACCTCGGTCACAATTCAAGATTAATCTAAAAAAGGCCATGTGGGGGCTAAGCTTTCGCCTAGATAGGAGGCATGCCTCAAGAAAAGGGTATTTCAAAACATTGAAGGGTACATCTCAGTAAAAGGACCACAACCTTATATAAACTGGAGTCTACTCATGGAGTGAAACGATTTTTCAGACGTTGGGTATGCTTCCTCTAATTCCCTTTATGGCCAAATAGTATGGAACTTCTGCTGCATGATATTTTTGTCAAAATGGCATTCAAGATTTGAACCACGTTCTGTTTTTCTGTTCAGCGCTTTTACTACATGGCTAAAAATGGTTGATATCTATATGTTTACTGCTATCTATACGATCTGCCTCGGAAACACTGCAATCACTTTATGATCCTCCTAATAAAATGTGTTATTCTAGAATTTGCAGCTTTTTTTATAGTGCTTTTTAAATTTACATTGATTTTACTGCTCCTTTGGGACCCTTGTTTTAATGTTGTATTGTAGTTTAATGAACTTTTCAGGAATCTGAATGGTTGGAGAAATGCAGTTTGGTTACATTTTAAGATTGTGTGTGTTTTTATGTGGATCTCTTTGGAGTTCCATATCATAAATAAATAAACTTGAAACTTAATACAGTGCAAATTATGATGAAAAAGAGAAAAGTGGCAATACGAAAAGGGGTAATAGGAATACCATTCGCCTAGTTCATGTATGGTCAAATCAGTTTCAGTTGTAGGAAATATTCCACAAAAAGGGTTATACTCCTAGTTTGCTTGTTCTTGGGTAATGAGAACTAAGGTAGTCTTTTGTTTTTTAATGGAAAGTTGATAAATGTTAATATTCCGTAATATTAGAGTGTTTGTAGTGGTGTTTTTTTCTCTATCAGTTTCCTGGCTATAAGCACTAGTTTCTGGTTCATGTGTGCTGCTTGAGCAACACCCTCCAAGCTTGTTTAAAACATGTACTTCTGTGTTTCCATTTTTTTTCTTTAATGTCTGCACTGCTACATCAACCAGATACAGTTCTTTGAACTAGGAATTCCAGTCCTTTGTAGGATTCTCCCTAAAAAATGAAAGATTGAGGGGATAATCCTAAACTTGGTTGTACTGTGTCCGACGTGCAGCCTGGAACAAAAAATTGCATTTAAAGCTTCTCTCCTGACTTAAATTGTCAGGATTTAAGCCGGAGAGTGTGGATGTGGCCCATTCAAGAACTTGTGATCGGAGAAGTGACTTGTTAAGAAGTCATTTATTTATTTAATTTTTAGTTTTATATATTGCTAGCTAGACCCGAGAATATCAGAGCGCTTTACATATTTTATGAATATGTTTAAAGAAGTACATAAAGGGAATTGTGTGGGTCAAACAGTCATAGAGAAATATAGGACAAAGTAAGGTAGTTAAGGTGGACAAAATAGTAAAAAACAATTGTAGTGAGTAGTATTCATTTGTATTTCATGTGTGTCTTTAAATGATTATGGAACTTGCTGTTTTCAGTATTCTATGATCTAGAATGTTTGTTGTGCAATTTGTCATTCTGAACTGATTACTGTAATGGACTTGTCGTGGGTCTCTCTGCTTTGGGTCTCTCAGGCTTTCCTGAATTCCTCACTATTTGAAGCGTCACTCTTCATCATTCTTTTGAAGAGCTTTCTACATTTATTGGCGACGATTTTACTGAGGACTTTACTGAGGACTTTACTGAGGACCCACCGACCGAAAGGATATATTGCTTTTCAAGTTTATTATTTTTAACACAAGCATCGGGTTAAAGATTGGTGTTGTTATCTGTTCTGCACGCGAGAAATAAATCGTCCTGGAAATTACGATCGTCAATTTCGTCAACTCTGAAACCACCTAAAGAATTCCTTTTGCGATCGGATCTGGGTCGGATTTAAAATCAAGGTACTTTCTAGTTAATTAACAAACTTTGAGCTTCATCTGTTGACTGAAGGCTGTTTTGACAATTTCCGATGCATTCACGTTGATCGTGGCTGAGTGCGTGCTGGAGTTTCATCATACCTATCCGTTACAAAGCTTAAAACTGCTTGTTTACCTTTGACTTGGTTCTTCACCGTTTCCCGATTGCTTGTGTTCAAATATTGCCTCTGTTCCTGAACGTGTGAAGCCCAGTGCTGATTCTGACGTCTTCTCTCCTTCAAGTCCGTGTTCTATGTAAAGGATCATCACGCAGGAGACGCGTCCACGTCAGTGTGTCATCACGTTTATTCACGTTACGGCTGCCATCTTTGTTTCACATTTTCTGTGTTTACTTACGTATTTGAAACGTTCATCGCATGGATTTATCCGATCGTTTCCATAACAAGGATTTTACCGGTGCTTTTCTTCCGTGACAAGCACACGTTCTTGGATGTTCCTGCTTGCACTCTTTACTAATTGGTGACTTATACTTCTTGTTCTCTTTATTTATTTTAATAGGAGTTTACTCACCTGTGTTTTTCTTCTAGGTATTCCTGAATATATATATATATGACATTGCTTTCCAATTTATTTACAGTTTATTATTTAATTCGGAATAAAAGTTTATTGGTCACAATAGAAAATAATTTATAACTGATTTTTACATTTTACACAATGTCTTCCTCGTCAAACAATGTCATGCAACCTCCACCATTTCTACCAAATCCTGGTAAACCCCTTATGCCTTGGCATAGATGGTATCGAATTTTTGATAATTACTTAGAAGCTATTGATGCCAGTAAATATTCGGCGTCAAGGCAAAAAGCACTGTTATTCAACCACTTAGGTAATGCAGGACAAGATGTTTTTGATAATTTACCTGTCATTCCAGCTCCATCTAGTGACGAAACATGGAATGTCCTTTCTGAGGCTTTAGCTAGATTAGGTAAACATTATGTTGATGAACCATCTGTTATGGTAGAGCGTCATCTGTTCTTTAAACGCAAACAAACACAAGATGAATCAATTGAGGACTATTTGGCTGTTTTGCGTGTGTTGGCAGCTAAATGTCAATTTGATTCTTATTTAGATACGTCTTTGCGTGACCAATTAGTCTTCAATTGCCATAACAAGAAAATACAAGAACGTATCTTAACTTGCAAAGATCCTTCTCTCGACGAAGTAATGGATATTGCGAGAAGCATTGAACGATCTGTAGTCTCATCCAAAATTTTAACCCAAGATTCTGCCTGCAAACCATCGACTAGTTCAGATGTTATGCAGTTTACTCCAAATATTATGCCTAATGAACCTATTGTAAATGCTGTTTCCACAAAAGTTAAGCCGAATATTAATGTTGAAAAAAAAGGTTCTTGCTACAGATGTGGTTCTAAGTATTATATGGGCAATTATGTAAATTGTCCTGCACAAGGAAAAAGATGCAACACATGTAAGAAGATTGGTCATTTTTATACGGTTTGCAAATCGACCAAACACAAGAGTAAGCTTAATTGTGTCAATGTTGAACAAGATGAACTCTGTAATGCCATGAGTAATATGTTGTCCACTATTGAAATTAATACCTTACGCGGAGATGCAAAAAGATGCAAAGGTCCTTTATGCAGTGTATTAATTGGACCCATTGATGTTAACGTCATGGCCGATTCAGGGTCTCCAATCACAATTTTAGATGAGAAAACCTTCAAAAAATGTTGGTCTAAAGTTCTTTTCAAACCTACAGATGTCAACCCCAAGGCGTTCGGTGAATTTGATATCACCATGCATGGATATTTCTCAGATTCCATCATATTTAAAGGTAGAGAAATTTATACCAAAATATATGTTGCCCTGAATGGTCGTGACATTTTAGGCTGGCAAGATCAGGCGGACCTAGGGATCATCTTAAGACCGGGGCATTCAGAACCTGTTGTCTTGGGGGATCTACCAATTTCTTCAGTTGCACATGACTCTGCAAGTATGTTCAAAATGTACGATGATTTTGACATAAGGAATTTATTATCTAAATACGCCAGTGTGTTCTCTGAGGTAGACTTGGCCAAAGACTTTCAACACACTATTAAAGTTAAAAAATAATGCTATCCCTGTGGTTCAAAAATGTAGACCAATCCCTTTGTCTGCTAGAGAGGGCTTGAGGAATACGCTTAATGATTATGTTCACAAGACGACATAACACCTGTAGAATCCTCAGAATGGGTTTCCGCTGCCGTTGTTGCTCACAAAAGTTCTGGTGAGATTTGTTTACGTGTGGACTTAAGAGTTCTTAACCGAAATATTGTGGTGGACTGCCATCCCCTACCCAGAATTCAAGAAATGTTGGCAAATCTGGGTGGTAGCAAGTATTTCACCACAATCGACTTAAGATCAGCGTATCATCAGATTTCGCTCTCCAAAGAGTCTCAAGCTTTAACCACATTTGTTACTCCCTTTGGAGTCTTTATGTATAAACGCATGCCATTCGGATTAGCATCCGCGGCTAGTGTTTTCCAACGCCTAATGGACAAACTGTTTTCAGGTATTAATGGAATTTAAGCTTTCCAGGATGATATCTTAATTCATACGGCTACCTTAGAATCATATTATTCCCTACTTGATAAAGTTTTACAAAAAATTGAGGCAGTCGGTATGACCATTAATAAGAGCAAATGCAAATGTTGACTACTTAGGGCACAATATTTCTGTTAATGGTATAAAACCCAAGTTATCTTTATTCAATGCTATCAAAGATGCTCCCAACCTCAAGATAAAGATGCCTTAAGAGCCTTTTTAGGGCTTAGCGAATATTATGCTCGTTTCGTACAGAGTTATGCTATAATTGTGCAACCTCTCAGATATTTGTTAAAAAAAAATGCAGAGTATGTTTGGTCTGAAGAAACTCAACTGTCTTTTGATTCTGTAAAAAAATTAACTTTGGAAGCGCCAGCTATAAGAGCTTTTTCTCATGGTCAAACTTGTGTTGTGACTGTAGATGCCAGCTCCAAAGGTGTAGGTACTGTTTTAAGTCAGATTATTGACAGTAATAAGTATACTATAGCATTTGCTTCCAGAACATTAAGCAGTGCAGAGGCTAATTATAGCACAATAGAGCGGGCAGCTTTGGCATGCTCCTGGGCTGTAGAAAAGTTTAAGATGTACATTTGGGGCTCGAGATTCCAACTTTATACAGATCATAAACCTTTAATGTACATGCTAGGTGACAGTAGCTCCAATAAAGCTTCCTCTAGATTGATCAGACTGCTAGCTGGACTACAAGAATTTAACTTTGAAATTAAATACATTCCTGGGGGTAAAAACGTCCGGGCAGACTGTTTGTCTCGCATTCCTTTGGAAGATGAAGTATCGGATGATCTTGGCAAGAACTCTGATTGTGATGTTGTCTTCACTATTAATGATTTGACACAACTGAGTAAATTGTCTAAGGATGAATGGATTAAATGTGGGAGAAAAGAAAGTGTGAAGAAATTCTTAGTCCAGGGTTGGCCTTGTGATAGAAGCTTGTCTATGCAAGACAAATGTTTTTCGCAAGTTGCGTCAGAATTATCAATTGTTAATGACATTTTACTTCGGGATGACAAAATTGTACCATCTGAGAAGCAAAATCATTGTACTTGCTCATGAGGGTCATTTAGGGATTTCTAGTACTGTTCGGAAAATTAAGGATGTGTACTGGTGGCCAGGTATTGATGGTCAAGTTCAGTCTTTCGTTGATAAATGTCCTGAATGTTTATGTTCTGATAAACATTGGCGTACTTCTACCTCTCCTTTATGCCCAGTTGAATGGCCAAAAGGTACTTGGCAGAAATTAGGATTGGATTTTTCTGGCCCTTTCAACCTGCTTGGAAGTGAAAGTAAGTTTTTGATTGTAATCATTGATTACTTTTCAAAGTGGCTGTATTTCTCTTTTGTTAATAATTCAGATTCTAAATCAGTCATCTCGTTTTTACAACGTCTTTTCTTGATTGAAGGTCTCCCTTCTGAGATTGTGACTGATAATGGGACTCATTTTACATCTTGTGAATTTAAAAGTTTCCTGAGTGAAGTTAAGTTTCTATTAAGCACATGTTAGTACCGTTGTATAGTCCTGCCTCAAATGGTTTGGTAGAGAGAACTAACAGATTGTTGAAAAAAGGAGTGCAAACAGCTTTGGCTAACAGTTTGGATGTGTACAAGTATATTAGTAACAAAGTCTAGAGTTACAATATAACACCCCATTCAACCACCGATATTTGTCCTTATATGTTATTGAGGGGAAGGAAACCGATTTCTCTATTAAGTCCATCATGGTTGAAGGATAAATTAGGAAACAGTAACTCTCACGAAATTGATTTGCAGAAAGTTAGGGAACATGTGAAAGAAAAGCAGCAATTGTATAAAGCTAATTATGACATTAGAAAACATGTTAGTTACTTCTCTCTCGCCAGGTGATTGGGTTCTAATAAAGAAACCTATCAGGGTTTGTAAAGGACAATCTAGATTTTCTGAGCCATCCAGAATAGTAAAGCTATCTAAAATGGCTTACATGTTACAGGATTGTGGTTGGTGGAATTGTAATGCTTTGATAAAACTCACAGAAGAACCGGCTAAAATAATTCTGAAAAAAGTCAAAGCTCAAAGTGATTCTGATTGGTTCAATCTGGGTGAACTCAGTCATAAGCATGACAATTTTGATAACTCATCTCACTTCTCTCGTTCTTTAGAGAATAGGGGGGGGGGAGGTGATGCTGATAATATTTCTGTGCCTCGTCTGCCCAGTTATTTGGATGACAATGATACTCCAGATAATATTAAGGGATCTGGTGGCAGCAGAAATGTTAGGTGCAGTTCTCGAGTCAGAGTTCCATCTTTTCGTCATGAAGACTTTATTTATTATTGATGTTACTTTAATATTTATTTCTTTTAAATTTTTGTTTGTTTGTTTTTCATAGGAAGGGGGGGTGTAGTGAGTAGTATTCATTTGTATTTCATGTGTGTCTTTAAATGATTATGGAATTGCTGTTTTCAGTATTCTATGATCTAGAATGTTTGTTGTGCAATTTGTCATTCTGAACTGATTACTGTAATGGACATGTCGTGAGTCTCTCTGCTCTGGAAATAAAGCTTTCCTGAATTCTTCACTATTTGAAGCGTCACTCTTCATCATTCTTTTGAAGAGCTTTCTACAACAATGTAGCAAATAGGTAATGGGGCTAGAGAGAGATTCAAGACTGCAGTATTCAGGCAACCACCATGGCGGATCTTGTCAACGAGGCTGGATCTTTGGGAAACATGAATCAGCTTGTGCTCATGTTGAAGTAGTTGTTGAGTAGTAGAAATTTGAGGTCCCGTTTGAAGGAGGGGTTGTGGCAGAAGTCTTTAGCGAGTGAGTTCCAAATCTTAGAAGCGTTTCCTGACGAGTAGCGTGTCTGATATTTATTTTTCAGTTTAGAAGGTAGGAGAAGGAGAGAGTTGGAGCTTCTCAGAGTGCAGCCTTTTCCTGCTCTTGATGCTTTGGTTTCAAGGTATTTTTTTATGTAGGGCTTTGTGGGTGATACAAGCTGTCTTATAGATGCATCTTTCTTCAATTGGAAGCCAAGTAAGTAAACTCTTAAGGGCAGGTGGGGTGTTGTCAAACCGTTTGATTCCTGTGGTGAACATGCCAGCTGCTTTGGAAATTGTTCTTAGGGGTGCAAGGTGGCCTTTAGGGGTTCCTGTGAGGATGGCGTTGCCGTAATCCAGTTTTGTGAGGACTAGTGATTGTACTGCTATCATGAGATCATCAGGAGGAATGAACATTTAATTTTCTGGAGATGTTTGTAGAGTGCTCTTTTGGCTTTATTGCTTATGTGCTCCTTCATTGGCATGTTTTTCCAGAGTGATGCCAAAGGACTTAGAGTTAGACAGTGTGGGAGGGCCCTTTATCATGTCCACATTTTTGAGCCATTGTGGGATAAGAAGGGTTGTTTTTTGGGGGGTAGAGGGGTAGTTCAGTCTTGTTGGGGTTCAGCTGAAGATGGTTGATGTTAGGCCAAGTTTGTATCTTGATTAGTGTGGCATGAAGATGTCGCTGGATGATTTTATTCTGTAGTAGAGTTGTGTGTCGTCAGCATATAGGTAATATTTGACCCCACCTTGATTCAGGGGGTTCCATGAAGAGATTGAAAAGGGCTGTAAAGAGGATAGAGCCTTGAGGTACACCTTGTGGTACTAGGGCAGGATTTGAGACTGTTTTTGATTTTTGTTTATTGAGAGCGATTTTTCAGATAGGATGTGAACCATCTCAGGACTGCTATTGATACAGGTGTGGTTCTTGAGGGTGACCAGTATAGCTGGGCGATGAGCTGTATCAAATGCCGCAGATAGATGAAGGTGACGCCTGCATCCTAATCCTACTCAGCCTAAGGATCTGTGGATATCACTGGTATATCGAGCATAACAGTTCAGTGCTACAGCCTTTCCTGAATCCTAATTGGAAAGTGTTGTTGAGGTTGAATTCCTCTACGTGTTGGCTGAGTTGTAGTAGGACACATTTCTCCAACATTTTGGCTAAGAAAGGAAGGTTGGTAACTGGTCTGAGGTTATTGGGTCAGTCCCTGTTTTGAGAATGGGGGTGATTTGGCCGAGTTGGAGGGAGCCATCTACATGGCCTAGTGAGGCGTTGATGATTTTGGCCCAGAACGGGGAGCTATTGTTGAGGTTCTGTACTAGGGTGATGGGAATGGGATCGGTAATGTGGAATGCGGGCTTCAAGTTCACAATTAACTAATAAAGACTTCTAGCTGCAAATTCCTTATATTTGAATTCGCCATACTGGATCCGGAAACTTTTGCTGAGCAATACCCCTCGTGCGCGACGCCTGGTGGTTCCATTCGGCTCCGTGTGATGGCGTTGGTTAGGACGTTGCTGTCCCTATATAGGAGCCACCCAGACGCACCGACAACAGTTCTTTTCTTTCCGCGCCAGTTAAGCGCCGATCCGGGAAGAACTACTACTCTGCTGCTTTTCCAGCATGATGTGGGTCACTGATGCACACTGCTTATATCTGTGGGGTCTCGAGCCTGACCACGATACAAAGTCGTGTTCGAGCTGCTGGATGATGGCTCTGTCAAGCGAGACTCCAAGGAGGTCACGGCCCGATCAAAGAAGAGGAGGTTGCAGGACCATTCACGGAGCCCTAAGTCCTCTTCCTCCTATTTTAGGTCCTCGGGACACACTGGGAAGAGGCATAAGAAGAAAATGTTTAAGTGGACTTCGACCACCTCAGCTGGCATCCGTCGTCGAGAGGTAAGGAGCACCAACGCTGTAGGCACAGTTCCGAGGAGCCAGGGTCAACTTCGCGACTCTTCCCCCTTTTCGGGAGCCGGACTGTCTCCCAGTCAAATAAAAGTATTTTTACGCAGCAATGCACTGTGTATCTGAAAGAAACACGTTAGTTAGATTCCTCTCCTTAGAATATCCCCAGGCGTCAGGCTGGATCGGAAAGATTTTTGTAGCAATACCCCTTGCGCGTCGCTAGGCGTCGTCTGCGGCTCCGCGTCCGTCGTTGGCGTCGTGCGCCGGAATGACGTCGTCGGAGTACTTAGACGCCGCCCTCGCGCGCTGACGTCAGTTCTTCTTTTTTCCGCGCCAGACAGCGCCGATCCGGGAAGAGCTTACCCCTTAGTCAATTTTTTACTAAACTTTTTTTGACTCTTTTTGGTCTTCTGTCGACTCGACTCTGGTGCCGGTAGGATGCCTGGGTTTAAAGCCTGTGACTCCTGTCATCGACTGATGTCGGTGACGGACCACCATCGCCGGTGCCTTTACTGACTGGGGGCCGACCACGACGCGGAGTCGTGCCCTGCTTGTCAGGCCTTGACCTCGAAGGCTAGGCGGGAGCGATCCCGTAAGCTTCTCGAGCTTTGGCACTCGGCTCCGTACCGCTCACGGTCCCGGTCCAGGAGGAGGTCCAAGGACCGGTCGTGGAGCCGCAGCCACCATCATCGCTCGTCGGGCTCGAAGGCTTCGGGTAAGTCAAAGCGATCAAAGAAGTCCAAGAGGCGACACTGCTCTTCGGACTCCCCTCGCCGGTCGCGCGACTCGGCCGAGGGTCAGGGTGGTCCCACCCCCGCGGCTCCATCGGAGCCGCAGGAGCCGCGTCCGTCCCTATACCCGCCGGTCCCTGGGACTGACGCGACTCCGGCGGAGGTCAGTGCTTTCCTCTCGGCCATGAGGGGCCTGGCTCCGCCATCGACGCCTGTTGGCACACCTTCGGGCCCCACGGGCTCGACTGGACGACCTCACAACACCTCCTCCGCCGGCGCCGACACCGGTACAGCCTCCGGCACCGTCTCCGGCGCCGTCTCCGGACAATGCCGTTCCCCGGTTTAGCCCTGGTCCGGGCCCAGCGCCGGTGCGGCGCCGCTTCCGACGCCGATGGATGAGCGTTTCATCTACCGCCCGGCTCCGATCATTCCTCCTGTTTATCAGGAATCGGATGATGGGGGCGACTGGGAGGAGTCTGAGGACCCTATGGCCAGACAGGGCCAACTTTCACAGGACTGGGCAGACGAACTGGGGGATGCCAGTGGTCTGGACACCTCCCCGGACGCTGGTTTCATCTCTCCTCCGACTGTGGCATCGGAGGAAGGTGCTGCTTTCTCAGTGGTGTTGCGCAAGGCGGCCAAAGCCCTGGGGCTCGAGTTGCCTGCTGTGGCCGTGAGGACTAACATCCTCACAGAGGTGCTTCAACCGTCAGCAAGCTCCACAGAGCCTCTGCTGCAGTTCAATGAGGCCCTCATAGACGTTCTGCAGGGCACTTGGTCCAAGCCCTCCACAGTTCCTCCTGTGGATCGGAACGTGGCCCGGCGCCACCGCCCTGCTCTGGGCGACCCTAGTTTCCTGTCCCAACACCCCACCCCGAGAGTCTGGTTATCCAGGCCGCAACTTCCCAATCCTCCTTCCCGTCCGCTCCTCCGGATCGGGAATCCAAGAGGCTGGAACAGTTCGGAAAGAAGCTGTTCTCTTTCCTGAGCTTGGGCCTGCGGTCTTTGAACACCGCTTGCCTCTTGGACCGTTTCTCCCACTCTCTGTGGGATACGGTGGGGGACGTGCTGCCCCTGTGTCCGGAGGAGGCCCAGACACGCCTCTCCCAGGCGCTTGCTGACGGGCGAGATGCAGCACGACATGCCATACGATGTGGACTAGACACCACGGACTCACTGGGTAGGGCGATTTCCACCACGGTGGCGCTCCGGTGCCACGCCTGGCTGCGATCCACGTCTTTCTCGGGGGATGTCCAGAGTACCCTCATGGATATGCCCTTTGATGGCACTCGCCTTTTTGGTGAGAAGGCGGATAGTGCGCTGGCTCGTTTTAAGGACTCCCAGGCTACGGCCAAGTCCTTGGGTCTCTCGGCCCGCGACCGCAAACTTCCGCCTTTCATGGCCAAGGAAGGGGCACCTCCTCACGTCCGCCTAGCCACCGGTTGAAGAACCAACCTGCACGCGGTCACGGACGTGGATTCCGCCGTGGCGGTACTGGAGGACAGCGTGCCGGTCAGTCCACATCCACCCCGGCAGCATCCGCCTCAAAGCCCTCCTAGTCCGAGCTTTCAGGCCTATTCCACGCCAGTGGGCGGCAGAGTTCGCCATCACCTGCTCCACTGGCGATCCATCACATCGGACAGGTGGGTGCTGCAAATCGTCTGAAGGGGCTACTCCCTCCCCTTCGGGACGACCCCTACAGCCATGCCACCGCAGTGCCACCGTATGTCGGAGCATCATTTGAATCTTCTGCGGGTGGAAGTTACGGACCTCTTGGCCAAAGAGGCTGTTGAGCGCGTTCCTGGTCCAGAAGTAGGCCGTGGTAGCTATTCCCACTACTTTCTGGTTCCCAAGAAGGGCAAAGGGGGGCCTACGCCCTATCTTGGACCTCAGGAGCGTCAACGCCTTCCTCCGGAAGGAACGGTTCAAGATGCTAACTTTAGCTCAGGTTCTGGCTGCCCTCGACCCTGGAGACTGGATGGTAGTGTTGGACTTGCAGGACGCCTAATTTCACATCCCCGTCCTGCCGGCCCACCGGCGTTACCTGCGGTTCACGGTGGGTCAGGAGCACTTTCAGTTCACCGTGCTCCCCTTCGGCCTCACCAGTGCCCCTCGGGTGTTCAAGAAAGTGATGGCGGTGGTTGCAGCTCATCTGCGCAGATCGGGGGTTCCAGCCTTCCCCTATCTCGACGACTGGCTGTTGAAGGCGGGCTCGCCCCAGCAAGTCGTCTCCCACCTCCAGACTACGGCCGACCTCCTGAATTTGCTGGGGTTCTCCATCAATGTGCCGAAGTCACACCTGAGACCCTCCCAGAAGCTCTTCATCGGAGCGGTTCTCGATTCGGCGCAGTTCCGGGCCTTTCCTCCGGAACAGCGGGTCCAGGATATTCAGGCTCTGATTCCCATCTTTCGGCCTCTATCCTGGGTTTCGGTCAGGTTGGTGCTGCGGCTTCTGGGGCTGATGGCCTCCTGCATCCTGTTGGTGCATTACGCCAGGTGGCGAATGTGGGCTCTGCAGTGGGACCTGAAGTTTCAGTGGGCCCAGCATCGAGGCAACCTGTCCGACCATGTCTTGATCTCGGAGGGCACTGCGAAACAGTTGCAGTGGTGGCTCACGGACCGCGATTGGGTCAGGGGCAGATGCCTCTCCCTACCCCAACCGGAGCACCTAGTAGTGACAGACTCATCCCTCCTGGGATGGGGGGGCCATATGGGAGAGGCGGAGATCAGAGGCCTCTGGTCTCCGGCGAGGTCTAAACTCCATATCCACTTGTTGGAGCGGAGAGCGATCCGGCTTGCACTGAAAGCCTCCCTTCCCTCTGTCCGGGGAAGTGTTGTGCAGGTGTTCACGGACAACACCACCGCCATGTGGTATTGCAACAAACAGGGCGGGGTGGGGTCGTGGACCCTTTGTCAAGAGGCTCTGTGCCACTGGACATGGCTGGAACACCAGGGCATCATCCTGGTGGTTCAACATCTGGCGGGCTCTCTGATCGCCAGAGCAGACTAACTCAGCCGCCGGTGCATGATGGATCACGAATGGCGTCTGAACTCGGACGTGGCGCAAGGTCTCTTTCTGCAGTGGGGAGAGCCTTGGTTAGATCTATTCGCCACCGAAGAGAACGCGCAATGTCAGCAGTTCTGCGCGTTGGAATTTCCAAGGCGGCACTCGCTCGGAGACGCTTTTCGTCGCGAGTGGAGTTGCGGTCTGTTGTACGCCTTTCCGCCTATACCACTTCTGCCCAGAGTGCTGAAGAAGATCAGGCGCGACCGGGCCCAAGTCATCTTAGTAGCTCTGGATTGGGCACGGAGGTACTGGTATCCCGAGCTATGTCAATCGATCCTCCGGTACGACTGCCTCTTCAGGAGGACCTTCTGTCGCAGCAGCAGGGGACGGTCCTCCACCCGAACCTGTCCAGTCTCCACCTCCATGTGTGGAGATTGAGCGGCAATGGTTAATGCCATTTCACTTGCCTCCTGAAGTCTGTGACGTCATTCTGGCAGCCAGGCGTCACTCCACAAAATCGGTATACGCCTGCAGGTGGAAAAAATTTGTGGCATGGTGCACAGCAAAGGCTGTGGATCCCCTTTCCGCCCCTCTTTCTGAGGTTCTACTCTTTCTTCTTTCTTTGGCCCAGCAGGGCTCTACTCTGGGCACCTTGAAAGGTTATCTTTCTGCAATCTCTGCTTTCTTACAGCTTCCTGATCAGCCTTCTCTTTTCAAGTCCCCTGTTGTTTCGCGTTTTCTTAAAGGCATTACCCACATGTTTCCTCCTGTCCCCTTCAACAATGGACTCAGTGGGATTTGAATCTTGTCTTGACCTTTCTGATGTGCGCTCCCTTTGAGCCTCTTCACAATTGTCCCCTTCGTCTTCTGACTCTTAAGACTGCTTTCCTGGTAGCTATCACCTCGGCTAGACGGGTGAGTGAGCTCCAGGCTCTGTCATCTAAGCCTCCCTTTCTTTCTGTTCATCCGGACAAGGTTGTCCTCCGGACTCGTCCTTCTTTTCTTCCAAAAGTGGTGACCCACTTTCACATCGTGCAATCGGTCACATTGCCCACCTTCTTTCCGCCTCCGCATCTTTCGAAAGAGGAAGAGAGGCTCCACCGTCTGGACCAAAAACGGGCGCTGTCCTTTTATTTGGACCGCACCAGACAGTTCCGGGTGGACGACCAACTTATTGTTGGATACGTAGGTGCTAAGAAAGGGAGGGTTGTACACAAGCGGACCATCTCACGGTGGGTCGTCTTGTGTATAAAGGTGTGTTACTCCTTGGCGAAAAAGGACCCTCCTGTTGGGCTGAGAGCCCATTCCACCCGGGCCACAGCGGCGACTACTGCCCTGGGACGGGGAGTTCCCTTGCAGGACATTTGTCAGGCGGCGACGTGGGCCTCACTGCACACGTTCGCCAAGCACTATTGCCTGGACAGCTAAGTCCAGAGAGATGGCTTCTTTGGCCATTCTGTTCTCCAGGACTTTCTGGTGTGATCTTGTTTCGCAGACCCTCCACCGGGGTTGGTATTGCTGGGGTATCTATTCTAAGGTGAGGAATCTAACTAACGTGTTTCTTTCAGATGAACAAGTTACTTACCTTCGGTAACGATGTATCTGTAAGAAACATTAGTTAGTTAGATTCCTCACCGACCCACCCATCCTCCCCGCTCTGCGAACCGACATCTAGGGTTAAGGTCAACCTGTTCAGGGCCCTAGACTTTTTGGCACCAGTGTCGGTCTCTTGCATGGCTCTGCGTTCCTGGCGCGGAAAGCTATGTACAAGAACTGACGTCAGCGCGCGAGGGCGGCGTCTAAGTACTCTGACGACGTCATTCCGGCGCACGACGTCAACGATGGACGCGGAGCCGCAGACGACGCCTAGCGACGCGCAAGGGGTATTGCTACAAAAATCTTTCCAGGTCCAGCCTGACGCCTGGGGATATTCTAAGGTGAGGAATCTAACTAACTAATTTTTCTTACAGATACATCGTTACCGAAGGTAAGTAACTTGTTCATTTGAGCGGAATGACCCCGCTAGTGAGCCTTCGGCCGCGTGGAGTCGGAAGGGGCCCCATTGGGTTTGATGCTGTTGTTCTGGCCACAACTCCAGTGGGTCCCCGGGGATCTGATACCAGTTCTGCTTCGACGCCGGTCGTGCCAATGTGCCTTTCCCTAGTGTTGAATCTGAAGTTAGTGCCTGCAACGTCACCGAGGCCTGTCGGTGGCGCAAGTCCCACCTTCATCCCCAACGATATGGATCGCAATGGTGTTCATTGATGCCGATTCCGACGTCGACAGAACCCAGAGGTTCAATGTTGTCGCCTGAGCACTTTGAGGATATGCTAGACTTGGGAGAGGAATGGGAGGGGTTTGGGGACCCTCTTGAAATCCAGGAAGTCTGAGGAGAATTTGGACTGTTATGGGGAACTTGGAGAGGCCAGTGTACTGGATGCTTCTCCAGATACTGGCATGCTTTTCCCGCCAACAGTAGCTACGGAGAAGGGGGCATCCTATGCCATGGTGGTTAAGAGGGCGGCCAAGGTCCTTGGACTGGAGCTGCCCTCGGTGCAGGTCATGATTAATCTCCTGACTGAGGTGCTTCAACCTGGGGCTTCCACTTGACAACCCTTGTTGCCCTTTAATGAAGCACTTACGGTCGTCCTTCTGGGAACATATTCCAAAGCTGGCACAGGGTCTCCTGTGAATAGGACAATTGCACGCCGCCATCTCCCAGCACTGGGCAACCCTAGGTTTCTCAGCTAACATCCCACCCCAGAGAGTCTGGTGGTGCCGGCCTCTATGTCCCAAGGCACATTCCCTTCCGCCCCGCAGACAGGGAATCCAAGAGGTTGGAAGCATTTGGGAAGAAGTTGTTTTCTTCCTCCAGTCTGGCATTGTGATTGGTGAATACCGCGTGCTTATTGGGCCATTTCTCCCATTGTGCTTTGGTAGACAATTGCGCAAGTGCTGCCACAAGTCCTGGAGAAAGCCCAGGCTGTGCTCTCCCAAACTGTCAAGGATGGGAGGGAGGCAGCAAAATTCAACATACGGTGTGGTCTAGATACTACCGATTCGCTGGGTAGGTCGATTTCAACGACGGTGCCCATGATGCGCCATGCCTGGCTTCGTGCTGGCTTCTTGGGCATTGTCCAAAATCTGATGGACATCTCCTTTGATGGAACCCACCATTTTGGGGAAAAGGCAGACTCCGCCCTGTTGAGGTTCAAGTACTCTCGAGCTATTGCCAGATCCTTGGGCCACTCCTCCACTCTCCGTGGCCAGTCTTACTTTCGCGGCAACGGAAGGGGTTTACAGCCATGTCTACCCTATTCTAGCCACCACCCCGCACAGACTGCCCAAGCAGTGCAAGGAGGTGGACGCGGTGCATTCCAAGCCCGGAATGGAGGTCAGAAGTATTTGGCCACACTGCAGCCGCAGCCTCCAAGCACTCCTAGGCTGATTCTGCAGGCCCACACTACTCCAGTTGGTGGGAGAATTTGTTATGATCCTCCCCACTGGAGGTCATAACATCGGACAAGTGGGTCTTGCAGATAGTCCAGAAGGGCTATTCTCTGCCTTTCCTTTCCTTCCCTCCTCTCATTCTGCCAAATCAGGAACGGCTGACTGAGGATCATTTAAAGTAGCTCCAGGAGGAAGTTACAGTTCTCTTTGCCAAGGGAGCTATAGCAAGGGTCTGGGTTTCAGAAGTAGACAGTGGCTGTTATTCCTGCTACTTTCTGATTCCGAAAAGAATAAGGGGCTACGGCCCATTTTAGATCTTTGGACCGTCCATATCTTCGTCAAAAAGGAAAAATTCAAATTGCTTGCTCTGGCTCAGGTTTTGTCTGCTCTAGACCAGGAAGACTGGATGGTAGCATTGGACCTGCAGGATGCATATTTCCACATGCCCTTCCTGCTGGACCACAGGCGTTACCTGCGGTTAAAGGTAGACAACGAGCACTCTGTTTACCGTGCTCCCCTTTGGCCTTACCAGTGCCCCCTCGGGTGTTCACCATGGTGATGACGGTGGTCACAGCTCATCTGCGCAGGTTAGGGGTGTCAGTCTTCCCCTACCTCGACGACTGGCTGTTGAAGGCGTCCTCGCCCCAGGCAGTTGTCTCCCACCTTCAGACTACAGCGAATCTTCTGCATTCACTGGGGTTCTCTATAAACGTGCCAAAGTAACACCTGACTCCTTCTCAAGTGCTCCCTTTTTCACCGGAGCTGTTCTGGACACAGGGTGGTTTTGGGCTTATCCTCCTGAGCAGCGAGTCCAGGATATTCTGGTTATCGGTGAGACTGACTCTGAGGCTGTTGGGTCTCCTGCATCCTGTTGGTGAGACACGCCAGATGGCGTATGCGGGCTCTGCAGTGGGACTTGAAGTTCCAATGGGCACAGCATTGGGGAAATCTCACCGACGTAGTTCAGATCTCGGAAGGAACAGCAAAAAATCTGCAGTGGTGGTTAACGACCCACGAATGGGTCAACGGCAGACCTCTCTCCCTTTCCCAATCAGATGTCACAATCGTGATGTGACGGATGCGTCACTTCTGGGATGAGGCGGCCATCTGGGAGAGGTAGAGATCAGGGGAACACTGGTCTCCGGCAGAGTCGGGGCTCCACATAAATTTATTGGCGCTCTGAGCGCTTCGGTTGGCATAGAAAGCATTTCTTCCCTCTGTCAAGGGGAAGTTAGTGCAGGTGTTTCCAGACAACACCACTGCCATGTGGTACTGCAACAAAAAGGGAGAGGTGGTGTCGTGGACCCTTTGTCGAGATGCCCTTCTTTTCTGGACATGGCTGGAACAGCAGGTCATAACCCTGTTGGTTCAACACCTGGCAGGTTCTCTGAACTCCAGGGTGGACAATCTCAGCCTTCGATGCCTAGCGGAACACGAGTGGCATCTCCCATCAGAGGTGGTGCATGGTCACTTTTAGCAATGTGGAGAACCTTGGTTGGATTTGTTCGCTTCCGAAGAGAATGCGCAGTGTCAGTGGTACTGTACGCTGGAGTTTCTAAGGCAGCTATCGCATGGCGACGCCTTCTGATGCGAGTGGAGCTCAGTTCTGTTGTACGCCTTTCCGCCCCTACCACTCCTACCCAGGGTTCTGAAGATCAGGAACGACCGGGCCCAAGTCATTTTTGTGGGTCCGGACTGGGCGAGGAGAGTCTGGTATCCAGAGCTTCTGAGAATGAGTATTAATTCTCCGATCAGGCTGCCCCTTCTGGAGCATCTTCTGCCGCAGCAGCAGGGCAGGGTTCTCCACCCGATCCTGTCAACTCTGTGCCTCCATGTGTGGAGATTTAGCGGAGACTGTTGATAGCGTTTGTCCTTCCTCCCGAAGCCTGTAACGTTATTCTGGCGGCCAGGCAGCCCTCCACTAAGACGGTATACGCCTGCTGTTAGCAGAAATGTGTATTATACTGTACAGAAAGGTCCATTGATCCTCTTTCTGCTTCTTTCTACTGTCCTTTTATTCATTCTAACTCTTGCCCAGCAGGGCTCTGCCTTGAGCACTCTCAAGGGTTACCTTTCTGCTCTGTCTGCTTTTTTGCGGCTGCCAGACCGGCCCCTTCTCTTCAAATCTCCTATTGTAAATAAGTTTCTAAAAGAGCTGGCTCACTTATTTCCTCCCATGCCCTTTATTATGCCGCAGTGGGACCTTTATTTGGTCCTTACCTATCTTATGTGTGCTCCCTTTGAGCCCTTACACAATTGTTCCCTTTGTCTGTTGACAATCAAAACAGCCTTCTTAGTGGTGATTACATCTGCCCGGAGGGTGAGTGCGTTGCAGGCGTTATCTTGCTCACTTCCTTACCTTATGTCCTATCTGGTCAAGGTGGTGCTTTGCACCAGGGTTTCCTTTTTGCCAAAGATCGTAACCCCATTCCATCTGGGTCAGTCCATCCCTTTGCCCACCTTCTTTGCTCCTCTGCATCCCTCTAAGGAAGAGGAGCGTCTCCACGGGCTGGACCCAAAAAGAGTGTTGTCGTTCTACCTTGACCGCACAAGAGTTCTGGGTGGATGACCAATTCTTTTTGGGTTATGTGGGGGCAAAGAAGGGAAGGACCATCTCTTGCTGGGTCGTTCTCTGCATCAAAATCTGTTATGCTTTGGCTAATAAGCAGTCCCCTGAGGGATTAAGAGTCCATTCCACCATGGGAAGTGCAACGTCTATGGCCTTGGATCGGGGTGTCCCAGTCCAAGACCTCTGTCTGGCAGCGGCGTGGGCTTCTTTGCGCATGAACGCAAAACAGCATTTTGCCGGTTTTGTCCTGCAAGACTTTTTAGTCTAGGATGTGAGTCCGCGACCCGCTGCCATGATGGTATGGCTTGGGTAACTAATTCAAAGGTAAGGAATCTGCAGCTAGAAATCGCTATCAGATGAACAAGTTACCTACCCATGGTAACGCATTATCTGGTAGAGACTCTATCTAGCTGCAGATTCCTTACAACCCCACCCATGCCTCCCCGCTTTGTGGACTGATCTTGTAGAACTAGGGTGGTATTCCCTTTTCAGGGCCTTAGTTTTGCACACGACTGTCAGTTGCTTTGTGGGTCTGCGCTTTTGGTGTGGAAAAAAACAAAGTACTGACGTCCGCGCGCCTGGGTGGCGCCTATATAGGCACCGCGACGTCATAACCAACGCTGACGACGTCACGCGGAGCCGAATGGAGCCACCTAACATTGCGTGCAAGGTGTATTACTCAGCAAATGTTTCCAGATCCAGCCTGACGCCTGGGAAATTCTAAGGTAAGGAATCTGCAGCTAGATAGTCTCTACCAGATAATGCGTTACCGAAGGTAAGTAACTTCTTCTTTAAAACTTCTCCGTCTTAGGTTTGAAGTTAGTCTAATTATCACTGTTTTTCAGTTGTAGGAAATCGTTACTTTCTGTTTTTCACAACAGATTTTATTGTGTCTTACAGCTATACACACACCCAGGTGGCTCCTGGTATATTGACATATGCATAGGTATGCAGAATGGAATTGCTGATATCGACAGTTATATTCCCAGATTCAACAATAACACACACAAAAACTAGCGCCTTGTCGTTAATAACATTACCCAATGTTGTCTGCCGGCTACCACCCTTCTTTGTAATGGAAGATATAAACTATGGAAGCTTCCCCCCCATGCCCCCAACAGCTATTCCATTATCTCTGCAGCCTCAAAATCGAGGGAACCTGTTCCAGAAAGAGACCTTGGTAGTCTGGCCATTTTTTCCATATCTTGGAATGTTTCTGAGGACATCCTCTCACTTTAAAAATTGGTAGTTCCAAGCCCATACAGAAATCCATTCCCTTTCTGCACCCGGGGAGGGCAGGAGGCCCTCCACACCCTGGCTATGTCGCGATTCGCCACTGTAAGGCCCAAGAACAGATTACTTTTATACCTATTACCTCCTATACCATCTGTAATGTGCAAGAGAGCTAGTTTTGGCCAGGCGGGCATGTCCGATCCAGGACCTCCGAAAGGGAGCCCAAGACCCTATGCCAGATTCTCTGAAGTGCAGTACACTGCCAGACTGTATGAAACCAAGTGCCCTCCTCAAAATTACATCTCAGGCATGTAGGGGAATCCACAAGGCCGGCCCTCCACAGTCTATCCCTAGTGAAGTAGATCCAGTGGAGGTGGAGTCAAAGATGTGATGCTATTGCAGCACCACGCAGGGACTCTAATGCTTCAGTCCAAGCATCCCGGTCCAACTTTCCCTGGTCACTCTGCCAGGTTTCTCGAAGTGTATCTAATGTGGTGTGACTGTTGGTAACTATCGTGTTATATATCTTATGATCACCTAAGTCTCCCATAAAAACCTTTGCCTCGATGGAGTTGAACTCTGGCCGGGCGTCTAGGTGTAGAATTGACAGTGAGAGGGCATTCCTAAATTGGAGATATTTGTAGAACTGTACATTGGGCATATCAAATTCCCTTTGAAGCTCCTGGAATGATTTTAAAATTGGTCCCTGCAAGGGTGGGGGGGGCGGTGGTTCTCCCCGGTCAATCGTCCTCACCATCCCAAGCGGTGCAGGACCTGCCTCCATGATGTGAATACAGTCCTTGTCGTCAGCAGGAGGGTTCGTAGTGTTGCTCCAGAGTAAAGAATTGTGTGTTGTGTTGTACTGCTCGATTTTCCCGGCTCTCTTGTGATTAAGGGGAACTAATGTGACTTCAGTCTCTTTCCATCCAAGTCTAAGGGTTAGAGTAGTGTATAGAGCCTATTTATTAGGCACTTCGACATGATCCTGTGTTCTTCCCCATAGATCAGGGTTTGCACATATATCCTAGAGGATAGATTCGTTAGTATTAGGGGTAATCTGTTCTATAGTGAGGGTATTTCATGGAGCCGTGCTGAATCCAGGCCTGGTAGGCCTTAAACGGGAGAGACTCCATCTTTCTTTCCGCTCCGGCAGCTTGGAAAGTTTCTAGGTCGAGGGTGATGTTTTAGTTATGAGGTGTTATTCGCTTGGAGAGAACCGGTTCAGGCCGGCCCTTATCGAAGGATTGTATTTTTTCTTCATGCCGAAGACACTACATCAGGCCGGCCGGCTGGGAACGTGTCCTTGGTACGGGGAGGTACAAGAATTTGGTGGGCGGCAGGTTATGGGCTGGAATTTTCCATGAGAAAATGCACCTCTATATTAGTGAAAGTCTGAGGCAGATACTGGCACTTGCTTTTAGTTCGTAGGCGGCACCTGGCCGTTAGCAGTAAAGCTACTACTTATTCCAGGGAAGACAGATGACAAACTTGAAGGTGGAGAAAAACCGAGAGATAGATATTCTTCTAACAGAATAGCCAAAGAGAAAAGAGAGTAGCCGATGAGGAAGAGGTCCCAGTGACTCGGAGAAGGAGAAGGGAGTAGATCCGTGACTGCGGAGGTGTGACTTCCAGGCGAAGCCGAGGCACAGACGAGAAGGGAACCTAGATGACCATTGAGTGCAGGCTACATACGACCAAGGTGATGTCAACCCCTTTATTATTAGAGTGTACAACTTAATCTTTCACTTTTCTTTGCAGGTTATATGTGATATGTATTATGTTCTGTGAGCGTGTATGTAGTGACTAAATAAAGTATCCAGTTTGTAGTGAATCAACATGTGCTGCGTGTTCTTGTATAAGAGGGTAGCCTATTCTTCTAGTCAGCTGTGACTTGACATGAACAGATGTTAATCCTGATCAGGTAGGTGGTAACTGAATAAGGGAGAAAGGAGCCCCTCGAACTGGGGAACAGGTTGTGCTCAACTAGCAGTCTTTGTGTGATCTGATACATAGTAACACTAATTCCCTTGTTGTATGTCGTGGTAATTATAGGATGAACTCGTGCTAAGGCTGCCGTCTGGGCAGGAAGTCCTGGGTCCGTTTGGGACCGCGAGGCTAAGGCTGCCGTCTGGGCAGGAAGTCCTGGGTCCGTTTGGGACCGCGAGGCTGAGGCTGCCGTCTGGGTAGGAAGTCCTGGGTCCGTTTGGGACCGCGAGGCTAAGGCTGCCGTCTGGGCAGGAAGTCCTGGGCCCGTTTGGGACCGCGAGGCTGAGGCTGCCGTCTGGGTAGGAAGTCCTGGGTCCGTTTGGGACCGCGAGGCTAAGGCTGCCGTCTGGGTAGGAAGTCCTGGGTCCGTTTGGGACCGCGAGGCTGAGGCTGCCGTCTGGGCAGGAAGTCCTGGGTCCATTTGGGACCGCGAGGCCGCCACGTGTATTATAAGAGGTCTTGGTATATATATATATATATATATATATATAGTAGGAATTCCCTGTCCCTAGGTGGTATATATATATATGTGGTTTCTTAGGTGTGAATAGGCCCTAGGGAGGGGGTAACGTTCTGGCTGGGTTAGAGAGGCTCTGTTGAGCGGGTTCTATCTGATCCGAAAACCCAAGCAGAACATTTGGCGTCACGAACCGTTTACGAAACCTGTGTGCGTTGTGGTTGTCTTGTGTTTGCTTTCGGCACGTGCGTGGTTTTGTTTGCATTTTATTTTTGTATACTTGTGTGTATAGTTTTTATTTTTCTTCTTTCTTTTCTTTTTCTTCTTTTTCTTTTCCACGATGTTTTCTAGAAGATCTAAATCTACTTTTAAGTTGCCCGTTGATATTCCCGGATGGGATTCAACGCCTTATGAAGCCTTGGCCCGTGAGTGGGCTGATTCTACTGGTTTGAGTGAGAATTGGAATTCTTCTTTGGAGCTGGCGGAGCCAGCTAATGTGATTACTTGTTTGCAGAAGGCACCCGTATCGAAGGGTGAGGAGATTCCCATTTTGGGGCGCAGAGGTTGGATTGTTCTGTCTGCGTATCGGATTCTACATGAGAGATTGTTGAAATTACAGATCTCTCTTAAAGATGTGGAAGCGCACTTTGTTGAGATTCAGAATTCTCATACTTTGTTGCGGTGTCAGAATAAGTTGCTTGCTGATAAGCTGGAGACTTACCAAACTATTGCCGAAAGGGCGGCTGTGCGAATTGCTCGTTATAAATACAAGAACAGGCGCGGTCGGGTTTCGACGCGAAAGATGCGTCTGGTCGTGGCGACAGCCGGACTGGATTGGAATCCTGATGAATGGGATGGTAATATCTGGAACTCGAGTGATTCTTGTTCCTCGGGTGAGGAGTCTGCCAAGCGCGAGTCTTCTCGTTCCCGTCATGATTGTAAGTCTGCTTCTCGCACCTCTGATGGTGCACCCCGTGATTACGCTCGTTCTTCGGGTGGGATCGATACCTCTTACACTGATTATCCCTCTACGAGTACTGATCGGGCTCCTTGTGATGCTCGTCCCGCGGTCTCTGCGCATCCAGTTTTTCGTCGGAAGTTGCAGCAGTCTCCCGCTGCTCCGCAGGGTATTTCTTTAGACTCTTTAGAGGACTTTACTCAACAAGAAATTAGTGATATTTTGCAGCGATTTCGGCAGCGAGTTGGTGAGACCTTGCTCACATGGATGGTGCGCCTTTATGAACTGGGCGCTGCGGGCATTATGTTAGATAATGGCGATTGTTTGAAGTTTTGTTCCTTGAGTTCGGATTCTACTGTACAGGATCATTTTCGTAACTATAATGATGGTGGTCAAATTTCTTTACTTCAATTGGCGACTGAGGGTTGTAATCAAAAGTATCCTACTGAGTCTGATTGGCCTGTGAATGACAAACCGTGGTATACTTTGCGCGACGCTGCACAACGTCTCAAAGAGGAGGTGATGAAAACGGCAATTTTTCTGGGTACTGCTGACAGGTTGCTTGATGGTTTGTTGACATCTTCTGTGCGGAATCGCATTATTCGGTCTTCCCCTGTTGCCTATAAGCAGGTCATGATGACTTTATTGATTAATCAGACTGGTAATGTGTTATCTACGGTACTGGAGTCGGTACGCCAGCTCGGTGAGTTGGGTGAGTGGTTTAAACCTGAACGTCAGTCCCGGCCTGACACTCGTACTCCTGGTGAAAATAAACTTACTAGACGTGATATCTTTTCTGGTCTTCTGGCTGATGGTGTGCGTAGGGAGGACATTGACGGTGAGACTACCGCTCGTTTGTGGGAGTTGTTTCGCAAACGTGGCTTGGATCGGAAGGAGGGTGCCCGGCGTGTTCGGACCACTGAGTGTGATCGTGGTGGTTCTGACGGAAGCGGTGATGACAACCGCCGTGGGCGCTCTGTTCGTCGTGATGATCGACGTTATGTACGTGATGTGTCCCCCCGTCGAGAGAGAGACAGGGAGAGAGAGGGGGAAAGAGAAAGGGGGAGAAATGATTATGTTTACAGCAGACGTAGAGATGATAGGGATCAATCCCCTGAGTTGAGGAGGAGAGAGGATCGTCACAGTTTGGTCGATCGTAACCCGCAGTACAATGCTGAAGACTCGAATCTGTTCCGTACGGGGAATGGATATGAACAGGAGGTACCGATACCTAAGAAACGTGAGAGTCTTTATCCAGATTTGTCCTGGTACACAGAATGCAGTAAGAATGACTAGGAAATAGGTCAAGCTCCGGTACACAGATGGGCTCACAGAGATAATAGACCCTATGTAGATATTGATATTTATTGGAGACATCGTAATATCCAAAGGGCCCGAGCATTGGTAGATACAGGAGCGGAGGCCACTCCTATTCATGGAAAATCAAAGAAGTTTACAGGTCAGCCTTTTACTATTACCGGATTAGGTGGAAAAGAAACCCCTGCAGTTCAAACTTTGCTTGAAATGAGAATAGGTAGAATCCCTAGAAAAGAATATTCTGTACTAGTGGTGCCACTCTTAGAATTCATAATTGGAATTGATATTTTGAAAGGAATGACGTTGCATCTAGATGATGGGTGTTACCAATTTGGAACCACGCATTATATATCGTCCAGGCCTATACGGGTTGGTCGTTTAAGAATGCCCCCCATACAAGTTCCCCAGGCGACAAAAGTGGTTTGTCAGAAGCAGTATCGTATTCCAGGTGGCCATGAGGAGATTAGTACCACTATTCAGGAGTTGGTGGATGCAGGTGTTATAACCCCGGTTACTTCTGCTTGGAATAATCCCGTTTGGCCTGTACGTAAGAGTGATAATTCTTGGCGCATGACTGTTGATTATCGAGAATTGAACAAACACACGCCCTCTTTGACTGTTGCAGTACCGGATGTTATTACCCTAATTGAAAGAATCCAAAAGCATCCAGGTACATGGTATGCGTCCATTGATATTGCTAATGCTTTCTTTTCTATTCCAATTGCCCCTGAGTGTCAGGAACAGTTCAGTTTTACGTGGAACGGGCGTCAGATGACGTTTAGGAGTCTTCCTCAGGGCTATGTGCATAGTCCTACAATATGTCACCGGCTGGTGGCAGAGCATTTGGCTGAGGTACCGGTTCATTCCCAAATTCAGATATGTCATTATATTGATGATGTTTTGATCCAAGGCGACACACAGGAGGGAGTTCAGACCCAATTGGACAGGATCATTGAGTGCCTGCGTGGGAAAGGTTGGGAAATCCACCCAGATAAATTGCAAGGTCCGTCCCAGGCTGTAAAATGTTTGGGTATTAATTGGCATGAAGGGCACCGTGAAGTGATCCCTCAGGTTAAACAGAAGATTCTTGATTTTGCAGTTCCGAGGAATAGGAAAGCAGCCCAGAGCTTCATTGGCCTGTTTGGTTTTTGGCGCCAGCATATTCCTCATTTGAGTCAAATATTGGCCCCCTTGTACCGGGTCACGCGTAAAAAGAATGCATTTGAATGGGATAAACCACAGCAAGATGCGTTTAGTCTGGCAAAAGAAGCAATTCAACATGCTCTGGATTTATGGCCTGTACGTGATGGTGACGTGGATTTGAATGTGTCTGTACAGGGCCCTTATGCAAATTGGAGTTTGTGGCAGAAACAAGGCAGGAGTAGAGTACCGTTAGGTTTTTGGACCAAAAAGTTACCTGATGCTGGTGAGCGTTATACACCCTTTGAGAAACAGTTACTTGCTTGTTATTGGGCTCTGGTGGATACCGAGCAATTGACTTTGGGACATGATATAGTCTTGCGTCCTGAAATTCCTATCATGCAGTGGGTTCTGAGTTCGCCGAAAACTCACCGAATTGGACATGCTCAAGAGGCGAGTGTGATTAAATGGAAATGGTATATACAAGACAGGGCACGTGTGGGCCCGAAAGGAGTTGCTTCTTTACATGAGCAGGTGGCGCGAGCGCCGTCGACTGAGACTGAGAGTGAATGTTCCGTACCTTTAGCACAGGAGTCTCCTGTCAAGTGGGGTAAGCCTTTTGATGATTTGTCCG
Organism: Triturus cristatus; assembly: GCF_964204655.1. NCBI lineage: Eukaryota > Metazoa > Chordata > Amphibia > Caudata > Salamandridae > Triturus > Triturus cristatus. The sequence goes on along the minus strand of NC_140580.1, from coordinate 932,519,249 downwards.
CAGCGGACAGAAACCATGTTTGGTTCACGGATGGTTCAGCGAGGTTTATAGGGACGACACGGCACTGGAAGGCAGTGTCCTATAATCCGGTCACACAGAAATTGCTGAGCACAACTGGTGAAGGTAAAAGCAGCCAATTTGCCGAGCTTTACGCTGTTTATCAAGTTTTGAAACAAGAGTTACCTGGTACATGTCATATTTTCACTGATTCTTGGTCTACTGCCAATGGACTGGCTGTTTGGTTGCCGACTTGGCATTCCCATAATTGGAAGTTACATTCCAAAGAATTGTGGGGAAAAAAGTTATGGCAAGAGATTTGGGAGATGCTCCCACAGAGTACTGTTACAATCTTCCATGTGGATGCTCACACCCCGATAGATTCTCTTGACAAATTTTTTCATAACATTGCAGATGAGAAATCTAAAATTGCTGAGGCAGTGGTGGACAGGCAAGATTCTGACATTGCGGGATTGGCGAAATGGGCACACCAGAAGGCAGGACATTTTGGAGAGAAGGCCACTAGCAGGTGGGCTGCTGATCGAGGAATTTATATTCCCCTAGATTTAATTAAAAATGTTATTTTACACTGTCCCGTTTGTCAGCATATCAGACAGCGTAAAGTGCCCCAAATTGTTTTTTTTTTTTTTTTTTTTTTTTTTATAAAACCTTTATTTGTGCATAGTAAAGGAACAAATACGGGCCTACAACCATCAGGCCGGCCACAATACGTTGAGCACAGAAACAAACGGTACACCCCCTAGGCATCAACGGTCAAGGCTAGCAACGAGTCAGGATTACACTGGAGGGATCCGTGACCCTGGGGCAGGAGAAGTGAAGGTTAATTTTAAGGTTTTTTAAAATAATTTTATCGAGACAGAGTCAGTAAAGGATAGGAACAAGGAGATTCGAGTCCGCGAGATATCTTCATACACTGGAGAGCAGCAGCATCGGTAAGACAGCCATAGAAATCACATACAGTAAGGCGATGTAACTAGAGAACAGGATCATAACATTAGTGTATACACACCCCCTAAGCGCCGCCCCTTCACAATCCACCCCACACCCGGACCCAGAATCGAAACAAGTATAGCGCAGAGAGATGAAGAAAGAGGCCCATAGAACTAAGAGAAAACAGTAATTTACCCCCCCACCCTACACCAATGCGGAGGCTACGGCCTACCCCCCCCCCAGCATAGTGCCTGTCGCCCAATGAACCCGAAATATAGACGAGAGAGAAAGTAGGAATAGAGTGAAGAAACTAGGGGAAGAAAGAAAGAAAAAGGCGGGGAGGAGCCCACGCAACCTCGGAGCACCCGACACCACCGGCCAAACAAGCCTCCACACACTGAAACCCCACTACACCCAAAGGCGGTCGTGTGAAGATAGCATTCGATAATAAGGAAATGAAGGCAAACAGATCACGACAAGCGTGTACAACATGTGCAACAATTCCAGTCCCAGTCCAGCCCGTCCGTGAAACCATGATGACATCGAACAATCTAGCCCTGGCCCGTTCGCGGGCTTACGAGTAGGCCCGCCCCCTCGTGAAGGCCCCGCATCCCAAACAAACTGAGACAATATGGCCGCGCGGAAGAAGAAGGAGAAGCAAAGTCACAAAATGGCCACCGATCATCCAACAAAGTCCCCTTGCACACCACATGAAATCCAAACCTGGCTTGCAAAGTACATAAGTTCCGTATAAAAGGAGCCGTAGACCACCGTGCACGGTTCCTCGTGGGCGTCAGTTGTGGCTCCGCTGGCAGCTCCTGCGGGCGCGGTGAGACAGGCAACATCAAAGCAGGGAGCAACGACCGGGGAAACAAAGTATCCGCCATTGAACAGGAGGGCGTGCGATCCTGGGTGCCGGGAAAGCCAAATGCGGACTCTAATGTAGCACTGTTATACCCGGTCGCCGCTTCCCCGCAGGAGGACCAGAGCACTGGCAGACTCACATCTCGTTGATCACAAGCAGGGCGCTCACGACCCGCAGCAGGCAGTATGGTATTGAACCGCTCACTGAGCGCTTGCAAGCCGGCACACAATCGCAGCCGAAAGTCCCGCAGGGCAGCCAGGACGGAGCCGTATGTCAGCGGAGGCTGCGCCCCCACAGCGGCAGCAGTCCGGGACGGCACCGGGGAGCTGGAGTTTGGCAGAGGGAGGGCGAAGCGGGCAGCGGGCGAGACAGAAACATCCCCCCCCAGCAGCGAGCAGGCAGCCAGCGCCATGCTGTACCGCTGGACGTTACCGTGGGCAGGGGGGGGGGGTCGTGAACAGGAGGCAATCCCCAATAGGTCTGCGCCGCAACAGGTGAAAGCCAACAGCCGATGCCCTCCCTCTGGGCTCTCGTTGCGGCCGACTAAGCCAAAGGAGAAGGGGGTCCGCAGCCCTCCACAGCGTGGGCCACAGAGCGGGGTAGGAGACCGGCCACGCCGGGGCTTACCCTCCAGTTCCAGGTTCAGGGTGCAGGAGGTGTCCGGGCGTCTCTCCCCCGGCTCTTCTGGCGACAGTCCGTGGCGCGAGGCCGGATCGGGACCGCGGGGCTCAGAGTTGTACCAGCGGGTCCGGCGACCGCGTCTCTTCCAGGGGGCCGGCCGCGGCCACAGTAGAGCGGGGGCCCGCACGGGGAACGAAGGCACCAGGAACAGGCGTCCGGGCGAGCTAAGACTCCGGGAAAGCAGCGGTGCGGTCCGCGCGGCGTAACACACGTTGCACCTCAAAAATCGGTCATGTATCTGTCGTCTGGAAACGTCGGTAAACATTTGATGAGCACAATTCCATCCTCACCGTCTCCAGTCTGTGGCCCCAAAGCGATCGCCCAACCGTCCCTGCTCTGACGGGCTGTTAGGTGTCTCATGCCCCTTCTCAGGCAGTCCCTGGGCTCAGTACAGGTCCGGGCCCTTCCTCACTGCCGCACCCGACACAGTGCAGCCAGGCTCACTGCCTTTCGCGGGCCAGTCTACCGCCTCATGGGCAGTCAAGGGATGCAGGAGCCCCGCAATACCTCCGGGCCTCCGTTGGCAGTTCTCCTGTTGGAGTCAGAGGCTTCCCAGGCAACCGCCTCCGTAGCAATGCAACCGGGCCCTCAGGCAAACAGGGGCACACCGGCCACGACTTCGCCCGTCCCCCTGTCGATCACCCGCTCCGGCGGGCAGGAACACCACCGCCGATGTCGCACTGCAGGCCCCGGCACTGGTCACCGGCCCTCTCTCCACCCCCAGCCTCAGCCTCGCGGCTCGGCACTGCACCGCAGCAGTCTCCGACACGGACCGAGGACAAAGGAGGGGATAAGAGGGAAAGGGGGGAGAACCGACACGGCCCCACCGGCACCCGCTCCTCACCACTCCTGTCACCCTCAGCCCGAGGGCATTCCGCAGCTCTCTGACGATGCCTCCTTCACTTCTCGGAGCTCAGGCTGCCGCCATTTTGTCCGCGACTGGGTCTCCGATCCTCGCAGCGTTTCTCGCCGCTACGTGCCAGTATTCATCAAAACAGGCCGATCAGGGCAAGGGTATTATCTTTCGGCACTCAGCCCGTGGTTTTGGGGACAGGATCGTGCGGGTGAGCGAAGGATTGAAACAGGATCAGTTGTCGGCCATCGGAGCTCCGGTCGGACACGTCTAGTCCGCCATGCTGCAGGCCACGCCCCCCCCCAAATTGTTAAAGGTCATTTACATCGCGGAAAACTGCCCGCTCAAATTTGGCAGATTGATTACATTGGTCCACTTCCTATGAGTAGGAATTGTCAATATGTTTGCACTATTGTTGATACATACAGTGGCCTGCTGGTAGCCCTTCCCTGTAAGCAAGCTACCCAATTGAATACCATTAAAACATTAGAATTGATTATGATGTATTATGGTGTGCCATTCCAAATTCAATCTGATAATGCATCCCATTTTCGTGGAAGATTGGTACAGGAATTCTGTGCGGAAAACAATATTGAATGGATATTCCATATACCCTACTATACACAGGCCTCGGGCCTGGTGGAGAGATTGAATGGCCTGCTAAAGGACCAGCTGCGTAAGTTAACAAATGACAAGTATAAGAATTGGCGAGACTTTTTGCCTCAAGCGTTATTGATTTTGAATAACCGTCCTTTTCTAAATGCTGAATCCCCACTTATGCGTTTGTTTCCTCCGAATGTTGATGCTAAGCCCAATGAAATCAGAGAGACTGTGATGTACTGGGAAATTACTCCTGGAGCTTTGGCTCCATGTAGAGCGACCCCAGGGTCGGCAGGTTTAGACTTGCATGCCATGGATGATACCGTTTTAAAAAGAAAGGATCGGGTCATCATTGCTACCGGTGTTGGTATTCATACACCACCTGGGAATTTCGGATTAATCGCCCCTAGATCGGGGCTGGCTGTAAAAGGCATTCAGGTGCTTGGAGGAATAATTGACAGCGATTATCAGGGAGAGATTAAGGTGCTCCTGCTGAATAGCAGTGAGGTTGACTTACTGATACACCGCACTGACCGAGTGGCTCAATTACTCATTATGCCTGTTTTCAGTGGTTCATTAATGAAAGGCACTGCCCCAACTTTGCTAACTGTACGAGGCCAGAAAGGTTTTGGCTCTACGGATAACCCTGGGGCTAGGGTTTGGGTGCAGTCGCCTAAGAATCCCCCTGAACAAGCAGAGGTTATTGCCACCGGTCAGGACAATACCATATTGGTTATGAGACCAGGGAAAGATAGCTGGGAGGCGGTCCCGGCTGACAAATGTTATTTACGAGAATGATTAATGCCTGTATTTGATTCTCTTTCAGATCATTCTTTGGACTGTTGCTGCAGGATGTGTCGGTGCTGGACTCCTTTTGGGATGGTACGACGAGAGAGGAGGGATCCCGTCAACCCGGGATGAACTGAGAACCCGAGTGTTGCGTTCCTTCGCTGCGTGGGATTCATCATCGAACTTTTGGACATCGTTAGCCAAGAGGGTGACTGATGCCCCTCACTTCTGTTTGACACCAATGAGATCTGTACATGATATTCTGGCGACCTGTCTGGTTGCTGTCCCTGCCTCATTGGAAACCCTAATTCACATTTTCAATGTTTCAAAGGCTCGTCCCAATGTTCTCCTGGGTGATTTTGCTACCCATGTATATTGCCCCTTATGCACTGAACTGCCGAACGAGCCACCCCCCATCCAGTCCCAAATAGTTTCTTATAATATCACACAAGGTGATTTACGCTTCTTTCTTACGTGTAATCCTAGTGCAATCTCTGAATGTCTACGCCTAAAACTAAAAGGCGCCACTTCATTTACAGCTCATGAACGGACTTTGTGCTTTCAAAGGACACCGACCACATGTGTTTCAGTTCAGAACAATATGACTTGCAATAGTTTGGTAGTTACCCCCAGTCATTATCGCACGATGTTACTACCTGCCGGATGGCTTTTCTCATGTGGTAATACTTCCTGGCCATATGTCCCTGCAAACATTTCCGGAGGCCCTTGTGCCATTACGAGACTCAGTTTGTTGATGTTTTCATCACATCCGAATGCCAACTCTCGTGTGATTCGAGATGCTGTGATGTTACAGGAGGATTGTGACTCATCTTTGCATTTATATTCCAAGTCTGAATACCTTAGCCTAGCTATTTCAATTATTGGTGTTCCTGCTTTGGCAGTTTATAATGCCAAATCCATTGGGAAAATGGCCTGCTGGATGGTGAAATCCATTAATCATACTTCTACAGTCCTGTCCGACATGCTACTAGATGCCCAGGGTGAACGTAGGGCCATTTTGCAAAATAGAGCGGCCATTGATTATCTTTTGCTTAAACATGGACATGATTGCTCTGATTTTGAAGGTCTCTGTTGTTTTAACTTGTCCGATCATACACAATCCATTTGTGCACATATTGACAAGTTGCGTGACTTAACGGAAGAAGTTAGAAAACACGTTGACCAGGGCTGGTTTGACTGGCTCTTTAATTGGTTGCCTGACGTACACATGCTACGTCAAACATTAGGTGGTATTCTGATTGCTGTTGCTGTTTTGATTTCTATCTGTTGCTTTATTCAGTGTATTCCTTCACTACTTCAATTCTGTACACTCGGTACTAGACATAGATCAGTTAGCTTTGTTTCATATTATTCTTCCACAGATGTTAGCTCCATTTAATGAATGTATAATAGACTGAAGTCAAGGGTGAAATGTACTGCTCGATTTTCCCGGCTCTCTTGTGATTAAGGGGAACTAATGTGACTTCAGTCTCTTTCCATCCAAGTCTAAGGGTTAGAGTAGTGTATAGAGCCTATTTATTAGGCACTTCGACATGATCCTGTGTTCTTCCCCATAGATCAGGGTTTGCACATATATCCTAGAGGATAGATTCGTTAGTATTCGGGGTAATCTGTTCTATAGTGAGGGTATTTCATGGAGCCGTGCTGAATCCAGGCCTGGTAGGCCTTAAACGGGAGAGACTCCATCTTTCTTTCCGCTCCGGCAGCATGGAAAGTTTCTAGGTCGAGGGTGATGTTTTAGTTATGAGGTGTTATTCGCTTGGAGAGAACCGGTTCAGGCCGGCCCTTATCGAAGGATTGTATTTTTTCTTCATGCCGAAGACACTACATCAGGCCGGCCGGCTGGGAACGTGTCCTTGGTACGGGGAGGTACAAGAATTTGGTGGGCGGCAGGTTACGGGCTGGAATTTTCCATGAGAAAATGCACCTCTATATTAGTGAAAGTCTGAGGCAGATACTGGCACTTGCTTTTAGTTCGTAGGCGGCACCTGGCCGTTAGCAGTAAAGCTACTACTTATTCCAGGGAAGACAGATGACAAACTTGAAGGTGGAGAAAAACCGAGAGATAGATATTCTTCTAACAGAATAGCCAAAGAGAAAAGAGAGTAGCCGATGAGGAAGAGGTCCCAGTGACTCGGAGAAGGAGAAGGGAGTAGATCCGTGACTGCGGAGGTGTGACTTCCAGGCGAAGCCGAGGCACAGACGAGAAGGGAACCTAGATGACCATTGAGTGCAGGCTACATACGACCAAGGTGATGTCAACCCCTTTATTATTAGAGTGTACAACTTAATCTTTCACTTTTCTTTGCAGGTTATATGTGATATGTATTATGTTCTGTGAGCGTGTATGTAGTGACTAAATAAAGTATCTAGTTTGTAGTGAATCAACATGTGCTGCGTGTTCTTGTATAAGAGGGTAGCCTATTCTTCTAGTCAGCTGTGACTTGACATGAACAGATGTTAATCCTGATCAGGTAGGTGGTAACTGAATAAGGGAGAAAGGAGCCCCTCGAACTGGGGAACAGGTTGTGCTCAACTAGCAGTCTTTGTGTGATCTGATACATAGTAACACTAATTCCCTTGTTGTATGTCGTGGTAATTATAGGATGAACTCGTGCTAAGGCTGCCGTCTGGGCAGGAAGTCCTGGGTCCGTTTGGGACTGCGAGGCTAAGGCTGCCGTCTGGGCAGGAAGTCCTGGGTCCGTTTGGGACCGCGAGGCTAAGGCTGCCGTCTGGGCAGGAAGTCCTGGGCCCGTTTGGGACCGCGAGGCTGAGGCTGCCGTCTGGGTAGGAAGTCCTGGGTCCGTTTGGGACCGCGAGGCTAAGGCTGCCGTCTGGGTAGGAAGTCCTGGGTCCGTTTGGGACCGCGAGGCTGAGGCTGCCGTCTGGGCAGGAAGTCCTGGGTCCATTTGGGACCGCGAGGCCGCCACGTGTATTATAAGAGGTCTTGGTATATATATATATATATATATATATATATATATAGTAGGAATTCCCTGTCCCTAGGTGGTATATATATATATGTGGTTTCTTAGGTGTGAATAGGCCCTAGGGAGGGGGTAACGTTCTGGCTGGGTTAGAGAGGCTCTGTTGAGCGGGTTCTATCTGATCCGAAAACCCAAGCAGAACAAGTGTTTTCTCACCCATTAGCCAGCGGTCTACCACATAGGCTGGGTCCTGCCTATCCCCTTATAACCAGTCATTTAACACCAGAAGATGGGACGCTGCATAATATGCCTGAATATCTGGAGTGGCCTTTCCCCCACAGTATGTAGATAATAAACAAGTTCTCAGGGCAACCCGGGCGGATCAACCACCCCGAAGCAATTGACCCAGCAATGCATTCATCTGCCTGAATCATATAGTCTGAATTAGCTATGGGTGATTCTGTATCTGATACAGTAGGCGAGGGAGGGAGACCATTATAAAATTGCTGATCTGCCGAATAGGGATGGGCAGGTGAGACCAGGTTCTGAGCTGTGCTTTAGTCTGTCATCAATGGGGCCACATTTCGGTCACATAAGCCTGATTGGGAAGGAGCTAGAAACATCCCGAGGTACTTGAACCCCTCCGCGACTACCGTCTCCTCTCTGGACCAGGCACCCATTTCTGTGTATCGTCTCCCCCCCCCCCACCCCCTTTAGAGGCCGAAGGAAAGATTTGCGGGCATTCATATAGAAGCCAGATGTTCCTCAAAATCTGCATGATGCGAAGTATCCTAGACCCTGACCGATTGAGATCAGTGGGGAAAAAACAGCACATCATCTGCATAAAGCGCTATGCGGTCTGAGACGCCCTTGGCCCATTCAAAACTATGGTCATGAGCATCTATTCTGACCACCACGTGCACAGAAGCTGCAATATCTGTATATAAAAGTTGTATATAAGCCAGAAGTCGAGGGCCAAAATTAAATCTACTTAAAAGTGCAAAGAGGTAGGTCCAACTAAGCGAGTCAAACCTTTATCAATGTCTGCTAAAAGCAGGGCTGCTGAACACTTTAAACGATCTACTGCCGCAATGGCATTATGGGCGCCAAGGATATTGTGTCTCGTAGCGTGGCTGGCCATAAAGCCCGCCTTGTCTGGGTGGGTGAGGTTTGAGATGTGGGGCAACAGACAGTTCGTAAGGGCCTTAGCCATCAGCTTAGCTTCAACATTTTAAAATAAGATTGGGCGGTATGAAGAGTGATGCTCAGGGGGACCTGCCCAGTTTTAGTAAGACGACCACCTCCACATGTCTCCAGTCCTGTGGAAGGCAACCAGTCTCTATAGCAGTGTTAATCACTTCCAAGTAGTGGGGAAGGAGTTGGACCCGGAATGCTTTGAAAAATTTACTTGGGAAGCCGTTGCGCAGTGGTAAAGCCCCGGGCCCATCTCAATCAGTGAGGATGCAATTTTGTCAATTGATAATGGGGCGTCCAGAACATCCCTCACATCGTCTGAGAGTGCCTTGTGGGGCAAATCGTTTAAGAAACAATGCATTGTGGCCATTGGTAGGGTTTCTTTGGGGTCATATAGATCTGCAAAATAGTCAGCAAAGCTTGTTTCAATTTGAGCTGGGTTAGATAATATTGTGTTGTCAGGGCCCTGGATATCAGGAATGGAGCGTTGCTGCAGCTCCCGCTGGCAAAGCCGATGCTGCAGTGTATTAGACTGGTCTCCCACTGATAGATTCTGCTACGGGTAGCGAGCCAAGCCAGCTTGGCCTCCTCTAATAGTTCATTCGAATAAAGTTGTTGTGTGAGGAGTAGTTTTCAGCGTGCTGTTTCCCTCTGCACACCTACTCTCTTGAAAAAGCTCAGTGAGTTGAGCCTCTGAGTCAGTTATTCCTGTTTCTTGTGGTGCTGTGCGACTCAAAAGGATACATCAGCGCCCCTTATGGTGGGCTTCATGGCCTCCCACAGTACCCCTAGGGACTCCGCAGATCCGGTGTTGTGCCCAAAATATTCTGTGATGGCCTGGTGCATATGTAGTTTATACTGGTGGTCCTGCAGGTGCCATGCCAAGAGGTGCCACTGGAACGCCGGGTGTCGCTGGCCTAGTGATGGCTCCAGTGTCACTGGGGAATGATCAGTGAGGCCTCTGTGCAATATCTCTGCCCCCCTCATTCTGTGGATGTATCCCGATGGTATGAAAATATAATCCATGCGGGCAAATGAGTGACGTATGCTTGAGTAATATGTAAACTCTTAGGCAGTGGGATGTAGTCTCCTCCATGTGTCTATCCAATCTACTCTGTCCGTCATGGACTGCAGCCTGTGGCACCGACCTCCACGCCATATGTCCCGAGAGGGGCACATTACGTGATTCCAGTCTCCTCCAGCTACTGTCAGACCGCATGGGATCTCAGTCCAGGTGCTCATCAGACATTCAACAAAGGCCCAGATCGGGGGGGGGGGGGAGCGTAAACACTATGAAGGGTAATCGACTCACCATATAGTGTACCTGTTACTATAGCATATCGTCCCTGGGGGACCAGCCAGGATCTGAGGTGTAAGAACGGAACCCTGCGATGGACCAGGACCACAACCCTGCGGGAGCTCCTCGTGAATCCGGAGTGATACCCCTGGTCATATCCGAACCGGGACAGACAGGGCACCTTGTTGCCCAAGAGGTGAGTCTCCTGTAGGAGTAAGACATCCGCTTTATACCGCTTGGCCTGTTGGAGTATGGCACCTCGTTCAATTTTGTCTAATATGCCCTGCACATTCCAACTGACTATACGTAGTTCCATCCCAGGGGTCTCTGTCACTGTCTGAGCTCGGTCAATGAGAAGCGATTGTATGTGGGGAAGCCTATATACCACTGTCACTTGACAGCATGCGACTATCAGGTGTAAGAGCATGGCATTAAAAACAACACCAACAACATAAAACTGCCCAGAGGAAACCTACCCCCATAACTCAAAACTGTTGAAGTATCTGTCACAGCAGTAGGGTGATCACAGCCCCATCTGGGGTCTATGATCCCTCCCCGCCAATGGATCTGAAGTAACTGTTCCTAAGACATTTAAGGGCCTTTATAGTCAAAAGCTGTCTCTAATGGGTATGTAGCCAATGAGTATAGTTCTACATCTTACACAGCATCTGCCATTAGTTGCGGTCTTAGGGACCGATCATAAAGTAGGTCGTTTCCGTTGGAGGTGTGGGGGGGGCTGACTTTGCATGGGACTTGTTTCGGGTTCTGGATGTGCACTTGGACGGTGATCTATAGATTCGTTCGTCCTTGGACTTGGATGATTTGTAGCTTTCATCTACGGACGATGAATCTGAGTCTAGTCGTGGGGGGCGGGGTTGTCTTGATAGTTTTATCTGTCTGGGCAAACACACTCCTCTGATGTATCAAAGTAAAGAGATTGCGATTTTTTGGACACTCTAAGGTGGGCTGGATATAACCGGGTGTATTGGAGTTTCAGGGCACCGAGCCGGGCCTCCGCTAAGGATTGCTGTCGTTGTTGGACCATCTGCGTATAGTCCGGGAATATCATTATGCGGTTTGATGTATAAAAAAGTGAGTCTTTGAGCCTGTCCTGCCGCAGGACTACATCTTGATCGTTGTAGTTAAGAATTTTAGCGATGATCTGTTGGTCTAGCTCCGGGCCTGGGGTTTTTGAAGCCGGGCTTGGTAAGCTCACTCTATCACGAAACATTGTGTTATGGAGCTAGGGGGAAGCCACTCTGTAAGCCACTTCGCGAGAAATTGCTCTGTGTTATTACCTTCGCAGCCCTCCGGAAACCCCACAAAGCGGAGATTATTTCTGCACGCATGCCCCTCTGTATCTTCCACCTGCTCTGCCAGGCCCTTCATGATTGTGTCCAAGGCAAAGACTTTCTTTTTGAGGGTGACCACAGAGTCTTCCGTCGATTAGATCCCAGTTTCCACCTCCGTGATACGTTCTACTGCGTTGCGGAGATCCTGACGAATAAGCATGACATCAGAACCCACTGATCCAATTTTCGCTTCAAGCATGTCCCTGGATTGGGTAATGGCCGCCCTCAGGGCTGCATTGTCTGGCAGGGCAACTGCCTGATCTCAAGATGTTGTTGCCGGGGCTCCAGTTGCGGTGTATCTATCCAGCGTGCTCTGTTTAGATCCAGTCCCTGGCACCTTGTCTTTCATCATAGCACGATGACAAAGGGGCCCTTTGATGAGGACAGTTTCCCTCCCAGTCAGGGGGTGTGAGGACCACCTGGCAGAACTGGGGGCGATTATCCTGCAAGCAACCCCTGAGCGCACTCAGTCTCCTCGTGGACTACCTTCGAGGCAGCCCGCTTCTTTTAGTTGCTATAGTGATGGTCTTATAAGGCATTCTCTCTGCTATATGGGAACCCAGCGAGAGCCCCCACCTTCTCTCTGCAGGGAAATCTGGTAGTTATGCCTGGTGGGTCGCTGCCCCGCAGATCTCGTGGATCATCAGTTCCTGCTCTTGTAGGTCAGTTATGTATATTCCCCCACTGCCCGCATGCTGTGCTTGATGCCTGGAATTGCAGCATGCCGGTCCATGGCCCAATCTAACCGCCGAATCCCGCAGGCAGCCCGGTATGGTCACTGGTATGTAGTGCTACAGTTACAGGGCTCCAGCCCGTCCAAGTGACCCCCCCGGCACTTCACCGTAGGTCAGACCAGGACCCCAACCGACCAAACTGTCATGTCTGTATGTTTTGTCTTAGAGCCCAGAGAGGAGGCCCGCAGGCCGCCGCCATGCCGCGGGGACACGCTTTGCCCCATGCCTCGAGTCCAGGTAGGCCGCCTCATGTCAGATGTGTCCCGGCGACATCCGGGAGCCAAGGAATCTCCGCAGTCCGAGTTTGCTGCGGGTGGGGATTCCCCAGCTGTATGGCATGGACCCTCTCTCGCATGTCAAACCGGGTGGGCCTACCTCATGTAGTAGCCTTTAAGGAAGTGACCTGATTAGGGTTACCCGGGTCACTCACGACCACCTCTCAGCCTTCCATACAAATGAAGAGTCGGTCAGACAGAGAATACAAACCAACATATTTATTTAGATACACTTGAGCGGAGCCCAGTCTGCCCAGTCTCTTAGGATTGCTGCAGAAGAACTGACATCAGCAAAGATGGTGATACATTATGTACGATTCAGAACCAATGAAGGCACGCCCACAATGGAATTTTCCAGGCAGATGCAGCTACACAAAGAAGTACAGAAGGATAATTTTCGATCCTGAGGCCGGTCCCACACTATCTACTACCCAAGGTCACTCCGTCCGTGCCCACCGCTAGACTAGTGGGAGAAGGCCTCTATCTAGTGGGAAAGGTATGTGCTAATAAGATCAGTGTATTTATTAGAAAAAGCAAGGCCCAACCTTTGCGAAATGAGACTTACCAAAAGCTGTTTTCTCAGGAAGGGAAAGATTAGTTTTAATCATGGTTCAAAATGGTGGCCAAATATAAAATGGTGCCGCGAATACTAACTTACATAGACCAATACTTAATCAACATAGCGCAAACATTTTCATTCCAACAGACCCCCCCCCCTTTTAGCATGAGCTAACCATGTTATGTTATCAAGGAAAGTATAACATTTGCAAGGAAAAGAAACATCACTATGAGAAGTAGTTCATATATTCAGTAAGTCTCAAATACCCTCATTTATCCGCATAAATATCCTTTTGTAGTATAATCGCGGCATTAGTATAATGAACTGATATTTTCTGTTTGGGGATGAGAACATTGACGTAATAGGTGCAACAAATTGGGAGACAGTGTATACAGCGGCAACAGGTAAAGAAAATACCGGCAACCACAGCCAACAAAGTGAGAATCTTCCAACTCGAAGATATGTGTTCTACAACCACGCCAACAGTGTCCAAGTATTTGCTTCTTGGTGTATCTCAGCCAATATCCTATGTAATTTCTGTATAGTTGAATAAACATTTGGAGAGTTATTGGGTATGTAAACACAACAGCTGCTGCCTATGACACGACGGACCCCTCTCCGATCTGCGAGGATAACGTCTAGCACCATCCTGTTTTGCAATGTGACTAATCTCGTAGCCTGGAGCTCAGCTGTGACATTCGTCATTATCCCAGCAGTTGTAGTAATAATCGCTTCCGAAACTCTAGTTAACTGATGAATTTGAAGGCTATTAGCATCTCCAAATTGCTGTGCGGTGGTGTCTGTCTGATCTATATCCTTTATGTCAACAACCCTTTTTATTTGGGCCCGGAATGTACTTCTAGGTTGCACCCAATGTGTTTTGTGATAATTAGACCGAGCAACATATACAGGGGGGAAAAAGGAAGGACAGATAACATGTGCCTGACCATCCCCTCGGGAGCCAGACGTGAGCCTGTGACCCACAGACAAAATATACATTATGGGGTATGATCAAAGGCAGACTATGTCGTATTCAGCTTGCAGGTGAAATTACATTTACTCTCACCCACCTTTATCTCCCAAGTCCCCTGGACACAACATTGAGCTGTCTTACTGACCACTGGCACAGGTATCGGTTTATCTCTGTTAAGAATTTGATCTCGGAAGGATTGGAAGTACTCAGAGGTGTTAAACCATTGGAAATCAGCCATTTCCATTTGAAACCAGGCATTGTCCTTTACTCTATGGTACGTTTTCACATAGCCATTGAGGACATTGTTCCTAGAGTCCCTTGTCCTGCCGGTCCCATGGGGGTAAACCCATGGTAGAAGCGTAAATATTCATTCACAGTGTGAGAATCAGTGAATGTTAGATCTAAAGTAGAAAGATGAAAATGGAATTACACCAGTCCAAACAATTCATACCAACTCTCGCAGCTGCCAGTATATGACAGTGGCATAGACAACAGATTGTCAATCCTATGAGTGACCGAAGGGAGCAACCCACAGACCCAACAATTAGTTGTATTGGACACATTATGAGCATGATGCAACATGCGTATAAATACATTGTTTGTGTAGGACTAGAGTAACAATAATGTGTTCAGGGGGAGTGGGGGTTGTACATACCAAGGAATGTACAGGAAATTTCTCCCCTAGAAACCAGGATATTTCTAATATTGTCACTATTGCAGTCGCAACAATTAATATGCAAACTACTTTACTCCTTGTGGGCCAACCCCATGCTAAACGCGGTGGTGCAAATGGTTGTTCCTCTTCATCAGTAGGCCAACCAAAGGGATGTATTATGAAGCAAGGAAAGAAATGCAACAAAAATGATAGTACCAGTGTCTGTCAGAGCCTCACTGGTACAAGCTTCTATTGTTCATCAATACGTTGGCACTCTTGAGCACCGGCGGTGGAGCTTGCGCTGTCCTAAGCTCTTGATGTATCCCACGCCAATCAGGATAAAGCACCCCCCTCCAAGGGAGCACGTTCAATCTATCCTGTCCAATGTCAAAACAGTGCACAAATCTCACTTCACCCTAAACTAACTCTGTTGGTACTACAGCAAAGTACATCCTAATTTGCACAGTCCATCCCTATCTAATCTGACTTCTCCTTTTGTGCACTATTCCTCAGCCGAGGACGCAAATTGTACCTGGTGAGTCCAGGCGCAGAGGGATCAGTGAAAAGGGGTTCCTGAATATCTTGTATCTCCGGTAGAACTGCTGCATTCAGCACTTCGTCGTTTTCTGCATCCGTTTGGGTCCAGGTTAGCTTGGCGTCACTAAAGGGGACAAACTGAGGCACTATCTCACACTAAGAGTCCCCTACGCCATCCTTGATCCATTGGTCATAAGGCAGAGGCACCCTTTTGCAATGAATGCCATGCCCCCAATTCTTGCGGTCAGCGACCTTGACTGCAGTATGTGTAGCCAGGAGGACCTGTTCCGATCCCTTCCAGTGCGGCTCCAAACTCTTCTGCTGGAATTTCAGATGAGTATGAAATCCCCAGGCCGAATGTTGTGTCCGGGTCCCTCTGGTGTAGCGGGCAGGGACTCACGGACCTGTTGATGAATAGAAACCACATTTTCAGTTAACTGCCATAGGTAGTCATTCAGTAATGGGTATTCAATATCTGAGAACCGTAGAGGGCGCTGATGCCCCAGACATTTGCCGGACGTCCAAACACGACCCCGTACAGTGACAATACTGTCCTAGAATGAGCTGTTGTTCTTGTCGACAAAAGAGCTAATGGTAAAGCATCTGGACACTGTAACCCTGTACCCTAAACCAAACCTGCTGACTGCGGGTGGTTTGCAGCATGAAACTTCTGTTTTATGTGCGAACCATCACAAATTAACTGAATGACCTTGACATTAAAATTTCTTCCGTTATCACTCCCAATCAAACGGGGCTAGCCAAAATGAGGAAAGAACTCCTTAAGGAGTACCTTTGCAGTCCAGGCTGTATTATCTTTAGTGGGATAAGCCTCAACCCATTTACTGAATGCACAGATAGCCACCAAAACATACTTCAAATTATTGCACCTATCTAATTCTATATAGTCTATCTGGATGACCTCAAAAGGGAAAGTGGGTGTGGTGTAGGAGTACCCTTCCCAGGATTGTGCATCATGCACACCATGCAGTACTTCACTAAATGTGCAGCTGTTTTCGAAATATTATCTTTCTGCCATACTGGGTCTAACAACTTGCAAATACCCTTAGCACTAATATGGTCTGGGCCATGAGCCATCATGCCTACAGGAAGAACATATGCATCTGGCAACATCCATCTCTGCTTCCCTGACTTATCAATCCAACATCCCTCATCATTCAATTGTGCTGTACATTCTTGCCACATTGCTAATTCCTCCTATTGTGGCCTCACTTTGTATCTCCTTCAAGTTCTTAAGGGTATCTTCGAAAAGGGTGACTTCAGGCACCCACCTAGCGGGATCGGCTACAAAAATGTTTTTCATTTTAGTCCGGCCGTTTCCTTAGCTGTCTGATCTGTAAAAGCATTTCCCCTACCTACATCATTAGTGACTTTCCGGTGAGCACTACACTTCACTATTGCCAATTTCCTAGGGAGTGTCAAAGTAGACAAAAGCCTCGATATAAGGTGCCCATGTTGAATCTTGGTACAAAAGGGGGTGGTGATGGACGGAGCATCAGAACCAATCAAACACTCACACCCAGTCAACAGATCTGGGTTTGATCCATCACCGTTCTTTAGCCCACTCTGCCACCCCAGTTCAGACATGGCCATATGCAAATCAGTCTGACCCTGAGCCTCATGGGAACAGTCCAGCCCGAACTGCCAAGACATGTCTTCCCTGGACCGGAAACAAGCTTCCTAGGACCGGTTTCTGGCATTTCAGCCGTCTTCAGCCAGGCTTGCTTGAATCCAGTGGCAAAGTGAGCAAGGGACTCACGTCTGAGCATACCCTGCCAACTTATGGCGAACATGTTGAATCTTGGCACCATGCAAAGTAAGAAACCCTCTCTCTGCCCAGGGTCGCTCGAAGTAATGCGCGACTTCAAATGCGTACTGACTGTCAGTATAAAAATTGACAACCAGTCCTTCACTCAATTTGCAAGCTCGTATTAGGGCAACAAGCTCTGCAGCTTGGGCTGACTGATAGGGAACTCGTGATGTCTCAACTACTGTACGCAGCGTAGTAATAGCATATGCAGCAGTTGTAGTGCCATCTGGTAATTTAAAACAAGAGCCATCGACATATAGTTCCCCTTGAGGGTCAAATAAGGGAACATCAGTCAAGTCTACTCGTCCTTTCGTCTCTTCCTCTGTCCGGAAGATACAATCATGTGTATCAATCTCATCACTTTCAGAAGGGAGGGGCAGTAACGTGGCTGGATTCAGAGTGGCACATCGTTTGATCGTAATGTGTTTTGCGAACACAGTTAATTCATAGCCTGTCAGATGTGCACTGGTGAGGTGCTGCATCTTTGTTTTATTTAAAAGTGTATCCACAGCATGGGATATCATGACTGAGATCAATATCCAGTACGACTCCAGCCACGATTGACTTATTGAGATGGCAACAGCCACGACCGCTCTTGGACAACTCGGGAGGGCTCGTGCGACAGGGTCAAGCACAGCAAAGAAATGAGCACACAGCCGCTGCTTATCTCCAAACTTTTGTGTTAAAACAGCCCGCAACCAGCCATCTCATGAACATATAATACAAAGGATTTGGCGTAGTTAGGGGTACCAAGCACTGGAGACGATAAAAGTGCTGTTTTTAGTTGCTCAAAAGACTGCTGATATTCAGACGTCCAAGGAAAAGGCACATGCACTTCTTTCGTGGTTAGTGCAAGCAGGTCTTAATTAGTAGGGAATAGTTAGGTATCCAATGACAATTGTAGGAAGTTATACTTATAAAGGCGTGGACATCATTCTGGGTTTATGGAACTGGCATTTGAACAATGGTACTAATACACTCCAGGGTCAATCTTCTACCCTCCTTTGTCAGTAGGTGACCTAAATAGGTGACCTCTTGTCGACAATACTGAAATTTAGAATGGCAAACTTTGTCTGTGGTGTGCCAAATGCAACAACAACTTAACTGTACTGTCCCTACAACCTTGTTCTGTTTCTGAAGCGATGAGCAAGTCATCGACATACTGTAGCAATACCCCCCGCCCTCCTGAGGCTTGAAAACACCTGTTTGCCGTGAAATTAGCGGGACATCTTGCTCGATTTGATGGGGATCTAAGCGGAGGAGTCAGCATCACCAACCTGCCGGCTCACCTGTTTTTCACTTAGCGCTCAACCACCACTCGGAGCACCCGCTTCGCGGGTGCCCCTTCGCCCGTCCCGAGGAGAGGACCATAATCGACGCTTGGGAGCAACCCGGAGGAGGTAAACCGGCATTAGGCGTGTGGTTGCAGCGGGGCTGCGAGCGTGCGGGGACTTCATTTCCCAGAAGTCCCTGCTAGACCGACGACGAGCTTCCGGTCCGCTCTCCCTGCTGCCCCGCCCCCCGCCCTCCTGAGGCTTGAAAACAACATCCTACTCCCGCAGCGCGGGACGCAGCCCGGGCTAAGACTGGGCAAAGACAGGGCCGTTTGAGGCCGTTCGAGACTGGAGACACTGGGCTGGGCCATCCTCCCTTATATCTTAGTAAGTGTACGTGTCTGAGACCTCCTTATCGAGTTTGGCGGGAACAATGCCCAAGAATAAAAATGCCGCCGCTAGCACATCCATGGCAGGGACCCTGGACAACTTTATTGTTAGAGCTGCAAACATTTTAGAGCGAGAGATAGACCTTACTGAGCGTCGCTTATCGCTTGACCCTTTTACAACCAAACGTTCATCTCTAGGGAAAATCGCCTCATCTGTTACACCAGGGGTAACCACTACTAACCCCATACCAACTGAATGTCTGTCTAGTGAGAATGACAGTGCAGACCTCAGTATGGAATCAACTAATGGCAGTAACAGTAACAAGCGCAGAGATATTATTAGGACAACTACACCTATAACTACTACGGCAGTCGCCGCTAATAATCTAACTGAAGGTGTTTCTACTCGCGCACAACTGCACGCAACAACTGAGGCTACCTCACTTTCCTCCTCCTCTCCCTTAAATTTAGGAGCAAAACCAAAAATCAAGGCTGCTCCGCAAACAAAAGGGGGGAGACTACCAAGAGGGTCAAAAAATAAAAATAAAACAATTGCATCTAACATTACCCTGGGCGCTGCTGAACATCCTCTGAACGAAGTCACCTCAGACCTGACCAGGCAATTAGATGTCGGGTTTCAGGCTAAAATAATAGAAGTGTTTGAAAATTCAACCCGTTTAATCCTGGATAGACTTTCCAAGATTGAGGAGCGTCTACAGAAATTAGAAAAGACCGCCTCTGCTAATTTAGAAAATAATCAATTTTCGAGGACAGACCTACTTAGGGAGCTCCATGAACACCCTCTTCTCGCCAAAACTGCCAGCAACCCAAAAGAGAAAACTCCTCCCCCTATGGCTTTGCCGTTAAACGACAAGCACCTGGGTCTATCAGGGGACAATCGTGTAAACACAGCCTGCATTGAAAATACCACGACTAGTAGTGGCCCTCAAAACTTTTATGCAGGAGTAAAGCCCCAGCAGAATCCATCGGAAGTTAACAAAAAAACCAATAATCTTACTCCACAAGATAGTCTTGAGGTAGCAAATAGACCTGCTCCCGTCCAAGATGCTGTCCTCAAATTACCTACTTTAGACCTTCCCCCAGAATCATTACCCTACGTCATTATACTGGCGGGAGTACCTGCCCTGCAGGGAAAAACCAACGAGTCTTATCTGGAACTGAGGAACAAAACTACCTATTGGCTTAATTTCAACCGACCCCTCCCTCCTAACATTCACACTAAAATCTTATTTGTACGGAGAGTTAGCTGGGTGGGTAGAAGGAGTAAAGACATACTGGGAGACTGTATAATTGTTAATTTTAGGGACACTCAGGCTGTAAAATATATCCAGCACGCACAATCCTTTGACCCTAACACAAACATCATTCCATTACCTCTCGATTACTTTTATCCTCATCATTCAGCAAATAATCAGTGGGAATTAGTAGGGAGGGCAAAAATACAAACAAACCAGGCAAGAGGTATGTTGCCTATACCCAGACAAGGCTGGTTGGAGACCTTTCCACTGTCAAACAGGTATAGCTGTCTGGACATGGTCGATTGACTACCCCTGAATTATAATGCCGTTGATCCTGTGGGGGAAGCCACAGTGGGTGATAAGCCAACCCCACCGACAGACCGTTGTCCCGTAAAACCGCCAACTCCCTCAAAGAACAACTTAGGACCTATCCCCATTAACATTGAGGACAATGAGAAAACTGACCATCTTACACTGTCGAGCAGCGAATCTACCAAATCTGTTGCTCCTGGAGTAACTCCTATAGTGACCTCATTTCCAGAGGGCGACATATGCCATTCAGTTAGATTTCTATCCTGGAATGTTGCAGGGCTGTCTTCCAGGTTAGCCGACATAAATTGTGCTTCCTTCATTAAACGGTTTTCGATTGTCTGCCTCCAGGAATGCTGGACGGTTGAGCCCATTCATATGAATGGTTATCGTACTTACCACACACCAGCTGTACACACCTTGAGAGGGAGAAATAAAGGAGGCCTTTGTATCTATGTCTCAAACTGCTTAAAGGAAACTAAGATTTCTTTTTTCTCCAACTCAATCTTTTACCAGATTTTGCATATTACACTGGGAGGCAATGAACATATTAATTTGATTAATTTCTATAATAACATTCCGAAAGATGCTTGGGCCTCGACCTACAAAGAACTACTTGAGAGCCTCAAAAATATAGATGAAAAAGAACGCACTGATAGCTGTGTGATTTGGATGGGCGATTTTAATTGTTTTTTATGCCCATTGAGCGACCATAACCTATGTGGACTGGGAGAGATGGATGGTGTCACTGTGACACATTTCTCACATACATCCTTGGGAAAATACCTTAATGAGATACTTTTTTCCCTGGACCTGGGTTTTGTGAACGAACTATGCTCCCCACCAGTCTCTTTTAACCCCACATTCATTGGACGGGGCTGCAAATCAATAATTGACTTCATGTTAATATCCAAACGCTATTTTCACTATATTCTTGCGTTTGAAACATGTGAGATAGCAATGAGCGACCACTTTCCGCTTAGCATGTCCCTTGATACAATGTTGGCTAAACAGAACACGGTTACTAAGATCCAGACCCTGTATGACTTTAATATTGAACTTGTAAAGAAGAATGGTTATACCCTTAAATGGGATAAAGTGGAACCAGTGGCCTTCCTAGGTAAACTAATTCGCTCAAAGGAAGAGGAATTTAATATCTGTCTTACAGAGCTCATTGAGCCTCTCAAAGTCAATGATGCTTTCCTTAGCATCTCGGAGGAAATTAAAAAGCTACTCACGAGACCATTGCACCTTGGGGCAAACAAAATCAAGAGATGGTTTGATAGAGAGTGTAGTAAGACCCACGCTCATTTAATGGAACAATTAAAAAGGGAGCCTAGGGTAATGGCTGATGTTAGATCAGCTAGATCTGCGTACCAACAGGCAGTTAAAAAAAGGAAAAAACAAATTAAACAGGAAGCCTGGAGTACTCTTCGGGAAACCTGTATCTCCAAAAATAATACTGCATTTTGGAAAGCGGTGAATGCTCCGTTTTTTTCCAAAGATTCTACAGACTCTATTGTAATAGCAATCTCGGAAGAAGGCTGGTTGTCCTTCTTCCGTGAACTTTACACAAAGGACTCTCAGGTCGAGATAGAAGGGGATTTTACTTCAGGCAATAAGGACATAGTATCCTATCCAATAAACATCGATTTTACTATGGAGGAAGTTATGACAGCCATCAATAAGAGCCCAGCGGGTAAGGCCCCGGGTCCGGATGGTGTTCCCGTAGATGTTTTTAAGGCTAACAGTAAGTTATGGGCCCCCCTGCTAACCAACGTTCTTAACAGTTTTACTAAAACGGGCTTCCCAAAGACCTGGCAGGAAGCCATTGTAGTACCTATTTTCAAGAAAGGAGATCGTAGTTCACCTAAATGCTACAGACCGATCTCCTTACTTGATTCACTTATGAAGATCGCGGGGAGAGTCATACTCGACAAACTACAAGTATGGGTGAACGACACAGGTACTCTCTCCCAATTTCAATACGGTTTTAGGGAAGGCCTAGGCACAATTGAGCAAGGTCTGAATTTAGCACTCCTAGTAGCCAAGTACGTCGAAGCAAAAAAAGAGAACTTATTTCTTACATTTGTGGATTTAAGTTCGGCCTTTGACTGTATCAATCATAATAAACTCTGGCTAACTATGCAGGAAATGGGAGTGGACCCAAACCTCCTTATATTCATCAGAGAACTATATCGGGAGGCGGGTGCAAGGGTACGTTATGGGGAAAAGGGGGATTGTACCTCCAAATTTTCCATAGAAAAGGGTGTGAGACAAGGCTGTATTCTAGCACCTTTTTTATTTAACTTATATATTAATTCGGTCGCGTCTCACCTCCTGGAAAACAAGCAGGATTACCCAAAAATTGGCAACTCCTTTATCCCCATTCTCCTATACGCAGACGATGCCGTAATCATGGCCCGGACCCAAATCGGTCTCCAGAGATCGATTACTAGCTTCTCCGAATATATGGGCAGTAGAGGCCTAAAGATCAACATAAGTAAAACATTTAATATGTGTTGTACAAAAAAGAATAATCTTAGTTGTAATTCATTTTTATCTAACACGAAAATCATGACTGTTAATACTTTTTCGTACTTAGGTATTACCTTTGACAGTAAGGGAACTTGGACAGCGGCAGGTGATTCCCGTAAGCTAGCTTTCTCACGAGCAATTGGGGCGGTTAAACATTTTTCAAATAAGGTTGGAGGTCGCCCGGTACCAGTCTTGCTCGATATCTATAGAGCTAAGTGTGTATCAACTGCAATATACGGTGCAGGAATTTGGGGGATTGTGAACACCTCAAGTACTCAAATTCAGATCTGTCAGAATACCTTCCTGCGGTATTTACTGGCTGTGCCGGGGTCAACTTCTTCTTTTGTCTGTCATCAAGAGTTGGGTGTGCCCTATATTGCTGACCTTATTAAACTGGAGCCCATCTTGCTGTGGCATAAAGTCTGGTCTGGAACTGAGACAGTCCTAAACAGGGAAATAATAAAGGATTGCCTAGGCCTAGATGGAACACTGAAAATTCCCTGGCTTAATTATGTAAGGAAATTTTTTATTGAGCTAGGCCATCCGGAGTTCTTTAACTCTCCAGCTAGCATGACGAATTTCTCTAGAAAGAAACTTAAGCAAATTTGTCTGCATTTCCTTTCAGAGGCACGCTGGATGTTAGAGAAACGCAAGAGCTCTGTTATGGCCAATCAGCTACTTATCACTAACCAGGGTATACAACCATACTTGGAACTAGTCCCCAGCTGCTATACCCGTATGCTGCTATCTCGTTTTAGGGCTGACATCTTTTATAGAATGGTCACATTCCCTGAGAAGAACTGCTGGCTTAAGGAACTTACTCCATGTCCCTGCGACCATATTTCTGTCCAATCTTCCCTTCATTGTATCCTTTTCTGTAAATTTTATTCTGAACCTAGAAAAAGTATTTTACGACCAGTTTAAAAAAAGCTAGGGCTGAGACAATGTAGAGCGGCTCTGGTCAGATTACAAATGTTAGATGATGAATTTCTTATTTTTTCGGTCTCTACGTTCCTAAAAACCGTTATTAGATTCAGGATCTCTATGAATTAGATCATTTTTATTATGCTGTTATTTTTAACTTTGAAAGTCTGTCTTAATGAATGAAATGTGATGTTTATCTGCTTTTATGGTTTTGTATCTTAAAAATCGAATAAAGCTGTTTCTGATTCTGATTCTGATTCACTCCAGGGTCAATCTTCTACCCTCCTTTGTCAGTAGGTGACCTAAATAGGTGACCTCTTGTCGACAATACTGAAATTTAGAATGGCAAACTTTGTCTGTGGTGTGCCAAATGCAACAACAACTTAACTGTACTGTCCCTACAACCTTGTTCTGTTTCTGAAGCGATGAGCAAGTCATCGACATACTGTAGCAATACATTACCTGTGGGGAGCGACAGGTAATCGAACTGAACTTTTAATACCCGACTATAGATACTCGAACTCTGTGTATAGCCTTGAGGAGCGTGACAGAACCTAAAATATCTACCAGCTAGGATGAACACAAACTGATATCTGCTATCAGGATGAAAAGCAATACTGAAGAACGCATTTTTCAAATCAATGACAGAAAAGAATTTAGCAGAAGAGGGAATCATTGTCAAAAGAGTGGTGATGTCAGGAACCACCGGAAACTGGGGAATCACTATTTTATTAACTTTGCGCAAATCAATCACAAAACGATAAACATCTTCATTGTCAGAGGAACCTGGGGTGCCCTTTTAAGAATTGGAAGAATAGGGCTATTGCAAATATTAGCAGTGGTCTCCTCAACCACTCCCTTCTTAATCAAATCCTGCACAATTTGCAATAAGGCTCGCTCTCCTGTCTGCAGTATTTTATACTGAGGGATACGAGGCTAAATAGCACCATCCTTCACCTGTATCGAAACCGGCGATATCTGTAACAATCCCACATCTGTGTCACCTGTCGCCCACAGAGTGGGTGGCACATCTTTAAACTCAACAAGGAGGGGTGCGTCTTTGGACAAACACTGCTTAGCATGCGCTACATCTGGACCCATTGTCCTATAGACACCTGCCGGAGAACAATAAATTGTTGCATGCAACTTTTTCAATAAATCCAAACCCATCAAATTCTCACAACAGTTGGATGTCAGCAAAAATGGCGAATCCACAGTGAAAGGACCGATGGTCAATGCAAGGGGTCTTGAAATGGGGCTTACAACTGGCACACCAAAAAAATCAACCGAAACATTATGGCCAGACAGCTGCCCAATGACCATATTTCAGGAAACAGAACTTTTCGTCGTACCTGTGTCCACCAAAAATTCATTAGTCGAACCTTGCAGTTCCGCTGTTACATAAGGACCACGCCGGTCCACAGGTATCGGAACTGGTCCCCCACTCTGTCCTAGCTGTAAGACATTCCTGTCACCTCATCCACATCATAATCATCGTGGTAGTACGGTCCATTCCGAGGGTCATGAAATAATTATTATCAGAACTACCCTGTGAGGCTGCAGCATTCTAAGCCTGGCCTGCCCCACCAGCTCCACTACCCCTTCCAAGACAACCTTGTCCTCTAGGGACCGCCACCTTCTGCAAAAGCAGAGTACACTTGCTACGCCAATGTCCCTCCTCTTTACAATACGCACACTGATTCGGACCCAGGGGCGTAGTGTTTGGCTGCCTACTAGTGCTTGAAAGCTGTCTGGTCAAACCACCATGTTGTCTACCATTCCCTCTAAAAGCCTGTCACAACAACACCTTTGTCTTCAAATCTTTATGCTTTTTCTCTGTCCTCTCCTTTTCCTCATTATCCCTATGCTCATTGTACTGTGCCATATTAAAAAAAAGCAGAAGGGGAAGAGGTAGACCAGGTGCTTTCGGAAGCCTGCAATCGAGTCGCAATCTCAGGAAGCAAATTAGAAACAAATCTATTAACAAACAACCGAACACCTCCCTCAACAGACAGATCCTGCCCACTGTAATCCAGGAACATCTCTTCAAACCGAATGGAAAAAATCAGACACACTCATCTTTCTTTTGTCGACAAGCAGTTAACTTGTCCCAATCAATTTCCCTCGATGGAATAAGAGAATGCATATACGTAATGGTACGGCCTGGCAAAGCAAGTATCTCTGCTCTAGGCTAATCACCTGGCTTCCGTTCCTGACCCCATACTTTAATTTGGTCCTACGTACTCCCCAACTCTGCAACATGGTCTTGAGTATGCATCTGTCTCCAAATATCAACCGGAACAAGAAGACCAAAAAACATTTCAATATCAGCCAGTCATCACAGTGGAGGAGGCGGCTTCAGTCAATTCTTTATAATATGCAGTTGGATTCTTCCTAGAATCAGGCAAATGAGTCTTAAGAAACAAAACTTCACTCGGTTTCCACGGAGTGTAGACCCCTTGTTCCTGAAAACAAGCCGCTTCTCTGGCCCTTATAACATTACCGCGGCCATCTTGCACTTCTGGTAATTCTGGGTGGTATATAGGATGAACCTCCCGCATCGGAAACTGAGTCACCGTCTTGGGTACTGTTCTCATGCAATCCTCCCCTATAGGCTATTATTGTTGCGACATTACTGAAAACTTATTCTGGGCTCAAGTCACTAACATACACAAGATCTCTAATATCATGTAAAATTTTAGGTGCTTCTGATTCAAAACACTGCTGCCAAAGACCAATCAAAGTCGCTGACACATGCTCACGAGCATGCTGCTGTATAAAGGGCTCAAAATCTCGCATTGTTCCCCAAACATCCTCCACACTGTAAATGGAATTACGAGCCCACTGGGCAGCCTGATTAGCTATTAACCTTTTCTCTTCATCTCCCACATCAGATCGTACTAACGGCTCCATACGTTCCTTAAATTTCATCCAGACTCTATCCTCAAATCCACGTACTGGTGTCCCACTACTGTCAGGGGATGGAGAAACAAAGTGGGAGTAGCAACGGAAGTAACGGGCACTAACGTCGCTGCTGGCTGCGTTGCAGGTGTAAGAGCTGGCAAAAGGGACGTTGAAACAATAGTTGTGGCAGGAGTAATAACAGTCATAGTTGCCACAGACGGCGAGGACAAAGAAAAGACAGGTGGTGCCGTGGCCAAAGCAGTCTGATCAACAATATCAGGAGCAGAAACAGCAGAGACAGAAGAAACGGGTGGCTGGGACTGTGAGGGAATAGTGGGATATATCCTCTGCGGGGCATATGGAGGTGGGGGTTGAGTAGCTAACAGTTCTTCCACAAAAGTATAATATTCTTCTTGGCCCACATGAGATTTATCAATCTGTAATCGAAACCTTCTATCTTCACATTCAATACCCTTTTCCTGCTTTTTCCTGTCATATGCTACGGGGTTCTGAATCAACGTTTGCATTCTCCCTTTCCGGGCCTCTTTCTCTGCTTTCATTCGCCCTTTCTTAAACATCTGTTCTTGTATATACTCGATCTTTTGCTTATCAAAAGTGCCCGTCAAAGGCCACCGCAACTCTGCATTGTCCCTCGTATATTTGTGCCATAGCATACTAAACATAATAGGGCCAAGGCCATGCTTCACATACATATCAAAATTCGGAGTGCCTTCTGGAGGCACTGGCTGACTTTCCTCCAGTCGAGCATCAGCAGAACAACAAAACGAAAGCACAAAGAAACCAGTTTACTTATTCCAGGCATACTCAAAAGAAAACAAATTCACTACTTATGCCTGGCAGAGTATTTGCAAATACTTTTCTCCCAAAATCGGTCCTCAGACCATACCAAATACAAACCAAAATGGTACCATATCCACAAAGAACCAACACAAAGTCACCTGATGTATGCAGATCAAACAAATTTATTCTCCACTGCCGACTCTTCAGACCAAACGGTCAGATCCAAGGGGTTCGCTGTTCAGGACCCCAGTCGGGATGACCGCTGGGCGAGGCACCGTTCGGCGGAACAGAATGGGCAGCTGCGAGTACAGGAACTCTCTCGTGCAGGGACCCCTGATCCATCCGTCTGTCCGACCCGACGATGGCCTCGACCTCCCCACCCGTCCTCAGGAGGGGATGGGTCACTCACCCGATGGGAGTCCCTGTTCGGGCGCCAACTGAAGGAAGTGACCCGATTAGGGTCACCCGGGTCACTCACGACCACCTCTCAGCCCTCCAATAAATGAAGAGTCAGTCAGACAGTAGAGAATACAAACCAATATTTTTATTCAGATACACTCGAGCGAAGCCAAGTCTGCCCAGTCTCTTTAGATTGCTGTAGAGGGACTGACGTCAGCAAACATGGTGATACATTATAGATGATTCAGAACCAATGAAGGCACGCCCACAATGGAATTTTCCAGGCAGACGCAGCTACACTAAGAAGTACAGAAGGAAAAGTTTAGATCCTGAGGCTGGGCACTCAGTATCTACTACCCAAGGTCACTCCGTCCGTCCCCACCGCTAGACTAGTGGGAGAAGGCCTCTATCTAGTGGGAAAGATATGTGCTAATAAGAACAGTTTATTCATTAGAAAAAGCAAGGCTCAAACTTGGAGAATCAAGACTTACCAAGAGCAGTTTTCTCAGGTAGGGAAAGATTAGTTTCGATCATGGTTCAAAATGGCGGCCAAACATAAAATGGTGCCGCAAATGCTAACTTACATAGAACAATACATAATGAACATAGCGAAAACATGTCTTCTTCCTGGGGGGAGGCCGTCCCTCGCTTCAAAGCGCCAATCCGCCCTCAGGCTGCAGAAGGCCCCGATATCCCTCCATCTCTATGGCTGCTGTGTTGTTGCTTTCGGTGCAAATCACCACGCCTGATGCAGCAGGCAGCCCCGGGTAGTTCAGCGCGGTCTTAGAGATTAACAATGTGCATCAATGTGGCAGGATACTTAAAGGATTAGGACATGGCTACGAGAGCTCGTCTAGAGCGTGTCCGCCATTTTGGACCGACTGGCAAAGCCCCCTCGAAAATCGTTATTTTCTATATTTTTTTGGGGGGGGGGGGTCATTAGTTAGGTCTGGAGGGGTTGGGGGGGCATTTCCATGGTGGCTTGTGTGTCAGTGGAGCAGACGGGTTAGGATGCCAGACTAGAATCAAGGATCCGAGATCGTTCGATTTTTGCAACTTTGTCAGTGAGGAAGCTGGCTATTTTTTCGCAGCGTTTGTTGGTGGTTGTAATTTTGTTTCGGGAGGTAGGGGTAGTTGTTTTATTATGTTGAAGAGCTCCCTTGGTCTGTTTTTTGCACGGTTGAGTTAATTTCGCAAGAAAGTGGCTTTTTCCTTGAAGATGTGTTTCTTGTAGGAGAGCTGTTCAGATTTTAGAAGTTAGAGTTGTGCCAGTGAGGGGTCTGTCTACATAATTTTTCAGTCTGTCTAAGTTATCTTCTTGCGTTGAACCAGGATCTAGATTAAGTTATTCTAGATCACTTTAGTTTGAGTGGTACAACTTGGTCAAGAACATCTATCATCGCTGAGCTATAGTGGGCAGTGAGGTAATCTGCGGTGTGAAGGAGCAGAAGCAAAAGTAATTGGGCGCTGATTCTGAATTCCTGCTCAGTTAGTGGGATTTGCTAGATGTTCCTTGCCCAGTACGTGGGTGTTTTAGGTGGGGCTGGGCAGGATATGGGGTGAGTTTTGAGATTGAACAGTAGTAGATGGTGGTCTGACCAGTCGATAGTCATGATGGAACTAAGGGAGACAAGCTTGTTTCTGGTAATTAGAGCGTCATGGGTCAAGCCTTTATAGTGGGTCTATTCCTTAGAGTTGCTTGAGGTCGTTGATTTCCAGAAGGGTTTTATAGGTTACGGAGCCTCACTGAAGGTAGTCTGTTAGCAGAGGTATAGAACGGGACGTCTTGCGCCAGGGTGTGGACATTGCACGGACGACTCAGCAGATAGTCTGCTGTCAGACGAGGGTGCTTGCGGGCTAGAAGACCAGGCAATGTAGCAGAACCAATTCTAAGAACCCCTCTCCCCCACCGGACTGCCCGAGAATGTGAGTGCAGTGGGATTTGCAATGTTACAGGTATTTTCCCGCCCATACAGGGGCAGAAGGGTACATTGCAGGAATCTGCATAAATAGATTGTGGGCAAGACCTATAGACGATGTGCACCGGTAAACTAGCTGGATTGAGCATCAAGAGTCACAGCTGGTTAGCAGGTATGTGTGTATCTGTGATCAAGCTTTAGTTAAGCAAGTCTGGTATGTGGCGTAAGTTGTCACTCCAAATGGTTGCTGTGACTGCAATTTTGTGCGCTATGCGAACAATCTTGTTCACCATGGTTTATTAATCGCAAAGGTCTGTGCACATGTCTGGTCAACTTCAACAAAGTAGGTGCACTCTGCTCCCAGGGTAGGTTACGGGTTGCTTCAGTGATGCATGAAATGCCCCGTCCGCATAGCCAGAATATATAGGCTGGTTGTGGAAGCGGTCTTCTAAGCAAGTGTGCTGCTGTTCCATAAATTGGGGAAACAGGTTTTAGGGAGCACGAAATGCTAGAAGGACTGCAACTAAAGGTTGCAGGAGGTGGGAGCCACATCAGCTTGAAGGGTAATATAGTGATGTTTAAGAGTAGAGCAACCTCCTGGGAGGCAATCACATTCTTGCAGGTCATGTGAGGCACTGGTACATTCCCAGAGAAGGAAACCGATAAATGCGCAAGTTCGCAGAGCAAGGGGCTTTGGCTTCATCAGGCATGGGCTATGCCGGGCGAACATCAAAGGTTATTTTGACAAAGTTGTTATTTTGACAAAGTTGGGGTGCACTTGGCACAGGTGGGCTTGGATCTGTTCCTACTGGACATGAATGAGGCCCGGGAAATTGCAGGTTGCAGTGAGAAAAGAATGGTTTTGGTGGGGGGCTCTTTAGGCGACCTTCAGAGCTTTGGCGGAGTTACAGGGCGATCTGGAAGCAGATGGGTACACAAGGGTACCTCTGCGTGGGCACAATAGGGGTGCCAGTGCCAAATCCCAGGAGGCTCATGGGAGGGTCCTGGAACAATTACGTCGGCGCCCCGTTAGTCCTTCAGGCGGTTGTGGGCTTTGCTACGCTCAGCCCTGAAAGGGGCGTGAGTAATAAGGGACCAATGTGTCACGTGATCCAGTGAGGGGATCACCCCCATAAGGGTAGCGCCGATTGGGTTCTCCATGATGCTTGGCTCATCAGGCGGGCAGGGCAGCATAGGTTGGTTACAGCTGCCTGCCCTTGAATCGCCCATAAGATAACCCACCATATTTGCATACTTTTGTGTGGAATAAACCTGCAGCAATATTTTTCCCCCCAAAAAGTTGTGTTGTCTATTTATGCATGCATACTCTGTGTGGAGGGTGGGGGTGTGTTGTCAATAATGGGACTATGCTTCCCCATATGAGGGCTGGTCATTTGGTGGCTATATTGGGTGTAAGAAAACTATGTCAATGTTTGTTATGGCTGCCATTTTGGGAGTAGAAGAAAAAGTGGAGGTGTATGTCGGGGATAATCTGTGCAGATTGTCTCCAAATCCAAATGCTGCTACTCAGGATCGCCATCGGATCGATCTTTACGTGGGGATACCGGTTCTATTGACCTAGGGTCCCTTGTGTAGTTTGACTTATAATTCCTGGGTATGGCCAGGGTAGAGGGTCTCCAACCCAGCTGGCACTGTCAGAATTTAGACGCAAGAACATACCAGCTAGTGGAACCTGGGGCTGGGGGGTGTGCCCTACATTCATTCCCTGTGTGTTCGCCCCCTGACAATCCAGTAAAAATACAGCCCACAGAAGGTGAGCTGGGTATGCAAGTAGGGTACAGGAACCAGGTATGCACAATGAGAGACGTGTGTTCCAGAAAATGATTATGTATTGAGCTCATGCCACTGTATTTCATCATTCAGGCCTGTGGTATGCGTGGACAGGCGGAAAATCCAGCGCTGCTCCATCTCAAAGAGTCCCAGGATATGATGGTTTCAAGTACCATCCGGAACATATCCTCAGTTGACTGATGATGATCAATGAAGTGTGCGCTCATTTTGGTCGTGTTTCTATTGCAGCAGATATTGCTGCTGTGTTCAATAATATCAATAATTCTGTTTTTTTACTGTTGTAGTGGTCATACCTATGTATCTCAGTTGGCATGGACATTCGATCAGATTAATGCAATTTTTTTGTATTGCAATTGGTATGAAAGTGTTGGGTCCAGATCTGGTTGTGGTTGAGGACCACCTCTTTCGAGTGTTTGTCAGGTGGCACACGCCGCATTGACCGCAATGATAGTGTCACTTGACCGGAGTCAAATTCCAGAGTGTTCTTTGTGCTGTTTTTTCCTTCCTTTGTTGGCGTGTGTGGACCAGCATGTCTCGCAAGTTGCTAGTTCACTTAAAGGCGAAGCGTGGCATCGGGATGTCTAGGTTCCCAGATCGAATGATCCACCAGTGTTTTTTTATCACCTTCTGTATCCTGTTGGAGTTAGGTGTGAAAGTTGTTACACAGGTGATGATGTCTTCTTCCTCTTTATGCCTTTGTTCCAGTATTGCCTCTCTGTGGGTGTTCTGAGCCCTCTTGCGGGATTTCTTTATCACGGATGTCGGGTATTGCCGGGCCTCCGGGTTTTTACTCAGTAGTGAGGCTTCATTGTAGAATTCAGTGATAGAACTGCAGTTTCTGTGCAGACAAAAGAACTGGCCGAAAGGTAGATTGGCCCAGGGCGCTTTGGGATGATTACGCAGTAGGTTGTTGCGATCCGTGGGTTTTCTGAAAGTACTAGTCGCTAGTTGTCCATTCCTCAGTGTGATTGATAGGTCCAGGAAATGGATCTTTGTTGAGGAGATTGTGCGAGTGAACCTTAAGAAAGGATTCGATGTGTCGATCCATTCGTAGAAGGAATCGCAGGTTTCTTCATCTCCCTTCCAGAAGATTATGATGTCGTCTATGTAACAACACCAAGTCAGGATACTGGATGAGTAAGGATTGGTGTTATAGATGGGTATCCTTTCGAGTTCAGCCATGTACAGGCAGGCTAATCTCGGGGCAAAGGTGCTGCCCATTGATGTGCCCTGGATCTGATGGTACATGGTGTTCTGGAATGAGAAGAATTCCTCACGCATCGCTATGGTGGCACATTCCATTATGAAGCTTATCGGAGTTTGTGAGGTCCAGTTCTCTGCTGACCGACATGATTCCACAACTGTCAATGTGGCTTCCTGGGAGATGTTGGTGTACAGCGCTTACACGTCTAGGGTCATCAGCAAGTTGATCTTGTTACTCCTCTTGATCCCAGAGATCATGTTTAGGGCATCTCTTGAAGATATGATGGAAACTTCTTCACGATGGGTTGTAAGTCATGGTTGCAAGTTTTGCTTAAAGGTTCCAGAAGGGACCCTATGCCTGAGACAATGAGGTGACCTGAGGGTGGGAGGATCCCCTTGTGGATCCTTGGTAAGATGTAAAAGTAGGGGGGTCCTCGGTTCCTTGTTAATAAGAAAGCCAGCTTCCTTAGATGAAATCCAACTTTGTACTTCGGCAGAGTCCACCAGGGACTTGATCCTAGTAGACAAATAATTTGTAGAATCCGTAGTAATGTGTCTGTAGTATCTTGCTTCAGATAGCTGATGTAGGCATTTGTTGTTGTAATCTGTAGTCTGGAGTATGACGATCACTCCTCCTTTTTCCGCAGGCTTTTGTGTAATGGAGTCATCTTCCGTCAGTTGCTTAATGGCTTTCCTTTCCTGGGACGGAATGTTGTTAAAATGTGTCATAGGCTCCACAGAGCTAATGTCTTTTATCACAGATTGTTCAAATGTCAAGATCTCATGTGGCATCATACCTTCATGTGGTCTGAATTTTGATGGGACTCTCAGGCCTGTGTCTTCATCGGTGCAGGGTTCTTTGCCATGGAAATATGCCCTGAGTCTCAATTTTCTAAAGAACCCATAGAGTTCTTTGTCAAGTCAGAAATGGTCTTCTTGGGGAGTTGGTATAAATCCCAGGACTCTTTACAGTACTTTTTGTTCAGTCAGGGTAAGCCCTTTGGGGGAAAGATTCACCACTAGCTTTGTTGGTCGATTTTTCTCCTGAGTTCCATTTGCAGGACGATTGCGGTTGGTCTTGCCACTGGACACGTTTGAGTCCTCCTCTTCTTCGGCCCCGGCCTATTCCTAAAAAAGGCTGATGATTGGGAATGTGTGTGTGTGGTTGGTGCATCTGTAACATTGGGTTCCAGGGTGGTTGTTGGCCAAAGAAGGGAACCATTGGGTATCCAAACATTGGGTGTGGTGGGTGGCCTCTGTGGTTTCTGTGTCTGTTCCAACTGTCATTGCTTGAAGTACTGCTGAATGATCCATGTCGTGGGTGGCTGTTGGAGGAGCCTTCATCTGAGGAACTGTCACCCCCTGAGGCTTGAAAGTCTTCTCTAATATAGGGGTAGACCTTCTCCTTGTCAAACCTTTTAATGTCTTTCTGAAGTTTGTTAATCTTCTGACGCATCAAATGGTCTTTGTGTTCTTCCTTCTCGGAATTGATTTTGGCTAGTCTGCTCTTGTAGGTAGAGATATTGATGCCTGCTTTAAGATTGTTCTCAGCCACTAAGATCTGTATCTGTAGGTCATCAGAGAGACGTTTGGCTGTGTTGGTTATTAATAGAAGCCATTCGCGGGCACACTTCCACACAATCTGCAACCACTCTCTTCTGAAACCGATATCTTCCAAGAAGATGCGTGGTGCTGTAGTGACCAGTAGCCCATTCGGAGCTATGTTTGCTCTCAGGCATTCCGTCATAAATGCGCCATGAAGTGCTATCTTTGTAGCTTCTTCTGGGCTGACACTGAGTTCCAGTCATCGGTTCTGCTGCCTGACGGATCATTTCCTTCATTGTTCAGTAGTGATGGTGCTCGTAGTATTTCGGCACCATGTCGTTGTTGAAACTAAGGCCTTGTGTATCCATTATTGTGGGATTAAGGTGATTAAAGTTAGAAGTCAGGATGTTATGAGCTCATGTGAAAGGTCTCACTGCATGGTCTTAGCCTAATGAGTTGTTGTCATGGTGTCTACATGTTGCCAGGTAAGGGAAAGTGAGATGATATTTAGTCATTCCCACGGCTCCGCTGCCGTAGTGAAATCTCTAAATCAAATGGTAGAAGGAAGAGCCCAATGTTTTAACGAGGTCCTATACCCATGCTCCTCCCTGGGAATAATTTAACAATGATCAAGATAGGGGTAGTTCCTCCTTTGCAAAAATGGTCACCTAGGGTTCACCCAGGTGGCTGATAGTCCTTTTGCAAGAAGACCTGAAGTCAGATCTTGGTGCCCTCACACACCCATTAGGGTATCATGCTTCATCATTGGGCGCTCCTCGTCAGGCCTGCGCTGCAAAGCCTGACGGGCCTGGGGGCTCTTTGTCAGAGATCTTTTGATCCAAGGACACCATATAGATGTGTGCAAGTGAGGGGGCTAACTAACTGTGTAACTAGTGGAGTAAGTAAGTAATGGCTAAAATAGGCTCTGGTATCCAAAAGCCGAAATTTTATAGGAAACAGATACCAGGTGTAAATAAAAACAGTGGTGCTATCATGTGGTCTTCAAGTACCAGGATAGCTGCCAGTGTAGAAAGGTCAACATGTTTCGTGCCTCGGATGCCCAAGGATCGGGCAGCACTTCGTCATGACCAGAAATAATCAAGAATGGCCCTATATGGGGCTAGAGGTCTCTCTTCTCATAAGGGATGACCTAACAACATTTTCCGGCTTCTCCCCGTGTGAGTGCCGGTATATAGTTCCACCTAAAAGAGAGGGAGACATAAGGTGGAAAGAAACATGTCACAGGTAGTTTAAAAACAAATTCTCAGTCACCCTAGTGGTGCATAGATGAACTCATCCATGTATCTAGGATGGGTGAAGTGTGCCTGATCATCTGAACAGTGAGGTGACCAATGATCGCTTGGTCGAGGCTCAACAAACACACAGTCAAAATATATCCAGGAGGCTGATTGGTCTATAATTGCCTGGATCATATTGGTCCCCTTTTTTTGTAGCTAGAAATGATGGCGGGGCCTTTTCAGGTGTCAGGCACCAGAGTTCCTGAAGTTACAGAATGACATAACAAGTTGACATATTGGGGCCATATTGATAAATCGTGACACAATAACTCTCCCTGGATTTTATTTGGCCCTGGTGCCTTGCACAACTTAATAGCCTCTATAGCCAACTTTGTCTCTTCCATAGTAAAGTAAGATTGTATTGGGTTGTTGTTAAAAATGGGGTTTCTGGTTGGCAGAGGTATGCACCCTCTTCAAGCAGGAACCACAATTCTAGTCAAGGTAAGTCACACCACACCCCAAATTATCATGTGCTCGTCCTGTGGGAACTTGGCACAGAGCAGTCAGACTTAACTTGAGAGGCAATGTGTAAAATATTTGTGCAATACTTCAAACAGTAGCACAGTGAGAACACCCCAAAAAGACTCCACACCAGGTTACAAAAATAGAGAATAATTTTATAAATAAAACAAGACCAAAACAACAGAAATTCAATAAGTAGAAGTCGACATATTAATTTTAAGGAATAAACTATAATATAGTGCTTAGAAGCAATAAGTGCTTATTTGGAATATCTGATCGCACCGGACCGGGACAAAGTCAAATGTCCAGTTAGGCCATGCTACAGAAAATACCTTGATCTCGGCTGCGTCGTTGTCGAAGAAGATGCGAGGTGCAGCTGTTGAGCCATGCAGATGACGAGATGCGTTTAATTTTCTCCACGCAACAGCAGCGGTGTGTTAATTCTGAGAATGATGCACTGGCTCCAAATGCAATATGATGCTACTGCAGCAGCGGATGCTTCCGTTCCAAATGTGAGATGCACTGGTTCCGTGGGTGATGCGCCGGGTCCACTCCATGCAATGAGGATGCGCTGATTACGATCCACAAAAAGGCCAGGATGCGCTGTTTCTGACCCACTCAAAGGCGAAGATGTGCCGTTCCGATGAGGATGCGTGGGTTGCTTGATGAAGCACCTTAGGCCTAACTTCCAAGGGTCCAGTACGGGGCTGGCACCAATTGACAGGGCAGACTCACAGATGGAAGCGTCCAGGTGCAGGTAAGATGGAAATCTTTTATGGCCCTCAGACTTCAAATTAGGGGGCAAGCCAGCAAGCCCTTGGTGTCACCCTGGGTCCAAGTGATGCAGGTCCAGTCCTTCTCACCCAGGCAGGAAAACAGCAGGCAGTAGGGCAGCACTGCAAGGCAGGAGTCCAGCAAAGCAGCAGTACAGCAGGGTGGCAGTCAACAAGCATTTTCATCTGCGGCCAGTAGACTCTGGAACTCCCTTCCACAAAGCCTTAGGACTATTCCTCAGCTGAAGCCCTTTAGGAACGCACTCATGATCTGGCTATACTCTCTTTAGACTATCTCTCTTCATCTACAGTTATAGCAGGGTTCTTCCGGACAGTCATCTACAGCGCCTTAATGCCTTTGAGCGATTGTTTGCACTCTATAAATTTCAAATCAAATTAGTCCTTTCAGCAGCACAGCCGTTCTTCTCCCTGGCAGAGTCTTCACAGGTACAGACGTGTACTGAGGTGGTGGTATCAGAGGTCCAGTACTTGTATCCAGTTGTGCATTTGAAGTGGGAAAGACTTCAAAGAAAGGTCTTTGAAGTGCACAGAGGTTCTCCCTTCTGCCCTGGCTCCAAAATCACTACAGGGGGTTATGCAGCCCTTTGTGTGGGACAGGACACAGCCTATTCAGGTGTCAGCATGATGTTGTGTCCAGCTCCTCACTCCCATACTGCCCGGGATGGCCCATCATAATGCAGACGGCCCATCAGTCACATCTAAGCTCCCTTTGTGTCCCTTTGTGTGCGGCTGTCTAGAGAGAATGCACAAAACCCAGCTGTCACCCACCCCAGAAGTTTATTCAGAGACAGGCCGCGATAACAGAATGGCTAAAGTAAGAAAACAACTTTCTAAAAGTGGGATTTTTAGACTTGCAATTTAAAATCCAACTTTACCATCAGTTCTGATCTGAAATTGTGAGTCCAGAGACGCCAAACCTGAAAAATCCATCTTCACAGTTGGGAATTACACTTAAAAGATGTAATAAATTAATCCCAATGTCATCGTATGGGAGGGATAGGCCTTGCAGTACTGAAAAACTAATTTGGGAGTTTTTCACTACCAAGGCATGTAAAACTTACAAGTATATGTCCTGCCTTTTAAATACATTGCGCCCTGACCTCTGGGTTACCCAGGGCCTACCTTAGGGGTGACTTACGTGTATAAAAAGGGAAGGTTTAGACTTGGCAAGAGGCTTCTCTTGCCAGATCAACATGGCATTGTAAACTGCACATACGGGCTCCGCAATTGCAGGCCTGATCCATGGTTAGAGGGCTACTTAAATGGGTGGCACAATGAGTGTGGCAGGCCCACTAGTAGCAATTAATGTACAGGCCCTGAGCACATGTAGCGCACTTTTCTAGGGACTTATAAGCAAATTAAATAAGCTGCCAGAGCTCTTTTTAGGACTCCTGAGAAGGCGCCCCATTTTGGGTGTAATCCGTCGATTACACTGGCTGCCTGTGGCCAAGCACATAGAATTTAAAGCTCTCTGCATGGCCTTCAAAATCTTGACACTCTCTTCCCCTTGTATTCTGATCGATGTACTGGTACCATACACACTAACGCACCACCTGTGCTCTATGGGGTCATGCCTGGCTCTTGTCCCGCGGGTAAAACATCTACGTGCCGAGGGACGATCTTTCCGCTATCTAGCGGCCAAGCTTTGGAATTCCCTCCCCCTTCACATTCGCAGCCTGACGTTTAGGAAGGCAATAAAAACTCATCTCTTCCCTTCTGTTTAGGCTCTAGTTTTTGCAGTCTGCCTGTAGTAAGCGCTGGGACGCCTCTTTGCTGAGGCAGCTGTTGCGCTATACAAGTTGGACTAACATAA
Source organism: Triturus cristatus (assembly GCF_964204655.1). NCBI lineage: Eukaryota > Metazoa > Chordata > Amphibia > Caudata > Salamandridae > Triturus > Triturus cristatus. Next base: position 932,480,518 of record NC_140580.1, on the reverse strand, counting down.
CATAAGATAACAATTGGGGATGAGCCAATATGCCATTTTAGGAGAGAGAGCACAAGCATTTTAGCACTGGTTAGCAGTGGTAAGGTGCGCAGAGTACTAAAGCCAGCAAAAACGAGGTGAGAAAAATGAAGAAGTTGGCAAAAAGTTGGGGGGACGACCACCATAAAGCTGTCAGGTAGAACACTTGTCCCTAATTGAATGGCTGCTAGGAAAATTAGAGGGAGCTGTAGAGAATGGATGATCATCATCGTTGCCATATGAGTAGAGATTAGCAAAGTGTTCAACCCAATTGTCTGGGTTCAGAAAGCATTCAATCTGTGAATCAGACTCCTTACTCCCATGAGCTATGATTTTCCAAAAGGTCCTGTTATCATGGTCTTTGCTTCCTCAACTAAGTCTAACCAATTATTATTATCCGAGTTATGCATGGCTAGTGCTCTCTTATACTGTGCCCTGGCCACACAAACTTCGGATGAAGGATTCGATTTTAGAGCCTTTACTAAGCCCTTTTTTGCTTTACTACAATCCTTCGTGTACCAAGGATTACTCAAATTATTGTTTGCTAAAATCTTAGTTGGTGCTTTCGTTAGAAGTGGGTTTAGGGTTCCAACCAATCTATTATGGATATTGACTATAGATATTCCGGAAGCAGGAAGAATGGTGGATGGAATCTAAGAATTGGAATATGTATTATAGATTTCAGTTAAGGTTACCATATTCCCTCATATCATTGGCCACTTTATTGGCCTATAATCATTTCCAACAGCTGGCATTACAGCGGGAAGCCCAGTAGAGGCGCCCGATTCTTCATTCAAGGATCCTGAAACATTCGTTGTAATGGATAATGATCACTGTCATCCCTGCCATCTATCTTAAAATCAATCATCTTCCCACATAAAGAGACTTCTATCAGAAAATAATCAATTTTAGATCTAGTCACGCCTTTCTTAAAAGTGTAGGAGCCTAATTTGTCCGATTTAGATCTGCCATTGCAGGCCCACATGCCATTTGTTACAGTTAGGATAGCCACTGCATGGCGACCACCGTACAAGGGACATAAGAACTTGAATCCAGAGAGGGTATACCCAATGTCTCATTCTCCTCCTCTGTGACCAAGTCAAAGCCACAGATAGGCTCTTACGTGATCCCCCTATAACAATCATGCCCTTTGTTTTTATTGAATTTAGAAAAGGTTCCAATACTACTAAGGTAGGGTTTAGTTTAAGTTTATTTGTTGATTAATTAAAATCATTACAAATAAAAAATAAAAAATAGTGAATATCCACAGCAACATCTAACTAAACATATACATATGCAAATACAATGAGATCTTTTTTATTTTTACCAGGGTAAGATCTACAACAGAGCCCTAACACAAGTTGCAAATAACTGTTAGCAACAGAATATAGGGTGCCGTGTACCTACAGCACCAAAACTAAAGTGCCTTGTAATAGCAGCAAATATAAACAATTTTAACAATATGCCAATAACAGTTAGCAAAAAAAAAAAACGTGCATTATAATTTCAGCTCCAAAACTAAAGTGCCTTATGCTAGCAGCAAAAAGTTGCAACATTTCAGGGGGTAAACTAAGGTAGGGGATTCCATGTTTCTCGGTCTAATGTAAACATTCAAAAAGTACAGACTGGGCCCCTTTAAAGTATGTATTTTTAGCCCAAGAATGGCGGGCTACTCAATACTCAAAACCTCAATACGAACTTTCAATGTAATTTTTGCCCAAACAACAAGGCCCCCTATTGCCCTACCACTGGCAGAATTAATAGAGTTTAAGCAAAATGTTTTATACCCTGCTTTGTGAGGTGCTTGTTAGTCAGGTCTCCTGTAACATAGAGAGATGGAATTGATCAAGACAGTCCTGCCAATCGGGCTCACAATGTTTTGGCTTAGCCCCACAATGTTCCAAAATATTATATTGAAGGACTCCGTAAGTTGGGTATCAATTTGTATAAGGGGAGATGTGTCAATCAATACATCCACACGATGCTCTAAAGAACTATAATTAAAGTTGTGGGCTGTCAATTTGGGTTCCATATGAGTATTGAGGCTTGGGGATAGCACTTGAAACTGGAAGGGTTTCTCATTGGATGAGCCTGCATAATGTAGGGTTGTCACAGAAGACAGGAGTCAATCAATGGACTCCAAAGTGGAAGAGGCATAATCTGTATTAAATGCGGAATCTGTGTTCGTGGGAGATGGTGTGGGTCTCTTAGAGGGTAGGCTGTGGAAGGACTGTGGGTAATGCAGGAAGTGAAGGTAGGAGTTTGCCTATTTGACTCATATCACAAAATAAGCATGTTGTGGGTACATTTTATTTAAATTGCATTGGTGAATACTCGAATGGAGGAAACCTAAGCTTCATTTCTATCAATCCGTCCACCATATCTCGAGCTCTCAAAATGAATCTGAGGTTATCAAACACTCCTGTGTCGCCCTCAATATGCTCAGCTTTTAATACGTCAGAATGCACTAGTGACAGACCTTGGCATTTGTGCGGAACACACTGTATTGTTTTATTTATCCAAGAATCACCTTCCTCCCTTACATTTCGGCTTAATTTATGAACATTCGTCATGTACACTATATTATCAGTCTGTTTATGGATGCTTATTTTGGTGTGTGTATATCGGATCGTTGCGGTAGCCTTGGGTAAGGATTCAGCATACTGGGAATAGTTTGATGAAAAGCTCTCTCAGTTATTTCCATGAAATGTGGACCATAAGGAGAACATTGGAATGGGGGATTGGGAACATACCTAGATTTATTGCTTACCCATGAGCCATATTGAGCACTGAAAGCAGTAGTTCTCAGCAGGATTCCTCGTGCCTCCCAGCCCTGAGCTGTGCATTCTGTTACTTTGATGGTTTGAAAGTTAAAAGATTCTTGAGGTATGTATGTATGTATAAAATATTTATAAAGCGCACTGCAACCCTACGGGCATCCTGGCGCTGACGACACAGTGAGGGGAGGGAGGAGAAAAAAAGGGGTTAGGCTCTGGGAAAGAGCCAAGTCTTGAGCTGCCTACGGAATGCTGTCAGTTCCTGGACCTGTCGGAGCTCCATAGGGAGACTGTTCCAGAGACGGGCTGCCGCAGCACTGAAGGCACGTCCCCCCAAGGTAGTACTCTTTATCTTGGGGGTAATGGCCAATCTGGCTGCTGAAGAGCGCAGACTGCGCGTGGGAGTGTACCAGTTGAAGAGATTTTGTAGCGGTCTAGGACCAAGGCCATGCAGGGCCGTAAAAACTATGCACAGGGATTTAAACAGAATTCTCCGTTGCACCGGAAGCCAGTGGAGATCAGATAGTGCCCTGGAGCTGGATGAAATACGAGGTCTCGAAAGGGCGAGTTTTGCCGCAGCTGACTGAATGCGTTGGAGGCGCTGGATCAGGTATCCCGGGGACTCGAGCATCAAGGCATTACAATAATCAAGCCGGCTGAGAATTGTGCAGCGAACCACTGTACCTTTAACATGGGGGGGGAGCAATGGTAGGAGTCTACGTAGGCCTCTCATGATCATATGACAGTTGGAGGCCACCTTGTTGATATGAGACTCCAAACTCAGCTTCTCATTGAAGCATACCCCCAGGTTACGCACAGTTTTCACAGGAACCAAGGGAGTATCCAAGGGGAAGGGCCAAAAATTAGAAGGTAAAACTTGTGGCACCTTGCCCACTGAGCAGTGTAGAATCTCAGTCTTGGCACTGTTAAACTGCAGGGCGTTAGATCTCAGCCATGAGGTCATTTCACGCATGCAATTGTGAAAGAGAGTTAAAGAGTCCTCCTGGTCATCTTCCAGGGAAACAATCAGCTGCGTGTCATCAGCATAGTTGACAGCCATGATGTTACTAGAGTTGATAAGTTTAACTAGTGGTTGCATATAAACATTAAACAAAATCGGGCTGATAGACGAGCCCTGGGGGACACCATGTTTGATAGGCAAGAAATCTGATTGGTACGGGGGCAGAGTCACTGCTTGCCGTCTATCAGAAAGATAGGAACCAAGCCACTTCAGAGCCATGTCGGTAACCCCCACCTCGGCGAGTCTGTGTAGGAGGATGTCATGATTAACCGTGTCGAATGCGGCGGATAGGTCCAGCAAGATCAAGGTTGCGGAATGCCCCTTATCCGCACGCATTCGCAGGTCATCCAAAGCAGTAATCAGTGCGACTTCGGTACCGTGCCCAGGACGGAAACCGAATTGGTTCTCCTCCAGCTTGCAATTGCTCTCTAAGAAGCGCGAGAGCTCCTGGCTAACCAGGCGCTCAGCAATCTTGACCGGGAAGGGCAGCAAAGAAATGGGACGATAGCTCGCGTAACAGGCGGGGTCCAGTGAAGGTTTCTTCAAAAGAGGGGAAACCAAGGCAACCTTCCAGCAAGCCGGAACCACGCCACAAGTTAACGACTGATTGATAATCTGAAAGAGGTGCGGAAAGGTATCTGAACCTACTTCCTTCCAAAGTTTTTGCGGCAGAGGGTCCAGCGGAGAGCCCGAGCAAACTTTCTTGGCTATGTTGGAGAACTCCTCCATGGAGGGGCAAGACCAGCGATCCAAACAAGGTCCTGCCGAAGGCACTGATTCTAACATTGGGCCGGTGTCACCGAGTAGATCAGTATGCGACACAAGCGCTCCAGCCTTAGTGCCGATCACAGGGGCGGGTTGCAGGCCCTCGATAATGCCCTGTATTTTATTGTAGAAAAAGGTTGCCAGTCCATTACAAAGGTCCTGGGAAGGGATGATCTTGTTGCCTAGACACTCTGGATTAGTGAGGCCTTTCAAGATGTTAAAAACACATTTAGTGCTATTTGGGGCTTTCAGAATGAGATCCGCAAAATACAACGCCTTAGTGGTTACAATGGCTTGTTTGTACCTGACTAGCATTTCTCGCCAGGCTGTCTTATCACTGGCTGAATACTGCCTGCGCCATCTTCTCTCAGCATGTTTGCACTGGATCTTAAAGGAACGGAGTTCCTCCGAGAACCATGGTGCAGAGGGAGATCCTCGTTTCCTAATCCGTTTCAGAGGGGCAAACAGTTTAATGTTGTTAGCCATGAAGCTACATAGCTCCCCGTAATTAGCATCAACCGACTTTCCTGGGTCCGGAGAAGGGGCCCTATCGAAGAGAGGTACGGATTGTGCTATCCGCATAAGGGCTTTCCAATCCCTAGTTTGGACAAAATTAGCTTTGATAGGGGGGTGTCTGGTTCTAGGGAGTGAAAGCAGTCGAAAGATGATCAGATGGTGATCAGTCCAGTCCATCGGAAGAATGTTGTCAATGGTCACTACTTTTTCTCCAGCAAATATTAAATCGAGTGCATGACCTGCAATGTGGGTGGGCTCCAGCACATGTTGTGGAAGATTTAAGTTGACACAAGATTGACTAATATTATTAAAAGCAGATTTCAGCATTGCACTAGGCCAGAGATTGAAGTCTCCCAAGATCAACATTTTCTGATGGGTAAGTGCCAAATTGCTAATCACGTCCAGGAATTGCTGCTGTGATTGTTCACTTATGGTCCCCGGGGGTCTGTAACAAAGAATCCCAGTCACGACATAGCCGGACCTGTCTTTTAGGCAGAAGCCCAACGTTTCAAACTGCACAATCTCGTCAGTATCAAATTGCGAGAGCTCCCATATATCTTTGTAGATTATCCCAATACCACCCCCTCTACCGCTAGATCTAGGCTTATGAAAAGCTTTATGTCCACTGGGGCAGGCCGCACCCAATTCTAAGTCAAGCCCGGGTACTAACCAAGTTTCAGTCATAAACAGAATATCCAAATCGTAGTCGTCAATTAGCATTTGGATTTCTGTAGCGTGCCGGGGAAGAGACCTAACATTGAGGAGTCCACAGTGCAGTCCTACCCCATGGGGTGTGGATACCGTCCTCAGTGCAGGCTCTGAATCTAGTTCTTTTAGCCGCGAGCTGCCTTTGTCAAGCTCGAACAATTCCGTCCGTGAATAACAGAGCCGCGTGGTGATCAAAGCCTCACCCAGCAGAGAGGCAGGAGCAGCATTATGTGAAGCGACCAGCGCGACCGAGGCGCGGACGGGCGCAGACGGGCTTGCCTTTGGCGTGCCGTCGGCGCGCCCGCTGCGCGCGTCCGCTGCGCGGCCGCTCCAGAACGGCGTTAAGTAGGCGCCAACTAGAAAAGACTAGACTGCTAACCTCCTAGCGAGGTAGCACTAGTTCCGGTTTGAGGAAGTGAAATCCGGCAATGATCGTATCAAAGATGTGGGAGGGGAGCGGAAAACAGGTAGCAGGATGATTTGTTTTAAAAAGATACAAGATCACCAGTCAGTGTGCAAAAGACGCAAAAATTACAATAGCAGCAAAATATCTTGTGTTTTTAAAAATGTACACAGACACAGTTAAAATTACAATTCAGAAAGCTCGAATCAACACCCCCCGGCGTCACTCCCTTCAAATGTCTAATTGTGCGCGGCCGCTCCAGAACGGCGTTAAGTAGGCGCCAACTAGAAAAGACTAGACTGCTAACCTCCTAGCGAGGTAGCACTAGTTCCGGTTTGAGGAAGTGAAATCCGGCAATGATCGTATCAAAGATGTGGGAGGGGAGCGGAAAACAGGTAGCAGGATGATTTGTTTTAAAAAGATACAAGATCACCAGTCAGTGTGCAAAAGACGCAGAAATTACAATAGCAGCAAAATATCTTGTGTTTTTAAAAATGTACACAGACACAGTTAAAATTACAATTCAGAAAGCTCGACTCAACACCCCCCGGCGTCACTCCCTTCAAATGTCTAATTGTGCGCGGCCGCCCCAGAACGGCGTTAAGTAGGCGCCAACTAGAAAAGACTAGACTGCTAACCTCCTAGCGAGGTAGCACTAGTTCCGGTTTGAGGAAGTGAAATCCGGCAATGATCGTATCAAAGATGTGGGAGGGGAGCGGAAAACAGGTAGCAGGATGATTTGTTTTAAAAAGATACAAGATCACCAGTCAGTGTGCAAAAGACGCAAAAATTACAATAGCAGCAAAATATCTTGTGTTTTTAAAAATGTACACAGACACAGTTAAAATTACAATTCAGAAAGCTCGACTCAACACCCCCCGGCGTCACTCCCTTCAAATGTCTAGAGGTGCGCTGGGTTTCGAAACCAAATCCTATGGACACTGGTTTTGGGTCTTGCTAGTATATTAGCAGGATCAGCATTCACTAGGTGTTTTAGTTGTAAGCTTCTACTCGAATCTACCCCTTGGCCTTCAGTATGAGCCATCAAAGCTCTCACTAATCCTTTTAATTCTTCGAGCTCTTTACCCAGTGAGTCAATTCTTAAGCAGAGCTCCCTCAAAGATGGCTCATCCTGGATTTTACTTCCCAATTCGCCAAACCCGCAATCCACAGGAGACACCAGGGAGGAGAATATATTTGAGCAGGGAATACAAGGGGCTACTTCAGTAATTACAACGGATATTCTGCCAGCCACGGTCATAGTCTCCCAAGGTGGATTAGGTAAAACCTGAAAACTATGGGCAAAGATGTGGCTCAGAAAATCACTAGGGGACCACCCTTTGACCCTCAGCTTGGCTAGGGATAAGTGTTGGAGAGTGTTGCTTGTAATTGCTTTTCTTATAATATTGTGTTAATTTTGGGTGTCGGGCACCCTCTGTTTTTCTGTTATCCCCCAGCATGGTCTCAATTTCTTCAATTAGATTGTCAATCTCCAAATTAGTACAGCTATCTCCAACACTTGTTCTGATTTTTGGAGTTTTACCCTTGCGATGCGCTGCCTCCATTGCCTTGTGCCTAACCATTCATAAAAGTGGCTAAGATTATAGTATGGAGCTGCTACAGTTCATTCCCACGACTGCCAGTACAATGCCAGTAGGATACTGCCAAGCGATAATATAGCCCACACCCCTGGGTCAGAACCGACAGAATAAGAAACAGGAATGGTTTCCACAGATGCTACTTGTACAACCTTACTCAGCCATAGAGAAGGACCAAATAAAGGTGTCACTCTACGAGTGCAAATCCTTTTAGAACATGGGCTCAGTCAAAGATTTCAACAGGTAGTAAAATGTGACTGCAACAACTAGAGCACTGTTTACTACTACTACAATGCTATTGTTACAATAATGGAAGTCAAAGAAAGATTCCGAATAAGGATAAAGTTCAATTTTTACAAGTTTACCATTGTTCCAGATTAAACCAAAATAGCATTCGTAAGTAGTTTGGAGGTAAATAAATGTTTGAGGTGTCAGATTAATCGGCCTGAGACGTTCTGATCAGCAGATCAGAGTGACCAAAAATAAAGGCCTAACAGAACGCATAGAAAACAGCACCAAAAGATATAAAGAGATCTTCGTGATCGTCAAACACATTGCACCAACCTCCACCACTAGTAGCATCACCCTCTTGCAAGACTTATGAATCGACCAATCAGAATTCTTCAGCAACAGAATCGAAACTGTCTAAAATTTCGACCCACAGCCAGATCCCACCAAACTCAGTTCCCATCCTGTACATATAAGACCTCAGAAACACCCTGACAATCTGGAAAACAGTAATCACAGAAGAGGGGACCAACATCTTGCGATCCAGCCACTCAAATGCCCCGATAGACCCATGCCCCCACAACGTCTTTAACATGCACGCCTCTTCAATCAGAGAAGTTCTCACCTGCATCCTCAACTCCTTCGTCACAATAGCAACATTCCGAGAGACCTGGAAATAAGCAGCAATAAACACACTACTAAAGACACCCTCAGCTGACCCCGCCCCGCTATCTAACTACCACATAATCTCCCTTCTGCCCTACCCAGACAAGGTAATGGAAAAAATTATCAACAGGTAACTGACTCACCAGCTCGACAAGCACCAGCTACTGGACAGCACACAATCAGGCTTTAGAGCCCACTACAACACCGAAAAAGCCCTCATTGCAGCAAACAATTACATGAGGATGATCCTCGACTGCTGAGAAACATTGGCCCTCATCCTCTTCAACCTCTACGCAGCCTTCAATACAGTATACCACTCTACCCTCATCAGAAGACTTCATGATGTGGGTATTTAGGGACCTGCCCTCAAGTGGATCTGCTTCTTCTTTACAGGAAAAGCCGAAAGAGTCAGCCTGTCACCATACAAGTCAGAAGCCAAAAACCTCACATGCGAAGTCCCATGGCTCACTGGCAGACCTCAACAGATCACATGGCGTATTTATTTCATACGTAGATGACATTCAATGACACCCTCCCTGTCGGGCAGAACCCTGCAACCAAAAACAACTTCGCCAGATGCATTTTCACTGTAACAACCTGGATGAGATCCAACTGCCTAAATCTCAACACGGACAAAAATTAAGTGGTGATCTTCGATAAGAAGACCTCAACATAGTACTTCACCTGATAGCCAACAAGCGGCGGCCTTACACCTGTCCCACTGCTCACGCCAGGTACCTAGGAATCATTCTTGATGTCAAACTCGGCATGTCAGCCCAAATAAATGCTGTGACCTCGACTGCTTTCACATCATGAGGATGCTATGAAAAATCTTCAAGTGGCTCCCAGAAAACATCAGGAAAAACGTTACGCGGACACTGATTATCAGCAGACTCAGTTACAGCAACACACTCTACACAGAGAGACCCAAACAACTTCTGAACAGACTCCAAACCATCGAGAACCCGAAAGCAAGACTCCACCTCAATCCACCTTACACAGCCACATCTTTGCTCACCTCAAAGCACTGCTCTGGCTTCCCATACACAAGCACGCACAATTCAAACTACTCAAACACACACACACACAAAGCATTACAAAACATAGGCCCCACCTACCTCAGTAGCTGCATACACTTCCACCACCCCACCGACACTTCCGATCCACATAACTCTCACAAGCACAAGTATCCCACATACACAAGAACAGACCTGGCGGGTGTGCTTTCTCTCAAATCACCCTCCCAAAACTTGGATAGATCTTCCACGGCACATCAGAGCCTCCTCTTCACTTCTAGATTCCTGTAAGATTCTGAAGACGTAGCTCTTCGAGTAACCACTCCCTGGAGGGAGTGCCCACCTATCTGCAAGCTCCTGGATACCCTACTGGTGATTAGTGTGCAATACAAATAGGTATTACATAACATAACTAGTCTTTCCTTCTCTGTGTACCACGTGTCTGGTTGCAGTTGCAGGGAAATTTGTTGTAAAAGAATAAAGATCACTCATGGACCCAGTAACATATACAAAATTCCCTCCATGTGCTTTTCTAAAAAGGAAAGTGACAAAGCCATTTCCATTTCATTTCTCTCATGACAAAACTCACTTTCTTTTTTGCATCACTTTTTTTTTTAATCCACCTTTCTCTTCCACTTTTCCCTGTACTGTATCATGATTTATGGTACAGTGTACTACAAAGACTAAATTAAACGTTGTTCTCTTTTTTAATCCATAGGCACATTTTTTTTTATTCTTCCCACTCTATCTGATAATGTCTGTTTTGAAGTATACCATGGGCCAAAGATTAAAACAAAAACGTCTTCCTCTCTCCCACTAACTCTACTCTCGACTTGACTCCTCACTCTTCCTCCCTCCCTACAGTACTGTAAATCATGTGTCGGGTCAAGTACACTCACCTATGGCACCATATTGACTTGTATTTATCGGCCGAATGTCATTATTTCTTGATTCAGCGTCGTAATGAATCACTTGCTGCCTAGTGGTTAAGGAATTTTAAGCAGAGCTGCTTTGTTAGTGTTAAATATGCACTTTGTTGCTAAAGTCATAATCCTGATGTGGTTATGGCAAAGGGAAAAATGCAACTTGGCACACTCCTTCTAAGCGTCCATCATGGGGTCCAAAGCAGCGACTGTCGACATGTGACTCTCTCGTCCCAGCCTTACGGAGCCTGACCAAATCTGGTCACAGTCGAGGCTCTGAGGCCCATCCGAGCGTGCGCACAAATTATTAATAATTAATTGTAGTATCCGGCTGGATACATTCTAGTGTTTAGCCTGTGATGTAAGACACTCTACACCCACCCACCACAGGTGTCACCAGTCAGGTGACCCTGTCAATAAAAGGGGCTGGGCGCACGTGCCCGGGGCCAGTTATCGCACCAAACTATATAGTGTTGGTGTCAAACACTTCTCAGCATGAGGGCCTGAGGCCCAAGTCCACATTGGTGACGAGGCGGGTGCATAACCCCGCATGCCTGCGGCTCTGCTTCATCGTTCCTTGTGGGGGAGGCAATGAACCAAGCAAGTGGCACCCCTGGCGAGCCGTCTACAACCACCCATGTCTGCGGAGGGGACTGAGCCCCTCATGTCACCCGGTCACCGCCTTCTAGACCCGAGAGGATTAGTGGTGCCTGCCCGTGGTTCACACATACCCATTGCCAGCACGAGAGCCGTGGCGGTGCTGAGGGGGAGGAAAGGCCACCCAGAGCCTGGATCGCCGCCCAGTGCCTGAATCGGTGTTACGCAGAAGGCCTTGGTAGACGCTTGCAGGCACCCCCACACTGCCGCCGTTGCAGGCCTGATGCCGGCCAGCCAGAGGAAGGTCAGTGGCCAAGAAAGCGGACAGACTTAAGAGACTTGCCTCTGCCAGCGCTGTGCGAGAGGCGCCCGGGGCTCAGACCCTAAGAGTACCCACACCCATGCCCTGAGGCGTCCACAGGCTGTTGCTGCATCGACAACAGAGGGAGAAGGGACGCGACCAACCCCAGCGCTGACAGCAGCAGCCTGAGGCCAGGGCCGTTTGCGTCGTCGGACGATGGGGAGAAGCTGCAGAGCATAAACGCCCCCTGTATCTTAGCCGCCGGGATCAAGTGAATAACAGCGCACCAACCGGCACAAAGCGGAGCCATCCCTGTCCTGGCATCCCACACTAGGCCAGCAATCACACGCAACCACCCCATGGGAGCGAGCAACCCCATCCGCCAGTTGGTCCGGCTCCCAGCCTCCGGTAAGGCCGCAGCGCTCCCTCGGACAGTAGCACCAAGAAAATAAAGAGAGGGACACTTACTGCCACCGCCACGCCCCTCCTCGCACTGGCATTCGACTTTACAGCGCCCACAGGACAGCAAGGCCTATAGCGTGAGCCGCGTGGGACGCGTTTGTGCCACCTGGCGGTCAGTGGTGGGTGAATGCGACTCCACCCCGACATTCTCTGGACCCGCAGCACACAGGGCAAACTCAAGAGGGCCATCAGCAGCATTGCCCTGCCAGTGCCCCGTGAAAACTTCCAGTTCCCAGAGGAAGACACAGCCCACGGTAAAGAGCCTGCAGCGCCACCTAGCCTGCTACATCGCACCCTGGTCAACAACCCCTGCCGGTCCCTGCAGCAAATGGAGATCAGGGTCGGCAGCACCCCCAAACAGTCACAGGTGTACCCACAATCAGCCCAGGGAGTCCAAAGAGAGACCTCTCGCACCGGTGGTCTCCCCACTGATGTGACACCAATGGACAAGGGAGGCCTGCTCTCTGGCCAGGTGAACGCTCCACCCACCTTCACAGAAGACGTGCAGCACACAAGGTAGTCCCCCCCCGCCACATCGCAGGCAGAAGCTGCACGCCCAGAGTACAGAGAAGGAATGCCAGGCCCGGTACAACCGGAATGCTGCACTGTCACCCAGTGGCCAACTGTGGTACTGCAACCACACCACCCAAGTACACTACCAAGGAACGCATGCAGAGGTAGAGTGGGACCTTTGTCATGCAAGGAAGGTCCTGGCCCACAGTTTCACAGACAGGCTAAATACTGATGAGCCCCATGCCCAGTGGTGAGGCTAAGTTGGGAAGAATGTCCAAAGCCCATACAGAAGTACAAGGTGCAGCCAGTTTTACACAACGCAAAAGAAAGCACCACCCAGACGTAGTCATCAGGGCGACGGCCCGGACAATCACGCATGGCTAACATGACACACTCACAAACGCAAGTGCCTGCAGCGCCCGGCATAACACAGCGTACACGAAGGAGTAGCCTCAATGTTTCTACGTCCCAGGACTCTGTAAGAGGGAGAGAATAACACTGTCTGCTACTTCTACAGAGCACGGGGGAAGACTGACAAACCCCGCAAGAAACTACAAAGCCACCTCTACTCGGAGAACTGCCCAAAGCTTCAAACGACGCAAGCACAACGAGCGTGGCGCACACCCCCTAGTGCCTCTCGGACGCCACTGCCAGCAAGAAACTGCATCACCCACCCCGAGTGGCGAACAGCCGTCACTGCAGGAGAGCCGAACAGACAGCAACGTCACAAGGTAGCTGTCCCAACCAACAGCGCAAGAACAACTGGTGCAAAGTGCGCACCACAAGTGGCTGCCCAACGTCACCGCCGGAGAAGAGATAGCATCACTCGCTCCTACTGGTGTACAGACACAACCACAAGCTACACCACAGGCATGCACGTTGCCGGAAGAAAAAGTCGAAGGAAAAGACGGAGCGGACCAAGTCAGAGGCATGCCGAAGGCCGCGCCAGTGAACTGGACAGCAAGGGCGGGCGCCCTGGAGATAGAGACATCTCCACAAAGAAGCACTGCTGGAGGGAGATCCCCTACATCTCCATCGCCTCAGCGAAGCCCCCACAGTGGGCCGATGGCAACACAGAGTGTCCTCCCTCGCACTGCCTCAAGACGGAGTCAGCAGAGACCCAAGGCAGGCAAGAGAGGAGTCGCACACTCCGTATGGCAGGCCGCCACAGCGACAGGTGCTCCGACAGCATGGCGTCACGTGACCGGACGTCACAGCGCACAGCCGACAAGGAGCCCCTCGTGCAAAGTGACCAGTCCGGACAAGCGCACCGAAAGAAAGGAAGAAGCAGCTGCCACGACAGCGCAGCCCCGAGGCACAAGCACAGCGCCCTTGAGTGAGGAGACTCAGATCACCACACAATCCCTGAGGAGGGGATGGTGCCAATGGAAGTCCCCAAGAAGCACATGCAAGTCCTACATACAGCACAGGCCTGCAACAGGCCCGCAAAAGAAAGGAGAGAGACCGTCACAAGAACGACGCGACCAGTGAGATGTCCATGTGGCGCAAACATGAGACAGGTTGCAGGACGCCACATCCAAGGAAAAAACCTGGTCGGAAGGAGGAGAAGAGCAGGGCACGACACCACTCAGCAAATGAGAAAAGAACAGTGGCACGATGCCACAGGGCAGACAACCACCACAGGCGTGCAAGATGGAACAGAGAAGAGCAACAGGACCAAGGACTCACACCAGCGCTGAGGAAGGTGTTCATCCACACAAGCCAGCCACCGGGGTGCAGAGACATCACTGGAGACAGCTCCGTGGGAGGACCTACCGTAAGCCGCTAGCAAGCGCGATCTGCGTCCTGGCCCCACGCTTCGCAGTTCGACCATCCTCTCACCTATCACCAGCTGCTTGGTATCGATAGCACCACACCTCGCAGTGCACTTGCCTGAAGACACCAGAGCAGTGCCATGAAGTCCCTCAGGTTCTCCTCACTCCCTAAGGTCACCCCGATAGAAGATCACCGCCTGTCTGCCCACTGAAGAAAACTAACATCCTGTTACCACCTTCCAGGTGCATCATCACCAAGGAGCATCGCACCACCCGAGTGAATCCACACATGCCCCAATCAACTGGAGTTCAACTAGGCGAATCACCCAGGAACCTTCTGTGCACCCCCGGCAACCTACAGCCTGCCAAAGGCGAGCACACTCGGCCATTGGAAGATCCGCCCTTGGGGACTACACAAGATTTGGCCGTGGCCCTGTTGGGAGCTCTGCAGCGACCCCTAAGCATGGCCTATGCAATGGCCCGCACAGCCCACGCGATCACGTGGCAGTCCAGGGGACAAGGGCCTCGACTGAGTTCCCGTGCGAAGGGAGTCCGAGAAGGAGAAATGGGTCAGGCGCAGGAAACACGAAGGTCACGGCTGAAGACTGGTCACCCACAAGATCGCCAGAGGAAGGCTCAGAACCCGAATCCAGACGGTGAGGATGCCCAGACAACGACACCACCCTTGGAGTCTACATGAGCGACCTGGCTGTGCTTCAGTTAGCAGTTCCTCAGCGACGCCTTCGCGTGGCTCACGCGAAGCCATGCTCGGTCCACACGATCCCATGACAGCCAGCAGGGAAAGCCATCCAAGAGGCTCCAGAGGCAGAGGAGTCCAGGCGAGAGAGGCAAGTCGAACGTCCCTCAGCAGTCAGGAATAAGGAGGGTCACTGGGCACGTCACCTCCAAAGGAAGGCCACACTCACAGAGATAGTCTCCGAATCCAAAGTGGATTCCACAACAGCTCCAGATGCATCGACACTGAACTTTTATATACATAGACTTCAACACCGCGAGACCAGGCCGGTCTAAAGAACATCGCCAAAGCGACTGACGGCATCCCGACCAGGCGGTCCGAGGCTCCAGCGCTGGCTGGCTGACGGCCTGAATAGACTCATTTGGTGCTATGTGTTATTTATCTGTATTCATTATAGATTGGACTCTTGTTTGTTTTTTTCATTAAAGTTTGGGAGGGATGTAGTATCCGGCTGGATACATTCTAGTGTTTAGCCTGTAATGTAAGACACTCTACACCCACCCACCACAGGCGTCACCAGGCAGGTGACCCTGTCAAGAAAAGGGGCCGGGCGCACGTGCCCGGGGCCAGTTATCGCACCAAACTATATAGTGTTGGTGTCAGTCACTTCTCAGCATGTGGGCCTGAGGCCCAACACCAAATCAATGATCATCATTGATTAGCCTCTGGGGCCCGGGCCGGAGGGGGCCCAGGCGTGCATGCCTTGCACACCCTTTAATTTATTTAGAGGCCGGGCCGCCATTCAATTCATGATAAAGTGAGGGGGCCCCTGAAGCGCCCCCCCCACAGGATGCGGGGGGCCTATGTTCGCCCCTGGTCCCAGCTCTACAGATCTTTCAAAGACAGCAGCCTGGCGTGTGAAGGGTCGTCCCGTCACCTTCGGTCTGTCATTACATGTATACGGCAGACGCTGTCCTGGCCTTGAGGGTTTTCAGAGACACGTCTCTCATTTGATAGAATATGACGCTGCACTGCTAGGCCCTTAAAGACACAAGTCTACCGTGGGGCTGACTCTGCCCAAGCCCTTTCAGCCTTGCAGGTGCAGAGACCTATAAGATCACTGACTGTTTCCCAGCCCCGCATGTCTTTCAGGAGATACTGACTGCCATGGGATTTGCCTTTTCACAAGACCTGGAATTCAACAAACTCAGCCCTAGATCAATTAGCCATGGGATGCCCCTGCGTTATATGCCAGTGACGACACACCAGTGCAACAGGCCTTTCAGAGACACAGGCCTGGTACGTCTCCCCTGCTCTGGTGGTAATGCAGAGTTCAGTGGGGTCGTCTTCCACCACCGGGTGTGCTCCCTGTTTAGTAGCCGTAAGGTATCAATGGACAATTACCCTCCTCTGCTCCATCATCCAAGCAATTGAAACTGCTCAAGTTGTTCTGTTCCCCGGTGCCCCTAACTAACTAACCCGTTTCCCGCCCCCTATCCGCTTCTCCAGTCCCCGGGACAGGAAGCAGGTTGAGTGTAACGCTAGGGACGTTGTAGATACGAATAATGTCACACATTAACTCAAAATAATTCCGTTTCCTCTCCCGGCTGCTCTGTCGCTCAGTTTGTTTGCCACCCTCCCTCTGGGGTATCTGTTCTTCCTGACCCGCCGGGCACTGCAGGTCTGAGGTGACAGAGGGCGGGGTACGTCTGAGACTGGGGTGTTGGTGGGGGTAGCGTCTGTCTACAATAGGTGTCAAAAGATGGGGCAGGAGAAAGTGTTTGGTCATGTGTTTGCACTCCTGGAGGAGGAGGGGTTATGATAAATACCTAAAGATGCTCTTTCTGGGACAGAAACTCAGAAGGCCGAGGCAGAATGCTAGCGTGGTGTACAGCAGCCTGGTAAGTGATATATGACGTCTCTGGGAACATGGGGGCACTCTTGCGACTATTTCTAACGATTGACTCCTAGCGCCGAGGGAGCGATACAAGAGGCAGGAAATGGGGGTCATTTTACAACTATGCCCGTCACCGGTGACACTCTCACTAGGCTGCAGACGGACGTGTTTCCAGCGTGAGAGCAAAGACAGTGCTTGGGTGGAGTTCAGGAAGAAATAGTCCGCGTCAGAGCGGCGCCTCCCGGGTGAGACGCGTTCTCCCTTCGGCGCACTTAGCTATGTGAATGTGGGGAGTCTGTCAGTATTTCCGAAGGACTGCTTCAGCGCGGGAAGAAGCGTTCACGTGCACGATGACCTCACCTGATACGCGGCTGGTAGCGCTGGGACACAGGGACAGTCAGTCACATCACACCCCACGTAGCCTTGTAACGAGGCACATATCAATTCGGTGTCTCCCCCACAACTTTTGCAGGACATCACATTTTTAGACACTTTTTTATCAGGTTTTCGGCGGCGCTCTGTCACTGAAGCAGGCTTACCTCCTCTGTGCGCGCGACATCCAGCCCACGTGGCACGCAGCTGCAATCAGGGACGGCTTTAGGGCAGTGCGATTGGCCCGGCCACACTGGGCGCTGATCTAGGTGGGGGTCGATGACCTCAGGGGGTGCGCTGTGTTTAGCAATAATGCATATAAAAACCTTATTCAGAATTCCTTGTCCATCCAGCTTTCCAACAGCAATATAATGTCAAGATAACTCGTGTGATTATTGTTCGTGCTAGAGATCGTAGTTTTGCCCAGTGGCATAAAGTAGCACAGAGGGGTTAATACGCCAGCTTCAAAGAACTCATATCATGCAGATCCTTGTTTTATGTGGATAGCTGAGAGGATTCCTGCTTTTGTCACAGAGATCCTTTTTGTTATGCAGTTCATAAGATACAACCCTAACATAGAACAGTGCCTCTTACAAACTGTCATCAAAGAACTGCATGCAAACTGCGTAAAATAGTTAGGACGTTATGTTTTATTCCCCAGTCTTTCATTATCTATTCCTAATGTTGCTTAAAAGTGGTGTTTCGTTAGATATACACTCTTATTAGTAAAACCAGCCTTTACCAGTGCTTTTAAAACAAATTAAATGTATGTGAGAAAGAGGGACTATGGACAGATGAAGGACACTTTTGCCCAGTGGTCATGAGGGAATCCGAGGCGGTCATGGGGAGGGGACACCAAAAATGATTGTCACACTGGGAGCTACTAGCGCTAAAGCCAGCCCTGGTTGCAATCACTACATACAAGAGTTCTTCACTTAGATCATTGTGAGCGACATCCCACCTTACCCAGTGGTAATACACGCTCGTTGACATGGCATGTGTGTGGCACTGGTATCTGTGCGACATCCTGCCTCATGTGTTGCTGGTTCAATCACTATCACTGAGTCATGCTCTTTCACTGGTCTCAGTGTACGTGACATCATGACCAATGTGATACTGCCTCAATCACTACATACCTGGGGTTCACACTGATATCAGTGTGAGCAACATCCTACCCTTGCTGATGCAGGCTCGTTGACATGGCATGACCTTGGAATAAAAAGCACACTTGCCTCAGTGTGCACACATTCAGTCCAATGACATGACCAATGTGACACTGGTGCAATTACTACACAGCAAGGTTCTTCACTGATATCAGTGTGAGTGACATCCTATCCTACAGGCTCCTTGACATGGAATGTCCATGGCACTGGTCTCAGTTCTTTGTCTACGCACCAGTGTTTTGGTCACACCATGGTGATTCCATGCACTAGTCTCAGTATGGACGTCATTGGCCACAGATGATGACACTTCATTAAGTATGCTGCAACATCTCCACTCCTATTACTAATTGGCTACTACCTGATTGGCCAAAGTATGTGCTAACTCCTGCTCTCTTATTTACTTTGTTTTCTTGGTAATGCTATCCTTGTTCTCTGTTGGTATCCATGTTAAATCTCTGTAGATATGTATAAATCCCTCATCACATAAGGTACAATATTTCCTCTGTTATGGCATCAGTCAATGAATGGTTGACTTATGCTTGGTGTTCTCACATCCTCCTCTGTAGAGCGCTTTGAAATCTTGGTGAGTGGAGAGTTCCCTTAATAAAAAAAAAATGATGAAACTTAATGAAAAAATAGGGCTCTCTGATTTCTTTGCACCTTTTGGCAAAATGAAACACAGTCCTGGGTGCCAAAACCCAGGGGGTGTGGCTGGGACACTTTGTGCATTCACCCATCGGGGCTCCTTTGGGTTCTTTCGTATCAAGCCTTTGCTGGTGATAACTTTTTTATTAACAGCGCTTCACACCACTCTTATGCAGTTTCTAAGCACTGTAAACAAGAGGTTACCGCTACCCAGTTTAAATTTACCAATCTCGTTCGTGATGGAGCAGTATTTATTGGAAAGGTCGGTTAAAATGTAGGTTTCATTGCTTCATTTCTGCTTATTTTTTCATCCTCAGTTTTCGGACCTGAGAAAGAGAAAGAGAAAGAAAGGCAGAAATTGGAAAAACAAGAAGAAAGGGAAAGACAGGAAAACAGGGACAAAGGGAGAAAGCAGGGAGGAAAAATAACCTGCTGGAGTGACATAAAGAGACAGGAAAAGTAGGATGTTGGTAGAAAGAGGCATGTGGTGGAATCAATACTTGGAAGCCTTGGTAGTCAGTAATGCGACAGAAGTCTCCCAAGAAAAACTGTGGCCCCATACACTTATGTTTGTAACACATTAACCACTGGGGGACTTACTATCAAAGAAAACCCTTTGAAATCAAGTTGGTCCCTATCTCGGCGGTGCCATAGCCCCAGTGCAAGCAAGGGCAATTGCCTCCCTTACTGCTGTATTTGCAATCAAATAGAGCAATAATCAGTTTAGTCGGCCACTCAGATCTCTGACCCCGGGTGCCACTATGCCTGCTGCACTATTGACCTAAGTCTGTGTACCTCGAAGGGACCCCAGTCTTCGACACAGACCTGGACTCAATTAATGTCTTATCTCGAGTCAGTCTGCTAGTACCATTACGTTTGTTCAGCAATAGAGTGTCTTAGCTACTTGTCTGACTGATTTTCTGGAGAGCAAGGCTTTTTTTAAAGCACAGACAGGCAGGCCAATAAAGAAATCTAGTGATTTTCTGACTGGTCAGAAGCTCGGATAGGCTGCTATGTCACGCACTTTGCAAGCCCCTAGTGGACTTCCAGAGGCCATTGAATGTTAACACAGAAAATCGCAAAATAACAATTCAATAAATAGTTGATTTAGTTTTAAAAACATAACACACTGCATACAAAGTTCGAGAATAGCATAGCTACTTCTTGCAGAACAAGTACAATAAAATCTTAGGTTACTATGATATTCAGTCTCACATGTGTAATACATATATAATACACTTCATATTACAGAAGGCTCATCTCGATCTGGTAAAGCGCAACAGGTCCGATTAACAGACAGTATCTCCCAGTTTCATGCACTGACTACGGGTCAGATGTACTTATAGGATCAAAGAGGGACAATATAATACTATATGTTCTTCTGTCTTTGTTTGCACACGGTAGAGCCTAGACCAATAAGCTGCTTTTCCATGCTGCAAAACCAGCCCCTGGTAACAGAAACGGCCCCCAGGGGTCTAAAACCGGCCCACACCCTGGCGGCCCACCAGGAAAATGCCCGGTGCCCGCTATGGCCTGTCCGGCCCTGTGTGGAATAAAGCTAGTGGAAATGGCATGCCCATACCAAAAGCCTTATGAGAGTGTTATGCGCGTAAACCCTGGCATTATAGGTCCATGGTCAAGGCAGGCTCTTCTAGGACCTTCAAAGGTCAAGTTTACTCTAGTGATCTATCAACCACCCTCTATATCTTTCAATTTTGTATGGTAAGGTGCATGGGCCTAGATGATCCCCTCTGCATTCAGCATGCCTGTTTTGTGTCTCCCCTCACTCTTTTGTAATTCAGCATTTCCCTGTGTGCATGGCCAGGTCCCACTGCAGGACCTATCCTCAGGCTTCAAGGATTTATGCAGCAATGGACTGCAGAGCCCCAGTGTGTGTGGTGAACTGCGATCCCATGAGCTGAGGGTAGCTAATGATGCTACCCCATTATCCTCCCAGAAGTGGAGCACAGCGGGGCCCTGGCTACGTGTCTTAATTAAATTGTGTGCTCGGTTAAGCATGGCATCTAGAGTTATCACCTGGTTTATGCCTTCATTGCTTCCCATGCTTTTGATGCATTAGGCTGGTCCAACCTGTGTCAGTTTTGGGTATAGGAAAAGCCAATATGAAGGTATAGTGACATCCAAATCTCCTTGGAAACCGTGTAGAGGAAATGCTATTTTCACTCTGTCCAAGCTCTTGGGCCCTGAGGCCAAAAACAGCTTTCCAGGCCTGGCTCGAACTAAATGATCCACGTGCCCAGAGAAAAGCCTCTCAACCCCAAATCAAAACCCATATAGTCTCGCAGCAAATACATCAATGTAAACTACAACCACGTACATGTTATGTCACTACCAGAGGCTCAATATTGGTTACTATTTCCCTTTAATTTGCCACTCAGCACCATAAACATCACAATGCTTAAACGCGTTGCCAGGAAACTAGAATGTTGATCATCAACAACAGCGACCCCTCTCAGCATCCTTTCTTCTTTCCGCCGATGGCTAAGGTTTGTGTGCTTTACCTTAGGTTTGGTGAATGGTTCTGTTTTGGTCTCGTAATCACTTTGCTGCTGCTGCTTCCTCTCCTCTGAAGGCGTTCCTTCTTTCTATACCATTTACTATCAAAGTTAGATTTTGAAGAGTCTTTACCTATTTATTGGTCTTGAGAAACATTGCGTGATCTAGAAGTTTGAGTATGTGGTGAGCGATGCTTTTCGATCTGGTAACTTAGTTTATAACTTGTTTTATTAAGTGCTTCATAAAGCATTCATAAAACTTCTTGGCGCTATAAAAAACTGATGTTACTATTGAGCATCAAGAACGTTTACCACGAATCTTCATAAATACCCCCTAAACTTAGAAAGCTACTCTGAATATCTTTATCATGTAGACGTTTGTAGTAATTAACTTGGTTTCCTACGATTACTGCACACATTATAAGTGGTTTTTGATAAACTATTGGTTTTATCATTCAAGTTGCATGTACGCTGTACATCTAGGTCTTATCTGTTGTATTGGGCGCAGAGTTGGTACCTTGTGGAACAGACTGTAGGAACTCTCTGGGATGTTGGAGCAAGGTTACCAGATTACTCTGTGTCATCAAGGGCACCTTATTTCAGTTTAGGTCTTAACGTTTGAAACCTACTGTAATCCACTTTAGTCCAGTTCCTTCACTTGACATAAAACAGGACTAAAACTCCCAGAAAGCAGCGAATTGTTAAATAAAGGTCCAGGACTGGCATGGAGCCATCTGGTGACCTTACTGTCAGAGGCGACTGATTCCGCTGACATGGAAGACTCCTCTTTTGTTTGTGGTTTGCGAAATTTTAGGCAGAACTACCTTTCCACTGAGCACTGGCCTGTGCGGTATGAAAACTGTATTACCCACTGCTGGAGCATAATCTTCTACCCTTCATTTTAGCAGGGAGTAGGGATCACTCACTGGTACACAGCTTTACCGATTGTCAATTCCGGCAAGTACTATGGCCACTTTAATACTAAGTGCTTACCTATGGCGCCACCAGCAGGGATGCCACATGGACAATTTAAGCAACAAATGCGACCTCATTTTCAGAAGAAGGGAGAAAAATGACACTTTGCCTAGTGTGGCCAATACGTTTGCACTGGCAATCGCATACATGCCAGTAGACCAGATTCAGGTGGGAGGTTTCCGATTTTTGAAGCCAAACATGGCTTTATTTTGACTGTCTCCCGGCTGAAATTGTCTCTGTTTCAATAGAAGTCAATAGGGAAAATACATCCTCCCGATTGTTTACTTTTTTAATCTTCCACTTTGCTCTTCCAAAATGTTGGCATGTATGCAATCGGACTCTGACCTGTGAGCAAACAGTTTGAGCTTTGTTCGGGCACCCCCAAAACTTTACCCATCCGCCATCTTCTCTCCCAGTGACATTTTCCAGGTGTCACAGGCTTTACCCTCAGAAGTTTGCCCCCAGCTTTCTGAGGGTAATAAGGAGTCAGCGCCGGCACTTCTGATTGTCCCTTAAGCTTTTCAGGGACATGTAAGCATCAGCTATGTGATTGTTACGTTTTAGTGGGAAGAGAATCTCTGTGTGCCTTAGGTGAATAGTTAGGGCACGTCTCTTAGCTTGATCCCGCAGCATCTTATTGGACACTTGCATAGTGGAGGTGACAGAAGGGAACAGTAATTTGTCGTTTTTCTCAGCGAGACCCATTTTTGTTTGTGCGCTAGAATGCTTTCGGGGAATTGTTGGTATAATGCAATTTTTGCCTAAGATAAAGTGCAGGTCAGGCGAGCTTTCATTGTGCATATACTTGTTGAAAGGCTCAGAACTGGTCAGCAGTAGCCGTATAGCTCTTGAGTGGGTCAGCATGATTGGGAAGATCAATGAGGTCACCAGGAGAGGTTGGTACGTTGGTGAGGTGGCAACATTCATTGGATAGTTTTGAGAATTCCCCTAGGGATTAAAGGTGGTTAACATAGTGAGACATGAAAGGTGGTTGTTGAGGTGGTCTTAGTAGTGGGAAGGTGGTTAGAATGATGAGACATCATGAGAAGGTTATGAGGTGGTCAGCAGTGGTGCAAAGTTCAGTGACATAGCTTTTAGTGGATGCCTGGTTGCTGAGGTGGTCTTTAGTGCGGGTCAGGTGGTTGGGTGTAGTGTGGTATTTGCTAGTCCTTTCTCTACCTTTACTATGGGCTCAAGCCAGTGAGCTTATGAAACCCTGTAGCAAGTTTGTGTTTGTTCTGGGTCCATGAGTCTGAGTTCCTTCTCTATGGTTTCCAACCCCAGTTTCACCAGTTGCAGTTCAGAACTACTAAAGGCAGGACGTGAGCTCCTTTGCTGTAATAAATAAATGTTTCTCCGCTTCAACTACACTGCTCCAGTCTGTTCTGTTAACCGGAATCCTTTCCACATTGGGCAATGAGAAGTGGCAGAAAACCTAAAGTCAGTGGTAGTCTGAAAGTTGAATAGGTGTCAGAAGTATTGCACCACCAGCTGTGAGAACACTAGTGAGGAGATCAGCAAGACGGTAAGCATGGGTAGAGGCCACCGATGTAGTCAGAAGTGATGTGAAGTTTGTTAAAATGGTCAGGAGTGATTTGGTGGAAATTTAGTTAATCAGAAAAGTTAGAAGGCTATTGAGTTGGCAGAATGTCATCGAGGAGGCAGTCAGCAGCATTGCAAAGGTGGTCCACCCTGTTGGAAAGGTCATTGTGGAAGTTATCAGAAGTATAAGGTCACTAAAGAGATCAGCAATGGAAAGGAGGAGGTCCACGCTGGTTGATAGGTGGTTTGACATACACAGTAGTTGTGAAAAATAGCTGTGCTTGGAGGCTGTTTGATGCATGCAGCAATACTGCATGGTTTCATCAATGGTTGTTAGGTCACTCAGGTAGTCTGCAATGGTGGGAAGGTCGTTGAAGTCATCAGCAGTGGGTGAAAGTGGATCAAGTTGGTCAATTGAGGTGGCCAGCATGGGCTGTGAGTTTATCGAGGTATTTAGCATCGGCGATGAGATTGTCAAGGTGGTCAGCACTGGTTGGAAGATTGTCTAGGTGGCTACCATTTGTTTCAAGGTACGTGAAATACTTGTCAGTGGCCTCAAGGTCATTGAATGAGGTAAAAAATGATCAGAAAGGTGCTTGGTAATGTCATCAACAGTGGTAGAAAGAGCACTGGGATAGCCACCTCTGGCCATAAAGCTGCAGAGATGATCAACAGCAGTGAGAAGAAGATTTGAGTTAGTCAGCTGTGATGGTAAAGTCGTCAGTTGAGGTAAATGTACTTTTAAGTGGTGGTTTCAGAAGTTTCTTCTAACCATTTTTCTTGCTTTTTTCAGGGTGCTGTGCCTTATGTACACGTTACCAGTTCTCCACATATGGGGGTTTCCCATCGAATACAGAAAGAACTTGGAGCCACCAATTACAGAAATATCATCAGGTAAGCAGATGTTAATTTTCAGATTTTAGAGGATGTTTTACCCTCTTGTGTTTCTGAATCATAAGAATGGTGTTCTTTCCTAAACCACGGCAAGCACAAACCATCTCACAACCCAAAACGTGGGGGTTGGTCCATCTATCCGCCATTTCTGTTCAGGTTTGCCCATGTATTCACTGCTTCTGCAGGGGGTATTCTATGCAACCATAACGTATGGTAGGGACCGCTCATACATCAACCTTGTCTTCTGGGTGCTGTACTATTTCACACTCCATTCATCTCTGCTGATCCACAGATCTATTACTTCTAATGCAGGTGTATGGCTTGGTCTTGGGGGATCACCCATTATTGTTTCTTCTTCCTTCTATGAGTAATTTCCTTTGCTTCATTACCTGTCCCTGGATGTTCTTACATTGTCAATGTCTTCATGCGATATTGCCCTCAGAATGGGGCTCAACAGCCTACATTTGGTCTGACCAAGCTAAATTTTGTACCATGTCCAATTTCCACCTGTCACCCTATCCTGCTTTTTCACTCATTATCATGAATTCTTCACCAAGACCACAACTTTCAAAATACGTTAGGCTAGCAAATGACATTCCAAGAATGGAACATGGTTCCTGTGGAGCTGAAGATACATGGTAACTCTATGCATCTTCACCTCAAGATTCTTCTGTTTAGTAACTACCTTAGCTCTCAGTTTTTGTCTGATACCTCATTGCTATTACCTGTCACAACTTTTCCTTAAAACATATCTCCCAAACACTTATCATGCAAACACTTACATACTCCTCAAAGTTTCCTAAATCTCTCCTAATCCTTTATAGATTCTCTGAATTGTCAAACTTGTTGAAGATCGTATGTTTTCCCTTCCAACCTCACAGCAATAGCATCTCTACAAGACTTAACCATCATAAAAAAATAATAATCACTTTTCACGTAGTGCACATTACAAACTAAATTTACTCTTGACGCTATTAAAATATGTGGTATGCCCCAATATTCAGTACTAAGTTTTTCATCTTTGGAATTATACGTTTTAAGCCAGCCCGACTGGGATTCAAACCACCAAGGAGTAGCTGCATCAGGTTTCATATCTTTGGAATGGTAATGATAAATTCTCTTTACTGGTGAATTTGGATTTAACATTACTGTTTTATAACTGCCACTTTTAGAAAGTGGACATGTCTGCTCTTATAGCTCTGTATGCCAATGCAGCCTGTCTCCAATACACGTCTGGCCTGGGTGACAGCTACACTTTGTGTATTCCCTCTAGACAGCTACAAACACAGGAAGGGTGGGAGTGACAGAGAGCTCATCTGCATTCATCTACATTTTGATTGCTCTTCCTGGGCAGGAAGAGCGAGGGGGAGCTGACACGTACACCGAATAGGCAATGTTGTGTGTCCCACACAAAGGGCTGATTACCCACCACAGGTATCCTGGCAGACAGGGCTGGAATGAAAGGGGACCTGTGCACTTAAAGGGCCTATTTTGATGTCACCCCACTTAAAAGGCATATTTGGGTATAAGTACTGGAGCTTTGACAGTGCACTACTGGATGCTGCGCTGCAAGGATTGCCACTCTGCTTGACTGACTGTTCTGAAGGAACTGCTTCTCTGCTTTGATGAGCAGTGTGGCTCAATGATGCAGAGGTCTAGCCCGGGACCAGGGTTCAATTCCCAGCCTCGGCGGGTCTTGGGCTCAAAAATTCCACGGACCTGATAATTCTCGCCTCGGTGCCATTCCAATCATGGAGTCCCACTCTGCAACTCTGGGCAATAGCTTGCTTAATCTCCACAACGGCCCCCACAACACTAAGGATGCCTGGCCTCCACCTTGGGGGTGCCCAGGAGTGGACGCCTCACAGGGAAAGCCAGGATGGGTTCCACAGCGGTATTCGTACAAGCGCCTTGAGACCCTTGCGGGTGAGTAGTGCGCTATACAAGTATCAATTTACATTTACATGAGCTGCCTTGTTGATCTCTGGCCTTCAGAGGGCAAGGACTGGGTCCATCCCACGTGAACCTAGAGTGACTCCAAGGTCTTGCTGGCTTGCCCCCTATTTTCTGAAGTCTCAGAGCCATCAAAGATTTCGCACAACTCTGCTGCTGGACTCTGCCATCTGTGAGTTCTCCCTTGCCTGAGGTACCAATCCAATCCAGTCCTGGGCTTTAGAAGCGAGTTCTGCAGCTGTTTTCTGCATCAAAATTGACGGCAGTGACAAATTTACACTGATCGGAACCAAAGCATTGCCCTTCGATGCTGACACAGGAGCCGATCGACATTGCCTTGACTGACCGCATGGCTCAGTGATGACGGACAGAGCGGCTTGACAACAAAGCAGCACCTACATCATAAAGGGGTTAGTTGACGAAGCCTTCATTGACAGCGCAGATCGGTGCCGACGTTTCACCTCCATCCACACGATCAACGACGATGCAGCGCCTCCTTGACTCCTCGCATCAAGTCTTCGACCTCAAATCTTGCTCCATTCAAGGTACTCTGTCAGCAGGACCTGTCTGAGTACTGTAGCCCACCTGCCCTCCATCACGGTCAGCCTGAACTTAGGATTTACCCAGGTGTAGCTCGACATTTAGTAACCTTTTGGAACTATTGACTTCTAAGCACTATTTTTGGTTAGTTCTTTAAAAATTGATAACTCTGGTTCTGCTTATTGGATTTTTGTTGTTTTGGGCTTGTTTTACTCATAAACATATTCTCTATTTGGAGTCTTTTCATGATGTATTCATTGTGTTGAACAAATATTTTGCACATTGCCTCTTAAGTTAAGCCTGCCTGCTCTGTGCAAAGCTACCCAAGGGTGAGCACAGGTTAATTTAGAGTGTGTATACAGCTTACCCTGACTAGGATTGTGCCCCCTACTTGGACATTGTGCATACCTCTGCCAACAAGATACCCAATTTCTGACATGAGGTAAAGAAAAAGATGCAAATCTAATTTGATACAACTATGAAGCTGATAATGGAGAGATATAATTTCTATAACAAGTATCAGGCATCTGGAGAATCAATTTAATCTTAAGTCGCTACTTTGAGAATGTTAGCTACAACTTGTTCTTTAAGGCAAATGGACAAAATGATTCAAGCCCATGTGGTAATGTGAACCACATGTGTGAAGGCACAAGAGAAACTTACATACCACAGCAGGAGTGGCCTGTGACGGTAAGAGTGGTGGTGCAGGGTGGGCAGGGAGTCGATAGACAACGACGAGTTAAAATTAAATAAAAAAAAAAGAAAACCACTGACCTTGTTCTCGCTGCATCGCTGAGTCGGTGATGCAATGTGCATACGGTAAGTGATTTTCTTTTTTTTAAATTTAATTTTAACTCGTCGTCATCTATCAGCTCCCTCCCCACCGCTCTTACCTGGACAGGCCACTCCGGTGCCACAGAAACATGAACCTTGATAAGGTGATTTCAACCATCAAAAGTAATAAAAGATCCACCAAGGGAGTGAAATTGTTAAGTAAGCCTAACAACAATAATGCTTGATGTCAAACTCATTCATAAAGAAACAAGTTTCTAAAAACACCTCAAGTAGAATCAACAAGAACAAAGACTCCATTCCTCACTTTACCAAGCCGGCATGTTACTATTGTGGATCAACTTTCCATTTAGCTTCCACCAAAAACTGCCTGACATTAAACAGTATGTGCAAGGGTTGTGAAAAAAGGGATATTTTTACAAGGTGTGCAGAACCTCACACGGCAAAATAGTGTTTACAGTGAAGGACCATGCATTAGAGAAAGACTCTGTGAAAGTGAGTTAATGAAAAATGTAGTGTTGCCTGTAGTCATCATTAATAAGAAAGAGGGCCAGAACCAACCGAAATGTTGAATGCAAATAAATGTAAATGAGATTGAAGTCCTTGTTGACACTAGGTGAAAAAGCACCATCTTCTCAAAAGACACTTATAACAATCTGGAAAGCAGAGCATTCCAGGTGCCTACAGTGGCCACAATATTAAACTTGAGGCAGTGTTCAAGGCAGATCTGACATTCAAGGATAAAAGTGTTGTTAAAATGGTTGTGGAGCTATACAAAAGATAATAACCCACATCGAATAGTGCGTATGGACACTGTGTCCAGAGGAATCAACTGCTCTAAGATTTATACACATACCACCCCATCAAAATTAAAACAGGGGTTTTTTAATGAGTGCTTACCTCGCACTGCTGAAGAAAAAAACCGCTGGCACAAGCAATGAAACGCCCCTAATTTAACGTGCTGTGGAAAACGGGAGATCAAAAGGAGTTTACAAAAACAAACATGGGACCAAATATATATTAAGCCCCCACTAATAGTGGTGCCTGTATCCCTTTTAAACAAGGCTACTCACATTCTTCCTCGGATACACCCGCCAGTGCACCTACCCCATCGTTGCATATGCCAGAAAGCAACGAAGCTTTACGCGGTTCAATTATAACAAATCACCGGGGTCAGGTACAGGGCGTTAACTCCATCCGGTAAATCCTGATAGTCGAAAAGTTTAGTGCGCATGCTCGAGTTTATGAGCTTAACGCACAAGTGCATAGGTAGGGCAAACTAATCCCCAACACATGCGCAAATCATGCGCTCAATACAAACGATAATGCCTACTAATGAGTGTAGACTCAACTCGTGCTCACAATCAATTATCATTGCTGCAATATGTAAGATCTCCTAGAGTGAG
Source organism: Triturus cristatus (assembly GCF_964204655.1). Classification (NCBI taxonomy): domain Eukaryota; kingdom Metazoa; phylum Chordata; class Amphibia; order Caudata; family Salamandridae; genus Triturus; species Triturus cristatus. Next base: position 932,450,839 of record NC_140580.1, on the reverse strand, counting down.
AAAAGTTTCCACATTACTGTTAACAGACCCAGTGAATACACAAGGGGTCCATCATTGCTGGTGCCTGTATAACGGGGGGAACCACTTTCAAAAGGGTATTATCTCATGCGCCTACGATAAAAAAGGGAAAAAAAGGTAAAATAGTAAGGTCCCACGGCTGAGCCGCCGTACATGACTTGCTATACAAAAGAGGGGGGGACCGGGAGCTTATAAAAGGTCCAGTGTCCACGCTCCTAATATCTGCATTAATATCACAAAAAGGACACTGTTCCTGATTTCGGGTGATACAGGTTACTGCCCGCCCTGATCTATTTTTAGGGTATTTTAATTGGTTTTCACGTGCACATTACATTTTAAAGTTCTGGTCCTGACGAAGCGCCAACGACCCTTATGGCGACGCAGGCGCGAAACATGTTGACCTATGTCTTTCTACACCCGGGCATAGTATGCCTTTGGGGCTAGATTTTATTTAGCAGTTGAGTCTGCTTAGGGTACACAATTCAGACAATCGCTGCAGGTTTACCCTTCACGAATTTTCTCTTGACACTTGCACGCACTTTTGTTTTCACCCTCATTGGACCCCCCACCCCACACACCCACATGCACCATCCGGCAGTCCTATAAAAGATCTCCGACAAAGAGACCCTTCGGGGGACCCGTAGGGAATTGCAGCTCCGGCCCTACGAGGAGCAACTGCCCGATGATGAAGCATGACACCCTTTGGGGTGTGTGAGGGCAACAGAGGACACATTATGGTTTTCCCTTTCATCTGAGGGTCCCTTCACCTAGGTATTTCTCTCTTTCTTTTTCTCTTTCCCTCCTCTTTTCTCTTTTTTCTGATTCCTCTTCTTAACATATGGTGAATGTTTGCACCTTATTGTATGGGTGACTTTTTGCACCCTACTTTTCAGGAACAGTGTCCTTTTTGTGATATTAAAATGGTTGTGGACCCTGATTTGGCAGTGGCCCAGTCTCCCTAGTCTGCTTGTTACCTTGGTTCTGTGTATCGTGTTCACTTTGTTTCTGTCCCGGCCCGTCCCCCCCCCCCTATTCCTGTGGATCGGTAGGGTCCTCCCCAGGGGAGCTCATAATGCTGCTTTGACTTTTGCTGCCTTGTGGATTTGTATGTAGTTTCTCATAAAAAATGAAACCGCCATTTGGGGTGTCCGGACGGTTTGGCCGCCAACGCTTCCTTTGACTTCTGGGACCTTTATCACTTGCCGCTTGTGTTTCATAACTGTGTTTTATGCTCCCATTGCTTGCTAGCGGCCGGCCTGAAGGTTGTAGGCCTATCTTTGTATATCTTTTGCATTCTGTAATAAAGGTTTAAAAAAAAATAAAAATAAAATGGTTGTGGACAACCTAGGGTGGCTATAACACAGAAACTAAAAATGATAATAAACCCATGTCAACCACCTCATGTATTCAGCATCCGGAGGACAGTGTAGACATCATCCCCAAGGAGTACAAAAAAGTGTTCAGTGAAAAACTTGGGTGTTTAAAAGATTTCAAGCGCTAAATCATTTTAAAAACATATGCATGTCCAGTAAAACAATGCGTCAAGAACATATCACTATCAGCCCACACTGAAGTGAAAGCCATATTAAAGAATTAGTTTGACAATGGAGTGATAGAACCAAACAAAGCCTCAGAATGGTTATCACCAGTTGTGATCGGGAGAACAAAAATGGCATGGTTTGTTTGTGCATATACCTTCTCCAACTTTATAGCAACCTGGTGACAGACTACCAGCCACTACCTTTAATAAATTAAATGGTAATTACCTTGGACCAGGTAAACGTCTTCCTAACCCTGGACTTCAGTGCAACCTATCACCAAATTCAACTGGGCAAGAAATTCATAAATTCTCATCCAGGGGATGCTCATCAATAGTCATAATCTATGAATAATCCCCGCCCATGTGCGGGATCCCAGAGCATATAGAAAATACATATATATACATATATATATGCATATGTGAAAACATATACATGCAGCCTAAAATGTTTACAACATGGCAAAAAATGCTGAAATTACATAGGTTTGCATTGTAGTACCCCTAACCCATAAGGAAAAAAGGAAGCACTAAACAATTGTCATACAATAATGCTTTATTGCCATAAAGCAAACTTGTAATTGCAGGCATTTGCCTGTAGGCTGCAGCAGAGTACTAAGAAACAAAGAAAACTGACACCTTGCCTTTAAGGCATTAGAGTAGGGGTACCGTGCCTTTAAGACCTGCAGGAGACCCCTTGCTCCCATGATGCACCACAGGTGGCAGTTAGGTCTGTTCTTTTTCCCGGCTCCTTCTATGAGGATCCTGGAGCTTGAGCTCTTCAGTTTTTTGATTGAAAGTGATTTATTTAATATTTTCACAGAAAACACAACATTTTTTGACTCCTTAAGGCTTATTATACTGTTTTTTTGGTCTTACCACTAATTTTTTCCAGTCAGAATGCCTGCCTTATTCAGGAAATGCCCTTCCTGTGGCAATAAGATGGCACTGGCAGATCCACACTCTGTGTGTATTTTGTGCCTTCCATCCTCACATAATCCTGACCAGTGTCCCCACTGCCAGAAATTTTCCAGGCGGACTCTGCGTGACAGAGAGCGCATAAAACTTCATGCCCAACTGGAGAAGGACAGAAGCCATCATGGAGGTGATCATGGAGTCTTCAAAACACCTTCTTCAAGCAAACAACACCGAAAACGGCGACATACCACCTCTTCTGAGTCCACAAAGAAGAAGGTAACAGGAGATTCGCCGTCGAAGTCGCCATCGAAGAGACCCAGACACTCTTCAGCGTCGAGGGACGAATCACCATCTCGACGTCGAGATTCTCCGCCGCATGCAAAGTAAGTCGGCGTTGAGGCACAGCACTTCGGGCTCGAAGGCTGCGGGTCCTGACAGACCTGAAAAGTCTCCGTCAACGTCGAGGCTTCCGTCGACGTCGAGACACTCTCCGCCACCCTCGAGGGGGTCGGCGTCGAGAGTTACGACGGCGAACATCTCGATTAAGTGGGCTTATCCTCGTCGAGAGCTTCGTCGTAGTCCCAACACTCGACGTCAAGAAGATCGACACCAACTCAGCGCCATGGGAGATCGACGTCGAGATCACCAGGTCGATGGCGGAAGTCGACGTCGAGGTCTCCACATCGCCGTAGGCGATCAACGTTGAGATCACCAGGCCGACGGCAAAAGTTGACGTCGAGGTCTCCACATCGCCGTAGGCGATCAACGTCGAGACCACCGTCGAGAGCGGGACGGTGTTCCCAGAGCAGATCCCCTCGATCGACGCCAATGGTGATGCAGACTTCATCGACGTCGAGGCACTCGACGTTGAGGAACAAAAGTGCAGCGGCCACAGAGAAGATATCATCTGGGGACAAGGTATCATCCCCAGGACTGCATATTGTGCAAATTTCACCTGAGAAATCTCCTAAAGCTGGAGAGAAATACGGTCTGTCGCCTCGCTGGCTGGAAGGTGTTGGGACAGGTGACTGCAGAAGTCCGGGCTCGGACTACTCTCGCACTTACTCGCCTTCTAGGATCTCTTCTCAGAGAAGCAAGTCTCCCCTCAGGAGACCAAGATCGCCTTCCACGCACCAATCACGGTCCAGGGGTCGTCAATCTCCCCCCAGGCGACCAAGATCACCTTCTAGGCACCGATCCAGGTCCAGGGGTCGTCGCAGCTCTCATCACGACCGTCCCCATAAGAGAAGACGCACAAGATCACCCACATGGTCTTCATCCACGAGGTCCTCGGTCCGGGACTATTCTCCGATCTTCTCCTCGACTCCTCCATCGCGGGTGTCTCCCATCGACGACATTGCGACCTTCTCAGATGTCCTGGGTAGGGGTGCGCAGAAACTGAACATCACTTTGCATACCCCTGTAGTTCCCACATCTATCATCTTCAACACCTTACACCATCGCACAGCTCCTAGACCGCTGCTTCCTTTGGTGCCAGGACTCTTGGAACCAGCTATGGCCGCATTCCTCAACCCTGCTACGGTGGGCTCCGTACTTTCCAGGATTGCCAAAAAGTATAAGGCCCCAGCCGAGGTTCCCTTATTTCTCAGAGCTGATCCACCAGCTGACTCCGTCATTGTGGCGGCACCCATGAGGTCTCACTCAGCGTCTGTGTCATCTTCTGTCCCCCCAGAGAAGGACAGTAAGCAGATGGACTCCTATGGCAGGAAAATGTGCAATACGTAGGCTTCTTCCATGAAGATTGCAAGTGCCTCAGCCCTTCTCGGGCGATATGACAGGTCTCTTTGGGACTCCCTCTCAAGGTTCACCGAAAAGCTCCCCAAAGAAGACCGGCAGGACTTCAGTGAAATTCTACTGGAAGGTGAGCTAGTAGCCAATCAAGTCATAAGTGCAGCAGCGGACGCTTCAGATCTCACCGCTCATGGTTACTCCCATGGCGTCTGTTCACGGCGCTCAGCCTGGCTGCACCTCACAGGCCTCAAGCCTGATGCACAGAAAAAGATTCTAAATCTTCCATTTAACGGTTCCTCCTTGTTCGGGGCTCACGCCGATGAGGAAATGAATAAAATGAAGACAGAGCTGGATACTGTCAAGGCTGTAGGTCTGGAGAAGCGCAAAGAATACCGGAAGCGCTTTCGTCAGGGTGACAAACGTTCCTTCCAGCAGAGGGTTCAAACCCCTCAATGGTCCTCCCAGAACCAGCAGAGGCCCCAATTCAGCAGAGGGGTCACGGCAGAGGAAGAGGGAACACCAAGCAGCAACAGTCCACCACTAAGCAGCCTTCCAAACAGTGAGGCATTGCTTCCTCCGCACCCGTTCGCCACTCCGGTAGGAGGGAGTATTGTTTTTCACCTGGAAGAGTGGGAAACCATAACAAGAGACAAATGGGTGCTGAATATTGTGCAGCATGGTTACTTGCTAAGGTTCAAGTCTCCCCCTCCGCAAGTGCCCCCGCAATTGAAGCGCCTTCCTCAACTTCAAAGTCGGCTTTTACAGGACGAAGTATCCATCCTCCTCTCCAAGAGGGCCATAGAGGAGGTCCCACCTCTCCAAAGAAACCAGGGGGTATACTCCCGCTACTTCCTAGTTCAAAAGCGAGGAGTAGCCAAAGAGTACAGACCTATCCTCGACCTGCGCCTGCTGAACAGGTTTATCAGAAAGGAAAAATTCTGAATGCTAGCCCTGCATCAAATCTTTCCGCACCTTCACCAGGGAGACTGGATGTGTGCCATCGACCTGCAGGATGCCTACTTTCCTGAAACATCGCAAATTCCTCAGGTTTCAGGTCTCTCATCACCACTACCAGTATCGAGTGCTTCCGTTCAGCCTCAAATCCGCCCCACGGACATTCTCCAAGTGCATGGCGGTGGTGGCTGCCTTCCTCCGCAGGCGGAAGATCTTCGTCTATCCTTACCTAGACGACTGGCTCCTGAAAAGCTCCACACCTGTGCTACTCCAGAGCCATCTCTCATACTGCCTCAACCTGCTGCATTCCTTGGGGTTGCAAGTCAACTACAAGAAGTCGGTCCTCAACCCCACTCAACGGATACACTATCTGGGCGCCTCCCTGGACTCCGCAGAGTCAAGCGTGTGTCCTTCGGAGAAGAGGTTGTCATCAATGCTTCTCAAGTGGCACACTCTTCTCGACACTGCACTTCCCACAGCCAGGCAAGTGTCTTCACTACTGGGGTCGATGGCCTCGCACATCTACATTGTACCCAATGCACGCCTTCACATGCAGCCTCTACAACAAGCACTCAAAGATCAATGGTCTCAGAGGTCAGGTCGCTTGGAAGATCGTGTCTCTCTCCACCAAGCTGCCAGGGACTCCATCAGATGGTGGATGAAACGTTCTCACCTGCTGCAAGGTGTCCCTTTTGATCAGATGCCTCCAACACAGACAGTGGTTCAATGCAAGGCTGGAGGGCTCATATGGGCCAGCTTCAGATACAAGGTCTCTGGTCCGACACAGAAAGAAGTTATCACATCAACTTCTTGGAGCTACGGGCGGTCCATCTGGCGCTCAAATCCCTGTATCCGTCTCCTCAATCCAGCCACATTTAGATTCAGACAGACAACACAACAACTATGTTCTATCTGAACAAGCAAGGAGGCACCAGGTCACGAGTCCTGTCTCTGGAAGCCCAATACATTTGGCAGTGGCTGCTGGCGAGAGGTCTCTCAATCGTCGCAGTCCACCTTCCAGGAACCCTGAACGTGCAGGCAGACGGCCTCAGCAGAGACTTCGTAGAAGCGCACAACTGGGTGCTCAACTAAGACGTCGCTCAGGAGGTCTTCCGGCAATGGGGAGTGCCGGACATCGATCTGTTCGCAGACGCAGCAACGTCTTCGCGTCCAGATTCCCCCAGCAGGGATCACAGGGGAATGCACTTTTGATCAGCTGGTCTCAGACATTGCTGTACGCTTTTCCTCCACTCCCTCTAATCCCGGCGGTCATTCAGAAGTTCTACAGGACCAACACCAGAATGATCCTGATAGCGCCGGAGTGGCCACGCCAGTGGTGGTACCCGGATCTCCTCCAACTGTCAGAGGTTCCACACTGGAGGCTGCCCTGCCGCCCGGACTTACTGACCAAGAACGAGTGGAGAGTGTTCCATCCCAACCTCCCCTCCCTCCGGTTGACTGCATGGCTCCTGAAGTCATCCAATACGGACATCTAGACCTTTCGGCTGACTGTATGGACATTCTTAGAGAAGCAAAGAGGCCCTCCACTAGAAAGTCTTATGCTTTCAAGTGGAAGAGGTTTTACCTTTGGTGTAGGGACAACGCTCTTGATCCGACTCAAGGTCAAGAGCAAGTGATTCTTCCATACTTACTGCACTTGGCAAGGTCAGGCCTGAAGTACCCCTCCATCAGGGTCCACTTAGCTGCTATCACAGCTTATAGAAAGTCTCCTACCCAGACCTCATTCTTTCAACTGCCTGTGGTCAAAGATTTCCTAGAGGGGCTTAAGAAAGTGTTTCCACCAGGGAGGTCCTCTTCGCCTCCCTGGGAGCTTAACATTGTCCTCACCAAATTGATGGGTGCTCCTTTCGAGCCTATTCATAAGGCATCTTTGCAGCATTTGACCTGGAAGGCTGATTTCTTAGTAGCCATCACTTCAGCCCGCAGGGTAAGTGAGATTCAGGCCCTGTGCTGCAAAGAGCCTTACACTGTTTTCCACGCCAATAGAGTGGTGCTGCGGACTCATCCGAGTTTCCTGCCCAAGTTGGTCTCGGATTTTCACATCAATCGGATTATCACGTTGCCCACTTTCTTTCCTCAGCCAACCACTCCCCCGGAGAGAGCTTTACATTCTCTAGACCTCCGGAGGGTATTGTAGTTTTACCTTGATAAAACCCTTTCACTTAGGAAGTCTGACCGGCTCTTTGTCAATTATGGTTCAACAAATACCGAGCTGGCTGCTTCCAAAAGATCTATTTCTAGATGGATCGTCTCCTGTATAGCCTTGTCTTACCAACTAGCCAACAAGGTGCTGCAGGGCAGACCACGAGCACACTCTACCAGAGGGAAAGCTTCTACTACAGCTCTCCTTCGCAACGTTCCTATATCTGAGATTTGCAAGGCGGCTACATGGCGCTCGATACATACCTTTACACGCCATTACTGCCTAGATTCAGATGCACAGGTCGATTCCCAGGTGGGACAGGCCTCTTTGGGGAATTTGTTTGCATAACTGCTGTTTGAATGTGATGTTACTTCATGTTCTATATGCTCTGTTGCTCGTCCGCGAGACTTTGGGTATGGACTTGCTACTCTATTCATAGCTTATGACTATTGATGAGTATCCCCTGGATGAGAAGGATTAGTTACTTACCTGTAATCCTAGTTTTCATCTAGGGGTATACTCATCAAAGTCATAAGCGACCCACCCACCTGCCCGGACGAGCATTCTCTTCAAGTTATTGTTTATTGATTGCAGATCTACTCAGGTGCATATGCACCGTCAAAAAGAACTGACCTAACTGCCACCTGTGGTGCATCATGGGAGAAAGGGGTCTCCTGCAGTTCTTAAAGGCACGGTACCCCTGCTCTAATGCCTTAAAGGCAAGGTGTCAGTTTTCTTTGTTTCTTAGTACGCTGCTGCAGCCTACAGGCAAATGCCTGCAATTACAAGTTTGCTTTATGGCAATAAAGCATTATTGTATGACAATTGTTTAGTGCTTCCTTTTTTCCTTATGGGTTAGGGGTACTACAATGCAAACCACTGTAATTTCAGCATTTTTTGCCATGTTGTGAACATTTTAGGCTGCATGTAGATGTTTTCACATATGCATATATATATGTATATATATGTATTTTCTATATGCTCCGGGATCCCCCACATGGGCGGGGATTATTCATAGATTATGACTTTGATGAGTATACCCCTGGATGAGAACTAGGATTACAGGTAAGTAACTAATCCTTACACTGCATTAGTCACCCCTGAAGGATCATTCCAATTTTGTAGGCTAACATTTGGGTTGTGTTCGGCATCTGCTGTATTACATCATGCCATAAATCAGCTGTTTGCTGGCATGAAAGTCGTAAGAACATTTCAGGATGACGTCCTGATCTATAGTAGAATAGTATTACAATAACCCAAGACATTGGGCAAACTTTACAAAAGAACACATGCATTTTTTCTAAAGGAACTGAAGAGTACACTGGGCATTTCATTGATGAAAACTGTGTTCTCCAAAAACCACATTTAATTTCAGCAATTTAAAGATCACTTACTCCATGTAACAAGGACGGATTATTGTCATTTTTTTGGCAAGTGTGAGTTCCATTCAAAGTTCATACAAAACTATGCGGTTAAGTTGAAACCCTAGCATAAATTAGTAAAGAGAGGTGCGGAATTTGTATTGAATAATAAATGTAAAGTCAGTATGAAAGAGATAAAAAAAAGATGAACTAGCAATCACTGCAAATGTTTGATGGGAAATTACAGTGCATTGTGACCACTGATGAAAGTCAGTTAGGATTAGGAGCGCTACTCAGTCAAAAAGCTGTAAGGGGTGAAAATACCATTGCTTTCGCCTCACGCAAATTAAGGGGGGTAGAGAGCAAATATCTGGTGATTGAACACAAGTTCTTAGCCTGTGTTTGGGCAGTTAACAAATTTATTTGGAGAAAAGGATTTGTAATTAGAACTGACCAATATACCTCTTGTTAGCATTTTAGAAGGTGATGGGTTGGGTAAAATATTATCCAGAGTTGCCAAGCTGGCATGCAAATGAAAAGAATACCTAATCAGAAGGGAACACATTTTTGGAAAAATGATTGTCTCACCAAACTATCTGTCACAAGTACCTTGTTATGAAGAGTCAGATGATGATAGTGGGGATGGGAATGATGATGTGATAGTGACATGCTTGAATGATTACAATAACTTCAATAGTGCCATTATGAAGAAAGAATGGTTTGCAGCTGTTGACGATGACAACACTTTAATGAAAGTGAAAGAGAACATTGTGAAGGGATGGCCCCATAAGAAAACGTTGTATAAAGTCTTTTGGTCATTATGGAAAGTGAAGGATGATCTCACAGTGGTAGATGAAATCATCCTATGTGGAGGCACCCTTGTTGCACCTTCATCTTTGAAGGGAAAATTGATAACTTTGGTCAGTGATGGTGTTGTAAGAATAACCGGAACAAAGAAGAAATTTGGAGCAATGTACTGGTGGCCCTCAATGGATCATGATGTTGATGTGTTTGTACACCATGTGTAGCAATGCTAACAAGATGTTGTTAGCACACAAATGCCCTTTGACTTCCATTGAGTTACATGAAGGTCCGTGGTTAAAAGCCAGCATTGACTTTATAGGGCCAATGAATGCTTTGCCTCTCGGCATGCATCACGCCACTGTTCTAATTTGTTATGTTAGCAAACGGATCAAAGTCCAGTTTGTGCCGCAATCCATCACTATAGAAATAATGAAATACCTCAAGGAATTATTTTGTTGCGAAGGATTTCTGCATCAATTGGTCAGGGAAAACAGAGTACAATTTGTCTCCCTAGAAATTGTGAAATTCTTGAAGATTAATGTGGGAGAGCATATACAATCTTCTTTATACTATCCCTAGAGCAATAGCCAGGTTGAACGTGCAAATCGGTTAATCAAAGAACCCATTCAAATGGCGTTACAGTCACATATTCATATTCAAGCAGCCCTTAGAACAAAATGGTGGTCTTCCTGCACTGTCATGTAGTTCCCACTAATCTGTAGGACCTGTGCGTTTATTGGACAACAAACTTTGGGTGAGGTGCCTAGTCTGATTCCTGGCACCCCCGCAGGATATGTTGGCCTAGAGACCAGCTAGCTCACAGTGCCACCACACATCCCCACCTCACTTTTGCCAGGCAGCAAATGGTTTTTGGCAACCACTGAACATGACAACCCTGACCCCTCGGGAATCGTGGAAACAGTTCCGGACCTTCCGCTCAGTCACTTGTGCTTACGTGTGCTCAGAGAAAAATACAGAATACATAGTGGGACATTTTCAATATTTTTATTGAACCAACGTTATTCTTGTATAGAATACATGTGCAACCATAATTAGTAGACAGAATCAGATGAAAGTGATTCCGAGCACCAAAAGAGTAAATAGTAAGTACTGCTCTACCATGGTGCTAAAACAGTGTATATATGCAGACATATAAACAAGGCAGTAATCGGGCGTACTCCTACTATGCAAACCTTACTCTAAGTGTACCTATAGTGTAAGTAGGTGCAGAGCCAAGAATCTACCCAAGGGATGATCCAATCCCATTACCTGTCGGGAGAGAATGAAGGACCCCCATCTTGGTCACAAACTGGACACCCCTAACAAGATGTCAGACCGCTGCTTGGTGAAGTCTGAGCATGCAGGGACCCCCGGTGTCAGCTGAAGTGCCTCCACTGCTAATCTATCGGGATGCTCATTATTTATAATATAAAGCAGCCTTGCAAGGTACATTGCAGATTAGCGATGTTATGGATATGTAGATATTCTATCGCCCCGTGGATGAAGACAGAAAGACATTTGTACATAGTGCTGAATGAGGCCTCATACATAATGTTCGAGGCATCGTGATAATGTTGTGTGAAGCTAGATGTGTAAACAAAGTAGTTTCAGAGAAACTAATCCGACATTGTTCTGTATGCAAATAAGTGCAAAGGTTCATGGCAGAAATGTTATTGTGAAAAAGAGGACAATGTAAGAAATGAGCAGCTTCGCTACATTAGCCTAATTCAGGAACATAAGAGCACCACCTCCCATAACACCACATGCAGAACCCCGTTTAAATCACTCAGAAGTTGGCTGTTACACAGTTGCAACCTTACTGGTCATTGGCATGAAAAAATGGGAAGGTAAGAGTCGAGCAGAGAAGTATGTTGAAATGCGGAAAATGGTTTTGAAGAGCAATGCTATATGCGCAGCAACTATAATACCAGGAATGCTATAAAGAAAATTTCTGTGCGGATTGGTGATGAAGTGAGAATAAGATAGCCAAAGGAGAGTCAATATGAGCAAATACAGTGAACCCAAGGGGTGGTGAAAATTAAAGGCATAGCAGTCTTGCTTGATAAAGATCAGTGGTGGAATGGGTCAAATCTTGTTGTTGTTAACCTCACCGAACTCTCAGCCGGTTTCATGTTTGATCGTAGTGGAATACCTGAGATAGTACATAGGGCCGAAGATGGTGTGCACAAAAGAGTGGATGGTGTGAGAACCAATGATGAATGTTCCACCAATGTTTCCTCACCCAAAAGAAGAACCGATTTTGTTAAGCATATGGCCCACAAATAATGTTGCTCCTCCTGTAATGGAATAAACTATTGATAAGAGGCAGAATATGTAATATACTGAAGTTAAACTATTCTATTACCCTCCCTATCCCAGTTCTTCTTTTTTTGTGTGCGTGCACGTGGGACTCACGCTGTTTTGTTTTAGAATGTTTGAAGAGAGGGTTTAATGGGCAATGAGGGAACTAATGTTATTCTGTGAGGAACTAAGGGTGAAGAAAGACCTTCTGCTCCACTTCTGCCCCCTCATCATTTACCCCTTTATACCTGCAAGGTTGGAAACTGATGAAAGAAAGGTGCAGGAGGTAGAAAAGTGAACAGATAACACTGCTGCAGAAGTGTCAGACTTGCTCAGGGAACAGAAACAGCTGCTGGACTTTAAAACATGTGCTTTCACATACATTCTGATTTTTGAGGACTTCTTTAGGACTGAAGTGCTTGGTGGTGACAACAGTGGAGGTCAGTGGTGAGACTTCCCATAGGACGACCGTCCGGGAACTCAGAAAGTGAAGGGATATTGGCTGAACTGAGACCTGTGCTGGTGTAATCGATGATTATGATAGCAGCAGTGAGAAGAAAACAAGTGTTCTAGCGTGGAATCAGGCTTTTGCGGTTCCCATACCTTAGCAGAGGGACTCGGTTTAGGAGAGAGGAACTTCAGCAGGTTTCAAGTAGTATTGTGGTAGTCGACCCAAAGACCTCAGTACAGTCCTCTGCCAGGCTGAGTGTGTCTCTGATGCTACGGCTGCTTGCTCCTTCCAATGAAACTCACTGGGAAACACAGATTTAGGAGTATGAATGTTGTTTGACATTCTTTCTGTGTACACGTTGCTACTTGTTGAGTATCTGAGTCGTTTGGGGGGACACCTCATATCCAGAAGACAGCATGCTAAAAGGGGGCTCTTACGTTTTGTTGTGGTAGTGGCACTGTTCTACTAATATCCTATGAGTCTTTGTATGCAGATAGTTAACACTTAATGTTTGGATGAACAGTATACTAACTACTGGGTTTTGTTTTACTTGAAGTAAATGAGTTCTTTTGTCTTCCAAGACCTGTTGTGACTTTTGTTCTTGTCTCTGTTATTGCCTGTTGCGCTGTGTAATCCTGCCTAGCACAAACTATTGTGACATGTCAGTAGTTGCCTTTTCTGTGTTTCTCTTTGTCTACAGTGACATGCTATGATATGTGTTCCTCCTGTGTTTGTCATGACCCACAATTACACCTGTTTCTCTTGCGTTTGTATTGTGTAGTACTATTAGGTGTGGGATGGCATCCCCTGAGATATATCTCTCTTACCTCTAACATAATCCTTTATGATAGTTATTCCTCTTTGTTCTACTGTGACTTGGTGCAAAAAATCTTCCTCTTTTATCTGGCATGACATACTATTACATGTATTCCTCATGTGTCAGTTGTAATATCTGTGATGTGGGTTCCTCTGTGTCTGTCATCACCTCATGTGGAGATGTTCATGTTGCATTTGAGATGTATTGTGAAAACTACACCTCTTTTGTATGCAGTGGGCAGTTGTGATGTAGATTCCGGTCTCTCTGACATCCTTTGTGATACGTTTTCCTCTTGTATCTGCCCTCCTTTACTGTGAGATTTCTTCATATTGTGCCTTCCCCCCATATTGTGGCATATGAATATGTTATGTCTGCCATGACCTGCTATGGCTTATGTTCCTCTTGTGTCTATGGTGACAGTGCAATTTTGGTTCCGCTTCTCTGTCTTGTTGCCACTTGTGTTCCTCTAGTGTATTTGGTGGCTTCCTGGGAAGTGTGGTACATTTGTATCTGCCAAGACCTGTTGTAACTTGTATCTTTTTGTCTCCACAGTGGTCTGTTGTGACAAGTGTCCTTTTGTGTCAACAGTAGCCTTGTTGGGATGTTATTTCTCTTGTGGCTGTTGGGGCCTGTTTGTGGTGTGTATTCCACTTGTGTCTACTGTGACCTGTAGCGGTATGTGCTCTTCTTGTGTCTGCCATGACCTGTTGTGACTTATGCTTTCTGGTTACTACAGTGACCTGTTGAAATATGTAGTCATATTGTATCTAATATGACCTGTTGTGATGTGTGTCCACTTGTAGTCTTCCAAAACCTCTTGTTACTTGTGTTTCTATTGTCTCTTCAGTCACCTTTTGTAAAAGGCATGCTCAATGTTTGTGCTATGACCTATTGTTATATGGGTTCCTTTTTGTCAGCCATGGCCTGTTATGACATATAGTCAGTTTGCATATCCATTGGTCTTTTGTGATATATGTACATTTGCATGCAAGGTCATTGTGATGTGTATTCCTCATGTGTGTTTTGGACTGTAATATGTTCTGTTGCATCTGCTGTGGCCTATTGTAATATGTGTACCTCTTTTGAATGGCATGGCCTTTTGCAACGTATATTGCTCATTTGGGCTTCGATCTGATATTTTGGAAACACTATTCAATAAACACTCTTAGCTGGAAGATTCTTTGAGAGCAAATTGGTTATTTCAGCTGAAAGGAAATATTACGCAAACCTTGGCTACAGCATATCTACCAATTCATCACTAAGAATGGACAGATATACTCTTGTCAAGCAGTGGACATTCTTAGACAAAGCATACAGAGAAACTTAAAGCATTCATTAGTAATACTTGATATCTTATCCTGGTACAGTTGATAGGATTAAAGAGAAAGAAACATTGTTCCTGAAATAGATTCAACCTAGAAACGCAGCGGAAAGTCTGAGAACACAGCGCCATGGGACTCCTCCCTAATAATGTTTACAGCATTGGAAAGTCGAGTTCTGCAAAATAATATTTTACGATTTCTAACGTTAACCCTACTGTGCGCTCGTGTACTGTGGTGAGTCGGACAGGTTTCATAAAAACGTCTTAGATGTTCACATTATGAGTGGTTTCTTTGAAATCTACCTCATATATATTGTGTCTTATAACCAGGAGAAAATTGAATTAATTGTCTAATACAAACAACGCCACTTCAAACTCAATAATGAAAGGCTCAAGGAACTTCAGGCCTCTGGTTTCAACTCACATCTGTCGACAGAAGTAAAATTGTTAGGCATTTGGCTTGACCACTCCCTTTCTTTGATATCCCACACTATCCACATTACTAAATCTGCAATTCTGCCTTTGTTTTCGCTAAAACACTCAAATGCTTACTTCTGATCCAGCGAAAGGCCAGGATGAACATTTCACAATCAACAAATTACTCAAAATGGGCCCATATACAGATTCAAGTTTCCTGACTGTTTCGCTGGGGTCAAGTTTTATTTTCACCTTAATCTGAATTAGTCAATGTCTAATTAACCATCACAGATCAACACTCTTCTTTTGGTCAATGGACCATTAGTCGAGTAGTTAATGGTGATATTAACAAATTAATTAATTTATCTTATATCTCTCAATAAAATAATCACAGACTCGGGGTAAGATTCCATAAATTTTATCTAATAACTCAGTCAAAATGAATGCTCATTTGTACAGATTCACAGTGCAAACTCCATCAACTTTCATGGGAGAGAAAAATTAATTTATCATCGTACATTCAATCTATCGACTCATTCAACAATTTAATGCATTAGGAGTGATAGATGAGGAGACGAAAGAAATAATAAATCATACATTTGCAAAAGATATGCAAATTTAAGACAGAATAATATTGTGAAATGTGAAACCCAACCCTCTGGCCAAAGGACTGGTGGGGGTCTCCTGACTTAAGAATCAGGTGATAAAGACTATAGGACAGGTGCAGGATAGGATAATACCTACTACACTTCTCTAGAACGCCGACGCACCGGAGCGCATCCCTCTCTTAGACTGTCTCCCTCCTCGATATTCTTCTGCAAATCTTTACTCTAATCAGGCTGTCTTTCAGGATTGAATCTTCCCAGTCTGTTCTCTTCTTTCCAGCAACAGCTCCAGCCCACACCTCTCTCAGCATCGACGTCAACCCTCTTTCAACTTAAGTCACTCTAGTTATACTCTTACTTCTGCATGTCCCACCCTCAAAGGTTGCAAATCTCTGTAAAATATAAAATATGATTGGTTGAGACTAGGGGAGTTCACATCAAACTATGCTGACGCGGCCAATTTATTAAGACCCTTTTGCCTTGTAAAACCTTCCCCTTTAGCTCATCGATGTCTTTCTTTCCCATACACATTTTCTAACTAATTAAATAACATTTTATTCAAGCTCCATTGACAAATATCACACGTTCCCATGTTCACACAGCTACTGTCCTTGATCTTTGGCAGTTGTTCAACTTACCGGGCACTAGGTCACATTCTGTCTCTTTCCGGACATGCACAGTACAATCTTTCTTCCAGCACCATTTTCTTTAATTGTCAAGGTATACCGGCTCAAATGTACACTATTAATAAAAGAATCATAAACAGATGTTAATTTCTCAAATATGTGATTATCACTGCTCACCACCCACTTCTACTCTATCCCATGTTAAATTCTCTTTCTTTAAGCAAAAGTGTTAGACCTGTCAGCCCTTTGGGTGGTCCCTCCTCATCATTATTTATTTTGTCCCACTTTTGCCTCAAACCCTGTTAGTATTTTTTTCCTTTTTGGGAACCACCAGACTTTTTCGTATTGATGCAGATTCAGAGAGCCATTTTATCTACCCCTGGAACTTCTGTCTGAGGGCCTGGAGCACAAAATGGTGGCCACCTGTGACATCATCAGAACCCACTGGAACCTACTAGAACCTTCTGCAACATTCTGGAACCCTGTGACAGTTGGAGGCGGTTTGGAATGTTGGGAAGCTAAGCCAGAGTTGACAGTTGGAGTGGGCAGTTGGCACCTGACTGGTGAAGAGAGAGGAGCAGAAACCTGAAGGAGGAAGGAGTGAGGCAGCAGGGGTGGAAACTTGTGCCTGGAGTGGGGTCCATAAACCCACCCTTGATACTAGTCCCTACTGACTGAGCCCAGCCTGGAGCCCTGTGTGGGACAAAGCAAGAAAAACCATCTTAAGGACCTGGACAGCAGGAACAGGCCTTAGAAGTAAAGAAAAGCAAGAATCTGACCTGTTTATTGGTTTCCCTGGAATCCGACGTCGAGAAGCCTGAGACCGGGAGCCCGGGGTGGAGAAGCGGCGCTGACTGGAAAGCAGACGTCGTACCCGGAGCCGCCAGAGGTCGAGAGAGGGCGCCGACGGAGGTCGTGGAGAGTACCAGAGGTCGAGGAGGAAGTCACCCGAGGTCGAGTGTGCGGCGTCGACGGGGGAGTGAAGTCCGCCCTCCGGAGTCGCCGGAGACCGAGGTGAAGCGTGCCGGAGGTCGGGAGTGGAGATCGCACTCCGGAGTCGCCGGAACCTGAAGAGAGTCGTGCCGGAGGTCGGGAGTGGAGATCGCACTCCGGAGTCGCCGGAACCTGAAGAGAATCGTGCCGGAGGTCGGGAGTGGAGGTCGCACTCCGGAGCCGGCGGAAGTCGACATCGAGCCAAGACAGCCCGACGTCATCGAACCGGAGGCCGACATCGAGCCGAGGCCGCCGACATCGAACCGGAGCTGCCCGAAGTCGACATCGAGCCAAGACTGCCCGACGTCACCGAACCGGAGATCGACATCGAGCCGAGGCCGCCGACATCGAACCGGAACTGCCTATCGACGTCGTCAAGAACTGACATAGCGCCGAGGCCGCCGTCATCGAACCGGAACCGCCTCACGGCGTCGACACGACTCCAGCGGCGTCGGAGCTTCATAAAAAGGGCAGTAAGTGGAATAGAGGGCGCCTAAGGCCCTGTGGAGCCCTGAGAGACTATCCTAGGGGCTAGAGAGGTGCTGGAACCAGCTTGATTGTGCCAGGGGTGAGCTGAGACTAATACAGAGGGGTTGTGTAGTGTGGGAGAGCCAGATCTCTAGATTCCCCCTTGATCTACCTCAGTTTAGGCCTCAGCCTTGTCCAAGCCAGGGAGTATACCCCTCAGGCCATCCACCTAACTACAAGCTGTGACTGGGCCAAATCAGCCCATAGTATTTTCAATGTGATCTGATTTTACAAGTGTCACTGTTGGCTTTTATTATTTATTGAGAGCACTGTATTTATTGTATTTATCCTATTTATTGCCTCACAGTATTTATTGTTTCACAATATTTATTGTCGTACAGTTTTTATTGCCTCATAATATTTAATTGCCTGTAATGTAATGCACTTATATTTATGCCTTGATTATTTATGATCTACCTTATTTATTGAATCGTTAAGACAGTATTTATTTGACGTACCATTCCACAGAAAAAGCCTTGTGTACTGTGATTGTCTTATTATTTATTTATTTAATCAGCAACTAAGAGAAAAGAAGATAAAGAGATATATTTTCAGTATAATTTTTAAGGTGTAGTGTCGTTTTTGGAACGGATGCACGCATGGTTATTGTATGGGTATTGCGTATGCTTAACACGGTGCCTGACCCCTGACCACTCGAGCCAAGCTACCACTGTGTATGTCTGGAAAGACCCCGTTACCACCACCCTTTCCGGTGTGGGAGTGGGGTTTTTCTAACAAAAAGCATTAGCAGCAACGTCTTCTTTGAAGTTCAGGCAAGCATATGCCAGGCACACGGTGCCTCAAGACCTAAGATTAGTAATTTGTGCGCATGCGTGAGAGTTTCCCTCTCAAACGAGTTAGTCACATGGTTATTTACGCAGTGCTGGTTTACACATGCGCAAAGCGTTATTCGGTTTCCAGCGGAATTTCAGTTACGTTGCAATTATTCTTTGTTACTCAAGCGTGCATAGAGCTCTTTTCCCCATATGTAAATGTTGTGTGCATGTTATTTTTCTCCTACTTATTATTTTCTGTGTATTAGTACTTATTAACGAGAGATTGATCCGAGCAAGTTTATTTTTCTTGAATCCTTGCTCCATCCATCCCCCCTTCGATGACATTTTAGAGCCATCAAAAAATACCCATCATTACCAATTGCCAACCTTATTATTTAATCTTGGTACCTAGGGTGTTTTCTACACATTCTTTATTCTTCTCTTTTATGTTCATTTCTTTCATCTTACCATACAGATTGTCTCTCATTTCCTCTAACTCTATTTCCTCCCTTTTTCTCTTTCTTCCCATTCTTCTATTCTTTATTTCAATCCTTGACCCAGTTCTCATTTTTCCTTTGCAACATTTATAGGTCATTACTGTCATTAACATCACTAATGCTATTGAAATCACAGGGATTCATATTTTCCCTAATAGACTACTTCCAAAAGTGGAAAACCAGTTACCTATTTTAGGAAGACTTTTACTAAATCTCTCCCATACACTGTCAACCTCCAGTTGGGTCAGATCTTTATGAATCTTTGTAATATTCTTGACATATCCCTCAATACCTTTACTTTTGTCCGGGATATATGTACAGCACTGTTGAACTTTCAACATGCCACAGACTCCTCCTGCTTTTGCCAATAGGATTTCAAGGGCAAGTCTATTTTGCAAAACCATAGATCTGATCGCAAACCCCTTGATCTACCTCAGTTTAGGCCTCAGCCTTGTCCAAGCCAGGGAGTATACCCCTCAGGCCATCCACCTAACTACAAGCTGTGACTGGGCCAAATCAGCCCATAGTATTTTCAATGTGATCTGATTTTACAAGTGTCACTGTTGGCTTTTATTATTTATTGAGAGCACTGTATTTATTGTATTTATCCTATTTATTGCCTCACAGTATTTATTGTTTCACAATATTTATTGTCGTACAGTATTTATTGCCTCATAATATTTAATTGCCTGTAATGTAATGCACTTATATTTATGCCTTGATTATTTATGATCTACCTTATTTATTGAATCGTTAAGACAGTATTTATTTGACGTACCATTCCACAGAAAAAGCCTTGTGTACTGTGATTGTCTTATTATTTATTTATTTAATCAGCAACTAAGAGAAAAGAAGATAAAGAGATATATTTTCAGTATAATTTTTAAGGTGTAGTGTCGTTTTTGGAACGGATGCACGCATGGTTATTGTATGGGTATTGCGTATGCTTAACACGGTGCCTGACCCCTGACCACTCGAGCCAAGCTACCACTGTGTATGTCTGGAAAGACCCCGTTACCACCACCCTTTCCGGTGTGGGAGTGGGGTTTTTCTAACATAATTGGTGTTCAGCGGCGGGATTGAGCTGTGCCTACGCATACTCGACAATAACTGTGGGTAGTCCATAGGCCTACACCTGGAGTTTTCTCAAAGCGGCCTTCCTAATTGTGAGTTTTTGTTTTTCCAAATTTACTCTGGTGGTGGGAGGAGGTATTATTAAAGGTACCCCCCTGCATTGCTTCTGTAAAAACCTGTCTTCAGTTCTGAGTGGGCAAAATGGAGTTTGTGCTAGAAGACCTGGAAACCTATACTGTGGCCCAACTCAGGGAGTTTTGTCAGCGGGAGGGGGTGTGTTGTCCCCCAGGAGCAAAGAAGGGTGCACTCCAAACCAGCTTAAGGGCTTGGGGGGAGGCACGACGAGAAAGCAAGGCTGAGCAGGAAGACAGGGATGGAGAGCCTGTCAGCGAGGGGGCTGGGATGTACCAACCTGAGGTGGGGAACCTAGTAGCGGGGCCCAGAACCATTTCCAGGAAGGGCAGCAGTGCCTCTAGCGGTGGCTTGTCTGAAGTGGAGTTAACAGACCGGAGGGAGAAAAGACAGCTCACATGGGACTTAGCAAGGCTGGAGAAAGAGAAGGAGGAACAGAGGATGGCTCATGAGCTAAGGCTGAAAGAGATAGATCTTCAGATCCTAAGAGTCGGGGCACACACTGTTCCTAATGGTGGCAGCAAAGACCAAGAAAGAGAGTTCACTAGGGAACCCAAACCCTACCTGCCAAAGGACATAGTAGCTAGCTATGGAGTGGGCGACGATATTGCCAAGTGGCTAGCGGCCTATGAGGTCTCGTTAAGGGCCCATGGGGTTCCAGAGAAGTACTGGGGAGGGGGATTGTACAGGTACATGCCTCCAGCTGGTAGGGATGCTTTATTGGCCCTAGAGGAGGATGAGCAGACCCACTACCCCACCATGAAGGTGGCGCTCATAAGACCGTTTGGACTAACACCCGAAAAGTACAGACAGAAGTTCCGGGGTAGTCACAAACTGGGCACACAGAATTGGGTGGACTTCCTGGACTATGCAAAGAAGGCACTAGAGGGTTGGATTCAGGGCAGTGAAGTAAGGAACTACGAGGGGTTGTTTGATTTAGTACTGAAGGAACACCTGCTCGAAAAATGTTTCCCTGAACTGCGTCAACACCTGGTGGATAGCAAGCTGACCAATCCCCGGAAGCTTGCTGAGGAGGCGGACATTTGGGCTAGTACCCGGGTGTCCACAAGGGGGACTGGAGGGGATACTCAAAAGGCCGGACAGGGCGCCCCCCAGAAGAAAGAGGGAGGGGAAAAGAAAAAGGAGTTCTCCAAAGGCCCCCAAAATAACTTCCAAGGGAAGGGAACAGGATTCACCCCTAGGGCTAACCCACCCAGAAACCCTAATCCTGGCCAGAGTCAGCAGCC
Source organism: Triturus cristatus (assembly GCF_964204655.1). NCBI lineage: Eukaryota > Metazoa > Chordata > Amphibia > Caudata > Salamandridae > Triturus > Triturus cristatus. The sequence goes on along the minus strand of NC_140580.1, from coordinate 932,429,546 downwards.
AAGGGTTGTCCATTGCTACGAGTGCGGTGGCGTTGGACACTACAAGGGAGATGCGAAGTGCCCGGAACGACCACCCCCTCCCATTGGAGGAAAGACCCCCGGAGTAGCTAGTGTAGTGCTCGGGGAGGAGATGCCTTTAATTAAGGGAAGGGAGTGGGCGGGTGTCACTTTAGTGTCCCTGGGAGAACGGGAGATGGTTCCTAAGATCCAGGTGCCCGCAAATACCGTAAAGTATGGGCAGTGGGTCACCATCAACGGCCAAAGAGGGGAGGCTCTGAGAGACACAGGAGCCAGTATGACTATGGTACGTAGCCAACTGGTGTCTCCAGAGCAGGTAATTCCCGATGTACTCCACCCAGCCGCGATGGCTGACGGCAGAACAGGCCACTATCCGGTGGCCGAGGTTCCCTTTGAATGGGGGGGGGTTGCAGGTTCACTTCGAGTTGCCGTAAGCCCTGCCGTGCCAGTTGATTGTCTGCTGGGGAATGACATGGAGCACAATGCTTGGAAGGAGGTGGAATACCGGACTCATACTGAGATGCTGGGTACACCTGACTGGGCCTGTGTGAGCACAAGGTCCGCGACTACCCGGAGAGGGAGTTCGTTTCGGCTGGAGCCTGGAACAAAGGCCCAGCCAGCTGCCAGTCAAGGGAAGAACCGAGGACAGGAGGAGCCTGCCTCGGCGTCCACACCCCGTAGGACGGATAGGCCACCGGAGGTGGTGGACCAGGAGTCTGCGGTGGGGGATGTCACCAAACTGGAGGACCTACCCATCCCGGCCGAGTGGCACGTGGAGGGAGGCCCGCCCAGGGAGGAATTCTGCCAGGGCCAGAGGGAGTGCCCTACCCTTGAGGGGCTGAGGCGACAGGCCGAAGCCCAGGCAGCAGGGAACGTTGAAGGGAACTACAGTGTTTACTGGGAGGATGGCCTCCTCTACAGTGAACCCAAGGCACCCCTACATGGATCGTCACGAGCCTTGGTAGTCCCTCAACGTTATCGAGCCTTCCTTCTGGAGTTGGCTCACGAGATCCCCTTGGCAGGACACCTGGGGCAAGACAAGACCTTCGCCCGTCTTGTCCCACACTTTTATTGGCCTCAAATGAAAGTGTCGTCCGATACCTACTGCCGGACATGTGTGTCTTGCCAAGCCAGTGGGAAAACAGGGGTGAAGCTGAAAGCTCCCCTGGAACCACTTCCTGTCGTTAGCACCCCCTTTGAAAGGGTGGGCATCGACATTGTGGGTCCATTAGATCCGCCGACTACAGCTGGTCACAGGTTTATCCTGGTTTTGGTGGATCATGCCACACGGTACCCAGAGGCAATACCTCTGAGGACCATAACAGCACCTGTTGTGGCTAGGGCCCTGATGGGAATCTTTACCCGAGTGGGTTTTCCCAAGGAAGTTGTGTCCGACAGGGGGACCAACTTCATGTCAGCGTACATGCGGGCCATGTGGAAGGAGTGTGGAGTGACCTATCGGTTCACCACTCCTTACCACCCCCAGACCAATGGTCTGGTGGAGAGGTTTAACAAAACCTTGAAAGGCATGATCAGAACTCTGCCTGAAAGCCTGCGGAGGAAATGGGACGTCCTCCTACCCTGTCTACTCTTTTCCTACAGGGAAGTGCCACAGAAGGGAGTGGGCTTCAGCCCCTTCGAGCTTTTGTACGGGCACCCTGTACGTGGACCTCTCAACCTGGTGAGAGACGGATGGGAAAGAACTCCCAGAAAGCTTCCCCAGGATGTGGTGAGCTACATGCTGGCCTTCCGGAGCCAAATGACTAAGTTGTGGAAGCAAGCTTCTGACAACTTGGAAGCCAGCCAAGCAGTAATGAAGGCGTGGTATGACCACAACGCTCACCCGGTGGAGTTGGAGCCTGGCCAGAAGGTGTGGGTGATCGAACCAGGACAGCTTAGCGCCCTCCAGGATCGCTGGTCAGGACCCTTTGAGGTGTTGGAGAAGAAGGGTAAGGCTACCTACTTGGTGGACCTTAAAACCCCTCGTCAGCCCCTACGGGTGCTGCATGCCAACCGCCTCAAACCCCACCACGAGAGGCCCGAAGTCATCTTGATGATGGTGACTGACGGAGCAGAGGACGTGGAAAGCGAGCCTCTCCCCGATTTGTTTGCGTCTCAAGAAAAGGATGGGTCAGTGGAGGGAGTGATTCTCTCCCCATCTCTAACTCCTGAACAGCAGGAGGAGTGCCGCCAGGTCCTGGGGCAGTACTCTTCGTTGTTCTCCCTTGTCCCGGGTAGGACTCACCTGTGCGTCCATGACGTGGACACAGGAGACAGCCCACCTGTGAAGTCCAAGATCTACCGGATGTCAGACAAGGTGAAGGCCAGCATTCATAGTGAAGTCACTAAGATGCTGGAGCTAGGAGTGATCGAACCTTCTAGCAGCCCCTGGTCCAGTCCGGTGGTGTTAGTACCAAAAGCCGCACCACCGGGTGGCCAACCAGAACTGAGGTTCTGTGTGGACTACCGGGGACTGAACTCAGTAACCAAAACTGATGCTCATCCGATCCCTAGGGCGGATGAATTGATTGACCGGCTGGGAGCTGCCCAATATCTAAGTACCTTTGACCTTACTTCTGGGTACTGGCAGATCTCTTTGACTGATGGAGCAAGGGAAAGGTCAGCCTTCTCCACGCCCAATGGCCACTACCAGTTCTGTGTGATGCCCTTTGGGCTCAAGAACGCACCTGCTACGTTTCAGCGCCTGGTAAACCAGATCCTCACCGGAATGGAGAGTTTCTCTGCTGCTTATCTGGATGACATAGCCGTCTTCAGTAACAGCTGGGAGGATCACTTGCGTCACCTGCAAGCTGTTCTCCAGGCCCTGAGACAAGCTGGATTGACGATCAAGGCCAGCAAGTGCCAGATCGGGCAGGGGTCGGTAGTGTACCTTGGACACTTGGTGGGTAGGGGAGCGGTGCAACCCCTCCAGGCGAAGATCGAGGCCATCATGGCCTGGGAACCCCCCAAGACACAGACTGAGGTCCGAGCTTTTCTGGGCCTCACGGGATATTACCGCCGCTTCGTGAAGGGGTACGGTACCATCGTAGCCCCCCTCACGGAGCTCACGTCCAAGAAACAACCTCGACGGGTAGTCTGGACGGAGGCTTGTCAGCAGGCCTTTGTGAAACTGAAGAAAGCCATGTGCGAGGCCCCGGTCTTAAGGGCCCCAGACTTTTCCAAGGAGTTCATTGTCCAGACGGACGCATCAGAACATGGCATTGGGGCAGTGTTATCGCAACTCAATGAAGAGGGTCTGGATCAACCCGTGGTCTTCCTATCCCGGAGACTACTTCCCAGGGAACAGAAGTGGAGTGCAATAGAGCGTGAAGCCTTTGCAGTGGTATGGGCTCTGAAGAAGTTGCGGCCATACTTGTTTGGCTCGCACTTCCTAGTTCAGACCGACCACAGACCCCTTCGTTGGCTGATGCAGATGAAGGGGGAGAATCCCAAGTTGTTGAGGTGGTCTATTTCCCTACGGGGAATGGACTTTCAGGTGGAACATCGGCCTGGAGTGGACCACGCCAATGCAGATGGTCTCTCAAGGTATTTCCGCCTTAGTGATGAGAACTCCCAAGGGGTTGGGTAGCTCTCCCCACTTTCAGCTGGGGGGGACGCGTGTTAGACCTGTCAGCCCTTTGGGTGGTCCCTCCTCATCATTATTTATTTTGTCCCACTTTTGCCTCAAACCCTGTTAGTATTTTTTTCCTTTTTGGGAACCACCAGACTTTTTCGTATTGATGCAGATTCAGGGAGCCATTTTATCTACCCCTGGAACTTCTGTCTGAGGGCCTGGAGCACAAAATGGTGGCCACCTGTGACATCATCAGAACCCACTGGAACCTACTAGAACCTTCTGCAACATTCTGGAACCCTGTGACAGTTGGAGGCGGTTTGGAATGTTGGGAAGCTAAGCCAAAGTTGACAGTTGGAGTGGGCAGTTGGCACCTGACTGGTGAAGAGAGAGGAGCAGAAACCTGAAGGAGGAAGGAGTGAGGCAGCAGGGGTGGAAACTTGTGCCTGGAGTGGGGTCCATAAACCCACCCTTGATACTAGTCCCTACTGACTGAGCCCAGCCTGGAGCCCTGTGTGGGACAAAGCAAGAAAAACCATCTTAAGGACCTGGACAGCAGGAACAGGCCTTAGAAGTAAAGAAAAGCAAGAATCTGACCTGTTTATTGGTTTCCCTGGAATCCGACGTCGAGAAGCCTGAGACCGGGAGCCCGAGGTGGAGAAGCGGCGCTGACTGGAAAGCAGACGTCGTACCCGGAGCCGCCAGAGGTCGAGAGAGGGCGCCGACGGAGGTCGTGGAGAGTACCAGAGGTCGAGGAGGAAGTCACCCGAGGTCGAGTGTGCGGCGTCGACGGGGGAGTGAAGTCCGCCCTCCGGAGTCGCCGGAGACCGAGGTGAAGCGTGCCGGAGATCGCACTCCGGGGTCGCCGGAACCTGAAGAGAGTCGTGCCGGAGGTCGGGAGTGGAGATCGCACTCCGGAGTCGCCGGAACCTGAAGAGAATCGTGCCGGAGGTCGGGAGTGGAGGTCGCACTCCGGAGCCGGCGGAAGTCGACTTCGAGCCAAGACAGCCCGACGTCATCGAACCGGAGGCCGACATCGAGCCGAGGCCGCCGACATCGAACCGGAGCTGCCCGAAGTCGACATCGAGCCAAGACTGCCCGACGTCATCGAACCGGAGATCGACATCGAGCCGAGGCCGCCGACATCGAACCGGAACCGCCTATCGACGTCGTCAAGAACTGACATAGCGCCGAGGCCGCCGACATCGAACCGGAACCGCCTCACGGCGTCGACACGACTCCAGCGGCGTCGGAGCTTCATAAAAAGGGCAGTAAGTGGAATAGAGGGCGCCTAAGGCCCTGTGGAGCCCTGAGAGACTATCCTAGGGGCTAGAGAGGTGCTGGAACCAGCTTGATTGTGCCAGGGGTGAGCTGAGACTAATACAGAGGGGTTGTGTAGTGTGGGAGAGCCAGATCTCTAGATTCCCCCTTGATCTACCTCAGTTTAGGCCTCAGCCTTGTCCAAGCCAGGGAGTATACCCCTCAGGCCATCCACCTAACTACAAGCTGTGACTGGGCCAAATCAGCCCATAGTATTTTCAATGTGATCTGATTTTACAAGTGTCACTGTTGGCTTTTATTATTTATTGAGAGCACTGTATTTATTGTATTTATCCTATTTATTGCCTCACAGTATTTATTGTTTCACAATATTTATTGTCGTACAGTTTTTATTGCCTCATAATATTTAATTGCCTGTAATGTAATGCACTTATATTTATGCCTTGATTATTTATGATCTACCTTATTTATTGAATCGTTAAGACAGTATTTATTTGACGTACCATTCCACAGAAAAAGCCTTGTGTACTGTGATTGTCTTATTATTTATTTATTTAATCAGCAACTAAGAGAAAAGAAGATAAAGAGATATATTTTCAGTATAATTTTTAAAGTGTAGTGTCGTTTTTGGAACGGATGCACGCATGGTTATTGTATGGGTATTGCGTATGCTTAACACGGTGCCTGACCCCTGACCACTCGAGCCAAGCTACCACTGTGTATGTCTGGAAAGACCCCGTTACCACCACCCTTTCCGGTGTGGGAGTGGGGTTTTTCTAACAAAAAGCATTAGCAGCAACGTCTTCTTTGAAGTTCAGGCAAGCATATGCCAGGCACACGGTGCCTCAAGACCTAAGATTAGTAATTTGTGCGCATGCGTGAGAGTTTCCCTCTCAAACGAGTTAGTCACATGGTTATTTACGCAGTGCTGGTTTACACATGCGCAAAGCGTTATTCGGTTTCCAGCGGAATTTCAGTTACGTTGCAATTATTCTTTGTTATTCAAGCGTGCATAGAGCTCTTTTCCCCATATGTAAATGTTGTGTGCATGTTATTTTTCTCCTACTTATTATTTTCTGTGTATTAGTACTTATTAACGAGAGATTGATCCGAGCAAGTTTATTTTTCTTGAATCCTTGCTCCATCCATCCCCCCTTCGATGACATTTTAGAGCCATCAAAAAATACCCATCATTACCAATTGCCAACCTTATTATTTAATCTTGGTACCTAGGGTGTTTTCTACACATTCTTTATTCTTCTCTTTTATGTTCATTTCTTTCATCTTACCATACAGATTGTCTCTCATTTCCTCTAACTCTATTTCCTCCCTTTTTCTCTTTCTTCCCATTCTTCTATTCTTTATTTCAATCCTTGACCCAGTTCTCATTTTTCCTTTGCAACATTTATAGGTCATTACTGTCATTAACATCACTAATGCTATTGAAATCACAGGGATTCATATTTTCCCTAATAGACTACTTCCAAAAGTGGAAAACCAGTTACCTATTTTAGGAAGACTTTTACTAAATCTCTCCCATACACTGTCAACCTCCAGTTGGGTCAGATCTTTATGAATCTTTGTAATATTCTTGACATATCCCTCAATACCTTTACTTTTGTCCGGGATATATGTACAGCACTGTTGAACTTTCAACATGCCACAGACTCCTCCTTCTTTTGCCAATAGGATTTCAAGGGCAAGTCTATTTTGCAAAACCATAGATCTGATCGCAAACATTTCAGTATTGATCATTAAGAATCCTCCAGCAGTATCTGTTGATAAATGGTCAACTACAGTGGACAATTGACATATCTTATGTGAATTCAATATAACTCCAACTGACGGTATCAGTGCACCAAATATATCCCCTATTATTTCTGAAAAACTTGCTCTTTTATTTCTTGTTAGTCCTTTACTTATGTCATACATTTCGTTGTTCTTAGTGATGTGGTATACCTTCGGAAATACAATGGCAATGTAACAACTGCCATACCATCGTGCAGGTAACCTCTAATAGGCATTTTTACCGACAACATAATAAATTCCCAGGAATACAGGATCAGTTCCCGCTTTTAGTCCCCATCCCCCCATTATTAGGAAGGTATGTTCACATTTCCCCAGTTTTGACAAGTCAAGGGACATTGCAGCATGTGTCTCGCCTTTCTTATAATCCCCTTCTAAAGCAGCCCATGGAGGTATATGGGACTTTTGCTCATTCACTTTCCTTTGGAAATCCTGCCTTTTTTCTTCTACTAAATTTAGAAAATCTTTTTCTTCATCACGCAAATGGCAAGTTAGATTGTTTCTATGTGCATGTGTTATGTCTATGGGATTTGTTGTTAGAAAGAATTCTCCCATGAACTCTGCATTTTTACCACTAAGTACTGGATTCATATTTCTTCTAATAGGGATTTCTGAAAATACTAAATCCAGGTTACTATAATAATACTGCAACTTACCAGTAACATAAAACAAACTAGTTACAACACTACAAGACAAACAATAAGTTAATGGAAGATGGTGATATGTCACACCTTCTGAGACAGAAGTAGGTAGTTTCATGCAAACATAACAGTCACTCACATCCATTATGTTAACATATTGGTAAAGGAGTTTAGTAAATACATTTAATCATGAATCACTATTTGATTTATCATGATAATACATGCTTTTATCCATTTTAACTAAATTTGTAGTAGTTGTTTTCTTAGTAACCGCACACACTTTTTCACTCGTATTTGTGTTATTCTGATTATTAGTTACTATTAGGACAGGTATCACAACTGTTAATAATAACCACATCAAAATTAATGTTGTAATACTATGAAGACAACATTTAACACATCGTTTTAAGTTAGATTTTGGATGTTCAGTCACTTTTACTTTCGCCATTTTAGTATCTAAAATTTATTTCTAAAATTTAATTAAAAAAAAAAAAAAATATTTACATTGTAAAAAGTAGAAACTTTGTGTGGCCCCTCACTTCAAAGGCTTTCAGCTTTTAGATAGTCCTTCTTCCCTTTCAATCTTTTCTTCTTGTGATATTTTCTCACTGGATCCACCCTTTGTACAAAAGTCTTTTCTTTAAGGTGGTCTCAAATCTCTTTCATCAGATACTTCAACAATGTTATTTTCTGGTTCACCGTTTAGATCAAGATTTTCAAAATCCACTAATATAATATAGGCCCACTCTGGAGCCTTATATTTTCTATTTGGTACTCTCGTTCTTTTTGACAATGTTAATGATCTTCTTCTGGTTTGTTCTTTCTCATCCTGACTTGATACCTCGTTTACTTGCTCTAGTTCTTTCCCTGTTTTTCTTTTTGGAAAGTATCTCAGTCTTTTCAGTCCACTCGGCCAGTGATCTCCCCTTTTAACTATTTTTGTCTGTACTGCCTTTTCACCGTCTTCACCTATTGCAGGTATCCTTTTATTTTCTCTTTCTTTTGGTTGGATTTGTTCTACATTTTCAGCTTTTTTTTCTTATGTTGTTTGTATTTGCTCTGAACCCTCTGGTCCTTCTTTTTCTTCTTTTACCTGAGCTTGATCTGGATTTTCTATAAAAGATTCTTCTATTCTTTGTCCACTTTGTTCTGGTCTCTTTCTCAGTCTCTACAGCAGTCTCTTCAGACCCAGAAACTGGTGCCCACTCTACTTGACTTGTACTTGGTTGCTCTTCGTCAATGAGTTCTACAGAATCTGCCTCTTTGATATCTGCTACTTCGCAACTCTCAGCTTCTGAATCTTGTCTTTGTTCTATCAGTTGCTGCTCTTGTCGTTCAGGTGAACTTGGGACTCTTTGGGTATGACTGGCATGGATCCAATTCGGTAAGCCAGCACACTTCACTGCTGTTGTCATGACCAATATGACTTGATGAGGTCCTTTTCACCTGGGTTCCAAACACGACTTCATCGTGTGCTTCTTTATCATGACCCAGTCTTCAGGACACAAATCATAAGCTTGATTTGGCTGTGCTGCATTTGCGTCTTCTCCAACCTGGTGAGACACAGAACGCACCAGATCAGCTAGTCCTTTACAATAGTCCAACACTAAATCATCAGTTATATTCATTAATTTGTTTCCAGGTACAAATTCCTGTCTCATTGCTCTTACCTTGAGGATTTCATGCGGACTTAATCCTGTTCTTCGGTCAGGAATGCTTCTAAGGCTCATCAATACAATGGGCAAAGCATCGGGCCATTTCAGTGAAGTGGATGCACACACCTTTCCTAACCTAGATTTTATTATACCATTGAGCTTCTCAACCACTTCAGAGGCTTCTGGCCGGTAGGCACAATGTAACTTCTGTTCAATTTTGAAAGCTTTACAAATTAGTTTAATTATCTCATTATTAAAATGAGGTCCTCTATCTGATTTCAAAGTGACTGGAAATCCAAATCGCGGAATGAGCTCTTTCAACAGTAATTTGGCAACTGTGAGATTGTCATTCCTCCTCGTGGGATAGGCTTCCACCCATCGAGAAAACAGACACACAATGACAAGGACATACTTCAACCCGTTGCACGGTGGCAACTCAATGAAGTCTAGTTGCAATCTTGTGAATGGTCCTTCTGCCTTTCCAATTTTTCCCCAACTGACCACTGTCTTCCTCCCTGGATTTTGCAGTTGGCAAGTCAAACATCTTTGGCAAAGACTTTCTGCAACAACTCTGAATTTGGGATTAAACTACATCTGTCTGAAATGTCTAATCATGGCTTCCCCCAACGTGTGTAGTTCCATGATATACCCGAGCCATTGGTGACAACAAGCTATCTGGCATTATTGGTCTGCCATCTGGACATAGCCACCCTTCATCGTCAGCCCTTCTTGTGCAACCTGTTTTAATCCAGCGTTCCTTTTCTTTCATGTCTGCCTCATTCTGTAATTGTCTAACTTCATCCCATGTTTCAAAAGCAGAGAAAAACATTTGTTGGCAATTGGTAACTTCTTTTTCCATCCCTCTGTTCAAAGACATTGTATTCCTTGCACAAAATTGTGCCACTTGGTGTGCGTACCGATCACCTAGTGTCACATAATCATTTCCTGACTTATGCGTGGCACATTCGACCACTGTAATTTCCTTTGGCAATTGCAATGCTTCCAATAATTCTTTAACGTCTTTACCATGGGAGATCCTGAAGAAGTCAGAAAACCCCACTGCAGCCCCAATTGGCCAACGTCGTGCACAACCCCGAAACCATATTGACTGTCCGTAAATATGGTTACTCTCAATTTCTTTCCAATTTTACAAGCCCTCGTCCATGCGAACAATTCGGCTATTTGTACAGACTTGACTCCTCTTAGACCGGAAGCTTCTATGATACCTGATACAGTACATACAGCATAACCAGACATCAATTCTCCATTCTCCCTTCTCAAACATGACCCATCAACAAACAGTGCAAAATCTGACTGTCCCAGTGGAACATCAAGGAGGTCAAGTCTAGGCTTTGTACACATTTCTGTCACATCCAAGCAATCATGATCAACTTCTTCTTTCACTTCTTCACAATAGGAATCGGGCAACAAGGTTGCTGGATTCATCATGGTGCATCTTGTCACACTTGCATTTTCAGCACCCAAGATTACTCTTTCATACTTAGTCAGCCGACTAGGGGTCAGATATTGAGTACGAGTTCTTGTTAAAAGGATCTCAGCTGAATGCGGAACATATACCTTTACAGTTTGTCCCATCAAATTTGATTCACTCTGCTCCAGACTCACACAAGTAGCATTCACACTCCCCAGCACACGTCAGAGATATCTTAGAAAAATAATGGACAGTGCATTAAAATAAGCACAACTAAACAAAGATTTCAGATTCTCTGTCTTCTTTTCTCCTTTATTCAGTAGATCTTCACACATAGACACAGACGACACGTGTTTCGTCGCATACATGGGAATTGGTCACGCAACTTTTTCAAGGCTGTATAGATTTAAACACAGGAACAAGACTCAAGTCCTAACTCATGTCCCATAAGTCAACATGTAAGAGTATTTGGTTGTGACAATTATCAACCTTAAAGTTATAGAAAAGTCAAGCACAAGATGGGAAACGCTCTCGGAATAAAGGTTTTAACCAAGACCAATACGATGCCATCTACTACCAAAGGAAGATGGTGGACGGAATAAAAAAGGAAGGAAAGGGAAGACGCGAATATGTGCTAGTACGTGATGATGTCCGAGAAAGGGGGGTGTATATACGTGAGGATATACTTTCAAACGGTGCAAGTACATGCCACCAAATCCACGTGAAATGGTACAGTGCCTAAAAGCAATGGTCCCTTAGAAGCCCCAACGTGACAATTGTGTCATAAATACCTACGTCTCCTCAATGTAAATTTCTGTAAAGATAAATAATAATGTATGGGTAAGTAATTTACTCGATCCCAGTTTACTCCATTTAATATAGTCTCCTCGGGCTAAGATACCTACTATTTCTATGGTGATAATTCCAACCCACAGAGGGTGTCTGTTGTCTGCGGCATCCTTAAATAAAGTTCCTACGAGTTCAGTAATCCCAATACGAAACGGTATCATGTCGCTGAAAAAATAATAATAATCATATCCAACACATCTAAGTGCAGGTCATAGGAAAAGTTCATCCTACAAGTACGCAATTGCCATCTCACACAACCTGTATTCCTTCAATCCATTAGTGTGTGAGCTCTGTTAAATGTCATTCCCATATTCTAATCTCTCAAGTAATCGTTAAAACCGTAACCCAGAAGTCAGAGCACAACCAGAAGAATATCCACATTACCCGGGTTTTGGGCGCTCTCAAAATAATCATTAGCAGACTCCTATCCTTTAGCATGCAAGATGACAATGAACTGTCTTATCTTAGAGTCGACAGGCCTAGGTACCCCTGTATTTATACCTTACCCAACGTACACAAAGCCCTTCCCTTTCCCCCTGGTAGACCCATCATTTCTGGCAATGATAGGCCCACGGAGAAGATTTCGGAATATGTTGACACCTTCTTGAAACCGATGGTGATCAACTTACCATCTTATGTGAGGGATGCTAAACATATCCTGGGCATCATGAGTGACCTTAGCTGGGAGGAGAATATGATCATGGTGACGCTAGACGTGACAGCCTTGTACACCAGCATTAGGAGGGACATTGGTCTACCTGCTATCAGAAAGATTCTAAATAGCAGATCAGCGAGTGCATGGAGCCACACGCAAATGTTGATGAGATGATAGAGCTCATCTTGGACAACAATGTCTTTTTGTTCAAGGAGCGGTGGTACAGACAGAAGCAAGAGGTTGCCATGGGCTCCAGATTTTCTCCCTGGTATGCTAACCTGTTTATGAGTTGGTTCGAGGAGATGAAGATCTGGATCCCAATGGGATCCAGATGGAATGATTCCATATTATTTTGGGGCAGATATAACGATGTCTGTCTGATGATATGGACAGGGTCATCTGATGAACTGACAGAATTTTTCCAATACCTAAATGTAAATGAATACAATATACAATTCACCTTTGAGCACAGCAAAGAAAGAATCTCCTTTTTGGATATAGAATTTTATATAAGAGAGAAGCAGATCCACAGTAGGCTATATCGGAAAAAAATAGCATGCAATTCACTACTACACGCATCCAGTGCCCATCCATCGCATCGGATATGTTCCATTCCATATGGCGAACTCGTGCGAGTTAGGAGGAACTGCAGCTTTGAACCAGAGTTTGAAGAATGCAAAAAGAATGTAATGACACGTTTCAAATGGAGAGGCTATGACAGTAAAACTCTGAAGAGGGCGGAACAACGAATAGACAAACTGAGTCGTAGCGAAACAATGAAAGAACACACTAAATTGAAGAAGACTGATAAGGATGATAACTAACTATAACAATTGGTCAGGGGTTTTGATGCGCAGCCTTAACAAACACTGGCACCTCCTGAAAGCGGCCAAATCTTTTAGCAAGTACATCACTGACAAACCTAACATTACATATAGATGGGGGGTTTCCCTTAGAAACATAGTCCTAGCTATCCTATAACTGGTACACAAGAAAGTTGGATGATCAGACACACGAAAGGCTTCTACAATTGTGGTCACTGCAGTGCGTGTAAATGGCCATGCAACAAAAAGACGCATTTTACAGGACCAGGAGGAAAGATACACAGGATCATTTTTAACATCAATTGCCTTACTATATACATTGTGTACGTAATAGAGTGTAGGTGCAAAAAAAGATATATTGGCAGCACGATAAGGGCATTACGTGACAGAATAGGTGAACACATGCGGGCGGTCAAACAGCACGATATGAGATATCCTCTGGCCACCCACATGTCACTTTGCCCTACCCAAAAACAGAACAGATGTTTTGAATTTTATGAAATCGAAAAGATAACATGACACCCCGGGGGGGGGGGGGCAACAGAGAGCTTGCATTGTGGAAGAAGAAGCTATGTGGATCCTCAAATTGCGGAGCACTGAGATAGGATTAAATATCGACCAAGAATTACAGTATTTTCTGGGCCGATAGATTTGTACTTACTACTCTATAAGAACAGAACTCATACATGTGAAGGATAGATAAATAAGAACCAAAGATTAGATTCTAGAATACACCCCACGTGTATACTCATTCTTAAATATGTATACGCTGTGCTGACTTGGATGTTTATTTTTTCTATGTAACCATTCCGTGTACGTGTTGGTTTGTAACTTAATTGAAGTGTCTTTGTCTTTCAATGACTTGGAATCCCTTTTGAACAGGAATCTCCTCAATGCCGTGAATGGTGCGCATTGGGGTAATGGCACTAACTGAGTTCACTATGTTAGCAGCTATGTAATGTATCTATTTATTGAAGGAGATACTACTCAAGGAGGATAGACTAAGGGACAGGGCATGTATATCACTCCCTGACATAAATTGGCACTCACGAGTATACTACGATAATGTTAAGGTTCGGTGTACTGGATGATCGATGCTCTTTGTGGTCGTTTGTCCATCGATCACCTTAACTTATGAATTAATGGCCGTCTCCACGAATCCGGATTGACATCAAGCATGGCTCCTTTCAGTATATAGACACGTTTCGCGTGTTTACATACTTATTTGAAATCTCAATTTTATATTTTCACCGCTGCACACAAATCACGGGTTTGCACATAGGGTTGGAATACAATTTTATTCAGTTTTTATCATATTCTCGTGTATAACCGGCGGCTTTGACACTCTAAGATGGCCGCTGCCACTGAGGACCGTGATAGTCCTTTTACTATTTTGATGTGTTCTCCAGTGAGAACCGGAAGTTTGGTTACTCACCATCTATGCTGCGGTGGTTCGGCGCGGTTATTTAGTCAGAGAGGTTGGGGCCTTTTACATGTTGCGTACTCAACAACATGAGACTGGCGGCGTCAAGGAGATAATAGACCTTATACTCGGTAAGGACATTTGCAATGTGAAGTGTTGCGTGGGGAGCCAAGGATAGTACGAGTAAAGATAAATTGTTTGACAGTGATGGGACCCGATATTAATGGAAGTGGGCTCATCCAGTAGGAGTTATAGAGTGAAGAGAACTCTGGTTTATTTGGGAAACATGCTGTATGACGATCGTGATGATGTGCTTTTAAATACTGATAGAGCTTATTTGGGAAGATGATGGCCCACAGACTATTTTAGAACGCCCATCTTGCATGCTAAAGGATAGGAGTCTGCTAATGATTATTTTGAGAGCGCCCAAAACCCGGGTAATGTGGGTATTCTTCTGGTTGTGCTCTGACTTCTGGGTTATGGCTTTAGCGATTGCTTGAGAGATTTTATATTTTTTTTTTCAAGTCAAAATCAACTTTATTCGGCTGGTTAGAGCCATAAAAGTGCAGAATAAGACAGCAAATCAGCATAAAACATCATATTGATCCAATAACAATTCATGTCTTAATATGCTTAAAAACCATTAAAATATTATACAAGAAAAAAAATAGTAGGCCACATTTGTGACAATAATGTTACATTAGGTGGTAATGAGCATAATCATACTGCCAGTTTATTCAGCGGGGCTAACTCAGCATCGTCCTATTCCTATATCTAATCACCCCAATTAGGAAGCTTGCTACCCCGACACAGACTTTAGGAGAGCCTAGCATTTGTAGATAGACCAGGGCCGGCCTTAAAAAGTTTGGCCCCTAAGCAGGGGAAGAATATACTTCCTGCGCAGGGGGTCATAATGGGTGCAGAAGAACATAATGCGTAAAGTGTCTTGCTCTGAGAAGTTGTCACATGTACACAGATTTGTAGAGTCCAGTTTAAAATAGCCTTTAGGAAAGGCCAGTAGCCAGGGAACCATGTTCAGTCGGAATCTCGTTAAGGCAAAAAGATGGTAAGCCTTATTTATGTAAGTTAAATATGGTTGCATCTGCTGGCCCAGGCTCAACATGACATACTGTCTCACCAAGGGCTTAATTAGTTCTTTTTCCTCCCTTAGGCATTGACATCTATTTAAGAACTTCAATTTAACCGCCTTGATGGCAGACTTGGCCAAGGGAGTAGGGGACATGAACAGGTCGGGGCAGCCAAGATTCTCGGTCAGATCTTTAAAATATATATATATATATTATCTACTGGCGGTCGCCAGTAGATAGTTATAGTTAGGACCGTGTTTCCATAGGAAATCCGCAACATTCTATTTGGAATAACTTTGGCACCGGTTGACGAATCCTCGCGAAATATTCAAAATAGGTGGGGCGCTCCGCTCCGCTCCTACCCTGAAAGTCTCGGGGGGATTCGTCAAGCGGGGGCTGAGAAAAAAGGGGGTCCCAAAACGCGTTTTCCCCATGCAATTTTCCATAGGGACCTTTAGTCCAAGGTACAGCCCGAACGGCTGAACAGAATTACTTGAAATTTGGCAGAGAGGTAGTCCTCAGCTCAGGGAAGTGCCTTTTGCAGGTCTGGTGTCAATCTGTTCAGTAGTTCCTGAGAAAATCAAAAGTAAAATCATATATATATGTGGGCGGAGCCTAACCACACATCTCATCCTGAGATCTGATTGGCTGTCAGCACTTCATTCAAGAAGTGTTGGCAGCCATCTTGGGACCAATATACATGATAGCACCTCATTAAAAAGCATTGCAGTTAATAGAAGGTTTTAAGACTTTAGTTACATTATAAATCATTTGTTGATGGTACCATACTCATTTTAGGAATTGTGGTATGTTCTAAGGTGATTTCACCATGTGAAAAAGCCTTCTGCTGGGATATCATGATTGAGAGAAAAATATTTTCTCATGCTTTTCCCACAGAGGTTTGGAAGGTGATCTATAAGCTAAACTGAGAGCTTATTTTCTGTAAATTCACATTATCTTTCTCAGTCATGTGAGAATGAAGTCTGACATTCTCAGTAAAACATATACATCCAACAAGGGCAGAGACTGTCAGTTGATTCCTTTGTGTTCTACTGCAGCTTCCCAGAGTGTTCCAAAGAACAACTAGAGCGCTAACAGTCCTACTTATGATAAACGTATGGCACACCTGAAGCCATCTTGCTTGGATTAAAGTGGTAACTCTTAAAACATTTAATTTAAAAAGGAACAAAATGAGGGGGTTCATTTTTCCATAAAAAGTATGATTTGTGCTGCAGAAAGAAAATTTAGGGCACATTTTGAGTGACTTCTCAAATCCTCTTCTATTTCATTAAAAAATTCTGACATGCAGACTGAAACATGCACTTTCAATACAAGCAGCAGTTTTCCCTGGTGAGCAGTAGCTTTACTACAGTGATCTAATGAGCAAAAAGAGTGCTAACATTCAGAATTTATGGCAAATGTGTGACACATCTGAATGCCTTCTTGATGGTATCAAAGTAAAAAACTGAAAGTATTTCCTACTGAGGAGACTGCAGTAAATGAGGAAATTAGGAAACTTCATAACAAATAAGTCTCCCAAGATGGCCACCAGAGACAAAAGAGCCCAAATGTAGCCCAAATATCACCCAGATGTAGCCCAAGTATAGCCCAATGACAGAATGTCCCAGAGTGTTCTTAAAAACAACTAGAGCGCTTACTGTCTTCATTATGACAAAAGTATGGCACACCTGAAGCCATCTCGATTGGAATAAACTGGTAACACTTAAAACACTTAATTTAAAAAGGAACACAATGAGGGGGTTCATTTTGCCATAGAAATTATGATTAATGCTGAAGAAAGAAAATGATGGCACATTTTGAGTGACTTCTCAAATCCTCTTGTATTGCATTAAAAAATTCTGACATGCAGACTGAAACATGCACTTTTAATACCAGGATCAGACTTCCATGGTGAACAGTAGTTTTACTACAGTGATCTAATGAGCAACTAGAGTGCTAACTTTCAGAATTTATGGCAAATGGGTGACATATCTGAATATCTTCATGATGGAATCAAAGTAAAAAACTGAAAGCATTTCCTACTAAGGAGACTGCAGTACATGAGGAAATTAGGAAACTTCATAACAAATAAATCTCCCAAGATGGCCAGCGGAGACAAAAGAGCCCAAATGTAGCCCAAAATCACCCAGATGTAGCCCAAAGCCCAATGACAGAAGTGTGCAAACACTTATTATTTTGTGTTTTTGCAGTTTTATATAGTGCAGACTTGTCAGGTATTGGAGTGCTTTACATGAGCATTGGTTACATCACACAAGAACAAATTAATTTTGGTTGTAGACATGGGAAGACTAAGTGATTTGACTAGAATCACAGAATGTCGAGCTGAAGCAGAAACTCCAACCTGGTTCCCCAGTTGCAAAGTCTGCAGTTCTGGAAGTAACACCACATCCCTCCCCTAAGTGCAACATTTAATCAAGTGGTCAACTGGATAAAAAAACATAAAGATAACAAATAATTTAAAAGTGCTTTGTCGCTATTTGAAAACTCAGAAAATATGTCCTTATTTTAGTCTTTTAGAGCACTAACCATAATTTTGATGCCAATAAGACTCTCTCATATATGTAATTTCTAAAGGAAATGC
Source organism: Triturus cristatus (assembly GCF_964204655.1). Classification (NCBI taxonomy): domain Eukaryota; kingdom Metazoa; phylum Chordata; class Amphibia; order Caudata; family Salamandridae; genus Triturus; species Triturus cristatus. The sequence continues at coordinate 932,411,698 of NC_140580.1, read as the reverse complement.
TCTAGGTATTACAGTTTTGATTACATCAAGATGACGTCCGGCGTTCCACACTTTTGTAATAAATATAGAATGTTAGCAATCTAGTTGTTCAATAGGATACTGTTGAGAGGCAGAGGCCAGGGGCACGGACTCTGAAAATTGAAGGCAGGTAGGAGGGTGCAAAGGCAACAATTTAACCACACTGAGCAGGCAGGAAGGGCCGTGGCAGCACAACAGACTATGGAGGGCAGTGGAAAGGGGGGCAGGGGCAACAAACCAACAATACAGGACTTGCAAGAGAGGCTGTGGCAATGTAATAGACCATTGTGGGCAGAAGGAAGAGGCAATGGTAGTACAACCATACATGCCAACAGACCCGATTCAGCCAGGAAACGTCCAATGTTTTTAAGCTCAAATGGGCTTTATTTGATCTGTCTCCTGTCTACAATCTCCTCTTTTTCAATGTAACTCAAAGGGGAAAATCAATACCCCAGTTTTTTTTCAAAATCTCCCTCTTACCAAGCTCAAAATGTTCGCAAGTATGGTACATTGGATCATGGAAGGAAATGGGGTAGGGACATGGACTTGGATAACAGAGGACTGGAGGGACATGGAGAGGTGCACCAAACTGACCCTGCAGGGCAGGCATCAGGGTTTGCAGCAGCACAATACACCACACAGGGCATGCGGGACTGGAGTGCAGCACAACAATCCATAGAAAGCAAGAGGGAGGGGACAGGACCATGCACATGGACAACAGAGAACAGAGGGGCAAGAGGCAATGGTAGCTAGCTGACCATAATGGACAGACAGGAGAGAAAGCTGCAGCATAACAGACCATAAAGGGCAGGAGGGACGGGTCAGGGGCATTACAATGGAACAGACAAGCCAGGAGGGAGGGAGTAGGGGTCTGCACATGTAAACAGAGGGCTGGGGGCAAGGGGGCAGGGCAGGAGCAGCAAGATAGCCATGGAGGTCAGGCAGGATGGGCACTAGAAGCAAGACACACCATGAAGAGCAACAGTGAGACTGTGATGGCATACACACAGACCATGGAGGGAAGGTGGGAGGGGGTCAGGGACAGCTAACTGACCACACAGGGAAGGTGGGAGGGGGCATGGCAGCACAGAAGACCCTGCATGGCAAGTGGGAGTGTTAGTGGCAGCACAATGGCTATGATGGGCAAGAAGGAGGGTGCAGGGGCGTGCACAAAGGACGATGGAGGATAGAAGGGAGGGTCAGGACCTGTGCACAGACAAGAAAGTTCAGGGGAAGGGGCCTCACAACAGACCGCACGGGGCAGGCAGGAGGAGCAGTTGCAGCACAACAGACCAGGGAGGGCAGAAGGGTGTGGCAGTACAATGGACCATGTAGGACAGGAGGAAGAGGATAGGGGCATGGCATGTGGACAGGCAGGGTGGAGGTGGCAGGGACAGGTTACAGTCATCTGACAATGCTAGGCAGGTGGGAGGGGAGTGGCAGCTCAACAGAACACTCAGAGTAGATAGGAGTGGCAGGTCCATGGAACATGGTGGGCAAAAAGGATGGAGCAGGGGCATGCACAAAGAAATCGGAGGGCAGGGGGAAGGAGAATAGGGGCAGCAAGCTAAGCACAGAGTTTAAGCAGGAGGTCAATGATGGGGCATAGAATTGGGCAATGGAGGGCAGGAGGAGTGGACTGGTACATCATACTAAATTGAGGGCAGTGGCATCACATCAGACCATGCATGGCAGGAGGGAGGAGGCTAGTACATGGATTCACACAACAGAGGATAGGGAGGAGGGGGATGGGGCAGCAAGCTAACAGAGAAGGCGGGTATTAGGAACTTAATTGTTTTTAAAACGTGTGTCTGTGCGAACTACTTAAAATATGAACAAGTATGCAGCATAATCTCACTTTTATTCAGGAAGAAGAGGACGTTTGTGACTGTGACTCCGGGCTCACTTGGCAGAAACACCCCCTGACCCTCCACCCCCTATCGCAAAATGTAATGCCCGTGAAAAGGGTAGGTGAACACAGTGTTATATAGAACATAGTCCTGAGAGCACGATTGAAAATGAAAACTAGATATAGTGTATGGTATAAACTATGCACCAAAAGTGTGATATAAGATGAACCGGGCTTGAAATATAATATGCAATACATTGTGCGCAATGACAGATTCATTGGAGAGCGCGAGACAGCACAGGCACTAGCGCGTGCTATGCGATATGCGCCTTGGAGTGGAATATGCACAGGGCAGTGTTGTGTAACCTAACTAGTCTCTAAAGTTGTAATATAAAATATGTGCTGGGAAGTGTAACATTGCATATGCACTGTGACAAAGATATGGATCCCAGATTGTAATATGCATAGCACTGTGCGTTATAACATAGGCATCGAGGAAGGCACATTAGATGGGGCAATATAACCCGTGCAAAGGCAAGTGTGGCATGACATATTCACGGGGTGGTGTTACAGTGCACATGGGCTAGAGAGTGTCATAGCATATGCACTAGCTGGTGGAATACAACACAGAGGTGTGTGGCACTCGGCAGGCAATGGTGGGTGTAACACAGCATTGGGCTCTGCCAGGAGCGCGCTGTGACTCTCAAGTGATGTTCGTCCCCCTTCCAGAGAGTAAAATAAAAAGTATTATACATCCGGCAGTGGATGTGTGTTTTATTAACCGTGAGGGGGGTTTCTTGCATAGTTTTGGTCGAATTTTTGTCGAATCCCCTTTGAATGGCTTGGTGTGCATGTGTATTAAATGTGCCCGTCAATAGCTACCTATGTTTGTATAAATAAACGACAAGGGTGTCTACCGGGATTAGGCACGGTAGGGCATCAGACATGTCAGAGCTTCACTAGTGGTGTAAATACATTCCAAGTGGATTCATTGTACGCCTTTTAATGAATATCACGCAAATCGTCATGGTGATAGGTACGTACGGTTTGTCCAGCATGTCCTAGGTGTGTCTATAAATATATATATTTTAAAAATAATAAAAAACAGTGGCCGGCCCTGGGGATTGGGGTCAAAAAAATATAATTAGGAGACAGGCCCTGGGGGATGGGGTCATGCTATAACCTATTGTTGTTGGTGGTGCATCTTCCTTATTACTGTTCTGTCCCTTGCTGCTCAGCCATGAATGATGTCACTTGGAATGTTGAGGGTGTGGGACTTGAGGAGATGGCAGTTGGAAGAGATGGGCTGAGCAGCAGGGAGGCTGCTCCTGGTGGGGCTTTATATGAGCATTACATGGACTTTGTGACTTAACTAATAAACCTACAACTTGTTCTATGTGACCTGTCTACGAGACATCATTCATCTTTACAGGTCATCAGGGCCAATAAATTAGAATAAGAAGGGGAACCACACAGCCCCCCTTCTTAAAAAATTAAAATAAATAAAAGACTGGCATCGTGCCGGAGGCCACGCCCCCTCCTTGCAGCACTCTGCAAACGCGCCCCCTGGCGAGTTGTAAGTTGGGGAATTAATTCCTCTTCAATACTGAGGGTCCCTGAGGGCCAACTAGCCCAACAGGCATCTCCAGTATGCGCCAGGGAGCTGCGCTGCAGACAGGTGTTCTGAGGCCAAGCCCCTTTTTACACCTCTCTGCAACGCAGCTCTGTGGCGCTTACTGGAGGTACCTAGTGGTCTAGTTTGACCCTAGGGACCCTTAGGATTCAAGGGGACTTAATCTCTCAACTTAGAACAGCCACAGGGCGCGTTTACACAGTGGTGAAGGGAGGTGACGGGGCCTGAGGTGACATGTGCAAACACGCACTATGGCACGTTTTAATTTGGGGATATAATTTCCCTTCAATACTGAGGGCCCCTGGGGGCTAACTAGCCCACCAAGTGCTTCCAGTAAGCGCCATTGAGCTGCATTGCAGAGAGGTGGTCCAGGCCGTGCCACTTTTTACACCTCTCTGCAACGCAGCTCTGTGGCACTTACTGGAGGTACCTAATGGGCTAGTTGGACCCTAGGGACCCTCAGGATTCAAGGGGACTTAATCTCCCAACTAAAAACGGACACAGGGCGTGTTTACACAGTGGTGAAGGGAGGGGACGGGGCCTGAGTTAACGTGTGCAAAAACGCCCTGTGGCCTGTTTTAAGAGGTAGTTTTAACCCCCCAGCCCTATTATATACTAGGGGCTTACAGAGGAGGTCATGCTAATCACAAGGGGACCCCAACGCATAATGTTCCCTAGTGTATGTAGGTGTTTTCACTGTATTCTAAGTGTCTTTTAACATAGCACTGGCTCTAGGACTGGTTAGTCAGACTCAGTTACCACCAGTATCTGTCTGAAAAGGTTGAGGGTACAGGATGATTTTGCAACAAGGATTCTTTCTGCTCTTTTTTTTGTTCTTTCTGCACGTTATCCTTCTTCCTGCACTTATCTTCGTCTTTGAGGACTACTGTTGCTTCTTTCTGCACTTCTTTTTTTCTTTCTGTGCATTTTTTCTTCTTTCTTCACATGTCCTATCTCTGTAGGCATAGTTAGAAATTAGCATTTAAAAAACCTTTGAAATTCACAGAAAAAACCATAGGTTTCAGGCACGTTATAGTGAGGAATTAGCATTTAAAAAACCTCAGAAATTCACTGAAAAAACCATAGGTTTCAGGGGTGTTATAGTTAGCTGGACTTTTCACTTGTACAAAACCATTGAAATTCCCCCGTTATAGTTAGTTCAGCTAACTATAACTCGCGCGCCCGCAATGCACTGCTGATGACGTCACATATTACATCACTCATGACATGGTCAGTTACATCACTCATGACATCACTGATGACATCTCAAATTACATCACTGATGACATCACTGATGACATCATCCTTGTGATAGAGTGGCAGACCTCCTCTCACCCTAATATAACCTTTGATACACACATTCAAAAATAGAGACTAAAAATTTCAAAACAATGGACATACCAATACCAGTTACAACAACCTCTTCAGTAATTCTAAGATCCACATACACATCCACTCATTCACCAACAGTCCTATACAGTCACTCATACATGTACTCACTCATCATATGTACTCAAACACCTATACATCCTGTTACACAATGCCACTCATCCATAGAGTTACTCACACACATAGTCACTCATGCTAATAAAGAATCAAACATACATTTACTTGCATATACAGTTATACACACACCACCACACTTACTTCTACGGAAACTTACACATACTTAGTCTTTTAAACAATCACTTATAGAAACACATACTTATTCATACAGGAACTCTTTCAATCTCTCACTCTCACATATACTCACTTATATACACCAATATTCACATATACTAGTTTAAAACATATGTAGTTACTCATAAAAACACTATTGAGACAGTCATTCACTCACTAACACACCCATACACACACTCATCCACCCATACAGTCCTGCACACATGCTGTCTTCAACACATACAAACAGTGAGTCACTCATTCATGCACCTATGCACCACGTAATACCCCCCACCGAACCATGCAGACACTCAGACTGATACTCAAAAAACCAACTAATAACCTATATAGACACCCATGTAGCTACTCACCAACCCATGCAGCCACTGATACAGATATTTACATATTTAAACATTACTCACTAAGCCATGTATTCACTATGATACACTTAATCAGTCAGTTACACAATCAATTTTTCAAAAACAAATCATCCATTTAGACACTTATATACCCATTTATTCTTCCATCATTGTTTAGATATACATATATAAAACATATTTAATTTTCAGAAAAACAGACATTCACTGGATGATGTCATCAGTGATGTCATTTGAGATGTCATCAGTGATGTCATGAGTGATGTCACTGACCATGTCATGAGTGATGTAATATGTGACGTCATCAGCAGTGTATTGCGGGCGCGCGAGTTATAGTTAGCTGAACTAACTATAACGGGGGAATTTCAATGGTTTTGTACAAGTGAAAACTCCAGCTAACTATAACACCCCTGAAACCTATGTTTTTTTCAGTGAATTTCTGAGGTTTTTTAAATGCTAATTCCTAACTATAACGTGCCTGAAACCTATGTTTTTTTCTGTGAATATATATATATATATATATATATATATATATTTTTAGAGATAACATTTTTTAATACTGGGATTCCTGAACGTTTTTACATTTCGTACTATATCTTTAATTTATATGGTCGTGCCTTTAACATCTATTCAAACATTATAGAATGTTAATAGCTTAACACTCAGATGTAACGCCCAGTGTCATCTTCATCGTAGCTTTAAGGTCTAATGTCATGTAGCATTCCAATACCTGTTGGCTTTATTTCTCCCTGGTCTCCAGAAACCAAATGAGGTGTAGCTATTAATGAAGTTACTTTGATCTGAAATGGTATTATCTTTCTTTTTTTTTTTTTTAATACTTTATTTATTAATTTCAGTAAAGACGTTGACAGCAAAAAAATGCTAATTTAATGCATATAACGGATAGTGAACTAGCCCCCTCCACCACCCCGCCCACTGGCCCCCCCACCCCCAAGCAAAGCACAGTCATTATTCCTATGCATTCAAGGAAAATCAATGTAGCAATAGACAGGCATATACAACAATATTAATGATGACAGCTTACAAGTTCCTCCGTTAAGTCCACTCATACTAACAGAGAATAGGTGCCCATTAGTCGTCCACGGACCTTGATGTAGCCTCAGTGACGTAGGCAGCAAGCAACTCCCCCACAGAGGTGTAAGTGATATAGCATACAATAAAAGGTGCAGCGTTTCCACAGTTTTACAGCAAATCTGGACGTGTCAGCAGGTATGTAGTGAGCGGGGCCCAAAAATCTTTGGGGCGAGACTTCTCCGACAACTCCTTGTCATATATCAGCAACTGGTCCCTACAGTAAAGTAGGTCACAAAGCCATTTCTTTACCATTGGAACGGCCTTTGCACCCCAACACTGCGCCACAGCCCTCTTTGCAAACAAAGTAGATACTGCAACTATACGTCTGTGGCAAGGCTTAAGGCGTTTAACATACCCAAGCAAACACATCTCTGGAATGCATTGCACAGGTTCCATCACAACCTCAGAAAGCAGTTTTACCACCGCAATCCAAAATGCAAACACTTCCGCACACAACCATGCTACATGTATAAAATCCGCATCTGCCCTATCACACCTCACACAGTTAGCAGTTTTTCTCAAGCCATACTTTCAGAGTTGCACAGGAGTATAATATAATTGATGTAGAAATTTGAAGTGAATTATTCTGAGGTTGCAGTTCGCCGTGAGCCGGCCTGTGAGGGCACAGCACGCCGTCCAAATGTCAGGCGCTAGAGTAATTCCCAATGCTGCCTGCCATTTGAGGCAAGGGGTGCTCAACTTGTTGTCGTTCACGCAGATAAGCATTATAAAGTCTAGTTATTAAGCCTCGACGACTTTCTCCCACCAGCATCGCCTGCAACGCCCGCAGAGTGCGGGGCTCAGCCGGATAGTCCGGATAAACAGCCCTAATCGCCTGCCGCACTCAGACGTATGTGAAGCCGAACATTAAGCCATGATCCCCCTCATTTTGTACATCTTGTAAAGACCTAAATTGGCCACTCGTATACAAATCTCCCATTCGTGTGATACCCGCATCAGCCAATGCACGTAGAGCCTGTGTCTCACGTGCCACTGAAATATCAGGATGTGAGGCCAACGGCAGCAAAGGTGTGTACAAGTAGGGCAGTTGGGCCCGTTTTGACAACATTCGCCAAGCCCACGCCGTGCACATTACAGGGTTCCTTTCATTCCGCGGACCTCCCATGCCGCCAAACAGAGTCGCCGCCTGTAGAGGCATTGGGAGAACCGCGTCTGCTTCGACAGCGACATGCGGCTGAAATCGCTGGGGAAAATGCCAATAATGCGCAAATTGCACTTGTGCACACAGATAGTAAAGGCGAAGATCCGGGGCCTCAAACCCACCTCGGTCGAAGGGTTGAACTAGAAGGTCCCACCTACGCCGTGGTTTTTTACCGCCCCATACAAATGACAGCAGCGACGATTGAAGAGTTTTAAATAGTGATACATTCAGCTTTATCGGAATATTAACAAAAAAATAGAGCAGTTTAGGGAGAAAGGCCATTTTTACAACCGCTATCCTATCTGCCAGTGAAAGTGGTAGATGTGCCCAGCGATCAGCCAATTCAGTGATCCGTGTGATCGTACGACCATAATTCTCGGATAGCACCACTTTGGGATCCCTGTGGAGCCAGGCTTCTAGATATTTCACGGGGTCTGCCGTCCAGGTCAAGGGGTATTCCAACTCTACTTCCTTCGTATGCGCAGTTAGGGGAAACACCACAGACTTTGCCCAATTGATCCCTAGACCTAGAGTACCTCTAAAATTTAACATACTCCCTGAGTAGTTCCGGCAGGAAAACAGCAGGTTTGCGGACATAAAGCAACATATCATCCGCGTATAACGAGACTACAAGTGGTCTCTGCCGCAAACGCAATGCAGCTGCTGCATGTAGTTGTCTGAGCTTACATGCCAGTGGTTCAAGGGCAAGCGAAAAAAGCATTGGTGACAATGGGCACCCCTGCCTCGTACCCCTTTCAATAGGAAACAACGATGACACCCACCCATTTACAATCACCCTAGCAGCCAGATCATTGTAAAGCACCCGAAGCCATTGAAGGAAAAATGGGGGAAAACCCATCCTGGTCAAAACTGTGAACATGTAAGGGCATTGCAAGGAATCAAAAGCTTTGGCTGCGTCTAGCAGCGTTGCAACTGCTGGGAAGTCAAGCTCAAAATAATGTAAAGTGGAGAAGACCGTGCGTAGGTTGTGAGTCGTGGAGCGCGCAGTTACGAACCCCAACTGATCAGGCAAGACCAAAAGTGGGACCAGCGGTTGTATTCTAGTGGCAATCATTTTTGCCAGTATCGTCGCATCTATATTGATGAGCGAGAGAGGCCTATAAGACTCGCATTGATTCGGAGGTTTATCTGGTTTCAACAGTGTAACAAGCAGGGTTTCCCTAAGGGAGGGTGGTAGTCGACCCGTCTCATATGCCTCCGCGTACACCTCTAACAGCTTAGGAGCGATATCCAACACATATGCTTTATAAAACTCACTGGCCAGCCCATCCATCCCAGCAGCCTTGCTGATCAGCATGGACATTATGGCTAACTTCACATCCTCCTCATCAAATGGTTGCGTAAGGTATTCATGATGGGTATTCGAGAGCCATCCCAATGCTACATCGTCCAGATAGGAGTCAATCTCCTCAGGCGGTGGAGAACAGTGAGCAGCATACAGTCAGGAATAGAAATGCAATAGCGCATCACTTATCTCTGGAGTCGAATAATGGGCCACCCCATCCGTATCTATTAGTTCGGTTATGTGTTCTTGACTACGCGGCTCTGCTAATTTTTGCACTAATGAGCGACTAGGATGACCCCCCTCTCCATAATAGCGTGCCGTTTTCCGACGGGAGCAGTGCAGAAGCTCCTGATCAACTGTTTCGTTATGCTCAGCACCCGTATCTCCGCCAATTTTTCCGAGGATGGGTTGGACTCATACTCGCGTTCCAGCATGGATATGTCAGACGCCAGTTTGTTAATTCGGCGTCTAATGTCCCGTAGCACACCCGACTGTGCTCCTATGCAAGCCCCTCTAATGGTTACCTTAAACGCTTCCCAAAGCATCCCTGCGCTATCCACAGATCCCTCGTTCTCTCTAAAAAGAATCCTGATCGCGTCTGCAATCATCTGCCGGAACACTACATCTGTTAACTCAGTTGGCTGTAGCCGCCATGCAAAAGGCGGTCGTTCACCAGTTGGGCTCTGTCAGTCAAGAGCAACCGGAGAGTGGTCTGACAACGTGCGGGCCCCATGGGTCACCTCCACTGCCCAGGTGCAAACCATCTCTGAAACGAGCCAAAAAATGCGGGACCAGGTCCCGTGTACCGAAGATATAAACGTGCTCTCTCGACCCGCAGGATGACGAAGACGCCAAATATTGCGTAGGCTCCCGGCTTCTAATAACCCCAGCAGTACTTCCACAGCTTGTTTAGGTCTCACTTCACTATTTCCAGCCCTGTCCACAGTGGCATCTAAACAAACATTAAAATCCCCTCCCCATATAACTGCAGCAGGTGGAAAAGCACAAATCCTATGCCACACATCCGAATAAAATGACGGGTCATCCGTGTTTGGACCGTACACATTTACTACAAGAACATTCATACCACCCAATCTCCCATGGAGGAGTGCAACTCGCCCCTGTTCATCTGAATCGGAACGGATCACAGTGAAGGGAACACCTTTCTTCACCATAATCAGCACACCTTTGGAGTAAGTAGAATATGAGGACGCCACTTTAACACCTGCCCAACGCACTCCAATTCTCTTCACTGAGTCACTAGTTAGATGAGTTTCCTGCAATAATGCCGCCTGCACCCCCATGCGATCCAAATGTGCAAATCCCGATCTGATCTTTTTGGGAGTGTTGAGCCCATGCACATTGCAGGTGAGGAACTTAATCTTGCTAGTCATAGTCACACTTTGCCATCAAGTAACACCTGCACGCTGTCACATACAATGCAGGTCTGCAATGCCCGTAAATTGCAGAGCTTCCAACACATAGCATGTCCACATGTTTGTTCCGCCTTCTCCCAAGCAAAACCCCCAACACCCCACCTACTTCAGCTACCCCAACTCGCCAAAGCCATCCCAATAACACACCCCCCTACCCAACATACCCAAAACATATCCACAATCCTGTGGAGTACACCCAATGCGGGGGACACAGAGTGCTACTAGCCTCCCATTTAAAAGGAGGGGCCCGGGCAGGTGTAGATTCGCGCCAAAGTGTACACATCAAGTTATGCAGCACACATTGTATAAAATACAATACCTCCTAGAGCAATCCCATGAACAATATATGCACACATATGAACAGTTGCACATGTTATCCCTGAGTAAACACAGTAGGCAAAAAATAGAGTAACCACAGAAGACATCATGGCACATCAATCATCTTCATCCTGAGGTGTGGCGGTCTCACGCCTTCGGCATTTCAGTTGTTTGGCATGCTCCATGGCTGCTTTGGGAGTAGTAAATATCTTGAAATCGCCTTCCGGACCCACTCTCAGGCATGTGGGGTACAGCATGGCATACGGCACTCACTCCGCTTGTAAAAACCTCTTCACCGTGCTGAACTCCCTGCTCCCAGCCTGTACAGCCACTGTAAAATCTGGAAAAAAGGCTAATGTATTTCCTTGGTGCTCAATGGTCCCCTTTTCTCTAGCTAGGTGCAGCACAGTGTCCATGTCCCTATAGTTCAACAGGCGTGCTATAACAGGACGGGGAGCAGCTCCAGGAGGTGGCCGTGCCGCCAGGGAGCGATGCGCACGTTCTAGAATGAACATGGGGGACAGTTGCTCAGTGCTGAAAATGTCTTTAATAAGCGTCTCAATATATGTTTCCATTCTCCCCACGTTCGTGGACTCCGGCAGCCCCGTTAACCTGATGTTATTGCGCCGGGACCGCGCCTCCAAATCCTCATTCTTGGCCTGGATGATAGACAACACCTTCTCCATGTTCAGGGTTTTGCTGGATACCTCACTGAGCCCGTCCTCTGTGGCCGATACACGTTGTTCAACTTCTCCCATATGAACATTCTGTTTTTCAAGTTGAGCGGAGATATGATCTAGTCTGTGCCGCCATCGTGCCCTCTATAGATTGTAAGCTACGCTGCATCGCCAGCAATGTGGACTTCAATGTAGAGGGACTATCTCCATGCGCTTCTGCCTCCGAGTCCGAGGCGGCCTTTTGCGAGGATCTAGGTGGATTGCGCGCCTCAAATGTGAGGCGAGGCTGTGTCTTGTCTGTTCTCCCCATGTTTGAAGTTGGTAGTGCACGCACACTCTTGGGGCAGATCTAATGCCAGGAAGGATTTGTCACAGAGCCCACAGCGAGATCTGGTGCTGTCGATCAATATACAGGCTCCCTCTGTATAGACACATGGACAGACTGCAGGCAGTGGCACTGACTCACGGAGCTGAGGCCCACCACCTGCCCAGTAGGCCAGAGCCCGATATTTCGTAATCTTAAATGACAGCCCTCAAGCCACAGTGCACAGATAGCAGGGGGAGACAGATAGTATAACAGAGCACCAGTGGGAGTAGTCAATGCCAGTATTGCGCTGCCCCTCAGACACAGCGTCGCATGTAAGACTTCCCTATGCCACTCCAGTCCCTGAAAGCAGGATCTTCCATCGGGTATCGTTGCGCTGTTTATGCTGGTGTTGCTGAAGTTTTTTTTTTGGTTCGTTTTCGTTGTCCCCCAGTCTTCTGCCTCACAATGATAGAGTCAGCACTCCAACTTGCAGCCAGCCGTTCGATTGCCCATTACATGCAGCCCTAGTCAGTCCAGCCCCCAGGGCGCCGCAATAGCTCGCAAAGCGCAGCGCCGGCCGATAGCCATCACCATCCAATGCAGCCACCAGCCCGGCCATGCGCTGCACCCCACTCACCACTACCGGCCACCCAGGAGCCGCCACACGTCCTCCAGTCACCAGGCCTGCAGAGAAGCAGTCGGGCGATCTCTTCGCTTCGCCGCCGCTGCGTTCGAATTCCTGCTTTTCACCATGCTAAACAGGGGCAGTATCCAGCCAAACCGCGTCTCAGCAGCCTCACATCGCACGTCAGGATCCAGATGCAGCCGTTAGACACCGCAACGATTCCTCAGCTCAGGAGCTCACAGTCGGCGCCATTGTACGAGCGCCCGCCAGGTAGCCTAACTGTCAGTGTCCTCCCACGAACAGTCGACAGAAGTTGCAGATTTCACCACTTGTCTCCCCACTTCACAGTTGCGTTTTACTGAGAGATGCGTACAGTGCAGGCAGATATTAGTTGGATTTGTGCCTAGCCAGGTAGAGCAGCACTAGAATGCGGCCATCTTGCCGTGCGCCCTCTAGCACCCCCATGGTAATGACATTTAACAGAGCTTAGACCCACTTAATGGATTGAAGGAATACAGGTTGTGTGAGATGGCAACTGCATACTTGTACTCATTCGCCTTGTAGGATGAACTTTTCCTATGACCTGCACTTAGATGTTTTGGATATCATTATTATTATTATTTTTTCAGCTACATGATACCGTTTCGTATTGGGATTACTAAACTCGTAGGAACTTTATTTAAGGATGCCGCAGACAACGGACACCCTCTGTGGGTTGTAATTATCACAATAGAAATAGTAGGTATCTTAGCCCGAGGCGACTATACTATATGGAGTAAACTGGGATCGAGTAAATTACTTACCCATACATTATTATTTATCTTTACAGAAATTTACATTTAGGAGACTTGGGTATTTATGACTCAATTGTCCTGTTGGGGCTACTAAGGGACAATTGCTTTTAGGCACTGTACTGTTTCACGTTAATTTGGTGGCATGTACTTGCACCGTTTGAAAGTATATACTCCCGAATATACACCCCCCCTTTCTCGGACGTCATCATGTACTAGCACATATTCGCGTTTTCCCTTTCCTTCCTTTTTTATTTAGTCCATCATCTTCCTTTGGTAGTACTTTGCATCGTATTGGTCTTGGTTAAAACCTTTATTCCGAGAGCGTTTCCCATCTTGCACACGACTTTTCTATATTTTTAAGGTTGATAATTGTCACAACCAAATACTCTTACATGTTGACTTATGGGACATGAGTTAGGACTTGAGTCTTGTTCCTGTATTTAAATCTATACAGCCTTGAAAAATTCACGGGACCAATTCCCATGTATGCTACGAAACACATGTCGGCTGTGTCTACGTGTGAAGATCTACTGAATAAAGGAGAAAATAAGACAGAGAATCTGAAATCTTTGTTTAATTGTGCTTATTTTAATCCATTATTTTTCTAAGATATCTTTAACGTGTGCTGGGGAGTGTGAATGTACTTTGGTAGCTTAGGCTAGTAAATTGGGGAGGTTGGTGGTTCTCCTCACCTTGCAGCACCGCCACACAAATAGATACTAAAGTATAAATTGCCACGTAATTTTCTCCTTAGAGGTGCCAAACTACCTAGAGAGAATACCACTTTTTCGTTTTGTCTCACACAAGTAGCAGCTACTGCTTTTAAGCAGCCAGGTAATGCTGCAGCCACTGGATCAAGAGTAGCAGAAAAGTATGCTACTGGACGTTGGGACAATCCATGTCTCTGGGTTAGCACTGAAAGTGCACACCCTTCCCTTTCACAACAGAACAAAGCAAATTCTTTTGTATAGTCTGGCATTCCTAATGCTGGTGCTTGACACAATTTTATGAATGCCTCTTCACTTTCATCATCCCGCTCAATCAGATCCATCATATCTTTTCGTGTCAACCTTATTAAAGGTTTTACAAGTAGTGAAAATCCACTTATCCATTGAGGACAGTATCCAACCACTCCCAAAAACATTCGCACTTCCTTTTTAGTTTTAGGCATGCTCATTTGTTGAATCACTTTTATTCTTTCCGGTGTCACCTTTCTGACTCCTCTCTCTATCTTATGTCCAAGATATTGAACTTCTTGTTTACAAAACTGTAAATTCTCTGGGGACACCTTGTGTCCTCCTTCCGCCAAATGATTCAGTAAAGCTATTGTGTCAGTGACACAAGCTTCTCTTGTCTTTGAAGCCACCAATAGGTCATCAATGTATTGAACTAAGACTGAGTTTCCTGGCATAACCAAAGTTTCAAAGCATTTTTTCAAAATCTGATTGAATATCGATGGACTTTCTGTGTACCCTTGAGGAACTCGGCATCATGCCAAAACACGGTGTCCGAACCGGAAAGCAAAAAGATATTGGCTATCCGAATGCAGTGGAATCGAAAAGAATGCTTGGCACTAATCAATCACAGTATACCAATGAGCTTCCCATTGTATCTGATAAAGAATCACTGCAGGATTTGGTACTACAAGACAACAGGGTACTACTATTTTATTGATTTTCCTCAAATCTTGCAATATTCTATATTTTCCACTAGGCTGTTTAAGTTCCACGATTGGCGAATTGCAAGGACTGCTCAATATTTCTTTTAAAATTCCCTGTTCAATCATTTGGTCAATTACGGGGGCAACTCTTGCTTTTACTTCAGGGCTCATTCTGTATTGTGGTGTATTTAGGTATATTGCACCTTCCTTTACCACAATTTTGACGGGGTCTACCTTTGCCATTAGACCAATTTCTTTTCCTGTAAAATCCCTCACATCTGACCTCTCTGTATTTCTTTTTTTTTTTTTTTTTTTTAAACCTTTATTTGTGCATATGAAAAGAACAAATACGGGCCTACAACCGTCAGGCCGGCCACGGTACGGTTAAGCACTGGTACAAACATTACATCCCCTGCGCATCCACGGTCAAGATTAGCAACGAGTCATGAGGTATACACTGGAGAGATCCTTGACACCAGGGGAAGGAGAAGTGAAGGTTAATTTTAAGGTTTTCAAAATAATTTTATCAGGGAAAAAATCAGTAAAGAATAAGAACCAAGGAGATTCGAGTCCGCAAGATAGCTTCACCACACGGGAGAGCAGCAGCATCATTAAAACGGTCATGGAAGGAAAATCTCAGGCAGTGAGGCGATGCAGTTATATAACAGGATAGTCACATGAGTAAATATGCACCCCTCCAGAGCCGCCCCCACTCAATCCACCCCACACCCGGACCCCGAATCGAAACAAGTATAGCGCAGAAACATAAAAGAAAAAGGCCCATAGAACTAAGTAGAAACAGTGAATTACCCCCCCACCCTACACCAATGCGGAGGCTACGGCCTGCCCCCCCCCCCAGCATAGTGCCTGTCGCCCAATGAACCCGAAATATAGACAAGAGAGAAAGTAGGAATAGAGTAAAGAAAAATAAGAGAACAGAGAGGTAAGTGGGGAGGAGCCTACGTTACCCCAGAGCGCCCGAAACCATCGGCCAGCTATGGCCTCCACACACTGAGAACCCACTACGCCAAAAGCGGTCGTGTGAAGATAACGTGTCACAACAATTTAAATGAAGACGGGCAAACCGCGACGAGTGCGCACAACATATGCAAACAGTTCCAGTCCCAGTCCAGCCCATCCGTGAAACCATGGCGATATAAGTCAGTTCAGCCCTGGCCCGATCGCGGGCTTAAGATTACACCAGCCCCTACATGAAGGCCCCGCACCCCGTGCAGACAAAGACAATATGGCCGCTTGGGAGAAGATGGTGAAGTAGAGTCACAAAATGGCCGCCGACCATCTATTGAGGTCCCCTTGTGCACCACATAAAGTCCAGACCTGGCATGTAAAGTACAGGAGTTCCACAGAAAAGAAGCAGTAGGCCACCATGAACGGTTCCTCGAGGACGTCAGGTGTCGCTCTGCTGGATACTCTTGCGGGCACGGTGAGGCAGGCAACAACGAAGCAGGCAGCAAAGAACGGGGAGACAAAGTATCCGCAATTGAGCTGGAGAGCGATTGATCCTGGGTGCCGGTAAAGCCAGATGCAGGCACCAGTGTAGCACGATCATAAACAGCCATTGCGTCCCCGCAAGAGGACAAAAGCACTGGCAGACCCACGCCTTGTTGATGACAAACGGGGTGCTCACGACCCGCAGCCGACAGTATGGAGTCAAACCGCTCACTCAGCGCTTGCAAGCCAAGACACATTTGTAGACGAAAGTCCCGCAGGGCAGCCAGAACGGAGCCGCATGTCAGCGGAGGCTGCGCCCCCACATCGGTAGCAATCCGGGACGGCACTGTGGAGCTGGTGTCTGGTAGAGGGAGGGCGAAGCGGGCAGCGGGCGAGACCAAAGTAGCATCCCCCAGCCGCGAGCAGGCAATCAACGCCATGTTTTACCGCAGAACGGTACAGTGGCCAGGGGGGGGGTTCGTAGCAAGGAGGCAATTCCCCTCAGGTCTGCGCCGCAACAGGGAAAAGCCAACAGTCGCTGCCCTTCCCTCGGGTTCTCTTTGCAGCCGACTAGGCAATAGAAGAAGGGGGTCTGCAGCCTCCCACAGCGCGGTCCACAGAACGGGGCAGGAGACCCGCCGCACCGGGGCTTACCCTATAGCTCCAGCCCATCAGGTGCGGGGTGCAGGAGGTGTCCGGGCGTCCCTCCCCCGGCTCATCCGGCGACAGTCCGTGGTGTGAGGTGGGACCGGAACCTCGGGGCTCAGGTTTACGCTAGCGGGTCCGGTAACTGCGGAGCTTCCAGGGGGCCGGCCAAGGCCACAATAGAGCAGGGGTCCAGTGCGGAGAACAAAAGCACCAAGAACTCCGGCGTCCGGGCGGGCTAAGACTCCGGGAAAGCGGCGGCGCGGTCAGCGTGTCGTCGCACACGTTGCACCTCGAAAATCGGCGAGGATAGGAGTCAGGATGATAGTCCGAGGCCAAGGGCCGACGGAGCCGGGCGCTCAAGCGTCTGCTCCGGTCGCCATCTTGGCTCCTCCCCCCCTCTCTGTATTTCTTAATTCATCAAGCAAATCACCCTCGGTAAGAAGTGAAAACATCTCATCCACTTCCGTTCCCTGTTTAGCTAGCATCATCTTGAAAGCTACATCTTCATCCAGTGTTTGAAAAGCCACACCATCAGGTGTACAAAAGATGGTGCAGTTCATTTTGCACAACAAGTCCCTACCGGTTTACTGGACTTGAGTCGCATACCACAAATCGGTGCATGTCGCAGAAATTTCAATTATTCACTTCTGTTGGCTTTGTGATTGGGGTCCTAATCTGTTTGTTTGACACTCCTACAACTTGGATAGTTATTCCTGGGAGGGGTAGGTTTGGGATTTCTGTTGTTCGTACAGTAGAACGGGTAGCACCAGTATCCACTAGGAAAGTGATGTCGTTCCCATCAACTATTCCATCAACAAATGGACCTGACTGATCTACCGCCAAGGATGCGCCAAGCACGCACTCCTCCTCCCCGCTCAGGCACCGTCATTGCAACATCCCCAATTCACTTGCATCACTTTGCATCCAATATTGTTGAACGGTCTGTGTATTCTTACCACTTTCTCCACGGAATCCGGTGTTCACACTGTATCTCTGCACCTGAGCATTAACATTATTGGGTAAAGGGGCTTGTGCACCTGTAACTGAGTAACGATCTGCTGCTGTTGTTGTTGATTCACAACCACCTCATTCTGCATCTGTGGATTTAAAATTTGATTTACCCCATTATTCTGTTGACTATTCCTACACTCGTTCTTCCAATGTCCAAGCTTTCCACACCCATGACAAGGATATTTCTTTCTCGCTTCTTCTCTACTCATTCGTCCCTTTCCCTTGCTTTCATTCGAGACTTGACTATTCTGATTCTGTCCATTCATCTGATTATCATTTTGAGAATCAGAATATGCTTCTTGTCGTTCTGCTATCTTCACTTGTGTCCACATCATTTTCTCCTATAAATTTTTATGCTGTGCATCAATGTCATCACTGCAGTATTTTGCATACTTCAGAATATCATCGATCGGCTTGCTTTGCCAACAAAGCATATGCTGCTGAGTCATCTGGCTATTTTCTGATCTTAGCACATAGACAAATCTATATACAAAATGTCCGATGTCTTTATCACCAATGTCCTCAAATCCACTATACTGTTTAAAAACCTGCCTCAGCCTTTCATAATACGCATGCACTGACTCCTTAGGTTCTTGAGTTGTTCTGTCTATTTTAACCCAATCTGTTTCTTTAGGGGGAATTTTCCCTTTTAGGAAAGTAATTACTTGATCATATTTCTTTATTACTTCCTCTGAAGGCGCACCTATCTTTGAGTCTCTAGGATACTCTTCAGTTGGCCAATCAACTGTAATCTTACATTCTGTCCACAAATCAGTTGGTACCACTATGTCAAACAGACCATCCAAATCCTTCAACAAAACCTTTGAAACTTTAACAAACCTCTCTACCTGCTTGTACCATTCAATGGGTTTTTCTCTCAATCTAGGGAAATCATTTGTAAAGGACAAAATATCCTGTCTGCTCCATGAAACATGAACATAACCACCACCTGGAACTTCTCTCATCGGACACATCCTTTCAACCTTTTCTACTTCTCTCAACGGAAATGTAGATACCTCTTTTGTAGCTGCTTCCTCTCTTTTCTTTGTCCATCTACTTCTCCATCGATCTACATCTCCCCATTTCTTCAAAAGGTGTATCAATTCCTTTATTTGTAATCTCCTTCCTGACGCATTCAAGCTTTCTAAGTCCCTTTCAGTAAATTCTGATCTATAAGGGTTTTGTAGTACTTTTGAACTTTCTATATCTATTCCAAATTCTAATGCTACTTCCACTATTTTCTCATGTAAATTCTTTGTCCTCCAAGTTATACTTTTACACAGAAACAACAACTCTTCATCTCCATATAAACCTAGTCTGTCAAGACGTATTGTACCAATGATCATTTCTTCTAAATCTACCCTTAACTTGCTTACATCTAAAGTTGTTGGTAGCATCTTCTGTTTTCCTAATCCTTTTGCCCATCCCTCCAGATCTTCAGGAGTAAATCCAGCAGAGGTTCCTGCCACTGGAGTGACAGTAGACACTCTCCTCCTTGCATCTATGGGTGAAATTCTCTTTGGTGTTTCAGTCATAGTCTCAATATTTGGGAGAACCAATAATGAAACATTCGAATCACTTTCACTAGTTTGATCTTATAACATTACTATCTCCTTTCTAGCACTATTCTGTGACTACCACATTTTGCGTTTTTGTGTACCTCGTTTATCACCATACAATGGAATAACAGGACCAATAGTTACTGGTACTGTCAGTGCCTCCGCATTTAAGTCAACTGATTTATTTTCTGAATTATATCGTATTTGGTTTTGTTCAATGCATCCCTGTCTTTTTCTTGTGATGCTCGAATGACTGTTGGATCATATAGAACTTATGGAACCAATGGAGTTCCCATCCTGGGGGCACTTGGAGTTGTATCTCTAGCACTTTCTTGATAAGGCGGGGGTCTTCCAACAACTCATCATCAGATTCATTACACCCCCTTCCTGTGACACCTAGATGTTTCATTTTTTCTCTACATTTGTTCCCTTCTTGATCTTCAGCCACCAAAACCGGATACAAACCCACTGTTACTACAGCCCTTCTCCATCTTTTCATTTGGTCTCCTCGACTGTCAAATGGGTATCTGGGTAAAAATCCTCTATTGATTATCATACCTCCTCGTTATTTCTCACTCTCTAATGCCTCAACTTCCCATTCTTCCAAGCCTCATACTGTGTTAACCTAGGATTTGGTTCCAACGAATTCATACTATTTCTCAAATTCTGAAAAAATTCTTACATTGAATGTACCCTGTTCAGGGAATGCTACAACACCATCATCTTTCATATACTTCACCCAATTTTCCAACCATACACACATATGATATCCACTTTCCATCATCATATCGGAAGCAGGCGTATTAGGAGGTGGCATAAGAATTCCCTTCCTAGTTACTATGCGCTTGTCCTTCCTAAAGAAATTCTGGATCTTATTAATCAACTTCATTCTCTCGCTCCTTTATCCAATTCACTTGATCAATTCCAAAAACTCTTCCATGTTCTCACGAAGCCTGTTAGCCTACACTCGTCCAATGTCTGCGGGACTCACACCAATAATCCAATCAGGGCTCACTATGTATTCTCTTCTTCACCCAATACCAGTATGCTACTTGTCTACTGACCAATCAGGGCTTACAACACACCCACTTGTCTGACCAATGCCAGCGCAGCTCTTGTCACGTCAGTATTACTCCTTCTACTGACTCTCCCTTTACAATCTGCAGTTTTCTCACGCCCGCTGCTTCAAGCAATACCAGCACGGCTCTCTGTGACGTCAGTATGGCTCCTGCTACTGACTCTCACTTCACAAGGTAATACAACAATGTCTTTTCTAGTTTTTCTTTAAAAAAATCTTGTTAGTAACAACATAAAAACAGCTCTACTCTGTCTGCTCCGCTAAACCAAAGATAGTTTCTTCACTCGGTACAAAGAGAAAAATTCCTTCCTGTCACTACAAGTAAAAACCACTGTTTACCCTTCACCTAAGCTCGGGAAGGACCTGCTACTCCTCTAGCGATACTCCTCCTTTGGGTAAGGCCAAACTTTCACAGGCGGGCCCTCTGCTGTCATTCACACTCTACTCTTTAACGATATAGTCCCTAATATAATACTGCCAGCTCTGCGTAGCTTCTCAGTATTATGACAACAGACGAGTAACCTTCTGCAGTGTGATTTCCATTTACCACACTCTTCTAAATTCCATTCTCGGGATTCCCAGGTATCTCTGTACCTGTGCTTCCAGACAACATAGAACAGCACACTAACTCTTAGTGTTCATATAGTCAATTAGTCAAAACCAAATAATCAATAATCACCAAACTAATCGATAATAACCATCCTCTGCTACCAGAAAAACTGATCCAGCGAAAGGCCAGGATGAACATTTCACAATCAACAAATTACTCAAAATGGTCCTTATACACATTCAAGTTTCCTGACTGTTTCGCTGGGGGTTAAGTTTTATTTTCACCTTTATCTGAATTAGTCAATGTCTAATTAACCTTCACAGATCAACACTCTTCTTTTGGTCAATGGACAGTTAGTCGAGTAGTTGATGGTGATATTAACAAATTCATTAATGTATCTTATATCTCTCAATAAAATAATCACAGACTCTGGGTAAGATTCCATTAATTTTATCTAATAACTCAGTCAAAATGAACGCTCATTTGTACAGATTCACAGTGCAAACTCCATCAACTTTCATGGGAGAGAAAAATTCATTTATCAAAGTACATTCAATCTATAGACTCATTTAACAATTTAATGCATTAGAAGTGATAGATGAAGAGACAAAAGACATAATAAATCATAAATTTGCAAAAGATATGCAAATTTAAGACAGACTAATATTTACCAAATGGTGAAATGGGAAACCCAACCCTCTGGCCAAACGACTGGTGGGGGTCTCCTGACTTAAGGATAGGACAATACTTACTACACTTCTCTAGAACCCGACGCGCCGGAGCGCATCCCTCTCTTACACTCTCTCCCTCCTCAATATTCTTCCACAAATCTTCACTCTAATCAAGCTGTCTTTCAGGATTGAATCTTCCCAGTCTGTTCTCTTCTTTCCAGCAGCAGGTCTCGTCCACACCTCTCTCAGCATCGACGTCAACCCCCATTCAACTTAAGTCACTCTAGTTATACTCTTACTTCTGCATGTCCCACCCTCAAAGGTTGCAAATCTTGGTAAAATATAAAATATGATTGGTTGAGACTAGGGGAGTTCACATCATACTATGCTGATGCGGCCAATTTATGAAGACCCTTTTGTTTTGTAAACCCTTCCCCTTTAGCTCATCGATGTCTTTCTTTCCCATACACATTTGGTAACTAATTAAATAACATTTTATTCAAGCTCCATTGACAAATATCACACATTCCCATGTTCACACAGCTACTGTCCTTGATCTTTGGCAGTTGTTCAACTTTCTGGGCACTAGGTCACATTCCGGACATGCGCAGTACAATATTTATTCCAGCGCCATTTTCGTTCATTGTCAAGGTATACCGGCCCAAATGTACACTATTAATCAAAGAATCATAAAAAGATGTTAATTTCTCAAATATGTGATTATCACTGTTCACCACCCACTTCTACTCTATCCCATGTTAAATTCTCTTTCTTTAAGCAAAAGCATTAGCAGCAACTTCTTTGTTAGACCTGGCATTTCTGGGCGTGATTACCCCTTATTTTTTGCCTCCACCTCCTCTATTTTTGATGCTGTGAGGGATTTTGTTTGACTGACTTAGATGATTTGTTCACTTTGCCACTGCAGATCAGTGTCAAAGTGCAAGTGCTCCCTGTATAAAGTGTAATGGTAATTAGTTGTCCATGATTGGTATGGTTGCCTTACTAGTAAAGTCCCTAGTAAAGTGCACTATGTGTGCCAGGGCTAGTAATTCACATGCTACTAGTAGGCCTGCAGCACCAATTGTGCCACCCACACAAGTAGTGCTAAAGAGAGAACTCAGGCCTGCCACTGCAGTGCCTGCGTGCAGTTTGTTAAACTGCCATGTTGTCCTGACAAGTGCACCCACTTACCAGGCCTTACTCTTTCTATGCACATCAGACACCCCTATGGTAGGTCCAGCTTATCCCCTTGGGCAGGGTGCAGTGTATGTGAAAGGTAGGACATGTACTAAGGTGTGTACCATGTCCTAACAGTGAAATACTCTCCATTTCGCTTTTCACTGTTGAAAGGCCTTCTTGCCCATAATACAGAATGGGAAAGGCTGTGTAATATGTTTCCAGCCTATTTTCCCAAAGGCTTAAGATGGAGAGGCGAAGTTTAGTGTGCCTGAACTCACAATTTAATAGCACATCTTTTTGTGAAAGTGGGTTTTGAATTGCGTGTTTAGAAACCACTCTTTTAGAAGTGGCTGGAGTTTTGTGCTCTAACATTTCTGTGTGTCTCTGCCTGGTCGTGGATTGACTGTCTGGATTTGAATGTGATATGCTCTGGGGAATGTCTTGACTCAGGGGAGGAGGTGATACAGCAACAGGCTGACCTGCATCTGGAGTGTAGGGGGGAGGAGTAGCCCCTGGAGGTGAAGATTCCTGGGTTACTGCCATAAACCAATGGCTCCATCTCCTGCTGAGTGATTAAGGATCCAGACCCCCACTATCAAAGGAAGATGGTGTCACTGGCAGGGAGACACCCAGAACTGGTTTGGACAGGGGTCAGTGCCCCCCTGAACACAAAGACTTCAAAGACATTTAGGGGTATAACTATGAGAGCTGAAACCCCTGGACTTTGGAATGGAACTGTTCAAGACTGTAAAGGATTGAAACTACTTAGCGGTCAAGAGGAACCTCCACCAAGGAAGAAACAGCTGAAGAGACTGAAGGAAAGGACTGACCCTTGCTGTGAGTTCTGGGGCTGGCCTGCACTTTGCTGCTTTAACCAAGGAGAGGCTAAAAGGATTTCATTGTGTTCTGTATCACCCTGCTTGAAAGGACTTTGCTGTGCTGCGTCCTGAAGTAACTTAACCCCAAGCGCCCGAGGAGAGCTGGCTCCCTGTTGTGGAAACTCAGGAACACAAATGTTTCCAGAAGTGTCTCAGTGACGCTGTGTGCATGTGCTTTGTGCAGCCTGAGACCTTCGTAAGACTTGCCCTGTGATCGTGGCCACCTGGAGTCCAAGCGAGTCTCAGCGACACTGTGTGCGTGTGCTTTTTGCAGCCTGAGCCCTTCGTGAGGATTGTCCTGTGATCCTGTGCACCAGGAGTCCAAGTGAGTCTCAGCGATGCTGTGTGCGTGTGCTTTGTGCAGCCTGAGACCTTTGTGAGGATTGCCCTGGGACCGTGCACACCCGAAGTTCAAGTGCGTCTCAGCGACGCTGTGTGCGTATGCTTTGTGCAGCCTGAGATCTTCGTCAGGATTGCCCTGTGATCGTGTGCACCCGGAACTCAAGTGAGTCTCAGCGACGCTGTGTGCGTGTGCTTCATGCAGCCGGAGACCTTCGTGAGGATTGCCCTGTGACCATGCACACCAGAAGCTCAAGTGAGTCTCAGCGACGCTGTGTGCGTGTGCCCTGTTGCAGCCTGAGATCTTCGTTATTACCATCGACCCTGACCGGCATCCCCAAGGGAGCTGTGCCGCCGGCCCGAGCCTGATGTTACCAGAAGCAGGACCTCGAACCAACCCCGTCGGGGGAGGGCCCGAGTTCCACTGCCCGGAATCAACCAAGTCGCATCGGAGGCCCAAGTCGCGAGAAGAGGAGAGCGAGGTAGCACCCACTAGGTAACGTGTGTCGCCGCCTGGGGCGGGGTGCAGGCTCGTAGAGAGACGCTCTCTGCCTCTCCCATTCTTGCAGCGCAAGCCTCTGTTCCAGCTCATATCGCGGCACGTACTTGCCAAGGAGTGGCAGTACTGGGGCCGAAGTGTGGAGCTGCAGTTTTGTTTACACCATACCCGTATTGGGGGCATATGTTGGCGGAAGCTGACAGCTAGTCAGTACAAGTGGCAGCGAGACCGTCTAAAGCACCGTGATCGGTGCCGAAGTGCCTTGTGCATTGCATTGTTTCTGCATTACGAACTGCCTGATTGTTGCATTATGCATTGCATTAGTTTGCATAACGAACTACCTGATTGTTGCATTACGCATTGCTTTATTTCTGCATAACGAATTGCCTGATTGTTGCATAACGAACTGCATTATTTTTACATTGCAAAGTGCCTGATTCTTGCACTACGAACTGCATAGCATTGCATTAGGACTGCATTGGATCATCTAGAATTGCTCATTAATACCGCCAGAACCTACAAGGGCTGGCTGCCCTAATAACCGGCCAGGAGGAATATTACAAATACACTTATGTTGGATTTTATTGTGTGGTTTCATCGTATATCTTTTTATATAAACATATACTTGGTTTTCTATGAAACTCGTGTGGAGTCCTTTTGTGGTGTCATCATTGGGGCACTGAGAGCGTGGTTGCAAATACTTTACACATTTACCTTGAAGATAAGCCTGGCTGCTCGTGCCAAGCTACCGAGGGGGTGAGCAGGGGCTATCTGAGAAGGTGTCCTTCCTTTCCCTGACTTAGAAGCGAGGGTCCCTACTTGGCCTAAGATACCTACCTCAGCCAACTAAGGAATCCCGGTTCTAACAATCTTTGAAGTTCAGGCAAGCATATGCCAGGTACGCTGTGCCTCATGACCTAAGATTAGTAATTTGTGCGCATGCGTCAGAGTTTCCCTCTTGAACGAGTTAGTCACATGGTTATTTACGCGTTGCTCGTTTACACATGCGCAAAGCGTTTTTCTGTTTCAAGCGGGATTTCAGTTACGTAGCAATTATTCTTTGTTATTCAAGCGTGCATAAAGCTCTTTTACCCATATGTAAATGTCATGTGCATGTTAGTTTTCTCTTATTTAATATTTTCTGTTTATTAGTACTTATTAACAAGAGATTGATCCGAGCAAGTTTATTTTTCTTGAATCCTTGCTCCATCACTTCCACCAACTGACTTTCACCTGATCGTCCACTCCATGGTTTTCTCCTAAACTGACTATGATAAAGCAACACATCATAATCCCTAATAATGTCCTCACTCCTTTTAAGGGTGCCCTGGGTGCCACAGCATGATTAATTACTAACACCCGCAAGTTCATTCACACTCCTCAATACTGATTCCCCATTGAGGCTTGAATAAATAAAAATTAGCTTACATTACTTATAAAACAATTCACTCTCCTCTCCCAAGCTAGGTAGGCTCTACTACAAATATTTTAGGAGGGGAAAAAACATCTTAGAAGGAGGGACATCCTCAGACTTGAATTCAAAGATCTGAAAACAAAGTTAGCCAAATTGCAGCCCTTCACTAATACTCCCTACCTGCTGAGATGGGCTGCCCAGAAGTCCTGCTTACTTTTCTCAAGAAGCTAAAAAAACCTCCTTAGTGACTTTAATTTGAACTAATCCTACCTAACGCATTTCCAATTGTTAACTCATGCCCTGCTCTTTGCAAACCCTCTCCTAACGTTTCACAGTTTTTATCTCCCCCTCTACGTTTCTCATTTCCTCTTTATTTTTTTCAACTCTTATACCCGCCTGCCTCCTTCTTCCACCTTAATACATCCCCGCTCTCTTACTCCCATCCCTACCATCCCTCTCCGTCCACTGTCCTCTTCCCAAACTCCATCTCATATCCTCCAGTCTTCCTTTGACCTCCATCTCTCCCTTCCTCTATGTCCCTCTTGTATCCTTGTCTCCCTGCTCCTCTCTCCTCCCTGCACTCCTCCTCCCTTGCCTGCCAACTTCCTCCATCCTTCATGCCCCCTTTTCACTTTTCCGGGTCCTCTCCCTCTTTTTCTCCCTTCCACCCTTGACCCTCCCAATTTCAAGATTGTCTGTGAAGTACATTTTTTGTTTGTTTATTGTTCCTCAAATGTTTAATAGTATGCCAGATTCAATCTCCTCATTTTTGTTACATTGTAAAGCATGCTGACTCCCTCGGTAGAGTGGCGCTATAGAAAAATGCAAAATAATAATTAAGACTGCCACGACCTGTTTTGAAGTGTGCTCCTCTTTCCAACAGATATCGAGTGCTTTGCCGACTACATGGAACTTTGGATCCCGAAGGGACATGTGGAGGGCCTGATCCAATGGCTGTCACGAACTATCCGTATATCAGGTACGAAACATAAGATGAGGCCACCATGGGCCTTTGCTGAGCCTTCTAAGGCTAGGAAGTCCATTTATATACCATGCCTTGGGCAAAAAGCGCAGTATAATTTTTTTTTTATTGGACCTTTCATGTAAAGCTTTGATAGAAGAAAGGTCTCCATAGCCTAATGTGATTTATTGTATAAGCTTAAGTGTTCACTTCAGCTACAATTATGGCACTTATTTTATTTTGTTGTGTCATGTATTCTCAACTCTGGTATTCAGGAGTCCTTTCGATCCAGCTGCAGACGGAAGGGGTTAAGTCACACTCCATGTTTTTTCCTTTACTCCCTGTTCTTTTGGATCTATATAATTTTCTCTTCACCCCTGGGTCTACCTGGTTATGCCTAGAAACCACACCCAGAGGCTGTGAAAAGAAACACTAATAAAGTTACCACTGAAATATCATTGAAGTACTCAAGAGTAAAGGATGTGGTATAACTACCTGACTAAAGTTAGTGGGTTCAACATGAAGAAACGTGCCTGACTGAATAGCTATGTTTGTATGTATGTACATTTGTATGTATTTGGTATTTATGAAGTGCAAACCTAGATGAAAGGCAGCAGAACACTGTACAAGGTCGAAGGCAAAGACACAATCAACGTGTGATTGGAGGGATAGCTGTTATTTAAGGGTGAAAAAGCGTAAGTGGACTGTCACTGCAAAGTGATTTAGTGTTCGTTAAGGGGTGTGTTTTAATCTCTTTTCTAAATTGGAGTAGGGTTGTAACAGTCCTGGTTGTTATAGGGATGTCGTTTTAGACCTTGGACCCATAGTTAGAGATGGGCTAATGCATAGTTTTTCTTTTCACCTTTGAATGTCTTTGCTTCCTGTCTAAGGGTCTCCTGGTTGTGGGTTTGCTGAGTGCAACTTGTCAGCCGAATAGGCAAGGGTGTCGGATGTGATAGCTTTGTAGATAATGCAGCTGGTTTTGAAGACGGTGGTACAAACACAAAAGGAACAGGTGTAATTTTGGGCCAAGACAATACAGTAGAGTTCCATCAGGCTAGGGGTAATATGGTCATATTTCTTTAGGCTTTTAAAGAGCTGTTCTTCTGTATGCAAGATGCAGTGTGGAGACAGGCCATGGACCAGGGCATTGCCACAAACCAGTACAAGAATACGATAACCTGAACAGCAGTCTGAAGTTGCTTTTTTTGGGAGGAAGGGTTTCACTTACTTTAGTAGAGCGTGCTGATACCATATCATCTATGTTTATATGGCAGTTTTCTCCTTGAGAGTGAGATTCATGTTCAGGGTAAATCAGAGAGATTTGGCACTGGGTGAAAGTTGGGGTTCAAATCCGTCAAAGGTTCAAGTAAAACCAGGAATGGACTAGTTGTTGTTTGTTGTTATCGGTGGACAGCACAAATCCTATTTTGGTCGTATTAGGCTTCGAGTGGGCGCTGGACATCCAGCTCTGGATGAGGTGCCAGTAGTGTGTGATGTGCTGGATGTCTGGAGCAGAGGAGACCTTCAAGTACAGTTGTGCGTCATCAGCATATCAGTGAATTTTGATGTTATCTGTGATTAGAGCCCCAGGAGGCTCCATGTAGAGACTGTAGATGTTGGGGAAAATATGGAATACAAAGGAACTCTGCAGGTGCCCATGTGAAGGAACTGGTGTTGTATGGTTAGGTAGGCGGAGAACCAGTTAAAGATGCTTCCTGTGAAGTTTGTGGTGGGCAACATTGTCGAGGCAGCTGAGGGGTCGAAAAACATCAAGAAGCAGAGCTCATATTTATCTGTAGCCAGGAGGGGAGTCGTGTGATTTTGTAAGGTAGGAAGATGGCCCCTG
Source organism: Triturus cristatus (assembly GCF_964204655.1). Classification (NCBI taxonomy): domain Eukaryota; kingdom Metazoa; phylum Chordata; class Amphibia; order Caudata; family Salamandridae; genus Triturus; species Triturus cristatus. Next base: position 932,382,694 of record NC_140580.1, on the reverse strand, counting down.
CCTCCTGATATAGCTGGACCTTTCAGTCAACCATAGCAACCTCATGCACACCCTGGAGTCTCAAATGGGATTCACCAACAGTGTCCTTCACTGGTTCTCCTCCTACCTTTCCAACCAATACCAGTTTGTTCACATGGGCACCTCCATATCACCAAAGAATCCCTATCATCTATAGAATCCCCCAGGTTTCCATACTATCACCTGGCATCTTCAACCTTTACATGGAGCCTCATGGTGCTCTGGTTTCAGATAACACCATCGATAGTCCGATGATACACAATGCTACTTAAAAGTCTCCTCTGCTTTAGACATCCAATGCCTCAAACACTGCTTGCACATCATCCAGACATAGAAGTCCAGTGCCTACCTGAAGCTCAACGAACCAAAACTGAATTCCTGTTCTTTGCCAAGAACAACAAATTATATTCAGTACAAACCTCGCTCAATGATATGAACCCTCACAGCTTTGAAACTCAACTTTCACCAAATGCCAAGTCATTTGTATGTGTATATGTATGTATATGATATTTCTATGGCACAAACCTGCCAAAATGCAGCGCAGTAAATAGTCAAAGACAAGCATAAAGATTCACCCTGGACACCACCCTTACCCTCACAAACACAGTGTCAAAAAGGTAGCCTGGTACCAGCTCTCTCTAAAAAAGAAAGTCAAACCATTTCTTCCAGAAAGTGACTTTAGAGCCTTTGTACTCTCGCATCTCATCTGGATATTGGTAATGTGCTACGCAATGGCATGCCAGACTCCACACATGCACCGCTAAGGGGCATTCTACCAGTTTCAGTACTTCTGATCGGGGGCCTGCGAAAATATGATCACAACACCCCCATCCTGATAGAACTCCCTTGGCTCCCCTTTCTGGCTCACACTATCTTCACCATTTTCAAAGCCATCACAACAAGCACCCGACTCATCTTGCAGACAAGCTAACCATTTCTGGTGGTTCTCGGCACATCTGCAGCCAGGACACAACAGTCTACAGACTAAGAAGTGTAAAACAAAAAAAGACATGCCTTTTCCATCTATACACACAAGATCTAGAACAACAACCTATTATCCATTAGGACCGCTGCAATGCTGCTCCACTTTGGGAAGGAGTTGAAGACTCGCCTTACATCACCATATATTTAAGCAGCCACATCCCAGTTTTCTCTACCATTACTTGTTGACTTTATTTTTGACCTTGACTATGTACAGAGCTTCACTGCAGTTTGGCTAGGATTGCACTATAGAAATACTATATATATATATACATCTCTTTTGAAAGCTTTAATAAAGATAACTTGAATGAGGGAGGTGCGACAGTGGTGAGAGAGCTTCTCCAATGAGATCTTTGGTGAAGGATGAGGGCAAGACATCATCTTTGCAGGTGGTGGGAGAGAGCTGAGAAGGTTAATGTGGTCTTTGAGAGCAGGAGTTTGGAGGAGGACCATTGTGGAATGCAGGGGGGGAGAGGAATGGGTATCAGAGGAGAAGTGAATTTAACGATGTTGATATGCTGTTCAGACCTTGAAAGGCCTGGGGAGCCAAAGAACGTCTATACTGTAGATCTCCTTGTAAATGATATTTTCTGTCTTTATAAATCAGGCCATAAACCTAATTACTGTGCGCTTAATGACCCCTTCAGAAGAAAAACTTTAAAAGAGGGAGAAGGCATGTTTTTTGAATGATACGTCTCCAATGGCTGCATCTGAAAAAGTGCTCTAAAAGCAAAGGACATGTCAGAGGTACCAACATCCCCAGCTTTTGAAGCAGCATCGGTGCCTGTGAAATACACTCTGCCTATTTCCTGAAGGGATAGGCTTCTGATCTATCTCAAGTGGCACCATCTACTTCAAATGCCTCACCATCAAAGAGGAGGGCTGAAAAGGACATAGAAGTTCTCCCTCCAACTGCTATGATGGAGCCACAAACATTGTTGTTCTTGAAATTGCTGATGGGGTTATGCTATCAGTGAAAACGCCACGTACTGGTTCGTCACTGAGGCCAGAATCACCTTAGACTCTGGTGTTGACAAGTAAGTTCACCTCAAAATATTCTCTGGCAAAGACCAGCTATCTCAAACTATTCTGCTGTTGATGCCTTCATCATCATCAACAAAGACAAATCAACAAAGAAAACGTCGACCATCAACTAAAACTCTAGCAATAAGGACAACACTAATGTCAAAAACAACACCATCAATGAAGAAAACAGTGTTGAAGAAGACCACATCGTTGACAAAGACAAGACTATTGACAAAGACAAAATTGTCGAAGACAAGATCGTCGACTGTTTATGTGTCGATGATTACATCTGTGCCATTATCAACTTCTGCCTCTAGTACCCAAGTGAATACAGAGGGGTGGCTCCTTTTTAGGGGATCTGGGGCCCGCTCTTACTATTTTCTGACACCTGATAAGTTAATGTGGTATTTTGCAGTAGAGAAACTGTTGACAGGCACTTTACTCAGTGAATCTTCAAGCTCACCTGAGAGAATAACAAGTATGTTGCATTCCATTGCACATGATCGAGCAGTAACTTTTTTGCAAGGCTTAGTATTTTACAACCCCATGTGCTTCACGGAGGAGCCCCCTCTGAAGGCTCTCTGATGACACAACAGCAACGTCATGGTTATAGACAGCCTTGAGCACTGTAGGAGCAAGCGATGTCCAAGTGATGGACACTGAATGCCAATCACTCTGGGAGTTCTTCTCATTGGCCGACCATTAGAGACACAAAGGGGCTAATTTACAAGCCCCTTGCGCCGCTGGTGCGTTACTTCTAATATAGGAAAAAGTGACATACCGGTGGGGAAAGGGGCTTGTAAGTAAGCCCCAATGAGTGATTCTGTGGCATCTCATCACATGCTGCACACTGAAGCACAATATAGGCCCCAGCTCTGATTTTCTTTTAGCGCTAGGGTCCTGGGCACAGCTTCGGGGGGGGGGGGGAATATTTGGGGGGTTACACCCCCTAATAAATGTATTATTTAGTAAATAGTTGGGTACAGGAACTTTCAGTCGGGTATGGTACAGTGTCTGTTCAATTTCACCTGGTATTTTGAAGGTCCTAAAACATGGGTATTTTACAAAATATTGGTGCATATTTACAAGGGTATTGCGTCACCAGAACGTCACTTATTACGAAGTTCTGGTGGTGCAATGCCAAGGACCTTAACGCTGCCTTGAAAATATGGTAACTTTTCACAGAGTTTTCTGCGTGAAAGGGGCATAAAACGGGTGTCGCTGTGGGAGCTCCACCACAACACCCATTGCTTTTTGATGCTGACCCAGATTTACAAGGATTTGTAAATCTGAGGCAATGCCAAAATCTAACATCATGCAAAAGTAGGTGTTAGATTGGTGCAACGAGAAAAAATACTTTTATTTCTCCTCGTTTTTGCTTTTCTATGTGTGCTGCACTCTGCAGCTAATAATAATAGAGACTCTTTCATCATGCACTTGCATGAAATATTAACTTACCATGTAAGCTTAGTTGAATCTGGTGTGCATTGTTCATCTAGCAAGGCCTGCTTGGCAGCTTTTCAAAATATCTAAGAACTTCAGCTCCACCACTTTATTTTCCACAAGAGTCAAGAGTGGTAATGGAATTCATGCAGTCTGTTCTGCACTTATCCACACATAGCCAAGATTCACTGGTATGGGAATATAAATATGGTTCAAGGCCGATCCATCGAAGAGTCATTTGAAGCAATACATTGAGCATTTCTGCAAATGTTATCATGGAAGACCGCTTTCTTATTAGGAGTAATATCAGGAAAAAGAATGATAGAAATTCAAGCCTTTTTCAGTTAAACCAGCATACTTTAAATTTGATAAAAATAAGGTAACATTGTAAACCAATCCAAAGTTTATTTGAAAATATCAACATCTTTTTACCTCAACAAAATGATTCCTTGCGCAACTTTTTTTCCACAACGGCTGGAGGAACCTTGCACTATTTTGATGTTAATTGATGTTTGAAATTTTACACTGACAGGATGAAAGAATGTATGAAAAGAATGTCAAAGTATATTGTATATCTCATTGTCATGTCAAAGCAAATAGGCCTTTGAGGGAATAAAGTAGGAGCACACTCTACAAACGGCATGACAGCAATAGCGGCACTGTTTAATGGAATGTCCTTATTGGATATCTGCAGAACAATGACCTGGTCATCAACCCACACCTTCTCCAGACACTGCTATCTAGCTGGCCAATTGTCAACTAAGACAGTTGTGGGTCAAGAAGTATTGTAAGAAGGTAGGCTTCATTACAAACTATGAAAATCTGGCTGTTGGAGCCTCTGGGGAGGTTTGGAGCTTGAAGCATCTCCTAATTAAATGGATCTCACATAATGAGGTAGATGGGTTAAGACTGGTCCATAAAGGTTTGCCCTTTGTTTTCAGTGTCAGTTTGTGGATTCAAAAGTTTCAGTGCTGAACATTGACTACAGAGGCTTTCCAACCTAATGTGAGAAGATAATTCAAGCATGTGAATCTATGAAAAAAACAGTGCTGCAGAACTGCAGTCACAGGTAAGTAACTTCTTCTACTGCTAGACCTTAGTTCTCTCCTATTCTCAACTGTGGGTACCATGCCAACTTCTTTGATTTTATCTGCAGATCAGTGTGAAGTGGAGCTTGCTTCCAGTGCATCTGTGTTGAGTCCAACTAATCATGTTATGTTACGTTATGCAGTTTTGTAGAGGACACTATCACCTGGAAGGGTATTCTGGCACAGAGCACATGAGAACCTGGTGTGAACCAAATCTTAGGGCCTATGTGAAAAGCCAGTTCTTCAGCTTCTTGTGGAAATCAAGAAGTGAGGAGGAATCTCTTATGTGTTGCAGCAGGTTGTTCCACACTTTGGAATGATAGTGGAGAAGGCTCGACCATCGATTCTGGTTTTCCATGTTCGTGGGATGTGTGTAGGTAGGAGTCCGGATGAGCTGAGGTGTCTGGAAGGATGGTGAAAGCAGATCCGATTGCTGGGACGGTGTTATGTAGTGCCTTGAAAGTGTGGGTGAGGGGGCATGGCCTAGCGAGCCAACATGGTGGTTGCGCCTTAGGAGAGCTTTGCCGAGTCCGACTGAAAAATCCTGAATTTATCCTGCCTCATCAGTCTTGCCATTGAGGAAGTGTGACCGGAGCACGAGAGGAACCGCCAGGGATCAAGTTGACGGCAACAACAGGCCGATTCCTGGATTTCGGGGCCAGTTCTCCAGGGGTGCGCGGCCAGGAGGCCTGGCTCACCGGCGAGAGGCGGAGCTGTTGGGGCGAGGGCCGGATGTGGCCAGGATCAGGATTGCGACGCGGCCATACTTCGCTGGGGGAGAATCCTGTGGCTCGCCGACGGCCCCTGGTGCAGAGAAGTATCGTGGATTGTGGGCGCTGGAGTGTCCATATGGAGGAAGCGGGGCGGAGGTGGCCAGGTGAGTGAGTTGGGCCCTCCGATTGCTTCCTTGCGTCTCCCGCCGTGTTTTGGCGGATTAATCGGTCCACGCGGCGAGGAGGTGAAGCTGCTGCCTGGCTGCTGCTGGAGGGTTGCGGCGCCCCCGGGGGATGTTACATCCTGGACAGCGACCATTGGACCCCCGGCTCTTTTCAACAGGAACTTTTCAACATCGTCAAGGAATTCTCCAATCCCTCGGCCAACTCCAACGACATCACCCCCTCTCAAACCCTCTGCGACTCCCTAGCCTCATTTTTCCACAACAAGATTGCAGACATCCACAACAGCTTTGACAACCAACCCGGAAACCAACCCACCCCACCATCTGCTGTACACCTTCCCCCCGTGAACACCCTTAACGCCTGGAACCCAATCTCCACTGAGGACACCATCCGCCTGATGAATTCCATCCACTCAGGATCCCCCACAGACCCATGCCCTCACCACGTCTTCAACAAAGCAGACTCCGTCATAGCACCGCACCTCCGAGACGTCATCAACTGCTCCTTCAACTCCGCTACCTTCCCAGAAGACTGGAAACACGCTGAACTCACTGCCCTTCTGAAAAAACCCACAGCAGACCCCACCGAACTCAAAAATTACCGCCCCATCTCGCTTCTTCCATTTCCGGCCAAAGTCATCGAGAAAGCTGTCAACAACCAGCTCGCCGCCTTCCTCGAAGCCAACAAATCCCTCGACCCCTCACAATCTGGCTTCCGAGCAAAACACAGCACTGAGACCGCCCTCATCGCAGCAACAGACGACATTCGAACTCTACTGGACAATGGAGACACAGTCGCCCTCATCCTCCTTGACCTCTCTGCAGCATTCGACACAGTCTGCCACAGCACCCTTTTACAGCGCCTCAGAAACATCGGGATCCAAGGAAAAGCACTTGATTGGATCACCTCGTTCCTCACCGGAAGAACCCAGAGAGTCCGCCTTCCACCATTCAAGTCCGAGGCCTATGAAGTCATCTGCGGCGTACCACAAGGATCCTCACTCAGTCCCACCCTCTTCAACGTATACATGAGCCCCCTCGCGGCCATCGCACGCCATCACAACCTCAACATCATCTCTTACGCGGATGACACCCAACTTATCCTTTCTCTCACCAATGACCCCAGCACCGCCAAAACTAACCTACACGAAGGAATGAAAGAAGTTGCCGAATGGATGAAACACAGCCGTCTGAAACTGAACTCAGACAAAACTGAAGTACTCATTCTAGGTACGTCCCCCTCTTCATGGGACGACTCCTGGTGGCCGGAAGCCCTCGGAAAAGCACCCATCCCGACAGACCACGCACGGAACCTAGGCGTCATCCTGGATTCCTCACTCTCAATGAACAGACAAGTCAGCGCCGTATCCTCTTCCTGCTTCAACATTCTTCGCATGCTCAGAAAAACATTTCGCTGGATCCCCACCGAAACAAGGAAAACTGTCACCCACGCTCTGGTCACGAGCCGACTGGACTACGGAAACACCCTCTACGCAGGTACTACCGCAAAACTCCAGAAGAAACTCCAACGAATCCAAAACGCCTCAGCCAGAATCATATTAGACATCCCACGCAACGAACACATCTCTGGTCACCTCAAAGACCTCCACTGGCTACCCGTCAATAAGAGGATCACTTTCAGACTGCTTACCCACGCACACAAATCACTCTACGACATCGGACCAGAATGCCTCAACTCACGTCTGTCCTTTTACACCCCCTCCCGCCAACTACGCTCTTCCAGCCAAGCCCTCGCCACTATCCCTCGCATCAACAAGACCACCATGGGAGGCAGATCCTTTTCTTACCTGGCTGCTAAAACATGGAACTCTCTCCCCGCATACCTTCGCCTCACCCAGAACCACCTAGCATTCAGAAAGCAACTTAAAACCTGGATATTTGAAAGGTAATCCTCCTCCCCTTCCTAAGCGCCTTGAAACCCTATGGGTATGTAGTGCGCTATATAAGTTTTGTGACTTGACTTGACTTGACTTCCCCCCCCGCGCCCTTGCCATGCATCCCGGCAACCGGTTTGGACCGCGTAGGCAGACTGAGCAGTTACCTTGTGCGTGGTGGACGGGGTGGCATCCTGGGCCGCGAGGGCCCTTGCAGCACAAACGATTGTGGAACCCTGGGTGCAGCTGGTATCTCCCCCCCGCATTTCCTAAGAGGCTGTCGGTTTGGGCCGCATGGGGGAGCCGCTTACCCGCCTCAGACGTTGTTGGGGGCCGGCATACTCGGGCTATTTAGGGCCTTCGCATTGGGCTCCTGGTCTCACCGCTTCCTCCCCTCCTCGGTGCTCCCCAGCTGAATTTCGGCGCATGGGGACCGTGGGTCTGTGGTGGGGGTGAGAGCGGCGCCCCTGATTACTGATTCCTGCAGCGCAGTGCTCCTGTATCCGTGCGTTGCCCGGGCTGGGACCTCGCTAGCCGGCCGGCATGGGATTTGTCCTGACCCACTGAAGTGTGGATATAGAAGCTGAGAGCGAGGAGGTCATTCAGCAGACCCCCATACCCCATTGAGCCCAGGGGCGGAGGGGGCATCTCTGGCCGATTGATAGCCCTGAGCAAGGGGAGATTACCCCAGCAGGATGTGGAAGCAGCCACGGGCGGTGGCTTGTTGAGACTCGGCAGGGCGGACACCTAGGGGACCGACGCTTAAACTGTGGGGTCATCCTTCTGAGCTAATGGAGACAGGTGGACACCCATTAGGGGAGAAGGGAGTTTCGACTGCCTACGGAGGCGGCAGAGTGAGCACTCGGTGCAGCTTGTGGGCAAGAGATCTCCGCCCGGGTCCTACTTCGTCAGTAGCCACCGAGTCAAACGTGGTCCACGTGGAGCGAGACCGCGTAGTGAAGGATCTGACTACATTGGTGTTGGTGATTGTACACTGGTGGGTGCTTCTATCTGGGGATCCGTCTGGCCGGCTGCCCATCATGTTGGGACCCCATTGCCATCATGACGAGAGATAAGCAGACGGGGTGTTCGGCGAGGCAGAGCACGTTGGACCGCTACACTGGGCCGCGGGCCTCGACGACGGAGCAGGGAGGTGCACAGGGAGGGATCCCGGACAACGCAGCCCTCATGGCGGCCATTACGCAGTCCAGAACAGCCCTGGAAACGAAAATCGGGAAAGTGGGCTCAGAAGTATTACTCCTCCGACAAGATCTACGCAACACGACGGAGCGTATCACTGAAGTTGTGACCAGGGTCTCAGAAGTAGAGGACTCTCTTCTTACCCTCCAAAAGAAAGTGGCGACACTGGAGACCATTACCAGAGGCTTCCCGCGTTGAAGATGCAGAGGGGAGGGCGAGGAGGAGTAATTACGCTTTGTGGAGGGGTGCGAAGGAGGAGACATGGAGCAGTTCTTGTCCACATGGCTTGTTAGTTGGCTTCCTCCAGAGTCGCTATCTCACTGTTTTGTGATTGAACGGGCCCATAGGGCCCTCATGCAGAAGCCACCCCCGGGGGCCAGACCACGACCAGTTATAACAAAAATCCTAAACTACCACGACAGGGACGCTATCCTGAAACAGGCTCAACTCAAGGAACCCCTTTAATTTGAGAACACTCGTATTCTTATATTTCCGGACTATACGAGACTGGTCCAACAGAAGCGGCAGTCCTCCATGGCGGCGAAGGCTCACCTGCGTGAACTGAAACTGCCGTATGCCCTCCTGTATCCCGCCAGACTGCGAGTGGTCTATCAGTCGTGTACTCTTTTATTTGAGTCGCCCAAAGAAGTTTTCACGTGGACGGACTCCTCGTCTGGGGAAACTGTCCACAAACCGCTTAAACCTAAGCTCCAGGGATACAGACGATCAAGATCCAGGCGCCAGTCCCAGTCTCAGAGTGACGCCAGCAGATCTGCCTCGGTGACTCAACCAGGGGACGTGGTCTAGTGAATGTATAGTTACAGTTTCACATGGGAACCTCTTGAGAACATTTGCTCTGACGGATGAGGCGAGGGTAGGGGCTAGAACCCTCGTTTGACCCTCTGTGGTCTTGGGGAAGGCCCGTAGTCTATGGGTGGATTTACTGGGATCCATTGGTGGGAGGGGCGGAGGGCTCCCGTTGGGGCCCCCATGCTGCCTTTGCTGCAACACATACTTCAGCTGTTTTGAGGTATTGGGGTGGGGGTTAGTTGGGTTGATTACGTTCTTTGTATGCACTGTATTTTTGCTCTGCTGGATCACTGTCTGCACTCTAGATGATACATACTTGATACACCCCGCCTGGGGAGATTCTGGTCATTCCACTGCACCGTATCGCCGCCATTTGGAGCCGCTGCGTCTTGGCCCGCTGTAGCCTGTATTGTTCATAAATGCTACTGGCCTTGCAGATGTCGGCCTCAATAGATAGGTTGCAGCTCCCTACCGGAGATATCCGGATCATGAGTTGGAATGTTCGGAGTGCACTGGATAAGGTGAAGAGGGGGGCCGTACTTCGGCAGGCTAAACACCACTGGGTGGGTATCATGATGTTACAGGGGACGCACCTCTTGGGGACCAAGGCCCTCTGCTTTCTTCGATGTGGCTACTCGCAGGTGTTCCATTCTGGGTTCACAAGAGGGTCCCGGGGGTCGCAATCCTTATCCATCGTAGGGTACCATATGCTCATTCTAAGACATGGGTGGATCAGCAGGGTAGGTCCGTTTTCATTAAGGGCATTATCTATGAGGAACCAGTGGTGCTGGGTAGTGTCTATGCCCCTCCTCCCATGTCCTGGTCACTGGTTGAGCGCCTTACGACACTATGGACGGAGGTGCCGGAAGGACTGGCCTTTGTGGGAGGCGATTGCAACCGTGTGATGGAGGTGGCTCCGCACAGGGAGGAACAGGGCTATACATATTTTTCAGCAGTACACTACTCATTCTCAAGATTAGACTACCTCTTTGTACTGTATGGGGCAGCAGGCAGGGTGAGAGAGGCAGAAATCCTCCAGAGGGATCTCTCTGATCACTCTCCGATTGTGATAAGGTTACAGCTTGGCCCCGTGAAACCACCCTTTTGACGGCGCCTTTCCCCCTGGAATCTGCAGGATTAACAGTATAGGGACCATATAGGGCAGGCCATAGATCAATATTTAGAGTTCAATGTGGGGTCGGTGGCAGCAGCCGAACCCATATGGGAGACATAGATATCTCATATTGCACCGCAGCACGTAGAACTAAGAAGGAGTCATTACTGAGGTCCGAGGCTCACATTATAGAACTTGAGCGGGTCAGTAGGGGGGGAAGGTGGTGCCGTGGCGCGTCGGCTGCTGCTAGTGGTGCAACAAACGCATGCGGTCCTGTTGATGGAGGAGGCCCATCTGACATGGTTGGCATCCCGTAGTAGGATCTACCAATGGGGGGGACAAGTCAAGCAAATTATTGCATTGCTTGTGTCAGGGAGTTCTGTGCCCCCTGCTTCCTCCCGAGATCTCGGTACTCGATGGGAGGACCCTAGGGGATCCTTCTGCCATTGCGGAAAGTTTTGCACAGTATTATGCAGAACTTTATACTCCAAAGGAATACCCTGCTGGCTGCTACAGTACACCGCTTCAAAGGGGACCTTCCGCCCCAGACACACTCTGATGCGGCTCAAACGGAGCTTTATCTTCCGCTCTCGGAGGAGGAGCTGAGCACAGCTCTGGGTGATCTTAATTCTGGAAAAACCCCATGCGAGTTCTTTAAGAGGTACTCTAAGAAATTGGGACCCCACCTTCTTCGGGTGGCGGAAGATCTTGGCCAAGGCTATGGCGAATTGCCTCCAGTCCCATATTACATCGCTGGTCCACCCAGATCAGGCCGGCTTCATGCCGCTGAGAGCAACGCACCACAACATTCGTCATGCACACATCGCTATTGCGGCTATTCGAGGCCTGAATGTACCGGCGGCACTCCTGTTGGCGGACATGGATCGGGCATTTGATTCCTTGAGCTGGACGTACCTATTTGCTCTGCTAGATCGGCTAAATATGGGTCCGCGCTTCTTATCCTACTTGAAGTTGTTATATACGGATCTTACGGCATCAGTCCACATCTCGGGGTATGCCTCCTTCACCTTCCCATTGGTCGGGGTAGCCGACAGGGTTGCCCACTGTCACCATTCCTGTTCACCCTAGCCATGGAACCCTTGGCAGCATAGGTCCGAATGGATGTGCAGGTGACAGGATTTGAGTGGGCTCAGGGATTGTCGGATCGCATTGCCTTATACGCAGATGATGTATTATTTATTCTGACAGATGTGAGCGGAACAGGGCCGAGGCTGCTTTGCATCATGCAAATCTTCGGGGAGTCGTCGGGATTGTTTATGAGCCCCAGCAAATCTACTTTGTGGACTCTTGGGACACAGGTAGACCTGGGTGCATGGGCAACGACAGTGCAGGTCACTGAGATAGGGATAAAATACCTGGGAGTTTTCCTGTCGGATTCACCAACCGTGTCCTGGGAACGTAATATTCTGCCAGTATGGACAAGTGTGCGTGAAGAGCTGCGATCCTGGTCTCGTATGCCCCTATCCATCTCTGATAGGTCAGCCATCTTCAAAATGGTATCGCTACCGCGGCTGCTCTATCAACTACAGAATTGTCCGTTCCCCATCCCCCTGTCGTGGTTTCGGCAAGTGAATTCAGCATTGGGGCAATTCTTGTGGGCAGGGAAGGCGCCTAGAGTGGCGCTGCGGACATGTTTCCAGTCGACATACTGTGGCGGTCTGGCCACCTCGGATGTCCAGTCCTACTACATGGCCTCGCAACTATTGATATTAAATGACTGTTGGTATGGGGACAGGTCTGACCCTGCCTATGCGGTGGAGCAGAGGTGCATGGGGACCACTGCCCTACACACTATTCTCTACTTGGCCCCGGCCAGAAAGGACCCTGCCGTCCCCCACCAGGGTGGTATTCCAAGTGTGGAAGCAGGCCTTGCGGAAGATGGGGTGGTGGGGTAGGTTGACAAAGGAGACACCGCTGTGGTCCAATGGAAGATTGCCACAGCTAGCTGGTCTAGCGGGTGTTCACGATAGGGACAACATAGGGATCTCTACCTTGGGAGACGTGATGCGAGGTACAGTGCTTAAGTCCTTTCAAGACCTCCAGCAAGAATACCAGATGCCAAAGACTCAATTTTATAAATACCTACAGTTTCGGCATGCTGTCTCCCCAAGTGTCGCGGATCTGGAGTCCCTCCCTGATTTTAGCCCCATGAAAGCGAAAGTGTTTATGGGGGACCTGCAAGACCATAACATCTCCAAGATCTACCAGTCCCCGGTGCCAAACTGTTCCACTACACTAGATAATTTGAGGATAGCATGGGAGGAGGACCTTGGTCCATTAAATGGGGAGGACTGGACGGAGGCGTTAGCCTCCCCTAGGGGGGCTGCAATCACAATGCGGCTCCGACTAATCCAATTTAATTACTTACACCGAGTATACTATACTAGAACCAGGTTGTGGAGAGCAGGTCTAGTTGCGTCCCCACTTTGTCTCAGATGTGGTCGGTAGGATGGTGCCCTATTTCACACAATCTGGCAATGTAGGTCGATAGCAAAATTCTGGCGAGGTGTGTTGGCCTGCCTGGCGGAGGTTTTGGGGTGGGAGCTCCCCTTCTCCCCTAAGTTTAAAAAAAAAAAAAACTTTATTTAGCATTTCGTCACAGTGGTAACATGATACATAACAATATACACAGTCAATGCCAGTAGCCAATGAAGGAGTTTGTACATATATAGATTGGTTTGGTTAGGAAAGACACAACAAAGAGTGCAGCCCATTGTCTAAGCAACATTCGATGTTTAGTGGACATTATCCTCAGAAGCTTGTAACATCTTAGTTTATTGTGAAATCTCCACGCCCCACATAAGGACAGCAACATTGTGCATTCGGTAAAGGATACATAGGACATTTAGGTAGTCGAGCAGTGCAGTGTTCTGAGTATGAGAGAAGGCTCCATTAACCAACCCCTGTGGGGGCTATGCCCTGTTCCTACTGAGAAGCTGGGTCATGTCGCAAAGATGCTAGGTATGTTTTTAAAGGGCCCCATATGTCCCTGGGCCGTGATGCAGATGGTACTGTGGTGGCATACACCTCACTCCTTGTGGTGCAAGATGCTAGGCTGCCCAACCAACCCTTAACCGTAGGTGCTGTCTTGCTGCGCCAGTGAATGGCCACCTCTCTCTTGGCCAACAGAAGACAAATGGCCGCAAGTTTTCAAACTTTTTGGGGAAAGTTAACTACGTATCCTAAGAGGGCAATTTCGGGTAATGGGTTAATTGGTAAATTGATTATGTCCCCCAATGTTTTGTGTACCGCTTCCCAGAAGGATTGTAAACGCAGGCAGGTCCATGCCATATGAGCGAAGTCTGCGTGCGGGCATCACATTGACGGCAGTTATGGGGTCTGGAGGGGTCTATTTTGTGGACTCTGGCCGGGGTAATGTATAGTCTGCGTAGCAATTTGAAGTGTATTAACTTGTGTCGGCTATTAAGGGAGACATTCTTCGTGGCTGCCCATTGTTTGTCTGTTATCGAGCCATCCATATCTTTCTCCCAGTCTCTGCAGATCTTGGGATCGTTGAGTCCTTCTACCCTAAGTTAGTGCTGCTACATACAATGGAGGGTGTCGGGGGAAATATTTATAAGCACCACTTGATGTTGTTGGGTTTCACCGTAGCTAAACGAGACATTGCACGGAAGTGGAAGGCTGTGGCCCCGCCCTCCTTGTTAGCATGGAAGAATGGTCTGGATTTTAACATGAGTCTGGAGATTCCAATTTTTAAAGCACAAGGGTGCCCGCAAAAACATGCTAAGATTTGGAAGCGCTGGACGGACTATAGGGGCCTTTCCCTGGAGCCTATTCCTGCGGGAGATGTTGCAATGGTGGGACAGGTGGGTGGAGCTGGGATACAGGGGTTCAGCGGCTAAGCGGGATGTGTCATTGATGGTGTGGAGTGGATATTCGAGATGTAGTGCAGAGACAGTGCATTGGGTGGGGGGGAGGATTGTTGGGTTCAAATGTTTATTTCTGTTGGTAATTGTGTAAATGTGCTATATTCTGTGCTTTAAAATGTAGCAGACAGCCTCTGGGGTACAGGGCTCTGCATTGTATTCAACATTTGACGCAATAAAATTGTTTTGAAAAAAAAGAAAGTGTGGGTGAGGACTTTGAACGTGCTTGTTTGTGTATGGAGAGCCAGTGGAGACGTGTGGTGTGATATGAGTGTGGCATTGGTGTTTGAGTAAATCCGCTGGGGAGTTCTGAAGCGTCTGCAGCCTTCTGGTTGGTTTTTGTTGATCCGGATATCGAGAGTGTTCCGATAGTCCAGCTTGCTTGTGAAAAGAGCACGCTTGACGGTTTTCTTTAGTGTATGGAAGCATGAGGCGGTGACAGCATTGACTTAGGCGGTCATGGAGATATTGCTGTTGATGACGATTGCAAGGTCCTAGATCTGTTGCCCACCCGGTGCAGACCCATAATGAAGTGCTCTGCCTGAAGATCTCGATTTTGGACTTGTCGGTGTTCAACTTCAGATAGCTGGTCTTCATCTAGTGGTAATGATTTCAGTCATGCAGGTATTGAACTTGGCCCAGGCATTGGGTGTCTTTCCCATGAGGGAGATAATGAGTTGTATGTCATCGGCATAGGAGAGGACGTTAATTTTGTGAGAGGAGATGATGCTGCCTAGAGGGAATCATGTTTGCATTTCGTGAGAGTGGATGATGGTGGCTAGAGCGATAATGTATGCTAATTAACGATGCAAAACAACTGGCCAACTTCGTAGAGTCTTGCATGAGCGAGGTCAATACACCAGATATGATACTGACAGGAGACTTTAATTTACATCTACTTGGCCCATCAAAAGCGGAGGAAGTTTCTATACATAACCAGTTAGGGAACATCCCGCAAATGCAGACTGGACCCCTATACGGCAAGGGCACTGCAGGCGTAGACGGCGGCAAACCGGAGGTGGCACACAGGGAGAAGGGCGCGAGTACCAGCGGGGAAGGAGGTGGCCCTGCAGCAGTCGAGAGAGGCGTACCGGGAGACGGCGAACCTCGCCTGGGCAGTGGTGGGCACTCGAGGGCTCGGCTTGCGGACCTGGGCTGGTGCGCCTCCTCAAGCTGCAGCAAGCAGTGGGGCGGACACCGCGTTGGGGGCCCCCATCCACGTGGCATAGAGGGAGAGGTGGTCGGCAGCGTGGGGGCCCGCTAGCATCGGCACCACTACTCCCATCAGCCCCCGTATCTCAGGCCTTGTGGGATGAAAACAACATGGCCGCAATCCGCGGTGAGTGAGCCTCGGCGGACCGAGTAGCGGTTCCGATGTGACCGGGAGCGGCACAGAGGGAGACGGCGAGCCCCGCCTGGGCAACGGCGAAAATCGGGGGCGCGGCCTACAGGCCTAGTTTGGCATGCATTCCCCTATGAGGCAAGGCACCGGGAGACGGCAGAGCCGAGGGCCCACCCACACAGCGTAGTAGGAGAGACAGGCGGCTTCTGGGGGGCACACTGCCACTGACCAACACCCAATGCCCCAGGTCCCTGCATCCAGGCCACGTGAGCTGCGCACAGCACGGCCGTGCACTACCGCGAGTCCCGCTTTGGTGTGTGGACACGGCCGGGGGCCCAGCAAGTCCGGTTGTGGCATTGTGGGGCTCGGGGGAACACCGGAGACCAGCGGGCACACACGCGCCAAGGCCTAGGCACCTGGCCCGGCAGCGCCAGGAAAGGCGCCAGACCTGAGTGGGGAGGGGGCGGCAAAGCCCACGCAAGCACATACGCCCCTCCTCAACGGGAGCAGCGGCGGAACCAAGGGTAGCCCGGACAACTAACATGTGCCACCGGTGTAGACACATGCAACGGTTGGGGGTGGCCTCCACCCAGGCAGCATGAATCTGCAGCCTACGCAGGGTTACCCTGGGAGCCACTATGGACTAAGTGACGGCCACGGAGAGAAGGGACACAGCAGCCACACGAGGCAGGACCTTGGCGGCATAGGGAGGGACAGGCCCCGAGATTTGCCGACGGGGGGGATCTCCGTGATCTGGAGGCGAGGCCTGCTGCAACCACTAGGCAGGCGCGAATGATGATAGGGGCACAACCAGCGTTCCACGCGCTCCCCTGAGGCATACTCCCCACCGAGACACAAGCTATAACAGAGGGAGACCTCAGAGAACCCCAGAAGCAGCGACACACCCAACACAGACTATCAGAGAGGAAGTCTCTCACAGAAACACTCCGCTGTGGATCAAAGAGAAGTGGGCCTTTACTCACACCCAGAGGTGTCCCCATACAACGCACGTGCTGCTTAAGGCGGAGGCTCGCGGTCGGGAGACAGAGGTCCCCACTATGTCCACCGTGAGGAAGAAAGTGGAACGATCGGTGAAAGACATGCTCACTAAAGGCTCCACATCGGGGGAAAAAGGAGGTTGGGACTCCCCTGCTCCTGCGTCACAAGCAGATCGAGATGACGGAGAGGTGCCAATCACCCGGGCATTTCTCGAAACTCTCTTTAACACCCTAAGGGAGGATTTGCAAACGCTCAAATATGAAGTGGCGGGAGAGGTGAAGGAGATACGCCGCGATGTAAATGAACTTGGGGAGCGGGTAGCTGCCATAGAAGACAATGAACACACCAAAAGTGAGGAGATGGAACAACTACAGCAGGAACTCGTACGCCTAAAAGACCAACAGGTGGACCTGCAAGCCCATGCAGAAGACCTCGAATATCGGTCAAGGCGAAACAACATCCGCGTCCGGGGGGGTTCCACCGAAAGAAGAGGGGGCAGATGTCACCAGACACCTACAAGGCACGTTCCGAGAGATCCTGAGAGAGGCGGCCGACTTCGACATTCGCATTGACCGTGCACATCGGGTGGGCATAGCGAGACGGGCTCCGGCCCCTCCGCCAGACATTCTAGCCTTCCTACCTGACTTCCCACTCAAAGAGTGCATACTGCGCGAAGCACGGGTGAAGCAGCCCCTCCAATATAAAGACCACCCCATAGCACTCTATCAGGACCTGGCCTCCCTGACTCTGCAGAAGAGGAAGGCATTCAAGGAGGTGACAATGTTCTTGAAAGAAAAGGGAGTGCCATACTCGTGGGGTCACCCCTTCCGCCTGATCTTCAAATGGAACGGAACACTGCATCAAATGCGCTCTCTCCAGGAAGCACAGGCATTCCTAGAACAACGAAGCACAGACCTATCACCCAACCACACACAGAGGTCGTCAAGGGGAGGATGACAGAGAGTGGGCCGCGGGCGTACGGCTCAGGTGGAAACACGACCGGATCTCGCCACCATGACACAAGAAAGGACAGCAGCCCTAGAAGCGGTGTCACGGGATACTGCATCGCCGGACAGTCTTTAAGGGAACGGGGGACACAACTGCATTGAATTAATGCTGGCTGGGGGGGGCTGGGGCGGGGGGCCGGGTCGCCTGCTTCACACGTTCACCTTATTTCTCCTTCCCACATGTCCGCGGTTGTGGATGGCGGGCATTGGACTATGACAAAACATTGGGGTTGGTCAGTTGGGGTTAGGGAGGGAGCGGGGGCACAGGGGGGTTAGGGTGGAGGGGGGAACTCACAGGTTGTGGGGGCTCGGGGGAGGGGGAGGGGAAACCGGTGTGCTGAGGGGGACGGGGCACGGACGAGGGCCTGGATCAGGGCGAGATAGGACCACAGCTCGGGACCACAGACACACCAACAGAAAGGGCAGGTCACTAAAGTGATGGCAGACACCACCCAGGTAAACACTATGTCACGACCGACCATTCAAGTACTCACACTTAACGTGAAAGGGTTAAACAATCCCATTAAAAGACGTGCTATTTTGTCTTATCTTGGGAATTCCGGGACCTTGGTGTGCCTTTTACAAGAAACGCATCCACTCTCCAGGGATTGGCACAGAATGAAGTCCCGCGCTTTCTCCCAACAACTTTACTCCTCTACTTCGCATAAAAAGGCGGGGGTGGACATATTGTGTGCCAGACACTTCCAGGGTAGGGTGGGAGACAAAATTACAGAGATTAAGGGCTGGCTACTGGCATACAGGATATGGGTGAATTGGGAGTCCTATGGTGGTGGGGACCATAAATGCTCCCAACTCGAGTCAGGAGAACTTCCTCAAGGGAGCCCTATCGGAGGTTCTTAACACCCAAGACAGACAGATACTGGTGGGAGGTGACCTCAATCTGGTAATGGACTCGGAGAAAGACAGATCGGGTCACCGCTATGGCCAAGCGGGGGCCCTGTCGACGGACGGGAGGGAATGGCTGGGACACAGAGGGTTGGTAGACCTATGGAGGGAGGCCCATCCCCAGAGCACACAGTTCTCCTTTTACTCCCATGTACATCGCACATACGCCAGACTAGACCATTTCATTGGGTCATCTGAGGTAAACGCACTAGTAACCTCAGTGGAAATTACCCCAGTGGCGCTCTCTGACCACGACGCAGTGATGGTGACACTTGACACTCCCTCGACTCACAGGCTGAAAGGGAGGTGGAGACTTTGTGAGAACCTGCTCAAACGCGACGGTGTATCCAAGCAGATACACAAATGCATCACTGACTATCTCGAGACAAATGATAACCCAGATATCTCTCTGGCAGCAAATTGGGGGGCCCTCAAAGCGGTAGTGAGGGGCAAACTAATAGCCATCTCTGCTGCGGAGGCCCGCGAAAGGCAAGAAACAAGAGTTTCACTCATGGCAAAAGTAGTGGAACTGGAGAGAGTACACAGTCGAACGGGTGCCCCCCGGGTGTGGCGTCAACTGAAGGCGGCCAAAGCACAACTGGCAAGCCTGGATCTCGACCGAGCGGAATACGCAGCCCTGCGGCTCAAACATACATATTACATAGGGGGAGATAAAACAGGCCTCTAAAATCGCGGCCATTCAGACTAATACGGGAGAGAAGGTGGAGCAAGATACCCAGATAGCGGGAGCCTTCCGAGATTTCTATGCCTCACTATACAGCAAGGACCCACACCAAACCCCTGAGGGAGAGGCGTATCTTCAACAAGCGGCGACAACAGCGTTGAATGCGGCGGGGCGGAAGCGCTAGACGCACCGATTAGGATTGACGAAGTGGTGGGTGCAATTTCCCGTCTTAAGCCTCTGAAATCGCCAGGGCCGGATGGTTTTTCGGCGGCTTTTATAAGATGTTCTGCCCTCTCCTTGCCCCGATCCTCACTCACCTTTTGGATCTATCCCACCAGATATGCTATTGGCGGATATCATCGTCCTTCCCAAGCCGGGGAAGGATGTTACCCTATGTGCTTCCTACCGGCCGATCTCCCTACTCAATCTAGACCTAAAGTTACTTACAGGGGCTCTCGCAGCTAGGCTCGGTCCACATATGCCTGGTATTATTGAACCAGACCAGTCTGGCTTAATTCCAAATAGACAGAGCAGCGACAACACCAAACGCATCCTACACCTTATTGATAAAGCCCCTCGTACCAAGATGGATGCCCTGCTACTGTCAATAGACGCCGAAAAGACATTTGACAGGGTGGATTGGGGCTTTCTGGACGCAACGTTGGCACACTTCGGTATTGGAGATCGGTTCGGGCGTGGGTCGCTAGTTGTTATGACACACCCAAAGCCGTAATACGGGTGAACGGGATACTCTCGCAGCCCTTTGACATCCAGCGGGGCACAAGGCAGGGGTGCCCACTGTCGCCCCTCCTTTTTGCGCTATACGTTGAGCCCCTAGCACAGAGGATACGAGATAACCCCGATATCCTTGGCATCCCCTTCGGAGGAGAACGGCACACTCTCGGTCTGCATGCAGATGATATTCTGGCGACTCTTGGAGCCCCCAAGCGCTCGGTGCCAGCCTTCCTTCGGGAACTGACCATCTTCGGTGAGGTATCCGGGTTTAAAATAAATATGGGTAAGTCGATGATCCTACCTCTAGGGCGCAATGAGGACCTACCCGAACGAGCGAGCAGGGAATACGGAAAGCTCTAACCCCAAGATACGATTCCATACTTGGGCATAGTCCAGGCCCCTTCTATTAGGCAGACAGTGGCGGATGACTACACCAACCTCCTCTCCCTAATACAGGGGGATCTTCGCAGATGGCAGAAACAGCCACTGTCACTCCTAGGCCGCATTGCCGCCGTGAAGATGACCATATTGCCTAAAGTGCTGTATATCTTCCAGACCGTCCCGATTGGGCCCC
This sequence comes from Triturus cristatus, assembly GCF_964204655.1. Classification (NCBI taxonomy): domain Eukaryota; kingdom Metazoa; phylum Chordata; class Amphibia; order Caudata; family Salamandridae; genus Triturus; species Triturus cristatus. Next base: position 932,362,065 of record NC_140580.1, on the reverse strand, counting down.
TGACGGGCGCCATCCACAAGCTGTAAGTTGCAGTGCAACATTTTATATGGGCTGGGAAGTGGCCGCGGATGCACAGAGATTTATCCTACCGTCCCCCAGATGACGGAGGACTAGGGATCCTGAACTTTTCTGAATACTTTCGGACGACTCAACTTAGATACCTGGTCGAATGGAGTAGACCAGAGTCCGAGAAGAGGTGGCTCTTTCAGGACAGTGGATTGGCACACCTATCCCTCTGGAAGGTGTCCTTTCTAAAAAGGCCCGATAGACCACCGAACCTCCAGGGCTTCCCAATTACACGCATGGTGTTGCGGGTATGGGACATGGTAGAGGTCAAACGGGGCCTCACCTCCTTTCCATCCCCACTAACGCCCCTGTTTGACAATCCGGAATTTCCGCCAGGGCAAGAAGAACGGGCGTTCCCACAGTGGAGGTCATCGGAGTGCCAATCAGCAGGACATTTATTTGACCTAGAAGGGTTCCTTAAGTTTTCCGACAAGTCACACATTCATGATATCAAGGATCAGAAACGTTTCCAATACTTCCAAATCTGTCACTGGCTTATGCACCCGGATGTGCGCCCCCTGGTTGGTAGAAAACTGAAAACCTATGAGAAATGGCTCCTAACCAAAACCTCAGACCGAAAGATGATCTCTGAACTATATAAGATGCTCCGCCCACCAGCTGCGATAGGGCTCTCCGCCAGGCAGCAGCGATGGGCAAAGGAGCTGGGGAGAGACCTTTTGGAGAAAGAGTGGCAGGGAATCTACTTCAGGGCAAACCACACGGCCAGAAATACAGCGAGTAGAGAAGCAGCAGTTAAGGTGGCAACATACTGGCACCTGACACCTGCCAGACTACACAAGGGTAACTCAGACCGCAGCCCGACATGTTGGAGGGGTTGGGACGAGGAGGGTACGGTACTCCACTTACTGTGGGAATGTAAGGAAGTGGCAGGATATTGGACTAATGTTCTAGATGACATTAACAAGCACGTTGAGACAAACATACCTTGCCTCCCTGCCTATACTATACTGGGGCTCCCAAAATCGATTACCTTTCCACTGAAGTCAGTTAGGGGGAAACAGATGGGCTTGACCAAGGGCGCAGCAGTGCAACACATCCTCTCCCTCTGGGGCACGCACACTCGTCCAACACACACAGGATGGCTCCACAAACTCTGGTACATCATCGGAATGGAGAGAATACAAGCCAACCTCACGCACTCCACAGATTCATTTAACACAATATGGCGCCATCTACTATCTCTGCTAGCAACAGAATTTAACGAAATAACCTGCCCAAAATATCTTCTCCTCCTCTATCACACTGACGCTCAACAAGCAGGGACAGCACCCTGTGGCCCGATATGATATAGGCCTCTCACGTATTCATATAATAAGGTATAGATACAGCACACCGGTTCGGGGGGGGAAGAATGACATGGGGACGGTGTTGTTGGGGGTTTTGGTTATGTTGGGCTTTAGGTATAGCCTCTTAAGATGGGGCCTATACCCTCCTCTGTCAGCTTTGGCGGAAGCATTAACTATAGAGCCACCTGTTGGTCCTCCAAGACTTGAGGTGGGGGGGCTGGCTCAAGGGCAGGGGTGGGACCCGGTTGTCGAAAAGCGGGACAATCTGCTGTATGCAATGTGCCTATTTTGTTGCCTGGAAATCAATAAAACAAAGTTAAACCTAAAAATAGCATTAACTATTCCTTGCGGCAGGTACGCTGATCTCCAACCAACATCACTAAACTAGCTGAATTGCGACAGCAACAAACACGACTGAAGCAAGCAATTTGGGAAGCCAGGCATGATAAAGAGGATATCCTATGGGCGAAACTGCATGCGGACTCTAAGTTGAAAAACAGTGCAAGATTCTGGGAAACAATAAAAAGATTCACCCATCCGATGCACGAGGGTCTGTCCTCCAATATATCCGAAGAAGACTGGGCCACTTATCTTGGAAACCACTTTTATCAAGGAAAAACCTTATTGCCTGCAGAAACTAGCAGGGATTCCACACAGTGGCCTATCATCTTGAAGCATCAATCCAACAAGGGAAATGCAACACCAGAGGAATGGTATGAAGGAGAATCACTGGGATTCATACCCTTAAATGATTACATAAAATCAATCAACAATTACATCAAGAAGGGAAGGCAAGAAGGGGCACCAGGGCCCAATGGAATTCCACCTGTGCTTTACAAACAAGCACAGAATATTGGGCGAAAGCACTCAGTCCCCTGTTTTGAGAAATAAGAACGTCAGGACTACTCCCTCCATCCTGGCAGACTTCGATTATTTCACCAATCTTCAAATCAGGTGACAAGACTCAGCTGAAGAGTTACCCGTTAGTTGCCCTCTTGGACAATGAGGCAAAATACTTTGCAGGCACTTTGCTGGACGAACTACAACTCCGGGCGGAAGACAATTCGATCATCCCCTTAAATCAAACTGGCTTCTCCAAATCTGTCGGGACCACAACAAACATAACAACTATGGCCCTGTTAATCGATAAGGCCGAGATCACAAGAACGCCATTCCATTTGTGCTTCATCGATTACCGGGCAGCTTTCGATCATGTAAATCGTCACAAACTGGTTGAAACTGGCAGGCTTGGGCATTCCCTAGGCTTTACTGAACCTGTTAATTAATTTGCATACTAAGACCTGGGTTCAAATAAAGCTGGGTGACGGGTCAACTCTATCGAGGACAATTCCAACAACATAAGGCCTCAAGCAAGGCTGCGTACTGGCCCCAATGCTATTTAATCTGTTTCTTGCAGATCTGATCCCGCTATTAAATGCCAGTAATTCACACTCTCCAAAGATTGGAAACCTAGTACTACCAAGCCTACTTTACACTGATGACCTAGTACTGATCAGCCAAACGAAGGTGGGTCTACAGCGTCTTCTTGATATTACGTTTGAGTACTCTGAGGTTAACAACTTAAACATTAACCTGGAAAAAACCAAAACCATGACAATCAAAAAGAACCTTAAGAAAATACCTGCCTGTTTTTGGGACAAGACTTGAATAGACTCAGTTACAGAGTACAAATATTTGGGGGTGATCATTGACAAAGGTGGGCACTTCGTAACCCAAAGAGATACAATAACAAGCATTTACAATGCAATGGTCTCGGCATTGTTAAAGTTAGAGCTATTGGCATTGCTCATGACATTGTTTTTGTTTATGTTTTTGTTTTTAAAACATTTAAAGAAACGGCATTGTTATTTACAATGTCAATAGCTTAATGTCTCTCAAATGCTGGACCTATTGCATTTGCACCCACACACAGAGCCACACACACAAATACTACTGAATAATAGATGACTGCTGTTCATCAGATCCTACAACAAACACACAGCCTCCGCAGTAAACAGAACTAGTACATAGACAACCTAAAAGGGCCAGCAAACGGTTTAACTGCACATGCCCGGTAAACGAGGTAACTAACCACGAAACGCTCCTTGCGCAAGAGCAGAGAAGCAGAGACATGACAAAACAGGCTTTGCCAACACTATTTATTATTTTAATTGTGGGCTTTGCATGTTAGATGACAACCTGTATGGGATCTGGTGTGTCACATTTCTTGAAATGTATATTTTCTTGTTTTTCTCAGAGCGCCTGAAGCTTTCCTTAGGAACCACGTGGCGCTTCTACCAGCAGAGTAAAAGCCAATGCGCACAAAATATGGACTGCATATGTTTAATGTAAAAGTGAGAGTGGAATAAGAGGGCATAAGTGTTTAGAAGCGTACAAATATAACAGCTTCGCTGAGCAGAATGAATGTGTACATACACAAACACGCTGGCATTTAGCCCACAGGGAACTGGGTCTTTATTGTTAGAGTAAAAATGAACAAGTAAACATATTTGAAAGTTTGCTGTGTATTCAGCCTCACAGCATGCCTATAAGAACACGGTGTGAGTTGTTCGCGGAAATAACAACGGGGGAACGTGTAAAAGAACGAGGCAGTTCAAGGGCAGGATTGTTTATCGTATCCGACAAGTTATCGATTGCAATGTCTGAACGCGAGATAATCTTCCAGACATGAAGGAAGGGAATGCCTGAATTCGATGCTCCGGTCTTTTTGTGTATTTGTGTACTTTACTTATAAATAAAATAAATACCAAACGATTCTTCATGAATTGGCAACAAGCCGCCGACAACAGTGGTGCATACTATTGCCGAGAAAGACACGAGCCTAGAGCGCACCCCTCACAAAGAAACGTCAAAACTTGCCAAAAAAGCTGCAGAGAAGTAATTTAGGCTGAAATTTAATAACACGAGATCCCGGTCATCAATCTCCGTTTCTGTGAAAAAGCGTGAGACTGAAACATGTTCAACAAAAACACACACACATTTAAACCTACTCCACCCACCCCTCTTTATCCACCTCCCGTTTCCATTTTGGAACATCCTCAGCGCAGCAGCTTCGGCGAGCCACACAGAATGGTGAAAAGGGAAGGAAAGACTTGTACAAAGGAGTACGCTGAAGAAAATACAAATAGGTTTGTACATCTTAATATGCAAATAGTATCTCAGGTGTTCGAGTACTTGCAGCGAAAAACATAAACCCATTAGACACAAAAGGTGAGGGTGCGTGCACCCTTTTTCCAAGAGAAAGGTGATAAATACCGATTAAGGGTGGAAAGATTTCAAAACGTGTGGATGCTGTTGGATATATTTACCGGGCGAGGGAGAATATCTGGATAATGTGGAATGCAGTACCCGGTCGCGCATACTGATGACAGAGTGAACTACTGGCCAGCCCTCAGTCCAGAGAGGCGGGCGCTTCCTGTTAATTGCTCCCAGTTCAAACCCTGGGGCCGAGGCCTCGCAGTTCATATCTGTCTAAAGAGACGCGGTCGGTGGGGGCGGGTAAATTAAAATCTATATGCAGGCACATAGCAAAGGAAGACTGCTTTACAACAGCAATTCCGTCGCGAGCATTTAACAATGAAAAGCAAAGTCACGGCTACGTACAAACTGCCGGGAATCGCCCTGAACACCACCGCCTTTCTCCGAGGCGAAGCAGAAATGCCTCGGAGAAAGGCAGCGGCGCTTTCGGATTCGGGGGCGTGTTCTCCTCTTGCCATTGGCTGGAGGAGATAATTAGAAAAGTTGCAAAAAACACGTCCCAGAATCCGAAAAGGACGGGGCCTGTTCGGAGTGACGGACCTCTTCTCCAATGGCTGGCCAGCATTCAAGAGGCCAGCCAATGGAGAAGAGGGACGGGTTCAAGCCCCTCTTCTCCAAGTCATTATATCTCGCGAGTGAGACTGCGCAAGCGCAGCCTTCGCTAGCCGAGACCTAAAATGGAAGGGCATAGCCCTAGCTGCCTCAATGAGAAACCTCAATTCCAAACTGATGGGTTCCTCATTTGCCCCACTGGTTAAAGGTATACGTGCACAACTCCTACCTACAATAACTTATGGGAGCGAGGCACAGAGGGGACGAGATTCGAAGCTTTTGGATGTTGTGGTCGCAAAACTTTATATAGAATAATTTTTGGTTTACCAACACGAGTCTCTCCAGCACAAATTAGGCTCGAGTTTGGTGTTCAAAAACAGACCATTGCAAGAAAAGGTGCGATAGTCATTTTCTGGGACAAAGTAAGGAAATCCAAATCAGGTACCCTAAATTGGCACTTGTGGTCTGAGCTACAACAGAAAGAAGCATCACCAGGGGCAAAATATTTAGCAACTAGCTTGTCCACTTTGGGTCTTACCGAACTTTGGCCAACTCCTATAAGTCACTGCCTCCTTAAAAAATCAAGAAAGAAAATAGTAAAGAATCAATCTTGGATTTAAGATAAGGCAGCCCTAACAAGGAGGTCGCATGGCTTGAGTTCCTATTCCTCCTCGGCTGCACAAAAGTATCTAGCTTTGGGTTTTGCTAAATATACAAAAATTCAATTTTTAAAATACAGATTAGGCTTGCTGCCATGCACAAAGCACTTTCCACATTGGCTGAAAAACCAATCTGACCCCAATTGTCGTTTATGTGGTACATCTCAAGAAGATATGCTGCACCATCTATGCACATGCAAAGATCTAGTAAAGGTTTGGAGACAGCTTGTAAAACCACTTTTTAATCAGAGAGGTATTCGCACACGGAGACAGGCTGTGCTGGCATGTTTTGCACCCGAGGACACGTAGCTTAATTGCCGCTTTGTAAAATTCTTGAAACAAGTGGAGAAGAAAATGCCTAGTCAGAACAGCAATACAGCTGACAAGGAAAAGTCGGACGCTGCTAAATAACGGCGTATTCCTTTAATGTACTGCAAACATCAACTGGTTATAGTGTTTTTTTAACTGGTTTTAATATTTTTTACAACTGATGACATGTAATGAGATATTTTGTAGCAATGGTTTTAAGTAACTCTGCTAAATAAAATAAACTGAAACTGTATGCTAATTATCTTGACTCTGAACTTTTGTTTCACTATGAGAATGAGTTAGCCTGTTGTTCTAGGTGTGGTACTGATGACACTTGCCTCCTGGAGAATGAGTAGGGAAATACAGTCTAGGTCTGCTCCTGTAATGAGTGATGACACACAATGGTTTGGAGCCTAGTTCTTCCTGTGGGCGTCCTCAGGCTTTCTCTCACTCCCTAATCTGTGCGTCTTCAGGACACATGCCACAGATGTGCTGTAAAGGTTTTCACTGACCTATAAGTGCAGGGAGATCTGAAACTACAATCCTGGGCCACATGATTTCCAGCAGACTGTTGCAGAACCCCACCATCATTACTGGTCACACACAGACAAAAAGTAGGGCCACCTGGCATTATCAAGTTGGACCCATAGACTGGGCAGGCACTGACAATTGGCTGCCTAGGTTCCAGCTCCAATAGATCTTCCTTGCTTCCTGGTCCCATTGATCTGCTTAGATTTCAAATTATCATTCCCAGTTCCCTAAGTGCAGGTCTGTTTTGACTCTGTGTCCCATGGATGTACTTGGTTTCCTTTCCCAGTCTCCATTCATCTGATTTGCATGCCTGCCGTCCTCAATCTGACTTGTTTCTGTATTCCTAGGGACCTTTCCAGGGTCTGCTCTCAAGTATCTGCCTGAGTTCCCCATATCTATTGCCGTGAACCTGCCTAAAATGCTTGTCTTCATGTGCTTGGAAAGGTTGCCTTTAATTCCCTATTGCCAAGGATCTCCCTTTGTTCTCTGTTCCTAGAGATTTACCTACACTTCTTATACTACACTGATGATCTAGTTATTTTAGCTAGTATTGGTCCGCAATGATCTTAAAAAACTCTGGAGTAAATTGACTAACTAGTAATGAAAAAAAATTATACTAATTTACATTTGCAATCTGCGAATACTATGAACATGGTTTCTGAATAATTGTTAGATGGAAAGGTTTAATTATCTAGGTATCTCTTTCAAATAAATGGGTGATATAAAACTTGCATTGCTTGTTTAAAGAATGAGGCCCAGATTTGCTAATGCTTTGAATTGGGTTTTAACGCAAACCCTACGCATATTGTTATGTTGGGATTTACAATCCACCACAAATCAGGATGTGCATGGAATAGTTTACCAAAGTGCTGCAAAGTTGTGCAATGAGTTGCTTTGCATTACACTGCGTCAAGGGCAAGTTCCATGAGTGGTGCATGGGTGTTCCCATTCAACCATCTACGGGTTTTGGTGCAAATCCCTATCTACAAACAATTGTAGACAGAATTGTGCCATAATCCTACAACTGCTTGAGCTAGGCACAACAAGCAGAAATGTTTTTGTTTCTCCTCGTTTTTCCTACTTTGCATGTGCACTGCATTGTACAGTACCAGTACAAAGCAGGAAAAGTGGCAAAGGTTAGTTTGTGTACTGAAAGACTACCCGTTCTGTACTAAAGCTATTCTTACAATTCAGACACATCCTTGCACTATGGCACAAGGGTGGGTGCATTTGCGCATTTCAGCCAAAAGTACTCTAGTGCAGGGAGATATGGTGCGATTCTGCTCCCTCCATTTCATGCAACACAATGCTGCAATGCTGCACCTTTAGTTCAAGAGATCGGCCTGGATTCCAATCCCCTATTCATCTGTCTTTGGCCCCTGTACCTATTGGCCTGCAAAACTGACTACAAAGTGCTCTCCACTTTGTGCAGTAGTCTGCCTGACACAGACCCAGCACTCATGTAAATGATGGCGGGCCTGTGTCTTGACACTAGTGCGGACTAAGGGCCCAATTACGAGTCTTTTGGTCAGAGGACTGCCAGATTTGCAGTGGCGCAGCGGTGGCAGTCCAGCCACCGTCACACCGGTGCTCCGCCCGCCCTCTTACAACTAGGACAGTTGGACCACCCAGGGACCGACGCCAGGGCACAGCTGTTTCCTGGTTGTGGCACGGCCACAATATTCTTGGCGGGACCGCCACAGTTCCAGTAAGCATATTATGAGTTTCCTGTCTGCCACTCTTTTCATGGTGGTTCCACCTTCATGATAACCGTGGCAGAGAGGAAACAAAGGGGGCCCTAGAGGGCCCCCTGGTGCCTCACACCATGCGGATGCATGCAGGGGAACACAACATGTGCCCCCCTGTATGCATGCACCCCAGTTCCTGAACGCCATGGACTTTACAGTTCATGTTGTACGGGAACTGTTTTTGGCATTTCCATTGCGATGCAATTTTCTGAGGGAACGCCAAAAAACAGCCCGCCAGACAGGAGAAAATCCTAATCTGGCTGGCAGCCCGACCAGGGCTTTGACACAGCGGGAGCATGGCGGTGGCATACCACCCACTCCAGCTTCACCAGAAGTAGTAATCGGGCCCTAGGGGCCTGATTTAGAGATCGGCGAATGGGTTACTCTGTCACAAATGTGATGGATATCCCATCCGCTGTATTACATGTGCCACTGGATGTAATGCACTTATAATATATTGGACGGGATATCCGCCACATTTGTGATGGAGTAACCTGTCTGCCGAACTGTAAATCAGGCCCTAACTCTTTCTGATCTTCCCATGATACCTGCTGAGCTTTGTCTTCGGTGCACCCCGTCCATGTGTAGGGCTCCTTGCTCCCGCTGAACCCCATTGATAAGAAACTGAGGTAGCAGTGTAAGAAAATACCACAAACCCTTTATCTAAAGTGATTCTTCCTGTGATTTGTGGTACAATTTCTGAAAGTATTGAAATACGCACCTACTTCTTTCTCCCTTGTTGACAGTAAGCCTGGTGTCCCTTGAGCGTCTAAACCTTGCCTTGTCTGGGAGCGGATATTCCCTTTATATGGATCCGGATGGAAACTACCTCTTCCGTGCTCAGTATTCAGCCTTTTTCGTGCAGTTGGAGGTGAGATTCGTGTATTACATTCATTCAGATCTCTTACTTCTAAAAAAAAAAATGGACTTTTTGTTATCCTTGCTAGCAGATGTTTCAGGAGTGTTAATGTCCGGGGATCTGCTTGCTTCATTTCTAAGTTGCACTTTAGCCCTGACTGAATAATCCTCAATGCTTAATATGTAAAAACAAATAAGTGTAGGGCACATATTTGTACTACTTAGTAGCCGAATGCTGGCAATGCTGGTGATACTGGATGCCAAGGCTGAGTAGTTTTTATTCCACCTCATACCTCTTTATAACATTGCGTTACACTTCCAGTCTTCTTATCTTACATGTACAGATTTTTATCCATGCATACTTCCTTTGTCTCTGTCTTCCTTTTTTACCTCCCCCCCTTTTTCACTCCAGGACTAGTAGCTCCTGTCAAGGTCTGGGGATCAATGCTCGGCCAGTGGTGGTATCTAAATGTGGCTGCTGGTAGTTCATCAGTTTCACAAACGAAATTTCCTCCAGCACCTTGACCGAGAGAATGCAGTCCGCCAAACACTAGATGGGGCTCTAAGTATCTTATTCTTTAACATTTGGCACTGGAAAGTAAAACGCCCATCATGGATGCCCTTAGCTATCTCAAGGCATCTCAGAATGAGGCCAACCCTATGCCTTAACCCTTCTATCCATAACACTCCTGTCAGAATTTTAGAGAATGATGTACTTTGCTGTGCCAGGGACTTTAAATGCAACTGTAGTTAAACCATTCCCAGTTTAAGTCATAAAAAACCAGACAGCATGGATTTTTGAATTTCGAAAGATACAACTATGTCCCCTGGAGCTTTCTGTGAATGGTATGAGGGCCAAAGCACGCTGCCATTCCTTATGCCCATAGGATCAGATCTGGAGTCCATGCGGGAGTGGGTTAACAATCCCAAGGATGTGTTCCCATAAACAGTCCAAACATATCAGATCCACAATAGGGTGCCACCACCTGGTGTTTGATCATTCCAGGAACTAAGTTATGCATATCCACATCTTCTCAATAAGCCCAAACACAAGGATTCAATTAGGAGTAATGCGTTATCGTATGCAGAGATTCCAGAATGGCCTGAATTTCCAATACTGGCTGGCATCTCCGTGTACCATTCTTGCAATTACCAGTCAAACCCCATGGAATGTGGACTAACATATGACCGTATAGAAAAAAAGCGCAATTCATAGAGTTTGCAAGACACAAAAAGAAGAGAAACGTCCCCAAACAAAGTCCTCAAGAGGTACCTGTATTTGGTATTTGTCTTGCTTTCCTTAGGTTCCCGAATACTTTAATGATGTGTCCTAATGGTCATGTGAGTTTACCTCAGGACAATGGTATGCAGCATATAGAATGTTATAGTTTAAAGTGAGAAGATATGAAGGTAGAAAAGGCCTGGACAGGGGCACTGCATTCCATTCCCTAACTCAATTTTACCAGCTGAAATTTCCGGCTGTTAAAATCAGGGTCAGTGTGTCCACAAACAGGAAATGTAGGTGCGGAAACACTTACCATCTCATAACTGTACAGAGTGAAATTCCACATAGGAATTTAGCTCCACACAATTTGTAATGGGCCCCATCAAAGTATGTGCCAGCTCTCCTTCATTATGGCAGTGCCTTCTGTGGGTGCAGCTAGCAGTCCCACGCAGCGCTATGCAACCTTGACAAATCACTTGCCAGAGGCACAGTATTACATTATTTCCAATCGCAAAGGCTATCTGACTTCTTCCACCGCTTCTTACTGAGATTTAGGTACTGTGTCCATGGTCCGCTTACCAGCACCTGCCTGCACGGTCCCTAGAACCTGCTCAAAAAGGGCTAGTGCTTCCTGCTTCATGTTGTAGGCATAGTAGACAGACACAACCAGAGATAGCATCTTTAAACCCCTGACTTTCTTTCCATGATGATAATCATGACCTAAAAGACTAACACACAAACCTACTGCACAGACATTTTTTTAGCTCTTGGTATGCATCTCACTAAAGTGGATCACCTGGCCAGTGGCCACCATCACTCCTCCAGGACGCAAAATAAACTAGTGCATATACACAGGCTTTCTTTCCAATATCCATTAGTAGCAGTTGTCCACCTCCAAAGATGCAGCTCATGGGTGCCTGCCCATCTCCAGATCCTTACATTCACACAGCCCCCTCTGAGTTTTTAGTATGTAACAAAATCAACTGTAGCTTGTGCTTAACCTTCGGTGGAACCACAACCACGCCCATTCTTGTCACTTTAACAAGCAGATTGCTGGACTGTATGCTATGTACTTGTAGGAAAGTAGGATCTGCTTTCATGGTTACCCCCACCTTTTGCGGGTGCCATTGTGTTTTTCTGACTAGTCTGACTGGAAACCTGCTAATCAGGACCCAAGTCTCTGTACTTTCTCCCTAAATTGGACCATGGTGAGTGCTTAGTTACCCCCCAGATTGGTTACTGGTGTACGCTTGTAAGTCCCTAGTATATGTTACTAAAGTACTCAGGGCATGGGTAACCCAGGGCCCCCCATGGGCTGAAACATGTATTATGCCACCCATGGGAGACCACTCGAATTGTGACTACAGGTCTGCCATTGCAGCCTGTGTAACCAGGTGCTAGCACCACTTACAACATATATAAGTTTTCTTATATCTGAGATCATTACGCTTAAAACCTATAAGTCACCCCTAAGGCAGGCCTTTCAATCCCGAAGGCAGGGTGCTTGGTTATAAGTGTGAGGGTGCCCCTGCATGAGTAGGACACCCCTACAAAGAGTCAATTTGCAAAGTGTTGTAAGTGCATCAGCCATTACAATACATAGAGTGGCCATGCATCATTGCGTGATGGCTAACTCTAAACTGGCTGTAACGAACCCTGGCAGGTTTGGTATCTAACATGTTGGAATCATACCCCAGCACCGTAAATGGTGTTGGAAGTATGATTCCATGCACTGTGGGGCTCCTCCAGGAAGCCCTCCGTATTACCGGTGCCAGTCTTCCAGAGTCTGATAGCAAGCTAAAGCTGCTGCCGACCACAGACACGATTCTGCCCTCCTGCTGCTGAGCCAAGCTCAAAGAGAGGAAAGTAGGACAATAGGTTTCCTTACACAGGGAGGTGTGACCACCTCCCAGACAAGACTTAGTGTATTGGGCTGGGGAGGGGGGTGCTTGTCAGCACCACAAGACTGCTTGGATGGGCACATTTGGTGCCCTCCTTGCATACTCCAGCTGGAACCAGTTTAGGAAGCCATTGGCTCCCACTCCAGCGTGAAACTGGACAAAGGACATGGGAGTATCCTCCCTACTGTTCAGCCCCTCCTCTGGGAGGGACCCCTGAATCCTCTCAACCCTTTCCTTAGGGTACTTAAGAGCTTACCTGTGGGTGGCTCTTCATATTCATCGTGGGACAATCTTCAGATCTGAAACCACTTCATCTTCAATCATCTGGGCACTTTGGACTTAGTTAGACTTCACTTTGGGAACCAAGACTGCATCTGGAAAGACCCCTGCTGCTCCTGGTCTCATCATCCTGCCAGTCTTCTGCGTCATCTGTGCCTGTACTCCATACAGGTTCTTCTCTAGGCCTGTGGGCATCAAAGACACCCAAAGGAATCTCCCTTGGAGTGAAGGGGTCACTCCCCTGCATCTGCAGGCACCACAACAAAGCTGACCGGTCTGCTGTTCCTGAGCTCCCACGGACTCCGAAAAGTTCAGGAACACAGGTGGTGGTTCTGAAACTCCCTTAAAGGCTGCACTGTCTTCACAGCAAGTTTGAAGCCAGTATCCCTTGTTGGAAACGCTGGAGCAGTACCCCTGTGCAGAATTGCCGTTGCCAAGGCTTGTTGACTCTCTCCTCCAAAGATCTTTGGGCTCCAAGAAGCTCCAGCCTCCAGCATCTCTTGCTACCAAGATCTTCATCCTCACCGCATCCTCTGCACCGTGGGCCTGCATCATTGGTGAACTGGATGAGGTCCTCTTGTGACTACTGTGTCTCCAGCCTGTAGGTCCCCTTGAGGGTCTCCTTTGGTTCCAGTGGGCTCCCCTATTTGCTCAGGGCCTCAGACTTACCTGCTTGTGATGAGTCCCTTGGACCTTGCTGGTCCTGACACTGCACCTTTTTTGTCTCCCACATTTGTTGCTGCGGCCAAGGCTTGTTGGTACTCCCGCTGGACACCGACCCCCTGGTTCCAGACATCCGATGTGGGACTGCTCGTGAACAGCTCCTGGTCTTCACAGCATCGCGTGGTCCGCACAGCTGCAGCACCAAGGTCACCGTCAACTCTCCTGCATCTTCCAACATCGGTGGGCATTCGTCTTCCGTGCCTCCTGGTCACTCCAGAGTGGCATAGACTCTGTCCACTCTGCTTACATATACCACTCTTCCTGAATCCACCCTTGGGTTCCACCAGACTCTTTTACCTTCTTCGCCAGCAGCATTTTGACTGAAGTACTCCATTGTGGTCTATGGAGGTTTTCGACGTCACTTCGCACCTATGCACCCGGCTTCCCTGGTGTAGGTATCCTGGTTCCTGGGATATTCACGGGTGGGGTGACTCTCTAACCTTCCATCTTCCACAGGGTTTCTTCAGGGTCCACTGGAAAGGGTCCTTCTTCTTAAAAACTGCAACCGTAACTTCCTTAATAACTTGTTTAGAGCACGCGGTCATGTTGCCACTCTGCACACGGCCTCTGTAGGTTTCCTGGGTACTTACCTTGGGTGGCTCCTTGGGTCCCTGGCTCTTCTAAGTCCTCTGGGTCCAGTGTTGACTTAGGTCATGGTTTGCATTCCACTTTATTAGTATATGGTTTGGTCTCCCCCCGGAGACCACTGTATATTTGTGCTACTTACTATTACTGAAGTATTGTGTGTATTGTGATTATATCTCCGGGGATGAGATATTGTAATCTGTTAGTGAGTGTTTATAATAAGTGCACATTTTTATAACTACACTGTGTGGATCTTTTTCACTCAACCTACACTATATGATTAGTATTGGTAAAACAAGCTGCTTTACACTCCTTCTGGACTAAGCCCGAAGGCTGCTCTCCACAGCTACCACTTAGAGATTTCCCATGGTAAGACCACTAAAATCACCATAAGCGTTGTCTGCATTACTGCAGGGTGCCTAGCGTAAATCTGTGTGCACCATATACTTAGCCAGCCTCCTACAGTACTGCAATGGGCAATTGACAAAATACGCTGGAGTACCTTTGTCAGGGTCACTGTAGCTCATGTTCTGGGAGATATCACAATCATAAAGTTATCTTTTCCACCATGAGATATTCTGATATTCATAAACAGTACAATGTCTCCTCACATTGTTGGATTCCAGAACACATGTTAATCTCTTCTGCTCAGAGAGTTAACATTGGTAACACCTTCTCCAGAGGAAGTTGACCACTGTTGTATTTACGCACTCGGTGATTATGGACTGGAGACTAAGGTGCATAATTAGGAGAAAGACAAGTAACTGCTGTTGAAGATCAATTGATTGTGGGCAATAAGAGTTATTACCCCAAGCCCCCTATAAATCTCACTCATCACAGGCAAATAAACATGACCATGGTGTTGCCTTGTTCATGTCCCTAGAACCTAGAATGGAGGCAAACAACAGTCGTTTGTGCCAAGCATAAAAAGTGCTTTTGAATGACACCACCACATCAGAAACGTATATTGCATAGAAAGAAAAAAAATCTGGGAGTGTCGCTTCCAAACACAGCATGTACATGAGTGAAATCTACCAATTAAGCTTTCAAGACATTTGTGTGTTTTCCCTTAAGGATTCTACAAGTATATATGCCTTTTTTAAAGACTGTTCTTGACTGACGACTCAGTTTTTGTTGGTTTTTTTCATTTTTACTTTGTCTTAGAGTGCCCATGTCGTTTTCCAAAGGTAAGATTTTTTTTACCTGTTTCTTTGTAGATGCTACTCCCCTCAGGTCCTTTTTCTCTGTGTACTATTTCCAGCTCTCTTGGTCAGATGGCCTTCCTGTGGTGGAAAGATGTCTAAGAAGAAAGACTGAGACATGTGCTTGGTCTGCCTACTAGATTCACCCACCATTAAGAAGTTTGAGATCTGTCAAGAATCAAATTATAGGAAGAGGACAGACAGACAGAAGGAAGTCCATCTTAAAGCCCAGCAAAGGGATCATGGCAAATGTCAGGCAAGACTTCTGCTGGCTTCACTTCCTTTATTGTGGCAAAGGTGTATATCTTGTTGTCTCATTCTCTCTCCTGAGTAGATGGAATCCTCATACAGCAAATTTATATTGAAATGGGCACACAAAGAGGATATTCACACTATGATGCTTTGAACACCACACTGGCCACACCTGAAGCAGCATAAACACAGCATCTGCCACCACATGCTTTTCCGGTTCAATGACACAATATTGTGCTAAAAACTATTGTTGACAAAATATTGTGTAAAGAATATAGTTTACCACAATA
Source organism: Triturus cristatus (assembly GCF_964204655.1). Taxonomy (NCBI): domain Eukaryota; kingdom Metazoa; phylum Chordata; class Amphibia; order Caudata; family Salamandridae; genus Triturus; species Triturus cristatus. Next base: position 932,346,299 of record NC_140580.1, on the reverse strand, counting down.
TCGTGTTCCTATTGTTTTTCTACTATACATACAGTTTAAAGTAGTAAATGTAAAATATTTTAATATATAAAATTATAATAATGTTAAGTATATACATTCCACTAATTATATATATTTATATAAACACACACACATATATATGTGTTTATATACATATATAGTATTATATAATTAATGAAATCTATTTGTTTACAAAATAGAAACTTTGAGTATTTAAATATTTTAAATGTAGTACTTCAAAATGCATATCTGCAAAACTCTGGCCTTTCTTCAATATTCTCAAAAAACAGGAGCACGGACCACAAGTAGGTGCAGATTTCTATTTTATTTAATTCGAACAAGCACTAGCAGCATTATGCGTTTCGGCTCCAGGGAGCCTTGATCACATGAGGCGCTTAACGGTGCAGTCTGTTTTTATACAATTTATTTAATTTTTTTGCTTTTTTTTTTACTTTTTTCTCTTTCCATTCTTAAAGTGACAAGTGCCCAATGTGCAAGGTATAGCATAGACATAAAAAACATATTGTCAACTGCTGTTTTATAACTGTTGTCATAATTTATACATTCAGGTTTAAATACCCTTTCAAATTATGCATAGTTATTTTCTGGTTTTTAATACATCCTGGTATAAATACCTGTCCAAACCAATTTGCAAATGGATACATAAAGTGCTAGTGAAAATTACAGTACCTGCAAAGAGTGCTTATGTGCTAAACTTGCTATTGATATGTAGATTCTTATCTAAAACCGGTGTAAAATACGCTGATAAAAAGTGTATAAAAATTCTAAAACCCATATAAAAACCGTGTACAAAATAGTGTAAAAACATTGAGATTTGAGCAGCAAAATATCTTCATTTTGTTAAAAGGAGCCTAGTGTCCTATTGTCTTATGTTTCTGTACATCTTAGAAATGTATTCGAATAATTCTAGAGGCAAGTTTATAATTCCTCAGTAATGTTAAGGCCTCCCAGGAATTTTGTATCAAGGTCTAGAATTTATCTAGTTTCTAGACGTCAGTGCCTTTTCTCTATCCTCTCCTTGTTTGTATGGTAGAATAGCATCAATTATAAAGTATCTGAGTCCTTTGGATCCGCATTGTGTGCTTCCCCAAAGTGTCGCGCTACGGGGTAAGTAGTATCTTTATTTTTAATAACTCTGATGTGCTTGAGTATCCTCTTGTGCCCTTGTAGTATTGTGGTGCCTACATATCGTAGGGCACACGGACACTCCAGCACATAAACTACATAGTCAGATTTACAAGTTAGGGCCTTCCCTATTGGTTTTTCTAGGTCACTGAATGGGGTGTCATATGATGTTTTATTAATTCCAAATTGACACGCTTTGAAAGTTTTGCAGCGATGGAATCCATTTCTTTGAGACAACCATGTGCTTTTGGTTTGGGTAAAGGGGTCATTCTGAACTAGGACATTCTTCATAGAGGTTGCCCTAGTGTATGTAATAGAGGCGTTTTTTGGGAGGGTGTGGCCGATAATGGGATCATCTAGGATGAGAGGCCAATTTTTTCTAATAATGTTTCTTATCGCCTTATCTTGCTTGTTGTACTTTAAGATAAATCTAAATGAAGAGGATTTTTGTGTCTGCTATCATCCATCTTGTTGTCTTTGTTGATTAGACTCTCCCTTGTGACTTCATTACTTTTCTTAATAGCCTGTTCAAAACATTTGTTTGAATACCCCCTTGCACGGAATCTGGTTGTGCAGGCTTTTTGGGCTAAGCTTAAATTACCTTCACAGCTGCATATTCGTTTGAGTCGCAGCATCTCCCCGTAGGGGATGCTTTGAATCAAATGCTGCGGGTGAAAACTGCCTGCGTGTAGTATCGAATTGCCAGCGGTTGGCTTCCTGTGCAGTTTTGTCTCAAGATTACCGTTTTTAATGTAAATTTCAACATCTAAAAAATTGATAGTTGTTGCACTGATGGAGGCTGTAAAGTGCAGGTTGAGACTATTTATGTTTAGTTCTCTGATAAATTGTTCTGCTTCCTCTGTAGTCCCTTGCCATATTAAAAACAAGTCATCTATGATTCGTAACCAGCATTAGATTTTAGTCTTGATTGTAGTTTTATGTTCCTTCATTAGTACCAGCTCCTCCCACCATCCCATGTGCAGGCAGGCATAGCTGGGGGAGAGGCTGGCACGCATGTCCTTTTGCCTAGATATTGTTGAAGTGCTCGAAGACCGTCTTGGTGGCTAATGGATGTGTATAATGCTGTCACATCCATCACAATGAGCAAAAAATCCTGATGCCATTCAGTGTTTTGTGTTTTTAAAAGAAAGTCCCAGGTGTCCCTGATATATGATGGCAACTGTTGAACAAAGTCCTGTAAATAATAATCTACATATTGGGAGGTTTTCTCCCGGAGGCTGTTCCGTGCCAAAATAATCGGTCTTCCTGGAGGTTTAATGCATTTTTGTGTATTTTCAGGATGAAGTACAAAACTGGGGTGACCGGTTTTTCATTTCTCAAAATTTGTACTCCTGGGGAGTTAACAGTCCTGCGTTTCTCCATGCTACCAATTTCACATTATACGCATTATACGTAGATCTCAGTTCCGGATGGTCACTTCTACGGTAGCAAGTTGTATCCTCCAGTTGGTTCATGGCTTCCTCTATATATTCTTTCTTTTTCCACAAAACCAAGTTTCTGCCCTCATCAGCATTGCGGATAATGATGTCTTTGTCTTTAATTTCTCCATTAATTGATGATATTGGAGATCTTTCTTGTTTGTTTTGTGTTTATTTGCTCTTAGCACCTTGTGATTTAATTGCTTGATGCCCCTTACTAATTGTTCCTGAAATATATCAATTGAATCCCTCACTGTAATACGATTGAATTTAGATGTAGGTTTAAAAGGAGTGGTGGTTTCAGTTGTTTTTAGTCCCATATTGATTATATTTTCTGAACCAAAGCTCTTGTCTGAATTGTTGTTTTAGTTTGCCAGCTCTTGTAAATCATCCAAAAGTGGCAGGTCTGATGCTGTCAAATTGAAACAAGCATTGGCATAGCCAATAGGTCTCGCTTTTGGGACCTTATAAGTATTTAGTTATGCAGCACAATATCCTTGGTGCAACAACATCAACTGTTGCATGGCTAAACACTTATAAGGTCCCAAAAGCGAGACCTATTGGCTATGCCAATGCTTGTTCTTTGAGGGGGTGGGGGTTGATGGCATTGGCTCTTGGCTCTCTGCTGTGTGTAACAGTGCATGCTTTTGGCTGGGCGAAGATTTCTTCAACCTGAGGCCAGAGAGTAGAGCAGTGAGGACACACAGGTGGGCAGGATCTGTGTATCACTGCCAGAATACAGCTTTTCATTTGAGCAAATTTTGTTTAGCCCAGGGATGAGTCAGAAGCTCCCCATTAATTCCAACGGCTGGGGGCAGTTCAGTCCAGCTTCGGTAAAGTAGTGGGGTGTGGCAGTGGCCTCCTCGGCCTCTTCCTCGAGACTTGAGAGACCACCCAGTAACAGTTGTTGTTCAGAAGTGATTGGTGTGCATGGGTCAGGGGGAGGGGTCAATCTAGAATTTTCCAGTTTGTTGTTTGGAATGGACTTTATTGCCACAGTCACGAGTTGGAGGCTAGCTCAAGAGAACATATCGAGCTTGTGTGGGATTGAGGTGGTAGAGGCGAGTACTGTGCCACTGACTGAATAAGTAAGTATTGTGTAATTTAATTAATGAAAACAGCCGAGTGACCAGACCCGATGGCTGCCTGCAGCATGAATTAAAGTGAAAGCATGCATAACTAATTTAGAAGGAACACCGGCCGGGCCTTTCACAGGCAAACAGACTGCCAGCAGCCAGTGAAAGGCCCGGCCGGTGTTTCTTCTAAATTAGTCACACACTGTGCACGCTTTTCATTGAGGCAGCCAGCAGGCAGACGCCACGCCTGGCTTGGCACTTTGCTTTGATCTTCCTAATCCTGCTTCCTGTGATAACAGTACCGTTTCTGTAGTGCAGGCCACTCTCAATTAATAAGCTATTAATAATATTACCCCCAAAAATGGAGCTCGATTTATTGTTTGCACGCCTTAGAATAAACGTTGTTGTTAATTAGAGATTACACGAGTGGTGGTGCAAGTAACCCCAAACAGGACTACAATTCCCAGAATGCAATGACTTGTCTAATGGAAAGGTTGAACTGGATAAATTGAGCTCTGATGATTTGAGTCACCTGATTACCCCACCCTTACTCCTATACCCTAAAACGCTTCGGGCCTCATAAAGGGTACAAGGTGCAATGTAAATGCTACAAGAAGTGCAAATGTATCCGTTTAAAACATAAAGTCTAGTGAGAGAACACACAGGCAAAGTGACCCTTGTTATGAACTAAAAGTCACGAGCATCTTATATGATAATAGAATTGTACTGTTGTTTCATTTATACAGTGCTTCATTTCCCCTCGAGGCGCTGGAGCGCATTAATAACTGCAACAATAATACCCGATGCCGAATATAAATTCAGCACCGGCACAGGGTGGCATGCGTCATGGGGTCGTGTGGTGCTGTCAGTGCCTGCTATTACTATCACCAATGCTTCTTTATTTAGAGACTTCAGGAGGATGAAAAGCCGAACTAGCCCTGCCAGGAATCGTACTTGCGGACGGCAGGAGGGTAGAAAAGAGTAAAGGAAACAGGAACATAGATTGTTCATGGCGCCCAGATGGCGCGTCCAGTCAGCTGGTTCTTGCTAGAGCGACCCTCCAGGGCCTGCAGCTTTGTCACCGAACTCCACTCATGGCGCGACTTGTGTCCCCACAACTCGTCGTGTGGTGGTTACGCAGTGCCTGCGGAGTGACGAAAACATAACAAGACAAGCCCGGCGGAGCATGGTGCGCGCGCTTGGCGGGGGCGGGGGAGCGCATTCCAGGCGGGGGAGCGGACCCTTTGAAGTGCGATGCCAAACGGATTGCATGGCGGCACGATGCGCGTGATTGTGCGCGTGCTCGCCATGCAATCCGCTTTTCGGAGCACTTTTGGGAGCCCCTTACAATAGTCTCGCTTTGCGATCGCTTACGCGATAGCAAGGCGAGACCTAAAAAGATAGCAAGGCGAGACCTAAAAAGGGGGACTTGTTGATGGGGGATCAGATTGTAGCGTTGTCCCCTCCGAAGTTGTTTTCCGATTTAGAAGATAATATTTCTTTAGTTTTAATTTTCTGATACTTTTGAAGACGTCCAGTCTCGTTGTAGCATAGTCAAAAGAGCTTACTGGGCAGTAAGAGAGCCCCAATGCTAGTAGCTGCCCCTCCGCTTTATTCAGATCAATATCACTAAGATTAATGACAGTTTGACTACTATTATGTATTTCCTCTATTGACGTCTCCAATTGTGTCTTGTTTGGCGTGTCTGTTGTTTCTTTGAATCTTCGTGATTTTGTTTTTCGCCTTTCGCGGCGCTTGGTGGATCTGCTTTTTGTTGTTTGTTTTGTTGAGTTCTTGGGTGCAATGTGTTGCCCCTTTGGTAAACTAAAAAATCCACCTCCTCTGCTAGTGAAATTTTAGCTGGTATTTGTTTGCTTGCCTGATTGAGGTCACTTGCATCTGTTTCGCTTTCTAATGCAGAGCTAAACTCCGAATTAGATGATGTACTTGGCCCCGCTTTGGTCATTCCTGCATTTGCTCTGCCAGCAACAGTTTCACCGTATTTTGATACTTTCAGTGCATCATACTTCTTGGCGAACGTGAATATACACCCTGTCTCATAATCAGTGCTCTCACAATGGAATTTATAAGCCTTTCTCTCACAAATGTTATATTCTTCCTTTTTTAGTCTTTTGTTCATTTCGTCTTTAAGTTATGTGATTTCGTCATTACATCCCATTATTGCTAATTCGGCATTGAGTATTTCAATTTGTTCTTGCAGCTTTAACCGGTCTTTTTCTGCGCATTTTACTAGGATGACTATTAATCGCCTGGATGACTCCAGGTTTGTTTCCGCCCACTCCTTCATCATATCTCTGTCCGGATTTTTGTAGCTCAGGGCCATAAAAATTCCTAATCCCCGTGGTACTCTTCCCACATCTAGGTAACGTGGAGGGATTTGGCCTCACACCACTTATTTTGTTCCGATTTCATTAACTTTTCCAGCTGTTTAATCTTTTATTTTACACTGTTATTGCGCGGCCCCACTGAGGCATGCTGGGGAACTGAGTCCAGATTGAAGACTTTATTGTCGTTGAACATATCTGCCGCCGCCGCTTCCCTTTCACGCATCAGCTGACATTGTGCTTGTTTGAATATATTTGTAGTCATTGACAGGCGCACTGCGAGAGGGATCCTTTGCCCTATAATGCTTTCTCGCCTTGCGTTTACTGCATACCTTCAAACCCAGCAAACCTATTATTGACGGCTTTATCCCCTTCTTGACAACTCCCGGTTAGGCACCCTGCGCGTCTTCCGACCTCTGTTTGCCTACCTTGTTGTTGGCTTGAGGATTTCGGTGCCGTCGTGTTGGGTGCTGGGGGCTGTGCTGTTGATAATCCTCCCGGATTCGTCTCCTTTCGCTTGTTGTCAAGTATCGGCTCCTTTGTCAGCAATTAGCCACGTTATGAAGGGGGTCCGTGTTTAGCTGGATGAGTCAGAACCAGTGGCGTAGCTAGAGCTTGTGGCGCCCGGGGCTATCCCTCAGATTGCCGCCCCCCCCCCCCCTGGGGGAGGGCATGCACTTCAAAGAGGTCCGAGAGACACGTAGTATGGCCGCTAATAGTTACCTTTATCATGCAAGTTACATGCACATACATGACACGGTCCAAGGCTACACAGTTGAAAACACCGGTGACTGGCAGTACAAAAGAGAACACACAGACTGCATGATCTATCTGGGGACTCAGAAAAACTGCATGTGACATCCATCAGAGAGCTGCGTGAACAATTACCTGGTAATCCCCTCAACACAATGCAAACATGCACATTCATGACACTGTTCATGTAACCTTCATCTACAGCTTACATTAAATGACCATTCATCATGGTCCCCCCCCCATTAAAGCAGTGGGGACCTGCACAAACGTGATGTGCTCTGTGGACCCAAAACCAACTTAACAGTATCGAAGCCTGTGATTCTTTATCTTTCAAAAACAGCAAATTAATTATTCACAGGGAATGACTCACTGTGTGCCCTTAAAACTAAACGCAGCACAAAGGGGTCAGTCCGCTCCACCTTGCCAACACAGACCGGATACAAAGCCCACTCTGGTGGCCCAAAGGCAACAACCAGGGGTCACTCCCTGTCATTACTTCCAAGCAGCAGCAACCAACTCCCTGGGAATGAAAAGACATGTGCTCTTGGTTCCCAAAACCAGCTTGTAATAGTGCATCTCTTCTTCACAGCAGCCTCAGCACACACATGGTGCACAGCCTGCCTGGGGGCCCAAAGCTAAAATACAGGGAGGGGCGACACATTATGATCACAATCCTTAAACACAGTTGTGGGGGGCCATGGGAACTTGTTCAACTCTATCCAAGACCCGGGACCAACTGTTCCGGCGCTGCGGCACTCCTTGAATATTCAGAAGAAACCAGAAAAATAGGACCAGTAAAACTCACTCTTTTCCAAATCTCTTTCTAAATATTATCACTTTCCATGTAATGTTCCTTTGATGGGAAGAGGAGGTTTCTGAGGTGGGAGTATCAGGCAAGTGATACTACTCGGGCTCCATCTGTTCGAGCCTTCATGGAGGATCCCTCTTCATTACTACCTCCACCTGACCACGGACTCTGCAACGCACTCCCTTACGGGCTCCCTCTGTGCGAGCCTTCAGGGAGAATCCCTCTTCATTACTACCTCCACCTGACCCCGGACTCGGCAACGCTCTCCCTTACAGGCTTGATTATCCACTACTCCTCCCTCCAGTGCACCTTATCTCACAGCTGACCTTGGGCCCCCAGCCCCATATCAGGCCCCATCGGGCTCCACTTTGCTTTTTCCCGGTAAAAACATTAGTAAAATCACCTTCAAACTTAAAACATTGAATATAGCAGTAAATATAATTAGCATGCACTTTAAAGTATGTTCCACAGTAGCCCTTATGACCCGACTGCTAATTAAATAAACAAAAACAGAAAGGCCATAACAGGGCCGGCTTTAGCGCTGATGCGAAAGTCTTTTTTGGCGCCACACTAATAACCTCTTTCTCCATAAATACCTTTACTACCACCTTCCAACAGTGCCCCTCATCCCTCTATGGCCCCCCTAGTGATCTCCTCCTCAGATTCCCTCACTCCCTCACGCCACAAGTGCCCCTCTTCTCCCCATAGCCCCTCCCCCTCATGACCTCCTCCTTGGACTCCCTCACTGCCACCATCCACCAGTGCCCCTTATCTCTCTGTAGCCTCTCCCCCTCATGACCTCCTCCTCAGACTCCCTCACTTCCACCCTCCACCAGTGCTCCTCATCTCACCCTAGCTCCCCCTCCACACCATGACCTCTTCCTCGGATTCCCTCACTGTCACCCAGGGCACAAGTCCTAAAAAAAGAAGTGGGGGGACGCTGACGTCACAACAGCAAGTGATGTCACGAAAGGTGGCTTGCACCATCAGACTCATTGCCTCCCCTCGCTCACCCCTTAGATGCCATTGCATCAGAAAAGCCAGCGCGTGAGCAGCGTTCTGAATGAGCTCCGATCTCGCCCCAGAGAGGCCAAAGAGTAAATGTGTGGCTCCAGTAATCGAGCTCCCGCGAAAATAAGTGAGGGGACGCCATCCACCCGCCTGGTACCCCGACTCGAGCCCTGCAGTCACCCTCCACCAGTGCCCCTCATCGCTCCACAGCCCCTCCAACTACCTCCTCCTCAGATTACCTCACTGCCACCCTCCACCTGTGCCCCTCATCGCTCCGTAGCCCCTCTCTCATATGCATTTGTTGTTTAGCGCTACTCATATCAGTGTAGTGTGTCTGCACTTTACACCACGAACACATTATACAGAGACAATGAATCATACAAGTATGTAAATCAGTCTACAGGGAATGTCACATAAGCCAATGAGGATTACAAGGTGTAGGAATCTGCTGCATACTTAGAAAGAGGACACAACAACCATAAATAAAGATATTTCTCCCCGTTGTGCCTCTGGTGGGGAGGCGTACAACTCTGATACATTCCCAGGTCTACTAATGTTGGTGAATCTGGGAATGTGTCAGAATCCATGGTTAAATGTGCTGGAACACCTACACTCCACCTGAGGCATGCCTCCCTGCTGCAGATTAACGCAAGGCAGCGATTGCGCTGCCTTGTGTTACTCTAGATTCCTCAAACCAAGGTGGCCTTGCGGGACTAGATAAATCTCATTTAGGTTTTGTGACGCCGTTTTGTGCCCTTGCGACGACGCAAAACCTTGATAAATATGCCCCTGTTTGTCTTTTCTTGTCTCTGCAAAGCGCTCACATTTGAATTCATCCACACCCTCTTTCATCTTGTTTCATTGCTACAGATACAATGATTTCGTTGTAATGTTAGCAAAATGGAATTAAACATGCCGAGGAGGGAAGCAAAAGTGTGATTTGTTATGAAAGGTCTCTAAAAACCTCCCCAATAAAAGATTATTCGCAGCAAAACACTCCAAGTGTTGCTTTATGTGTATGCTATTTCATTTGCACACACTCCTGCTTGCTGCAAAAACCTAATAGCATTACCGGTAGCCTTTGCTACACTGTATTTCAAAGTAGGTCCGTGTCATCCATACTGGTGGCCAGTATATTTTGAGAGGGTTTGGTCTGGGGAAACACAACCTTAGGATTTAAAAGAGTATTCCATGGGGGTCAGCTTTACTGATAAAAATGTATCGCTGCCCAAACATACTCATTTTAGCAACATTAGAATGATGAAAGACTGAGGAAGTTCTAACTATATCACAAAACATATCTATACCATTCACGTTTGTATGCAGCTCTTTGGTGACAGACTCAGTTCATTGGTCACTGTCCTATGTTAGGATTGTAACTTCTGAACTGCAAGTAACACAAGGATCTCTGTGGCAAAGGCAACAACCCACTGAGCTTCGACACAAAATACAGTTCATCTGCATTTAAAAACTACTAACAGACAAATGATTGCTCTCAAGCGAATCATTAATCACCAGCGTTATTGGGGCATCTTTTATTGTCTTATTGTTGTCCTGCATCGGCCATGATAATGATAAAAACTTCAGTATCAACTATATGACTTGTTGCCCCCCTCTTTTCGCTCCATGAGATGGTATCCATTCTTTGTTCACAAGGAGTATAAAATAAACAGTACCCCCCCCCCCCGTGATAGAGAATGGAGATTCCTAGCCAGACAGGCATATAAGGATAAAGTGGTCAACTGTGTCTTTCATGTGAAATGTGATGCGAGACACAAGCTGCTCATCAAGATGCTGAAAGCGCCTAGAGGCAGCCATCCCATCTGAGGCAGGTGTTTGCAGGGTCGTCCTACAAAAACATATAATTACCTGACGCCTCCTTTTCTCATGGCCTTCAGCCGATCATGCATGCATCCCGGCCGCTTTTCCAGTGCCAGGTCAATGACAGCAGGTCTTTGTGACACTGCACACTGGCATCCTGGAAATAGTAATGTGGCTGGACACAGAGCTTTACACTAAACCTAGAACTGGCAGGAACCCCGCAGGAAAAATACAGACATGACGTACATCTGCAACCTCATTGACAGGGTTCGAGGTTCAGAGCACATAGACCCAGGCACCACGTCATTGCCATAGTAAAGTTTGAACCCTTGCCTTGTGTTTACTCTGTAACACACAAAAGTATTTTAATACCAGGGCATGCTGAGCCAGGTAATCACTGCTTGAAAGAAGGACTATAGGGAACAACGCATCCTACCCAAGAGTAGGCTCGAGCGAGATTTTAGTTATGGTCAATTTCACTTTATACACGGAATCCTTCACAATCCTCAAGGAAACCTTCTGAACTGCAAGTAACACAAGGATCTCTGTGGCAAAGGCAGCAACCCACTGAGCATCCACACAAAATACAGTTCATCTGCATTTAAAAACTACTGACAGACAAATAATTGGTCTCAAGCGAATCATTAATCACCAGCGTTATTGGGGCACCTTTTATTGTCTTATTGTTGTCCTGCATCGGCAATTATAATGATAAAAACTGTTTAAATGAAGCGCACACGAAGTACGTGTCCTGCTGGACCTGCGCATATTTAAAAAAAGAAATGAAACACATTCTCTTACCTACTACTGCAGTCTGCACTAAAACGAATTATCCACGCAGCAGGCTCAGCAGACTGCCCCAGGCCACAAGGTCCTCACGAGAGTGCGTAGTGGTGAAGCGCGTGACGCGTCACCGCTACGTTCTCATCGCGAGGGCCGGGCAAAAATGTAGCCCAGGGCCGTCATTGGTAGCGCTGGCGCGCGCTCTCCATGATTGACGGCCCTGGAGCAGGCTGGAATGGGCGGCGCCGCGGGCAGAGAGATTAACGGTCATCATGGCACTCATAGCACTACAGGTTAGTGCGCGCTGCTTTCCCGGCCGCGGCGGACTTTATAATTTATTTAGTGACACTGTGTCCCTAAATAAATTAAAAGGCCGCCGCCGCCCTAAATATAGTGCCGCCTGGGGCGGTCCGCCCCCACCGCCCCCCCCTAGCTACGCGCCTGGTCAGAACCAGCTATTCACATCCGCAAAACTCAGACCTTTCTTCAATCTTCTAAAAAAACAGGAGTACGGAGCACAAGTAGGTGCAGATTTCTATTTTACTTAATTTGAACAAGCACTAGCAGCATTATGCGTTTCGGCTCCAGGGAGCCTTGATCACATGACGCGCTTAACGGTGCAGAGTCTGTTTTTATACAACTTTTTTTCATTTTGTTGCTTTTTTTACTTTTTTCTCTTTCCATTCTTAAAATGACAAGTGCCCAATGTGCAAGTTATAGCATAGACATAAAAAACATATTGTCAACTGCTGTTTTATAACTGTTGTCATAATTGATACATACGGGTTTAAATACCCTTTCAAATTATGCATAGTTATTTTCTGGTCACTCCTGAAGCAGCATAAACACAGCATCTGCCACAACATTCATTTTCCGGTTCAATGACACAATATTGTGCTAAAAACGATTGTTGACAAAATATTGTGTAAAAAATAAAGTTTACCACAATATCGTGTTCCTATTGTTTTTCTACTATACATAAACTTTAAAGTAGTAAATGTAAAATATTATAATATATAAAATTATAATAATGCTAAGTATATACATTCCACTAATTATTTATATATATCTATATAAACACACACATATGTGTTTATGTACATATATAGTATGACAATTAATTAAATCTATTTTTTTTTAATTATAGAAACTTTAAGTATTTAAATATTTTAAATGTAGTACTTCAAAATGCATATTATATATATATATATATATATATACACTTACATACATACACACACACACACACACACACAAGTACAAATAGAAAACAACATAAAAACTCCAAACAATTCAAGGGGGTTGTGCATTACTGTGTTTGTTTGAAATGCAAATAAAGTTTGTTTATACAAAATATAAACAATTCAATTACAAAATATCATAATTAATTTCACCAATATATAAAATATTAAAATATTAAAACCCCCAAACACATTTACTAAAAATAATATAAACATTACCAAAATAAAATAAACAATATTAAATGTAAATAAATATTAATATGAATCATATTTCATCAATAGCAGGAAAAGTGTTGGACTCCTGAAAGATTAGATTTGCTATTCCCACTCCACTATAAGCAACAGTGGGGAAATTTGTGGCCTTCGAAAGGGTTACATTTACTATTCTCACTGTAGTCAGAGCAAAAAAATAGGGATATTGTTGGATTTCACAGGGGTTAAATTAATTATTTCCACTCCAGTCTAAGCAGCAGTAGTTAAAGTGTTGGATTATATAGGGATTACATTGACTGTTTCCGCTCCAGTCTAATCAACAGTAGGGAAAGTGTTTGACTTTAAAGAGATTAAGGGCCTCATGTAGGTAGCCAAATACCGGTCGGTAACGGCCGATTTTCGGTAAATATGCCGTTACCGACCGGTATTCAGACAAGTGAGATGTAGGAGTCCCAAAACCAATTTTCGGTAAATATGAGGCGGTAAATACCGATTCATATTTACCGAATTCCAAAATACCGATTCAGAGTTACCGAATACATAATTAACGAATCGGTAAATATGAAGTGGTAAATATGAAGTGGTAAAAATGAAAATGACATGTAGGAGCACTCGGTAATTAAGAAATCCAAGAAAATCGGTAAATTAGAGTCGGTAATTAACACGGATTGAAAGCAGGTGGTAACCATCAACAATGCATATGAGCAATCCCAAAATGCTACAGCGTGGACAACATGGCCGCTATGTACGTCATTGCAAGGCGCCTACGTCTACAGGCAGCAGGACTGAGGGTGTGGCGACGGGAGGAACAAATCTACAGACAGCGCATCACACTATTCCAGCTGACTGATGCAGAGATACATGAGAGGTACAGGCTAGACCCCGAAACCATCATGGACTTAATCAGGGACCTACAGCCACTCCTGGACCATCCAATAAGAAGGGCGCACGCCATACCCCCACATGTGCAGGTGCTCTGCAGCCTACATCTGCTGGCATCCGGCAGTTATCAGGTGGTGATAGCTGCGGTGGGTGGGGTATCCCAGAGTTGCCTGTCACGTTTCTTCAGGAAGTTCCTGGATGCCATGATGCAGAGAATGCACCACTACATAAGCTTCCCAAACACACAGGCTGCACTGCAGAAAACAAAAACAGACTTTTATCACATGGCACAGTTCCCCCATGTCATCGGCTGTATTGATGGTACACACATCCCAATCTGTCCACCAGCTGATACAGAGCACATCTACAGGAACAGGAAGTCCACCCACTCCATCAATGTGCAGGTGATCTGTGATGCAGGGAACATCATCACAGATATTGTTGCAAAGTTTCCTGGGAGCACCCACGACTCTTACATCTTCCAGAATAGTGGGATCTACACACGACTGAGTGCCGGAGAATTCGGAGAGGGATACCTGCTAGGTAAGTAACAGTGACGCCCCTTGAAACCTGCAAATCATAGTGCATAGAGGCATGTAACTGATGGTTCCCTTTTACTCATCCAGGCGACAGTGCATATGCATGCCGGTCATTCATCCTCACTCCCTACCTACACCCAGCAACCCAGAGTGAGAGACGATACAACGTGGCACACAAAACAACACGCAATGTGGTGGAGCGCACGTTTGGACTACTGAAGAGCAGGTTCCGCTGCCTGCACAAGAGCGGAGGCGCACGCCAGTACAAACCCATCACCTGCTGCAAGATTATTGCCACTTGTGCAATGCTGCACAACCTTGCCACGAAAAAAGGTACAGATGTGGAACTGACATATTTTGAGGACAACGAGGATGAGTCAGGCCAGCCAGAGGGCAACGCAGCTAGAGTGCCAACTGCAATCGATGGGAGAGAGAGACGGGCAGATATCACATGCAACTATTTCTGAGTAAGTAAGGGGACACAGCGAGTTGTGAGAAGTCCTGACGTAGTTTTAATGTGGCACCACGCCATGAACACATGAACAGGCCAATCTGGCAATATACCATCTATACAAGGAGTATGTCCAGGGTTACGTCACCCAATGGGAAGCGGCTAAGCAGGGCTACATCAATGTTTGCGCATACGCGCTGCAGTGGTGGATTGCACGGCCTGTGCATCCTCACTGGAGCCAACCCCAAGCCGCCTGCTGCTCCTGCGTGCTTCTGGGACGGGGGGTGTGATGCTGCTGCTGGTGTCGATGCTCTCCGCAGCATCCCCTGCAGCAGTTGTCGACGCCTCACTAGTCAATAGCACCCCTAGTGCACTTGTCACCTGCACCATCCCCCGAGACAGGTCGCTGCAGCACTGTGTTAGGCCCTCCTGCATCGTCACAGAGCGCCGGCACAGTAGAGAAGTCGCAGTTGCCAGACGGTTGAGTGCCCTGCTGGTAGTGTCCCTTCTCTGGCGTTCCCGGCGCCGTGCTTCGATGTCAGCATCTAATTTGCTGCACAACTGCTGGATTGACTGGGACATGTCCCGAATGCCCGCAGCCATGCCGCTAATGTTGGTGTCCATGTTGACTAATGTTGTCTTCATCACCCGCATGTGCCTCTGGACTGACATGACTGCCTTTGATTGCAGGCGCTGTTGCTTCAACATTTGGCCCTCGAGCCCCAAGAAGACACCATGGCCGTCAGTGGGTGCTGGTGGACTCTGGACACGCGACCTGCGGCGCCCTCTTGCTTCCGTCTGTGCTGCCTGTGAGGTGTGGGGCACAGTGGCATGGCTCCCTTCCTGGGGCCCGGTGCGGTCTTCTGGGCCCATGCTGTCGTCTGACGAGGTGTCTAAGGCTCGTAGCCTGGCTGCTGGACGCCTCCTCATTCTCACACCTGCAAGCGGAGATGTGGCCGGTGATTCGAACATGAGTGGCGATGCTGGCTCTGGTGGTGGTGATGCTGGCTCTCGGTGAGGTGATGCTGGCTCTGTGTGCGGCGAGGCTGGCTGTGTTGGTGGTGCGGCTGCCAGTGGGCCTGCTCCCTGGTCTGAACTGGTGCTGGCTAGAGGTGATTTATGTGGCCGGTGTGCCGTCTCTCCTGCAGCATGCCCTGTCCTGCATGATGTCACATCTGTGGACAGAAATACAACATTGGCTCAGTGTCCCCGAAGGGCTGCATTGCAAGCGTCACAATAAATCATTTCACATTCCAATATGTCCCCTGTCTCCTTGTGCCTCGAGTGCGTGACATGCCTTGTTGCCCTGTAACATTTACGTCATGGTTAGTGTTGCCCTGACTACATCTCCCGGAATGCATTGCCTGTCTGCACTGACACGTGTGGACTGCAGTGTGATTCTCGTTTCACAATGGGGGATGTGGGATAGGGGTAGGGGGGGCTACATTGCTGTGCTTTCGTCTTACCTTGGTGTGTTGCGGCTCTGGCAGAGCTGTCGGCGTCCCCAAGACCCACGACGCTCTCTTGCTCGATTGTGGCCGCCACCAGCTCCTCCAGTTCGGTGAGGGCAGGTGCCCTGTTGGTTCCACCTCCGGTCTGGCTGGCCTCCTTCTGGATGTCGCCCATCTTCCTCTTGGTTACAATCCGGAGGTCATACCAGCGCTTTTTGAGGACCTCAATGTCCCTGTGGGTCACTCCCACAGCATTGACCTGCGCCTGGATGGCCAGCCATATGTTGCGCTTTTCAGCCTCAGGCACTTGCAGGGATTGCCTTCCAAACAGCTTCTGGTGCTGCTTCACCACCTCCTCCACCAGCACCTGGAGTTCCTTGGGGCTAAATTTCAGCTTCCTCCTCCTTTCCCCTCCGTCTTTCTGTGTTCTCTGGCTGGACATGCTGTTCGTTTACCCGCTAGCACATGCAACGGCTCCCTGCCTCTCCTCTGCACTCCAAGCTGCTCCAGGGTCGGCTAATTATGTACACCTGCCTGGGTATGGCCACTTCGGCTAATTATGTACACCTGCCTGGGTGTGGGCACTTCCTGGTTGGGTGGGCTGTCGTTGCACTGGATTAGCTGTTTCGTCAAGTCATGTGATTTGATTTACCGAATCCGTACATACCGATTCGGTATTTTCCGATTCGGTAAATACCACCTCGGTATTTACCGATTCGGTAAATAACACCTCGGTATTTACCGAATCGGTAAATACCACCTCGGTATTTACCGATTCGGTGAATTCCGATTCGTGATTACCGAATGTTACCGAATCGGTAACTGTTACCGAATTTTTACCTACATATAACTTACCGATTCTAATTTACCGATTCGGTACGGCTCGGTATTTAAGAACCGGTAAAATTTATTTACCTACATGAGGCCCTAAATGTACTTTTCCCACCCCAATGTAATCAACACTAGGGAACCAGTTGGACTTTGGAGGGGTTAGATTTACTATTCCACTACAGTCTAAACAACAGTAGGGAAACTGTTGAGCTTTGAAGGGGTTAGATTTACTATTCCTTCTTCAACCTAAGTAACTGTAGGGAAAGAGTTGGACTTCAGATGGATTAAATTAGCTATACCCACTCCAGTCTAATCGATATTAGGGAAAGTGTTGAACTTTGGTGGGGGTAAAATTCCAATCCAGTCTATGCAACAGTATGGAAAGTGTTGGACTTTGGAAGTATTAGATGTACTATTGGCACTTCAGCCTAAGCATCAGTAGGGAAAGTGTTGGATTTCAGAGAGATTGCATTTAGTATTCCCACTCTAGTCTAAGCAACAGTATGCAAAATGTTTGACTTCAGAAGCATTACATATATGAATACAAGCCCTATTTATTTACAAAAAATAATTGAACACTTAATATGAAACATTATTAAATTACAGGGCTTACAAGGAGTGAGAGATCTTCAAAATCTAGGTCTGCTCATCACCATACAAGTTAACACTCGTCTCAAATGGTGCTATTGAATTTTCAGAAGCGGGTTCAAAAACTGGGATTACCAGGTGCTTTTCTTCAGAGGACCAACTGTTATCGAGAGCATGTGCCATCCTATCATAATGACTGGTCACACAAAGGTCAGGATGGTCTTCGGGCATCAAGGAGCTGTGGCCAACAGATATCTGTGAAACACTTTCCACCATCTTTTCAGCATGGGAGTCGCTGGTTACACAATTTGGGGAATATTTTCCCCAAAATGTGAGGCAAGTTTCTTCCTTCAAGCCATCTGAGAGAGAATTTAAATGCCTCACTCCTATATGACACTGCAGATTGACCATATAAACAGTCTAGACAATTAAATTGCTACCCCAAACAAGGCAAAATGCCCTTCTACAAGATCATGTTATGACTTCAAGTTTAAGAGGTTCTTCAGTTGGTGTTTGGAGAATGTGAACCCGGGAACTTTTCAAGGAGAAATGACACTATTTTATTTTAATTGATAAAGAATATCTGGGTTACATGTCTACACTTGACGGCCATTACCACATATCACAAGTTCTCTTTTAAGGCATTTCTCTAGATGACACGTGTGAGTAGAGATTTCGGGAAAGTCTTAGGAAAATGTTGCTCCACAATTAGAACACTGTCTCTTCATTGGGATTTATATGTTATTTACTTCCAAAATAGATGGGCTCATTCTTTTCACAAGAGAGCATTAAATGATTTTCATCATAATAACGTTTCTTTGAGGTGCTCACTCCTCTTTTCTACCAAAATCATTTCAGAGTTTCACAGTAATTAGGCAATATGTTTAATACCTCTCTTGTGAATCCTTTAATATTAGAGAAAAGCTCATTATACACCTTAAATATTAGGAGGGCTCTTCAATATTATTTAAATAAAACTAATGACACACACAAAGCTGAGTAGTTTTTCAATATCTATGGGGCTGTATATACTGGTCTGTCTTACTTTAAGTAGTCCATTCCCACATGGATAGTATTGTTCAATATCACCTGTTACTAAAATGCCAAATGATCTGTGCTGGGTAAACTCAGAGTGTAGCCTGGTTATAAGTCCTCATGTTATGGGCCATAAATAAAATCACATACACCCCTATCTTATGTTTAAAGGAAATTTCATGAAGTAACATGCAATATTGATTCATGTATAAAATAGGTACTCCATAGAGAACAAAGATAGTGAAGCGGTGTAGTGCTCGTGAATTGGTGATAGTAGTGAAAAGTGCAGAGTACAGCTCAGTGACAGTATATATTTCGCAAGGCTTGGCTACTCTTTTTGAATAGCATTGAACACAGGACAATAATAGATTAATATATTTTCTCCATAAATAATGTAAATGCAGTCTAAGTATGAAAATTTAAGTTGTTGATGTTTTGACCTGTGGAAAAATATTTTTTGAATTGCTGGAACTTCATCCAGGCAGAAAAAGGGGGATGCACATAATGCAAATAGTTAAAAGTACTTTAGACCCTTAATGTTGTGTATTAATATTTTGGATTGCTACACAGAATGTAGTTAAATATATCATTTACCACAGAAAGTGGAAATTTATGACACCTCGTATTTGATGAGACAATCAAACCTGGTGGAGAATAAAAAATATAAATGAAAAATGCTTTAGTTGTTACCCCAAGAGTACAGGTGGGAGGTTGCATGCATAAATGATTACATACTCCCCTCTGCAAAAGTTAACACAAGTATGGAGTTGAAAAGATCCACAGTTTCAATTAAAAAACAAGACAGATTTGTTATTCAGACATCGATTTGGCAGTGTGAATTACTTATTGGGGTCTATATAATACCCATGAGAAAAAGAAGAGAGAATGCTTGCCTTAGGCAAAATGCTGCTCTTACCCGGCATTTGCTGCAATGTAACCCCAAGCCTCACTGTGCACTCGGGTGTCTTGTTCTGTTAAATACACAGAGCAGTGTGAGCGCATCGACATGCACGTTAACTAGGATTTCACAAACCGTAGGTGGTTCCTTACTCGCTCTAAGTTACAAAAGGGGATCCAAAAAATAGATATGAATTTAGGGGGATAATAACATTACTACATAGACTCTTACTCAGAACAGCATTCTCTGGTGGGTGACTCACCCCTGGACAATCCATAATATTTCTTCACTATGCTCCTGATCACCCTCCTCAAAGG
The DNA here is from genome assembly GCF_964204655.1 of Triturus cristatus. Lineage (NCBI taxonomy): Eukaryota > Metazoa > Chordata > Amphibia > Caudata > Salamandridae > Triturus > Triturus cristatus. Next base: position 932,326,671 of record NC_140580.1, on the reverse strand, counting down.
TATGGGGTAAACTTGAGTCTATTGTACTGTCCATGAATTGCAGAGAGAATCCCATGTTTGAGAAGCAAATGGTACTCTTAAACCTACGTGTTTATCATGGGTATTCTCTCTAAATCCTTAAAGATTCTGCCACTTCCACAATTCATAGTAGTTTGGAATGGTTCATGATAGATCCAGTCTCAAACTGACCGGAAAAAATGACCTGCTGCAGTAACCCTACTTGCTATGATGGAACAGTATAGCTTCTAGATTCTTTAATAATAGTGTCATTCTCCACTGTCTGGAGTGTCCTGTAGGGTGCTGTCACCTGATTGGTTACAGTTCAAGTTTGGTCCTTTTTTAAACAGGACATAGATATGCTATTAAACTGACTTTTCATTGCCATTATAGCCTATGATACTGATACATACTGCTTCACTATGCTACCATGGGACTCACAAGCATGTGAATCTATGAAAGATACCAATACTAGAGAACTGCAGTTACAGGTAAGTAGCTTATTTTCTTTCTCACTTTATACATTTGTGTACATGAGCACCATTCCCTGCTTCTTAAGTTTGAAAATACTTTGCTGAATTTATGTTTTCATTCAGATATACTTTTTGTAGCTGATTTGGTGTATTTTCAATAGTAAGGCAGAAAATGTTGGCTCTAATCTTGTTGTAATTAGTTAAAAAGTTAAAACACTGAAACTTTTATACATTCAATTTTTTTTTGCAGTATGACATGACATCGTAGAAGGCTGGCTTAGTATATGGAGGACATTTATTTAAGTGAAGCACCCTGCATCAATCCAGACAATCTTTATGGTGATTTTAGTGGTCTTAGACAACCATAGAAAGCTCTCTAAGTGGTAGTCGTGGAGAGCAGCCTTCTGGCTTAGACCAGAAGGAGTGGTAAGCAGCTTGTTTTACCAGAACTAATCATATAGTGTAGCTTAAGTGAAAAGGAACCACACAGTGTAGTTATAAAAATAAGTATATTTATTATACACACTCACTAACACATTAGTATATCTCCTACTAGGAGATATCAAAACAATACACACAATATTTCAAATGTAAACAGGTAAGTAATCACAAATATACAGTGGTCTCCAGGGGGAAACCAACCCATATACTAAAGAAGTGGAATGCAAACTGCAACCAAAGTTGGGACTTGGAACAGAAGACTCAGAAGAACTGGGGATACAAGGAACCACCTGAGATTAGTACCCAGGAACCCCACTGAGTCTGTGTGTAGAGAGGAAACACAGCGCATACTCAATGCAAGTCAATGGGAAAGTCACAGTTGCAGTTTTCAAGAAGAAGGATCCTTCCCAGTGTACCCTGAAGAAACCCCATGGAAGACAGAAGGTTAGAGAGTCATCCCACCCGTGGATACCCCAGGAACCAGGTACCTACACCAGGGAAGCCGGGTGCATAGGTGCAAAGTGACATTGGAAACCGTCTTAGACCACAATGGAGGACTTCAGGAAAGATGCTGCTGGCGAAGAAGGCGGAAGAATCCTGTGGATTCTTGAAAAGAAGTACCTGCAAGCAGAGGAGACAGAGTTTATGTCACTTGGAGGTGACCAGGAGGCATGGAAGACCAATGGCCACCGATGAAGGAAGATGCAGGAGTGATGATGGTGACCTTGTCGCTGCAGCTGTGAGGACCAGGTGATGATGTGGAAGACCAGGAGCCATTCACGAGCTATCCCATGTTGAAATTCAAGAACCAGGGGGTCGGTCTCTGGTGGGAGCACCAACAAGCATTGGCAGCAGCAACAGACGTGGTAAACAAAAAAGGTGCAGCGTCGGGACCAACAAGGTCCAAGGAACTCACCAATTGCAGGAGACTAAGAGCTGGCCCCGGGCAAGCGGGGAAGCCCACTGAATCCAAAGAAGACCCTCAAGAGGACCCGCAGGCCAAAGGCACAGAAGTCGCAAGAGGACCTTCGAGCAACTCACCAAAGATGCAGCCCCACGGTGCAGAGGATGCAGTGACGACAAAGATCTTGGTAGGAGGAAATGCTGGAGGCTGGAGCTTCTTGTAGCCTGAAGATCTTTGGAGAACAGAGCCAAAAAGCTTTGGCAACAGCAAGTCGACGTGGTGCACAGGGTTTCTTCTGTGCCAGCGGTTCTGATGAGGGATACTTGCCTCAAACTTGCAGCGAGGACAGGTCAGGCCTCGAGCGGGTTGCAGAACCTCCACCTGTGTTGCTGAGCCTTTTGGAGTCCGTGGGACGTCAGGAGCAGCAGACCCGTCGGCTTCGTTGCGGTGCCTATAGATGCAGGGGAGTGACTCCTTTCCTCCAAGGGAGAGTCCATCAGGTGTCTTTGATGCCCACAGGCCTGGAGAGGAACCTCATTGAAGAACAGGCACAGACAACTTAGAAGATTTTCAGTTCAGCGAGACCAGGAGTAGCAGGAGTCTTCCTTTGCGCAGTGTTGGTTCCAGGCGAAGTCCAAAGTGCTCAGACAGTTTAAGTTGAAGTGGTTTTGAGTTTGAACCTTGTCCCACGATGAATCTGAAGAGCCAGCCACAGGTAAGCCCTTACGTACCCTAGGGAATGGGTTGGGATGATTCAAGGGTCCCTCCCAGAGGAGGGGCAGAACAGAGTGGAGGATACTCCCATGTCCTTTGCCCAGTTTTGCACCAGAGCGGGAGCCAAGGGCTCCCGGAACTGGCTCAAACTGGAATATGCAAAGAGGGCACCAAATGTGCCCTTCAAAGCAGTCTGGTGGTGCTGGCAAGCGCCCCCACCCCAGCTCACTACACTGTCCTATCTGGGAGGTGGTCCTCACTGTGACAGAGAACCTATTGTTCTACCTTTTCCTGCTCAAGCTTGGCTCAGCAGCAGGAAGGCAGAATTGTGTCTGTGGTTGGCAGCAACACTAGCTTGCTTTTAGACCCTAAAAGGCTGGTACTGGGAATACTGGGGGGCACCTTAGGGGAGCCCTCCAGTGCACGGGATGTTGAGGTAGGATTCCAACATGTTTGATACCAAACAGGAATGCTTTCGATGCAGCCAATATATAGTTAGACATCTCATAATTGACTTGATGTCCACTATATGTATAAAATGGCAACACTGCACTTACAAAGCCTGGAGAATCGACTCTGGGGTTTGTAGGGGTGCCCTGCTCATGCAGGGGCACCCTCACATTTCTAACCAAGCACCCTGCTCTCAGGACTGAAGAGCCTAGCATAGGGGTGACTTATAGGTAAGTGTAGTGACATTAGATATAAGGAAACGTATATCTGTGGTGAGGGGTACAAGCACCCACTCACACAGGCTGCAATGGCAGGCCTGTAGTCACAGTTTGAGCGGTCTCTCGTGGGTGGCATAATAAATGCTGCAGCCCATAGGAGACTCCTGGTGTACCTTAGTACAATATACTAGGGACTTACAAGGACACACCAGTAGCCAATTGTGGGGGTACCAAAGTACTTACCATTATCAAATTTAGAGAGAGCACAGTGTCTGGGGTCCTGATTAGCAGGATCCTGTCAGATTAGTCAGAAAACAGCATAACACCAGCTAAAAAGAGGGGGTAACCAAGAAAGAAGATCCTACTTTCCTACAGACACACATCTTGCACAGAGATATCCACGTGTTTATGAACTCAGAGAGAAAACCCAGGACAGAGAACTGTTATTACAACTAAGTAATATTTCCTTCTGTCTTCCAATAAACTTGATATCTCCCTTCACTTCCTGGACTCTGCGAGTGAAATCAGCCTTCTGAACAATCTGCCCAATTTAATGAGTAACATTGCTGCTGTTATGCTCCTTATAGATTCATGGCTTAGCACCACCCATGAGTTCTTTCTCCCCAGCCTTGCATATCTTGCCATGCTGCTAAGGGTATGGACGTCAGGGGGTAAAAAAGAGGTTCAGAGCCTAGCAGAGGACCTTCAAGGAAAGTCACTCTTTTAGGAACTGAGGAAAATTCATAAGGATTTAGAGAATGCTGCCATAGTATTAGCAGAGGGTCTTCGAGGTAATGTCGACCACTATGGATAGTCTCATCCGTATCGAATGAATACCATTGTTCATTGGTTTGCTTCCTAATGTTTACTTCTTACCATGAGGCCTGTTGGGAAAATAGTAAAAACATTACATGAATTGGCAGTTTACAGAGAGCAGGACTTTCTGTATTTCCTCGATTGTTTGCTGCTTAAATTATGTTTCTAAGCGGTACAAAAGGGGGTGGTGATGGACGGAGCATCAGAACCAATCAAACACTCACACCCAGTCAACAGATCTGGGTTTGATCCATCACCGTTCTTTAGCCCACTCTGCCACCCCAGTTCAGACATGGCCATATGCAAATCAGTCTGACCCTGTGCCTCATGGGAACAGTCCAGCCCGAACTGCCAAGCCATGCCTTCCCTGGACCGGAAACAAGCTTCCTAGGACCGGTTTCTGGCATTTCAGCCGTCTTCAGCCAGGCTTGCTTGAATCCAGTGGCAAAGTGAGCAAGGGACTCACGTCTGAGCATACCCTGCCAACTTATGGCGAACAAAGCGGTACAAAAGGGGGTGGTGATGGACGGAGCATCAGAACCAATCAAACACTCACACCCAGTCAACAGATCTGGGTTTGATCCATCACTGTTCTTTAGCCCACTCTGCCACCCCAGTTCAGACATGGCCATATGCAAATCAGTCTGACCCTGTGCCTCATGGGAACAGTCCAGCCCGACAGTCCAGCCGAACATGCCTTCCCTGGACCGGAAACAAGCTTCCTAGGACCGGTTTCTGGCATTTCAGCCGTCTTCAGCCAGTGTGAGTGTTTGATTGGTTCTGATGCTCCGTCCATCACCACCCCCTTTTGTACTGCTAAATTATGTTTCTGGGCATTAACATATTTTTAGAATTAAATCAGTTTTTATTAGCAGAACAGATAGCATGAAAATACAGTGCATCGTTGCGTACAACCACCGGGCTGGCTACATTACGATCAAAAAGAGAGGAACAGCTTATGGGTCGTAAGCTGTCTGTGTAGCTAGTTAACACTGCATGTCGCCTACAACCCATCTTGGGCCTGCCGCGTTTGAAAAGGAAAATATTAAACAGTCTCGGCTCTATGAAAAAAGAACAGGCGAAAGGTCTGTTGCACTACAAGCATACATGCGACAATGCGACAGGGACTCTCTAAGGTCAACTTGGGGCAATAACGTCTGCTTTTTTAAAAAAAACAAGAAAAGAGAAGAAAAAACACAAATATCCCCAACATATAAACCCTGTACCCACCCACACCCCCACCCTTCCTCTCTCTCGTGAGCCAAAAATACCCTTGAACAAACGGGTATGGTCCTATATGATGATTGCTGATTTCCCGGGAATCCAATGAGCCCATCGAAAACCGCATACACTAGCCACCCTCTTAACTTTCAGGGATCAGCTTCAAAATCCGGAGATAGGCAGGGCATGCCAATTCCCGGAACTCCAAGGACAAAATTGAGATAAAGGGGGCCTTAGCATATTCAGATTTGTCTCCTAGCGTGGCTATAGACAATCGCTCCATGCCCAGGAGGGACCTTAGTTGGTGCAGCCATTGAGTTTGGTCTGGGATCCTGTCTGTACTCCAACCCACTAGTAAGACCCGGTGCACAGCATTCAGAGCCAGGGCGATCTGCCTGCCTTTGATTGAACGCAAGAGGAAAGGCTGTGCATTGGGCAGGCCTAAGATAGTGTAAGCAGGGAATCTCGGTATAACAGTGTCAAAGGCCTTATCGATTTCATCGAGGATCGTGTCCCAGTATCTCGTGAGCTTCGGGCTATTCCAAAGCAAGTGAAGGAGGGTACCTGGACTCTCACAGACCCGCCAGCAGAGACCGTCACACTGGGCGTTCCACTTGGTCAGGTGTAGTACCAGTAGGATACAATTTTAAATGCAGTCTCCGTGTGGCCCATTGAATGTGCGAAATGGTGGGACCTGTAAAAAATATCCTCCCATTCTTTGTCTGAAAGGGTGCAACCTATTTCCGCCTCCCACTGACTTTGACCCGCAGTGCGAGCCCCCTTAGCGCCCTGTGTGAGGAATGTATACATTTCAGAGATAAGCTTGCGGTCATCCTTTTTCAAGAAAAGCCACTTCTCAAACGGTAGCATCGGTCTGCTGACCAGAGGACCTACGAGGGGACCAGACGTCCAGTGCCGCATTTGCATGCGAAGCAAGAGGTCCGAACCTGCAAGGTCATATTCCACCTGGAGCTCCTCAAAGGGAACATGACCCTGAAGGTCAAACAGTTGCCGAAGGCGCTTACACCCACCCTCACCCACTGCGTGCTGGCGCCTTTGTCCATCCCAGGAGTGAAATCGGGGTTTGAAAAGATTGGAGACATGGGAGAGGGGAAAGTGGAAAGGTTGGCCCGTTTAGATACTCTGTCCCAAACTAGCATAGTGGGGCGAGTGACTGGTGAGGAGTAGAGTCCCCAGAAGTGCGACGACCTAGGTAGCCAGATATGACGACCGGCCACCGTATGATCCATGAATGCCCAGTGTTTCATTTCACATTTACGTATTTTTAAGGAGAAAGACGTTAAGTGCAGACACTGGTACTTGTCCATCTCACGCAATTAATTTGTTGGTTAAAAATACTTTCTTTATATCAATTGGCCGCAAGGCGGTGGGTAGGCAGTGCCTCATCCTTTATTTTCCTGATCAAACATAAGGTACAGTTTCTATAAGAGAGTATGTTACTAGAGCTGATGTACAATAACTGGATTTGTATCTCATTTGGCCTTTAATATTTCAGAATGGCAACTATATTTTGACAATCCGGATCTTTAAAAAGTATTTAGCGGAAGCTGCTCGAAGTGACCATTACATAATGAAGTGTCCAGTTGTGATGTCTCCATTGGGCAGAGAACATGTCTGCTGTAGATCAAACTCTGTGCAGGTAAGGAATTGTAATGTATAAAACACTTAAAGGAGTCATTACTCTGCCCATAATCCATATCCTCCTGTTATTCTACTTCTCAATCCAGACGTGGTGATGCTGCATACTGGCTTCATACCTTCTGCACCAAACGCCCAGTACAGATAGACCTGTCCTGCTCCATATTAAAGATCACCCTATAACTACTCATGTAGAAGGAAGAGATTGTTCATTGACTCTACATCTGCTGGTCCCTTATTTCTGCCACCTGTAGAAAATAAAGCTATGTTCCTGATTACCCTATTCATGTCGCCTGCAGATCCATAGTTGTACCTGGCTTTTTAGCCCCTGCCTTACTACTCCCATCATTTGTGAAAAATTGAGCAGTGTTATTTAGCCATATATCCTCAAACCTGTAGGATGAGGATCTGTGACGAGGGCCTTAACTCCTGTCCTTTACTGGGAGTGGAACTATATCATGGCTCATTGCCTTCTACTCCTTCTACTACCACCATTAGGGTGTAGAGTAATGTACTGGTTCCATATTTTCTGTCTTTGGGATGTCGGTGCCCCAGGTCCATATTTACAGCCATGCTACTCCTACCAAACGTATGATGCAGAGTAGAGCCCTGTTCCATATCTTTAGGCACCCCGCTCCTGCCTCCTATTGAAGTTAGATATTGTTCTCTGTCTTGACACGATATGTGGTGCCCACTCCTGACATTGCAACCCAATGAGAATTCCAAGGACTTTTATACATGAAGATAAGCAAATTGGAATGCAGCACTTGTTATAGATTTTTTAAGCAGGTTCTGTGAGCGGAAAACTGTATCTTTATTGGCTAAAAGAGATTGATGTTGATTGTACTTAGAAGTCCTCCAGGCAGGTGTGGGGGGGGGGGAGAAGACATTTACATTTTGGGTAAGCCTCCCACAGTGGCTGAGACTGTTTTTAAGAATTCCACCCGTCACCTTCGTGTTTCCCTCAGTGTAATGCCTTGGCTGTGAAGGGCATGTCCAAATGTGGGTCTCTTTTATTAAACCACAAGACTCAGCTATACCTCACTGATAAAAGGTCAATGTAAGCAAAAAACAGTGTGTAGCTTGTGTTCCCTTTCAGAAGGGACATGGTTTGGCAGTTTGGGCTGAACTGTTTCTATTGGAGCTAGACCCAGGCTGATTTGCATACAGCTGGACTTTGTCTGGATTGGCACTGTGGGGTTAAAACAATTTACTTGAATTTGGCCCTCAGCGATTGGCAACGGCTGAGACTGCGTGCACGCATTCATCCCATCACCAATGTGTTTTTATCAGAAAATGTCATAAGTGCGACAGGCATGCCCAATCATGGGTCCCATGCTCACTGTGACACTGCTCTTAGGCTATACCTCTCCGACAAGGTCTAACTAGGGTGAAACTGGTCTTCGTTGCTCATGTTCCTGTTCAGAAGGTACCTGGTTTGGCAGTGTGAGCTGAACTGTTTCCCGGATTGGAGCAGGGCCAAAGGCTCATTTGCATGCAGCTGATCTTTGGACTGGCTTAGTGGGCCATTGCCAGTGGCTGAGGCTAATTGCAAGCATCCCCCCTCCCTCAATCCCCTCTGTTTTTTCCACAACGTCCCACACTAGACTTCCCAACGGGTCTACTCCGAGTGACAAACCAAGGAATCCTTAAAAGAGCACATGTTTTTTGCATTAGAAATGCGGGATAAGCTCAAAAATTACTCACAGTAAGTGTCACACGGTTGGAATGATCAGCAATGTGGCTGAAATAGTAACATTTGTAATTTGAAACCCAAGATCATATTAATAAGGGAAATGTATTAGCTGTTAATCTGAACTTAAACAGAGCTGTTAAGCGGAAGACATTACACTTCACCTAGACCTCAGACTCACCTAGCTCAGTCCCCTCCTTTCTAGCGCCAGGATAGATTCAGGCGTGAGATGTATGCTCTACAAATAATCATAACATAACAAACAATCACAGCAAAAAAATGAAGAAGGGAAATTGGATAGAAAGTCTTTGGAGGTAAGATAATCTTTTAAACCATTTGGCTACAAACAGGATAAATAGAAATCAAAACTGACTCAAAGTAAACTGTTAATAGTATTTTTTGGATAGAAATTTCTTCTACTTCACAAAGTTCGGGGCCCTGTTAGAGCCTTGAGAGGGTAGAGAGGTCCTCACTGTGGAGGTAGGAAAGGATACGTCCTCCCTATGATTAATTGGTAATATCGATTAAGTATACCTTCTCAAACCAGGATGGTTCCTAACAAAAGGAATGAGGAGGAGATAGAGGGAAACAAAGTGAAGGTGGGGGTGTTGCCTGAGGAAGGACACCTCGCGAGGTCAAACAACCCTGCCCAATGTTACCCCACAATTGAAGGGTGTGAAGGGAAAGAGACCCTTTTTCTTATTATAGCCCTCACTCACTCTAATAGTGACATGCTTCATCATCGGGCTCACTGCAACTCCTAAAGGTCGGGTGGGCTCAACCATATTCAGGGAGCACTTAAAAGATAGTGTGTATGGGGGCGTAACGTTAAAGATAAAATTCCTCCCCCACTCCTAAAGTGTCCTTTATTGGTGGAGCGGGAGGGAAGATTAAAAATGACTATAGAAGGGTGGGAGGATATGATGGTCTTATGACCCAAAACTAAACACCAACATGTTTCAGCCCTTGCTATTGGCCTATTTATGGTCCTGAGTTTAGGTCAGGGTGGGATGCGAAGAGGTCACTTCCCCCAAAGACATGAGTGCAAAGTGGACATGCAATTTACATGTATCACATTATAGAGTTTTAAGGAACAAGTCTAAATACTTGCTGGTACTTTCTTAGAGGAATTACCTAAATAAGAAAAACAAAACAACACATAAAAAACATTTTGTGACATATGTGTAGTGAAGTCTAAAAGAGGCATATTGTTGCTGTGAAGCTTCACTCTTTCGTCCCCTTTAGAAAGGTGCTGTGAAAGTGCCTGGTATTTTGGAGGGCACACCAGAACGGGGCAGTGATCTAATCTGGTGATCAAAAACGAATTATATACCAGTGAGACACAACCATGGTTGTTCAAGCAACCATATATTCTATGGGCTGGGCATACATGTATTATTTATTTCATTCATGCCATTCGCAATTAGTGTTGCTATACAGTGTCACACACACAAACAGAACAGTCCCAGTTTCATATGGATCTCTTTTATTTGACGGATTTTTCAGACACTCACCCCAAAATCGACAGGGCGCCAGCTCCCAACGGGGGGCTTTGAGGGGGAGGCCTTGCAGTCACACTCTGTAATATTAAGAAAAAACAGAGAAGACACTTCTGAAAGCAGAATCTCAGATTTAGGGGATGGCTCGACTTAGGCTACCAAGCGGTTGGAGAGAATGGAAGGTCTCCTCAAGAATATTGCCATAAAGAATGGGGACCTTCAAGCTAGGGGAAGACGCAACAACATTTGCATCATGGGTGTGCCTGAGTTGACGAATACAAGTCGCCTGAATAGTTTTGTTGATGGTCTCTTAGCTGATTTATTTGGGAGGGAATCCTTCACCTCCACCTTTGTTGTTGAAAGGGCACACAGGTCACTCGGTCCTCGGTCTAACCCTGGCTATCCTCCTGTCCCATTATGGCAGGGCTTCTGAACTTCAAGGACCAGGACACAGCCTTACGGATGGCACGGGACGGGGGGTCACTGAAATGGCAGGGCTTCTCCATCTCCTTGTACCCGGACTTCACCGCAATGGTGCAAGAGGCCCTTCGTAAATTCTCAGCGGTCAAAACCACGCTACGCAAGGCAGGACTGAAATATGGAATGCTATACCCAGCACGACTGAAGGTGGATGTCGACGGCAGGTCAAATATTTTCGATTCACCAGCGGTGGCTCAAGAATTTCTCAGAACCCGAGCAAATACCGGGCCATCAAGGAAATCGCCCACGCCAGAGCGGTCGCCCTGAATGCCGGACTCCAGTTCCAGTATGGAACTGTTTTCTATTATTGCAACACGTTGATAAGTATTGAGTACATTTACTTCATTCCTTCCTTTTTTAGGTCGAGCCTGTAACAGCGCTTGCGCTGTTCTGGCGAACACTTTATGTAAGGGCTTTTAAAATTTCACCTCGCACACGCTCGTCGGCGCAAGGGGCTTGTAAATAAGCCCCGGAATACTTCTAGCAGTCTCAACACCTTGCACAATGTAGGGAGATACCTACTCCCAAACAAATGTGTCTTTGATCCAGATAATCGCATAAATCACAAATTGAACACAAAGCCAAGGGGGGGGGGGGCTAGATCAGGATGTCTGGGAAAACAACCTGAAATGACAAGACAAAGCGGCTCTGAAACTCCTCCTCTTGGTGTCACTACAGAAGGGTTCGAGAGACTAAAGGTTCTCATTTTCAGTGGCAGCTCTGCCTTGTTTCTGCCACTTTTCTAGGTCTCATTTGAGACAGTGCACGCCCTGTCGCTTGCGGGGCATTTTGTGTACTTACTTATCAGGTCCCAAAGACGAGAACTATTGGCTATGGCAATGCTTGTTCCAGTAATTAAGATATTGAACTCAGGACACGCGCCATAGTGAACTCACTTTAATTGCATGTTTAAATTACCGGAGATTAGGCGGGGCGTTGCCTCCCCCAGTGCTTTTGCACATTTCTTGCTTTGTTTACACCTGGTAATAGTAATGTTTGTATTAGACTATTATTGGGATTTGGGATTTCACTTAGGTCGAGAATTAGGGAATGGGTGGGTGGGAGAGGGGAAGATGTTTCTTTTGTTGTATGGTATCATCTGTTCCTGACACAATTGGTTCACTGTTCTACACCATGTGCAACTATAGACATATTTTTGCAGTTTACAGCTCAGACCACATGTGATGATGGCGGGTAGGCTCTCCACTGTCTCAGACATTAATTTAATTACATGGAATGTGCGGGGTTTGAACAACACCAGAAAGGGGAAACATGTTTTAAATTATTAGTCGCGTCATAAGGCCGATATCGTGTTTCTACAGGAGACTCACCTGTCCTCTACCTCACGTTTGCCTCTAGCTGGGGAGCACATCGCTATTTTGAGAATTACAGTACATATTCGAGGGGCACTGCTATCCTCATACATAAACAATTGCCCTTCCAACTATACAACGCACACAACAACCGGGCCGGCTGCTTCACCTTAGTGACTGAGAAATTAATAGGACATAACATTGCTCTAATGTGTGTATATGCACCGAATGTGGATGAACCAGATTTCTTCCACACTCTGTATGACCTACTACTCCCCTTAGGTGTAGACTATATCTGCTTGGGGGTGATTTCAACCTCCTTATGTTGCCAGAAATGGATAGCACTGCAGATTCCCCTGCCGCGAAACCCTGAGCCAGTCGAGTGCTGGGAGATATTTGCGACTCTCTTGGGCTGGTCGATATATGGCGTGCACGTGACCCGACTAAACTTGCATACACTCATTATTCATCGCCACATGACACTTGGACGCGCCTGGACTTCTGGCTGATCTCGCACACAAGGGCTCCCTGGTTCCGGTCTATGATTCATCTGCCCAGAACGTATTCGGACCACTCGCCGGATGTCATGCAAATCCGACTCCCCAGACTGGAGGGTACTGAGAGGCAGTGTAGATTTCCGGGGCAGGCTCTAAATGATGCAGTATTCTCCGCAAGGATTCGTGAAGCAATAGTGACAAACTTCGATCTCAATGTGGGCTCAGTCAGTACATGGGCGACTGTGTGGGAGGCATTCAAGGCATACATAAGGGAGGAATGCATCGCCAAGCACACCGGGATATTGAAGTTGTTAAGAGGCACCATTTCTAGTACAGAGGACCAATTAAAGGAATTAGATGAGGAGCAGCTCAAACACCCGGATCCGACTAGACAGGCCTGTCGCCTGTTGCTACTGACAGAGTTCAGGGAAGCTGCTGAAAGCCAAACACATTTTCTGGGGAAATACGCCACCGCTAGGCGGTATGGCGAGAGGGATAGGCCGGGCCGCACTCTGGCACAATTGTTGAGACCTTGATTGGGGAAAGCTTACACTGATTCCATCCGCTCTGACAACGGGCAGATACAGGCTGACACAGCTGAGATCAGGGAGGAGTTCCTTCAGTACTACACCAGTTTGTACATCACACGCACAGCGTACAATGACGAAGACTGCAGGGGGTATTTGAATGAGATAGCCATGGTGTGGCTAGAAGACTATATGCAGATGCTCTTAGCGGAACCATTGTCCAAGGATGAAATAGTTAGGGCCATAGAGGCCTTAAATGGTACTACGGCGCCAGGGCTTGATGGCTTTACAGGCATATTTTACAAACACTACAAAGACACACTTGCTCCGTACCTCCTTGAGGTGTATAATGAAGCCCTTGAAAATGGATCTTTGCCTCCCACGCTCCGTGAGACGGTAATTGTCTTGCTCCCCAAGCCTGGCAAGGACACAATGAGCTGCGGCTCATATAGGCCACTATCACTTTTGAATTTGAACTATAAACTATTGGCCAAAACGATTGCGTTGAGGCTGGCATTACTCCTAGACCGCGTCATATCCCCGGTGCAGTCAGGTTTCATCCCCCATAGATCTACGGCTCTAAATCTGCGCACATTGTTCGCTGCGTTTCACGGAATTGCGCCTAAGGTGCCAGAAGCGGCGGTCATGCTCGACTCTGAAAAGGCGTTTGACTCCTTAGAATTGCCTTTCATATGGGCTGTGATGAGAAAGCTAGGCATCCCTAAGGGATTCATTGACCTCACGGCGGCGTTGCTTTACGCCTTTTCCACCGCGCAACTTCGCTTAAACAGCATGCTGTCCATTCCGTTCACTCTCCCACGTGGCACCAGACAGGCATGTCCATTATACCCTTTACTTTTCATTCTAGCCCTTGACCCGCTGGTTAGACATTTTCAGGAAAAACACCTTCATAGAGGCATTCAGTTCAACACGGGCCCTCTCCTCATCTCGTTGTATGCAGATGATATTGTACTATATGTGCGGTGGAAAATGTAGACACCCTTATCAGAGAGATTCTCCACTTCAGTGGCTATTCGGGATTGGGTATAAATTGGAGCAAGTCCGAGTTGCTCCCTTTAACGACTTGCACTGCCAAATGAACGAGCAAATTCCCGCTGAAGTGGTGCAACAACTCGGTCCGGTATCTGGGAATTCAGATACATAGAGACACTGAGCAAATTGTTAGGCTGAATTATGGTTCGGCTATACACAATCTAGAAGCGCTGATTGAACGTTGGATAAAGCTCCCCCTATCCATGTCCGGCAGAATTGCGCTAATGAAAATGATAGTACTCCCTAAGTTCTTATACATGTTCCACAATATCCCCATCACACTTCCAGACAGAGTTTCCCACACCATCAGATCACATCTTATCAGACTAGCATGGGGTGGCAAAAGAACTAGAATATGGTGGGAAATATGAAAGGGGGGGTGGGAGCTCCGGATTTTAGAATGTATTACCTAGTGGCACAGGGCAGCTTTGCTCACTCATTGTATCATCCAGATGCGCGTATCCCTTACAGTACGCCTGAAGATGACCTTGTGCTCCCAACTCCTCTCCGTGCCATTTTGCCTCAGGGATTTCCTCGTGACCCAAGGGACATTCAGACAGTGTCCACCTCAAGTTGGGGTTGGCGCAAACTCCCCCGAGTGACTGGGAGCAGCTCCTTATATTCCTCTGAAATCCTCAATGCAAGCAATCCTTGGCTCCCTATCACAGAAGAGAAATTAGTTCTGCGAGTACTGAAATCCTACTCCATGACCAAGTTTGGTGACCTGTTCCTGAACGGGCATGTATTTGATAGTACTGTGGGTGACATGGGGGCCAGTTTGACCTTCATGGATCAGTTTATTTTCAGTCGGGTACGCAGGGCACTACGAGCCAAAATATCGGAATACCCACTGGGCTGTTGTCTTTCGCTCCTCTAACTCTTTTAATATCTAACTCTGATGGGAGTCAATTAATCTCGAGGTTATACAAGGCCAGTATGGCGCTTGTCCCGAGCCACGATGCCACGATTCAGGCAGCCTGGGAGCGAGACATGGGGCACTCTGTCCTAGATGACCAGTGGGCTTTCTGTTCACAGATTTGAGAGATTTCCCTTAACAGCCGTCACAAGCTGATACATTTTAAATACCTATGGAGGGCATATATGACGCCGGCCAAGCTCCACGCTATTGATCCAGGCCGGCCCCACAATTGCCAGAAGTGTGGCAGCTGACATGCTGATTTGTCCCACTTGACGTGGACCTGCCCCAAGATTGGGGAGTTCTGGGCTGCCATTTTCAGAATAATATCCCAGATGACACATTTGGAAATAGACCCCACACCTGAGGTTGCACTTTTGAGGTATGTTTACAATATGCCAAAGAAACTACGCAAGTTCATCGCGCTCGCGCTGTTATTGGCTAAACGCAAGATAGCTATCAGATGGGGCAGCAGAATTCTTCCTACAACAAGTGCATGGCTTGCCAGTCTTACCTTCTGCAACATGAACTGCGAACTGTACGCCACATTGCTCCCACCCAGGTCCCCATCAAAAGACATATGGGGTCCACTTAAGACATATTTGCAGAATCTGGAGCCCATCACCCCTAGCCACACACCAGCAGGAATAGTCCCGTCCGAAATAGGTTGAATATGTAAGATGTAAAGTAACATTGTACAAAGATTTCCGGCAAATATAACTTTGAACGATGGTTTGTTAAAAGAGAAATATCGTATTGTGGTCGTACATTGTATTTTTATTATGATTGCGGTGTATTCTGTACAGGTCTAGGCATGATGGTAGCATGCAGTTATGCATGTTAATGTTTGTGATTGAATCATTGCGTAAAATGACATTCAGATGTGCATATGTCAGAAAATGATAAATAAAGTGTTAAAAAAAATTACAAAAAAAATAACTATCTCTTCCCTTGCATACACTCTTTTTAACGAAGAGCTGAACACATCAAGGCCTCCATGATATAGCAGACTGAAATCCATAGACAAATGTTTAAATCACATACGGGTGCAAAAGAGTGCTTGGATAAATATGTCGAAAACGTGAAATTCCTACATAATATGGAACATGATAAAGTGTTAAAAATCCACTTGTTCTATGTATTTTCAGTGGTGAATAAACATTTTCCCGATCTGTTTTCCCACAGGTGTCCAGGCCCATGCCACAGGGGCGCACCAGTGAGGAGGTATGTATACCCTAACAGAGTGCCCGATACACACGCTATGCATGCAGCCTTCATTGCATCCATACTTTGCGTGAGGCTCGCATGTCAAACACCAGGGGAGGAGATAGCATCAAAGCTGAGTCAAAATTTGACTGGAGGTTTCCTTTCACTGTTCTGTCCAATGCATAATTTAGGGAATCAATCAATCAATCAATAATTAAATAGCTTTATTCAGAAGTATGATAACAACCATAAAAGCACACACAACATTACGTGAGAATATATGATGCATAAAAAAATTTAAATAATTATAAAGTTTAAAAAAAATTAGAGAGTCATTCTTCTGGACTACATGTGGGGATCAGTGTTTTTTAAAGCTCCATGGGTTAGTAAAACTGTTCTCAGAATGACATATTTCAATCAGGATTTAGTATAATTTACCGGTCTTTTGCTGGTTCTCCACTAAGAAATTGTATTAAATGAGTGGCAAATGTTCCATTTTAATTCACATTGGGCCAACAGACCTAATCAAATGTTGAATGGAAAGTTGTAATTTATGGGGTATTATGTGGCATATTGTACATAATAAACATGCTGAAACAGTTGCAACAATCTTATGTGGCTTAGAAAGTCAACTTTTAAAAGTCAGTGAGCATCTTCCCTGTTAGGAAGATTTTGAAAATTGGTAGTAAATTATGCACTTTAAACAAATTTATTTAGTTGTTGCTCTGTTCGTGCTGCATGTATCACACAATACGTCTAGGTTATTTGCAGGCTAAGATGTTAGTATATTAGACAACGTATACATGGCATTTGAGCATCCTTTCATCAAAGGATGTTTTGAAAACTTGGTATCAAGTCATGCATTCATTCTTCAGTTATTATACAATTCATACTACGTTTACTATCACCCACTACTTTTATATTATTTTTGAAAATAAGATGTCAGCATAACAGTAAACACCATTGATGTCAGACAATGGATGTCTCGAGAAGCTCTAAAACACACATCAGCTTGAATATGTGTTCTGTGGTACTTAAAGGTGCAGCTTTCATCAAATATTTAGTTTTTCTAACTATGCAGCGAGTGATATCAAAGACTCTCCTTAGGCATACTGGACCTCGGTCCCCTACACCAAAAGATGAATTTTATTACCCACTTTCCCACCTTTTTACCTTCCACTAGTGTGTGACTATTGAGGATATCGCCTCCCCCCCAAACCAGGAAGCTGGTACCCCCTTATTTAGGGTAAGGGATAATTATGTTTTAGAATAATTGGTTTAATTTGTCTTTTGATGCATGTGCGCTGTTTGTGCATGATGTGCCCTATCATTTGTCCAGCAGATCTTTATCTAAGAACTTTCTCCTTTGTTCGAGTCCACCAGGATGTTCAGTCTGCTCCGGTGGCATTGTCCTACCAGGTCGGGAAGAGGTTGCCGATGATGAAGCATGACACAAACTACATGTGACGCTTTCTCTTCCTTAAGAAAGATCTTCCCACGTATCTTGACAGTATTCCTGTGACATTCAAATTGGGCCCGAATTTCTATTCCTAAATAGAGAAGTCTTTTTAGGTCGAGGACTACCGGTCTGCCGAAGGCAGAACCGGAAGTCGGAAGATTTAATGTTTTCTAGAGTGGCTATTTAGCCCGCCTCTCTTTTAGCTTCTCCTCTATTGGCTGGCTTCCTAAACGGAGGCCAGCTATTGGAGGAGAGAGCCGTCCCTCCAAATAGGCTCCGTCTTTTTCAGATTCGGGGGCGTGTTTTTTGGTGTTCTTTCCACTTTTTAGCCACGCCCCCGAATCTGAAAACCGCCGCTGCGTTTCTCCGAGGCATTTCTGCTTCGCCTCGGAGAAAGGCAGTGGTGTGCTTATTACTTTAGATTTCTTATTACAGTTCTCCACAGGTCGGTCTTAATTTTTGTAGCTTTTTTTTTCTTCTTTTCAGGCTGTGTACAAATTGCAAGATGTCGACAGTTCGTTTCACGGTGTTGTACCTTTTGTTCCGTCGCTTTGGAGGTTTTCTAAATATGGGTTCAAGTCAAACGCCGCCTGCTTGAAGTGTTTAGTTCTGTTTTATATGTTTGATTTCTAAAATGGATGTGTGGAACCGGTGTCTTGTGTCCGTCTTTGGTCTTAATCCCATGTTTTGTTGTTTTGCTTGCCCGGATTAGTCGGTTTACGAGCTGTCTTCACTTCCTCCGAGATGGTTTCTGTTTGTCTCGGGCCACTGGAGAGCAGACGCTTTTCTTTACGAGAATTGAGTTTCCTCCCTTCGTCCAGTGCGCGGAGCCGGGAGTGCAGAGCCGTCCGTCCCAGGGGGCTGCGGCCACGTTTATTTAACGCTTCGTAGATGCTGGTTTCGTTGCTCAAAATTACAATCTTGGCCATTTCCCCCCCCATGGCCTCCTAGGGCTACCATTTAGGGGTAGGTGTCGGAAGTGTCCTGCAGCAGACGGACGGTCTGGTACAAAAGGCAGACATTGGGGTTTGGAAAGATAATTGGGGGGTGTTTACAAACGCCGGTGGAAGGGTTTACAAAAGTAGGTGTTTTGGTTCTTTCCATCTTAAAGGGTGCCTGCCTCTGGGTTCCGACTCCTTCCATATTTCCGTTTCAGTCTTGACCTAACTTTTTATTTGAATAACCCCTCGTGACTCCTGCGTGCTGTTAGTCCGCGAAACATCGGCCCCCTTTTCCGGTAGACGTTTATTTCGAGTGCAGCTGCTGCTTTAACAACGCGCCCTGTTAGTACAGTTTGTACATTTCTGTAGCTGCTTGCTTCAAAGATCTACGCAAATAAACTGATAGCACATATATCCATGCCGCTCCCAGGTCTCTCAGACGCCTGTATTTTGTCTGCGTCAGCAGTGGCTCATCGAGTGCCTTCAACTTGCACCCACTTCGTCCTAACCCGGGCAAAGAGTGCAGCTGATGGGTTTTTGTGTAATGTGCATCCGCATCCCTTCTGCTTATGTGCATTATCTTGGGCGCCTTTCTACACACTGGACAGTGAGTTGGTTTCATACGCAGTGTATTTGTTTTCGCGGACCTGAAGTCACAGGGCATGAAAATGGAAACCGCGTCCCTCTGGGCAGCCTCCGCTCTGAATAGACCACATTCATTTTTTGGTAGGCACGGGAGGTTAAGTAATTTGCCCAGATTCACAGGATGTTGAGCCGACGCCGAGACTCGAACCTAGTTTCCAGAGGAGAGGATGTGGCCTAATGGCTAGAGCGGTCGACCTCGAAGCTGGGGACCTGGGATCGAGTCTCACCAGGGGCTCAACATCCAGTGATTCTGGGCAAATCACTTAATTTCCCCGTGCCTACCGAAAATGAATGTGTCTGTTGGTAACTCAACTCCTACCTTGGGTCGAGTAAGCGAGTAATCCGGGGAAAAAAAAGTCGGCATCTCTGACTAGTACGCCACACCCACTTCATGGCTATGCAAAAGCAGCCAGCGGAAGGGCAATTCATTGCCTTGCTGAATGCAATGGTCCGTTTGGAAATCAGCTCAGTGAATGATATGGGAAGGTGACCGACCCTCAAGGAACTACTAGAAAATACATCAGCAGAAGGGAATTTTGCAAAAAAGTTTCAGAATTGTCATCAATATTTAGATTCCACGACGCATATTAATCCTCTAGTGATCACACACAACCAAACTTTACAAAGCAGCATAAAATAAAGCGCTACAGTCAGTGCCGTAGCTACATTGGTGCAGCGGGTGCAGTTGCACCAATGCACAGAGCCCCGATAGGCTCTTTGGACAATTGCTGTATTTTACTTCCCTAACAGCACTCAAAGGGTCCATTTGCGATACTTGCACGAGGGCCCTTGGCATTTTTGCTATGTTACTGGTTACAGTGTCGTACGCTGATGGTAGAAAGTGCAGAAACACAACAGCGGATTAATAAGTATTATTGTCAGCATCGTAAACCTCGAGACCCCTGGTTCAGGGATTTAGTATTCACACCAGAGTCCGAACTGGCACAATAGCACCACTAATCTAAGTTACACATTATATATCTTTTTGTATTTGTTTTTCACAATTTCCCACATTTTTCAATGGTTCAAATTAGGGGTGTGCGTAACTCGCATAATCCCTTGTTCCATTACTAGGGCGAAAGGAAGGGTCGGCCATTTTGTGCGCGGTCAGGACGTGGGGTCGCCTCTTCCTTGCTGCAAGGCTTATCTTTGGAGGATGGAACCTCGCTCTCCGCTGCTGCAGGTCCGGTTGAAATGGGACCATTCAAGGCCCCTTTCAGGCAAAAGCACTCACTGATTTCTGAATAGTGAGTGTAAAAGCATTAAGGTAACAATGTTGTTCCTGCTTGCATTTCACATGGTTTGCTAAATTTTGCATTTCCCTATGAGTGTTTGCTTTTTCCAGGATGCTGTCGCTTTTTTTTGTAGGCCGCATATTGCTCTTGTCTATTGCGTCATTTAAATTGAGCCTCATCCAGGTGTTTATAGCCGGCAGCAATTGGGTTGTAGTTGAAGGCAGTGCGAGTTTTTCTCAGTGGGGCAGTATGGTGTTCAGTGGGGGATAGGATGTGGCACTATGGCCAGAGCTGCTGAATTTGGAACTGTGTCCTCATGAATTGTGTGTGGGAAGCTCTACGTGTGTGTGGCTCTGTGTGGGTGGCTTTTTTTGTAGGTGGCTTTATGCGTGGTGGCTCTGTCTGTGTGTGGGTAACTGTGTGTGTAGGTGGCTCTGTGTGGGTGGCTCTATTTGTGTGTGGGTGGCTCTATGTGAATAGCTCTGTGTAGGTGGCTATGTGTGGGTAGCTCTGTGTGTGTGGGTGGCTTTGTGTGTGTGGCTCTGTGTGTGGGTGCAAATGCAATAGGTCTCGCATTTGGGAGAGATTAAGCTATTGACATTGTAAATAACAATGCCGTTTCTTTAAATGTTTTAAAAACATAAACAAAAATAATGTCATGAGCAATGCCAATAGCTCTAACTTTAACAATGCCGAGACCATTACATTGTAAATGCTTGTTACTGTTTGAGCTACCGTACTTTAATGTGATGCAGCATTTTGACAAGGGCTGATGTATGGTGGCCTTACTTTCCCCTCTCCATTAGTGTGTTAAGAGCACCATCAATAAATCAATCAGGGGTTTATAAAGCGTGCTACTCACCTGTGAGGGTCCCAAGGCGCTGAGGGGGGTGCAATTCCGTATCAGTCGAAGATCCAGGTCTTGAGGCTCTTCCTGAAGGTGTGCAGCGTGGGGGAGTGTCTGATGTTGACTGGGAGCTCATTCCAGGTCTTTGCTGCGACGTAGGAGAAAGCTCTTCCGCCTACTCTGGTTCTGCGGATGCCGGGGCAAGGTCGGCAGAGCAGAGGTTCATTTTGGGTGCGTGGAAGGAGACTCTTTCGCTGAGGTATTTGGGTCCGATGTTGTGGAGGGATTTGTAGGCGTGGGTGAGTAGCTTGAAGGTTACTCTCTTCTCGATGGGGAGCCAGTGGAGGTCTCGTAGGTGCTGGGTCATGTGCTCGTGTCGTGGGATTCCAAGGACGAGTCTGACTGCGGTGTTCTGGATGGTTTGGAGCTTGTGTAGCAGGGGGTTGTTGATTACGGCATAGAGGGTGTAGCCATAGTCCAGTCTGCTGGTTATTAGTGCGTGGGTGACATTGTTCTGGCGAGTCAAGGTGAGGGAGGAGTCTAAAATGATGCCGACGTTCCAGGCTTGGTCCGTTGGATGGGCAGGGTGCCACCAGGAGCTGTCCCACACGATAGTGGAGGGTCCGAGGACGAAGACCTCGGTCTTCTCCGAGTTCAGTTTTAGGCAGCTGTCGTTCATCCAGGTTGTAACGTCTTTCATTCTTTCTTGGAAACTGGAGTCCTCGGGGTTCCTCGTGAGGGAGAGGATGAGCTGGGTGTCGTCGGCTTAAGATACTATGCTGAGTCCATGCTGTCTGACGATGGTGGCGAGGGGGGCCATGTAGATGTTGAAGAGCGTGGGGCTGATCGAGGATCCTTGGGTACTCCACAGTTGATCTCTGTGGGTTCAAAGAGGAAGGGAGGGAGTCTGATCCTTTGGGTTCAGCCGGACAGAAAGGAGCGGATCCAGTCGAGTGCGGTTCCTTGTATACCGGAGTTGTGGAGTCTGGCTGCGATAATGCGGTGTGAGATGGTGTTGAAGGCAGTGGAGAGGTCTAGCAGGATGAGGGCCACCGTGTGGCCCTGGTCGAGTAGCCCTGGTCGAGTAATGCGGATGTCGTAGGTGGCAACGAGGAGGGCGGTTTCGGTGCTGTGGTCGCTGGGAGGAGTCGAGGATGGCGTTCTCTTCGATTAAGGTGGTCAGCTGGGCGCTGATGAATCTCTCGGTGAACCTTGTCTGCGAAGGGAAGGAGAGATGGGCCGGTAGTTTTTCAGGTCCGTTGGGTCGGCCGAGGGTTTCTTGAAGAGGGGCTTGACCTCTGCCCGCTTCCAGTCGTCAGCGAAGATGCCGGATTCAACACTAACAATTCTTCATCTACACTGAGCTCAACAAGATCAGCTTTCACAGGATTACAAGAGTACAAATTAGAAATATAACCCACCCAAACATTTTCAGGACTAGATATTGCATACACTGTTACTCTAGAATTACAATATTCAGTCACCATTTGCCAGTATTTCCTGGAGTCCTTAGAATTAGTTGCCTCCCTTAAATTAAACCACTTATCACTTGCACTTCTGTGCTGTTTGGTTTTTATTCTAGATCTAATACGTTTGAGATTACACATTTCATGTTGTCTTAAAATAGAAAATTGACACTGTCTCCTTATCAGGAAATGCATTTCTTGGTTTAGCACCATCAACTTCGGATGACACTTTTTTTGTTGCTTAGGGCCTCTATCTTTTGTACCTAGATCATGTGTGATTCAAAACAAATTTTAGGGTCACACCATGGAGACTCATTTAGACTAATGCATAGTTCTTGAATTTTTGAGCTCAGTGTCTCAATGTTCCTAGCAGGTACGCCCGTTCTATCCAACCTCACCTTTTAAGAGGCTACAGGGCGCTATCTCCTGAAAGTTAAAGACAAGTGCCATGCCCACTATGCTATGATCTCTCACGTCGGTTGGAAGCACAGTAAATTTGGAGCAAGCCTCAGAGATTCGATAGGACACTATCGCACAAGCAAAGCAAGTAAACTCTGCCTAGAGGTTGAATGAAAAGTAAGTGGCCATCTGGGATCCATTCATTCATAAGCACCAGTTTGTATTTTCTAAGATTATCCAACAATAGGAAACCGCGCCTATCTGTTCTATTTTTTTTCCCAGTAAAAATATCTCTGGAATTTCCCACGCTTCTTCTGTTTTTGACAAAATAATGAAGTAATACTATAAAAAACAAATGTGTAGCATTCTGCCAAATAATTTACCTTTTCTTACTACATAATTCAGTCAACCCTGCTGAATAATTTGGTGCTCCCTTGCCACATAATTCCAATGACCCTGCTTACAGTGCACTTGTCCTGCACAATGCAGGCTGAAAGCATTGTACAGCTCAGCGTTGGGCACATCACGTGCCCTGCTGTGCAGATGCACAGGGCGCTGCAGAATGTGAGCTGTAAAAATGTATTCTCACCAATTAGAAAGGAGGTTAACTCAAAGGGAGTCCCTCACATACATGTAAACAGATGCCGATGTTAAATGTGCACACAGCTCAGAAGGCGGTATTGGATAAGTGTGTGTGTGAGGGGAGCGGCTTATTTTGATGGAGGACTCATGACCCGCCCTCACCTTGTTGTTCCCCTGTAGGTGCGCTGGTTCCTCTCTTTAAGGGGGCAGCTGGTGGTGTCAGTTGATGATGCCAGTTTGATTGGCCTCAACGTGGAACTAAACAGCAGCAGCATCACCGTAACGGGGGCCCGGCAGCCCCTCCTGCGCGAGGAAGAGGTAAGCTATGGGAACTCCAGCGGGCGGGAGAGGGCGATCATGTAAAGCGTTTTTGAATGGAGTGAATGACTTACTAGTGAGATAAGGATCTAAAAGGAGTGACCGAACTGAGGGCAACGTGTGTGAGTTAGAGTGTGCGAGCTGAAAGTGAGTGAGTGGGAGGAGGAGCTAGGCACAAGGGTTGTCTGGAAGAAGTTGTGTAACAAAAGGGAAAACGTTGTAAACATGTATCTGCCAGACGGGAATACAAACACGGTGGGCGTCCTGGCAAAGTCAGGTAAAAAGAGGATGTATATGGACTGTAAAACTATGGAGACCAGAAGTAATCAAACTGAGATAGAGAGGTAAATGGATGGGCCTATAGTGTAACAGAGCCAAAGCAGGACATTTGCCATTAACTGAAAATAAGTGAAAACAAGCATTTGCAATGCAATAGGTCTCGCCTTTACGCGAGTTTGAGCTATTGGCATCGTAAATGGAAATGCCTTGTATTTATGTTTCGATTTTTAAAACATAAATTAAAAGCATTGCCATTTATAATGCTAATAGCTTAAACTCTCGGAAATGTGAGACCTATTTCAAGGTGGTCCAGGCAAATGTTGGGCTTTTATTTGCATTTGCAATTGAAAACAAAACGGCCCACCGGCTGGCCTTTGCCACAGGGCCCTCGGACAATGCCCGAAAGGCCGCCTAGCCAATCCTACCCTGATGTACCTACATTAGTTTTAGAATTCCTTAAACCAGAGAGTGCAAATCCGTAAAGAAGGTAGAAAGATACAAGGGAGGGGAGAAGATTGAAAGAAGGTACATGAAGTGAATGCGAGGTGTGCAGTATAGATGTACAGTTACCTGGGACAAGACAAGGGGTCTACCTCCGCACACCCGAGCCAATAAAAGTGCTGATTTACTTGCATATATGAGGTCCTGCACTTACATTTAATGCCAGCGGTGGCGACCCCCCCCACCCCCCCCAGAGATGCACCCCTAAACTTCCCGCCCTCAGCTCCGATTTCTATGTGGCCACAGTACGGGGACTGGAGATCTGGGACAAAAATATGCAGGTTCGAGGAGCAACATTTCATCATTTCAGTTAGATACTAGTGGTGCACTGAGCAGAGTAGCAGTGGTTATTTATGGTGCTTAAATAGGGAGAGTATTATCCGCTTAAAGACATCGTGCAAGCCTCTCCTCGGCAATACAAGCCTAAAGATCCTTCCTCGACTAAGAGAGTTATGGACTCTGAAACTTTTTAACTACAGATGTGATATCATCAGTCCTCCGTATAAATATATCTACCCTGATGAAGACCTTTGAGATAAGAAGTGCCACGCAGAAGGTCGAAACGCGTTGGTGATTTTCCCGATGAGGCGAGCCTAAAAGAACCCAGGACAAACTGATGTCAAGTCATTGTGACTACTTGTAAATTCATCCAATAGGTCTTTTGGACCTGGTTTCTAGACTTAGAGGCGACCTCTCCTTTTTTGGCATTAAAAGAGACTATTGTACTGTGAGGATCTCATGAAAAGGAGTCCCCGTACCTCCATTCAAAGAAGAGCGTAGGACTTTTCTCTGTACACAAACCCACAGAGTTTGATGTTTGTAAATTGTAGAAGAATTTTTCATGTGTTATTATAATTTGTTTGTATGGATGTAAGTTTTTGTCTATTCAATCTTTTGTGATTTTTTGTGTGAATTCATTGTAAATTGTCTTGAGCACTTAGTTATTGTTTAAGTAGGCCTTGTATAGGAACAACATGTCTTGTTGAAAAATATAAAATAGACTCAATATGCATTTAATTGCAATCCAGGGATAAATAAAAAATCTATCTGGTAAACAAAAGTACGTATTATCTATGGTGTCAGAGGTAATATATTTTTTTGATAATATTATTTGGATTCCAACCACTGTACTCCTTAACAGAATCACTCCCCTGTTGTTCATAGCTAAATAGGGAGAGTGTGGCACAAGCGCTATGTGTAAATAATTATTTCTATTAACGCTTACCGCCTGCTTCCTTCGTTAACACAGAGCACACTGTGTGCTCACCTGCAATGAATTAATTACCAACTCTATCATCTCACATAAGCATAGTGTTAAATTCCCTTTCATCAACACATAGAAGCTGCTTTTTCAGGAAGCGCCTAGAAAGCAGTTTTAACCATGGAAGCTTTAATTCAAAACAGAAGGTAATCATGTAGAGGAAAACGGAGAGTACTTTAATAGTCTTAAATTCATTCTTAGACCGTCCCGTTCATAAATAGAGCAGCCAGAGAGCCACCCACTGTAAATGAGCCTCCATGTAATAATCTTCAAAATCTGGGCGAGCCAGACCTCCTGCCTCCACTGGGAACTTCAGTGTAGCCAAGGCTACTCAGCGGCATCCACTACCCCATAGGAAAGCCATCAAATAAGAGTCAAATTGATGAAAGAAGGAATGGGGGACAAAAAGGGGGAGACTGACAAAGTAATAAAGGAGGCAAGGGAGGACCGCCATCTTCGCCAAGGCCACCATTCCAATCACCAAGAGAGGTAAAAACACCCAAAAGGTCCTCTGAAAATATCTGCGAGGGAATGATATATGCTGAGCCTGAGGTACCGGAATGTGGTCATTTCTGTCGGCAGTCTGGGATCATGCCATGTCTGAAGAGGAAGTTGGTAAGTTTGTTGCAGAGGGAAGATGCAAGGCTTAGCATAGTTCACTTGGAGGCTTGAGATGTATGCAAAGTCTGTAAAGATCCGAGTTTCGAGAAGATAGATCCATGGTCGTATCACGGACATATAGCTGAAGATCATCAGCATATATTGAGATTATATGGATGTGATACTTTATTGGTATCTCCCATGTCGTTTCGTGTAAGCCCATGCGTGCGGTTAGTGGTTCCACTTCAATGCCAAACAAAAGAAGTGACAGGTGCAGCCCTTGCTGGTGCCTCTGTGTATCGGGCATGAAGCAGAGATGCACTTACCCATTTCTAGCCTGGCTGTAAGGACTGAGTGCAATATTTGAATCCATTTTTGCCAACAAGAGAGAATAAAATGCTTTCTCCAGGTCAAGAGCGATGCACACCACATTAGGGTACTGAGTGGCAGATACATCTTTGGCATGCCACAATCAATGAAGATTGAGAGATGTGTTGCGACAAGGAATGAAACTCGCTTGATTGACATGTATTAGTTTGGTGCTCTTCATAGCTATGCATACCAACACATCCTTCCATAATGATTTCCCATCTATCAACTTTTGCCTTGCTGCTTTCGCTGACCTGTAGCAATCAACCGCTCTGTAACTCGAGCCTTTCTCAAATAAATCCATAAAAAAAATAGATAACTCGACCTCAGTACCCACCGAAGGATCCATACCCCTTTCCATGCACCAACAAACATGCTCCAGGTACCATTTCTTAGCACCTGAAGCCCACGACTGTCAGAGCAGTTGATTAGCCTCTTCCAAAAGGTCTTCAAACAAAGCTCCTCCCTTGAATCTTTCGAGCATGAAGGTGCAGTGAGATCTGTTGACCTGTAATGGGTTCCTTCCCATCAGAACCCACTAAAAAACCCTGCAACACTGGGATTAAGAACTGTCCATTCTACTACCCCCGGTAACCACAGTTGTGCGAGCCAAAAGGAGTCAATAGTACTATTTGACATCTTTGCCTCCTTATCACGAGTATGCACCTCCAGCCATCTGCTGAAATCTCTCACATATCTTGAATTCCAACCAGCCACAAAGTTGCCCTGCTCTGGGAAGTACTCTGCTAGTAAGCTAATCTTGTGCTGCGGACAAAAACGCTACTGCTCTTCCGATACCTCAGTCAAATTCCTGGATTTGCTTTCTTCCAGACAGTTCATGTACTGCCCCAACAACACGCTGTCCATTTTCAACAACACGTTGCATGCTCAACTACCCCTCAAAACTCCTCAGAGCAAATATCCTTGCTTTCATTGCTAAACAACTGATGTGTAAAGATTTCTCCTCCACTGTTCATATCCAGCCTGTGTCCTGTTGATGTAACCAAGCTCCCCATCCATACAAGCTTGCATCTGCTTCCAACACATAATCTGGTGCAATTCCAAAAATTATTCAGCCATCCCAAGCTTCTAAGCTATTCAGCCACCAACCTAACTCCTCCCTTGAGATCCTCTGACAGTGATACTTGAGCGCCATAGACCTCCCCTGAGACTCTTGCCTACAACCTCTGCAAGGGTCTGTAATGAGTAGACTCAGAAACACTACTTGAATTGATGAGGAAAAGAAACTTTTTAACCTCACCACTGTCTCAAGGAAAATAAACCTTTAATAAAAACATACTTTACTTCTGCTTTTATTCTACACCTTCCTTTCTGGCATTCTCAACACCATCATATTGCATCTACCTGAAAATCCAGGAGTTCCAGCTCCTAGAAGGGAATTAAAACAACGTTACCCTGTTTATAAAAACCATCAGTTCTTGTAGCAGTCTCACCATCATTTGCAGCTAGATCTCTAACTCTTGATGATCCCAAGTCATAATCAGAAAATCGCACAAATAGATAGTCATATATACTTCCCTCTCTTTTGAGGAATGCCCCTAAAGGTCTCAACTTCTTAGGCAAACGCTAAGAAGCTAAGGCATCCTAAACAGCAGGTGAGATATATCACAGTAGCGGATTAAATGCTCATGAAGGCTCCCTTTCCTTGCGACTGATAATGGGACGTATTGAACATTCTGACAGAGAATCCTCCCTTTGATCCAGCTTATTCAAAAAACCTTCCTCCACTCATCTGAGTGATGCCCGCATCTTGTCTACTTTGAATTGGTAGTGCATACAGTTAACAACTGTGCTGTGAACTGCATGCTTTTAATCGTAGCTGTATTAACACAGCCCTGAGTACCCCTGAGGAGGTGTTGAAGGGACAGTTACATAAAAAAAAATGTGCATTACATACGCTCTGGTATAACTAAAATCTACATTTTGGAAGCACCATTTTATCGTAAAACTATTTGCACATTTTGTCTATCTTATAATGTGTGTAATGCAAGTATAAAAGAATTACTTACATATTCACAGTGCTTTCTGTCACAGCTGTGACCTTGTAGCACTAAAAATACACAAGTCACTATTCTCCAATGCACCAACCAAAATTTAATTCTGTGGCTCTCTGGCTACACACAGACCTCTCGTGTGCATTAACTAATAGAGGTTCCATAATGTATTAATAGTGCATTTTCCACAGGGTAACAACTTTTATTTATTTATTTTTCATTTAAGCTGACCATTATTTTATATGTAGCTACCTGTGGCAGCGCAAGCGTCTCAACTATACCAGTGAGGCGGCGCAAAGTCACTCTGCATGGCTTTGCATGGCCTCATGGATATGTAGTAGGACAAAGCAGTGCAAGTCCCTGCATTGCCTTACTCTGCATCAAGGAGGCGTTCCATTGGTGTTGCATGGGTGTTCTCATGAAACACCCATGGATTTGGATGATACCCCAGATTTACCAACTCATGTAAACCGGGGGCAGCGGCAAAAACGTTCGCCTCTCCAGCGGAGGCGTAACGAGGAACATTTTTTCATTTGTCCCCGTTTTTTCCTCTTTCCAAGTGCTGCATTCTGCAGATCACATAGAAAGAGTAAAAACACCTCTCAGGATTGTTTTTGTGAAGGAAGGTGCCACTTCCTGCACAAAAGCAATCCTGCCTATTTTGATGCTAGGTAGCAATTTGTGCACCAAAGCAAGGGGAAAGGACAGGAATGCACTGTATTTACCATTAATGCGGTGCATTCCTGCCCTTTCACATTGGGGTAGAGCAGCGCAGTAAGAAGTCCTGATGCACTCCCTACATCAATTCCTCATAAATGAGGCAGTTTGTTTTTTGCCCCCGTGCTCCCTGACCTTTGGTTAATTATTTCCCCTGCGTAAAAATGATTTGCTGTGGAAATTGGGGGCATTTATGGTTGTCGATAGTTGTCAATGATGAGGAGTACCAGGTTCTAGAAATTTTTGTCATGAGGGGGTCCACCTAAAAAATATTGACAAGGGGGTCTCCACATTAAAAAGTTTGAAGACCTATGCTGTAGGCTCAAAAGCAGATAAGAAATTGGCAGGTGACCCTGAAACCAAAGGCAAGCTGATGGAAGACAAGGGAGCTAAACAGAAGCAGACTTGAAGTTCTAGCCCTGGAGGTAGGCATGCAGAAGACTCACAAGTAGGAGACTCTGGAAGCAGATTGCAGGAGACCCAGGCTGAAGGCTTACATGCTGAGAGTTTTGTCTCTGAGGCTGGAGACTGAGCCACTGGGAGTATACGTGCTAGAACCTCTGAAGGCAGGAAGACTGGAAGCACAGCTCAGAAGGGAGGCAAGCTAGAGGCTCAGGGCCTGAAGGCAGGCAGGCTGCTGTAGGCTCAAGCTCTGAAGGCAGGCTGGCAGGGTCCTTGAGGTCAGAAGCCAGACAGGCTGGATGCTCTGACTATGAAGGCAGGCAGGCTAGAGGCTCTTGGTCTGGTCTGCAGGCAGGCAGGCAGGCTGGAGGCTCTGATTTTAAGGAAGGCAGGCTGGAGGCTCTGAAGCAGAAGGCAGGCAGGCAGGCTGGAGGCTCAGGGTCTGAACGCAGGCAGGCTGGAGGCTCTGGGTCTAAAAGCAGGCTGTTTGGAGGCTTTGGCCCCTGAACATAGGCATGCTGGCAGGCTAGAGTCTCTGGCTGTGAAGGCAGGAAGGCTGGAGGCTCTGGCTCTGCAGTCAAGCAGACTGGAGGCTCTGAGTTTTAAGACAGGTCGGCTGGAGGCTCTGGATCCGAAGGCTGGCAGGCTGGGGTTTTTGGGTCTGAAGGCAGGCAGGCTGGAGACTCAGGTTATGAAGGCAGACTGGCTAAGGGCTCAGGTTCTGATAACAGCAGGCTGGCTGAGGACTCGGGAGACTCTGCATGGAGACATGCTGAAGGCAGAGAGATACACGTTTGAAAGACTTTTAACTCTGTAAATAATAGTAATTCTTAGATGGTGTAGTCCCTGTTGTCAATAGTGAAGACTATTCAGTTCCTTGGCACTCTAAAAAACACTGAAGATCCTTCTTCAGGACGGCTATGAATAGTGCATGTATTAAGAGTCTCTAATGACGAGACTCTTCTGGCAGTTCACATCTCTTAGTAAGAGGAAATAGGTGAGAGAAGTCTTCTCATTTTCCTCTGCATTTCAAGGTACTACAGCGTCATCAGAGCACAGAGTGCTTATATTTCCTGACTTTTCAATATGTGGTATGCTTGAAGAAGAGAGAGCAAACAAGGAGTCATGATGTTGGTCCTTCTCATTCAGGAGGTTTGCTTCAGTCACAGCAGTTAGATGAAGAGGCATGGTTTGAGTCACAGGATTTTGTCACATCAGTGATTATGTGAGGCACTTGTTCAGGTATTGTCTGTAGGTCAATGGCCTGTGCATGTGATGTGTTACCCCTGGAGTAGAACTGACTTCACTACCAGGAAGAGAAAGGAAATATATGTTTTGCATTTTGTCTGGCATCTGGGGTTATTGAAAAGTGGAGGGATACATCTCAGATGTATTGACTAGCTCTACTTCAGCACTAGAAAACACATTAACAGGAGTTAGAAAATGCAGAATTCATACAAATACTTTAATTAACTGCAATTTGATATATGGCATCATGGCTATTCTGAGTAGAATCTGGAAGCAGATCACAGTGTTATTCACACAAACAACAGACAAGCTCTGAGAGTAACGTAAAAAAACCCAGCAAGGTTTCATTCTACCTAGGCCCCAGCTCTCACTTATCTTGTTGGTCCTCTGAATAGTTTTAGGCCCTCTCAGACCAGGCCATGTGCTTCGAGGTCCCGCCTCGTCCTTGCGCTCCTCTCTTTTTCACTCCCATTCCTGGCGCTCTTGCTCCTTTGCCTCATTCTTTGCTGCTCTTTCTCTTTTTACTGCCTTTCATTTTCCACTCTCTCTTGTGCCTGTCTTCTGTCACGCTCACTCTTTTGACTGATTTGTCTCTGCTCTCGCTGCTTGGCCATTTTTCATCAAGACTCACTTTCACCCTTTTCACTGTTTTCTCTTTGCCCTTGCTTTTGTGCTCATTTTGTTCTTGTGGCTGTTCTTCTTGTGCCTGTTTTGCTCGTTCCTCCTCATTCTCCCCTTGCTCCTCCTTGATCTCCCTCTCCCCCATTGGAATCTCCCGCCTTCCCCCTCCTGCGCTTTCTTGCCTTCTTTCTCCCCCTTCTCCTTACCTGTTCTCCCACGCCGTCATCTCATACCTTCTCCTTCCTTCTGCTTCTCATCCCTCCCTAGCTCTGCTCCCACACTCCTCCCCCTCCCAGTACCTACTTAATGGCAGCCTCTACACATCTGCGCAGCTGGCATGCTGAGTGGTGTGCCAAAAGTGCACAAAAGGCAAGCTTGTCAGTGCCTGGACTTCACCCTGAGCCATGGACCCTGGTCCATTCGTCCAAATGACACCGATACATATCCTCCAAACTGCAAGCACTCAACCCTGGATGCCACTACGACAGAAGCCACACCTCAATCCACAGTAGGTCCGTTCTCATGTGCTCACTGCTAGTTCTCTTGCAGCAACACTCTTACTCCACCCACTGCACATGTCTCACCCCACCTCACATGCATGCTCCTCAACACCAGATCTCTGTACAAACATGCCACCGAGGTTTGGGACCTCATTGACATGCACTCCCCTGACATTCTCTTTCTGGCAGAAACCTGGCTCAATCCTCAATCATGTGTGCTCATGTAACGCAACTGAGACTTGTGTAAAGCGCTCTGATACCCGATACCTTCGGGTCAAGTTCGCGATATATAAAACTCTGTAAAAAAAATAAAAAACATCCGTTATCCACTGCAACCATCACCACGGCCATCCCGTAGGGCTACAAGATCACCCACCAGGACAGGCTGGACAAACCCAGAGGAGGTGTCACCATCATACACTAGGAAGAAATCACCTGTACCACCACCACCACCACCGATGAACACATGCCATTCATGGAGCCCCTACACTTCACCACACCACTACCATCAAAAGCACCTTTGCCTAACGATCCCCCAGACCATGCACCACTTTCATCAACTTCTTCACCGACTTCATCGCCAACAGCTCCAATGACTTCATACTGCTAGGCAACCTCAACTTTGACCTCGATGACCCAATAGACCCCAACTCCACTGCCCTTCTCAGGACTCTTGATAACATCGGACTCACCTAGTTCGTCTGAGGCACTACACACAATGCAGCACACACCCTCAACCCTATCTTCACATTTAGCAACAAAGTTACCTTTAACCACCTAAACCCGCTCACCTGGATGCACAACTACATTGTACACTTCCACATGAATGCACCCCGCTCCACAATACCAAGGCCAGTAGACCACTTAGGAGATCCAACCAACCAGACCTCACTGGCATCCTGCAGAACGACATATGGACCTTCACAAACTGGATTACAGGCTGCGTTGACACACAAGCCCATACCCTAAGGAAGTCAGACAAATAGGAACCAAGGCTCGAGCCCACAAGACCTGAGACACTCCAAACAGACAGAGAGAAGATTGGGAACCAGCCGGGGCACCAATGCAAGGAGCCCCTACAAATCTGCGTGTAAAAGATACCACATCCAGATCAAAAAAGCCAGGAAAGAAGCCCTTGCACCGAGACTGGAAACCACCTCCAACAACTGCAAAGAACTCTTCAACATTGTCAGAGAATTCTTCAACCCCTCAGCAGCCATCATCACCCCATCACAGGACACCTGAAACAACCTCCAACTTTTTTCACAACAAAATACTCAAAATATACAGTAACTTTGATCCCCAACACACTTCAAAAGACTTCATTGGACTACTGCCCACCACCACCAAGAATGACCATCAACTAACAGACTGGAGCCACCTCAGCGCAGAAGCCACTGTCGAAATTTTGAAAACTATCCACTCTGGAGTCCCCATCGACCCCTGCCCACACCATATCTACAACTTGGGAGGAACCTTGATCAGCACCTACCTCACCATCATCATCAAAATCTCTATCTATAGTACAACCCCTTCCCAGGCAACTGGAAACACACAGAGGTAAAATCTCTCTTGGAAAAAACCCTCAACAGACCTGGAAGAATTAAGTAACTACAGACCCTCCCTCTTACCCTTCCCTTCCAAAGTCATTAAGATAGCGACCAACAGGCAGCTCTCCAACTATCTAAAACAGCACCACCTCCTGGACATCACTCAGTCAAGATTCTGCAGCAACCACAGCACATGAACCACCCTCATCACAGCAACAAATCACATCTGGACCACATGGCTACTCTCATCCTCCTCGACCTCTCGTTAGCTTTTGACACTGTATCAAACTGCACCCTCATCTCAAGACTCTACAACTCCAGAAGACAAGGAGCCTCTTTGAGATGGATCGCATACTTCCTCTCTGATAGAATGCATGTGTGTCAGACTTCCACTCTAACCTCCAAACCATGCCTGCAGAGTCCCTCTAGAATGTTCCTTCAGACCAACCCTTTTCAACTTATGCATAGCACCTCTCTCCTTCGTCATAAGAGCTCTCAGAATGAACGTTGTCTCCTACACTGATGACACTCCGCGCATTCTCAACCTCACAGACAACAGCAAACACCACTAGGACCAACTTCACCATCTGCATGACCAATGTGGCAAACTGGATGAAGAACAGCCTCCTAAAACTCAATATGAACAAAAATGAAGTCCTGATCTTTGGGACTCCTCCTGGCCGGCAGTTGAATTGGGACCCACCCCCATAGACCATTTCAGAAAACTCGGATTCATCCTGGAAGACAAACTCACGATGATCGAACAGGTGAAGGTTGTAACCTCTCCCTGCTTCTTCATGCTAAGAATGCCCTGCAAGATCTTCAGGCAGCTCCCAACCAACACAAGACGCAAGGTCACCCAGGAACCCATATTCAGCAGACTGGACTACGGCAACACACTCTACAACGGCATCTCCAACCAACTCACCTAAAGTCTCCAGACCACACAGAACGCTGCCACCAGACTCATCCTAGACATCCCCGCAGTGCACACATCACTCCCTACTTCAGAAAACTACACTGGCTACCTATCCAAAAACACTGCCAATTCAGGCTACTCATCCATGCCTAAAAAGCCCTCCAGAACGCCGGACCTGCCTATCTCAACCACTGCCTGCACTTCTAGGATCCAATCAGACAACTACGCCCAGCCTCTTTCTTCCTCGCACATATACCTCTGCATCGCAGAAGCAAGACAGGAAGCGTATCTTTCACCTATATCGCTGCCAAGACCTGCAATGACCTTCCCCAACACATCAGGACCTCCCCCTCTCTAGTCGACTTCTGCAAAAAACTGAAATCCTGGCTGTTCAACTCCTCAATGCCTATACTCCTGCTCCAGCACCTGGATAACCTCACAGGTGATTAGTTGCACTCTACAAATCGATTTAACATAAAATAGCATAACCTTCTCCATTTGTAAGGAGACTAGTGTACTTGCAGAAAAATAGTTTTGGACAGGGATTTTAGATTCCTTTTTTGAAGTCATAGCTGTAGTATTTTAATAGTGTCTGAAATCTTTTATTCTCTTGCTTTAGGTCCAGAGTTTTTGTTTTAATTATATCCTGTGAAGACTGTATATCTTTTCTGCATGCACAGTGGAAGGCATGGCAACTTCACGAAAGGCAACAGCACTAAACCTAGGATTTTGTTCAAACTGGTTACTTGCTGCCTGTTTTCTAGTAGGACTTTTCTCTCTTCTGCTAAACTGATTGCTTTTTACTTTATACGCAGTATTCAACATAGTCTTTTAGAATTAGAAACTGTGATCTTTACTGGGTTACAAGACTGAGCTACGTGATTTCAATGGACGACAGAGGTTATGCAATGCATCTGCTCGCACTTTTGCGGTTGTGTGGTTGAATAGTCTATTTTATACCACTTCCATCAGACATGCGAGACTCAGAACTCTTCTTCAGCAAACAGAGTAAGGTGTGACAATAGGTCCGGCTCCCCACGGAACTCATGGGGCGAATTTTTGAAAATTTCAGAGTTAGAAAAACTTAATTCTGGTAACCTTTTATCACTCATGCCTAACCATGTTTACGCCCTAACGCTATTGAACCATTGCACAGTAGCGCATAAATCGACGACATCGTCACCAAACGTCACGTTCCGCCCTCACAATCGCTTATTTACCGCATATGAGCATAGACACGACGTTACTCAGTCACATAAATGAATGTATCAAATGAAGCTATTTATTTCTAATGTCTATGTATGTCTTTGTCTTTTTAAAAATCCTAAACAGGTATTGAGCCTCTAGAGGAAACCATCCTCTTCCAATTTTCGCAGCTTAGCGCGTGCAACACATTTTAGTCAGAAAACACACAGTTAGACCACCACTAATTACCACTCACATAGGTCCTGATGAAAGCCAGTTTAGCTCTGAGACCTGGCTGAAACATGTTGACCACACAGGATATTGGAGCCATAAATTACCTCCAGTAATATCCGCTTCTCAGTTTCTAAGGCTGCCAAGGGCCCACTATTAAAATAGTTCTTTGAGCATCTGGGACCCTTTGGACAGTTTTTTAACTCACACACTTTGCACTTTCACTGTACACTCACTGCACACAACCTGCTCTGCTGTAATCAGGCGTCGAAGCACACCTAAGGTGCACTCGGGGCCTTGGGTGGGACTCGATGATGGTCTTCCTAAACAAAAAACAAATGTTTTTCTATATAATTAAACATACACATGAAGTTTCTACTCTGTGGCTAGTTCCCATTGATCTTTGCATGCGTTATTCTTCTTTTGCAATGCTGACACAGTCATAGAATCTGTATCAGAACAGCAGATTAAGTCAGGATCTAGCACAGAGGTGTTTAAGAGTCAATTAGCAAAATATTCAGAATGTACATGTCCATTTCTAATTAGGCGATTTGTAGTTTCAGGCTAGGATCATCAACTTCTAGTCTCAAAGTAGACACTAAATGCCTCATGTAGGTAGCTAAATACCGGTCGGTAACGGACGAAATTCGGTAAATATCCCGTTACCGACCGGTATTTAGCTATTTGAGATGTAGGAGGCATATTTCAGGATTCGGTAAATTACCGAATCGGTAAAATACCGATTCGGTAAATACCGAATCCTGAAATCATATGTAGGGAGCACTCTAAAGAGTGAAAATAAGTATTAAGAATTTGTTATTTACCACCAAATACAGATTGGTGATAAATAACGAATACCTTGCAAAAAGGAATATTTTGCAGATTTAAGAGTGCCATGTGGCAGACATACATGCCCTTAGGGCATGTATGTGCACCACATGTGCACACATGCAAGATTCAGGGGTGCAACAGGGTGTCAATGTGACACCCTGCCACCCTTGAATATGCTCCCCCCATTACCGAATCGGTATTTACCGAATCGGTAATGAGGCATACCTTCCCATTGATTCCTATGGGCCTCCAAGCCCATAGGAATCAATGGGAAGGTATGCCTCATTACCGAATCGGTAAATACTGATTCATAATTACCAATTTTTTCCGATTCGGTAAAATTTACCGAATTATTACCTACATCACATTTACCGATTCATAAATACCGAATCGGTAAAATTCGGTATTTATGAATCGGTAAATGTGATGCTACCTACATATGGCCCTAAATGCCTTTAATTGTTGGACAAATGGGAACTACCCTACACAAACTTAAATGAGACAGGTGCCTTTCTTTCCTCTATCTTTTATTATGACACACACTCAAAACAATTCACAGACAGTTCAAATACAGAAAATTGGTAGCGAACTGAATGCAAAGAAACCTCAAAAGTGATACTGAATTAGTAGGTTAATCTGGGAGGCTGGCAAGGACTGGTGGCAGGGTAGACAAAGTAAACAGAATATTGGATACAGAGCCGCCCAAGATCACACAGGGAGTCAAAGGAAAACGAGGATTCAAAGGGGAAGTTCTGCACAAGGGAACAAGAAAGTCAAAGCACAGAAATAACTGTCACTCAAGAGGCAATTTGGCATTCAGACTAACACCTAGGACAGACATGCAAGGTTTATATAACAACTTTAAAAAGAAAGGGAATGAAAGGTTAAGCTATCGGGAGCTCCATACGGTAAGTCAGTAAGTTCCTCACCCACAATCGATGTTAGGGTTACCGACTAAAAATACCCACATATAGGACACACATGCAAAAACAGGGTCTGTGGCGCTGATACTTATGGTGATGTTATAAATGTAACTCAAAGACAATACTCACAGTGGACAAGAAACGCCACCTAAGTAGTCATCTGTGCCCATGAATCCTAGCGATCAAACAGGAACACACAAGGAAGGGGGTAACAGCAGGGGTGTAGAACTAAAATACACAGCCATGATAAACAAGGAGCTAGCAAGGGGGAGTGCTTAACAGGAAAGCAGGGAAAATAAAGGGAACAATTAGCAGAAAGCAAGTAACAAACCACACAAGTGAACTGGAAGCTAAGACCGCAAGAACAGGTAGGTATCAAACTAGAAACTAGAACTAAAGTAAATGGGAATAATGCAGGCACTAGGAAAAAGGTAAATACAGAAGGAGTGAAAGTTCAAGGATGCACTAAATAGTACTGGCTCATAAATCAAGGAAGCACTGCAAGCAGTGCGATTTCAAGGAACAAGGATTATATGAAGATCAGGTACTCAGAAAACACGGGGTCAGTCTCAAACAGGAACACTTCTACAATGACCAACTCTGGACTGAAGGAACCTAAGACATAAAAGAGCATGCTGTGATCACATGCTATAGGTGTGAGCATGCTACCTCCTGCCAGCACCAGGTGTGCTGAATTCGTCCACCCATCCTTAGCCTTTGGGGATGGAGACAAAGTGGTGTGTAGGGGAATCTACGTAATGGAGTTTTTACCATAAGCAGACTGGCTTCCAAACAACCCAGCATAGATCGAGAAATAATTGGAATTTCTGTATAGTTTCAAAGAGCCTGGAAATCAGTGCATGTGTACAGTAGAAGGTCCATTAGCTTATTTAGGACCCCCTGTGGTGTGCAGGAGAGCGCAGGGAGGAAATCACGATACACTTAGGTATGCAGATGTTCTTACTATCTATAAGAAATAGGGCATCTTGGCTAGAGTGAGGAACACTATTGTAGTATTTCTCAACTTTCCCAATCCTCATTTGTAGGACATTGCTGGAGCAGCTGTAGACAATTAAGATTGTTTCTCCAGCACAAGATATCAGACAGTGTGAATTAAGTCCACAAACTGTCTGCAAGGTTGTTCAGTTTTCATAATGATGTACCCTTAATAACAATTACCATAATATAGGTGGCTGGCCTATATTACGGACTTCACTGTAGAATGTATCCAATTCAAGATTGTGCCTAAAGGCTTGCATACATTACAGTGCACCTCATATATTCTGGGAGATACTGAGGCTTTGCCCCCTCCTGAGCATATGGCATATTCCCAAACGCAAGCGGGATGAGAATGAACTGAAAAGCGAATGAGTCAGTGAGTGAGGCAGTAGGTGTGTTAGCAAATAAACTAGTATCGGCTGCTACTGAACGGGCATGGGGGCGGGGATGGGGGCGGAAATTAAAAATAAGAAATTATTTAAAAAAAGAGAAGAAAAGTTACCTGGAAGATTCCGTCACCGATGCAGCCGCTGCTTCTTCTCCAGCAGGCAGGACCCAGCCTACCAGAATCCCCTGACCAATCACAATGCTGTCTTAAGCAGCATTGTGATTCGGCGCCGTGGTTCGGGGCTCAGACGGGGGCTTGGAGGCTGGACATGTCTCCACTAAGGCTGTATAATACAGCTTGTGGAGAACATGCACAGTGCGCATGACGGTTTGGCCGGCCCAAGACGGCCGTTCAAACCTTCATGCGCACTCTAGGTGCAGCTACCACTCCTCCTCCGGCCTCGACGTCAGGAGAGGCTGGCACTGGCCCGCCCTATCAATGGGTCTGCTCTGTCTGCAGTGCAACTTCAATAGTAACAAGCATTGCCATAGCCAATAGGTCTCGCCTTTGGGACCTGCTGCATAACTAAGTACTTATAAGGTCCCAAAGGCGAGACCTATTGGCTATGCCAATGCTTATTTATTCAAGAAGCCAAAAGAAAGCAGGTCAACTGGCCAGAGTCGACTCACCACACAATAGATGCATTCTACAGAACCATTGTAGGTGAGAGTTCTACCCATGTTGACCTACCCACCCACATTACTACAGGATCTATAACTGATTGCATATGCGATCCTGAATTCTATGTATACATGAATGGGTCCAGTCTGCACTCTCACACTGTCAAGCTAGCATGAATTTCAAAGTTTTACCTCGGAAACGTACAGAAAAGCAAGGCAGATAAACAAATTCAAAGTCCTTGTTGCGAGTGCCTCAAAACTGGGATATAACGAATCACCTACATTGGAATATGTGGATGGAAAAAATATACGTAGTATAATCAATGCATTTCAAATTGCAAACTAGGATGCAAATGATTTACAACTGATGCCCACACGAGGTCGCCAGTGTCCTAAATATGGTAAATACCCAGTGTTCGTTATTGGCGGAAAATATGTTTTTTGACCTTCTTTAACACCATTTGTTAAATGCACAAAGAACAACCCTGATGCCTAAAGACATTTCATAACAATCAGAATTTCTCCACACAGTTGACAGTCCGACTTATAGAGAGCCCCATTTGAACATATGAGCAACAACAATCTTGTACACTACTGAAACTCACTGCGGTCTCCGAAAGAATACGGTCTAGTTATTAATATCACTAAGGGAAAGTGTATGCGTATATGTTAAATTAGCTTGATTGCGTGCAGTTCCTGGAGAATAACAAGCATGCGCGCCTCGCGCGGCAGCAGGGGGAGAGAGGAGGGGGCCTGCGCGATTCCCTTGCGAGAGCGAGCTGCAAGGCGCGATAATTGCTACCATATGGCACTGCCGCTCTCTCCCGTAAATGAATCTCGACATGTGCATGCGTTGCCATTGAAGGCAATGGAACGCGTGCACGTTTTTGCCTCAAAAAGGGAATCGACGGCTAAAGGTCTTTTTGCCTATCTAGCGCATGCGCGCTGCTAGGCGAGACCTAAAAATAAAATGATAATAACGGACGGCAGTTATTATCATTTTATTTTTACTTTGCACTGCTTTAAAGCAGTGGGGCGAAGCTCCTCAGCCGCCCCTGAAATAAGCTAGCAAATCTTTCTCTGTGTACTCCATTTAACATTTATGGCTGCCGACTGACCCCATGTCATTTGACTGACATTCTAGCAAACTAGTCAGCATTAAGCTTATAATGAGAATAGTCCTGATCATGTGTTTGTTGGCAGAAATACCAATATAGCTGAGTCACTTTTTGTGACATGGAACTAGTTAATCACCAACAGGGGCTCTAAAAAAAGGTTGTGCATTAAAATGATGGCACGATGGCTCTGCCCTCAACATGGCAAACATGCTTTGAAGTGTTATAAATTAGGATAGTTCCACATTCAGCAAGGCAATGCTACTGAAAAGATGGATAGGGGTTCAATTACATGGCCATTGTGATGATCCTGCAACACGAGAGAGAGATACTACATAAAAAATCATGGTGAGGTCTGTGGGCAACACCAAGGGCAGCTGAAAGTGAAGGAACTGTTGTGCAGAGGAATACAGCAGAGCAGGGGCAAATTACCCTATGTAGACACCCAGAAACTTCAATAAAGGCACTTGCTCCAGAAGAACCAGCAAAGATGTGACAATGTCATTAGAGAATGACATGTAAGGGACTCCGTCCTACTGCAACTATTGTTTCAGAGGTATTGGCCCATGGTGAGAATGGATCTGTCCTAGCCCCTTAACACAGCGGTCAGCTTGGCACATGTGATGGCCATGACCCTCTAGAGCAGGTCAGCCAGTTGTAATTTTTCAGTCAACAGCACTAAGCCGTCTGGGACTTTTAGGTTCACTTCCCTAATTATAAGTATGGGCATACACTGTCCAACAGGCTTAATACTGCTGGCTAAAGAAGCAGTATTGGTTGAACACCAGCCTAGTGACTTAGGAACCAGTTGACAGCCATCATATCGTTATTCAGAGGCATTGGCTTGAAATGGAACTACTGACTGTTCCCTGGCCTTACCAACCTTCCATGAAATAGAGTGCATAGCAAACTGACTGTTCTTCAAGCCCTAATAGCGTTTAAGTGGAACTGGCTTGCTGTGCACCGTCTATTAGCTCTACCATAGATCCATTCAGTATCACTTTCCTCCTGAGAAATCGCCTGATTGCTGCACATGGTAGTGACTCTGTGATGGAAAAAATAAAGAAAATTAGTTTTGAAAGTGGGAGAGTTGAGGTTCTGGAGAGTGGGTGAAGGTATACACTTGCTGTGGGGACTTCCCTATTATGAATGTTCAGCTGGTGAAAGGGGCACATGTGGAGAAAATGGCAAATAAAGCTAAATGCACCTCACTAGCACTGTGTGCATCTGTTAAGGGACTTCTCGCACATGCTGGTAACTTTCAATGTGCGATGCCAATAGGAGCATGTCCAAAGGCCCTACTCAAGGCATGTTAGATTTCTGTCTCTACTAATGAGTATCCATACTACTTTTAATACCCCTCTGTAACACATGGTCATTGAATTCTTTTTAAACGGTACCAAACGGGCCTCCCTTTAGGTGTATAGCTTGACTTACGCTGAGACAGGATAGCAGAAACACAAAAAGGCAAGTAATTGAATGAAGGGGTAGTGATCATTGTAGCACTCCGTCATCTTTCAAAGCCACTGATACTTTCAACAATAGGATGATGGAACATTGCAGTAATCAATTAGTGGGAGATTCTGTTGCAGAATC
Organism: Triturus cristatus; assembly: GCF_964204655.1. Classification (NCBI taxonomy): domain Eukaryota; kingdom Metazoa; phylum Chordata; class Amphibia; order Caudata; family Salamandridae; genus Triturus; species Triturus cristatus. Next base: position 932,283,832 of record NC_140580.1, on the reverse strand, counting down.
CTTTTATGTTGAGAGATTCGTCAAAGAAGTGATGGAGATCGTGGTGCACTGTTATTGGTGTGGAAAGATTGTACTGCAGAATAATTTGATGTTGAGAAACTCTACTGTAGATTCATTGAGTGTCAAATTCTAATGTGCGGTCACTGGATGCTAGTGGATTCTGATGAAGAATCATTGAGGTTTGGGGTACTCTATTGTGGACCTATTAACGTTTTATGAATTTTGCTGTGGAGTCAATTTATTTTCTTTCTTGTCCAGGTCATGAACCAACACATTGAAGTTCTGCCACTTTGGTTGGCTAATGGGGAGTATGCGTATTCACTGGAGGCCAACTGCCCACCAGGTGAGTCTCTTGATCTCCCAAGAGGTCATGATGCATTTCCGTGAGTTGAGTAAAGATGGTGTTGGTGATATAGTTGCCCATATATTTTAATGATTGCAAGTGTGTGGTTGAGGTCATACATTATTGTCTTTTTTCTAATGTAATCAATGTACTAATATTTTCCAATCCTTACACACTTGCAGTATCATCTTATCAAGGCGATGACGTAGTTGTGCATGTCCCAAAACAGCGTATGGGGTTAGTGAAGAGAGGCCTTTACAGCTCAGAATCCTTGACTCTTAAGAGCCTTCATGTCAACCAGTCCAGCGCCTTCACCGTCACAGAGAACAGACACTTTGTGGTGATAAATATCCCAGCAGCTCATGTGCTTGAGATACAAGTAAGTGCAATCAACATGCCAAAAATCCATTGCATATACTGAATCCTAGGAGAGGTGCCTGCTCCTTCCTTCATGATCTCCCTCCAAACACTTTGCATAATCGGTGTTGTGCAAGAGATCTAAGAGTTCTTGGTATCCTGGTTTTATAACCCATTCTTCCTTCATAGTTGAAAACCTCCCACCACTCATAGTAAATATTATAATAAGGATTAGGTTATGCCTTATTTTTACTACAATATCATCCTGGATAGCACAGTAGGAGGATTGCCATGATTCACTCTTTTTCCGGGTTTAGGCTCTGAAGCTCCTTCACTGGCTCCCAGTGAGGGAACGAGTGATTTTCAAAGTCTTATGCATGGCGCATAAGTTACTGCAGAATCAAGGCCCTCCGATTCTTAGAAAATTCATAAGATCTTACAAAGCCCCAAGATCCCTTCGATCGGACAAGGAGTCCCTTATCATCATGCCCAGATTCAAGAAAGCCCGCTTGGGTGGAAGACGCTTCTCGGTCCACACTGCTCGCCTCTGGAACGCTCTCCCCCGAGACCTGAGAAAAGAACCCAACTACTTACGTTTCAGGAAACGGCTCAAAGCTCACCTGTTCCCTTAATTTTAACCTTCCTCCTTCTGAAACTTGCCGTCCCCCCCTCTCAGCCGCCCAACCCACAGAGGTAGGGATCTTTAGCGCTGGGATACCTCAGGGTGACTACGCGCTCTATAAAATTTTTTAATAATAATAATAGGCATCTTATGCCCTACCCTTATAATGCGAAAGAATTTACAACAGGCAACCAGTAGCATCAAACAGTTTAATCGGCTAGAATCATCACTTAGATCACTTAAGGTGCCTACATTCTATTATACACATGTAGACCTATAACGTTTAATAAATACTCATGTCCCTGTTGCTCTTTGTTCCCCTCACATATAGTACTGGTTCTTTTGGTTATATGCACACTTGGTCCTATTAGATATCTATCTCACTAGTTTGGGCTTCTGGATTAAATCCTTTTCTTGCATTGGGACTGACTACTTGTAGGCACCGATATGTACAGCAACAGGTTTTCTCACTTTCACTTGCAGGGTTCAGAGTGTTTCTGACCCACCGTAGGGTGCAGACAATAAGTTAGTGAATTAAGTACAGGGTTGCATGAGGGTTGTATGAGCTCGGTCCACCAAAATTACCAAGAATGCCTGTGCTTCCTTTTTGAGAACAGTGGCTGCATGTTGTGAGGTATTAAGTAGACTCACTCTGCTGAACCTAAATGTGGGAAAGCCCATGTATGCCTGCCCTCTAATTTGGGTTGGTAGATGGTAATCTGCCGTGTGCACCCCACTTATTGCCTTGCATGAGTTCAATGAATTCAGGTTCTAAACAGTGCTTCCTCATACCCTAACCCTTTATGAGCTGCAGAGATGGTTAGGATCCCGGCAGATCTGGAGAACATGTCCACTGGTTGTTTGAGCCAGCCAAGTGATTTTCGATTCATCCCATTGTTCTGCGAGCGCCCTGTTGAATCACCTGGCGGTCTCAAGGCTAAAGACCCCCAGGAGAACTCACACAAAGCCAGACCCTCTCCCGAAAGCCCATCATAGGAGGTATACCCTACTTGGCAATTAGTTAAGATCCCTTCCATTATTGCTGGGACAATGTTGCATCTAAACATACCCAGTAGGCTCCCAACCGATCACTCTCCTACAGACACTGTCAATCACACCAATCTCAGCCCTAGATCACAATGAACTGTGTTTCTCTCATTCAAGAGAATTTTGGGTATACTAAATAAGTCACCCCGAGAAGGTGTTATGTGACTCCCACAGACCTGGTCTGCACACAACCTCTTAGCTCTTTAAGGAAAAGATCCATATATCCTTTTACTCATCATGCATGGTGAAAATAGAGAAATTACTATATCATTTTATGAAGCATAATACATGCTCTTTTAAAGAAAGAAATAAAATAATGTATGCACCTTTTCATTATGCAATTATAAAATACCACTTAATGTTGTCTAAAACAATTGCCTTCTAATATTTAACTAATCCCCAAAACAACTTTGGAATCACAAAAGACAGCACATTCACAGTAACTTCAAAACCTGTTTAAGAAACAGTGTTATGAATCTCCCTACAGTGAAACGTTCACTATAAAAAACATATTCTAGGACCTTTCAGAAGAGCAATGTAACCATAACCCTTACCTGGGTAAACGTTTTCCATCTGTCTATTCCCACACTATGTACCTAGGATAGGCTTCTTAGTCTTATTTTCCAACCAGAAAATGCCATTCTATTTTTACCTGTCTATTGGTCACGTGTTGACACATGGAAATACCTTCCTGAAAATATTTACCCCTGTATGAATTCAGCCTTTTCGGTCAAATGATATCTAGTCAGGGCTTTCTCAAGTATTACCGGCTGACAGTACATCACTGGAAACCAAGGTTTATGATGTTATCCTCTTTGTCTAATTCAGATAGAAACTTTGGGTCCTAGTCAATGTACAGGGCATGATGAAATGGTTCTCCATCTATGACAGGGCAACCTTGGTTTAGAGCTCCTGCAAAAGTGCGTTTGTGAGAAGAAAATGCTTCATCAACCCCCAAACGACTTCTCCCGCCAAATTGCTTCTTTCTGCCCCTTGCTCCTTCTATTTCTCACTGCAGTGATCCCTCCTGAATATTCTGGGCCAGACCCATCACCAAACATTCATCAATATACTTCTTACTTAACTATTAGTCACCAGCACATCTCTTAGATTACTAAACATATTCAATATGACTGCCATACTAAACTAATGACATCTCTATCCCATTTTCACAATGCATAATTTACTATATTAGGGTTCAGCAGAATATGGGGCATCAATTTCTATTACTACCTTAAGTGATGCCTCTGAGGCTTATGGGAGGATTTCCTTTCCCAAGCCTCTGAAGTAACAAGATCTCATGAAAGCTGGTCCAAAATTTATGTATTTGCCACAATGACCACATACTGCAATGTTGCTTTAGGTAAATGCAGAGGTGATCAGTGGGGGCCTGATGACTAGTTGTGTATTGCACAAGAGGGTTTAAAGCTAACAATTGAAGTTTGTGGAAGAGCAGCTTCTCAATGTGGATCACAACATTATATCCTCAAGGCCCCAGCTTCTCCTCACCTTGAATGTTAAAATACTTGAAGTTGGGAAGTCAGTTTCCAGAGTTCACAAGTAATGCACTAACAGATGATTTGCTCTTGTTCACAGCCGTGTCCAGAGATGGGCGCCCTGCACCAGTGGCAAGCCTTTTACCACATTGACCTGATCCTAGAATATGAAGAGATGGGCAATGCTGTCCACTGGACAGTCGAAAATTACTATCAATGCACAGGTAAGTGTTTGTAAGTGCATGGAAAGACAATGAATGAATGAAGGGGTTTGTTAGGCGCATGGCTACTCAGAAAAGTTAAAAAATCAATAGGGGGATAATAGCCCACTTGTCCTGTGTAACCAGGGTCTGTTCGTTTGTGAATCCTTCTTAAAAAACCCTCATACATGTACACAGGCGTCAGGCGGTATATCTTGATTCTCCCCCTTTCAGTACAGTGACAGCATCATCATCAGGTTTAGTTCGTTATGCTGACCTCCACCCAGAGGTTAGACCAACTGGTGTTACAGTAGGGTCCAGAAATCAATGGTGAGTGATAGTGCTCTAAGGGAAGTAAATTAAAATTCCCTACACCGCCATATGAGGAACATTTATTAAAAAAATGGAGGTGTGGAAAATTAAAAACTAGGTGGTGCGTGCGTAGATCCAGTTACTAATCTACTGCACTGTTGATGGTCGACATGTTTCAACCTCTTGGAATCTTGAGGCTTTCTTCAGGACCGAGTAATATGTAGCAGCACGTTGAGGCAGCTACTGAGTGGTTAACTTACCACTTTTGAATTGTCGGGTCAGGTCTTGTCATGGTTCCCGGCTCGCGCAGCGCGTTACCTCTTTCGCGCATGCGGGATCGGGTAGTGGTGCAGGGTACGCAGCAAGCGGTTGGCGGCCTAGCTTCCCGACCGGAACCACTGCTGCGTCACCCAAGCGCTTCCGGGAGACGCCGCATAAACTACGGCGGTTCCCGACGGTCAGCGCTTCGAATTAACGCTGCCACAGTTCCAGTTGCCTCGACTTCACGGACCTCTACGCAGGTTGGTGCGCATCACGAGACTTTGTGCATATGCTCCGCTGAGCGTCTCTAAGGGCATATTGTCGACACCACGCCTGAGCACTTCTGGGGGCATATATCTGACACGCGCTGGAGCACATTCAGAACCTCTGCAGGCACCACGCTGGAGCGCTTTTTGTTTTCCTTACACCGCGACTGAACACTTCAGGGGGCGCATTGCAGACACCGCGCCTAAGTGCTTCTGGGGACACATATCAGACACGCGCTGGAGCGCATGCAGAGCATTTGCAGACACCGCGCTGGAGCGCTTTGTTTTCCTTTACACCGCGCAGGAGCGCTTGCTTTTCTTTTCACTGCGCAGGAGCGCTTGCTTTTCTTTTCACCGCGCAGGAGCGCTTTGCTTTTCTTTTCACCGCTGTGTTGTACTTTATACTTTGGTGCAAGGATACTAGTTATTAATACTCCTTCTTTCCTTTGGATGGAAGCGGAGCGCGCAGGAGCGCTTATCGTTGTGGTTTCTTCCTTCCTTCATCAAGCTGTCTTTCACCAGGTAATTATCCGAGCCCAGGGCGCCTAAGAGGTAACCTAGATAGGGGGTTGCGCGTCCCTGCTCTAACTGGTCTCCCTTGTTTTCTCTCACAGGCAGATACAAGGCGGTCACATCCCAGGGAGGTCCCCTCCACACATCATTCCTACTTTCTTTGGCTGCCTTCCCCTATCCATCTCTATCCCCGTTGGTGTCAGTTCCCTGCTGGGGTGAGGTGGGTACGGGGGCGAGAGCTCATGTCATCTCTGCGAGAAAACTCCGCAAGCCACAGGTGAGCCTTGTGGGGTACTTGACAGGTCTGTCGTACCAGTAACTGAAAATAGAAAATACTATCGTACGTTTTACTTCATTTTAGCAAACGTTTTATGCAGAAAAACCCAATGGCAGTGCACAACATAGCGCGAAATTCGAGCGCATTTTTAAGTGAAGAAATGGCTCACTGGTTAAATGAACTCAGAGGAGGGAGAAAAATGGCATTAGATTCAGTTTGATGGTGTATTGTTGCCGGCTCACATTAATTCAAAATCAGACACTCTTTCGATATAAATGCGCGGATGGTGAAATTATCGGGAAGGCATCGACTGGAAGCGCACTGTTAATCTGTATGTTGATTTCTTATAGAGGTCGCTAAGGTATGGTTTGGTTAACCAATACTTATGCTATTCTAACAGCGAAATGCAGCGTTTGGTTTTAGAGGGGTGCGCCGTAATGCTAAATATTTATTAATGGTGTTTTTAAAGCTAAAAGAGAACTGGTAGCTTGACCGCGGTGAGGTAATCGCCGTTCGTTAGGCTGTCGGTAAATACAGTAACTGACACGGACATTTCTTTCGTTATAAATACCTTAAAAGTTCCCTAATTAGAGCTTCCTCGGGGTACCGATGAGCTCACGAGACCTGCTTCTGTCGGATTAAAATAAGGGGTTAGTTCTACCTTACTAGTTAGTTGCCTTTGACCAAGCACTCTCCTACTTCATGTTCACCAGTCTGTGTTTCTTTCGCAACCTGTGCTTGTTCTGATTGCGGTGCCCCCGGTGACGCGGGCCCGCATGGAGCTCGAGGTTATCTGTAGGATTTTAATAGACATAGTAAGTAGACTGCCGTGATGTCACGTGGTCTGCCGTTAGTATTTCCAGACACACTATTGTTTTGCAGAATTGAAAATCGGATCACAAGGTTTATTTTAAAGAACTTCTTTGGATCAAGGCTTAAAAAATTCACAATTAATGGATTCCGGCTTATCAATCAGATTGTATTATGGTTTTCATCATAAGGCTGTAATCATAAGCCTAAAGGTTTCAGATTTTAATAATCATAGTAAATAGACTGCCGTGATGTTATTGTTACCTGGTCTGCCGTTAGTATTTCAATACACACTATTGTTTTGCATAATTGATATTCGTGTCCCAAGGTTTATTTTAGAGAACTTCTCTGGATCAAGGCTTAAAAACACAATTAATGGATTATGATTATAATGGGGCTTTTCAATGGGATTGTATTATGGTTTGCATCATATGGCTGTAATCATGAGCCTCAAGGTTTAGTGTTTCATTCCAGAGTTGATATGGGTGATAGTAACTGAGAATATTCTTGTTCCTGAATTCCCTTAAAGTTCTGGTCCAGATATCATGCCAACGCATGCCAGGGAAAATTATCATTCAGTCCCCCTATGTCTGTCCTGCGTCGATGTACCCATCACTGCTCTTTCTCGAATAGGATTCGTTCTGCATTGTGACTCTTGACAGATAATGTTTCAAGAACCTCCCAGTTCAACACTTCAATTGTGTGGTTGTTATCTATGTAGTGTTTACTCATCTTGGTGGTGGCCCTTTTGCAGTTCACGTTGCTCCTATGTTCACAAATGCGTTGTTTTATCTTACGGCAGGTCATCCCTATGTATTTCAGATTACAGGGGCTCATGATCATATACACCACATGTGTGGTATTACAGTTAGTGAAGTGACTCAGTGTCCAGGTGAAGTTGGGTGATAATTGTAAAGTTTTGGTTACTTTGGTCAATTTACAGACTTACAATGACCGCATGGGTAGTGTCCAATGATGGGACTCAGGTTCCAAGTTGAGGAAATCGTCTCACTTATTGAGGTTGGTGTTGGCCTCATATGTACAAGGATATCCTTGATGTTCCGAGTTCTTTTGTTGGCAAATCTTGGTTTAGGCCATTTTAGCATGCCTGATTTCAGTATTCTCCAATTGTTATTGATAATTTTCTTTGCAGTGTTGGAAGATGTGTTATAAGTCATGACACAAGTCAGTAGATCTTCCGGTGGTTCTCTTGGTACAGTCATGAGTAGATTTTCTCTCGGCTGATTTAGTGCTCTTTTTTGGCACTTTTTTATCGTTCTCATTGGGTAATTCCTTCTTTGAAGTTTCTGGCTTAGTTCGTCCGCTTGTGTTTTATAATTAAGGCTCCCTGTTTTCCGTTTTTACTGATTTTTACAGATAAATACAGACAGAAAACCATTTATTTTCTTGTCTGTATTTTGTTTTAAATGTGGATAAAAGCGGAAATTGGGTGCTTTTTGAGTGATTCTAAATAGACTTTGCCATGACTGCCAGGCCAATAACTGTGTGGATTGATAGGTAAGGGGGTTAAAAAGAAAGGTATTTTAGTAACAAGGCTTAAACAAAAGTAGATATGCACAAGGCTGATACTGAAATGCGCAAATTTTCATATACTTGCATTGATTTTTCTTCTGCGGGCGCTCATATCACTGAAACCAGGCAGGCATTCAAGTATGAGTGCATATTTATTGGTTAAATAAATGTTGAAATATACCAGTTTCAGCTTTATTTTTTCACAAAACCCATAATAAATATGGATAAATGCAGATAAAGTTGACAAAAATTAAATATGGGTAAATACAGACAGAAATGTAAAAAAAAAAAAATACAGTAAAAACGGGAGCCCTATTTATAATCTTCTAGCTTTCTGCAGTTACGTCTAAGACGTAAAAATTGACTGTAAGGCAGATTTTCCCTCAATGGGTGCGGGTGGAAGCTGTTATATGAGGGTATACTATTTTTAGCTGTCGGATTATGGAATGTCTGTCTGGAGTATGCTATTTTCAACATAGATTGTAATATCCAAGAAATCAAGTTGTTTTTTGTCTGAAGAGTGGGTGAATTTTAGACATTCATTTCTGGTGTTGATCCATTCTAGAAATTCTTGTAGCGTTTGTTGGGTGTCTTCCCAGATCATAATGACATTGTCTATATATCGTCTCCAAAATTTCACTTGTGTAAAAAATTGATTAACTTGGTTCTGGATGTACTGCTTTACAAAACTACTCACATAAAGTACTGCCACACTTGGGGTAAATGTGCTGCCCGTAGATGTTCCGTGGCATTGTTTAAACAGGGTGCCTTCGTATTCAAAGTAATTTTCAGTCAAAGCCAGTCTGCAGCATTCCAGAACGAAGTGCCTTGGTGTCTTGTAATTCCACTGTTCAGAGAAAAGGATGTCTTCCAATGTCTCTAGAGTCTTCTGTTGGGGCAAACTAGTGTAAAGACTCTCCACATCGAGGCCAACGAGGTACATACTCTCTTCTTTGTAATGTTGTCCTACCAGTTGGTTAAGTAGGTCTCGGGTATCCTTGAGGTATGTAGGTGTTCTTTGTACAAGGGGTCCGAAGAATTGATCCGCAAATTGTGAAAGGGGCTCCAAAACAGAACCTAACCCCGAGACTATCGGGTGTCCTGGAGGAGGTGTTCTGTTTTTGTGGGTATTTGGTAATGAGAAAAAGTACTTCACGGCATTGTTTATCATAACCTTGCTTGCTTGATTTCTGGACCCTACTGTAACACCAGTTGGTCTAACCTCCGGGTGCAGGTCAGCATAACGAACTAAACCCGATGATGATGCTGTCACTATACTGAAAGGCGGAGAATCAAGATATACCACTTGACGCCTGTGTACATGTATGACGGCTTTTTAAGAAGGATTCACAAACGAACACACCCTAGCTACACAGGACAAGTGGCCCATTCGCCCCCTATTGATTTTTTAATTTAACTTTTGGAAGCCGAATGGACCATTGCTTCTTTTTCCCCCCATCTTGATTGAATTGTACTCAGAAGAGTGTCCCGGTGCTATATGGAGAGTAGTTAAAAAAATGAGTATTGAGAGACTTAAGTGTGAAAAGTCAAGTCTTAAGTTTCTTTCTGAAATGCCTCTCGCCTTCAATTTGTCGCAGTTCTACTGGGAGCCTATTCCCGGCATGTGGTCCAAGGAGGAAGAAGGATCTTCCTCTGATTTTGTTAGACAGAGTTATGGCCAAACGGCAATAGGATGTGCACAGGGTTCGCTTGGGTGAGTAATAGTGTATACTGGATGACAGATAAGTCGGACTAGAATGATTCATTGCTCTGTGCATTAGGAGAAGGGTCTTAAATAAGAGCTTCTTATTCACACGGAGCAAATGCAGGTTTCTCAAATGTGGCAAGACGTGCTCGACTTGGTAAATTGAGCACCAGGCATGCGGCCACATTTTGAACCGTTTGCAGTTTCCTCAACAAATATTGTGGGAGACCTACATAAAGGATGTTGGCATAGTCCAGCCTGGACAGAATCAATGCTAATACCGCTGTTACTCTCACTGGTGCTGAAAGAAGATGCAAAACTGTTTCTGCAAGTTGGGCAAAGAAGCCCCATCTGGACAGCGTGCTTGCAAGTTGATGCTAAAATTATAGCCAAGGCTAAGAACCTCTGTCTTATCGGTTTTGCATTTGAATTGGTTCGTTTCCATCTAATGAAAGACAGACGATGGACAGGGTTTAATATCATCCAAGGCAATTCTCTCTCCTTTCTTGAAGGAGCAGACCAGCTGAGTGTCATCTGCAAATGATATTATCTTGGCCCAAAAAGATTCGACCAGTCCTGCCAACGGGGTCATATCGATGTTAAACATAGTGAGGCTAATAACCGAGCCCTGAGCTACTTATACAGGGACACAACTGTTTTCAGATGAAAAAGGGGGCAACCAGACTTCCTGACCTCTGTCTGAAAGAAAGGTATTTAGCCACTTGAGCACAGTATCTCTGATGCCTAGATCCTGAAGGTGAGCAAGCAGCCTGGAATGAGGGACCCCTCTCAAAAGCAGCTGACAGGTCTAAAATACCAGGACTGCTTTCCCATTTGCATCTAGAGTGATTTTAATCTGTTCATAGATTTCCAAAAGAGCGTTCTCTGTGCTATACTTTGGCCCAAACCCTGACTGACTACGGTGAAGTAATCCATTAGATTCGATTTCATTGAACACCTACAGATTAACAATTTTCTTCATGAGTTTTGATGGTGCTGCCAGCAGGGAAATAGGCCTATAATTGCCCAGAACATTGGGCTAGGCGTTGTTTTCTTTTTTGTAAGGGGAAGAATTGTGGCCTGTTTCCAACATGTGGGGAAAATGCCAGATGCTAGTGACCTATTTAGCATGGAATTCATAACTGGTGCAGGAATCAGAAGGGGAGCCCGAGTTCAGATTTAAAATGGCCGCCTTGGAGTCATCCACCGACATCGAATAAGATTTCACTCTCAAAGTGGAGAGAAGGTGGCCAAATAGAAGACAAGGAATACCGCCTATGTCATCAGTCAGACGAAACCTTCCAGAATGTTGTATGTATCTGCCCTGCTTTGGCCGTACAGCAAAGAGGTTTGTTGAGAAAGGAATTTAACAACATAGGGATCAGGTCTTGTAGGACAGCACAGATGGAGTCACTAGACCCAAGGAACCCAATGCTAAACATCAGACTGGTACAGTTCCTGAATATTTTTCAAACCATGGCCAAAGCAAATACTTAAATACAGGTGGGGCAAGAAGAATCCACCCAATAAGATCCTGTGTAGGTGCTTACATCCATGGGGTGCGGGACCAATTCTACTGTTATCTCTTGTCTGCCCAGGTACAGGTTTAAATTTTGCCTGCCGGCTCCCGGGCGAAATATCTCTGGAAAATCCGTACTTTGCTTGAGCCCCTCCAGTTTTTAGACATTAACGTTTGGCATCTCTGTATTTTTTTATATTAAAACTGCTTGTTGCTCACCTAATATCACTGCATCAAATACTGTTGTCCAATCGTTACCATTGCACATCTATTATCCTTGTATCACATTCTGCTGCCCAAATGTTACCCTGATTAAATATCACCAATTTTACCGAAAGTGGCACATTGTTTAGGCCCTTTTTCACCTAGATATTAATGCTTGGCACTTTGGACTTTGGGTCAGCTTTGCTTACTGTAGCCATAGCAATGTTTTGTAATTTTTTTTAAAAATATTACCTTGGTTAAATGTCAGCACTTTTCTTGCAAATTTGCACATTAGTGAGGGACCTTAGATTCTAGGTACCAATGTTTGGTAGGCACCTTCGCACTTTCGCACTCTGCTTTGGTTATTGAAGCCCTGTCATTCTAGCATCAAAAACCGGTTTCCAATGTTATTCTGGCTAAAGGTTAGCATTCTTCCAGCAATCTGCACATGATTAGGCACTTTGGTTTGAGATATCAATGTCTGGCACATTTGCACTTTAAGGCAGACTCGTTTATTGCAGCCACAGTGCTTTTGCACTGAAAAACCGATGCTTAAATGCTATCCTGATCAAATGGCAGCACTTTCTTTGAAAATTTGTAGATTGCTCAGGCTTTCTCAGTTTCATATAGTCCAGGTATTTTGCACATTAGGCTCGACATGCATGTTGTTAGCCTAGCAAACCCTGTATCAACGACATCTGTTTATGAGAGAAAGAGTATTTTTACTACGATCGATAACCAAAGCTAGGAGGTCTGCATAGGCATCCGACTGGCGAGACTTTTTGGCTATGCCAATGCTTGTTTCATTTTGCACTCATATACTGTGAGCTGAGGCTTGCTAAACTGAAATCTGTAACTTATGCTCTTCTATAATGGTGTGACTTCGTTCTTGCAGTGCAACAGTAACTATATCCATCAATCAGAAAACCATACAGACTCTCAAAAAAAGATGGCTTCCAAAATATCTGGAATAAAAATAAAATAAATGGTGCATCTACAATTTCACAAGAAAAAGAGAGCAGGACACAAAGGGGAAAGAACTAACAATACATTAAACAACATAAAAATAATTTAAAGGTTGTAGACTCCTCACAGTTGTAACATCAAGTAGGTGTATGTCAGTTAACCAATCTGACCACCCATATATTTAATCATTGGTGTAAAACAAGCCTATTACACGGGAGGGAAGAAAGCAACAAAGTTCATACAATCTTATCTGCCCTTTAATGTTTGCTGCTCTTGCTCTCAACACTACCTCCTCACCGTGTCCATGCCTAACCAGAGCCCACTGGTGTTGCTTTCTTATACTTTGAGCTCTATTCTGTGCTCTACCCTTTTTCTAAGTGGGGTGAACTAAAATGTCCATAATTCTGAGGAAGATTATGTCACGAAATTAATAGAATGTTGTCAGGCATACTCCCCTAAAAATGTATTATTGGTGTGTCTGCTTTCTAATCCATATGATCAAATAGGAGTTTAAAAAACACAAAAACAGTCAACATGTGTCACTGTGTAAGACCTAGGGATTCATCAGGACTACCAGTGTGGTTAGGGCGCTGTGAGTATTCAACCATTATGTTCACTGCTGCAAAACCATTAGTTGTACTTAAAGAATTTCTCGGGTGATCTGTAAAATGCACAGTAAGTTTCATTTTAATGAGGGCCTTCTGGCCACCTACTTACATCGCTCATGCAGTGTTTATGAAATTTCAGAATATCACTCAACACGTTATATCATAACAAAAGTGCCTCCACCAGGACACTGTTATAAAACATTTCAAATTCTCCAGTATTGGATCTTTCATAGATTCACATGCTTGAATCATTCCCAGTAATCGAAGTGGGAGTCCCACGGTACCATAGTACAACAGTATGGAATAGTACCATAGGCTATAATGGCGACAGCACCCTCTAGAACACTGTGTGAACACAAATGGGGCTGTCCCTAGTTGGGATTCCTACAGGATTATTGGAGATGCGTGCACAATGGGGTCATCTCACAAAAAGTGAAGGACTGGCCTCACTCACCACCTAGTGTCATGCTTCATCATAGGCCGTCCTCGCCCTCTAAAAACTTCATTTGATAGAGGGCGGGCATACACCTGACAACAGGGATGCACTTCTAAACTAAGTGGTGGCCCGTGAGTTTGTGAGAAGTGGTCTAAAAGCCATTACAGTTGTTAAAAAACTATTTTAATTAAAGGAATAACTGCATGGTATCAAAAGAAGTGAGCAGTGACTTGGGAGCTAATTATCCCATCACCGTGCTAGATATGGTCAACATGTTTCTGCTTTTATAATCCCCGGAGGGTACATAGCATTCGTCAGGACCAGATGTTGTTGAAGGGCTCCGCCTTTGTACACTGATTGTACAAAGGATCAACCACTAATGGCCGGGGGTTGTAAATGATCAATGACCCCGTGAGTGTAGTACTCTCGCAGGACAACCCTCATTCTAATAGCTCCCAAATGGCCCAGCCTGCATTGGTTTATGGAGCTCCTGCTGCTCTCGGAGTCCTATCTCATCTGCCTACCCAGGATTCAAACCCTCTTTACAAGGAGCAACAGCCAAATCCTATACCTTCGAACCGGCCTCTCTCCAATTCATGCATGGCTCCTGAATTCAATGAATTCAGAGATGTAAATCTTCCTCAAGACTGTAGAGACATTTTGGCCAAGGCAAGAGACAAATCAATAAAGAAGAAATACAGGTTGAAATTGAAAAGATTCTGCTTGTGATGTCAGTAATCTAACCTGCATCTCTTGGAAGCATCTCCTGAGCAGATCCTACCTTACCTACTCTCTCCATCCAGATCAGAATTGGCACATGCATCAGTAAACGTTCACCTGGCTGAAATTTCAAAATACAGACTTTCCGCTGTTTCTCCTTCCCTTTGTTCAACAAGAACAGTCAAATAATTCATGAAGGTGTTGTTCAAAGCTTTCCCTCCAGTACCAACTCCTCCCCCAAAATGGCATCTCAACGTAGTTCTCTCACAGCTCATGACGAGACAGTGAAATTCAGGCTTTTACAATTCAGGAACCTTTACTACGCTTCACTGATGATTATGTGCTTCTCAGGACAAATCCAAGGTATCATCCCAATTCCATCTCAATGAACCTATTATACCGTGCTCTTTATTACCAAAACTGGAATCTCCTGCGGAAAGGTCTCTCCACACTTTGGACATTAAGCGTTGACTTAAATTTTATCTCCATTGCACCAAGCAATTCTGAAAGTCTTATCAGCTCTTGCTTTCTTACGGACTCTCTCATAAAGGTACAGCAGTCACATAAGCTACTATTGCAAGATGGATTTCTGCCACTATGCAATTTTGTCACAGCAAAGCGGTAAACCATGCAACAAGAGCGATGGTGCACTCAACAAGGGCAGTATCTACATCAGCTGCTCTGTTTGCAGGCGTCCCGCTGGAGACGATATGCTGTGCTGCAACATGGAAGAGTACCCACACGTTCATGCAGCACTACTGCCTAGAATCAGTGCAAAGAAGTGATGCGGCCATAGGATGGGTGGTTTTGCATCATCTGTTCCAATGCAGTGAGCCTCTGTATCTTTACCTGATGTGAGTTCATTTTACCAATCTACATGATACTATTATATGCTGTCTGATAGTCTTCTCATATATGGATTATTTTCTCAAAGTTATGCATGTACATACAGCTGGTTTTGTAGATATATATATATATATAAAAGATCCATTACTGGAGAAGAACATTAGTTACTTGTCTGTAACTGCTGTTCTGCAGTATTGGTACCTTTCATAGATTCACATGCGACTCACCACCCCCACTTAGAGGCTCTCCTCATAGATCAGTATTATTTATTCCCACTACGACAACAGGGAATGATTCAACCATGTGAAATATACCAATACTTGAGAACTGCAGTTATAGGTAAGTAACTCATTTTCTTATCAATTGTTTAACAACATGCCAATATCTTCTACAGTATCATCATTTAATGAGAAGCTACTCACCAGAGGATCCCTTCACCCAATAAATAGGTCTCTTGATAAATCACCAAACAGGGATATATAAAACAGAGCACCTTAAATTATACCAGTATTCAGTATATACCTATGAAGGCTCCTGCCATACACACTTGAATGCATTCAACATAAAAATATTGAAAATACTGAGCAATCGAGAACTTTAACTGATCTGCTAGACCCCTAAAAACAGCTTGTCAACTCACCTGCAGGTAACATATATTGCACCAAATTTGCTAGTGCAGGTGAAGACAAAAGCAGCGTTGTCAAGCCCCATTGGCATCACTAAGAATGAATAAATAATACAGCGCTCCCAGGATACCATGGGCCCCAAAGAGAACAAGCACTGGACAGTCAGTATTAATAGCTCATTTATTGCCACAGAAACACCAATTGCGTTTGTACCGTTGCGATAAGACGATGTGATAGGACTAAAATTAGAAGGACTGTTCAAGATGAACTCTCGTCTGTCCGACTAGGAACACAATGTTGAGATCCCATAATCACATCTTCAACCTTCTCTGGCCACTCATAATGAGGGCCCTATTGATAAACTTGGTAGGATTGGAAATCACTTTACTTGAAGGGGCTGTGTGTTCTCCCCATCGACTTTTTAGTAAATCTAGATGACAACAGTTTGTTAATATTGGCCAAAATATGGTATAAATGAAGAAGATGCCCCAGGGTGGTGTTTTCCTGTGATGCACCTTGTTTGTTGCAATAGTTCCCACTAAGGTCTCGAAGTGACATCTGGCATGGCTGTGACCAGTCATTCTCATCAAAGCTCTGTCTGTTCTTAGGGCACCAAGACAGCCTCTAAGCTTGAAAGTCTTCTCTTTTTCTCTGCCTAGATAGTGTCATGGCACGGCAGGAGTTCTGCCAAGCATTTGATCTGGCACCCATTCAGTTTTAGTCAAATCAATTCCCTATCAGAAGTCCTTGCAGTGGCATGAGGTCACTTGCTGCCGACAGCCATACATGTGGATCAGTACCACCAGCTTACCCTCTGGGCATTGTTAGCCAGGCCTTGAAAAGCATAACTCGAGAGAAGGAGTGGTTGGGACAGAGATTCCCCACTGCCACATTGTGCACCATATTTACTGTGCAAAGGTGGCTACACCACAAGTTATGTTAAGACCTTAAACATAGCTCCCTCTCAGCTCTTCACTCACCCCTATTTCCCACCCAGCGGCACAGTGTTTCCAACATTGAAAATATTTGGACACATACAGTGACACATTACATAGCGCACAGTATCACAAATCACACCTTTAAAGAAAAGGTACTCATTCACACACTTACACAACATTCTTTCACCGAAATCTCAGTAAGGCCTTCCACAGATGATGGCTGGGTTAGAGTTATGGACAGAACCTTAACCTTGTTGCCAACCCGATGTACTCATTCAATCTTAATGCCCACAGCCACCATCACTTGGAAGTGGAAATGAAACATGACAAGAGACTGAATAAGTATATCAATGAGAATGTGTGTTTTGATTCTAAATGTAGTTTATGCTATTGTGCATCCTGTGATGTCTTTTTGTGAGAGTGGAAGTTGGAAACAGTGTAAGGAGGGCTGGGAGAGTTAAGGCTGCGTCTGGAGGGGTAGACAGCTAACCTTTATAACTCCCCCGTAGCCAGTGGCATTTGGCAAACCACAGAAGCTGCGTTTATCTTAGGGCCCTGCACCATGCCTCAGGGGCACCAGAGCCCCAGCACCCTGCTCACAGTTGCGAACGGGCCACTTGTCCGTCCTGGAATCTTTCTTTCTATTATACCTTGTACTTCGGTTGGCGACATTGCAGGATATTTTTCCAGGGCTTACCTTCCACTTTTGTCCTTGGGCAAGGGAGAGGACTCGACCAAATACCCCTGTCATTGGGAACAGCCAGGAGTAGAGTGAATAACAATCAGGGGCAGCTGCTTCTCTTTTGTAATTCATTTTTATGAATCTCCATGACCTTGGGCAAGGCAGAGAGTGTTTCATGAACTATCCCCTCCCCTCGGCCATGAGGAAGCCAGTGGGGACAGCTCTTCATAGACGTTATCTGTTGTTGTTGGCACCTGTCTTCTCATTTTTTGTGACACACCCCTTGCTTACTGAAGAAACCCCCATGCCCTTTTGAAAAAACATGTCCTGTCCCACCATCCTTGGACATGGAAATGGAGTGGGGCAGAAATACGAGCTAGCTGTCCCAGGCCTTTATATATTTTTTTTAAATAAGGGGCGGGACCAGCCACTTAAGAAAATCCCTCGTCATCCTTGCTGAGCGGATGAGAAGAGCTTTAATGTTTTTTACACCCATGCTACAAAGGCTTGTGTATTTGTTACGCCCCTGGTCCTGGCCAAGAAGGGTAGAAGGGTGTGAAGGCCTTTTTAGATCTTGCCTAGCGTTGCAGCACGCATGCGTTGCTCGCTCTGCGAGGCTTCTTGTAATCGATTAGATTTCAGAAGTGGAGTGTCTTTTCAATGGCTTGCGTCATCCTTCATGCTTAACGCTGGCTTTCGACTGTAAGTGAGGCTTTTTAGTCCCTCCTTGTTACTGCCCTGTCACCTTTTGGCCCCGCCCATTCGGACTGGATCTTTTACTCGCGGCGTTACACTGTGTCTTTTAATTACTGGGTAAGCACTTTTTTTTTACCATTCGTGTAATGGGCGTTTAACATTGCGGTCGCTTCAATACTCATAATGGCTGCCATGAGTTTATTGCTTTGTGTTTTTCCAATGGCTTGGCCCAATAACTACGCACTGAAGCTAGGGAGACGGAGAGGTAAGCGTTGCCGTCTCCTAATTTCATATTTTTGTCCATGTATATAAATTAGTAAGCATATATTTGTTAGTTGGCAAGCATACTTATTTTTGCAGGCCCGATAGCAACTTAGCGCAGTTAGGGGCACGGAGAGGTCGGGTTTTTATGTTGCAAATGTGCGCTTATTGTTGTGTGTTTTTCGGGCGGCCCAGCATGGTAGCAGAGCACCGGAGCTCGGGAGACGGAGAGGTAGGTAGGCTTTTACATCGTGTGAATGTGCTTTATTTATTTGGGTATAATGTGTAGCCATCTCCTCTTTTGGTATTTTTTTATATGTTTGTTAATTAGTAAACCTTTTTTTATTTGTGCCGGCCCTATAGCAATGCAGCGCAGTTAGGGGCGCGAAGAGGTCGGGTTTTTATGTTGCAAATGTGCGTTTATTTTGCTGTGTGTTCATCGGATGGTTCAGCATGGTAGCAGAGCACCGGAGCTCGGGAGACAGAGAGGTAGGCTTTTACAATGTGTGAATGTGCTTTTTATATTTGGGCGTCTCCTTCTTTGGTATTTTTAAATATGGTTGTTAATTAGTAAACCTTTTTATTATTTGTGCCGGCCCGATAGCAACGCAGCACAGTGCAGTTAGGGACACGTAGAGGTCAGGTTTTTATGTTGCGAATGTGCGTTTATTTTGCTGTGTGGGTTTTTCCAACGGCCCAGCACAATAGCAGAGCACCAGAGCTAGGGAACTTGAAAAGTAGGCTTTTAATGTCGTGTGAATGTGCTTTTTTTTTGTATAATGTGTAGCCGTGTCCTACTTTGGTATTTTTGTAAATGTTTGTCAATTAGTAAACATACTTACTTGTGCCGGCCCGATAGCAACGCAGCGGAGTTAGGGACACGGAGAGGTAGGGTCTTTATGTTACAAATGTGGCTTTTTGTTATCGTCTGAATGTACGTTTTTTTTTTAATAATGTGTAGCCGTCTCCTAATTAGTAAAAATATGTTTGTTAATTAGTAAGTATGCTTATTTGTGCCTACACGATAGTAACGCAACACAGCTAGGGAGACGGAGAGGTAGGTTTTTTAATATCGTGTGAATGTGCGTTTTTTTGGGGGGGTATAATCTGCAGCCCTCTCGTAGTAGGTAAACATGCTTTATTTTTGCCCTCCCGGTAGCAGAGCACCGTAGCTAGGGAAATGGAAAGGTAGAGTATTTCATTTTATGCTATACTTTTATAATAGCTTCTTTTGCTCTGACTTTAAACTGCCTTAGCATACTACAAACAGAATATTTTTTCGATCCGTACTTCCATGTATGGCTTTACTTAAAATTGCCTTAAAACACTGCACATATATGTTAACAAAAGCTTGTATATTATTAGAAGACAAATTTACAAGCTTTTGTTGAGTTCATTCACATACAAATTTAAGACACAACTACAGCTCGAACTATTGAACAAAATGACATCAAATTTCACAAAATGAAGCTGTTGGTACAGAAAGCAGTATTTTTACAGCGTGCCTAAGGGCAGCACGCATGTGGTGCTCACTCAAAGTATGCTAAATTGCAGTATGCTCTTCAAGCCCTGCCCACTCTTCGCCCAAATTTGTATTTAGCTTATGTCATTCCCCTTCGTAATCCTGCCTTCCTATTACAAACATACGCATGTTAGTCCCTCCTTAGTACCGCCTTGTAATACTTTGTAACATACCACGAGGACTAGCCCTATAACTTCTGTTATTACACAATGTACCTTATAATAATGAACACTATTTTCTTTAATGCTCTTCTGCTATACACCCACAACATCAGAGCAGCCGCACTCTTTTTTTTAAATAGTAGTATATTTTTAGTGGGATTTGTTTTCAATTATTTAATAAGCGGCACATTGCACATACACTTTAGCAGACGGACCTCTTTAATTATTTAAATACCACCACAGACCACTATCACTTTAACAACCGCTCAAACTAAATTGTTTAAATACCGGTACAGCCCGCTTATACTTTGGCAGCTGCACTACACAGCTTTAACATCTCCTATTTAAAAAAAAAACTTTGGATATAAGCTCCATACGCGCTTTCACTTAAATATTAACCACACATCCCTTTCTCTAAACGCTGCTCATGGTACCTAAATATGCAAGCAGCATCTAAAATAAGCCTTTGCAATGCAATGAGTCTTGCATTTGCAAGAGTTTCAGCTATTATCATAGTATTTATGTTTTAAGAATCAACACATAAAAAAAAGGAATTGTCATTTACAATGCCAATAGTTCAAACTCTTGTAAATGCGAGACCTATTGTATTACAAATGCTTGTTTCTTGTGATGCATTGCTCCCCCTTCTTTGGAGACATCTGGACAAGTGGGTGGCCCAAAGGCTCAGCCTCTTATTGCCTCATGCATATTTCTGCTCTTCTGTGTTTAGTTTCTTTCCAATTTTCACAAATATTGCAAGGATCAGGGGGTTTGTTGCATCTAAATATAGCATCCTCATATTTTATCCTTTTTCCATTGTTCGTTGTGTCTTCCTAGTAATATGGAGATCGCTTTCCTTGATGAATTTATACAGCACTGGCACATGCATTGGTCAGCCACATTTATGCTTAAATCTTCAAAACAGCCCAAAAAAAATCACCAAACGGCATAAAAGCTGCTTTTATATTGAGATTTAGTGGACTTTCGCAGAGAAAAATTCACATGGGAAAATTCATGTTATTTAGAAAAGTTACACTTTTTGGACAATCTATTCACCCATTTGTTCAATGCACACAAACTTAGCCACTCTAAGGGCTTGCATTTTGAAGCTATTTCCATTACGTTTTATGCATATAATTCAAGAGGGACAAGGTCATTAAGGGGCAAAAATGAGACTGTATTTCCTATGAGAGGAGTGTAATTTAAAACTACTCTGATAGGACCAGAACTCTGCTACTATGTTATTGGGAGTTATTACACATATGTTATTTTTGTTCCACTCATAAGAATGGCCTTACAGAGAACTCTGTGAGCACTCAGAGAGACCTGTTTACTTTGGTGACAAATTCTACACTACATAGCCTTTTATACGGTAAACATCTTTTACCACGAAACTGGGAGATTGGATGCCATTACAACGCGGTCGTTACAATGACCGCGTTGTTACAACACATGCCATTACTCCGCAAGTCGGAACAACGACTTGCTCTAGAGGTCAGAAGGTGTTGGATTTAAAAACCAACACCTTCCCTACTGTTGCACAGACTGGAATTGGAATAGTAAATTATACTATTCCAACATCCAGCGCCCCCCCCCCAGAGCAAGTCGTTGTTCTGACTTGCTGAGTAATGGCATGCGTTGTAACAATACAGACGTTTGCCAGAGCTATTACTTACCTGGGAGTGACGCCATAGCCAAGGCACCATCGCCGCCACCGCCAAGAGTCTTGAGGGCACGACACCAAGCTCCATCTTCCGCGTCGCCGCCCCGGGACTGCAACTCCCGGCAGCCTCAGCGGCGGCGCGACCAGTTGACGCGGTACAAGCGCCAGGAGGCGCCATAAATCGCAGGCAGACCGGCGGAGCGGGGGGACGTTTGCCAGAGCTATTACTTACCTGGGAGTGACGCCATAGCCAAGGCACCATCGCCGCCACCGCCAAGAGTCTTGAGGGCACGACACCAAGCTCCATCTTCCGCGTCGCCGCCCCGGGACTGCAACTCCCGGCAGCCTCAGCGGCGGCGCGACCAGTTGACGCGGTACAAGCGCCAGGAGGCGCCATAAATCGCAGGCAGACCGGCAGAGCGGGGGGACGTTTGCCAGA
This sequence comes from Triturus cristatus, assembly GCF_964204655.1. NCBI lineage: Eukaryota > Metazoa > Chordata > Amphibia > Caudata > Salamandridae > Triturus > Triturus cristatus. Next base: position 932,261,803 of record NC_140580.1, on the reverse strand, counting down.
GCTATTACTTACCTGGGAGTGACGCCATAGCCAAGGCACCATCGCCGCCACCGCCAAGAGTCTTGAGGGCACGACACCAAGCTCCATCTTCCGCGTCGCCGCCCCGGGACTGCAACTCCCGGCAGCCTCAGCGGCGGCACGACCAGTTGACGCGGTACAAGCGCCAGGAGGCGCCATAAATCGCAGGCAGACCCGCTTCGCGGGACGCGCGCGGGACGGCGCCGGGCTAAGCCCGGGCAAAGGGCGGGCCCTCTGTGGCCCTCCGTGGACCGACGAGACCGGCCCCGGCACAGCACCCTGCTTAGACGCATAGATCTAGGAATACATCTCACTGTAAGTTGTATTTACTTTTTTACTGTGGCAATTTGAGTATTTGATACAGTTATCACCATGACTACAAGCATGCCGAGTCCATTTCCTGCCATGGCTGATAGACTGGGAACTGTAATGAACGGTACTTTGGATAATTATCTAATCAAGACTCCATTTACAGGAACAACCGAGTCTTCCCTAGCAGAGCGAAGACTTGAGCGTAGACGCTCTATTGAAATTATCAAAACCAGGGCATTGTTTGAGCTCAATTCCACAGCTACTCCTGCAAATGATTGTATTCCTGTACCAGCCCTTGTCGACGATACTCTAAGTACAGAAGGTGTACCCTTCCTGTTGAGAGAATGTGTAGCACCCTGTAATCCCTCTACTGGAACAGTTATTATTGATTCGTCACTTGATCTACCCAGTTCTCCAGGAACTTCGAAAATTGTGTCACCTACCTCCCATAAGTCTAAAAAACCTAAGAAAGCTGTACAACCAGCAAGGCAACTTCCACCACCTGCTAAGAGGAGACGTAAAGGGATGGAACTTACAAAACAAAGGACGAGCCATACCGTTTTTGGGAAGAAGGCGACCCCCTCCAGTTCTAAAGTTATATCCACTGTAATTACTAAGGACGTGCCCGGATCAGACACTGTTCCCATACTAGCGCCGACCCCTGCACATATAGAGGTGGCACACAGTACTGAACATTGTCCTAAAGATAATGGGTCCAATATCAAAATTACTAGTAACCTTGTGGACACTTTCGAACTGATATTGCGTTCTTATACTCTAGCAATTGTAGAAAGGTTGGAAAAAATTGAGAATCGACTAGGGAAAATTGAAGCAGACCTTGATAGGAAGTCTTGTCCTATACAATTAAAAGCTCAATCAGAACCCGATCAGGCCCAAGCCCACTCATCTGGGGGAAATCCTGTTGTTAAAATCCGACCATCACTAATTGATAACGGGTTAGCCGTAAACATAGTTCCCACTAATCCATCACTAGGCGACCTGTCCCCTGGTAGTAATTTAATAAGAGTGCCAGTCCTGATCTCTAATCCCACTCCGAGTAATAGTATTACTAACCAGCCAAATGCTCCTGTGTGTAACGCGCCAGTTAATACTACTTCCCATCCTACAATCCCTGAAAACAATATCACTAACGATACGGGTAAATGTTCAGATGGGTTACAGAGACATGAGGAGAGAGGCCGGAGGCAGACCCAAGGGAATCAGTCTAGGGGACCCTTACCGGATCTTCCACCTGAGGCTGTCCCCTATGTTGTGATTCTAACGGGGGTTCCTGAGCTTTCAGTAAATAAGAGAGAAGGTTTCTTCCAACTAAAGAATAAAATAGCACATTGGCTGGCACTACATAGGCCGATCGCTAGTAACATTAATGGCGAAATAATCCATGTACGCCGGCTTCAATGGTTGGGGGGTAGACCTAAAGATATTAGGGGGGATGTGGTCGTGATAAACTTTAGAGACCAAAATGCAGTACGTCATGTCTTGAGCTGGCCTGGGGTCAACTCAGGTAGTTGCATTACTCCACGTCCCCTGACCTATTTCTACCCACGATCTGCTGTATTTCCCCACCAGACTAGGGGCTACACACTATCTAGTATTAAACTTCCCGATGTGTCGAATCTCAGGAACCTAGCCATAACGTCAGAAGACCTTGAGTGGAATATGGTACCTACTAGGCCAGGTTTCCCTGTACATAGGAGCTGGGATCACCCGGCACCTTTCACCCCACTGGAAGTTTCTAACCGGTTTAACATCCTTAGTGGTTTGGATACTTGTGATTGAATTTTACAGCCACCCGGGGAGGAGCCAGTGGGTATGGCTGAGACCTTGGATAGGATTTCACCCACTGATTTAAATATACTCGATAGAGGTTTCATTCTGGCTGGTGTTACTATCAATGTACCAATTAACTTTGCTCGTAGCATAAAACTAACTACTCAAGGAGACCGCATAAACGAAACACTTAATCATGGTCTAAATAATTACGAGATTTATGCTGGGGCTACAGGCTCTTCCATGCCAAGCAACCTCCAAGATAAATCATGCTATATTGACCATTCGGGAGAAGGTAACGGAAATAAGTCTTGTGAAAAGTGGAATATCAATGACACAGGAGTTTCTGTAACTGTCCCAAATGATACAACTTGTAATGCGGAGAGCCAGTTTCTAGTTTCATGGAACGTGGCTGGTTTAAAAAACAAGTTGACCTCCAGTGACTGGGCCACTTTCATTGACAATTTTATGATAGTAAACATGCAAGAAACATGGGCTTTAGAACCCCAACATAGAACTGGGTATCTCCACTTTGCAATACCTGCAACAAAAACAAATAGAGGGAGACCCAAGGGGGGATTGACTACCTGGGTAAAACAGGACGATGGTTTTACTATTTCACAACTTGAAATTGATTCAAGGGATATCCTGGCGGTTAAGCTGAAATCTTCATCGTTTGGCGAGCTCATTATTTTTAATGTATATGCCAGAGGAAAGCCAGGAGGGAAGCCTTCAGAAGTTGTAACGACACTGGGCCACTATGCCAATATTTGGAAGGGACGGGCAAACATGCTAATTTGTGGTGATTTCAACTGCTCCTATGAGCCCCTGGATCAAACAGACCTGGAGCTTACGGAGGCAGAGGATATCTGCTGGCAGATTCCCAGTCTTAGCCTTGCCCCTATCAAACGGTGGACCCAGGCCGCCCTACAACTCAAGACTTTTAGTCTTGAGTATGGTTTGAGAGCAGTGAACGGTAGGACTCGAGGTGATAAGCAGGGCAACCCAACTTTTAACAACGGATTGTGTACCAGTAGAATAGACTATATACTGGTAAACCTTGAATTTTGGTCTAACATACTCGACATGATAGTTATAGAACGTATCGAAAGTGACCATAATCCTTTAAGCCTTGAGCTGCAGTTATACAAAGGGCAGGGGTCAACACATGTAGATTTGATAGGCGATATCATCTTGACAAATGATACTCGGCGGCTTAGATGGGCAGAGTGTCTGTGCAAGCCTGAATCGATTAACAAAATGAATGAAATGGTAAATGAAGCAACAATTGAAATGCTGGGGCAGCTGGATTCTGAGGACTGCTGCAGTAGGGTAATTCACATCCATTCGACCCTTTTTCTTAAACTTAGTACTTTTTTTAATATTCCCAGGAAAAAGCACCCCGGTAAGGGGAATAGAAAACAAGCATCATGGTATGATAAAAATTGTAGACTCGCTTACAAATCCTTAGCTGATGCTGTGCGATCCACCGACAGGGAAGTTATAAGGGCGGCAAGGATTCACTACAAAAAGACACAAAATGTGGCGAAAAAAACCTGGGACACTAAATACTGGGACGAACTATTGGCAGCCAGTCAGTCCAGAGATTTAACGGACTTCTGGCATCTTGTGAGGTGGGGCATGGGAAACCAAAAACCAGCCCCGGTTAACCATGTCCCACCAGAAAAATGGGTAAAGCACTTCAAATCCCAGTTTGCAAATATGAATAATGTCCCGCCACCTGTACTAGCTTCTCTTAGCCCCCTTCTGCCAGTTACTACATTAGTGTTCACCAAAAAAGATGTCGAATGTGCCCTCAATTTAATTCCTAAAGGTAGGGCCCCGGGCCTAGACAAAATTCCTGCAGACTTGTTCTTGCATAGTAGGTCAGTCTGGGTCCCTTATATCGAATTATTGGCGAACACTCTGGCTAAAGGCACCATGGTGCCAGATTTATGGCGGGGAGCTGAAATCGTACCAATTTATAAGAAGGGTGACCGAGCTGACCCGGGAAACTACAGGCCAATTAGCTTAATAGCCTGTATTCAAAAAGTGGTGGCCAGAATGGTCCTTCTCAGGGTCCAGACCTGGATTGAGGAATCAGGAATCATGTCCACTTTACAGGCTGGTTTTCGACCCCTGACCAGCACGGTGGACCAAGTTTTTATATTTTCCACAATATACTGGAAATGGGTGATTCTGGGGGGAGGCACACTGTATGCAGCCTTTGTTGATTTAAAGGCTGCATTTGATTTAGTACCGAGAGACAGGCTGTGGAGAGTGCTCCGTGATCAGGGCATCCCACCTGAATTACTTGCAATTCTGATTACATTACATGAAAATAATTATGCGCAGGTCAGGTGGGGTAACCAGAGCCAAGTGACTGACAGTTTCCCAACTGAAAGGGGTGTCCGGCAAGGATGTGTGCTGGCACCCACATTATTTACATTGTATATAAACAAAGTTATTGAATACTACCAAGACTCTACAACCGATCCACCTAAACAGAATGGCATCCCCGTCCCCCTTCTGATGTTTGCCGATGACACCCTCCTACTATCTAAAACACAGGAAGGGTTACAGAAGGCAATAGTCTGCTTTGAAAAGTTTTGTAATGATTTTGGCCTTTCTGTTAATGTCTCCAAAACCAAATTTATGACAATGCATAGGCACCGGATCATCAGGGGCAGAGTTTTTATGAATGGGGAATTACTAGAGCAGACTGACAGCTTTAACTATCTGGGCATCACATTGGGCTCCAGGTTACAGTGGAAGCCTCATGTGGCCCATTTAATCTCTAAGCATGCGCAACTTTCAGGCGCACTGCTGAGAGAATTTAAGCTGTCAGCCACCAAACCCATAGCCCCAGTATTAAAAATCTATGACTCGAGAGTAAGATCTTCCATGCTGTACGGAGCTGAATTGTGGGGGACGTCTGATATAGCAGGCTTACAAAAAGCACATAATAGGTTTCTTCGCTGTATCACAGGCCTCCCACAATCTACACCATTAATACCTCTTCGCATGGATCTGGGGTGTCAGAGTCTAGAAAACATTTGTAGATCTAGACCAATTGCCTATTGGAGAAGACTGTGGGTCACCCCCGAATTGAACCACTATGCGTTGGCACTTTTGGAGACGCGTAATATGGATACAGGGGAAAAAATTCCCTGGTTCAGGAAGGTAAAAATCCTTTTAAAGTCCTTAGGAATGGGGGATCTATGGGACAATCCACAGGGGACAATAATTCCCACCAAACAGGAGTTGAAAGAGGCCTACTGGTTATATATATCCCAGGTGGAATTCCAGTCACATACAAATCCTTCACATACCAAGGTTTTTCTGGAGTTGAAACATTCTATTGGGTATGAGGAGTACTGGGATTTGATCACATTGCCTCAAGATAGGAAATTATATCAGCAGTTCAGGGTAGGTACTCTTCCACTGAACATGATTACCTGTAAATGGGCATCTAACAAAAACGATCAAATGTGCCCTTTCTGTAAGATATTTCGTGAAACCATAGCACATATTTTGTTTATTTGCCCTGTATATAAGGCCCCCCGCCTAAGATGGATAAGAGCAGTTTGCATTCAGAAGGGTATTAAGACGGGGATTTCTGCACTAAGAATATTTCAATCCGATAGTTCTGAAATAATAGTGATTGCCATAGCTAAATTTCTGAAATGGATGTGGTTAATTAGAGCCGGGAAACTGAAAGCCCTTCAGCTGCCCTAAATGTAAACCAGTATAACGATGGAATTTTTTATACTCTTTTAGCTTGGTTTTATGGAAAGCAGATATTTATTTTTTTAATTGGTCGATTAGGAATACCACTTATGCAGTAAAACAAATCATGTTGCTCCTAGCATTAGTACCATGAATTCTATATGTACAGCCCAAAAAATTGGAAATGTTTAACGATGAAATGTTTTTTAAATGTGTTTTTGTAAATAATGATGAGTTCTGTTTTTAAATTGTCTTTCATGACTTGAAGTCGAAATAAAGACTGTTTGATTGATTGAATTGATTGTAACAATACAGTTGTGGTAATGAATGCGTTGTAATGGCATGCGGGAAATAACAAGCGGGGTAACGTGGCATATTCATTTTTTACACTACAGCATCTAAACAGCTGCAAGTCAAGCAAAATACAGAAATTGTTCCTCAAAATGTTTGATATGTGATTAGAAGAATTAGTACTTTCAATTAATTGTATTCATTATATCTTTCCAGAGTCGTCCTCCTTTTTTGCTAGCAGTCACAAGTCTGTCGGTGACCCTGCTGAAAGTGACCCCGCAGCAAGTGATCCTGGGTCAGGAGAGTTTACTTCAGGTGACATTGTTACAAGCAATCCTGCTGCAAATGACCGAGCTCTAAGTGATCCCGATTCAATTAACCCCGACGCAAGTGAACTTGAGACAGGAGATCCAATGGAGAGGTACCATGCTACAATTAGCTATGCTACCACGGATGAATTGAGAAATTACCAGGGGTTAGATGATCGCTCTAGAAGTAATCCTGCTGCAGCTGAATCTGATGCAATGTCTGTAGACTCTAATGCAAGTGAGCCAGATGCGCGTGACGTAGCTGTCAGCGATCCAGAGTCAAGTAAACCTGATCAAAGAGATTCCACAGGGAGTTACACAGTTACAAATTACCCCACTGCAAGTGATGCTCCTGCAAGTGGCACTTCTGCAAGTGAGCTTGGGCCAGGAGATTTCACTTCAAGTGTCCCGGGTACAAGTGGCCCAAGTGGAAGTGACCCAGTTTCAAGTGGCCTTGGCTCCATGGCAAGGGATAATGCTACAAATGACTCTATTGTAAGTGACCCTACTCCAAAGGATGCCATGAGAACTGACCAGCTGTTAAGGGACCCCACCACAAGTCACCCTACTGTAACTGATGCCGGGTATGGAGAGTCCACTGCAAGAAATCCTGCTGCAAGTGAGCCTCGGTCAGATGATTTCCCTGAAAGTGACCCTGCTCCAGTTGGCCTGACTGCAAAAGATGCTATGAGACTTGATGGTACATCAGATAATTCCACAACAAATTGGCCTTATGGACGTGGACCTCACTTAGGTATATCCCGTGCCAGTGAACATGGATTAGAAGACTTTACTGCAAGTGGCCTCAGATCAGGAGATTCCGCACTAAATGACCGGGCTGCAGTGATCAGTGATCAATGGTCTGCAGAAATCACACAAATTAGCATTGCTGGAACTGTTCATCCTACAAATAATCACATGCCTGGTAATTCCATCACAAAGTACCCTCCTACAAGTGACCTTGAGCCAGGAAATTCCTCTTCAAGTGACCTACCATCTCATAACTCAATGTCAAGTGACTCAATATCAGGTGATTCAATGCAAAATGGCCCTATGTCTGATGGTTTAATGCCAAGTGATCGAATCAATTCAACACAAAGTGACCCTAGATCAGATGACTCAATACCAAGTGACCGTGGGTCACTTGGGTCAGGGGATCCAATACCACATAATCTTGGGCCAGGTGATTCTGCTACAAGTTACCCTGGGACAGGCAATTCAACTGCTGGAATTTCCACTAAAAGTAATCCTGGTATACATCTCCCTGGGTCGGGTGATCCTACTGCAAGTGACCTCAGAAGAAGTGCCACAGCTGTAAATGATGCTTTCGTAAGTGACCTTGAGTCAGGCAACTCACCTTTCAGTGAGCCTGTACCAGGTGATTCAATGGCAAGTGACTTTGGGTCAGGCGATAATGCTACTAAAAATTCTACTGCAGCTTACACTGCTACAAGTGACTCAATGGGCTCCCCTGCAAAAGAGTCCAGTGCAAGTGACCCAGGGTCAGGCGACACGCTTACTCCAAATACTACTACAAGTGATTCTGCTGCAAGTGATCCTAGCTCAAAAGACTCCTTAACTGGAGGGCCCACTTCAAATTACCCTTTTGCAAGTGACTCTGAGTCAGGGGACCCTAATGCTTTTATCACAGGTGCAAGTGACTTCACTAACAGTTCAGCCCCTGGGAAAAAATCACATAATAAGAATCCTGCTACAATTGGTCTTCAATGGAGTATTCAAGCTGAGGGTGACCCCAAAGAACTGGATGCTCCTAGAAGCAACCATGATACAAGTGCATATCTTGAAGGGAAATTGCACGGAAATTATGCATTTGGAAGGAAATTTACTGAAAGTGAACCAAAACAAAGATATACCTATGAGACTGAAGTCAAAGGAAGTGATGCTGATAGGAGCAAAGTCATTGGAACCGAGTCTACCGGCATACAAAATCCAGACCAAGACGCTATCAAAGACTCGAGAATATTGCACACTCAAAATCCATACAGAGTATCTGTCACAAGCTCAGGGATTTCACACACCCACAATACAGAAACAGACTTTACTGTACACTCAGGAGTACCACACACTCAACATCAAATCACTGAATCCACTACAGGTGTAGACATTTTACAAGTACAAAATCCTTATGAAGAGCCTTTGACAGGTTCAGACATATCACACACACACAACCAAGACACCAAAAGCACCATAGGCTTGGGTCTTTCATATAAACAAAATGGAGACATAGGACCTACTACAGACCTAAGAATATCACACACCCTGAATTCAGACATAGAAACCATGACATGTACGGAAATTTCACACACAAAACATCAAGTCACAGAACCCAGCATAGGCTCAGGAATGTCAAACTCAAATGATCAAAACACAAAATCCATGACAGGATTGGGAATATCACACAAGCAAAATCCCTATATAGTCCTGTTAACAAAACATGGAAACATGGAAGAGGCAGACCTCAACATAGGCTTTACGATACCAAACTCATATAATAATAACAAGGAGCCCATCCCAGGCTCTGGAATCTCATACGAGGAAAACCCAAACACAGAAGCAACCACTGGGTTTGGAATATCACACAAACAAAATCCTGTCAAAGAACCTAATGCATATTCAGGGGTATCACAAACAACAAAGGCAAACACAGACTACCCAAGTAATTCAAGAACACCACTAAGACAAAGTGCAGACACAGAACCCACCACAGGCACAGGAATACCACACAGGCACTATCAAGACACATACTCAACTACAGGTTCAAACATAGCACATACACAGAATCAAGGCTCAAGCCCCACACAAGGCTCTGGAATATCACACAACCAAACTCCAAACAAAGAATCCATCACAGGTACAATAAAAGCACAAAGACACAATTCATATACAGAACCCACTACAGGCCTAGGAATATCAGACATAGGCAGTAGACCCACTGAACATAAAATGGGTCTCGGGACATCAAACATACCCAATCAAGAGACAGAACACAGTGCAAGCTTAGGAAGGTCACATATACGAAATCAAGGCACAGACTCTAGGACTGATTTAGAAATATCGCCACCACCAGTTATAGACACAGGTCACACTACACGCATAGAAATATCATACACACACAATCAAAACACAGAACCCATTACAGGAATATCACATATAGAAACTTCAGACACTGAGGCCATCATTCATTCAGAATTGTCACACAAACAAAATGCAGTCACAAGTTCAACCATGGGACCAGGAATATCAAACAGACAATATCAGGACACAACATTCACCACTGGATCAAAAATATTGCTCACCCAAAATCAAGCACCCTTCACAAGCTCAGTAATATCGCACACAAAACGTTCAGACACAGACTTATTAGTATTGCACAGATATAATACGGAAACAGAACCAACCATAGGCGTGGAAGTATCATACACACATAATCAAGGCACAAATCGTATGCCCATATCTGAATTCTCACACAAGGAAAATCCAAACAGAGAAACCAGCACACAGCCAGGAATGTTACATACACCAAGTGCAGACACAGAATCTGCCAGAGACTTAATAGTATCGCACAAACAACGTGTAGACCCTCAGTCCATGAAAGGTACAGGAAAATCACACACATATAAACCTACTACATACTCAGAAACATCACAAACAGAAACTCAACATACAGAACCCACCATATGGTTAGTAACTCTACAGACAGTGAGCACTGCAGACTCGGGAAACTTACTCACACAAACACTAGACACAGAACCCAGAACAGATTTAAGAAGTCCCAACACCAAACCCACAGAAGGCTGGGAGTATCATAAACAAAGTGAAGGCACCAAAACCATGATTGGCTCATTAACATCGGGCACACCACATTCAGGCAATGAACCAACCATAAGTTCGGGAATATTACACACACAAACTCAAGTCATAGGACCCAGAACGAGTTCAGAAATATTACCCACACAGAATCAAGGCACAGAACACACAGCAGGCACAAGAAAATTATACATGCACAGTCGTGATTCCGAGCCCACAATAGGTGCAGGAATATCTTACACACAAATACGAAACACAGAATCATGGATGTCACATGCAGGAAATGCAGGCGCAGAACTTCCCTTTGGATCTGAAATATCACAGACTCCTGACATAGAAACCACCAGTGGAATATTATACACACAAACTCCAGACACAGAGTTCACTGCAGGAACTGAAATATCACAGAAACTTGGCATGGAGCCCACCAGTCGAGTATTATATCCACAAAACCAAGACTCAGAAACCCCTGCAGGACCTGAAATATCACAGACACCTAACATAGAACCCACCAGTGGAATAGTGTACACACAAAAGCCAGACACAGGATCCCCTGTAGGATCTAAAGAATCACTGATACCCGCCAATGGAATATTAGATAAACAAGGTCCAGGCACAGAATCCCCTGCAGGATCTAGAATATCACAGACACCTACTGTAGAACCCACCAGTAGTATGTTATACACACAAAATCCAGACACAGAAATCCCTGCAGGATTTGAAATATCACAGACACCTGCCGTAGAACCCACCAGTGGAATGGTATACACACAAACAGACACAGAATCCCCTACAGGCTCTAAAGAATCAAAAATACCTGTCATAGAACCTACCAGTGGAATATTAAACACACAAAATCCAGACAGAGAATCCCCTGCAGGATCTAAAGTATCACAGACACCTACCGTAGAACCCACCAGTGGAATTTTATATAAACAAGGTCCAGACACAGAATCCCCTGCAGGATCTGGAATATCACAGACACCCACCGTAGAACCCACCAGTGGAATGTTATACACACAAAATCCAGACACAGAAACCCCTGCAGGATCTGAAATATCACAGACACTTGCCATAGAACCCACCAGTGGAATATCATATAAACAAGGTCCAGACACAGAATCCCCTGTAGGATCTGGAATATCACAGACACCTGCCATAGAATCCATCAGTGGAATGTTATACACACAAAATGCAGACACAGAATCCCCTGCAGATGCTGAAATATCACAGACACCTAACATAGAACTCTCCAATGGAATGTTATACACACAAACTCCAGACACAGAAACCCCTGCAGAATCTGAAATATCACAGACACCCACCGTAGAACCCACCAGTGGAATGTTATACACACAAAATCCAGACACAGAAACCCCTGCAGGATCTGAAATATCACAGACACCTAGAGTAGAACCCACCAGTGGAATATTATATCAACATGGCCTAGACAAAGAATCCCCTGCAGGATCTGAAATATCACAGACACCTGCCATAGAAAATGTCAGTGGAATATTATATAAAAAAGGTCCAGACACAGAAACCCCTGTAGAATCTGAAATATCACAGACAACTGCCGTAGAAGCCACCAATGGAATATTATACACACACAATCCAGACACAGATTCTCCTACAGTATCTTTAATATCACAGACACCTGACATAGAGTCTGCCAGTGACTTATTGTACACACAAAATGCAGACACAGAATCCCCTGCAGGATCTGAAATATCACAGACACCTAACATAGAACCCACCAGTGGAATATTGTACACACAAAAGCCAGACACAGGATCCCCTGTAGGATCTAAAGAATCACTGATACCCACCAGTGGAATATTAGATAAACAAGGTCCAGGCACAGAATCCCCTGCAGGATCTAGAATATCACAGACACCTACTGTAGAACCCACCAGTAGTATGTTATACACACAAAATCCAGACACAGAAATCCCTGCAGGATTTGAAATATCACAGACACCTGCCGTAGAACCCACCAGTGGAATGGTATACACACAAACAGACACAGAATCCACTACAGGCTCTAAAGTATCACAAATACCTGTCATAGAACCTACCAGTGGAATATTAAACACACAAAATCCAGACAGAGAATCCCCTGCAGGATCTAAAGTATCACAGACACCTACCGTAGAACCCACCAGTGGAATTTTATATAAACAAGGTCCAGACACAGAATCCCCTGCAGGATCTGGAATATCACAGACACCCACCGTAGAACCCACCAGTGGAATGTTATACACACAAAATCCAGACACAGAAACCCCTGCAGGATCTGAAATATCACAGACACCTGCCATAGAACCCACCAATGGAATATCATATAAACAAGGTCCAGACACAGAATCCCCTGTAGGATCTGGAATATCACAGACACCTGCCATAGAACCCCTCAGTGGAATGTTATACACACAAAATGCAGACACAGAATCCCCTGCAGATGCTGAAATATCACAGACACCTAACATAGAACCCACCAATGGAATGTTATACACACAGACTCCAGACACAGAAATCCCTGCAGGATTTGAAATATCACAGACACCTGCCGTAGAACCCACCAGTGGAATGGTATACACACAAACAGACACAGAATCCCCTACAGGCTCTAAAGTATCACAAATACCTGTCATAGAACCCACCAGTGGAATGTTATACACACAAAATCCAGACACAGAAACCCCTGCAGGATCTGAAATATCACAGACACCTAGAGTAGAACCCACCAGTGGAATATTATATCAACAAGGCCTAGACACAGAATCCCCTGCAGGATCTGGAATATCACTGACACCTACTGTAGAACCCACCATTGGAATGTTATGCACACAAAATCCAGACACAGAAACCCCTGCAGGGTCTGAAATATCACAGACACCTGCCATAGAAAATGTCAGTGGAATATTATATAAACAAGGTCCAGACACAGAATCCCCTGCAGGATCTGGAATATCACAGACAACTACCATAGAACCCACCAGTGGAATGTTACACACACAAAATCCAGACACAGAAACCCCTGTAGAATCTGAAATATCACAGACAACTGCCGTAGAAGCCACCAATGGAATATTATACACACACAATCCAGACACAGATTCTCCCACAGTATCTTTAATATCACAGACACCTGACATAGAGTCTGCCAGTGACTTATTGTACACACAAAATGCAGACACAGAATCCCGTCAAGATTCTGAGATATCACAGACACCTACCACAGAACCCACCAGTGGAATGTTATACACACAAAATCCAGACACAGAAACCCCTGCAGGATCTGAAATATCACAGACACCTAGAGTAGAACCCACCAGTGGAATATTATATCAACAAGGTCCAGACACAGAATCCCCTGCAGGATCTGGAATATCACAGCCACCTACCATAGAACCCACCAGTGGAATGTTATACAAACAAAATCCAGACACAGAAACCCCTGCAGAATCTGAAATATCACAGACACCTGCCATAGAAGCCACCAATGGAATATTATACACACACAATCCAGACACAGATTCCCCTACAGTATCTTTAATATCACAGACACCTGACATAGAGCCCGCCAGTGACTTATTATACACACAAAATGCAGACACAGAATCCCCTGCAGATTCTGAAATATCACAGACATCTGCCATAGAACCCACCAGTCCTGGAATATCTAACACAAAAAATCCAGACACAATACACAAAACAGGCTCAGAAACCTCACACATACTAAATGCAGACACAGAACCCACCTCAATAGCCGGGACATCTCACCCCCAAAATCCAAATAAACAATCCACTAACAGCACAAGACTATTAAAGACACAAATACCAGGCACCGAATCCACAGAAGGATTACTTTTATCACACCCAAATGGTAAAAAAACAGAACCTACAATAGACCCTGGAATATCACATACACAAAACCACGACACAGACCACACTACAGGCTCAGTGATATGATAGACACTAAATCCAGTCACTGATATTACCGTGGACTAAAAGTAATATCACACCCAGAAAACAAGTCATATAATCCAGCACCAGTTTTAGAAGAGCATACACCTAAAATCCTAGTGGATGGACTGAGAGTCAAGAACCAAGCACTCAAGAACATTGGACAATGTGGCAGCTTTATTCAATAACGCCTCACACCACATACTAGTAACCACAGACTAAAATGTGTGGCACAGCAGAAGTTCTGTTTGACAATGCCAATACACACTGAGGCTGCGCATCGGGTAACACATCGGACCCACACTCAAGAATGTCTGACCTTCAAAGGTTGTCAGTCCAGAATCCCTGACACATATGGACCCTTACCCAACAACATCCAGCACACCAAAAATTGCTCTCCAGAATGCTTAATGCTTAATAAGTCACCATGGAGAACGCCTACTACACCAGAAGGCTCATTCAAGAATGGTAAATGTTCCAAATCACACAGGGTAAAATTAATTGACTCATTCCTTTGATTTGTTAGCTCACTCCTTGGGCTAATCAAATCCCTCCGCGGATTGAGTTGTGTTATTTACTGACATACACAATGTTTACTCTGAGAAGGGATAGTTAAGAGGGGGAAAAAAAGAGTTAAAGCGGAGAGAAGCTGTGGGTTGTAAGTGATTCAGATACATAAGGGATCAGTGGGAGGCAGGATGGGCTGGGGATGTCCATTGAACCTGACAAATCTTAAGCACCACGAAAGAGCTGCAGACGATGATAAAGATGCGGGGCGAGAAGGATGTCAGATTTGAAATTTACCTTTTCACTTCAATAATACCCAACAGCACTCTTTCAGTATTAAATTCAGAAACTCCAGTGTACAGTGTCTTAATACCCCCGCCAAGTGATTGAGCCAACAGAACAAGAACGACACTGCCTGTGCAAAACCTTTTTGCGGCAGCTTCTGTTGACAAAAGCTGCCAGGATAGGAATTTAGTTAGCCCATCATTTTCAATTCAAAATGGAATGCACATGTTTAGATGAAGAATGAGATGGTTAGCGATACACTGCAAACATCACGGGCAAGCGCTCTCTCTTGACGCAATAAATATCCTAAGCCAAAATTGCAAAGTTCTCCGATCATCAGTAGAAAAATTTCAACTTAAAACAGGGGGCTTCCATGGTGGAAACAATATCAACCTATAGCTATATACACAGAAAGAGAAAATACAACAACAACATAGTGGCACCACTATTACCATGTCTCGGTCAAATTATGCCTAGAAGAGGCAAGTTTAGTCAATGCATGTAGGGGTAGATAGTCGCATAAAGCATATGCAAAATAAACGATTATTAAACAGCAAAGAAAATGCAGTAGAGCAGACACCCATAACATCCTCAGACCATGGCCCATCACATGCGCACCAACATGATAACCAGAGAAGGGCATGGTCTTGTGGGTGTCATGAAGATTAAACGATGTCCTACCTCTGGTTGTAAAGATAATCAGTTAGAGTATTAAGAAATATTTATACTGTAACAATATCGGAAAGGTGCGGAAAGCACTGTTCTGGGAAACCCTCAAAGTGGCCACTTTGTTGCCTGCACACTAATAAAGATTGGCGAGGCCTTACTAGTAAAAAGAAGGGAGAAGCTGAGAGAAAAGGGGACCAAACATAAGAGTCCTTGCAATCTAGAATCAGATTAAAAGCTTAGAGTAGAGTATCGTAGGGTTTGGGGGAAATGGTTAGGAAATGTATTGTGATCGGTGGGGCGGGGTGGGGCGGAGGGGGGAGGTGGTTCGGGGGTGGGGGGGCGGTAAGGGGGATTGATTCCCAGATGGGACTATTGTATAAGGCTGGTCTGAAAGGCTCACTGTTTTTGTTGCACAAGAAAACAATAAAAACTTGTTTATCAAAAAAAAAAAGCTTAGAGTAGCACACATTTTCTACCAGCTAGGTTACATCAGACAAAAAAGATGGTGGACTTTTAGGTAACAAGTTAAGAGCCCTACATGCTTAGACCTATATAACAGATATCAAAAATGACAAGCGCAGGTGTCACAAGGGGGCAAGAGAAATCAAAGCAGTTTAAATGGCAATTATACATGTCTAAATACACTGTAGAACTGACAACACCCGAAGCTAGGTGAAGCTAGTTTGCAAACAGCTTCTCTTCCAAAAATAGAAAAGAGTAGCAGACTTGCCCTAGAGGCTCTCATTGAGAAGGAGGACATTTTGAATGGCTTTCAAAGCCCGAAAAGAACAAAAGCAATAGGGCTGACAGGCTATTCAGCATGCTTCTATAAGCAATCTGCGACATCCTTAGCATCCAAGAGTAATGATTGTTATTAGCAGTTAGCAAACAGTGACTCCTTCTTTGAATGCAACTGTTGTCTTAATTATCAAGATCAACAAAGCTGTTCTGTGACTCGTGTATACCCACCTCTTGTCTCATTGTGTATGCCTAAGATTTCACAAACATTGCCACCAGGCTGTACCGGTAGATCCAGTACCTAGTGCAGCCAGATTCAGAAGAGAGAATGAAGATGAAGAGGATGAGGATGACAAACAAGATGATGTTAGAAAAAATATACTTCACCTGGTTGATGTCACCAAGTGCAGTGGCATGAATGTTTATCTGCTATTATTACACACTGAGAAGGTGTTTGACGGAGGATTTGGTGTATATGGATCACACACTATGGAGATGGGATTTGGTGAAAACTACATGAGATAGGTGTTAACAAGCTATTGATACACTTCATGGTTTACTGCCAACAATCATGGCGGGCGGACAAACAGAGGGGGATTCGTCCAGCCTGTCTCCTACCCCCTCCTTTTTTTGTTCTTTTGGTGGAGTCTCTGTACAAGACAATCAGTGTAAAAGGAGGATTTCACTGGGTAGAAACGACTTTAAACTGACAATGTTTGCCAACAAGATTCTAGTAGTGGTTTCAATGTCAAAATCCTCCCTGTCAGAGCTAGTGTCAAAATTCCAACACTACCAAGCAGCACCTGTATATAGAATTAAAAGGAACAAGTAAAAACTTTGACCATGACCCTTATGTCCCTTGCTCTTGGAAATCTGGAGACCCACAACCCATCAAGAGGAGAAGGGAGGCATGAACTGCTTTGGTATTTTCCAAACTCCTGATTTACAGGGTACTCAACCAATGTATTCACAGAAGGTTGTGAGGCGATTGCAGTGGACTAACATAATCTGCTTCGAAAAGCTTCCAAACGCTACCTCTATATGTGACAAAGGTCAAAATCAAAAAGCTACAGGGCACTTGTGACAATTGATTTGGGGTTGTAAAACTGTGAGAATTGGGTTGAGCCCCTTCTCTCTAAATAACAAATGGAGAAGGACTGGCAGTTCCTAAGTTACAGCTGTAGTACCAATCCTCACTAGCTACACCATATGATGGCTAGGGTAAGGAAAGAAACAGATATGGCCCAGTGCTTCATTGACCACCCTCTCTGGGATGGAGACTTGGAATGACCAATATGGAAAGTTGCTTGGATAACAAATAGCAAAGATGTAACTATATATCACTCATTGGTATGGTTATCTTAAATACGTGGTACTTATTAAGCTTTCAACAGGGTTTTACAACCTGTTCCTCATCCTTTACATGACATGCAATCAGAAGGTTACTCTGGGAAAAGAATTTGCTCTTCAGAAGGAAACAAGTTGCAGGAGAGCAAGGGACTTAATCTACAAAGGTGCAATTAAATTCTTCCTGCATGCCAGAGAAGAATTTGTTACCCGGGAATCCGAAAGATTCCAGTATTTCAATTTGAGACATTGAGTTCTGCACCTTCCGGTGAAATGAGGCAGAACCAAATAGCTTTTTACCTAGTAAAGCTTCACAATCTAGAAAATATTAAATGCACCATAGAGCAACAGTAAATAGAGGTTTTAGACAGTGCGGGGAAAGGAATCAGGGATTCAGTGTAACTGCAACAAGCAGGACTAGATTATCTTCAGAGCTCGCTACTTCTCAAAATACTTCCAGGGAAGGGAAATACTTTATAAGATGTTATATCATAGCAGCGCACTCCTAAGCATCTCCACACGATTTACAGATCATACATAGAAACGTGCCAAAGCAGATGTGGGCATAAAGTAACTATTTCACTTATCTTAGTCTTACGCATTATTGCAGTACTTCTGGAAGGAACTTCGTGAAGAACTGAACAAACCCATGTCTGAACCTTGCATCCCACTTGTCCTTAATTGATCTTATTGATATCAAGCTTTTTCTCTGATGGATACTAGCCAAACACCTAGAAAACTTGGAAATGGGATGTCACTTATGTTACTTGCAGTAAAATAATCAGTCTGGAGAAACTACCCAAATAAGAGCACCAAAGATGTGTTTACATCAGATCTGGACTCTTCTGTGTAAGGAGAAAATATTTAAAGGACCTTTGGGCAGCGAAAGGGCTTTTATGTCAATACGGTCTGCAGTGCTTGGCTACCTGGCAAGGGACAGTAGAGAGCTAACAGCTCAAGGAAATTATATGGGCTTAATGGCCTGTAAGATACAATGTAACTATGATCGAACTACAGGGTCAATTGGGGATTTATGTACCCATAACAATCCAGTGTACAAATGCTATTGTATTTCAATTTGAGTGCCAGATAAGATATAAAGGGAGGTGAATGGTGGAATTGAATAGAAGCCAGTCATTTGAGACGATTCTACATTATTGAGAATTTTGAGGTCAAGTCATGTTTGGTGATATTCACCACTAACAATGGTTTATTTTGTTTGTGTAAGACCTAATAAAATATTGAAATCTAAAAAAGGTACAAATGTTGTGAGTGAGACAATCATGTTTTTCTGTTGAATGTTTTCGACTTTAGTGCTCCGTCCCAGACTGCAATGCAAAGCTAGAGATAACCCGTTGACTGAGCATTCTTGTTCAACATTAATCCGCTTAATACTAGATGACCTCAATGATGGTGATGTCTCGGGTATTAGGTTTAGTATTCCAGGGCAGTGGCGGGTGGTGATCTCTGGAAGTGGTGAGGCATAATACCTGCAAGTAGTTGACCCAATTGTTTTCAAAATTTGCTTTGTGAGTTCCCGATATGTAAAGAATTACCTTCATTGTGCCAATGCCTGCGTTTTGGTATGGAATGGGTACCCCCTTATTACAGCAATTACATCCAATATTCCCGCACCATACTTTTGTCATTGATACTGTCCATAAAATATGAGTGGCCCAACCCCTCCTCTCAGCCCGCATAATTCCATGGCTGACCTCTCTGATACAAAGAATTACTTCCAGTGTGCCATCACACCAGTTTGACATAGGTGTGCCTTAATTTTTATAACTTCCAGTCATAGTACTTTTATAATTGTCTTGCAACTAATGACTTGACTAATGTGCCTTGAATATATCATCATATTTAACTATATGTGAATAACCTTTCATTTATTTCAATGATGCTACCATTTAATTTACTTATGCATTTGAAGGGCCTTTTCCATTTTTCTCTTATATCTTAAATGCTTCACGATTGGGGTTTTGTTGGCTTCTGACAAATATAATCAAAATGGGCTCCTCTGTCCACCCACTGGTCATTGACTTTATGTACGGACGAATGTTGTATGCTGTTTACTTTGTTGGCATCTGGCAGCGGAAATTGAAATGGGTTCCTGTGTTTACCCACTGAACTGAACTTTGTTTACTTTTCTTCACCTTTTTTTCTTTCCCCTTTTCTTCTTTGGTTTATCACTCACTCATAAATGTCCTGCCTTGAAAAAGCCACAGACATGCACGTCTCATGTGTTGGCTGCATTTTCACTTGTTCTTTTCTCTGGATTACCAGAATAACTTGGATTCATAATAAAAAAAGACTCGATAAGGCAACATTTACATTTGTCCCTTATTCTGGATCACCAGAATAACTTGGATTAATAATAAAAGACAGACCCATTGTGATAGAGAATTTCCAATCATATTCTATCACCAGCTCTGCCCTTCACCCAACCTCAGGCATTCTGGTGACTGCTAGGTTCCAATGCCCCAAATAATCAGGTTATACTGCTGGTGAGATTTTTCCTGTTGAGTCCAGGGATATCTGAGGAAACTGCTCCCGAAGCCAGGCACTGCCACTCTATCCACATTATTTCTGTAGTTCAGGAACATATCCCTATAATCTTTCAGAAGTTCTTTGGCATTACATTTATATATACACATGCTTTGACTATTTCCTGTTATCCTCAGTGCATTTTAAACATATCAGTATTAACATGTGCCTTCTTCAGCTGCCATTTATGGAAGCATTTGAGCAAGACCTAGATCTCTACATGATATTCTAGAGAAAAATTCTTAACCCTTTCACAGTAGAAGACGATTAAAGACAGAGAGCTAAGGAGTGTGCTTGCTCTTCTCAGGACCATCTTTCCTTGCGGATAAGTGCACCCTCTTACAATCCTTATGAATACATGAAGTTTGCCATATGTTTACCCCCACTTTTAGAAAGTTACCACTGTATCAACAAGTCCAGAATTCTTATATTTTTTATTGATGTTTTTAATTGAGTGCCATAAATATTGTTTTGTGGTGTTAATTACAGAGGTGCAGCCTGAAAAAGCAATGTTTCTCCCTTAAAGAGAGCCTAGAAGATCATTTAAAAAGGATGAGGCCAAAACTCTGAAAGATTAACATTCCTATTGTATTCATACATGCACCCACAGAAACTCTGATTGTGCTAAGCTGATCAGAGTGATAAGTTTGAAGCTTTTCTCACAAAAAGTAAGGGATGCTAATATACGGTCACCTATGATTCAAACAGATTCTTAACGCCAACTCTTTGTCCAATTAAAGCAAGTGAAGTGCTCAGATGTGGTGGGAGTTATGTATGAATTTGAGAATCTTGAATGCCAAAAGGACGGCAGAATTGTGGAACTAGCTTTCATTACCTTTGCAAGTGTATGGGCAAACATAGACATAAGTTAATTGAGACAGAAGTTTACAACATTTTATACAAACTGTTGGAGCAAGAGATTACGTCAAAGTATCTTCAGTATTACAACCTCAACACACATCACATCACAAATTCTGCTACGATGGCATCTTTAAATATCTCCTTACATTGTCCACCACTCATGGATGGAGTTTCTCATATTGTGATGCATGTTGGTCTGTTGGTTTCTTATACACGCTTGACCAAAGGAATTCAGCCTGTACAAAAATCAGTAACTCAAAAAATTAACATTAGATTTTCTAAATTCAATTGTGAGATTCAGATGGGGATTCAGAGTCTTCATTAAGTTCTTAAATTCTCCAAAGGTTTCTACACTCCCTTCCAAACTGGCAGAATGTCATTGATGCCTAAAATCAATTTGACCCCTTTGGATATATCTGTTATACAATATAAGAAATACAATGTAAAATAATTAGTTAATATGTACATCAATTCTCTACTTTATTTAAGATGATAAAGTCATCCAAGGATCCTCCACACCTGTCTGTGTGAGAATTGTATTGTTATATCTATTCCCTGCATGTTATCAAGTTTCTTGAATTCTTTCCTATTTCTTTTAACAAATTGAAAACAAATGGCACATAGGGTGATATGTTGAGAGCTGACTCAGACTTTGGCATCTTCTGCTCAATGCTTATCATTCAGAATTGGAACAATTTTCTGGAACAAACTCAGCTGTTGCCGATAAAAATATGATACCGTCTTTATCTGGGGAGCCTGAGAGACAGATGATTCAACCCGGAAACCGATGTCGCGAGCAATTGTATTTCAGCTCAATCAGCAATTCACCAAATGATTTCTTGGTTAGTTATATCCATTATCTCTGCCCTGTCCTAGTTTAGCAACACCGAGTGAATGTCTGTCCAATCGTGTGCAGCCAGCATGCACAATAAAAAAGATGGGACAATACACCTCAGACCCCACCCAACAAGAGAGGTATGCAGATGTCCTCAGGATACATGAATACATAGTAACCATGTTCATGGATGACAGCAATGTAGACATTAAATAAAGTAGAGGATAGATATGATCATTGTGGTGTACCATACTGTTAGTAGGGAAGGATCTCTAGATAAGGCTGGGCAAGCCCAATGCCTGAGAAGAGTCACCTAAGTAGAATATTACTCATTTTAGTGTCATCTACCAGCTCCAACTCTCTGAGACACATCAGGAGAATGACAAGATGAATAATGTCAATAAAGGCTAAAAATCTAAAATAAAGAAAAATTTGAAAGCACCAACATCTGCTTCCATCCTGAGGTCATCAAGCATTTCCACCAAGACCTATTTTCTAACCATGCTAGGGTGCAGTTCTATTAGATACTGGTTATACTGCAGCTCAGCTGTTATAATATTGAGTTAACAGTAGAAGTATCATGAGCATCAAGTGATTGCTTCTTCAGCAATGGTAACCTTGCTTGTTCTTTATTATGAGGTCCTGATCCAGTATTTACAAGCATGTTATCTTCCAACAGGGTAGACCTTGCTTGTTATTTATTATGAGGGCCTGATCCAGTATTTACAAGAATGTTATCTTCCAACAGTGTAGACCTCAAAGCTATTAAAATGTTTTACAAATGTCACCACACACTGCTGTAAAGGTGAACCAGACTTGATGGGAGACAAAACAAATCACTGGGCTAAGTAAAATGGTCTTCAAATTGTTTAATTTATCAGGAGGTCAGAAGTCTCTTTGAACAACAGTTGAGAAATGCAATAATGTCATATCTGTAGAGATTTAGCAATTTTCTTTTAGAGCAACGTCAAATTAATTTTCTGCATTGAGAATGCGAAAGTGAGAACATTTCTTCAATCTTTTGTCAGCAAAGGACACATGGGTAGAATAATATGTGTACCTCACTGAAGTAAAGGATTACCTTTAGAGCTTAAAGAAAGCATATCTGAGAATCTTAATAATGGTTCCACCAATTCTTAAGTCTTCGAGCTGTGTTTTGTAAAATTGCTAAATCCTTATTAACTCATGTAGCGTTTCCTGTACACAGCAACAGATTTTAGTGTATTTTCTTAAAAAGGTCGGTCTCAATCGGAATTTTCTGAAGCAGAAGTTACTTATCAGGGATATTGAAGTAAAGCAAGAGTAACTCCTACATGGTGCAGGAGAAACAAAATAATCACAGATTTTCTCATCCAAATCTGTTGTTGGACAGTGCTTTAGTTTCAGGATTGTGTGGCCAACATACACTTTTTAGGCCCCGATTTCGAGTATTGCGGAATTCCATGCAGAGATTCCCAGCTGCTGGAAGTACTGTTATCAGCTAGAGTCTCACATATAATTCCTACAAATATGAAATAAACCCCTCGGAGTGGTGAATAATTGTGTAGATCCAGAATTTTCAGATAGAATTCTGCATGGCATTCTCTATTCTGATGGGTTACACACATCTGCTACCTGCTTTGAGCAGGTGACACCTGTATGACGGGAAAGTTGTGAGTCAGCAGGAGGGATGAGGGTCGGGAGGGTAGAGGAGGGGAAGATCTCTGATGACATAGGGGAGGATTGCATGCTCCCTGTTGGACCTATGTCCTATGGGTAGCATGCCTTACGTTCACAGGCGTTCCTCTCAACATGGCGTTACGTGTTTGCATCCTCCTCAGCCCGCAATCTAGCGCGACACCACTCAAGAAGGACACCACACTGAATGTATTTTAACGTCTACTAGAATTCTTCCACTTTCCTTACTTTACAGGGATTCTCAGTTCCGCATCACAGAGCACGACATTTCATCTGTATCTAGAATAACATTGGTGTTCCAACATTACAGTTCATAGAGTAATCTCTAAAACACCCTTTGAGTTTCTCCTTCCACCTTAAAACTAGAGGGCCTAGTTACATTTCTGCATGGTAAGTTTCAACCCACATTTCCAAAAGCACAATTAGACTCTTCGGCCCCTTTCCCAAAAGCGCATTTAAACTCTTATGAACATTTCTCCAAAGCGCATTTAACTCTTATGAACATTTCTCCAAAGCGCTACCTCCAGGCTCCTATCCTGCCCCCCTGATCTAATCTCTGCCTAAGAGATATTCAGCTGGAGGTTTTGCTTTCTGCTGGCGACCAAAGGGGACCCTCCAAATTGCTCACATGAAAGCTGGGTGTGACATAGGGGCGAAATCACCATGACCTAGCTGGATCCTTAAGTCCCAGTATGTGCCAGACTGGAGACGGTTGTCCTTTGTACTGGGGATCCGTACTCTCCTTAACTCAGTCTCGCACAACGCTACTTCAGCGCTCTTCCCCTTTGTCAGCAGCCAGTCTCCCCGCCCCTCCAAGGCCCAGCTTACTTTAAAGGCTTGAAGTCCTCCTCCGGCAGCGGGGCTCGTCAAACTCCTCAGCAGGGGGGCGTCTTGACTGGGGCTAAGGGAGTAACACCTCTCAACTACCCCCCCCCCCCCTCAAGGGACTTCCCGTGAGGTGTGCTTCACCGGAAAAATTCTCCTGAGGCACTTTCCCGGCTTCTCTCGCTCTGCCAGGTGCTCCCGTCGCTCCTCATGCAGCGCGACTCGTGAGGGCTGCGGCCTCGTCTCCCGGCTGCAGGGAGGGGCGGTGCTTCCTCGAGGGCCCGGCTCACGTGACCCGGCGTCAGTTTCCAGGCCAGCCCCGACTCAACTCCCCGGCCGCGGCCTCCTCAGTCAGCTGTTCGGCGCGTTGTCAGCTCTCCTCACAGCTGACACGCGCGATGGATGCCGACAACACCGGAGAGCCCGGAGCCTCTCACCAAACCCCACGGTTCTCTCTCAGGCCTCCACCGGGGACCCGCAGTCAGCTCCTCGCCTCGGAATAGCTGGAGGTGAGGTTCTTAGATGGGGGCTAGTGCCGGTAGGTGGGAAACAAGGGGGGTGTGGTTCACAGGAGCCCAGGTGAGCAAATCCACTAGCCCGGGGAGTATCTGGCACTGCTCCTTGCCCTAAGCCCACGATGGGGTTCCGTTGTTTTGCCACAGAGGGGGGGGTCAGATTCCCAATTTTCCACCAAAGAGTCAAGACAGTCCCAACGGCAAGCCCTCCCCGTGATTCCTCTTCAGGCTTTCCGTTTACGCTAGGGACTCCTGACTAGAAAAGGAACAATGCCTTCCAGAGACGTCAGCTGAGTTCAGGGACCGGTCAAATGGCAGAGGGTGGTGTCAACTAAGTCGAGAACTCACGCAGACCCTAGGATCTGCCCACTCCCAGTTCAGCGCAACCACCTCTCCACTCAGGTGCCTTACTCCTGACTGACTCCACAGCCCAACTTGATTCTAAAATGGCCGCCCTCCTGCCACCTCTATTTATCACTTTGGGCTGGACTTGCCAGAGGGGTCCAGAAGGTTCTGGAACCTCCCATGGCAGTCATGGCCCGGGTGCTGAGGTGACAGTTGGAGCCACCATTTTGTGAATCCTATCTTCCTCATCTATCTCCCTCAGTGGAGCACCTTGCGCCCTTCTCTCATATGATGAGGAAAAGGCGCCCAGAACCTCTACATCAGCACCCCAATAAGTTTGGTAGACAGAAAAAAGAAAATGAGAAGGGGACAAGGGATAAAAATAATAAAATGAGGAGGGAACTGCCAAAGGGCTGACAGGTCTAACACGCGTCCCCCCCAGCTGAAAGTGGGGAGAGCTACCCAACCCCTTGGGAGTCCTCTTCACTAAGGCGGAAATACCTGGAGAGACCGTCAGCATTGGCGTGGTCCACTCCTGGGCGATGTTCCACCCTAAAGTCCATCCCCTGTAGGGAAATGGACCACCTCAACAGCTTGGGATTCTCGCCCCTCATTTGCATCAGCCACCTGAGGGGCCGGTGGTCGGTCTGAACCAGGAAGTGCGAGCCAAACAGGTATGGCCGCAGCTTCTTCAGAGCCCACACCACCGCAAAAGCCTCCCTCTCAATTGCACTCCACCTCTGTTCCCGGGGGAGTAGTCTCCTAGATAGGAAAACCACCGGTTGGTCTAGACCCTCATCATTGAGTTGCGACAGCACTGCCCCAATACCGTGCTCCGACGCGTCCGTCTGGACAATGAACTCCTTGGCAAAGTCAGGGGCCCTGAGAACAGGTGCCGCACACATGGCGTTTTTCAAGGTGTCAAAAGCTTGTTGACATCCCTCGGTCCAGATCACCCGTCGAGGGTGCTTTTTGGAAGTGAGCTCAGTCAAGGGGGCCACGATGGTACCGTATCCCTTGACAAAGCGTCGGTAGTAACCAGTGAGGCCCAAGAAGGCCCGGACCTCCGTCTGTGTCTTGGGGGGCTCCCAGGCCATGATGGTTTCGATCTTGGCCTGGAGGGGTTGCACCTTACCCCGACCCACCAAGTGACCGAGGTACACTACCGACCCCTGCCCGATCTGGCACTTACTGGCTTTGATCGTCAGACCTGCCTGCTGCAAAGCCTGAAGAACAGCCTGAAGGTGACGCAGATGGTCCTCCCAGCTGCGGCTGAAGACAGCAATGTCATCCAGGTACGCAACTGAAAAGGCTTCCATTCCAGAGAGGACCTGGTTCACCAATCGCTGGAACGTAGCAGGGGCGTTCTTGAACCCAAAGGGCATCACACAGAACTGGTAGTGACCCTCGGGTGTGGAGAAGGCTGACCTTTCCTTCGCTCCATCCGTCAAGGAGATCTGCCAGTACCCGGATGTAAGGTCAAAGGTACTGAGATATTGGGCAGCTCCCAACCGGTCAATGAGCTCATCCGCTCTCGGGATAGGATGAGCATCTGTCTTTGTCACTGAATTCAGTCCCCTGTAATCCACACAGAACCGGAGTTCTGGGGTAGTGCCCGGTGGGGCAGCTTTGGGTACCAGTACCACCGGACTGGACCAGGGACTACTTGAAGGCTCAATTACTCCTAGCTCTAGCATCTTGGTAACTTCCCCCTGGATGCTAGCCTTCACCTTATCCGACAGTCGGTAGGACTTGGACTTCACAGGTGGGCTGTCCCCTGTGTCCACGTCATGGGTACACAGATGAGTCCTTCCCGGGATAAGGGAGAACAAGGAAGCAAACTGCTCCAGTACCTGGCGACAGTCCTTCCGTTGTTCAGGAGTTAGGGACGGTAAAAGGATCACTCCCTCCACCGATCCATCCTTCTCTTGGGACGCAAACAGATCGGGAAGAGGTTCACTTTCCTCTTCCTCTGACCCATCAGTCACCATTATTAACGTGACCTCGGGTCTCTCTTGGTGAGGCTTGAGGCGGTTGACATGGAGCACCCGATGGGGCTGCCTGGGGGTCTTAAGATCTACCACGTAGGTAACCTTGCCCTTTTTCTCAACCACCTCAAAGGGACCTGACCAGCGATCCTGGAGGGCGCTAAGCTCTCCAGGTTCCATCACCCACACCTTCTGGCCAGGCTCCAGCTCCACCGGGTGAGCATTTCGGTCATACCATTCCTTCATGACCGTCTGGCTAGCTTCTAGGTTTTCAGAAGCTTGCTTCCACAACCTAGCCATTTGGCTACGAAAGGCCAGCATGTAGCTCACCACATCCGGGGGAAGTTTTCTGGGAGTCTTTTCCCATCCATCCTTCACCAGGCTGAGGGGTCCACGCACGGGGTGCCCGTACAACAGCTCGAAGGGGCTGAAGCCCACTCCCTTCTGTGGGACCTCCCTGTACGAAAACAGCAAACAAGGTAGGAGGACGTCCCATTTCCTCCGCAGGCTCTCGGGCAGACTCCGGATCATGCCCTTCAAGGTTTTGTTAAACCTTTCCACCAGACCATTAGTCTGGGGGTGGTAAGGAGTGGAGAACCGGTAAGTAACTCCACACTCTTTCCACATGGCCCGCATGTAGGCCGACATGAAGTTGGTACCTCTGTCCGACACCACTTCCTTGGGGAATCCCATCCGGGTAAAAATTCCCATAAGGGCCCGTGCCACCGCAGGTGCAGTAATGGTCCTCAGAGGGATAGCCTCTGGGTACCGTGTGGCATGATCCACCAGAACCAGGATAAACCTGTGACCGGTAGACGTTGGTGGATCCAATGGCCCGACAATGTCGATGCCCACCCTTTCAAAGGGGGTACCAACGACAGGCAGTGGTTCCAGGGGAGCCTTCAGCTTCACCCCTGTTTTCCCACTAGCTTGGCAGGTTACACACGTCCTACAAAAAGTATCGGACGCAATCCTCATCTGAGGCCAGTAAAAATGAGGGACAAGTCAAGCAAAGGTCTTGTCTTGTCCCAAGTGTCCTGCCAAGGGTATTTCGTGAGCCAGTCCCAATAGGAAGGCTCGGTAACGCTGGGGAACTACCAAGGCCCGGGATGAACCATGCACCGGAGCCTTGGGTTCGCTATACAGGAGTCCATCTTCCCAGTATATGTGGAAGTTCCCCGAATCGTTACCCGCTGCCTGGGCTTCGGCCTGCCGCCGTAAACCCTCAAGGGTAGGGCACTCCTTCTGGGCCCGACAAAACTCTTCCCTAGTAGGTCCTCCCTCCACCTGCCAGTCTGCAGGGGTAGGTAAGCCCTCCAGGGACGTTACATCCCCCTCCGTAGACTCCGGGACCACTTCAGTTGCCCCATCCACCTTTGGAGGGTCAGATGCCGGGGCAGGCTTCCCCTGTCCCCGTCTACCCTTTCCGGCAGCTGGTTGGGCCTTTGTCCCAGGCTCCAACCTCTGTGAATCCCCTCTTCGGGTGGTCACGGACCGAGTGTGGGCACACGTCCACTCAGGGGTCCCCAACATCTCCATGTGGGCCCTGAACTCAACCTCCTTCCACGCCGAGTGTTCAAGGTCGTTTCCCAACAGGCAGTCGACCGGCATGGCAGGGCTGATCGCAACTCGTAGAGGACCCGCAACCCCTCCCCATTCAAAGGGAACCTGGGCCACCGGATAGTGACCCTCTCGGTTGTCAGCCATCACAACCGGGTGGACTACATTGGGAACCACCTGCTCTGGGGACACCAGCTGACTCCTCACCATAGTCATGCTGGCTCCTGTGTCCCTCAGAGCCTCCACCCTCTGGGCATTGATGGTGACCCATTGCCTGTACTTAGTAGTATTCGAGGGCATCTGGGTCTTAGGAACCATCTCACAATCCCCTAAGGACACTAGGGTTAGCCCTGTCCACTCACCTCCCTTATCTAGGGGCAACTCCTCCCCAAGCACTACACACGCCACCCCAGGGGTCTTTCCTACAATGGGAGGGTGTGGTCTCTTGGGACACTTGGCATCCCCCTTATAGTGCCCAACCTCACCACACTCGTAACATCGGACAACCCTAGGCTGCTGACCACGGTCAGGATAAGGGGGTTTGTCGGGACCAACCTTAGGAGGGAATCCTACTCCCCTCCCTTGTGAACTCTTTTGGGGGCCTTTAGAGAACTCCCTCTTTTTGTCTCCCCCCTCTTTCTTCTGGGGGGTGCCCTGTCCAGCCCCTTGGAAATTCCCTCCAGTCCCTTTTGAGGATACCCGGGTACTTGCCCAGACATCTGCCTCCTCTGCAAGCTTCCTGGGATTAGTTAGCTTGCTGTCTACCAGGTGCTGACGCAGCTCTGGAAAACTTTTCTCGAGGAGGTGCTCCTTTAAAATTAAATTGTACAGTCCCTCATAGTCCTTGACATCACTGCCCTGCACCCAGCTCTCTAAGGCCTTCCTGGCATAGTCCAAGAAGTCCACCCAATTCTGAGTGGACAACTTCTGACTGCCCCGAAACCTCTGCCTGAATTTTTCAGGGGTCAGCCCAAATTTCCTCACTAGGGCTACCTTCATGACTGGGTACCTGGTCTGGTCTGGCTGTTCTAGCGCTAACAAGGCATCCCTCCCCACCGGAGGCATATACCTATACAGGCCACCCCCCCACTGAGCTTCGGGGACCCCATGGGCTCTTAGAGAAACCTCATAGGCAGCCAGCCATTTTACAATGTCATCCCCTATACCATAGCTAGCAACTACATCCTTGGGCAGGTAGGGCCTGGACTCTCTCGGGATTTCCCTCGGTATGCTGCCACCATTAGGACTGCTGGGGGTTCCAAGTTGAAGGGCTTTGAGCTCTAACTCCTTTAAGTGGAGCTCATGGAGGAACCTCCTCTCCTCCCTCTCCTTTTCTAACCGGGCCAGATCCATTATAAGCTGTCTCTCTTCCCTTCGGTCAACTAGGTCAGCAGAGGACAAGCTCCCCCCTGAGGCGCTACTTCCCACCCTTGATGGGGCCCTGGACCCAACGTTCATATTACCGCTCCCAGGGGGAAAAAGGACTTCCGGTTCTTCTAGGAGGTCTAGTCCTGGTTCTTCCTCCCGTTTCCCGCTAGAGTGGGCCATAACCCAGGCTCTTAAGCTTGCTTGGAGCTCTGTTTTCTTCGCCCCCTGCTTAAAGAATACCTCCCGTCCCTGGCAGAACTCTTTCAATTGGGCCACCGTATACTCCACAATAACAACGAGAGGGTGAGGGACAGTCACTCTTGATCCCCCATGGTTAACGGTACATCAACAACAAAAGAGTGAACAAAGTAAGGAGCAAAATAGGAGTAACAGCGTGAGCAAAAAGTTGTGTTTTTAAGAGAACCCTCACTCACCAACCTGGTTGGTGACATGCTTCATCATCGGGTTCCACCAGAGAGGCCGAATGCCTCTCTGGTGTGCTACAACGCCTGAACTACAGCGGAGCTGGTTTTTGATGGAAAGGGGAGTGAAAAATTTAAAAGGTGAGTGGTTTTAACCAATAACCAATTTAATTCTGGCAAACCAAATACCGAACTAAAAACAAGTGGGTTGGACAGAAGCCGGCCAATTAGGTGGGACACGGCTTATCCAAAAGGGGGGAAGGTCAACATGTTTCTGCTTAATGAGCCCAGTCGGCTAAGCATTCATCAGGACCATAGGGAACACCACGGCGGTATGCACACGCTAAGGTGCACCCAGACCAGTGGTGTGTTTGAGCGGTAAGACTCACTGTTTTACCGCAAGAGCCATCCTGTAATTAAGGGGCTAGTAACGCTCAGTAAACCAGTATTTGTTGCGTCATGGGTCCGAGAGGGGGGTAGTGAGCTATAGTATTTCCATGCTCGCACACTCCCGCAAGGTACCTGGATCAGTCCTGCTCGGCCCGGATCTTAGCGTGTGCATACCGCCGTGGTGTTCCCTATGGTCCTGATGAATGAATGATGAATTTTTCACTCCCCTTTCCATCAAAAACCAGCTCCGCTGTAGTTCAGGCGTTGTAGCACACCAGAGAGGCATTCGGCCTCTCTGGTGGAACCCGATGATGAAGCATGTCACCAACCAGGTTGGTGAGTGAGGGTTCTCTTAAAAACACAACTTTTTGCTCACGCTGTTACTCCTATTTTGCTCCTTACTTTGTTCACTCTTTTGTTGTTGATCCACCGTATACTCCTCCAGCCTACCCAATTCGAATTCCATCCTACCAGATGGGACCCCAACACAGTTAACAAGAACTTACTCAAGAAAGGGATTATCCACAGGACAATTTTAAAAACCTCCAATTAGGAAAACACTCTGGAGAAAACTCCAGCCAAAACAATCCAGTGTAGGTGGTGATGCACGCTAAACTGCCACTAAGCGGATGCAAGCACTGAGTAAGTAATCCCACCGCTGAGCACCAACTTGTTGGACCTATGTCCTATGGGTAGCATGCCTTACGTTCACAGGCGTTCCTCTCAACATGGCGTTACGTGTTTGCATCCTCCTCAGCCCGCAATCTAGCGCGACACCACTCAAGAAGGACACCACACTGAATGTATTTTAACGTTTACTAGAATTCTTCCACTTTCCTTACTTTACAGGGATTCTCAGTTCCGCATCACAGAGCACGACATTTCATCTGTATCTAGAATAACATTGGTGTTCCAACATTACAGTTCATAGAGTAATCTCTAAAACACCCTTTGAGTTTCTCCTTCCACCTTAAAACTAGAGGGCCTAGTTACATTTCTGCATGGTAAGTTTCAACCCACATTTCCAAAAGCACAATTAGACTCTTCGGCCCCTTTCCCAAAAGCGCATTTAAACTCTTATGAACATTTCTCCAAAGCGCATTTAACTCTTATGAACATTTCTCCAAAGCGCTACCTCCAGGCTCCTATCCTGCCCCCCTGATCTAATCTCTGCCTAAGAGATATTCAGCTGGAGGTTTTGCTTTCTGCTGGCGACCAAAGGGGACCCTCCAAATTGCTCACATGAAAGCTGGGTGTGACATAGGGGCGAAATCACCATGACCTAGCTGGATCCTTAAGTCCCAGTATGTGCCAGACTGGAGACGGTTGTCCTTTGTACTGGGGATCCGTACTCTCCTTAACTCAGTCTCGCACAACGCTACTTCAGCGCTCTTCCCCTTTGTCAGCAGCCAGTCTCCCCGCCCCTCCAAGGCCCAGCTTACTTTAAAGGCTTGAAGTCCTCCTCCGGCAGCGGGGCTCGTCAAACTCCTCAGCAGGGGGGCGTCTTGACTGGGGCTAAGGGAGTAACACCTCTCAACTACCCCCACCCTCAAGGGACTTCCCGTGAGGTGTGCTTCACCGGAAAAATTCTCCTGAGGCACTTTCCCGGCTTCTCTCGCTCTGCCAGGCGCTCCCGTCGCTCCTCATGCAGCGCGACTCGTGAGGGCTGCGGCCTCGTCTCCCGGCTGCAGGGAGGGGCGGTGCTTCCTCGAGGGCCCGGCTCACGTGACCCGGCGTCAGTTTCCAGGCCAGCCCCGACTCAACTCCCCGGCCGCGGCCTCCTCAGTCAGCTGTTCGGCGCGTTGTCAGCTCTCCTCACAGCTGACACGCGCGATGGATGCCGACAACACCGGAGAGCCCGGAGCCTCTCACCAAACCCCACGGTTCTCTCTCAGGCCTCCACCGGGGACCCGCAGTCAGCTCCTCGCCTCGGAATAGCTGGAGGTGAGGTTCTTAGATGGGGGCTAGTGCCGGTAGGTGGGAAACAAGGGGGGTGTGGTTCACAGGAGCCCAGGTGAGCAAATCCACTAGCCCGGGGAGTATCTGGCACTGCTCCTTGCCCTAAGCCCACGATGGGGTTCCGTTGTTTTGCCACAGAGGGGGGGGTCAGATTCCCAATTTTCCACCAAAGAGTCAAGACAGTCCCAACGGCAAGCCCTCCCCGTGATTCCTCTTCAGGCTTTCCGTTTACGCTAGGGACTCCTGACTAGAAAAGGAACAATGCCTTCCAGAGACGTCAGCTGAGTTCAGGGACCGGTCAAATGGCAGAGGGTGGTGTCAACTAAGTCGAGAACTCACACAGACCCTAGGATCTGTCCACTCCCAGTTCAGCGCAACCACCTCTCCACTCAGGTGCCTTACTCCTGACTGACTCCACAGCCCAACTTGATTCTAAAATGGCCGCCCTCCTGCCACCTCTATTTATCACCTTGGGCTGGACTTGCCAGAGGGGTCCAGAAGGTTCTGGAACCTCCCATGGCAGTCATGGCCCGGGTGCTGAGGTGACAGTTGGAGCCACCATTTTGTGAATCCTATCTTCCTCATCTATCTCCCTCAGTGGAGCACCTTGCGCCCTTCTCTCATATGATGAGGAAAAGGCGCCCAGAACCTCTACATCAGCACCCCAATAAGTTTGGTAGACAGAAAAAAGAAAATGAGAAGGGGACAAGGGATAAAAATAATAAAATGAGGAGGGAACTGCCAAAGGGCTGACAGGTCTAACACTCCCCCTTTGCCATTGAGGGAGGATAGGTGGGGCCATGAGTCGACACCTGGCCGCTCTTGTAGCCCAAGTCTAAAGCGATTTTACTGGCTGTATTTTCTGGATGGCAAAACTGGGTTCAGTATTCCCACACCCAGGAAAACCATGTGCAAGAATATCCAGTCAGTCATGGTCGGGAGGAGCGATATGCCACACGGGGATACCACTTGCCCGATCCTGTAATCGGGCCCTGAAACTCAATAATACTGCCACAGAACAGCCCATTCAAGTTATATTAACAAAGACGCCTGTAGATTCAGAAAGACCTAGAACTTTCCCATGTCCCATCGTGAAATTTATACAGCTTAAGTATCACTGTTGAAAACACTTAATTCTAACTGTATTGTGTGGCAAGTACAGTATCCTTAGAATGATGTTGATTTTATTAGTTGCCTTCTCTCCTGAATACCATCATTTTAAAGGAAAATCTCTTTAGTAATATTTTCTACAACAGTAGATAAGTGACTACGACCAACTCCAGAGCATCATCATCTACTGGATGGCCTTTTTTGAAAGTAGGAACTCACCGTGAACCCCCAATACATTTAAGAATAAAACAAGCACAATTGCCAATGAAAACAAGAAAATACCAGCAGCCAGGCACACATAATACAGGATATGTGAACACTTTCTTTGACTTCTTCATTTAAAAGCAATATTTACAGGCCTAGGCCCTGATTATGAATAGTTACTATGTATTGCACCAGAGAACATCTGAAGCCTTAGGACGTTTTTGGGGAATAACATGCGAATTCCAGACCCATTTCAAACTTTCTCTTCATAAGCAAAATCAGGAAAAGGATAGTCCTACATCAACACCAAAAAATTGTTGAGCCAAAGAAACGCATTCATGACAGACTATCTGGGATCTGACAAGGGAGAAGAACAGGAAAAACAACCAATGTGATGGCAGATTTCCTTTGCTCTCTTGGCAGTCTTTTGTCAGAAACCCTAGTTCTACGCTACAGTAGACCATAAATCCCTCTGGAAACACTTTGATAAATGGAAGCGTGTCACCATAACAGCCCTTTAATAGTGCCAAGCAATCCTAGTTAACCAAAATAAACGGATTGAGATGGAGTCCTTCTTGTCATCCTTTAGACCAATTGCCTGTGGTTTTCCAAAGTGTCCGCCTTTATCTCCACCAACCTATAACATATATATGAGACCCTTGGCTCTGGTAATCTCACAATACCATAAATCCTTCCAATTGTATACATTTGAATTTCAATTTAACATCGAACTGGTAATGAACCCAATCAGAAAAACAAGATCACAGCATACATGAAGCACATCTACTTTTGGATGAAGGAAAGATACCCACTTTTGATGGTCAGAAGACTGAAACCCTGTTAAGCAGAGAATTGCCAGTTGGCTATAAATCATTCAAACAGTCAGAGAAGAGAGCTGCTGCAGCGCCAGGTCAAGCGGCAAAAAGATCTTGCTGTGTGGGTCAACTCAGGCCTATCATTTGCTCACCAAATTTCAACAGGAGTAAATAACATTCTACAATCCCTGATGCTAAGAAGGATCCTAC
Organism: Triturus cristatus; assembly: GCF_964204655.1. NCBI lineage: Eukaryota > Metazoa > Chordata > Amphibia > Caudata > Salamandridae > Triturus > Triturus cristatus. Next base: position 932,226,380 of record NC_140580.1, on the reverse strand, counting down.
CTCTTCTTTAGTAAAAACAATGTAGTGAACTTACCATGTTTTGACACTGTGCCAACTAGGCTACTGTATCTGAATACATGCTGGAACACCAAAAAACTATATATTTAGAAACTCCAGCAATTCCAAAGTAAACAGACTATGCCTATGGCTAACTTAAAAAAATTATCACACATCACCCCAGCTCACAAAGTAAACATTGGTTATCAGTAGCACAAAGAATAAAACTCAAACGTTTATGCTCAGTTTTCAACTCACACAAATTAATAGGCCCAATCTACCATCAGGTAAACATGCATTACATGCCCTAATCAACTCTGAGATCAAGCACAGTTAACCTTTTCAGACAGGCAAGGTTCAATCAAAAAACCCAAGGAGGCAAAACTATTTGAGTCTTGGGAGTACAAATCTGCAACTCTCTGTGCCCAGATCAAAAGAAACAAATAACCCTGACTGGCTTTAAAAGAAACCTTAAAATGAGACTCCTAATAGAGGCCTTCTCCTCCCTTGCCAATGCAACTAGGACTATAAACCCCTTTATATGAGAAACAGACCTTGTAACAAAGGCAGACCAACATTCTCTGATGATTGAATCTGAGGAAATATGGTTTCCCACTTTCTTGTCCCTCAAATTAATAACATTTCAGAAGAATCGAGCCCCCGCATACTACGGATTCTCCAAATTTTTCATTAAATCTCAGGCCTTCGGGTTTAAAATTCTAAATCATCCCTGCTTCTGGCTAATGATTACCCACAGTATCTGGGATGGCAAGTAAACTACAAGTGACTAGGCAGGGACTTTTATTTAGGCGTATTTGTAACACAGGATGTTATTTTGGCATGGATAAGGAACATGCAACCCCTCCTTGATAAATGGTCAAATGGCATTAGATTCTGGACAGCATTGCCTCTGTCGCTGTTGGGCAGATCAGCCATCTTTAAGATGATAGCGCTGCCTGCTTCTTGTATGTGTTACAACATTTCCAGTATGACTTCTCATGCTCCTTCTATGACAATCTCAGGTCTGCCCTTTGGAGCTTCCTTTGGAAGCAGGGTTGTCCTCAGATAGCCCTTTCCAACTGTTACCAGTCCACCTATGAGGGGGAAATTGCAGCTGTCGATATGGTGCCCTACTATAGGGCCTCCCACTTGCTAATTATTATTGAATGGAGATATACACAGGGGGACCCAGGCTTTGCCATGGAGAAATGGGCAATGAGAGGGGCATCTTTAGGACACTTACTATATGGAGGGCAGACAGACTCTGCCTACTAGACTGGTTCTGCTGCTCTAAAAATCATGGGCTGGGCACAAGAGCAGGCTTACCCTTGCCCACTGCCAATGTACCGCGTCCGATGGTAGTTTTGGGATAACCAACCTGTATCTTTACTATCCTGCCTCCCAGCTTGTGGCGGTTAATGGCTGATTCAATGGAGGTGGTCTGATCCCGCCTACCAACTGGAATTGAGAGCACTGAGGTTTCCTGAGAATACGGTCATGCTCTACAGATCCTAGATTCCAAACACCCCCCACAGTGAGTAGGGTGGTTTTCCTCGCCTGGAGGGCTGCGCTCTGCCACACCAAATGGGATGCAAAACGTACGTGCCAAGCCCCTCACTGGCATTGCACCTGGCTACAGGAAGTAGCGGCGCTGATCGGCTTTGGAAAGTGGGACCTAATTGCATAAAGCACTTGGGCAGTGTATGGTCAGTGACTCATATATGATCCTATCAAGGAATCCAGGAACACTACACCCTCCCCTCATCACAATTTTATAAATGCTTACAAGTACATCTAAGCTATGCACTTGGTACCAACGTACCCCAAGCCACCCTACCCTTCTTCATGAGTTTAGTCTAATGGAAGCTAAGCTTCTCATGGGTGCACTAGGCAAAGGAGGCATTTCCCAAATCTATCGTACATTAACACTCAATGCTTCTGCTACACTTGATCACCTTTGGACCCGCTGGAAAGGTTAACTGGGTCCCCCTGAAGATGAAGGTTAGCAGGATGTCATGATGGCACCTAGGGTTATTCCAATTTCCTCCAGGCTGCGTCTGATCCAGACCCACTATCTCTACTGTGCTTATCTCACTCTGGTCAGGTTGCACAAGGCAGGCCTCTTCTCTGAACCTACCTGCCCCCACTGCACCTATGCCCCCACTGACTTCTACCATATGGTGTGGTTGTGCCCGAGGATACAAGAATTTTTGAATGCAGTGGTGAGAGAACTGACAGATGTGGTAGGATGGGAGGTGCACCTCCCACCCTGATGTTGTATGGAGTCATGGAGGGCTCTTAGCGTTCACAGGCAGACCAGGCATTTCTGGACCTGCCACCATGGTCGTCCAAGAGAGTCATCGCTGCACACTGGAAAGTTCTTCCCCTCCCACTCTGTCACAGTGGAGATGGGGGTGGACTGGTATACACAGCAAGAGAGACCTGTGTGTGAAGCCCGGGGCTGTCTTCAAAGCATGGTCGGGTGTGGGGAAAGTGGCTGCGACAGTTGGATTGAGCCCCACACCCCATGGCACTAGCACCTATGTCTCCATCTATGTGATTGGCTCATAATGTCTCATTTGCCTGTATCATGGGTAATTGCTACGAATATTGTGGCAATATCGGAGTGCCAATTTGTTCAAAAATCAATAAAATGTGTTTTAAAAAAAAAACCATGTGCTGGTGCCTGAATAGGGAGACACCGGATTGGGAGGGTAGGATCCTAGTGCAAGAGTCGACATTAGAAGGCTGACAGAAATGGGAGACTATTGGAATGTCCACCCTGGGAGATGTGATGGAAGGGGCTGGGATGGAATCCTATCAAGACCTTCAGGAGCAGTATACACTACACCATAGCCAGCTCTTCTGCCACCTCCAGCTGAGACATGCACTCACACCTATGTAACAGGGCTGGAGGAACTCCAGAACTTCAATCCCTTGGAGGCCAAACTACTGATGGGGGAACTGGGTGACTATAAAATATCACAAGTATACTACACCCTGATTAACATTAGTGTCTTTTGATAAGCTACACCTAGCATGGGAACGAGACCTAGGCCCCCTCGAAGATAAGGAATGGGGAGAGACAAGGGCAGCCTCGAGAGAGTGGTAAGATTTTTTCTTATTCAGTTGAAATGCCTCCATTGGAAATATTTCACTCAACACAAGTTATGGAAGTTGGGGGCGATCCCATTTCCACTGTGCCTCAGGTGTTCCTTGTCAGAGGGGGATTTCCTGCATATTATATGGAAGTGTAGGAAACTTACCCCTGTCTGGAGATCGGTGTTCTCCAACCTGAGCTCAGTTTTGAGATGGCAGCTGCATCCCGACCCCAAACTGGTAATTCTTCGCATTAAGACAGATGGGGAATCAAGCAGATATAAACTGGCCTTGCTCCGGCTGGTCCTGGCGAAAAGTGGCATAAGCCGCAGCTGGCGAGACAAAGAACTCCCTCGGTAGAGGGGCTTAGACAGTTGGCGATAAGTGGAGCGGTCTATCTATGAGGCTAGAAGGTGCCCGCATAAACACCTCAAACTCTGGGAGGCCTGGGGCCACTTCCAGGGCATAGAGATGGCTCCATCGCTTACTCACGAGCGACACTTGATGAAGAGATATATTATGGAGCCTAATGGTCAGGAAAGAGGGGTAGGGGTAGTCGGAGTATGGAAATGTGTATTAATGTGGACTGTAATGTATAACTTATGATAGAATGGCTGGTGCCTGGGTCGAGACAGAGCATGTTTTGTTGTTATACTGTTAACTTCATTTGCTGCTTGTACAGCCAGATTCAAAACTTCAATAAAATGTATTATTTAAAAAGATTACTAACATTTTATTCAGAAATTCACAAGATGGAATCATTTCTGTAAAGTACATCAAGATAAAACTAGTACAACCTACAGTCGAAATAGACATGACACAATGTATTTTTGGAGGAAGAGATACTTTTTGGGTGTAGATTTGAATCATGAACATTGCCCACATGTATTGAAACTCAGTTTCACACTCAAGAAAAACCATAAAACTAGAGCCAGAAGAGTTTGGTTGAGACATCAAATTTATACAGGAATTGATGGATTCTAAGACAAGAATTCTATAGGTCCTTGATAATAGGTTTCCACCCTCAAGAAAAAGAGATCCTCTACCTGTGCCTTTGCCCACCAATTCCCCTTGAATATTTCCCTTCCTTGAAGAGCCATCACTGTACCTCTGCCAGCAAACCCCCTGGACGACGACTCAAGCTGCTCAACTCCAACTTGAAGAGGCAGATAAACAAGAATACTCTTTTGACAAGGGTTTGAAGGAAAAGGTGATTCAAAGAAACATGACAGCAGAAATGAAAATAAATGTGGTGATCAAAGAACACTTAGGGATAAATTATGAGTGTGGCGGTCGAGGACCACCAAACTCGTGTTGTGGCGCAGCGGTGGCAGTCCTGGCACCGCTGCGCCGGCAGTCTGACAGCCCTATTCCGAGTCGGGTGGTCGAACCGTAATTGAACCCCTGGCTCCGCCAGGGGACCGTCGTCCCTAGCTGTGGCTTGGTGGTCAAGGCAATTGTAAAATGCAAGTGGTGCCGCTGAGGCACCGCCATGCATATTACAAGTTTCAGGACCGCCAACATTTTCATGGAGGTCCTTCCCCATGAAAAGGCTGGCGGTGCTGAAACAAAGGGGGGGCCTATAGAGCCCCCTCAGCCTAGGGATGCATGCAATGGGGCACATTTTTAAAAAGCACCACTCCCTTTGAAAGAGGCACTGCCGTAGGAACATGCCACGCCGCCCACCCGCCAGACCACAACATTACTTGTAATCTGGTGGGTGGGGGACAGCGAATCTTCGTAGTGTGCGGGCGCGGTGGTGGCAGGCCGCCCACCCCCACACCACCAAAAGTCGTAATCGGGTCTTTAGTATCTACCTTCATAAACTTCATTTTTTTTATATATCTTTTGATAAAGCAGCACCAGATATAAACATAAAAACACTTCAATAGAGAAATGTAATCAAACTATTTTGTTTAACGTCCTCTAGTCATTAGATCAATGTCCTTCCATAATCATCAATAAAAAGCTTCTCAATTCAAATCCAATATTAACATGAAACCATTAGCCATAATAGACATTAAAGTGCTGAATCAGTTGAAAGTCAGATATTAACCATGAGAATAATATCCATAATAGAAATTAAAGTGCTGACTCACAATTCTAAACAAAAATAAAATCTTACATTTGAATAAAAAATAAGAATATCTTTCATTTGAAAAGTGCATTTTGGGCTAGAACATAGCGCATTGATATAGTGTAGCACACCCAACTGAAGCCAGCTTAACATAACTTGAGTACATTAAGGCTGATAAGCCTTCATATCCCCTGAAAGCCTAGAAGAGACTACTAATATCTAATTAGACTTTGTTTAAACTGCTATAACATAGTAAACACAGTAACATATCCCTGCACGTCAAAAGAGATAGACAAATTAACAAAGTGTGCTGTGCTCAGAGCAATCAAAAGCCCTCTAAATTGCAGTAATTTTTTGAAGTCTAAGACTCTGGTCTCGACGTGCTTATGAATATTCAAATGATCTAATTCGAACCGCCTTCAAACGTCAATGCTCCATAGTAGGTACATCCTTTGGTTTCCAATGCTGAATATCAAAGAGCGAGCAACAGCCAAGGCAAAACAAATACAATATTGGGCATATTTGATTAATATATTTAAATTGCATGAATACCCAAATAATACTAATATTGCCTCCAGTCTAATTGAGGTTCCAATAATGTATTAAACTCTTGAAACAAACCAGCCCAAAAGTCAAAATGTGCTGTGCATGTAAAAAACATATAAAGACAGCCCCCCAAAACATTCATTGAAATTGCTGTATACATCGTATGAAAGGCTTTGTGGGTGTAATATGCAAGCCAACTTAAAAGGTATGCCATTCTGTAAAATTAGCCACAATAAGGGATTTATTTTTCATATCCAAGATAATCTGCCATTCACCTTGTGTAATCCTACAGGTGGTATCCCTATAGATTTTATCTAAAAATTCAGGAATCAATGATGAAGACGAATGCTGGCTGTGAGGAAGATCAGGATATCAGCCCGCCAATGCCCCCTTTCAATCTCCTAACATAGCGGGGATGCCGTTTTCCGACCAGAGCATAGCTTGGAAGGGGTTACATTTATTCAGCCCTTCTCACCCACAGGAACGTGAATGCCGCCTTCTAGACGGCCGCCAATCACAAGGGGCCCCGTGGACTCAGGAGGCGGGGGCTCCCGTTGAAAATACGGAAGACGCTGGCAAGAAGGAGTCCGGGACGAGAACAGCTGAGGAGGGAGTGAAAACCGTTGTGGAGACGACCGGAGGATGCCGAAATCCCGGAAGAGAAGCAGACAAGGAAACCCCGCCAGACGAGGAAAGAGGCAGCACTGATCTGGAGGAGTGGTCCGAAGAGTGGTGGACACCCCCGGAGGACGATTCTATGCCGCCGAAGCTACGGAGAGCTGCGGCCACTGCGGTACGTGGAACAGGGCGGGGAATAGTACAGGGAAGGGAGGGGGGAGGCGAGTCTACGGGACTCCAGGGACACGGGGGATTATAAGCAGGCACGTTTTTCTCTTGACACCTCACTAGCCCCATCACCCCCCCCCCTTTGCACTCCCGCACATGCGAATCGCCTAAAACCTTGCGCACATCTGTAACAAGACAACCACATAACCGGACAGCGGTTGTCTGTGTTCACGAAGAACTTGGAAGCCTCCTGATTTTATAAGGAGACAAAAATAGAATCTGACCAGAAGGAAAGGTCACTTTGGCTTGGTTGCGGTTGCAACATCATCCTGCCCCTTTAGTTCTTTAACCGCTCCTGGTTGTTCCCTTACACAATCGCTTTCCTTTTGTTTTTCCCTTACTTCCCTCTTGAAGCACCTTCATTCTACGGTGGTGGAACGTGAGACATCTCACGTTATTGGTTATTTCAAGGATAGATATATTGACCGCTTTTCTCTCCTTTCTTTCGATTTCCTGCCTACTCCGGGGATAGTGCCACATCGTTGCCCCACAAGGAGAGGAAGACCCACCGGCAACACCCGAGAAACAGAAGACGCCCATACCCTCAACATACCGGAATTTCTTTTTTTTGTTTTTGGGCTCTTTTATTTGTTTTCCTTTTGTTATTCCCAAATAAATGACGCCATCATTCAGCCTCACATAAGACCTCCTCGCTGTATTTTCCACCCTTCCCTCTCACACTGGCACAAAGCCCTATACCAATTACCTACCCCAATCAATTTGTTCTTAACCAATAGCTTCAACACCAAATAAGTCCAATCAGTCATTCCTGCATAATTAGCTGCAAAAAAAATGGATACCTGGGGAAAGCTGAAAAGAAACAGCCATATCTCTTTCCCAAACTGTAATACGATTTCTGTCCAGGTTCTCCACCTTTGGCTAATAATAAAATCTCCTATTAAGCATTGGTGTTCCACATTTCCAAACAATAAATTTGCAATCCTTCAGGGGTAAAACAGCATGACACGTAGGGACACTCCATAATCTGAAATGTGGTTAGTACGAGCCTCCATTGAATGTAACACTTTATATTTAGTATTTTTTGGAAGCTCAGCAATTCTCAAATAGTTGGCAAACTGATTTCATATTCTTTCAGCATTTGAACCAATATCAAATTTTCCAAATGATTCAATTTTATACATGGTTCCTACAAGAGAGTCGAAAAGAGATGCCTAATAATGAACCTGTAGATGGGGTAGGGCAAATCCTCCCTCTTTTAATTATTACTGGACCCATTTCTTTTGAGTTAATCGTTATTCTAGTTTCGGCGCCTTGATGTATATTCTGAAGCATTCTTAAAATTTGGTCAGGGAACCCAAATGTTGCCATAATAAAAAAAAAAGCCTCCCAATTAACTAAATCGAAAGCCTTCTTGGCTTGATCACCAATCTAGCCTCTTTTAGCTGATTAGAAAACAAATCAATTGCATGCATCAAGTAATTTGTGTTGGCGACGATTGATCGCAATGGTAAAAAGCCATTCTGATCTTTGTAAATAATTTCTTGTGAAACTGACATTATTCGTGCAGCCAAAACCATATTCAACAATTCATAATCGACATTTAACAGGCTTATTTGTAAATGAGAATTAATATTAGAAATTGGCTTGTCTTTCTCAGGAAAGCTCACCACAAGTGATTGCTTAAAAGAATGGGGGATGCCAGTTCCTGACATAATTTGGTTAAGAAAGTCAGTTAAAAATGGAAGTAATTTAGCAGCAAATGATTTATACAACTCAATCGGGATAGCATCATCCCCAGGTGCTTTTGTGTTAGACATATCTTTTAGAGACTTCTCTAATTCTAAATATGTAATTTTTGTCACCAGATGATTTTTCTGAATCTCCATCAAGCTAATTAGATCAAAGTAGCTAAAATACTGTTCAAACTTAGCAGGAGAAACATGATTTTTTTTCTCACAAATATCTTTATAATGATGCAAGAAAATCTCAGCAATTTCGTCACTTTTAGGTGTTCTAGCTTTAGTAACTGGTTTAAAAATCTTGCTAATTATATTATTTTCCTTCTAATCTCGAAGGACGAATCAGGTTTACCGATCTGTTGGCTCTCCTCATATGTTTTTGCTGAAATATTCTCTGGTTACAAATTTTTTCAACTAAAAATAAATCCCTAAGATTTTGATTTGCTGTAGATAACTCATCCTGTTTTCCCTAATTTGATCATCTGACTTAGGATCAAAAGTCCCCATGGCTACTGTAGCCATTTCCAGAGCCATCTACAACTGCACTTTTCTCCAGGAACATGCCCTATTTAATTTCGATTTATAGGCAATCATCTGCCCCTAAACGTAGCTTAAAAGCCTCCCATTCTACGAAATCTGAGGTTGGGTTTCGATTTAATCGAAAATATTCTTTAATAAAGACTCTAATTTCTTCTTACCAGGTGTGATCAGCTAATAAAACTTTGTCAAATTGCCATCTGCACCTATACCTAAACTAAACATCTTATTTAAATTCCACCAAAACAATGGCGTGATCCAAAAAGGTATTAGCCCAAATAGCTGTTACCTTCCATGAACTTCACCGCCAAATGGCATGACTTAAAGTCTAAAACTGCTAAGCAATTTGATTTTGGCCTGTTTTACAGTCGCATAAGTGTTCCTAGAGGAGTGTTTGTTTGACTCAGTTAAAACGCCCCAGAAAACGATCAAAAATTCCCATTTTCCAACTACTTTTGGGATGTGGAAACACTAATTATGAAGGCTCCATTTTTGGGTATCACTTTCACAAAAAGGCCTGAAAAGTATGAAGAGTTTCAGACAATGCAGCTCATGGCCAGAAAGGTCAACCAAAACCCAGTACAGAAATCCCTGTAACTAGAAATCATTCTGTTTACCCAGCAGGTAATTGCACCAATCCTGCAGGTAAGGTAGGCTGGAACCTATGTTTTCAGGATGAAAGACTTATATTCTGCAGTCAATATACAAGGGGTGCTGTCTACAGTAACCTGGCATGCCTGAAAATATTGCAGATGGTGTGTTTTTTGTTGGATTTATCTCTCCCACAACAGGAACAAGAAATGAGAGCAGTAATAGCAGAAGAATTGACTGCAAATCATTCGTCCAAATTGAAGTTGATATCAGAGACACTTTGCCAAAAAGTCTTCCTTATGAAGACATAAATGGTTAACATCTACATTCATTACATTAGTTGTACATGATGCTTGATGGGAACAATGGCCCTAGATACAAATATGGAGTTATTCCATTTCTGGCACAAACTTCTGCCAGTGCCTGAAACAGGGTCCCAATTCCGGCTGTATATGTCCATGGAAAATTTGAACACCCTGTGTTATTTGCTCACAAATGTGTATCAAGTAACACCTGGTGGGGATCATATTAGTAAATAGCCTGATTGATTTAAAAACTGCAATCTGTCATACATAAACTACTACAGTAGGTAGTAGTATTAGTACTACTTGCTCCAAAATATAATTCACAAACCAACAAATGTAAATCTTCACCGCCACCTCTCCTATATTTTCTATGGGGAGACTCTCGCACAGGTAACATTACTACTTAGGGTTCGATTGCAATGTCGTCCGGAAAGCTTTCTGAACGGCCGATTACGATATTCAGAAAGCGTTTGGACTTTCCGAGTCAGTTCCAACTCAGTTCCGGATGGCATGCAGAGGAACCGAGTCATTCGGAGTCGACTTGTACAAATCTATGGACCGCGTTTCCGACCGAGCAATTACGATGTCAGATTCGGACAGGCTTTCCAAATCAGTTGTTCCGACACGGATCAACTGTGGGAATCTGGCTTTGGGGGCCCATAGCAGGCCCCCCTTCACCCGGAGCTTTCCAATTGGGGCCCTTGGGAGTACCCCTTTCAAGCCATGCACAGTGTGGCAGGCACCAAGGGTAGCTCGCCACAGGGTGTACGATTTTCCCCAGCCACCCTTTCTTCAATGGGAGCCTGTGTATTTGGTTTTAACACAGGCTCCGATTGAAGTCAATGGAAGTCTGATCGAATGGTATCCGCAAGCATTGTAATCAGTCAGTCGGACTCCTCGACTACGATTCAGTCGGAAACCATTCCAAGATTGATTCAGTCCGAATGCTTTCCGACCGACATCGTTATTGACCGTTAGTAGTAAATGTGGGAAGAACCAGGAGGAGTGGTTGGAAAAACTGGCATCCTTGCTTCTAAATTGGAGTGGTTATGGAAGACTAAGGAGTGGTTTAGGCAGGGTTGGGGATGGGTTTAGGAAGGGTTAAGGAGGGTTAAGGAGGGGTTTAGAGAGGGACATGTTCCCATCCACAAAAGAGTGAGCCTGTAGCTATCTACACACTGCCCTTCTAAACTTACCACAGCCAAGAAGGACCACAACAGTAATAAATGCACTCCAACTCAGAGTAAATCCAGCACCCCGCATGGCCAAGCACTGGTACTGCAACACCATCCTATAGAAAATAATGGAGGTAAAGCAATAATGATAGATTAAATTAAAGGATTACTTGGATTCTCATAGACAATACCAAATCAGCTTTGATTTTATGAGGAGATGGAGAGCATAGCAAATACCAACAGGTCTTTTCTCAGCATCTCTTACATTTTTGGGAGGCAAGACACGGGTGGAGTGAGACAGACGGAGAATAAGGTGGGAACATGCTTGGAGTCTGGAATATATCTGTTCTTACCCCCAGCTCCTCATCTTTAGCAAGAGGGTTCTGATCTAGGGTGGCCACCTTGTTTATTATTACTGTGCAAGACAATATGCCCTTGGGAACGTTTTTGGCATTGAAACAAGCAGTCTTGCATTACAGCCATGGCTCTCTTACTTGCTAAAATCGTTTGGTCTTTGCCAAAGTTTGTTCTCCATATGTCCCTCTATATGTTTATATCCATTACATTAGTTCTTCAAAACAGAGTCAATACAAAAAATTAAAACAAGAGGTTTTTTCCCTAGGTCAGGCTCCCAACCCAGTTTTCATTCTACACGATTGTGAGTTTATCATATTTTCAAGGCAAAATAGGTGTAATTTAAAGGCAATGACCTCCTTACCAGCCTCTGTTACTAAGTGCTGAAACTCTGTATCAAACTATTTATTCTCATCTTATTTCTTCGCTCATACATTATTAATTAAAACAATGATGTGAAGAAACATCAAACTTTCAACATAACAGAGGTGTAGAAAATACAATGAAACAGTTCCAGATGTCACAAAAGGGTATTTCTTTTTTAGAGAAAGAAAGATTGGTTAGTAAGGGGTCATGGACTATTTTGATCTCGTGGTACAACTGGCTGTTAACTCATTCTCACTAATATAAAGGTTTTAAGATGCTCCTTTTGCTGGATCAGAGCCTTTTCACTGTAGGCATTCACATTCCACTTAATTTGCATCTCTTTTTAGTGTTTAGTATCTTTATTGAATTTGGCACAGGTTAGAACAATCATACAAGATGTACATTTTACAGAATAGCGATTAAAGAATGTCTCAGGGAGAAAGAGGTAATGAGGAGTGCATAGTAACTGGAAAAACAGGAATCCTTAGTCAATTCGTAGTGAGAGGAGGATTGAGACCTTGTCTACAGAGTTTACATGAATGGCCTGTGGTGTTTGGGGCTCTGAATGAAGGTATGAAATCGAGTGGCAAAAGGGGATAATGGGGCCATGAGACATAAGAGAATAAGATTATAGTCCTTATGGAGGTTTTCCAAGTTCTGATTCATAGCCTTTTTTTCAGCTGACAGGAGAGGGTTTGTCAAAGAACTTTGTTAAGTACTTGCCAGAAGTCTATTGTCTCTACATCTGTTGTATGAGGCATTACTCTGTTGAAATCTATTCTAAGTGTGACACGGATGTCATTTTATCCAGTTGTAAATACTTGGGGGCATATCATCAAGGACCGCCGATAATTATCGCTAAGCGCACTTAGCGCTAGGATAATTATCGCCGGGTAACGTGTAATTTTATCGCTGAGACAGCGTGCTATTAGCAACGCTTATTTCAAAAGCAATAAAATTCCAAGCGCTAACTGTCAAATGTGAGATTATCGCTGGAAATCCAGCGATAATCTCACAAAGATTGGCGATAGCTTGATGATAGGGCAAGGCATACTTAGCCATGATATCCACCTTACATAGGATATCATGGCTAAGTCAGTCTTGAATCAGGCGTAAGAAAAGTAGCAATAACAGAGGTTATTGCTACTTTGCTTGTCGCTCTGCAGGTTAGCGTGCCCATTGATAATTGGAGAAATGTCGCTTAGCAACATTTCTCCAGTTATGTCAGGGCAGGAACGCCCACTTTGCATCTCATTAGAGATGCAAAGCTGGGCGCTCAGAAAACGGGCGCTAATGCAAGGATTCACGCGATAGCGTGACCGTGCTTATTAGGCGATAAAATTATCGACGCTTTTCGTCTGAAAACGGACGCAAAAGCGGCGATCATTTTTTATCGCCTCGTTGATGATATGCCCCTTGGAGAGTATGGAAATGTCCAGTGCACTGTTATTCTCTGTAGGGCGACTGCTATCAGGTTGTGTGAGAGCCTAATCTTGGTTCTGTGTATAAGAGGATCCTTATTCAGCGAGGAGTAGAATAGTTCTCTCAAGTTCCCCTTGTTGCAAGGGTCAGTGGTGTCAATTATTGTCCTCAAGCTGTTGATCCAGTATTACTGTAGTATATGTATCAGCTCCATTTTCTTGACATCGCCATCTGGGGTCACTATCTTGCAGACCGCACTTCCCATCTTGTCTGGAGGCCATTATCCTGATGTAGGATGAAGAACAGTGTTTGGGTGACTGAGGCAGCTAAAGAGCATTTCGCCATTCTCCTCCAGATTTTTGAATTGTGATTGATTTGTGGCCAGTCATCGATGTAAGGATCCGGGAAGCTTTTATTCGCAACTACCATCTCAATGTTTCACATTAGCCTCTGGCAGCTAACCTGTAACGGGAAAAGTTGGGAGTCGTCTCAGAATTGTTTTTGGATTTGTCTAAGACATTTTGGAGTATATTTGTTGAATAGACATAACATTACTTCTTAGCTATGTATCCCTGTATGGTTGTTGTGTTGTTGTATTGAGTTTGTTGTTGTACTAGTGGGAGCTCTTGGGACATACTTCTTTGGGGATGTTTCTCCATTTGGTAAATCTATGAATTATATTTTATAGGTAACCGCCACAGATAAAGCACTCAGGAGTTTGTGAACCTCCATAGAAACCAAGATGGTCATAGGAAAGGGGTCAGTCAGTGTTGCTCTGAATCTGATGGCATCTTAATACATGTGAAAGTCCACCTCTCCTTCATTCCTGTCGCTTTAGAGTTTCTTGCTCTAGAGAAATCATGTGAGACGCAAGTTCAGGTTGCTTATGAATTAGGGAGGGAAGATAAATGGAAACATTATAAGAGGATACAATATTTTTCCCATGAGCATCTGATTCTGATGCTGTCAAGTCTAACCGCATATTGAAAAATGTAACTTTCCATAAAAGTTCTTTTACCTACATTGAGGGTAGATAAATTTAAGTGGTTTATGTTGTTTGGTCAGAGGTCTTAGAAATACCTTACTCATGATGCAAGTACCCTAACGCACTTAGGCACATTCTTCATCATTGGATCCAACTCCATGCTAGGTAGGAACTAAGTATAATGCCCAGCGGAAACCTCACGTGACAGCACTTTGGAAGAGATCTTCTTCATTACCTTTTTGAGTGATTGTTTTCTGCCCATTTTTAAATGATTGTGAAGTAGTGGTAAAAGTGGGTATAGTGAGAAATAAAATTAAATTGCTTGTAAATCTCCAAGGTGACTCCCCTTTACCTTTAAATGGGTGATATACTGCAAGATTAAGAAGTAAAGGGACCGTTGAACATTTGTTGTTTTTTGATCCTGCCAACTGGGCTTCATTTTTCCACGCCTAGCTGTCCCTAAATGTCAATTGGTGTTTCTTTAGGGCCTAAGCTTAAAAACCCAACTATCTCTGTGGCTAACCTAAATTTATGTTATCTTCAAGGTTATTGTGAAAATGAGATGCAGTCTCCCCACTGCATATACCACACATCTGGGCGCTATAGTGATCCAATATTCGTGAACCTGTAGGAAAAAAAGACAAAATGACTTGTATAACTATACAAAGACAAACACTTATGTCAGTGTGAGAAGTTGCCCAATAAAACAACAACTTTACTCAACTTTGCCAAGTAACCACATAGTGATTATGTGAAATAACTTGCAAATTTCTTGTGGGCACTGCAAATGTGATCTGCTCTGCTGTATGCCCTAATTCTGGATAAAAATGATGATCGTGTAAACAATTTTTTAAGGTCCTTATCCCTTTGTAGTTTCTCAGATTCACCATAGTATGCAGAAACTCGGCACCTGTTCAGGCTATTAAACTAGAAATAGTTTCGGAAAGAAACATTGTCAAGATGAAGGTTAGTGAAAATCTTGCTCTTAAGACATACCTCTGTGTACCACAAGAATTGTCTTGCGTTTACTGTTTACTTACGGTGTGCCCGCGGGAGGAACCAGCCCCCGTTTACCGATCCCGAATCTCGGGGAGTTTTGCCTTTTCATCGGCTTCATGGTGATTAGGGATTTGACAGGATTTGCCAGCTCGTCTCCCACAGAGCGAGTAAACTTGTATGTAGTGTTGTACACAATATTGAGGCCAATGTGGTGGCTGTTCGGTTGTGCAATTTGTATGTAGGTGAGGTGATAACGCTGGCAGGCAGACATGTGGGACAGTAAATTTGGAAACATAATAACGCACTGACACCGGTGAGGTTTGGAAAGGATCTGACCCCGGATGTTGGGTCTATGTCCCCTTTATTTATATTTGCCTTTCCAGCCCCCTCCTCACATGGGTTGTACCACCATGAGGTGGTGTACGGGTGCCGATGGGGCACAGCCCCTCACACTTCAGTATGGTGGGACAAACCCACAAAACATAACATTCCTCCTTTGTTATTAATGACACAAACCAGTTACCAAATTGGGCATCACAATTCCGCATGATGAAAAAAGAAAAGAAGATAGCGAAAGATAAAGAGAGAGAGAGATAAAAAGAGAAAGAGATTATTCAGGCAGTATTCTAGATCAATATAAAGTCTCTCAAACGGGAAGATGCAGCACGACTGGGTCTAAGATGGTACCTCTGTCTCCCATGAGAGTCATCACCACCGCAATCGTCACATTCTCGGATCGCTCGCGGGCACAGACAGTCTTCAGGGGCATTCTGACGACCTGGCTCCGATGCTGGGCCGGAGACAGCCTCTGTGTTGTCTGCTGCTGCCAGATCACGTACTGCAGGTGGCCGGACAGTATCCTCACCGGACTCAGAGGACACCTCGACTTCATTAGTCTCTGTTGCTTCCGTGTTTGAGGGTATCGGATGTAGGTACTTTTTGAAATAGGACATGTTCCTTGTGATGGTATCTTCGGCCTTCTTGGCCATGATCATTGTCCCTTTTACTGCTTGTATGGTCCATGGATCCAGCTCGAACGGGAGTGTGAACTTCCCTTTTGGGTTCCGACCCTTCACCAGGACCAGATCACCTACAGCTAATGATTTTCCTTCACATGTCGTATCCTGGACAAATGGTCATTCCTGGCCTGTCTCTGTTTTAGCTTCACTGCTACTTGTTCGTGTAGGTTCAACAGTAGATTCACTTGCGGAATACCATCCTCCACCTTCCTGTTGATGCATAATGACCCTGGGCTGACTTGGGCCATAGAGTGGGGTGTTAGTCAATATTCTCTCAAAAATGTATACAGGGCGCACTCCATGTCCTGGTCACGAGCCGCAGCGTTCCGAAGAACTTTATTTGATGTGCGCATGAAGTGCTCCGCCTCCCCATTGGCTAAGAGCCAGCGTGGGGTAATCTTGCGGTGCTCAATACACCGAGACTGCAGATATTCTGAAAACTCATGACTGGAGAAGGTAGGACCATTGTCAGTGTGAAACCCTTTTAGGATTCCATGGGTGGCCATTATCTTTTCGATGTGTGGTATGGTGTTATTCACTGTGATTGACTCTAGAATCTCGACCTCCGGATACTTAGAAAAATCATCAATGACCACTAGCATATGTTGACCATCCGGGAGACTCCCAAAGTCTGCACTTGCTCTGTGCCAGAGAAGAGGTGGTATTTCTTCTGTCACGATCAGGCGGGTGGTTCAGCTGGGTCAACTGCTTGACACAGAGGGCACGAACAAACCGTCTGCTCTACGACCTCATCAAGGTTGGGTAATCACACTTTGCAGCGTAGATGAGATTCCGTTTTGACAATCCCTTGGTGATTGATGTGTGCTAGATTGACCACCTGCTGCTGCAGTGTCTTGGGGATCACTAGACGGGATCCTCTGATGAGGCAGCCTTCGGGTGACACAGCCAGGTCTGTGCGTACGTGGTGCAAAGCACTTAGCGCTGTGCGTACTTTGTCAGTCCTGCAGGGTAGTTTGTCAACTAACAGGTACCACTTTCATGACGTCACTGCCGAGATGGCCATCTGTAAACACTCATCCTCCATCGTGGCTCTGGCGATTCCTTCCAACGAGATGGGCAGGGGACGAGATCGCTTTACCACACGCTTGACATACTCCTCGACCCCCTCGGATTCTTCCTCCTCTGTCTGGTGTGTCTTGATAGGAAATCAGCAGGATTTTGCACCCCTGGGCGATAGACTACTTGGAATTTATACTCCTGTAACTGCAGGATCCACTTTTCAATCCTTGGTGGAGGTTTTGAGGAGGCTCCCATGAATAGCGGAACTAGCGGTTTGTGGTCCGTGTGGACTGTGAACAGCCGGCCGTAGAGGTACAAGTGAAAATGCCAGCACCCCCAGAGGACCGCTATGGCCTCCTTCTCGTTGTTCAGTGTCTATTAAGGACCGACTCGCAACGGCTACAGGTGCCCATTCTCTGTCCTTTTGTCTCTGCGATGGTACTGCCCCAAGTCCAATATGGCTTGCATCCACCAACAGTTCAGATTCTGTGGCCAGGTATAAACTCTTTTTAATATCTATATGGCTCCTCTGGCACCTCTTGCGTAAAAATTTGGGGCTAAGATTATAACCTATGCTGATGAGTCCCAACTTTTGTTTACATTGGAAAGGATGAACCACTAAATGAAAGTGAAATCTATCAATGTTTGACTAATGTCTTTGACTGGTTTCGACAGAACCAATTGTCTTGCAATTCCGCCAAAACTGAAATTATCTTTTTTGGACATACACCAGGTGATGAATGGTGGAATTGGGGGCCCCAGGACCAACCTCCCCCCTTAGCCCTGTCACCACTGTGAGAAATCTTGGAGTCTTACTAGATTCAGTTCTATCTATGAAGTTGCAGGTTCAATCGGTGACTGGTATGTGTTTTAGGCTCCTAAAAATGATGAGGAACTTTCTCTCATTACTGCCTCTGTCTCATAGGCAGACGGTAGTACAAATCTTGATTACCTCAAGACTGGATTATGCCCGTGTTTTGTACCTGGGCATCCCGAAATACTTATTAGGCCGCCTTCAGATTGTGCAAAATGCAGCTGCTAGAGCTATCTTGATGGTTGGGCCCAGGACCCATTTGGCAATTCATCTGAAAACTTTACACTGGCTATCAGTGAAAAATAGAATTGATTTTAAGGCGCTGGTGTTGGCTTTTAAGGCTTTTCACGATAGTGGGGCCCAGTATCTCAGAAAGAGAATTACACCCTACTGTCCGGCCAGGACTCTGAGATCTTTGGCCCAACATCTGTTAGTGGTGCCAAAATGTTTTCAGGCTAGGAAGGGAGGACACTCCTTCCAGGTCGCTGTAGGTAGATTATGGAATTCACTGCCTCATTCCCTCAGGCTTGAATCAGACCTCTTTAGTTTTAGACGCCAATTTAAGACCTGGCTGTTCCATCAGTAATTTATGCTATGCAGGACTGGAAGTTTCCAGGATCTCTCTTCTCAAGGGGTACATTCTTAGCGCCGGGACACTCTTCGGAGTAGCCGTGCGCTTTACAAATCCCCCATAACATAACATAACATAACATAACAGGTCAAAGTACACCAGTGTGGTGTCACACGATAGAGCTTGTTTCGTATCCAGAAATGCTCTCTTTTGTGTGGGCCCTTACTCCCAGTTAGTGTTATTCTTCGTTAGTTCTCTCAGGTGTGCCGTAAGGTCTGTGAGGTTGTGGCAGAAACGACCACAGTATGTGACCATACCTAGGAAGCTCCTCACACCGGTCATTGTGGTGGGAGCTGGCGCCTTCTGGATAACACTAACTTTGGCCGGGTCAGGTGACACTCCGTGCTAGGAGAAATGGTATCGAAAAAATGCTATCTCCATCTGGAGAAATGCACATTTCTCTCTATGTAGAGTCAGGTCGCTGTTTCGTAACCGTTGAAAGACGTCTCTCAGATGGTGATGTGTTCCTCCAAAGTGAGAGCATGTATAAGAATGTCATCACTGACATTGAGGACCCCTTTTAGGCCGGCGAGTACTCCTCTAATGGTATCTTGGAAGACCTCAGCTGCACTGGACACTCAGAAACTGAGGCGCTTATATCTTCGGAGCCCTACATTTGTCGAGAATGTAGTTATGGGCCTTGACTCTGGACCCAGCAGTAGTTGGTGGTACCCAGCTTGTTGATCCATTTTGGAGAACCATTGGGAGCCGTTTACTTCAGCTACTATGTCATCTACTGTAGGAGTTAGATGACGCTCCCTCTTTATGGCGTGATTGGATAGCCTCATATCCACACATATTCTTACTTCGCCTGGTTGTTTGGGCTTTCTCGCAACAACGATGGGAGATACCCAGGGTGTCGGGCAATCGACCCGTTCAATGATGTCGGCTTGCTCTAGCTTCCTCAGCTCTTTCTCCACTTTCGGCCTCAGTTGAAAAGCTACTCAACGGTGCCTGAGGGCTACCCGTTGAATAGAGCGATCGACGTGAAGGTGAACCATGTGATCCTTGAGATATCCTATGCCTTCGAAGATGGACTTGAATTCCTCCATCAGGGATTCTATGCTCTCCTGATGAACGGCAAAAGTGAACGCCACTAGCGGCAGCTCAACTACATCCCGGACCCTTTCTGTGTGACAGAGACTTTGGCTTGAGTGGATCGAGAACTATGGTTGATACTGGTGGTAAATACTCCAGCCAATGGAAGAGGAGTCGTGGAGCCATATGCACACACCTGGATGGATGTGGGCAGTAGCACTGGTTGCATTGGGAGAATCTGTAGCATGGAGTGTGCCATGATATTTTTGAAGGCCCCGGTGTCTATCAGTGCCTGTATTGGGTGTCCTGCAATCAGCACACTGCATTTTGGGATTCGTCTCCGTGGGCATCCAATCGGTTGCATAGCATGAATAACATGGACTGGCTCCTTGATGTCGTCATCTTCCATGTCTTTTTCTTCTTCAGTCGTTTGGGAGGTGTTCATGGTGTTAACCTGTTTGTTCCGCTTTCTCCTGTATGTGTGGGGCGGACCAGCTTCCACCACCGATTTCCCCAGTTTATGTAGTGCAGCACCACCCAGATGCAGTAGCATGGGGTGTTGATGTCCAGTTTTAGTCCCACCGCTGTGCAGTATGTCTCTAGGCGCTCTGACTACTCTTTCAAGTTAGCTGCCTGCACAGATGGTGGGCCATCCAGCAAGAACGGTTCGACCGGGGGTAAAGTGGCCATGTTGTGTGAGTGTGCCCTTTTCGGAGACTGGCGGGCAGCAAGTTGCTTCAGCGGGTGCTGAATAGTGGGGTCCTGGTACTAGCAATGTAGTGATGGGTCCTGTTTGTTCCGCTGTCTCCTCCATGTGGCAGAGCGGCACACCTTCGTGAAATGGTGGAGTTTGTTGCACGCATCACATTTCTTTCCTTGGGCAGGGCACAGTACTTGGTGAGGAAAAGCCCCCCCCACATCCATAGCATGTCCGGACAGTGGGTTGTGATTTTCGGCGCTCCGGTTTCTTTACAGTGTTCCCAGTTGCCACAGCATTTACTGGTTCTGTCTTTACCTGTCGTTGCAGTGCTGCTTCCATGTGCGCTGCTCGCACTTTCGATAGTTCTTTAGACCTCACCATCGTTAGTATGTCAACCATTGGCATTCCTGGGACTTGGAGTATGTGTTCTCTCAGTTTGTTGAACATGCACCCTTGGATGAATTGCTCTCATATTTCATCATTAGCATCCAGCAGTGGGCAAGTGCTCGCTAATTCTTTCAGGCAGGTGTAGATACTATCCGTTGACCCCTCCGGAAGCTGCCTTGCTTGACGTAGCAGGGAACGTTCATAGTCAGGGTTAGCGAGAGGTTCAAAATGTGCAGTCAGAGCCACCTTTAGCGTGGTGTGCGTGTGAGGTGGGCCAGCTTCCACCACCGATTTTTCCAGCTTATGTAGTGCACCACCAACCAGATGCAGTAGCATTGGGCGTTGATGTTCCATTTTTAGGCCCACCGCCACAAAGTATGTTTCTAGGCGCTCTAACCAGACTTTCCATTTAGCCTCCTGCGCAGATGGCAGGCCATCCACCAAGAAAGGTTCGGCAGGGGTACGGTGGCCATGTTGTGTGAGTGTGCCCTCTCCGGGGACTGGCGGGCAGCAAGTCGCTCCAGTGGGTGCTGAATAGTGGGGTCCTGGTACTGGCAATATAGTGATGGGTCCTTGAGCTACTCCTTGCCAGGACACTGGGGGTAGATCACTCTTCAGGTATCCAGGAGTATGAGCTTTTTTAGGGTGTAGAATGTGTTGGTTTACCTAAGATCCAAACCTGAACGCCCAGAACGGCACAGGGCTAGGGGCCTATATGATTGGAGGAGAGTGACGGGCCAGGGAACTTTTGCACAGAGGAGGACTTGGTTTCCCTGAGGGACTGGCCAGGGAGAGTAAGACGCACGGTGAGGACCACTGAAAGTGAGACCACAAGAGATACCGTGGTATCAGTAATTTGAAGGGGCCCAGAGTCAGACTCTGAAATTTCAAGGGGGATATGGGCCAGACTTTCGGGCGGACAACACCCCTTCATAAGATGGGAAAGCCTAGGGGGAAACAAACAGGGCCCACCCTGGAGCATGAGGAAACTACGCAAGAGCAAGTACAGAAGGAGCTGCGAAGCGACTCCTCCGACAACCTGATTCAGCAGCAATTTTCCATAATATTGGAGGCTATTGCTGACACTGAGGCAGCGTTCCACCAGGACATAAGCACTGTGGCAGTGGGCCTGGGCCTGCTGAGAGTGGAACATGCCAAACTGGCGGACAGAATGAAGCTGAACGAAACCTCCCTGGCAGATATGGCACCGGCGCAACAGATACTGACACTCTAAATGGGGGATCTAAATAGCAGAGTCCGCACGCTGGAGCGGAGGGCTGAAGCTGCGGAAGGGAGAAATAAAAGGAACAATGTGAGGGTCCTGGGATTGCCTGAGGAAGTGGAAGGAGACAGCATGTTTAAGTACTTGGAGGCTGGGATTTTTTGTTGTTATCTTTTTGTGTTCTAAGTGCGGAGGGGAGTGGGTAGGTATGACAGGGAGAACTAATGGCTGGGAGCGCAGCAGGAAACGACGCGGGGGATAACCATTCCAATGCCATCCACACAATGCATTAAATTTTATAACGTGGAACATCAGAGGGATGGGATCTATGGGTAAAAGACACATGTATGCATACTTAAAGAGGAGGGATGTTCATATAGCCCTCCTGCAAGACACCCACCTGATTAGTAGTGAAGTTGAAAAACTGCGCAGGAGATGGAGGGGTTGGATATATGCTACTACTTTCTCAGCATATGCCAGACGGGTGTTGATATGGGTGAGACTGGGGGTCCCCTTTGACCACATCAGTGCCAAGATCGACAGTGAGGCCAGGTACATCCTAGTAACTGGGAGGCTGGCAGGGAGGGAGGTGGTGCTGGGCAGTGTGTATGCGACTAACACAGAGCAGGTGATGTTACTTAAATGCCCTTTCAGCTCAGATAGCTGGCTGCACAGGAGGGTATTATGTGATCGGGGTGACTTTAACTGCATTGTGCTTATCACATAAGGACCGTTCTCACCCACCTCTTCCGTTAGCACAGGCCCTGCGTAGCAGCAGGGTTCAGGGGTTGGATAGAGCACTGGGGCCTAGATGTTATCTAGAGGGTGCAACACGTGACTGACAGAGAATACTCATACTTTTCCCCAATGCACTAGGTACACACTAGACTAGATGCCTTTCTGAGCACACCAGACTTTAATACCTCCGTTACACACAGAATACCTGGGAAAGACCCTATCGGATCATAGTCCTTTATTAATGACATATCAACCCCAAGGGAGACGTCCCCCGATCCCACTGTGGAGGTTAAACGTTGATGTTGGAGGATGCACCCTTCCGAGAGTCCTTGGGGGCCCTTATTGACATGTTTTCCCCAATAAATGCCAACTCAGCTTCCTCTGTTTTGGTCGAGTGGGAGGCATTTAAGGTAGTGGTGAGGGGTCACTGCCTGGGCCAGTCGATCAGCGCACAGCAGGAAATTAGGCAGGAACTCTTGGATCTGGAGTCCAAGATCCGACAACTAGACAACATCCAGGGGCAGGATGATGCCTCAGCGGCGCAACAGCGGGAGGCCCATGCGAGCTATAGTGACACATTGGAAAGGCTGAGATGCCAAAGCTATAGGGAGTATCTAGACAGGGTGCAGAGGGAGGAAGGGAAGGCTTGCCGCCAGTTGGCATGGTTGATCAGACCTGAGAGTAGAGGGTCACCGATCAAGCAAACACAGACGGACATCGGTGAGTGGGTATACGACCCTGATGCCATAATGATCTATTTCACAGATACTACGAACAGTTGTATACTGCACCAGCATTGGCTTCTCGCTCTAGTATCAGGGAGTTCTTGGAAACATTACCACTCCGAACACTAGATGAACAAGTGCAAAAAGACCTAGGAGGCCCATTGACCTTGCGGGAAGTTCAAGTTGCCATTGAAGATATGGCGACTGGGAAAACACCGGGCCGGATGGCCTCCCGGTAGAATTTTACGCAAGATACGTGGACCAATTGGCACCGTGACTAGTGATCATGTACGCAGAATCTTTGCCCCTTGACAGCCTCCCTGAATCCGCTCAGAGCGCATTGGTGATCCCTCTCCCCAAGACCAAGGAGACCGGAGCACCAGTCACGGAGTACAGACCTCTATCTATGCTCAACCTCGACTTCAAGATTTCTTAGCAAAATACTGGCGCTCAGACTGCTTTCACACATGCACTCTATTATACACGCACACCAAAATGGTTTAATTCCCTCCCACAACACATTATATAATTTACGCAGGCTGTTCTCTGTCCTTCTTCTTGATGAGACAAAATCTATGCCCTCAGAAGCTGTACTTTCGGTCGATTTAGAGCATGCCTTCAACACGGTCGGCTGGGACTTCCTTTTGGAGGTAATGATACGGCTGGGCCTAGGAGAAGGTTGGGTGAAATGGTTACACCTTCTTTATTCATCCTTTACTGAAAGGGTTCAGATGGGGGAAGACTGTGTCCTTCCAATACTCTAGATTGCTAGGAACCTGGCAAGGGTGCCCTGTCTCGCCTTTATTGTTTGCCCTAGCGATTGAACCCCTGGCGGAACTGTTTCGGGAGGGCGGGGAGGGAATGGGACTTAGGCTGGATGGACGGCTACACATTGTCTCCCTATATGCTGATGACCTGCTGGTTTATTTGAGGACCGACATGACGGGCATTGCAGCTGCCCTTCCGCTCTTGGACCGTTTTGAAACCCTATCGGGCCTGAGGGTCAATAAGAAGAAAGCTTACCTCTTCCCACTGGCGGGAACGATGCCTAGGCCGGAGGTGCTCCCGGCAGATATTAACTGGACCCCACATTCATTTAAATACCTAGGTATACAATACATTCACACCATGGAAGATCTGAAAGAAGGGAATTTGGGCAAGGCGCTGCGGCCGCTCCAAACCTGTGTGTCTTTCTGGTGCACTTTGCAGCTGCCCATTCTCGCACGGGTTTCCTTAACTAAGATGGTAATGCTGCCTCGGTTACTATATTTCTTTGTGAATTTACCAACCGTGATGCCCTGTGGATGGTTTAGACGGTTAAACTCCTTAGTGCAAGATTTGATATGGGGAGATGAGAGACGAAGAGTATCTGTGAAAACACTACAGCGGCCCATGACAGAAAGTGGCTTAGGAGCACCAGACTTCGATCTGTACATGCTTGCAGTCCAGCTGCAATGGCTAGTACAATGGGTGGAGTGGGTGAATGTGGAGGGAACTTGGCTGATGACCCAAACGATAGCCTTGAAGTACTGTTAGCCAAATTACTGAGACCGGCGACTGTCACTCCCTATCGGTTGGCGCTACAAATTACAGCCCTATAGACTTGGAAGCGATGCATGCCCAGACTGTGGGGGTCCCCACGGTACACCCCTTCGCTGCCACTAGTTTGGCTCTCTCATGGGGATCCTGTGACTATGTTCACGCCTGAACGAATGATACCCTGGACGGAGGTGGGCCTGTATTTGGTGGGAGACTGCTACCAAGATGGCTCTCTAGTCCCGTTCGTTGACTTGATGGACAGCAATGGTCTTCCCCCTAGGACAGTTTCTACGATATGAGGCTTTGGTCCGTACTTTCGATCAGTTGTGGGGCAAGGGAAGGGAGGAGCCAGCAACCCACCCGGTGCTACATGCACTGCTCACACTGGGCACCGCAAGGCACCAGATGAAGTGGCACTATGAGGCTTTAGTCTCCGCGTCCACTACCCAACTGGGGCAGCTTCGTGAGAGATGGGAGAGGGCGGTAGACAGAGCGCTTACAGATGCAGAATGGAGTAAGTTCCTCCAATCCCCCAAGAAGATATCACAGAACACCAGACTCAAATATACACAGTTTAATTCCATACACATGGTCTATATGACGCCTCATCGACTCAATGTAATGTATGGTGGAGAAGTGAGGAATTGCCCAAGAGGTGCGCATGCGGACGCTGACTTTATACACATGACTTGGAGCTGCGGTACCATACGCACATATTGGGAGGAGATTTTAGCCAAGATCACAGACGCACTGGGGAGGGAGCTAGCCCCCACGATAGCGACTTGCTTGCAAGGGTTTTTCCCAAGACCAATTAAGCGAAAGGTGGGGAATAGATTGATTGATCAGGCCCTGGGACTGGCCAAGCAACGGATAGCTCTAGAATGGAAGTCCTCATCTGGGCCGAGGGTAGCCACCTGGAACCGGGATGTTATTAGTTGAGCCGGGGCAGAGCCCTGATTTGGGAGGAATTGAAGGGCTTAAGGGGACGGCCCATAGCAAACCTTTGGAAGGAGGCCTTGGCGGCCTAGGAGAATCCAGAACCAGAGCAGGAAATGGAAGGAGAGACGGGGAGAGATAGTGGGTAGCCCATATTTTGCTACAATAGATGGCCACTCTTTGGCCGGGACTGGTGTGCACAGGTAGACAGCAGTAAAAAGAAAATAGTAACCCTTAAGCTGAGACAAGGCCATAGGTTACGATACGACCAGAAGTAGAACGAGAAGGGAACCCCCCCTGGGAAGCTACGCAAAGATTGGCGTTTAAAGCTTAGTAGCTAAGAGCAATGGCACATCCCTAGAGTCCGGCGCTCAGCGACCCCCCCTCTGCGCGAAGTTGGGTTAATTGTTTAAATTTAAAATATTGAGTTAGACCTGATGAGGACATTACCGAGCCCTGGTCTGTGGCTGGAGTCCGTTCACTGTGATGGGACGGGGAAGTAGCAATAGGCATTTTCCAGGGAATAAATGGTTACAGTGAATCATTGACTGGTAGAAAAGATTTAGGAAGGGTAAGATAAACCTGGGGAAATGAGAAGTGGTTTTAAGATGGGATATCAGATTAAAATATGTATGGAACTGCCTAAATAATAATGATTGAGCAATGTAAAGTGAATGATTGAGAAATTCGTGTATATAAATGTTTCAAATTACAAATGCCAATAAAAATATGTTTACAAAAAAAAAGAGTGCATTGCAGGAGAAGGATCATGCAGATTAGTGCATACATGGAAAGCCGTATCTGCTGAAATTGCCGAACTCTGCTTTCCATTCAAAACGAATACCTACCTGAAGTATGTACAAAGAAGGAGAAATGTGTTTATTTGACAAAAATCAACAACACATTCCATGGGTGCTGCAATGCACAGCTAATATCCAATGCTTTTCTGGCCCTTTTGCTGTTGTCCAAGTATAGGAAGCAATGGAATTTGTACTGAACTGTATATTACCAGTACAAATCCTGTGCTGGACAACTCACCCTCGCCTCTGCACCATGGTGCAAGGCTGTGCATGTTGCAAGGCAGCCTGTTTGTGTGCTGGCACTGGGGTGGTGGGGGGCATGGCTCTTTTACTTATTTACTTATGCGTATTTATTTAGCACGGATATTACCCAAACGTGCTAGACCGCATTATGATAGGAATATTTTTCTAAATGGAAATCACAAATTTACCAAATACTACCAAAACATATTTACAAAGATCGACAATTACAAGATGGTAGAACATTACAGAAAAACAAAATGTGCAAGAGGTATATACCGCAGTGAAAAGGTTGTAAGTTCCTAATGAGAGATAGTGTAAATGTCTGTGCCCAGAAATAATTTAAATGTCTTAACTAAAAAAAACGATGGAGGAGAAGGGTTTTCAGGTCCGTATTGAAAATTGCCAGCAAGGTGGTTGTGCATAGATTTGGAGGTAATGAGTTCCAAACTCTGCAACCAACAGCCGACCTTGGTCAAGCACTTAAATTCTATTAATCACATGTATCAAAGTGAGTGCAACATCTCCCAGTATCTGCTGTTGAAAGATACTAATTTAACATAAAAGTCCACAAGAAAAAGGGAAGGTGCACTCTGTCAAAAGTCATTCAAGACCAACACTTGTGCTTCAGAAAATGTTCTTCTTTTTATTTGAAGATGCTTGATAAAACACAGGCACACAGCCAACGCGTTTCGTTCCCTAGTGCCTTGGGAACTTCGTCAGTGCTATACAATTTCAAAAGGTAATCGCATAAAAAGACACCAGGACATATAATGTAAATCCTTACTTCAAAAAGTATTGGGGTACAGATTGGACCCACAATCAAGAACTTAATAAGTATAGGACACACATCCAATGCGTAAACGCCTCGGTGATTTAATAGTCACAAGCGTATGGAAACAATCCCCAATAAATATCTATATTTCGACACTTATCAATCAATGTCAGTAAACCAAACTGACATTGATTTTTGGAAAACAGCGACCTTACCGGCTGAATGATACGTGTCGAAATATAGATATTTATTGGGGATTGTTTCCATACGCTTGTGACTATTAAATCACCGAGGCGTTTACGCATTGGATGTGTGTCCTATACTTATTAAGGTCTTGATTGTGGGTCCGATCTGTACCCCAATACTTTTTGAAGTAAAGATTTACATTATATGTCCTGATGTCTTTTTCAAATTGTATAGCCCTGACGAAGTTCCCAAGGCACTAGGGAACGAAACGCGTTGGCTGTGTGCCTGTGTTTTATCAAGCATCTTCGAATAAAAAGAAGAAAATTTTCTGAAGCACATGTGTTGGTCTTGTATGACTTTTGACAGAGTGCACTTTCCCTTTTTCTTGTGAGTTCCAAACTCTGGTTGGCTACCTGAGAAGGATTGTGCCACGAGTCCTTCCTTTGATAAGGGCGAGGGTTCTAGCAGCATTGCTTTGGCATTTCACAATGGCTTAAGCCCCCTGAAAGTTTGAGTTTCTCCGCCAGGTAAGAGAGAGTGGACGTGTCAGAGCTTTATGGGTGATGCAAGCAGAATTGTAAATAGTGCTGGCTGTTGTATCGCGCCTCGCGATATTAGTTTAGGAGCTTGCTCATGTTGACGCGCTTACGCGAGGGTGAGCCTAGAGCTCTCTCCGCCTAGGTGTGAATAAGGGTTTGGTTCGCGTAGCACGGGCCTCTGGTAATAAAGCACTGTGCTCGTGCGTCAGGCGTCAGAGCCGAGACACAAGCACTGTTTAACGTCACGGTCTGTGTGCCTGTGTATTATTGCGGCCTGTGCCATGCGGTCAGCGCAATGGAGACTCCACCACCTGTGCCATTAAAGTGGTGATCATGGTCACACCAATGTTCTGTGCCTCGACCAGCACTCGGCACGGACATTACACTGGCTTTCATTGGAAAACATCAGGGAGTGACCAGCAAAGGTGTATTTTGGCCATTTCGTTTTGCCCCGTAGACGAATCGTAGGCTTTGTGCTGCGTATTTCCTTGTGCGCAATGCAGAGCAGCTTATTCCAATGCTGCCCTATATAGCGTGATAAATTAGTAAACCTAAGGGACTAGTGAGAAGCAAGAGGTGCCCAATGTAGTAGTCCACGGTCTAGTGTTTTACTAGACCGTCACACTGCATCCGCGTGCCATGCGTGGCCTGCGGCATTCCCAATAAAAGGAGCCGCCCTCTCGGGGGCGGGATCTCCAAGCCTACCTCTTGGCTGTGGTACACGGCCATAACGTCCCCACAGGTCCCGAAGGGCCCACGCTACACTGGCGACGAGGGTGGGATCTCAAGGACCCTCACGTGTGCAAGCTCCGATGACGCGGGCACTCCACCGAAGAAAGGAAAAAAAAAAAAAAAGACATCGAGACTCGGCTGCTCTGGGTGCGCGCACGTGTGCCGGGCCGCGCGGAGCGTCCAAGGCTGCGCTGCATTGCCGGAACCACATTAATCACGCGGTGAGTGCTTTTTCTCCGCTCCTAACGCCCTGAAACCAGCCAGCCTACACAGCGCCAGAGTTGCAGCTGCACTCGGGCCGAAAATACGGAGGGCGGCAGCAGTGCCCTGACACTCTGAAACTAATGCCACATTGACTGCAAGGGACCAGAGAGAAAAAAAAAAAAAGAAAACGAAACACAGCAAAGAGGGAGCTGAATGCATCAGTGCAAGGGGACACGGCAAGGGAAGCACCAGACCCACAAATAAGCGCTGGCCCAGGGCATGGTGCCTATTACTACTAAGCTGGCACAGGCCCAAGAGACAGAGCAGAACCACAAATCGGCGGAGCAATAGGAGCCCCACACACGCAAGAGGCGCCACAGTGAACACAACAAGCAGCCAAGGGAGAGACACATCACCTACCCCACCGAGACAAAGCAGCCTCCTGCGCCCAGCACAATGGTCGACAACGCCCAAGGGACTGCACAGGGCCCTGGGGCCGCACCAGGCCAAGCAGCAGCACCTGCTCACGCCCCGTTCCAGCATGCAGCGTCGGGAGTCTTACCCCCATTCAGCGAACTGGAAGACCCCGCGACTGCGTCGCCCAGATGGAAGATCTGGATAGAACGGCTCAACAACTATTTCATCGTGACCAGGGAAACTGACAACGCCATAAAAAGGTCCCTGCTCCTGCACTACGCCGGAGACAAAATATTCAAGCTGTTCAAACATTTGCCCAACACAGGTGCGGCAGATGATTACGACGCAGCAGTAGCCGCCCTTGATGCCCATTTTGATCCACAGCTGAACCCAGATTTTGAACAGTTCAAACTGCACCAAGCCCGGCAGAGAGAGGGGGAGTCGATGGACGTATTCTATGCCCGACTGCGTGAGCTCACTAGCACGTGCACAGAAGACGACCAGCCAAAAGAAATACGAGCACAACTAATACAGGGGTGCTAAGACAAGACGCTGAGAGGCCTCATCCTGCGCCAACCAAAAATCGCACTCGAGGATATGCTAGTACTGGCGAGATCACATGACCTGTCGGCGGCCAGAGCAAATGAGATGGACCAAGCGCTCACCAAACCCCCGGAACGGCCCGAAAATATCAAGATAGAACGGGCAGACGCCCTGCGAGGCAAACCAAGAGGAGGCCCATTTAGGAGCCAGAAAACCGAGGGGACCAAACCAAAGTGTGGATATTGTGGGCATGAGCCGCATGCCGCGAAAGACTGCCCCGCGCAAGGAAAAACATGCACCAACTGCGGGATACCGAATCATTTCTCCTCCGTATGCCGGAGACGCACTAGAGGCCGTGAGTTCCGGAACAGACGACCCCCGACGAAGGCAGTACAGCACCTGTCGGTAACGGACGTGAGGCTGCCAGAAGATCCAAAGAGAAAAGGGAAGAAATACCAAGAAACAAGTGTAGAGTCATGGGACGAAGATGAAGGAGAAGCATACCTCATCTCGTTCGCGTGGGAACTCAAGCTGCGCCGCAGGCCGCAACCGACGTGCGTAGTCCATGTGGCGGGAACAGAAGTACAAGCAGTCATCGACACAGGGGCCACTGTAAACGTCATGGGCCTGCAGCAATATCGACGTCTAAAACCCCGTCCTTTAGTGAATCCATCCAAAACAAGAATCTATGCATACGGGCCGACACACCTCTTCCGTTGAAAGGGAAGATCACAGTCCCCATCAAGGCAGATGGCCTAGAGGTAACGACAACAATACACGTCGTCGACAGGGTAGCAGACACCCTTCTAAGCAGCCATACCGCAGAAGACCTGGGTCTAATCTTGTTCGCGAGAAGAATACAAACCCATCAAGTAGAGGAGCTGCTCAACCAATTCCCGGAGCTATTTCAAGGGCTTGGACGCATCAGATGTAGTCCAGTCAAACTACACATTGATAGGACAGTCGCCCCAGTCGCCTTGCGGCACAGGAGGGTTCCCTTCCACTTACGGCCGTTAGTGGAAAAAGAGCTGGAGACCCTAGAAAGACAAGGCGTCATAGAGAAAGTATCAGGCCCGACGCCCTGGGTGTCGCCGATGGTCATCGCGGAGAAGCCGAAACAGCCGGGGGCAATACGCCTCTGTATTGATATGAGGTTACCGAACAAAGCTATACGACGGGTGCGCCACATCACACCGACTATGGATGATATCATCGCGGATGTGAACGGATCTAAGTGGTTCTCAGAAATCGACCTCAACGCAGGGTACCACCAGCTCCCACTGGCCAAGGAAAGTCGGTACATCACCACGTTCAGCACCCATCTAGGCCTAAGGAGGTACAAGAGACTCAATTTCGGAATATCGTCAGCCGCAGAAGTATTCCAAAATACGATAAGGGAAATGTTGTCCGGATTGCCCGGCGTGCTGAACGTCAGTGATGACATTCTTATCCACTCTGCGACAGCTGCCAAACATTATAAACACCTCCACAACACACTGGCACGCCTCAAAGACCACGGGGCAACCCTACATAAGGATAAATGCCAGTTCTTCCAGCCATCACTAGAATTCTTCGGGTACGTGTTCAACCAAGAAGGCATCCAAGTAGAACCGAGGAAGTCACAATCCATTAGAGACGCACCAGCGCCAATGACCCCAACAGAAGTACGCAGTTTCCTAGGTATGGCAACGTACTGTGGGAGGTTCATCCCAGGACTAGCCACGCGGGCGGAACCACTACGAGCCCTCACAAAATCAGACGCCAAGTGGCAGTGGGGGCAGAAAGAAGAAGAGGCATTCCAAGGCATAAAGGACGCCCTCCTAGGAGAAGCCACACTTGCATACTTTGACCCCGCACAACGGACCGAAGTACTAGTAGACGCCAGCCCTGTAGGGCTAGGCGCCGTCCTAGCCCAGGAACAGGAACCAGGACGATGGGCAGCGTTGTCATTTGCCAGCAAGTCACTCACCCCTACGGAAGCCAGGTATGCGCAGATAGAACGAGAAGCACTAGCGATCAAATGGGCCTGCAACCACTTCCACCTGTACCTCAAGGGACACCCGTTCACGATGGTCACAGACCACCAACCACTCGTACCACTTTTCAAGGGGACGGCGCCTCACCCTCTGTCGCGGATCGAGAGATGGGCAGTGCAGCTGCAACCCTATGAGATGGAAGTCGTATACCGGCCGGGAGCTAGAAACCCCGCCGATTTCCTGTCCAGGCACCCGGCCACGGCTGCAACACCCGAAGAAACCAAGGAGGTGGAGCAATACATACACTTAATATCCACAGCGGCCTGCCCCGTAAACATGACCCTGGAAGACATCAAAGAGGCGGCCACCACTGATGGTGTGTACCAAGGAACTCTAGACGCGGTCCAGGAGGGATCGTGGGCCAACTATCTACGGTCAGCCAATACCTGGAGCCCGGAGGAGCGAGAGTACACGGGGAAGATGTGGCACATACGACATGAACTCAGCGCCACCAGTGACGGGATACTGCTACGAGGAGCAAGGCTAGTCATACCTCAAGCCCTGAGACACAAAGCAACACAACTAGCCCACGGAGGGCACCAAGGAATCACAAAAATGAAGGCCAGGATGCGAGAGAAAGTCTGGTTCCCCGAGCTGGAAAACATGGTGGAAGAATATGTCCGACAATGCCCGATGTGTCAGCTGACTGGAAATGTAGAAAGACCCGCACCAGTGATCACTGAAGACGCCAGCACCGTCCCGTGGTCGCGAGTAAGCATGGACTTTGGGAGCTTCCCCGGAGGAAAACACACACTGGTACTAATGGATGAGTTCTCGAAGTACCCCGTAGTGGAACTGGTGGCGTCAACAGCATTTACCCAAGTAGAACCCATCCTAGAGAAAGTGTTTGCCATGTTCGGTTTCCCTCAGGAAATCCGCAGCGACAATGGACCTCCCTTCCAGGGAGCAGAGTTTGCCACGTTCCTAAGCCAGAGGGGAGTGCATCACCGACGGATAACCCCCCAGTGGCCACAAGCCAATGGCGATGTGGAGCGTTTTATGCGCACCCTAAACAAAGTGTTCCGCATCGCAAGCGTAGAACAACCGGACCCAGAAAAACGGCTTCACGAATTCTTGAAGGAGTACCGGAGCACACCCCACTGCACCACTCAAAGAAGCCCGTGGGCCCTGATGTTGCAAGGCCCACGGAGAGACCTATTCCCGACATGCCCAGGGTGGACACCGCCACCCGTACAGACCGAGGAGATGCAAGCCAGGAGGACCCGCCGGAACCAACGAGCAAGCCTTCACCGCCGGGCTACGCCAAGAACACTTCGCACAGGAGCCACCGTCCTCCTCAAGGACCGCCGCCCCGTGGGAAAATTCAGAACGAACTATGAGCCCGGGCCGTGGACAGTCACCGCAAGCCGAGGGACCATGGTAACTGCCCAAAAAGGAGGCGAGGAAGTGTCCAGAAACGTATTCCTAGTGCCCCCAGGACTCCCGGAGAGACCCACAGAAGGGTCCACGAGTGGCGCCGCTACCGATACACCCGGAAGCACCGGGGGGGCCGGTGGCCAACTCCCCTCCAGAGAATGGACCTCCCGCCAGTCCGCGACTGCGAGGTTCTCCTCAAAGGTATTGCCTAAGGCCCAATCCTCGCCCAAGTCAGCGATTGAGGGACTTTGCCTGCTGACGATATCCAGAGGCTGACGCCGGAGGGAACGCAAGTATTACCACCCCGGTGGTTTGAACTATCTGAACTATTGTGAGTTGTGATCATTGTTTAGTTAACCAATTTGGATAGGGATGTAGTAGTCCACGGTCTAGTATTTTACTAGACCGTCACACTGCATCCGCGGGCCAGGCGTGGCCTGCGGCATTCCCAATAAAAGGAGCCGCCTGCTCGGGGCGGGATCTCCAAGCCTACCTCTTGGCTGTGGTTTGTGTATCCGCGCTAGCTCCCCGCGCTGCGGCCTACACGGCCATAACGTCCCCACATGTCCCGAAGGGCCCACGCTACACCCATGAACGTCGCACTCGCGAGGGCCTTCTCCTGTCGGATGTACTTCCCTGAACTGATGAAAAATCTATCGACACATTAATGACTGTAATTTAAGCAGTGGTCGGCGGAGGGCGGTATTGTTCCACATTTGACTTTTCCTTCCTTCGGCTCCACAAAGCTGAGTGATTTCACCTCTGGTCCTCTTACGGAAGCAGAAGCAGAGCAGAGACTTTCCAAGCCGACCCTTCCTGTTTTCTTTTTAATTGCTGTTCGGGTATTGGTTTTAACTGTAATCAAACCCCACTTAAGGGAGTACCTATGCACTTTATAAAAAGAGCAGAAAAGATAGTAAAAAATACTAAAACCGAGGATACAAAACTAAAATACAAACAAGGATATGTATTCTAGAGAGGTGAGGTGACATTTCAGTTTAGTGGTTGCAACTGGGAAAATGGCCTGGTACCACATGGCTCGGCTTCCCTTTTACCAAAATTGGAAGCCTTGCTTACTCTTAAAAAGGACGGCCTGGATGTCAATTATATGGACCACATTTTCTTACGAACTGTGTGCGTCATGGGTTGTGAAATAACTTTCGAACTGAAAGGTGCCTTTTGGTGGGGGGGGGGGGGGGGGGGGTGGAATAAATTAGTAACCTAAAAGGTACATTGTTCCAGTGGGGGCAGTAGAGTCGGCACAAAAGAAGGGGGTTGGGGGAGGTTGTGAGATACGTACAGAAGAGGGTTTGAGCCAGGGGGGCTTACTACAAAAGTAGACACGGCTGTGAGGAGGTAGTCTGGCAACTCTCAGATGTGAGCAGGGACTTGAAACAGAGTATCGACACTTCACAGATGAAGGGAAACGCTGTGAATCATGGGCCAACAAAGAAGCAAGAAAAATCCAAAGGTAGCAGGGGATATGGACAGACAACAGGTACAGAAAGAAGTGGAGTTGTGAAGCGGAACCGGTAAGTACTTTAGGAATTTAGAGATGTCAGACTGGTGACCCGAACAGAGGAAGCAGGGGCCATCAGACTGGTTGCCTGTACAAAAAGAAGAGGGGCCATCACAGACTAGTGACCAGTAGAGATGGAAGGTGGCGGTGCCAGACTGATGATTGGTATAGAAGGAACCAGGGCCAATTAGACTGGTGGCCAGTAGAGAGGGAAGCAAAGGACATTAGACTGGTGATGAGCGCAGAAGGAAGCAGGGTGCATCAGACTAATGACCAGTTCAGAAGGAAGCAAGGGCCTTCAGTCTAGTGATCAGTACAATGGAAAGCGGGGGACATCAGACTGGTAACAGCTACAGAAGGAAGAAGGGGCCATCGGACTGGTACAGTGGGAAGCAGGATCATCAGACTGGTGACCGCTATAGTAGGAAGCATGGCCCATCAGAGTGGTGACTGGTACAATGGGAAGCATGGGCCAGCAGACTGGTGACCGATCAGAAGGAAGCAAGGGCCATTAATCAAACGGGATTTGTAGAGCTATGCTTATCACCCGCAAGGGTATTCAGGGGCTGGGCGTTTCTGCTGCTGGGAGTAGTCAGTCGAATAGTTAGGTTTTCAGACTCTTTCTGAATCCCTGCAGGGAGGGGGAGATCCAGAGGGGGACCATTCCAGGTCTTGGCAGCCAGATAGGAGAAAGAGCGACCGCCACTCTTGCTTCAGTGGATGCGGAGGGTTCTGGGCAAGGAAGGCGGAGTGCAGTTAATTGTCTGGAGGGCTGGTGGAAGTTCACTCACTGGTTGATGTAGACTGGTCCCTGACTGTGCAGGGCCTTGTAGGCGTAGGTTAACACCTTGAACTGGCACCTCTTGTGGACGGGGAGCCAGAAGTGAGGGCTGATGTGGGCCCATTTATGGAGATCGAGGATTGGTCTGGAGGCTGAGTTCTGAATGGCCTGTAGTCTCTTTAGCAGGTGTGAGGTGACTCCTAGATAGAGAGTGTTGCCGTAGTCCAGGCAGCTGGTTACAAGGGCCTGGAGGATGGGGCGGAGACACTTGAAGACTTTCCGGAGCATGCAGAGAAGGAGGAAGCGGGCTGAAGATACTGCGTTGATCTGTTTTGTCATGGTGAATTTGCTATCAAGTATGATGCCAAGGTGCCTGACATGTTCTGTGGGTGTGGGTGAGGGTCCTAGTTCTGCTGGCCACCAGGAGTCATCCAGGAGTCGTCCCACGGGGATGTGCTGCTCCTGAAGATAAGTTTCTCTGTTTTGTCTGTGTTGAGTGTTAGGCAGTTGGTTTGCATCCAGTTGGCGATGCTGGTCATGCACAAGTGGAAGCTGGCCTTGGTGGTGGATGGGTCTGCGGGCAGAGACAGGATGAGCTCGGTGTCGTCTTCATATGATATGATGTTCAGTCCATAGGTCTTGACCAAGTTACCCAGTGGGGTTATATAGGCATTGAATAGAGTAGGGCTGAGGGAAGACCCTTAGGGGATGGTGCAGATGTTGTTCTTGGGGTCCAAGGTGTAGGGTGGAAGGCGGACCGTCGGGGTTCTTCCGGTGAGGAAGGATGCGATCCACTTGCGGGCATCCCCTCGAATACCCATTTTTCAGGGCTGGGGGCCGTTTTGGGGCTTAGGGTGGGGGGCTGGGGATGGGGTCGTTTTTTGGTCTGGGGCCGTTTTAGGACTCAGGGTGGGGGACAGGGGTTGGGTCGTTTTTGGGCCTGAGGGCTGTTTTAGGGCAGGGGCTGGGGTCGGGTAGTGTTTAGGGCTGGGGCGGGATGTATTGCAAGACTGGAGGCCGGTTTTTAGGGCTCAGGTCAGGGGGTCGGGTAGTGTTTAGGGCTGGGGCGGGAGTGATTGCAGTAGTAGAGGCAGGTTTTTTAGGGCTCGGGGCTGTGGTGTGAACTTTACTACGCATATAACTTTATCAATCGTGCCTATACAATGAAATGCGTTGTAAAAGCATGCGTGGTTAAGGAATGTGTGGTTAAGACGCATTTGTTGTTGCGGCCACGTTGTTGAAGTACGCCTGGTTTACTCATGTGTGCTTCAGGCATACAACCCAAGGAGAGTCCTGATGTAGTCGGTGGCTGTGGTTAAAGCGATTTCTCTGCTGTGGTTCGAGCAGAACCCAGATTGGGATGGGTCCAGGAGGTCGTTGTCCTCTAGGTAGTTGGTGAGTTGGCGGTTGATGGCTTTTTCCAGGACTTTAGCAGGGAATGGGAGCAGGGAGATGAGCTGGTAGTTCTTGAGCTCTTTTGGGTCTGCAGATGTTTTTTTGAGGAGTTGTTGGACTTCTGCGTGTTTCAATTTCTCTGGGAAAGTGGCAAAGGTTATGAAGATGGTGGTAAGTTCTTTTCTGATAGTATTGTTCCCCAGGCTGTACATGTGGTGGGGACACGGGTCCCTGGGTGATTCTGAGTGGATAGAGCTCATGATGGTCGGAGCGGTCTGCATGGTGAGTTGATCCCATCTTGTGATCCCGAGGTCAGCGCCGGACTGGACATAACGGGCACCGGGCATTTCCCCGGTAGGCCGTTAGGGTGGGGGCCGGTTTTGGGCCCCTGGGGGAGCGTTTTTGTTGTCAGAGGTCGGCAATATCGGCCCCCGGTATCAAAATCGGCCGAAACTGGCCTTTGCAAACTGCTCGGCTGCACCCCCCCTCACCCCGGGGGGGGGGGGGCGGCCGAGCAGGTTGCCAGGGCCGGTTTCTGTTCTCAGTCCGGCTCTGCCCGAGGTGCAGGTATAAGTCTATAAGTCGGCGTGGGTATATGTCAGTACGGTTGAGGAGGCTGGGGATGCTGGAATCGGGTGGTTGAAGTGCTGGAGATTTTGTTGTGAAAGAAATATTCTAGGGTGTCGCAGAGATCTTGGAAGGGGTGACGGTGTTCTCGGATGCTGAGGAATTGACAAACTCATTGACGATGTTGAAGAGTTCTTTGCGGGGTTAGAGCTGGCTTCGAGGTGGGCGGCCACTTGTACACTTGTGGTAGTTGTTGAGTGCCAGCTTAAAGGTGGCTCGGTCCTTCGGCTTTTTGCTAGAGCCATCAGAGTGATGTCTGATATAATGTAAAGGAGAGGCCATCAGACTGGTGAACACTTAAAATCGAGGGACTGCGAGATAGTGACCACACTTATAAGATGGGAGCACCAACTATGAGACAGAGACCCACTCCTGAGAAGAAAGCAGGGCCTGTGAGACCGGGGTAGGTGCACAAGGAAACAGGACCTGTAAGTCAGCGCTGTACAGAAGGAAACAGGAGCATTAAGAAAAGGGTTTGTACAAAAGGAAGCTGGAGGTGCCAGACTGTGGACAGAAGGAAGCTGGGGATATGACGCAAGAATTGGTGCAAAAGGAAGTAGGGCCTCCTAGATAGCGATTGGGAAGCAGGGACTATGAGTCAGAAGCCCCACTTTTCAGCAGAAAGCAGGGGGCTATGAGCCAGGAACTGGTGTAGAAGGAAGTATGGCCGCCACGACAGAACTGTATAAAAGGAAACGGGGGCCTGTGGGCAGAAAATGATGCAGAGGGAAGCATGGCATCTGAGACAGTGACTACTATACAGAAGGTATCAGGGGCTGGAGGCAGTAGGTCGTCAGAAGGGCGCCGGAGGTGCTAAGGAAGCTGGCTCGTTACGGGAACCCTTCAGAAGGAAGCACAGGCTTTGAGGCAGGGCCCTTGCCTCAGAAGGAAGCAGGGGTGTGATACAGAAACAGGTACGAAAGAAAGTATGGACGGTTAAACTGCACGTGTACATAAGGAAGCTGTTGTTGTGAGACATTTGCCCGCACAGACTCTTGCTGGGGCTGTGAAGAAAGTAGTGTAGGGTCTGTGCACAGGGACTGTACAGATGAAAGCAGGGAATGTGAGAAAGAAACCGGTATTTCTTCTTTTCCATACAATGAGCGTGTTCAAAACATGACTTTTCAGAGCACAGTCCCTGCCCTATTTCTAAATATATCCGGGAGCACTGGTGCACCTTCCAATTTTTTATTTTGCAAATAATATGATAAAAGTGCAGCTCTCTGCCCGGTGCCACCGCCGGCCCTGGCGCGGCCGGTGATGTCATTGTTTTCCTCAGACGCGCCGAAACCAGAGCCGAAAAACAAACAACGCAGCCTGCGCCAGCCTGTGCTGTTTTTTTGGGATGAGAGGCTGGGTGTGGCGGCTTTATTATTCTCAGGTGAAAAAAACAGCATTTCGCGAACAGGTCTGAGGAGAGTCCATGAGAATTTGCCGTACATTGGCCTGAAACTCGAGACACCGCCCTGTCCGAGGGATTTTGGACTCTATTGGTCAGTGGAGTAATATAAAATTATGCCCCCCCTTGCAGAATGTGATGAGGGGCCACGAGTGTCACCAATCTCACGGATATTAATTGGCCTTGGGCTGAATTATGGTCCAATGCAGGTTTGGGGACTCCCTGGACCAAAGGGTCTGCAGGGGCCTGCCTTATGCACTGACTCGGGTCCCCTGTGCTGTGACACTGTGACTTGGGTCACACCAGGACACTGCGGTATTTGAAACCCCTGTGGGGTTCAATATACAGCCGTTGACTTATGACATTAATACGGAAGCAGATGTTTGATAAAGGTATTTTCTTCATTTCCATGTTATTTATTTGTATCATGATTGGAAAGGAATCTTCATCTCTGGGTTTAAAGCCTGCTCCTTTCATTGCCAGTCCGGTTTTATTATGTTATGTTAACTGAGATTTGTAGAGCGCATGATCACCGGCCGTACTCTTAGCGCTTTGAGAGAGTGGCCAAAGGCCACCAGCAGTCACACATACAACATTTGGAGGGGTTTAAGGCGGTTTCTTCATTCGGTTTTACATTACTAAATGTTTAATTTGTGTATCCGTACTTTGTCGTGCTCTCTGTTATCTTTTCATCTTCCACTTCCTTCCATGGTGGTGCCATGTCTGAAGAACCAAACCAAGGGTAAAAACCATCAGAAAATGAATCGCTTGTTCTTGAAACAAAAGGCCACATCCTGAGCTCATGTATGTTTTCAGCACCTCAAAATCTGCCATTTACCCACAAGGAACTTTGTAACAACAAAACCCTGGGCCTGATTTACAAACTACTCTGCAGTACGTTTTTTAGTCCTATGGCAGTACTGCACATTTTTCTACAAAGTACTATCCACAAACTGCGCTTTTCTAATAGCTTACACTTCTGAGTAAGTTTACTACTTTTCGGTATTCACATAGTAGGTCCCTACCTCCATTATTTTCTATGGGAGGGTGCTGCAAGACCAGTGTTTGACCATGTGTGCTGCTGGACTAACAACAAAAGTGTAAATCACTACAAAGGTGTAAATTATCATAAAAGTGTAGTTTGTGAATACAGAAAAGTAGTAAACTTACTCAAAAGTGTACGTTACCTTTGTGAATCAGGCCCTATGTATGTAAATTGATTTCTTCTCTTACACCCTCAAACTATGCCCACTTATTTCTATACATATTATTTCTTGTACTGACCATTGTAAATATTGCATGTTCCATACTTAAAGTGTTATAACATCCTCCCGACTCATGATATCCTAGTTTTTCGCGCAAGGACATGAAGGAGGAAGGTGGATGAAAAAGTACTGTCCTGATTACTTAAGGATAATCTCACTACTCTGAGTCCTGGTCTTTCTCGACATAGTCCTTTCTACCAGTCCCATTATCCTATGGTGTCTGACCAAAGGGGTGGCAGGGCTGCCTGGAAGTTCTGAACACCTCTTAGAGGTATTGCCTATTTTTAGTTGCAAGGAGTGAGAGGAGCTAGTGTTAAGGTGTAAAGGCCTGATTCCCAAAGGGAAAGTTTGACCAAAAGTCTAACTTAGATCAAAGGTCTAACTTTTGTACTTTTCAGTACTCACATTCAAGAGTCTAACTTTACTACTTTTCTGTATTAACAAAGGCAAAGTTAAACCAACAGTCTAACTGGGACCAAAGTCTAACAGTATTTCTTTTCGGCATTCACAAAGGTATGTTATTAGTAGTAAAGTTACTAGTAGTAACTTTACTACTAAGTGGTAACTTACCTTTGTGAATACCGAAAAGTAGTAAAGTTAGACTCTTGATCTAAGTTAGACTTTTAGTCTACCGATATCTTTGTGAATTGGGTCCTAGGTGTATTTGTGTAAAACACTTTAGAATAGGCAAATGCTGTCTGTTGGAGGAGACAAATCTCGCTTTGTAGGACTGTGATGAGGAAGACGGATGGGAAGGTAATGCAAGGGGGCGGGTTTGGATTTTGATGGCATTGCGGCACTAGAAAACTTGTGCCACGGCCCAGTGCGCCACTGCAATTATCCCGGTGCCAGTTTGATGAGGCGCTGAAAGGGCATTACAACACTCAGGGCTCGGTTTGCAAAGCAGTAAAGCAAGGGGTTTCTTCTTTGTTAGTACAGAAAATATGTAATGAAAAAAAAAACTTGCGTCTTCCAATAAAACCGAAAGATGTTGTGCCTTACGGGGCAAAAGTAAGTGTACTGGCAGCAGGAGCAAGACAGCATCTTCTTTCTAAAGTGGATAGGAACATTTACAGTGAGGTGGGGGACTGGGCCAGGGACTAGTTAGAGGTTTTTAGGTTTCAGTGTAGTGTTTAGGGATAT
The DNA here is from genome assembly GCF_964204655.1 of Triturus cristatus. Taxonomy (NCBI): domain Eukaryota; kingdom Metazoa; phylum Chordata; class Amphibia; order Caudata; family Salamandridae; genus Triturus; species Triturus cristatus. The sequence continues at coordinate 932,184,634 of NC_140580.1, read as the reverse complement.
TAAGAGTTTTTTGGGGTTTGTGGAAGGGTAGCATTAAGGAGAGGTTCTGGGTTTTTAGGGATCAGGGAGAGGTCTTGTAAGGTGGTAGTAAGGGATTTTTATGGTTCAGTGAAGGTTAGCCTTAAGATGTAGTAAGGGATTTTTCAGGGCTCAGGGAAGGGTAACCTTATGGTGTAGTAATGAGTTGGTAGGGTTCAAGACTTAGGAGCATAAAAGGTAGTGAGGTGTTTTTACGTTTCAAGGAAGGGTAGCATTAAAGGGTAGTAAGGGTTTTTAGGGGTCAGGGAAGGGTAGTGTTAAAGTGTTGTAAGGAGTTATGGTTCAGGGAAGGGTAGCGTTAAGGGGTAGTAAGGATTTTGTAGGGTTCACGGATTCTAGCATTAACAGGTAGGTAAGGACTTTTCGAGTTCAGGGAATGATAGCATTAGGCGTTGTAAAGGTTTTTAGGGCCAGGGGAGGGTAGAATTAAGGGGTAGTTCAGGGTTTAAAGAGTTCTGGCAGCAGAAGCAGCAAGGGGTGCTAAGGAGCTATTAGGGTACAGTTAGATAATTTAAAGAATGTAGGTAAGAAAGATGACTTTGAAAAATTCAACATATTTTAAACTGCAATAAACAATAATGAAGGAAACTATATTATCCCTCGACAATTTCAACTCAACTGTAATGAAGTTGACATTTTAAACGTCAACTATATTATAACCTGGAATTCAGCAGAAATATAAAACTTTTTTGGGGGGGGGGTTAATTTCCATGCCAAACTGTGCAGGGTAAGGTAATGCAAAACAGGAGTACGCGTACGCACCTGTGAGGCCCATTAATTGTGCTTCCACTACAGGAGTTGTTACTTGACCTGCTGTGCCAGTTTCCATCTGGCTTAAAGTGCCATGCAGATAGTTACTCACACATGGGCTCCAGGGGGGTCTGGCTGTATGTACTTTGAAGGTAGCAGAAAAAGCAATGTTATGCGGGTTTGCCTTAACGATGTGTAACAAACAGACTGAGCAACATATTTCTGCCTCAGTGTTCCTTATACTTAAATACTTTTTAGGCCTATGGTATTGACTGATTTCACAGGAAGATTATGTGTGAAAATAAAAGGCAATGTGACCTGTAAAAGAGCTGCAGGGCCACAATATTCCCTCTCCATTGGACCAAATTATTGGTGGGGCCCATGACATATAAGCTGCTCCATCGAGGGGAAATGCTGAGCGCGTCCTATAGGATGTCCCGACTCACGTGTTACATGATCCATAGGAAAGTCCGAAGGATTGAACCGATCCGTCCAGACTCCAGAACCAAAAATAAGCTGGTTATGTATTCATGTTGGCTAGCACCAATCAACCAGCCCTGGACACCCAACCTGCACTCACTGACGCCCAATAGCAGAGGGAAAATCTTTAAAAAAACAGAGGTGGCGGAATAATTAGCTAGACAATGTGCAACAATGTAACTTCATCATAGGAAGAGCTGGCAAACCCCTACCATGCCATCCTTTGTAGTTATAGCCGAGGTACAAAATTTGCAATGCATATTTTGTGTGCACACAGATATATATGTGATTTACAATGTATATTTCCATATATAAACAAAGGCAGGATCTCAAAGGTTTGTGATCATGTTATGTTTTTATTAGAGCTCTTAACCCATCTGCTGACTGTTGGAACATTATACAAAAACAACAGAAAAACAGATATTATTACAAATGAAACTGCGAAAAGAACACTGAGAAGGTTTTTAACTTATGTAAATTCCGTGCGTTTTTTTACACTTTGTAAGGGGTAGCCGACTTTATAAATGCCCCAAAACCACAACATTAAAACAGTAGGAAGATTAGTTTGCTTGGACCGTTTTTCACCAAAGAAAACAATTTTTCTGCATTGAATGTTATAAAATTAGGAGCTAAGGGTCTGAGACAATTGGAGCATTTTGTGTTTCCACTTACCTTTTAGATATTCTGATCACTCTATTTTCCCTCTTTATCTTTCTCAAACAGGTGCAACCATTAAACATTGTCAAAAGTTCGGGTCACACCGTTGGGATCTTATCAGTGGCGGCCGCCAGTAACGAAGGGTGATGGGGAGGGTGGGGGTAGTGTGGGGGGGGGGCGGATAATAATAATAATAATTTTAAATACGTACCTGACGCCACTGGCCTCCTTCCTGGGTCCCAGCATCACCTGAGAAAGACTCCCAGCCAATCCCTGTGCTGTAAAGCAGCAATGGGATTGGCCTGGGTGGGCAGGAAAGACGCTCCGCTCACTTCATTGAGTCTGTGGGGTTTCTCCAGCCTGGCTGCTGAATGCAGCCGGGCTGGAGAAACCCAAGTGCGCATGTGTGTTTTGGTTGGCCTGAGACAGCCTGCCAAACACACATGAGTACTTAGGCAGTGCACAGGCTCTTCTCCTCCACCCTCCTATGCCATGCCTCTCCATGCACAAGCCGGCTCAGAGTCGGCAAACAAAAAAATAAAACGAGGCTAGAGCATCATTTTATTTTTCGTTTGCTGGCTCTGAGCCAGCCAGTGGGGCGAGGCTCCTACGCCATTGCGGAGTAGCCACCACTGGATCTTATCATAAATATTGTTGGGGCCAGTGCTTAATCCGCAAAAGAATAAGTGCTGCGGCCCAAAGTTTTTCGAATGCTGGGGAGCCGAATACCAAGGGTACAGGTCTTAATTCCACCTTAGGTCTCTTTCATCGGTCATCCGACTTTCCCGGACCCTTTATCTCACTCTTTCAGATTCTTTTCCATCCCTCCTTTCTTAGACAATTATTCCGTCTTTCTCCTTCTCCTCCTTAACCCTCAGTGTATTTTCTCTCTTGCTCTGGGTCAGTCTGATGAGGAATCATAAGTGTTGGTCCCAAAAATGAATGCCAGTGGGCAGCACTTGGGAGGCCCAAACCCCACAAACCTTTATTACTTGGGATCGATGCCCCTCTTTCAGGGGCGAAGGTTAGTCAGTTTAATTAGAGGGGGGTGGAGTCGAGTCGAACAGGTTTCCCAACAATCACTGACATTAAAATGGCAAAATGATTGAAAATACTACTACATTTTGACAGGCTTCTCTGCGCCACATTAGAGCATCAAGTGAGTCCTTTGTTTATCCTTAGCCTGTTTTGTGTGAGAGGGAAGTGGATGGGTGGGTGCTCTGCAAAGTTTCATAGAGATGTTTGTCTGTGCTATGAGGGCGCCTAATCCGAGTGGAAACCTAACCACAGTCACTGCTAGCCCGACTGGAGGACCCTAGACCCAACTACACACACCAGAAACCATTTATTAGGGGAGGGGGGGGGTCACACCCAAAACACCCCTCTGGAGCTATACCCTGCCCTCTTTCCTCTCTTAGTCCTGCTTTGTGGGCCCGGGATGACAACGTCAGAATATGAGATTGTAAAAACAGTGCTGAGTTGGCACTATCCCTTTCCCTCCCAGAGGGAGGCCAGATGTGCCAGAATTGTGCTCCCTGCAAAATTACTACACCTGCCATGGCAACAAGTGTTAAACATCTCTGATGCACTGAGGCACAGTTTGATAACAAAATAATAGGTGCAAAGTATTTGGTGCCAAACTGTGAGTGAAAAAATAGTGCTAGTCTGCTGTAACAGTACAGGACCAGTGACGGCCCATAACAATTTGAACAGATGCAGCACTGAGTATAGTTACTTAGGCTGCAGCAGGGATGCTCCAAACAACAATGACCTATTAGGTGTTACAGCTCCTGCTCAATATGTTGAAAATCAAAGAATCAACACAAACTACAGCAGTCTGTAAATGGCCACAGACTTTCATTTTGATCCATTTTTACAACAAAGTGTCTATGCTTCATCTTGAAATCATTGCTGCATTGATTTAAGTCTGCAATCCTGCATAGGAATATCTCTTCAGGCCTCACAAGCAGCGCATGTAAGTTGGTATCGCTTCATTGTTTCACCTGCATAATTGAAAAAAAATGATCATTCAACATTTGCCCACCAATATGGAGCATATGTCTGTGTAAGGGAGAAAGCTCATGAAAGGGCTCATGAGAAACAGTAGGTGAGAGAGGGACGTGAGCAAGAAAAACCAGTGTAAGGAAGATCAACCATGTAAAAAGGGCAGGTAGATGGGGTTTGCGAGGGAAAGGAGGATTCGAAAGAGGGAAGGAAATGTATTAATGTTTGTTTGTGAGAGGAGAACGTCATTGAGAGGTGAGTGTGTGAGAGTGTGTGTAAATGTGAATGCAATGGTAAGAGGAGCATGTATGACAGAAAAGAGTAACTTTGAATGAACCGTGTGAGAAGAAAGGGAGACAAAAAAAGGTGAGACAGGAAGATATAATAAGGGAATGTTTAAGAGACAATAGTGAGATTCCTGTCATGAAGAGCAGTGCGAGTGTGCATGGTGAGCTTAAGTAAAGTAAAAAGGGTAAAGAGATGATGGTATTAGAGGATGAACAGAAATTAATGTACAAATGAAAAGTATGAGAGAGGATGGTATGTGAGATAGAGAAAGGGAAGTGAAGAAGAGAGAATGGAAAGTGTTAGGAATCTGTATTTAAAAAGAGGGAGGATGATGAATGATAAAAGAGATTTCTAGAGTGCAGCTGTGAGAAGAGAAACCAGTGTAAGACACAGGAGAGAGCAGAGGCAATTTTCGCAGGAAGAGAATACTAGGTGAATACGAAGGCTGCAGCCTTCAGAAGGCACCCATACCAGCAGCAACTGTGTCAACACTGCCGGAGAAAAATGTAACCTTGAACTAGGATGGCAAAAATCTTTGTACTGTCCCTAGGTGTTGAAGAGAGATTAAAAACTAGAAACACAAACTCCTCAAAGAACAACCAGAAGCACTAATAACCAACATTTACTACAGTCCAATACACGAAGGCCTTATAAGGGACTTTATCTTCTACACCAAGAAACCCGCTAAATGGAGCGAAAACCTCCTACAGCACTTACATGTAACCAACACTACCAACATCCCATATGAATCTAAACTCAATATATCCCCATCCCAAAACTTCGACTGTGACTTGTCCATATCCATATATAGAAACGGGAACATCCTAATCCAAGCCTCAGAACATACCTCTTCATCCTTGACCGTCACCTCCCCGCTCTCTGTGCGTCCATGTCAACTGTCTTCAACCCCACTCTACTTTCTCCCCCCACAGAATTAATCCCCATACTTCCTCCTCTCTCAGTAGAACCTATCACTCCTCAATCCCATTGCACCAACTCTACCCACACCCCTCATACACCCTACCCTACCCATCCCTAAATTCCATGAAGCTCTGGCCACACTTCAGGAATTAGCTCCTCCTTCCTCAAAACACACTGCCACTACAATTTAAGACCAAGCTGCTTCACAGGAATCCTCACAGTCTTCGATCCACTTCAGACTAGATCCAACCATAGCTCCCACCCCAGCCTACAGTGACCACCAGCCTACCCCTTCCTCTGCTGCAGAACCGACTGCCTCTCAACTGATCCCCATAATAATTCGTCTTGACCTTGAATTGAACACCATACTGGAAGACATATCGTCATTACAAAAAGATACACAGATTTGCTCCAACTCACCTCCCATCCACACAACTATGGTGCACACTGATCTGATCACAAATATGCACCCCGACTTCCCCCTGGCCTACTACCCGCTTTATTCATCACCACCACAAACCTAGATGCACCACTACGGGAATGTCCCAGCTTGAAGCTGAGATTCTGAGCAACAGATACAACAACTCTCCCAGCCTTTCCTGCTGCAACAAGATTTCGGTAATATTGGTCACTAGTGGGATCCCCCCACCAATCGCTCCCTTGGATTACCTGCCCAACTCACTACTATCCATCCCAATGAATCTGAACCAAGAACACTACCTATATTAAACTGCTCGCTAATAAACTGTCAATTAGCAGTCAAGCATTCCACTGAACTAGTTGAAACCATCCTACTACATAAAACTGACATTTGCTTTCTGACTGAAACCTGGCTAAACGACTACTTATGCTGCATTATTGAACTCCTCACCCCGCAAGGCTTCTCAGTCCTTCGTTGTGACTGCAAAGACTGTGTCAGTGGTGGATTAGCTATCATTTACAAAAATGATCTCTGCCTGAAACCCTTCCACACAGCTGAATACCCTACTTTCGAATATCTAGCAGTCAAACTCTAGTCCAAAGGCACCAAACCAATCAAATACCACTTCATCTATCACCCACCAGGTGAAAAGCCCCAATTCTTCGAGGATCTAACAGACCTAATAACCCAAAGCTCCCTAAATGACTCCAGAGACATTATATTAGGAGACCTCAACTTGCACTTGAATGTTGCTGAAAATACAACAGTACAAGCCTTATCCATCCTTGAATGAAAAAGAAATCTCACTCAACACTGCAAAAAGCAAACCTACAACAAGGGCTCCACTCTTGACGCAATCATCTCCAAACATAATAACATATCCCTTCAGTCTATCCCACCCACCGACTGGACCAACCACCACTTAATTGTATTCAATCTCAATGTCAACCAACCCAAGCGCCACACCCAAACTAATTGCTCTAAGCACCTGATGAGAAACACGCACAAAATCCCTCAATCTGAGTTAGAATTCCTTATTAGTTCCCAAATTCTTCCTCCACCCGACCTTAATTTCACAGAGGACCTCGTCTCCCACTATAACAGTAAAATGACACAACTTCTTGACACTGTTGCCCCTCTAAAACTTAAGAAATCAAGAACCATCCCTTACAGATCTGGTTCAAGACTTAAATAAAGAAAGCCGTCAACTTATGCTGGCTGAAAGAAACTGGAGACAATAACCCTCTCTAACCCGTCTCTCTCACCTACGAGCTGACTGCCTGAAATACAAAAAACATATCTACAGAGAGTAGTCCTTTTTCTTCTAAGCCCAACTTGACCACTCTTGAAACAGACCTAAAGACCTTTTCAACATCATTAAACAGCAAACCTCATCCTTCCCACTACAATCTTCTGATCACTCTGTCAAGCACTGTGAGGAATTAGCCAGATTCTTCTCTGAAAAAATAACAAACATCAAACTCTCATTGGACACTTCCACCTCCTCACCCCTTGCCAATGATGCCCCCTCTTTGAACGACGGTCCCACTGAAGAAATAAAAACCTTCAAAGGGGTTCACTGATACACCTGGTCCTTTTAAACCAACAAAGAAGAGATTGGCACAGAAGCTGTAATATAAAAACAATGCATTTATTAACCTCAGATGAGGGAGACTACATCACACAGTACCCTCAGGCAACTGTAGGAGGCATTCTAAGGAGTACAGAGAACAGGGGCCTTATATACCCACACAGGGGCTCAAAAGAAGGCGGTACAAGTACACATGAGAAGAGTTACACACATAGATGGTCATACAGAAAATGCACAGGCAACAAGTAGGAGGAGTAATGAGCCTGACAGTTCTATACTAGGAGCAGGTGCATTCTAGCAGCTACAGGTCCCTCTGAGCATGTGCAATGCTCTGGAAGAGGGAGAAAGCACATGGCTAACTAAAATGGCTGCCAATAACAAAATGGCTTTCAGCTCATGCTAACAGCAATTCCTGCAATCTTTAACAGATGGTCCTCTTAGCATGAGCTAAAGACATCCCTATGATCTAGAAGGAACATAGAAAATATTTTGTACATTTATTTTCATAAATTCATCAATATCCTAATCCATTGATAGGTGGGTATTTCTCATTCTAAATATTGTTAAGCAGGCATATATAAGGTAGAAGCAGGAGTACAAAGGGAACAGAGCATTGGGTCATACAGATAGCAGGAGAGAGTAATGACTATTATCACAAACAGAACTATCAATATTTTTCAACCCCAAGCAGAAAGCAAATCCTAGAACCATCTAGTCTAATTCTATGTAAAAAAACATTTTCAATAGACTTTTCCAGTGTTCTTTTTATGAGGGCTAGAGTATCAATCATTATAGTCAAGGAAAGGGTAAAGTAACAGTTGTCAACTGCTCAGATGAGCTTTTTTCTCTTGCAGAATAAACATTATTCCTAATGCAAATATTAAAGCAGTCAGACATATTATTACAAAACAATCCTGGCTCCAGGGGACCAGGAGGACCGCACAGGGCCATGAGAATTAGGACGAGGAGCCGCAAAGGGCTGCTCCTCCTCAAAAATTGGATGACTAAAGGGGTACATTGCTAACAAAAAGAAGTCCTTGGGAAATTGAAGCTGCTGTACAACCAGCCAGAGGGGTGTCTTCTCCCTTTGTCCGTTTGAGCCTCACAGGCAGGCACTTGTTGTTCCCACGGTGGAGCTGCGCAACTCAGGAATCACGGCTCAGTTTCAAGGGAAAAGTTTCTTCTTTCAGGATAGGGCAATCACCTTCCGGGGCAAATGCCCTCAGCGATCCTGTCCAGTGTCTCAGGCAGTGCACCAGTTTTCTTCACTTCAATCTAACAGGCACCAAAGACACAGCACCTGTACCCTAAACTCAAGTCCTTCCCTAACTCCTGTATTGCTCTGCTGGCACACTGCTCTTTCGTTGGGGCCACATATTCTATCCAGTGTGCCCAGGCATCTCTTGTTCAACAAACAAAGGTGCAGACTTTACAGCCAGCATTCAGGGGTGTAGTACCTGAAGCAACCCTTATTTCAAAGGGGGTCACCGCAAGCAAAAACCTCCTTGCCGTTCTGGTCGGTCTGTGACTCTCTCAGCTGGGCATCAAAAACTGGATCCACAACTTCTCCTTTCTGATTTGTGACCCCGTCTTTCGCCCAAGACAGTGGCAGGGGTACACACTTCACATCCCAGTGCTTCTGGCCTTCTACCTTCACTGAGGTCCTAGTTGCCAGCAATGCCTGTGCTGGTTACCTTCACCTTGGCTTCAAGCTGGACTGGTGCTGACACCCCAGACTGGATCTGATGTCCGGGCCCCTCTGGCAATGGTTGTAAGGCAGCAAATATCTATTGGTGGACAGAGCAAAAGGTCTTTAGACAAGGCATACAAATAATCTATCAACAGAGAGGATAGTCTCAAAATTCTTCCTAGTCTTGGGGCGCCCCATATATTAGCAAGGCACCCAAGAACCACTTCATCTATCTGAGAGTAAAAACCCTGGACCTATTACACTATTTGAAGCAGCTAAGGAAGTCTGTGTTAATTTACTAAATTCTGAGGAAAAGAGAAAAAACAATACAGACATACTCTAAATCCTTACATTTGTGTATTCCTATATTATTCATCTGAAGACCCTCAAGAAAAAAGGAAATGTTCTACACTTTTACTCATAGACGTTACATTACTTGTACAGGACTGCAGACACTTCTAAAATGATTTTTCTTTCATAAAGGCGCATACATTGTATGCTTAGGACCATGCTCTCATGTTATAGCTGCAGCAGGAAAATCTAAAACTGCTAATTTAACAGGGATTCTTATTACATAAAAAACAAAAAAACTCAACGTAGTGGGTACATAAATGTCTCCAGCAGAACATGTTGTAACAAACTCCTATAAAACAATATATTCCTTCAAAAATGTTTGCCGAGGATCACATGGGCATCTTCCCTGACATTATAAACCTTAAGCATTCTACTTTTCATGATGTGGACTATGTAACATCATTTTCAAAGGAAAACACCCTATTCACCAGCTCTAATAAGGGCTGTCAGCTCAATTACACAGACTAACTAATAAAAGACTAGCAATGCCCTTGCAAAACTGTATGTGGCATGAGAATAACATATAGTTTCCCCTTAAAGGTCAAATAAGGGAACAGAAATCTAGACTACTCATCCTTTCATAATTTCATCAGACAGGATGGGCAGTAACATAGCATATCTATTTTTTTCTTCATTTTTATTAAATGCTCACAATTTTAAAACAGTATTACTGAATAGCCAATTAAATGTCTCATGGCTATTTCCTAGACAATTTAGACAGGCTCAAAAGAGAATGAGAAAAAGAGAGAGAAAACATACATTTGCCTACCCTTAATTTGTAGAGGAGCTGACCTCCTTCCCCCATTTCGACAGTAGGAAAACCTGAAATAGGTTTACCTTCTGTCGACACTATCAACCCCTATTTGAGGCAGCTGGGCAATATTTCCTTCAGCTAATGTTACCTAAAACATTACTTATAGTGCTTTACCCTACAACAGTGTGAGGATCAGGATATTTAGGTAATACAAAGAAATCACATACTGTCACAGTGTCTCCCTACTTGGAAATTGCACGTTCAGTTGGTTAGTTCTAAAAACAGACTTTGGCCTTTGACCCTTAAACCTGTTGTCCTCTGTCTGCGAAGGGCTACGCCATGCAGACTTTCCAATTCAAAGCAACTATGAAGAATCACAGCTGAAAGGCAGTCCTGTTCCCTTCCTGTTTTCCAGTAATTTAGAGGTACGCTTAATAACTTCTGGGTTTTTCATACATATTTTCAATTGCAAGCAGTGTGCGGTGTGCTTGTCTAGCAGTATAGAGGTCAGCTACTTGTTCTATACTTGCATGTGTGCATTACTGAAGCCTGAGATCAGTTTGAAAACTGCTCTGAGTGGTAGAACTGCTTTTAAACAGTACATTTTGCCCAATTTCGACTTTGGTGTTGGGGGCACTTAAAAATGAATACCCTACAATGTTTTGCCATCCCCAGGGTGTCCCCTACATATCCCAGGAATGGGGAATCAGAAATGTATAAGGTACACCCTTAAAAAAATGAGTTTTGTATGCCTGGGTAAAGTGACATTTTCCATTTTAGTTCCCCCCATTGCTGTAAAGCGCTGCTTAAATTCAACTTTGATGCTAGGAGTTCACAGTATGATTATTAGGCATTAAAGAGATTAAAAAACGAATTTAGTGGACTTATGTTTAATAAACATTTTTTCATATAATCAAAATTCCCCCTTTTTGTTTTTTTTTAATAACACCAACCCTTTTGATGGTTGCACCTATGAAAAGCAAGCCTCATTCCTTTTTGCTTTAAAATGTATTAATTTATAAATATAAGCACAGAAGCCTTACTTGAAACATGAAAAGTCTGCGCCACTTTTTAAAGGACAGTTATTATTTAACATCAGAACCACAGATATGCTTATGTAAAAAGCTTTAAGAAAGGAAATCCCTACTTTTAATCTTTTCTCTGTTATCCAAAATAATGAAACTGTCTTTTGTAACTTTTAAAATCAGCAGTCTGTAATCTAGTAAAATCTAGTTAACTCAGCAGTTTTTCTGTGTGGCTTGGGACCAGAAATAGCCATGTGTTATTGACGCAGCTGTTGCTCTGACCAGCAGGCGTCACTTTACACACCTTTCTCAGGAGAAAACCCCTTTTGCTACATTGCAATGTCCTGAAAAAGTTTAATCTCCGTTGGTTGTGACAGACAGCTTCTTCTCAATGAGAGAGTTTAAATACAGCTGTTTGAAAGCTCTTTTTGTGGTGCAGGAAATTTGAGCATGGTTGAGTCTATTTAAAACTGAGGCATTTCAAGCCAGCACAAAATCTATCATTCTGTAATGTTGTGTTTAGTTCAGCAACAACCAATTTACTCAGATGATGTGAATGCCTTTTAATACCTAATACATAAGGATAAATGCTGTGACATTTTGTATCTTAGTCCAAATTATTGTAAAGCCCACAATTTCGTTTTTTCTTCCTTTCCATGAGGCCTATTTTATTCCTATTGATTGTGAATTCTAATTTATCTTTAGCATTGTGGTAATTTGCACACATGTATAGTTCCTTACTCTTTCAATTTTAATGATAGCGTGCAGCTATTTACCATATATTACATAATTCATTGCTGGATTATTTTAAAATATATTTTATTTTAATGATATTTTGCATAACAGAATGATGACAAAATAAAACACATGGAGCTCATTCCAGACATTTTCAGAAGGGGGTCATACACTCAGAACACACAATACAGTGCGCTTAAGGCTAGCCATTCTTACACAAAGAGCGCAATCGCTACTCATTCACACAAGTACCACCGGTGTCAAACTTACAAACCACATAGACATTCAAACACACAATTAACCCACAAATCAACACTTAGGACAGAAACAAAAGACAGCCCACAGACTGTGCTGAAACCAAACCATTTGTAAATATGAATTGTAAGTCATATTTACAAGAAAAGCTCTCAAAAGTAGTCCAAAAGACTGCACAAAAAACAGCCCAAAAGACTGTTCCATGTTCAAGAAGCCAAAATACACCAAATTCACTAGTTTTGGCTGGCAGAACACCTAAAAAGTGCTCTGCATCTCACCACTTATGAATGTTACTAAGTGCATAGACCAGGATCCTTTTTATGTACATATTTAGTTCCTTGGGGTACTTAGTTACCAAGGAAGAAATACGTTCTTATACCTAAACCTATTTAGGTATCCCCTCTAGGGGAGCCGGCTTATTCCATTCAAGATTCACATTGGTACCTCCGAGAAAGCAGCACATTCTACGATGTGCGCTTGAAACAGGCATGCCAAAAATATTGCAGCATATACAATATTATACAGCAGTGGCACTACACAGTATGTGCCGTTACGAATTATTCAAAAGTTATAGAAAAATCTCCTCATTACCTGACTACACAAATTGCAATTCATATATTTCCAAATTCCAAAATCTTTGACCTAAACCAAAACAAATCACATGTCGACGACCTTTCTAAGCACAAATCTACAACATCTCACTGCCAAGTTCTGAATGACCTAACGGTCGTTTTTAGAATACTCACGCCAAAAAGGTTCTCAGCCAGGAGCGGTAAACATTTGGAGGATCAAATCAGGAAGACCAGAAATATACTGGGCTGCAGAGACAGAGAATCTCCGTGCGCAGGGTACCTCCTTAGTAGATTCCTGTCCTGTCCTCCTCAGTAGATTCCTGTCTCCTGTCAAGACCACTCCCTTGGATAGCCGCTTCTCTGATGAGGTCCACGTATCGGGCGCCATTTGAAGAAATAAAAACCTTCTAAGGGGTTCAATGATACACCTGGTCCTTTTAAACCAACAAAGAAGAGATTGGCACAGAAGCTGTAATATAAAAACAATGCATTTATTAACCTCAGATGAGGGAGACTACGTCACACAGTACCCTCAGGCAACTGTATGAGGCATTCTAAGGAGTACAGAGAACAGGGGCCTTATATACTCACACAGGGGCTCAAAAGAAGGTGGTACAAGTACACATGAGAATAGTTACACACATAGATGGTCATACAGAAAATGCACAGTCAACAAGTAGGAGGAGTAATGAGTTGCTGATATCAGTTAGAACAGCCTGACAGTTCTATACTTGGAGCAGGTGCATTCTGGAAGCTACAGGTCCCTCTGAGCATGTGCAAGGCTCTGGAAGAGGGAGAAAGCACATGGCTAACTAAAATGGCTGCCAATAACAAAATGGCTTTCAGCTCATGCTAACAGCGATTCCTGCAATCTTTAACACCACCATTACTATACCTCCAACCAATGACGACTCCACCAAACCTACACCATTTTATGCCAGAACACCAACCACAATCACATACAACTGAACAACAATGCAACATGGACTAAGTTCGAAAATATATCTGAAGAAGTCACTAAAATACATATTATTTGTATGAAATCCACACTCAATGCAGCTGCCAGACTTCTCTCTGGCGAGAGCCTCTGTAGGAAGGTATGATCCTTCCAGCATGGTTACCCCCACTTTTTGCCTGGTGTCAATGTGTTTTGGACTAGTCTGACTGGGATCATGCTAATGGACCCCAGTTACTGTGCTTTTTCCCTAAATTTGATATTGGTAAGTACTTTGGTAAATTCCCAATTGGCTACTTGTGAACTCTTCTAGGTCCATAGTGTATGGTACTAATGTGCCCAGGGCATAAGTACACCAGGGGTCTCCCATGGGCTGCAGCATGTATTATGCCACCTATGAGAAACCACTCAAACTGTGTCTACATGCCTGACATTGCAGCCTCTGTAAGTTGGTGCTAGTACCACTTACAACAGGTATAAGTTTTCTTATATCTGAGGTCACTGCATTTAAAACCTATAAATCACCCCTATGGCAGGCTCTTCAGTCCTGAGGGCAGGGTGCTTGATTACAAGTGTGAGGGTGCCCGTGCATGAGCATGGCCCCTCAACAAACCCCAGAGTTGATACTCCAGGCTTTGTAAGTGCGGTCAGCCATTTGATACATATAGTGGACATCAGTTCAAATGCGAGATGTCTAATTATATATGGGCTGCACTGAAACAGTCATGTTTGGTATCAAACATGTTGGAATCCTACCCAAACACTAATTCCAGTGTTGGATGTAAGATACCATTTACTGGGTGCCTCCCCTAGGGTGCCCCCCTGTATTCACGGTATCAGCCTTTCAGGATCTAACAGCAAGCTAGTGCTACTTCTGACCACAGACACATTTCTGCCCTTCTGCTGCTAAGCTGAGCTCAAGCAAGGGAAGGCAGAACAATAGGTTTCCTGCCACAGAGAGGTGTGACCACCTCATAGACCGGACGTAGTGTATTGGGCTGGGGTGGGGGCTCTTGCCAGTGCCACTATGCTGCTTTGAAGGTCACATTTGGTGCCCTGCTTTCATACTCCGGTTCTAGGGAGCCGTTAGCGCTTGCTCTGGCACAAAACTGGATAAAGGACATGAGAATATCCTCCCTCTGTCCAGCCCCTCCTCTGGGAGGGATCCTTGAATCGTTCCAACCCTTTCCCTAGGGTACTTAAGGGTTTACATGTGGATGGCTCATCAGATTTGTCGAGCGACAAGATTCAAATCCGAAACCACTTCAACTTCAACCATCTTGGGCACCTTGGACTTTGTTGGACTTCGCTTGGAAATGAGACAGCATCAAGGAAGACTCCTGCTGCTCCTGATCTTGTCATCCTGCCAGTCTTCTACATCGTCTGTGCTTGTGCTTCATCCAGGTTCTTCTCCATGCCTGTGGGCATCAAAGACATCCAAAGTAATCTCCCCTGGAGTGAAGAAGTCACTCCCCTGCATCTGCAGGCACCGCAACGGAGTTGACTGGTCTGTTGCTCCTGACATCCCACAAACTCTGAAAGGCTCAGGCTTGGCTCCCACTCTGGCGCAAAACTGGACAAAGGACATGGGAGTATCCTCCCCTCTGTCCAGCCCCTCCTCTGGGAGAGACCCCTGAGTCATCCTAGCCCCTTTCTTAAGGTATAAAATGGCTTACTTGTGGGTGGGTACTCAGATTCATTGTGGGACAAGACTCAAGCCTGAAACCATATCACTCTTCGACCGTCTGAACACTTGGACTTCGCCTGGAACCGAGACTGTATCACAGAAGACTCCTGCTGCTCCTGGTCTTGCTGTTTTGCAAATATTCTTCATCGTCTGTGTCTGTGCTTCATCCAGGATCTTCAACAGACCTGTGGGCATCAAGGACACCAGAAGTAATTTTCCCTTGTAGTGAAGGAGTCACTCCCTGCGTCTGCAGGCACCGTAAGAAAGTTGACTGGTCCGCTTCTCCTGACATCCCACAGACTCCAAAAGGTTCAGCAACACAGGTGGTGGTCTGCAACTTCCTTGAGGCACTGTCTTCTCAGAGAGTGTTTGTGGCCAGTATCCCTCGTCGGAACCGCTGGAACAGAACCATTGTGCACCACATTGACTTGCTATTGCCAAGCCTTGTTGACTCTGTCCTCCGGAGATCTGCGGGCTAAAAGAAGCTCCAGCCTCCAGCATCTCTTCCTGTCAAGATCTTTGTCCTCACCACATCCTCTGTACCATGCATGTTTGGTGAGCTGCTTGAGGTCCTCTTGCGACTCCTGTGCCTTTGGCCTGTGGGTCTTCTGGAGGGTTTTCTTTTGCTTCAGTGGGTATCTCTAATTGCTCAGGGCCTGCTCAGACTCTCCTGCACCTGGTGAATCCCTCGGACCTTGATGGTCCCAATGCTGCACCTTTTTCATCTTCCATGTCTGTTGCTGCTGCCAAGGCTAGTTGATGCTCCCACCAGACATGAACCCCCTGGTTCTTGACTTCTGACATTGGACAGCTCGTGAACGGCTCCTGGTCTTCCACAGCTCTGCCTGGTCCTCAAAGCTGCAGCGACAAGGTCTCCGTCATCACTCCTTCATCTTCCGTCATTGGTGGTCATTGGTCTTCCGTGCCTTCTGGTCACTCCTGAGTGGCGTAGACTCTGACCCCTCTGCTTGCAGGTACTCCTCTTCCAGAATCCATCCTTGGATTCCACAGGACTCTTTTACCTTCTTCACCAGTGGCATCTTTACTGAAGTCCTTAACTATGGTTGACTGCGGTTTCCGACGTCCCTTCGCATCTATGCACCCAGCTTCCCTGGTGTCAGTATCCTGATTCCTGAGGTATCCACGGATGGGATGACTCTCCAAACTTCCATATTCCACAGGGTTTCTTCAGGGTCCACTGGGAAGGGTCCTTCTTAAAAACTGGAACCGCGACTTTCCTATTGACTTGTATTGAGTATGCGGCTGTGTTTCCACTCTGCACATAGCCTCCATGGGGTTCCAGGGTACTTATCTTTGGTGGTTCCTTGGGTCCCCAGCTCTTCTGAATCTTCTGGTCCAAGTCTCAACTTTGGTTGCAGTTTGCATTCCACTTCTTTAGTATATGGTTTGGTCTCCCCCTGGAGACCACTGTTTATTTGTGCTTACTTACCTGTTTCCATTTGAAATATTGTGTCTATATTGTGTTGTTATTTCCAGGTAGGAGATATGCCAATGTGTTAGTGAGTGTGTATAATAAATATAAATATTTATATAACTACACTGTGTGGTTCTTTATCGTTTAACCTACACTAGGTTAGTTCTAGTAAAAAAAAAAGCTTCTTAACACTCCTTCTGGACTAAGCCTGAAGGCTCTTCTCCACAGCTACCACTTAGAGATCTTTGTATAGTTGTCTAAGACCACTAAAATTACCATAAGGGTTGTTTGGATATGTGCAAGGTGCTTCACTTAAATATGTGTGCACCATATACTAAGCCAGCCTCCTACAGCTGCTATGATCACATCACTCCCACACTCAAGAAACTCAACTGGCTACCAATCAAAGCGAGAAGCATATTAAAAAAGGCCTGCATAACCGACAAAGCTCTTCACACTGAAAAACAACCTACCTCGCAAACAAACTGTCAAAAGCTGGACTAAAGAGGCCTCTGGGAAGCTCATACCCCTACAGCTGATTCCTCTCAGATTTAAAAAAGAAAACTCACTCACCCCTTCTTTCCCTGGGAATAAACCTAGAATTTGGAATGCCCTGCCACAGGATCTATGTGACAATCAGTCATTCCTACACTTCAGAATATAACTTAAATTATTTAGTCTCTCCAAATACTTGAACCCACCCTCCTAATATAACCGACTTCCACAACCAACTTCCACCTCCAACCAGCTAAGAGTCTGAACAAATCTACCTCTGAATTTAACTGAATTCCCCTAACTTTTGAAATAACCTATCATACGCTACCTCCGAACTGAAGAACCTGTCTACTCCACCATTGTTTACATATAATTACCAGGTATGCCCACTGTTTTTATTTTCCTTGTATACTGTCTTTAAATGTTGCTGATAACCTGTCTACTCCACCATCGTTTGCATATTATTACCATGCATGCCCATTGTTTTTATTATTTTCTCTGTACATTGCTTGCAAATGTTGCTGTGCATATTCTGTAAAGCGATCTAATACCCTCGGCACAAGTTTGAGCTATATGAAACTCAAAAATGAATAAAGAGAGGAGGAAGTGAGATTCTGTAAGTGAGAGATAGTGGCGGTGAAAGTAGAAAAAATGAGAAGAGTGTGACAGAAGGCGTGTTTAAAAGATCAAGTTTGAATAAAAGAGGGCGAAAGAGAGAAAGATATGAATGAGAAGTGTGAGCAAGTTGATGGTAAGAGAAAAGGATGAAAAGGCCGTAGCAGCTTGTGCCCCATCTCTAGCCTCCCCTTCATGGCTAAAATCCTGGAAAGTTGAGTTTCAAAATAGATGAAAGACTTCAAAGAAAATAACAGTCTACTGGGTGACTGTCAATCTGATTTTAGAACTGGCTGTAGCACAGAAACAGCCATTCTTCAAATACCTGGGGACACTCTACCTATATTGGCATACATGTGTAGCTTGTCTTCTTGTGGACCTTGAGCCGTCTGTAGTATTCAACACTGTCAACCACGCAACCTTACTTCAAACCCTGGAAGAAAGGATGGGTATATTTGTCACAGTTGTAAAGTAGTTTGATGCATACCTAGGTAACCACATGCAGCAAATGAAACTGGCTGGCACAATCTCGGATCCTGCAATACTACAACAAGGAGTCCCCCAGAACCCCATCCTTTCTCCAATGTTTGTAACCTTTACTTGGAATCCTTTACTGCTCTCCTGAATTAAACAAACATGGCCTTTCACCTGTATGCTGATGACATGCAGCTGTACATGAACATATCAGCCTTGAAAGACATACCAGCTTTTGCCCTTACTCTGCGAAAGCTTCAGTCATGGATGACTCTTCACCACTTCCAGCTTAATCCCCAGAACACTGATTTCCTACTAATATCCCCCCAACAATACAGCACACCTGTACACGCATGGATAGATGCAGCAAACCTACTGGACTGCAAACCAACCATCGTTACAATTCAAGCTGACTAGACTTCAACCTAGATAAGATGCTAAACCGGCATGTGCACATTAATGCTTTAGGAAGGCTACCAATGCCAAACCACTATTCTCCAGACAGGCAAGTCCCTAATTCCTTAATTTCCAAGCAACAGTGCATTCACTGTCTTCTCAAAACTAGACTACTGAAATACCCTGCTGACAGGTATTCTCAGAATACATATGGCCCCTCTGAGGGAAGTCTTCAAAGCTGCAGCACAGCTGCTTCAGATGTAAGAAGATCAGATCACATTCCTTCTAAACTGCTCACCCTCAAATAGCTCCACATTAAGGCCACACGTTTTGTCAAGCTGATCTGTATTGTTCACAAGGCCTAACATGGAAGTTCAGCAAAGTTACTGTCCTAGACTTGTGATATTTCCTGCGGATCCAGTTTACTCTAAAGCATTGCCTCTCGCTGGTTCGAAACTCCATCCTTCACAATCACCCTGAATCAATCCTTTTGTGGGTGTGCCCTTAAAGTTTAAAAATGTAGGGAGAGGATGTGGCATAACAGTTAGAGCATCGACCTCAAAGCTGGGGAACTGGGTTCGAGTCTTGGCAGGGACGCCCAACATTCTGTGATTCTGGGCAAATCACTTAACCTACCTGTGACTAACAAAATGAATGTGTCCATCTGTAACACAACTGGTGCTCTTGTAAAGCGCTCTGATACCTTTGTGTCGAGTTCGCACTATATAAAACTCACAAAAAAATACATTGCCCTGTGCATAGTAACTAACTTCTCCTAAAAAGCTTTTCAGAAAGAAAGTGCTGCTTTTCCAAGAACACTTCGAAATATAACAACTTTCAACTCTTGGACTGACAACATTCATTCTGACTACAGACATATTTAATTGTGTGCGGACGGTTCGGTTCCCTTGTACATGTTCCTATCCCACCTCCTGCCACCCAAACTTCCTAATACACAAAAGGCCCTCTTTTCATGACTGCTACCTCTGTCCTCAAGAACTGTGCACCCTAAATCGCATGCCTCATAGATAAGTTTTGTATTCTGTTTCTCTCTAGCGTCATATATTATATCAACCTCTTCTGTGTGAACTGCTGGGTCTGGTTCATCCTATACAAAACTGCAATTAAATAAATAAGACAAGTAATGGTGAAGCAAGAAGAAAAAGCAAAAAGGCTGAGAAGACAAAGGGAAGTTGAAAAAGTTACCCCAAGAGAAGGAGCGAGAAAGAGAGAGAAAAGGGAGGAAGGGAGGAAACAGATAGAGGTACTAGATAGCAAGAGAGTGAAAGAGACTAAGGGGACATATCTAATAGAGAAAGAGAGAGAGAGAAAGGACAGTGAACAGTGTATAGTCATGTTTAAGTTTGTACTATTTTGTCTTTAAATGTTGAATTGAGGACATGCTTTTCCTTCCATTCTCTTTCACACAGGGAAGGTATTTGTACTGGTATAACATGGGCCTAGACTTTGAGATCGAGGGGTTACTGGCATCTGGATCTACAGGAGTGACAACAGCAAGACTGCAGAATATGACAACAGGAGTTGCAGCAGTGACAAAGGTCCCCCAAGTGACAGCAGCAGGACTTTCAGGATGCTGCAGTGGGCTATGACTTTAATGATAATAATATCAGAACTCAGATATTCACTCACTCATCCACCTATACATTCATCTCAGTGAGTTAAGCACACACTCGAGAGATCAGTCTCTAACCTACATGTCACTCATCCCTTAACTGTCCATGTTCTATCAGGGGTCTCCAATGTGCAGCTTGGGAACTACTGTCAGCTTGCCAGCACCTTCAAAGTGGCTGCAGAGCTGAAGTCGAGCCCAGTATTTCATTCAGAGAATATGTGCATATTAGAGAAGGCAGCACTGCACTGCTCATCTCAAGAGCCTTGGGGTGACAGCCAGCGAAACCACTGGCAGGACCTTATGATAACACTCAAACACATAATATGTCGGCCTATAAGGCTTACCACATGATCATCTGTATCTAATCTCAATCTAACTAAGGAGATTGGCCATATTGCAGGCCCTCCGCCCCATGTGTGTAAACAATGAACCATGAAGGAAGAGTGGCAGCAGTATCCTGAACAGTGACCAGTGCTGACCAATGGAAGCATTGGGCTGCAGGAGCCAGAGTGAAAATGTGTTAACTTGGTGGATGATCTGCCCAAGAGTTGAGGACAGCAGGTTATAGATCCAGAGCTGGGAAAATCAGGAGCATCATCTGCATTCATCTATGGGCTGGTCTAACACTGTGTCCCTCGCTAATAAACATCCTGATATCTATCTCTGCCACAACTTTGTCCGTTTGTGTGGCTCAATGGTCAGAGCCATTGCAAATAACGGGGTAACCCAAAGTGGTTAGAGCGGCAGACCCTGATGCAGAGGTCTGGCCCGGACCAGGGTTCAATTCCCGCCTCGGCGGGTTTTGGGCTCAATTTCCCCGGACCGATAATTCTCGCCTCGGTGCCTATTCTAATCATGGGTTCCACTCTGCAACTCTGGGCAATAGCTTGCTTAATCTCCACAACGGCCCCAAAAGCGCTAGGATGCCTGGCTTCACCGTGGGGGTGCCCAGGAGTAGGCACTTCACAGGGAAAGGCCAGGAAGGGTTCCACAGCGGTATGTGCACAGCGCCTGAGAGACCCTTTTGGGCGTGTGCGGAGTGCTATATAAATGCACTACATTTACATAACAGTGCCAGTGGCATAATAATGGTCATCCTTGTTATTTTGGACATTCATGGTCTAGTCGTGGCAAAATTGAAGGCATCATTGCTATATTAGGAGCATGACTGGCTTACTTTTAGTAATGCCTGACATAATGGGGGCTGCCCATCCCTTAATAATGGCCATGGTTGATATATGGTGGGCATCAGGCTGTGAATGGCATCCACCTTTGGCACAATGGTTGCCCTTGTATAATGGTGGTCATTATTGGCATAATTCAGGCATCCTTGGTGGTATGGTGAGTATCCATGGCCTATGATTATAACACGTGGGCATTCAGAGCAGAATCTGTCCATATGATGCATTGGTACATGTATGTACTCACTGAAAATGGCAAGCTGATATTTGGGGACTGTGTTTTTCCTAAAAATGCAAACTGATGTTTTGAAAGCAAAATTTTCTTTTCAGAAAAGGCCTTTGTTCTGGAAAATTGTGTTTGTTTACCCAAAATACAAATTGATACTTGATAGAAAAATATATGTATTTTCAGAAACTGAAATGTTTTTGAAGACAAAATATTGGAATTCCAAAAACACATTTAAAGTTGATAGTTGAATGAAAATTCAGGCTGAGTAGTGGCAACCTATTGCTTTGGTTATGTCCTATGTGTTGTGCCAGATTGCACTGTATCTTCCCAAGGTGCACCTGCTCTGTGAAAAAGGGGTGTGGGGAGTGGGTGTGGATTTTCACTTGTGCAGAACTGGATTCTTCTCACTTAAGCACAGGCTAGACACTTTGTGATATATAGAACTTCTGGGTTTATTATGGGTTTTCTCTAAGGACTCTGTTTTGTTTTCATATTGTCTATAAGGCAGATTTTGCAGGTCTATTTCACTATCGACGTCTTGATGGTTTCTTTTTTTCTCTTCTCTTTGCAGGAATATATGGTTCCGGGCCGGTGTCCCTTGAGAAAAGAAAGGAAAATCGGTAAGTAACTAGCCCGTGGCCGTTTCTGTTATCAAGCTTCTCCCAAAGATTCTCTCGTACTATTCATTGCATCCTCCTCTGTATTAAGGAAGCCTATTTTGTATACTATTACTCCAAATTTTCCCTGTCCTAAACTTCTTCTTCTACTGCTTAGGTTCAGCTTTCTTTTTTTTCTCTCTCTGTTAACAACATTGCCCTTCAGGGCTTTTCCTTCCCGCTCCAAACTATCCGTATCAGGAAGGAAACATTTAAAAAAACATATTTTCAAAAAGAGAAGGGAAAAGTAATAATTGCTAAACTCATAGAGAAACACAACTATTTTTTGTTTTAGACTTCTGCTATTTTCTTTTTGTTAATTTTCTTGAACAAGCCCCTATTGGAATCCATTTACTCTGCACCGTCACCAACTCTTTAACTTTGCTTCTGAGGGCCTTCTTTTCTTGGGGCGAATACAGATTCATATTTTCGCTCTGTTATGGCAACACTGGAATACAAGGTCCTCACGTGGAATGTGAGGGGGTTGGGTTCCTACACTAAACGCCACCAGATATATGCCTACCTTAAGGGACGCGGGGCCCACTGTGCCTGTCCCCAAGAGACCTTACATCCCTGGAACTCACTAGACTGCATAGGTGGTGGCAACGAGGAGTCTACAGTACTACCTATTCTAGTTATGCATGATGTGTGCTGTAATGGGTAGCCCCGGGTGTGCCTTTCACGATGTCCATTCCTCAGATCGACCCTGAGGGTCGCTATGTTGCGGTGGTGGGGTGGGGGGTGGGGGGGGTCACTTAATGGCCTGCCCTTAACACTTATAGCGGTCTACTCTCCTACTGCAGGACAGTAAAGGTTTTACACAACTAAATCCTGTCTTGCTCCCAGAGCCAGCGGCACATGCACTCTGGTGCTTGACCTGGTGATATACAAATCCACTCCCCCCTTCCTGAGGAGCATCCTTGCTCCGTCTCCCAGCACCTGAACATGCGAGCTGCTGATTTGCCAAACAATGCTCTTTATTTCGGCCAATTGCCATAAAACAGACATGCATTTATAAAATATTAAACATACAAAATCATGTGTCTATGTACATAATACGACCCATAAATGTGACCTCCAGCCATCAATCAATCAATCAATCATAGCATTTGTAAAGTGCACTACATACCCGTGAGGGTCTCAAGGTGCTAGGGAGGGGGAGTGGGGGGGGGGGGGGGAGCTGCTACTGTTTGAAGAGCCAGGTCTTGAGAAGTCTTCTGAAGGTCAGAAGGTCTTTGGTCTGCCGTAGGCGGATTTGGAGGGTGTTCCATGTCTTGGCGGCGAGGTGGGAGAATGATCTGCTGCCGGCGGTCACTCTTCGGATGTGGGGGGCGGTGGCGAGGGCGCAGTCTAGAGTTGGGCGAGAGGGTAGAGTTGAGGATGACCCCTAGCTTGCGTGCGTGGTCGGTAGGTGTTGGGGGGTGTCCTTAGTGCAGTCGGCCACCAGGAGTCCTCCCAGGCCGAGGGGGAGGATCCGAGGATGAGGACCTCCGTCTTGTCTGAGTTCAGCTTCAGTCGGCTGTTCCTCATCCAGTCGGCGACAGCCTTCATTCCTTCGTGGAGGTTGGTTTTGGCGGTATGGGGGTCCTTGCTGAGGGAGAGGATCAGCTGGGTGTCGTCAACGTAGGAGATGAGGTTGAGGTCATGCCGTCGTGCGATGTGGGCGAGCGGTGCCATGTAGACGTTTAACAACGTTGGGCTGAGGGATGATCCTTGGGGTACGCCGCAGATGATGCCGGTGTCTTCGTAGCGGAAGGGGTGGAGGCGGACGCTCTGTGTTCTGCCGGAGAGTAAGGAGGAGGTCCAGTCCATGGGCTTCTCTTGGATTCCGGCGTCGTAGAGGGGTGTTCGTAGTGTGTGGTGGCAGACCCTGTCGAAGACGGCTGACAGGTCCAGGAGGATGAGGGCCGCGGGTTCTCCGTTGTGTAGCAGGGTCCTGATGTCATCGGTGGCGGCGATGAGGGCAGTTTTGGTGCTGTGATTGCACCGGAATCCGGACTGGGACGGGTCCAGGATGCTGTTCTCCTCGAGGAAGCTGGTCAGTTGTTTGTTGACAGCCTTTTCGATGACCTTCGCCTACGGGAGTAGGGAGATGGGTTGGAAGTTCTTGAGGTCCTTGGGGTCCGCCTTGGGTTTCTTAAGTAAGGCGTTGATCTCTGCGAGCTTCCAGCTCTCCGGGAAGGTCGCTGTCTCAAAGGAGATGTTGATGGTTTTCCGAAGATGGGGTGCGATGGTGCTGCTGGCTTTGTTGAAGATGTGGTGTGGGCAAGGGTCTTCCGGGGATCCGGAGTGGACGGTGTTCATGATTTTTTTTTTTTTTTTTTTTTTTTTTTGAAAACCTTTATTGACAGTTCAATAAGAACAAGTATGGGCCTACAACCCCCCGGGGCCGGCCGCTAAGCAATCAGAGCAATAACGACAAGTATAAACACAGGCAGCACTTCAGGGAGCAAAATCGTACTGCTAATACTGTGAACAGCGTAAGTAGGGCACCAGGAGAAAAAGGTTTTCATTTTATGATGAAACAAGGCAGAAGGATCAGGTGACAAGCAATTTTAAAACAACAATCACGGATATGCAGAGTAATGAATGTTAGCGATTTACAGCAATCTATTCGGTCAATGGCGTAAACACAAGAACATCAGGATGGAGAAAAACATAGTCTACAGCTGCGCCCGCAGTCCCCCGCCAAAACTCCCCAAGAACACCACGGAAGTTGTGAACACATGGAACGGCAACGAGGCATAGCAAAAGGAGGTGTATCACACTGATCCCAGAAAAAGAAAGACAAAAAGAATCAGAGAAGAAAAAGGAGGCCATGGAAAAAAGATGAAGGAATACAGAGTCCCCTCCCCCAACCCCCACCCTGCACCTCTGCAGATGAGTACGGCCCCCCCCCCCAGCAGTGTGCCTGTCGCCCTGGAACCAGACCCGAAATGTAGGAGAATAGGGAAAAAGAAGTAGGAAAGAACCCCCACCAGACGGGGGGGTAGAGAAAGTATTTATAAACTGGAGGAGGGCCTTCATAACAGACCCCCGGCTTCTCCCTCCCGCACGGTAAGGTTCCCCTAAAGTGAACAAGGAACAGCACAGAAACAATCTTCTCAAACCACGATGGGGAGCATTATGCGTCTATTGTGCCAGTAGCCATGTCAGGAGAGCACACCACCCCAAGCCCGCCCGTCCACTAGGCGACCACCCCCGAGGGGCCCGCCTCATCCCTGACCACTCAGCGGAATTCTGCCCATGCCAACCCCTCGACCCAGCACCATACCCAATGTTCCTAGGCAGAGGAATGTCCAACAACGACAGAGAAGCGACGCACACAGGTGGGGTGGAAGTCTCTGAGCATCAACACAGTCCGCCGCGTGAGGAAACAGGCTTCCAAGTGCTGCCCTAGGATCTGCACTGCACGCAAGGTTCAGGAAGGCAGAAGCAGCCAAAAGAGACATTAGTTGCTGGAGTTGTCTCTGGGTCGCAGGAGGGCATGCACGGGATGAGGCCACCACATCCCACTCAGGTCCAACGCCTCCGGGACAGATCAGGCCCTCAGAAGGTCGAACACACTGTAGCATACTGGCCGGGGCGTCCAGTCGTGTACTAACCTCAGGGGGGGCCGCCACAGCGTCCTCCTGCGCGCAGTGTGGGTAGACTCTGTGTTCGTGCGGACAGGCGGGCCGCCACTGCCCCAACCCCGACGCCACACCATCGAGCTTACTCCCCAAGATCACGAAACCATGAACCAAGGAGGAGTGAAGAGTACCAAGAGCCTCGAGGAGGTCGCCGTACCCCAGCTCAGCTCTCTGTGTTCTCGCCGCCACACTCCCAAAAATCGTACGCTCACAGGCCCGCTGCGGCCCAGCGGACAGGATGGTAGGCTTCATCGACCCAAGATGGCCGCCAAGTATGCCCGACCCTCACCGGGGCCGGGACCCCAGGACTAGCGTCGCGATGTCCACGTCGCGGGTGACCGGGTTCCGGGGGCAGGCAAAAACTATCCGTGGTCACGGGCAACAGTCGTCCCCACCACGGACCAGCTCCCGTAGAAATCCGGGGGCGGCCCGCAATGATCGGGGCAGGATACGGACGGCGGCCGGGCAGCTCACCAGCAAGGCAGGGGCAGCCACCGGAGGATCTAAGATTTGCACCCCCGGTCATGCACTCGGTCAGCTACACTGGGCAGCAGAAGTGACCACGCCGAAATGTAGGCCGAGTTTGGCACCGCTCCGGTGGACCGACTCCACCCAGTCACCACCGGCCGCTGTTGTCGCACTGCCACCCGGCCACGGCATCCACTCGATGTCCCGGCTCCAGGGCCGCACAGGCCGCAAAGTTCAGATGCAGTTTTCTCCGGCGATAGCACGGCTAGAAACCTCGGAGTCACACAGTCGGGAGCCCCTCTCCTTCAGAAACACGACCACGTAGCACAAGTTGAGGATCTCAGGCAGGATATCCGTGCGGGATGCGGAGGCTCACGGAGCCGGGGGTCTACGCTGCCGTCCCGGTCGCCATCTTGGCTCCTCCCCGGTGTTCATGATTTTGATGGTGTTGTCGTCGTTGATGTTGGACCAGGAGAGCAGGCGGTTGGTGTTGGTGGTGGTCGTGGGAGCGGGGGGTCTCAATTGTTGCCGGGGTGGTGACGGCGTTGAAGCTGTCGTGGATGTCTACGATCTTGTGATGGAAGAAGGTGGCCAGCGAGTCGCACAGGTCTTGTGAAGGTGGGATGTTGTTGGTGTTGGAGCTGGGGTTGGAGAGTTCCTTCACGATGTTGAAGAGCTCTTTGCTGTTGCGTACGTTGTTGTCTAGGCGGTCTTTGAAGGAGGTCCTTTTGGCGGATCTGATGTGGTGGTGTCTGCGGGTGGCCATCAATTAAATACAATAAAAATAGACAAATAAGATTGATAAAACATTAACCCACATTGATTTTGCACAACTGTTACGCTACAAGTTTAAAAAATACGATATTTATCAAAAAAGCTAAACACTAAATCCATCTACTCAATACATGGTACCAGTGTTCTCAGCAATTATTTGGTTGAGGATGATTAGTAGTTAAAATCATTAACCATGGGGGCGTGGCTTAGCAAGCCAGCATGGCGGACGCGTTCTAAGTAGGCTCCGTCCAGCCCTTCATTCATCCTCCACTGATCCTGCTCCTCCGGCCACGATAACACCCGCCTGCTGTGTCCGGTGGTGGGGAGATGAGGTGACGCTTGTTGGCGGTGTTTGTGGGCCAGTGCTGCATCCTGCAGCGGCGGTGTGGCGGAGATCGACCATGAGGCCTGTGTGCGGCGCTGATACCATGGCCACGAGTGCGACCCAGCCGGTAGATCCTGCAGCGGCGGAGCAGCTGCGGATGGTGCGACCCCCCCGCTGGTAGCGCGGAGTGAGTCACCTGCTCCACCCTGATTGCTGGCGGATGTTCCCCGTGTGACGGAGCGGCCCCCCTTTCTCCCCATTGCTCGGCGGTCAGTCGGACCGAGGGGGAGGGTGTAGACGGTCGGGGAGGCGTTTGCTGCTGTTGCCGCCATTTTGGGCCACCCGGCTGTGGAGCTCCAGGCCTATTGCAGATTCTGTGGCAGGCCCGCCGGTACCTGTGCCCAGCCTGGTGGTGTCGGCGGTCGGTGGAGGCCTGCCCTGCCTGGGGCTTTGCTTGGTTTGCCATCTGGGTGCCGGGGCCTGGTGCGTGGCCCCCGGGCGCATCTCCGAGGAGTACTGGGCTGCGGGGGTTGACCCATCCATCGTGGTTTGCGGGTGGGCTCCCGCCCATCCATTCTGTGCCTCCGGCGATTCCCGGCTGTCACGGGGATCGCTCCTCTTTGTTCAGCAGCCAGATCGGGCTGCGGGGAGGACCCGGGTGACAAGGGGGGAGTGGTTGTATCCCCCACTGGGCCCAGAGGCGTGCTGCGGTGGCCCATTGGCAGTGGCCTGCTTTCTCCTGGTGGGTCTAGAACCCCCACCTTCCCCCGTCTTCTCCAGGTCTGTGTGGGGGCTCGGCGGTGCTGTCGGACTGCGTGGGGGTGCGTGTTGGCGACCACGGCCTAAAGAACCTTCTGGGTCCCTTAAGTGGCCCTGGGGCGCATCCTGTTCATCCCAGGGGCCTCTCGGTGGATCTGTGGGAGCTACCATTGGTGGCCCAGGCTCTGGGGCATACTGAACTGGGCCTGTGCTGTGATTTCTGGGACGCCCTGGCAGACCCCCCATCGCCCTCTGAATCACTGCTGGGCACTGAGATTCACCCACCTAGGGATCGTTGCCAGGCGGAGTGGGGCGGTGCCGCTTGGCGCCCGGGGATTAGGGACAATCGGCGAGGGCACCTTGACGGCCACATCGGCACTTGGATCGAGCTGCGCGGACCGCTGCCGGACAGCAGTGTCACCCCTGTGCTACTTACGCTACCCAACCGGGGTGAACGGTGATAGCGCCTGCCTATTGGGAACTGGGGTCATGAAGATATACCCGGCCCACCATGATGAGAGACAAAACCGGTGGAGGGTCCTCCAAGCAAAGTACGCTGGACAAATTTGCTAGCCCTGGAGGCTCCGGGCCCAGGGTAATGTTCCAGACAATGCCGCCCTCCTGGCGGCAATTACCCAATCCAGGGATGCCCTGGATGCCAAAATAGGGGCGGTGGGTTCAGACGTTATGTTGCTGCGCCAGGACCAGCGGAATGCTGTGGCATGCATCACTGAGACTGAGATGTGGATCTCGGGAGTGGAGGATGTGGTGACGACCTTGCAACAACGAGTGGGATCTCTGGAGACTGCTCAGCGGGGTTTGGCGTCCAGGGTGGAGGTTTGTTGGTTTTCCGGAGGGGTGTGAGCCTGGGAACATAAAGAGGTTTATCTCCCAGTGGCTGGAGAGCTGGCTACCCCCGACTCCTAAATGCTTTGTGGTGGAGCGTGCACACAGGGCCCTGATGCAGAAGCCTCCTTCGGGGGCTCAGCCGAGGCCAGTGATTGCGAAACTACTTAATTATCACGATCAGGATATGATCCTGAAGCAAGCCAGGGCCCAAGAGCCTTTGCAGTATAATAATGCCCGTATCCTGATATTCCCGGACTATACTAAACAGACCCAACAACAGCGGCAATCATTTCTCGCAGCTAAGGCCCGCCTGCGAGAACTCAAACTCCCATATGCATTGCTCTACCAGGCCCGGCTGCGAATTGTCTATCGTTCTCCTACATATTTTTTTGACTCCCCGGAGGAGGTCTTCCATTGGACAGACTAGACGGTGCGGCTGCGGCCCCACTCTCCACCCGAGAGAGAATCTGACTCATCCTCGAGCGGAGTGGTCTGGAACGTGCCCGGTGGCCGGGTGAGGGGGTCTCGCAGCTCCAGGTCCAGGAGGCGGTCCAAATCCAGCGATGTTCTGTCACGTGTGGGATCTGCTTCAGATCAAATGGCACCCGCTGACTGATAAATTTCTGTGTATGTGCATCTACAATTCTTAGAGATGTTAGAAGTGGCCAGAGGAGCCCGATGAGGGCCAGTATTACTGTTGGTTATTCCAGACAGGGATAGGGGCTAGGGGCTAGGGGACAATGGGCTGTAGTTTGGGGATCCATTGGTGGGTGAGGGGTGGTACCTTCTGTTGGGGTGTGCCAGCTCTGCCTGCCGCGACAGGTACTTCACTGTTTTTGAGGTATAGGGTGGGGGCAGGGGGTTGGTTGGGTTGTTCAGGGGAATTGTTGTTGTTCTTTCATCGCACTGTTCAATTGCAGGTCGGGCCGGGCTACGTTGCATGTCTTGGGCCACCAGGGCTGTTCATGTTTCTGAGGTTTTTGCATGGCCGCCATTGCGGGTAGACCATTAGACTCCTCGGGGTCCCTGCGCATTTTGAGCTGGAATGTCAGAGGGGCGCTCGTTAAGATTAAGCGCGGTGCTCTCCTGAAGCAGGCTAGCGCGCCAGCACCGACATCTTGAT
This sequence comes from Triturus cristatus, assembly GCF_964204655.1. NCBI lineage: Eukaryota > Metazoa > Chordata > Amphibia > Caudata > Salamandridae > Triturus > Triturus cristatus. The sequence continues at coordinate 932,154,412 of NC_140580.1, read as the reverse complement.
GCTGCAAGAGATGCACCTTATGGGTCTAAAGCACTCTGTTTTCAGCGCTTCGGATACATACAAGTGTTTCATGCGGGCTTTGTGCCGGGATCCAGGGGAGTGGCAGTCTTGATCCACAGACGAGTACCTTATATTCACATTAGAACGTGGGGCGATGCACAGGGCAGATATATTTTCCTTCAGGGTCCGTTGAGGGGTGAGTCCATGATATTGGGCAGCGTCTATGTCCCACCGCTGCTGTCCTGGGGTTTTGTAGAGAAACTTGTGACCGTGTGGACAGATATCCCAGAGGGCCTGGCAGTGGTTGGCGGGGACTGGAATGATGTGTTAGATCTTGCTCTTGATAGGTGGAGGCCCGATGGGGCCCGATGGTTCGCAATCCCACCAAGCTTCATTCCCTCGTAGTGGGCCAGGATTGGGATGACCCATGGTGTCGGTTGCATGGCAGGACTCGGGGGTTCACCTATCTCTCGGAGGACCACGACTCCTTCTCTCGTATTGATATCTTTGTGTCTCGGGGGGATGCTGGCAGGGTGGTGGAGGCCGATATTCTCCCTCAAGGGCTTTCTGATCACTCGCCTGTGGCCATTACCCTGCGTGATGGCCTTGCGCGCGGACCTTTCCGGTGGCGTCTTTCCACATTGAATCTCCAAAAGGCGGAGTATAGGGAACACATGGGGGATGCCATAGATCAGTATTTGTCGCACAATATGGGATCGGTGTCGGCAGTGGTGTCTCTGTGGGAGGTGATGAAGCCCACACTTCGCGGGGTGGACATCTCCTTCTGCACGGCGGCACGTAGGGTCCACAGGAAATCTCTTATACGGGCAGAGGCTAAAATCTTTGACATGGATGCGTGCAGTAGAGACGAAGGGGGGCGGCTGGTCCGCCGCCAGTTGTCGCTGGCGCAGCTGGATTACTTGTCCCTCTTGCTAGATGAAGCCCACCAGGCATGGCTGGCAACCCGAAGCAGGATATATCAGTGGGGGGACAAGTCGAACAAACTCTTACATAGATTGTGCCAAGGGGCGACGGGCTCCCTTGTCCTCCCGGGTATTGTCGGTTCCGATGGAATACCGATCTCGTATCCGTCGGCCATTGCAGAAAATTTTGCGGTATACTATGCTACTATGCAGACCTCTATGCTCCCCAGGAATGTTTGTCGGCAGAGGTTATTTTTTTTTTTTTTGAAACCGTTTATTGCAATCTCAAGAATATACAAGTATGGGCCTACAACCTTCCGGCCGGCCGCTAGAATGACAGGGGCATATGACATACGTTCAAAAACACTTGGCCTTGCAGAGAAGCAGAATCAGGAGGTATCAACGTCGTGGGCCACATCACTCTGACCCCACAATACGGTTTCATTTTATACAAACAACACGAAAAATCACACCCGCAAGGCAACCCGCAATCGAAAGTAACAGCACGTGCTCCCCGAATGGGGGACCCCAGCCATCCACAGGAGTCTAAAGAGGGGAAGGGGAACAGATCGAGGACTGGGGGAACTCTGTGCCCGGGGCTGGGGAAAGGAGTCAACTAAGGGGACGGGGTTGGTGAGGCAGCAGGCAGCAGTGGTGGCGCGCAGATACCCCCGCGGTAGGCGTTCCAGGGGCCCCATACTTTCACCCATGCCCCAGGCTTACCCCTCGCCACATACACCACCTTTTCTCGGAACATGCACCAATCCATGTGTTCTTTCCAGGCCGACACCGTTGGGGGCCTCTGGGATCCCCACAGTTGAGCAATGTCACGCTTAGCAATCATATATCCCAGAGTCACCCATCGCGTCTGCAGAACCGAGTAGTCAGTTGGTTCCCACACATTCAGCAGGCATCTCCTCGCTTCAGGCAGCAGCGCGACATGCGTAACCACTCGCAGGACCTCATGCACACCACGCCAGAATCGCTCCACCTTCGGGCATTCCCACAAAATATGCAAAAAAGTAGCCAATGCACCACACCCACGCTTACACAACCCATCCTCAGCATAGCCCATACGCAGAAGCCTTGGCCCCGTCATGTAAACCCGGTGGAGTATCTTAAGCTGGACGAAGCGAAGGCGAGCCGGTATGGCCACCTCCTTCGGAGAGGCCACCGCGGAAATCCAGTCCTCGTCGTCCAACTCCAGCCCATCGGCAACCCAAGCCTCGCGGAGGCCAGTCAGCAAGCCCGATCGGTCATTAATCAATTTTTTGTAAATAAGGGAGATCGTGCTGTCCGGAACGTGGCCGTCCAGCACCCTATCTTCCAGGGGGGAGGACTCCGGGATGGAGGCGACGTCTGGGAAGACGGAGCCCAGTGCGTGACGGACCTGCAAGTACCGAAAGTATTCACTGCCCTGCAGCTGAAACTCCGTCTGCAGCGTCTCGAATGTTTTAAATCCCCCCCTCGTCCAGAGATCCCCCACTTTACTGATGCCTATCGTGTCCCACCTCTCGAAGCCCTTCGAGGTCCACAGGGAGCCCAATCTCTCAGACGCGTACAACGGTGATGCCCGGGTCAAACGGTCCTTCCACCCCATAGCTGCGTTAGCCGCGTGCCATACTCGCACCATGACACGCGTAGGTCCCGTTAGGCGGGGGCCGGGCGCGCCAGAGTAGAGCGCTCGATTATAGTCGCCACCAGGCAGGAGCATCTTGTCCATTTCAAATGCCGGGTTTAAGGCGGGCCCGTAAAGGCCATGGTTAATTGCAGCTAGCTGGGAGGCCCAGTAATACCGTTTAATATCCGGGAGGGCAATCCCCCCGTCGTACCATGGGAGCGTCAACTTCGCCAGGGCAATACGCGGCCTCCCGTCCCAGAACAGGTCGGCAGAGGTTATTGGCCGATTTTTGAATGATCTCCCACCCAGAACTCTGACTGACGAGGTAAGCGCGGACCTTGACCGCCCATTCTCGGCAGATGAACTGAATTCTGTTCTCCAGGAGCTGCGGCCTGGTAAGGCGCCGGGTCCCAATGGTTTCCCGAATGAATTCTTTAAACGGTACTTCCAGCAGCATGGTCCCCATTATTGCAAGGTCGTGGAAGAGGCAAGGGAGTTTGGTCATTTGCCCAGAGACTGGCGGCATGCTGAGGTGGTGGTTTTCCACAAACCCGGCAGGACTCCCGAACACCATGCATCTTACCGTCCCATCAATCTTCTCAACGTTGAGGCCAAAGTTCTGGCCAAGGTGCCTAATCGCCTCCGTCCCCATGTCTCGTCTATTGTTCATCCGGACCAAGCCGGGTTTATGCCCCAGCGGGCGACCCACCATAATATTCGTAGGGCTCATACAGCAATCGCGGCAGCCGGGAGTTTGGTGGTACGCGCGGCCTTATTGCTCGCAGATATGGATCGAGCTTTTGATTCACTGAGCTGAGAGGATTTATTCGCCCTCCTATGCAGATTGAATCTAGGACCTCGCTTTCTCTCCTATCTGACTTTACTTTACACGGACATAACGGCGTCTGTGCACGTGGCGGGTTCTGTCCCGCCGGCCTTTCCCATTGATCAAGGCACCAGGCAGTGGTGCCCCCTGTCACCATATTTGTTCGCCCTGGCAATGGAGCCTCTGGCCGCATGGGTGCGTATTGATGCGCAGGTGGCTGGGCTTCAATGGGCCAACGGACTGTCGGATCGTATAGTCTTATATGCGGATGATGTGCTGTTCTTTCTTACTCAGCTGGATAGCACTGGCCCGCGGTTGCTGCGCATCATGCAGGTGTTTGGGGAGACTACTGGCCTTTATATGAATGAGCGAAAGTCTACCCTGTGGGTGTTGGGTGGAGGGGCTGACCCTGGTGCCTGGGCCTCTGCGGTTCAGGTGGTGCGTGGGGGACTGAAATATTTGGGTGTGTTCCTCTCAGACATGCGGTCGATTACCTGGGAAAGGAACTTGGTGCCGGTGTGGAACAGGATGTGTGAAGATCTTAAAGTCTGGTCCCACATGCCCCTATCTTTATATGGTCGCTCGGCCATCTTCAAAATGGTCTCTCTTCCTCGTTTGCTGTACCAGTTGCAAAACCATCCATATCCTATTTCTTTGGGTTGGTTCTGCCAGGTTAATGCGGCCTTGGGCCAGTTTCTATGGGGCGGGGGGGTTGTCAGGGTGGCTCTCCGTACTTGCTTTACATCCACGTATTGTGGGGGACTCGCTACTTCTGACATTCTTTCATACTATATGGCCTCACACCTGTTGGTTCTCAATGAATGGTGGTATGGCGATAGCTCAGATCCGGCGTATACCCTGGAGCGACGTTTGATGGGTGATCACTCGCTACATACGCTTCTCTATTCTGCGCCCTTGCGGCGTTCTCTGCCGAGTGTGACACAGCTGGTGTTTCAGGTTTGGCGGCAGGCGTTGCGGAGGATGGGCTGGTGGAATCGCCTAACTCTAGAGACACCGCTATGGCAAAATGGACGTCTGCCATAGTTGGCGGCCTTGCCTGGCTTCCAAGATTGTGATGCGATTGGGATCTCCACCCTAGGGGATGTCATGAGGTGACCCGTCCTGAAATCGTTTCAGGGCTTGCAGAATGACTTTTAAATGCCGCATACACAATTTTTAAAATATTTGCAATTTCGGCATGCTTGCTCCCCTAGCTTGTTGGGCCTGGAGGAGCTGGCGACTTCAGTCCAGTAGAGGTGAAAGTTTTCATGGGGGACCTGCAAGACCATAAAATATCTAAAATTTACCAGTCCCTGGTTACACACTGCTCCCCATCTTTACAGTGTCTCCGCGGGGCATGGGAGGAGGATGTGGGCTCACTTGAGGAGGAGGACTGGACGGAGGCCCTGGCCTCCCCGGGCGGGGCGACTATTGCTATGAGCCTTCGACTCATCCAGTTTAAATACCTCCATAGGGTCTATTTTACTAGAGTCAGACTGCACAGGGCTGGTTTGGTGGCATCCCCGGAATATCTCCGATGCTTGCATGAAGAGGGTACTCTGCTGCATACTTTATGGGATTGTTCTGCACTAGCTAGGTTTTGGCGGGGTGTACTGGCATGCCTCTCAGAGGTTCTGGGCTGGGATATCCCTTGTTCCCCTAAATTAGTACTCCTGCATGTTATGGATGATATAGGGGGCAATGTCTACAAGCGCCACCTGATGCTCCTGGAGTTTACCCTTGCCAAGCGCGACATTGCTAGGGCCTGGAAGGCGACTGCCGCACCCTCCATCTCAGTGTAGAAGGCAGGACTGGATTTCTATATGGGCCTTGAGGCCCCCATTTTTATAGCACGGAGATGCCTGCGTAAACATTAGAAAATCTGGAAGCGCTGAGCGGATTACAGGGGATTGGAATTGGAGCCCATTCCAGCGCAGGGATGGTGTGGGTTGTAGTCTTCTCCTCCCTTGTCTTGGGGGGGCCTGTATCATACATGTACCGGGCGGCATGGTGTCTCTTGGACATTTTCCATAGCGAGGGTAGAACTGTAGCTCCGATCATACATGCTGATTTTACTGGGTTGACTGTGCGATGGGGTGTGGGGGGGGGTGTTATCTGTTTTCTTGTTTAATTTTGTTGTATTTTATATGCATGTCCCTTCATTATTCCTTTTCCGTTATTACATGAGAAAACTGTCAAAGTCAGGATATTGTTCATTGATGCTACGGAAGCCTCTGGGTTACAGAGCGCCGCTGTATGTGCATTTGACAAATAAAATTTGAACAAAAAAAAAAAATCATTAACCTTGACAGTATTCCCCCACATGGGGTTTACTTAGCGGCCAAGCAGCGCTGCCTTCTTATCTATCGGCCGTTGTTAGGACATTTTTCCTTTTCATTCGCCACATAACAAATAAGAACCTGGAGACTGCAAAAACAATGTGCCTGCTGGTGTCAGACTGTAAAATCTTGCAAGCTTCTCACAGTGTGGGGGTGCCTAGGTTCCTGCAAATGGGGATTACTGATTTGCAAGTAGCGGAACTTAGGAGCTCATTACACCCTAAAGACAGGGAATATTCCCATTACTCGATGATACACAAGCTTTGTTCCAGGCTAGATATTGTCTTTGCCCCTCCAGCGATGATAACACAGTGCACACGAGTGGAGTTTCTGGGTAAGACCCTGTCAGATCACAATCCTTTATTGGTTTCCTTGAGGTAGGGGGAGGCCATAATCAAGGATTCCCACTTGGCGCTTGCGCACTGAAGCCTTGGCTAATGTGGGGTAATGTTCACAGATAGGCGAAGACATTGATAGTTACTTCAAGGAAAATGAAGGGGCAGCCTTGAATGCATCGGTTGAATGGGATGCTTCCAAGGTTGTGTTATGTGGCTTATGCATGAAAATGGTATATAGGATACGTAGGAGGCTGAATGATGAATTGATTGATATGGAGAGTTGCTTGAGAGAGTTGGAATGAGCATGTCTGATGGATCCTGACCAATTACCGGCCCTATCAGATTTACGTAAAGATTACAGGCAGTCACTGAGTAGACTATCCAACTTTGATTTTAAAGTAAACACACAACAACAACACGAGCATGGTGAAAACCAGAACGGCATCCCGTCATTGTGACATCCTATCGGCCTCTGTCTCTCTTGAACCTGGACTATAAGGTTTTCTGGAAGATCCTGGCCAATCATCTGATCACAGTAGTTCCCTCTTTAGTGCATTCTGATCAAATGGTTTCATACCCGGGTGCAATCCTTTTATTAACTTGTGATGGTTATTTCACATCATGGACTGGGCAAGGCGCACTAAGATGGAGGGGTGGGCTGCCTCACTTCACATAGAAAACTCATTTGACACCTTTTGCTGGTCTTATCTGATGGCAGTCCTGGCACACATGGGATTTGCCTCTCCTTTCCTGCATTGGGTAGCGTTACTGTACAAAAATCTACTGCCAGGATGAGCACGAGGGACGTAATATCTGACTCTTTCCCGGTGGCTAAAGGTACACAACAGGGCTGTCCCTTCTCACCACTGTTGTTCACTCTCGCTGTGGAACCCTTGGTAAGTATACTTCGGAACTGTGCGCCACGATGAGGTCTTGTGGCACTTGAGCACCCTCAAATAGTGTCACTTTACGCAGACAATGCGTTGATTTACTTGAGGACTGACCCACAGTACTGCCAGAGGACATGGGTCTACTGACTGCATTCGGAGCTCCTTCAGGCCTTCGTTGTAATTGGGATAAATCCTGTCTGTTCCCATTATTTCCTATTCCTTTGACCGTCAGGACACGCTGCCACGCACGGACCTGACTTGGCAGTTCGACTCCATTAAATATCTAAGAGTACAGGTGTATTATGATCCCCGTGACTTACTAGAAGGGACTTTAGGGAAAGTGGTGGCTGCGATTCACCGCTCCCTCTCTTTCTGGACCAAACTGCCCTTGTCCCCAATGGGCAAAATCACCATTGCAAAAATGTTGGTCCTACCACGCCTTCTCTATTTCTTAACGGCCCTACCGTTGATTATTGGCAAGGCCTTTCTACTAGATGTAAAAAAGGGGCTGACAAAACTGATTTGGGGTGATGACAAAAGACTGGTTGCTCTTCATAAACCTTTTGCCCCTCTAGATGAGGGTGGACTCGAGGCCTCTGACTACAAATTGTACTATGCTGCAGCACAGTTGCAGTGGCCGAAGTGGTGGCTCACAGGAGAACCATCCTTGGAACATACAGGCATTCTGGCTGAGTTATCAGGAAGGCCACTATGACATAGGCTCTTTGACACTGCGCCTACTCCGGACACGGATAGTGTGTTACTATGGACTGTGTTATGCGTTTGGAAATGGTGTGCAGGAGATGGACGGTGACCTACACACTATGCACCCATCACTTCGATTTGGGCCATTTCGGAGTGCGCTGGCTTGCGAACCACACATCGGGTCTGAGATTGGGAAAAGGTTGATATCCTAACTTGGCCAGATGCGGTGAATGAAAACTGTTTCTGTACCTTTGATGGTTTCACGCTCAATCACAGATTAGGCCCAGAGCAGTTTTAACTGTATTCAGTCCTATGAGTTGTGATGCATAAGACTTGGACATCTGATCGGGACCACCCTCCCACTAGCACTCGTAGGCAGTCCTGACTGGGGGCAACATTATGAGGGCCATTATGCACTTGTATTCCACGTTACAGGGCAGACCAGTGGCGGAGCATGTGCAGTTACGAGATTGGTGGAACTTGCGCTCGGAGTTGATATCTCATACAAACAGTCGGATTGCTGCTTGCAATCGGTCAAACAGGTGACACGAAACACGTGGCTTCTACTTATACAATTTGACTTCCTGCACTGGGCATATCTCACACCACACAGGATTAGCAATATGTTCCCTTGTGCCTCTACTACAAGCCCGAGGAGTGGTTCCGCTGCTGCGGACTTCCCTCACATGGTGTGGTTCTGCGCGCGGATCGGTCCCTTTTGGGAGCAGGTGTCACAGGTGAGATCTACGGAGACGAGTAGTTTGTTCCCACCAGACCCGCTCAGATACTTGCGTGATATAGGACATATAACCAACAAAAAGAAAGGTCTGTTGAGATGTTATGATTGAATGATTCAATTCAGGTTCAAATATGCATACACTTGCAACAGCTGTTAAAATGTTCAGGGCTGCGACATATGTAACCATCATACTCTGGACCCATTAATGGCAAGTGTTTTGCCAAACTGGGCACTTTGGCCCACTCAAATGTGGGGTTATATTGGCCGTTTCCAATGTATTTGTTTCTGGTGGCTGATTAGTCATATATGACTGTGCTTTGTATGACTTCATTCCGCTCCCATAATGTGTGGTTAATGTATGCTATATACGTTCCTTTTGTCGATTACATCAACATAAAACGAAACGCAATAAAGAAATATTTGTTTTAAAAACTCTGTAACTTTACTTTGCACTCAACTGTTCCAGGAGCATGGTGGGACCCAGGCACCTCTCCGGTTGGTTCGTGTATAGCTCAGAAGATGCAATGACTGTGGAGTTTGTCTCCTCTTGTCTCCATCTCAGGACCAATTCACCATAGTTGGGTCTCCCACGGTCTTCTGTTACGGGGCCTCTCCTCCAAACAACTGCTGCCTCCTCCCATCTCTTCCCCTGAGCCAGTCAAACACCAATCCCAACTCCTCCTCTTCTAGCGCGTTCACTTACTCTTCTAAGTCAAGTCCCTGTATAAGAAAAGGAAGTATATCTTTTGTTTCTGTTGTTTGTTTTTCATTTTTAGTCTCTAGTCCTTTTACTATTTTCATTCCTATTTCTTTTCTTGTAGGTCGTGGTGAGAGCCTCAGGTAAGTGTTCTGTCGTTTTGTTACAGGGTGGTTTCACTGCTGTTGCCCCATCCTCTGAAAAAAATGATATATTAAATACACTTGCATAACTTTCTGTATAAACAAAGGACTGTTTCACAATATTTAATGCGAGATACAAAGACAAATAGTCCAGAAGAAGGCATTAGACCACTTAGGAGCAAAATTCAAGTGACAAAACATGTTGTTGTAAATGAGAAGCAGGGTCTGTTGCATGACCCTCGTTTTTAATCTTGTTGTAGGGATTCAACAATAAAAATCATTTTAGCTCAGCTCACCCACACAATTTTAATGTAAGTCTGACAGTTTAACAAAGGGCGAACAAATGTCAAAATAAAGGACACAACTGCACCCAAACTAGGAAATTCATAACTAGGAGACTGTACAACCTATGACAAATAGTATCCTTGTATGCTTCCCATTGCCATACATAGAACCCACTGATGAAGCATACCACACTATGGAGTTTCGCAATAGTGGGAATCCTGTTAAAACCATCTTTAAGGCCCTTAAAGACCTAGTGGCAAGGAAGCCGGCCGGTAACTCCATCAGCTCCAATACTCATTGTGAAGCGCTGGCGGCTTTCTTTCTGGAGAAGGTCCAGACCATATATAGGGCCTTCCCCTCCTCCACTGCACAAACCAGTATGGGGCCTCCCATCCGGTTGGATCAGGTGGTGCTAGACTCTCTCCCCTCTCTCTCTTTGGAGTCTTACACGGCCTTGGCTCTCCGAGTTAAGTCGGGGTCACCGGACGACCCGCTCAAGCCACCTATGTTCAGAGACCAGGTTTTTGCTCGCCCGGTTTGCGACTTAATCAACACGTCGCTATCATCAGGCCAAGTGCCTTTGAAATGGAAGCATGCGGTAGTAATGCCCATTTTGAAAAAACCATCTCTCGACCCTACAAAATCGGAGAACTACCGCCCGATCTCACTTCTCCCGTGGCCAGCCAAACTCGCGGAGGCGCATGTCAGCACCGCCCTCTCTGGTCATCTGTTGCGTGCCAACATTCTGGACGACACCCAGAATGGTTTTCGGGCTGGCCACAGTACGGAGACAGCACTGTTATCTATGGTCGAGCACCTTCGGGTAGTTCTGGATGCAGGTCAAACGGCGGCGCTTGTTTTGTTAGACCTAAGCGCCGCCTTTGACACGGTCTCCCATGACATTCTCCTGCAACGTCTTGAGGAGATAGGGGTTATCGGCACTGCACACCAGTGGTTCCGTTCGTTTCTCAGGGATCGTTCCTTCTGTGTGGCGTCCCCGCCCTACCAGTCCAAATGCCATCCTCTGTCTCTTGGGGTCCCACAGGGTTCCTCACTGAGCCCCACGTTGTTTAACATCTACGTGAGGCCGCTGGCTGAGGTTGTGAAGCTCTGTGGTATGACCATGGTGTCGTACGCAGATGACACCCAGCTAGCGGTCACGATCAGCGGGGACTCTGGGGTGGATGCCCCAAGATTCAGAGATGGACTCAGGGCGGTGGCTGGTTGGATGACGTCCAACTGTCTCCAACTAAACGCCAAAAAAACGGAGGTGATGATCTTTGGGAAGCGGACGGACCTATGGGGAGATACCTGGTGGCCCTCTGAGCTGGGGCCGACCCCCACTCCGGTTGCGGAGATCAAAAATCTTGGTGTTTGGCTGGACCCTTCCCTCAACTTTGTTGGCCACACCAAAAGGACGGCGGCTTGCTGCTTCGGCATCCTGCGCAATCTGCGCCCTGCCCTTAAATACTTCGATGCCGCAACTCGTCAATTGGTGGTGCAAGCAACGGTTTTGGCACGGTTGGACTATGCCAGCTCCCTTTTTATAGGATTAAACCAGGCTGAGTTAACCCGACTTCAAAGAGTGCAGAACGCTGCGGCCAGAGCGATCATAGGTCTTCCTAGGTTTTGCTCGGCCGGTCAATCTTTGCGAGCCTTGCATTGGTTACCCGTTAGGCAGCGGATCCACTTTAAAGTTTTGTGCCTTTCCTTCAAAATTCTGAAGGGCCTATCACCTCCCTTACTGCACCAACTCTTGCGCCCTTACATCCCGGGCCGCACTCTGCGCTCGCTAGACCAAGAATTAGCGGTAGCCCCTCGGTTCAAACTCAGTCGGGTGGGGGGTCGCTCTTTTAAGGTGCGGGCAGCCGCACTCTGGAACGCTCTCCCTTTGAAACTCCGGACCTTTGGTGACCTGCTCTCCTTCCGCAAGGCCGCTAAAACTCATTTATTTTCTGAGCTTTGTTAAATCCTTCACTCCCCAATTTCTTAATAATTATTTCTGTTCCCCAGTTGTGTTGTGTTCGCCACCTTGTCGGTGCGCCGGGACGCTCCTTCGCTGGAGCAGCCGTGCGCAATACAAATAGCACTAACATAACATAACATAACTATGTAGATGAGGGTTCTTCATCGTATGTGAGTACATGAATGTATAGGAATTCTGTAAGAGGTTTGGCTGTTTCTTCCAGCAGTGATGTACTTCTTATATGTTTATTTCTGTTTGCATAGCCCATACTACAGTTCCTTAACTCCTCTCCCTTCCACTTTAATGCTATCTGCTTATGTTGTATATGTTCTACATGTGGGAGATAGCATGAGATGTTCCTTCTCCTACTGACACCTGTCTTATATTCTTTGTGTTCTGTAAGGCTGCGCTCCGGTCTTGGTACATTAACCATCCAGGCTATTTTAAGAGAACTGAAACGGGGGCGTGGCTTGGCGCCCGCGAGTGATGGCGGCGTCCGTGTAAGCTCCGGAGCGGCACCGTGAGACTAACCGGTTCCTGCTTTCCATTCCTGGGGACGAGCGGATGAAAAAGCGTCGGAACATGCCCTGATCAAACTGGACGTCGGCTGAAGCCTCTTCGCGTCTCCGCGACGCTGAATTTGCCGCTTGACAGCTCCCTCAGACTTCTCTTGATGCGGCGGCCATCTTAGCTCTGCAGATCAATGTGTGCCATCCTGAGGTAACTGCCTCGTCAACTCGGGGCTACGAGCGCTCGATATTATACATTATTTGGGGCCCGTTTTTCACTTTCCTGATTATTTTTCCTCTTCACATCGATTTCTGCAATGCCTACCTTCAATTTGGAGCGCCAGTCACACATACTGTATCTTAATAATGTTCATTCATGAAGCGCCCTTCTCTCCCATGGTTATCGCTGAGCTTATTTTCCAGACATGATATTTTCAACGCTCCATTAGGATCCCCTCATGCCTTCACCACGAGTGCGCACCTGGCTGTTTTTATATCACCAATACTATTAGCTGTTGCAGGCTTCTTTGAAGTGCGTGAGAAGTCATTTCGCTTCATATCCTGCCAATCTGCCTAAGAATATCCTGCGCAAGTGATGTTATCGACATTCTGTAATACAGTGCCTCACTAGCAGCATCCAGGCATCACCACAGTTGGTTCTTCTGTTTGAATAATGCGGAGTTGGTTGCTTTCTCTGCTTGACGTACTTGGCACCTGCGTACTCCTGATGCGCCTTCTCCTGAGCTCTCTTTGTTCTAGCTCTTTGTGACCTATAACAAGTCAACGTTTATACGGCTTTGTCATATGGGCAGACTCAAATCAATGTCGCATTCATCTCGCCCGCCCAAACCTCAGATTCTGAAGAACTCCAAGGTTTTTTCTGCTTTTTCACAATTAGAAGATTCTCTTAACTCGTCTGACTCTGCTACGCCAATGCATCCTTCCAGGCACTCGCCGGATAACTCTAAATCTAACACGAAGAGGCTTAAATCGGACTCCCTTTCACCTCCAAAGCACTCTGGTTCAGTGTCCATGGAATTGTTGTTAGAAGAAATAAGATCCTTACGTCCTTTCATGGAAGAGACAAACAGTAAGCTCCAAGTCCTCACGGACAATTGGTCGCAAATGGAGACGAGGGTCACATCAATCGAGAAATCCGTTCAGTCGTTCCAAGAAACTTCCTCTGTTGTCTCAAACCTGAAATCCCAAGTCTCGGATCTTCAACAACAAGTAGAGCAGTTGGAAAACAGAAACAGACGCAACAATCTTCGTATTTATGGCCTAGTTGAAGGACTTGAAGGGTCTGATCCAATTGCTTTCTTCAAGACGTTTCTTCCCAAGCTCCTCCATCTGCCACAGGACAAAGTTCTCAATATTCAGCGTGCTCACAGATTGGGTCGGCCACCTTCTTCTGCCTCCTCCTCACAGAGACCTAGAGGGGTCATCATCTACTTTTTGGAATATTTAGATCTCTTGATGGTTTTGACGGCGGCCAAATCCTCTCCGAATCTGTCCTGGTCTGGCTCATCCCTATTCTTTGCACAGGACTATGCCAAAGCCACCGCCAACCGTCGCAAGGTTTTTTTGAGCCTGAGAGAAGATCTGCGCGCAATGGGGGCACGTTATGGCCTTTATCACCCATGTTTATTCAAAGTTACATACAATAATAAGACTACAACCTATGAAGACCCTGTCCGTTTACAAAGCTTCATCAATGCGCACAAATCATCTACCATGGATGTCTCCGGACCATCATCCTCTGCTCCTGGTTGACTAGTGCCTATATGATTATTTGAAGGCGCTCTCTATCTCATTCTTGTTTCATGACCTTATTGGGTTGCAGTTGCCCCTAGTTTTTCTGATTATCTAAATATTCGCTAGGCCGATGTTCTATTGTTCTATTGTTTATACATGATGATGTCTCTTGTTCTATTTGTTAGTTTTAGTTTGTCATAATCCCCTAATATGCTTTAATTTTTTGCTCTTCTTTTTCGTCTCACAGGAATTCTTTTCGTGTTCAATGGTGTCTCCCGGTCCCTGCTTCGTTGCTCGTGGATGTGCTGCCTCACCCATGTGGTTCCTTCCCTCCCCCACCCTTTCTCGCTCCCTTCCTCTGTAGGTATGCTTTTTCATTACTCCCTTAATTGTTTTCCCCGTGCATCCGCTATTCTTCCCCTATATTCCTTCCTATTCTTTCTTCCCTTGTTCCCATTTTTGTTCATTTGTATTCATTTTGTCTTCCTACTTCTGATCGGAACTTTTAGTATGTGTAAGCAATGCATCCTTTGTCTCTTTACATACATTTGTTTCTCAATTGTCTTCTTACTTTTGGCTTTCTGCTCAAATTTTTGTACTCCTTCCTCACACTTGTCCTTTCTCGACAACACAAATGCTCTTATTTGCCCTTTTTTCCTTCCTCTCTTCAATATTTTCACGCTACTTTCTCTTCTCTCTTTATATCTTTTTTTCTTTTCATGGGTTTTTTATTCATTACTCATATTTTTCACATTTTTTGTTAAAATATTACTTTTATGTCATTAAATATATTGTCATGGAATGTGAAGGGTATCAATTCTCCGATTAAGCGCCAAAGGATTTTGTCACACCTAGCCAAACTGAACGTTGATATCGCATTTCTCCAAGAAACGCATTTAACGGATATTGAATCTGTCAAACTTAAACGTGGTTGGGTGGGTGAACTCTTTTACTCGCAGGGTGACGGTAAGCGGAATGGTGTGGCAGTCCTTTGTCGTAAATCCCTCCCCTTTCAGGTTCTTACTCAAGAATCTGACGCTTTAGGCAGGTGGGTTTATGCCAAGCTATCACTCAGAGGTGTTCCAATCTCTCTCCTTAACGTGTATGGCCCAACCACGGGTGAACCTTCTTTCTGGTCCAATTTCTCCCTACTCCTAACTAAATTTATGGACCACAATTTTATTTTGGCGGGAGACTGTAACCAACCGTTGGATCCCTTTATTGATAGATCATCCAAGACCCCCTATACTCCTAACAAGCCCCACAAGCTATTTAGTCATGCTATTTCACAACATAAGTTAGTAGATTCTTGGCGCCTATGTAATCCAAAATTGAGGGAATACACTTTCTATTCTCCTTGTCATCGCTCCCAATCACGCTTGGATTACATTTTTGTTTCCCACAATCTCACTCAATCGCTTTTACACTCCGAGATTGGTCCGATTTTGCTTTCAGATCATGCCCCTGTTCTCACAAGTGTTGATGTATTCCCTAAGATTGCTGGTCCCAGAAGGTGGCGCTTCAATAACTCCCTCCTTGCCGATTCCAAGTTTACAGCTGCATTCACCTCCTTTTCTGTCGATTTTTTTTTGACTAATGACGACGCCACCCTTCCAGAGCATACTATTTGGGATGCCTTTAAAGCAGCGGCACGTGACTTTATCATTAATTATGTCGCAAACAAACGTAAAACTGCTCGATGGCACACCAAAAACCTCCTTTCAGATATTAAGAGATTGGAACATACATATTTCACATCCCACTCTGCTGATAGCTTGACGGCCCTTGTTGCAGCAAAAATGAAATTTAATGAGAAATCTACAGAAGATGCTTCCCTGTATTTGCTGAAGTCGACTGCTAAATTTTATGGAGGTAGGAACAAAGCGGGGAAACTCCTAGCTAACTACTTGAAGATTAAACATAACAAGTTAAATATTGAATCTATTTATGACCCTGATGATAATTTGAAACATGTGGATGCTGACATTCTTGCTGAGTTTTCACGTTTCTATGAGACTTTGTACACACCGGGGACTCAACCCTCTCCCAGTTCCCTTGTCCACTTTTTTTCTTCTATCCGCACACCCGCCAATTTCCCTCTTGACCTCTCCTCCTTAGAATCTGACGTCACACAAAAAGAATTGCTCGCTGCTTTGCAACTTCTCAAACTCAACAAGGCTCCTGGTCCAGACGGTTTTACCGTTGAATTTTACCTTCATTTTTCTAAGTTATTGATTCCACGATTGCATTCCCTTCTCCATACTTTTATTGCCCAAGGTGCTTCCTCAGGGACGTTTTCAGATGCCCATATTTGTTTGATACCCAAACCTGGGAAGGATGCTAAGTATTGCAAAAATTACAGGCCTATATCCTTAGTCAATATTGACTACAAGCTCTTTGCTAAGGCATTGGCGATTCGACTAGATCACCTTCTCCCTGATCTTCTGGGTGAAGAGCAGTCCGGATTTGTCAAAGGCCGACACATCACGGATAACACAAGACTCCTATTTAATATATTGTCAAAATCCTCCCGCTGTCAACACTCCCTTGCAGCAGTTGCCCTTGACGCTGAAAAAGCGTTTGATCGTGTTGAGTGGCGCTATCTTTTTCACACTCTCACTTGGTTTGGTTTTGGACCCAGATTCATTTCTTTGGTCTCCCTGCTGTACTCACACCCTAGAGCTGCAGTATTTGCAAACGGTCAAATCTCTTCTTATTTTGATTTAGGTAGGGTCGTCCGTCAGGGTTGCCCCCTTTCCCCCTTTCTTTTTAACCTTGCTTTAGAGCCTTTTTTGTCCAAACTACGTCAGAACCCCGCTATACATGGCTTCCAGATTGCAGATTCTCAAATTAAACTCGCTGCTTACGCAGATGATATTTTACTCTTTCTTTCTAATCCTGCAGAATCCCTCCCCGCTTTCCTAGATGAAGTTCGAAATTATTCCTCCATCTCTGGATATAAGCTCAATCATGATAAATGTGAGATCCTACCCTTGACTAAATTTACCTTCAAACAAGATTTTACTGTCTCCCAATTTACTTGGTGTCCCTCCCATATTAAATATCTGGGGTTATACATCACTTCCTCCATTCCAGCCACTGTCTCTTTATGCATGTCCAAATGCGCACAAAAGATTGCGGACCTCACTGCAAGGTGGCATCCTTTATACCTGTCCTGGTGGGGACGCCTGGAGACTATTAAAATGATGATTTCCCCCATTATTCTTTATACATTGTCCAACATCCCAGTATCAATTCCATCGAGATTCTTTAAAAAATTTAACTCACTATTATCCTCATTTTTATGGAACTCAAAAAAATCCAGAATGTCTCTTGCCAGACTTATTCGCCCTGCCTCTGAAGGGGGTGTCAACTTTCCTGATTTTCCTGCTTATCAGAAGGCCTTTTTGTTACGTCAAGCCTCCCTCTGGCTGCAGAATCCCATCTCTCCCTGTCCTCTGTGGGTTAAGGTTGAGCGTAATCTCCTGTCTCCGTTTTCTTTTGCAGAATATCTTGCTTTCTCCCGCAAACCCTCTTCGCTTCCCACTCCTATTCACAAGCACACTCTTAAGCTCTTACTGTCTGCTACCCCTAATCCACCTCTGACCATTGACGATTTCCTCTCCTCCACCATCTGGCATAATAAATATCTTTTAATTCGTAATAAGCCCTTTTACTGGAAATCCTGGAGAGCCCGAGGTTTGATTTGGATCTCGCAACTCTTTTCCGGTCTCACCTTTCTCTCTTTTTCCGATATTTGTTCTTTTTTTGGTCTACCCTCATCCTTTTTCCCCAAATACCTTTTACTTAAAGCTGCTATTCTCGAGACCTATGAGCGGATATTGAACTCCCCGCCTCCCCTTGTTTCACGCGCCCCTAGCTCTCAGCTTCACTCTCTCCTTCGTAACACCCCCAAGGCATCTCTTATTTATAAATACCTTCACACGCATGAGCTGCCCAGACCCAAATCCAAGATAGAACATTAATGGGAATCAGATCTCGGAATAGATTGGCCGATATCTACATGGGATAAGGTTTGGGCAAAACTTCGTAAAACCTCCAGAGCAGCTTCCCTGACACAATCCTTATTTTTTATTTATAACAGATTACTTCTCACGCCTTCTACACTAAATAAGCGTTTTCCAAACACCCCAGATTTATGTTGGTCATGTGATACCCCTAATGCTACCTTACTCCATATGCTATTCCTTTGTAAACATGTGCATGACTTTTGGTTACAGGTGTGGGCTCAAATTAATGTTATTTTCCATACTTGTATTCCGTTTTCTCTCTCTCACCTCTTCTTAGGAAGCTTATCTTCTAGCTGGGATATTGTAGATATGAATGTCCGCATTGTTGATTTATTATTAGCTGTAGCTTTCCAACAAATTACTGTTAATTGGAAAAACGCATCTAATGTTTCCCTCAAAGCATGGTGGTACAATGTTTGCCACAACCACAGACTTGATACTGCCTTTGTTTTTCCTGTTCAATTAGCAGCTAAACGTACAGACCTATGGCTTCCCATTACGTTGTATTTAAATAATTGTTCTGCCCGTTCTTTCCGTCCAATGCCTGTTCAACAAGAAGTTCCTAAACCTCCGTGATACCCTTTTCACATTCAAGATTCACTAGCATATTGTTTTGTTTTTATTCCTTTAATGAATTGCTGTTTAACTTATAACGGTTATGCCTTTTATGATTCCTTCTCTAATGCCCATGATTACTGTTCCATTGTATTTTTCTTGCCTCTCACATTTTGCATTTGTTATCCCTTCCCCCCCCCCTCTCTCCCTCTCCCTTCCCTCCCCTCCTTTATTGCCGACATTTTGTATTGATTCTTCTCTTTTCATTCCTTAATAAAATCTTATTGAACTTAAAAAAAGAGAACTGAAACGGTTTGGCCAGTATTTTCATACAAAGTCAGATAAAAAAATCTTCACAATCTCATATTTTCCTCATAGACTATAAGATAACAATGCAACTACAAATAGAAAGCAAGTAAAAAGTATTTTAGAGCTGTCAAGACTAAGACTAATTATTTTTAATGCAAACTGATGCAGAATTACTATGTCAATGATAAAGAATACAGTGGGTTTTACCCAAACTGCTGTTTAATTAACTTCTCCTTGCTCTTCCATAACCTCAGCATACACAGAAATGTTTATTAGTCATCTCAGGGAAAGGTGACAACCCTCCTACAGATCTTCAAAGAAGACAGGGACACCCAATGGATGATCACAATCATCATTAGAACCCATAGCCAGATGTACCTCATGGCACCAACAGACAAGTACACAACAGTGAGTGTGAATAATGCTTCTGCAACATGAGAGTGCAAGCTTTCCCCCTCACAGTATAGGTACAGCTCACCATCAGCAGTGCAAGTGTCACTAGAAGAACAAGCACAGCAAGTTCCCCAAGCTTCTGACCTTCAGAGAAGTACACCACAGCATCCATGACACAACAGGTACAGCTGGGCATCAGCAATGCAGGGTTCCATTACTCACGGAGCAAGTGCAGCATGAGCCGAAATGCAAGCTTCCCTCCTTCACAGAAACAGTACAGCATGGAAGCCTCCCTCCCTGACACTACGGCCATCCTAAGACCTTGGATGCCCTTTCGCTGTACTGCAAGGAAAACAAGCTATCAGTAAACCACTCCAAACCAAAAATCATGATCTGTGGTACTAGAGGCATCAACAAAGCCAAATTTGTTATGGATGAAGCAAGATTACAGCAAGTACCATGCTTAAAGTATTTGGACATCCACATTAATCAGCGTGGTTCGCATCAAGCTCAGCTGGCAACCTTAAAAGAATCCTTCGTAGCTATGATCATGAGTTTCCAAAAATTGTTAAAGACAATACGCAGACCTCACTGGCATCTGTAGAGTAATCAACGCTAAGTACATACCAACCTTGTTTTATGGCTCATTGTTATTCAAAGATCATCTTGCCTCATGGTTGGATAAAGCCCAAACTCAATGCTACAGATGCCTATTTCAGCGGCCTGACGCTACCCCTTCTTCCCAAATACGTCTGGAATTCAGCCTCTGCAAACAATCAACTATTCTTAAAGCTCGATTTCTTAGGCATTATGCGAAGTTCAAGACTGGCCTCCAGAGCATCTCTTAAAGATTTGATAAGGTTAGGTATTCAGGACAAAAAGCTCCAATGGGAGCCCTACGTGATGGACTCAATTGAATTTTTAGGTGCACAGAGCCTTTTTGAACAAAACCTACAGCTGAAATTAACTGCTAAAATCCTTGCCAAAAACACAAACATAAAATTGAGTAAACAAGATCGGCATGAGTTAGCATAAAAAGCACACACAGGCCCTGTTTGTAGCCTACTACGTTAGGCAAATCCACGTACCTATCCGGCCTTTTGAACTTCACACATAAAAAAGAACTCATGAGGCTAAGATGCAGATTCATACCTTTAAAGGCATATACATTTGGGCGTTTAAAAGGTTCTTCCCATTAGAATTGTAGACTATGTAATTACAAGCAAGAATTGCTTATACATGTTGTGTGTCTTTGCCCTAATTTATAGAGCTTATGGTGCTATTAGCTTAAACCAATATTCTGTCACCTAGGCCATATCCATATGCCTGAGAGAAGAAAATGTACAGCTCTTGGCCAAGTTTGTGAAATGTATCAGGGCAGCCTATTAGATAAAGAATATGAGCTCTGTGGGAGGTTAAAGTTGCAGAAATTGGCCAATGTCCAGTGTGACTCATGATTTATATGATGCTTGATCCTATAGTGTGTACTTTTTGACCTCGACTGGAATTATGCCACCTAAACATCTGTGAACGCTGCTAATGCACAATGCATATTACCACTTTTTCTTACGACCCGGTGTCTAGTGAATTTAGATACCACCACAAAAGAATTACAAATGGAGATTGTTTGTGAAATCCCATAATCAAGGCACCAACAATAGAATGACGTCATTTGACACATCACCACTTTTCTATTATTTTAGTACATTTTAGATTGTTTCCAATTGTTTAATGTAGAATATATTTTATCCTGTTGCACTTAATTGTCGCTGCGGAATGGCCTCGTTGGTAGAACAATACTCTATTCACTAAAAGTTCTTTATACGGTGATTTCTAACGTTGGTTATAACAGTGAAATGTGGAGTGCTCCATTGAGACAATGGAGTGCTCCCGGCTTCTAATGACTGGTAGAATTCCGGAGCATCAATATTCCAATGTTTGTTCACAACTGTTGCTGTGAACAAAGGCTTTACGGAGCCCAAGGGGATTTCAACACCCTCAGGTTCCATGAGGCCTTTGTTTTGCAAATTAGAACATTCTGCCCTCTAGATGCAGAATGTTCTAAAAGCCTTAGAACCCTCCCTAGAGAGCTCTACCGGCCATTAAGGCCTGCTCCCTTGTTAAAGGCCCACGCCGAAATGCTGGAGCGGGTCTTTAAAGTAGGTAGAGCCTGCTACGTTGGGCTCTAAGGCTACATTGGATAAGTCACAAAGACAATAACCTTCATCTTGCATATGTCTCTGGAAATGTAACTCTATGAATGTAGAAGCAGATGACTTTTGACTGTAGGTTATGATGGAAAGTAACAATCAATTGTATGTTTTGAAGTGATCATTTACAATTGTGTATACTTTGAATTG
Organism: Triturus cristatus; assembly: GCF_964204655.1. Lineage (NCBI taxonomy): Eukaryota > Metazoa > Chordata > Amphibia > Caudata > Salamandridae > Triturus > Triturus cristatus. The sequence goes on along the minus strand of NC_140580.1, from coordinate 932,133,028 downwards.
TTTTTTCTCAATCTTGTTCTTTTTTAGTGGTTCTTAAAATCCTCTTGATATATTGTAATGGTTTTAAATAACTGAAAACAAGAACACTTTTATCTATCTCGCAGACACTACAGCAACAGTAGGAACTGTCACAGAACAGGAAGTATCAGTGAAGCCTCCTCTTTCAAATAATAAGTACCGCACAGTCTGTAGTAACTGTGCAAGCACCCTTTCCTATTTAATGAGTAGATTTAAGTATAATTGTGTGAATTGATAAGTGAATGGATAATTGAGCAATTAAAATGTTTGAGTATGGACAGTCGAGTATGAACGTCTTTTATTTCAGTGCCAACATGCCCTAGGTGGTACTTTCACATATAAAGATTTTGGTGCCGATTACGATCCGGCAAAAACCGGGTACGAACCGTCGGTCGGAGCGTTTTCTCCGTCCGACTCGTACCCGGTCGTAAAACTTCACAAACATGGAATTACGATTCGCACGGAAACACCATTTCCGTACGAATCGTAAAAAACACCGACCGACGAAAATATACATACGAATGTGCTCCGGGAATGCTGCGACGTGACGTCGGGACGCTGTCAGGCAGCGTTCCACGACCCAGGAACCACGATTAGAACCGACAGCAGTCTGGACGGCAATATGTGCCGGAAAAGCGAAGTACGTCGCGAAACGACCAGAGTAGGTGGCCTGGTACGCGCCGTACCCCCCCCAGCCCCCGTACGTACGCGCCGACCCCCCTCCAGCCCCCCCCAGCCCCTGTACGTTTGATTCGTACCCCCCCCAGCCCCCGTACGTAGCGCTGGGGGTACGCACCGTACATACACGGGTGGGGGTACGACTCGAACGTACACGGGTGTACATACACGGGGGGGTTTGACACGTACATGGGTGTACATACACGGGGGGTTCGACACATACACGGGTGTACATACACGGGGGGGTTTGACACGTACACGGGTGTACATACACGGGGGGGTTCGACACGTACAAGGGTGTACATACACGGGGGGGTACGACTCGAACGTACACGGGTGTACATACACGGGGGTTCGACACGTACACGGGTGTACATACACGGGGGGTTCGACACATACACGGGTGTACATACACGGGGGGTTCGACACGTACAAGGGTGTACATACACGGGGGTACGACTCGAACATACGGGGGCTGGGGGGGTACGACTCGAACGTACGGGGGCTGGGGGGGGTCGGCGCGTACGTACGGGGGCTGGGGGGGTCGGCGCGTACGTACGGGGGCTGGGGGGGTCGGCGCATACGTACGGGAGCTGTGGGGGGTCGGCGCGTATGCGGCCACATGTCTCCATGGTTGCTATGGGAGTTCGGTGCGGACGGTGTTTTTTCCATACGGTTGTAACATCGGACGCACGGGATGGATCGTAATTCCTCGGTCGGACTTCACTTTACACATTTGTACGGTAAACCGTCCGTGGACGTGTCGGACACATTTTCCGATCCGAGGACCTGTGGGGAATACTTCCCAATGCGATTCGTATGGACTTTTTCCCATGCGAATCGTAATTGGCAGTTTGTACGGCACTTGTGTGATTCGTACGGTAAAAAGACCGGATACGAGTCGTACGGGGAAATTTTTTACCGGATCGTGATCGGCACCTTTATGTTATGTTATAATGTATGTTATGTTATATGTTGTTTTTCTTTTTTTTAAACAAACTTTATTGCTTTTTTCAAAAGACATGGTTAAACAACTCTCAAATATCCTTCGGATTATGCTTGAGCCCCAAGGAAGCAGTTAAACACAACGACCCCCAGTATTCCAGCTGCAATTGTCCAGCAGTGTCACTTGTGCAATAGGAGGATAATATTCATCTCCGTGAGTTAGCTGCCACCACAGTACATTATTGATGTGTCCCCTCAAGGCTCATCTTTGTTATGTTATATGTTATGTTATGTTATGCTATTCTATGTTATGCTTAGAGCCCCCGGTTTTATGGTATTTATTTTTTTAACGCTTTCATCTGTATTTATCCATAGTTCTTTTTTGGCCATTTTATTGGTATTTATCCAGATTTATTTGTTGTTTTGAGACTAAGGTGCCGATTCCGATCCTGTAAAACCCGGGTACAAATGGTCGTACGGAGCGTTGTCTCCGTACGACTCGTACCCGGTAATTCTACCGTACAAACCAGCAAGTACGATTCGTACAGAAATACCATTTCCGTACGATTCGTAAAAAACACCGTACGGCTAAAAAATACATACAATTCCGATCCTGGACAGCGCGTACGCGACGTCCGCACGGAGTCAGGCAGCGTTTTACGGACCAGCAAGTACGATTCGTACCCACAGCACTCCGCATGGCTATATTTTTACGGGAGCCAAAAAGTGCCAGAAACGCTAAGTACGCCGCGATGCACGAGGAAAAGGGGGCCCGGTACGTGCCGTACATGCCATCACCCACATCGTACGTGTCATCATGTACGGTGCGTACCCCAACATTGCATATGTACGGACTGTACCCCCAGCCCCATATGTACGGACCGTACCTCCAACCCCCAGCCCCGTATGTACGTGCCGTACCCCCAGCCCCGTATGTACGCGCCGTACCCCCAGCCTCCCCATGTACGCTCCGTACCCCCAGCCCCGTATGGGGGGCTGGGGGTACGGCGCGTACATAGGGGGGGGTACGGCGCGTACATACGGGGGGGCTGGGGGTACGGCACCATAAATACGGGGGTGGGGGGTACGGTGCGGACGTACGCGGGAGGGGTGGGAGGCTGGGGGGGGCGTACGACTCGTACCCCGGGCACAAGTGTACCCGGGGTAGGGGTTGTGCAAAGTTCACTCCGTACGTGACGGTTTCCATACGCTTGTGTATTCGGGACGCCGGTACGTATCGGACTTGTGCGCTCGGACTTCAGTTTTATGACTCGTACGTAAAACTGTCCGGGGACGTCTCGTAGACTTTTCCCGAGGTCATTCGTATGTATTTTTCACGTACGAATCGTACTTCACCGTTTGTACGGGACTTGTACGATTCGTACGTAAAAAAATACGGATACGAGTCGGACGGTACATTTTTTTAACGGATCGGAATCGGCACCTAAATGGAGTTTTTAAACAGTATATTTCCACATTTATTTAACTGATAAAGATGCACTCATGCTTTTAAGCCTGTCGGGTTTTAGCGAATTAAGCAGCCCAATATAACAAAACACTACACCGACAGGTCAATATTTACATTATATACAAATATATGTGAACATATGCCCATATGTGGGGCACTCTGGTCCTGTTTTTAAATCTCCATGGTGCCTATCTGCTTAACGGTTGGTCTGGAATTAATGAAGGGCAAGGAGAGTCACTAACAAGAAGTACAATGTTGTGTGTTTTCCACTTTTAAAAATAAATACAGACAGGAAATAGACTGTTCTCTGTCTGCATTTATCTGTAAAAATCAGTGAAAACAGAAAACTGGAAGCCTTACTTATGCAATGTGTGGAGGGGTGACTAGCTTCATTGATGCATGAGTAAATGGATGGCGAAGTGGATGATGGTGTCAGTTGATAGACAGCTGGGTGAGTGGGAGTCTGGATGGCTCAAGAATTTATGTTTTTAAAGAGGTTCAATTTATGTGGACAGATGACTGAGTAGATGAGTAGAGAATGTGGATGGAGAATGCATGTGAAAATAAATTGGGCTGTGGCTTGATGATACATGTGCAAGGATCTTTGATGATTAGTCTGTGTGTATGGATGCATCAAATGTCACTTTGTGCATGTGATATATTTGTATGCCTATGGTGTGTGTATGTGTGTATGGATGGGTCTTGTGTGAGAGTACGTACATGTGCCCAAATACATGTATTTGCGGACGGATGTGTGAAAATAACGTTGATGCTGCTGCATTTGGATATGGTCCACCTGTACATATGCTGAGCTGTAAAAAGGCCTTCTTGACTCTAAGGGCATGCATATCAGCTTGCTGGGTAAAGAGGCATGAGAAATCTCCATGATGAAGGAACACCATTACCAAATCTCATCAAGAATCCTGATACTGTACAGCCACTGACCTTTGTATTATGTGTACTCAGGTCTCATACCCCAGTAATAGACTTTTCTATACAGAGAAACATTTGTGTTTAGATCAAATATCGGAACCAAAAATACCATCTGCCAAAATATTGTGTCAAGTATATTGAGGACAAAAATATTGTGAAGGTAAGTTTCTATAGTGAAGTAAAGTTTTACTAAATATAACTCCATATATATGTACCTTGAGATGACACTGTGACTTGGCCACTGCTAGATGTAAGAGAAGCTCATAACAGAAAGAAGAGTAGTGAACTATCTCAGAATGATGTATCACATGTTGTTAACATTAACAGTTCCAGTTCTAAGGTCATACATGTGACTGTTTCCATATGCCCCAGTTTATCAGAACATTCATTATTTACAGCGCTTCAGAATGACACAACATGCATCATAAAAATGAACCGTACCTGTTTGCACTGCTATTCTCAGAGTAGATATGGAACCACCACAAACACTGGCCCCATGACCCACTGTCCCACTGCAGAGCCAGATAAGTGACAGTCCAGGCAGAGCCTAATCGAAGTGGGTGGTGCAATGTTGGGGGTTTTGTAGACCCAGCTTGATCCTGGTGACAGTGAACAATGCTGGATTATGTTAGGACCCGACAGAGTGTGCAGATCCTATATCTGATACATTCCACATACAAGAGTGGATTCAGATAGAGAGAAACCAATGCTGCAGTGGGAAACATAGGGCCCGATTCACAGAACTAACTTAAGGCAAAATCCTAAACTTACTACCAGTTTGGTATTCACAGAAGGCACTTACTCATTTCGGTATTCACAGAAGTTAGGAGTCCTAACTTTAGGACTCCTAAATGCCATCTGTGAATACCGAAAGTCTTTTAAAATTAGTATTTTTCTCAGTTTAGGAGTAGTAAAGTTAGGACTCCTAACTTTACTACTCCTAAACTGAGAAAAATCCTAACTTTACGACTTTAGGTATTCACAGAAGGCATTTAGGAGTCCTAAAGTTAGGAGTCCTAACTTCTGTGAATACCGAAATGAGTAAGTGCCTTCTGTGAATACCAAAATGAGTTAGTGCCTTCTGTGAATACCAAAATGGCAGTAAGTTTAGGATGTTGTCTTAAGTTAGTTCTGTGAATCGGGCCCATAGAATTTAAGAGAAGACTTCAATTGCTGAAGCACTGTGACCCAACTCTGCAAGCACTGCACATAAATCACAAGAGTGGCATGAAGCTCTAAGGCTGTGCATGATCGGGTCACTGTGTTTGGCCACCATTCCATGCTGTAAGTGCAATGAAAAAGATGGGGAGTCTCTAAAAGGAACATCGGCAAAGTAATGTAACTATGAAAGCGTTTCAAGAGGCAAGGCCTTCGCAATTAAGGGTGTCGCTTAACACATGAAATCTAAAATCCTGTGCTTTACAAGGTATTTTGACAAAATATAAAGTTTTTAATTTTGTGGGACATAAATAACCTTAACAGATATTGTTGCTATCCAAATAGCATGGATAGAATATCGTTGGCAAGAATACCAGTTTTTTGGCATATATTATTGTTCTCAAGAATATTGTTATTTTTAATATTGTTTTCTTTAATATAGTGTAAAACATATAAGTTAATAATTAATTTAATATGTGTTAGTTAATATATTAATTTTAGGTGTTAATATTGTAAGTATAATTGTTATTAATGTTTTAAAATATAGTTTGTAATTTTAAGCATTTTAGTAATTTATTTTTTAATTAAATTAGTTATTCACAGTATAGTAGTGGGTTGTTAATCAAGTAGCAAAATATGGTGGGAAGTTAATTAATCATAATTTACATTTAATGGCAATTAGTTCTTCATTGTATATTGAGTGATTATTAATTATGTTCATTGTTTAATTCTTATATTTTTTAGTTCAAATTGTTAATTTTAACACATTATATTTTATTAGCAGGTTGTTGTATTTGTAGGGGAATAAGATGGGAAGTTAATTTAAATAAAATGCATTTAAATTCAATATTGACATAATGTTTTGTTAATTAAATATATAATTGAATATTAATTATGGAAATGACTTAATTTTTTTAATGTTTAATTTTTGAAGTGTTTTATTTTTCAATGTGTATTTTCATTTTTATATGTTTATTATGCGTGAATTTTTAAAGCTGTGTGTTTTTACGGGAATATAATGGAAAGATAATAAAGTTATAATATTTTGTATATTTTTTGTTTTTATGGGTAGTAAATTCATTGATAATTGATTATGTGCAATTTTACTGTTGTACTTTTTATGTTAAGTATTGTGTTTTATTTAAATTACTCGTTAAGTCAACTGTAAGTGTTTTTTAAATGCTGTCTATGATATGATATTTGTTTTTAAATATTATTTGTTTTTAGTAATAATTAAAATTAAATAGAATGCTTTTTAGCTAGGTGAATTTGTCAGTGACAACATTAACATTTTTAACTAAAAAAAAAAAACACAGAAATTCACCAGTTATAGTTAGCAGAGCTAACTATAACTTGTGCCTCCGCCATGCACTGCTTATGACCTCACATATTACATCACTCATGACATTATATGACATAATTTATTAAATCAATGATGACATCCCAAATGACATAATTGATGACATGTTTGATGACATTGATTTTATTTTTTAGTTCAAAACGTTAATGTTGTCACTGAAAAATTCACCTAATTATTATTTTACTTTAACATTTGGTATTTTCACTGAATAGATATATACATACACATAAACTTGAATAATTACAATTAATAAATAAACAGTATATTACTTTTAAATAAGAAAACTACTTTAAATGAATTACTTTAAAGTTGATATTTATTAAGAAGTCAATATTTTACCTATTTCTGGTAGATATTCTTGTGAACGATATTTCTGACCTGATATTTTGTTATTTCCATTATAAGTATAGGACCACGATATTTATGACGATTATATTTTTGACACAATATTCTTGTCATTTGATAACAATATTAATGATATTTGTCAGTGAATCACTTTACAAGGCATGCCACCTGGTGAGAATTTGGGTGTGAGTTGTATAGTATTGCATCCAGGCATACATCTTAAAACAAGCCAGCCCTATTGGCTTTGCCAATGCCGGTTAGCAGTATCGAATAAGTAAGGACAATGATTTTGTAGTGAATAATAGGAATTGAAAATGTTACAATTCTAAAACTTTGAGTCAGAATTATACATTGTTAAGATCTGTGGAAAGGGGGGTAGCTGTCATAGTGTTTCAATCACTTCTGTTCTCCTTCATGCCATTTTCTTCTGCCATCGCTCTCTTATAGATTCCTACTCCCTTGTTTTACCACATCTTTCTGAAATCGTAAATCTGCATATCTCAGACATCATCATTTTCCTCTTCACACCATCTTGCCACTCACTTCTTCTGTGGGTACGTCTGTTCATCTCCTCGCCTCACCATCCCCCCAGACAAGCACCCCACCAAATTAGCCTTAAGCACTGCATTTTATTTTCCTTTGATGCTGCCAATATTTTGACTGTGGTATACCTCCTTCACACATTTTGAAATATATGTAACAATTGCTAAATACATCTGTAGAGCGGCCAAGGACTGTATGTGCATTAAGTCTGAACACCTTTATGAGACACTGATAGGCACTGTGAGAAATTCACATTGCCTTCAGACTCGTAGCCAGCGGTCTCACTAGTGTCCTGACATGAACACTCACACAAAACCGGAACTTACACAGATGCCTAGAGGCAACTCGGTTAAAAAAACAGTCATATGATGCATAAAAAAACTAGAGAAACACAGCTTATGCTAAAAACAAATATTCTTAGGGAATGAAAGATGAAGTTAAAATGTAATGTAAACAGGGGCTGCATCACTAATATGGATTACCTCAAGGCTTTCTACAGTCGTTGAGAATTCAAGCATTGCTTTTTTCCTGTAAAGAGCATGAATTTAGGACTCTTTCAAAGTTTCAATTACTGACACATTTGAGATCTGGTACCAGATTCACTTAAACCCTGCAGGTGGCACATTGATGTGGAGTGAGTGACAGGCAGGTGCTCAATCAGGTCCATGCCCTTGATCCTGCCTCTGCATCACACACATTTTTGCAGGCCACTTCGGCAACCCGGGCCCGGTCTTAGCGGTAGGCAAGCTACTGAAATCATAAGACAGATGCCTGGCTCTGGCTTATCTTGTGGTCCTCTTGGACGGTCGAACCCAAAAATGCGATGCACTTTTATGTGGCATCTGCCTTCTAACCTCATGTGCCAAGAATTATCTACAAAGCAGTGTCCTTTGATGTAAAATTGGCGAGAGAATAAGATACCCATCTAGTAAATAAATTACACAATGTGAAACCAGAAAAGCGGTTGGAGGGACCAACTGACGCCTTCCGACGGTCGGTCAGAAGCTCCTCATAGTCCTTTAAGGGTGGCTTTTCCGCCGTAGGTATTATGATGTTGGTTTCCGACAGCATTTCCAAATCAGCTTTTCCGACATGGAAAGGCTGTTGGAAAGCGACATTAGGGGCCCCTAGCAAGGCCCTCTACCCCCCCTAGCCCTCCGCATCTGGGCCTGGGGGGCACATATGGTGCCCCCCTGAAAATCCCTACACCATGTGGCAGGCACCGCACACGGTGCAGGGATTTTTGCAAACTCCCATCTCTAAATGGGAGTTTGTGCTGCAGGTGGTTTCTGCCCGCCGCACAAGCTCCCATAGAGAAATGGAAGTATGTGACGGCACAACTTGCAGTCGCATCGTAATCAGGTGTTCAGAACCGCCAACCTATGGTCGGGCAGTTCCCTCACCGAAACGGTGTCGGTCAAAGGCAACTCCGACCGACATCGTAATCGGTGCGTAAGTGTCAGTCCAGGCAAATATTTTATTTTATAGAACCTCGTTTTTATTAATTAACACATAGGAGAGTACCTTCAAATGCGTGAGTAGAGAAAGTTAACAGTACAAAAACCTCTAATGTTTGATTTAACAGGCTACAATGTTGCTCAATCTGTAGTAGAAATATAGCCCACATAAGGGTACACATTACAAGTGACTTGCCTCTGATTTCACTAGTGGGATTGTCATCACGGTGGGAAGAAGCATGAATATTATTAAGTTTATGTTTTAAAACTATCACTTTCAATAAATGCCTCTGAATGCAATGATATTAAATTGAAGTATTAAGATGAAACGCATACACATGTTAAAGAACTAAATTTTTTAAAGCGATTTTATCATTTTATATGATGCTTGTAGAATGATTTATATGCCAAATATTCTCATGTCTATAATTCGTCACTGGCTTTTAGATTTAAGCCCAACCCGTGGCTCGGTTCTGGCTCGACTCTTCCTGTTGATATGTTAGCTCCCACCTCTACCGAGCGTGCAGCGACGGCGAATTGATGTCACTGCTGCTGCAGACAGCCGATCAGACTGACACTGACAGGCCAAGGCCGACTAAGAAATTATTAGGGGGGTGTCCGACCACATACGCTCTCCATCAAGCTATTTCACTGGGCAGTGGCTGCAACACCACTGTTACCCTTCCTTGAACAGGTGCAGCACATGCTGCAGAAGCTGCCCTACATGGGGTGCCAGTGGTACTGGCACTGATGCTCTTGTAAAAAGAAGCATAATCCCCACCCATCGTTCACAATCATCCCTACTAAATGGGTCTCCCTATCCTTCGCCCATTCTCTGATGTCACACTAGCCCTCTACCGCAAGGTCACTCACAACCCGTACAGGTTACCATTTCCCTCTACCCACACATTAAAGTGCCCCCTCTCCCTTATCACCCGACTCACTCCCCTTATACAGCTCCATGCTCCCAAGTCATCTTCACACTGGTCCCTTGATGGTGGCACCCCTGGCCACCTTACAATTGATATGGCCTGATAGAGCCTTATTGCTCCATTACGGTCCATAAGGATGAAACTCAGCGAATGCCATGAGGACCAGAGGAATCACAGAGCAGCAGAGCGTTCCTGAGCCCCATGAATTCTTTTTGGTTAGAGAAAAAACGTCTCAAGCTGTGTTTATTCTTTACAAAATAATGCACAGAGAGTCAAAATTTCAGAACATCCAGTAAAATTCAGATAATTTTACACATCCCGACAATATTAGGGGTTTCGCACAGAGTGCACTAGACAGAATGAATTCCTAACAATCCCATCAATACCTGTGCACATTCTTTGTGAACTCATGGCCTCACTCTTCCCAGGGTCCTCATCGCATCCTGTAAGCCAATATGAGACTCCACCAGTACTGTGGAGGTCACACCAAAATTCTTGGAACCTCAGCTATCCCAACAAATGGAGAGCAAGGGCTGCTCTGATGCAAACCCCAAATAACCATGCCAGGGGCATTCCATGATGGACCTCCTGGCACCCAGGATGGAGTTGGGCTGGACATCCAGGCCATAACTTGATCAACTTGTGCTGGCCGCATCTCTCATTAGCACAAAGATCCACCACAATGAAGCACTTGTTATGTCTGAGCGCGTGTGATCTAGCGCTCAGACCGGGGTAGTGTTGCGTTGCAATGCACCTAATTAGCATGCCTACGTTGTCGGGCCTTGGGCTGCAATAACCAGGCAGGACACAGGAGTTGGTTACTTGCTGCTAGCGTGTGTCGGCTCTGGTGCACAGCTATTTATTAGCACTGTCCCGCGCTACATGCAACAAACCAAAACTCACACATAAGCGGGGGGAGCTCATCGCCCACCCCCACGTGGGCTCATAAGTAATAGGCACACCCAACACAGAATATCGAGAGGAGCGATATAACATTCCTCCCCAAACAAAGAATTCACCCATAATTACATTTGACGGTTAAGACAACCAAATAGAGCATCTCCGCGGTACAGTATAATATGCTATCACAACATATATCCGTTACATCCAGTGCGAACTTAGCATTGAAAATTCTTTAGCCGACTCGATGGCTCAGGATTGTTTTGCAGTCTATTCTGGGTGCAATTCTCACGACACTCACCATTGTCCCCAGCGGCCACAGGAGACTCCACCACCTCTCGAGGAACACCCAATGGAGAGGCAGATTCAGCCACCCCTTCAGTTACCTGTGCATCATGATCAGCTTCAGACCAAGTATCCCAGCGACAATCATCAGGATTTGGTTCCACCACTCTGGTTTCAGTGGTAGGAGACCCATGATACTTTTTGAATGCAGACATGTTTCTGGTGAGCACTTCCATGCCCCTTTTAACTGTGACTTGCGTGCCTCGAACATGAGTGATATGCCAGGGATCTTTCTCAAATGGAAGGCGAAACTTACTGCCAGGGTGCCTGTCCTGAACAAGAACTAAGTCCCCTGTCTGAAGTTTAGATGTCTCTGCTCTAGGCCTTCTGCTGACATGATCGTTGGCTCGTGTCTATCTGCACTCCATGTCACTACTGTTTAGGTCTTCAGGAATCCAACTTGGATGATGAGGGATAAAGTCACCAACCACGAGTCCCATGGACAGATGCCCGGGAGCACGCCCCGTTGTCGTGTGGGAAGTCTGTCTGTAATCTCGTAGAAAAGCATATATAGATCGCTCCAATTCACCATGGGCCACGGTTATTCAGATAACCTTATTCAATGTTCGCATAAAACGCTCCGCTTCACCGTTTGCCTGTGGCCACTTCGGGGTTATCTTCTTGTGTATGATACCATGAGATGTCAGGTAAGATGCAAATTCTTGTCCTTGAAATGGTGGACCACTATCAGTTCTGATCTCTTTGATGAGCCCATGGGTGGCCATTACCTTCTCCAGCTTAGGAATGACTTCTCAAGCACTCAGGTAGGACAGCACCTCTACCTTGGGGTACATTGAATAGTCATCAATCACCACCATGGAGTGTCTTCCGTCCGGGAGACTTCCAAAATCCATGCTGGCCCTCAGCCATGGGCTTTCTGGTTGCCGCTCTGTTAGGATTGGCGCTGGAGGATTCGGTTCACCAATGGCTTGACACCACTGACAGGATCGCACCACTTCTTCCACCTTGTCATCCATGAGAGGGAACCAGACTTTGGTTCTTAGTCTACTTTTAGTCTTCACCATTCCCTGGTGTCCCACATGTTCCAAACTGACCACTCTGTCCACAAGTGTTGCCGGAACCACTAACCTGTGACCTCGGAGTAGGCAACCATAGGGATCCACACTCAGTTCATGTTTCACCTGGTACAAACTCTCAATTATTTTCTTGGCTGTCGGAGTAAGAGTGGTCACTTGACTTCGTAGGGGATGCCACTTATTCATTCTCATTGCATCTAGCACCCTCTGCAGGCATCCATCATCAGACGTTGCCTCGCACAGTTCTGCCAGGGATATCAGCAGCGGACGTGACCTTGTCCATGACATATCTCACATATTCTTCAGCTTCATCCATCTCAACCCTGGTAGCCGCTCGGGGATGATATGACAAATAGTCTGCAGGATTACTTGCTCCAGGGTGGTATTCAATCTTACAATTGTACTCCTGCAATTGCAGCATCCACTTTTCTATGCGGGGTGGTGGCTTGGACGCTGTTCCAGTGAAGAGATGTATTAGAGGCTTGTGATCAGTGGTGACCATGAAAGGTTTCCCATACACATATAGATGGAAATGCCTGCATCCCCAGTGCACCGCTATTGCTTCTTTTTCTATTTGTGAATACTTTCGTTCGGTGGCAGTCAACGACCTACTTGCAAAAGCCACGGAAGCCCATTCGTCCTCATCAGTCATCCGCTGAAGTAAGACGGCTCCCAGCCCTTTTGGCCCCGCCTCTACTGGAACTTGAGTCTGTTGCTTTGGGATTGAAGTATCTCAACGTGGTGGTGCTCGACAGGTCACCTTTTGTTGCTTGAAATGTAGCCTCTTGTTCCGGGCCCCATACTCACGGCACCAACACTTTAGTCAACTGCCTTAGAGGTGTAGTGAGGGAGGCTAGGTCTTTGATAAATCGGCCACAGTAGTTGGCCATCCCCAAGAAGCTGCACACTTCCGTCACATTGGTGGGAGCTGGGGCCTCCTTAATGTCCTTGACTTTCTCAGGGTCAGGAGCAATCCCTTCCGCTGAAAAGCTATACCCAAAGAATTGGAGCCTCTGTTTAAGGAACTCGCACTTTTCTCGGTGCAAAGTGAGCCCCGAATCCTGTATTTGCTGGAGAACCTGCCGCAGCCGAACATTATGTTCAGGTATTGATTTTGCATGGACCAGAATGTCATCACTTACATTCATCACGCCTGGAAGGTCGGCCAGGAGTTCTTTAATGGTATTTTGGAATACCTCTGCTGCGCTCGAGATACCGAAGCTTAGTCTCTTGTATCACCTCAATCCCACATGCGTGGAAAATGTAATGATATATCTGGACGGTTCATCTAGGACAAGTTGATGATAACCAGTTCGCAGGTCAAACTTCGAGAACCAGCAGGCCTCGCTTAGTTCTCCTATAAGGTCATCAATAGTCGGAGTCAAATGCCGTTCTCTTTTTATTGCTGCATTGGGTGTCCTCATATCTAGATAGATTCTCACCTCTCCCGACTGTTTGGGCTTCCTCGCAACCACGATTGGTGACACCCAGGGAGTCAGACCTTTCACCTTTTCTATAATCCCTACTTCTTCCAGTTTATGCAGTTCCTCTTCCACCAGGGGTCTCAGGTGAAAGGCAACCCGTCTGTGTCGAAGGGCCACAGGCTGCACCGAGGGATCAATGTGAAGACGTATCTGTTTGTCCTTTAGGCATCTAATCCCATTGAACACTTTTGGGAATTCTTCTAATATTTGACTCACGCTTTCTCTGTGTATGCTGAAGGCAAACGTGACAATGCCCAGGGCCTCTGCTGACTTGCACGCAAGCAACATGCCATGTCCTTCCTCTGTGACGTAGACCACCGCTTCCACTTCCTGCTTGTCATAGGCTAGGGTAGTTCTGAATTTTCCTTTGATAGCCAGGGGTTTCGACTGTCCGTATGCAAACACTGTAATTTTGGCCGGCGTCAATGTAGGAGGTGGTGTCATTCCTTGATGAGCCTCACAGGACATGATGTTTATGGTCGCCCCCGTATCTATTATTGCTGTTGAGGGGCGTCCCCCTATCAGAACTTGATACTGTGGCAATCGACTTTGGGTACTGGATGCTGACCCTACAGTGAATACCGAGTGTACCGTGTGTTCTTTCCGACCATCATCGTCCATATCACTTCCTTGCTCCTGCGTCTCTAGGATCACATTCACCTTGGACCTCATCGCTTTTCCTCTATTTGATCGACAGACTTTTATAACGTGGTTCATTTTGCCACATGCCGTGCACCTCTTTCCTTTCGCGGGGCACTCCGACGGCCTATGTGACGGTCCCCCACATTAGCTAAATATGCGTGTTCTCGGGCCTCTTGATCTTACTGGCCAGGGTGACTGCATTCACTGGCTCAGTCTTTTGGGAGCCTGTAGGGCTGCCTCCATATGTGCCGCTCGTGCCTTTGAGCGCACTTTAGCCCTTCCCATGGTAAGTGTCTCTGCCAAGCACTTCCCTGATTTCTCCAGGATTCGTTCCCTCAGCTCCGCTGAAGCGCACCCCTGAATGACTTGGCCTCTAATCTCCTCCGTCTCATCCTGAAACCCACAGGTGCTGGCCAACTCCTTTAACCTGGCTTGAAATCCATCTAGCGACTCTTCAGGCTGTTGCCTGGCTTGTCTGAATACAAAACGCTCATAGTCGCGATTCGCCATGGGCTCGAAATGAGCGTTGAGACTGTGATGTGCATGAGATGAGTTTTTGGCACTGCCTCTGCTGCTGACTTAGCTATCTTGTGCACATCCTTCCCTCCAAGATGTAAGATCATCTCCCTCTTCTGTTCATCATCTACCTTTGTAGCATCGAAGAATACAAGCACTCGCTCGACCCATCTTTCCACCTCGGGGCCTGAGCAGAAGGGGCCCCATCCATCCCAAATGGCTCTATGGCAGGGATGTGAGCCATGACTGTGAGACCTCAATGTCACTAGTGTGCCCCTCTGATCAACAGCTACGCCTGCAGACAGCCACTCTACTCAAAGATTCCGTGCCCTCAGCTCGCAGCTACTCACAGTTACCCTGGAGCACGCCAGACCTCCGTACAGCCACCCACCAGGCCAGCAGCCAGCCCTTCGAGGCTGCCCCGTTCAGACTTCCAGCAGGGTGCAGCAATCACCTCATTAGACGTTTCCACCACAGTTGCAGACAGCACGTGGGCGTGAAGTCCCGGCAGCACGAGCACCACGCACACCATGTGACCATGCGTGGCTGCCTGGGACCACGAGGAACCACCCTTGTCGCTAAAATGTTTTGTCTGATTGCGTGTGAACTAGCGCTCAGACCAGGGTAGTGTTGCATTGCAATGTGCCTAATTAGCGTGCGTATGTAAGGCTGCCCGGGGGGGGGTCGCGCAGCGGCCCGCCCCTTGGAGGGCGGCCGCCTTAGTGCCACAGGAAGGCACAGGGGTGGGAGGTCGAGTCCCTGGGCTAGTCCGGGGGAGACCCCAACAGATAGCTGTTTCCGGCGAGGGCGGGCAGGAGACAGGGGTACTTATATCTGTCTCCGCCCCCTCCTCGCCCTCTTGTCCGCTCGTTCGCCTTGGCGCCGGTCGTTCCCCTGGGTCTCGCGGCGGGTTTATCCTTGTGATCCCGGTTACCCCGGTAAGTGTTGGTGATTGATTGAAGCGAGAGTCTCTGTGGAGCGGCGGGTGATCCTGGTGCCATTGCGTGGCCGGGAGGGCCCGGATCGGTGCTTTTATTAAGGCATTCGTGGCTGCGGGGCTGTAGCTCAAGGTTAGAGCGCATGCGGTGCATGCCTGTGGCCCCAGGTTCGATTCTCCGGTATCTCCGCTTCTGTCACAGTGCTGCCGACCTCGGAGCAGGGGACCAGGGTGCGAGAGTCGGAATTGTCTTTTTGAGAGCACGGGTGTCATTATGCCAGGGGGTGTAGCCCAGTGGTAGAGCGCAGGGATTGCGTGGAGGAGGCCCCGGAGGGGCTGGATTTAGGACGGTGCGACCGTGGTGCTATCTTCTTGTGGGCGCCGGGTTTGGATGTTTATTAGGCTTTTGAAGCACCGGATGCTGCGTTTCTTTCAGATCTCACATGTGGGTCAAGTTACTCGTGTGACTAATTTCCTCCTGGAGAGATCAGCATTTTGTAGAGTTGAGGTTGAGACTAACGGGAAGTTAGTGCAGAGGGTAGGTGTTCCTGCTGCTAAGAACGTGTGCCAAGTAGATTACAGAGTGCGTTTGATGTAAATAGGTCAGCAGGTTGCTGTTTTCAAAGGAGGCACACCTTTTTACTCACAAGTTACAACTTAAAGTACGTTATTCAATAACTGCATGCACACCGCCAAGCATACATTAAGAGAACATTGTTTATTTTGCAAAAAGGGCTAATTTTGGGAGGCGGGAGCCTGCATAGCGCGCGTTTGACCCGAATCGGGCAGCATAGCGCTTTCTTGCACCAGTTGCCTCACATGCTGGCATGTACGGATAGTGTTGGATGAAAGGAGAGAAGGTTAGCACTTCCCTTGACAAGGATGGAAGGGGTGTCCGAGTGGCCTTTACAACACATGCACGGTTAAGGCACCGTTACTTACTTACTGGCGTCTAAACCATGTCAGGCATGATGCGCGTTTTAGTAATACAGTGCAGCAACGCATGATTAAGAAAGGAAGTTGCGCAATTGTTTGTCGAGGAGAGGATGTGGACCGTCGGCTACGCTGCGGCGAGGTCGCGTACACGTGAGAAGTCCCTGGGTGTGGAATGCGGGTGGCTTTGATCTGGGGAGTCCAGGTTCGGGCCTCAGCGTGGGCATTGTAGGGAGAGGCGGTGTGGCCTCAGGCACGCGCGCGCTGTCGCAGGCTGGTCTTTGTTTTCCCCGCGCGTGAATGTGGATGTAAGGCGGCGCCACGTGGGGCCCCCCCTTTACCGTGGGGCCAAGTTCTCGCTATATATATATATATAATGTGCACACCGGAGCAGAGTATCAGCCATGGGAGGTGAGGGGCATTTGTCTGATAGTGCTATGTGGGCACGGTGTCCTGTAGGGCAGAGTATGCACTATGTAGGCTTGCGTCATTTTGGTGTGTCCCCTTGCGGCGGAGCGGGTGCTATGTGTAGCGCGCGGATGCCGATTGGACTTGGGCGGGCTAGCGCGATGTCATAATAACCTCAAGGGAAGAAAGGCCAAGAGTGTGGGTGCTCTTTGCCTGGTTAGTTCTAGCTCAAGTTCGTGCTGTATAGGCCCCGGATTGGGATATTGCAGTTTTGGGTGTTTCTGGGATCGCTTGATTGGACCCCGGCCGAGCCTCCTTGTTGGGTTTTAGTATGTAGTTACGGGCCCGTGTTCGGCGCTCCAGTGCCTTCGGGTCGAGCCTCGTTTTGTCTGAGATGTGCAAAAAAAAAAAAAAAAAAAAAAAAAAAAAAAAAATCATATAGGACTGTATGAGTAATACTGGTTTCTTCAAGAAAGTGGTCTTTAGTGTGGTAATATGACCGGCCCGGTGGCTTAGCGATCTAATACCCCCTCGTCAGGGACCGGTGTCCGGCCTTTTGGTCGCAGCTTCTATTGCTCTGCCTGTCATCCAGGAGTTTGATTAATTGAGGACCACTGAGTTGGGTGACTAGAACCATCTGCTATTAAGTGCCTTGTCACCTATTGCTCAGCCTTTCATCCACAGGAAGTCGATAAAATGAGTACCTTGGAGGGGTTAACAATTGGCATCTATTAGTTAGTACCAGGTTACCTAATGGTTCAGCCTTGCATCCATTGTCGATAAATGAGTACCATTGAGTTGGGAAACAGGAACAATCTGTCTCAGTGCCAAGTTACCGTATTGCTCAGCCTTTCAGCCTCCTGAGGCGACTAATGAGTTCCTTCAAGTTGGGTAGCTAGAACCATCGATCATTTGCGCCAAGTAACCACGGGTGTACATGCTTCCTTGTTGTTATAATTACTTGCGATTGGAGAGGTAGGGAAACTGGTTAAGATATGTCAAACAGTGTAGAATTTGTCTGGCTAGAAATAAGGGATCAGGATCTCCTTTTGCTCGTGTAAGCGCTCCACTCTTTCTGGTCGTGTTAGCGCCATATTTACATGCAAAAATTCCCTGTGGCTACTGAAGCTGCACTCAGAAGGGATATGTAGGGAACGGGGGTCCAGAAGGGGCATTTCAGGACTGAGCACTGTACACCTCCCTCAGGACAGGAGAGCAGGCTTTCTGTTACTGCCCAAAGGTGTTGAGGCCTCCAAGATCACGCCTGGCCTCTTCCTCAACAAGAACGAATATTTGGAGTTCAATCATAATATGTATAAGTAATTTTCACGTGTTCTCTCTATGCCTACAGGCTTCTGGTCACTCGGTTCAGACACCAGCTCCTTTGCACACACCACGTATATGTATACTGTATATTTAATGGCGAAAGATGGCCATTTCTGGAAATTGTTGTATGTACTGCGTAAAGCCCTGCCCCGTGGTCACAGCATTGCCGCTTTCTCCGCGAGAGTGAGAGAGTTTTACAGCATTTGAGTCATGTGTTGGAGACTAGCATAGTTGAGTAGACTGCCTCAAGCCTTTAGTTTTGACTAGACAAGTTTAAGAACTCTGCTTCGTGTGTGTTAGATGATTTTCATCTGGCAAGGAATTATATGGAATGGGCTTTTAGGGGACAACATATTCTGATTGGCACGTATTACAAATAACCTTGAGGAGGAAGGTAGGGCTCATGTATATCAGTGCCTTGTTCTTGTTTTGTTGTGAAATGTGATACATGGCTTAATGGAACATAGGGGCTGCATCACACTATTTGGTAACTGAAGTGGTCGCTACGCAGCACAAACGGTGAACTGCAGCTATATGCAGGGGTCGCATCAACACTTCCCAGTAATTAAGGTCGGTTTAGGTTGTCGGTGCCTCTATTCTAAAGTGTGCTGGTGGGGAAGGGACAATAAATATGCCTTTAAAACTTGTTTTACCACAGGGGCTGTGCATTCAAAGACAGGTCGGCCCGTTTTGTTATATGTTCCTTGTTGCGGTTTGGGTTAGCGGGGTTTGATTTTCCTCCTCCCATGCATTGATATGTCATGGCATTGTCGCTTGTCTTAGAGATTGAGTGACGTTGCTTGAGTTCTACCGGGCTGGGACTGTCGAAGTACACGTGGTGAGTCGGCCACCTTGGAGGCATGCTCCTGAAGGGGTAATGTGGTATACAGCATCCACCAAGGGGTAGGTGTCCTCCGCCACAGTAGATTACCTCGTGGGCCCGAGTCGGTCAATGGCGTAGGGTGAGGGGCCCGTTTTGTTGTGTCCGTCAACGTCCCTTGTCCCGGAAGGAGATGTGATTTCCCGGTTATTGCCTGTAGTGGGCCAGGCAGGTTGACCTATTGTGTGATTTCTTGGTGGCCACTGCTTTACCAGCCTTTTGTGTACGTCGTTCATCGCCACCGGCCCCACATCGTACTCTGGTGGTTATGCATTGCAGATGTCCTTAAAGTATTTGGTAACCCATTAGATGTTGTAAACAGACCTGGGGAAGCAATGATCTGCCTGACTTTGCCTGGGGTCACCAATAATGACCACGGCTCTCGCTGTGGGTAATGCACACCCTTCCTCGGGTATCCCGGGTGCCTTCTGATTTAAAATAAAATATGCACACTGAAAGGGCTTGGGAGTGTAAATTTAGTAAGTTTGGCTAGTGTGTTGGTGACCCGGCCTTTCCAATGCCTGAACGGAGGCATTTTTCAAGAGGATATGCCTGTTAGCCACAATGATGTCGCATTATCCTATGCACCATAGAGGCTTAGTCTAGCCAGTACTGATGTGAGATGGGAGGTTGAACGGTAGTACTCCTGCCTCAGCGGTTCTGGGGGGGGTCTGGTTGCAATGGCAAATTAGGCCGAGTGGACTTGGAACGTGGTATTGATCGGGGACTGGTGTGGGTCTCAATGGCAGGCCGCCATGCAAGGGGACCATGTACCTAGGGCACGTACATCAGGCAGTGACATGTGAACTGGGACCATGTGTACTAGAATATGCAGGAGCGGTTCACACCACGGTCAGTCAGATGGGAAGTTGTCATCTTGATTCTCACTGGATACCCTAACTCCACCACGCCTATTGTAAGCTGAGGACGCTTGTTGACGCTGTTAGACCTGCTATTAGTTAGTACCGCACTGCTGTGCCTTGGCCCGGTTTGTCTCGCGTCAGGGCCAGTTTGGGGGTACCGGCGAGCTGTTTGCTCCTCGGCTGAAGCGGGCGCTGCTAGTACAGGGCAAGACTGATGAGGCCAGGCAGCATGACAAAGGTCTTTTCGGCACTGGCAGAATGGTGCAGGCTGCGAAGTAGTGCCATTACAGAACATGGATTTGTCAACATTCAGCTAGGAAATGATTAGCAGCAGGAAGGTATTAAACCAGGGTGAGCAATTGGTTTTGGTTTCGTGCTCAACAGGAGCAAGGGAAGTGCATTCTGTCCCATCAGGGTACGGGGACCGTCTATAGCACCAGATACTGTAATGCTGCCACCTTCGCCCTGGGCTGGGGGGTCAAGGTCTTCCATCTTTACAGCCAGACTCTGAGCAGGCAAAGGCATACTTGCGAGGGTGCAATGGGCACTCAGCAGTAGAGTTAGATGGGTCATCATACCCTGGTATGACGCAGTGATGAAACATAGGTTATGGCCTCACACGACCAGGCACTCGGGGGCAGCTGTGGCGGGGGTGTGCCAGTGCCAAGAGGGTGCGGGTTGCCTGAGTAGGGCTGCTGGCTTGGAGGGAGCACTACTCTGATCGCCACAAGGGCACGTTTGTTTCATAGAAGGCTGAATTGTTACTTTTATGGCATGGTGCCAGTTGCTTTAGTTATGCGCATGTCTGTTGTCAGGCTTTTCAGAGGTATTTTAGCTCAGGCTTGGTCAAGCATGGGTTATAGGCCAGCGGTCTGCCCTGGGATTCGTGTTAACAGGCAGGTGAAGCAGCAGAACTTGGAGGGGCTTGGGTTTGACCTCTGGGTACTAGGGCGGAGTCTGGTTGCTCACCTAGTAGCACGCCCTTGAGTTTGACGAAACAGGTACCTTTGCGAGCATCAGTACCGGGTAACTTCGCCCGCCCTCCAGCACTGGCTGGCAGCTATGCAGGTTGTGGAAGTGGCCTTCCAACAGGGGCCTATGGTCCGCATGATTAAGGGAAGCACCGGGGGAACACTTTAAGCTATAAATTTGCAGGAGACCAATTGGCTTTTCCAGTATTCAAATAGAGAAGCATTTTACACGTTGTTCTCCTCTGTGGTCACTCTGACCTGTCTCTCCCTGGTATACTAGCAGAATTTTGGGAGGGCAAGGCTTTACAGTTGGTGGTGACTGATGGAATACGATGGGCGTAATCCAACGGAGTGAAAGAGGAAGGAAGGCAGGCTGGGCACTGCCAGGCAGGAGTGTCTTGGCAAAGGTATTGTTATTTAGCCATACAAAGGCACCTTTGGACCATCGCCTATTTAGGTTTAAGGTCATTTCAGTCAAATCCACGGAGGAGTTTAGAAAGGTTGGGGGAACCTGTCCTGATGGTGCACGCTGCCCGCCGGCCCGGTTGGGCGTAGACTTGTTTTGACTGGACCTGGGAGAAGCCCGGTATCAGTATGCTGTAGGTATGATGGCCTACCAGGAGCCATGCGCAGTTGCGCAGAGCAAAGAGGTCTTGGCTTCATCAGGCATGGTCTTATACACGCCAAGTCCACAGGGTGCCGGGAGGGAGATGGGGTGCACCTCCCTAGTTTAGGCACGGTTCTTTTCCTACTGGACCTAGGGGAAGCTTTGGCTGCAGCAGGTTGTTAGTAATAGGCTACCTTGGCAAGGAGCCCGCTCAGGAGAAGCCATTGAGGTGTCAAGGAGAAAAGTTAATAGCGCCATGTGCAAGTTCACTGACCTAAGAGGCTTTGGCTTCATCAGGCATGGCCTTTTACACGCCACATCAACAGGGTGTCTGGAGGGTGATGGGGTGCACCTCTCCACGCTAGGCATGAATTTAATTTTACTTGACCTTGGTGAAGCCTTGGCGGCTGCGGGTTGCGAATAGACTGGACCTACTGGGCCTAGGGGAAGCTTTGGCTGCAGCAGGTTGTAAGGAAATAGGTCTACCTTGGTGGGGGGCCCTGGTAGTGACGGTGGCCACTCCCAAGGCTGTGGAGGAGTTACAGGGCGATCCAGGGTCTGCACTTACCAAGGGGTACAGCATGCAGCAGCACCATGGGGTGCTAAGCCAGGATACCCAGGGATGTTTAGCGGGTCCCCTGGAAGAACGACGGCGCCCCGTTAACCGAAAGGCGGTTGTGGGTCTGAGCAACCGGGGGCTGCCATTTATGCTCCGCCCACCCATCACGGGGGGGCGTGTGAAGCATGTGGACTGGTGGTCCACGGATGGGAGGGGTGGACCCTCCCAATATTTGGTATACACCAGTTGGCGTTGCCATGGTGACTCTAGGCTTATCAGACGGGCAGGCGGCATAGGGCTGGCCTGCCCTGGGATCGCCCGTAAGATAACCCACCTTGTTTGCATATTGGTTATGCTAATAAACCTGCAGCAATATTTCTCCACTTACATTACAGTGTCGTGTGTCTTTATTTATGCACTTATGTACTTTTGTGCTTTGTGATAACTGTTGCCGATATTGGCACTATGTAAGGCTGCCCGGGGGGGGGTCGCGCAGCGGCCCGCCCCTTGGAGGGCGGCCGCCTTAGTGCCACAGGAAGGCACAGGGGTGGGAGGTCGAGTCCCTGGGCTAGTCCGGGGGAGACCCCAACAGATAGCTGTTTCCGGCGAGGGCGGGCAGGAGACAGGGGTACTTATATCTGTCTCCGCCCCCTCCTCGCCCTCTTGTCCGCTCGTTCGCCTTGCCCGCCCCTCCGCTTACCCGGCGTCCGGAGGGACAAAAGGGGGGGGCAGGTTTTTTCTAACAGTGTTACTTTGTGTTGCAGGAGGAGTTACAGGGCGATCCAGGGTCTGCACTTACCAAGGGGTACAGCATGCAGCAGCACCATGGGGTGCTAAGCCAGGATACCCAGGGATGTTTAGCGGGTCCCCTGGAAGAACGACGGCGCCCCGTTAACCGAAAGGCGGTTGTGGGTCTGAGCAACCGGGGGCTGCCATTTATGCTCCGCCCACCCATCACGGGGGGGCGTGTGAAGCATGTGGACTGGTGGTCCACGGATGGGAGGGGTGGACCCTCCCAATATTTGGTATACACCAGTTGGCGTTGCCATGGTGACTCTAGGCTTATCAGACGGGCAGGCGGCATAGGGCTGGCCTGCCCTGGGATCGCCCGTAAGATAACCCACCTTGTTTGCATATTGGTTATGCTAATAAACCTGCAGCAATATTTCTCCACTTACATTACAGTGTCGTGTGTCTTTATTTATGCACTTATGTACTTTTGTGCTTTGTGATAACTGTTGCCGATATTGGCACTACGTTGTCGGGCCTTGGGCCGCAATAACCAGGCAGGACACAGGAGTTTGTTACTTGCTGCTAGCGTGTGTCGGCTCTGACGTCACACGCACAGCTAATTATTCACAGCGTCTCGCGCTATGCGGGACAAACCACAACTCACACGTAAGCGGGGAGAGCTCATCGCCCACACCCGCGTGGGCTCATAAGTAATAGGCACGCCCAACACAGAATATCGCGAGGAGCGATATAACAGCACCCAGCAAAATGGAGGCCAGGAACAGTTGTAGCAGCATCCATCCCCAACCCCATGTAAGAACTAAGGTTTCAAACGCTCATGTCCCCACCCGAAAACAAGATGATGTAGACAATTGTATGAATTATTTTTATGTGAGATATTAAGGTGACCTGGAATGTTGAGGCTACCCATGTGAACCCCACACCTACACCCACGAATAAAAAAGATAATAGGAAAAGGCACAAGAAAGACAGCAATTTACAAAAATACCATATAAAATGGAACACCCCCAAAGAAACCCCATATCAAAGTATTGGGCGAGAGGGGATGAAAGAAGACGCTAGTGATCGACGGTCAGAAAGTAGCTGTGACTGGCTGGCAAAGAGGACATTAGCCTGTTGACCTCTAAGAAACATGATCAGGTCACACCAACAACTGCCCCAGGACCACATTACATCCACCGCCTGATGGCTCGGCCGAATGTCCTGTTTTCGCTGGACCTTCCCTAAGGTCAAAGAATGGGCACTGCGGAAGAGGGCGCCATTGTCACGAGGAGCCCACATGGTCCCTGCGCCTATCTTCAGTTTCCCCCATACAGGGCGAGGCTTGTTGTAATCTTCCCAGGTCACCCCCTACCATACGGGGTGCTTTATGGCTCTCTCATGCAAAATGAACTGTAAAGAAACCCTCGTTGAGTACATACAGCATGCTCTCTAAGTAGCTAACATAACAAGATGTTTTCGAAATATGTTGAGCCCTACTTATGTATGGGTGTAGGTTTGTGGCTTTACTAGGGCAAACCTAGCTACAATGCAACAGGGTGCACTCTAGGGTATTAGAAACAATGCAATGGGGAAATGTCATTAAGGTGGACAATGAAAGACACAATACAGCTGGGGCGTCACAGTGTTGGGCGAAGGAGAGTGGAAGACGTGAGACGGTACAATGCATACATGGGATTGGAACAACAGTCAGAATAAAGAAGGCAGAGGTTGGTTGAGGGGAGACTAGGGACGGCAGAGCTGCAGGGTGAGGAGTGGTGGGGAGTCGGGTGTGGGTTTAGCAAAATAAAAAGTACCTGGGCAGGGCAATGCAGTTGGACCAGAGGTGGTCAATTGTAGCCAGGGTGGGCCAAGTACATTTGCAGTAAAGGGATCTCAAATTGGCAACAAAAGGATCACAAATTGGCAATATGGGGGTGGAGAACAGAAGCAGGGAGTTAGTGATAGACATTTAAGGGGGATCCTTCCAATAGGTCAAGCCGCTAAAATATCACACAGTGACAAGGTGATGCTACAAGAACGAGGCCTTCAGCTCTTTCATTAAATGTAGAAAGGAAGGAACTTTGCGGGTTCTGACTGGGCTGGTGTTCCACACCATCAGAGGAAAGCGGGAGAAGGTCTGGCATCTCGTCTTCTCTTCCCTGCTTTTCCAGTTCTCTAGTATGGCGACACTGCTGTTATGCCTCTTGTACAGCCCTTTGGTAATCTTGGATGGCAGTATGGTGGGTGCCATTGTTAACTGCCTATTAGGTGTTTTGTCAGGTGGACCGAGAAAGCCAGTGGAGTAGTGGTGTATAGGAATTTCTGAAAGTGGTTTGGGGCATAATATCTGAGAGGAGTTCATCACATTTTTTCAAAATTTCCTTGAGTATTCTCCATAAATAAAACAATTACCTCAAGGGTGCCAATGCCCGTGTTTTGTTATGGGTACCCCCCTAATGACAAGAATTACATACAGTATTTCAGTTCTAGAATTTTGCTATCGATACTGTCCATATGCCATGGGGGGGGTCCTGTGCATCAAAAATTACAAAAATTACCTCCTGTATTTTAGTGCAAGCTTTTTATCATGTTTTGCATCACCCACCCCATCCCCTCAGCCTCAAAATGCCATGACTAGCCTCTCTGAGGCAAAGACTTACATCCACTATGCCAGCACCAGCATTTTGCCATAGGTGTTCCTTAATATTCAGTATTACTTCCAGCATTGATTTCATGGTCTGCATTTTACCTCGGTGCCCTCCCTCATGCCAAGAATCCCCTGCAATAGTTCAGGGGGATCTAATAAGATCCAAAGATTTTTTATAAGGTGCACCAAAGTATGACAAACATTCTTCAGGGGTGTGTTCACATTTCCATATAGTTTGTTTTGCCAGCTATAAAAATGTTCCCAGACTTGACTGGCAATGGATGTCCCACATTTGGCGAACTATGTGATGCAGTGCTATCTGGCATTTGGATGTGCAATAATACTAATGATAAACCTTGGTTTTATATAGCACATCAGGTCACACTTCCGCTGTTTCTACGTTTTGTAAATAACAGGTGTTACTATTGGTCAATTTTCCCAAGGTACTATTGTACAACTGCAATAATAGTTTAATAGTATAAGTGTACCATTGAGTGGACTTCCTTTATATTATCTATGCTTTTCTGTTTTACAGCACCCTCCTAGTAACAATAGCTACCCTTGATGTGTGATAGTCTGCAGCCTGGTTTTTACTGACTTACATGCAGCCTCAACACCATTCCGTTTGGCCCAGATTTGGCGTAGAATCGATCACAGCCTTCCTACTAGATGACATTCAAGGGAATATTGACAGAGGCTTGATGCTGAGATCGACCAAGGACTACCACACTCTCACGGTATAAGTCAGTGTCTCATTAACCCCAAACCCTCAGAAGTCTATGCTTGTGAATAACAGACCACAAGTGCATAAATCAAGAATGTGCCACACCTCTCGCAGTATTGGGTGCGGTCTCTGGTTAGGTGCCCAATCTCTGGTGATCTTGCCTGCAAGTACGTGGTGCTCTGCATCAAGCTTTATTTCCCATACAGGACTTCAGGTGCAGCCAGCTGCAGATACCAGACCGCGTATCAGTCAAGAATGTGCCCGCTGCCCCCCTCCCCAGTACGGGGTGGTATTCTGGATAATCTCCAACCTCTGGATAATCTTGACTGTGGAGATCTACTGTTCATCTCGTCATATCTACCATATAGTTCTTTAGGTGCAGCTGACCGAGATACCAGACCGCCTAACAATCAGGAATGCGCCCACTGCCACACCACCCCTGGTTAAGAGCTCAATCTCTGGGTGATCTTGACTGTAGATATCAGCTGTGCATTAAGCTGTAGATGCCATAAAGGACTACAGGTGTAACAGCCTATCAAGCAAGAGTGTGCGTCCACCCAGAGTCAGGTGTAGGGCCCTTTCTCCTATTAGGATTCCTCCCTATGGGGGTCACAAACTGCAGATATCAGTCCAGGTTCTTTCATTCATTGACAGTGCAGAAACGGGGGTCAACAATGGTGCACTGCCTAAAAAACAGCCAATCAAAAGGCTGATCTCTAAAGAGGCTTTTGTCTTTGGAAAATAAAAAAAACTATAGTACTCTATGCTCGGGTTCTCCCCTCCCCCCAAGAGTGGGGGGTCTGTGAAATGAGGCATGGGGCAGTACAGGTGAGTGGGCAGGACATCACTAATTGTTTGGTGGGTTTCCCATTGCTTGCAACTCTAAATGAGCCCCCTTCATTGAATTTTGTTTAAAAAATGTTGAGCATCCGAGAGAAAACGAACTGTAGATGGAGGAGATTTTCTACCAGACAAAGAAATTCTCTGCTTATCACAAACTAAAATGCAGATAGAAAAACATCAACAACTGTGATGTAAAAAAGCCGTGCTCTCTAACAATCGCGAGCTTGAAATAATACTTATTGTCCCCCCTTCAAGGGAGCGCCTACTATCCAGGTCAAGACTCATGTTATTTGAGCATTTGCCATTGAAATATGTGTTTTACAGAACATGGATATTAGCATGGAGGCTCTTCGGAAACTAATACAGATGCAACCTTGCAGTTAGGATTCTGTGGATTTCCAGAAACGTGCCCAGCTGGTACAAGAGCAGTGAAGACTGTAAAAGGGCAAAATTGGTTCCATGGAAGGCTTGCTTAGGATAATGTGTCATCTTCTAATTCAGAAGCTGGAGCCCTAGATTTAAATTCTGGCATCTACATGGTATCAAATGCCCGGATTATGAACAATTCACTGTATCCCCCAATGGGTTGAGAAGGCCTTGGATGCGGTTCAGCGCTTTGAAAAAAATGTGCAGGAAAGAGTCAGACATTACGCGCCTTTATGCATTACAGCTTTTTCTGAGGTGAAACAATGGTGTAAGAAAGGGTGTGGCTGAGGGACTTTTCCTCCAAGTCCAAATTTGCACTAAAACAGGCATTGCAGAAATATTTTTTAAAACTGACAACAACAGCTAAAGTAGATTCCAACTTCCACCAGATCTTAGCAACAGATAATTCATCCAAGGAAGTCTTTAACATTGTAAGGCCTCTAGCTTTCCCCAATTGCGCAGCCGCTGTCATTGAGCATTCTCAAGAGCTGGCTGTGTAACCAGCATCAGTACCATGGCGAGCTGCCTATGTAACCCGCATCAGTACCACCGAGAGCTGCCTATGTAAAAAGGGCCAGTACCAGGGCGAACGGCCTATGTAACCCGCATCAGTACCAGGACGAGCTGCCTATGTAACCAGGGCCAGTATCAGGGTGAGCTGCCTATGTAACCACCATCAGTACCAGGGCGAGCTACCTATGTAACCAGGGCCAGTAACAGGGTGAGCTGCCTATGTAACCACCATCAGTACCAGGGCGAGCTACCTATGTAACCTGGGCCAGTAACAGGAAGAGCTGCCTATGTAACCAGGATCAGTACCAAGGCGACCTGCCTATGTAACCAGGGCCAGTACCAGGACGAGCTGCCTATGTAACCAGGGCCAAAACCAGGGCGAGCTGCCTATGTAACCAGGGCCAGTACCAGGCCGAGCTGCCTATGTAACCAGGATCAGTACCAAGGCAAGCTGCCTATGTAACCAGGATCAGTACCAAAGCGACCTACCTATGTAACCAGGGTCCGTACCAGGAATAGCTGCATGTGTATCCAGGGCCAGTACCAGGACGAGCTGCCTATGTTACCAGTATCAGTACCAGGGGGAGCTACCTATGTAACCAGGGCCAGTACCAGGAAGAGCTGCCTATGAAACCAGCATCAGTACCAGGGCGAGCTGCCTATGTAACCAGGGCCAGTAGCAGGGTGAGCTGCCTATGTAACCAGGGCCAGAACCATGGCGAGCTGCCTATGTAACCAGCATCAGTACCACGGCGAGCTGCCTATGTAACCAGAGCCAGTACCAGGGTGAGCTGCCTATGTAACCAAGGCAAGAACCAGGGCGAGCTGCTTATGTAACCGGCATCAGTACCAGGGCGAGCTGCATATGTAACCAGGGCCAGAACCAGAGCGAGCTGCCTATGTAACCAGCATCAGTACCAGGGTGAGCTGCCTATGTAACCAGAGCCAGTACCAGGGTGAGCAGCCTATGTAACCAGGGCCAGAACCAGGGCAAGCTGCTTATGTAACCAGCATCAGTACCAGGGCGAGCTGCCTATGTAACCAGGGCCAATACCAGGGTGAGCTGCCTATGTAACCTGCATCAGTACCAGGGTGAGCTGCCTATGTAATCAACATCAGTACCAGGGTGAGCTGCCTATGTAACCACGATCAGTACCAGGGCGAGCTACCAATGTAACCCGCATCAGTACCAGGGCGAGCTGCCTAAGTAATCAACATCAGTACCAGGGCGAGCTGCCTATGTAACCAGCATCAGTACCAGGGCAAGCTACCGATGTAACCAGGGCTAGTACCAAGGCGAGCTGCCTATGTAACCCGCATCAGTACCAGGACAAGCTGCCTATGTAACCAGGGCCAGTACCAGGGCGAGCTGCCTATGTAATCAGCATCAGTACCAGGGCGAGCTGCCTATGTAACCAGAATCAGTACCAGGTGGAGCTACCTATGTAACCAGGGCCAGTACCAGGGCGAGCTGCCTATGTAACCAGCATCAGTACCAGGGCAAGCTACCGATGTAACCAGGGCTAGTACCAAGGCGAGCTGCCTATGTAACCCGCATCAGTACCAGGACAAGCTGCCTATGTAACCAGGGCCAGTACCAGGGCGAGCTGCCTATGTAATCAGCATCAGTACCAGGGCGAGCTGCCTATGTAACCAGAATCAGTACCAGGTGGAGCTACCTATGTAACCAGGGCCAGTACCAGGGCGAGCTGCCTATGTAACCCCCATCATTACCAGGACGAGCTGCCTATGTAACCAGGGCCAGTACCAGGGTGAGCTGCCTATGTAACCAGCATCAGTACCAGGGCGAGCTACCTATGTAACCCGGGCCAGTAATAGGACAAGCTTTCTATGTAACCAGCATCAGTACCAGGGCGAGCTGCCTATGTAACCAGGATCAGTACCAGGGTGAGCTACCTATGTAACCAGGGCCAGGACGAGCAGCCTATGTAACAAGCATCATTACCAGGATGAGCTGCCTACGTAACCATGGTCAGTACCAGGGCGAGCTCCCTATGTAACCGGGACCAGTACCAGGGTGAGCTGGCTATGTAACCAGGGCCAGTACCAGGGTGAGCTGCCTATTTAACTCGCATCAATACCAGGGCGAGCTGCCTATGTAACCAGCATCAGTACCAGGGCAAGCTACCGATGTAACCAGGGCTAGTACCAAGGCGAGCTGCCTATGTAACCCGCATCAGTACCAGGACAAGCTGCCTATGTAACCAGGGCCAGTACCAGGGCGAGCTGCCTATGTAATCAGCATCAGTACCAGGGCGAGCTGCCTATGTAACCAGAATCAGTACCAGGTGGAGCTACCTATGTAACCAGGGCCAGTACCAGGGCGAGCTGCCTATGTAACCCCCATCATTACCAGGACGAGCTGCCTATGTAACCAGGGCCAGTACCAGGGTGAGCTGCCTATGTAACCAGCATCAGTACCAGGGCGAGCTACCTATGTAACCCGGGCCAGTAATAGGACAAGCTTTCTATGTAACCAGCATCAGTACCAGGGCGAGCTGCCTATGTAACCAGGATCAGTACCAGGGTGAGCTACCTATGTAACCAGGGCCAGGACGAGCAGCCTATGTAACAAGCATCATTACCAGGATGAGCTGCCTACGTAACCATGGTCAGTACCAGGGCGAGCTCCCTATGTAACCGGGACCAGTACCAGGGTGAGCTGGCTATGTAACCAGGGCCAGTACCAGGGTGAGCTGCCTATTTAACTCGCATCAATACCAGGGCGAGCTGCCTATGTAACCAGCATCAGTACCAGGGCAAGCTGCATATGTAAACAGGGCCAGTATGTAACCAGGATCATTACCAGAGCGAGCTGCCTATGTAACCAGAGCCAGTGCCAGGGCGAACTGCCTATTTAACTCGCATCAGTACCAGGGCGAGCTGCCTATGTAACCAGCATCAGTACCAGGGTGAGCTGCCTATGTAACCAGGGCCAGTATGTAATCAGGATCAGTACCAAGGTGAGCTGCCTATGTAACCAGGGCCAGTATGTAACCAGGATCAGTACCAGGACGAGATAACTACGTAACCAGGGCCAGGATGAGATGCCCATGTAACCAGCATCATTATCAGGGCGAGCTGCCAATGTAACCCCCATCAGTACCAGGGCGAGCTGCCTATGTAATCAACATCAGTACCAGGGTGAGCTGCCTATGTAATCACGATCAGTACCAGGGCGAGCTGCCTATGTAACCAGCATCAGTACCAGGGCAAGCTACCGATGTAACCAGGGCTAGTACCAAGGCGAGCTTCCTCTGTAACCCACATCAGTACCAGACAAGCTGCCTATGTAACCAGGGCCAGTACCAGGGCGAGCTGCCTATGTAATCAGCATCAGTACCAGGGCGAGCTGCCTATGTAACCAGAATCAGTACCAGGTGGAGCTACCTATGTAACCAGGGCCAGTACCAGGGCGAGCTGCCTATGTAACCCCCATCATTACCAGGACGAGCTGCCTATGTAACCAGGGCCAGTACCAGGGTGAGCTGCCTATGTAACCAGCATCAGTACCAGGGCGAGCTACCTATGTAACCCGGGCCAGTAACAGGACAAGCTTTCTATGTAACCATGGTCAGTACCAGGGCGAGCTGCCTATGTAACCAGGATCAGTACCAGGGTGAGCTACCTATGTAACCAGGGCCAGGACGAGCAGCCTATGTAACAAGCATCATTACCAGGATGAGCTGCCTACGTAACCATGGTCAGTACCAGGGCGAGCTCCCTATGTAACCGGGACCAGTACCAGGGTGAGCTGGCTATGTAACCAGGGCCAGTACCAGGGTGAGCTGCCTATTTAACTCGCATCAATACCAGGGCAAGCTGCCTATGTAAACAGGGCCAGTATGTAACCAGGATCATTACCAGAGCGAGCTGCCTATGTAACCAGGGCCAGTGCCAGCTCGAACTGCCTATTTAACTCGCATCAGTACCAGGGCGAGCTGCCTATGTAACCAGCATCAGTACCAGGGCGAGCTGCCTATGTAACCAGGGCCAGTATGTAATCAGGATCAGTACCAGGGTGAGCTGCCTATGTAACCAGGGCCAGTATGTAACCAGGATCAGTACCAGGGCAAGATACCTACGTAACCAGGGCCAGGATGAGATGCCCATGTCACCAGCATCATTATCAGGGCGAGCTGCCTATGTAAGCAGGATCAGTACCAGGGCGAGTTGCCTATGCAACCAGGGCCAATACCAGGGCGAGCTGAATATGTAACCCGCATCAGTACCAGGGCGAGCTGCCTATGTAAGCAGGATCAGTACCAGGGCGACCTGCCTATGTAAGCAGAATCAGTACCAGGGCGAGTTGCCTATGCGAACAGGGCCAATACCAGGGCAAGCTGCCTATGTAACCCACATCAGTACCAGGGCGAGCTACCTATGTCACCAGGGCCAGTAACATGACGAGCTGCCTATGTAACCAGGATCAGTACCAAGGCGAGCTGCCTATGTAACCAGGGCCAGTACCAGGACGAGCTGCCTATGTAACCAGGGCCAGAACCAGGGCGAGCTGCCTATGTAACCAGGGCCAGTACCAGGACGAGCTGCCTATGTAACCAGGATCAGTACCAAGGCAAGCGGTTCAGCGCTTTGAACAAAATGTGCAGGAAAGAGTCAGACATTACGCGCCTTTATGCATTACAGCTTTTTCTGAGGTGAAACAATGGTGTAAGAAAGGGTGTGGCTGAGGGACTTTTCCTCCAAGTCCAAATTTGCACTAAAACAGGCATTGCAGAAATATTTTTAAAAACTGACAACAACAGCTAAAGTAGATTCCAACTTCCACCAGATCTTAGCAACAGATAATTCATCCAAGGAAGTCTTTAACATTGTAAGGCCTCTAGCTTTCCCCAATTGCGCAGCCGCTGTCATTGAGCATTCTCAAGAGCTGGCTGTGTAACCAGCATCAGTACCAGGGCGAGCTGCCTATGTAACCCGCATCAGTACCACCGAGAGCTGCCTATGTAAAAAGGGCCAGTACCAGGGCGAACGGCCTATG
The DNA here is from genome assembly GCF_964204655.1 of Triturus cristatus. NCBI lineage: Eukaryota > Metazoa > Chordata > Amphibia > Caudata > Salamandridae > Triturus > Triturus cristatus. The sequence goes on along the minus strand of NC_140580.1, from coordinate 932,099,872 downwards.
TAACCCGCATCAGTACCAGGACGAGCTGCCTATGTAACCAGGGCCAGTACCAGGGTGAGCTGCCTATGTAACCACCATCAGTACCAGGGCGAGCTACCTATGTAACCAGGGCCAGTAACAGGGTGAGCTGCCTATGTAACCACCATCAGTACCAGGGCGAGCTACCTATGTAACCAGGGCCAGTAACAGGAAGAGCTGCCTATGTAACCAGGATCAGTCCCAAGCCGAGCTGCCTATGTAACCAGGGCCAGTACCAGGACGAGCTGCCTATGTAACCAGGGCCAAAACCAGGGCGAGCTGCCTATGTAACCAGGGCCAGTACCAGGCCGAGCTGCCTATGTAACCAGGATCAGTACCAAGGCAAGCTGCCTATGTAACCAGGATCAGTACCAAAGCGACCTACCTATGTAACCAGGGTCCGTACCAGGAATAGCTGCATGTGTATCCAAGGCCAGTACCAGGACGAGCAGCCTATGTTACCAGTATCAGTACCAGGGGGAGCTACCTATGTAACCAGGGCCAGTACCAGGGAGAGCTGCCTATGAAACCAGCATCAGTACCAGGGCGAGCTGCCTATGTAACCAGGGCCAGTAGCAGGGTGAGCTGCCTATGTAACCAGGGCCAGAACCAGGGCGAGCTGCCTATGTAACCAGCATCAGTACCAGGGCGAGCTGCCTATGTAACCAGAGCCAGTACCAGGGTGAGCTGCCTATGTAACCAAGGCAAGAACCAGGGCGAGCTGCTTATGTAACCAGTATCAGTACCAGGGCGAGCTGCCTATGTAACCAGCATCAGTACCAGGGCGAGCTGCCTATGTAACCAGGGCCAGTATGTAACCAGGATCATTACCAGAGCGAGCTGCCTATGTAACCAGGGCCAGTGCCAGCTCGAACTGCCTATTTAACTCGCATCAGTACCAGGGCGAGCTGCCTATGTAACCAGCATCAGTACCAGGGCGAGCTGCCTATGTAACCAGGGCCAGTATGTAATCAGGATCAGTACCAGGGTGAGCTGCCTATGTAACCAGGGCCAGTATGTAACCAGGATCAGTACCAGGGCAAGATACCTACGTAACCAGGGCCAGGATGAGATGCCCATGTAACCAGCATCATTATCAGGGCGAGCTGCCTATGTAAGCAGGATCAGTACCAGGGCGAGTTGCCTATGCAACCAGGGCCAATACCAGGGCGAGCTGAATATGTAACCCGCATCAGTACCAGGGCGAGCTGCCTATGTAAGCAGGATCAGTACCAGGGCGACCTGCCTATGTAAGCAGAATCAGTACCAGGGCGAGTTGCCTATGCGAACAGGGCCAATACCAGGGCAAGCTGCCTATGTAACCCACATCAGTACCAGGGCGAGCTACCTATGTAACCAGGGCCAGTAACAGGACGAGCTGCCTATGTAACCAGGATCAGTACCAAGGCGAGCTGCCTATGTAACCAGGGCCAGTACCAGGACGAGCTGCCTATGTAACCAGGGCCAGAACCAGGGCGAGCTGCCTATGTAACCAGGGCCAGTACCAGGACGAGCTGCCTATGTAACCAGGATCAGTACCAAGGCAAGCGGTTCAGCGCTTTGAACAAAATGTGCAGGAAAGAGTCAGACATTACGCGCCTTTATGCATTACAGCTTTTTCTGAGGTGAAACAATGGTGTAAGAAAGGGTGTGGCTGAGGGACTTTTTCCTCCAAGTCCAAATTTGCACTAAAACAGGCATTGCAGAAATATTTTTAAAAACTGACAACAACAGCTAAAGTAGATTCCAACTTCCACCAGATCTTAGCAACAGATAATTCATCCAAGGAAGTCTTTAACATTGTAAGGCCTCTAGCTTTCCCCAATTGCGCAGCCGCTGTCATTGAGCATTCTCAAGAGCTGGCTGTGTAACCAGCATCAGTACCAGGGCGAGCTGCCTATGTAACCCGCATCAGTACCACCGAGAGCTGCCTATGTAAAAAGGGCCAGTACCAGGGCGAACGGCCTATGTAACCCGCATCAGTACCAGGACGAGCTGCCTATGTAACCAGGGCCAGTACCAGGGTGAGCTGCCTATGTAACCACCATCAGTACCAGGGCGAGCTACCTATGTAACCAGGGCCAGTAACAGGGTGAGCTGCCTATGTAACCACCATCAGTACCAGGGCGAGCTACCTATGTAACCAGGGCCAGTAACAGGAAGAGCTGCCTATGTAACCAGGATCAGTACCAAGGCGAGCTGCCTATGTAACCAGGGCCAGTACCAGGACGAGCTGCCTATGTAACCAGGGCCAAAACCAGGGCGAGCTGCCTATGTAACCAGGGCCAGTACCAGGCCGAGCTGCCTATGTAACCAGGATCAGTACCAAGGCAAGCTGCCTATGTAACCAGGGTCCGTACCAGGAATAGCTGCATGTGTATCCAGGGCCAGTACCAGGACGAGCAGCCTATGTTACCAGTATCAGTACCAGGGGGAGCTACCTATGTAACCAGGGCCAGTACCAGGAAGAGCTGCCTATGAAACCAGCATCAGTACCAGGGCGAGCTGCCTATGTAACCAGGGCCAGTAGCAGGGTGAGCTGCCTATGTAACCAGGGCCAGAACCAGGGCGAGCTGCCTATGTAACCAGCATCAGTACCAGGGCGAGCTGCCTATGTAACCAGAGCCAGTACCAGGGTGAGTTGCCTATGTAACCAAGGCAAGAACCAGGGCGAGCTGCTTATGTAACCAGTATCAGTACCAGGGCGAGCTGCCTATGTAACCAGCATCAGTACCAGGGCGAGCTGCCTATGTAACCAGGGCCAATACCAGGGTGAGCTGCCTATGTAACCTGCATCAGTACCAGGGTGAGCTGCCTATGTAATCAACATCAGTACCAGGGTGAGCTGCCTATGTAACCACGATCAGTAGCAGGGCGAGCTGCCAATGTAACCAGCATCAGTACCAGGGCAAGCTACCGATGTAACCAGGGCTAGTACCAAGGCGAGCTGCCTATGTAACCCGCATCAGTACCAGGACAAGCTGCCTATATAACCAGGGCCAGTACCAGGGCGAGCTGCCTATGTAATCAGCATCAGTACCAGGGCGAGCTGCCTATTTAACCAGAATCAGTACCAGGTGGAGCTACCTATGTAACCAGGGCCAGTACCAGGGCGAGCTGCCTATGTAACCCCCATCATTACCAGGACGAGCTGCCTATGTAACCAGGGCCAGTACCAGGGTGAGCTGCCTATGTACCCAGCATCAGTACCAGGGCGAGCTACCTATGTAACCCGGGCCAGTAACAGGACAAGCTTTCTATGTAACCAGCATCAGTACCAGGGCGAGCTGCCTATGTAACCAGGATCAGTACCAGGGTGAGCTACCTATGTAACCAGGGCCAGGACGAGCAGCCTATGTAACAAGCATCATTACCAGGATGAGCTGCCTCCGTAACCATGGTCAGTACCAGGGCGAGCTCCCTATGTAACCGGGACCAGTACCAGGGTGAGCTGGCTATGTAACCAGGGCCAGTACCAGGGTGAGCTGCCTATTTAACTCGCATCAATACCAGGGCGAGCTGCCTATGTAACCAGCATCAGTACCAGGGCAAGCTGCATATGTATACAGGGCCAGTATGTAACCAGGATCATTACCAGAGCGAGCTGCCTATGTAACCAGAGTCAGTGCCAGGGCGAACTGCCTATTTAACTCGCATCAGTACCAGGGCGAGCTGCCTATGTAACCAGCATCAGTACCAGGGTGAGCTGCCTATGTAAGCAGGGCCAGTATGTAACCAGGATCAGTACCAGGGTGAGATCAGTACCAGGGCCAGGATGAGATGCCCATGTAACCAGCATCATTATCAGGGCGAGCTGCCAATGTAACCGGCATCAGTACCAAGGCGAGCTGCCTATGTAATCAACATCAGTACCAGGGTGAGCTGCCTATGTAATCACGATCAGTACCAGGGCGAGCTGCCTATGTAACCAGCATCAGTACCAGGGCAAGCTACCGATGTAACCAGGGCTAACCAAGGCGAGCTGCCTATGTAACCCGCATCAGTACCAGGACAAGCTGCCTATGTAACCAGGGCCAGTACCAGGGCGAGCTGCCTATGTAATCAGCATCAGTACCAGGGCGAGCTGCCTATGTAACCAGAATCAGTACCAGGTGGAGCTACCTATGTAACCAGGGCCAGTACCAGGGCGAGCTGCCTATGTAACCCCCATCATTACCAGGACGAGCTGCCTATGTAACCAGGGCCAGTACCAGGGTGAGCTGCCTATGTAACCAGCATCAGTACCAGGGCGAGCTACCTATGTAACCCGGGCCAGTAACAGGACAAGCTTTCTATGTAACCAGCATCAGTACCAGGGCGAGCTGCCTATGTAACCAGGATCAGTACCAGGGTGAGCTACCTATGTAACCAGGGCCAGGACGAGCAGCCTATGTAACAAGCATCATTACCAGGATGAGCTGCCTACGTAACCATGGTCAGTACCAGGGCGAGCTCCCTATGTAACCGGGACCAGTACCAGGGTGAGCTGGCTATGTAACCAGGGCCAGTACCAGGGTGAGCTGCCTATTTAACTCGCATCAATACCAGGGCGAGCTGCCTATGTTACCAGCATCAGTACCAGGGCAAGCTGCCTATGTAAACAGGGCCAGTATGTAACCAGGATCATTACCAGAGCGGGCTGCCTATGTAACCAGGGCCAGTGCCAGGGCGAACTGCCTATTTAACTCACATCAGTACCAGGGCGAGCTGCCTATGTAACCAGCATCAGTACCAGGGCGAGCTGCCTATGTAACCAGGGCCAGTATGTGATCAGGATCAGTACCAGGGTGAGCTGCCTATGTCACCAGGGCCAGTATGTAACCAGGATCAGTACCAGGGCGAGATACCTACGTAACCAGGGCCAGGATGAGATGCCCATGTAACCAGCATCATTATCAGGGCGAGCTGCCTATGTAAGCAGGATCAGTACCAGGGCGAGTTGCCTATGCAACCAGGGCCAATACCAGGGCGAGCTGAATATGTAACCCGCATCAGTACCAGGGCGAGCTGCCTATGTAAGCAGGATCAGTACCAGGGCGACCTGCCTATGTAAGCAGAATCAGTACCAGGGCGAGTTGCCTATGCGAACAGGGCCAATACCAGGGCAAGCTGCCTATGTAACCCACATCAGTACCAGGGCGAGCTACCTATGTAACCAGGGCCAGTAACAGGACGAGCTGCCTATGTAACCAGGATCAGTACCAAGGCGAGCTGCCTATGTAACCAGGGCCAGTACCAGGACGAGCTGCCTATGTAACCAGGGCCAGAACCAGGGCGAGCTGCCTATGTAACCAGGGCCAGTACCAGGACGAGCTGCCTATGTAACCAGGATCAGCACCAAGGCAAGCTGCCTATGTAACCAGGATCAGTACCAAAGCGAGCTACCTATGTAACCAGGGCCCGTACCAGGAATATCTACATGTGTATCCAGGGCCATAACCAGGACGAGCTGCCTATGTTACCAGTATCAGTACCAGGGGGAGCTACCTATGTAGCCAGGGCCAGTACCAGGAAGAGCTGCCTATGAAACCAGCATCAGTACCAGGGCGAGCTGCCTATGTAACCAGGGCCAGTACCAGGGTGAGCTGCCTATGTAACCAGGGCCAGAACCAGGGCAAGCTGCCTATGTAACCAGCATCAGTACCAGGGCGAGCTGCCTATGTAACCAGAGCCAGTACCAGGGTGAGCTGCCTATGTAACCAAGGCCAGGTTCAGGGCGAGCTGCTTATGTAACCAGCATCAGTACCAGGGCGAGCTGCCTATATAACCAGGGCCAGTACCAGGGTGAGCTGCCTATGTAACCAGGGCCAGAATCAGGGCGAGCTGCCTATGTAACCAGCATCACTACCAGGGCCAGCTGCCTATGTAACCAGAGCCAGTACCAGGGTGAGCAGCCTATGTAACCAGGGCCAGAACCAGGGCAAGCTGCTTATGTAACCATCATCAGTACCAGGGCATGCTGCCTATGTAAGCAGAATCAGTACCAGGGTGAGCTGCCTATGTAACCAGGGCCAGTAGCAGGGTGAGCTGCCTATGTAACCAGGGCCAGAGCCAGGGCGAGCTGCATATGTAACCACGATCAGTACCAGGGCAAGCTGTCTATGTAACCAGCATCAGTACCAGGGCGAGCTAACGATGTAACCAGGGCTAGTACCAGGGCGAGCTGCCTATGTAACCCGCATCAGTACCAGGACAAGCTGCCTATGTAACCAGGGCCAGTACCAGGGCGAGCTGCCTATGTAATCAGCATCAGTACTAGGGCGAGCTGCCTTTGTAACCAGAATCAGTACCAGGTCGAGCTACCTATGTAACCAGGGCCAGTACCAGGGCGAGCTGCCTATGTAACCCGCATCATTACCAGGACGAGCTGCCTATGTAACCAGGGCCAGTACCAGGGTGAGCTGCCTATGTAACCAGCATCAGTACCAGGGCGAGCTACCTATGTAACCCGGGCCAGTAACAGGACAAGCTTTCAATGTAACCAGCATCAGTACCAGGGCGAGCTGCCTATGTAACCAGGATCAGTACCAGGGTGAGCTACCTATGTAACCAGGGCCAGGACGAGCTGCCTATGTAACAAGCATCATTACCAGGATGAGCTGCCTACGTAACCATGGTCAGTACCAGGGTGAGCTGCCTATGTAACTGGGACCAGTACCAGGGTGAGCTGGCTATGTAACCAGGGCCAGTACCAGGGTGAGCTGCGTATTTAACTCGCATCAGTACCAGGGGGAGCTGCCTATGTAACCAGCATCAGTACCAGGGCAAGCTGCCTATGTAAACAGGGCCAGTATGTAACCAGGATCATTACCAGGGTGAGCTGCCTATGGAACCAGCAAGTGTGCCAGGGCGAGCTGCCTATTTAACTCGCATCAGTACCAGGGCGAGCTGCCTATATAACCAGCATCAGTATCAGGGCGAGCTGCCTATGTAACCAGGGCCAGTATGTAATCAGGATCAGTACCAGGGCGAGCTGCGTATGTAACCAGGGCCAGTATGTAACCAGGATCAGTACCAGGGTGAGATACCTATGTAACCAGGGCCAGGATGAGATGCCCATGTAACCAGCATCATTATCAGGGAGAGCTGCCTATGTAAGCAGGATCAGTACCAGGGCGAGTTGCCTATGCAACCAGGGCCAATACCAGGGCGAGCTGAATATGTAACCCACATCAGTACCAGGGCGAGCTGCCTATGTAAGCAGGATCAGTACCAGGGCGAGCTGCCTATGTAAGCAGAATCAGTACCAGGGCGAATTGCCTATGCGAACAGGGCCAATACGAGGGCAAGCTGCCTATGTAACCCGCATCAGTACCAGGGCGAGCTTCCTATGTAACCAGGGCCAGTAACAGGACGAGCTGCCTATGTAACCAGGGCCAGAACCAGGGCGAGCTGCCTATGTAACCAGGGCCAGTACCAGGACGAGCTGCCTATGTAACCAGGATCAGTACCAAGGCAAGCTGCCTATGTAACCAGTATCAGTACCAAAGCGAGCTACCTATGTAACCAGGGCCCGTACCAGGAATAGCTGCATGTGTATCCAGGGCCAGTACCAGGACGAGCTGCCTATGTTACCAGTATCAGTACCAGGGGGACCTACCGATGTAACCAGGGCCAGTACCAGGAAGAGTTGCCTATGAAACCAGCATCAGTACCAGGGCGAGCTGCCTATGTAACCAGGGCCAGTACCTGGGTGAGCTGCCTATGTAACCAGGGCCAGAACCAGGGCGAGCTGCCTATGTAACCAGCATCAGTACCAGGGCGAGCTGCCTATGTAACCAGAGCCAGTACCAGGGTGAGCTGCCTATGTAACCAAGGCCAGAATCAGGGTGAGCTGCTTATGTAACCAGCATAAGTACCAGGGCGAGCTGCCTATATAACCAGGGCCAGTACCAGGACGAGCTGCCTATGTAACCAGCATCAGTACCAGGGCGAGCTGCCTATGTAACCAGAGCCAGTACTAGGGTGAGCAGCCTATGTAACCAGGGCCAGAACCAGGGCAAGCTGCTTATGTAACCAGCATCAGTACCAGGGCGAGCAGCCGATGTAACCACGGCCAATACCAGGGTGAGCTGCCTATGTAACCCGCACCAGTACCAGGGCGAGCTGCCTATGTAACCACAATCAGTACCAGGGCGAGCTACCGATGTAACCAGGGCTAGTACCTGGGCGAGCTGCCTATGTAACCTGCATCAGTACCAGGACAAGCTGCCTATGTAACCAGGGCCAGTACCAGGGCGAGCTGCCTATGTAATCAACATCAGTACCAGGGCGAGCTGCCTATATAACCAGAATCAGTACCAGGTCGAGCTACCTATGTAACCAGGGCCAGTACCAGGGCGAGCTGCCTATGTAACCCGCATCATTACCAGGACGAGCTGCCTATGTAACCAGGGCCAGTACCAGGGTGAGCTGCCTATGTAACCAGCATCAGTACCAGGGCGAACTACCTATGTAACCAGGGCCAGTAACAGGACGAGCTTTCTATGTAACCAGCATCAGTACCAGGGCGAGCTGCCTATGTAACCGGGATCAGTACCAGGGTGAGCTACCTATGTAACCAGGGTCAGGACGAGCTCCCTATGTAACAAGCATCATTACCAGGATGAGTTGCCTACGTAACCATGGTCAGTACCAGGACGAGCTCCCTATGTAACCAGCATCAGTACCAGGGCGAGCTGCCTATGTAAACAGGGCCAGTATGTAACCAGGATCATTGCCAGGGCGAGCTACCGATGTAACCAGGGCCAGTGCCAGGGCGAGCTGCCTATTTAACTCGCATCAGTACCAGGGCGAGCTGCCTATGTAACCAGCATCAGTACCAGGGCGAGCTGCCTATGTAACCAGGGCTAGTATGTAATCAGGATCAGTACCAGGGCGAGCTGCCTATGTAACCAGGGCCAGTATGTAACCAGGATCAGTACCAGGGAGAGATACCAATGTAACCAGGGCCAGGATTAGATGCCCATGTAACCAGTATCATTATCAGGGCGAGCGGCCTAAGTAAGCAGGATCAGTACCAGGGCGAGTTGCCTATGCAACCAGGGCAAATACCAGGGCAAGCTGCCTATGTAACCCGCATCAGTACCAGGGCGAGCTGCCTATGTAAGCAGGATCAGTACCAGGGCTTGCTGCCTTTGTAAGCAGAATCAGTACCAGGGCGAGTTGCCTATGCAACCAGGGCCAATACCAGGGCAAGCTGCCTATGTAACCCGCATCAGTACCAGGGCGAGCTGCCTATGCAACCAGGGCCAATACCGGGGTGACCTGCCTATGTAACCATGGTCAGTACCAGGGTGAGCTGCCTATGTAACCACAGTCAGTACCAGGGCGAGCTTCCTATGTAACCAGGGCCAGTACCAGGGCTAGGTGCCTGTGTAACCAGGGCCAGTACCAGTCCGAGCTGCCTATGTAACCAGGGCCAGTATGTAACCAGGATCAGTACCAGGGCGAGATACCTATGTAACCAGGGCCAGGATGAGATGCCCATGTAACCAGCATCATTATCAGGGCGAGCTGCCTATGTAAGCAGGATCAGTACCAGGGCGAGTTGCCTATGCAACCGGGGCCAATACCAGGGTGAGCTGCCTATGTAACCCGCATCAGTACCAGGGCGAGCTGCCTATGTAAGCAGGATCAGTACCAGGGCGAGCTGCCTATGTAAGCAGAATCAGTACCAGGGCGAGTTGCCTATGCGACCATGGCCAATACCAGGGCAAGCTGCCTATGTAACCCGCATCAGTACCAGGGCGAGCTGCCTATGCAACCAGGGCCAATACCAGGGCGAGCTGCCTATGTAACCATAGTCAGTACCAAGGCGAGCTGCCTATGTAACCACAGTCAGTACCAGGGCGAGCTTCCTATGTAACCAGGGCCAGTACCAGGGCTAGGTGCCTGTCTAACCAGGGCCAGTACCAGTCCGAGCTGCCTATGTAACCAGCATCAGTACCAGGGCGAGCAGCCTATGTAACCCGGGCCAGTGCCAGGGCAAGCTGCCTATGTAACCAGCATCAGTACCAGGGCAACCTGCCTATGTAACCAGGGCCAGGACCAGTACCAGTGTGAGATGCCTATGTAACCAGGGCCAATACCAGGGCGAGCTGCCTATGCTACCAGTATCAGTACCAGAGCAAGCTGCCTATGTAACCAGGGCCAGTACCAGGGCGAGCTGCCTATGTAACCAGCATCAGTACCAGGGCAACCTGCCTATGTAACCAGGGCCAGGACCAGTACCAGTGTGAGCTGCCTATGTAACCAGGGCCAATACCAGGGCGAGCTGCTTATGTTACCAGCATCAGTACCAGGGCGAGCTGCCTATGTAACCAGGGCCAGTACCAGAGTGAGCTGCCTAAGTAACCAGGGCCAGAACCAGGGCGAGTTGCCTATGTAGCCAGCATCAGTACCAGGGCGAGCTGCCTATTTAACTCGCATCAGTACCAGGGCGAGCTGCCTATGTAAGCAGAATCAGTACCACGGCGAGCTGCCTACGTAACCAGAGCCAGAAACAGGGCAAGCTGCCTATGTAACCAGGATCAGTACCAGGGTTAGCTACCTAATTAACTCACATCAGTACCAGGGTGAGCTGCCTATGTAACCAGCATCAGTACCAGGGCGAGCTGCCTATGTAACCAGGGCCAGTATGTAACCAGTATCAGTACCAGGGCGAGCTGCCTATGTAACCAGGGCCAGTATGTAAGCAGGGTCAGTACCAGGGTGAGCTCTCTATGTAAGCAGGTCCAGTACCAGGGCAAGCTGCCTATGTAACCAGCATCAGTACCAGGCAACCTGCCTATGTATCCAGGGCCAGGACCAGTACCTGTGTGAGCTGCCTATGTAACCAGGGCCAATACCAGGGCGAGCTGCCTATGTTACCAGCATCAGTACCAGGGCGAGCTGCCTATGTAACCAGGGCCAGTACCAGGGTGAGCTGCCTAACTAACCAGGGCCAGAACCAGGGCGAGCTGCCTATGTAACCAGCATCAGTACCAGGGTGAGCTCTCTATTTGACTCGCATCAGTACCAGGGCAAGCTGCCTATGTAAGCAGAATCAGTACCAGGATGAGCTGCCTATGTAACCAGGGCCAGTAGCAGGGTGAGCTGCCTATGTAACCAGGGCCAGAGCCAGGGCGAGCTGCCTATGTAACTAGCATCAGTACCAGGGCAAGCTGCCTATGTAACCAGGATCAGTACCAGGGTGAGCTACCCATGTAACCAGGGCCAGGACGAGCTGCCTATGTAAGCAGAATGAGTACCAAGGCGAACTGCCTATGTAGCCAGTACCAGAGTGAGCTGCCTATGTATCCAGGGCTAAAACCAGGGCGAGCTGCCTATGTAACCAGCATCAGTGCCAGGGCGAGCTGCCTATGTAACCAGCATCAGTACCAGGGCGAGCTGCCTATGTAAGCAGGGCCAGTATGTAACCAGGATCAGTACCAGGGCGAGCTACCTATGTAACCAGGGCCAGAACGAGATGCCCATGTAACCAGCATCATTACCAGGGCGAGCTGCCTATGTAACCAGGATCAGTACCAGGGCGAGCTGCCTATGCAACCAGGGCCAATACCAGGGGGAGCCGCCTTTGTAACCTGCATCAGTACCAGGGCGAGCTGCCTATGTAACCAGCATCAGTACCAGGGCGAGATGCCTATGTAACCAGGGCCAGAACGAGATGCCCATGTAACCAGCATCATTACCAGGGCGAGCTGCCTATGTAACCAGCATCAGTACCAGGGTGAGCTGCCTATGTAAACAGGGCCAGTATGTAACCAGGATAATTACCAGGGCGAGCTGCCTATGTAACCAGGGCCAGTGCCAGGGCGAGCTGCCTATTTAACTCGCATCAGTACCAGGGCGAGCTGCCTATGTAACCAGCATCAGTACCAGGGCGAACTGCCTATGTAACCAGGGCCAGTATGTAATCAGGATCAGTACCAGGGCGAGCTGCCTATGTAACCAGGGCCAGTATGTAACCAGGATCAGTACCAGGGCGAGATACCTATGTAACCAGGGCCAGGATGAGATGCCCATGTAACCAGCATCATTATCAGGGCGAGCTGCCTATGTAAGCAGGAACAGTACCAGGGCGAGTTGCCTATGCAACCAGGGCAAATACCAGGGCAAGCTGCCTATGTAACCCGCATCAGTACCAGGGTGAGCTGCCTATGTAACCAGCATCAGTACCAGGGCGAACAACCTATGTAACCAGGGCCAGTAACAGGACAAGCTTTCTATGTAACCAGCATCAGTACCAGGGCGAGCTGCCTATGTAACCAGGATCAGTACCAGGGTGAGCTACCTATGTAACCAGGGTCAGGACGAGCTCCCTATGTAACAAGCATCATTACCAGGATGAGTTGCCTACGTAACCATGGTCAGTACCAGGACCAGCTCCCTATGTAACCAGGACCAGTACCAGGGTGAGCTACCGATGTAACCAGGGCCAGTGCCAGGGCGAGCTGCCTATTTAACTCGCATCAGTACCAGGGCGAGCTGCCTATGTAACCAGCATCAGTACCAGGGCGAGCTGCCTATGTAACCAGGGCCAGTATGTAATCAGGATCAGTACCAGGGCGAGCTGCCTATGTAACCGGGGCCAGTATGTAACCAGGATCAGTACCAGGGAGAGATACCAATGTAACCAGGGCCAGGATGAGATGCCCATGTAACCAGTATCATTATCAGGGCGAGCGGCCTATGTAAGCAGGATCAGTACCAGGGCGAGTTGCCTATGCAACCAGGGAAAATACCAGGGCAAGCTGCCTATGTAACCCGCATCAGTACCAGGGCGAGCTGCCTATGTAAGCAGGATCAGTACCAGGGCTTGCTGCCTTTGTAAGCAGAATCAGTACCAGGGCGAGTTGCTTATGCAACCAGGGCCAATACCAGGGCAAGCTGCCTATGTAACCCGCATCAGTACCAGGGCGAGCTGCCTATGCAACCAGGGCCAATACCAGGGCGACCTGCCTATGTAACCATGGTCAGTACCAGGGTGAGCTGCCTATGTAACCACAGTCAGTACCAGGGCGAGCTTCCTATGTAACCAGGGCCTGTACCAGGGCTAGGTGCCTGTGTAACCAGGGCCAATACCAGTCCAAGCTGCCTATGTAACCAGGGCCAGTATGTAACCAGGATCAGTACCAGGGCGAGATACCTATGTAACCAGGGCCAGGATGAGATGCCCATGTAACCAGCATCGTTATCAGGGCGAGCTGCCTATGTAAGCAGGATCAGTACCAGGGCGAGTTGCCTATGCAACCGGGGCCAATACCAGGGTGAGCTGCCTATGTAACCCGCATCAGTACCAGGGTGAGCTGCCTATGTAAGCAGGATCACTACCAGGGTGAGCTGCCTATGTAAGCAGAATCAGTACCAGGGCGAGTTGCCTATGCGACCATGGCCAATACCAGGGCAAGCTGCCTATGTAACCCGCATCAGTACCAGGGCGAGCTGCCTATGCAACCAGGGCCAATACCAGGGCGAGCTGCCTATGTAACCATGGTCAGTACCAAGGCGAGCTGCCTATGTAACCACAGTCAGTACCAGGGCAAGCTTCCTATGTAACCAGGGCCAGTACCAGGGCTAGGTGCCTGTGTAACCAGGGCCAGTACCAGTCCGAGCTGCCTATGTAACCAGCATCAGTACCAGGGCGAGCTGCCTATGTAACCCGGGCCAGTGCCAGGGCGAGCTGCCTATGTAACCAGCATCAGTACCAGGGCAACCTGCCTATGTAACCAGGGCCAGGACCAGTACCAGTGTGAGATGCCTATGTAACCAGGGCCAATACCAGGGCGAGCTGCCTATGCTACCAGTATCAGTAACAGAGCAAGCTGCCTATGTAACCAGGGCCAGTACCAGGGCGAGCTGCCTATGTAACCAGCATCAGTACCAGGGCAACCTGCCTATGTAACCAGGGCCAGGGCCAGTACCAGTGTGAGCTGCCTATGTAACCAGGGCCAATACCAGGGCGAACTGCTTATGTTACCAGCATCAGTACCAGGGCGAGCTGCCTATGTAAACAGGGCCAGTACCAGAGTGAGCTGCCTAAGTAACCAGGGCCAGAACCAGGGCGAGTTGCCTATGTAACCAGCATCATTACGAGGGCGAGCTGCCTATTTAACTCGCATCAGTACCAGGGCGAGCTGCCTATGTAAGCAGAATCAGTACCACGGCGTGCTGCCTACGTAACCAGAGCCAGAACCAGGGCTAGCTGCCTATGTAACCAGGATCAGTACCAGGGTTAGCTACCTAAATAACTCGCATCAGTACCAGGGTGAGCTGCCTATGTAACCAGCATCAGTACCAGGGCGAGCTGCCTATGTAACCAGGGCCAGTATGTAACCAGTATCAGTACCAGGGCGAGCTGCCTTTGTAACCAGGGCCAGTATGTAAGCAGGGTCAGTACCAGGGTGAGCTCTCTATGTAAGCAGGTCCAGTACCAGGACGAGCTGCCTATGTAACCAGCATCAGTACCAGGGCAACCTGCCTATGTATCCAGGGCCAGGACCAGTACCTGTGTGAGCTGCCTATGTAACCAGGGCCAATACCAGGGCGAGCTGCCTATGTTACCAGCATCAGTACCAGGGCGAGCTGCCTATGTAACCAGGGCCAGTACCAGGGTGAGCTGCCTAACTAACCAGGGCCAGAACCAGGGCGAGCTGCCTATGTAACCAGCATCAGTACCAGGGTGAGCTGTCTATTTGACTCTCATCAGTACCAGGGAAAGCTGCCTATGTAAGCAGAATCAGTACCAGGATGAGCTGCCTATGTAACCAGGGCCAGTAGCAGGGTGAGCTGCCTATGTAACCAGGGCCAGAGCCAGGGCGAGCTGCCTATGTAACCAGCATCAGTACCAGGGCAAGCTGCCTATGTAACCAGGATCAGTACCAGGATGAGCTACCCATGTAACCAGGGCCAGGACGAGCTGCCTATGTAAGCAGAATGAGTACCAGGGTGAACTGCCTATGTAGCCAGTACCAGAGTGAGCTGCCTATGTATCCAGGGCTAGAACCAGCGCGAGCTGCCTATGTAACCAGCATCAGTGCCAGGGCGAGCTGCCTATGTAACCAGCATCAGTACCAGGGCGAGCTGCCTATGTAAGCAGGGCCAGTATGTAACCAGGATCAGTACCAGGGCGAGCTACCTATGTAACCAGGGCCAGAACGAGATGCCCATGTAACCAGCATCATTACCAGGGCGAGCTGCCTATGTAACCAGGATCAGTACCAGGGCGAGCTGCCTATGCAACCAGGGCCAATACCAGGGGGAGCTGCCTTTGTAACCTGCATCAGTACGAGGGCGAGCTGCCTATGCAACCAGGGCCAATACCAGGGCGAGCTGCCTATGTAACCATGGTCAGTACCAGTGAGAGCTACCTATGTAACCACTGTCAGTACCAGGGCGAGCTTCCTATGTAACCAGGGCCAGTACCAGGGCTAGGTGCCTATGTAACCAGGGCCAGTACCAGTGCGAGCTGCCTATGTAACCAGCATCTGTACCAGGGCGAGCAGCCTATGTAAGCAGAATCAGTACCAGGGTGAGCTGCCTATGTAACCAGGGCCAGTAGCAGGGTGAGCTGCCTATGTAACCAGGGCCAGAGCCAAGGCGAGCTGCCTATGTAACCAGCATCAGTACCAGGGCAAGCTGCCTATGTAACCAGGATCAGTACCAGGGTGAGCTACCCATGTAACCAGGGCCAGGACGAGCTGCCTATGTAAGCAGAATGAGTACCAGGGCGAACTGCCTATGTAACCAGGGCCAGTACCAGAGTGAGCTGCCTATGTAACCAGGGCTAGAACCAGGGCGAGCTGCCTATGTAACCAGCATCAGTGCCAGGGCGAGCTGCCTATGTAACCAGCATCAGTACCAGGGTGAGCTGCCTATGTAAGCAGGGCCAGTATGTAACCAGGATCAGTACCAGGGCGAGCTACCTATGTAACCAGGGCCAGAACGAGATGCCCATGTAACCAGCATCATTACCAGGGCGAGCTGCCTATGTAACCAGGATCAGTACCAGGGCGAGCTGCCTATGCAACCAGGGCCAATACCAGGGGGAGCTGCCTTTGTAACCTGCATCAGTACGAGGGCGAGCTGCCTATGCAACCAGGGCCAATACCAGGGCGAGCTGCCTATGTAACCATGGTCAGTACCAGGGAGAGCTACCTTTGTAACCACTGTCAGTACCAGGGCGAGCTTCCTATGTAACCAGGGCCAGTACCAGGGCTAGGTGCCTATGTAACCAGGGCCAGTACCAGTGCGAGCTGCCTATGTAACCAGCATCTGTACCAGGGCGAGCAGCGTATGTAACCCAGGCCAGTGCCAGGGCGAGCTGCCTATGTAACCAGCATCAGTACCAGGGCAACCTGCCTATGTAACCGGGGCCAGTTCCAGTGCGATCTGCCTATGTAACCAGGGCCAATACCATGGCAAGTTGCCTATGCAACCCGGGTCAGTACCATGGCAGCTGCCTTTGTAACCAGCATCAGTATCAGGGCGATTTGCCTATGTAAGCAGGATCAGTACCAGATCGAGCTGCCCAGGTAACCAGGGCTAGTACCAGGGCGAGCTGCCTATGTAACCAGCATCAGTACCAGGGCGAGCTACCTAAGTAACCAGGGCCAGGACGTGCTGCCTATGTAATCAGCATCATTACCAGGACTAGCTGCCTACGTAACCATGGTCAGTTCCAGGGCGAGCTGCCTATGTAACCGGGGCCAGTACCAGGGTGAGGTGCCTATGTAACCAGCATCAGAACCAGGGCCAGCTGCCTAAGTAACCAGGGCCAGTACCAAGGCAAGCTGCCTATCTAACCAGGGCCAGTTCCGGGGCGAACTGCCCATATAGCCAGTGCCAATACCAGGGCGATCTGCCTATGCAACCAGGGTCAGTACCAGGGCGAGCTTTCTATGTAACCAGGGCCAGTACCAGGGTGAGCAGCCTATGTAACCAGGATAAATACCAGGGCGAGCTGCTTATGTAACCAGGACCAATACCAGTGCAAGCTGTCTGTGTAACCAGAGTGATTACCAAGGAGAACTGTCTATGTAAACAGCACCAGTACAAAAGAGAGATGTCTATGTAACCAGGCTCAGTAGTACGAGGGTGAGCTGCCTGCGTAAACAGTGTCAGTACCAGGGCGAGCTGCCTATGTAACCAAAGTGAGTACCATTGTGAGCTGCCTATGTAACCCGCATCAGTACCAGGGCGAGCTGCCTATGTAACCAGGGCCAGTACCAGGGCGAGCTGCCTATGTAAGCAGGGCCAGTACCAGGACGAGCTGCCTATGTAACCAGGGCCAGTACCAGGGCGAGCTGCCTATGTAGCCAGAGTCAGTGTCAAGGCATACTGCCTATGTAACCAGAGTGAGTACCAGGGCGAGCTGTCTATGTAACCAGAGTGAGTACCAGGGAGAGCTGTCTATGTAACCATGGACAGTAGTAACAGGGCAACCTGTCTCTGTTACTAGGGTCAATACCAGGGCAACTGTCTGTGTAACCATGGTCAGTGGTACCAGGGTGAGCTGTCTATGTAAACAGCACCAGCACCAAAGAGAGGTGGCTGTGTAACCAGGGTCAGTAGTACCAATGCGAGCTACCGCTGTAACCAGAGTGAGTGCCAGGGAGAGCTGTCTATGTAACTAGGGTCAGTCCCAGAGCGAGCTGTCAATGTAATAAGGGTCATCGCCAGGGCGAACGGTGGATGTAACCCGAGTCAGTACCAGCGCGAGCTGTCTGCCCCTGCGCGAGCTGTATGAGTTACCAGAACCAGCCTTTAATTTTATTTCACAAACTGGAGAAATATCCTCTCGGAAATGTGTGAGGCAGGCTCCTTCCAGCTCCGCGTTAACCCTTCCCGTCCCAAGGGCTGTATTCTTGAGGTTAATTATCACATTTAATATTCACTTAGGGGTAGTAAAAAAAATAGTAATTTTCCTGAGATAGGAATGAGTTGACGAGTGTTTTTATAGCGTCCGTGAGGCGGGTGGTACAGCGGGTAATCGCGCCCCAGCCCCTCACAGGCGCCAAAACCGTAGACGCAGCAGATCGCGCTGTAATAACGTCTCCTCAAATGCCTCCATATTCTTTTTAATATATTAAATAATGAGAGAGATGATTGCCGGGGACACAGGAGGGCAGTGAAGGCTGGTGATGGGGCCGCGAGTGTGGCATTATTAGGACAGCGGGGTGCGTGCTGGTGAGAGGGAGGGACCGGGGCAGGGCTGCGGCGGCAGGGATCAGGGGGGCTCCGGTAAACTCTCCGCGCGCTGCAAGGTTATAGGTGGTCCCCTAGAGTATGGAGTAGGGCCGGAAATCACCTCCCTCGCCCGCCATATAAAGGCGACCTTGTTGCACCGTGGATCTAGTAGACCCGGTGACGTCAACACGCGCTGCTTCCCACCCCTAGTGAAGGGACCACGCGCGGAGACTCCGTGCACATGTGCAATGAAGCCTCAATGTCAACCCGAAGGTCCCTTTTACTGCTCTGATCAGAACAATACCTCATTCTAATGCCTCTTTGCATACCAGAATGTGATCCCTCTGTGCCTTGCCAGGACAGGTGACCCTTCGTGCGTTCAGACATGAACACAGAGAGACACTGAGAAACAGAAAGAAGTTCAAACTGGGAGACATGGACACAAAAAGACATTAGTGGGGCATGGTCCGGGGGCGGGGAAACACAGTCAAAGGAAGACTCTAAGAGACAAGGATCCATCGAGGCCCCAACACTGCGAGAAATGGGGGTCACAGACACTGGGGAAGCCTGGGAAACAAGGAATTGGGAGAAACTGGAAGGCAGTAAACAGGGAGAATCTGGGAGAGTGGAACACAGCGAAAAACTGGGCTCCAGGATAGGCAGAGACATGACACCAGGCGGTATGGGCACAAGGAAACAGTGGGAGCTGCAGATTTGGGGAGACACCAAGTGATCAGGCATTGAGAGATGATGGCATTGAAAAGAGAGGTAGACTCGGATATTAGGAGACGTTGACACAGAGACATTGGGAGTCATGGCCACTGGAAGACATGACCTGAGTAGACCAGGTACAAGGATACACAAACACAGCGAGTTACTAGGTGACACCATGAGACACTACTGTGGGAGAAATCGGGAGTCAAGAACACCGAAAGACACTGGGAGACAAGAATACATGGAGACCCAGGAAGAAATAGACATAGGGAGGAACTTTAAAACAAGAACACCGGAAAACACTGAAGGGAAGGCACACTGGGTAATCAAGACAAAAGATGCACAAAGTAACACAAACAGATGGAGACTTAAACACAGGAAGACACAGTGGGAAACCATAGCAGATACAGTCACTGGGTGACACTGAGAGACAAAGACATTATGGTAGATGGACATAAGGAGACACTAAAAGGTAGTCTCACATAATATGCAGATCTGGATTTCAGCCAACATAGCCTACATTATTTTCGGCTCTAATTGCAATTTAGAATGAATGTAGTTGCAGCCCCTGATACCTAGGCCCGCAAGCAACACAACCCCAATGCAACCACTTCTCAACTAGTATTGGTGGTGCCCGACTCACCTGAGCTTGAAGGTGCCGCGTTGAGCCTTTATTGTAACCTGCGAGCCTGTCGGCTGGTCTGCGGCCAGAACCGCAGCGTCCCGCTTTGTGGGCCGTGCAGGATGCACACCACCTAGCACAGTGCTGCCCCCACTGATAAGTAATGTCTGCAAGTGCTGCCTACCCCAAAGAAGTTTACAAAGTATCCACCACGAAAGAAAGATACTGTAGCGTTGCACCAGAAAAGAGAGGGTAGGGAGCTGCAGCAATTCAAGGGATGGAAAACCCACCTTGAGAGTCAGCTAAAGTGCAAGAGCTACCCCAGTAGTCTCACTGAGATCCCCCTGCAGGGCTAAGCATCAATGCGCTTTACCTCAGAGACTGTTCCCCCGATTGTGATGTGTGGTGTTTACCATTAGTGTCACTGATGAATGGCCTCTTGTCCTCTATTATCTACAGTATTTTCTATTCTATGTGTTAGAATGAAAGCACTTACTGGCTGGACAGTAATTTGTTGATTGTATTCTGATATCCTTTGAGTTCTGAATCTCTAACTCCACACCACCTCCCTGAGTAAGCCTTGAACTGTTCGACCTTCATTACCCTAAGGGTCAAATGATGAAAGGGTGTTCTTGATGTTCAATTTTTTGGTGCAATAGTAAGTTTACGCCCTAGAGCACTACT
Organism: Triturus cristatus; assembly: GCF_964204655.1. Classification (NCBI taxonomy): domain Eukaryota; kingdom Metazoa; phylum Chordata; class Amphibia; order Caudata; family Salamandridae; genus Triturus; species Triturus cristatus. The sequence continues at coordinate 932,079,645 of NC_140580.1, read as the reverse complement.
GCTAAACTGCTCTGATTTACATGATCTGAGCCAATAATCCCTGTTTGCCCCAGAACGCCTGAAAAAGTTCCCACAGAGGCTCTCTTATTGACCGCTGTTTATTGTCATGGAAGCCATTAACTCCCAAAAGTGTAGATATGAACTTATTCAGACGTCCAAAAGGTGGACTGACTTCGACATTAAAGGCACTACATTTGGTGACATTCTGCTCCATAATTCAAATGACATTTAATGGAAGTCTGCAGTCATTATGGCCTAGTGCTGGAAACTGAGGGCCTGACTTCGATTTCAGCAGATGGGTGACTCCTTCACAACAGTTACAGATAGCCCATCTGTCAAAATCTAAATCAGGTCCATCGTTTAATAATGACAGGGCATGAACCTGCTTGCCATGAGAGGCTGTTAGAACCTCACACCCATGGCTGATCACTAGACCCTTACAGCGTTGGATTGGTAACGCAGGCACTCGGGCAATGCCCGAGGGGCCGGTGTCCCAATTCCAGCCATGGGCTACTTTTTTGGGCAGCCTGGGGGGCTGACTTGGACGGTTTCTGCATTGTTCGGACACCGCCTGCGGCCTAGTGGGGCCCTGAGTGGCCTTTCTGGGGGTGATAGGCGTCCATTACCTCCCTTTTTTCAATGGGCAGAGGTGTCACTCCCTTTCTCTCCTGGGCCGGGCCATTAATGTATGCATATTGAGCGGGGGCAGAGGGTCTGAGCAGAAGTGGCCTCCCTTGTTTTTAGGTGTTGCACCAGTGTAAACTAATCCGTGCATTTTTTTAACACCCACCCCCGCTTTTTCATAACATTTCTCCGAAGCAGTATTTTGCGGAAAGGCAATATGCAAATGTGGGCCACTGTTTTTCAGCGTGCCCAGTCCGATTTTTAATCTCAATCCAACCCTGATTTAGCTTGTGCAAGGGTAAAGCCAGTACAGAGTGCTGCTCTTTATAAGTAGCTAGAACCATGTGTTAATGGCAGGGATCAAGAGCATTGTGTTCATGGCACAGGCATAGAGTCATATGTTTGTGGCTGTGTGCTGAGCCTTGTGGTTATGACAAGGTGCTGGAGCCTTGAGTTCATGAAAGGGCACCATTCTCTTGTTCTGCATCAATGAGGGTTCTCCTATTAGTGTTGGATGATCTGCAGTGGAAGCGTATGGTAATGTTGTCTCTTACCTTTTCCATTTTCAGCAGCTGTCGACTCCATAAGCTAAACCCTGCATCAAAATTCATCATGGGTAGGGGTCCAGAATAAGGTCCTTATATAAAGGGCACTCATTGTAGTGGTTTAATCACCTTTTCAGTGGTTCCTCAAACCAAACAAGATAGCTATTTCACAGAATTAGACAATTTACTGGCACATGCATCAACAATGCCATTTGCGATTCCTTATTAGCGAAAAATAAGGATTCGCTAAAAAGGAATAGCAAAAGGCTATGCATGTAGAAATCGCTTAAAAAATAGCGATTTCTAAACATTCCTTAATTGCGACTCGCAAATTACGACTTGCAATTAAGGAATACCTCCCCATTCATTCCTATGGGCCTAGAGGCCCATAGGAAAGAATGGGAAGACCTTCACAATTTGCGATTCTCAATTAGAGAATCGCAAATTGCTCATGCAATTTCAAGGGTGTCAGGGTGTCAAAAGGACACCCTGTTGCACCCCTGAAATCTGCATATGAGTACATCTTGCACACACACATGTCCCAAGGGCATGTGTGTGTTTAAAATGGAACTTTGAAAAATGCACGTTAGTGCATTTTTCAACGTTTTTGCAAATTACCATGAAGTTCAACTTCATGGTAATTTTCTCCCCCTATTAGCGAAATCGCTAATTTTTTTACTTTAGTGCATTGCATTTAAGGAATCTCACTTTGAGATTCCTTAAATGCAATTGTAATTTAAGTAATCGCAATTTAGAGATTACTTAAATTGCGATTTTTGCATTTGGGATGAAGCATCCCAAATGCAAAAATACCGGTTGCAAAGGGGCAGATTCTGAGAATCTGCCCGTTTGCGACCGGTTTTTGCTTTGATGCATGTGGGCCCTAATCCCTATTGTTCATCTACTACCTGAGACTTTTTGTGATCATGCTTCATCAGTATTGAGGTGAGATTTTTCATGTTTATCGATGACTCCCACCTCGTTCAGAACTTGAAGAACAGTGAAAGACATGTCACACTGACATTTGATTCAAAAGTTGGTCGCACTCTGCTCGTCACACCAGCAAGTTGCCCCAAGGAACTGTGGTAGATGTAGTGGCGACGGCGAGTACGCCTATGCCACGATGTATGTAGAAAAGAATGTGTATGCATTAGCCATCCCTGGACACGTGTTTTGAGGTAGTTGCCTCTCGTCAGCAGGGAGCAGGTCAGTGTAAAGGGGTGCTGCGTGGACTGCCAAAATGTAATTAAAACAGGTGAAGTACCTCTCATGGCGCGCAGGTGCAGGTCCAAGGCTCGTCAGCCCGTTGGCTCAAGGGAGCCGTAATAAATGATTCAAAAGTTGGTCGCACTCTGCTCGTCACACCAGCAAGTTGCCCCAAGGAACTGTGGTAGATGTAGTGGCGACGGCGAGTACGCCTATGCCACGATGTATGTAGAAAAGTATGTGTATGCATTAGCCATCCCTGGACACGTGTTTCGAGGTAGTTGCCTCTCGTCAGCAGGGAGCAGGTCAGTGTAAAGGGGTGCCGCGTGGACTGCCAAAATGTAATTAAAACAGGTGAAGTACCTCTCATGGCGCGCAGGTGCAGGTCCAAGGCTCGTCAGCCCGTTGGCTCAAGGGAGCCGTAATAAATGATTCAAAAGTTGGTCGCACTCTGCTCGTCACACCAGCAAGTTGCCCCAAGGAACTGTGGTAGATGTAGTGGCGACGGCGAGTACACCTATGGCACGATGTATGTAGAAAAGTATGTGTATGCATTAGCCATCCCTGGACACGTGTTTCGAGGTAGTTGCCTCTCGTCAGCAGGGAGCAGGTCAGTGTAAAGGGGTGTCGCGTGGACTGCCAAAATGTAATTAAAACAGGTGAAGTACCTCTCATGGCGCGCAGGTACAGGTCCAAGCCTCGTCAGCCCGTTGGCTCAAGGGAGCCGTAATAAATGATTCAAAAGTTGGTCGCACTCTGCTCGTCACACCAGCAAGTTGCCCCAAGGAACTGTGGTAGATGTAGTGGCGACGGCGAGTACGCCTATGCCACGATGTATGTAGAAAATTATGTGTATGCATTAGCCATCCCTGGACACGTGTTTCGAGGTAGTTGCCTCTCGTCAGCAGGGAGCAGGTCAGTGTAAAGGGGTGCCGCGTGGACTGCCAAAATGTAATTAAAACAGGTGAAGTACCTCTCATGGCGCGCAGGTGCAGGTCCAAGGCTCGTCAGCCCGTTGGCTCAAGGGAGCCGTAATAAATGATTCAAAAGTTGGTCGCACTCTGCTCGTCACACCAGCAAGTTGCCCCAAGGAACTGTGGTAGATGTAGTGGCGACGGCGAGTACGCCTATGCCACGATGTATGTAGAAAAGTATGTGTATGCATTAGCCATCTCTGGACACGTGTTTTGAGGTAGTTGCCTCTTGTCAGCAGGGAGCAGGTCAGTGTAAAGGGGTGCCGCGTGGACTGCCAAAATGTAATTAAAACAGGTGAAGTACCTCTCATGGCGTGCAGGTGCAGGTCCAAGGCTCGTCAGCCCGTTGGCTCAAGGGAGCCGTAATAAATGATTCAAAAGTTGGTCGCACTCTGCTCGTCACACCAGCAAGTTGCCCCAAGGAACTGTGGTTGATGTAGTGGCGACGGCGAGTACGCCTATGCCACGATGTATGTAGAAAAGTATGTGTATGCATTAGCCATCCCTGGACACGTGTTTCGAGGTAGTTGCCTCTCGTCAGCAGGGAGCAGGTCAGTGTAAAGGGGTGCCGCGTGGACTGCCAAAATGTAATTAAAACAGGTGAAGTACTTCTCATGGCGCGCAGGTGCAGGTCCAAGGCTCGTCAGCCTGTTGGCTCAAGGGAGCCGTAATAAATGATTCAAAAGTTGGTCGCACTCTGCTCGTCACACCAGCAAGTTGCCCCAAGGAACTGTGGTAGATGTAGTGGCGACGGCGAGTACGCCTATGCCACGATGTATGTAGAAAAGTATGTGTATGCATTAGCCATCCCTGGACACGTGTTTCGAGGTAGTTGCCTCTCGTCAGCAGGGAGCAGGTCAGTGTAAAGGGGTGCCGCGTGGACTGCCAAAATGTAATTAAAACAGGTGAAGTACCTCTCATGGCGCGCAGGTGCAGGTCCAAGGCTCGTCAGCCCGTTGGCTCAAGGGAGCCGTAATAAATGATTCAAAAGTTGGTCGCACTCTGCTCGTCACACCAGCAAGTTGCCCCAAGGAACTGTGGTAGATGTAGTGGCGACGGCGAGTACGCCTATGCCACGATGTATGTAGAAAAGTATGTGTATGCATTAGCCATCCCTGGACACGTGTTTCGAGGTAGTTGCCTCTCGTCAGCAGGGAGCAGGTTAGTGTAAAGGGGTGCCGCGTGGACTGCCAAAATGTAATTAAAACAGGTGAAGTACCTCTCATGGCGCGCAGGTGCAGGTCCAAGGCTCGTCAGCCCGTTGGCTCAAGGGAGCCGTAATAAATGATTCAAAAGTTGGTCACACTCTGCTCGTCACACCAGCAAGTTGCCCCAAGGAACTGTGGTAGATGTAGTGGCGACGGCGAGTACGCCTATGCCATGATGTATGTAGAAAAGTATGTGTATGCATTAGCCATCCCTGGACACGTGTTTCGAGGTAGTTGCCTCTCGTCAGCAGGGAGCAGGTCAGTGTAAAGGGGTGCCGCGTGGACTGCCAAAATGTAATTAAAACAGGTGAAGTACCTCCCATGGCGCGCAGGTGCAGGTCCAAGGCTCGTCAGCCCGTTGGCTCAAGGGAGCCGTAATAAATGATTCAAAAGTTGGTCGCACTCTGCTCGTCACACCAGCAAGTTGCCAGAAGGAACTGTGGTAGATGTAGTGGCGACGGCGAGTACGCCTATGCCACGATGTATGTAGAAATGTATGTGTATGCATTAGCCATCCCTGGACACGTGTTTCGAGGTAGTTGCCTCTCGTCAGCAGGGAGCAGGTCAGTGTAAAGGGGTGCCGCGTGGACTGCCAAAATGTAATTAAAACAGGTGAAGTACCTCTCATGGCGCGCAGGTGCAGGTCCAAGGCTCGTCAGCCCGTTGGCTCAAGGGAGCCGTAATAAATGATTCAAAAGTTGGTCGCACTCTGCTCGTCACACCAGCAAGTTGCCCCAAGGAACTGTGGTAGATGTAGTGGCGACGGCGAGTACGCCTATGCCACGATGTATGTAGAAAAGTATGTGTATGCATTAGCAATCCCTGGACACGTGTTTCGAGGTAGTTGCCTCTCGTCAGCAGGGAGCAGGTCAGTGTAAAGGGGTGCCGCGTGGACTGCCAAAATGTAATTAAAACAATTGAAGTACCTCTCATGGCGCGCAGGTGCAGGTCCAAGGCTCGTCAGCCCGTTGGCTCAAGGGAGCCGTAATAAATGATTCAAAAGTTGGTCGCACTCTGCTCGTCACACCAGCAAGTTGCCCCAAGGAACTGTGGTAGATGTAGTGGCGACGGCGAGTACGCCTATGCCACGATGTATGTAGAAAAGTATGTGTATGCATTAGCCATCCCTGGACACGTGTTTCAAGGTAGTTGCCTCTCGTCAGCAGGGAGCAGGTCAGTGTAAAGGGGTGCCGCGTGGACTGCCAAAATGTAATTAAAACAGGTGAAGTACTTCTCATGGCGCGCAGGTGCAGGTCCAAGGCTCGTCAGCCCGTTGGCTCAAGGGAGCCGTAATAAATGATTCAAAAGTTGGTTGCACTCTGCTCGTCACACCAGCAAGTTGCCCCAAGGAACTGTGGTAGATGTAGTGGCGACGGCGAGTACGCCTATGCCACGATGTATGTAGAAAAGTATGTGTATGCATTAGCCATCCCTGGACACGTGTTTCGAGGTAGTTGCCTCTCGTCAGCAGGGAGCAGGTCAGTGTAAAGGGGTGCCGCGTAGACTGCCAAAATGTAATTAAAACAGGTGAAGTACCTCTCATGGCGCGCAGGTGCAGGTCCAAGGCTCGTCAGCCCGTTGGCTCAAGGGAGCCGTAATAAATGATTCAAAAGTTGGTCACACTCTGCTCGTCACACCAGCAAGTTGCCCCAAGGAACTGTGGTAGATGTAGTGGCGACGGCGAGTACGCCTATGCCATGATGTATGTAGAAAAGTATGTGTATGCATTAGCCATCCCTGGACACGTGTTTCGAGGTAGTTGGCTCTCGTCAGCAGGGAGCAGGTCAGTGTAAAGGGGTGCCGCGTGGACTGCCAAAATGTAATTAAAACAGGTGAAGTACCTCTCATGGCGTGCAGGTGCAGGTCCAAGGCTCGTCAGCCCGTTGGCTCAAGGGAGCCGTAATAAATGATTCAAAAGTTGGTCGCACTCTGCTCGTCACACCAGCAAGTTGCCCCAAGGAACTGTGGTTGATGTAGTGGCGACGGCGAGTACGCCTATGCCACGATGTATGTAGAAAAGTATGTGTATGCATTAGCCATCCCTGGACACGTGTTTCGAGGTAGTTGCCTCTCGTCAGCAGGGAGCAGGTCAGTGTAAAGGGGTGCCGCGTGGACTGGCAAAATGTAATTAAAACAGGTGAAGTACTTCTCATGGCGCGCAGGTGCAGGTCCAAGGCTCGTCAGCCCGTTGGCTCAAGGGAGCCGTAATAAATGATTCAAAAGTTGGTCGCACTCTGCTCGTCACACCAGCAAGTTGCCCCAAGGAACTGTGGTAGATGTAGTGGCGACGGCGAGTACGCCTATGCCACGATGTATGTAGAAAAGTATGTGTATGCATTAGCCATCCCTGGACACGTGTTTCGAGGTAGTTGCCTCTCGTCAGCAGGGAGCAGGTCAGTGTAAAGGGGTGCCGCGTGGACTGCCAAAATGTAATTAAAACAGGTGAAGTACCTCTCATGGCGCGCAGGTGCAGGTCCAAGGCTCGTCAGCCCGTTGGCTCAAGGGAGCCGTAATAAATGATTCAAAAGTTGGTCGCACTCTGCTCGTCACACCTGCAAGTTGCCCCAAGGAACTGTGGTAGATGTAGTGGCGACGGCGAGTACGCCTATGCCACGATGTATGTAGAAAAGTATGTGTATGCATTAGCCATCCCTGGACACGTGTTTCGAGGTAGTTGCCTCTCGTCAGCAGGGAGCAGGTCAGTGTAAAGGGGTGCCGCGTGGACTGCCAAAATGTAATTAAAACAGGTGAAGTACCTCTCATGGCGCGCAGGTGCAGGTCCAAGGCTCGTCAGCCCGTTGGCTCAAGGGAGCCGTAATAATTGATTCAAAAGTTGGTCGCACTCTGCTCGTCACACCAGCAAGTTGCCCCAAGGAACTGTGGTAGATGTAGTGGCGACGGCGAGTACGCCTATGCCACAATGTATGTAGAAAAGTATGTGTATGCATTAGCCATCCCTGGACACGTGTTTCGAGGTAGTTGCCTCTCGTCAGCAGGGAGCAGGTCAGTGTAAAGGGGTGCCGCGTGGACTGCCAAAATGTAATTAAAACAGGTGAAGTACCTCCCATGGCGCGCAGGTGCAGGTCCAAGGCTCGTCAGCCCGTTGGCTCAAGGGAGCCATAATAAATTATTCAAAAGTTGGTCGCACTCTGCTCGTCACACCAGCAAGTTGCCAGAAGGAACTGTGGTAGATGTAGTGGCGACGGCGAGTACGCCTATGCCACGATGTATGTAGAAATGTATGTGTATGCATTAGCCATCCCTGGACACGTGTTTCGAGGTAGTTGCCTCTCGTCAGCAGGGAGCAGGTCAGTGTAAAGGGGTGCCGCGTGGACTGCCAAAATGTAATTAAAACAGGTGAAGTACCTCTCATGGCGCGCAGGTGCAGGTCCAAGGCTCGTCAGCCCGTTGGCTCAAGGGAGCCGTAATAAATGATTCAAAAGTTGGTCGCACTCTGCTCGTCACACCAGCAAGTTGCCCCAAGGAACTGTGGTAGATGTAGTGGCGACGGCGAGTACGCCTATGCCACGATGTATGTAGAAAAGTATGTGTATGCATTAGCAATCCATGGACACGTGTTTCGAGGTAGTTGCCTCTCGTCAGCAGGGAGCAGGTCAGTGTAAAGGGGTGCCGCGTGGACTGCCAAAATGTAATTAAAACAATTGAAGTACCTCTCATGGCGCGCAGGTGCAGGTCCAAGGCTCGTCAGCCCGTTGGCTCAAGGGAGCCGTAATAAATGATTCAAAAGTTGGTCGCACTCTGCTCGTCACACTAGCAAGTTGCCCCAAGGAACTGTGGTAGATGTAGTGGCGATGGCGAGTACGCCTATGCCACGATGTATGTAGAAAAGTATGTGTATGCATTAGCCATCCCTGGACACGTGTTTCAAGGTAGTTGCCTCTCGTCAGCAGGGAGCAGGTCAGTGTAAAGGGGTGCCGCGTGGACTGCCAAAATGTAATTAAAACAGGTGAAGTACTTCTCATGGCGCGCAGGTGCAGGTCCAAGGCTCGTCAGCCCGTTGGCTCAAGGGAGCCGTAATAAATGATTCAAAAGTTGGTTGCACTCTGCTCGTCACACCAGCAAGTTGCCCCAAGGAACTGTGGTAGATGTAGTGGCGACGGCGAGTACGCCTATGCCACGATGTATGTAGAAAAGTATGTGTATGCATTAGCCATCCCTGGACACGTGTTTCGAGGTAGTTGCCTCTCGTCAGCAGGGAGCAGGTCAGTGTAAAGGGGTGCCGCGTGGACTGCCAAAATGTAATTAAAACAGGTGAAGTACCTCTCATGGCGCGCAGGTGCAGGTCCAAGGCTCGTCAGCCCGTTGGCTCAAGGGAGCCGTAATAAATGATTCAAAAGTTGGTCGCACTCTGCTCGTCACACCAGCAAGTTGCCCCAAGGAACTGTGGTAGATGTAGTGGCGACGGCGAGTACGCCTATGCCATGATGTATGTAGAAAAGTATGTGTATGCATTAGCCATCCCTGGACACTTGTTTCGAGGTAGTTGCCTCTCGTCAGCAGGGAGCAGGTCAGTGTAAAGGGGTGCCGCGTGGACTGCCAAAATGTAATTAAAACAGGTGAAGTACCTCTCATGGCGCGCAGGTGCAGGTCCAGGGCTCCTGGACCTGCACCTGCGCGCCATGAGAGGTACTCTACCTGTTTTAATTACTTTTTGGCAGTCCACGCGGCACCCATATACACTTACCTGCTCCCTGCCGACGAGAGGCAACTACCTCGAAATACGTGTCCAGGGATGGCTAATGCGACACATACTTTTTTGTAAACACTGTGGCACAGGCGTACTCGCCGTCGCCACTACATTAACCACAGTTCCTTGGGGCAACTTGCTGGTGTGACGAGCAGGGTGCGGCCTATTGGATTTGATTCACACTGACATTTGTTCAGTTTTTAATGCTGTAAGAGTGAGTCTATGTGGCAAGTTTGATTAATCCTACTAGATTGCATTAAAGATTTCTCGCTCTCCGTCAGTCCTTTGTCACACCCAGGTTTTGGCCACTCCCATGGCCAACGTCCATCTCCAAGCAATGTGGTGCAGAGCTTGAGCACTTAAGTTAATGCCAATATTTGGTTGAGCTAATAGATTGGATCAATTCTCATGCCCAGTGTTTTTTACAGGTTTATTTCAGCTGAGACTTAAGCAAATCTGCCCTCTTCCTTTTTTCCACATTAAGTTGCTCAATAAAAACATTTGTCTCCTCTGCCTGGACCTTGTTGTTCCTGCAGATAATGTTCTTCAGAAACATGGAAAATCTAATTGTATCTCTTCAGGTCAGTGCTCTGCATCAGCTGGAATTGCAGAAGCACATCTTTTATCCATCTAGTTGGCCCACAGAGCCTTCTTCTAGGATTCCTACTCTTATTTCAAAGATTACGAGTAATTAGTAAACAGGATGAATAGGTGCTTGAAGTAGGGGCGCGGGGGTACTGCAACTCCCACAAAATAACCATGCTGGAGTTTACAAACTCAATGAGCAATAAAAGTGCCTTTACATTTTGTTTTTATCTTGTTACATTTGCAGTGTGTTCAAAGATAGAGGTCCCTTGTCAGCTTATGTCTTCTGACAAACTGCTGCTTATTCTGTTAACATAAAGATTGTTGTTTAGTTTTGTTTCTTGACTGGAAATTGAGAGGACTTCTTAAACTGAACTATCTGACTCTCTTGCTAAGGGTACGTGGAGTGTGAAAGGAAATGTTGCAGGATAGCCGTTGTTTTACATACAACAACTCCCTCCCCCCCTCAAACACAGCAGTGCAACAAGATCCAGACCCCAGGTCATTTGGTGCACAGAAGAACTCAGACTGATGGAATGCTACCGCAAATAATTGGAGCGCAAATGGAGAATGAGCCATGACACTGGAGACAGTAGTACATTCAACTACACCCTATGATGCTACGACCAAATGATCCGGACCACCAAACTCTCCCCTCTGGCAGATCTCATCGATGCCAGCACCAACAGAAACAAAAAAATCGTCGCTACTGTGAAAGTTTTCATCTCACCATCAGCCACCTCCAACCCAATCACCCCCTTGTGGAACCTCTGAAACAATCTCTCTCAATTTTTCAACAACTAAATCACTGCCATTTACAGCAACTTTAGTCTGCAACCTGACAGACCTTGTCAAACACTTCCCAATCTTATCCAAAGAACCAATGCTAACCATATGGCCTGTCATCACCCCAGAAAAAATCACTGTTACCATGAAGACCATCCACTCAAGGGCCCCATCAGACCCCTGCCCCATCACTCCTACATGAGAGGACTGAAACTCATCAGCATCATGCACACTCCTATTATGAATACCTCCACCTCTTCCGCAACCTTCTCAGATGCTTGGAAACATGCAACAGTCCTCGCATTGCTGAAGAAACCCTCTACTTCAGACCCATCTCCCTGCTACTATTCCCGGACAAGGTACTAGAGAAAATCATTAACAGATGCCTCACAGAATACCTCAATGACTACCAACTCCTCTGCACCACTCAATCTGGATTCATACCCAACCACAGCTTAAAATCTGCCCTCATTGCTGCTATGGATGACATCCGCATGACTCTGGACAGAAGAGACACAGCGGACTCATCCTCCTGGACCTCTCTGCAGCCTTCAACAGTCTCCCACTCTATCACCATCCAATGCCTATAACACATTGGAATCCAAGGACATGCACTCTGATGGATCTGCTCATTCCTGACCAGAAGGACCCGTCAGACAGTCTGGCACCTTACACCTCAGACTCCTGCGACCTCATCTGTGGAGTTCCTCAAGGATCCTTCCTGAACCCAACCCTCCTCAATGCATACATGATCCCTATAGCCAGCATCATCTGCTCTCAATACATTAGCGTCTCTCCAGTGCCAATGACATGCAGCTCATTCTCTCCCTCACGGACAAGACGCCAAGTACACGGATCAAGTTCAATGCCCGCATGACTGAAATCGCTCTCTGGATGAAGACCAACTGTCTCATGCTAAACACCGACAAGTCCAAAATCATAATGTTTAGTGAGCGCACTTTACAGTGGGACGCCACTTGGTGGCCAACAGAGCAAGGAACGACGCCCACCCCACCACCCATGCCAAAAACCTCAGGATCATCACCCACAGCAAACTCAATATGACCTTCCAAGTGAATGCCGTCACTGCCTCATGCTTCCACACCTTGAAGATGCTGAGGAAGATTTTCAAATGTCTCCCGGGGAGCATCCGTAAAACTGTCACACATGCCCTGGTCACAAGCAAGCTGGACTACAGGAACACTCTGTATGTCAATATTAACAAAAAACTCACCAGAAGGCTGCAGACTAATCAAAATTTGGTGGCCAAAATAACTCTCAACCTCTTACACCGCACTCATAAAAGACTATACTTGAAGGAGCTCCACCGGCTCCCCATTCACAAAAAAGCACAATTCAAAATCCTCACCCACACTTTGAAGGCACTACATAACACTGGCCCAGCATACCTCAACAATCGCAGGGAGCAGGTCAGTGTAAAGGGGTGCCGCGTGGACTGCCAAAATGTAATTAAAACAGGTGAAGTACCTCCCATGGCGCGCAGGTGCAGGTCCAAGGCTCGTCAGCCCGTTGGCTCAAGGGAGCCGTAATAAATGATTCAAAAGTTGGTCGCACTCTGCTCGTCACACCAGCAAGTTGCCAGAAGGAACTGTGGTAGATGTAGTGGCGACGGCGAGTACGCCGATGCCACGATGTATGTAGAAATGTATGTGTATGCATTAGCCATCCCTGGACACGTGTTTCGAGGTAGTTGCCTCTCGTCAGCAGGGAGCAGGTCAGTGTAAAGGGGTGCCGCGTGGACTGCCAAAATGTAATTAAAACAGGTGAAGTACCTCTCATGGCGCGCAGGTGCAGGTCCAAGGCTCGTCAGCCCGTTGGCTCAACCCTCCTCAATGCATACATGATCCCTATAGCCAGCATCATCTGCTCTCAATACATTAGCGTCTCTCCAGTGCCAATGACATGCAGCTCATTCTCTCCCTCACGGACAAGACGCCAAGTACACGGATCAAGTTCAATGCCCGCATGACTGAAATCGCTCTCTGGATGAAGACCAACTGTCTCATGCTAAACACCGACAAGTCCAAAATCATAATGTTTAGTGAGCGCACTTTACAGTGGGACGCCACTTGGTGGCCAACAGAGCAAGGAACGACGCCCACCCCACCACCCATGCCAAAAACCTCAGGATCATCACCCACAGTAAACTCAATATAACCTTCCAAGCATACCTCAACAATCGCATCTGCTTTCACAAACTTTCCAGACACCTCGGTTAATCTGGCTTCCTATGTGCACAAATCCCACGCATACAGAAAACAAGATCTGGCAGACGAGCCTTCTCCTACATCATTCCTAAAGCATGGAATGACCTGCTACTGCCCAGAAAAGCCTCTTCCTCACTTAAAGGAGGAAAACAAATCAAGTCACTTTTATTCCCACATATTATCGTTTGTGCCCTCAATAGCTTTATCAGTAAAAGTGCATGTCTGTGCAAATTCGGTGACTGTTTTAATAGAAAATGTGCATGTCTGTAAATGGCAGTGAACTCCCTCACCATGCTTTAGTGATACATTTGCAGCAGTGTGCTCCAAAATGTGGCACCAGCCAAATACCTCACCTTTACCACTCTCCTGCTGAATGGACATGACTTATTTGCCACACTTTTTCTTTTTTTTTGTAATGCTTGGATTTTTCACAATCTATATGACTTCAGTTATGTAACATTAATGGCAGCACACCAACTCAGAAAATTGTTCCAGTTCCAATGCAGGTGAGGCCGCCTCTTTAGGTCTTTGGCCAGTGCGCCGAAGGTTCTTTCACCTTACCACAGAGTGTGGTTTCATGGCAGAGGTTTCCAAGTACAAGCAACACTTCTGAGCATGGGCAGGCATAGACAAAAGAGTTCTGAAAGACTCTCAAGACATGGCTTTAATCCATTATTACAATCGGTTGACCTCACGTATTTCAGTCCCAGCTCATCAGCAAGTGGAAACCCCTTTGAGGTGTCCCTAGCTTTATCAGCACCAATAACATAAGGTTGCATTTGTGGCAAGGGGCTAGAGACGTGCTCGTGCAAAGAGCTAGAACTGTGTGTCAGGGTGCTACAGCCCTGTTTTCGAGGCATGGCGTGTCATTTGGGTGTGCATGGTATGGAGCTGCAGCCTGCTTTTCATGACTGCCAGCTAGAGCTATGTGTCCATATGACACGGTTATATAGCTTTGTGTTCGTGGCAGGGCAATATAGAGTTGTGTGCACGACAGGACGATGAAGCTGTGTGTTCACGGTAGGTTGCAATCGTTTTGTGATCGTGGCAGGGAGCACACGTTGTGTGTTTGTTGCAGGTGCTAGAGCCTTGCCTTCTGGGAACAGCACTAGAACTCTGTGTTTATGTCAGGGATCAAAGAATGGCAGAGGGCATCATGCCAGGGCCCTTCTGCTATGTGACATGGCCTGGGTAGGACTGAGTGCTTCTTAGTGGGGCAAAGTTTGAGCATGACAGAGTTCATAATCACAGCAGGGTCTATGGTATGGTGCAACTTTTCCATGACTGAGCACCGAGTTTGGCAGAGCTCTTCATCGTAAATCAGAGTAAGGCATAGCTCTTCTTTAAGATGAGATCCAGGGTCTGGCAGAGCTCTTCATAGCTAGAAGTAACGCATAGCTCTTTAGGGCAGGATCCAGGTTATGGCCGAGCACTTCATGGAATGGCCAGAAGTAAGGCATAGCTCTTTACAGAGAGGCCCAGAGTATGGCAGAACTTTTCATGGAATGGCATAAGTAAGGCATGGGGGCATATCAGCAACAACCGGTGATAATTATCGCTAAGCGCACTTAGCGCTAGGATAATTATCGCCGGCTATCGCCGAATTTTATCACTGAGATAGCGTGCTATTAGCAACGCTTATCTCAAAAGCGATAAAATTCCTCGCGCAAGCTGCCAAATGTGCGATTATTGCAGGAAATCCAGCGATAATCGCACAACATTTGGTGATAGCTTGCTGATAGGGCAAGGCAGACTTAGCCATGATATCCACCTTCCATAGGATATCATGGCTAAGTCAGTTGAAAAGCAGGCGTAAGGAAAGTAGCGATAACCATGGTTAGCATTACTTTTCTTATCGCTATGCTTGTTAGCGATTCCCTTGATAATTGGAGAAATGTCGGTTAGCGACATTTCTCCAGTTATTTCAGGAAGGAACGCTCACTTTGCATCTCATTAGAGATGCAAAGCTGGGCGTTCAGAAAACAGGCGCTAAGGCAAGGATTCACGCGATAGCGTGACCTTGCTGATATAGCGATAAAATTATCGCCGCTTTTCGGCCGAAAACTGCCGCAAAAGCGGCGATAATTTTTTATCGCCGCCTTGTAGATATGCCCCATAGCTCTTTAGGATAGGATCTAGGGTATGCCAGACCTCTTCGTGTAATGGCCAGAAGTAAGATATAGCTCTTCTTTAAGTGGGATCCAGGATATGTCAGAGCTCTTCATGGAATGACCAGAAATAAGGCATACCCCTTTAGGGTGTGATCTAGATTACGGCAGAGAACTGCATGGGATGACCAGAAGTGAGGTATAGCTGTTTAGGGTTGGATCCCGAAATGGCAGAGCTATATATGGCATGAGCAGACATAAGACATAGCTCTTCCTTAGAGTGGAATCCAGGATATGTCAGAGCTCTTCGTGGAATGGCCAGAAGTAAGGCATACCTCTTTAGTGTGGGTTCCAGGTTAAAGTAGAGCACTGCATGGAATGGCCAGAAGTAAAGTATAGCTCTTTAGTAGTGGATACAGGTTATGGTAGAGCTATTTAAGGCATGAGCAGACGTAAGACATAGCTCTTCTTCAGGGTGGAATCCAGGATATGTCAAAGCTCTTCATGGAATGGTCAAAAGTAAGCTTAGGGTGGGATCCAGGGTACGGCAGAGCACTGTATGGCATATACAGATGTAAAGCATAGCTGTTCTTTAGGGTGAGATCTAGGGTATGGTAGAGCTCTTCATGACATGGCCAGAAGTAGGGCAGAGCGGATTTCACTGGCATGGCCACAGTGTGTGGTGCAGGGTACCTTAAGAATAAAGAAACTGACAGACTGCTTTTGTCATTGGAAAAACAGCTCTTTTCTGTCATGAGAGGGAGAGTGGCAAGTCCACACCAGTAAACAGCCGGTCTCAATCTGCTGCTTCACAGGCAGCTACTTTTATATAGAGTTAAACGATACTTTATTACAAAAGTCAAACAATGAATCACTACATAGCTAAACATTAGCTATGGAAAAACCATCATCTGACCCCATGACCCTAAACCTTAACCTAATTCACTATACAGCCTTTACTGCAGGTCTAACAATGCTGAACAAACTAAGTATTCTTCTACTTTTGAAAGCATGGGTAGTTGTGTTGAATGCATATTTGTTGGTGTGTGTGCTTTATTATTGTGCCTGTAAGATCTCTTATCATATTCCATGTGTTCTTGGCTAATTCGAACTTCTGCTCCTATTGTTTAATCAGTTTCCAATCAACTTCAAAACACAGAATATGTGCGGGTAGGCCTGTGTGCTAAGGCCATAAATTATTTTAAGCTTGCTAAACACAAGTTTTCCTTTACCTATTACCTTACAGGTCATGCACTCGGTTCTGAAATAAACTCTTCGCCTCTACCTCATCAGCACAAGCTTTTTGGCCTTTTTTCACCACATATAACTGAGTGACGCTCTCTACTGATGTTTGCTGTTGTGCCGTGTTTTTACATTTCACATTTCCCATAACATTCCCCCTCTAGTTGATATTTCAACTACTGGATCTAAACCTTGGTCTACACTTGGCACTAAGTGATATATGTTGCCCTGAGAATCTACTACTCGTGTTGGTGTCCTAACTGGGAACATCCCTCCTGTCTTTGTACCAATCATTCTACAACATGCTAGGACTAATCGTATAACACAATATAATGCTCATAGAACCACAATAGTTTGCAACAATGCTCCCATCAATCCTGACATCCAGGATAACAGTAATGACAACCACCCACTGAAACAATTGTCTGGAGCACCTCCTTCATTTACCATTTTCTTCTGTACATTGTGTAAAGTCTGTATAGCCTCTGACAAAGTTCCATTGTCCGTATCGTTTGCTGGGATAAAATACAGCCAAAAGTTCCTATCTTGGCACATAACTCACCTTGCATGCCATCATAAGGTCAAGTACATAACAGTGCTGCATTATCATTATTCTCATACCACACATCACTTCCTTTATGGCATTAAATCCATCCTTTGTAGTATTGATGCACTTGAGCAACTCCCATTGAGTTATCTGCAGCCATCAAGCAGTTGCCCTAACCTGAACAAATGGTAGAATGTTTCCAAAGAACAACTGTGCATCATTAAACAACCGATACTCTTGGGGGTTATCTTTCCAAGTGGTGATGCCATAATACTCTGCAGTTCTCTTCTTTCGATGATGATGTAACAAAGCGGTTGGACAGCTCAGAGGGTGTTCATGTAAACTTTACATATTAATTTGAGGAATTACCAAGACGGGGAGTGCAAGGTAACCAAGGTGCAGAGGCCAACCCCAGTTCGGTGGTAACTGGGCATACAGTATTTTTCCACACTGCCAATAGTAGTCCATGAGGCTTGAGGTGCCGCCCTGCATGTTGGCGTTATCTATTGTGGTTCCACAACCAATATTGCTTCTTACATTAACGGTGCCATTCCCTCTGAAACATAAAGAAACAGAAGTTAATCTCATGACTTTCTGAGGACTTAATGTACTATCTATCCAAGTATAAATCGCAGAGTTTTCTTTCCAGATATGCACACACCTCTCTACTGCATACTGACTAACATCAGTACCATTCCTTAAAGACATGACCCTACAGGAAAATTCGATATCAGGATGCCATTGATCATGGATAAAAACAGATCCAGTGATTCTAAATCCAGCCAAGTCTGTGATGACAATGGGACTGCTGCATTCCCTCATTGACTTACGTTAGGTGCAGCTCTGGCTTGGAGGTCCTAGGAGGCTTGGGACTGCTATCGTCTCCAACCCATTGCTCATCTTTTGTAAAAGAAAGTACTTTAATACACTCATACAATGTAATACTACACACTGCAATATGCAGGTACTGTTATATCACAGGTGGGGGGCCACTGTTTCCGGGAATTAGTAATCTTTCTTCCCCTCCTCCCCCTAGTCTCCCTTCTATTCCCAGGTTTGAGTCTGGTAGAGAAAGGTGCAGATATCAGGCACATGTGCAGTGCTACCCCCTCTCTCCAGAGTATGCACGCTTAGTTACTTGTCTCAGTCCAAAATGTCCCTCACTGTGATGATACAGCAGCAGAGTCTGCTCAAGTTCAAGCAGTTTTTGTAGCTGCACTGTCGGCTCAGGAACAACTTCTGGACCTTGCAACGGCTCAGTGCATTTGGCATAATTTCAGGTTCACAGTGACATGGTGTCCATGAGCAAAGCTTCAGGACAGAGCCATGGTGTAGGCGGCTAAGGAATAGCTGCATGACTGCAATGGCATGGTCCAATTGGATACAGGGAGGCAAGTAACTTGCCTCTGTCTTCCATGGGCGTAGTGGTATCTTTCTGCTACTCTTGAGGTATTAATTTGCATTGAATGTTCCACTCTTTATTTAAGCAGTGTTCTGTACTGTTTTGCATTAGTACAAATCAATATCTCTATTTTACGCTACATTGACAAAAAAAGTATTGATTTGTGTAGCTGCAAAATTGCACTGCTCACCAACCACAAATATAAATATAGTGAAATAGCATAGCCCTAAGGACGTTGTATCCTCCCTGCACCTCCATCCCCACTTCCTGAGCATCCCGTCTTTCCCCAGACACCCCATAAAAAGAGGGTCCTATGAAGGCAAAAAGAGAGAAAGCTCTGTTATAATGTCCCAAAGAATTTTAATCGGCATAGATAGCTGGCGCCCTCAGTAACGTGCTGTCATTTATAAACAACACCTTTATTTGTCCCTCCTTTGCTGAAGTCAAATCCATGAAGGTTTTGGTGCAGGAGGGGCCAAAGTAAAAACTTATGTGGTAGGAGGGGTCCAATGCCCTTCAAGCTCTCCAGTTATTACTGTGATACACTAAATAGGTTACGTGGTAACCCCTATTTGCATACAAGTAACATGGTAACCCTTATTTGCATGAGTCTTCTGGTGTGCTGCTGTCTCTTCCGGTGATGTCACTTCCATTGATGTCACAAGAGGTCAAACGAAGCATCCCACCTCCCCTCTTGAACATCTGTAAATCATTGTACCTGACCTTTGTGTTTGTGTGTTGGAGAGAGAAGGTGCTGCCCACCGACTACCTGTTTTGCATGTGTGTTTGTCAAAGCCTATACCAATACGATAGGCTTTCTAAGAGGGAGAGAGATAAATGGCGGAAGGAGAGTTTGTCACTTTGTTAAAAGTTAGTGGGCATGATTGGGAGTTGGTGAATGGGTCACTTGTTTAAGTGCAGATTAAAGTCTCCAAGAGTGATAAATTAAGTGGTGGATACTAATGATTCAAGGACAGCGTCACAGTCCAGACCGTAGAATGCGAGGACATTGGCCTTGAACCATGCAAGTATTGTTGTACATGGGATTCAAAAAACGAGGGTGACGGAGTTATAGATGTCAGGAGAGGGACAGTCGTGAGTGATTTGATAAGGAAAACCACTATTTAACCTTTGCAGGTATTGCATGGTGCATGGGGGAGGTGGCATGGTCCATGTGAAGGGTTGCGGAAGGGCAGATTCCTTAGGATCAAACCAGGTTTCGGTGATAACTTTGAAGTGTGGATGGGAAGGTATGCGCCAAAATGGTCATAAAGGATGTCTTGTTGCAGACTGCTCAGCATTGGATGCAGGTATATTTAGTCTATGAAGGTATGTGAGAAAATAATGCGTTGAATGTGTCTGCGATGTGCATAGACTGGGGTTGGCCTCCACAGAGAGATTGTGTGGTGATGTTTGGCAGTTGACAAAATGTATGCCCCTGAGGCCAGAGGTTTTAGGGAGCGCAAGCAGGAGACTGGCGATGGATATTGTGAATGGTAATAAGCATGGGATGAGAGGGAGCATTAGCAAAGGAATCTGCTTTGCATGATGATGCACATAGGTGGGCATTGTGGATGAAATGAGAGTATGTGCAGCATGAGAGTGTACACTTGATGAGATTGCATGGATGAGTGTGTGGGGGAGCAAGGCACACAAGTATGCATGTGATCAGAAGGTGCGTGTGATCAGGGAGGTGCATAGGGTCAGAAAGTGCCTATGGTCAGAAGGTATAAGGGATGAGAGTGCATAGCATGCAAGTGAGCATGGAATGAGAGTGCTTTGAATTTGAGTATGAATAAGAAGAAGCAATGAAGGAGAGTCAGAGAGTTTGCATAAAATGCAAATGTGCAGTCAGATTTCCAAGAATCTTCATCACATGCAGCACACCCTACAAAACACTGCTTCATTACTCTGACCAAAAGAGCTGTTGGTAAGTGGAGAATGTGTGGGGCTGCTAGAACAAGAGTGTCAGGGCGAGACTTTAGCAGTATCGAGGTGAGTTAACAGGGGAGATGTTGACACTGTTCGAGTGGCGAGCAGGCACATGCCTTGCTCGTGCCTTTGAGTGGTGAGCATTGGTTGTCCCAGCAGTGCGTGGGTTGTGCAGGTGGCCGTGTCCCTTCTGCCGCTGTCAGATACTCTTTCCCACTGCCTTTCAGCTGGTCTGTCGGTCTGCTGGCACCACCGCTCCACTGATCAAGTACAGAGTAGGTCCTTGCCCAATCAAGCAGTAGATGGGGTGATTATTGCGGACTTGCTTGGGGATCCTCAGAGAGTACCTGGAGTTTTAATAGCCCCTACACCGGATTATGTGGCCCCAGCGGGACCTATTAGGGACCCGCAGTACCAAGGGGACAATGATGTGGTAAGTGTGCAGAATGGGACAAGCAGTGCCATGCAAGGTGTTGTGGCTAAACAGGACAGGCTGAGTAGAGCTGGTTGGCTTTGGCAAGTGATGGAGCAGCAAGACCAGTTGCTTGACAGTCCACCCTGTGTCATGTGGTCACATTCAGCACGAGTAGGAACACCACCATTTTACATGCTCATGTTTAAACTTGACATCTTTTCTTGAACGTTAACACTTGACACACTTTTGCTTGCATGCTTGTAAGGATAATGTTCCATGAAATAAGCTTTGCTTTCATTTACACATTTTCATAGGCACATTCTCACAGCTTCAAACATTCTATACGAAAGCTAAAGTTCACAAAGCAAAATTATATTGTTTATTATTGTTCGCTCAGTGACAGCATTGTCAGGGTAGAATCAATAATGGCAGCCTGACTGAGACTTCTGCATGGCAACATGGTTAATGTGTTTATAACATAAACAACATCACTCATTTGTTTAGTTAGAGGAGCATTTTGCTGGCACTAAAGCCGAAATTCCAGCCCAACGGATTCCTTTTTGCCTCTAGCGAGGGATTATGCCCAGCTCTCCACCAAGACAGGCTCCCTGATGACACTTACCCATAGGTAACGGGGAAGTTAGATCACCCTACAGGGATTCTGGCAGATATACCCTCCCTAGGGACTCTAAGATAGGTAGCGTTAGGTAGGAGTACAAAATATAACAGTACTTATGTGTAAGCATATATTTTCTGTAACAGCACAATGGTTGAATTATTAATCTTCTTCACCATTTTCGTAATGCTGATCATGCTATTATATTTCCTTACTGCATACCTTTTGATCAATATCCCTTATAACCCTGGTCGCCAATTTTTTAGAACGCTAAAAATGTAGCTCGTCCACTGGGAGGACATGTCCAAGAATTGATATGATCCCCTTCATCCTCCCACACTTGGGAAGTGAGCTTGAGAAAATATGGGTGGGATATGGGTAGTAATGTGCAGGACAATATAAACAATACGAGTATATGCACATGTTGTGATGGTGACAAGCGGTACTTGCATGACTGTATTTTTTGTGAAATATCAATAAAGAAACGTTAAAAAAAAAAGAATCATAATGCTTCGATAAATTTTGAGATGCCATGTTGTGAATTTCTTGTGTTTCTATTTGGGTATGCATGAGTAACCAGACGAAAAAGTTCTAGATCTGTTTCCATGATTTCCTTGGGGAGTCAGGGTTTTCATGTTCTGAGGTTGCACATTCTACCTGTTACCGTACCTGGTTAGAAGTACAGATGCTGCACTGTGAGCTAGCAGGACTAAGGCCAACATATCCTGATGGCGTGCTTACAATCAGTCATGCACAGTTTTGATGTTTATGTTGTCCAACAAATGCACAGTTTTATTAAGAAAGTATACGCCATATGACATTGCACCGCCAACGTTCTAGCTTGAGTCTCTATTTAACAGATTGCCTGAGTAGTTTTCTTTTGTGTACCCAAAGACCCCTACTCACCAACTTGCTTGAGACGTCCGTGGTGTTAGAGAAAACTCCGCCTCAGCTGAGTAGGTAAATCCTATGTATTGGCCATAGGTCGTTCAAGCTTGAACCTTCTAAAGGATCACCCCACATAGTTACCCTCTCTGAATTCCACATATTCAAATGGCTAACACAGCACCAGTTAATATACCGGTGACTGCAGACATGAAGTTACAGAAACGCTGCAACAACATTGTCTCCCCCTTCTTGGTGGAGAAGTTACCTTCATGGTAGCGGCCATGGAGCGTACAGGAAAGAGGTATTCTATTCATGGTTTACATTGCCAGCAGTATATACACAATCAAGAAATTTTCATGCTTACATTGTAGCTGCAGTTCCAAACAACTGCACAGCTTATGAAGCACTAGAAATACCATTATCTTATCAAAAACACCAAAATTGGTTTGAAAGGCGCTTGCCACACACAAGCTACGATATTAGACTGGGTCCCCTCAGCAATGAGGGAGCAACATGGCCAGTCTTAGCCAGTTACACACTATACCCAGATATAGCACTTCTGACAGCAGCAGAGCTGTGTATACAATGTATACTATACACAGATCTGGTTAGAATATATCTATGTTTAACATAACAGGTGATGTGAACAATGACAATAAATCCTGCAAGGAGTGCTCAAGCTACACAACCACAATTAGCTACATCTGGAATTAATCCAGTGGCCATCAATGCAGTCATGGGTAAGGTTTCCATCAGACAGCAGGAGATTCCCTTCTGGATTGCACACAAAACATATCAGCTTAACGCAGTGCTTCCCCATACAGGACCCCAAGAAAAACAATATGTCTGCCAATGGAGATGGCTTCCCTGGCGGAAGAGTGCATCACTAGGAGCACAGTCTTAGCCGCAGCATATACTAGAACACACGGTACAACCTCATTAGCTGTTTTCCTTTAGGTGCTTAAACAGATTTAAAATGAGTACAGTGCAACCCCTGCCCTGGATTTGGGGATAAAACTGATGGGCAACTTTGCTGCACTATCCGCAATAATCTTTAGTAATAAAAAAGGGCAAGCAGCAGCGTTGACTATATGACAGTGACTCACACAGCTTGCTCCGGGCGAACAGGAGCGTGAATTACCAAAAATTGGGGAAACCTAAGCATCGATAGATAGAGATAATTTGGGAGTCAGAACTAGTAAACCACAGATTAAGGGTAATTCTGAAAAGGATAACTCAAAGCAGGCACCGAGTCTTCTGAGAAGAAGTGTGATGATAAGAAAAATAAAGAAAAGACTAGAACACGGAGTGGATCTCCTCAACAGGAACCCACTGAGAAACGCTATAATCTGCATAACCATGATTCAATTAAAATGCCTGACAGGTATCAGGATACTGAGACACGTTTCTCTTGTTCCTTTCAGGAGTCATCTGAAAAACACTCAGAGAGAGGAGATCAGAGCGCAAAACAGAGGAGTATGTAAAACCGAAAAGGGACTCACAATGCTCTTCTGACTTTATAATAAAAAAGGAAGACAAACCTAAACAGTCCAAGTCTCAATTCAAAAAGAAAAAGGTAGCTGGCATCAAAGTCAAGCATACCACAGATATTGAGGACCCTGCTTCTGAACAGGGAGTGGGCTTCCACTGTGCTGGACAGCGTAGCGAAAGTTACGTTAGTTCGTCGGAATCTTGTGAAGTGTCTGGGGGCAGTAGCAATAAGTGACATACTCCAGGTGGAAACACTGGACCGGAGACTGATTGTCCCCAGTCAATTAAATGAATTGTAACTCCATACGACATTCTCTTGGCTGAAAAGGATTGGGCACCAGAGTTTGTTAAGGGTTGCCCAAAAGCGGAAAACTTTATATTACCTGCCTTTTCAGACCGTGTTCCAGATGCAGTTAAGTATTTATATGCCAAGGAGTGGGCCTTAATGCAAGCTCTGGTGCTATACTGCAACCATGTTGGGGGGTGAGATGATGGTTTCCCTTATCACATCATATCTGTGAGGTCAACCCCACAACAACAATACCCCATTAAACATGAGGCTAAGAAACAAGTTAGAGAGAGCCTCACACAACTTGAATACCAAGGTGTAATAGAAAGTTGCACCTCACCAATGAATAATCCCTTATTTCCAGTAATGAAAGTGTTAGATTACAGACATTTGAACACCGCTACATGCATATTCGCTGTACATAGCATGGCACTAATGAACAAAATAGTGCATAAAAATACAAAACCACATGAGACATATCAAATGGATTTTTGCTGCCAAAATATAGCATCTGAAAGCAGATACATGACTGCATTCAGCGTTCTCAGTTCTCAGAAACAGTTCTGTCAATTGCTCCAGGGCTATAAGAATAGCACAGGTCTGTTTTCAGCCCAGGTAAGAGAACTTTTACAAGATTTTGACAACTAGGCATTGTCTTATGTCAATGAAATGTACTTGACGGATGATGACCTATCAACTCACTTGACTAGAGTAGATCACACAGTTTTGGTATTTACTCACATGGGCTATTAATTTGATTTCAAGAAATCAAAAGTAGCCAATCTCGGTGTCCTATTCTTGGGATACGAGCTGTCAAATGATTGCAGAAGCCTTGCGCCACATTTCCTAGAGAAGTGTGCGCATCTACTACCACCAAACACATTGAAGAAATTCTAATCGATATTGGGTTTTCTGAACTTTGGCAGAACTTTCATACTGGATTAATCACAACAGGTAAAACTGTTTTATGACTTGATTCGTCCAGACTTTTCAAGCACACATTGGACAGCGGAACACAGAAAAATTATTTTTTCAGTAAAAGGTGGCATGTTAGTTTCAAAACACTTACCCACACTTGTCAACACCACAAACCTGGTGATCCGTATATTTGTATGTGCATCAGGATACACCTATGTCACATTCAATGAAGGAGACAAAGACAGAAACAATTCTAACAGCAGTGCAGACTGCTGTAGTGAGAGAAAGATCTTTGGCTCAGGGGGAACAAATAATTGTTGTCAGTTCAGTTCCAGCCTTAGAGGCTGTCACAAAGGCCAGCATTCCAAACGCAAAAGCTTTACTAACACAAAAGCTTTACATTCAAGATGAATACAATCAGCCAATTCACTTACAGCAACAGATGTAGATTACATAGCTGACTCTCCACTACAAACACAGGCATACATATAATATGAACATGAATATTCTATACCCAAGGAAGTCATGCTTCTAGATCAGTATGATTACATAATCTACACTGATGGTTGGGCTCAGCCTGATGTAGGGAAAAAGCACCAATACTCTGCCGCATACGCAGTAGTTAAAGGTAAAATGCAGGATGGAGAATTCCACCCTCATAAAACCTACACGTAGTCACTTGGTGACTGCACAACGCAGCTAGCTGAACTGAAAGCTTTAATTATGGTACTTGAGAATACGGGCCCCAGACTATCCACATTCATAGTACATGATTCATATTATTGTATCCAGTTTTACAATGAGTACTTACCGTACTGGAGCCAGAATGGATGCACAGATTCCAAAGGGTACACAACAAAGCACATGATGCTTTAGGGACAGATGGCCAAACTAAAAGCTTATTTGCTGCAGACTCATGTGATTCACGCAATGAGTCATCACCATGTAGGAATACATGTTGTATGGAATTCCATGGCTGATGAAGCACAAAAGCAACAGTGCAAACTGGTCCTGTCCCTGCAATTACTCGTTCTAGTATGAGGATAGATAGAGACATCATGACGGCTGTCAACATTACACTACATGGCACCCTCTTGCGGAAAGGTTTTTCAATTAAATACTCCTCCCAGTTAAGTGCGCAAAACATTCCATTTGCTCATATTCTCGGAGTAGAAGATATAATAATACCTAATTGAGATCGCAGGTTAGGAAAGATCCTAGCAGCACATGAGGGCCGAGCAACTGTTTACGCAGGGATGTCGGCTACAATTTAATTATAGCAGCAACGCTATTGATAGCCAGATCTATACAAACAGACAAAGGACTTTAACTCTTATTTACAAGCCCCTTGCGCTGCCGACGCACCGGTGGCGCAACCTGCTGCCCCATATTTACAAGGACAAGCCACCCTGCATAGCTTTTTGTGTCCTTGTAAATATGGCCCTTTTGTACGCAACACTTTGCGTGAAAGGGGCACACCATGGGTGTTGCTGTGGGTGTTCCTACGCAACACCCATTACTTCTGCCACATTTCCAGATTTACCAGAAATTGTAAACCTAGAAATGCATCAAAATGCTATGCCTCCCCAGGGGAGGTGTAGGGAGGCGCTACGAGGAGAAACGTTTTCATTTCTCCTCGTTTATTTCCTCTTTCTATGAGAGCTGTATTCTGCAGCACACATAGAACGAGGAAATCACATCTTGTGATTGCTTATGTACAGAAAGGTGCCCCTTCCTGCACATAAACAATAATTCCCCTCAAAGCAGGCACTCTTGCATTAGGTCCTCAGCACATGGCGGCAAATTGTAGGCCAGCGCTGGTAAGAGCATAGGGATCCATCATATCGTTGTAGATATGAGGCATCAATGTGTTTTGGAATTAATGCAGCACGGTGCATCCGAGTGGATGGCATGGGAGAGTGAAAAGGTCTGGTTCCATATGGACAGGGCGGTAACTGGATGAACCATTTGGGACCTTCCCTGGCTTCCTCGGATCTCGCGCTCCCGTAGTGCCTACATTGCTCTCCCTACCAGGACGGTGCTGGACATCTGGGACAAAGTGGCCGTCTTAAAGGGACTCACTACCTTTCCATTCCCCATACCCTCATTGCTGGAAATTCGTCATTCCCGCCGGCTGTTAACCCGCAGGTATTCTCTGAATGGGTAGAGGGTGGGTGCAGAACGATTCGGGATCTGTTCCACGGCAACACACTCAAAACCTTTGCTCACTGCAAGGAAGAGTTCGGACTCTCGGAAGGAGCCGGGCTCTAATACATACAACTCAGCCATTGGGTATCCTTGCCTTCCTTAACACAGGCCGCCACCCGAGCGTTCACCCCTTTTGAATGCTTAGTGCGCTCATTTGATGACTCTATGGGACTTATCTCTCGGACCTACCGAGTTTTACAACATCCCCCGCTTGTGCCTCTCTATCCATATCAACGCCAATGGCAATCAACAGCATCCTCTGACATCGCTACGGCCCAATGGAACCGCCTGTGTCAGGATATCCCAAAGGTATATCACAGCATCTCTCAACGGGAAATAAGATGATGACGCACTGGTACTACACCCCCCTTCGATTGCACAGGATGTTCCCTACTTCCTCTCCTCTGTGCTGGAGATGTTTGAGCTCCCCGGGTGATTTTATTCATATTTGGTGGGCCCGTCCGCTCTTGACTCTATTTCGGAAAGAGGTTCTTAGCCATATTAAAATTGTGCTTGGCTTTCCCCTGCCTGAAACTCCAGTCACAATTCTCCTAGGCCTTAAACTTGACAATCTGCGCACACTTACCCGTAGCGATTGGCATATCGCCCTTCATATGCTTGGCGCCGCTAAACAACTCATTGCCTTGTACTGGAAAAAAGCAGAGACCCCTCCCATTAACATCTAGTTCACACGTTTGTGGCACACAATGACCATGGAATTACTCACCGTGCGCTTGCAGTCTCGTGACACCCACTTCTCCAAAATATGGCAGCCACTAGTCACCTACCTTTGTAAACTGGAACATGCGTGTCTTCTGCCCCCGAAGCTCCTGGCTCTCGGCCTCTTCGACGATGCTGTGTACCCACCTAACCCTGACAGATTATCTACATAATCAGACTGGCCATATCCCCTCGCTCACCACGATGCGCCTTGAAAGGCGACCTGATCATTCTATGCCCTTGCTCACCCCCCCACCCCGCCACCCTGCTCCTCTTCGATATTGCCTTCGATCGCTACCATGGGACCTCACAATTTGCTATGGCTCTTTCCCTCTGTCTATTTCTATTCGCCCCTTAACCCCCCTGTTCTAGCCTTCTTTCTTTCTCTACTTTTTTTTGTCCCTTTCATTCTTCCTGTCTGCTAGCCCACCTCTATTTCTCTCTCTAGGTTTCTCTCTTGTTCTTTCCTGTCCCTGTTGAATTTGGGTCTTCTTGTTCTCCTTGCCTAGAGGCTCCTTCTCATTGCACCCCTACACAGTGCCTCTAGTACTACGTGGCCGGCCCATCATGGGTTGTAGGTGACTTGCTGTGTTATATATGCATTGATGACCATTACCTGCGCTTCCCATGCCTATACTAAATTACGCGGCCGGCCCTACAAAGGGTTGTAGGCAATACGCTGTGTACCTGTCGACCCTCCCCTTGGTTCCCCCTTTGAAAATAAAAACAGACTTAAAACAAAACTGTGCAGCAGATGTCCTGTCTTGCCTTGGCTAAGATAAGGGATCTCAATAAAACAAACATTCCCACTTTAGCATATTTTTCGAATTGGCAGTGATTCACCAACTACACAGAGGACACGTTAGACAACATGTTTAGAAATGGTCCATTAGATACTGACGGATGTTAGGCACGTTTTCTTGACCACACATTGGGTTTTAGGATAAACAGGTCAGACCCACATTACATGCAGACAGAACATGAAGGAGTGGTCACAACATACAGTGTTAGAAAGCTGTGCTGAGACTGGCTAAAACATTCAACGTTGTCCGAGGTGAAACATAACCAGGCTACAATAATTTGTTACCAGCTTAGACTTTCCAGATGGCATAACGGACCCTTTTCTAGTGCATTTTTCAGGACTTTTGCTGAGGTTTGTCAGGATTGTCACTGCAGGAATATGCCTAGGTATCAAAGGATGTAATATTTTGTAAACTCATTTTATTCAACTGATTTGTTCTGATTTTGATCTAAATGGCCTAGTTTGCATTTTATTATGTTTTAATACTTGTTTTCTGCACTTTTATAGTTCAACTAGCCGAAATTAAGTTACCTGCTTGTTTGCACCTGTCTCTTCTTTCTGATGGCATGGCCGTACAGGATTTATTGTTCGGTCCTTGAACGCCATTTTAAAAGCACTGTTTGTATGCGATATAGAATGAAGTGTGTAAAGTTTGCCAGCAGGAAGCTGCTTAGAGATTACGTGAGATTGACAGAGCAAATTTGGAAAGGCCTCTAGCAGTAGTAGACAATGGTATGACCAACTTATCCACTTGGATATAGTTCCTGGGTAACATTGTGTTGTCTGCTATCCACATCATACAGAGTGACAAGTCCTCTTTACAACATGGGTAATCACAGCTTAGGGCTATTATGCCACTAAATTGGACTCTACACGCACTACGAACTGGTCACGTCCTAACAAAACACCTAAATGCCAGTTGCTTCTTCTTTCCATACAATCTGACTAAAGAACAGACCAATATGGCTAACAAAGACACGACATACACTAGCTTACATCTGGAAAAGTTAGAAAAATTACCATTTACTTTTGCAGACGTGCCAAGTGCAGAATGGATAACACACAGCTTTCTCTGCCAATTTCAAATTTTCACTACTGCTTGCAACACCATCAAGTAGGCAGATACAATGCACTAGGAGAAGGGTTTGTACATGAGTCATGGGTCTTACCTTTCACTCATCATTGTAGGAATGGAGGAACTGAAGTTTTTCTTAGCAGCACAGACTGCGAGAATACTTTAGGCCAATCTTTAGTTTGCAGAGAGGTTACTCTCCATGGAGCATGTAATGTGCCCAAGGCGAACCTGTCAAAGTTTCCCCCGCTGCTGTGATTCTTTTGGCATTCACATTGGTTTCAGATCGGAGTAATTTGATGTTGAATAGTCAAGGTTGCTGTAGGATAAGACTGGGAATACCATATCTGGTGACAGTTTCTGGAGTCATGACCTGTTGTGCACAAGTACAGTTTGCACTTGCCCATATATAGTTAGGGATGCGACAATTTGGCCTTCGATACAGATTTCAAATGTGAACTTTGATACTTTAAGCACTAGCACTGTTTGCACCTGCCCCTATACAGGGATGCAACAATTCGGCCTTTGATACAGATTTCAAATGTGAACTTTGATGCTTTAAGTAGACTGAAAGCCTTATTGTTTCAGAAGGAAGTGGCCTAAACAGCTCAACGGCAGATGTTTGATTTTCAAGTTGCAAGGTCTTCCTCTGAGATACAGTTGCTACCTCACTCTAATCGACCACACCATTTTGGGGAGTTAGTGCACAGCATTTTTAACATTTACAACACTGCGGGTATGGCACGCTTTTTAAGGTAATTTGCTCTGGGTTGGTTAGTACCTTCCAGACAGTCTTTAGAGTTATGCCCTTTATGGAGCAGGTAGAACAAAATGATGTATACCTCCTCTATTTTGCATGAAAAGACTAACTATATAACCTACTGATTATAATTTTACTAACGGATTGCAGTGTGAAATTTAACCAACCATTTGCATACACCAATTACACGTGGGACATTGCTATTTGCATGGCAAAATAACTCTATTAACTAAAATATGTACGCATGTTAATAGTAGTACATGTGATAATAGGATATTACATTATTTATGTTGTTTATGTGATGTTTGCGTTCCTGTTTGGATCCTAAAGGTGAGTATTATCGCTTTAATTGTTGCTATATGCTAGGAAAATACTAATACATAAAGGGATTAGTGAGGGTTTAACATTAGAATCATCATTTCTTTGTATTAATTATTCTTTTGTGTTTGTTTCGCTTAAGTTGACATTTGGGCCTCCCTAAAAATGGCGTCCGAAACCAAGTTCAGAAGTGGCCACCGTCTCGTGAGCGCGATGCCTACTGCGCAGACTCGGATGGCTCCGTGAACTTCCTGACAGCCTCGGGTCACCATGTTCCTGGTCAAGGATAGGATCTTGGTGGACTGCCAAACTTCAGTCAGAAAAAACTGGTCTAAATGAACAAATGGGACATGCAAGCAAACCTTAAACATTGTTGCATAAGGGCAACATCAGCTACGGAAATGAACCAGCAAAATCCATGGGAACCTCATAGAATAAAAATCGGACGTTTTCCAATCAGCCAATCACAACTTTCCGTCGCCTAAAAATGTTTCATGTTGTCCCGAAATGTATTATAAAAAGAGTAGTAGAATAGGGAGGGGTTTATGCATTCGGCGGTTTCGATGACTGCACACCCTCTTTGACCCCACAGGCGATGACAGATGCTTGCACGATTTCTGGTCCTCTGGAGATCTTTGGGACTGTAACGTGCTGAGCAAAGAACTTTCGGACTTTGAGCTTTGGCCTGCTTTATTTGGACAATTAACGGCTAAATTCGGTTATGCGGAGCCAAATGAATTAGAGAAAATCCAGATAGCAAAAATAGGTAAATATAATGTCATGCGATTTGTATTAATTAAACCAAAAAATCTAAACTTTTGATGAGACAAATGCTAATATTAATTGCAAACAATATTTAGATAAACAAATATTTGATAAACAGAAATTATGAGTTTGTGGTTTTTCGATGAAGAGAATAAAGGATTCTGAGTCTTAAAATGTGTTTTAGCTGGTTCTAAATCACCATTGGTGTTATGGACCCCACCGATGACTGCATGTGTGAATGAGCTAGTGTGACATTGGGTCTGCGACGCAGGGAGGATAACTGTGTATATATATATATAATTTCCCCTTTTCCTCCGGTCTCGCGCTGGATCAGTTTTTCTGGTAGCAGAATGATGGTTTTATTGCATTGGTTTGGTGATTATTGCTTATAGATTTGATTATTGCTTATTGATTTCCGATGTTGAATATTGATTATTGATTGCGAATCTTTAGATGAGTATTGGTTTATGTATTAACACTCTATGTTGAGTCGCGTTGCGTTTTATGTTGTTTTGAAGACTTCTGGGATGTAGGAAGTCGGATGTCATGATTCCGTAGTAGGGCAGAGGTAAGCGCTGATCTCGGGAAAGACAGAATTTTTGTGCCCTGTAGGTACACGGGGAAAACGTGTGACGATTGAAGTTGCAAGACGCATTGTCTGGGTTCGATTTGGTAACATCGTCGTGTGTTACCGTTAGGGACATTTTCTGTATGAAAGAGGTGTATGGGTAGCGAAGGCCACCTGTGAAATTTTGGTCTTAAGTAACAGGAGTCCACATGAATTCTGATTACGCTTATCACTGGAAAGGTAATAGGTAATAGCTTGATAGAAGGGTAAAGTAGATGCTACTTTATTAACGGGTGTAATAATTCTGTAGTAGGGCAGATTGACATGCTGCTCTTGGGAAAGACAGGATTCTGTGTGAATGAACGTCATTTTCCATATGAAAATGTGTAAATTAAATAGCATTCGACTTAATTGTGAAACTCTGGTTTTATTTCTCAGGAGCAGAGCATCTCCAAGAGGTGTCTTATGACCAGAGAAATGGTTAGTTAATGCTTGCTAGAAGGGTGAGGTAGAGGGAAGTGCTACTTTATCGACTGATGTAATGATTCCGTAGTAGGGCAGATTGACGTGCTGCTCTCGGGAAAGACGGAATTCTTGTGAAAAAGGTCAAGACTATCCTTTTGTTATCAAAACAGATAATGGTGGCGTATTTATGTTGTTACTAACAGAATTTGAGCAAAAAGTGAAGGTAAGAAAGTTTGCCGATAAATTTTGTAAAGGAGGGGTCAGCAGAAGCAGGAGTAGCGAGAAAAGCTGAAGTCAGAAAAGACCGTGCTGGGATTGGTCAGTCAGTAAGAAACGTAGATGCTCCGGATTGGTGCGTTAGTGTGTGCCGCGCTAGGAGTGGAGAATTACAGGGTGGCGTAGATGCTCCGGATCGGTGCGTTAGTGAGAGTCGCGCTGGGATTGGAGAATTGCAAAAGTGACATAGACGCTCCACATTGGTGCGTTAGTGTGAGTTGCGCTACGATTGGATAAGACAAACAGAATAGTCGTAGAAGAAATCTAGCGATACTAAGAAGAGAAAATTATTTATTACGATCCACCAGAGAAAGAGAAAAAGTCCTGGTTCGGAAAGATCAAGAACTTGTTTAAAAAGGACAAACCGATTGTGACTAGAGAGGGACAGTTGCTTCCTCCACCGAAATCACCTACATCCTTTATGGTTGCGAAATATGGCTATCATACATGTATTTGGTTAGACAATTGGGCAAAGTATACAAAAGATGATGAAGTTTTAGCATTTCCAGAACATGGTTCATTCAATTTAGCGGTATTGAGGAATTTGAGAGAGAGAATGATGAAACTAGAACCGAGACCTAGACCTACACAGTTTGAAGCATTGACAGAATGGGAAGAGGAGATGTATGACAGAGAACGACAGCGGAGTGGCGGAAGGTACAAATATATGTTTGGTAGACCGTGTGGACAAGAGAATCATGATGATAGAATGAGGAGATGGCGAAGTGCGAATATGACTGATGGTATGTTCCCTATGAGAAATGCCGAAGAGACTACTAGTAGAAAATGTACAGAAAAGAGAAATAATACAGGATCAGAAGGTTATAAGTATGGTGTGCATGAGTCGGAGGATGATGTCCTTGAGGACATGTTTTATAAAAATCCACCTCCGTATCAACCAAATTCCACATAATTGACACCAAGTGGCCCAGTAAAGGAATCACCACAGAATATAAAATTTGATTCAATACCACATGAGGTAGGAAGAAATAATCCCTTTAGAGAAACAGAAAATACACAACCTAGTAAAATGGCAAATGAAAATTCAGCTGAATTAGCCAGAACTACTTTAGAGTTAACTGAGAAGATTAGGGAATTGACTAAAAACATGGAAGCTGTAACTGTTCCTGTAACAATAGGACCTGTAATGCCAATTTTTGATAAACAAAAAGATAGTGAGCATTGTCTGACGATTCCTTATAACAGTAATAAAGAAAATGAAATACAAAGAAGAGGTTCAAGAGAAAATTCATGGGGACAAGCAGTAGGAATTTCTGAACAAAATACTCCTAAAAATTTGACAGTAAATCAGAGTCTAGCAAATAGAGCAATAATGACGACAGAATCAGTACCAGGGTCACCAAAAAGCTTAGAACAAACACGAAATGAAATGACTTCTGTAGGACCGACTTCTGATTAAAAGTGAATGGTTAAGGAGTTTGCAGCAAAAAGATGCTGAGCCTTGACCTCTAGATGTGTCTAAATTGAAAATAGTTTTGGAAGAATTAATAGTGGGAACTATTCCAACCGAAAAATTTAAAACATATCAGGATGAAGAATTAATGTTCCTATGTAAAAGTATAACGTGGAGGGCAAGAAATGTACATGAAAGATTAGAAGAAGTAGAAATTGAAATGGGTATCGACTTTGAAAAGGTAAAGTCATTACAAAAACCATACAGAGTAGACTTTTCTGAAAAAGATATTGAACATTTGAATACTACAGGATGAACAACTCAGATTAAAGACTTAATTATTTTACTGAGAAAATGGGGCGATGTAGATAAATGGAAAAGTAGATGGTTTCGAAAACGAGATGATGCAACAGACAAAACGTTTGCAGCTTATCCTGTAAGAGAAAAAAAAAGGTAGTGACTGAATGTCCCATGAGGGAGATTCCAGGTGGAGGCTATGTACATGTCCCCTGGACCAGACAAGATATTTTATCATTCACCAATGACTTTCCTCGCTTGCGCGAGAAGCCGGTTGAATGGTACAGGCAGGTAGATAGGTTTGTAAAATTATCAAAAGTACTATGGATTGATTTGAATAGTTTATTTGACATAATTGTACCAGCAGACCTATGGACAGAATGTAAAATTACAATAGGTTGGCCTACTCAAGAATACCCTAGAGATCCAAAAACAGGTGCCCCTGATCCAGAAGTAATGAGAAAATATGAACAAGTAGTTACCTTTCTGAAAAATAAAGTACCTCCTAAAGAAACTGATTGGGTAAACATTGATAGAACTCATCAAGAAGCGAAGGAATCCGTACATGCATATTACGAGAGGTTGATACTCGCTTTTAAATAATATAGTGGTGATGAAAATTTGAGTGAGAAGGATTTGAATCATTTTGTATATCGATTTGTGTATGGGTTGCGACCTGAAGTAAGTGAAATGATTAAACAGCATACAGTAGATTGGCAAAATAAAAAGATAGATGAAGTACTGAGACATGCAAAATATTTTAGAGATGAGATTGAAGCAAAGCAGCGTAAATTAAAAGAAAAAGCCATGTGGGTTCAAGTAAAAGTGGCAGAGAGACAGGAAGCTCAATTGATTGAACAGGCAAATGGTACGGGCATGAGACAAAAACCTAACATTGGGAAAGGGAAAGGACAAATTAGTCTAGATTAAGCCAAAAAGAAATGACCATGTCATAATTGCGGAAGAATAGGGCATTGGAGAACCGAATGTAAATTTCCCCCAAGTGCTAATGGTGATAATGCATCATTGAATCCACAGGTGCAGAATGAGGTGAGATGTCATCCGCAGCGACAGCAGCAGGTTGTTGCCCTACAGAGTCAGGCGCCAAAACCGCCTTTTCCACAGAGCGTAAATCCTCAGAAATACAGTAATGAGACAGGATTCTACAACGAAGAACAGGTAACTAAGCTGCCGCGCGCTAGTGCTGTTTCGCAGTATTGGCTACAACACGATGAGAGTGAGTCAGAAGAAAGCCGGCAATCGTGAATTAAGACTGAGAAGACAGGAAGCGTCATGGATCATGCGTCTTCAGTCGGTCAAACATGGTCTCAACATTGACCATGAGCTACAGTATTTCTTAGGGTCTTGACTATTCAAACCAGATGTTTTCTGTAATGTTATGTAGCTCTCTCTGTTTACTCCTACAGGTCCGCCAGCTGTATTGTTTTAACATGTATCTCTGAACATGGTGGTGAATATTATGGTTTTTTCACCCACCTCTTTACCTTGTTGACTTAGGTATTATACCTACTGATTTGTGTATATTCTGGTTTTCTACTCTCTTTTGTCCGTTCAGGTGTTTACCTTATATCGCCTAATCATGCATATTGTTGCTACCCTTGACTATTGTCACCCAGCCTCTTTGGCCCCATCATTTTTCCAGTAACATGTTTTTTTTCCTTTCTGTTGTCTATGTTATTTTTGTTACATTCTTACATTCGCACCACCCCAGTTTCTCTTCTAATTATTCTTTTACGTGTGCCATTTGTAGAATTCTTACCTGTTTTCTTCATACTCAGTTACATACTTACTATCCTTTTCATTTCTATTTTCCCTGTAAGTGTTACCTTTGGTTGTCCTTTCTCTCTGCTGACCTTCCGTCCCTTTATTTCACGCACGCTACTTAGTTTTACTTATTCGATCCATCCACGTCACTTTCCATTGTCCTCACTTCCGGTTCTACAACCGGAAGCACCTTCAGCCGCTCTAGTTGTTTCCAGACCTGGAGACTACTTTATTTCCGGTCTTGCCAACACTCGCCATTCCGCACCCTGGAATCGTGAGCTGATCCCACATCCAAGACCGCTCCTCACCCGGTAAGGCTCTGCACTGCACACCCCTTGCCCCCTTATATAATATTTCTGTTCCACCTGTATTGATCCACATTCCCTGTCTCTTCAAGGCTACAGATCCTGCTACTTAAGCTTTCATCCTTTCGATCCCAGTTCCCGCCGTTTCCTCAGCGGGTTCTTCCTTCTCCTCATGTGACTTCGTACTAAGGTCATTTCCGACATAACCACCTTCCGAAACAGGTAGCTGCCACTTCTTGTACTTTTTCTTCTTTTATTTGCATTTTAACCTGTGCTCCTGTCACGTTTCTTTACTGCTTTTCTACTCAGGATGTTTTCTCTCACTAGTATTTCATCAATCTACTGTTTACGAACTTGTGCCCTGTACCTGTCATGCATCCCTTATTTTCATTTAATTCTTGTTACTGACAGACACGACCCACTTACTGATGCAATGTATGCATTAATGTATGATGTTGTCACTTTTGACTTCGTTGCAGTTTCCCGTTTTTTCAGTCTATACGTATTCTTGTTTCCATTATGAACATCATCATTTAGTACCGTTAGTTAATCACAAGGTTTCATTCTCGAAGTTAATGTTGGGTTTTGAGCCATTTGACCTTCTGGCTGTTTCCTGATCACATTTGTTCTCCATTGACTGTTTCCGTCCTTTATTGTTTTCACCATTAATGTGTTTACTCTATGAATCCTCTTCCATGATTTGATCGCCATATGTCATGAATCCTTCCTCATGCCTTTTTGTATCCTTCCACTGGCATGACTCACCATATATAGCTTAGATTGTTACTGCCTTTTCGCATTTCTACACTATGGATTACTAGTCTTAAGTATACACGTCACACGACATCTTACTTTTACTTAGGTCAATTCACTTATTTTACCTTCTACCTTTCCTGTAATAGGCACTAATTTATCCATTTTTGTAAGACTTAGTCATTTCACGGTTACTTTAATGATTTCCATTATTCTGCCTGCCTCACTTGTTTACACTCTCCGTTTTGCGTTAACCACGACCTTCCTTCACCTTCTTGTTACACTTGGCTCCCCCTTCCTAGCACACCGTAGAATCCTCCGTCTCCTTCACCAACACCGCACTTCGAGCCGGTCTTTCTGGCGTTATCCTTTTCCTTGGCTTTCATTATCTATGACAGTTGCCATGGTTCTATTTTAGTTTATTCTATTTTGTGTTCATTTACACCTTGCGTTTACTTTTATTTCCATTTATTTTTCCCTATTCCTTTTCCTTCCTTAGCCCTGATTTGTCACAATAGCTACACGTTGTGACGAAACACGTGTCGGCTGATTAATTTCTTTTGTATATTGAGTTGAACATTTCATTAAAAGAAATCTTGCACGCAACACGCCTGATGTCGACCAGTGTTTATCCATAATAAGAATTTTCTCACACCTTCTGGCTCATGTTGAATACATACAGAACCCGATAATTATCCATACGTGTGCACAGGATCTCATTTTCAGAAGAAAGCTATTGACGGTGCCGAGGGGAGGAAGAAGAGTGCGTACTTGGCGCAACTCTAGAAGTAGACCAGACAGGCCCTTTTGTGGATGGAAAGGTAAATGACGAAAACATTACTTTCCTAGTAGATACTGGTACTACTCGTTCAACTGTTAGGTCAACTGATGTCAAAAATCTTCCTCTCTCGGATGAAACGATCCAAGTAGTTGGAGTATCCAACAGACAGATAAAAACATAGCTCACTGAACTAGTTAAAATTAACATAGGGAAATTTTCTGAAAAGCACCGTTTTGTCATGTGCGATTCAGGCCCTGTAAATTTGTTAGGGAGAGATTTGTTGTGCAAAATGAACTGCACAATATTCTGTACTCCGATGGTATAGCTTTTGAGACTCCTGATGAGGACGTACTGTATAAAATGACTATAGCTAATATGGAACCTGAGATTACAGAGGCATTTGCTGTATTTGACCCCGAGGAATTGCCTCAAGAATTGAAAAAGACAGTAAAGACGGAGGTATGGGATTTCACAGGAGAAGATGTGGGATTAATGAAGAATGTAGATCCCGTAAAAGTTGCTGTAAAGGAAGGCGTAAGTTACCCAAATATTCCACAGTACAAATTGACACCCAAGATAATTGCAGGAGTCACTCCTATAATAGAGAAAATAATTGAGCAAGGTATTTTGAGTGAAATAATGAGCAGTCCATGTAATTCACCAATTATGGCTCTGTAAAAGCCTAACAGAACTTTTAGAATAGTACAAGACCTGAGAAAATTAAATAAAATCGTTGTATCATGTTGTCCCATTGTACCAAATCCATCTATGATTTTGTATCAGATTCCTCACGATGCAGAATGGTACACAGTGATTGATTTGTGTCATGCTTTCTTTTCCATTTTCTTACACCCTGACAGCCAACAGATTTTTGCGTTCCGGTTCGGCGAACGTATTTTGGCATGGTGCCGAATCCCACAGGGGTATACAGAGAGTCCCTCAATATTTAATCAGATTTTGAAAAAGTCTTTAGAAGATTTAAAAATGCCTGAAAGTTCTATACTGGTCCAGTATATCGATGACCTGCTTGTGGCATTGAGAACTCGAGAAGCTTGTGTAGTGGATACCATCGCATTGTTGAATCATTTGGCAGTTGGAGGACTTAAAGTAGCCCCATCGAAATTGCAATTCTGTCAGAAAGAAGTACAATATTTAGGCCACAAAATTGAAAAAGGACTAAGAAAAGTAACTGCAGATAGAATCAAGATAATAAAAGGAATGAGAGCCCCAATGACTCAAAGAGAAATGAGTATGTTTCTTGGAATGGTTGGATATTGTCGTCAGTGGATTAGTAACTTTTCCCTGATTGCAAAACCTTTGGTAAGATTGACAAGGAGTGATGTAAAAGATCCCATTGAATTAAATAAAGAAGAGTTGAAGGCTTTTAAACAATTGAGAGAAGGGCTGTGTGAAGCACCAGCTCTTGGCATGCCTGACTATGAAAAAGAATTTGAGCTCTATTGCAGCGAAAGAGATGGATGTGCACCTTCTGTATTAATACAGAAACACGGAAAATTGAGGAGACCAATTGCATATTTCTCAGCTATATTAGACCCTGTAGCTGTAGCATTGCCTGGTTGTTTGAAGGCTGTAGCAGCTACTTGTAAGAGTTTGGAACAGAGTGAAGGAATAGTGATGGGATATCCTGTGAGAGTGTTTGTACCTCATGATGTGGCAATCCTTTTAACAAGGAGCCGCACTCAGTTCATGACGCATATTCGTCCGACTAAATACGAGAAAGTCATCTTAGGTGCGACAAATGTGAGCCTTGAGAGATGTCTGAATGTGAATCCTTCAACATTTTTACCTGATGCTGAGAATGTGGAAGTCAGAGATGATGTGGATCATGACTGTTTAGAAGTGCTTGATTTCTGTACCAAACCACGTCCAGATATAAAAGATGTACCTTTGACAGAAAGTGACTATGTGATGTTCGTGGATGGATCATGCTTGAGTACGGATGAGGGAATTCTGAGTGCAGGGTATGCAGTATGTACGGTAGCAGCTGTACTGGAAGCCTCTTGTCTGAAAGGAGTAAAATCAGCCCCGGTTGCTGAACTTTTTGCATTAACAAGAGCATGTAAGTTGGGAAAGAATGTGAGAGTGACTGTGATAACCGATAGTCAATACGGCTTCGGTTTAGTGCATGACTTTGGGCAAATTTGGTCCCAAAGAGGGTTTCTGACATCGAGTGGAACTCCTATAAGGAATGCTGAAGTGGTTGGAAAATTGCTTGAGGCGATACAGCTGCCTAAGCAGTTAGCAGTGGTGAAATGTGCTGCGCATGCCAAGTCCGCTGATTATATTTCAGCTGGCAACCGGTTTGACAACGACATGGCTCAGTATTGTGCACGTAATCAGAACTCAGTCAATCGTGGGAGAGAAAAATAAATGAATTCATGTCCCTTGTTGTTTACTAACACTGTGAATACATGGGAAGAAGTGAGGAAGTTGCAGGAAGAAGCAGGAGATGAGGAAATGAGACAGTGGGTAAAAGCAGGATGTGCACCACGGGAAACAGATCATGTGTGGGTTTATCGGAATGGAAGACCAGTTATGCCTGATAGCATGGTTTCTACCATGGCACGGATGTATCATGGACAAGCACATGTAGGAAGAGATGCTATGATCAGACTTTTCAAACAAACATGGTATAATGCAAAATTTAGACTTGTAGCAGAAAGCCTTTGTCAAAGATGCCTTATATGTGAGCAATACAATCCTGGAAGAAAAACAGTGGTAAATCTGAGAACTATAGGACGAGAAGGAGGGCCTTTTACAAGAATGCAGATTGACTTCATTGAAATGACCCCCTGCAACAGGTTGAGGTATGTTCTAGTGATGGTTTGTCTGTTCTCTCGATGGGTGGAAGCCAGTCACGATTGAGTAGGATAGAGGAAAACATTTCCATAATGAAATCATGAAACTAATTTGTGAAACATTGAATGTACAAGAGAAACTACATTGTGCCTATCGCCCAGAGGCTTCTGGTGTAGTGGAGCAGGTAAATGGCACCATTAAAAACAGATTAGGAAAAATGTGTTTAGCCACAGGATTGAAATGGCCTGATGTCTTGCCTCTGGTACTCATGACTATAAGATCTATTCCAGATAGTAATACAGGTTTGAGTCCTACGAAATTGTGATGGGGAGAGCAATGCGACATGTTTTCATACCAGTCAACAAGCTATTGCCTATATCTGATTACTTGGTGTTGGATTATTGCAAGGGGTTGGCTGATTCCGTTCCTTCTGTGTTTCATCAGGTTGGATCGGATGCCACCACTCTTGAAAAGAAGCCAGCTCATGATCTGAGCCCAGGTGACTGGGTGAGAATAAAAGTGCATAGAACACAAAACTGTTTGGTCCCACGGTGGGGTAAACCATGTCAGGTTTTCCTGACCACGACAACAGCTGTAAAATGCTAGTCACACCTTGCGAATTCCAAATCCAGTGGATAACAAGGAACGAGAATACTTTGAAGAATCAGATACAAGTTCTGATTCAGATACTGAAGAAATAAGAACAAGACAAACTCCTGAAAGGGGGGAGTCAGAACCAAGTCCAGCTATTGCACCAGAGAATCTTCCATTAAGAAGAAAATTACAGATTTCTGACACCAGCTCAGAATCAGACACTGAACCAGTACAAGCACATAAGAGTGAAAATAAAAACAGTGAAGAGATTATCAAAGAAATTCTTGATAAAGAAGTACCGAATGAAAATTCAAGAGAAATTCCACCTGAAATAACAGAAATAGATGGTAAGGTACCAGATACAGAGAGTGAGGGAAAGATTGTTGTGGAAGACCCCCGAGGAGATGTAGGGAAACCATACATCCAGGTAGAAGAAGGGACAGTTAGTCAGCAGGAAGATTGTGTGGGAGAACCATGAGGAGGGACAGAAGTAGGTAAGAAAAAAGAAGTGGTGGAAAGAAGAATTACTGAAAGTAAGAGTCAAGTTGGAACTGAATCGGAGGACAGTGACGAAGAGGTACCAGAAGTTCGAGCATGGAGAACTGAGAGAAATGTAAAGGGAAGTAAGTTAAAAAGGCCAGCAAAGGATGAAATTTGGCCAAACAAGATAAAGAGATTGAGATACAGATTGACACGAGTAAATTCATATAGAGCTGAACAAGTGAATGAGGTGTCTAGCCAAGAGAAATCAAAAGACGTTGAACGGACACCATTAGAAGAAAACAAGAGAACGAGAAAACTTAACCAGAAGTATAAGTCACCAGAATGGTCGTATGTGGCACTTCCTGAAGTACAAGAAGAGGCAGACAGCCAAGGAGATCTAGAGGTGACTATACCAGAAGTGGTTGAGGAAGACGAAGAATCGGAAATCATGAGAGTTATCTTGTCCGACATTGGAGAAGAGACGGATGTTCAGGAAATTCTGAATCAAGATTGTGAAAAGAAAGGGAAAGACGATCAAATGCCAAACTGAAGAAACAAAAGTGCTCTGAAAGGAGAAACTTGAAATTTACCAAAAAAGACATAAAACTGAAAAGAACCAAGTAGGTGCTTAGAGCCTTGGGTTAGACAAAACTAGCTGTGAAGTAGAAGAGGCTAAGTCAAAAGACACTGATCATTTTCCAAAATGGCAAACACAGAAAGTAGAAAATCTAAATGTGTGTTCCTTCGAAGATGGTGCAAAATGTGTTGTTGTTGTACAAGATTACTAATGCTTCTGTGGAGTGCATTAGCTTTAATGGTCTCATTTAAGGTTACATTAGAAACAATAGAAGGTCATAGTGAGAATACGACTAATGTAGAAAAGATTCAAAAGATTTATCCGACTAAAATAGATAGAAATTATTTACATAAAGATAGGTCCATATCTGACATTTCTAACAATGTTTTTTCAAAATTATTGTACGAATATGTGAAGACGATGGATGTGAGGGATTATGTCTGCATGCAGTTACCTGCATCAGTGTCTAAAGGAGTGACATACCATCACCTCCCAGTGACATATGGAATAACATGTAGTGTATTAGCAAGTTTGTTTTACAAAATAGGGAGACTAGAATATTATTTTTCAGATGTAGATAACATATGTTCACAAATACCTGTAGTCAACAAACTGAATAAAGTAAAACCTGCTAAAGTGTTAGGAGAATTTTTCTTAGAAACTAAACATTAGAGTCAATATTTAGAAATAATCTAACTTGTAGTCTGAAAAGAGGAGGAGAAAACTTTCTTAGATATGGTAGAAGAAAGGAGATTAAAAATACAAAAGAAGGTACCTGAGGGAAAAGAAGAAAAGACAGTTTGGGATGTTGAAAGAGAAAAACATTTGAAAGGAGAAGCTAGTCCAACAATGGCTCTAGATTGGCCTCAGAAAGGGAAATTGTGCATTAAAAGAAATCAGACTGCATATGATAACTATTTTGTAGGCACAAGTGATTTCCATGATACTTATAGAATCATGGGTGGATGGGGATTTAAAGGAGGAAATTATCCGGTTTTTCCTGGATTATATTTTATCTGCGGGAACAAAGCTTAGTATCGATTAGCTGACCATTGGTATGGCACATGTTATCTAGGCCTGGTTTTCCCAAAGATATTTCATGCGGGAAGAGGAAAAGATGGTGCACATGAGATAGGTAGACAACTAACACGTAGGAGAAGAGAATCTTGGTCAGAAATTGTAGGAGACATTTTTGGAGCATTGATACCAGCAGTTGGAATATCTCTGAATGCACATAAAATTAGAAAATTATCAACAGTAGTGGATCGCTTGTCAACAAGCACTGCTGGAGGATTTTTATTGGTAAATACTGAAATGGTTGCCATGAGAGCTATGGTAATGCTAAATCGACTTGCCCTTGATATAATATTGGCAAAAGAGGGTGCAGTCTGTGGAATGCTGAAAGTTCAACATTGTTGTACTTACATTCCTGACGAAAATCAAGATTTAAAGACATACATAAAGAATATAACTGATTTGCATGAGGAGATTGTTCCACTGGAGGTTGAAGGCATTTGGGAAAAGATTGGGAAAAAGTTTTCTACTATTAAAGACTTTTTACTAAAACTAGGTAGTACCTTTATTGGTAAAATATTATTTCCAATAACATGTGTGATTATTCTAGTATTAATTCTGAGATTAGGATGTCTATGTAGCAAAAGAAGGAAAATCCGAAATAACATAAAAAGAGAAACTGTAAAGAAAAGAGAGAAAGAAAGAAAAGAAAGAGAATTTGAAGAAGTAGATTTAGAAGAGTGGAAAGAGAATATGTATAAAAAGACAAGAGAAGAAGAGACAGGCGAGACACTCATGTGATCTAACAAAATATTAAGAGAACTGAATTCATTTCTATTTACACATTTTACAAAATTTAAAGGTAGTGTGGTGATGTTAAAAATCCCCAAAGGGGGGATTGATGGAGCAGGTAGAACAACATTTTGTATACCTCCTCTATTTTGCATGAAAAGACTAACTATATAACCTTCTGATTATAATTTTACTAACGGATTGTAGTGTGAAATTTAACCAACCATTTGCATACACCAATTACACGTGGGAAATTGCTATTTGCATGGCAAAATACCTCTATTAACTAAAATATGTACGTATATTAATAGTAGTACATGTGGTAATAGGATATCGCATGATTTATGTTGCTTATGTGATGTTTGCGTTCCTGTTTGGATCCTAAAGGTGAGTATTATCGCTTTAATTGTTGCTATATGCTAGGAAAATACTAATACATAAAGGGATTAGTGAGGGCTTAACATTAGAATCATCATTTCTTTGTATTAATTATTCTTTTGTGTTTGTTTCGCTTAAGTTGACATTTGGGCCTACTGCGCTGACTCGGATGGCTCCGTGAACTTCCTGACAACCTCGGGTCACCATGTTCCTGGTCAAGGATAGGATCTTGGTGGACTGCCAAACTTCAGTCAGTAAAAACTGGTCTAAATGA
The DNA here is from genome assembly GCF_964204655.1 of Triturus cristatus. Classification (NCBI taxonomy): domain Eukaryota; kingdom Metazoa; phylum Chordata; class Amphibia; order Caudata; family Salamandridae; genus Triturus; species Triturus cristatus. Next base: position 932,034,712 of record NC_140580.1, on the reverse strand, counting down.
ACAATTGGGACATGCAAGCAAACCTTAAACATTGTTGCATAAGGGCAAAATCAGCTACGGAAATGAACCAGCAAAATCCATGGGAACCTCATAGAATAAAAATCGTACGTTTTCCAATCAGCCAATCACAACTTTCCGTCGCCAAAAAATGTTTCATGTTGTCCCGAAAAGAGTAGTAGAATAGGGAGGGGTTTATGCATTCGGCGGTTTCGATGACTGCACACCCTCTTTGACCCCAAAGGCGATGACAGATGCTTGCACGATTTCTGGTCCTCTGGAGATCTTTGGGACTGTAACGTGCTGAGCAAAAAACTTTCGGACTTTGAGCTTTGGCCTGCTTTATTTGGACAATTAACGGCTAAATTCGGTAATGCAGAGCCAAATGAATTAGAGAAAATCCAGATAGCAAGAATAGGTCAATATAATGTCATGCGATTTGTATTAATTAAACCAAAAATTCTAAACTTTTGATGAGACAAATGCTAATATTAATTGCAAACAATATTTAGATAAACAAATATTTGATTAACAGAAATTACGAGTTTGTGGTTTTTCGATGAAGAAAATAAAGCATTCTGAGTCTTAAAATGTGTTTTAGCTGGTTCTAAATCACCATCAACCAATCCAACTAATTGGTCCGTCGATCAAGTGGGCGGAGTGCCTTAATGTTTAGGATTAGGAATCTATAGGTGGTGAATGCTAATGTATATTTTGTAAAATAACTTTTCTTCCCTATGGGTAATAAGGTACCCCCCCACATGTCCAACGCAAAATCATTATCCCTCCTGTGTGCAGACTCGTGAGTGGAGACGTGTGAGTGTTGGTGTTATGGGCCCCACCAATGACTGCATGTGTGAATGAGCTAGTGTGACGTCGGGTCTGCGACGCAGGCAGGATAACTGTGTATATATATATATATAATTTCCCCTTATCCTCCGGTCTCGCGCTGGATCACCCTTTTTCATGCACTCCCTGCTGGTAAGCATTTTTTGGAGGCTTACCGCTTCTCCTGTTTCTCATTGTTGGAACACTGATTTTATTCTGTTTGTTCCACAATGAATGTTCCGCCAAATGGGGATGGCACTACCACATGTGCTAATGTGTCATGCGAGAATGACACAGTCCTTTGACGCACCCTTGCTTCAAGAACTTAATAACAACTGGTTCTTATACTTTCGGCTTGTTTGGCTACACTGCATGCAGACCGTATTTTGCTGTCAGCTGTGCATTTTCGAGTGTGCCCTGGATGTATGCTTGGGGATGCAACCGATCCAATCTACGGACATTACGCTACTGGTGGGTCCCATAAAGACACACCTACACAGATGACAAATATTATGAGCCTTCCTTGGATGCTTCAGCTCCTGGTGGTGTGGATCCTGGTTCGTCTTCTGCGGATGTACTACTGGTGGTCACTCCTTCAGCGGCTGCTGAGGGGGTTGGATTTTAATATGTTTGTTCTATGGAACTGGCAAGAGGGGTGCCAATGGGGCAGTAATCTGCAGATGCTGGGAACAGCAATATTTTTCTACTTCTCTGAACATTTAATCTATATGGCAGTTGTAATCAGTGGAGAGATTTTTAATTTGGCTGTTTTTTTATTCACAAAATTGCTTTTAGAATTTACAATTTTTTAATTACCTTATTTAACATGCAATTTGGCTTTCGATATGCTTTTATTATTAAAGAAGCACAATGCTTTTAGGATTTTAGGTTTTATGTTGAATCTATATTTTTAGCATACATTTTAGGAAGCTTTATAGTTGCCTCACGTCCAAGGATTGGGTGTCATGTGGTCACATTAGGCCCGGCAGTAACACCACCATTTTACATGCTCACATTTAAACAGGACATCTTTTCTTGAACGTTGACACTTGACACATGTTGCTTGTATGGATAATAATCCATGATATAAGCTTTGCCTATATTTACACACCTTTGTAGGCACATTATCACACCCTTGAACATTCTGTACGAAAGCTAAAGTTTGCTGCGCAAATCGATGTTGCTTATTATTGTTTGCTCTGCGACAGCTTTGTCAGGCTAGAATCAATAATGGTAGCCTGACTGGGACTTCAGCATGGCAACATTGATGATGTTTATTATATAAATAACATAATTCCTTTGTTTAGTTAGAGGAACATTTTGCTGGCACTGAAAATGTAGCCCCATGCTGGAATTCCAGCCCAATTCCTGTTTATCTCTTGCGAGGGATGATGCCCAGCTCTCCACCAAGACGGGCTCCCTGATGACACTTACCCACAGGTAACGGGGAAGTTAGATTGCTCTACAGGGATTCTGGCCCATATACTCACCCTAGTGACACTAGGATAGGTAGCGCTATGTAGTAGCACAAAATATAACTGTACTTATATGTAAGAATATATTCTCTGTAGCAGCACAATGGTTGAATTGTTTATCTTCTTCACCATTCTCGTAATGCTGAACACGCTATTCCGTTTACTTCTATTGATTATTGCAGCACACTTATTTTACACAAGAATCATAATGCTCCAATAAATATTGAAATGCCATATTGTGTATTTCTTCTGTATCTCTTTGGGTATGCATGAGTAACCAAACAAAAAGGTTCTAGATCTGTTTGCATGATTTCCTTCGAGAGTAAGGTTTGTCATGTTCTGAGGTTGCACATTCCACCTGTTACCTTACCTGGTTAGGTGTACAGATGGTGCACTGTGAGCTAGCAGGACTAAGGCCAACATATCCTGATGGCATGCTTAGAATCATTCTTACACAGTTTTGGTGCAACGACTGGGAGCAATTTTTAATATAAATATTTAATTTAATATCAACAAAAATCAAAGACATGTTTAATTCCCGAACTAACACCGAAGACCCTTTGCTGACTTCAGAGAAAAGGAAACATAATGGAGAACCAGGAGTTCTAATAAAAAAAATACATGAGCTCCCTTCTGTGCTTCACAGATCAAAGAGGAACAAAAATCATAAAAGAAATTTAAGAGAAATATAAGAGAAATACGAATAAATGCTCCAGAAATTGCTTAGTCATACTTTTATCGGGATCCAAGTCAAATTACGTAAAGTTATATTAGTCAGTAATAGGATGTGACATAGGAACCCACAAAAATGATACTGATTATTATATACTATATGACAAGTAGAAATGTTTGTTAATGATCTTTATACAATAAATACCCTGGCCTTATTCATTTTACCTAAGTGTACAAACTCCAAACTAGATATCTCAAACAAATAAATATTTTCACTAATTAAAAACTCCTGGACTTCAAAAGCGGCAGGACCTAATGGGATTCCAGTTGATGTTCCAAAATCAGATCCGGATATTTAGAGCACATCACTTCTAAATTTATTTTCATACATTTACAAAACCGGCCACACTCCCCACTTATGGAAAGGGGCGCTTATAAACCCATTATACAAAAAAGGTTGAACAGAGGATCCCAAAACTATCAGCTCATTGTCCTCTTCAAACCAGAGGAAAGCTTTTTAGAAAATTCTTAATGAAAAATCTTTACGACTGGGTGATAATTCATAATTTACTCCCTTTTAACCAATCCAGATTCATACCTGGATGCACCACAATTGATAACATTGTTGCGCTCAAACAGTTAGCGACCACAACATTTAAAAAAATGTCTCACGTTGTATGCTTGTTATATAAACTATACATCGGCATTTAATGAGATTTATCAAAGGAAACTATGGGATAAATGAGTAAAATGGGTAATTGACCACTCATTGTTACATTTTCTGCTATCCTTACACGAACATACTTGAACCTTTGATTAACACAGAACAATCTTTCGATTTTGTATGAATTTGTACTATCTAAATTTTCTAATTGGTTTAAAAAGAATATGATGGTTTGATGTTATATGAATTATTGTTGTGAACCTGTGCAATGTAGCCAGAATTATTGGTATCTTGGCTACCGGAACACATTGTAAACCATGATTAGAGATCTTAATCTCATGCCGATTGTGTTATCAGGTGCCCGTTTGGCACCGTGCTTACGAGTTATGGAGCGCTCACTGTAACAGGTTCCCGCGCTGGAGATATTCGATTCTTCCCTTTCGTTACATAACTGGTTACTTCACTACCTTAGCAACATAGGATGACTAGTCACCTGGTTGGCGCTCGCGCCACGCGTCACTCGTGGCGCATCATTTGGTGCTTGAATCTCCACGTAGTTTTCGCATCTGACGTAATTGTTTATTTCGTTACTATGGTAACCTATGATGATTAGTCACGTTCGTTGGCGCCAGCTCAATACGTTGCTTAGCAACCAACTAAGTTTGGCGTACACGCGCACGTTGCTCTTGGCTTTTTATGCAGACTCACTTCGGACGTCACTGCCGATTCAATCAGATGAGCCAGGACCCCCAGGCCTGCCGTCCGATCTTCCGAAGGAGGTAATTTAGAATCCCCGAGCGACCCACACAGATTTTTGAGTCTAAATATTCTCAATTGGGTTTCTTGCTTTTAAATGCTAAACCTGATTTTGGCTTTTTTACAGTTAAACTTCGTTTGAAGAGCCAACATCACCCACACGAAGGGATTAGAAACGCTTGGATTTTTGACAGCACTGCGCATCAATATAGGTGAGCGCCAACTCTGTAATAATCGTTCCGGTGAGCGGTCGACTTACAGTAGCCTTTACTCAAACACACCAATTTTTGTTCTCTAGATGCGATTTTTACTGCTGTGGAGCCCTGAATACCACGGGACCATTGTATCAACATAGGTGAGCAAGTTAGTCTCTCCCCTGTAACGTTGATCATCGATCACCTCTTTGTCTGGGTTGAACTAATTATCTACAGGCCCCTCGCCTACAAGGTGGACCCCATCCGGTGATCGTCCACACACTGAATAGAATTGATTTTCTCTCTAACTAAGGTGAGTCTTCTGCCACCCTTAGTATCTTTTGTCCCTTTACTCATGTCAACACACCTGACCGAGTCCCTTTTGTCACTAACAGGCCGTCACCCTCTTTCCAAGTCCTGATGAAGACCCGCACTGACCTTTCAAGAGTGCAGTATTAGGGTTGAAACGTCGACTATTTTGTGGACCTTTACATAGGATCTGCGCCAAAAAGGAACTCTTCCATTACGCAGCGTTACTATAGAACCTTCTGGCCACTTTCGAATATTTTCGATTTTAAACAACTGTATATATCACGCACACTGTCACCGAGCACTTTTTCACTGTGTCACTTGTATCATCACACTATTGCTTGACGGCCTGCCATGAAATATCATTGCATACATATATGAACGACGAAATTTATATATAAAGAATTTGCATAATGAACTGTCTTGTGTGTTGCTTACAGTAGAATACTGTACATTTCTTGAATAACGCTTGACTAAGCCTAACATGTAGAGTAATTCTTTCACCCAACGGAACCATTGTTTACCTTATAAATATCCTTACACGATGGGACATGGCTTCAAGTGAAACTCACCAGGAAGTTGCTCTCTCCAAAAATTATAAATTGAAATGGTTTAAAGAGGTATACATTTTTGCCCCTCTACTTTTACCTTTATATATATCCAATGTAAATAAATATCTTATTAACACATATTACGAATATACAAAAAAAGTTAACATCATCTCAAAAGTAATAAAAAGATCTGCAAACATCTATGGAGGACGAGCATTCATTAACAGTTTTTAATACAAAGCTCATTCCAGGTCTTTTATATGTGCCCGTTGGGTTCAGCACTAAAACCAGTAATGTTCTGAATAAAAAATATATGACTGAGATCAGATACTCATTAAACCTATGTTCAGATACAAATTACAAGTAGAGTTAATGAAAAATTAAATGAAATAAAATTTGTAAAGAGCGACTGTCACTCAAAAGAGGGGATCCGGGCAATAAACTGAGGACTACTACAATACCTGTAATAATAGTTTGATAAATGTTATATTAATGAACTACAGAATGTATCAGGAGCCAGGATTTAATTGTTTTTTTTTATTTCTTCAGATTCAGTGAAACGCTGGATACTAGGCAGCAAGTTCCAACCCTTGGAGCCTAGTGCTGCAAAGGACTTTACCCTTCGAGATTTCAGTCAAAAAGAGGGCAGTCTCAGGAGGTTGGCAGTAGAGGATCTTAAAATTCGCTGAGGCCAATAATGGCAGATCCGGTCTGCAAGATATTCAGGGCCAGCAGACTTAAAGGCTCTATAATGAGCAAAAGTATTTTTAAAAGGATTCTTTTATGGATGGGTAGCCAATGCCGTTTTTCTTAGCACAGTCGATGCAGAGCTCCTCTTGGGAAGTTGTAAAACTGATCTGGCTGCTGCATGCTGTACCATCTAAAGTTCATAAATGAGGCATTTGGAGCAGCCAGCATAGAGACTCTTACAGTAGTCTAATCTTAATGTGATTAGGGCAGAGGCTATAGTTTTCCTGGCAACCAAGGGCAGGAAGTCACAATTTTCTTTTTGAGATTTTATAAGATTGAAACAACTACCTGCAACTGTTGAGGATTGTGAAAGGAAAGAGAGGTTGGTGTCAAATTTGACCCCAAGATTTTTTACAACTTTTACCGTGGCTGCAGGGGGAGGGACAGAGTTTGGCCACCATTTTGTTGGACATCAAATGTTGGATTTACCGAAAATAAGCTTTTCCATCTTGTTTAAGATGGTCATTCTGCATCCAAAAAATGATGTCGGCAAAGCAATAAATGAACTTTTATCGAAGATCAAAATTAATTGGGGTCTTCATTATCCTATGAGGTGGTGGCAATCCCATACAAAGTCATTTTGATTTTTTGCAAAACTTCAGGAAGTGCTGACTCAGTTTAATGTTTGGGTCTATAACCAGATTAGTGATGTGTTTAAAATCTAATTAAGGAGGAGATTAACTGTATCAATGGCAGCATGCAATATGGTTAGTGTACAAGGTTCGAGAGGAGACCCAGACTTGCACATTCAGGATGGCTTGACGAGTCTGGCAAAATAAACTTCCTGAAATACAGTTACTTCTGCCTTTAGGGTGTTATTAACTTCCTCTGGGAGGGAATTTCTTTGATATCTCAATGCTCGGGTCGAACTGAAGCTTTGTTGAATAGTGAATATCTTGTTCCCGAAAAAGATTGAGATTTGATCACAAAGAGCCTGGGAAGGAGGAATATCCCAAGCAAGCGATTTTGGTAGGAGAAACATTTTTGAAATTTTGAAGATGGCTTTTGAGTCACACGGGGACTTTTTAATGTTTGATGTGAAATGTGATGTTTTAGATTTCTTAATCCTTATGATTAGTTTTTAGAGCAGCCCTAAATTGGGCAAGATCTTCTTGTTTATAAGCCATGCGCCATCTGCGTTCAAGAAGTCTACAGGGATGCTTTAGCTCAGCTAATCCTGGGGAAATCCAAGGTGTAGAGACTTTTGATTAGTGATTCTTAAGGTGAGTAACTGGAGCTAATTCTGTGGCAGTACTAAAAATCCAATTATTAAATAGATCAAGGTACTCAGTGAGTCTTCCAATCAGAGTGGGGGCAGTGCTGGAGAGACAAGTATTTAAATTTGGGTTGGTTTTCATCGATGCCCAATTGTGGTGCCTAGTGTTCATGTCTTTATGACGGTTGAAGTAATTAGGTATGGTACCAGTCAGTATGAATGGAATTAGGCAATGATCCGACCAGGATTGGGGAATGGGGTCTTCGATAGTTAACTCAGGATTATTTGAACAGATCCAGTCAAGAATGTGCCCTAACATGTGGGTGGGAGTAGTTATCCTTTGATAAAGCCCTTCTACCTTAAGGGTGTCTAACAGATTAATTACTTCTGGATTGAGTGAATCCTCAAAATGTTGAAGTCTTCCAGGACAATAAAATTGCTGTATTGGAGCAAAGAGGGGACAAGTGTCTCCCCTAATGTGGATTAAAACGAAGCTCCAGGACCAGGGGGACGGTAGAGCAAGCCGCCCGCAACAGACTGAGAAGGGTTGATTTTAAGGCAAAAACCTTAGCTCACTGCTCCTTTGAGGAAGTCTAAATCAAAGCAGCCACATTGCAGTGAATCCCGAAATATGATGGCTATTTCACCCTGTCGGCCTTCCTGTGTGTCACGTCTTATGATCCAGGGATAAGGGCAGTGACAATGCCAGGGTTGGCCCAAGGCTTTAACCATGCTTCGGCAATAAATAAAACATCCAGCTGATTATCAGTAATTAAATTGTGCGTGCTTACGTAGAGATCAAGCATTTATTAGACCTCCACATAGGGAGCAGGAAGTTGGAGCAGATTTATGTGGCATGGCAGAAGGTGAATCACAAGAAAAACCAAACTCATGTCTGCACCCAATACAAGCAACTGGGCCCATTAAACGATGTAGGTCCCAAGTGCAGTGGTGTATCAAGAGGGGGTTGGGGGGTCGGTCCGCCCCGGGCAGCATGAGTTTTCAGGGCGCCGGCCATCTCACTCTTACCTGTCATTTTGGGGGCTGCAATCTCCCCTCACCCATTCTACATTGTGTCCGTCACAGGGTAGCAACCGGCGCCGAATCTCGCTAGCACCCTCCTTTGTCTTCAATGCAACCACCGCAGGGCTACGTACACCACTGACCAAGTGTGACAATTATTGTTCAGAATAGACCTAAGCCACTTTAAAAATCTGTGGTTAGGACTTTGCCTGTTTAAAAACAGGCATAGTGGCTGGCTCTGGCCTCGGAACAGAAATGGATGGCGTGCCAGCGCTGCGCTTGCAGTGTGCGTCTGCTGTGCGTCTACGCCATGGCCTGCACATAAAGGCAACATTGGCCCAACCTACCAAGAGCAGCTAGTGCTGTACCTTTCAGTAAAGTGTTCGCAACCAATTAAAAGTAAATGTAACACTGCAATTAAAAATGTAACTTAAGTTTTACTTGACTGTAGAACAGTAAGCTGTTGAAGGTCAGGGCCCTAGGGACCCATGCACTAATAATTACTACACAGACACAGTAATGCACTATCTAGAAGTGGCTATGGGCTCGTGCGACTGGCCCCTTTTATTAACAGGGTCACATGACCTGTGACACCTGTGATGGATGGGTGTGGAATGATGGTAGAAACCAGCCCTCAGGGAGTGGCTGGCACATGCATACACTGATAAACACTAAAACAGTGACCAGCTGGTCACTACACATCCTCCATCTTTACAGCAGCCTAAATAGAGATACCTCCGTAAGTGATCAAGGCGGATATTCTCAAGAACATGTGATAACCATCGTAAAAGTAACTTAACGCAACCATCAACATCGCAGTTCATCGCGGGGAATTTACGCCGTGTTGCGATAGTCACCAGATAACGCATCAAATGGGCACGTTAAAATCAACGCCACGCAGCAAAAATGCAAAACACGAACGCAAAAAAGCTGCGATGAGGCCAATCGCGGTACAAAAAGCTGCAAAAACCAGCGGCAGGCCTGCAAATCCCACGCGTCCAACGGGAAAATGCACTATAAGAGCTACAAAAACAACACACCAGAAACAATCCAAAGTGCGTAGCAACATGGATGCACCCTGACCGAGTGCAGAGGCCAACGCGAACCCCACAAGCCCCACAGACCACCAGCAAGGAACAACAGGCTCAGGGAAGGCCAAGGAAAAGAGGGAGAGGAAGACAGGGATGCAGTCCGCTGCAAAACCAGATCAGCGTCACGGAGGTGACACAACACAACCATCAACTGACCCACAATTAGATCACTGGGAATGCAGTCGGAGTGTCGAGGAAGCCAATAGAGGAGGCCAAGAGGCGCCGGCATGATGTAAAAACCAGGCACAAAGCCGCTGCCAACAGAAAGGCAGCAACGGCGCCACAGGAGGAGCTGGAGGAAACGCAGGCCACAGTCAACAGTGTGGAGACGGTGCAAGGAGTCAGGAGTGCAGAAACAGCTCGGTAGGACCTGACACAACAACAACAGGGTGAGTAACGACCAGGGACTGGGGGGACGGGGGGAGATGGGCACAACGGCACACATGCGCAATTAAGTGTAGCACACTGCACAGCCACAATGACCCAGGATCATGTCCCTCATCCCGTGGCAAACTACAGCACACACATAGCAATAACAGCACATCCACATCGACGACAATGTGGTACAATGTGCAACCCCAGCACTGCAGAACAGAGGACACAACTGGCTCCATACACGTGCAGAAACAGGCCTTCTACATCTGGCAGAGCTGGAAACTGTGAAATGGAAATCTACGCGTACAACTTCACATCCGTCATGTAGTCCAAATGTACACTGTCCCGCATCTAAATCCTGCACCACCAAAACAGTCACAATGTACATTGTCATACAGTCTACATGTAAACAAGAACAATGCACAAACATACATGTCAACACATTGTCAACATGCATCTCCCCTTCACATTGCAGAGGGACACACAACACCTCCGGCAGAGCACAGAAAACCACACATCATTGATGCCGGAGAGGACCAACACACCTTCGACACCGATGCCCTACAATAGCCCATGAAACAAAAGATCGAAAGACAGCGTCTGGGAAAAGTTAACCTCTGGTGCTCAGGGATAAAGCCTAATTAATTTCCCTCCCGTGTTTCCACAAATTTGATTCAGAGGTCCCCCAGAGCTGTGCATATAGGCAGGAGACATTGTACTGGTTAGCAAGTTCCGACTTGCCACTCCGCCTAACTGCCACTTTGATTTACGGACTGGTGCTTTGATTACCTCTTTTTCAATCTTTTGTTTCTCTATTTGTGCACAACATGCTGATGTATTATACACATTTGTAAATATGTGTTCATGTGTGTTATTTGGCTATGCAATTTATACATTGTCTTCAAAAACGTAATTATTTTGTGTTCCCCTTATTGTTTGACATGATTTGAAGGTTATTGAATCTTACGGAATTTTAAAAAAAAATTGAAATAAATCACACGAGCCTATGAATTGAATCCATTGGCCCGGTACTGAATAAGCTTTAATCAAAGCAACTGGATATTCTTGTTTGTATGACCTGTGGAGAAGGGCGCTGACCTCAGGGGGTGTGCTGCGTTTAGGAATAACTTATGATTGGAGAGATGAGAGGCACATTTGCCAAGTGGAAGCGAGAGAATCTGAGGAGCAGGTCATGAGGGTGGGGCGCCAAAAATGATGGCCGCACCAGGCACCACCAGCAATAAAGCCGGCCCTGATGAAGAGTCCCTCACCCATGCTGTGTTACAAATTATACTTACCATGGGGGAGGGACATCGCTTCATCACAAGGCTATCCGTAGCCACAGTGGTATCTCATTGGACCCTTTCTGCACCAAATGGGAGGATGACATTGGAATGGCCCAGGCGCCAGCCTTTCCACACAGTGTCTCAAGAAACACAAGAATTAGGAACATACAGTTTCATGTGCTACATCGTGTGTACTTATCCTCTGCGCAACTCAACAGTCACTTCCCTACAGCAAATCTAACTTGCCCTCGATGTCGGTTGGGTGATGCTGATCTTCGGCACATGCTATGGTCTTGCCCAGCTCTCCACAACTATTGACAAGGTATACATACCACACTACATGAAGTCATCAAACTCACTGACCTTAACTCCTGGGTAGCTTGCACCCTCAGCATTTTTAAATGTAGGAAACGTCACATGGTCTGCACACGCTTTGCTAGCCTAGCCCTGCTACTAGCCAAAAGAACGCTTACACTACATTGGAAGGCATCTACTACCTCGTCTTTAGAGGCATGGCATGTTTCAATGCGTAAATGAGGAACCACAGAAGGCACAGTTCTCCGACACAAAGAGGCAAGTCACATTCACAGATATCCCATATCTCCTGAATGGTGCACACTCCTGTTCCAGTTTATGCACCTCACCACCAAAGAGGACCCTCCCCTGACCCTACCACACTGACTCCCTCTATTTGAGACCTTATTGAACGCATTCCCCCCTCTACCCTTTTACATCCCCCTAGATTCCCTGGAATTAACATCCCTCATATCCCTTTCCCCTGCAAAGCACATCTTGTTACGCGATGGCTATGACACTAGATACCGACTTCACAACTCTGCTGCATCGTGCCACACCTTCTGCCTCCACCATTTATAACCATCCGCATTTCACGCTGTACTTGCCTCCAACCCCATCCAACATCCTGATTTTGGATCTATTTCCTTTTAATATATTTGTTCTTTGTGATATTGCTCTAATAGGAACCAGATTGCCATTTGTAATGATTGTAGCTCTTGCTATCTCTTGTAACAGCTGTTATTATCAGTCCCCGTATATGAGCATATTATGTTGTATTGTTGTTCTTTTACTTCAATGTAAAATCTCAATAAAAAGAATATTTAAAAAAAAAGCTGTAGTATGGAAGAACCTCAAGAATAATAGCAGGCCAAAGTATCTTTATATTACACATTCCCACAAACATGGAGATTATATTATTGGTATTTATTCAAATCTCAAATAGGAGTAAAAAAAAATACTTAAGATTTTGTTTATTGTATATACCGATACATTCCAATTTGAGGGTACGTGGAATGTGCAGTTCTCATTTTGAAGCTCTGTAGAATGGAGATATAAGGATGATGATTTTGAACATATCAGCCTATGTCTGTCACTTTTGGACTTGAGGAAGGAATATCTAAAGGTGGCCTTGATTATAGCCAATACCAGAACTATAGTGCAAGCCATCACATAGTATTTCTTATGAAAAGTCTATCCGTTTATTAGGAAACCAACTACATTATTAACCCTTATTCTTGTCTACAAGCAGTGGCGCGGGCAAAGTGAGAGTGCTCTAAAGGTGGAATTGTTGTGACTACTACCTACTTTTTATCTCTTATATCACTATGGTGAACGTTGGAAAGCTTGTTTATTACTTTTATGTTTTTATGTCTCTGTGGTCAATGGTTGGATTGTGCGTTTATTACTCACTAGTATTTTTTAATCTTGTTTTGGCTGTCATTGTTTTATCATCTGTGATTTTATTATTGCAAATTAAATACTTATTTTTTCTATGCAATAAAATGAATACCAGAGTATCAAGGTGAGGCACTGTTGGTTGTCTGTGTTTTCATAGAAAAACAATTTCATAGAATAAGATGACTGAGAAACCATTTCATCAAAACTGTTTAATGGAAAGTTTCAGAATTAATGTAATTTGCATTTTCGTAGAAACCAATTCATAGAATGTCTTTTTTGTCGAAATTGTGTTTTGAGTGCTTATTTTTTAAGAGTAAACACAATGTTTTCTGGTCTTACTTTCAGAAACAGTTTTGTCTGAGATATTTACTTCAGTGCTTTACTTCAGGGGGCTATATTTAATACCTACATCTTTTACATTGCCAATTACTTTCGATGCTTTTAATTTGCTGACCAATCATCATCCGTAAACCCCATCCATTGATGTCTCCTCACAAACCATATACATCATCAATCCCTTCCCTCCAAAACCCTTCACCACACCTAACCTACACGTATCCCTCAAGCATAAAAGCTCTTTTTAACACAAAAATCTACCATCCCTAAACCATAAAATCGCTCCATAACCCTACCCATTCCTGAACCCTAAAAACCCCTTTCTATGCCTAAATCCCACCCATCCCAAACCTCAAAACACCTCTGCACACCCAAACCCCACCCATCCCTGAACATTAAAAAAAAACTCCCCATCCATGACCTATAAGAACTCCTCATCACCCTAAACTACTCATCCCTGAACCCTAAAAAGTTCTTTCTACATCTATACTCCACCCATCCCTTAATCCTTAAAATCCTTTACCACCCTAAACTCTACCCCATCCTGAACCCTAAAAACTCTTTACCATCCCAGCTGCTACCCATAACTGAAACGTAAAAACTCTAACAAGCCCTAAATTCCACCCATGCATGAACCCTAAAACCATTCATGACCCTTACACTCCACCCATCCCTTAAACCTACAAACATCTCACACACCTAATGTCAGGAACTCTCTGGTATGTGTTTGCTAAAGCAGTAGAATCAAAGTAGACTCAAATAGAAAGCGTAAGGAAGAAACTTGACATGAATCAGGGAAATAACGCTATGCAATATAATAGCAGGTCAGTGTTATGATGTCACAGCTGATCCGTGTTATGATGTCTAAAAGCAGGCCATCTGTAAAGTGCGCCTCGCTATCACTGGAACCATTGTTCCCTTTTCTGTATTATACTGATAGACATTATCATGTTATTTAAAGCACCACTGAGTTCTAGTGAAAGCGTACTTGACTGGTATTGTACACTTGTTCTTTTGTTAACGTTTATTTTTCAGTTTCAGCTTCTTTAATGCATGTGCGTGCGCGCACGTCATCTCCGCTGTCAGTCGATTTAAATGGCCACACCCTGCCGCCTGGTGCGGAATATTGCCGTTCGTTGGTTGGCTGCGGTCCGCGGTTCGTCGAGCTGCGTGTGAATGTTTTCAGGGGCCCTCGCTGTCGATGTTCCTAGGAGTCGGATTTCAGAAAAAGGAAGGTAAGAGATTCTATTACAGGACCGGAGGCTTCGGATTATGCTATCTCCTTCTTTACTGCGTAAAATCACAGCAGCCAATACACATACAATTTAGTATAAACAAACTACATTGTCCATGTTACTTAGCGTCAGCCATGCCTCCTTAGCCCTCCATAAGAGCCCTGGTCACTGTCTCAGCCTCCTCTTTCTTTGCTGCTCACAGCAACAGATAAGTACCCCTCAGACTAACTTTTGACTAAGATTTTACTGGGTTATTCAGATTAGAAAGAGCGCGCTGCGCGTGGTGTTGATAGTTGCTTAGCGCTAAACGTTTATTATATAGGCAGTGATACTCACGATTGTGGAAAGGCAGCGTTCGTTTTTGGCGCTTCGCGCCGCAGGCGGGAGCTCTACTCCGGTCGCAGGTTCCCTGCTTATGTATGTTTGTAGCGCGCCCGTGGCGTGATGTACCACGCCGCTCTGCGGTAAATAAACGGGACCGTCTTCGGTCTCAGCGCATTCAGCGCGGTGTCAGGGCTCCCCTTATCGCACGTAAACACCATAAGAGCCGGGTGGATACCAGCCGACATGTGCAGCTCACGCGACACCCATTGGGCTATCTTTGGGCTTCTTTTGGGCTCGCGTTGGGCTACACACGCCGGCTTCGGATCCCTGATAGTTTTGGAGCGCGTTTTTTCGCTCCGTGTTCCTTTTCTCACAGACGCCTGACTGGCTGCAATAGGAGTCGCCCTGGGAGTGAGCACACACCCCAAATAATTCTTTCTTTGGCTCTGACACCTTCCGAGGCTGTAATAATGCTGAGGGGGCTTGGTACACATTAAGCTTGTGTGTACGTGGGCTGCCCCCCCCATTACTCCTCCATTATATATATATATCTTCTAGCAGCTGGGTGAATTTGAGGCAGTTGCTCCACCATTGTAATCATGGATGAGTGGGTACGCTATGAAGATGAGGAGGATGTCTATTATGAGGGACAGCAGGAGACTGTCCTTGAGGATAATATAGTGGAGGCTCTGGACGCTTCAGTCCAATCCTCTGTGAACAGGGCCCTGGAGACTACAGTACCTTCTACTGTACAACAAGCATTGGCAGCTGCACTGAAACCAATTACCAAGCAGCTGGAGAGTTTTGCCAAGCGCCACGGTTTCACTAAGGAAAAGCGCAGTGAGTGTCCGGATACGGAGGTAGTCAAAGTGCGCCGCATGCCACGACCCTGGATTCACTTCCCCCACCTGCGGGTGGCGACCACGAGTACTCCACTGGAGGCAAGGCCAAGAGCAAGCAAAAAATGTATGTGGACACTGATACCACTAATACCGATACCGACACGAATACCAATGGCGAGGAGACCCCCCCAGGAAGAAGGCCAAGAAAGTGGTTTCTTCACCTTCGGAGACTCCGTCTAATACCCCTTTCAACTTCAATCCAGGCAAAATAGTCCACCCTCGATCTACGGACTGGGCTCTGGCACCCGAAGTAATTGATTATCTCCACGAGAATATTCGTAAGGGGTTTGATAAGGAAGTCCGAAATCGACTCAGGTCGGAATGCCTTCGGCCAGATCTACCTGATAAAGTCACGGAAACACCTGAGATAGATGTAAGCTTGCTTACGTTTTTGAAGAAATTCGCCAGGGATCCCAAAACAGGGATAGACCGAGCCTGGAGAGGGTGTCAAGATTAACTCCTTGACGTCATGGGTCCCCTCTCAAAGATACTGGAAATGGCCTTAGTGGCCAAGGAATCAGCGACTCCAGTGGATCCGGACATCCTCGCCGGGTGGACACAGAGGGCAATTTTCCTGCTCGGCAATGCCAACTGTGCCATATCGACAGAAAGACGCAAGTCTCTGCTTATGCGTATGGACACTAATCTTACCGATTTAGCAGCTGCTGAACCTGGGCCGCTTGCAGAGGGAAACTTGTTTGGAGACCGGTTCGTGAAGGATGTGTCGAAGTACGTAGGGACTTTTACATCTCTCGATAAAGCTCAGTCAGGTATAAAGAGGGTGTTTACTCAAGGCCTTTTCAACAGGGCCGGACGAGGTAGGGGACGCTCGTCAGGCCGTTTCTCCAATCAAGGTCCCCCCAGAGGTGATTTCGGTCGTGGAAGAGGTGAATGGGACTCTACCAGAGGGGGAACCTTTTATCCCACCTGTTGCCGCTTCAACAAGCGCAGATTCCAAGGAGGTGGAAACAGAGCAGGCTTCCAAGCACAGAGTTCTGCAGGTGAGTGTGCCAGACTTGTCTCTTTTACCATTGGGGGGTCGCACTCAGTATTTCTTACACAATTGGCGCACCCTTACTCAGGATGCGTGGGTGCTTCGGACGGTTCAAGGATTCCAACTGGAATTTTACGAACCTCCCTGTCAGGGTACGTTGCCCAGGCCTCTCCATTTTTCCCAACACGAATGCAGTTTTATAGACAAAGAAATAGAAGACTTGCTGCAAAAACACGCAATAGCTTTATGCAACGACAAACCTCACGGTTTTTGCAGGAATATTTTTCTGGTCCAGAAGAAGGGGGGTGGCCACAGACTGGTCCTGAATTTGAGGGAATTCAACCATTACCTTGTGTACAAACACTTCAAGATGGAAGGGATACACCTTTTGGCGGACCTGTTGAAACCAGGATATTGGCTGGTCAGGCTGGATCTCAAGGATGCCTACCTGTCCATTCCCATTTTTCCTCCACACCGCCGTTTCCTGCAATTTCAATGGAAAGGTCGGTGGTTCGAGTATTTGGCCCTTCCTTTCAGACTTTCCTCGGCTCCTTGGTGTTTCACCAAGGTGATGAAGCCGGTGGTCGCACATTTACGGGAGCAAGGGGTGTGCATGATTATTTACCTGGACAATATCCTAATCATGGCCCACAGTCCAGCTCTAGTATCGCAGCACCTTTAAATGACGATTTCTCTTTTGCAGAGCCTGGGATTTGTCATCAATCAGGCCAAATCGGCTCTAATACCGTCGAGGACCACCGAGTTCCTGGGCTTTGTGATAGACTCCCAGAAGGCTCAATTGCATCTTCCCAAAGCGAAGCTCAGGGATTTGAAGAAAGAGATAGTGGCAATGTTAGCCAAGCAGAGGGTATCACTCAGGGTCATCGCCAGAATAGTGGGTTTATTGGCATCATCCATTCAAGCAATATTTCCAGGCCCACTGCATTACAGGGCTTTGCAGAGACTCAAAATTCAGCACCTTCAGAAGGGTCTGGCTTACTCACACCTGGTCCCTCTCTCACAGGAGGTAAGGGACGAGATGCAATGGTGGCTGGGCCACGTGGAAGCGTGGAACGGAAGAGCTATTTTCGGCTCCCTACCAGAGGTGGTTATTGAGTCCGACGCCAGTCGTTGGGGTTGGGGAGCGCGTTGTGGCGACATTTACACAGGCGGAAGATGGTCTCCCCAAGAGTTAGCACTACACATAAATTGTCTGGAACTCCTAGCAGGCTCCTTTGCAATTCGAACTCTGTCACCCAAGCAGACAGCTTGCTGCATCCTTCTGAGGATGGACAATGTGTCGGCAGTGAGGTACATAAACAAGTTGGGAGGAACGAGATCATCCCTGTTGGTGGAGATTGCCAAAGACTTCTGGCATTACTGCCTGAGCCACCAGATAACGGTGATGGCGGAATATATTCCAGGACAATCCAACCTCATAGCGGACTGGAATTCCAGGCATCTCAGGGATTACAGCGATTGGAGATTGCTGCCGAGCATACTCCAATGGCTGCAGGAAGTTTGGGGTTCGTGTCAGACAGACCTATTCGCTTCCAGGTTGAATCGGCAGCTTCCCAACTTCTTCAGTTGGAGGCCGGATCCAGTGGCGAAGGCAACGGATGCGTTCCTTCAGGATTGGTCGGGGCCAGTGAACTATGCGTTCCCGCCGTTCCTTCTCATTCCGAGAGTAACCTCTCATATTCTCAGGCAGCAGGCGGAGGTGATCTTAGTGACGCCACGGTGGAGATCGCAACCATGGTTCCCGATATTGTTGGAAATGAGCTGCGATCTTCCCAGGAGGCTCCCTTGGTCGGAGTCTCTTCTCCTGGGACCTCACGGGGAACTACATGCTCTGATCATATCGGAGCGGATCTCGCTGATGGCATGGCGAATTTCCGGCAACAGTGGGAAATGCCGGGATTTTCGGAGACAGCTTCAGATTTCATCAGGCAAGCGTGGGCTCCTTCCACCAGGAAGTGATATTCTTCGGCCTGGACAGGCTGGATGGGTTGGTGCGTGGAACGAAATCTGGATCCCGTGGGGGCAGGATTATCCAATATTGTGAACTTTCTTTCGGAGAAAGCAGCACGTGGTTTGGCTTATCGTTCTGTAAATAATTTCAGATCGGCCATTTCGTCGGGGCATAGCCCGGTGGATGGAAAATCGGTGGGCATGCACCCTATGGTTTGTAAACTTCTTAAGGGAATAGGAATAGCGAATCCCCCCAAACCCAAATATTCTGGTTTATGGGATGTATCTTTAGTCATTTCTCTCTTCAATAGTTGGCCGATGAATAGTCAGTTATCACGAAAGCAGTTATTTGCAAAGTTAGCGATGCTTTTATGCTTGTCAGCTTGAAGACGTTCATCGGATGTGCGGGCACTGGAAATTACAGGTAGAGTATTTACTCCGGAAGGAGTTTCCTTTACTATTACGGGCCGTATCAAGACACTTTCCAGACATATTGAATATAATGCTTTCCTAGCAACGAGAAATTATGTGTTGTCCAATGCTTGAAAACCTATGAGGAGTGTACCCGGTCATTGAGACCTGAGGGTTCTACGCAACTTTTGCTTGCAATGCAAAAACCTTTTAAACCAGTGTCTGCTCAAACCATAGCCAGATGGCTTCGTTATATTATGAAAGAAGCTGGTGTTGATATTCAAATGTTTGGTGCACATTCTGTGCGTGGTGCCATGGCATTAAAGTCATTTATGCTAGGTTCTAGTATTCAGGACATTATGCGTTGTGCTGATTGGTCATCTGAATCAACGTTCAAGCAATTTTATTATAAGCCGGTGGGAGACATAACATCTGTTGTTTTTAATAAGCGTTAAACTAGCATAATCCGAAGCCTCCGGTCCTGTAATAGAATCAAAAATTAGCTAGCGCCAAGAATTTTCAATTCTATTAAGGACACGGAGGCGAGGATTATCCCACCCGGGGTTACAATATGATTGTTCATGCTTACCCACCCGTTGATATTGTATGGAATTATTGATGTAAAGCAGAAATTACGGGTTGTTCATGTTTGATTTTCCTAGGTGCAGACAAGAAGTCTGAATAAGGATGTCTTCACGTTGAAGCCTTTTCGGTAGAGTTTGGTTTCTTGTTAATCTTCCATGTTGGAGGACGTTGTGAAAAGTTATGGACTTAGTGGACTCCTACACAGTTCGAGCAAAGAAAGAGGAGGCTGGGACAGTGGCCAGGGCTCTTATGGAGGGCTAAGGAGGCGTGGCTGACGCTAAGTAACATGGACAATGTAGTTTGTTTATACTAAATTGTATGTTTATTGGCTGTAGTGATTTTACGCAGTAAAGGAGATAGCATAATCCTCGCCTCTGTGTCCTTAATAGAATTGAAAATTCTTGGTGCGAATGCTAGCTAATTTTTGATTCTTCCAATCCCTTCCTAAAAGCGTGTCAAGTGGATCAGAGCTGTGCAGAACCACATACTGTAAAAAACCGGCAGTTCTGGTATTTGACATTACAAAGTGTGTCTGGAAGCAGGGCGTAAGCCCTACACTCCTTGTTGTTACTAAAGAGAATAAGCACATTGGGAATTATTGCAGTTTTGGGTATTCAAGCACGTTGGAACATTAATAACTAATGTGAACTTTGGTGGGAAAACACATTTCCAATTTCCTGGTACATTCTTCGTTATGGTCTAATCATTGTGAACCAATATAACAGTACTATTGCTCATCCACTAAGATCCAGACTGCTTTTCTGGTATAGATTATTACGGAATACCTTGAACAAGAGCACGAGTTATGATGGACAAAGAGCACAAAGTATTTTAAGAACAAGAATACCTATTTCTTTTCAGGTATTTCTATATGTACGTGTTTATATTTATTGTAACTCTCTTCTATATTAGGAGTTAAAGTGACATTTACTAATGTGTGGAACATCTATTTCAGGTCTCCCTCCCTGCAGTACCCATCCTAAAACCCTTCCCCTCGTCTGGCCATTCTGGTCCTCTGTTTTTTTACCAATCAGAGTCGGAACTGCCAGAAGGTGGGCCTCTTGAGGGTACTGCTCCCGAGGAACATCTCTGGTCTTGACAGAAATAATCCGCCATCCCAATTTGTTCCTCCCGAGCAGTATCGCCAAGATGGCGGCCATGGACGATCTCTGTAAAATGATAGGTGAGATGCAGAAAGAGTTGTCTGCGGCACGTATGGAAACTGCTACATTATCCAACCAAGTGGCTCAACTACAAATACAAACCACAACCCAACAGACATCTCCTCATCAGATGCCTACAGAAGACACTACATCCATACCCACTGTATCTGTAACTATGCCTCCTGAAGTGCCTTTAGCTTCTCCAGAACGTTTTGCTGGAGATCCAACGAAATTCCAAACATTTTTAATTCAAATTCAGCTGCATTTCATGGTACGACCAAATGCGTTTCCAGACGCCTAGTCTCGTATAGCATTCCTTATTTCCTATTTAAGTGGAGATGCTGCCATATGGGCATTGCCCTTGGTAAATACAGATGATCCTTTACTTTATAATTGGTGAGACTTCAAGGCTGAGTTTGAACGTATCTTCGACAGAAGAACCATTACTGGGTCAGTGGATCGTGAACTATTGGAACTTCGTCAAGGTGATAAATGTCAGGGCTCATGGGAGGAGGTCTCATGGAACACTGACGACCCGCGAGCGAGCGCAAACGAGTAGACAGCCTACAATCCCCAGGAACCTCCGCGGGCGGCTGACGTCCGTGACGTCATGACACCAAGACGCGGAAGCAGACATAGCGCTTCCGGGACACCTGCACGGTGCCGATTACTCCATGCCGAGAGCTGCGCCGAGATCGACCAGGAGGCTGGTAAGGGTGCTGTAAGCACCGCGCTTCCTATTCCTTGGATCTCTGCTCAGCCCAGGTATTGTGGCCATTCCCTCGTTGTTATCACGTTGCTTCAGTGGCGGAGTCCCTCTGTGGGTTCCATGCGAAGCGACTATCCGTCCTCTCAGTGGGGCAAACATAATCCCAAAACCCACAAATATACGCCCCATTCATTTTGGGGGACTACCAACAGGTACCGGTTATTACGACTCCCATTGGAGCCGTGCACCTTAGACGCCTTTCTCCTGCGTTGGCGAACCGGCAATTCCCAGGTTCATGCGGTGCGAAAAACGGCGCGATGTGAGTGGTGATAAACTCTCCATTTTCGCGAGCTGCTGCTCTGTACTTTATTCACACCAACTATTGATTCTCTAAGCAGTCGGGAACTTTTGCTCTTGTGCTATTGTACTAATTGTGCCCATTACGTAATGGGCGTGTTCCAGTTGCCTGCAGCCAGGGATGTTACCCGTCCTGGCAAGGAATACCTCTGATGAGTAGGAAATGTCCTGTTCACTGAACACTGGTTGTCTAGACATTTTTTCCATGATGCAATGCGGAAGTGTGCTCCTATGATTGGTGTGTGATACTTACGATTGGGGGTGTTCTGCAGGCACAGAAGTTTACTGTTTTCTTTTGTTTCATTCGCAGCAGGGGTTTGGTGAGTGAGCTGGAGGACCGCTCTTCCGCTCTCCTGTATTACTGTGAGACACTGAGTATATGGTATGTTCTTAGCTCAACCCCGATAGCGGGGGTGCACATTGAGGCCCTAGTGTGGGGTAACGCATATATAACGCTTCATGTCTTTGCTCTAGATCTCAGGAAATGCTTCCCTACGTCTTGTAGGTGCCAGCCAGAGCATCGCGTTATTTTCCTTTACAGGTAGAGCTCGGACATTAGGATTGGGAAGGGGTAGGGGTAGAGCAGCACGACAGCGAGGGTAGGGGTGTACTGATCTCCTTCTTTCTTTCTCGTTACAGGTCTCCCTCCCTGCAGTCCCCATCCTTTCCTTCCCCCACTGGACCACCTCATCGAGTCTGTGAATATTGTTTCAGACCTTGAGGGTGTCGAGAGGTGTACCCCATAGAGCAACGCACGATCCTGAGGATTCCAGGCCGCGACAGATAAAGACTTGGTACACTATCTAACACAATTTAACTGACTGATTGCGGAAACCAATTGGCCAGAGGAGAAAAGAGCCGCCTTATTCTATCAAGGATTAAAAGACGAACTGAAAGGTCTTTTGGCATCTATTGATCCACAACCCCAGAGGTGCGAAGAGATGATAGCTCTTACCCTAAGACTAGATCATTTTCTGTCTGATCGAAAAGGAGATAAAAAAAGACCTGAAGTATGTTCATCGTACAAAACAAGATAGAGAATATTACCTACAAACCAGGACATGTCTGAACCCATGGACATTAAGGGTCTCCGAAAACCTTCTTCCCCTTGAAAAGAAAGAACAGAGACGAAAAAACGGATTATGTCTCTACCGTGGTAAAATGGGGCATTTTTGAAGGGAATGTCTAGTAAAACCCAAAGAGTTTGGATGTGCCACATCTACCGATCTTGCCAAAAAACAGGGAAACTAAATGACTCGAGGAACAAGCAGGAGAATTCCTCGAGTGCAGCTCATGTACCTCCTGATCAATCTATAGCAAATACTTTACAAGTCGCTGTTCCTCATCTGTCGTTAAGTGTAGTCTTTCATTATTCAGATACTACGGAACAAGTAGTGGTGATGGTAGATTCTGGTGCCACTGGCAATTTTATTGATTCCACATTTTGTACACACTTAAAGATTCCCACACAAACCAAGCCAAAACCAGAAACAGTTAGAGCAGTGGACGGAACTTTGTTAACTTTTGGACCAATAACCTATTCAACCATACCACTTGTCATGTCTTGTTAAACACCTGAACAAGTCCACACCGAATCCATATGTTTTGATCTCATAGATGCACTCCAATTTGGGGTAATTCTGGCCATGCCTTAGTTAACTACCCACAATCCCACCATCGATTGGGTCAAAAGAAGTATCTAATTTGCTTCTGAGAGATGTCAGCACAAATGTATTTACCAGAATCATGTGAATCGGGAAACTCCTTCACACTTCATAGCACATGCTGTTGAACTTATTACGGACACCTGTAATACTCAGCCTTCAGGTCATACCGTAGCTACTGCTGCTGAACAGGACATAGTGTTACCTCCTGTCTATAAAGCATATTGTGATGTTTTCAGTAAAACTAATGCAGAAATCTTACCACCACATTGCGCTTATGATTGAGAAATTGAGTTGGTTCCCGGAGCAAAAAATCCCATGTGACAGGATCTATGCATTAACTGAACAAGAGAATCAACATCTTAGAGACTGTTTAGCTAAATATCTGAAAAACGGTTTTATTCGGCCTTCTAAATCCCCAGCTGCATCACCTCTTTTCTTTGTCCCAAAGGCTAATGGTGAAATGCGCTCATGTATTGACGATAGAGCACTGAACGCTATTATCATAAAAAACAGGTATCCTTTACCGCTTATACCAGTACTCCTCGATCAAGTCAAGAATACCATCATATATACGAAATTAGACCTCAGAGGCGCTTATCATCGAAACTTGCAGCTTTCATGATGTGCCTGTGTGTTAACACCTAGACAATTACGATGGACATTGTTTTGAGCGGAATTTGACTTCACAATCACTTATCGATAAGGAGTAACAAACAACAAAGCTGACACTCTGTCACAATACATGGAAGGCATGACCCCCATAACTTAACCAAGCACACTACCTATCATACCATCACAGTAAATAGTACGAGCTACCATATCAAATAAATTCTACAGTCAGAAAATATGTGCCGTTGAATAAACTAATAGATTGGCAACAACGAGACAAAAAGAAAGCAATATTGGCGGCATTACCTTTCCAAGATAATTTATTGTATGTTCCTACTAAAGGATTACAATGACAAGTATTAAAGTGGTGTCACGAACAACCATGATCAGGTCATCCTGGTCACATGAAGACCCTGGACTTAATTATCAGAAGTCTTTGGTGACCTAGCTGGAGAAAAGATTTCGTTCATGCAGAAGTGGAAGATTTGTATACAAGCTAAAAGTGATCATTCCAGAAAGAAGGGACAATTAATGCCTTTGCCACCCCCAAATCAGATTTGGGAAGATATTTCCATCAATTTTATTACAGACCTACCAAAGGATCAAGGAAAAAACACCATATTGGTCATAGTGGATAGATTATCGAAAATGGCTCATTTTGTAGCATGCTCTGCTCTGCTTACAACTACTGAATTAGTAGAGCTTTTGTTCCAACATGTGGTACGCCTTCATGGGTTACCTAGGTCTATTACCTCAGACCGGAGTTCACAGTTCACATCACGGCTGTGGAAAACCTGGTGTAAAGCGCTGAAAATACAAAGTAATCTATCTACCAGTTTCCACCCTGAATCCGATGGGCAAACGGAGCGTGCAAATCAATGTTTAAAACAGTACTTACGTTGCTACCTATCACAACATCATGGTTCCGGGGTTGCTCTACTGTGGGAAGCGAAATTTGCATATAACAATAATAACCATGTGTCAATCAATATGTCACCGTTCTATGCCAATCATGGTTTTCATCCCTGTTTCATGCCTTTTTTAACACCACAAACTGATTCTCTGTTACCTCAGGTAGCCACAAGAATACAGTCAATGAGGCACTTACTACACCAATTACGTACCAACGTCATCAAGGCCAAAACCACATATAAACACCTTTCTGACAGACAACGAAGACCAGGACCTCGATATCAACCAGGTGACAAGGTTTGGTTGTCTACTGAAAACATACGGTTCAAACAACAATATAAATTCCACCCAGGATTCATAGGACCCTTTGAAGTGATAACAAAAATCAACCCAGTAACATTCAAATTGAAATTAACAAAAACCACGGCAATACATCCAGTATTTCATACCTCTCTACTGAAAACAGCCAAAGCACAGGTAAAACCCAAGCCACCACCCATTGCGGTTGGTGATTACCAAGAATACGAGGTTCAAGCACTTCTAGATAGCAAAAGGAGAAATGGAAAAACATGGTACTTACTGTCATGGAAAGGATATGAGCCAGAACAAAATTCCTGGGAACCAAAAGATGGTATACATGATTCAGGTTTATTGCAGAATTTTCATAAGCGTTATCCTTCTGCAGCAACATGAGATCAGCAGCTCTATTTTCGAAAGAGAGGACTGTCAGGAATTCACTGGTATGATGTGTTTGCTAAAGCAGTAGACTCAAAGAGAGAGAGTAACAAAGAAACTTGACATGAATCAGGGAGATAACGCTGTGCAATATAACAGCAGATCAGTGTCATGATGTCACAGCAGGTACGTGTTATGATGTCTAATAGCCTGCCATCTGTAAAGTGCTCCTCACTATCACTGGAACCATTGCTCCATTTTCTGTATTGTACTGAGAGACATTATAATTTTATTTAAAGCACCACTGTGTTTCAGTTAAAGCATACTTGACTGGTATTGTACGCTTGTTCTTTTGTTAACGTTTTTTTTTCAGTTTCAGCTTCTTTAATGCGTGTGCGTGCACGCCCGTCATCTCTGCTGTCAGTCTATTTAAATGGCCACACCATGCTGCCTTGTGCGGATTATTGCTGTTCCTTGGAAGGCTGCGGTTTGCGGTTCGTCGAGCTGCATGTGAATGTTTTTCAGGGGCCCTCGCTGTCAAGTTTCCTAGAAGTCGGATTTCAGAAAAAGGAAGGTAAGAGATTCTTCCAATCCCTTCCTAAAAGCATGTCAAGTGGATTAGAACTGTGCAGAACCATGTACTGTAAAAAAATCGGCGGTTCTGGTATTTGACATTACGAAGTAATCCCTGCACTCCTTGTTGTTACTAAAGAAAATAAGTACATTGGGAATTATTGCAGTTTTGGGTATTCAAGAACGTTGGAACATTAATAATTAATGTGAATTTTGGTGGAAAAACACATTCCAAATTCCTGGTACATTCTCCGTTATGATCGAATCATTGTGAACCAATATTACAGTACTATTGCTCATCCACTAAGATAAAGACTGCTTTTCTGGTATAGACTATTTCGGATTACCTTGAACAAGACCACGAGTTATGTTGGACAAGGAGCACAGAGTAATTTAAGAACAAGAACACCTATTTCTTTTCAGGTAATTCTATATGTACGTGTTTATATATATATATTGTAACTCTTCTATATTAGAAGTTAAAGTGACATTTGCTAATGTGTGGAACATCTGTTTCAGGTCTCCCTCCCCGCAGTACCCTTCCTAAAACCCTTCCTCTCGTCTGGCCATTCTGATCCTCTGTTTTTGCACCAATCAGAGTTGGAACTGCCAGAAGGTGGGCCTCTTGAGGGTACTGCTCCCGAGGAACATCTCTGGTCTTGACACCTAAACACCACTCAGCCGTGAACCCTAAAAAATACCTCACATCCTTAAACTCCATCCACTTTTGAACCCTAAAAACCCCTTTCTATGCCCAAACACCAATTATTCCTGACCTCTAAAAAACCCTCATCCCCTAAACATTATCCATGCATGAACCCAAAAATCCCCCAGTACTCCTAAACTCCACCCAAGTTTAACGTCATTTTCTATTTTTCCTGGTAGTTATCTTTCCATTAAAATGTTCCCATTCATTTTTTATTTGTTTTGTATGTCGTTAAAATTGTCTTTCCTAAAAGTCGGATTTTCCATGATTTGGATTCCTCTAATGTAGTTTCTCAGTTTTTGTTTTCCATTAATTCACACACATCAGCACAAAGTGCCAAGGTCGGATACTAATGATGTAAAGGAATGGTGATTACCATAAAATCCTAGTGTGTCAAAATCAGTTGGGCTGGCCTGTGGAACACAGGTGTTTCTGGACTTCAGGCATGGCATGAGGACTCTTTGGTGGTGGGGGGTGGGGGCAGGACATCCAGGGATTACTTGGCATCAATTGAGATGACTGAGGTGGTTTATCACTGGCATCCTGGGGTCCACGTGCAGTTGTAACCCTTAATTGAAACCCACACTCCCTGGGGAATATAAGGCAAACACATGGCGACAATTAGATTTTTGTGTATACTGTGGTGTTCGCAGCTTTTATTGCTTGCATGGGAAACACTCACAATGCCCTCCATGTGCATGATATTTAATTTATGTCTGACCCTGCTACATGAATTTACACTGGGTTTTAGCCTCATGCACCTGGTGGTGGATTCTAACAGTACCAATCTTCAGACCCCACCCCCCAGCCCCCAAACTTTGGTGGATATCATTTATTTTTCCTTATTGTACCACTAGTCAACCCTGTTCTAGTCGGCATCTTCTTGAAGACCACAGGGGTAGCACCCTTTCTCTGCAGTGAGGTCAGCCTTTTCCCTCAAGGCAGATTCAACTTCACCAGTAGGTACACAACCCAAGTTTCTTGCACAGGTCTTTAGTCACAAGCCAGTAGACAGAAACTCCCACAAGGCAGTCTTCTCCTCTGGGAGTATAGCCCAGCTGTCTCCTGTCTCCTGCAAGAATTTCCTTTTTTTCTCCAGGCAGTTTACAGAATTCCTAGCATGGGTCTTATCAGATGGTCTTCACCTAGAAACAAGCCAGACAACAGAGCTCTGTGCTCCTGCGCTCAAGTAATTCTCACTTACCCTGCAGCCTGAGATTTGTCCATTGTCCATGAGAGCACTGACACATTGACATGGGTTTCTACCCAGTATTTATCTGAGTTTTACAGGCAACAATGTGCATTTCATCGTTCCACCTTTGGTTCTAGTTTCAGGCAGTTCTTGATACTCTGTAGTATAGGCCACAGACATTGTCCTATCTTCTCAGCAAGAAAGAGGGGTGGGACTGGAAGAGAGAGGCTTCTTTACTTAGTGCATGCGTAATATTTTGCACAGGTTCAGGGCCAATTTACTTAAATTCAATGGAGACAATGCCAAGGTTATGAGCTGTTTCTCAGGGACGTTTTTGTGTCCTTTGCCAATGGACTTTTGACCACCTCAGGATAATTCAGTTCCACTTATGCAACATCTGTTCGGAACTTGGGAGTCTACATAAACAATGATCTATTACTCTCCAATCATGTCAATAGCTTTCCTCTATCTAATGAGGGCACTTTGCAAAATGTTACCTTTGCTGCCACTCTGCTTTCGGCCTCTAGTGGTGCAAATCATTATTCTGAGCAGACTGGATTATGGGAATGTCCTGTTTCTAGGTGCACCGGTTTATCTTGTTCAACGTATACAGGCTGCAATAACAAAACGTGCACTCTCTCGCCATGTCACTCCTCCACTTCAGCAGCTCTGGCCTCTTTTCATTGGCTTCCGGTACCAAGAGAGTCCAGTTCAAATCACTTTGTGTAGTACATAGAGCTTTGCACTTCACTGGACCTCATCCACTTCAACACAAACTACAATACTACATTCTGTAAGATCTTCATGCTTAGCTAATGCTGACCTCTGGAATGTTCCCAAATCTAAACAAGCATTTGCAATGCAATAGGTCTCGCAATTGCGAGATTTTGAGCTATTAACATTGTAATTGATAATGTCTTTTATTTTTGCTTTTCTTTTTAAAACATAAATAAAACGCATTGTCATTTACAATGCCAATAGCATTAGCGAGAGTTTAAGCTATTGGCATTGTAGATAACAATGCCTTTTATATATCTGTTTTGATAATTAACACATAAATAAAAGGCATCATCATTTACAATGCCAATAGCTCAAGCTCTTGATCATTTCTTCAATGTCTGTCGGAAACACAGAACAACTGCGACCCTCAATGTATCTGCCCCGCTCAGGCCCCGGCTCACATGACCCTGTCAGATGCATTGTACATTCTACTTGTGTATCATTGTATGTGTGTGTAAGTGTGAGGACGTTTGTGTGTATCTGCGTGTAGTAGATGGTAGGTGTATGTATTAGTGTGTGAGTATGTCTTTGTGTGTGTGTCTGGGTACGTGTTTATGTGTATTTGTGTTTTTGGGGGCGTGCTTTGGTATATATGCGAGTATCTGTTTTTGTGTATGTCTGAGTGTGTGTGCCGGTGTATATGTGTGTGTAATATCTGCGTAAGCTTAATTGTGTACTAGTGTGTGTGTGAATGTAACCGTGTGTTAGGCTGTGTACTATTGTGTGTAAGTGGAAGTGTGTGTGTCTCTCGCTCTCCAAGTCCTTTCTGCACCGGGTTGCCTCGGCTGACTTTTCCTATGCAACACCAATACATCAATAAAAGACTGTGTGTTATATCAGCACTAGTGGTACGGACTTACAATGCGGGGCAGGTGGAAGGGGCAGGATAGGCAGCCAACAGCATGCCGTGTACAGTGTGGTAAGTGTGGACCCAAGCCTGCAGCAGAGAGCGCCTCCTGCGCCCCGCCATGTTTGCAAGCACTCACCACTGATGTTGTAACCACACAGCCCCCAAATAAGCCGCCTTAGAAATATTCATAACATGCAGCATCTCCGAGGAGCAGGAAGATGGTAGGAGTGGATTTCTACAAGTCCTGGCCCACGTGATTGGCGAATTAATTAATTCAGCACGTCCCTTAAGAAACATGGCATCGTCATCAAACTGCCAAGCAAAAAGGACTCTATCAGACTTGAGACCTGAGGAGATCCCAAGAATATAATATACAAAGGGTTAGCAGTCTCTATTCTCGGCACTGCTGTCTCTTTCAGAGCAGCATCTTGGTATGTAAAGATTTTTTACTTTATTTCGTGAGTTCTATTCTTTTTTTTTTTTTTTTTTGAAACCGTTTATTACAGAATCCAAAAAATATACAAAGATGGGCCTACAACCTTCAGGCCGGCCGCTAGCAAACAGGAGGAGCATGTAATACAGACGATAGAACGCACGCTGCGGCAAAAGGGGAATTCACAGGAGTTGAAAGAGGCGTTGGCAGCCACACCTTCCGGACCCCACATGACGGTTTCATTTTTATATAAATAACAACAAAAAAAGCAAGTCCACAAGGCAACCCACAGTCGGAAACAACAGCATGTGCTCCCCTAGGGGGGGACCCCACTGATTCATAGGAATATCGAGGGGGGGAATAGGTCAGGACGGGGACTAAGTAAACTCATTGCCCAGAACCGGGAAGACAAACAGGCTAAGGAGACGGGGCCGGTGACGGATCAGGCAGTAGCGGCGGGGTACAGATTCCCCCACGGTAAGCGTTCCAGGGGCCCCATACTTTCACCCACGTCCCAGGCTTACCTCTCGCAACATACACCACCTTTTCCCGAAACATACACCAATCCATGTTGTCCTTCCACGCCGAGACAGTCGGCGACCTCTGGGAACCCCACAGTTGCGCAATGTCACGTTTGGCCACCATATATCCGAGTCGCCCACCACGTCTGCGGCACTGAGTAGTCGGTTGGCTCCCATACATTCAAAAGACATCTCCTCGCCTCAGGCAACAGCGGCACATGCGTAACTACCTGCAAAACCTCATGCACACCACGCCAGAATCGCACCACCTCCGGGCATTCCCACAGAATATGGAGAAAGGTCCCCAAAGAACCACACCCACGCTTACACAACCCGTCCACAGCATAGCCCATACGCATCAGACTCGGCCCCGTAACATAGACCCTATGGAGTATCTTGAGCTGGACGAAGCGAAGGCGAGCCGGTATGGCCACCTCTTTCGGGGAGGCCACCGCTGACACCCAGTCCTCGTCATCCAGCTCCAATCCATCAGCCCCCCACGCCTCACGAAGGCCGGTCAGCAGTCCCGAACGGTCATTGATGAGCTTTTTGTAAATTAATGAAATCGTGCCGTCCGGGACATGCCCATCTAGCACTCTATCCTCCAGCGGGGAGTACTCCGGGATGGAGGCAACGTCCGGAAATACGGAGCACAACGCATGACGGATCTGCATATAACGAAAGTACTCCCTGTCCTGCAGCTGGAATTCTGTCTGCAGCACATCGAACGTTTTGAATCCCCCCCTCGTCCAGAGATCGCCCACCCTGCTGATGCCTATCATGTCCCACTTCTCAAAGCCCTTCGAGGTCCACAGGGAGCCCAGCCGCTCAGATGCGTATAGTGGCGTCGCCCGGGTCAAGCGATCCTTCCACCCCATCGCCACGTTAGCCGTGTGC
This sequence comes from Triturus cristatus, assembly GCF_964204655.1. NCBI lineage: Eukaryota > Metazoa > Chordata > Amphibia > Caudata > Salamandridae > Triturus > Triturus cristatus. The sequence continues at coordinate 932,003,028 of NC_140580.1, read as the reverse complement.
CACACCCGTACCATGACCCCCGTGGGGCCCGTCAGCCGCGCGTCATGCGAGCTAGAATAAAGCGCCCGATTATAGTCACCGCCCGGCAGTAACATTTTATCCATCTCAAAGGCCGGGTTTAGGGCGGGCCCGTAAAGGCCGTGATTGATCGCAGCCAGCTGGGAGGCCCAGTAATATCGCTTGATATCTGGGAGGGCAACCCCCCGTCGTACCACGGGAGCGTCAGCTTCGCCAGGGCGATACGCGGCCGACCCTCCCAAAACAGTCGGCGCTGCAAACTCTCCACCTCGTGAAAGTAGCGCGCCGGGACAACGTCCATTGTATTCTGCAAAGCATACAGGAAACGTGGCAGCGACATCATCTTAAACAATGCCGCCCGGCCGAGCGGCGAGAGCGGCAAGCGCTTCCAACGCGCGACGTCCTCCTTCAGGCGCTGGAGGGGGGGAAGCAAGTTCTGGCTATATCGGGCCTCCGCGTCCAGGGTAATGAAGACACCCAGGTACCTAAATCCCCGCGGGGCGATCTGAATAGGACAACCCCGCGGAAGGATAGGATCCTCCCCAGAGAGGACATATACACACGATTTAGCCCAGTTGATGACCAGGCCGGAGTTGAGGCCAAATGAGTGCAATACATCAACCAGTACTATCAGTGATTTACGTGGGGAAGCCAGGTACAGAAGAATATCATCAGCGTAAAGAGATACGCGGTCCTCATACTCGGGGGTCCATCGGAGACCACGAATAGAAGGTTCCCACCGCAGCCACTCCGCCAGGGGCTCCAGGGCAAGCGCGAAGAGGAGCGGTGATAATGGGCAGCCCTGCCGCGTGCCCCTGCCCAGCTCAAACGGAGCCGACACTCTACCGTTCACAACCACCTGCGCTAGCGGTCCCGAGTACAACAATTTCACCCAACCGATGAATCCCGGGCCAAACCCAAACTTCGCCAGTGTCGCCCAAATATATGGCCACTCGTGTGTCAAACGCCATAGTGGCGTCCAGGGATGCCAAAATGGCCGGTTCCCGTATAAACGGGACACGCGCGAGCACCCCATGCAAGCGCCGCAGGTTAAGCGCAGTGTTGCGATGGGGGATAAAGCCGGACTGATCCTGGTGAATCAAATCGCACACCACGCCAACCAGCCGATTGGCCAACACCTTGGCGAGAATTTTGGGCTCCGCATTCAGCAGCGAAATAGGCCGGTAGGACGTGACCCGGTCCCGCGGCCTCCCCTCCTTGTGAATGACCACGATAGTAGCCAGACGCTGGTCTAGCGGGAGGGAACCCGCCGAACGGGCCGCGAGGAACATCGCACGGAGATGCGGCGCCAGCGTATCCGGTCGCAGCTTGTACAATTCGATGGGAAGACCATTAGGACCCATGGCCTTGCCGGAAGCGACCGAGCGTATGGCGAGAGCAATTTCTGCAGAGGTTGGGGCGGCGTCCAATGACACTCTGTCCTCCTCCGAAAGGGAAGGCAGCGCTATATCCCTGAGCAGGGCATGGGAATCCTCTTCCGAGCGGGAGGACACCGGGGAATAGACCCCACGGAGATATTCTGCAAAGCAATCGACTATTTCTTCCGGTTCCGTGACACACACACCATCCAGTTTCTCAATCGACGGGACAACTCGACTCGCCCTCTCCTTTTTATCCAGCCACGCAATCAATTTCCCAGCCTTATCACCCACATCATACAGTCTCCCCTGTTGCTCTCTACTGAGGCCCCTGGCCGCCTCCGTGACGAGGGCCTTATAGGCCGCCTGCTTGAGTCGGAGGACATGTAATTTGTCATCCGTCACCCCACATTCGAGGTCACCCTCCAACTCAGTTATTTCAGTTTCAACACGAATCACCTCCTCCCGCTCGCGCCTCCGGGAATGGGAAATAAGGGACAGGGCATCCCCCCGAATCACCGTCTTAAATGCCTCCCATAGCGAGACCGCAGATGACACCGACCCCACATTATCATCAAAATATCGCTTAAGGAACTTAACCAACTCTGCGCGAATGGTGGGGTCACGCAGGTACCAGGGATTAATCGGGGCCACCCTACCCTCTCCCCTCGAGAGAATATCGAAGTGCAATAAGAGCGGGGAGTGGTCTGAAATACTCCGCGCCAAATGGCGCACCTCCCCGATCCTCCCCGCATGCGCCGCCGGCACCAGGACATAGTCTAGTCTTGATAGACTGCCATGGGCCCCGGAATGAAAAGTGTACTGTTTCTGCGTAGGATGTTTCAAACGCCAACAATCCACCAGCCCCAAGGCATCCAATAGGCCAGACAACCACGCTTGGGCACGGGGGAGATCCCTAGGGGGGTGACGGTCCTCAATTCCGGAAACCACAGCGTTAAAATCCCCCCCAACCACCAGGATCCCCTCCGGAAGGCCAAGGAGGAGGCGCCCCAGATCCGCAAAGGTGGTCGTCTGCAACCCTGGCGGGACATAGACAGAAACAAAAATAATCACTCTGCCCTCCATTCTACCCACCAGAACCGTGTAACGTCCCCTGTCATCATGGAGTACCTCATCGACTTCCAACGGGAGCGAGGTCTTGGCCATGATGCCCACACCCCTTGAACCCGACGTGAAGCCCGAATGGGCCAGAAGGCGGTAGCCCCGCCGGTTCATAGCATGAAAGGAGTTGCCAATGAGGTGCGTCTCCTGCAGAAAAACTATGTCAGGTGAAATTCGTTTCAGGAACTGCAGGACCACACCTCGTTTTATCCTGTCCCCCAGTCCATTAACGTTCCAGGACAAAAGACTCAGTCCCCAACCCCCCATCATAAACGAAAGCAATCACTCGTCCCCCCGAGAGCACTTTGGGAATAGCACAACAATACTTTTGCCTTGTGGTACAAATGAACAACACCCCACCCCAACCCAACCGCCCCAACAAAACTCCCCCCTCCCTGCACCCCTGCATGAGCCCAAACAGCCCCCCCAACTTGCAGTGTGCCTGTCGCCCCTATATAGTTGAAACTAGGTAAACCCCCTAGAGGAGGAAAGAGTACCCCTTCGAGACCCCGCACCACCTACAAAGGAGGGAGAATGAGTACAAAAAACGAGAGACCCTAAGCTTGGCCGAAAGCGGCAGCATCTTCGTCCAGAGTGAGTCCCAGTATCAGCACCTCAGTCCCGGTCCAGTGGGCCTTCTCCTCCCGCAGCCCCCCCCCCCCGCCATCCCGATCCCGATCCCGACCCCCAGACAAAGTGTCCAGCCAGTCCCCGGCCGCTTCAGGACGGTCAAAAAAGTGAGGTGAGTTCTATTCTTAATGAACTTAGCTGTCATATGCTTGATAAATTGCACCCTTTGCTTCCTGCTCTGCGGCCATACGCCAGCCAAGAGTCAGTATGGATGATATACCGACCTTCTCGCTATAAATGAATGAGACCTATTGCATTCCTCTCCTTAAACCCCATATTTAAGCATGCGATTTTTCTCCTTTCGCATCCTCCAGTTTTATGGATTGTAATCCTCGCTTTAGAACAAGAAGCAGCACACACACGCATACTGGTTACACACAGAACAAGCACCACCCACACAAAAATACACACACTAGTTACACACAGGACAAGTAACAGCACAGAAACACAAACCCACACTAGGTACACCTAGAATAGCAGCACAGACACACCAACTCACACTAGGTGCACACAGAGCAGCACAAACACACACACACTTGGTGCACACAGAACAGCAGCAGCACAGACACACACACACACACACTAGGTGCACATAGAATAGCAGCACAGAGACACCAACCCCTACTATATGCACACAAAAGAGAAGCACAGACACACAACACTTGGTATACATAGCAGTGATAGTGGCACTGCCTCCTGTTCCTACAAGATGCACCCCGGCACCAGACCTCCCGTCACTGTTACTCACGTTGCCCAGTGCTGCCGCTAGAGCACTGTTTCCTCGGTGGTGAGAGTTACCAGATCCGAAGAGCAGCACGCACCATTTACCTAAGGTAAACAGTGTGCCATCGAGGCACGCCCGGCTGCTCTTTCCCTCTAAGAGTGCAATGACCTCTGGGTGTGCCTCGGCACCAGCCGCTACACAGCGCTAGGAAGCGGAACACTGCTCACCCCCATAGCCCTGGAGTTTGGTGCAGAGACAACAGTGGACTGTGCAAATAGGGCTCCGAGGGGCGGGGGCACAGACTGGGGGGATGAGGGGGAGGGGATGCACCGTGTGTTAGAGCACACAAATAAGGGAATGGCACCTCTGTGAGGGGGGTGGGAATTATACATAACACAGGAAACAGTATTAAATATGTGGTACTCTTTATGTCGACCCCACAAAAATAAAGGGTTGAGTTAATTATAAATAAATAAAGTGAGCGCGGTGCCCCTAGCGGGCACCGCGCTCTTAATTGGTAGGGACGGGTGACTGTGTCCCTACAGATCCTCGTCTCTCAAACCCCAGACCGGCTCCTGCCTTCACTTTGTCCGGTAGATCTCCCTCCTGTGTCTACCATAGGCCCTCCCCCTTTCCCATCTCCACCCCCACTCTGGGCCGCCCCTCAAATTAAACAAAGGAGCCTGTAGCCTCAGCTCTGCTTCTTGTTTTGGTTCAGAATATGGAATTTAAATATGCTGGAGTTGTAGAGCAAACAGCTCTAGCTTGTTGTATTATCGGCAGACAGATGCCCCCCACAACGTTTAAGCCGCTTGTAAACTTGGCGGTAACAAAGAAGCCTCATTTTCAAGCAGAGACCCCCTATTTAGCATAAACGATGATGCCAGCCAATGAAAATAATGGGTGGAGCTTCAAGTCTCCATCTGAAATCTCCACAACCACAATATGTCTCGCAGAGCGTCGCAGCGCATGCGCGCTGCGACGCTAGGCGAGACCTAAAAAGCTCGAATGGGTGGTAGAACTGTCTCCGTGCAGGCAGCCAGTCTCAGGAATAATCTGACGATTACGCTTTATTCCATCTGCAACCTTTACACTTTCAGAAAAACATTCGAAAACCTAGCTTTATGAACTCTAGGTTTCTGTACGGGTCTAGATTTTATTTCTGATAGCCAGCATCAGGATGCCTTACTAGATGACAGTTCCAGCTATATAAGCATATATAATAATAGCAATAGCTACCTCTCAGTCTGTTGGAGGCAACACTTCTGGGGAAAGATGAAGGGTCTGGGGCTGTGCATACACTTCAGCGCCTGACTTCTTGCTTTCTTTCACAGTAACCTTGTCTATTTCAAAAGGACCTAAAGGATGTTCCTACAATTTACATCTCTGTCTGGCAGGCTCTGCTCGATCTTATGTACCACTCAGGCAAACGTGAGATCCAAAATGGATCAAATGGATGCCTGTCCCCACACAGTGAAGAACTACAGATAGACTATGCTTACCATAATACACACATGCATGTATAGTGCTCACACACTGTTCATACATGTACCCTGCAACTTACCCATGACCCCATACCCTAGCTGTCCACAGGGAACTGTTGTTTGATTGGAAGGAGAGCCCTTCACGAGGCAGTCCAGCTTCTAGGAGCAATGGGAAGACGTCTGGAACAGGGATGGGTGTCTCAGGCGGTAGAGTTTCCTGCTGCAGATGTCAGGAACATGCATTCCTCTTGGGGTAATCCCATCAACTCTCCCAAGCCAGGCAGGAAGGCCAAGGCAACCTCAATGCCCATGTGGTGACAACCAGGCTCAGGCACACCTGGGGCAATGTGCAGGGCTCACCACAGAGTCTTGTAGCACCGATCTCCAGCTGGGCACCGTAGTATTCGTGTTGCTTGTAGGTACTTGAAAACTCAAATTTTCTGAGCAGCTCATCCACCGGGGTACCTGCTGCTGTCTTCATTCTGGGCCTTGTCCTCCAGCAGCAACACCTCCGGTGCCTCTTTCTGCTGCTTGACAAACTCCTCTTCCAATCGGATCCTCCGCTCCTCGAACAGAACGGTACAAACTTCCACTTGTGGCCCCCTCACCAGGGTGATACGTGGGTTCTCAATGGCACCAGCTCCTGAACTCAGACATTTCTGCAACACCCTGCAACTGTCACCTATCAGTAGTCGGGAAAATTCTGAAACACTGATCTGGGGTCTCAGTCCACCACTTAAACCCTATCTCCAAACAGGGGGCCCGATTCACAGAACTAACTTAAGACAAAATCCTAAACTTACTACCAATTTGGTATTCACAAAAGGCACTTACTCATTTCGGTATTCACAGAAGTTAGGAGTCATAACTTTAGGACTCCTAAATGCCTTCTGTGAATACCGAAAGTCTTAAAATTAGGATTTTTCTCAGTTTAGTAGTAGTATAGTTAGGACTCCTAACTTTAGGACTCCTAAATGCCTTCTGTGAATACCGAAAGTCCTAAAATTAGGATTTTTCTCAATTTAGTAGTAGTAACGTTAGGACTCCTAACTTTAGAACAGTCTTTGTTTTTCATGTCAGCAGGAAGGAAGAGTGTTTATACTTTGCACTTTTCAGTGTTTGGGAAAAGCACCTCTTGCTCTTAGGGAGAAAAAGAACGGGACATGGCAATATGCTGTTCTTGTACTTCTTTTTTTTTTTTAAACCGTTTATTACAGAATCCAAAAGATATACAAAGATGGGCCTACAACCTTCAGGCCTGCCGCTAGCAAACAGTAAGAGCATATAATACAATCAGTAAACACACGCTGCGGCGTGAGAGAGGTCACAGGAGTTGAAAGAAGCGTTGGCAGCCACACTGTCCGGACCCCCACATGACGGTTTCATTTGTATATAAGAAACGAAAAACAAATCCACAAGGCAGCCAATAGTCAAAGCAGCAGCATGAGCTCCCCTGGGGAGGACCCTACCGATCCACAGGAATAGCGGGGGGGGGGATAGGTCGGGACGGAGACAAAGTGAACTCAATGCCCAGAACCAGGGAGACAAGCAGACTAAGGAGACGGGGCCAGTGACAGATCAGGCGTCAGCGGCGGGGTACAAATTCCGCCACGGTAGGTGTTCCAGGGGCCCCACACTTTCACCCACTTCCCAGGCTTACCTCTCGCAACATACACTACCTTTTCCCGAAACATACACCAATCCATGTTGTCCTTCCACGCCGAGACCGTTGGCAACCTCTGGGAACCCCACAATTGTGCAATATCACGCTTGGCCACCATATATCCCAGAGTCACCCACCACGTCTGCGGCACTGAATAGTCGGTCGGCTCCCACACATTTAGCAGACATCTCCTCGCCTCGGGAAGCAGCGTCACATGCGTGACCGCCTGCAACACCGCATGCACACCACGCCAGAATCGCGCCACCTCCGGGCATTCCCACAAAATATGGAGGAAGGTCCCTGAAGAACCACACCCACGCTTACACAACCCGTCCACGGCATAGCCCATACGCATCAGACCCGGCCCCGTAACATAGACCCTATGGAGTATCTTGAGCTGGACGAAGCGAAGGCGAGCCGGTATGGCCACCTCTTTCGGGGATGCCACCGCAGACACCCAGTCCTCGTCATCCAGCTCCAATCCATCAGCCCTCCACACCTCACGAAGGCTAGTCAGCAGTCCCGAGCGATCATTGATGAGCTTTTTGTAAATTAATGAAATCGTGCCGTCCGGTACATGCCCATCCAGCACTCTATCTTCCAGAGGGGAGTACTCCGGGATGGAGGCAACATCCGGGAATACGGAGCACAGCGCGTGACGGACCTGTATATATCGAAAGTACTCTCTGTCCTGCAACTGGAATTCCGTCTGCAGCACCTCGAACGTTTTGAATCCCCCCCTCGTCCAGAGATCGCCCACCTTGCTGATGCCTATCATGTCCCACTTCTCAAAGCCCTTCGAGGTCCACAGGGAGCCCAGCCGCTCAGATGCATACAGTGGCGTCGCCCGGGTCAACCGATCCTTCCACCCCATCGCCAAGTTTGCCGCGTGCCACACCCGTACCGCGACCCGCGTAGGGCCCGTCAGACGTGCGTCGAGCGACCTAGAATAAAGCGCCCGGCAGTAACAGTTTATCCATTTCAAAGGCCGGGTTAAGAGCGGGCCCATAAAGGCCGTGGTTTATCGCAGCCAGCTGGGAGGCCCAGTAATACCGTTTGATGTCTGGGAGGGCGACCCCCCCGTCGTACCACGGGAGCGTCAGCTTCGCAAGGGCGATACGCGGCCTACCCTCCCAGAACAGGCGTCGCTGCAGACTCTCCACCTCGCGAAAGTAGCGCGCCGGGACAACGTCCATCGTGTTCTGTAAAGCGTATAGGAAACGTGGCAGCGACATCATCTTAAACAATGCCGCACCGCCGAGTGGTGAGAGCGGCAAGCGCCTCCAACGCGCCACGTCATCCTTCAGGCGCTGGAGGGGGGGAGCAAGTTCTGCTGATATCGGGCCTCAGCGTCCAGGGTAATGAAGATACCCAGGTACTTAAATCCCTGCGGAGCGATCTGGATAGGACAACCCCGCGGAAGGATAGGAGCCTCCCCGGAAAGGACATACACACAAGATTTAGCCCAGTTGATGACTAAGCCGGAATTGCGGCCAAATGAGTGCAAAACATCAACTAGTACAATCAGTGATTTACGCGGGGAAGCAAGGTATAAAAGAATATCGTCAGCGTAAAGAGATACGCGATCCTCATACTCGGGGGTCCATCGGAGACCACGGATAGAAGGGTGCCACCGCAGCCACTCCACCAGGGGCTCCAAGGCAAGCGCGAAGAGGAGCGGTGATAACGGGCAGCCCTGCCGCGTGCCCCTGCCCAGCTCAAACGGAGCCGACACTCTACCGTTCACCGCCACCTGCGCCAGCGGTCCGGAGTACAACAATTTCACCCAACCAATGAATCCCGGGCCAAAACCAAACTTCGCCAGTGTCGCCCAAATATATGTCCACTCAAGCGTGTCGAACGCCATAGTGGCGTCCAGGGACGCCAAAATGGCCGGCTCTCGTATGAACGGGACCCGCGCGAGCACCCCATGCAAACGCCGCAGGTTGAGCGCGGTGTTGTGATGAGGGATAAAGCCGGACTGATCCTGGTGAATCAGATCGCACACCACGCCAACCAGCCGATTAGCCAGCACCTTGGCGAGAATTTTGGGTTCCGCATTCAGCAGCGAAATGGGCCTGTAGGACGTTACCTGATCCCGCGGCCTCCCCTCCTTATGAATAACCACGATAGTGGCCAGACGCTGGTCCAGCGGGAGTGAACCCGCCGAGCGGGCCGCGAGGAACATAGCACGGAGATGCGGCGCCAGCGTATCCGGTCGTAGTTTATACAATTCGATGGGAAGGCCATTAGGAGACTTGGCCTTGCCGGAGGCGACCGAGCGTATGGCGAGGGCAATCTCCTCAGATGTTGGGGTCGCGTCCAACAACACTTTATCCTCCTCCGAAAGGGAAGGCAGCGCAATGTCTTTAAGTAAGGCATGGGAGTCCTCTTCCGAGCGGGAAGATACCGGGGAGTACACCCCACGGAAATATTCTGCAAAGCAATCAACAATTTCTCCTGGGTCAGTGACACACACACCATCCAATTTCTCAATCGACGGGACAACTCGACTCGCTCTCTCCTTTTTATCCAGCCACGCAATCAGTTTACCAGCCTTATCACCCACATCATACAGTCTCCCCTGTTGCTCTCTACTGAGGCCCCTGGCTGCCTCCGTGACGAGGGCCCTGTAGTCCGCCTGCTTGAGTCGGAGAGCATGCAATTTGTCCTCCGTCACCCCACACTCCAAATCACCCTCCAACTCAGTTATCTCAGTTTCAGCACGGGTCACCTCCTCCCGCTCGCGCCTCCGGGAATGGGAAATAAGGGATAGGGCCTCCCCCCGGAGTACCGTCTTAAACGCCTCCCACAGAGAGACCGCAGACGACACAGACCCCACATTGTCTTCAAAATATCGCTTAAGGGATTTAACCAAATCTGTGCGAATTGTGGGGTCACGCAGGTACCAGGGATTAATCGGGACCACCCTCCCCTCCCCCCTCGGGACAATGTCGAAGTGCAACAGGAGCGGGGAGTGGTCTGAAACACCCCGCGCCAAATGTCGTACCTCCCCAACCCTCCCAGCCTGTGCCGCTGGCATTAAGACATAACCAAGCCTCGAAAGACTGCCATGAGCCCCGGAATGAAAGGTGTACTGCATCTGCGTAGGATGTTTCAACCGCCAACAATCCACCAGCCCCAAGGTGTCCAAGAGGCCGGACAACCACGCTTGGGCACGGGGGAGATCCCTAGGGGGGTGACGATCCTCAGTCCCGGAAACCACAGCGTTAAAATCCCCCCCAGCCACTAGAATCCCCTCCGGAATGCCAAGGAGGAGGCGCCCCAGGTCCGCAAAAGTAGTCGTTTGCAACCCTGGCGGGACATAAACAGAGACGAAAACAATCACTCTACCCTCCAATCTACCCACCAGAACCGTGTACCGTCCCCTGTCATCATGGAGCACCTCATCAACTTCCAACGGGAGCGAGGTTTTAGCCATAATGCCCACACCCCTCGAACCAGACGTGAAGCCCGAGTGGCCCATAAGGCGATAGCCCCGTCTGTTCATGGCACGAAAGGAGTTTCCAATGAGGTGTGTTTCCTGCAGAAAGACTATATCAGGTGAAATTCGTTTTAGGAACTGCAGGACCACCCCCCGTTTTAGCCTGTCCCCCAGTCCGTTAACATTCCAGGACAAAAGACTCAGTCCCCTACCCCCCATCATAGCCGAATTCGATCAATCGCCCCCCAGAGAGCACTTTTGGAATAGCACAACAATACTTTTGCCTTGTGGTACAAATAAACAATACCCAACCCCAACCCAACAGCCCCAACAAAACTCCCCCCTCCCTGCACCCCTGCATGAGCCCAGACAGCCCCCCCAACTTGCAGTGTGCCTGTCGCCCCTATGTAATTTAAACTACTAAGACCCCCTAGAGGAGGAAGGAGAACCCCCTCGAGACCCCGCACAACCTCCAATGGAGGGGAGACAAGACACAACAGACAAAAGACCCTAAGCTTGGCCGAAAGTGGCATCATCCGGAGTGAGCCCCCGTGTCAGTACCTCAGACCCGGTCCGGTGGGCACTCTCCTCCCGCTGCCCCCCCCCATCATCCCGACCATGACCCCCAGACAAAGTGTCCAGCCAGTCCCCGGCCGTTTCAGGACGGTCAAAAAAATGAGTGCGACCATCCACCTCCACCCGCAGCCTGGCCGGGAAGAGCATGGCGTATTTTAAGTTCATGCCTCGAAGCCGCCGCTTGACGCCCAGGAAACTCAGTCTCTGCTTCTGGACCGCCTGGGTGAAATCGGGATAAAAGTTCACCTCCATGTTCTCCAGCTTAATCGGCCCTTGCAGTCTGGAAGCTTGCAAAATCGCATCCCTGTCCCGAAAGTTGAAAATACGGGCAATAAGAGGCCGCGGAGGGGCTCCGACCTTCGGTCTGCCTCCGGGAACTCTATGGGCCCTCTCCACAGCAAAGAATTTACTCAGTCCTCGAGGCTGGAGATGGGTAGTGATCAGGTCCTCCACAAAGAGATCCGCCGTCGACTCCTCCCGTCCCTCGGGTACTCCGATGATACGGATATTATTCCTCCGGGCCCGGCTCTCGGAGTCCTCCAGGCGCCGATCCATGAGCGCACTTGCCTGACGGAGCCGGTGCACCTCCGTTTGAAGGGCCGCCACCTCAGTCGTGAGGCCCGACGCGGTGTGGGCCAAAGAGTCGACCCGGTCATTAGTCTTAGAGAGATCAGCTCTCACAAGGTTGACATCAATGAGGACCGCGTCGAGTTTGTGTGCCAAAGTGTCGAATTGCTGGGCCACTGAGGCCTTCATCTCAGCAATGGCGCCCATGACGTCTTGCAAAGTCAGATCCGTAGGCAAATCCGGGGCATCCGGGGGGCACTCGGAGGACTTGTGCGATCCGCCGGTAGACCCCTTCGGGAGGGTGTAGCGGTCCATGATGTTGGCCTGATGTGCGGTGCCACGCCGGGTCGACTTGGCCTTCAACCGATCCCCATCCTGCTTCGTTGCCATCGTCGCGTGCCTCGCACTCGCACCAGCCACGCAGTGGAGAGCAAGCAATCAAGGCCGAGAGCCCCGGGGGCCACCCCAGGACGGCAGAGCGGGTCACCGCAGGCAGGCAGGCAGGGTCTCCCAGCGAGGCAACCCCAACACAAAGAAGCGCCGTGATCCCACTTGCGATAATGGCAAGGGGACTCAAAAGCGAAAGTGAAAGTGTGGGGTACGCGACTCGCCAGGCCCAGCCCGCCGTTGTTGTTCACTTCGCCACTGGGTCGCCCCCAAACTCGAATCCGGGGTCAGGAGAGAAGTAGGCCGCAAACTTCAGTCGGTGCTCACTCCGGCACCCGGGGTCCGATTCGAGAACGGAAAACGGGTACCACCTCGGCTCAGGCTCACCGACACAGTCCCCTCAACCGATGCAGGATGAAGACAGGATAAACGTAGGAGGTTGCGGAGGTCCTCGGGAGCCTCGCACCTACGCGGCCATCTTGGTTGCGCGCTAGGCTCCTCCTCCGTTCTTGTACTTCTTAAGCAGACCGTTCTCCCCAGTCATCTCACACTACTTGTCAGCCAAGGGTGGTAACAACTGTAAGGAACAACATGGCAAGGCATGGAAAAACTGGTTACCTGAACTTCTACAGACACCATAATCTCCACCCTTCACTACCCACCCCCTTTAGAGTCTAGCTCAATACAAAAGCTTCAGAAATGCTAGGAGAATACACTACATAGCTGGCAGGCTGCCTCCAACCTCCATTTTGTACATCATCGCTACCCTGCAGTTCCTGCAGGTATACTTTAACCCTGCCACCTCTGTTAGTCTAGGCCAGGTTTCTCAAACAAGTAACTCGCAAGCTATTGGTTGCTCTCCAGCTACCTGTAAGTAGCTTTCTTGGGTGCAGTCCAGTCTAATAGTTCAGTAGCTTTTGCTTAGATCAATTAATATATGTCTAACATAATGGAAAGGAGTGTATTTAAGACGAAAATATGTTTATTTTTAGAACTCAGAGGTTGATGATAGGTGAAAAATGGTTGAATTTCCAAAATATATATAAATCTTATTTTGATTGATATATTATGTGGCATTGGGAAGACATTACTAACATTATTACGTTGGTGCTCGGGGCATTGCAGCTGGGGGTGTTATGTATTACCAATCGCAAGGCATTGCTAATTGGCAAAGTCTTTATTACATTACTCCTGGCAACCCTTCCTGATGCACGGACGTTTACTGAGGGTAAACCTGCATTAAAAAATATTTTTTTTAATTAGTTTTAATAACTAAAGTTGTGACAGGGTATATCGTTTTCAGCTACATTCACTGGAAACCCATCATGTAAGGAAACAGCTATACCAACAGCATACAGGGGTCCATAGAATATATCATGACTCCCAGAAAAAGTATGCAGTAAAAGGTGCTATGCTGGTAAACCTGCATAAGATGCTAACTAATGTGTTCAGGTTTGATGTGTCACTAGACTAAATAATAGTAGCTCGGGGTGATTGTGCTTGAACTTAAGTAGCTCTTATTGCCGAAAAGGTTGGAGACCCCTGGTCTAGGGTAATCCCTCCAGTTGACCGTAGCCACGCTCACTGTGGAAGGCGTGCTTTGGGCCATTCCCCGTACCACAGAGCTATATTCTAAGTTGTAAATCAAAACCACAACTTCAGTAACCTCAGTGTGCACACATTTATCAATGTGCCTGTCAGGCTGAAAAGAGGTCGAAAATAGTATAGACTGATTTTGTGGGTAATGCAGGGAAGGGGTGTGAGTTCACAAAACCATGCAAGGGACCTTTCTATCCTAACAAAGGATGAGACTGCAAGGCGAGCTGTCGGGGTGTCACTGTGTGGGCAAAGGAGTGACAGGAAAAGGCACTAAGAGGGCCATGGTGAGTTATCAGGGGTGGCGGGCTGAGGTAAAAGGGGTGTCATGGAGAGGCTTCAGGGGTGGCCAGGTGATACTCCAGGGATGAAAAGTATGATGCAAAGGGACACTCTTTGCATTGGGGCTGGGAAGTACCAGGCATGATCAAGTGTGGAATTGCATTGCTTAGCTGGGTCTGAAACAGGTTGCCTACGGGAGGAATAGAAACAACCATTGAAAAATCCAATGGGTGTAGCCTATGCAAGATCATTTGGCTTTATCAATGTTTATGTTAGACATGTTGCATAGCAGCACGAGCTGCTGTGCAACATGGCTTGAAGTCAAGAAACAAAATGCTATGACACAGCCAGCACTGACTGCATTATAGCACTTTTTTAAAGTTATGTTGCACAGCAGCCTGCACTGTTGTGCAATACATGTTAACAAGGGGGGAGCAACACAAGGGAGGCACACAGTGGCAGCTCCTCTGCTATGGCGGAGGAGCGTTGCCCCCCTGCCAGCACCCTTGAAATCAAAACAAGCATTGGCATAGCCAATAGGTCTCGCCTTTGGGACCTTATAAGTGTTTAGCCATGCAGCAGTTGCATAACTAAACACTTATAAGGTCCCAAAAGCGAGACCTATTGGCTATGCCAATGCTTATTTTAACTGCTGCAATCTATTGAAGCCTCACGGAGAACATCAAAGCGAAAGTGATCGCGATCAAACATCAAAGCGGCCGAACGTGAAAGTAATAGCGCTAAAGCGCGACGTGCATGCCCGCGCACATGCACTGTAGGTCTAGGCTGGCCAGGTAGCACTTTTTGGAGCCCTCACAAAATGTCTCGCCAGACCAGCGCATGCGCTGGGTCAGGCGAGACCTAAAAAATAAAGGGATCACAAAACAGGTTTAAAACTCTTTTTATTATCGTTTTATTCTCCTTGTGCCGAGTTTGGGGGTGGGGCCACAGTGAGACAGGCACTGAGGGGAGTGGTATGTGCACTCCCTTCACTGCACATGACGGTTTGGCCGGCCGTCTCAGGCCGGACAAACCATCATGTGCATTGAAAGTTCTCTCCAACCCAGCAAACGCTGCTGGGTTGGAGAGAGCGGCACAGACTCACAATCGGCCCTGGAGCGCAAGTCAAGGGCGCTCAGGCCAATCCTGAATCTGCACTCATATAAGAGCAGCTTCAGGATTGTCTGCAGGGCAAGCTGGGATCCAGTGCCTTCAGAGGGGGAGAGGAGCAGACGACGTGACGCGATGGAGGGCAGCAGGTAAGTTTTTTCTTTTTTACATTTATCTCCCCGTCCCCCTTTGCAACCCCCTGCCCCGCCTCTTTTCCTTGACACGAGCCGTGCCTGGAGGCAAAGGGACGGAGGGTGGGAGCAGAAACAACGGGAGAGGGGAAAAGCAACACGAAGGAGGTGCGAGGCAGGAGAGGGGGATCACCAGGCAGGAGAGCAACACAGAAAAGGGATGGTTGGGAGGAGAAAGATGAAATAGTACCTCCATCACACTGCAAGTAGACATGCACTAATTAAGTTGAATCAATCTGTGATTGGTCCATGTTCCACAGAAAGAAACGGAAGTGACGCTTGGCCTGCACTGGCCGGTTAGGAGGCAGCGAGAAGAGTAACAGTGAAGCCAACACTTTGTTAAGTAGTGGGCAGGCTCCAAACCCTTTATTGTAAACAGTAGTCTTGCAAGCAAGAGCGCATACATTGTTGCAGGCTTGACCTAAATAAAGACTGTGGGTGCACGGGGACCAGTGGCATAACTCATAATGTCTCCAATACCTCACAAATATTGATAGGCTGTGAGCTGAATGGTTGGGAGTCCCCCTGAAGGGTTGGCCGCAGGAGCCTGTGTCACGCAACTGATGGGGGATTAGCAATTCAAAGTGTGTGATGCACAAAAATCCCCCTCATCCACATCACACCAGGGAGGAGCCCAAGCCTGTGTTCCAAACATGCATCTTCCAGAAGGCCCACAAGGAGGCGCCATTATTCGACTCAATGCAAAATACATACATCGTAGTATATACTTGACCATTCCTACAGCGATTATCACACACAAAATGTCTTTTTTTACGGTTAGATGTTACCATTCCCGTACCATTTAAAACACTTCTGAAGCAAATAGAGTAATGATCAGAACTTGAGACCTCTGCGTTGGGTGCACTGACCCACTGAGCTGCCTCGCCAGGCGCCAGCTGAGAGATGAGGACTGAGTTTAATGCTGAATTTCTCGCTATTTGGTTCCTTGACGGTTGTGAACGGGCACTGCCCGGGGGAAGGGAGGGGGCGCCGCTGGCACAACCGCCAACGTGCACAGGAGAGACGAACAAACTCCCGGACTATCAGGAAATACAGGAATGCAAAGTAACAAAGTC
The DNA here is from genome assembly GCF_964204655.1 of Triturus cristatus. Lineage (NCBI taxonomy): Eukaryota > Metazoa > Chordata > Amphibia > Caudata > Salamandridae > Triturus > Triturus cristatus. The sequence continues at coordinate 931,986,778 of NC_140580.1, read as the reverse complement.
CCTGGCAGTTGGTTGCACGAGGTTTTTGGCAAAATGCTTTGTTTGTCAACCATTGTTTGAGCGCGTATCCCGGGGGCACCTTTAAGAAGAATAAAAAACAGCATACAGCTGCGCCCCCTCAGCCTCCCCAGCACGGTTGAATAAAGTGCCGACTGAAAAAGGCCGAACGTGGCAGATTTATTCACTGGGGCACCCCCTGATTTTTGTGCACAATTAATACTGCCTTGTGGTCTCTCTGGGATGGGTGAGATTCACAATGTCGAAAGTCTGAGTATACGAAGACGTCGTGCAAGAGGTGGGTAAGGTGTAAAATAGTGAGGTTGGCATTTCTAGTCCCCCAGCGGTGGGCACGGTGTGGCACAGTAAAGCTGTGGTTTTGAGGTCAGCACATAAACTCTGTGGAGGCGGGTAAGGTGAGGCCCGGTAAGGCTGGTAAGGTGCGGCCTAGTGACGTTGTGATGGCGTAGGTGGCCCTCAGGGTGGGTAGTGGCATGGCTTCTGCCTACTGGGTTGGGTAAGTGCTGGCATGCTATTACAGAGCATATTGGGGCCTACAGTGACCCCTGGGGTGGTAGTTGAGGATGGCACGAGAGACAATTAAGGCTGGCAGGAGAGACTAATAAGGCACGTCCACGTGGACAGAGAGCGGTAAAGCCCTTGGTGGGGGTAGGCTGTGGCATGGCAGAGTTTGTTAAGGCATACCCCTGGCCCTCACATGGTCAAGGGATGGCATGAAGGGACAGGGTTCAGCTAAGCCTGCCCAGTTTCAGCTTAGTTGGTCAGGAATTGACAAGGCAGGCGGTGTTGATCGAGACCTATCAGATGTCCTTGAGGGGGCCAGGGGGCCTCAAAGCAGGGCAGGATTTATTGGGTCTGCCCTCTTTGATGAACAGGTGGAGGCATTTCAGGGCAAAGTTGGGTACGGTCTGCCCTGTGGCCCGTGGGGTGGGTGTGGTTGCAAGGCTATGCAGGGGTTCTTAAGCCCTGCTCTGTACCCCCTGAGGTTGGCAGGTCGGGTTTAAAAGGGCCTGTCCGAAGGCCCCGAACGTGGGCGTGTCCAACGTAGCCCTCAGGGTGGGAACGGGAGGAGGATCGGGTTGTTTGAGAGCTAGGAGGGCCCCTGTATGAGCGAAGACTGCGCCAAGAGATGAAGAGAACAGAGCGCTTTGAAAGCAAACATGTTTACATATACTTCCCACAACTCCACACCCTCTTATTATTCAGAGACCAAAAAAAAAAAAAAAAAACACGAAATCATGTGAAATTAGCAAACAGCATTTGCCTGTCTGTGAAAGAGCTGGGACGGTGCCACGAGCCCTGCAGGGAAAAGGGAAGGGTTCACAGCAGGCCAATGCCTAACAAGTGCCTGGCTCTGCCCCACCCCAGCCCTTTTTCATGGACGTGCCCGTCTCTGCTGCAACACACACATACACACGTGCACACAAACGCACACACGTGAAAATAAATATGCGCACCCAAACGAACACGTCAATATACATTTACGCGCACCTCTATCGAGTGAGTGACGCCAGGGTGCTCAAATCAAACCCACATACACCTCGTAAGGTACTGTGTACATTTCTAGTTCGCCTGCTGCTCTGGTTGGGTCAGAGATAACAAAAACTAAGCTCAAAAGACGTAGTATTTGCCCGGGATATATGCCAGATCTCTGCATGTGTTTTCTGTTGAGAGATTGTTGAGGGAGGAACCCGAAGATGTGGGTTCTGATCACAGTCTCCCTACTTTGCTGTATTGTGTGATTCAATTTCTGGCCAACTGACATTCTCTGCTTTTCAATGTCCTCATCTGCCAATATCGAAAGCGCCTAGAAACCAAGTGAAGGCCAATGTTGAATGCTCTATTTGAAACTGGGTATTTAAGTTGCCAACGCTTAGAAAATACAACAGTACGTGTATGTATCGCGCTCATTGCGCTCTCAGGGATGTGGGATGACAGGCTGACATTGGCAGGTTTGGCACAAAACCTCAACCAGGTTTAGGAATCGCACTCTGGTCCAGATGGCCTGGAAATGACTAGCTTTCTGTTGTCTACTCGCATTCCTTCTGCTCTATAACCTGCAGAGGGCACTGCTGCTCCACACAGCTGGGAACACTCTGAAATCTCAGCCAATGCATATTAAAAGTCACCCCTCTACGACCGATTCACACTCTTAGCCAATGAGAGCATCAGCGCTTGATTTGAGCCGGTGGTTGCAGGTGAGGCCCACGGCACTCATTTTTGGAGTCTGGTCTGGCACTTATTTTTAATGATCAGACTTTGACCCAAAACAAAGGAGAAAAGGGGGAAAGCAGAGGGAACGAAAATGCGGTAAAATAGTGCCAAAGGGAGAAGGCAGGAAAGAAAAAGAACCTGCAAGAGTGAGATAAAGGAGCAGGGAGTGTGGGGTGGTGGATTAAAGAGGCAAGAGGTTGAATCGGTGCTAGAGGCCCGTTTTCATGCCGGGTGGGAGACACAATGCTTCTCAAGGGGAACCGCAGCAAGTGGAGAGCCAAGCCAAGCGTCGGCTCTGGCTCTAAGAGCCCAAGCTAGAGCCAAGCCTTGAACACATTTGGAATGTAAATCATGCAACAATCATCATGTTAGAATATGATACGGTGTCTTTAAAATTAAAAAAGTATATTTCTCAAACATGCGGAAGTATTTCACCTTAATATATTAGATTATATCTCTGGATTGAGAAGTACTAATTAAAAGTGAGAGTTGTTAAACAGGCCCCAAGAAACATTCTTGTACTTCCATGATGACAATGCTAGCAGGGAACTAAGCAGCAAGTCAGATGTAATGTATTCCCTGTATGTGACCTAGATTCTTATTATGGATGGAACAACATTAAAGGCTAGTAAATCAAACAGCAAAGGTATTTGTACAATGCACATCTTCACCTAACATATTGGAAGGTGCTCACATATGTGATAGTGCATAAAAAGGAGGCTTGGTGAAATAAAATATTTGCCTAGGATCACATAATGTGGTGAAGCAAGAATTCCAAATTGATCCCATATTTTCCAGTTTTACACTGTGCAATTCAGCCGCTAGATGGATATCTCCTGACATCATAGTTTAATGCGTTGTCTTTAATTCTGGAAGGATGAGATTAGACGTAATTGGCAGGCACTTTCAAATTTCATTTTTGGCAGTTTCACATGGGGCGAACTTTGCCTAAAGACATAAGAGACAGATGGAGACTATACTACACCTTTTTTCCCTGCACAGCAAGATTTGCCAGGATTAACATGATACTGAGCTGAGATCGGGATTCAAACCTGGTTCCCTACGTTGCAAGGTCAGAAGCTGTAGCCACAAGGCCCCATCACATCCTGTGAAAGCTCAGCTTGTTTTGGGCCCGAGGTTCCAAGAGGACCTCGAGCCGAGTCAGAGCCAGGCATTTGATTCAAGCCTGGTTAGTTAACTTTCAGTGGCTCGCCCACCTCTAGGCTGACATAAAGGGATGCTGGTGGAAAGTGAATTTTAACAGTCTTGTGGTGCATCTTTTCAGTAAATATTGCAGACAGCAAACAAGAAAAACAAGGGAGCCGTTAGTGCTCCAGGAGGAGCTCTGATGAGTTCTTTACCTGATAATATTTAATTGCACTATATCATTAAAGCTTTTAGATGTGGAGTTAGAATTGTAACTCTCGGGCTTATTTACAAGAAACTGACGCATCTCTGCGTTAGACCAGAGATGCACCAGTTTCCTTGCGCCGGGCAAAGAAACCCTTGCGCCACCATGGATGCGTCCTTTTCACAATATGGCGCACCATGTCGCAAGGATTGACAGATGCATAAGGAATCCAGACGTATCTGTTGGCGCGAAAGTCAAGCATTGCTGGAGTTGTGCCGTAAGCCGGACACAACTCCAGCAATGCTTGGGGGAGGCCTATGCCTAATACACTGCTGGACTCCTTATGCCTGCTCCAAGCAGGTGTAAGGTTTTGACGCAGGGGTGTACTAGAAGTGGCACAGTGAAATCTTGTAGATTTCACTGCGCCACTTCTACGAGGCTTTCTTGCGGGGATACGCCCACCCTGCATACATTATACCTGACGCAGGTATAATGTGATGCTGGGGTTTACAAGGTGACGCATCTGCCAAGATGCGTCACATTGTAAGTAGGCTGCAACCAGGCCCATTGTCTACGCCACCGCTGCATCACAAAAAGTGACGCAGCTGCAGCGCCAAAGTGTCACAAGGGGCTAGTAAGTCTGCGCCTCTATATTTTCATAAGTACACTAACCATAACAATATAGAGGCAGTCAATATTATTTAGTCGATATGTATAAGTTGATATTTCTGCGCTCAATAGTTTGCCATACAACTGTAAAATGTTGTAAAAAGTGGCATATAGTGTATTTTTGATCATGATTTGTACCCAGATTGAAGCACAATGGTACTCAAAGAATGTAAAGGTCAGTTGAAGCAACAGCACTTTCAAAATGGGGGTGGCATTAAGGGTACCTATGAGCAGCTGTGCTAGGGAAGTGTACCAGGGGTTTGGTGTAAATACCAGTCCTGAATTACACCTGGCCTGGAGGCAAAGCTTGGGAGCCACAGTTGATCCAGGTGACCCCCCATCCCGAGAGGAGAATTTGCAAAAGATAGAATCAACAGTCCATTTTAAAGCATCATGCAGACTTAACTTGGCTAGAAATCAATAGATTCTGAAGAAGCATCCAAAAGTCCAATACATTAATTGCATGCCAATTAATCCTGGACCACACGAATGGTGTTTACGATTCATTTTCTTAAGAAATATTTAAAAAGCAGTGGCAAAACTGCATTTTTTAGTACAGTTGCCCGAATAAAATTGGTTTAAATGCCATGGGTTAGCTTTTAAAATGTATACCTCATCTTACTTGATTCATATATTCCCCATTGCTACCATTTTCCATCTTGCCCATCCTTTCAAGCTAAATGGATTATTGTCTTGGAAGGGGGATTATGAGCTCTCTCCATTGGGTGTTGGAGTGGGCTCAAATAATGATTTCTACATTAAAAAGTAGTTCCTGAGACAAATGGTCTAGAGGTAATCAGCAAAGTTTAGTAATCTTGCTTTTGGGACTAGGGTGTTCATTGAACATTTGTCAAAACACTCACAATTTCTGGCAGGCTCTGCAATCCGTAAATTGAACTTAACAGTTCCTTGTTATTGCCAAAAATCAAATCAGTCATCTGTTGCAATGCCGAGGCCCAGTAATACAAACGAAAATTTGGTACTGCCCAGCCCCCCGTTCTTTCGGAAGTGTCAAAAACTTCAACACCCTCCGAGGTCTGGCATAGGCCCAGATAAATCTCCCGGTCATACCATCCAAGGCCTTAAAACAAGAGTTTTTCACCTCTAGAGGTATTGCCCTAAAGAAATATAGAATTTTAGGTAATTTTAATTAGGTTACACCTCCCATTGAGGGTAAGTCTAAGATTATTCCACCTGTATAGCTCCATCTTAGTTTTGCTAATCAAAGGATCAAGGTTGCACTCAACAATTTTGTCTGTATATGCACTAATGTTAACCCCCAGAAACACTGAATTTGGCACTACCCGCCTATCCTCAAATCGCACGCTACCATTTATGAGTATCTGAGTTTTATCTCGATTAAGTCCATACCTAGAGATTCAACCAAATTGATCAACTTCAAGTTCAATTTCCTTAACTGCCCAGGTGGGATCCGGGATGACTGTTGCCAAATCATCTGCATACGCCAGAATTTTGGTATCCCCCCCTCTCTTACACATCAGTAAAATTAAAGTATTGCTTTTAATTCGCTGAATTAAAGGATCAATGTAGAGAGTAAATAGAAGGGGGGAACAAGGACACCTCTTCCTTGTCTCTCGCTGAATCACTATTATCTCTGACTCTTCCCCCATTAGGGAAACTTTAGCCGTAGGGTTAATATATATTGCTTTAATCCATTAATATAGTCCGGCCCAAATCAGTTTTTTCCCAATATTGCCCATTGGTATGGCCAGCAGACCCTATTGAATGCCTTCTTGGCGTCTAGAAGTATTAATGCCAAAGGGTCTCCTGAGATCTTAGCCACATCAAATAGGGTAATTACCCGCCGAATGTGATCTATTGTTCCCATCACGGGAATAAATCTGTGTTGTACTGGGGAAACAAACTTTTTAATTATACCAGATTACCACTTGGCTAGAATTTTCGCATTGATTTTGATATCACAGTTGATTAAAGTTATAGGTCGGTATGACCCCAGCTCCAACACAGATTTACCCTTATTAGAAAACACCACCATCTTGGCAGAAGCCCAAGATCCAGGGGGAGAAATGCCCTTTTGGATAGACAGAAATACCTCAAGGATATATTTATTAAGACTGTTGCCAAAAAGTTATAAAATTCTCCCGGAATAAAATCGGTCCCAACTGCCTTTACGGGCGCTAATCTAGAAACAGCAGCTGTGACTTCTTCTATCGAAATGGATTGTTCTAGAAACTCACGATCCTCTCCATGTAATGTTTCCAGGACATCATACTCCAAATATAATCTTATCTCCTCTGGTTCTACAGCCTCCTCAGCATATAGTTGTTGATAATATTTCTGAAATGCAGACCATATCCCCTGTATATCAGAGATAAGTCCTTGGTCTGGATCTCGAATTTGCTTGATGTCCCCAAAGGTTGACTGCTGCCTGGCACAAAATGCTAACATATGCTCCACTCTTTCACTAAATTCATACGTTTTATTTTTCCAGACTGTACATTTGTCCGTGGCTTTATTAGTTGAAATATCCACTATAGCCGTTTTGGCTAAAACAACACATAACTGAGCATCTTCGGTAGCTTGTCCACAAGAGGCAGCTTCTACCAAGCCTGCCTCAGCCACCGATAAGGCCAGATAAAGTTCCTGAAGGTGTTGCTTTTCATTACTTTGCCTAGCCCAGCTAAATCTCAAAGTTTCCCCTCGAACCCCTGTTTTAAATGCACCCCAAGTTATAACTATGAGGGCACTCCCAATATTTTCAGCCATAATAATCGGGATCCACTTCTTTATGTAAATAACATAATCAACATCTAGTAACAGAGCTATCTCACATGACCAGCCCCTATTCTGATAAGGAATGGATTGTATATCTAACTCTAAGACTAAGGGTTTGTGATAAGACATCACCCAAGGATATTTAAATATTTGAGAGTCTTGTACTAGCCCCCTTGATATAAAAAATAAGCAAGACAAACATGCACTCGATGGGCGGCAGAGTAGAATATATTACCGGGATCTGCTGGCTCCTTTTCAGCTCACACATTCAAAAGCCCGTTGGTAGTGATCCGCTGAGTCAGAGACCGAAAAACCTTAGGTTTACGTCCTTGATAGGCTGCAGTGCCTGCCCTCTGGCCATCTTCTTTGATGTTAATGTTGAAGTGCCCACAGATCACCAGTGGGCGAGCCCACCCCGTTAATTCAATGCACAGCCAATCTAGTAGCAATGAATCATCCGTGACAGGCCCATAAAAAGAGCACAATGTAAAAGAGCCTCCCAAATAGTGACATTCTACAATGGCCCATCTACCATAACTATCCGCCCTAGCTCTAGAGAATCAAAACCTACTCTTTTGTGCAAGAATTGCCACACCACACATGCGGGTTCCTTGCAGGGTCCTAGATATAATCTGATACCCTGAAAATTCCAGCAAATGTTTTTGGCCCCCCTCGATGTGTGTTTCCTGCATACAGACAATATCTGCTTTTAAATATTGTAAATCTAGATTCACCCTTTGATTTTTTTTCTTATTATTTAACCCACAGATATTAATTGAGGCTATTCTTAACCTACTCATCAATTATTGTGCGCTGTACCATAACCTCCACCTGTCCGAACACAGAAAATCCTACAAGTTGATAGGATGCACCCCCCTGAGCCTCCCCCGGGCCACCCTCCTCAACACCCAACACCTAACCTCCACATCCCCAACCATCTCCCTACCACAAGCAAGAGGGTCTATCCTGACCCTAATGATGCCACCTGGCAACATACCGCCACCACGCCTCCCTGCTCCGACCCAGCCGGTCCAATTGTAGCGAAATCCAAAAAGGGAGAAAAGCAAAGAGGAAAAGAAGACAAATCAACCCAATACACCCTCCCGAAAACCCTCTCCAGAAACATGTGACCCTCCAGAAAGGGGGGGGGGAGAAGAGGGTGAGAAAGACAAAGGAGTATACAAATACAAGCAGAAAACAAAACTTCCAAAGTCTTTGGGCTTTAATCTCTGACTGAAATGTCCGTGTTCGTTCTTTAAATATGACCTCAAGGCGGGTGGGACTTAACAAGAAGCCCTCACAGGCGAGTCGCTGAAAAGGAGAAAACAGTTGCCGTAGTGGCCACCTTCTCTCAACTGTCACATGGCAGAAATCTGGACAGACAAAAAATGTATGCCCATCATATGACCGTTTTGCTTCTGGTCTTGCCTCAGATCAGATAGCCTGTCGTAAAAGAAAACTACCAAAATAAACCAAAATAGCTCTGGGCTTCTCTGTCTGTTGAAGCTAATTTTTCTTGGGCATTAAGGGAAATGGATGTACCCTCTGCACTTCAGTTTCCCAGTCCCACTGGGCTAAATCAGGGAATTTTTTCAGTCACTATGAGTGTCACGTGTGATTGAGAAGAGTGATCTGTTGAATAGCTATCAGTACTGGCAATTGTGTCGTTGTTAAGACTATTGTATAGGCCTAGCCTTGCTGATTATAGGCCAGAACCCTTTATTGATTTAAAAAAAAACTTTCAGCAGTCTCAACATAAAAGACCTGATGTCATTTCCCTCCACGTTCTCTGCCAGTCAGAGACACCGTAGGTAGTTTCTTCGTTGGCAATTCTTAAAATCCTCCAACTTCCACATCATATCCACCAACTGGGATTCCTGTGTACTCTGTCGTTTCTGCATGGTTGCAATCCCAGCCACTGCTTCCTCTGCCCATTCTTCAACTGCCGTGATTTGTTCCGCCCTTTCAGAGCATATTTTATTTACTTTACGTACTGCTCCATGTGTTTTCTTTGTGGCAAGATGGGCTCCTTTATTCTCAGATCTGGTTTCAGCTTGCATTTGTTTCAAAATAGAGTAAGTCATATTCATAGTGGGGACATCTGTGAGGCTGCTATCCACCAACACACCCCCTGCGGGATGTCCAATTTCCCTACTTCATCCTCGCTATAAATCTGGCGTGTGGCAGAATAGTCTCATCTTAATTGTCTGGTAATGCTTGAATCTGATACCGGCCCTCTATCACTCTTCTTCGATTTCTCGCTTTGCCTTTTTGAAGGTAGCAGACGTTTCTGTGTTGAAGGATTCATCCTCCCCCATTCAGGTTGCCCCCCAATGTATCTGGGGCAAAGTCTTCCTCCGACAATTCCTCACTAAGGAAGGAGAGGTCAGCCTCATCCGTCAATGAAAAACATTTCTCTGCTCCATCAGGAGATCAGCCCGGCTGTGATGCAGCTGCTTGCCCTTGACTTTTTTTGGGACGGGCTCTAATATTCCTCATCAAAATCTCGCTCTTACTCTGAGCCCCCTCTGGTAATGGGATAATGGGGGCATCTGTCCCCTCAATTCTGAGCTCCTCCTGTCCTTCAAATGACACTCCCCTTTCCCCACTGTCGCTCTCTTTTTTAAAGGATGTAGGTTGTATGGCGTTAGATTGTCCTAGATCAGCCCTGCCTGACCCCCGGGTAGCGCTAACCATTTGTTTCGCAGGCGCAACCGGAGCAAGCACGGAGATAGCAGACCTACTGAAATCCTTCAGAAATTTCCCTGTGAGTTTGCCCGCAAACATTTCCGGAATTGAGGGCTGTCTCTCCTTCAGCACCTCGGCGCCATCAAGGTAACCCCGGGGGCCCTTGCTTCAGTCCGTCCATCCGTGCTGGCATCAGACTTTCCGGTAGAAGCCACCGGAGTTTCCTCTATCTTCTACCCCGGGACTAGTTTCTTGCTGTGAGTGACAGCACGCACAGGAACTGACGCTGCGATTCCACCCGATCCTTAAGAGGCTTGTTCCCCTTTGGCAGCATCGTCAGGTCTCTTGAGGGCCAGGGCTGGAGCCAGGGGAGAACAAGCATTGGCATAGCCAATAGGTCTCGCTTTTGGGACTTTATAAGTGTTTAGCCATGGAACAGTTGCATAACTAAATACTTATAAGGTCCCAAAAGCGAGACCTATTGGCTATGCCAATGCTTGTTTATAGAGGCACTACAGTTGAAGATTCTAAGGGTGGAAGAGCACTGCTCGGTTAGCAAGCATAGGCACTACAGCGCTTCCAGCTTCAAAAGTAACTGCAGACACAAAAGAACATGGAAGGGGGGGGGGGGTTGTGAGTGCTAAAGCAACACAGGGAAGGCTGGCATATGGTGAGCACTTTCGTGGCCGCTTTAATGTTCTCAGTGGCCGCGCGGCTCACTGAGAACATCAAAGCGGCCGCGAAAGTGATCAGCAGGCTGCCAAATGGTGCGCGCGCCCGGCGCACATGCTCTGTAGTTGGCGGCCTGAAAAGCACTTGTTTGCACTTCCAAATCCCGCTTTCTATAGCTCTCGCCAGAGCAGCGCTAAAGCGCTGGCTCAGGCGAGACCTAAAAAAACCAGGGAAGCCGACAACCACACTTGTGATTCACCAAGCGGCCTCCCCTGCCCACCACGGCACAACGGCAACGCGGCCCTGCCGAAACCAGAGACAAACTCGATCGAAGAAGTAGGTAAGGTCCAACATTATATATTCCTCTTTGTCATAACAGGCTTGTCAGAGCCTGAGGAGCAGCTAGCATAACACACTGCGCAGCCGCCATCTTGCTTCCCTAGCCTTGTGTTTGTTTCAAGGTGTGTATTTTGCTTTACATGTTTTCTTGTGATTAACCTTCATTTTTTATATCAATTTTGACAATAATAGCATAGATTCTAAATGTATGTCATGACCTAGATCATCAATTAAGGAGACTTGTGTGAGTTCAGGCACACTTGGAGATTGTGTGCAAATTGGGACGGATATCGTGATATCAGAGTGACCTTGGCTGGGTATGCCAATTGGGGAGACTTGTGTGAGTTCAGGGAGACCTGAGCTGTTTATACCAACCGGGGCTTGTATGAGCTCAGTGAGGCATAGGTTGTCCTTTCCAATGAGGGAAACCATGTGAGTTCAGGGAGACCTAAGCCATCTGCCAATAACAGAGATATGCCTGAATTCAGGGAGGAGTGAGCTATTTGTGTCAATTGGGGAGACTTGTAACTGGTTAGGAAGACTCGCGCTGCTGTGCAACATCTTTAAAAAACCATTAACGAAGCTAAATAGCTCTGCGCAAGCAAGTGATTTTATTAATGTTTTTTAAAATGGCTCAAAGTAAATAAAAACAAGACACGTTCAGCTCTAGCCGTCATAGGGTTTTTGTTAGGTGGGGCGAGTGGTGGCGTCAATAAAGACTTGATGGCGGTGGGAGGCAACAAGGAGGCAGGAGGGGGTGGGAGGTATAGTGCAAACAACAAGGATGGGAGAGGGGTGGGAGGGATGGGAAGGGGTAGACAAAACCAGCAAACACATTCACTCTTAAGAAGCGCTAGAACAATTTTCTTTTAAAACTATATGCACAAGATGCGGCCAGTGGAAAGACACTGGCCACAGGGACAGGAAACTGTACTTGATCGAACCTCCATGGAGAACTGGACAACCAGAACAAACAAAGAGAAAGTGGAAGCAGCAGGGCGCCCTGACCAATGAGAAGCAAGAAAATGAGGGCGACATTAGAGCCAACCAATGGTCAGTAATGGTAAGAATGGGGCGGGCTCTAAGTCCAATTTTAGGTATTTTTTGTCTTGTTTGCAAGTAATTTCGCAACAACAGTTCATGCACAGTCCAAGCAAAATTTAGAAATCCATCTGCAGCCATCAAAAGCTCAACGATTTCAGGCCAGAAACTGGACCTCTTTTTTAGGCAAACACTTGAGAGCTTGGTCAACAAACAGCGAAAAGACCACATAAAAACTTAGCGATGTAAAGAATCAAACAAATCAGGCTTCAGAGGAGGGTCCAACATTGAAATGGTTAGCCTTTCATTCATCAATTATGCTTTTTTTTTTTTTAAAGGAAGAATTCTAACTCTTTATTGGCTTTAAAAGCTTTCAACATGGTGGACTATGAAATACTCCGAAAAATACTCCACATAAGAATGAGGAATGGATAATACCCTTATGAAGTGGATAATGATCTACCTAAAAGAGATCGCCTACCCAGTTATAATGGGAAATACCTTCTCCGGCCCTTCTTCGTCTCCCCATTGAATCCCATAAGGACCCACTTTAGCACTGACACTTTATAAACTGTTTGTTTATTTATTTATTTATTTATATGATGTCTATAGTGCCCAAATCACCCCCAACGGAGTATCTCCGCGCTGTGACTACTAGTGGCCGACTCAATGAGATAGATTAGAACAGTGCCGTTTTCAGTAGCTTTCTGAAGGCCAATAAGTTGGAACATTGGCACAACTGGAGGGGGAGTTGGTTCCAGTACTGCGGGGCAAGATGGGAAAATGCTTTCTTGAGCCTCTCAATGAAAAATCATAAATCTAGACCTAAATTTCTAATATTATGTTGATTAGATAAACTCTTTCTCCAAATTAGTTCTGAACAAGACTCAATTTGACTGAGAAAAAGTATCAGACTGAATCACAGATATCAAAACACTTCCTAAAGCTCAACCCTGATAAAAGTGAATTTCTTGTCAAATCCCATAAAATCAACAAGACCTGTGCCTCCTACTGGATACTGAAATCAAACCATTAGGAATCCAATCCATTATTGTCAGTAAAGCAAAGTCCCTGGCATTTATTCTACAACTGACTCATACTACTAGGACATGTCAATTATATTGTTAAAAAGGCTCAATGGCAGTTGCACACAATTTGCAACCTTAAATAAAGGTGATCCTAGTGGTATTAATAATAAATTTAGTAGCTTGATGCAGTTCTCAAAGCTATGTGAAGAAATAAAAATCGAACAGTGTACGGAGTCCATTAATAAAATTATACATTTAGGATTTCTTATAGAGTTGTCAAATATTCAGCCAAGAATGAGCCTGTCAGACTTAAGATTTCTCTGCAGGTTGGTTTATTTATCTTCATTGTAAAAAGTGATCACACAAAGAACCTTTTTTCATTATTGGAGGGATGTGGTATCTCATGCAACAAGGAATATATGCATCCTCCGACATGCGTCTCACCCCCTGTGCAGTGCTTAATTTGAGCCGGTGGTTGCCAGTGTAGGCCACCGGAATTCATTTTTAGAAACAGACTCTTTTTTTTTCCACATCAGACACTTATGACAGCAAAAGAGGGAAAAACACAAAAACGAAAATTTTGAGGAAGAGAAAGATAGAAAAACCATCATAAACGAAGAAAGCAGGAACTCACAAGAATGAGATTAAGGGTCAGGGAGTGTCTAATAGTGGATTGAAGAGGCATGAGGTGGGTTTAGGACTATGCAGCCTTGGTATTCGGCTCATCGACAGTCAATTGCACTGACTACCGGCTCCGGAGCAGAGCCCTGGGCACCAGCACTCACTCTTTCACAAGTTCAGCAGTGCCCCTGTGAGAATACACTTGGGGGTTTCTCAGGGGTGGAAATTGGGTCACAAACAGTGGTCAAAGTGGGTGGGATCGGAGGGGTACTACGCGCCCATACTTTTTTAATTTATGAAGAACCATTCCCCTACTTTTTGGGACAGTTAATTTGGATAGTTTAAATGCTTCAGCTGAAGTGTCATTCAGTCAGTCGCCTGTGCTGTGAAACTGGAGCAGTGCAGACAGCAAATCAAGTCCTGCCAGAGTTCTTGCTTGCCTGAAAGAAATGCAAATGTACAGAATGAGTTAATTCTGCAAATGTAAGGTGGGGACATGAATGATGTGATGTCCCAATAATGGGATAGGACAACGCTACAAACCAGGACTGAAGAGGCAGGGCCACTACGGACCTTTGCCTCCGCAATGGGCTTATCGGACTTATGGAGACTGTATAATCCCTCTTGTAGGCAGTTCACACACATATCGCCCGCACATGGTAGCGGGTCCCGCCTAGACTAAATTTATACACAATGCACTCAAGCAGGACACTCCCGTGTAGCCCACCACATGGCCAGGGGTATATCTGACCACTCTCTGGTGGAGATCGGGATGCATGGCCCAACTAGGGACTTCACGCTTCTTCCTCGAATTGTCCAGTGGCATCTCAAGGACAGAGACTTCCAGGACAAGCTCAGAGAGCGCACTCAACAATACTCTGCTTAGAACTCGGGGTCGGTTTACTCGCACTCCACACTCTGGAAGGCATATAAAGTGGTGATTAAAGGCTACATTCAGGCAGAGGTGGGCGGACAACGGAAGCAAAGTCGCTCCAAGTGTGATGAACTGGAGTGCGAGATTGATTCTCTGGAGCAAGAGCTATCCGGGAGGCGCGGGGCACCCCAGACCTGCTCATGCGGCTGCGCCTTAAACAGAAGGAACTTAGGGACTTGAGGGAGGAGGTGGTGCGCCAACATGCATTGGCCACACACAGGCGACTGTATGATATTGGTGAAAAAGCTAACCAGATAATCGCATGGTTAGAGAGGCAGGACCTTGATCGAGACTGGGCTGCAAAAGTTAGGACAAGCACTGGGGGGACACTGAGCTCGGGGGCAGACATTGCAGAGGTTTTTGCGATGTATTACAAGAATGTTTATCAATCGGCATCTGCTAGGTCATTTGATGAGTCCATGGACCTGCTTGTGGATCTATCCCTACCAACTCTGTCACAAGAGGACAGGGAGGACATTGACCGGGACCTAACGGTGGAGGAAATAGACGGGGCCATTAGGGATCTCCAATTGGGGTAGGCGGCCGGCCCTAACGGGCTACCTGCCACACTCTATACATTTTTGGCAACCGTCGTGGTGAAGCCCATGCAGGAAATGTTCATCCCTGCCCAGCAGGAGGGCCGTCTACTCACTGACCTGCGAAGCGCCACAGTAGTCGTCATCCCCAAACAGAAAAAAACCCCGGAGCTTTGTGGCTCCTATCGACCCATATCCCTACTCAACTACGAAACAAAAGTGCTAGCAAAGGTACTGGCAAACCGGCTTGCCCCTGTGATTTCCATCATGGTCCACCCAAGTTTATGCCTCAGCGTAAGACCAGACTAAACCTTAGACACATGTATGGGGTGATGCAAGCCACAACGGCTAATTCAAGCGTACCCGCAGCACTGCAGTCACTGGATGCCCGTATGGCGTTTGACAGCATCGAATGGCCTTACCTACAGGTGGTTTTGGTTAGGTTCAGTCTGGGTCCAGGTTTTGTTGCATGGGTGCACCTTCTTTATTGGGACCCCAGCGCCCGTGTCCAGGTAAACAGGGTAATCTCCAGACCCTTTCCGCTCCACAGAGGTACACACCACGGCTGTCCTCTGTCCCTCATACGCTCTGTGTTAGCGCTTGAGCCATTAGCGACATGGATCAGAGGAGACCCCATAGTGAGGGGTATAGACATGGGGGGTCTGGGAGGAACACATATCATTGTATGCAGATGATATCTTACTCTACGCAAACAGACCTTGACAGACATTTCATAGGCTCATCAATATAATCCGGCTGTTTGGTACGGAACACTGACAGAATATAGACAACAGGAATATCGAGGTACACAAATATCGTGTACAGAATATCGATGTCAAGAATATCGATACCCTATCTCTACAAAGGTAAGTACAAAAATATCGAAACCAAAATATCGTTGTTTAAAATATCGTTGTTCAAAATATCGTTTTTTTAAAATGTCTTAAAAATAATATAAAATAAATTAAATTATAAATATAATTATTGAAAAAACATAGTTAGGATTATTAAAAAATGTTACAAATTATAAACAATAAATGGTATATAAAAACAATTAAACATACATATATAAAAAATATTATATATATTTACTTAATAATATTGATAAATAATTATTTTATGAAATTATAAAATGTTAGGAACATGATAAAAATCCATATATATATATATATATATATATATATATATATATATATATATATATATATATATATATATTACCTACTGGCGGTCGCCAGTAGGTAGTTATAGTTAGGACCACGTTTCCATAGGAAAACCTCAACATTCTATTTTGAATAACTTTGGCGCCGGTCGACGAATCCTCGCGAATTTCTCAAAATAGGTGGGGCGCTACGCTCCGCTCCTACCCTGAAAGTCTCGGGGGGATTCGTCAAGCGGGGGCTGAGATAAAAGGGGGGTCCCAAGACGCGTTTTTCCCATGCATTTTTCCATAGGACCTTTAGAACGAGCTACAGCCCGAACGGCTGAACAGAATTACTAGAAATTTGGCAGAGAGGTAGTCCCTAGGTCAAGGAAGTGCCTTTTGTAGGTTTGGTGTAAATCTGTTCAGTAGATTCTGAGAAAATAGCCTTTAAATCAATATATATATCTGAGCCCGCTTACGGTACGCTTACGGTACGCTTACCGTACGCTTACCGTAAGCTTACGGTGGCGTGCGCGAGCGCGATTCTGATTGGCTCTTAGATCTTAGTAAACATTCGAATCGGCCGAAACCAGGAAGCGGCGTCCGCCATTTTGTCTCTCGCACTGAGTGTTGTTTATCAAACATGATGGCCAAAAACATGTTACGGGGCTGTTTTGACAACTCCCTCCCACATAGTCATGTTGAGGGAGTCCCCAAACATCCCCCAAGAGCAAAAACGGTTTTATTTTTTTTTCGGCAATTTCGCGGGGTACGCTCACCGTACGCTTACCGTACGCTTACCGTAAGCTTACGGTAAAAAAATAAAAATAAAAAAAACACTATCCACACTTACCCCACCCCCTGTGCTTTTGGTGGCCGCAGGCCACCAAATGTGCAGGGCTTATTAATAGAGAAAAAAAACGTAATTTTGGCAACATGAAATTATAAAATCGAAATAAAAAAAACACTATCCACATTGACCTCACCCCCTGTGCTTTTGGTGGCCGAAGGCCACCAAATGTACAGGGCTTATTAAAGTTGATAAAAACCGTGCACGGAACGAACTGCGTTAAGTGGGCGCGCACGCCACAAATGGCGTAAAGTAACTTAGCATTTAAAAAACCGTACAAATTCACTGAAAAAACCATAGGTTTCACACACGTTATAGTTAGGAAATAGCATTTAAAAAACCTTGCTAATTCACTGAAAAAACCATAGGTTTCACACATGTTATAGTTAGCTGGACATTTTACTGATAAAAAACCAATGAAATTCCCGCGTTATAGTTACTGTAGGCAACTATAACTCACGCGACCGTAATCCTCTGCTGATGACATATGTGTCTTTATGAAAAAAAAATATTTGTAATATATGTATAGCTAAAATTTAATGGAAGAAGATATGGGCAAATAAGTGTCTAAATACAGTATTAGCATCAGCAGAGGATTGCGGTCGCGTGAGTTATAGTTGCCTACAGTAACTATAACGGGGGAATTTCATTGGTTTTTTATCAGTAAAATGTCCAGCTAACTATAACATGTGTGAAACCTATGGTTTTTTCAGTGAATATATATATATATATATATATATATATACCTGTAACATAAATATAAAAATAAAATATATATATAGATATAATAAATTAAAAAATTAAAGTAATTATTTAATTTTAAAACAACATTTTACACTACATTAACTAAAACAGTAGGGAAAATGTTGGATAGCGTAGAGGATAAAATTACTATTCCCACTCCAGCGAGTGCAACAGTAGGGAAAGTGTTATATAGCGGA
Organism: Triturus cristatus; assembly: GCF_964204655.1. Classification (NCBI taxonomy): domain Eukaryota; kingdom Metazoa; phylum Chordata; class Amphibia; order Caudata; family Salamandridae; genus Triturus; species Triturus cristatus. The sequence goes on along the minus strand of NC_140580.1, from coordinate 931,968,975 downwards.
GTGGAACAGTAGCGAAAGTGTTGGATAGCGGAGGGGAAAAATGTACTATTCCCACTCCACGGAGTGCAACAGTAGGGAAAGTGTTGGATAGCGGAGGGGATAAATTACTATTCCCACTCCAGCAAGTGCAACAGTAGGGAAAGTGTTGGATAGCGGAGGGGATGACATTACTATTCCCACTCCAGCAAGTGCAACAATAGGAAAGTGTTGGATAGTGGAGGGGAATAATTTAATATTCCCACTCCAGCAAGTGCAACAGTAGGGAAAGTGTTGGATAGCGGAGGGGATAAAATTACTATTCCCACTCCAGGGAGTGCAACAGTAGGGAAAGTGTTGGATAGCGGAGGGGAATAATTTACTATTCCCACTCCAGCAAGTGCAACTGTAGTGAAAGTAATGGATAGCTGAGGGGATGACATTACTATTCCCACTCCAGCAAGTGCAACAATAGGAAAGTGTTGGATAGTGGAGGGGAGTCATTTAATATTCCCACTCCAGCAAGTGCAACAGTAGGGAAAGTGTTGGATAGCGGAGGGGATAAAATCACTATTCCCACTCCAGGGAGTGCAACAGTAGGGAAAGTGTTGGATAGTGGAGGGGAATAATTTACTATTCCCACTCCAGCAAGTGCAACAGTAGTGAAAGTGTTGGATAGCGGAGGGTAATAATTTACTATTCCCTCTCGACGGAGTGCAACAGTAGTCAAAGTGTTGGATAGCGTAGGGGATAAAATTACTATTCCCACTCCAACGAGAGCAACAGTAGGGAAAGTGTTGGATAGCGGAGGGGATAAAATACCTATTCCCACTCCAACAATTGCAACAGTAGGGAAAGTGTTGGATAGCGGAGTGGAATAATTTACTATTCCCACTCCAGCAAAATAACAAACATTAATTAACAAATACTTAAATAATAAAAAATAATTTACCTCCCACCAAATCCACCTATTAATGACACCACCAATATTGTAAAACATGACACAATTAACATAATTGCTTAACAATTAATTAACTAATAACAATGAACAATCAAATTAAAAACAATCAGTAATAAATTAATTCACACTATTAAGACTATAAAATAGCAATAACTAAATATTATATAAAAACATTAAATTTTAATGACTTCACACACTACTCTACCCTATAAATCCACAACCCGCTCCTAAAAAAAGGACACAATTTACATATTTACCAATTAATTATTAATAATTAATATTTAATTAATAATTCATTAATGATTTATTCAACACAATTAACAATATGAAATATTAAATACACAAATATTAATTAATAAAAAGTATTAATTATTTATAATTAAATTACTTCCCCCCACTCCCTCATAAACCCACAACCCGCTTCTAAAAAAATAATACAATTAACATAATTACCAATTAATAATTAATATCCAATTAATAACTAATTAATAACAAATTATGGAACACAATTAACAAAAAAAAATAGTAAATACATAAATATTAATTAATAACCAACCAACCCTCACAACAAAGGTTAGGCAAAGCAACACACCAGCACTAATTACACCACACACATCACCACCACCACTTCCACACCTGCACCACTAATCCCCCTGCACATCGCACACCATACACATCAAAACCACACCCACCACTCACACCCCTGCACCCACAACCACTTTGCACACCACAGACCATGTCAACACAGAAAATGCCCAAATTCACAGCGAGTGAGTTGACAGCCATGGTAAATTAGATAGTCAGAGTGGAACCACAACTGTTTGGTAGCCTGGTCCAACAGACACCATTAGCCAAAAGGACACAAATGTGGGTAAGGATAGTCCAAAGGGTCAATGCAGTAGGGACCACCCCAAAATCCAAAAAGGGGATCATGAAGCAGTGGCATGATCTGAAGAGGGTTGTCAAAGAGAGGAGAATCAAGAACCGTGAGCTGGCTCAGAGGACTGGCGGTGGCCCTCCCATTCCACCAAAGCCATTTACACCATGGGAGGAGAAGGTGCTTGCCATACTGCATCCAGAGAGTCTCACAGGAGTAGCCGGGGGAGTGGAGGCTGGTAAGTACAAACAAATGACTACCACCACACTGACATGTACTGTCTTGCACAACTACAAAGCTACACCACCTAGGACAAATTCCATTCATCTGCACCACACACTCACAAAAACATGTCTCACAGATCCAACTTTCACTCACTCCCATCCACCCCAAACGTAGCTAGCAACATTACCATGGGAGCATGTGTACAGGCAGCCAGCACTACAACTCCCACCAGGCCCCCTTGTCCCACACCTGAGCAGGATGGAGCTCCCCCTCCACCCCACCCAGAAGCAGTTGGAAGCCATTGCAGTACACCAAACAAACTTACAGGTAGGTAGCCAACTTCCCTGGGAGGGTGTTTGGGGGTGGAAGGCCTGTACCACTGCTCCCACCATGCCCCCTGTCCCACACCTCAGCAGGATGGAGCCCTCCCCCAGCCCACCCAGAAGCAGTTGGAAGCCATTGCAGTACACCAAACAAACTTACAGGTAGGTAGCCATCTTCCCTGGGAGGGTGTTTGGAGGTGGGAGGCCTGTACCACTGCTCCCACCATGCCCCCTGTCCCACACCTCAGCAGGATGGAGCCCTCCCTCAACCCCACCCAGAAGCAGTTGGAAGCCATTGCAGTACACCAAACAAACTTACAGGTAGGTAGCCATCTTCCATGGGAGGGTGTTTGTGGGTGGGAGGCCTGTACCACTACTCCCACCATGCCCCCTGTCCCACACCTCAGCAGGATGGAGCCCTCCCTCCACCCCACACAGAAGCAGTTGGAAGCCATTACAGTACACCAAACAAACTTCCAGGTAGGTAGCCATCTTCCAAGGGAGGGTATTTGTGGGTGGGAGGCCTGTACCACTGCTCCCACCATGCCCCCTGTCCCAAACCTCAGCAGGACGGAGCCCCCTCCACCCCACCCAGAAGCGGTTGGAAGCCATTGCAGTACACCAAATAAACTTGCAGGTAGGTTGCCATCTTCCAAGGGAGGGTGTTTGTGGGTGAGAGGCCTGTACCACTGCTCCCACCATGCCCCCTGTCCCACACCTCAGCAGGATGGAGTCCTCCCTCCACCCTACCCAGAAGCAGTTGGAAGCCATTACAGTACACCAAACAAACTTGCAGGTAGGTAGCCATCTTCCAAGGGAGGGTGTTTGTGGGTGGGAGGCCTGTACCACTGCTCCCACCATGCCCCCTGTCCCAAACCTCAGCAGGACGGAGCCCCCCTCCAGCCCACCTAGAAGCAGTTGGAAGCCATTGCAGTACACCAAACAAACTTACTGGTAGGTAGCCATCTTTCCTGGGAGGGTGTTTGTGGGTGGAAGGCCTGTACCACTGCTCCCACCATGCCCCCTGTCCCACACCTCAGCAGGATGGAGCCCTCCCTCCACCCCACCCAGAAGCAGTTGGAAGCCATTGCAGTACACCAACCAAACTTACAGGTAGGAAGCCATCTTCCATGGGAGGGTGTTTGTGGGTGGGAGGTCTGTACCACTACTCCCACCATGCCCCCTGTCCCACACCTCAGCAGGATGGAGCCCTCCCCCACCCCACCCAGAAGCAGTTGGAAGCCATTGCAGTACACCAAACAAACTTACAGGTTGGTAGCCATCTTCCCTGGGAGGGTGTTTGTGGGTGGAAGGCCTCTACCACTGCTCCCACCATGCCCCCTGTCCCACACCTCAGCAGGATGGAGCCCTCCCTCCACCCCACCCAGAAGCAGTTGGAAGCCATTGCAGTACACCAAACAAACTTACAGGTAGGTAGCCATCTTCCATGGGAGGGTGTTTGTGGGTGGGAGGCCTGTACCACTACTCCCACCATGCCCCCTGTCCCACACCTCAGCAGGATGGAGCCCTCCCTCCACCCCACCTAGAAGCAGTTGGAAGCCATTGCAGTACACCAAACAAACTTACAGGTAGGTAGCCATCTTCCATGGGAGGGTGTTTGTGGGTGAGAGGCCTGTACCACTACTCCAACCATGCCCCCTGTCCCACACCTCAGCAGGATGGAGCCCTCCCCCACCCCACCCAGAAGTAGTTGGAAGCCATTGCAGTACACCAAACAAACTTACATGTAGGTAGACATATAATTTGGTCTTATGACACCACTGAGCAGGATGTAAGCCTCCACCACGCACACACAGATGTGGCACATTACAAAGCTAAATGCGAGCACGTAACAGGCAAGTAGCCAGTATGTGCACCCACACATTTGTCACAAAAGAAATGGTGCCATATGGCAACACCAGTCCTGCCATTGCACAAATATGCACACCAACCTCATTGCCATGCACAGTGTGCACACAGATAAGCCAAGGAAACTGTCACAGCTACCAAATCGTGACACACCAATGCACATGTGTAAGAAAGTCTGGGTGTAATCATGCACAGTACCTATTGACATGTGCATCGCTATGGGGCAAATTGCAACAAGGACAATTCGAGAAATAAGAAAGCATGTGTGGTGGTATAAATCAAGATATGCATGACAGGACGAAGGTATGCAGGAGATGACAATGGCCAGTCCATGGCCAGATGTGACGTCTGCCAGGCCAGTCAGATCAACAAAGAGTCCTCAATGAACAACATGTTGTGCCAGTCCCTAGATGGTAAGAGGTCCCTGTAATCATAAATTATGCACGGGTTGCATGGTATGCATTGACACCTCACACCATGGACAAGTAATGCATGTACTACTGCATCATGTCAGGAAGCACAGTAGTGCACATAGGAAACAATGTGATGATATGTCAATTGTGCAGTGTACAAACAGTGAATGACACACAGCTAACACAAAGCTTGCGGGGTGCACTACAACATTTCCCATCTGATCCACAGGTGACCAAGAACTCACTGCAGAGGACAACACCAGCAACCTGCAGAGCCAGTCTCTCCCCCCCCCCCCCCCCCGGTACATGGACTCTCGGATGTTGACTCCCGGGATTCTCTGGACGATGAGCTCGAAGCCAGCCCATTTGGTGTGCCAGGGAGCAACAGGTCCCAGGACCCCATCGTCACCCCCACCACATCTGCGGCAATAACAACTTCACTGCAGACCCCTGCTGTTACGGCCTGTGCAGCCACCACCACCACCACCACCACCAGTGCTGCCTGCAACACCCTCCCTGTTCCAGAGGATGACCACCCCACACCACCGACTGAGGAGGGCAGGGAGAGGATGCGGGTGCCCACAGTGGTGAGGCAACAGGTCCGTGGCAGCAGGGTGGTTGGGAGGGGCAGGGTCACCCACAGATTCCAGGAGGCTGGGACCCAGTCCCGGAAACACATCACCAGAGTCCTTGGCACATATGAACAGGCCCAGGGACGAAAGGGCCAGTCGAATGAACTGTTACACAAGCTCATCCTGCTGATGAAGTCCATCAGCACCCACATGGGACGAATTGTGGACCTCTTGGGCCAGCAAGTGGCGGTACTGAGAGACAGGCCTGTGCCACAAACAAAACCCCCGCCTCCCTCTGGTGGGCCGCAGAAAGACAGTTCACTATCCTCCCCTGCACCCAGAGAGAGGGGTGAGTTCTCAGACCCCACTGGCTCTGCAGCAGGCCCCCCCCCTGCCAAGCGACGAAGTGGCCGTCCTAAGAAGACCCTGGGAGTATCTGGAGGCAAAGCACCTGCCAAACGCCAGTCACAGAGCCAGCCGTGATGACTACCATCTTTACCACTGCATTGACTTTTTGGATTGTCCTTCCCCACACTGCCTTGTGAATGGCATCTGTCTGTTGGACTGGATCACCACATCAATGTGGTGACTACTCGATTATCTAATTTACCATAACGGTCAACTCACTGCTCCACCACAACCTCAATGGAAATGTACACCCCCCTCACATGTCACCAATGCAAATAAAAAATCCTTACACACATGTTGTTGTGCCTGCTCAATCTTTATTGCAGGATGTGCAGTCTTCAACATGATCACAATGTACCAGGAGTATGGACTGTATGTAGGCACGTTGAAGGCACCTAGGGAAACATAACAGAACAACATTCACTGGTCTGGGTGTGGCATCACAGACATCACACAACACCTACCATCAAGATAACCCAACATCCACACGTCACAATGGGCAACAAGTGTCAACATACACGTCCTGTAGATTTTCCCAAATGAGCTGTCCCAGAAACATTACCAACCGCCGCTGAGTCTACAACTGGCTGCTGTTATAATTCTCACATACCCCCTCACGACAACAGCAATATCAGCAGACAATGGGTATGTTGTACATTGTCACCCACCTTCAAGTGAAGTAGCGGGTGATGAGCTGTTCACGCAGGTCAATACCTTCCTCCTCTCCACTGTCCTCATCACTGGATAAAGGTTTGTTTTGCAGGCTGTGGCCTTGGGTCCTCATCATCATCCAGGAGCAGGGGACTCTCCTTGCGAAAGGTTAGGTTGTGGAGCATACAGCATGCCACTACAACCTGACACACCTTCCCGGGCGAGTATGCCAGTGCACCTCCGGTCTTGTCCAGGCAGCGGAAACGTGACTTGAGCAGACCAAAAGTACGCTCCACCACACGATGTGTCCTCCCATGTGCCTCATTGTAGCAGACTTCAGCCGGGGTCCTGGGATTCTTCAGTGGGCTCAGCAACCAGGGACGGTTGGGATATGCAGAGTCACCTAGGTATGACATACACAAATAGACATTGCAATGTCGTTGAGGCAGAGGGCAGCAGGTCACACACACAGCACGCCATGCCACTAGGCATACTCACCCACAATCCATGCACGTTCGGGAAGCAAATTAGCCATCAGCTGGGGCACAACGCTGTTCCGCAGGATGTAGGAGTCATGGGCCGAGCCTGGGAATTTGGCACACACGTGGGAGATGATCATATCTGCCAGTCACACCACTTGCACATTTATGGAGTGGTAATGTTTGCTATTCCTATAAATGTGCTCACTTGCCTGTGGTGGCACAAGCCCGATATGGGTGCAATTAATGGCACCAACAACATGGGGGATGTGTCCAAGGGGATAGAAATCTCCCTTCACAGGTGGCAATTCAGCACCCCTGGGAAAATGGATGTATCTGTCCTTGTATATCATCATGGCGGACAAAACATCACGCAGCACCATGCTGAACATCGGTTGTGACATCCCACCAGCGCTGGCCACTGTCTCTTGGAACGAACCAGTGGCAAAAAAATGCAGGGCCGCCATCACCTTATAAGTTGGGGTGAAAGCTGTTGGATATGTCCGGCGAGGCTGCAGGTGGGGCTCCAACAGATCACAAAGGGTTTTTAGGGTGGCTCTATCCAGACGGCATTTCCGGATGATCGCCACATCCTCCATGTCTTCCAGCACCGTCAAGTGACGAGTCAGATTTGGCCTCCTCCTAGTTGAGATGAAAGTGGACACATGTCAATGTAATACATCATGCGATGGGCACAGCATCTCACGTTCTGGATGACACAATGACTGCCATCAAAATTGAGTTACAGACCAGCTTACATATAGGGACACCTTCAGCTACACAAAGGGCACACCTGTCAACTTACACAAAACAAGTACCTCAAACACCACCTCGGTCAATGTGAATGCACATAGGGATATGGCCACATTTCACATGGGCACGCCTGGGAGTATAGCATCCAGAATATGTGTAACAAATCAACCCCACTGTCTCCTACCTAGCTGCTGTACCTATCACACCTTCATGCGTCATTTCAACCTGGCACACATCCACAACACAATGAACATAGTCGGCGCAGAAATGACGAATGTGTGCATGAGCAGACATAAGAGGTCATGTGTTAGACCTGTCAGCCCTTTGGGTGGTCCCTCCTCATCATTATTTATTTTGTCCCACTTTTGCCTCAAACCCTGTTATAATTTTTCCTTTTTGGGAACCACCAGACTTTTTAGTGTTGATGCAGGGTCAGGGAGCCATTTTCCCTACCCCTGGAACTTCTGTCTGAGGGCCTGAGACACAAAATGGTGGCCACCCATTATCACCTGTGACATCACCAGAACCCACTGGAGGTTTCCAGAACATTCTAGAACCCTGTGACAGAGGGAGGCAGTTTAGAATGTTGGGAGGCCATCTCAGAGTGGCAGTTGGCAACTGACTGGAGAAGAGAGAGGACAGAGTTAGAAGGAGGTCGGAGTAAGGCAGCAGGGGTGGAAACCAGTGCTTGGAGTGGGGTCCAGAAACCCACCCTTGATGCTAGTCCCTACTGACCAAGCCCAGCCTAGAGCCCTGTGTGGGACCAAGACCAGAAGAACCATCTTAAAGGACTGAATCTTTGGAACAGGCCTTAAAGGAGAAGAACAGCAAGTTCCTGACCTGTTTGGCAGTGTCCTCCTGGAGTCCTGACGTCGAGAAGCCTGGAGACCTGGGGCCTGAGGTCAAGAAGCGGCGCTGACAGAAAGCAGACGTCGTACCCGGAGCCGCCAGAGGTCGAGTGAGGGCGCCGACGGAGGTCGTGGAGAGTCACCGAAGGTCGAGTAAGGAGGAACCCGAGGTCGAGTGAGGGCGCCGACGGAGGTCGTGGAGAGGCGCCGGAGGTCGAGTCGGGAGTCACCTGAGGTCGAGGTGAGGCGTCGACGGGGGAGTGAAGTCCGCCCACCGGAGTCGCCGGAAACTGAGGTGAAGCGCGCCGGAGGTCGGGAGTGGAGATCGCACTCCGGAGACACCAGGAAGTGGGGAGTCCGAGTCCCTGCGACGCCGGAAGGCGACATCGAGACGAGGCCATCCAGCGACATCGAGCCGAGGCCGCCCAGCGACATCGAGTCGAGACCGCCCAGCGACATCGAGTCGAGACCGCCCAGCGACATCGAGCCGAGGCCGCCCAGCGACATCGAGTCGAGACCGTCCAGCGACATCGAGTCGAGGCCGCCCAGCGACATCGATCCGGAGCCGCCTCACGGCGTCGACACGGTGCCGAGCGGAGCCGATCATCTTGAAAAGGGCAGTAAGTGGTAGAGGGGTCATCTGAGGCCCTGTGGAGCCCAAAAGACCATTCTAGGGGCTAAAGGGGTGTTAGAACCAGCCTGGGAGGGCCAGGGGTGAACTGAGACTGGTACAGTGACCTACATAAAGAGCTGTGTAGTTTGGAGGGCCAGATCTTTAGTTTACTCTTGTTCTGCCTCAGAGTAGGCCCCAGCCTAGACCAATATAGGTGGGACACCCCCATGCCACCCAAGTGTCCTTAAGTTGTGTGTGGGCAAAGTAAGACCAAGTGACCTCATGTAAATGATTTGAACTGCAACTGTCATTGATTGTTTGACCTTATTTATTGGAGGTGCTTTATTTATTGTCATCCACTAAGTTATTCCTGCACTATATTTATTGTCTGACTGTATTTATTTGCCAACTGTATTTATTGCACCCTATTTATTCCTTGCTTATTTATGACCTGAACCTATTTATTGAAATTCCAATGTAGTATTATTTATTTGACCTGCTCTTTTAAGGAAAATCTTATTGTCTTGTATTTATGTAATGAAACCTGCAACTACGAGAAAATAAGATAAAGACATATATATTTTCAACTTGACTTGTATAATTTTTACGGTGTAGTGTCGTTTTTGGAACGGATGAACGCATGGTTATTGTGTGGGTATGACGTACGCTTAACACGGTGCCTGACCCCCAACCGCTCGAGCCAAGCTACCATTGTGCTGGGAACCTGGTGACTGCTAACCCGGTTGCCCGGTTTCCAACATAAAATTGGTGTTCAGCGGTGGGATAGAGCTGTGCTTGCGTCTACTCGACAATACCTGTGGGTAGTCCATAGGCCTACACCGGTAATTTTCTCCAAGCGGACTTCCTGATTTTGAGTTTTGTTTTTTCTAAATTTACTTCTGGTGGTGGGAGGAGGTATTACAAAAGGTACCCCCCTGCATAGCTTCTGTAAGCAACTGTCTTCTATCCTGAGTGGGCAAAATGGAGTTTGTATTGGAAGATGTGGAAACTTACACTGTGGCCCAACTCAGAGAGTTTTGTGAGCGAGAGGGGGTGTTTTGTCCCAAAGGTGCAAAGAAGGGTGAGCTCCAGACCAGCTTAAGGGCTTGGGGGGAGGCACGACGAGAAAGTAAGGTTGAGAAGGAGGACAGGGATGGAGAGCCTGACAGCGAGGGGGCTGGTTTGTACCAACCTGAGGTGGGGAACCTAGTAGCGGGGCCCAGAACACTTTCAAGGAAGGGCAGCAGTGTCTCTAGCAACGGCTTATTAGAAGCAGAATTCACTGACCGGAGGGAGAAAAGACAGCTCACATGGGATTTGGCGAAGCTGGAGAAAGAAAAGGAGGAACGGAGGATGGCTCACGAGTTGAGGCTCAGGGAGATAGATCTCCAGATCCTACGGGTCGGGGCACACCCTGTTCCTAGTGGTGGCAGCGAAGAAAGAGAAATCACCAGGGAATCCAAACCCTATTTGCCAAAAGACATAGTAGCTAGCTATAGTGCGGGTGATGATATCACCAGGTGGCTAGCAGCCTATGAGGTCTCTTTAAGAGTCCATGGGGTTCCAGAGTAATATTGGGGAGGGGGATTGTATAGATACATGCCTCCGGCTGGTAGGGATACATTATTGGCCCTGGAGCAGGATGAGCAGACCCACTACCCCACCATGAAAGTGGCGCTCGTGAGGAAGTTTGGACTAACACCCGAGAAGTACCGACAGAAGTTCCGGGGTAGCCACAAACTGGGCACACAGAATTGGGTGGATTTCCTGGACTATGCAAAGAAGGCGTTAGAGGGTTGGGTACAAGGCAGCGAGGTGAGGGACTACGAGGGGTTGTTTGATTTGATGTTGAAGGAACACCTGCTCGAAAAATGTTTCCCTGAACTGCGTCAACACCTGGTGGATAGCAAGCTGACCAATCCCCGGAAGCTTGCTGAGGAGGCGGACATTTGGGCTAGTACCCGAGTGTCCACAAGGGGGACTGGAGGGGACTCTCAAAAGACCGGACAGGGCGCCCCCCAGAAGAAAGAGGGAGGGGAAAAGAAAACGGAGTTCTCTAAAGGCCCCCAAAATAGTTTCCAAGGGAAGGGAACAGGATTCACCCCTAGGGCTAACCCACCCAGAAATCCTAATCCTGGCCAGAGTCAGCAGCCAAGGGTTGTCCATTGCTTCGAGTGCGGTGGTGTTGGACACTATAAGGGAGATGTGAAGTGCCAGAAAAGACCACCCCCTCCCATCGGAGGAAAGGCCCCTGGAGTAGCTAGTGTAGTGCTCGGGGAGGAGATGCCCTTAGGTAAGGGAAGGGAGTGGGCGGGTGTCACTTTAGTGTCCCTGGGAGAACGGGAGATGGTTCCTAAGATCCAGGTGCCCGCAAATACCACAAAGTATGGGCAGTGGGTCACCATCAACGGCCAAAGAGGGGAGGCTCTGAGAGACACAGGAGCCAGTATGACTATGGTACGTAGCCAACTGGTGTCTCCAGAGCAGGTGATTCCCCATGTACTCCACCCTGCCGCGATGGCTGACGGCAGAATGGGCCACTATCCGGTGGCCGAGGTTCCATTTGAATGGGAAGGGGTTGCAGGGTCACTTCGAGTTGCCGTAAGCCCTGCCGTGCCAGTCGATTGTCTGCTGGGGAATGACATGGAGCATAATGCTTGGAAGGAGGTGGAATACCGGACTCATGCTGAGATGCTGGGTACACCTGACTGGGCCTGTGTCAGCACAAGGTCTGCGACTACCCGGAGAGGGAGTTCGTTTAGGCGGGAGCCTGGAACAAAGGCACCGCCGGCTGCCGACCAAGGGAAGAACCGAGGGCAGGAGGAGCCTGCCTCGGCATCCGCGCCCCGTGTGACGGATAGGCCACCGGAGGTGGTGGACCAGGAGTCCGCGGAGGGGGATGTTACCAACCTGGAGAACCTACCCATCCCGGCCGAGTGGCACGTGGAGGGAGGGCCGACCAGGGAGGAATTCTGCAAGGGCCAGAGGGAGTGTCCTACCCTTGAGGGACTGAGGCGACAGGCCGAAGCCCAGGCAGCCGGGAACGTTGAGGGGAACTACCACCTTTACTGGGAGGATGGCCTCCTCTACAGTGAACCCAAGGCACCCATGCACGGATCGTCACGGGCCTTGGTTGTCCCTCAACGTTACCGAGCCTTCCTTCTGGAATTGGCTCATGAGATCCCCTTGGCAGGACACCTGGGGCAAGACAAGACCTTTGCCCGGCTTGTCCCACACTTTTATTGGCCTCAAATGAAAGTGTCGTCCGACACCTACTGCCGGACGTGTGTGTCTTGTCAAGCCAGTGGAAAAACAGGGGTGAAGCTGAAAGCTCCCCTGGAACCACTTCCTGTCATTAGCACCCCCTTTGAAAGGGTGGGCATCGACATTGTGGGTCCGTTAGATCCGCCTACTACAGCTGGTCACAGGTTTATCCTGGTTCTGGTGGATCATGCCACACGGTACCCAGAGGCCATACCTCTGAGGACCATTACGGCACCTGTTGTGGCTAGGGCCCTGATGGGAATCTTTACCCGTGTGGGTTTTCCCAAGGAAGTTGTGTCCGACAGGGGGACCAACTTCATGTCAGCATACATGCGGGCCATGTGGAAGGAGTGTGGAGTGACCTACCGGTTCACCACTCCTTACCACCCCCAGACCAATGGTCTGGTGGAGAGGTTCAATAAGACCTTGAAAGGCATGATCAGAAGTCTGCCTGAAAGCCTGCGGAGGAAATGGGACGTCCTCCTACCCTGTCTATTGTTTTCTTACAGGGAAGTGCCACAGAAGGGTGTGGGCTTCAGCCCCTTCGAGCTTTTGTATGGGCACCCTGTGCGTGGACCTCTCAGCCTGGTGAGAGACGGATGGGAAAGAACTCCCAGAAAGCTTCCCCAGGACGTGGTGAGCTACATGCTGGCCTTCCGGAGCCAAATGGCTAAGTTGTGGAAGCAAGCTTCTGACAACTTGGAAGCCAGCCAAGCAGTGATGAAGGCGTGGTATGACCACAATGCTCACCCGGTGGAGTTGGAGCCTGGCCAGAAGGTGTGGGTGATCGAACCAGGAGAGCTTAGCGCCCTCCAGGATCGCTGGTCAGGACCCTTTGAGGTGTTGGAGAAGAAGGGTAAGGCTACCTACTTGGTGGATCTGAAGACCTCTCGCCAGCCCCTACGAGTGCTGCACGTCAACCGCCTCAAACCCCACCATGAGAGGCCCGAAGTCATATTGTTAATGGTGACTGACGGAGCAGAGGACGTGGAAAGCGAGCCTCTCCCCGACTTATTTGCGTCTCAAGAGAAGGATGGGTTGGTGGAGGGAGTGATTCTCTCCCCGTCCCTAATTCCTGAACAGCAGGAGGACTGCCGCCAGGTCCTGGGGCAGTACTCTTCGTTGTTCTCCCTTGTTCCGGGTAGGACTCACCTGTGTGTCCATGACGTGGACACAGGAGACAGCCCACCTGTGAAGTCAAAGATCTACCGGATGACAGACAAGGTGAAGGCCAGCATTCACAGTGAAGTCACTAAGATGCTGGAGCTAGGAGTGATTGAACCTTCCAGCAGCCCCTGGTCCAGTCCGGTGGTACTAGTACCAAAAGCTGCACCACCGGGTACCCAACCGGAACTGAGGTTCTGTGTGGACTACCGGGGACTGAATTCAGTAACCAAGACTGATGCTCATCCGATCCCGAGGGCGGATGAACTGATTGACCGGCTGGGAGCTGCCCAATATTTGAGTACCTTTGACCTTACATCCGGGTACTGGCAGATCTCTCTGACTGATGGAGCTAAGGAAAGGTCAGCCTTCTCCACGCCCAAGGGCCACTACCAGTTCTGCGTGATGCCCTTTGGGCTCAAGAACGCACCTGCCACGTTTCAGCGTCTGGTGAACCAGATCCTCACCGGAATGGAGAGTTTCCTGCTGCTTATCTGGACGACATTGCCGTCTTCAGTAACAGCTGGGAGGATCACTTGCGTCACCTGCAAACTGTTCTCCAGGCCCTGAAACAAGCTGGGTTAACGATCAAGGCCAGTAAATGCCAGATCGGGCAGGGGTCGGTAGTGTACCTTGGACACTTGGTGGGTAGGGGAGCGGTGCAGCCCCTCCAGGCGAAAATCGAGGCTATCATGGCCTGGGAACCCCCCAAGACTCAGACTGAGGTCCGAGCTTTTCTGGGCCTCACCGGATATTACCGCCGCTTCGTGAAGGGGTACGGGACCATTGTGGCCCCCCTCACGGAGCTTACGTCCAAGAAGCAACCTCGGCGGGTAGTCTGGACGGAGGCTTGTCAGCAGGCCTTTGTGAAACTGAAGCAAGCCATGTGCGAGGCCCCGGTCTTAAGGGCCCCAGATTTTTCCAAGGAGTTCATTGTCCAGACGGATGCATCGGAACATGGCATTGGGGCAGTGTTATCGCAACTCAATGAAGAGGGTCTGGATCAACCCGTGGTCTTCCTATCCCGGAGACTACTTCCCAGGGAACAGAAGTGGAGTGCAATAGAGCGTGAAGCCTTTGCAGTGGTATGGGCTCTGAAGAAGTTGCGGCCATACCTGTTTGGCTCGCACTTCCTAGTTCAGACCGACCACAGACCCCTTCGTTGGCTGATGCAGATGAAGGGGGAGAATCCCAAGTTGCTAAGGTGGTCTATCTCCCTACAGGGAATGGACTTTCAGGTGGAACATCGGCCTGGAGTGGACCACGCCAATGCAGACGGTCTCTCAAGGTATTTCCGCCTTAGTGATGAGAACTCGCAAGGGGTTGGGTAGCTCTCCCCACTTTCAGCTGGGGGGGACGCGTGTTAGACATGTCAGCCCTTTGGGTGGTCCCTCCTCATCATTATTTATTTTGTCCCACTTTTGCCTCAAACCCTGTTATCATTTTTCCTTTTTGGGAACCACCAGACTTTTTAGTGTTGATGCAGGGTCAGGGAGCCATTTTCCCTACCCCTGGAACTTCTGTCTGAGGGCCTGAGACACAAAATGGTGGCCACCCATTGTCACCTGTGACATCACCAAAACCCACTGGAGGTTTCCAGAACATTCTAGAACCCTGTGACAGAGGGAGGCAGTTTAGAATGTTGGGAGGCCATCTCAGAGTGGCAGTTGGCTACTGACTGGAGAAGAGAGAGGACAGAGTTAGAAGGAGGTCGGAGTAAGGCAGCAGGGGTGGAAACCAGTGCTTGGAGTGGGGTCCAGAAACCCACCCTTGATGCTAGTCCCTACTGACCAAGCCCAGCCTAGAGCCCTGTGTGGGACCAAGACCAGAAGAACCATCTTAAAGGACTGAATCTTTGGAACAGGCCTTAAAGAAGAAGAACAGCAAGTTCCTAACCTGTTCAGCAGTGTCCTCCTGGAGTCCTGACGTCGAGAAGCCTGGAGACCTGTGGCCTGAGGTCGAGAAGCGGCGCTGACAGAAAGCAGACGTCGTACCCGGAGCCGCCAGAGGTCGAGTGAGGGCGCCGACGGAGGTCGTGGAGAGTCACCGGAGGTCGAGTAAGGAGGAACCCGAGGTCGAGTGAGGGCGCCGACGGAGGTCGTGGAGAGGCGCCGGAGGTCGAGTCGGGAATCACCTGAGGTCGAGGTGAGGCGTCGACGGGGGAGTGAAGTCCGCCCACCGGAGTCGCCGGAAACTGAGGTGAAGCGCGCCGGAGGTCGGGAGTGGAGATCGCACTCCGGAGACACCAGGAAGTGGGGAGCCCGAGTCCCTGCGACACCGGAAGGCGACATCGAGACGAGGCCATCCAGCGACATCGAGCCGAGGCCGCCCAGCGACATCGAGTCGAGACCGCCCAGCGACATCGAGTCGAGACCGCCCAGCGACATCGAGCCGAGGCCGCCCAGCGACATCGAGTCGAGACCGTCCAGCGACATCGAGTCGAGGCCGCCCAGCGACATCGATCCGGAGCCGCCTCACGGCGTCGACACGGTGCCGAGCGGAGCCGATCATCTTGAAAAGGGCAGTAAGTGGTAGAGGGGGCATCTGAGGCCCTGTGGAGCCCTAAAAGACCATTCTAGGGGCTAAAGGGGTGTTAGAACCAGCCTGGGAGGGCCAGGGGTGAACTGAGACTGGTACAGTGACCTACATAAAGAGCTGTGTAGTTTGGAGGGCCAGATCTTTAGTTTACTCTTGTTCTGCCTCAGAGTAGGCCCCAGCCTTGACCAATCTAGGTGGGACACCCCCATGCCACCCAAGTGTCCTTAAGTTGTGTGTGGGCAAAGTAAGACCAAGTGACCTCATGTAAATGATTTGAACTGCAACTGTCATTGATTGTTTGACCTTATTTATTGGAGGTGCTTTATTTATTGTCATCCACTAAGTTATTCCTGCACTATATTTATTGTCTGACTGTATTTATTTGCCAACTGTATTTATTGCACCCTATTTATTCCTTGCTTATTTATGACCTGAACCTATTTATTGAAATTCCAATGTAGTATTATTTATTTGACCTGCTCTTTTAAGGAAAATCTTATTGTCTTGTATTTATGTAATGAAACCTGCAACTAAGAGAAAATAAGATAAAGACATATATATTTTCAACTTGACTTGTATAATTTTTACGGTGTAGTGTCGTTTTTGGAACGGATGAACGCATGGTTATTGTGTGGGTATGACGTACGCTTAACACAGTGCCTGACCCCCAACCGCTCGAGCCAAGCTACCATTGTGCTGGGAACCTGGTGACTGCTAACCCGGTTGCCCGGTTTCCAACATCATGCAAAAAAGATCATCATTCATTGAGACGAGCATTGCTGTTATTGTCACTGCACCTCAACACATTGACATGTGTACACATTGTAGAGTCCAGGACAACACTGTCCTGTCTACACAACCATCAAATTCATAAGTGACATGTGAGGGAGTACAGGCCAATCTACGAAATCACATACACAAACATGGCATGTGTAGTCACCAGTGGAGTAAATGGAACATTGGCATCGTGTGTACAATGATGTGCCATTGACCATGTGGGCACTGTGCACTTTTGATGTTTGCCAGATGGCCATTGCCATTGTATGGCAGCCATAACGCGGTAGCTACCACCTGGCCCCAGCGGTGTGTCACCAGCAACCCCATTCACACAAGTGCGGTAGTGATAGGCATGGAGACATGTGGAAATGGCGGTGGGCATGTTCCGCCGCCTGAATCACGGTGCCTCGTGTCAATATATCAAAACACACAAGATGATGGACGGAATATTGCACAATGGCAAAACATTCACCCCCAGTCACAGATCTGGGTTTAATCCATCGTTATTTTGCACACCACGCCACCCCAGTTCACACATGGCCATATGCAAATCAGTCTTGACCCTGTGCCTCATGGGAACAGTCCAGTCTGAACTGCCAAGCCATGTCTTCCCTGGACCGGAATCAAGCATCCTAGGACCGGTTTCTGGCTATCAGCCGTCATCAGCCAGGATAGCTTGACTCCAGTGGCATAGTGAGCACGGGACCCACGTCTGGGCATACCCTTCCCACATAGGGTGAACAGCAAAACACACTAGATGATGGACGGAATATTGCACAATGGCAAAACATTCACCCCCAGTCACAGATCTGGGTTTAATCCATTGTTATTTTGCTCACCACGCCACCCCAGTTCAGACATGGCCATATGCAAATCAGTCTTGACCCTGTGCCTCATGGGAACAGTCCAGCCCGAACTGCCAAGCCATGTCTTCCCTGGACCGGAATCAAGCATCCTAGGACCGGTTTCTGGCTATCAGCCGTCATCAGCCAGGATAGCTTGACTCCAGTGGCATAGTGAGCACGGGACCCACGTCTGGGCCTACCCTTCCCACATAGGGTGAACAGCAAAACACACAAGATGATGGACGGAATATTGCACAATGGCAAAACATTCACCCCCAGTCACAGATCTGGGTTTAATCCATCGTTATTTTGCTCACCACGCCACCCCAGTTCAGACATGGCCATATGCAAATCAGTCTTGACCCTGTGCCTCATGGGAACAGTCCAGCCCGAACTGCCAAGCCATGTCTTCCCTGGACCGGAATCAAGCATCCTAGGACCGGTTTCTGGCTATCAGCCGTCATCAGCCAGGATAGCTTGACTCCAGTGGCATAGTGAGCACGGGACCCACGTCTGGGCATACCCTTCCCACATAGGGTGAACAGCAAAACACACAAGATGATGGACGGAATATTGCACAATGGCAAAACATTCACCCCCAGTCACAGATCTGGGTTTAATCCATCGTGTCAATATATGGCACCCATATCGCGGTAGCTACCGCCTGGCCCCAGCGGTGTGTCACCAGCACCCCCATTCACACAAGTGCGGTAGTGATAGGCATGGAGACATGGGGAAATGGCGGTGGGCATGCTCCGCCGCCTGAATCGCGGTGCCTTGTGTCAATGTATGACACCCATATCGCGGTAGCTACAGCCTTGCCCCAGCGGTGTGTCACCAGCACCCCATTCACACAAGTGCGGTAGTGATAAGTATGGAGACATGTGGAAATGACGGCTGGCATGCTCCGCCGCCAAAATTGCAGGAGCGCACACCGGGCCCCTGCAGTGTGTCACCGCCATGGAGTTTGCCCTAGAGCCAATGGGAACCTTGATTGTGGTGGCATGATGCAATTTTGAAGATCGCGGTAGGCGTGCTCTGCCACTGCGGAGGCGATCATTGGGTGCATTTGAAAGATGCACCATCGCGCTAGCGCACACCGGGCCCCTGCGGTGTGTCACAGCCATGGAGCTTGCCCTAGAGCCAATGGCAACCTTGATTGCGGTGGCATGATACAATTTTGAAGATTGCGGTAGGCGTGCCCTACCACCGCAGAGGTGGTCATTGGATGCATTTGAAAGATGCACCATCGCGCTAGCGCATACCGGGCCCCTGCGGTGTGTCACCGCCATGGAACTTGCCCTAGAGACAATGGGAACCTTGATTGCGGTGGCATGATGCAATTTTGAAAATCGCGGCAGGCGTGCTCCGCCACCGCGGAGGCAGTCATTGGATGCATTTGAAAGAGGCAGACCTGGACCACCAATTGCTGCAGCTTGGCACCTTTGAAACGACCACAGGTGGCTATATATGTGTGGGAGTGAGCCTCACATTTTCACTGCTCCCAGAGCCTGCTGCCAGAGACCCCTCACTTGCTGCTGCCTCCAGGGACTGCTGCCTGAGACCCCTCACTTGCTGATGCCTCCAGGGACTGCTGCCAGAGACCCCTCACCTGCTGCTGCCTCCAGGGACTGCTGCCAGAGACCCCTCATCTGCTGCTGCCTCCAGGGACTGCTGCCTCATACCCCTCACCTGCTGCTGCCTCCAGGGACTGCTGCCAGAGACCCCTCACCTGCTGCTGCCTCCAGGGACTGCTGCCTGAGACCCCTCACCTGCTGCTGCCTCCAGGGACTGCTGCCTGAGACCCCACACCACCCAATTCCGTCGCTGTTGTCTCATGTCCACAGTGATGGCAAGGACAGAGAAGATCCGTGCCAGTCCCTTCACGAGCGAGGAGCTGGAGGTCCTGGTGGACGAGGTGCTCACACAATACCCAAGGCTATATGGTGCCCCAAATGTTGTGGTAAGTCCTCAACAGTGGGGGGTAGGGCAGGGGGGGCACAAATGTAGTTTGACTGATGCAGTATGTGCCTGGGAGTGTGGGGTTGTGTCATGCACTGCCTACCATGCTGTCTCCAGGGGAAAGGTGTGTGTACCCAATGCCACAGGTTTCCCTGCCTGCACATGTATGTATGAGTGACCTGTGTTGTGTTGTCAGCCATACAGTGACGCAGAAAGTTCTTCATGCAGGAGTCAGGACAGTGATTGCTTGGCTGAATGGCTGTGTGTGCCCCTGTAGTCCATCTCAGTGTGAGCCCACCTGGCCAGCACAGTCCCCGCCCACGAAGACAAGGACACATCACTTCACTTACAGATTATTACATCAGTCTTTTCACATTGCACTTCAGCTATGGGCCATCTCAGCACTGTAGATTGCATACGACCGGTCTTGTGAAGAGGATTTTGGATTTGTGAGATCATGTCCCTCAATGTGACATCCATGACACAGTTATCTATTCACAGGGCAGGGACATTGAGGGCTGTGCAGTCTTGGACACAGTGAGTCTACCCCCAAACACAGCTTGATATGTGATGTATGTGTTGCTCAACCCAACAATGGACTGGAGATGTGGGCAGGCTACATAGGTGTTTCAATGCTGGCATCCTGCATGTGTGTGAGATGTGCAGGGACTGTGTTCCCCCTCACACCTGCATGCATGTACATCACCTTTTCCCATGCAGATGTACCATGTGAGATGTACTCTAGTCTCTGATAGACATATCGTTGAATATGTGATGAGTTTGTATCTTGCTGCTATACTGAGAGATGTCGGTACATAACACTGTATCACTGATCATTTCCCCCTCTTGTCTCTCATGCCTGCAGCTCACGATACACCAGCGTAAGGCCGTGTGGAGGGCCATTGCAGCGAAGGTGCGAGCTGTGGGGGTCTCAAACCGACGCCACACCCACTGCCATAAGAGGTGGGACGACATCAGCCGGCTGGTAAAGAACGTGGCGGAGATGATCTTGGGGCTGCTTCCTCGCACTGGGCATTTGGCATGGTGCAGCATGACACCACTAATGGGGCACATCTTGGCGGTGACACAGCCTGAACTGGATGCACGTTTGAAGGAGCATCAGCAGCACGCCAGGGGTGAGCATTTGGGAAGGGTGACTTTGGCTGGGAGTGGCTGCATGTGTACAGAGCCTGTGCCAGCGCTGGCCTATGTGATGTTGGTAGTGTGATGTAGTGGCATGTAAGTGGCTGCTGGGCTGGGTGCCAGTGTCATTCATTTGCCCTACCTGTACTTACAAAGGTGATTTGAATGCTGTGCATTCCCATTGCATTCTGAGTCGTGCTCTTCAGGTTTCTTCTGCATTGGGATAGTCTTGGGAATCCCATGGGAGGGAACGGCAATGTGCCCGATCTGACTGTGCCTTCATCAATGCGTCCATTGCATGCTCCCAGATTGGGGAGGCCTAGAATCTGACAACAATGTGCACCAGTCTTTGGGCCCCAAAGTACGACATGGTGGGTGGCATGGGCTAATGGCCATTGTGGACTGTCATGTTGTAGTCTGTGTTGTCCCCTCCTGTTCCATCCAGATCTGTCAGTGGCAACAAGTAGTGTGCCCCCATCATGTCTCTAGGTGTGCTCAGAGCTAGTTGTGTGTCTGGTTGAACAGAGCCAAAAGCAGGGTGTTGTGCTGTGTGGTCATCACATGGCTCACTCATGCCTGAATTTCCAGTTTCCACATACTGTTTGAGTCTATATAGTGAGTTGGCATGATGTGATTGCACAGGGTGGTGTGCAACATGTAGATTTGGTCATCTTTTGTTATGCATTGCTTGCATATGTTTGTTCTGTTGCTGCCACTGACCTGACCCTACATCTCTCTCTCTCATGCAGAATTTCCTGTGGTCACGGAGGGACAGGAGATGGACACCAGTGGGGGTGAAACTAGAACAACAGCTGCACAGGAGCCCAGTGACACAGATGTCACCAGTGCCTCAGAAGGGGACAGGAGTCTGCTGGAGGAATCCCAGCCTGAGACGCAAAGCACCACATCATCTGATGCCAGCGGGGATGCATCCATGTTGGTGGGCACAGGGAACAGGGACTCTGCATCGTCTTCCACCACACAGCAGCCAGTACCCACCCTCCCAGCCACTTCCTCTGGTCCTGCCCGTGTCCGCCTTAGTAAGAGGGGAAGAGTGTCCTTCACCCCTGGCACCGCTTCCCCTGTCCTCCCTGCTGCCATCAGTGCTGAGTCTGTTGACCTTTTGCGCCAGCTGTATGTAGGCCAGGCAGCTCTCCTCAATGCCTTCATTGACCACGACAAAAAATTGGCCCAGGTGGTTGCTTTCTTGGAGGGCATACATTTAGATGTGGTTGGGCTGCACCGGACTGTCCAGGCTTTGTCCTCAACAGTAACGTCTGCTCTTCAACAGGCACATACTCACAGTCCAGCTCCGGTCCCTTTGTCCACCCCCTTGGCAGTGGCCACGTCTGACAATAGTGACCACAATCCACATATATCAAACTCACGATATGGCACACAAGGCACACAACAGCAGCAACCCAAGCGGTCCCGGGCACAGACACCATCCCCACAGAAGACCAAAGCCACCCCAGAGCGCAGAGAGAAAAGCCCGTCAGGCGACACCAGGGAACAAAAAGCAAGCAGAAGACCTCAGGCACACATGCCTCAGAGGCATCCCCATCCAAGGACTCTCCTGTCCCTAAAGCATCTCGCAAAGAGAAGCATACAGTTTCTGTGCCCACCAAGGAGGTGGTGCATGCCAAGGGTACACCTAGGAAGGGCTCCAATGCAGATTCACCCACCACCTCGACTCCCATTCCAAGCCCAGTGAAGCAGGGGAAGGAGGGCACCGTAGGGGTGACACCTAGTAAACAGGGGAAGGGAGGGCAGAGCCGAAGCCAGGCAAAGTGTTCCGCTGGGTCCAGCACATCACCAGAGGGGGGGCCAGTGTCTGCACCTGATGCAGTTTTGGTGGTGAGTGTTCCTGTTGTGTCCGCACCACTTCCCATTGATTGTGTTTTTTCATGCTTTGCTGTCACATGGTGCCTTCTTGCTTCCAGTGTGGCATGGTGTGTGTGTTGTCATACTATAAAAAAATAAAATAAATATCCCCTACCTGTGCTTTAGATGCCTACCCATTGTAGGTCTGCATTCCCTCTCTTTGTGTATGGTACACTCCTGCCATGTCCCCTACTGACATGCAGTACACTGCACTTTGGTGTCAGCTGTCCCCTTGGTTTACATGTGTGTGTGCCTCCCCATCACTTCATTTGTGACACTGTGCTTTGTGGCGCAGTTCTTTGGCCAGGATCAATGTGTCACTCAGGGCATTTCACCAATGGGTTGTATGTGATGTTCTTGTGCTGTTTGTCAGTCATGGTTGCTTCTATGCAGTTCAACTGTGTGTGCTGCCCAGTCCTCTGGTCAAGTTGTTTCCACCTTTGTGTCCCAAACTTGTGCATCTGTTGGTGTTGTGTTGGATGTATGTGTGTTGGCTGTGTTATTGCTTCACTTCCTGGGTGTTCTGTTGTCTTTGTGCTGTGCTGTATGGTGTTGTGTGGGTTGCTGTTCTGTCACTGATGTCTGTGTGTGGCTGGTATTCTTGGTGTGCACACACTGCTTGTTGTGCATGCAGTGCTGTGTGTGTATGTTGCCTTGTCATTGCCTGGTGTGCATCCCCTGATGTCCTGCTGTGTTTGCTATGGGATTTTTCTGCCTGCGCATCTGTTGTTTGTTTGATGTGGCTGTGTTGTTCTGTGATGGTGCACTTCTTGTGTGTGTTGTGGTATGTTGTCTGTGCATTGTTCCTGAGTGATGAGGTTGTGCACTCCTGTTGTGTCTGTGCTTCCATTTCCTTTCCACAGTTTAGCTGCACAGGGCATGTCTGTTCTTGTTGAGGTTCTGTGTGTGTATCTGTTGGGTTATGTGTTTGTCTGTTGTTTTTGTGCAGACATTTGTTTTGGCATCCCTGTGTGTGTGATGTGTGTGGCTACCCCCAGGGTGCATGATTGTTTGTGTGTGTATTGACTGACAAGTATTGCCAGCCTCCAGTGTGTTTGACACTGGTGTTGTGTGCTGCTGGTGTGAGGGGGGTATGTGTGTGGATTCCTACTGGTGTTTGTCAGTCATGGAGTGTGTCAATGGGCCCTGTGTGTAGTGCTGCTGTTGTACTCCTGTGACATAGTTGTATAGATGTGTGGCTGCTCACAGTTTGACTTCCGGGTCTTCCTTTCATCCTTGTGCCTATACATGGTTTGCCTTGCTGTCTCCCTGTGTTGCTGCACTGTGATGTCTGTGGTTTGACATCACTGACTGTACCAGCCATGTGTGCTTTGATGGTCTGAGGGTGTTGTTCTCTGTTCCTTGTCTTGCATGTGATGTACACATGCTTGTTGTGTGTCTCCACGGCCTTCCATTTGTGTGCAGCCCACTTTGGTTTTCCTATTTGTTGTGCCCCATTGCTGTTGGCATGTGGGGTGTGTATGTGTCTGTGTGTCAGTCTGTGGTATGTATGTGTGACTATGCAGGCTGTGTGCCCATCTGGATGTTTGTTCCTTGTATGTGTTCATTTGGTGCTTGTACTCATTTTTGTTTCACTGAGTGTGGTGTTGTGGTGGTGTGTGTGTTTCCCTGGCCCTGTGCTACTGTGCTGTGTGTTGTGTGTTCCTGTGCAGCCACTCCTGCAGTGACTGTCTCCCTGGTTGTTTGTTGTGTGGTGCAGGGTGTGTATTCACCTGGCTTGTTGTTGTGCAAGGGGTGCACAGGAGGGGCACATGGCATGTGCCTTCATGGGGTGTGCTAGTTTGTGGTGGGAGGGGGTGTGGTCCTGTGGTCTTTGTGACCTGCCCATGCCTGGCACTGGCCCTGCCTTCTGCATTGTGCGCATGTATTTCCTTGTGTTGACCGCTGCGGTGACGTGACCGAGACATTGCTGCATGGTGGCGGAAGATGTGTGTCCAGGATGCAGAGGGGTGACTTGGTGGCAGGTGGGTGATGTGTGGGTGCCCTTGTGGATGTGTCCCTGTCCCCACCAGGGTGTCTGATGTGGATTTGGACCCTGTATCAGCCCATGTGTTTTGTTTGTGTTATTGCGTGCCTGCGGCGGCGGTCCATGAGTTGCTGGTGATGTAGCAGGTACAGCTCCGGGAAAACGTGTAGAGCTGGATCCATGGCGGTTGTGGTGTGGACCGGGAGTCTGGTTTCACGCTCCGCTGTCGAGCTTCCACCGTCTCTGGTTGGGTGGTATCTCCGCTGTGGTGCGTCTGCTTGTTTGGGGCATCCTAATTTGTGTAGTCGGGCGGACGTCATTCCGCACGGCGGAGAGTCTCCATTGGCTGCCACCGCCGCGTTGGCGGGCGCACTTTGATGGCAGTTCGCGTCGCACCGTGGCGGACAGGAAATGGGCTATGTTTGGCCATACTAATATGGCAGACGTGAGGACCGCTGCTCGCGGGCGGAAAAAGGCATTGCACTGCCCGACATCCTAATGGACCCCTGATTGTGAAGTGTGTGCTTTTAATTGTAATAGTACTTATTGAGTGCTTACTATCCCTGACGAGGTGTTGAAGTGACAGTTA
Organism: Triturus cristatus; assembly: GCF_964204655.1. Taxonomy (NCBI): domain Eukaryota; kingdom Metazoa; phylum Chordata; class Amphibia; order Caudata; family Salamandridae; genus Triturus; species Triturus cristatus. Next base: position 931,943,854 of record NC_140580.1, on the reverse strand, counting down.
AGTAAAAAATTTTGTTTATTACATGTAGTCTGGGTATTACTAACATCTATATTTTGGAAACACAATTTTATCTTAAACCTGTTCCCGCTTTTTGTAGCAGTCCATCTTACACTGTGTGTGACGAAAGTTTAAAATAGTGACTTACATATACACAGTGCTTTCTGCCGCAGGCTGTGACCTCGTAGCACTAAAAATACACAAGCCACTATTCTCCACTGCACCAACCAAGATACGTTTTGTTGATGCACTTTGACCACTGGTCTTGATGACTGGTTTATCTAGTCCATCGGGACGAATTCTCAACTAGTGTTAATCTATGGTCTATCTGAGTCCCTTGTGGTGTGTCCCAATCTCGGTCCATAGAGGACACGTCTGTTTGGTGTGTCAAGCATAACTGATTCTTGAAGCCAAGTGTGGTCTATTTCAAGGTTATAAAATAAAAGAAAAACATTGTACTTAAACCTCTAGGTATTATTGTAGACTTGAAAATCCCAGCATTGTGGCTACATTGTGTGTGGATTTTTCTTCATCTTTTCCTTAATTGGCCTTCTGTTTTCACTCCCCTGTTCCCCCAACCCCCCTCCCTTTGGACGCAACATCTTCAAGCCCACTCAAAGCTATCATTGGTGTTTTTGTTAACTCCGGCAGAGTGAAAGGCTCTGCAGGACTCAGGGTACACTAAAGAGTAGCCCTTCCCAAGATGGAAGGTGCCCAGTGTACCAATACCAGGTTTTGAAATCCTGCATTTGCGGCTGCCCGTGCCACATGCAGTGGGCCCCTTAAGAGTGCGCCCCTCTAGTGCCGCTTCAGGCACCTCCCCGCGCCTTGTCTCGGGGACCCCCTCCTCCGGGAGTCCTTCACCTCGGGTCTGGCGTCTCTTCAGCACCATTTCCGGTGCACGGTGGGCTGGAGACAGGTATTTATACCTGCACTCACCCACTGGCCAACCTCTTTGTCCCCCGCAGGACACGCCGGGTTTGTCAATTTCGCTGTAGTCTCGGTTTGTCGTGGTTTGTGGAGGTGAGTCAGGGCTGAGAGTGGTCGTCCCTGTCTCTTGCGTAGGTGATATTGAATTGCTAGAGAAGGGAGACTGGGCTGACCTGATTCGTTTGGTCAGCCTAACATTGCTGGCCGGCAGCTCTGGGTGGAACTGGTGCACACCACCAGGGTAGTATTTTGAGTGTGAATGAGTCAGTGCATCGAAGCAGCACAAATGGCGGAATTTGGTCTCTGGGCGCTCGAGTTGGCATTTCTGTTTTGGATTGTTTATGCACATCAGCTGACCGCGAGACACTGCGTGTGGATTCGTCGACATACAGCTCTGACGGAAAAAAAGAGTTTTTCTTCTATGTTTGCTGTGTTTGGAGGGACCTGACACAGACAGGTTGGATGTTCTGTTGTACAGCGGGAGCATGGGATCATGTGCCCTTGAGGTGCCTTGAGCTGAAGTGGGCGTGCATTGAACCTTTGAGGGTTGAAGTGACGGTGAGTGAAGGCCAGGAGGGTCCTTTGTTTGGGCCAACCAGCCTTCTTGTTGTTGGTGGTCTGGGTTTTGAGGCTGTCGGGGTTCCCTGGCCCGTGTGTGTGAGGGAGTTGAGGCCGGGCCGGGGGCCACGGCCACCGGGGTAACACCTGTATCCCTGGTTTGCAGGGGGCAAGAGAGCTGTTTGTAATGGGCCCGCGGCCCGGTCGGGCCCCACGGGTTTGCTGGAGACCATGGCGGGCTGCTGAGGGTTAGCTCATGCCCCGGGATGAACGTAGCGGCGTGGTTGCTTGCTTTGACGATGCGGCCGATGGGGGTGTATTGGATTTGTGGTGTACGCATTGCTTTGTTGACGCACTGTACTCTCTGTACCACGTTGCATCCTTGTGGCTGCAGGCAGCGTTGGGGCAATTTCTTTAGCCTTCTGATGTCGACTTGCTCGGGCAGTGAGACTGGGTGGATCGGGTGCGTTTTGGTACATGAGTCGGGGGCATTATCAGTGACCCCCCCTTTGTTTCAGTCTTTCCCTCATCCTACCTCCAGGTTGAACAGGTGTAGCGGGGTGGGGAAGTTAGGTATCGGTACGATCCCGAGCTCCTAGGCCGGCTATGTGTGTGTGGGTGGCGCGGCAGCATGCCTGCGGGGGTCTGTCATGCTGTTTTGAAGAGGCCAATAACGGTCCAGTCTGAGAGATTGTGGCTTCAGGGCCAGGAGCTGCCGTCTTTGGGGCTGGAGAATCTGGTTTGAGTCTTGCGTGGCTCAGCACCCTGTCACCCTGGCATAGCTTGGTGGAACGGCCACCCCTAAATGGTTTGAATCCCGTATTCTCTTACCAGCCTGGCTGTGCATGGCCCCCAACTCTTCTGTTGTTACATGGGCCAATAGCTCTTCGCGTGGCTCCTGGGGGTGTGCAGTCGGCTGCTCCGGCCTCCTGTCTGGAAGAACAATAGAATGGTTGCTGGCAGCGTGGGAGCAAGTGAACACTGTAGTCCCTGCAGTGCACGGGTCCTCAGGAGCCGTAGTACGTGGTGATGAAGGTTCAGGAGCCGTAGTATGTATTGAAGAGGGTTGCACTTAGGGCCTGAGTTGCTGCCTTCAAGGCACATGCTTCAAGCTGTGCCATGTGGTGGCATGTCGGTTACGGAGCTAGCGATGAGTGCGAGTCCCTTTGGGGGCCATGGCTCTTTCCCCCTGGGTGGCGCCTTACTGGCCGGTCCTCCTGGCTGAGCATGGCACAACTATTGCGGTACCATCGCCCAAGGCTGGGAGGGAGAGAACATATTGAGCAGCGGGGTGTAGATCACAGCACCATTCCGGGTCTGGCCATAATTGTAATGTGGGCGGTGCCGCTAGCACACACTCCACAGGGCCATGAATTATTGAGTCAAGCACCCGAGCTGATAAGGGTGTGGGTCGCGGGTTCGGTCATGTATGTCAGTAAATGATGAATCTTCAAACGCACAACCCGGCCAGTTCCCCCTCAAGGTGTAGTGTAGTTCCTATTTCCCTTATAGGCTCTGTGCATTGGAATAGTATACACTATAGTTTTTGCATAGGACTAAGGTCAGTATGCTCCTATCGAGTACATTAAACTTAATTACTTGTGTGTGCCAGCTAACTCAGAGGTCACTAGAAACTTCTCGAATGAACAAGAAGGGATTAGTTTCTGACAACCGCATAAACATGACAACTTTGTTTCCCTTAAAATCGGAACGCGTCTCAGAATCGTGGAAACAATAGATAACAGTTTCACCCCCGTCAATCGTGCATGCTTAGTTTCTCCAGAGGTACACAGAAATAAATAGACGGGCGTTTCAATAAAAGGATTTATTGAACAATCTTGTTTCTCGTGTAAGAGATATGTGCTGTTAAATCATTAGACAGTAAGCAAGATATAATACGCACAGCGTAAGCAGTAAGAAGAAATAATACTGCAATAGCATTGTCTTTTAGCTATGACATATATTCATATATACATACATAAATAACACAGGCTGAAAAGTGAATACTCATCTGATGCTTCTAAATAGTTCTACCCCAGTGTACCTAACCTAAGTGTATTACGAGGTAAGAAGTAGGTGCTGTTTTCTATAGTATGGGATATACTAAGTTTAGTATGCCAAGAGTCCCTCTAGATTCGAGTCAGCTCCATACCTTTAGAATGAGAGAGGTGGGCATCTCTTTCCGGGTCTCAAACTCGTAACACCTCGCGAAGGGAGTCAGAACACTGGAAGCTGGATTCTCTGCGAGCAGGGATGACAGCGTCTGGTCAGTGCGTCAGGCCGGGATATGGTCTCTTCCGAACTTGCCGTTTCGAACCGTGCAGTCAAGTCGTGCTGAGTCGTGCCGTGGTTTGCTATGGTAAGGGAAGGTATATTTATACCTGGAAGGTGTTTAGGAATGCTAGCATTGACGTAAAGTCGGGCAGAGGAAGACGTCATGGATGAACCCCTAAGGAATAGTAGTTATGCCGAAATAAGGGCAATACGAATTGTGCCTATATAAGGACATGATTCAGGGAAACCTATGTACGGGTATCTAAATCGTAACACAACAAAGGGTGTACCCAATGTGTAAGTAACCCACTGCAGTAATTGTGGTGGTACGATTGCTCTTGTTTCGATAGATTACTGTTATTTGAAGTTGGTTTCCTTCAAGGGGCATGGTTGGTGTTGTCATGGCCATAGTTTGTGCACAGTGCGTTTCCTTTATGGGCCGATTCAGCCAGCCTAGCTCAAACACATTGACCAGTGACTGCCCGTCAGCATGGCCTGTGAGCGTCATGCCCTACTTCTGGCAGAGGAGCGATCTTAGTAGGGGGTAGCTGTATGATCATGTGCTCTGCGAATTTTGTTCAGCTGTGTAAAGTAGAATTTTGAGGCAGTCGGGGGAGTACAGCGCAGCGTGTAAGCAGAGTAACTATTGAACAGTATTAGCTATTCCCACAAGCCCGTGCCAAGAAAGGCTTCTCATGTGCTGGGAATTCTTGCCAAATTCGGCGGCACGAGGGTTGTGTGCAGTCACTTAGATGCCCTTCACAAGAGATTGCTAGGGCAATTCATGCCTTCATGGACGCTCCGCACCTCCGCAGCTCCCCCGGAGGCACATTATTCCTTAGCTCCTTGCTCATTCAGTTGGGATTGCCCGGCTTTCCGTTGTGCAGATGGGGTGGCTCCAGGTTCCAGTTTGGATTCATGGGTACCGGATGTGGTGGCTGGGGTGGGGCTGAACAGTCTGGTTCGACATAAGGAGATTAGGGGTCACGTAAAAAAGTTTACTCTGCGATGATGCCGTAAGGTGCGAAGGACACTCGGTTGCAACGTGCTACTTTGGCTGAAGAGTGCAGGAAGAGTAGGACTTGTATTTAGTACACTGTGAGAACACTTGACTGCTTTGCCAACAAGGTCCTTGTGCCACCAGGGGTGATGCATGCTGCCCTCTCATTGTCTTATTGGAAGAATGCTGCTACTACTGACAGATGGAGCAAAACAGTTGTCTGTTCCGGCCCAGGCTCGGCGAGTATGGATTCATCTTTCTCACTCTCAGGGTTGAGACATGTGGTCAGGACATGTGAGGGTGGGCTTGGACCTTTATCTTAATTACACGTAACATCATTGTTGAGCACTATCTAGAGTGGCATTAGTTTAATAACACCTTTCTTTTCTGTGCTCTAACAATATGTGTGCGGTCACCTGCATGAATATGGCATGCCAGGGGGAGGTTGTGCTGTCCATTCACGTCCCTAGTGTGCTTCTTCCATGTTTTTTCCACTGGTGAGCACATCATAGTGTGTCTTTAACCGTATTCTCCCATGTTATGAGGCAAACAAGGTACTCTGGGTGAGGCGGGCAAAATGTCTGCAACCAAATGGACACTCGTATTGGCTTTGGTTGGTGCATGCGGACTGGATGAGATATTTGGGGTCGCCCAGGATTGCATGGCATTGCTTTGATGGCAGTAGAGGGAATTTTTGCCAGCTTCTTGGTGAGGTCTGTCATTTTGTTGCATTGGTTGGTTGCAGGGTTGACTGGTGAGGTGTGTGATGAAAAACCACACAGAGCCTACAGAGGCCCGAGCATGATAGTGAGCTATGCCCGCCATGATTGGGCCGTCTCCTGCCATTTTGCTCAGAGGGCGGGGAAGTGATTGCCAGTTGTGATGCTTGTCAAGCACCCCCATCTCTCCTGCTACGCTTGTAAGGGAGGTTGCACCTACCAATTGGTATCCTGTTGGCTTGTCTGGTTTTGCTCTGCCCCTAAAAAGGCGTGACTGGTGGTCTATGATATGTAAGGGGTATAACCCCCACAAAATGGTAGCACCGATTGGATTAGCCACGGTGCAGTTGGCTCATCAGGTGGGCAGGGCAGCTTAGGTGAGTCATCGCTGCCTGCCCTTGGATCGCCCCGTAAGTTAACCCACCAAGTTGGCATACTCCTTGTAAGTAATAAACCTGCAGCAAAATGTTCCCAACAAAAACTTGTGTGAACTGCATTATTTTGTGCAGCGCGACTATTAACTGCTAAGCGGGGAGGTTGTCGATATCGGCGCTACTAGTGCTGGCTGTTTACAAAGTGGACGGCACAGGTATTTTTCCAGTTCCTGTAGGAGATGGCCTACTGACCTTCTTGTGTGTAATTTGCTGTAAGTAGGTCGTGTTTTTTGTGCCATGGGCAACTGTCTTCCCTCTTTACCTTACCCTCCTTCCTCTCCCTCATTCTCCTCCATCTCACCCTCCCCTCACTCCACCTCACCTTCAACTCTCTCTGCCTCACCCTCTCTTTCAGCTTCACCTTTACTGCTGCTGCCGAGTAGCAACCACTAACTCACTCTTGTCCCCCAAATACTTCAACTAGGCCAAGGCATTGTTGTTACTCTCGAGCGTTAATTGATTAGGAGAGGAGTTGGCCTAACAGCTAGGGCAGACCTCCTCAAATCTGGGTAACTGGGTTCGCGTCTCGGCAAGGACGCTGAACATCCTGTGATTCTGGGCAAATCACTTAATCTACCCGTGAATGAATGCGTCCTCATGTAATGCAACTGGTGCTATGTAAAGCGCTCTGATACCAGATTCGGGTCAAGTTCGCGCTATATAAAACTCTGTAAAAAAAAAAATGAGGCTGCGAAGGTGAGACTGCTGCCCCTGTAAACAACCACCAGGAAAAAAGATGAAGCTATGTTTTCCTACTTGGGTCTTTTTGGAGGGCCAAGAGGCTGACGACCCCCACCACGACTCTAAACCAGGCCTGCTTATTTTTATAAGAAGTTGTATAATTTTGGAACCTGTTGTCTCCAGCACTTTAAGTAGAATAGAAGTAAATAAGTTACAAACTGTAAATATGAACCGAATACAGTGTAAACTTTGCAACGTTTGTACGTGGGTACATATATGCCTGGGTAAGAAAATTGCTCTCGTGCTAGAAATATCAACCTCCGATTTGTGTCAGAAGTTGATTCTTTTATCCTTTGTTTTGTAAATCCTCAACTTTGTGTACTTTCAGGAGTGGAATTCACTCTCAGCACCCTACCTCTGCACAACTACGTCTACTGTCCCATCTTCTAAAGGACTAGTACTTCCTCTGTTTTGACATATTTACTGTTCCTCCCTAGAAAAACTCAGGTTATTGTGTCGGCTTCTTTCCTCAAACTCTTTCCCACGAATAGGGGAAAATGAATCAGTTTATGAAACTAAACAAATTTGACGAAGTTGAGATTTATTGCCATTTTCATCTTTGTTAATTTGGCTTGTTTGCGTTGTTGTCGTGGTAACCTGGGCCTTGTTTACTAACTTTGCCATCGCCTAATTTCCGGTACTTCCGCCAGTTCTTAAAAGTTAGTCATACAGGAAAGGCCGAAGCGGGCTGGCGGACTCCAGACATCGGAGGCCGAGCTTCCAGCCCTCTCGCACATCACTGCCCACCCCAAATCCACATGGGTGTGGCATTGACTTGACCTGCAGCCTGCTAATGTGTAGAAATGTTCGTTAGTTGTAGAGAAACGGAAGTGTACAACCTTAAGCAACTGAAAGATCTCAGCATTTAAAGGGTAATGGAATAATGTTATGAAAGGTCGCATCTGGTTGGTGGTAATGGGAAAGCGTGTTGTCTCTCGATCCGTAGGTCTCTTGCCTTGAGGCTTTTTGAAGCAGAAACCTCAAGTCTCACGCATCGCGCGTGAATATAAATTGGTGAGGTTCCGGTGTCACGCTGGGATATCAGATTCTTTTGCATTGTGACGGCATGGCAGCTTTGACCAAATGAGTCACAGGTCTGCACAGCGCCCAGAGCCACGAGAGAGTTTTAGGGTGCCCTTTTGCCTTGGTTCTAACCATGGGGGCATAACTGGCTGAGCAGTTGGTAGCATGGGAACTTGAGCCTGCACCAGAGCCCACATTGGGCGATTCAGAGGCTTCTGGAAATCTGCGGGCTCTGGGTGGAGTTTGGGAAGGGGATAGGGGAGGGGGGATTGTCTTCCCGCAGTGCCTACATGCGCAAGCTAAGTGGTGTGGCCGATCTAATTAAGGGCGTGGCTTAAAAACATGTAAGTTAAAAATCTGTGCTTACCATAGTGTGCCACCCGACTGGTATTTTGCTCCCTCTGTCATTGCATCCAAGTCAACAACACAACAAGTAACATTACACCTGCAACAAGCCAGGACTATTGGATTTGTCAATTGGTGTTAGTTCCATAAAACAAATAAGCAACAATGATGGCTTCGTTGCATATAATGTGAAAGTACTATCACGAGTCTCTTTGAAGTTATTTCAAAGGCAGTGAAGGGTGGCACAGCTACATAGTTGAGATATTTTTTTTCTCACTCTGATGGTGAGTGCATAAATGGTGAGCCCGATAAGGGCCCGTCTCAGCACCTGCATTTTAGAACTGCCGGTGGTGAGCACCGGCAGGACTCGGCCCACTTTTTTAAAAACTTCTATTTATTGGCATTTGAGGTAATGAATACACTTTCACTGCCATGCAAGGCAGAATAATATGAACAAACCATACAACCAATTTTGCGATTGACCTTGCCTCAATAAAATCTAAACATTACCTGTGATTGACTGACTCGTCAGCATTTTTCATCAAGATTTGCGGCAGTACATCATCTTGAATACATTAATATCAATGCTAATCAATTTGTGTGTCAGTGGAAGCCAGTCGTTGCAGGTATTGACGTAATGGTTCCCATATGTCTCGGGGTCTAGATGCGGCTGGTAGTTCTTCTGCACATAACGCAAGGTTTTCGTTACAATATACCATATCCTTTACCCAACACTTAGGGCCCGATTCACAGAACTAACTTAAGACAAAATCCTAAACTTACTACCAATTTTATATTTACAGAAGGCACTTACTCATTTTGGTATTCACAGAAGGCACTTACTCATTTCGGTATTCACAGAAGTTAGGAGTCCTAACTTTAGGACTCCTAAATGCCTTCTGTGAATACCGAAAGTCTTAAAATTAGGATTTTTCTCAGTTTAGTAGTAGTATAGTTAGGACTCCTAACTTTAGGACTCCTAAATGCCTTCTGTGAACACCGAAAGTCTTAAAATTAGGATTTTTCTCAATTTAGTAGTCCTAAGTTTAGACTTAGGACTACTAAATTGAGAAAAATCCTAATTTTAAGACTTTGGGTATTCACAGAAGGCATTTAGGAGTCCTAAAGTTAGGAGTCCTAACTATACTACTACTAAACTGAGAAAAATCCTAATTTTAAGACTTTCGGTATTCACAGAAGGCATTTAGGAGTCCTAAAGTTAGGACTCCTAACTTCTGTGAATACCGAAATGAGTAAGTGCCTTCTGTGAATACCAAAATGAGTAAGTGCCTTCTGTGAATACCAAAATGGTAGTAAGTTTAGGATTTTGTCTTAAGTTAGTTCTGTGAATCGGGCCCTTAGTCTTTGGGGCCAGCACATTTTCCCAGTGTAGTGCGACTCGGCGCTTGGCCATCGGATGCAGTCAGTAAGCAGTGTCCCAGTGCTGTTCATAGTTCAGGGGAAGCTGTCATTTATTCAACGTCTGACGTGTGTCCTTGTTCCTCCTGTGTACCTCTCGGCGATCTTCTACGCGGTACCTGGGTGCCCTACAGCAGCAGGAATTTGAGGACGTCTTTATGGTCATTGTAGATATTACTTTTACCCCCGTCAGTGATCCGGAGCCGGGCTGGGTAAATCATTGCATACGGAATGTTCTGGTCCTACAGTGTTTTCTTGGCTGCTACAAACTTTTTCCACGCCTCCTGGACTTGTTGCGTGAAATCCGGATATATAGGAATGCTCATCCCATCATGCGTTAAGTTTCCCAACTCTCTGGCTTTCCGAAGTGCCGCATCGCAATCTCTGTAGGTCAAGAGTCTTGCTATGATCAGACGCGGTCTGGCCCCCGGCGGAGGCGGCGGGGCGAGTAATCTGTTAGCTCTCTCAATGATGAAAACAGCTGAAAAAGTGTCTTTGCCAAATAGAGTCACTAGCAAATGTTCGATGTAGCGCTCCATATTGCCCGTGTTTGTCATTTCCACTATGCCCATAACGCGTAAGTTTACGGTGGGATCTCGCCTCCAAATCCTCTGACTTTGCCATAATAGCAGCAAGTGTTTTCTCAACCTTCTCCTGTTTCGTTTCCATTTGGCGTTGTGCGTCTTCTGAGTCCGATATCCATCTCTCCGCCATGTCTATTCTCTCCATGTGGCGATCCAACCGTTCAGACATACGATCTACTCTATAGGTCAGGGTGTCAATCTTCCCATCTATGTTAGTCAGCTTAGCTTGAATTGTCGCGAACATTGACTGGAAGTCCAAAGAGACAGCGGAAGTTGCGTCCACCGTCGACATTTGAGTGGAAGACTGTTCTGCTATGCCATTGTCTGTTGTTTTCTTGGCTTGCTCAAAATGTATTTTTGGCTGAGTTTTATCCAGTTTCCCCATTGTGCGGCCCTGTGTCTCATCTAATGCCATGCTGAACTGGCACGTCCCGTGGGGGCAAGGCCATACAACTTGTTGGGTGGCGGGGGCAGCACCGGCCGCAGCAGTATCCGCGCTGCCACTCTTGCAATGTATTCTATACAGTTGTGTAGTCTAGTGAGCCCTCGAACAACACGTGTATACCAGGCCAGGCGCTACTGTGCGAGGCCGATGCCGGTTAGTCTCTGGTTATCACACGCGACACCGCCAACCCTCCCGGTGTATTTAACACAAGCCCCAGCAATGCACAGTCACATACGAAGTAGGGGGGGCGCCAAGTGGAGACTACCCAGCCGCCCAATGGAAATCTCCCCCAACGTGCGCACCTCAGTAGCTTCAGCAGAGATTGCATGCCATTGTGAAGGTCCTCAATCGCACGTCGCCCAGCCCAGCTCAGTTTGCAGCTGCCTCTTACCCTGCGTCTATACCTCAGTCAGGGGGGAATCACTGGTTGAGAAAGTTAATATGCCTCCTGCTGGCACCCAAATACTTCTCTAGCAGATAGGATCTCGCGGTGCAGTTCGTCAGTGCATCGGGTACTTTCAGCAAGCAGTGTCTGCAGCCGCTGCGTGCCGATCGCGGATCTTCCCGGACATCCACCTGCACGCACGCCACGCAGCCACCACCTCCAGGGACACAGGCCCGCGCGTCAGATGGCGCTCACCTCCGTCCTGTCGAGCCGCTCGACCTTTGCAGTAGCCACTATGGCCTCATCAGGCTCTCTGCTCCCCAGGGGCACAGCGCAAGAGGGTTCCCGGATCCAGCAGCAGCGCTCTGTCTCCAGCTACGCCACCTCGGGTCGCGGGTTTTCGCACATGCGCTCCTTCCAGGCCTCACGTCAGCCTCGATGCAACTGCAGTTTTCAGGTATTACAGGAGCGATTACGTCCGGTTTTCTTGGTGTATCTTGTTGCCACGGTCTTCCGGTACCGATATCTGTGTGTCTCAACACATGAGACAGGCTGTTAGTGCAGGATAAATGAAGGATTGTGAAGCGACCACACAAGCTCGCTTACAAAGCGGCCATTAGCAGGTGTGGCTAGCTCCGCCCCCCTGACCCAGCCCACTTAAAGCCTGTTGTAAGTACTTCTCAATTGGAAGCTCAACTGCAGCGCCAAAGTCTGCTAGGCGGCATGGCTCTCACCGAGGCGGGCTTCAAGGTCAATGCTGCCACACCTGGCTGCTGGTAAGAGAGACCCAGCCAGCAGTTGGACTCTGATTGACATGGAATGTGGACACTGTTACACAGCGCAACAACACCACACCAGGCAAATGCTGAGCACCGGGCAGAGCAGTGCGTGCCAGGCCACCGCCGGCCCAGCTAGGCTATGGCCCAATAGTAGGCCTTAGCAGCAGCATGCCTGTTCCATATCCGACAACAAAGTGAGGCAAAATCCTGCATGCAGTTAATGCAGCATTCCCTATCTAGCCTGCCTGCGATAGAGATGACCAACTACACGAGACTCCGCCCATCAGCTGCCTACCCCTGCCTCCTTCCCTACTTAGCTGAGCTGCTTGCCTACTGCTGCTATGACTGTGGTGCAAAATGTCATAAGAGAGAATATTGCCCTTACCTCCCATGGCTGGGTCTGGAGCAGTAGGTGACTCTGCTTCAGGGTGTGAATTATTACACATGCTGTAGAGATCTTTGTGAAATCTGCACAGCACACCTTGTAAAATGCAGTCACAGATTTTTATTATTCTATGTAAGATAGCTCAGAAGGTCAATGTTTCTGTTGTAAAGCTTGTTGCGTCACCCGAAGTTACAATCCTAGTAATAGAGTACCTCATTGAAATGCACAATCTCATCAAAGACCTGAATGTTACCCAGGAGACATTGGTTTAGAACCATCAAGATTTTTCTTTCATGTTTCCGAGATTCCGATGTCATCAGGTTTAGAGGTGATATGTTGTCGCTTCCTGTGATGTCATCAATTAAAAAAAAGAAAGTCGGTGTGAGGTTTTAGCTGACATCCTGCGTGAGTTGCTTCTACTCTTGTAGTGAGTACAGCCCGTATAATTAATTAGTATCCAGCTTCAAACCAGTGGAAGCCAGAAGATCAATAAAAGAAATCATAGGCATGCAAAACAAGCTAAAAAGGATTATGAAGTGAACGTTTAGAGAGCACGCAAGCTATAAAAATTGGAGTAATTATTACTCAATTAAATGGTCATCATTTTAGCATTGGACATGTGGCCAGCAAGTTACACGCCGTTCTCGTACTGGCTCAAAACAGGACTATTTGTTAAGGAAGCAAACAAGATTTAAGTGGAAGTGGTGGGTGGGATTTGGTGAGAATTAGGTATTTTATGAACTTGCAGTATGCAAAAGGGGTCGACATGTTTTCAGATAGGTCACCTTTGGTTTAAACCAAACACAAGGATTCAAGCTAGCCTGGCTGATGAGGGGTGAAACCCGAAACCGGTCCTAGGATGCTTGTTTCCAGTCCAGGGAAGACCTGACTTGGCATTTCGGGCTAGACTGTTCCCATAAGGAACAGGGTCAAGAATGATTTGCATATGTCTGGGTCTGAACTGGGATGGCGAATTGAGCTAAAGAACGATGGTGGATTAAACCCAGATCTGTGACTGGGGGTGAGTGTCTGAAAAGTTTCAGCACTCCGTCCATCATCTCCATGTGTTTGCTTTGTTTGCCCTAAGTTGGCAGTGTATGCCCTGACGTGGGTCCCTTGCTCACTTTGCCACTGGATTCAAGCTAGCCTGGCTGATGAGGGGTGAAACCCCAAAAGCGGCCCTAGGATGCTTGTTTCCGGTCCAGGGAAGACCTGGCTTGGCAGTTCGGGCTGGACTGTTCCCATATGGAACAGGGTCAAGACTGATTTGCATATAGCTGGGTCTGAACTGGGTGGCAAAGTGAGCTAAAGAACGATAGTAGATTAAACCCAGATCTGTGACTGGGATGAGTGTCTGAAAAGTTTCAGCACTCCGTCCATCATCTCCTTGTGATTACTTTATTTGCCCTAAGTTTGCAGGTTGTTTACCCTAAGTTGGCAGGGTATGCCCAGACGTGGGTCCCTTGCTCACTTTGCCACTGCATTCAAGCTAGCCTGGCTGATGAGGGGTGAAACCCTGAAACCGGTCCTAGGATGCTTGTTTCTGGTCCAGGGAAGACCTGGCTTGGCAGTTCGCGCTGGACTGTTCCAATAAGGAACAGAGTCAAGACTGATTTGCATATGGCTGGATCTGAACTGGGGTGGCAAAGTGAGCTAAAGAATGATGGTGGATTTAACCCAGATCTGTGACTGGGGGTGCGTGTCTGAAAAGTTTCAGCACTCCGTTCATCATTTCCTTGTGTTAGCTTTGTTTGCCCTAAGTTGGCAGGGTATGCCCAGACATCGGTCCCTTGCTCACTTTGCCCCTGGATTCAAGCTAGCCTGGCTGATGAGGGGTGAAAACCTGAAACCAGTCCTAGGATGCTTGTTTCTGGTCCAGGGAAGACCTGGCTTGGAAGTTTGGTCTGGACTGATCCCATAAGGAACAGGGTCAAGGCAGCTTTGCACATGGTTGGGTCTAAACTGGGGTGGCAAAGTGAGCTTAAGAATGATGGTGGATTAAACCCAGATCTGTGACTGGGGGTGAGTGTCTGAGATGTGTTAACACTCCATCCATCATCTCCTTGTGCTCATCTCTGGTTTAAACACCAGGTTGTAGGCAGAGCATTTTAAACACAGCTCCTTCTTACCCCCGAACAGCCTGTAGCTCCTTATCACCCACAACATTCTTCCTCTGCTCTGCGTGTTATGCTGTTCACATTTGCAAAACACTACAGGCTATTTTTTTGGCACCCTAGCACAATCTTGAAATGGGCGCCCTTTCGAGCAAAACTGAAAAACAGAGCCGGACTGGGAATCCCAAGCAGCCTGGCAAATTTGATTAGACCAGCCCCCGTGTGGTACATAGCGAGTGCAGCAAGCGAGCCTGACCACTACAAAGGTAGAATTGGGGTGGGGGGGTTTCTCCCCCAATGAAAGTTTGGGGAAAAATGACGCATTCTAAAATATATATATATTCAATTATATTAGCTTTTGAAGCACTGCAAATTATGACCATACTGCACCCCAGAATCTGACAATCCTTGTTGTGGCCCTTCAATGATTCCCTCAATATCACCCTCCAACAGTGCTCCTCATCTCTTTGTAGCCCCTCTCTCACATGTATTTTGTTTTATAGCACCTCTCATACCAGTGTAGGGTGTTGGAGCACTTTACATTACACAAACACATACAGAGACAATGAATCATACATGTGTGAATCAGTGTATAGAAAATATTACATGAGGCAAAGTGGACTACAAGGTGTAGGATTCACATGCCATCCATACTGGTTGGCACGTTTTAAGAGTTCTTGGTCTGGAGAAGAACAAACTCAGTATTCAGAACTTAATACAATGTTTGGAGTTGAGTTTAATTATAAGAATTCATTTCTACCCTAACAAACCATTTTTAGCAACATGAGGATAATGAAAGACTGGGAAAAAAACATAGCTTTCTAACCTGTACCATGTTGCTTGCATGCAGCCCTTTGACGGCCGTTCATAGCTCACTGTGGTAGATTACAATTGTAATTTATGAACTGCACCGTAACAACAGAATCTCTGTGACAAAAGCAGTAACCCACTGAGTTATGCACATAAAATATAGTTCTGTGATGTGCATGGTACAGGTTTTTTGCAGCAGGCATATTAACCCTCTACACTACCTTAGATGAGTCAAAAATGCCACTAGACACAACTCCCATCTCTCTCCAGCACGTACATTAATCACCAGAGTTAACTTGACATTAAGTTTTGCCACAAAACAGCTGGATATACAAGAACTTTGCAGTGCTTTTAAAACTGCTGCACTGCTACCAAACCGGCCCCCACTAACAAAACTGGCCCCCCATCCTTCTAGCCTCCCGATGCCCGGTACAACCAGTCCAGCCTTGATGAAAGCCCCACAAACAATTTTGTCTGATGTTTGTTGAACCTCAGGATTATATTTCTGAACGTGAACCCCAGCATTATATCGCTCACTCTAACACAACATCAAAGCACTACTGATGCACCCCAAGTCTTATACCCTTCATTGTGTTTCATTTTGACCTTTCTTGAACCAGGGATTCATTGATATCCTTGTGGGTTCCATGTTTGTTTTTAATTATGGCAGGAGTTCTCGACATGGATAAAGAATTTCTTTTTGATAAGGTGTAGCCATTTTTTATTTCACCTATTACCAATCTACCTATTTGCTCATATCTCTCTCAAGCCAGGTGCAGGGCATTGCTCAACTGCTTTTCCAAGGCAGTTTGGGTAAGGAAAAAGATCTCTGGCAAAGAGCCCACTTGTTGGGGCCTGCTGGGCATTGTAGCGCCTGCCCAGAGAGGAGCGCAGCTCGATGGTGAAGCATGCCACTTCGGTGGGTGAGATCTGGTCTGTCCGATAAGGGATGCTTCTTCGGGCTGACCTCTCATTACATTTTGAAATACCAATAAAGTATTAAACCTCTAATGGAACAGTACAGTACTTTGTTGTTTGATTATTCCAAAAAGTGGGGGACATGTGGTGGACTGTCAAACAGGGATGGACTGGGAACCGAATTCGGCCCTGGCCAACTGCTCATCCGCCTCTCTGGAGGAAAGGGAGAGCGGCCGAGCCATTTGCTAGGGCCGGTTTCGGCCGATTTTGTTACAGGGGGCCGAAATTGCCGACCCCCGGTCACAAAAACGGCCCCCCACCGGCCAAAAACCGGCCCCCACCCTAGCGGCCCACCCGGGAAACGCCCAGTGCCCTTTACGGCCAGTCCGGCCCTGCTGTC
Source organism: Triturus cristatus (assembly GCF_964204655.1). Classification (NCBI taxonomy): domain Eukaryota; kingdom Metazoa; phylum Chordata; class Amphibia; order Caudata; family Salamandridae; genus Triturus; species Triturus cristatus. The sequence goes on along the minus strand of NC_140580.1, from coordinate 931,927,594 downwards.
AACCCCCTACAGCTCCTTCCCTGTTGTTTTTTGTGGATTCAGTATTCCACATCTCTCTGCACGACTGCACAGCCACATTACACCTCACCATGTACCCAACATTCCACCTGTGTGCTCCACATTCTACTACACATTGTGCATCTGCCACAGCCTTTGCAGGTAAGAGCGGTGGGGCTCGGTGGGGAGGCCGGGCGGATTTGACAGACAACGAGGGAAAATTAATTGTTTATTTCATTTTTAATTTTCCTTCGTGGTAGTCTGTCGAATCCCCCCCAACCTGGCCTCACCACCCCACCGAACTTACCTGCACAGGATGCAGCTGCTCTGCACTCAGACATTACACCGCTACTTGTGCATGCCAGTGTGATATTTCCTTCTGTGCACCTCAACAATATACCTCAAACCCTCCCATACAATATTGTACTCCATTCAAGTTTATAAATCCACGCAGTATCACAGGGCATCCGAGCACTGAAAATATAGCAGAGGAGATAAAAAGACAACGGGCATCCAAGCAATGGAAATAAAGCAGAGGAGAGAGGAATACATTGGACTGAATAAAGAAGTAAAAAAGAAGAGGCGCAGGCAAATATAATAGATTTCAATTGATGACAAAAGACCATCACATTTTCCATTTTACAAAATGCAACTGGAAGTTTATCAAGAATGCTTACCTTTGGCTTTCATCTAATAAAATTTGGGGACTAGCAGAACAGCCACATAAAAAAACAGGTTTATAAAATGTCCAGAGACAGAAACGGGTTTCTTCAAGCAGAGCAGGGTTTTAGCAGTCAACGCTTGAAGGACCATGGAGAATTCTGCACAAAACAGAGCCTATGCCTCAGATCTTGCAAGGGACCTCCTATAACGAGCAATAGGAGTTGACTTTGGCCCATGTGATAGCTCGAGCCACCATACTTGGAGGTTTCTCATTCAAGAGAGGACTAAATTGCTTCACCAGGTTTAAACACTGTGAGGATGAGCTAACGCCTGAATTGTACTCGGCCATAATATAAAAGATGGAGTCAAAAAACAGCCCCTAAGTTTTCACTTTTGAGAAAGCAAGGGCACTATTAGTCTGAACAAGCACTAGGAGATAGGTTTTCTGACCCGTAAGTCATTTCTGAGATGCGGGCCAGAGCAAAATCTCTTTTCGAGCATCATTCAGCTCGCAGGACTAGTGCTTACCTGCTTCTGGGTATTCTAGTCACTGAGTTGAAACCTAGCAAGATCCAAAGAGGGATCCACACCAGCTTGAGGACAAACTAACTCTTATCACTGTAAGTGTGATAACTGACTCCTGACTGGAGGTTGACCATACATATGGAACAGGGAGGGGAACATCCATGAACCCTCTGTGTAGTATCCATTATTCCGCAGCAATAGGATTGTCTTCTCAGTGATTTCACTCTCTTTTATAGGCAAACAGAGAAAATATGGCACAAAAACTCTGAGGCCAATTCACAAACGTGTGCATGATTGTATTAGTGTTTGTGTTAGTGTTTGTTAGTGTGTGTGTGTACGTGCACTTTGTATCTGTGCACACCAACATGTTTGTGAGTATTCACAAACTTCTTTCTGACTCCTTCACACCCTGGACAAAGTCAAAATTGACTCCTGACAAGAGCCCAAGTAAATCATTTTCCGGGTGGAAAGGGGATCAGGGCACCCTCAAAAGGGAGGGAGGAAGTGGGTGGGGGCTTGAAGAAGGGGTTTCTCCTTGGGGAAATGTTTTTCGTGTCAAAAAATAAAGCTAGCAAGTTCATTTTCACTTGCTTGGCAGCCAACAAATAAATATAGCCGCTAAGGCAAAGACACAGCACATCCAAGTCCGTTCCATATTAATCAGTTGGTGCACAACCTGAGGAGCACCAGTTGCTAAACCGTGCCGCTGCCAAAGCAGAAAATACAACGAAAGTCAATAAGGAGGCACTCAAAAAAAATGTCACATCATATTGTCACACAATGATACTTGCAGTTTCAGTGGCGTAGCTAGACTTTGTGCCGCCCGTGACGGTCCCTGCCTTTTCTACCTGCGGGCGCGGCATGTAAGAGCCGGGGGGAGTGCTGGCGATTCCCATGACTGCCGCAGACAAGAGCAGGAGGCCCCCGTCATCCCCTTGCTACACCACTGTGTAGTTTGATTAATTAAGTCTTTTTTATTCAATTCACATCTTTAAAAAGCAATACGGCCAATGTGTTTCAGTCAAAGAACTTCTTCAGGGAATCAATATGAATGTTAGCCTGAATTAATCCAGATCATAAAGGCCCAGATTGCATAAGGAACAAAATGTCTCCAAGTACTTGCTGAAGTGATTACTTCATTTGTGTGATAAGGCAGAAGTGCACATCACAGTCCGTGTTCCACGCTACAACCAGAATGTTAAGGCCCGATTCACAGAACTAACTTAAGACAAAATCCTAAACTTACTACCATTTTGGTATTCACAGAAGGCACTTACTCATTTTGGTATTCACAGAAGGCACTTACTCATTTCGGTATTCACAGAAGTTAGGAGTCCTAACTTTAGGACTCCTAAATGCCTTCTGTGAATACCGAAAGTCTTAAAATTAGGATTTTTCGCAGTTTAGTAGTAGTATAGTTAGGACTCCTAACTTTAGGACTCCTAAATGCCTTCTGTGAATACCGAAAGTCTTAAAATTAGGATTTTTCTCAATTTAGTAGTCCTAAATTTAGACTTAGGACTACTAAATTGAGAAAAATCCTAATTTTAAGACTTTCGGTATTCACAGAAGGCATTTAGGAGTCCTAAAGTTAGGAGTCCTAACTATACTACTACTAAACTGAGAAAAATCCTAATTTTAAGGCTTTCGGTAGTCACAGAAGGCATTTAGGAGTCCTAAATTTAGGAGTCCTAAACTTAGGACTACTAAATTGAGAAAAATCCTAATTTTAAGAATTTCGGTATTCACAGAAGGCATTTAGGAGTCCTAAAGTTAGGAGTCCTAACTATACTACTACTAAACTGAGAAAAATCCTAATTTTAAGGCTTTCGGTAGTCACAGAAGGCATTTAGGAGTCCTAAATTTAGGAGTCCTAAACTTAGGACTACTAAATTGAGAAAAATCCTAATTTTAAGAATTTCGGTATTCACAGAAGGCATTTAGGAGTCCTAAAGTTAGGAGTCCTAACTATACTACTACTAAACTGAGAAAAATCCTAATTTTAAGACTTTCGGTATTCACAGAAGGCATTTAGGAGTCCTAAAGTTAGGACTCCTAACTTCTGTGAATACCGAAATGAGTAAGTGCCTTCTGTGAATACCAAAATGAGTAAGTGCCTTCTGTGAATACCAAAATGGTAGTAAGTTTAGGATTTTGTCTTAAGTTAGTTCTGTGAATCGGGCCCTTAGCGTTTCACTTGTGCCACTTTCTGGTTACAGCATGGTACATGGGATCTGGTCTCCACTTCTGGATTTACTATTCCCACTCCAGTCTAAGCAACAGAGGGGTTACATTTACTATTACAGTTCCAGTCTAAGAAACAGTAAGGAAAGTGTTGGACTTTGGAGAGGTTATATTTCTATTCCCGATCCTATGAATGCAACAGTTGAGAAAGTGTTGAACTTTGTAAGAATTATATATATCATTAAAACTCATAATTATGTTATAGAAATTATTGACATACATAATGATAGGTTTTTAGATCATACTTTATATAAACATGCAGACAGTATGGACTTTAAAAACATTAAAACAATATAAAACAATTCAAATAACAAATACAAATAAAATTCAGTACTCACCCCATGTCAGCTCGATGATTCCTCGGGAACGGTTCGATGCCAAAAAGGGGTCCACCTCTCGACAGTCCCAACCCTGAATGCTATAACAGCACAGGCGAGTGGGATGATCAAGTGGGGGAAGGAAAGGAAGGGGACTGGAAGGAGGAAGGTCTGTAAGGCAAAACAATATAGGTAAGTACAGATTTATACCAGGTTACTCTTATGCTACCTACTGAATCCTGCATTCCTGTAAAGTAAATAAGTTTTTCGTTTCCAGGTGAGGATTGTATAAAAAGCCTTGACTTATTTTTGCAAGGAAGGGGATTGCGCTGGGAAAGAGGTAAAAACAGAAGGAGCCTTAACAACTAGATTTCGTAAGGAGCGTAGGTATCCCTTACATTTGCATTACATGTGGCATAACATTCATTTTTGTTCTGTACACACTACCAGCCGAGCAGCACCTGTTTCACAGGGGAAGAGCAGTAGGCCATCTCTTGAAACCCCTGTTAGGGAATACATAAACAACAATCACCAAAATAATCCTTTTGGTATACTGCCCCAAGAAATAGCATGTCCAGCCAAAAGAGCCATGCGCATTTATCCGTTTTTCACTGTAATTTCCTAAACACCTAATGCCCCAATGGATTTGTAGGTCAGCGTGAATCAAGTGAAAGAGATACGGGCCGTATGGGGGGAGTTTGACAGCACTCCAACCATACAGCCGTCAATCAGGTTACCAAAATGTCTCGAGCATAACTATCAAATAATGCCCGAAGCAGAATTTCACTTCCTTAACAAGAGTCTTGAGTCGAGTGGTGCAAGTGCACCCTTACCAGTACCAGAGCAGAAACAGAGACAGGCAGCGTAAAGCGCTGCATCCACGAAGAATAATCAGCTCCGAACCCGGCACCGGAGGCTTCTTTAAGCTCCTCCACTATTGGGTCACGTGGCTCCTTCCCGTGAGGCAATCGCAGAACTTCCGCTTTGCCTCATGGGAACCGTAGTCTTTAGGTTCTTTCTGACCTCACGCTCCTCGCGCCGAACGTCAGAACGCTCCCCAATATCCCTCTGGTTGTTCCACCGTCCCTCCACCCAAGACCACGCTCTGTGAAGCGCCCCCGGAAGGGCCGTGATGGCTTGAGATGGGAGGAACCACCGTACGGCGGCAGGTGAGTTGAGCAGGTGTGTGACAGCACATCCCTCGTCTGGCGGGCTCGTCAGGATTCCTCCTATGGAATGTGCTTGTCAAACGTGGTGCATGTACGTTCACAGCTGGTTCCCAGAAGTTTTCTTCAGGACCGTAGTTCTTCCAGGCTATGAGATACCACAGGGAACCTTTCTTTCTTTTCGAGTCCAGAATACACTTTAATTCATACTCTGGTTCTAAATCTATCCATATCGGGGTAGGTTGTTTCTTTACTGGTTTACCAGAAGGTTTCAACAGAGAAACATGGAATACCAGATGTAACTTCATGTTCGAAGGCAGTGCCAGTTTCACTTGCCACAGGATTGATGCATCGCATAACTTTGTAGGGACCTATGAACCTGGGATTGAAGATGCTGTACTTTCTGAATCGTATGTTCTTTGTCGAGAGCCATACGTAATCACCTTTTTTGTATATCGGACCAGGGCGTTGACATTTATCCGCATACTTCTTGTAACGCTCCTTGGCCATCAGCATGCGTTTTTGTGCAACCTTGAACGTTTGTTGTATCCTTTTGGTACGTTTCGGTGAGTTCCGGAATCCTTTCTGTTTTTTGTGGTTGAATCAAGGGAATAGGGTGTAATCCATAGGTACGATAAAACGGAGCTATCTTGATAGAACTGTGCTGGGCGCTGTTATATGCTACCTCCGCAGGCCATAACAAGTCCACCCATTCATCCTTGGTGTTGTCTACGTAACGACGGAGGTATTGTTTAAGGGTTTGGTTAACGCACTCCGTTTGGCCATCTGTCTGCGGATGGTAGGCCATTGACATGTTGGCTGAGATTTGGAGGGTTTGACACCAAGTTTTCCAGAACCGGCTGGTGAACTGCGAACCCCTGTCAGACACGATGACTGTCGGCAATCCATGTAAACTTCCTATGTTGGTGAGTAACAATTGAGCCAATTGTGCCAAGGAAGGAACTGCGGGGCACGCTATAAAATGCCCCATCTTGGTGTGGCTGTTGACAACCACTAGTATCGTGGTACATCCTTGGTCTTTAGGTAATTCTCCGATAAAGTCCAGTGATATATGCTCCCACAGCTTTTCTGGGGTAGGCAATGGATGAAGGAATCCCCTAGGTTTTCCTTGATCTGTCTTGGCTTGATTGCATACCTCACAACTTCTAACCTGTCTCTATATGTCTCTTCGAACGGTGGGCCACCAGAATTGACATAACACTTTCTCCAAAGTCTTCTCTATACCAGTGTGCCCTGCACAGGGGTTTTCGTGACACCACTGGAATACTTCCTTAAAATGTAAATTGATACTTGTATAGCGCACTACTCACCCGCAAGGGTCTCAAGGCGCTTGTACGAATACCGCTGTGGAACCCATCCTGGCTTTCCCTGTGAGGCATCCACTCCTGGGCACCCCCAAGGTGGAGGCCAGGCATCCTTAGCGTTGTGGGGGCTGTTGTGGAGATTAAGCAAGCTATTGCCCAGAGTTGCACTCCATGATTGGAATGGCACCGAGGCGAGAATTATCAGGTCCATGGAATATTTGAGCCCAAGACCCGCCGAGGCGGGGAATTGAACCCTGGTCCCGGGCTAGACCTCTGCATCAGGGTCTGTCGCTCTAATCATTGAGCCACACTTCTCCACTCCTTCTGCAGCTTAGGGTAGGGAACCAATAGCTGTTGCCTTCTCATCAGCAGTTCTTCCTTAAGTTGCCAGGTGGGGTTTCTCTTTAACCAATTCTTCTAATTGGTTCTCTTCATCGTATGTTTTATCTGATCGAAAAAGCGGTCTGTCTGAGCAAGGCAAATAACCTTACTGGTAGGTATGATGGCTTGTGTCTGTGTTGTTTCTGTTTCAATCGTGGTGTCCTGTCTGGAAAGGGCGTCTGCATTCTTGTTATCGACTCCCGGTCGATACGTTACCACGAAGTCAAAGCCGGCGAAATATAGCATCCATCTTAATTGTCTTGGGGTGAGTAGGCGAGCCGATTTAATGAACTGTAGGTTCCAATGGTCTGTGTAGACCGTGACGGTGTGTTTCGCCCCATCAGATAATGTCTCCATTCTCCGAAGGCTACCTTGATGGCTAGCAGTTCCCTTTCAGCGATGGTATAGTTGGACTCGGCTTAGTTCAGCTTATGGGACATGTAAGCCACCGGATGTAGCTGTCTGGTATCTTTATTCCTCTGGGATAGCACGGCCCCTACTGCTGTACCGGAAGTGTCTGCTTCAGCAACATAGGGGATGTTGTTGTCTGGATGTGCCAAGACCGGAGCCGACGTGAAGGCTTGTTTCAGTACCAAGAAGGCATGTTGAGCCTCCTCTGTTCATTGGAATGATACATTTTTCCTCAAAAGTTTTGTGATAGGCGTCACCACACGTGAGAACTGGTTGATGAAACGCCTATAAAAGTTCGCAAAACCCAGGAAGCTTTGCACATCCTTCACTATTTTGGGCTGGGCCAATCCATAATGGCCTGTATCTTGCGGCAAGCCATTTCCTGTCCTTCTGCTGATAACATGAATTCCACCTTCCGCACATGCAACTCACACTTACTGAGCTTACAGAATAGATGGTTTTGGTGCAGCGTTTGCAACACCGCTCTTACATGCAAGGTGTGTTCTTCTTCTCTGTTGGAGTATATCAAGATGTTGTCGATATATACAATGGCCGTTATGTTCAGGTATTCTCGGAGCACATTGGTTAAAAAGAATTGGAACGCCGCAGGGGCGTTACACAGCCCAAACAGCATGACTCTATACTCGAATAGCCCATAGCGTGTCCGGAAGGCCATCTTCCACTCATCCCCTTTACGCATTCTTACCAAATGATAGGCACCCTTCAAATCCAGTCTCATGAATATCACGGCTTGCCGAACCTGGTCCGATAGAACCGGTATCAACGGCAAAGGATATCGGTTCTTTACCGTGACATTATTCAGTGCTCTAAAGTCCACACAAGCCCTTAAGTCGCAGTTAGCCTTTGGAATAAAAAAAAGAGGCGAAGCAGCCGGTGACTTGGAGGGCCGTATGAACCCATTCTTCTGATAGGTATCGAGGTGCTCCTTCAAATGTTCATTTTCTGGCTCTGTGAGTGCATATATTCTGCCACAGGGGATCACTGCTCCGGGAATTAGGTCGATTTGGCAGTCGTTCGTATGATGCGGGGGTAAGACGTTCGCTTGTTCTTCGTTGAACACATCTTCCAGATCGCGGTAAGGTAAGGGCAAGTCGAAGTCTTGCTCTTCAGCGGTGGCGACCATATGTATTTTGGATAGTGATGCTGCTGGACTGTCCTGTGGCTTCTGACAGTGCTCCAAGCAATAAGGGGACACAAACTCCAAAGAATCATTGCTCCAGTTGATGGTGGGGATATCCTTCCGCAACCAAGGAAGATTATGCCATATTGAGGGGCTTGAATAATGTTAAAGCTTAACAGCTCCCTATGGTTGTTTCCACACGTGGCTTCCAATTCCTGCGTATTGTAACATATGGGCCCGAAGCCAAATGCCGGCCATCAACGGCCACCACAGTCTCGGGTTCTGGTTTTTTCACAAGTACCAGCTGTAAGGTTCTGGCTAATTCAGCATCCATAAACAGACCAGTGGCTCCGGAATCGGTCATGGCCTTAAGAGAGTGCCACCGGTTAACGATATATACCTTCGAGGTGACATAGAAATGAACAGAAAGGTCTCCTGGCCCTTGATTGATGGAAGGGATAATATTTATGCCCAAGAAATTCCCTTCCGGTCTTCTTGAGCTCTGGAGTTTTCCGGTTTCCGTACTTCCATGGCAGCTGTGGTTTGTCCTTCCTGAACGGGACCCTTAGGCTTAAGTAAGCAGTCCTTCACGTAGTGGCCTTTCCTACCACAATACAAGCAGAGCCCGTTCTTCCTGCATTGTTCTCTTTCTTCAGTGGTACGGGAGGCCCTCACGGAGCCTATCTCCATTGGTTCTGAGACGTTACCGCCGCTTCCCATGGCACTTCTGTTTCTCTCAAACGTAGGAACTGGTCGGTCAACTCGTCTTCGATCGTTTTTGCGTTCATTGATCTTTGATCCAGACGCAAGGTTAAGCTGATGAGTTCCAAACACGTGGTGGGTTGGGGATTGATTGGTGCCTATACGTCAGTCTCGGCTATCAACCTTTGTAAGGTGTTGATGTATACCAATAGATCCTTGTTCCCTTGTTTCAGTTCCAGTAACTCACGGTCCGCTGTAAAGGTATCAGCTCTACGGTCAAACACCCTTTCAAATTCATCATGGAAGGCTGACCAATCGTATAGTAAAGGGTCGTCTCGACGTACCAATGGAACAGCCCATTGCGTTGCATCTCCGGCCAAATAGGAAATGGCAAAGGCTACTCGGGCCTGATTAACAGTAAAAGCCTTGGGCTTACAATTGAAATGTAGCAGAACCTGTGTGAGGAACACCTGGACCTTACCCGGATCCCCAGAGAATCTTTCTGGCGCTGCAAGCGGGATAGGCGTGGGCATCTCTATACAAAAGGGGGCTGAAGGAGTGGTAAACCCTCCCCCGTATGTCTCCCTACGCCTACATCAAACGGGTTTCGCTGCATCTGGTCCATGTTCTGTTTAAGGTTCTCGGTTTCTGCTCGAGAGGCTGCTAACTCAGTCTGTAGCCCTGCCAGGACTCCTATGACGTCCTCTAATTAGGTCATTTTTGTGTTGATCCACCCAGGAGGAATTTATATACGTGGACTGATTATTCTGTCCGCTCGATGATTCCTCGGGAACAGTTCGATGCCAAAAAGGGGTCCACCTCTCGACAATCCCAACCCTGAATGCTATAACAGCACAGGCGAGTGGGATAATGAAGTGGGGGAAGGAAAAGAAGGGGACTGCAGGGAGGGAGATCTGTAAGGCAAAACAATATAAATAAGTACAGATTTATACCAAGTATCTCTTATGCTACCTACTGAATCCTGCGTACCTGTAAAGTAAATAACTTCCCCGTTCCAGGTGAGGATTGTATAAAAAGCCTTGTCTTATTTTCACAAGGAAGGGGGTTGCGCTGGGAAAGAGGTAAAAACAGAAGGAGCCTTAACAACTAGATTTTGTAAGGAGTGTAGGTATCCCTTACATTTGCATTACATGTGCATAACATTCATTTATGTTCTGTACACACCATCCAGCCGAGCAGCACCCATTTCACAGGGGAAGAGCAGTAGGCCGCCTCTTGAACCCCCTGTTAGGGAATACATAAACAACAATCACCAAAATAACCCTTTTGGTATACTGCCCCAAGTAATAGCATGTCCATCCAAAAGAGCCATGCTCATTTATCCGTACTTCAACGTAATTTCCTAAACACCTGTGGTGTTGTTGGGGGAAATGATACCGTGGTGTGGCCCCTAGCACCCTGGGCCCTACACGCTGCAATGAACACTCGGGACACTTGTGGGTAGTTGGTCCGTCACTGCTGCCGTGGCCGTTCTGCCTACGAGCACGCATGACGTCATATTTATTACTTCAATACACACACGTGATCTGACGCGCACGCCGTTGCGTGTCACGTCAGTATCGCGACATTACATTCCTCCCCAACACGCGAAAAACAACGACAAACAACCAAAACCATATTACTGCATCATAAACCTGGACCACAGGTACCTCAGTAGTCATCAGCCCTGTGTTAGACATTTGCAATGCTAGTCAGCTTAAATGAAACAAAAACAGTCTTACTTGACGTAGTCTCTTAAGCGACGGGAGGGCTCAGGGTGCTGCCTCAGATCGTATCGAGATGCCCCACAGTCCGGCACGACCCCCCTGCCCCTACTCACAGAGTCGCCATCTGCGCCACCATCTCCACCCTCTGGCGCGCCAGCTTCCTCCGGTGGCGTAACCTCTGGTTGGTGGCCTTGCTGCGGTGCGACAGCTCCATGATCCAGGGAATCAGCTCCTCCACTCGCATAGTCCATATACTCAGCAGGTTCTAAGAACCTCTCCTCTCGTGGCGCGGGCCTCTGGGGAATGTCCTGATGTCCGTCATCCGTTCCCGGGTGCACTGGAATTTTCTTGAAGTACGAAATGTTCCTCGTTATCTTCTCGGCACCTTTCCTGGCTGTCACGCACGTGCCCATGACTTTCTCCACAGTCCACGGTTGCGGTTCAAAGTTCAACCGAAACTTGCCACCTGGCATCCGATTTCGGATCAGCACTCTGTCACCTGGGGCCAGGTGTGGGGTCACGGCACGCCGTCGGGCATCAACACGAGCAAAAGCTCCACGTCGGTGCTCGTCAATGGCACTGTCATTAGGAGTTTCGTGCGTCCACTCTGGGTGATGTGGTATTGTGTCGGTGACAACCCGCCCCATTAGCAGATGCGCAGGCGCCACTCCCGTGGTAGAGTGGGGCGTCTGGCGATAGCTTCGGAGAAATGTAAAAATTGCGAGCTCGACAGACTGGCTTTTCTCGTGAGCAATTCTTATCACTTTGTTGAGTGTCCTCATGAAGCGTTCAGCCTCTCCTTTTGCTTGAGGCCATCGGGGAGTGATTCGCCGGTGATGAACGCCTAAAGCCTGCAGGTATGCCGCGAAGTCTTGACTCTGGAATGGTGACCCATTGTCGGTCCTGATTTCCTTGACTATGCCATGTGTCGCCATGATTTTCTCTAGTTTCGGGATTACTTCCTGGGCACTCAACACTGTTAGTATCTCCACTTCAGGATATTTTGAATGATCATCCATGGCAACAAGAGTGTGCCTTCCGTCCGGCAGGCTGCCAAAATCGACACTTATTTTGGACCAAGGCCTTCTGGGTCGAGGCTCCATCACGACAGGGGCCGGCCGGGGTACTTTTCCCGTTACCTGACAGGCATGGCATTCTCGAACGGTGGCTTCTACTAACTCGTCCATGAGAGGGAACCACACTTTAGTGCGGAGCCTTGACTTAGTCTTGACCATGCCTTGGTGACCAATGTGGGCCAAGTCCACCACTCTCTGGGTCAGGGACGTCGGAATGACCAGTCTGTGGCCCCTCAACAGGCATCCTGTGTCGTCTTCCGTCAGTTCGTCTCTTACATTGTACAGGCTATCCATTGTCTGTTTCGCCCGAGGTGTCAAGTTTTTCCACTCCTCTCTGGCCCTGTTCCAGCTGTTGGTTTGGACCGCCACTCTCGCCCTTTGCAGGCATTCATCTTCACTGGAGGCACGCGACAAGCTGGCCATGGATACTGGCCTGGGACACGATCGCGCCGTGATGCTCGATCTTGTTCGCTGCTCCATGTCCAGGGGGTAGACTCTTTAGTGAGCTCTCTTAGTGGCGCTGTGAGATTCGCCAGGTCTTTGATGAACCGGCCGCAGTAGTTCACCATCCCTAAGAAGCTTCGTACCTCCGTAATGTTTGTGGGAGCAGCCGCTTCCTTGATGTCCTTTACCTTGTCCGGATCAGGATTGACGCCGTCTGCCGAGAAGGTGTAGCCGAAGAATTGGAGCTTCCTACACAGGAATTCGCACTTCTCCCGATGAAGTGTAAGGCCTGCGTCTCGTATGCGTTGTAGCACCTGCACCAGCCTCTCATTGTGCTCCGCAACGGTCGTGGCGTGCACCATAATGTCATCATTGACATTAATCGCTCCGGGGATCCCAGCGATGAGCTCTTGTATCACGTTCTGGAACACCTCCGCAGCGCTTGACACTCCAAAGCTTAACCGCGTATACCTCCTCAGGCCCACGTGCGTGGAGAACGTGGTGATGTTCCGGGACGCCTCATCCAGTACTAGTTGGTGATACCCTGAGCGTAGGTCCAACTTTGAGAACCATTTGGCGCCCGCCATTTCCCCGACGATGTCATCGATGGTCGGAGTGATATGGCGCTCCCTCTTGATTGCAGCGTTGGGGAGCCGCATGTCCACGCATATTCTGACAGCGCCTGGTTGTTTAGGTTTCCTCGCCACGACAATTGGCGACACCCACGGGGGTCGGTCCGGACACCTTCTCGATGATTCCCGCCGCCTCCAGCTTCTTCAGCTCGGCTTCCACCAGTGGCCTGAGATGAAACGCTATGCGGCGATGCCGTAGGGCTATCGGTTGAACAGTGGGGTCAATGTGTAAGTGGACCTCTTTGCCTCGGAACTTGCCTATTCCGTGAAAGATTTCCTCAAACTCCTCCAGGGTGTGGTGTATCGACTCTTGGTGTACCCCAAATGCGAACGTTACCACTCCCAGATCTTCGGCCGCTCTGCAGCCCAGGAGCATGTCTTGTCCGTCTTCTGTAACATAGATATTTGACGTGATTGACCGCGTTCCATGCGATATCACAGTCCTGAACTTTCCCCGCACTTTTAGCGGTTCTTCCTGTCCATTGCGAACACCGTTATCGTCGATGGGTGTAGTGTTGGCTTTGGGTGCATGGATCTGTGCATCGCCGCGGCCATGATGTTGATGCTGGCGCCTGTATCTACTACCGTGGTGACTTCTTGCGACCCTACCCGGACGCTGCATTGCGGCAGCCTCCTAGTCCTGCGTACCGCCGTGCCTATCATGTGTACTCGGTGTATCACCTTCTATTCCCCCTCGTCATCATCCATGTCGCTGGCCACCGGGCCTCCTTCTTCAACCGTGTTGACTGCTTGGCGGGGCTTTCGGAATTTCTTTGACTGGCACACTTTCTCGAAGTGGTTGAAGCGCCCACACGCCATGCACTTCCTCCCTCTTGCTGGGCACTCTGCCGTGGCGTGGGGCGACCCCCCACAGTACCCGCAGGACTTGGGTTGATCTTGGACGGCCGGACCTGGTCCTCTTCTGGGCCATCTCTGTTTTGGTTTTACTGTCACCGCGTTGACTGGCTCGGTTTTCACAGGCGCCTGTAGGGCTGCTTCCATGTGCGCAGCGCGTGCTTTTGACAGTTCTTTCGTCCGACCCATTGTCAATATGTCTGTTAGGGGCTTGCCGGATTCCTCCAAAATCCTTTCCCTCAGCTTGACTGACGCACACCCTTGTATTATCTGGCCTCTTATTTCCTCCGTCTCATCCCGAAACCCGCAGGTGGCCGCTAGGTTTTTGAGACGAGCGTAGAACTTGTCGAGCGACTCCTCGGGCAATTGGCGTGCTTGGCGGAATATGAAGCGTTCATAGTCGCGGTTCGCCATTGGTTCGAATTACTCGTTGAGCGCCGCTATCAATGTCGTGTGCGTCTTGGGAGTGTTTTCCGCAAGCGTCTTAACTATGTTGTGAATCTCCTTTCCTCCAAGGTGGATTATCATTGCGCGTTTTTGATCTCTCTGAACCTTCGTGGCCTCAAAGAAAATGCGCACTCTATCTTCCCAGTCTCTCCATCGGGCTGCCACCGCTGATGGGGACCCCTCTACGGAGAACGGCTCAATTGGCGGAATATTTGCCATGTTGCGCGTGCGCTGCTTGCGCCAGGCGAGACCTCCTCCTACCCTTGACCGTGATGGCTTCTAGATATTCTTTCCCTCTCCCACGTGGGTGGCGGGGCCTTCCTCACAGGCTGGGTTTGACCTTTCCCCTGGTGCTCCCCCGGGTATGGCAGGAATGCGAGGGTCTTCAGGGCTCTTCAGGCGCGTCCCTCGTGACCTCTCCCCTCAGGCAGCACACAATCGGGGCCATCCACACCACTTACTGGCACAGAGGAGGAGATGAGAGGGTCCAACAGCTGTCCAGGCGATCACGAGGCAGCGCTACTCCAGGCGTCAGCCTCAGCCTGGAGGCAGGGGAGGCAGAGCGCTCCGCGCGCTACGGGCGGTCAGAAGAGGCAGGACGCACATGGTCAGCAGCGCGCTGGGGGCGCCGAGGCAGCAGTTGTCCCCACGCGTCTCCGCCGTCGGTCGGGAGCGCTCCAATGCGCTCGCGCTCCCCCGCCACTACACCACGAGACAGGAGGGGGCAAGGAGGCAGCTGCGCGTCGCTGCAGGGGCACGAGCACCGCGAGCGAGGACCGCTCACCGGCCGCCACACCTACGGGACACGGGAGAAGCAGCGAAGGCACGCCCACCCTCGTCGCCACTTTGTGGTGTTGTTGGGGGAAATGATACCGTGGTGTAGCCCCTAGCACCCTGGGCCCTTCACGCTGCAATGAACACTCGGGACACTTGTGGGTAGTTGCTCCGTCACTGCTGCCGTGGCCGTTCTGCCTACGTGCACGCATGACGTCATATTTATTACTTCAATACACACACGTGATCTGACGCGCACGCCGTTGCGTGTCACGTCAGTATCGCGACATTACAAACACCTAATGCCCCAATGGGTTTGTAGGTCAGCGTGAATCAAGTGATTGAAATACGGGCCGTATGGGGGGAGTTTAACAGCACTCCAACCATACAGCCGGCAATCAGGTTACCAAAATGCCTCGAGCACAACTATCAAATACCGCCTGAAGCGGAATTTCACTTCCTTAACAAGAGTCTCGAGTCGAGTGGTGCAAGTGCACCCATACCAGTACCAGAGCAGAAACAGAGACAGGCAGCGTAACGCGCTGCATCCACGAAGAATAATCAGCTCCGAACCCGGCACCGGAGGCTTCTTTAAGGTCCTCCACATCCAGGTCACGTGGCTCCTTCCCGTGAGGCAATCGCAGAACTTCCACTTTGCCTCATGGGAACCGTAGTCTTTAGGTTCTTCCTCGCCCCGAATTTCGGAACTCTCCCCAATCTCCGTCTAGCTGTTCCACCATATCTCCACCCATGACCACGCTCTGTGAAGCGCCCCTGGAAGGGCCATGATGGCGGGAGACGGGAGGACCCACCGTAAGGCGCCAGGTGGGTTGAGCAGGTGTGTGACACCCCAGCACCCAAAACCTCCCCAGAATTTAAAATAAAAACGTATTTAAATGAAAATATTACTTACATTTATATAAACAAATACAATTTAATAAATGATTGTTTACAAATGTAAATATGCCTGTCACAATACATTATTAAATAAAACAAACAAAACAAATCATGTTAATAATAAATAAACAATGAAAAAATACACAATTATGAATAAATAATATTATGGTTAATAATTCATTAAAAATATATATTTTCAATCTACTTTCAGCTTCCCTACAACCCCAACAACCTGCTACAAAAATGTTGATTACTTACAACAATAATTACGCTTCTGTGAAAATTATTGCCTTTTCAGGAAAGCGTTTAAGACCTACCTATTTTAAGTCACCTTTCAGCCTGTTTGTATATCTTTGCCCCCGCCAAGATGCCCCTCTGGGGGGATCCGAGCGTGTAATAAATTAAAATAACATAACATAAGACAACAACTAAAAAATAAAATATAAATTATAATTTACAAATTAAACTTAAAGAAAATAGCAATTAAAATTAACAAATGAAACAAACAAATAAAATTACAATTAAACAATTACATTATTTACATAATGAATAATCAACTACATATTTAATTAACAATAGAACTGA